>NC_137081.1:75305149-77790809 GCF_951640355.1 Cnephaeus nilssonii | reverse complement strand
GGCCCCACCACATGTGTAGCCTTGTTTTTTCCCTGGGCTCAGATACTGCCACGAAACAGCAAAGCTTTCTGCCTTCACACATGTCTCCATTTCACACAGCACCCATTTCATAAACACAGCCCAACACCCCCTACCAGTAGAAAGCCTTATTCTCTTCCCTCCACGGAGCATAGACCTCTGTGTGTGAGGAGATGGACTCCCACCAGCAGGTCCCTCACACCAAGGGTATGGAGCTGAAGCAGGTCTTTCTGAAATCTTCCTTATTTAAGATTTCTTTCATTGACTCATGACAAACTTAATGGGTAAAACTTTGCTTTGCTATTACAAGTTTCCTTAAAATATCCCTTCTGGGCCTACCGCTGTTTATCTTGGCAGCAGGTAGCTTGAAGAGTTTTGAAAAGTCTCAGCTTGGCATAGCCTCAGAGCTACTGGCACATTAAAGATTAATAAAGTGCATCTAACTGAGCTCAGGACACTGCAACGTGATCCTTCACCGTGAAATGTGCAAGATTCTTTGTTTGCAGTGAACAAAACTGAAGCCAGAAAGGGCTACCATGAGAAGCTAACACAGGAAACAATCAGGAACTGTGTGTGTCTTCGGTGACAAATTGATGGGGAGGAATCAATGCCTCTGCTCTGCCATCCTTACTCAGCTTTCGCAGGAACTCTCAGAGAGGCGTCTGAGCGGGACCCACAGAGCTGGGCATTTATGGAGCTTGCAGAAGCTCAGAGACAGTGCCCCTGCAGCTGGCTCCGGAAAGCTTAGAAAAGAGAGACTCAGAACGAATTCCCGGTTAGCAGCTTCTCCAGTGAAAGTCAGGGTGAAGCAAGGCACTTCCAAACCCTCTGGATGTGCTTTAGCAAAACAGAACACTTTTGTTCGATTGAATATTAACCCAGGAGAAAGAAACATTTTTTGCATGCATAGGTGTGAGACTGGCAGCAGAGGACGCTTAAAACTAAAATAAAAAAGATGCGTGCACACCATAATGACTAGTTCAAAGGATGAACCTATTTGCTATCCATCTGGGGACACCTGGGCAGAGGCAGCACACATCTAAAAATGGATCATTCCGAATTGTGGAACGGCACTGGCAGACTCCACGTGCTGGGTGATGCTTGTGTCTATTTACAGGGGGCGATCCCCTCACGTCCTCCAGAAACATCGCAGGCCACCCCTGCGCTCTGCACATCGGAGCTCTGGAGCAGAGAGCGTGGTACGCTGGACACTCTTGCCTCCACACCAACAGAAACATTCAGGGGAAAAGGAAGAGAAAAGAAAATTCTGTCCTTACCGAAAAGGCATAGCAGACAGGGACGGTGAGCGTTTCACTTTAGCCCACTCAGGGCTTTCTCTTTCATTCGGTCTGGGTCCTACTCTATGGAGGAGAGTTCCTGGGTTTTCGGATCTTCCTTCAAGAGTTTTAATCACTGGCTTCCCCAGGCCGGGTTTCACAAACACGGCTGTGTTCTGTCAATATTTGTATGCAGCACCACAGTGGGCAACCGGCCAGCACACGGCGTTTCAAGAGGCGAGGGGAGAAAACTGACACCCTAACAAACATGCTTCCCTCTTTTGTGTCTCTTACGGTGGCGCTCAGAGTGTCATCTCTGATTGTGACAGCGGCTAAAGATAGCTTTTTGTGACTTTCTCCCCTGCCCCCCGAGGCCGGGCCGGGCTGCCGAGCTGGGTTCCGCGGAGTTTGTTTTTTTGTCTCCCTGCCCTGAAGTTCTCTGCACAATCGCCCGGCTCGCCTCTCCACCAGCTGCACTTTAAATGTATTTTAATTGGCTGGAATGTCGAAAGAATCCATTTGGCAGTCGTTTACATGTGAAGCACGCCCAGGGCAGCTGAAAGAGGCCCCAGAAGCAGCCGATTACTTCATCAAAAGCTGCAGTTTGAATGCCATTGGCTCCTACATAACTACAGTGAACTCCATTCTATAGGCGAGCAGGAGTAATTAATAATTTGCTGAGAAAATTCTTCATTCATCTCAGAGCCAAATACACGAAGGAAAAAAAAATCCCTGCAGATACAACAGTTCAGGAAAGGCTTGATTTATAGCCCCCAGTGCTACTCTTCACAAACCCTGACTTTGTACAGCATTACAGGAGGGCTATCATACATAATTTGGTTTGCCCGAAAAGTTAATTTAAGTAATTTTCCTGTTGAATAATCCCCTGAGCTACATCGTCCTGTTACCTCTTTATACATTAGCCATACGCTACAATAAATATTGTCAATACTCGTGGCATCTCCTCATTCCCTTTATTTTTCTTGGTTGATTGCAATCATTAGTTTGTGGTCTCCTCTTGATAGAGTCACAAATAAATTCACCCAGAGTCAGAGTGGATAATCATCACCGCACAAAATTTGCAAACCAAATTGCAATTTTAAACACTCCGACGCAAATGTCAGTTTAAACAGATTCTAGCTCTGAGGGGAGGGGGGGTGTATGTATATATATACATATATGTCTCAAACATAAAATAACGATGATACAGGATATATGAAATAAAGAAATGGACTAGCTTTCAAGTGGTTCTTTACCAATATTTTGCTGAGAAGACTTCAATAGCGTCTGTACACTGGTTTACAGATTTAGAATCCCTAAAAATGTATATTTTGAAGAAGCATCTCAAGTAATCCTGATTTTCACTCCTCATTAAGAAGCTCTGGTTCAGAGTCAGAGAGAAGATCTAGGAGGGTCTTGACATGGAATACATGAGCTTGACAGCAATGCCAAATTTATTCTGATGCCTTTTCCCCTCAATAAAACAGCCCGTAGTTCATAACAAGACGGTACAAGAGAGAGAATGGTGCATGCAAGCCGCTTGGGTAGATTTATTGACCAGCTCAGAGACAAGCACCAGGACCCTGCGTGAACAGGCGTCGTCTGCAGGAAGGTGGAGGAGGGCATTGGGAGAAAGGATGAGGCCTGTTCCACAGACACAGAGCCCCCTGCTCAGCAGGGACCTGCACTTGAATGAAGGCTATGCTGACAGCATCTTAAAAGTTGTCACTTTGGAACCAGGGCCCCTACATTTTCCTTTTGCTTTGGGCCTGGCACATTATGCAGCTGGTTCTGAGAGAGACAGTATCAATCGATCTGCTTCCAGACAGAGCTGAAATTGAAAACTGCTGGGAAGACCATCCTGGGTGTCACCCTCCTTTGGTCTTGCCCAACATTCTGCCTTAGATTTTGGAGCCAATGAGAAGATTGGGGAGGGGGATTTAGGGATACAATTCTCCCCAGCAAACACTGAGGGTGAGACTTATCTGGGAGGTTCTCCCTGGTCTGCCCTGAGCCAGCGGTTCATTGTTTATTGTGAGACCACACCTCATCGTACTGGTCCAGAAACATTTTTTGTTTTTCATATAGCCAGTCCCACTGTGTCATTCTGTGGGCACAAAGCTCATGTATAACCATAATCTACTGAAAAATTGCCCTAGAGCTTTGATTGATGGTTTGACAAAGTTAAGTTCAGTGCCAAAGCTTCAAAGGCACTGCTGACCCCGCCTCTGAGATCCTATAGCTCATGTGTTACTAGAGTGCTGCCTTATGCTCCCAAAGCTGTTCTCCAAAACCAGCCCTTACCCCGGGTTCTGGCCTGCTCCAGCCTTACCAGAAATCATACAAAACAGAATGTTTCTTCTAGAAAAGAAGTTGTTTCCTATGACAATACTTAATGTTGCTGATATCTTGTAGCTGGTAGCTGCACTGCTACCATGCTCTGGCACTGGTACTTAACAAATAAAACAGGTTAGCATTCTGGAAAAAATGGAATAGAATTTAGAGATCAACTAGTCCAAAGGATTACTTTTTAAAAATGAAAACTGAGGCAAGAAACAATTAATGACTTCCTAGCAAGTCAATAAAACAATATGTCCAGCACACACTACTTTTTTGCTACACTTGTTCCTACGTTGGGCCACCCCAGTGGTTCCCCATTCTGACTCCTAGATATTTTCCTGACCCTAGTCTGCTCTTTTACCTCCAGATTTATTTCAAGTGCCCAAGCCCTAACTCCTTGTCTTATCCTATGAGCCACATCCATGCACAGCCCTGAACATGCTTCATCCATAAGGAAATCCGATCTTATACAGGACCCAAGGCATAGTCATCAAGACCATCTAGAGATTCTTCAATCTCATGACATAAATTCTGCTCTGCCACTTATAAAGCTTCAGCATGTATCCTACATATGTAATCGTACTACATAATTGTATTACATAGAAGGGGCTAGTTTAAGAAGCTCACAGTGTCCAAGGAATAGCAGCATGGTCCTGTTTTAAGTCCCTGACAGAGCTTGTCAGCTTATGCTGTCCTTTTTCCACACCCTGAGGTATAGGCTTCAACAGGACAGAGACTCCTTAGACTACCGCTGACTAATATGAGGCCATGGGGGGCATAGGGTGGGTCATGATCACAGAGCAAGAAACTATGTTCTGGGGATGCATTAGAATGATCTGGTAGGTTCTAGAGGTCATAGAAGAGTCAAGGGTCAGAGCCAGGGAGGCACAGGGAAACTCTCTGTAGGAATGGGAAGGTCTTGGTGTCCAAGAGACAAAAACCAAATGCCTAATGTGCCACTTTTCAGTAACTGACCCTGTCTGGGCCTCAACTTCCTCATGAGCCCATGGGTAGCATGGGCACAGCTATATTAACTGTACCCACCAGGCAAGATTGACATTAGAACGAGCACACGTGTCACACTATCCTGGAAACACTGAAGCCACCGAAGTTTGGAAAGTGCTGAGGTCTCACATGACAAAGCTAGGTCAGCAAGGCAGTAGGTCAGATCCAAGAAGACAGATGGAGCAATGAGGTCCCGGAGTCTAATACACCAGAAACTCACACAGGCAGATGGCCAAATCACTGAAAAAAGTCAGAGATGTTTCAAGATGCAGACACGGGCTTCCACATGTGAAGCAGGAAGCGTGTCTGAAACATGGCCAGCCTGTGGCAGGGATGCTGTTCACTGGGAAGCAAAAACCCAGGAGGAAAAGCCAAGACAAACTTTTGGTTTGTTCCATTCAATCAGACTATCACTGGTGGAGCCCAGGCTGGGTGCAGGGCTCTCCTCGGGACCATGGCCGGGTGAGAAACAGCCCTGGCATGGGATGGTGTTAGGACCGCCACAACAGAGTGCTCACTCTAAGTGGCTCAAGCAATAGACATTTATTTTCTCACAGTTCTGGAGGCTAGAAGTGCACGATGAAAATGTGGGCGGAACTGGTTCCTTCCGAGGCCTCTCTTTGGTTTGCAGATGGCCATCTTCTCCCTGTGTCCTCACATGGTCCTTCCTCTGCTTGTATTTGTGTCCTAATCTCCTCTTCACAAGTCATATTGGACTAGGGCTCACCCTAATGACCTTGTTTTGACTTAATTACCTCTTTAAAGACTCTATATCTAAATAGAGTCACATTCTGAGGTACAAGGAGTTGGAGCTTCAATACAGGTATATGAATGGTGGGATGGTGGGCCCAAGTCAGCCTATGGCAGGAGTTTTTCAGACCATCTCAGAACTAGCCATTGTTTTGTTCCTCCCACTGCAGGACCTACTCTGTACTGAGCCTCTGAGGCCATTTCTCATTTACTCCAAAACCACCTGACTATCACCCATTAATAGATGGGGAAATCCAGACTTAGAGAGATTAAGAAATTTGTTATAAGAGCCAGTATGATTCTAGTGTTCAAGCTCTGAACTCCGGAAGACAGGCTTGTTGATATATATGTATTTTAATCCTCACCCAAGGATATGTCTTTATTGGTTTGAGAGAGAGAGAGAAAGGGAGAGAGAGAGAAGCATCAATTGGTTGCCTACCATCTGCGCCCAGAGCAGAGAGTCAACCTATAACCTAGGTATGTGCCCTGATCAGAAATGGAACCCACAACCTTTTGCTGCATGGGAGGATACTCCACTCAGCCAGGGCTGATTATTTATTTGATTAATGTGACTCCCACAATACCTGATGCCCAGGATCTATGTCTCATTCTCCAAGAGCTCCTGGAGCTTAGCCACTATACATCCAATTTAGCAGGCATTTATTGGGCCTCTACTGTGTAAGCCAACTTTCTGGCAATTTTGCCCAAGAGTAGTGTTGGGGTGAAGTAAACTGATCTGTAAGTTTTGGAGAAAGATGAGACCTAAGGACCTCAGACTAAAGACGTGATCTCTGCTGGGGAGTGTCCCAGGCTAGAAAGGGGAGCTGAAGGCTGATGGGGAAGCCTTAGGTCCATGTTCAGGCTTCAGGAGCCATATCTGAGGCCCTGAAAGTGACAATTGCCCCAGAGGCTATCACTTAGAGTCACATGATAAGCCCCAGGCAGACTGAAGATGACCTGTGAGGAAAGAAGGGAAGAGAGGGAGGAAAGGAAAGAAGGAAGGGAGGCGGCAAGGAGGCAGGAAAGGAGAAAAACAAAGTGGAAAACACTTGACTAGCACCTGCTTTGTGGCAGGTATTATGCTGGACATGACTTATATGCCTCTATTCATCTTCACAAAATGCCATGAGGCCAATGGTATTTATCTTCATCTTACAGATTCATAAGCTGAGGCCCAGATGTGAATTGGCAGAGCCAAAATTTAAACCCAGCGTTATTTATGTTTTCCTTAAACCACCCTGCCTGTCAACTCTAAGCTAAGCTCCAAGAAGCAAGCAGGAAGCTCGCGCTCACAGTCTATTAGACTGTGACGGACGACGCAGTACCACTGATAGGGGCCTCCTCATCCCCAGAGTCTGGCAGAGGTCAAAGCCCCTGAGTGTGGAATCCCAAGGCTGATTTGGAGTAGACTGGCTGCTGGTGAGACTGTGCAGTCCGGTGTGAACTGCTGAGGGGAAGGTCAGCGAGGCTGTCTCTGATGGATAGGCCAGCACAGGCCTAGTTCTCTGATAACAAAATAAATGGGTTTTATTGATGGGGTTCACTTCCCTTATGCAAATTATTCCACCCCATGCATTTATCCCTTTGTTGCACGGGGTTTGCCTTGATAAAATATATCAGCTCCAATCACCAGGGAAAATAAATCTTGCTAGCCATTCAGAAACCAGACCTCAGGTTCAGAGCTGGCTGAGACAACCTTTTAGTGATACCAGTGGGCTGCTGAGCACTGGGGAATTCAGATGTTTATCTAGTGAACAGATAATAATGTATAGCTGGGAGATAGAGATAGAGAAACCAAGAGGGCAGAGAAATGCCCCGAATTGTGTTTGCATTCCCTGACTGCACTTTAAAACACTAATATTTAAAGAGCTGTCATAAGATTAGGGGTGAATCGACAACCCACCAATAGTTTGGTAAGCCACACAGGCTGGAGCATCCATGAGGGTGGGTGCTGCAAACAAATACAGGGCAGGCAAAAGTAGATTTACAGTTGTGAGTACACGAAACAGAGCTTATTTATTCTTGTACTAGAGGCCCGGTGCATGAAAACTCATGCACTGGAGGCGGGTTCCTCAGCCTGGCCTGCCCCCTCTCACAGTCCAGGCAGGAGGAGACCCGGCGATCAGGGGAAGGCGACGCCCCCATCACACCGCTGCTGCTGCCACTGCTGACAGCACAAGCCTCAGCCAGCCCTGGTTACCTGAACCTCGGGTGGCCCTGGGTGGCTGGGAGGCTGAGGGGACTGGGGGACTCCGGAGGCAGGCACATGGAGTGGCCAGATCCTCCTGGGGACGGGCTTGGCCATGCCGCAAGCCTGCCACCCCAGCGGGGCTAAGAGGATTAGGCACCACCATCTTGTGGCTGTGGGCACCGCCATCTTTGAGGGTGTGGCAGTCAATTAGCATATTCCCTCCTTATTGGCTCTGGGCGCCACCATCTTTGTGAGGGTGTGATGGTAAATTAGCATAGTCCCTCTTTATTAGATTGTATTATTTTCCATATGAACAACTGTAAACCTACTTTTGCCAAACACTGTATATAATTCCAACTTCCATTTTCTCCATTGAAGAATTCATCAAATTAGTGAATGATAAATGAAATAATTGCTATGGGTTTAGAAATGTACTTTTGGTGAGTGGTCCTTCCTAATTTTTGTCATATGGAGTCATAATGAGATCTTGCATCTTCTAGGTCTTCATTAACTGGCTGCTTGAGGAGGCACCTCAATCGCCTATTTGAGAAGCAATCCATGCGAGCACTTCCTGTGCCGCAGGCCTGTGCCAAGTGCTCAGGTGTACACAGTTCCACGAAGGCACACGACATTGTTACTCTTTTTCCAGATGGAGGGACTGAGACAGCTGCTTGTCCTCACGCACAGTAACATAAGTGAGGGAGTGGTAATTCAAACAGAAGTTTAATTGCTAACCACCGCCTTTCCTGCCTCTCGTGGCCACACTCTGCTGGGCCTTAGGACTTGAGCAGTGTGCAGAGCCCCAGCTTTCCTGGCTTCCCTTTATTGCCCTGCCTGTTCTACCACTTTCTTTCAATAGCCAGGGGCATCTTCTTGCCCTCCGCATAGGTCTCTACAGACAACCAGTTTACAGAGACATCTTAACAGTATTATTGTTGTTCTGCTAACACATGCTGTGGAAACTGACCTTTCTCTTTTTTTGTCCAGGCTCAATACTCTCAGAAACACACTAATGTTTGTTATCTTGGAATGAGAGGGTTTTTGTTTTGTTTGTTTTTCTCCTGTACATTTCTTGCCTACGCACCTTGCCTTGGCTATTTGCTGGCATGTCAATCCGCCCCAGAGACCAGGATTTAGGTGAGGGAGAAGGACAGGCCTAGGGGTAGCCATGCAGGGAAGGAGGAGGGGAGAAGTAAGAGATTCTGGACCTGAGCTTTCCTCAAGGCTGTTTTCAGGTTGACCAGATGCCCAACCCATCTCTGCATCATATACTTCTTTCCTACAAAAAAGAAGCCCCTTCTATTCAGGCAGAGGCAACAGGTTCCAATGGAAAGATGACATCCTCATAGTCAGACATACCTAAAGTCAGGATCTGATCTGCCATTTATGAGCTGTGTGACCTTGGGTAGCTGACTTGACCTCTTACTAAGCCTCAGACTTCATCTCAAAGGAGGGATGATAAAATGACTTTGTAAGGGGTACACAGATAACTAAATGTAAAAATGTCTGTTTTTTTTTTTTAGTGGTCCTTGATTCATGTTAATTCCTCTTTCTCTCCACTGTCATCCCAAATTAAAGCTACCAATGTGAAAATAAAGGGGGCACTCCTACTCACAAACCTGTTCACAAGTAATCTGGATTTAATGACATTATAACCAGGCATTGAGGCTCCTACTGACATTATCTTTAGCTGCATAAGCAAAATCAGTTGTAAGAAAAGCCCTATGTGATGGTAAATAAAACCACTGAATTGCTCTGCCCGCTTCCAAACAGAATGTCACTGAATTCCAATTACACCTGGAAGGAACCAGAAAACATGGCTCATAAGCCAATTTGCTCACCAGACTTAACCAGTGTGATAAAGCTTTAAGCTGACTTAATGATAAGGACACATAATTATTTTATAATTTCAAGAATCATTTAAATAAAAGTTGTACCCTATTTTTAAAAAGCAACAAAACAATACTTTCATAAATATGGTTGTACTTGGAAAAGTTCATTTTTCAAAGCCACTATATTTAAAGGGCATTTTTCTTATCCTCCCCATTAGCCATTTTTCAATGTCTTCCCTCCAGTCTACTTTTGTCCCTTTTCATTAAATTATAGGAAAAGCATTTTTGAAAAGCAGACTGGGGAATGTTATGGCAAAAAAATCTTTTTTTAATGTAAGCCCAATAAAGCTAGAACTAATTTTTGAGTCTACAAATATAAGTTCAGGAAATGGCAGTTTCACAAAGACATCAAGAAGAGATCAATAATGTAATTATTTACTACTTACTTATGGGTTTTAACTCAAAAAATGGCTTGAACCGTATGTGAGAAAAAGGTAAAATGTATAATAGCAATCAAGTACAGAGATCTGGTAAGATGTGTGCAAAATGATGATATATGGGAACAGAAAGCTTTCAAAGAGGAAATCAATAAATGACGAAAAGGGATACCAGCTACTTCCAAGCCTATGATCAAACTAGTGAGATAATAATTAGAGGATATTCTACTAGGGTTGAGCTCCTTTATTCTTCTTTAGACGATTGCTGACCCAAATGCACATAGGTGAGAAACTTTTTACTTTTATTGATAGAACACCTTGATAATAAACAATAGGGAGATTAGGGGGATTGGGGGGGGGGGAGGGCGAGCTTTTGCCCCAAACATGGTAGAGTTCCTGGTTCAGTTAACCTATGCAAAAACGATATCCACTTAGGAAAAAGCAAGATTGAATGTTGAAATACCTGTGCTCTGAAGCACCAGATGAAGCAGTGGGGTTCATTTTAGACCTACAATCACAGTCTCAAGTCCACACCTCACACCAAGATTATGAAATTGGTCCTCAGGTTGCCCTTTGTTTTCTTGGCTTTGTTCTTTGTCCCAATCTGTCCATCTACTCATTTGTCCTCCAGATCTCTTCTACATATTCTCATGTAACATTTTGGGCAGGCTTAAGATAACTCCTGTCTCCTCAGAGGGTCTCCATTCCTAGTCACTCCAGCCCACAGTGAAATAGAAACCACTGCCTCTTTGTCTATGGTCTGTGGCAAACAGTAGTAAAATATGCCCTGTGCTGGGATTTTCTCACGAATACACTTCATCTGTCCATTCACAATTGGTTGTGAGCTCTTTGAGCTAAGGAGTGTTACCATGTACCTCTTTGAATCCCTGACTTCTGTACCCATGCAGAGAAGGTGATCAACAGAACTCTGCTGACCAGAGTTTAGTGAACTTTCTGGTATGAGCAGTTGGCTTTCATACTCTTTCAACAAAAAGCAATGGAAAACTTGCTTAAGTTTGCATGGGTCAGGTGATGAGACTAGGCCAAGGATGCAACTATGAAAGATGCAGTGATGCCAGGATAAGAATCATGAGAGGGCTGGTTCCTTCATGGCATAGTGCTGGTGGCTGAACTCAGTATGCTGGGCCCACTGCTCGCTAACTGTATGATGTGGAGCAAGTGTCTTAACCTTTCCATGCCTTGGCTTCCCATTTGTAAAGTGGAGATTGCCACAGTTACAGCAGCCAACAATTATACAGTGTCCCTGAGGCCTTTTGCAAATAACAATTCATTTAATTCCTATAACAACACTGTGAAGTAGGTTCTTCTACGATCATTCATACTTTATAGATTAAGAAACTAAGGCACGGAGAGGATATATTTCTTTCCCACAGTCACAGAAAGTGCCAGAGCCAGAATTTAATGTATAACTGCAGAGTCCATGTTCTTAACCACTGTGCTGAACTGCCTCTCTTTTATCATGAAAAGTAGCATATGATATCAATATGAATTTGATAAAGACAAATAATATATGTAAGTTATTGGGAACCATACAGGGAAGATACAATTGGGCTTTTTTTAATGTGGCTACTTTATATATCCAAATATCTCCATGTAGAATATGTAGCCTTCTTGTCAATACTACAATTAGGGCTGTTGGGAAAATAAAATGAGATGGTCATATTAAGTAGTCAGCATAGTGCCTGACAAATAGTATGAGCTCATGAGTCTGGAGCCACTACTGTCATCCTATCTAATAAAAGAGTAATATACAAATTAACCATCACTCTGCTACACCTACAAGCCACGCCCACCAGCCAATCAGGAGTGGGTATGAAAATTAACCCCAACCAAGATGGCTGCAGCCACGGAGCAAGCAGGAGGCTTGGGTTTCACCAGCAATGGAGGAAGCCAAGCTTTCTGCACACCCTGACGGCCCCAGGCCTCCACTCAAGGCTACAAAGTTTCAATTATAGAAAATAAATAAATCCCAACAAAAATGGTGGCAGCCATGGAGCTGGAGAGAGCAGGAGGCTTGAGTTGCCCCCGGAAATGGAGGAAGTCATGCTTTCTGCACACCCTGGTGGGCCCAGGCCTCCACTCAAGGCTACAAAGTTTCAATTATAGAAGATAAATAAATCCCAGATACCAGGGCCTCCGCTTGGGTTGCCAGAAGGCGTGGCTGGCCTGCAAATCATCACAGGCCCTTCACCCAGGCTGCCCCACGTCCCAAGAGAAGCCCCACCCTGATCCGGGACACCCTTCAGGGCAAACCAGCTGGCCCCCACCCATGCACCAGGCCTCTATCCTATCTAATAAAAGAGTAATATGCAAATTGACTGTCACTCCAACACACAAGATGGCTGCCCTATGTGGTCAAAGATCCTGCCCCATGTGGACACAAGATGGCCACCACAAGCCAAAACCGGTTTGGCTCAGTGGATAGGGCGTCGGCCTGCGGACTGAAGGGTCCCAGGTTCAATTCTGGTCAAGGGCATGTACCTTGGTTGCGGGCACATCCCCAGTGGGGGGTGTGCAGGAGGCAGCTGATCGATGTTTCTCTCTCATCGATGTTTCTAACTCTCTATCTCTCTCCCTTCCTCTCTGTAAAAAATTAATAAAATATATATATTTTTTTAAAAGATGGCCACCACAAGATGGCCAGCAGGGGAGGGCAGTTGGGAGGGACCAGGCCTGCAAGGGAGGGCAGTTGGGAGCGATCAAGCCTGCAGGGGAAGGCAGTTAGGGGTGACCAGGCTGGCAGAGGAGAGAAGTTGGGGGTGACCGGGCCTGCAGGGAAGGGCAGTTGGGGGGGACCCAGGCCTGCAGAGGAGGGCAGTTAGGGGCAAACAGTCTGGCAGGGAAGCAGTTAGGCATCAATCAAGCTGGCAGGGGAGTGTTAGGGGGTGTTCAAGCTGGCAGGCAGAAGCGGTTAGGGGCAATCAGGAAGGCAGGCAGGCGAGCAGTTGGGAGCCAGCAGTCCTGGATTGTCCCAGATTGGAGAGGGTGCAGGCTGGGCTGAGGGACACACACACACACCCCGCACGAATTTCATGCACCGGGCCTCTAGTTATTATTATAATGATGGGGGTCACTGTCTGAGGACTCAAGTACCATGAACATCACTGCTGGCTCTTTACCTTGTCACTGCTCGGCCTTACTCTGCCCAAATCTGCAGTGGAATCAAGGTCAGAATGGATGGGTTGAAGCTTGTCCCTTAAGGAAGGGAGGGAGGACCACAGCGGCACCTCCCATGGCTGCTGCACACCTCAGCTTCACCTTGGAAGTGATGGGATCTCAATGTGTCCTCCACACTGAGCCAAACTATATTACTTTTTCTCCTAAATGTCTTGTACTTTCCCAGTTCCAAATCTCTGCTCAGCCTGTGCTCCCCACCTCAAATGCTTCCTCTCCAAAATCCACTGGTGTCTGTCAGTGTTTCTAAGCGCCTACAACTTTTACCACATCCACAGAACCCTTCTTCCTCCTCTCCAGTGAACCAAAGCACTCATTCACTTATTCATTTTGCAAACATTGTTGTTTGCAAAACATTCATCTGTCCTACTGGGTAGCAGGCACTTTGAGAGGCACTGGAGATGATAAAGCCCAGAGGCCCTCATCTGTCTTCAATAGGACATCAAATGTGTAACGCCATGTGATAAATACTATGAGTATAAGCTGAACAATATCTTTCCCTCCTGCCCCTTGAATTTCATATCCCCTTCTTTGCATTCTTTTTGGGACTCAGTGCATTCTGTCTGCTGTTACAATTATGTATGCCCCTCTCTTGCTCCCTGGTTAGTATTAGGGTGTCCCAAAATAGGTATACACACACTTTGAATAATTGTAAAGGCAGTGTTTATTAAAATACATTTCATTTTCAAAATCAAGCTATCAGCTGTTAAAGTGTGTATACATTTTGTTGGGACACCCTGTATATAAGCTGACTGAGGCCAAGGAATATGCCTTCTGCTCCAGAGCTCACCAGGACAATCTCAAGCCAAGACTATCCCTAAATGCCTATGAAATACTTTTCTTTCTTTCTTTCTTTTTTTTTTTTTTTTTTTTGCATTGAGCCCTGAATCCTGCCATGCTGTGGGTTATAACAGTACTCCATTCATAAGAGGAGTTAGTCATTAAGAAAAAACAAAACGATGTTTCTTATCGTCTTCCAGGTTCTTTAATAGCCAGCACCTAACCAATCCCCAGCCACACTCAGACACAGAGTGGGAAGCAGGGTGATGCAGAGCTGCAGCTGCTCAAAAGCCATTGCTGTGGCAACTTACAATCCAGAAATGACATATGGTTCTTTATTACTGGGCCTCACAGCCCTGAGCAATTGTATCTGCCAAAGGGAGAATATTCACTTCAGAATTTGGGATGTAAATATTCAGTCCCTCATGCTTTGCATGTCATTGCTAATGGTATATAAAGAATGATCCAAGAGGAGTATAAATAATCATTTGGCTCTACAATGAAAATAGCATTTCTGCTTATAACCAGCCAAAAATGAAATAGTGCAAACTTCCAACTCAAATCAGGAGGTAATCATCTGTATCCACCTCAGAAAGGAATTCTTACTGTCAGAGTACAGAATGAAGTTTTTTTAGAGAAACCACGCGCTCATTTCTGCAAGCCTATTTCAGCTAACAAGACAGGCAGATCCCCAAATTACAAGTGGATTGTAGTTTTAAAGGTCTTTTTTAAGTTGAATCTTCAGAACCCAATTTCTAACATGACCATATAATGGTGGTCTGGCTTCCAGGAATACAGCTTCCATAAGGGACCTAAACATCCTTGAAAGTGTTTCAATGGGAAAGCAGGGTTCCAGTTCCAATTTTAAAATACTTGGACAATCTGCGCGGATTGATTTGGCTGCTCAGTGCTGATAGCTTGTGTTCCCTTCTGTGGCAGTTTGCAAAAATGGCCACAAAGACACCCCCTCCCATTGCTACATGCATGCCTCTTTGCAAGGTGACCTACCAGCTCCTCCTATGAGGGAGTGGTGGAGTCACCACTTGCCCCTTGAATCAAGTGGTGAATTTTCACCCTTTGAATTCGGGCTTAGCCGTGGTGACTTCTTTGGCCAATGTGACAATAGCAAATCTTCTAGGAGCAGAGACTTGAAAAGTGCTTGTGTTTGGACTTTGCCCTATCCTGCTGCTCTTGGGAACCCTGCATGGCCAAGTGTCACAGAAATGAGATCAAGTCTACGACCAGACTTGTGAGGGACTCCATCCTAGACCTTGAGCCAAGTCACCAGCTGACTGCCAAGATCAGCTGAGCACTGCAACACCAGAAGAAATGGGAATGCA
Source organism: Cnephaeus nilssonii (assembly GCF_951640355.1). Lineage (NCBI taxonomy): Eukaryota > Metazoa > Chordata > Mammalia > Chiroptera > Vespertilionidae > Cnephaeus > Cnephaeus nilssonii. The sequence goes on along the minus strand of NC_137081.1, from coordinate 77,775,644 downwards.
GCCCACTGAAAAATGAGAAATAAGAAATGTTTGTTGTTTTAAGATACTGGATTTTGGTGACATCTTATGTAGCAAAAGCTAATTGGTACACCTTCATCCCATGCTATCTGCTCCATTTAAATCTCTCCCCAAGTTCTACATTTGGGAAGAAAACCACCTTCCCAGAACTTGGTTAAGTTATCTCAGAACTCACAGTGCAGGAAATATCTCCCTCTTTTGTGCTCCCGGGATGACAGTCGGCAGTAGAAAGGAGGCAGTTTGGGCTTGGCAATTTTCAGAAGAGACCATCCTCCACTCTGTCTTGAGCAATACCATGGTAGCACTTGTGGGGAGCGAGAGGCTCCAGGGCGGAGACTGGGAGCAGAAGGCACATAACAGGGATTCTCTGACAGTGCAGGAAATAAAGACTGGCATGGCAGGGTCTGCCTTGCCAAGCCAAACCATTCAAATCCATTCTAGTATCCACCAAACTCCATGTAGACCTATGAGTTAGGCTGCAGGTCCTGCAAAAAGGGGTGCAGAGTGAGTTTCATGAAGTAGAAGAGGTGGGTGTTGAATGAGCCTGCTGCCATATCTGCCACTTAACTAAATCCTAATAGTTAATCCTCACCTCTGATCATTGTGCTTTGCCATCTGCTTTCCTCTCTGTGCACATTTTCTAGTGCCAAATGGGGAATCTGTCCTGGGATTGTCCTATACCCAGCACAATTGCCACCCCTTCCAATCTCCACTAATGAATGCTATTTGACCAGTCAGTTCCTGCTAGACCCAGGCTCAGAAGACCTCTTATCACACTGCTCCTAGAATCCACTTATCAGCCTGGCAAGTGTGGCTCAGTGATTGAGCACTGACTTGTGAACCAGGAGGTCATAGTTCAATTCCCAGTCAGGGCACATGCCAAGGTTGCAGGCTCAAATCCCAGTAGGGGGCATGCAGGAGGCAGCCAATCAATGATTCTCTCTCATCATTGATGTTTCTATTTCTCTCTCCCTCTCCCTTTCTCTCTGAAATCAATAAAAATATATTTTTAAAAAGAATCTACTTATCAGAACTGAAACCTAAGCTGACCCCTCTTGCCACCCTTGTCTTCATCCTGAGCTGTGTTGACCTCTGTTCTGTCCACAAGCATCCCTAACAATCTCATTTTTATGCACTTTCGCATCTTATGTACATCATCATCTAGGTAATTTTTACTTCCTTTCTTGGCTCTTTCTTTGGCCAAACTTTTGTTTTCTTTATTCTGTCTCATCTACTTTTCATTTAACTGATCTTACCTTATTCCATATACATCTGTATTGGAATAAAGTGATATACAAATATAGAAAGTGTTTATGTGATTATCTTTCTTCTTGCCTGAAAGTAAGGATTTCATTTGACTATTGTTAAGTTTATCCTGTGGTTTTCCCAATCTTTCTTATATAATATCCTTCTGGATTCTGATTTTTTCAGCCAACATACAACTTAGCCCTCCCAATTTGATGTGATCTGAAAGTATTATACAGTATTTATACCTTCCATGTCTCCATCCAGGTCCATGATAAATATTGTCAAAGGAGAGAGAAAATTTGGCACACTACTACAGATCATCCAAGCAACTTCAAATCATTCATCAGCTATGATCCAGCCCACATTCCTATGATTATATCACAAAAATCTATCAAATGCCTGAAGAAATGAAGAAGGGGTACATTCCATGCAGGGGGGAATAAAAGGAGAAAAAGAACAGAGAAACATATGATCTATTTCTGGTACTGAGAATATTTTCTTGTATTAAAAATTAATATGTCTATGTAAAAAATTCAATTTCTTTGAACAACTCCACCTTTTTTTTATTTCCTAGGTAATTACACAGGCACTTAGCACAGGTCCTAGTACTCCTTTTTATTTTTAATTTAATTTAATTTATTCCATCACCATTTATCCCCTCTATGCCCTCTTCTACCATTATCCCCTCGCTCCCCCCTCCGCAATCACCACACTGTTGTCCATGTCCATGAGTTCTTTTTCTTATTTGCTCAATCCCTCCATGCTCCCCTCCCAAATACTGCCCACCCCAACACCACCACCAAAACTATCTGCCTGCTCTCTATCTATGAATTTGTCTTTATTTTGCTTGGTAGTTCAGTATGTTCATTAATTCCACATATGAGTGAAATTATATGGTACTTGTCTTTCTCTGACTGGCTTATTTCACTTAGCATAATGCTCTCCACGTCCATCCATGCTGTCACAGAGGGTAAACTTTTCTTCCTTTTTTTACAGCAGAGTACTGTTCCAGTGTGTAAATATACCACGGCTTTTTATTCACTCATCTACTGATGGACACTTGGGCTGATTCCAAATCTTGGACACAGCTCCACATCTGAAAGTGTTTTGAAGATTGTATTTGTTTACCTTAATTAAGAAAATTATTCTGCCATCTGTGTTTCTGTAGAACTTGATTCCTAAGTTTTGTTTAGTACTTCTAGTCATTAGTGCATTAGTGCAGTTCACCAAATATTTCTCCTTCTATTCCTTCTGATGCCTGGTATGGTTTCACTTCCCTGTCTCTCTGAGGTTTGATGTGACCATATAACTAGCTTTGTCCAAAGAAATGTGAGTATAAGTGTTATGTCATTTTTGGGTGACGCCTGTAAAAACCTATTCACCTCTGCCATGGTGCCTGGCAAGCCCATGGAGGAAGCTCCCGTCATCCCTGGGTCACTACCATGAGCAGAGCTCCTCTGCTGAACTACGCTGAACTTGTGTGTGAAGGAGAAGGCAGTGGGTGCTGTTTGTTACTGCAACATACCCTATCCCAGTGGTGGGCAAACCGCGGCTCGCGAGCCACATGTGGCTCTTTGGCCCCTTTAGTGTGGCTCTTCCACAAAATACCACGTGTGCGCGCGCACGTACAATGCGATTGAAACTTCGTGGCCCATGCACAGAAGTCGGTTGTCGGCCTGGGCGAGTCTATTTTGAAGAAGTGGTGCTAACGCCGAGCCACATTCAAGGGGCCAAAGAGCCGCATGTGGCTCGTGAGCCGCGGTTTGCGGACCACTGCCCTATCCTATCCAAACTGGTATATACAGTAGTTTGCCTGTGGGTAAATATGAGCGTGTGTGTCTGTATGTGTGAAAGGGAATGAAGTTGACATGGGTATTGCAGACATAGCAGTGAATATAACAGACAAAAATACCTGACCTTATGGAGCCTACACTGTATTACAGGGAGCCAACAATCCTCTGACTTTTCTTCTTATGTGATTTAGAAATGTCATTACCAGGTGTGTGTAAACTGAATTTCATCTATGAAAGTCAAATGTTGCATAGCTTCCTCTGTCCCTCAGTTACACAGGGATGAGTAAAAGGCACCGTCTAATCCTCCTTCTTGAGTCTTTCTGTTCTGAAACAGGCCCTTAGGGAAAGTGGTCCTTCCAGTCTTCCCTCAGCAACACCCAGGGCTGCTGCCACTGGCCCCACCCCTCTAACCAGCCCCCAGGAGATGCGGGCCCTGCTGGAGTGTGGCCACACTGTGAGTAGGAAGGGTGGGCTTCCCAGGGCTGCAGCTAGGCAGTGCTAACAGCCTCTCCCTCAGAACAGCTGGGGGAGAGCAGGGTGGAAAGAAAGGTCAAGTCCAATAGTCAGTACTGTGGGTCCTCAGTTCAGATTTCCATTTTTCGTTTGTTTTCATCAGCGCTCTGCAAGCATTTGGTTTCTTTTCCTTTAAGGTATACTCAACCCGGGGCCTCATCTGAGTCAATATTTTTAAAAAGCTCGCAGGTGATGCTATGGGTCACCCACAGTGGAGAACCACTCGGAGCGCCTTTTCCAAGAGTAAAGTCCTTTCTCCAGAAGGCAAGGTGCTGAGCCGCCTCCCCGCCCCCCCCCACCCCCCCCCCCACCCCCAGGGAGTTGCCAGGCTTTGGGATTGGGCTGAGTGACATTACCCTTAATGGCAGCTACTCCTGTTGTTGGTGGGGGGGGGGGGGGGGCGTCAATTATATGTTTAGGGTTCATTCCTCCCACTAACGGAGGAGCTGCCAGTAAATAGCCCCAACTGCACAACATACCTGTAGTAGATGAAATCTACATACTTTCTGTAAACTCATGCACTTCAGTGGACAGAATGTGGGATTTGCTTATATTGAACTCTCAGATTCTGACTGTGATTAACAGTGTTTTCATCCCTTCCTCCTCATTGTCGCATAACCTCCCATTTGTCCCCAAAAGGTCTGGGCTCTGAGTTTACTTTTCTGACATTTAAGCCCTGGGCTTTCAGAGTTGCAATCTCCCCTTCATTTACATCTCCAAGTCTTTAACTAGGTCCTGAGAAGTCAAGTCATGATCCATCTGACAAATAGTACTGGCCACTGCTGGAAACGAGAAAAAGAAGACAATAAAAAAGTTGATCGGAAAATAATAAGATGTGAGAATTTATCCACAGAAATGCATAACTAGTCCCCATCTCTACAGCAGCGTCATACAAACTGCAGATCGCCACGTCAGTGGCTTAGGAAATCAATGTAGTCATTTGCGAGCAGCATTTCAAAGGACATAGAATAGAAAACACCAGCATTGGGCAGGCACAGGGAAAGATTGTTTTGTGAAATTGTGTTTCATATATCTGCCTGTGAATGTGTGTGTTTCTTCATTTCTGGGAGTGGGCTGTGATATCAAACCTATTGAAAATCATTTAGCCAGGGTCTCAGGTGATGTCAGACATTCTAAAAAGTGCTGGAATGGCATTTCAGGACATCTCTCACCTTCCTATTTCCTTCCCCTCTGCCTTTACCCTCCCAAGCACTTCCCCCTCTCCCAATAAAGCTGGTATTTGTAAAAATAATACACTGAAACACATTAAGGCTGAATTTACCTGAGCCTTTATATTTCCATCAATCCAGTACAAGAGTTGGCTCAAAAAACTTTTGTTTGTCTAGCTAGAGGGTGTATTAAAGCTAACTAAACACAAGTGAAACTAACTCATGACTGCCGATGCCCTGTATGGAAAATTCCACTTACCATTGTAGAAACAAATGTTTTGAGGGCAAAATAGAATTATATGCAGCTTGGGTAATTTCTTTTCAAAACACAGGGGTTTTTGGTCATCACCCAAAATCTTAACACTAATTAATCTAGCAGAGCAATACTGGGAATTCAACATCTATTTTCAATAACTACTTTCCTGGATTTTTTTTTCTCTTATCCCTGGAGGGCTTGTCAAATGAAAGCAAAAAAAAAAAAAAGTTTGAAGGAACAAAGCCAAAGTCAAAAGTAAAATGCTAAAGCTTGGGAGTGAATAGAGGAAGAGAAGAAATGCATACAAGAGCAACCCCCAAAGGGGTAGGAGATCAGAAGTTGTGGGAGAAAGGGACCCCACGGGGAAGGACAAAACACGTTCAGACCAGCTTCAAAGAATTCTTCATGGCTGGGCACAGTAGGAAAAGGTTAAAATAACATGTGTTTCTCTCAGTAAAATTCAATACACACAAAAAAACACCAAAAACAAAAAACCTACTAACAGAACCAGCATTTTGTATTTCCCTGAACCTGTTCTGTATAGGAGGACCTTGTAGACACTGGGAATAGAATTCCTTACTAACAATAATTTTGCTTTGATGGGTAAATTAATGATGAATACAAACTATGATGATCATGTAAGCAATTATACTGTATAAAGTTAATATGAAACAGTGATATTTACTAGATCATAGCTATGTAAATACTAGGTAGTAAAATAGAATTGGAATTGAATATTCCCTACATAATTGATCCAAGGTAGAGACCCATCCAAGCCCAGGTCAAAGGCATATCTGGCAAAGCTTGCTAAATGCAGTGAGCTCCCACGATACACAGAACTCATTTCCTAAAGTGGATTCCTAAATAATTTTTTAAAATCCCTACATTAACTCATTACCAGTTCTTCTGGTAAAAAGATCAGAACCAAAATGCAAATACATAGCTCTAACCACTGAGAACACTGGCCAGGGCTTTCCTGATTTTCTGTCTGCTTGCTCTATTAGATACTCAGTATTGAAATTTCAACTATATTTATGAATTTGTTGATTTCTCTTCTCAATTATATCAGTTTTTCTTCATATATTTTGAAGCTGTGTGGCTCAGTGCATACACATTTACAATTACTGTCTTCTTGCACCATCAATGCTTTTATCTTTTTGCAATATCCCTCATTATTCTTGATACTATCCCTTGTCTAAAGCCTACCTTGTTTGGTTAATATAGCTCCTCTAAAGTTTTTATGGTTGGTATTTGTATGGCATATCTTTTTTTATACTTAAATTGGGTTTCTGGTAAGGAGCATAGTTGGTTGGGTCTTGATTTTCTAACCAATCTGACAATCTCTGTTTTATATTTGTTTGTTAATCTGATCACATGTAATATGATTACTGATATGGTTGAATTAAAATCTACCGTCTTGCTAGGTGTTATTTGTCCTACCTGTTCCTTATGCTGAAGACAATTCTTCCTAATGTTTCTGCACATATTCTAGCAGCTATTGTCTCAGACTTTTATTTTTCAAGAATATTTGTATAGCAAAATAAACTTGGAAGGACAGAAATAGTATCCACATCCAAGACCGAAGTTTCCTGACCAAGAGATCTGATTTCTTTTTTTATGAGTTTAGTTTTTTTTATATATATTTTATTGATTTTTTACAGAGAGGAAGGGAGAGGGAGAGAGAGTTAGAAACATTAATGAAAGAGAAATATGAATCAGCTGCCTCCTGCACACCCCTTACTGGGGATGTGCCTGCAAACAAGGTACATGCCCTTGACTGGAATCAAACCTGGGACCCTTGAGTCCACAGGCCGACACTCTATCCACTGAGCCAAACCGGTTAGGACATGAGTTTAGTTTTTGTGGTGTTTTTTTGTTTGTTTTTAAATTTCATATACAAGTGAGATCATGCAGTGTGTTTCTCTACCTCATTTCACTTTGCATAATGTCCTCAGTGTCCATCCATATTGTTACAAATGGAAGGATTTCCTTCTTTTTATGGCTGAATAGTTATCCTACCTTATAATAGACAAATATGCAAATTGACCGCACCTTCGCTACGCCCAAGCCATGCCCACCAACCAAGCCATGCCCACCAACCAATCAGGATGGGTATGCAAATTACCCCAACAAAGATGGCGGCTAATTTGCATATTAAGACAGCGTAGAAAGAAGCCAAGAGATGCTGAAGGGAGCAAAGCTGTGGAGAAGCAAGCAAGCCAGGGGGAGGAGAAGGGAGGAGCGGAGGCGGGGCCGGGGGAGAAGGAAGGAGAGCAGGGCGGGCTGGTGGAGAAGGCAGCCGGGGGACAAGGGAGGAGCGGAGGTGGGGCGGGCTGGCGGAGAAGGTGGCTGGGGGACAAGGGAGGAGCGGAGGCGGGGCGGGGTAGAGTGCAGCAGGAAACACTATTGCAGGATTTTTCCTGCAACGGGAACGCTAGTGTATATATATATATATATATATATATATATATATATATATATATCTCACATTTTCATTAGCCATTCCTCTGTGATTGGCTAATAACATTTAGGTTATTTCTTGGTCTTGGCTATCTTCTCTAATAAAATGGTAATATGCAAATTAACCATCACTCCGCTACATAAGCCACGCCCACCAGCAAAGCCATGCCCACCAGCCAATCAGGGCGAGTATGCAAATTAACCCAAACCAAGATGGCTACAGCCACAGAGAGCAAGGTTTCCCAGCTAACAGAGGAAGCCAAGCTTTCCATAGCTGTTGCAGGCCTAAGCCTCCACTCAAGCTACAAAGTTTCAATTATAGAAGGTAAACAAATTCAAACAAATGGCGGCAGAATGGAGCTTGAGAGAGCAGGCCAGGGTTGCCGGCGGCAACAGGGGAAGCAAAGCTTTCCGCACACCCTGGCCGGGCCCACCCACTTAAGGATACAAAGTTTCAATTGTAGAAGGTGAATTAACTGCCACAGAAATGGCTGCCGCCCCGGAGGGAGCAGCAGGCTTGGCTCCGCTCCAGGCTACAAAGTTTCAATTGTAGAAGGAAAATAAATCCCAGATACCAGGGCCTCTGCTTGGGTTGCCAGGGGGCATGGCTGGCCTGCAAACCACCATAGGCCCCTTGCTCAGGCCGCCCCACACCCCAAGGGAACCCCACCCTGATCCAGGACACCCTTCAGGGCAAACCAGCCGACCCCCACCCGTGCACCAGGCCTCTATCTTATCTAATAAAAGAGTAATATACAGATTGATCTTCACTGCAACACACAATATAGCTGCCCCCATGTGGTCAAAGATCCTGCCCCCATGTGGACACAAGATGGCCACTACAAGATGGCCAGCAGGGGAGGGCAGTTGGAAGGCACCCAGCCTGCAAGGGAGGGCAGTTGAGAGGGACCAGGCTTGCAAGGGAGGGCAGTTGGAGGTGATCAACCCTGCAGGAGAGGGAAGTTAGGGGTGACCAGGCCGGCAGAGGAGGGCAGTTGGAGGTGATCAACCCTGCAGGAGAGGGCAGTTAGGGGTGACCAGGCTGGCAGAGGAGTGAAGTTGGGGGCAAACAGGCTGGCATGGGAGCAGTTAAGCATCAACCAGGCTGGCAGCAGAGTGGTTAGGGGGTGATCAGGCTGGCAGGCAGAAGCGGTTAGGGGCAATCAGGAAGGCAGGCAGGCAAGCAGTTGGGAGCCAGCAGTCCTGGATTGTGAGAGGGATGTCCGACTGCCCGTTTAGGCCTGATCCCACCAGAATCGGGCCTAAACGGGCAGTTGGACATCCCTCCAGGAGTCCCAGATTGGAGAGGGTACAGGCTGGGCTGAGGGACAACCCCCCACTGTGCACAAATTTCGTGCACCAGGCTTCTAGTTGTAAATAATGCTATAACGAACATGGGGGTGCAGATATCTTTTTTATGACTAAATGATAATAAATTTTTTATGACTAAGTGATAATAACAGTTAAACCAGTTACAAGAGAAACTCTTTCTATTCACTTGATTTTGGGCGATGGGTGATCATCGATGTTTGTGTTAGGCTCTCTTTGGCTCTTTCCCTTGAGACCTGTGAGCTCCAAGACCATGTTCTGCTCTTCTTCCCCTCTCTGCCCTTTCCTCCTCCAATTAGCAAACTAACCCACCAGGGTAGAATCCTGCACCCTGAAGAGATGAGGAAGAAGAGGCTTTTGTTTCTCAGTCTTAGATTAAAGTCACAATCCTCAATCCTGCTTTACTAACAAAAATTGGGGGTATTTGACACCCTATCTGATGCTTGTATATTCTCCTTATTTGGTTTACAATTATCATTCCTCAATACCCCAAGAGCAGTGGAGGGAGAAGAATTCGATGAGGTTAAATAAGCTGGGAGGCAGAAGCGGGAGTCATGGGAGACCTACCTTGAAAGCAAAGGAGAAGACGATTACTGCGTCTGAGAAGGGAGGCTGGGAAGTTTGCAAGGTGTTAGTGCAGGAGGAGGAAATGCCACACTTGTTCCTGGTCCTGGGGAAGAAACAGATGGTGGAGCCTTCCCAGGAATAATTCCCTCCCCACCAGAACATTCTGGCTCCCTGTTTGGCCAGGAGCTTGGGCACAAGTTATAAGAATTTGTTGAACCCTTTCTGTAGTGCTCTACCACTTTCCAGAGTAGGGCCAGAATGTGCGGTTTTGTGAACCAATGACTTTTTTAAAGGAAAAAAAAAAAAGCCCTCTTGATCAAATTCTATTGATCAGAATTGTGTTTGTCCTGGGAAAACATTCCCTCATGTAATGCAAATATCTTCAGGTTTTCTAAAATAGGTCAGCCAAGAAGATAATTGGTTTGGCCCTGTTGTATATGCCAAGCAAGTTATCAGAACAAACCAATATCTCCCCCATTTGTATGCAGGTCAGAAAAGCAAAAGGTACCCAAGAGATGTCTACATTATTCCCTGAACAGAAAATACTGTAACAAGATATTTGTATTTTGCTCTGCAATGCCAGCAGACACATTGTTATTGTCATTATTATGTAATAGATAGCATGCACTCAGAGGCAAGCTTTCATTCAGAAGCAATAATGCATACTCTTCACCTTTGTGATACAGGTGCTATTTGTGTCACACCAAAAGCTTTTTGTTGTAATATGATGTTTGTAACAGATGTCAGCTGAAGGCAGAATTGTAAACACTCTGGGGTATAGCAGATACTTATTCTGGACTTTTCAAATGTGTGAGGCAAAGATGAGTAGTAAAAAGATATGAATAGCTCAAAGAAGAAAGAGTTAGGGTAAAATAGTATTTTGCCATATTCAAAAACTTACAAAATTTTTTTCTCCAAGTACAATGGACTGAACCAATTTAATTCCCACACATTTAACCTTTAAAATATAAGAACAATGTTTTAATTTATATAAACACAATCCCAAAGAAAGAGCCAATAACATTGATCCAATGTATCTGAGAAAATTTTCAGTTCTTAAGGTTTTTATGAAACATCAATTCAAACTCCAATATATAAAAAGTTCATGGTTCAGCTGAGAAAACAAGAAAAGCAACACACATTTACATTTCAGGCAGTTATAAAGATTGTAATTAACTATTAAACTACTGATCTTAATCAGATATTCAGGTACATAATTTTTGAAAGGCTACTGCAGTTCTCATAGCACTAACTGCATTTATTACCTCTAACGAAAGTTACCATGAACAATAGGGCAATTCCTTAACCTAGAACAAGAAGATAGATTATCAAAAAAGTATTTAAAGTACATAAGTGGAGTGTACATGTCATCTTAAAGCCATGTCTGTGTAGTCTTGGGACATAAGGAATGATTTGAGATGATTGATTAATGCACTCACACACATATGCGCGCGCGCGCGCGCGCACACACAAACACACACACACACACACACACACACACACACACTCACACTCCTACCAAATCATTAAACCTCAGGAAGTTAGGAGTAGGAAAAAATGTTGATTCGTGAAGATTGATAATATAGGTAGATCAAGCCCCGAGGATAATTATTCAGAATCAGTTTTTATCTGGCTAGAGATTATTTTCCTTTCCCTCTTTCCAAATGGGAACAATTTTCCAGATAAAAGTAGAAAAATTAAACAAGCATTAATGCCACCTTTTGCCTTCCTTGGATCTTGTGGCGAGGAGCCAGGAAGACCCCTCTCCCAGTGCAAAGTAGAAATCTCAGCGAGTGCCTCTGCAGAACAGGAGCCATCCTGGTAACTCTGGGGCCCTGCAGTCCTGGGTCAGGAGGGATCAGGAATTTCTTCAGCAAATGCCAATGCTATAAAAGCAAGGGCATGCTCAGGCTACCTCAGAGGAAGAGAAAGCAAGCAAGCAAGACAGAGAGGTCTTCCTAAGAGCTGTCTTAGTTTCCTATTGCTGCTATAACAAATTACAGCAAACTCAGCGGCTTAACAAACACAAATGTATTACCTTGCAGTTCTGTAGGCATGCTTCTCCCTAGACTAAAGTCAACGGGTTGGTAGGGCCGCGTTCCTTTCTTAAGGCCCTAGAGAGGAGCCCATCTCCTTGCCTTTCCCAGCTGCTAGATGTTACCCTCATTCCTTAGTTTGGGGCTCCCTTACATCTTTAAAGCCTGCAATGCTGTATCTCTCTTCCGTGCTCACATAGTCTGTCTCTCTTCTTTTGCCTCCTTCCAGTTGCAAGGACCCTGTGAGTACCTTTTTTTTGCTTTATCACTTTTAACCTTTTGCACTCGGATGTCGAGATTAAAATTACTCTTTGAATGTATCAATAATTTGAAATATAAAAAAAATACAAATAAATAAGTTTGTATGAAAAGAAACTCCAGTTTTTTATTCTACTGCCGCACTTTGTAAAATCTGGGGTATTTAAAAAATTAAATCCCGAGCAGAATAAAGGAATCGAGAAAAAAAGCAAGCGAGTGCAAAGGGTTAAGGACCCGGTGTTTACCACACCTGATACCCATGCACTCAGAATACTCAAGGTAGTGACCCCACCTCAAAGTTAAATCTAATCACATCTGCAAAGCCCTTTTGCTCTGTAAAATAACATATTCGCAGGCTCTGGGAACTAGGAAGTAGACACCTTTGGGGCCATTTTTCTGCTTACTACAGGGGCTAGCTGGAATGTGTTTACTCACGGCACTAACAAAAGTGGTTGTCTTTCAGGGAGTCGCACCACCATGCTTGAGTGAGTGACCAGTCCTTTCAAATTATGATAGAAAAGCACTACCCCTTAAAACATACAGAAAACACCTGCACTTAAATACAAGCTACCCTCCTAAATACTTCCTTAGGATGTTCTTGCCTAAAACATACATGAACAGCTTTAGAGCTGTCTCTAATTTTTAAAAAAAGTCTGAGCTTCCAAGACAGAAAGGCTCATGAGAAAATAGCATTTGCTTGAAGGGCTATTGATATCATTTGCAAAGGAAATGTAAGAAGAGAAATAAAATTGTCTATCTCAGTGTTTCTATGAAGTAGTAGTCCTTTGTTCTGCTATTACATACACATACACACACACACACACACACACACACACGTGCACGCATGCACAGACACACAGGATTCTGTAATCATTTGGGAAAAGGCTGAATATTGTCCTCTGAAGGATACTCATCGCATATTAATGTTTTAAAGGTCTGAGAAGTTCTACACTAAATAAATATGTGCATAATCAATCTTTGACTTCTTGAAAAATGTAAAGGGAGCTTCCAACTTCAATTTGACCTCTGTTTTGGCCCTGTGTGGCCCTCACTGATCCCAGACCCTGACGGGTGGAACAGGGTTTCCCATTTGGTTCCTTTCTGCGGAGCTTTAGGGCAATCTGCAATAAACTTGCAGACTTCAACAAGAAGTCATCGCCAATTCTGTTCAGACCTGATAGACTACTTCTTCATTAAAATTTTGAGAGAGATTCAAACAATTTTAAGTTAAAAAATCAATATGTAAATTATACACATGCACTGCTGTGTTAATATATACATCCATCAAATAGATAATTATAACAAAAAATTTAAAGCATTAATTTATACCTATATAAAAGCCTAAGCAACCATCCGACTGTCCGACCGGTAGCTATGACATGCAATGACCACCAGGGGCATATGCTCAATGCAGGAGCTGCCAAGCGACAGCATCTTTGCACAGTGCCCTCTTGCACTTTGGTAGCCCTTGGGGGATGTCGGACTGCCGGTTTTGGCCCAATCCCCACAGGCCAGGCTGAGGGACCCCACCTGCCAAAGGGACCCTACTCACTCCACAGATGCCCTGTGAGCCCCAGCACTACCCAGGCATGGCTGGCCAGGGGGGAATCACAGGATGTTGGCTCCAGGGCATGTCTGGCCCATCTCACCCAGTCCTGCCCCACTGGCCACCTTCTAATTAATGTCCTTTCAATGTGCATGAATCCATGTACTGGGCCTCTAGTATTTTAATAAGTATGGTTACTTCAAATTACCAATAGTTAATATTGCAAGGAAAAGTATACATTTGGGTAAACCTGGATGTAAATTCATTTTTGTCAACTAGTTTTCTTCATGATTTTTAAGACTGGGGCTGCTTCTGCTTCACGATGTCACTGAAGAAGTACTGGGCCTAGAAGAAGCATCAGCTATTTCATTTTCTTATGACCTCATTAGGCTTGCTTTTATTATCTTGGACTTAGAATGTGTTCATATGTTTGCTTGTTTTATGACTGTTTTGCAGAACTCCTTTCAAGCCATTTGTCCATTTTGTGAAGATCAGTTTAGTTAAAAAGAGATAACATAATATGTCATTGTAGTTAACCGAGCACATTCAATGTGGTATGCTGAAACCAAGTGGGGCACTACTCACAAACCCCCTCAACTATGGACCACGCTTCTTCCTTCCGCACCTTGCCTGGCTCAGAGCCAGAGGACCGACTGACACATAGCCCAAACCTATATACCCATATACCATGTATTAGTAAAAATTAATTCCTTTCTCCCATTTTTACAAAAATCAATCAATAGAAGCTCTAACGTTTTCCTCCTGAACTTTATTGAATTGTCTTGCTCACCCTTCAGGAGTGTCCCCCATGTTCCATGACCACCCTTCATTCCAAAACTGTAGCTGTGAATTCAGAGACTAGGGATGATTTCCAGGTCTGCTGGCCTAACCCACTTCAGAGTTTCAGGGGCAAAGTGCTCAGCAGTGCCCAGAAGCGCCCTCAGGAAGACAAATTCTGAATTTCTGTTGGGGAAATCAGTCTCAGGCAGACAGGGTAGGCCTCCCTGAGAGACAGTGATCTCCTTCCCTAAGGGGACTGCACCCGCCTGGCGGATCATGGGCTTAAAGGTATGCTCCATATTTGCGGAGAGAAAAAAGGCTGGGAAATACTATAGGGAAGCTTTTATCCCCAGAGCTCAGGCCCCTGTCAAGACCAACCATCAGAGTAATGTTCTTGACCTACCTAGGAGAGGCAGAGTAAATTGCTGGATAGATAGATTAGAGCACAGAAGCTGAGGGCATGGACTCAGCCCTTAAGTTTTCCTTGCGTACCTTCCTGGCCTACAAATGAGATATTCAAGGGGGAGGGGCCAGTTTCTACCCCTACTGTGGATACATAAGAGGGGCCTTTCCTTATGCACAGAAAAGGGAAGCTTTGGTGTTGGGTTTCCTGGGAGGAAGATGACTCTTAAAGGGAACATAGCTAGACAATCCTGCAATAAATAACCCCAAATTTCAGCACCTCAACACAACAATAGTGTATTTCTTGCTCACACAAATCTACTATAGATTTCAACAATTCTGCCATGCAGCTCTCTGCCTTGTGGTGATGAGTAATCTAGACCCATCAAATTTGTGGCTCTATCATCTCAACACAAGGCTCCATAATCACTGCAGTAGAGAAACATAATGCAACTTTCATCTTTCGAACTAAAAGGATAATTACACTTCTGTTCGCAGTGCTTCCACAGTGATAGGAATGGGCCACAGGATATGAATCATTAAATGCTAAAGGTTTTTCTTCTTCTTCTTCTTCTTCTTCTTCTTCTTCTTCTTCTTCTTCTTCTTCTTCTTCTTCTTCTTCTTCTTCTTCTTCATTATCATCATCATCATCATCACCACTATTATCCTGTATCTACATGCACTGTGAACACTCTAGCCACTCATATTACTTTTTTCAGGTGCTAAAAATAATATTTCCTCATTGATGCCACTGTTTCAGAATAGTATATCCAATGGTTCTTTGATATCTATTGCTTATGTGATATGATTTCTTCATTGCTACACTGCCCTCCTAAATATATATTCTGCACTGGCCTGCCACACTGGAGATTCCCCACTACTGAAAACCCTTTGGAATTAAGGTATTGTAGGCCCTGGTAAAATGCCAGTATGTTGCCTTGGAAAAGTTTCACATTAAGATGTTAGTAATTTGAATACAAATTTTAAGTGGTCCTAACAGATATCAGGGTCTGTGTGGTGTTTTCAGACAACACTGCTGACACCAAATGTGTGTTTTTCTGAAAGCAACCACCTGTCCAATTCTCCAATGCCAATTGTGTCTAACAATTCAATTTAGTTCAGTTCAGTTCAATTCAATTAAGTTCAATTCTGACATCCAGAGTTAGAAGGTCCTCACAGGTAAAGCATTCATTCCCACAAGACTGCCCCCAGTTCAGACACCAGACACAAGTGGGGTACCCACACTACCCATAATTCTGCCTGAAAACAAATTTGAAACTTCCCTTGACCTCTTCCTAAGGTTTAATTGTTAGAACAACTCACAGAACCCAGTAAAGTGCTAAATTTACTATTACAGTTTCTTATAAAGAATGCAAATGAGCAGCGAGGTGAAAAGTCCAGAAGGCTCCACATGCAGGAACCTCTGTCCCCTGGAGTCAGGATACACCCCACCCCCCAGCACATGGATGTGCTTACAAACTTGGAGGTTCCCTGAACGCTACTGTTTAGGGATTTTTATGAAAGTTTCTTTATATAGAGATCATTGATTAAATCACTGACTATTGGTAACTGAGAATCTCCAGCCCCTCTCCTCTTCCTGGAGGTGCAGGGATGGGCTGGAAGTTCCAACCTTCTAATCATACCTCCTTATTTTCTGTCAAACAACCCCCATCCTGAAACTATCTACTCTCCTACTCTCACTCCCTGATCCCCCAATTTCTCCACCTCCCACTAGGAATCATCTTATTAGCATACAAAAGACTCGCCTCACTCAGGAAAGTCTAAGTGTTTTAGGAGTTCTATGATACGGAATCAAAGGGAAAGATCAAATGTTCACTTTTTATTAGAATACAGGGTTATGCTAAGGGAGAAAACTCCCGAGTATGAAGTGTTGCCCACAATACAAGGAACGAGGGTGGAGAAAGGGTACCATAGTGTGGCTATTGGGGTGCTTGAGGACCACGGGATCCTGCCAGCAAGTACCAGAAAGCCAATGGGGGGTGACTGAAAGATGAATGCAAAAGGTCGTCCTACAAAGGCTGCCCAGATAGAAAAGTCGTGGTTTGAATCCCTTCTTGAACAATAATTAGAACTGAACACAGCAGAACTGAGAATTTCATGCATATTAAACACCACAGGTTCTTCAGGGAATTTCATCCTAACCTTTTGTGCATTGCCTCAGAAGCAAGAACCTTTATTTTCTATTATCACTTTGAAGAATAAATAATGAATATAACACAAGCATTTATTAAAGAACTATACCAGAGGGCAGTGAATATAATGAAAGCCAGAGGTGTGATTAGTGTGTACGTTATACACATGGCAAGGAGAGAGAGAGAGAGAGAGAGAGAGAGAGAGAGAGAGAGAGAGAGAGAGAGAGAGAGAGAGAGAGAAAGAATGGGTTACCTGGGATTACAGAATTGTAAAGAACTTTGGTAATTTGTAATTGATGTCATTTTTTCTGGGAACCAGAACACTCTGCAACTACTTAGGTGAGTAATATAGACAATTATGTTGAATTGAGTAACTAATTAGTGTTTTCATTTTAAATGGTATACAGTCATGAAGGCACTGTGGGAGTCAGGAAAAAACTGTTTTGCCTATCCTCAAGTCTCTAAGTACTAAGTGATGATATCTAAATGATGGGTGGTGAATACACAAGGCAATATACAGAAGCGGTATTATACAATTCCACACTTTACACCTGTGTAATCCTATTAGCCAATGCACCCCCAATAAATTTAATAAAGTGTTTAAAAATTATGAAAACAAAAAAAAAGTTTTTAAAAGATAACACAAAGGAACTCAATAATACGTGGACCATGTAGTTTCTATTATTAAGTGGCAAGAACAACGTCTCTCAGTTCTAGGTAAACATTTTCGTTTTGGGACCACGTGAGTGGGGATGTTCTTGTGCTTTCTCCCTTTCCTGGACTGCGGCAGGCTTCAAAAGCATGTGCAGTGAGTCACCTGACATGGTGCATTCCAAGAAGTGTCCCTTTCCCCAAATTTCTCTCTCAACCATCACTTAAAATGAACTTAATACTCTACTATCATCCCCTGGCCCCATGGTCACCAAACTGCGGCTCGCGAGCCACATGCGGCTCTTTGGCCCCTTGAGTGTGGCTCTTCCACAAAATACCACGGCCTGGGCGAGTCTATTTTGAAGAAGTGGCGTTAGAAGAAGTTTAAGTTTAAAAAATGTGGCTCTCAAAAGAAATTTCAATCGTTGTACTGTTGATATTTGGCTCTGTTGACTAATGAGTTTGCCGACCACTGGGCTGGCCTACACTGAAAATGCAAACACCTCTGGGATAAGTGGGTTACCGGACTCAGACTGACCACTACCAAAAAGGTGACTGGATGCTTTTAAGAGAAAGGTGAGGGCCTCTTGGAACCTTTGGTCATGGCTTGAAAAATGAATCAACCGAAGGACTTGTATGCATGCATATAAGCATAACCAATGGACGCAAGACACTGGGACGGCATGTCTTCACTGGGGTGAAGGCATGTGCCGGGGGATAAGGGAGGCTGGGGGAAGGTCAATTGGGAAAAAAAGGAGACATATGTACTACTATTTGTAATACTTTAAACAATAAAAAATTAAAATAAAATGAATCTGCTAAAAAATATATAAATCTTGATTCTTTGGCTCTGTTTCTTCCCACTCCCGGCTGAATCTTCAAATGTTCCTCGTCACTGGACTCCACCTCCATGCCTTGCTCATCTCTGCCTCTCCCTTCATCCCTTGATCCTGACCTTGAGCCTGATAAACTTGTCTTGTTCCCTCACCATCTGCTCCCAGTTTTCTATTTCGAATGCAATTCCATCATTGGCTCAATTTGCTTTCTTTCTTACACTGAGAGAAAAGAGGCAACACTGGTCTCCTGTGACCACAGGAGGGGTTTTAGAATCTACACAAAGTAAATGAGTCTGGATCAAGAGATTCAAGAGACCTAGAGGATGCAAAATCTCCATCCATTGCACCATGCATACCTGCTGATTATATTAAGCTCTGCCATTATATTAAGCTCTCATTCTACAACGTGGAGCTTTGTCCTAACATAGAAATAAAACAATATCAAAGGAGCTACTTTTATGGGAAATTGAGTTGCCAAGGACTGAGATACTACATTGCCCAATTCCAAGGGTGTCATGCCCATCACAGTTAATGTAGTGGTGCCCCCTAGAGTTGTACAGTGCACAAACAAGATAATACGATTCATTTTAGATCTAAATTTTATTGTTTTCAATCAAAAGAAATATAAAACCCCTCCTCATATTCCACATAAAACTAAAAGGGCCCAGCATCAGCTTTAAGAGAGTATCCCTAATAAGCTATTCACCTGGGCTTGGCCTGACTGTCACCTTGTGAGATCTGGAACACATTGAAGATTCATTATTCATTGCTGATTATAGTATCTTAGAGCATTTGATGATCAGTTAATTCTAGCCTCACCATCCAGTTCATCCCCGGGAGATTAAATGGCTTGTCTAATGCCAAAAATTTTATTAACTACTAGAGGCCCAATGCATGAAAATTCGTGCAAGAGTAGGCCTTCGTTCCTCCAGCTGCCGGCACCAGCTTCCCTCTGGTACCTAGGACCCAGGCTTCCCTCCTCTGGCTGCCTGCAGGCACCTGGCACCCGGGCTGGGTTCCCTCCATCCCCAGCTTCATCAGGAAGGATGTCCAGTCTAATTAGCATATTACCCTTTTATTATTATAGATATCAGAGCAAGAAGCCAGGTCACCAGTGCTCTGAAGCCATTCCCACTAGATCCTGAGGTCTTTCTTATACTGAGAGAAAAGAGACAACATTGTTCTCCTGTGGCCACGTGAGGTTTTTTAAAATTTATTTTATTTTTATTGATTTCAGAGAGGAAGGGAGAGGGAGAGAGAGATAGAAACATCAAGGATGAGAGAGAATCATTGATCCACTGCCTCCTGCAACACTCCACACTAGGGACCGAGCCTGAAACCCGGACATGTGCCCCAACCAGGAATCTCAACATGGGGGGAGGGGGATTTAGAATCTACACAATGTATATGAGTCTTTGAGATGAGCTGGCCACTTATTTATTTTTGTTCCTCCAGGAAAAAATTAAAGTTATTAGAGTAAAGTTGATCAGTAAATAATAATAATTTAAGAGAACGTGTTAACACACTTGCAAAGAATTAAGTCATAATCACATGCAGGGTAAGATGACTATCTCAGGCATCATTAAGGTTGGACTCCGGTAGGATACCCCCTTACTAGATATGTAACCATGAACAACTTAATTAAACTTGTGCCTCAATTTCCTCATATGTAAAAGAGAATGAGAACAGAACAGAAACACTTAGACCAGAACCTTGTGCATGGTAGGGATACAAGTAGTGCTAGCTGTTCTCATCATTCCTTTTCAAACATTAAGACAGGCTAGGTAAAGCCTCAGAGCTAACTTTCTATTTATATTTATGGTCAATACTGTACTGTTCCAACTCATACGTAATTTTATTTACTGAAATGGGAGTCAAATCTCAGTTCAATTCACAAGGCCCTTTTTTTGAACATTTATCCACTAAGCAACCACTCAGCAAGCTCACCATTTAATAAGGAAGTAGAATAATTTATATATGTAAATGCATCAAGAGATGCATCAAGCCCTGACAGGTTTGGCTCAGTGGATAGAGCATCAGCCTGCGGACTGAAGGGTCCCAGGTTCAATTCTGGTCAGGGGCATGTACCTTGGTTGCAGGCACATCCCCAGTGGGAGGTGTGCAGGAGGCAGCTGATTGATGTTTCTCTCTCATCGATGTTTCTTTTTTTTTTTTTTAATATATTTTATTGATTTTTTACAGAGAGGAAGAGAGAGGGATAGAGAGTTAGAAACATCGATGAGTGAGAAACATCTATCAGCTGCCTCTTGCACACCCCCTACTGGGGATGTGCCCGCAACCAAGGTACATGCCCTTGACCGGAATCAAACCTGGGACCCTTGAGTCCGCAGGCCGACGCTCTATCCACTGAGCCAAACCGGTTTCGGCTCTCATCGATGTTTCTAACTCTCTATCCCTTTCCCTTCCTCTCTGTAAAAAATCAATACAAAATAAAAAAATAAAATAAAAGATGCATCAGCATGCAGCACAGAAGAGAACTAACCTAAAGTCAAGACCTGTGATACCATATGTGATATACATTATATGTATACTAGAGGCCCAGTACACGAAATTCATGCACTTGGGGAGGAGGGGAGATCCCTCAGCCTGGCCAGCACCCTCTCGCAAACCAGGAGCCCTCGGGGGATGTGCAACTGACAGCTTAGGCATCGTGGACATCCTTAGTGCTGCCGTGGAGGCGGGAGAGGCTCCTAACTGCTCACCTGCCTGCCTGCCTGATCGCACCTAACTGGCCCCCATGCTGGCCTGGCCACCCTCAATTTCCTCCCTGCAGGCATAGTTGCCCCCCCCCCCTGCCGCCAGCCTGGTTGCACCTTAGTGACCCCCCACCGGCCTGGACACCCCTTACTGCACCCCCTGCCAGCATGGTTGCACCAACTGCCCCCCGCTGCCAACCTGGTCACCACCTCACTGCCCCCACCTGCTGGTCTGGTTGCCCCCAACTGCCCCCCCTATGGGCCTGTTCACCCCACGCAGACTGATGCTCAGTCATTTGGTCACCCCTCACTAACCCTCCTGCCGGCCTGGTCGCCCCACGCAGCCTGCTGCTCTGTTGTTTGGTCGCCCCTAACTAACCCCCCTGCCAGCCTGGTCGCCCCAAACAGCCTGTTCGGTCATCCGTTCGGTTGTTTCGGATGTGATGGTCGCTTAGCCTTTTATATAGATAGATAGATACACACACACACACACACACACACACACACACACACACAGGGGCGGGCAAATGTAGGTTTACAGTTGTGTGTATGGAAAAATAATAAATAATGATGCAGAAGCAATTATAAACCTACTTTTGCCACCCCTGTATATATAGCTAGACCTACAAACAAGATTAAATTTACAAATCCATGCTGGTACCTTTCCATTCCTTTAGACCCAAAGGCCATTCCTTACCACTATGCTTATTCATGTTTAATTAGTTTTGTTTAAACTTTTCCTTCCTGTGAGTAGCCTCTGGGATGAAAAAATAATAATTAAAAAAACCTTATCTTTCCTATGATTCTTTAGAATTTTAGTAATTAGTTATCTAGTTCACAAAAAGCAAAAAGCATTCTGAGTTCTCTCTGAATGATCCAATTTTGATATAAAGCCCTTTAGTAGAGAATTTCAGAAACTGTATCTTAGAATTATAGAACACATTTTCTCCTAACTTATAGCAGCTTAAATTGTGCCATCCATGTCTTGCACCTACATAAATATTTAATTCAGCAAGTACTTCTTAGGACTCATACCTATAAAACATTGTGTTGGGTGTCAGGGAGCTACCAAGATGGGCAAGATCCATTCAAGAACCATGTGGAGTGGAAAACACTGAGGGTGAAAGCGAACAGTAAGCAAGGCAGAATGATCTACTGACTGCAAAAGAGGTAACAAGGTTTGCATTCATGGAGAAAGGTGTGATTGATTCTAACTCAGGGTGAGAGAGGACTTCAGAGAGATGGGGCATTGGAGGGTGGGAAGGGTTTTGACCGATGGAGAAAAGAAGGAACAGACATTGTTGGCACTCCTGGCAAAGGAAGCCCCATGCACAAAGGCCTGGAGAGCAGGGGGAGGGGACGGTGAGTAGTCCCACCTGCTGGGTTAACTCTCAGGGCACAGAAGTGGAACCAGAACTGAGGCCCCCTGGAGGGCCCTGGGAGCCTCATCCCATTCTGCAGATCCCGGAAAGTTGTCCCAAATGTGGGGAGTCAGAGTGACATGAGGAGTGATTTGAGGTTCTACGGGTGGAAACCCTGACCAAATAGACCTCAGCTTGAACCCCAGCTCCACTGCTGAGGTATTTAACTTCTCCAAGTCTTGATTTCTTGATCTGCAGAATGGGAATACTAGTAACATTGGCACCTAATCATAGGATTTTTCCAAGCTGTAATTGAGAGGAGACATGTGAAAGAGAGTACGAGGGCTCCTAGAGCACATATGGAATAGATGATGAGGATGACGATAACTACTATGATTGTGAAAGAGAAAGATGAGGAAGGCTAAAGGAGCAAAGCTTGTAGCCAACAGAGATATTTGCATTCACTTTTATACCACAGAACCTAGTACAAAGCCTACTATGTTGTAGGATCTGAAACTATTCTTGAATTAGACTGAAGAACACATTTATCCCAGGGAATCCTAAGTATATTGTTTCATATCTTCACCAGCTTGGGGGGGAGAAGGAGAAAACAAATGTGAGTAGCAGCAAGCGGCCTAAAGCAGAAAAATGTAGACCAGATTACTTGGGGTCCTTATTAGAAAAACTGTACAATAAGAATAATAATTATATTATGCCAACCAAATGTATTACATCTATATCACAATTAGGAGAAAAATGTCAAGGTCAGTGAAAACACAAAGCTGAAATGGAAAACTTGGCACCCTTGAGAGGTAATTGGATGTTCTTACTGGGTTCCCTCTCATTAGGTTTGATGTAATTATTTTTAAAACATCAAGACATAATGCCAAGTATGTATTTCAATAAAACCCTGATGCAATAATCAAAAGGGCATTTAAAATTCACTGTACAATTACAGTCCCATTAAATCTAAGTTAACTGCTCATTTGAGTCACTAAATCTCATCTGCTATCATGCAACACACATGCAGCGTGTTTCCATCACGACTGAACATAACCAGACTTCACTCAGGGCTCTGGGGAAATGTCTGCAAGAAGGGCTGTAACACGGGCTGGGTGATGCTTACATGCAAAACAATGTGCCTCCAGATTCACGGGGAGCTCGGTGCTCACATCAGAAGGGAAAAGGGGCAGGACCACTGGATTCACACAAGCAACAGGCTGCCTGATGCGTCTGTTCGCTCTTTCTTCTTCATCAAGACAAGGGAGATTCGAAAGCATGACAAGTCTTTGCACTCAAAAACCTGACTTCAAAGGCCCCATTTTGTTGTGGACAACTTCTGAGGGATCAGCCAAGATGATCCCCAGTTTGCATTCCTCCGCCCACCACAATGAAAAAAACTTCAAAAGGGTCCAAGATGGAGGTGGCCTCTCAGTATTCAAAACGTTGTGCCTAAGAGGTCTTAAGAGGAAATAGCTTTGAAAAGACAGCCATCAAGTTCTCCTGGGGCAGCCAGAGAAAGAAAAGATCCCTTGGGGAGGCAGCTGGCCCATCCAGCTGTGGCGGGAAGCCGCATGATGGATGGCTTCCACTGGGGATAATGGATGACAGTGAGGGACAGGTCTTTGTTCCTGGGTTCCTGCACCCTCTCCTTTGACCTGCCCCACTGACCTGTGTGCTTGTGCACATGGCCTAGGGGGCCTGGCCTTCTGCAAGTTAAGGCCCAGAAGGATTACTCACGCAAAGGGTCCACCGCCTGCTGTCCCACCCCCCACCTCCCACCCATTGCCATGCAGCCCTGACAGATGGTGACAGAGTTTGAAGTAGACTCCTGAATTGCAGAGAACAAGGATTCCAATCTGTAAACCTGATCTGGTATGAGCACAAATGAATTGCACAGAGAGATAAGAGGTAGGCGGAGGGGGTGGGCTCCTGTTTTTCTCCAGAAGGGAGAATAAGCAATTGCACCCAGATGGTTACTTAAGGCATAATTAATTTGTGTTCCCAGGGATAGTTTGCAATGCAAAATAGAAAGAGGGCAGATCTAAGAACCTGGTGAGATTCAGTACATTCCTCCCAGAACTGCTGATTTCTGGTCAGGTTGTGGGTGTAAAGGGGAGGCCTGCACCCCAGTGTCACTGCACGCCTTACCCACTCTGGCCCCAGGATCCTCATGCATAAAACATGTTAAAACTTCCTACCCTTCCCAGTCCTGAGAGCCTCAGTGGAACTAGTGAACTTAAAAACACGGTGAAGAAGGAAGAATACTGCATGATCTCATTTATAAGTGGAATATTAAAATGTTGAATTCCTAGAAGCAGAAATAGAAGGGTAGTTCTAGAGATCTAATGTATAACATAATGACTATAGTTAGTAATTCCATATAGTATACTGAAAATTTGTTAAGAGTAGATTTCAGGTGTTCTCACTACAAAAACAAGGTAACTGTGAGAAGATGAATACACTTGATTATTTCACTATGTGTATCATGTTGTACTAATTAAAATATGCAATTTTAACTTTTAAAATTAGTAATTTATTTTTAACAAATGGGACTCATCAAACTAAAAAGTTTCTGCAAAGCAAAAGAAGCCATTAACAAAATGAAAAGGGAAACCACTGTTTGGGAGAACATATTCATGAATGATGCATCTGATAAGGGTTTAATTTCCAAAATATATACAACTCAACACCAAGAAGACAAACAATCCAATTAAAATATGAGTTAAGGACCTGAATAGACACTTCTCCAAAGAGGACATACAGATGGCCAATAGACATATAAAATGATGTTCAAGGTCACTAATCATCAGAGAAATGCAAAATTAAAACCACAATAAGGTATCACCTCACACCTGCCAGAATGGCTATCATCAATAAATCAACAAAGAAGTGCTGGTGAAAATGTGGAGAAAAGGGAACCCCAGTACACTGCTGGTGGGAATGCAGACTGGTACAGCCACTGTAGAAAACAGTATGGAGTTTCCTTAAAAAATTAAAAATGGAACTGCTATTTGACCAAGTGATCCCACTTGTAGGAATATATCCTAAGAATCTGGAAGCACCAATCAGAAAGAATGTATGCAACCCTATGTCTATAGCAGCACTATTTACAACAGCTTAGATCTGGAAACAGCCCAAGTACTCGTCAGTAGATGAGTGGATAAAAAAGCTGTTGTACATTTACACAATGGAATACTATGCAGCTTTGAAAAAGAAGGATCTCTTACCCTTTAAGACAGCATGGAGTGACCTGGTGATTATTATGCTAAGCAAAATAAGCCAGAGAAAGACATATATCACATGATCTCACTTTTAGGTACAATCTAATGAACAAAATAAACTGATGAACAAAATTGGTCCAGAGGCATGGAAGCATGGAACACACTGACAGATCTCAGAGGGTGGGATATAGGGGACAGGAAGAGATTAACCAAAGAACATACAGTAGAACCTTGGTTCTCTAACTTAATTTGTCCCAGAAGGCATTTTTCCCACTAGAAATAATGTAAACTGAATCAATCTGTTCCAGACCCCCAAATGATTCCTTATTTTAACCATTCTGATATACAGTACATTTCTAATGTACTGATTAATCTACAAATAAACACTTTAAAAACAAAAAGGACATGAAATGTAAATGAAAATATAACAAAAGGGAAATGAAACGTACAGTAAAAAATGAAAATTTACGTGCATGCTAGAACTTACCTTTAATGTTGAGAGCAAATCATCGATTTCACCATGCCATACTCGGTAGCCAGATCAGACACAAGAACACCTCTATCATAATTAGCAATTATTTCTTTTTTAAGCTCTATGGTTGTTCTCACAACTTTCCTTTTTATTTTGCTGCTATCACTAACCTTCTTAATGATTTACTGTATGCATTTAACAATAAGCAGCAACAAAAGCAAAAAAAAAACATGAAAAGATCCACAGCACAATTTCCTGAGATGTTAACAGCAGTAAACTGACTGACACTCATGCATTCTCTACCTTGTCACCTTAGAAATACATGACTGATCTTACAGGTATCCGCATGAAAGCGTTGTCAGATTGAGAACTGACGTTTTATTCAAGAACCAAGACATTTTCCATGAACACCTTGCTCAAAAACCAAACTGTTCAAGATGGGAAACATTTGAGAACCAAGGTTAGACTGCATCTGCACATATGCATAGCCCATGGACACAGACAATCATGTGGTGAAGGCCGGGGGTGGGGAAGGGGGCTGGGTGGAGGGAGCTAAAGGGGCAAAAAGGGACATCTGTAATACTGTCAACAATTAAAAAGTATTAAATTATTTTTAAAACTAAAGCGAATGTAAGAAGAAAAAAAAAACACTGTAAAAACACAAGGCAACTCATCCGATGACTCACAATGCACAACATTTTACAAAATACCGTAATCATTTGTGAACACCAAAGTCTAGTAATAATAAGAATAATAGCTACAATTTACTACACGTCTACTTTGTGGCAACAACACCAGAAGCACTAACATCAAGCATCACTACGCCTCATAACCGTGCTAGAGAGCATTATTATTATCTCATTTTTCACATGAGGAGGGCAGGCTCACAGGTGTTAAGTAACCTGCCCCGGTCACACAGCTTGTACACAGGTTAGCCAGATTTGAATTAATTCCTCTGCCTGAAAGCCTACACCCTGGGGGTGGTCTGTGTCCGGCTCCAGCGCCCCTAAGGCTGCCTTGGAGCTCAAGTTCTGGTCCACAGGGAGCGCACAGGCCTCTCCACCCAGAGGCCCTGCACTGCATCACAAAGCCATGAGGAGTCTCCACACGGACACACTGGCCCATCCCGGCTGCATCCTCCATCTCAGTGACTCTGGGTTACCCCTCACAGATGCCCCCTCTCTACCGGAAGCTGCCATGTCCAAGAGTACACACCCGCAAACAGCGTATGGCATAACTCAGCCTCACCCAGTCACTCGGGTGGACACGGCACCAGGCCTGGCTCTGCTCAGTCTTCTCCCGCCTCCACTCCGCAGTGCACAACTGCATTCGAGTCTTGATTAGACAGCTGACCCTGGAACCACGCAGACTTGACCAGCTCAGGGCCATTTACAAGCGGATGTTTTTCAGTGAATGCAGTCGGCCCTTCTTATCGCAGGTTTCCCACCCTCAGGTTTCGCATCCGCAGATTCAACCAACTGCAGGTTGAAAACAGCATTTTTGCATTTGCCACCGCGGATTCCCAAACACTATTTTTGATCTGCAGTTGGCTGAATCCGTGGATGCGAGGGGCCAACTGGATAGTCAAAAAAGTTATGCAAAGAAGTATAGTCAACTGCCTGGGGGTTACCCTAACCCCGTGGTCTGCAAACTGCGGCTCGCGAGCCACATGAGGCTCTTTGGCCCCTTGAGTGTGGCTCTTCCACAAAATACCACGGCCTGGGCAAGTCTATTTTGAAGAAGTGGCGTTAGAAGAAGTTTAAGTTTAAAAATTTTGGCTCTCAAAAGAAATTTCAATCATTGTACTGTTGATATTTGGCTCTGTTGACTAATGAGTTTGCTGACCACTGCCCTAACCTCCTCGTTGTTCAAGGGTCAACTATTCCAGCTGCATTTTTACCATAACGTCCTAGTCCTATCCTATTTATTCCAGAAATAGTTTTTTTAAATATATTTTTATTGATTTCAGAGAGGAAGGGAAAGGAAGAGAGAGATAGAAACATGAATGATGAGAGAGAATTATTGGTCGGCTGCCCCCTGCACACCCCCACTGGGGATCAAGCCCACTACCCAAGCAATTGCCCTGACCAGAAATCCAAGTATGACCTCCTGGTTCATAGGTCGATGCTCAACCACTGAGTCAGGAGGGGCTATGCCAGAAATAGTTTTAACATCACTTCCTGAAGTGGGGCTGGGACCCTGTCATTACCCTGCTCAGAAAACAGTCACTCCCTGTTACCCCCACAATGAACCCTGCCCTCTTGATTCAAGACCGTCCTTGATTTGACATCAACCTACATTCTGAGACCACACCCCCAGTTTTCCCCATCACAAGCATTAATCTACTACCAGAAACAGCTAGTCCGAATTCCGTGGGGCAGGAATTACAAGGACAAAGACTAGATAGCAGACAGATACTCTGCAGCTGAGGGGGGTCTGGCAGCTCTGACTGCAGACATCTGGGCTGGCAAGTGGCCTGTAACAGACAGAGCTCTTGCCAAGGCAGTCACAGCAGACGCAGGACCACGTTCCATATCTGCTGGAAACAAGGTACATTCCCGGGTCTTGGGAAACTTGAACACCAGACAGGATACAAGCCAGACTGAAAGGAACAAGACAGGAACACATGACAGGAATTGCCTTTCAAGGTGGGAATTAAAGCACAAAGAACCAGGTAAGGGCCCCGGTTTGCTAACAAGGATGACAAGGCAAAGCCAAAGCGGCAGGAAGTCGGGCAGGTGCCGAGCTGACAGGTAGCTTGCCTGGGTACCTTACATTTTTCTTAACTTAGCGGTGTGATGTTCAAAGGCTTATTTTGTTTTAATTATTTAAGTTTAAGCTCTTATAGTAAACACAGGTCTTCCGCCCCCTTCCCCGTAGAGGTGGAGGGTTTGTAGGAGGGGGAACCTAGCTGAAAGGACAGTGGTGGATTCCTGCCGTCATACAGGGAACATGGTTTTCCCTGCTGGAAATGTTGGAAGATGGACTATATCACTAAAAAAAAAAAAAGAAGAAGAAGAAGAAGTTGTTTCATAATTTGTGTAGCTGATTCTATTCACTATCATGTTTCACAATTTTTGAGGTTCCTGGTGATAATATTTTGTATTTTGTCCTAGTGCTGGGATATTACATTTGCTAAGGGGTGGGAGGATAGACCAGGGATATTATAAACTAAAGGAAGATACTGTGTTATTTGTACCTCTCCCTTCCCCCACCGCACAGCATAACTGGCAAAACAGTTATTCTCATTTCAGAATTTGGTCTCAGTCACCCTTAACAAATTATTTTGTCACTCTCACAAACCTCAGAGCTACAAAGCCCCACATGCATACACGTTACATACACGTTCCTGGGCTTGGGGTATCAGAGATGACTATTTTATTTGATATTCTGTTGTCCAGCGTGAGCAAAACTGGGTAAGCCATAGAGGCAAGACCGTGTCTAACAGAACTGATGCCTGAAAAAGACTTCATCCCGTCCGTGTGTGACACAGGCTCTCCAATCCCGCCACAAGATAGCAGACCGCTTGCGAGCACCTTCTCCCAGGACTCATGTAAATGAGGACATTCCCCGAGACCGGTCAACCTGAGTAATTTTCCAGTCGATTTGCTCTGTAACCAGGGGACCAGCTCCCACGTAACAGTGCGACACAGATGAAAACTGCCGTGATTTCTCTAGGGTTTTCACATTTGTTCGTTCATGTTGTGGAAAACCATCCGTGTGGGGCACGAAGTTTAAACAGGCTGGCGGGAATCCATCCACAGCTAACCCCAGCACATAGCGGGTGCTTCCTACATGCCTGTTCATAACCACTGTGAAAACCGAGGAGTCCTTCTGGGCGCTCTACCCTCAAGCACCCAGCAGATGCTTCCGAAGTGAAGTTGCAGCCACTCCAGCAGTGCCTGGAACCCCCAATATGTAGAAGCTCCTGCCACGCTGGCCTGGATGTAAAACAAAGGTTCGGGTCCATAGGAAAGAATTTTGGAGAAAAAAATTAAATGAAGCTTTTATTTCATTTGTTGAATATATATATTTAGTGTTTAGTGTTGTTTATCAGGTTTCAGGTCTCCTTTGTCTTTTAAACAGCCGTCCTGTACTCGGAGAATGTGGCATTTTTAATATGCTGATTCATCAAATTGAGTGTAAAGGGGAGTTTTGCATTATTCTTTGGTCTGTTTTACTCTTATCTTAGGCCTGTCTGGCTTCAAATGGGGTTATTTGTTCCCCACCTTCATCTGTCCTTGAGTTTGGCTGGCACAAATGGCATTAGTTGGGCCTGTTCTCTATTTCCCCGGCCAGGGCGCTTTGAGCAACGTGTTCTCTGGGTAGGGAGGAGGGTCTGAACCATTTGCTCTCAGTGTCCTTGGTTGGGGAAGATAAGGTCTTGTGCTTCACAGGCTGGCTGTAAGCTGCACAAACTGCTTGGCCTTGTTTAATTTTCTTGCCCCAGGTTCCCCATTCCACTGGCCCAGGAATTTTCCTAGCTTCTCACTATCCCGCCACAGTGGCATCAGAGATGAAGTCCAAACTGTAGGCAGGGCAGGAGACAGGGGTGAAGGGGACCAGCAGGTGGGCAGAAGCCCCCAGGAAGAGGAAACTCAAGGGTCCCCAGATGGACATGCGTGGAGCAAACTCCCAATACTTGTCCAACCCGTAATCCCTACCTCCTGCCTTTCCCCAGGCTGACCCTCCTCCTCGCTGCCCACCGTGCACTTCCACGGCGAGATCTGTCCGCGTGGACCAGAGCAGCGGGGCTCTGCCACTGAAAGCTGGAGTCTGCCCACGGAATGAATGTCCTGGCAATGGCTTGGCCTCAACTACAACTGAACCACTTTGGACACCGTACCCAGCAGCCCTCAGCCGCAACACCTCCTGACCATGACTGTCCTGTTCCTAAGAGAGCTCCCTCCTGGGGGCTGGCAAAGCAGGCCCTCCCAGGCCAGGCCCGGGCTCCGCAGCCTGTAAGGCCTCTGAGGGGAAGGTAACACAGCTTCACAGTGAGAACGGCGGGCACCATTCCCCTTTCGCGGCTCTTTCCCGCCCTCTGACCTCACAGAAGTAGGTGCATAAGCTCAGGCTGGTGGTCCACATGCCTCCTCACAGTGGGCAACCTCCTGTGGTGCCAAGACAGCTGCTCTCAGCTCAGCTTCCACCGGCATCAATAACCAGCTGGAAGGTAGCCACATTGTCTTGCTTTCCTTGTACTTATACAATGGATACCAAGCTAGATATGTCCTTATTATGTATTCACAACTATGGTATTGATATTGACATTCATTTCCCCTTTAATTTTTCAATAACTTTTTAAAATAAATGAATATAACTTCTAGAAAAAGTGAATAAAATGTTTAAAAATTAGCCCCAGCCGGGTGGCTAAGTTGGTTTAAGTGTCATCCCATACACCAAAAGGTTGAGGGTTCAATCCCAGTCAGGGCACATACCTAGCTTTCAGGATTTGAGATCCCCAGTAGGGGCATTCTCTCTCTCTCTCTCTCTCTCTCTCTCTCTCTCTCTCTCTCTCTCTCTTAAAATCAATAAAACATACCCTCTAGTGAGAATTATAAAAAATGTTTAGAAATTGTAAGGACAGAAATTGGCATATATGGCAGAAATTGCAAAGGTCCCTGAACAACTTCTTAGTGAGCAGGCCCTACCATGTGCCTCTCCACCCTGCTCCTCCCTGTTCTCTCAACCAGACTCAGCTCCTGGGGGTCCCATTGTGGGGGGGGCGGGGGAGGGGGCGGGGGGAGCACGGCCAGCCAAAGTTGGGGCACATGAAGTCCTTGGTCTTTGATTATTTTCTCTTTTTTCAATTGTTTCCATCAATGTTTGTCTTTCACCCCATTTCCCCCTTACAGGGCGAGCTCCTTGGGGGCAAATGCAATGTCACTGCTTTCTTTCCAATGTGCTTGCAGCTGCCAGTGTGGCATTAGGCGCACAGTGGGTGTTTGATAAACGCCGCCGCTCCACATTCAACACTCAGGCAACACCAGCATCCCGACTCACACCAGACCCTGGAAAACTAGGTCATCTGTTTGGCAAAGGCAACGGGATTCACCAGGACAGGATCTCTGAATGGTGTAAATTAACAACGAAACAAAACAAACTCAGCCTTTTGGAAAAATTACAACTTTACTGCAAAGATGCCAGAATGTCTGGAAATGGCTAAAACCTGGGGATTTTCCATAGATTAGTCATGTGGTTTAAATAATTGGAACTGATGGCCCGGTATGAGATTGCCCCTGGTGAAACATGAGCCAGTTCTAGGCCAAGTTTAGTCATGTGTGAAGAGGAGAAGCTTCCCATCCGGACAGGGAGGAATTAAAAGGGAAGAAACCAGAAAGAACCTGCGGCCTGGAGAGAGGGCAAAGCATGTGTTACGTGGGCTGGGGCTAGAGAAAGGTGCGTAGAAACGTGGGCCGCGTGGTGAATACATTTGCAGCTTTACAGAGTCCAGTCTGTGTCCCAGGCATCTGGGGTATTTTTTTTAATAACATTCTAAGTGAAAGCCTTCTCTCTGGTAATAGAATTTCTTTCCATTTTTATGAAGTCAAAAATGAAAAATAAGCTAAAGCAACAGAATCTAATTTCCTATAATAAGGTTTTGTTTCTAGTCACTTATAAATGCGAAATCATGGGGCTTTAGACACCAGAAGGCATATGTTGATCATGGAAATGAAATAAAAATAAAATAAAATCTGAGAAACCCACTCATAAATATTGACCTTCCCCTTTCCCCTGCCTCCAGCGCCCACCTAAAACTTCACACGTGTGTGCCCACACACACACACTCACACACCAGGGAGCAATCACAACACTGGCTTTCAGCGGCTGTGCAGGGGACTGTGAGCTGACCTGCTCTCCAGATAGAACACATTTGTTCAATAAATTCATCACCTCTGGTGGAAGCCCGTGGAATTCAGCCCTGCTGCCAAAGACGCCCACACTCAGAAGTGGTCAGGATACCACGTGGCCTGAGCAGCCCGCTGGAGGCCGGGAGCGGTCAGGAGCCCTTTGACGATGGCCATCAGAAGGATATGCCATGGAAGGGCGGACTCACCCTTCAACAGCAATGGCTGTGAGATCAATGACACAGCCTCCCAAGGTCTATTCCACTTTGTCAGTTCAGCCTAAGCCTTGTACCCTGCAGCCTTTTCAGCATGAATTTTGCCCAGAACACTATGAGAAATGTTTATGAAATTTTAGTTTCATTGATTCTCCCCTGTTTTTCTTGTTCCTGAAATAAGGAAGGTATGACTCCCAGTTTCTCTTTATATATATTTGACATTTTCTCATCGTGAGCTATGATCCACATCCACCCCGCCCTTGGTTCCTCTCATGTTTGCATCTCTTTAAGACACCCAATCTGTTTCCAGGACATGAAACGAACTTTGCACTCTCGTCCTCTGAAGCCGCACGCCTCCCTCTGTATTCGCTGCCCATCAGTGTTCCCTGCACCAGGAACAGGTCTCAGTTGTGTCTATTAGATCTCTGGTTCCAGGTAACATCTCTCCATCTTCCTTCATTTTCCTAGCCAGACCACCCCTTCCTCCTCATTGTCCACTCTGGACCCTCCCTCCTAGAGGTTGTTCTGCCTAGACCAGTGGTCGGCAAACTCATTAGTCAACAGAGCCAAATATCTACAGTACAACAATCGAAATTTCTTTTGAGAGCCACATTTTTTAAACTTAAACTTCTTTTAACGCCACTTCTTCAAAATAGACTCGCCCAGGCCGTGGTATTTTGTGGAAGAGCCACACTCAAGGGGCAAAGAGCCGCATGTGGCTCGCGAGCCGCGGTTTGCCGACCACTGGCCTAGACAATGTGCCCTAGCTTCAGACATGCTTCATCCACACATGAGGGAAACTTACCCTTGCCCCCCAGCAGCCTAGGCTAATTCTCCATGACTTTTTTCACTTTTCCGCAAATCCCATTATCCCTTTTTTCCACATAGGGCCAATACTCATCCAGAACCACTTATTCAAATAAGATTTTTGTGACATGATTTACAAAACAAAACAAAAAAACAACAACTTGGAATTTGATAGCGCCTACAAAGGGGTCACGGGAAGGGCTGAAGGGAAGAGCACTGTTCGTGGGGCTTACATTCCTGTTTATGCGCGTAGAGGGCCATGGAGACAGTGGGCGTTGTAGTCAGCCAGACCTGGGTTTAAATCCCAGCTCCACCCGGCACTTCAGGCACCATCCCTGCCCTTCTAAGCTTCCATTATCTGATCCGAACAAAACAGTAGAGACAATAGGAAGGACTTTAGTGAATTGGTACAAGAATTAAATGAAATCTGGATTATGGAAGCTCTCAATAAATGCGAGTGACATGTTAGAATTGGTAATTTTATTGTTATTATTATATTGTTACTTTTTATTATTACTATTATCACAACTGACAGTAGTAGCATTATTTCTATTATTTGGAGTATGAAGACCTGGTTACCAAACTACCCTTGTGAATAACTTATTTTCCTAGAACAGAACTTTGAGTGCTAGTTTCTCCTCTGGAATAGAGCATGAGGGTTACGACTGTGGATTCCAATTCTAATTCCTCCTCCTCCATTTATTAGTCACACAATGTGTGCAAGTTACTCCACCATTGGGAGACTCCGCTTCTCCATCTAAAATGCAGGTAATACTAGCAGCTATTCCAAAGGTCCATTATAATTATTAAACAAGTTGTTCAAGTAAAATGTTTAAAAGTGCTTGGCACATAGTAAGTGCTCAAGAAATGTGTTTAAAGTCTGTAATAGGATATATTGACATCCACCATGCGGATTGTGGAGAAGATGGGGGATAATGCAGCAAAAGTGCCCATTCCATCACGCTGTCTGGCATAAGTAGTTCTTAAATGTATCTTAGACTTACCTGGAGATATTTTAATAAAATTAATGCCTCCATCTCACCCCTGACCAATTACATCAGCATCTCTAGCAGTGGGGCTAGGGCATTTTTAAAAGCTCTCCCTTATTATTTTAATGTGCAGCCAGGCTGAAAATCACTTGTCTGGCCACAGAGATAACTCCTAAAATGAAGTTGTTACTACTCTCTACCTATTTGCACACATGTATCCAACCCTACCAAGAGACTCAGCACTTCAAAATAAAATAAAACAAAACAAAATAAAAACAGAGAGATCCAGCACTTCATAAAAACATCCTGGAATTTTTCTGGGTACACAGTACCCAACCAAGTATTCACTCACTAAGCAGGGCAGCTGCCAGAGGTCAGTGCAAAGCTGAGAGACATGAAAGCAAGCTTTAGTGGCCACAGCAAGGCCTTGTAGATTGTCAGGGCTCGGTGGCTAAACTGAGTTGACACTATGACAACTGACTAAGTCAGTGGTCGGCAAACTCATTAGTCAACAGAGCCAAATATCAACAGTACAACAATTGAAATTTCTTTTGAGAGCCAAATTTTTTAAACTTAAACTATATAAGTAGGTACATTGTTATTAAATTAATTAGGGTACTCCTAAGCTGGCCTTTGCTAAAAACTCAAGGGGCCAAAGAGCCGCATGTGGCTCGCCAGCCGCAGTTTGCCGAACACTGGACTAAGTCAATGGGAAAATAAAGACTGATTAGTAAATGACACCATGGCTTAAAACAAGATACACATATGTGTGTGCATGTACACACACACACACACACACACACACACACTCACACACACACACACAAACCTCCTGCCCTCTTCCCCTCGCTGGAATTCTATCTCCTCTGAATGCTTTTTCAGGGCTCTTGACAGAATCACCATGGCCACACCAATCAGCAGTATAGGGGAGACGTTTAACAGTACCTGACATTCATAAGCACTTATGCCTACTATCATTTAACGCAGTCCTCGTCCACAAAGTACGCAGTCCTCTTCCATAAAATTGATGCTCTTAGCAATGAAAACTTATGTCTACACAAAACCATACACGCAAGTATTCATGGCCACATAATGCATAATAGCCAAAAAGGAAAAACAATCCAAATGCCCATTCAAGGATGAATGGGTAGATAAAATGTGATATATGCATACAATGGAATATTATTAGGCAATAAAATGAAGTGCTGATACATGCTACATTGTGGATAAACTTCTAAAACATTACACAAAGTAAGTGATTGCCCCCTTTATCTGAAACATCCAGAGTTAGGCAAATTCATAGAGACAAATAGCAGGGATGGTGAGTGGCGGGTGGAGGGAATGCAGGAGAGCAGTAATGGAGAGTAACAGTTAATAAATACGAAGTTTCTTTTTGGAGTGATGAAAATTTTCTAGAATTAGATAGTGGTGATGGTTACACAGCTCTACTAAAAATCACTGAGTTGTGCATTTAAAAAGATGCACTTTATGGTATGTAAATTTTATCTCCCTAAATCTGTTAAAAATTGATATTCTTAAAGATGACCCTGATCTTCAAAACAATTTTTTTAAATATACCATATACTTTATCTAAAAAGGAAGAAGAATATATATTTTAGGGAAATTATTGAATATTTTAGCCTTTTAAGTTTTGTGCACATTTTGTTAATGCAGTCAACCTCATTTCCCAGCTACATCAGATTAAGCTGGTGGACTTGACTGCAGAGCAGGAGGTCAACTTGCACTTCATTCTACCCCTGGAGGAGGCAACTTGAGTGTGGGGGGTCCTTTTCCCCCACTCCACAATGTTTCCTAGGAAAGTCCTGCCTGCTAGTGTTCTCTGGCCTCCCCAGAGCCACCCTGGGAGATAACTCACCTCCCCTGTAGACAGAGGAAAGTCCCAGGAGGTCCTGTGGGCTGGTAGGTTCCATATAGGGTCACTACTCTTTAGTAGGCCTGCCAGTCCGAATGCTATTTTTTAAATCTCTTAGGAAAGTCTATTATGTTACCCATCCAGGAGCCATTTACTCCTTCATCCTGAGTTTGCAGAATCCCAATGTTGTTTAGGTTGCAAAGTACACAGTCTCCAGGGATAATATGTGTTTGCTTTTCAGTCGATCGTAGTAAACCATATTTTGTTAGTGAGTGGTCTAGTGGTGGGCACGATGTCCAGGTCTGGCTAATATGGGGAAGTCTGCTGGAGGGTATATTGGAAATGTATATTCCTTGATTTTTAAAAAGACAGGGATGCTCAAAGATGGAACAGATGCTTGGCTCCCTTCCTTGAGTGTGATTGTGTCTAGTTATTGTGAGACTGCGAGGGGAGACATTTCCTAAATGCAGAGGTTAGAAGATTCCATGATGAGATTACAAAGATGTTAAATCAACTCTGTAAATCTCTATCTACTGACTTCCTATTATATAAAACAACTAAATACTTTATTGCGTAATCCAACATTACATGGGTGTCTATTGTGTAGAATCAGAAGGATATATCAGTTAGGTTGGGCTATATATAAGCAAGCAGAAGTGAAAGAAGTTCAGCATAGAGACTCCAGAGATAGTGTGATGGCTCCACCATAATGGAGGCCTCCGGTTTCCTCAATCATTCTGCACTATTATTCTTAAGCAGCCATTCTCAAGATCACCTCGTGGTCTGAGGTGGCTGCTGGAGTTCCAGCCTTCACATTCTCATTCCAGGACTAAGGAAGGGGAAAGTGTGGAAGCACAAAGCAGAGAATACCCTAGACCTGAATCTCCTATAAGAAATGCCCTGGAAGTGCCATATAACACTCCGTTTGTCTCTCATTGCCTAGGACTAGGTCATGTGGTCACATCTTATTGAAGTCAGAACTGTCTTCTCGCTGCGTACATTGTTGTGGGGTCTCATTTTAAGAAAGAGGAGTAAAATGGACATTACAAAGGTAAGTAGAAATCCCTGTTACAAAAGTTGGTCCTCGATTAATCTCAGTATTCTCTCCCATTACCCGACAGTGACAGGAGATGCTTTATGAAGTTTGTGAAGGAGTGCTGGACAGTACAGTCAGATGTCTCCAATGTGATAAAATGCTTGTACTTTTTAAGATGACATTTCGAACATGGGCAGTATATTTTAAAATGAAATCCATGTTTACATGAAACACAGATTGAAACACAGTGAAATGGACCACTAGTGACACCCAGATTGTCTCAAAAGATTCTGGAATTTCCCAGGAGTAACTGGAATTTGAGACCAGGAAACCATTCAGAAGAAATAAATAGCACTGGGTACCTCAACCATAACTTATAAAATAATGAGGTTTTAAACTTTAATTTTAAAATATGAGCTCATGGGAAACAACTCGTGTACTGACTTGTGTGCCAATAAAATGCATTTCAAAGGAAAACAGGATAAATTATCTTAAATAGCAAGCTACATAAAAACACAACTTTTACTGCCCCTCATCTATGTAAACCACTGTTTCCTCAAATCTGTGGTAATAAAGAAAAAAATCTATAACAAATTGGATTCTGAAATTGATAAGACTGTGACATTAAGTTTTAATTTCAAATATTGAGAAGCATCAAGACAGACCCATTTTCTCCCCCAATAAACTTTACTTGAAATAGATATTATACATTTAGACTTACAAATTAAATTTATGAATGACTGCATTGACTATTCAATACCATGGAATCGCAAGTATGATTTCATTTGAAAACAGAATTCAGAATTCTGCTGTTAAGAAATATTTGGAAACAACTGCAAAAATTGTTTAAAAGCCACTGAAAACTAATGAAAGTCAGCCCAAATGTGGTTTGTATTTCTCTGAGTTCCAACCCAAAACATTAAAAATAAGCATCACAAATCTTATAATTGGATGAAAACCTTACCCCCAGCCATACCCTAATTTATGACTGGATATGATTGCATAGCACATCTCAGACCATATGCTTGGATTGTAGCATCCTGCCCCCACAAATCACCAGCCTTGCTCAATCTCAGGCTGAACTGATAACAAGGACTTTCCCTCTAATTCCCCACCCAACACCCCAAGGAACCAGATGTGTGCCTCTAAATCTACTACCTCCCTGTTATCTCTCCTCCCAACTCCATCTGCCAGGCTGGCCGTGCCCAGAGAGCACTTCTCAGGCCTCTCCCAGGCTTGCCAGCACAGGCTCTTGGGCAATGCCCCCTTCTTAACTTCCACATTTCCCTACCGATTGCTCACTACTTCATTGCTTAATGACTGCCAAAGGTTTATTGCTGCCTGCTGCCAAAAAGGGGTTATTGTGTCCTATGACTAAGAACGTTTGCCGGCACACAATCAGGGAACCTGAATTCTCCTGTGATTTTCAGTCCCCTCTGTGAAGCTGCCTCGGAGAGACATAAGCCAGGAGACCCTCCCCTCCCCACTGCAGCCCCTCTGGATGTGTCTTCTGCCCAGTTTTTACATAAAATGCCATCTGAACAAAAGCTACACATTTATCTGTAAAAACTTTGAAAACCACAGCTTCCCTCAAAGTGGCTTGAGGGAGGGGAAAGTGCTGGCTCTTCCCAACACATAGAAAGCACTCAGCACTCACACCCACCGGCTGCGGGGATCCATGCGCCCCTCTTTATGCTCTAGAACCGGAGGAGCCACTTCTTTCTCATCTTCCGGATTTGAAAGAATAGTTCTGAGTTCACCTTGTCCACACCCAGTGGTTGGATTTTATGAACTTGGAATAATATTCCAATGCAGTCTTTAATCTCTTTAGCTGAACATCATTTTGAAAAATCCATCTCAGGGGGGAACCCCCATGATCATTCTCATGACTATCATGGACCCAGCAGCCAGGTGTGGCCCAGCACGCTGGCCCTTCTGTTGCATTGGGTGGTGTCACTACCTACATGCTTTGCTTTAAAGACCTTCCGTGCCTCTTCATTTCCTGAAGGAGCCGCCATGTAGCCAGCAATGAAGTACAGGAGCCCTGGCATCAAACTGCCTGAGATTAAATCCCCACTTACCTGCTGCGTGACCTTGAGCAAGTTGCTTAACTTTGCTAAACCTTGGCTTCATTGGCAGCAAAGTGAAGATGTAAAATATCCCGCTCTTCTTCCTGGGTGGTGTAGGAAGATAACTTAGGAGAACAGCTCAGCCTGTGTCTGGCAATACTCAGTCCACATTCGCTAGTAAGACAAGTGAAACTAGTGTCATTGCCTCCACCGAACATAAGCTGCCTGGAAGCAGAGACCATATTAGAGTAAGAGTCATGTGCTGAACAAACGAATGGATGGTTTCAGAAGTTCCCACTCTCCTACTGACCACAGACAAACAGGAAGTGCGTGGACCGTGCAGCCAGGTGGATCTATGTCCACATCCTGGTTCCCTCTGTTCTAGTCGCCTCAACACATGGCATCTTGGCTGCCTCAGATGTTAAATGGTGAATGTAACATGTAGCAAGGTGACCACGAGGATGCAGGGGGGTCGCGCTAGGGTGTCAGAGTGGACTTGAGTAGAGTCTTCTCCTTCTCAGGGAAGGTCATCTGGAGTTCAGGCCCAGCTCCCTTTGTGAGCCAATGAACACAGGAAGGAAGCAGATTCTTAGCACAACACAGTCTGGGTTACAGTTCTTAGGAAATAGCATCAAACTATGTGAATAGGTCATTTGTGACAACACAGATGGACCTAGAGGGTATCATGCTGAGTGAAATGAGTCAGACAGAGAAAGACCAATACCGTAGGATTTTATTTACATGTGGAATCTAAAGAACAAAACAAATAAATAGAAAGAGACTCATAGATACAGAGAACAGACTGATGGCTGCCAGATGGGAGGGTGTTGGGGGACTGGGTGAAAAAGGTGAAGGGACTAAGAAGTACAAATTTGTAGTTACAGAATAGTTATGGGGATGTAGCATAGGAAATATAGGCAATATGGGTACTTGGATTATCAGGGGGATCACTTTGTAAAGTATATAATTGACTAACCGCTATACTATACACTTGAAACTAGTATAAAATAATATTGAATGTCAACTATAATCCTATATAATAAAGAGCTAATATGCTAATTAGACCAAACAGCAGAATGACCATCCAGACGACCTTTCAGATGAAGCTGAGGCTGTGCAGGCTGAGGCAGCCAGGGGTTGCAAGGGTCGAGCCCCTTGCACGAACTTCATGCATCAGGCCTCTAGTTGAAAGGTAAAATTTTTTAAAAATATTATGAGAACAAAATGAAAACAAATTATGTGAATAGGGGGTCTGTGAAGGAGAGTCATCCTTGAGCTGAGAGGTTTGCTGCATTTTAAACGTTTTAGTTGAGCAAAAGCTCAGCCAGTGTGGCCCTCCCACCCCCCAGAGGATCAGAGCTCACCCTGTTCCTTCCCAGGCCCCAAGTTGGGAGATGCTAGAAGAGCATTTCACAGGGCAGCAGAAACTGCAGAGAAGAAATGCCTCAGCAGTAAGTATCCAAGGCCAAAAATGTATCAGATGCATGTGAGAATTTGGAACTTGATGGTTTTTGAGGGAGGGCAGATGGTCCCAGAAGTCTGGGGACTCTGGGGAGGAAAGGAGGGTGAAATACAGAGGGATGTAGGAGTTGCTGAGGTGCCTCAAAACTCTCCTTTCAAGAAGAATTGCTGGGGAGGAGCCAAGATGGCGGCGGAGGTGAACGGCTGATCTGTCGCCTCACATGGCATTTTCGGAAATACAACTAAAAGATGGACTGGTGAGCGCGGTGACTCCTGCTCACGTCTCTCCAGGCCGGGCGGCTGCTCCTCTCAGTCAGCACCGCAGCTGGGGCCATGAGCTCGTGGGCGCCGCGGCAGCTGCTGTGGCGGCGGCCGCGGACTCGGCGCAGCGGCTCTTGGTGAAGGAAGAGACCATCTTTCTGCAGGACGGGCCCATCGCGTCACCGACCTGGCCCAGATCCCCACTGAGATTCTCGGGGCCCCGGAGACCGCCAACACCGACTTAGAGGATTCTTAGGACTTCCTGTCTTACACTCAAGTCCTCTAGCCATTTTGAGAGAGGAGAACCAAGAAGGCAGCAAAGTTAAACAAAGGAACTTCGCCGCGCACAGAGCGTCTGCCACCCAGAACCACAGGAGAGCTGGCTGAATGGTGGATTTACAGCTAAGAGAGAAGAGGAAAGAGCGAACTCTGGAGGAGCTGAGGTGCGGAGGCGCATGGGTCGGGCTGGGGGCGGGGGAAGGGACGTGCGGCGTTTGTCCCAACCCTAGGGGAGATTAGCTCCCCAGATGCCTGCGGGGAGAGGCTGGACTCTCGGCCTTCGTGTCGGAGAGTGGGAGTGACTTCCTTGCAGAGGTGCGCCCAGCAATCAGTGTTTGCTGCGCTGGAGTGCAAAACGAGGGGGCTTAGAAACGTGGAAAGCAGAAAAAGCAGACTTGCAGCCAGTGCGGTTCGCCACGCCATGGCCTGGTGGCGCCCTGAGGCCCCGCCCCGCCCTGAGACCCGCCCCGCCCTGGGACCCGCCCCGCTCGTTTTGCAGGCCCACCTGGGCTCCAAGCAATGGCTTTTGCATGTGGGTGGCCTGCCCTATGGCAGCTTGACCAGATAAACTGCGGTTCTAGTCGGACTGCTCCAGGGACGCTCAGACAGGAGGAGGAAACTGCAGTTTTTGCTGTAATTCCTGCTGAGTGGCCTCAGGCAGTAGCTGACCTACACAGCATTGGAGACCCAGAAACGAGGGCATCTAGTGGTCGGTGTGAGATGACACCAGATTTCAACCACTCGCATAAGGGACACATTCAAGAGGCAGACTCAGTGAGCACCAAAGCCTTGCTGCACCAAGACCCAGCCCATAAATGTGTCTCCTACACAGCAACTCTTCCTTTATAGACACAGAGGATCCGAACGGCCAATTGGCCTGGAGGACAATTCCTCCCAGCGACACCAACAACAATCAAGACTTAACTATACAAAGGAGGACCAAGATGAAGGCATAGGGTGGAAGCCTGATTGTTGCCTACCACAACAATTTTGAGTCTACGACGGGAGAGCAGAGCAGACACCATCCAGAACCACCGGAGGGCTGGCTGAGCAGATGCTCTACAACTAGAATAAAAGAGAGGGGTACTCGGGATGATGCTAATGCCGGTGACCCAAAGATCACACTTTAAGAACTACGGCTCAGGCGACACAATGGCGGCCTGGAACGTGCTCGGCGCAGTTCCCCCGGCGGTCTCCGGCTGAGGGGAAGGCACCACTCGCTGCCGAGCACGGACAGACGAGCCACTGGGAGACATGGGGTGGGAGACTCCGCGCTTGCTGACCTCCGAGTCCTTCAAGAATCTCAATGCCCCAGAAGCGGCCAGGTGCGCACGCTCGGTGACCGGCCACCGCTGCAGACCCAAGGGCCAACGCAGCCACCACGGACCAGCCCACCGCCGTGCACCGGGCACACCGGAGCTTCGTCGAGCCCGCCGCCCAACGAGTTCTGCGGCGGCTGCCCTGGAGCTCTGAGAAAATGGCCGAAGGAATTGCTGAGATGGAATTGACCAACAGGAAATGGGATCAAGAAGACGAAACCTCGCTGGGTCCCAGATCCGGGTGAAGCCGCGCGCCCCTGGGTCCGGGTGAGGCTGGGAATTGGGTCAAGGTGAGGCTGGGTCCCGGGCCCGGGTGAGGCCACGTGCCCCTGGGTCCGGGTAAGGCCACGCGCCCCTGGGTCCGGGTGAAGGTGGATCCCGGGTCCGGGTGAGGCCGTGGGCCCCTGGATCCGGGTGAGGCCACGCGACCCTGGGTCTGGGAGAGGCCACGCGCCCCTGGGTCCGGGTGTGGTCACGCGCTCCTGGGTCTGGGAGAAGCTTGATCCTGGGTCCGGGTGAGGCCGTGTGCCCCTGGATCCGGGTGAGGCTGGGTCCTGGGCCTGGGAGAGGCCACGCGCCCCTGGGTCCGGGTGAGGCCATGCGCCCCTGTGTCCGGGTGAAGCTGGATCCCGGGTCCGGGTGAGGCCGTATGCCCCTGGATCCGGGTGAGGCTGGGTCCCAGGTCCGGGTGAGGCCGCACACACCTAAGTCCTGGTGAGGCCATGCGCCCCTGGATCCGGGTGAGGCCTCATGCCCCCGGGTCCGGGTGAGGCCATGCGCCCCTGGGTCCGGGTGAAGCTACATACTGGGTCCGGGTGAGGCCATGTGCCCCTAGATCCGGGTGAGGCCACGCGCCCCTGGGTCTGGGAGAGACCACACGCCCCTGGGTCCGGGTGAGGCCACGCGCCCCTGGGTCCGGGTGTGGCCACGAGCCCCTGGGTCCAGGAGAAGCTGGATCCTGGGTCTGGGTGAGGCCGTGTGCCCCTGGGTCCGGGTGAAGCTGAATCCTGGGTCTGGGAGAGGCCGTGTGCCCCTGGATCTGGGTGAGGCTGGGTCCCGGGCCCGGGTGAGGCCACGTGCCCCTGGGTCCGGGTGAGGCCGTATGCCCCTGGATCTGGGTGAGGCTGGGTCCCAGGTCCGGGAGAGGCCGTGGGCCCCTGGATCCGGGTGAGGCCACGCGCCCCTGGGTCTGGGAGAGGCCACACGCCCCTGGGTCCAGGTGAGGCCACGCGCCCCTGGGTCTGGGTGAGGCCATGCGCCCCTGGGTCCGGGTGAGGCCATGTGCCCCTGGGTCC
The DNA here is from genome assembly GCF_951640355.1 of Cnephaeus nilssonii. Lineage (NCBI taxonomy): Eukaryota > Metazoa > Chordata > Mammalia > Chiroptera > Vespertilionidae > Cnephaeus > Cnephaeus nilssonii. Next base: position 77,731,400 of record NC_137081.1, on the reverse strand, counting down.
AGGAGAAGCTAGATCCCGGGTCCGGGCGAGGCCATGTGCCCCTGGATCCGGGTGAGGCTGGGTCCCGGGCCCGGGAGAGGCCACGCGCCCCTGGGTCCGGGTGAGGCCATGAGCCCCTGGGTCCAGGTGAGGCCATGCGCCCCTGGGTCCGGGTGAAGCTGAATCCTGGGTCTGGGAGAGGCCGTGTACCCCTGGATCCGGGTGAGGCTGGGTCCCGGGCCCGGGTGAGGCCACGCGCCCCTGGGTCTGGGTAAGGCCACCCGCCCCTGTGTCCGGGTGAAGCTGGATCCCGGGTCCGGGTGAGGCCGTATGCCCCTGGATCCGGGTGAGGCTGGGTCCCAGGTCCGGGTGAGGCCGCACACACCTAAGTCCGGGTGAGGCCACGCGCCCCTGGGTCCGGGTGAGGCCTCATGACCCCGGGTCCGGGTGAGGCCACGCGCCCCTGGGTTTGGGTGAAGCTAGATACTGGGTCCGGGTGAGGCCATGTGCCCCTAGATCCGGGTGAGGCCACGCGCCCCTGGGTCTGGGAGAGACCACACGCCACTGGGTCCGGGTGAGGCCACGCGCCCCTGGGTCCGGGTGAGGCCACGCGCCCCTGGGTTCGGGTGTGGCCATGCGCCCCTGGGTCCGGGTGAAGCTGGATCCCGGGTCCAGGTGAGGCCATGTGCCCCTGGATTCGGGTGAGGCTGGGTCCCGGGTCCGGGGGAAGCCGCGCGCACCTGGGTCCGGGTGAGGCCACGTGCCCCTGGGTCCAGATGAAGCCGTGCCCCTGGGTCCGGCCGAGACCCAACCAGAGGGAATCGAACCTGCATTACCACCATTTGTCCACCATCCAGAGCTGAGGGGTCAGTGCCGACATGTACACATAAGGAACTGGTGGACATTGATATTGGATCTCAAAAGAACTGTTGGTCCAGAAAGAAACTCACTAAAGACTGATTCATTTGCCTGTCAGCATAACTATTATTGCTCATCTCACATTCAGTTCATATAAGTATATCTCTAGTGACACATGATCTCGCTCATCTAGGGGAAATGATGAACAACATAGACTGATGAACAAGAACAGAACCAGAAACAAGGAGGCATCGATCGGAGTATCGGGCCTCAGAGGGAGGATAGGGGAGGGTGGGGGGAGGGGGGAGAGATCAACCAAAGGACTTGTGTGCATGAATATGAGCCTAACCAATGGTTAAGTTCAACAGGGGGTTGGGGCATCCGTGGGGAGGGGTGTGGGATGGGAATGGGGAGATGAGGACAAATATGTGACACCTTAATCAATAAAGAAATTAAAAAAATAAATAAATAAATAAATAAAAAATAAAAAGAAGAAGAATTGCTGTCCAGCTGGGAAAAGAGCACTTAGCTGATGACCTGCAGCTGTTAGCACCTTCAGAATCTGCCTCAGCTCTCTCGATGAGACCACAGTCTTCCTCATCATCTGCCAGCTAGTGACTAACAACAGCACCAACAGTAAGGGAATCTGACTATTTCCACCCAAAGCAAGACCTCTTCAGTGGGCATCTCAGTTCCAAAGCTCTCTGTTGGGTTGGCAGAGATTGGTCAGATCTGCATCACAGCTTGAAGCTCTCCCAGCACAATCTTGCTCTTCTTTCCCCTTTCATCTTTCACAGATATTACCTCTCCCTCCTCTAAATCTCAGCTCCTAACTCAGTTTCAGCGTCTGCTTTCTGAAGGACCCAACTGACCTTGGGAAAAGGCAGAGGATACTCCTGGAAGGCACATGAGAGGCCTAAAGAGCACCTACACTGGACCCCCTAAAGAAGCTAGGTATGGCTTCCCTGTTCTTGGCTAGGTAGTTAAGTGGGCAGATTTGGGATTAGGGCCCAAAGCTCAACTTTAAATACCCTTCACTCCCCACCATGCTCTTTTAAACATATTGTCTGGACCCTTGAATAGAGAACCACTGAAATCTTCTGGTGTATTTATGCTGGCATCATGGAAGAGCAGGGTAATGGCTAACTACAACAAGGTTTCTGGCAAGCATGGGGATATCACGACTGAGAGCTACAGGTTGTCATGTGCATCCTCTTACTGCAGAGACCACAGTGCCAATCTTATAAGCTCTGGCTATGTTATCAGTAGGGAGAGGTCCTCGTCCCCACCTCTCGCTCATGAGAGTGGGCTTCTTGTGACATCCTGAGAAAAAGAGTTTTCTGAGTCTCACACATGAGGATGAGGTATTGGGAAAAGCTTATTTCTGTGGAATTAAACCCCTGAGTTTCAAGGTCCCATTTCCCTTCATCCACCCAAGGAAGAAGTGTAGCTGTGGCTTCAGCAGAACTAGAACCAAAGCCAGTGCCCAGAAATGTTGCCCCATGTTGGAGCAGTGTCCAGTCCAGCATCAGGCTAGCTCAGTTTGTGTTCCCAGTTGCCGTCCATGGCATGTGGGTCCTCAGGGCCACATGGCTATGGAGGAAACATGGGATGGGCAAATGCAAGAGAGCCAAGAGCCCTTTCAAAGATCTGTCCTGGAGTTCCAGACTCACCCCAAAACTCATGCTTATGCTTCATTGGCCATTTTTGCTGCAAAAGATGTTGAGAAATGTAGCTTTATAAACGGACATATTATTATATCCAACTAAATACATGCACTGGAGGGGGGTCCCTCAGCCCGGCCTTCCCCCTCTCATAAACCAGGAGCCCTCAGGGGCGGGAGGTGACCCGGTGATGAGGGGAAGGCAATGCCCCCATCACACCTCTGCTGCTGCCACTGCCGGCAGAGAAAACCTCGGCCGGCCCTGGTTACCTGAGCCTCGGGCGGCCCTGGGCAGCTGGGCAGTCACCATCTGAGGCTTGCCTGCACCTAGGGCCTGCCCTAGGTGGCTGGGCAGCCAACATCTGAGGCTTGCCTGTACCTCGGGCATCAGCTGGGCAGCTGCCATCTGAGGCTTGCCTGCGCCTCGGGCCGGCCCTGGGTGGCTGGGGGGCTGAGAGTGGGTCCAGCTGCACCGTGCACCTGCCACCACCCCGCTCCCTGGCTGGGCTGAAAGGACTGTGGGACTCCAGCAGGGCTGAGGGGACTGGGCACCGCCATCTGTGGCTATGGGCGCAGCCATCTTTGTGATGGTATGACAGTCAATTTGCATATTCCCTCTTTATTAGATAGGATTAAGTGGGCATTTTCCTATGAAGAAAAAGGAATAGGATAGTAATGTGTAAGCAACTAGCAGTCTCTGCACACCTTACCTTTAAGCTAATTGTCTCATAATTCCTCACCCAAAACAGGCCATCCCGGGCCAGGACTGCAGTGACCCTGCACATGCTGCACCATCTTCTCTAGCTGCCCATATCCACCCACCCCATCCAAAGTTTCAGGCACACCTCCCTTGTTCCATTCAGCCTTTTGTGACCACTCCAGCCCAGTGACCTCTCCTCTTTGATTGGGAAGTTGTATAATTGGTTATTATTTAACTTTTCATTTATTAGCCTATGCCACTAATCTAAATATGACCATTTAAGGGAAGAAATCATAGATTATCATTATTTCAATAACATGAGGTTAGACACAAGTTTAGCTGCTGCATGAACCATGTGCTAGATTAATTTAATTATAGGTATTTCTAACTCATTTCTTCTAAATAAATGTTGGATTATTTTTCCCTTACATTACACTCAATGGTGTTTGTTTGTTTTTTTATCCTCACAGAGTTGCATGAAGTCTTCCTATTGCTTATCCTATTCATTTGACATTTCATGTCACCAAGGGGCTTTGTGTATTACACAGACTGCAGCTTACACTGTGAATATGCCCTCCATTTAAGCACATGCCCCAATCAGACCTAGATTTCTAACCTGCCTTTGGGTAGGAGATGGAGAGGCTCTCACCTTGTGCCAATGCTGCTGGTTGCCTAGCCTATGTCTCTTCCTTTTCCCCACTGACAGAAACCTGATTTAAGATAAAGGGGCCTGGGAGGCAGTAATGTTCCCAGCGTATTCCCCCCCCCCCCAACCCCCGCCCACAAACCCCTTGCAGGCATAGGGGGCTATGTAACACAGTTCTAGCCAAGGAGATATGTGGATGGCCATGTGACACGGTCCTAGCCAATGAGATGTATAGATGGCCATGTGAGCGGGAGCGTTCTAGCTAATGAAATGGCTGGCTGGCCATGTGATACAGTTCTAGCAGATGGGATAGAAATAGGAATTGTTAGAGGACTCCTCTGACAAAGCTCTTTTAACTCAGCTGGCACTCACAGTATTGCCTTTTACCCTCCCTCTCCTCCCCAATTAGAATAGATATAAATAGATACACAAATGTAGGTGGTGAAGCAATCATCTTGAAAGCATGAAATAAGCACGAAGACAAAAAAGACACATGGTAAGCGTGGTTAAGCAGAGAGATAAGCAACCAGTCCCTGAGGCACAGTGGAGCCGCAGCCCAGACTGGCTGCCTTCCACCTTCACTAGCAGCTCCTGCTCAGGTCCTTGCAGCCCTCAGCAGAAAGCAGTCCTAACCAGAGCCCACCGGGAGCGGGTCTCAGCACCTAACTGTTCTACCTACGTAGGAAGGCGCTTTTGGACCTGGGCACTCCTAGCACAGTATTTTACACGCCGACATCCCGGAACCCTGCTCCTTTAATTGGAATTTGTGGCTGCATTGGATGCTATGCTGCTGTTGCCAGACCTTCCTCAGACACTGTAATTTCTGTTCCCTTCAACATGGCATAATGGACAATAAGTTTTCATCATTAGTAGTGCCCGAAATGTCAACAACTTATGAGTTTTCATAAAATCTTCAAATGAATGGAGGGAGAGCAGCAAACTATGCATCATTCAGAATGTAACTAGGGGAAAGCTCCTGAAAATGAGATGCCATCCCAATTACTGCCTATTTATCAAGACACGTTTTTAACTTCCATGTGACGTACTTTTGAAAATGGCTCTTTTTCATCACATGATGTTTAATCCAGTTCTAGTATAATCATTATACAGGACAGTATAAATCTTTCAGCCTCCCTAAATTCTAAGAAGTATTCTTTCTCTTAATTATTATAAGTAGGTGTGAAGAAAGCAGAAAAATTCAATTCTTCCTTAGTCAGACCTTGACCACACCTGAACGGGTGACCAACCAATGGTCTCCATTTTCCCAGGACGAAGGGGTTGGTCAGGATGCAAAAATTTACTGCTGTGACCAGGAAAGTCCCAGAGGTAGGTTAATCATCCTACTCTCTCAAGTGAGAAGGCCATTGCTTGCCTTAACTACAACCCACCCCTCGGGCTTGTTCGCTATGCTTGTGGTAGTCAATTGACAGACACTTTTCACAGGCCCGGGTGTCTGTTTTATCACTCATGTTCCAGGCACTGGTCTAAGCCCAGGGGATACAATGATGAATAAGAGAGCTAAGATCATCGCCTTCCTGCAACATCAATCTTAGTACAGAAGATTGATAATGAACATGTGAAAACAATAAATGAACAAGATCACTCCAGAGAGCTGAGAGTATGAAAAAAACACTAGAATAGGAGAGAAGCGCACTGAAGAGGGCCAGCAAGAGTGAAGGCTCCACCACTTTCTCAGAGCCCTGGCCCTCCCCATGGTTGGTAGGGCAGGGCGGGTTAGGGGGAACTGTGGGCAAGGGCACACCCACTCTGGGGCCCACCTTCCTGCATGCCAGGGAACTGGGACCCCTCTGCCCTGCCCAAATAGGCCACACCTGCCTCTAGAGTCTGTCACTACACACAGATGGGGGCACCTCTAAGCCTGAGGAGTGATGGGGGTGCTAATGAAGGGAAGGGGTGAAGGCCCTCAGGTGTGAGAGTTGAAGATGGAGGAAAACAGTGGCGGCCCTGGCACGGATCAGGGCTGGGTCTCCGTGTGCTGCCAAATCCTGCCACAAAACTTAAAAGACTGAAATTTCTAACCATGAACCTGGTATTCCTATTTTGTCAGGGCATAAAGTTAGAATATATTTCTTTAACCGTTTGCTAGCTTGATACACACTTATGTATGTAATGTGCACATGTACACACACCCGAGATGTGGATCCACATATATACACATAAATGCAGAGACATGTGTGTGTCTGTGTGTGTGTGCATGCGCACGCTCATACCTTAGAACAGAAAGCATAACAGCTGACCCTGTGGTCTTCCTCTAGTCTCAGGAATATCTGAGGACCTGACCCTGGGTCAGCATTACCTCGGGGAGTCATCAGAGAATGTCTGTACTGCATCCAAGATGAATGGGATCCGGCAGAGGACTGTGCGCCATTCCAAGCACCTGCACCTCATTACTGAGACTTTATCGAGAACTGAGGAACCGGTATTGATGAGCCACAGCAGAGCAGCACTGCTCACGAACTCCTGAGGGTCTCTAGAGGCTCCAGGGAGCAGACTCTGAGAGAAGGTTTGCTTGCAGGAAGTTTCTGTAAGAGTTCCGGAGACCCACACCTATGAAGGAGTGAAGGCAGGTGTTTGGGAGAGCGAGAAAGTGACTGATTTATTTGCAAAGGAGGACTCAGCTAATCTCCTGGGAAGGGGAAGGGATGGTCCTTCAGAAGTGTCCCATGTCAGAGTGACTTCTGAAAGAGACTCAGCAGTAAACATGTAACCTGTCAGCAGTCAACATCCCTGGACAAATAGGAGAAAAGGAAACAGGTGGAGTATCTGACCCGGCCTCCTAGAATCTACCACAGGAAATAGGTGACCACTACTTATGAAGCTGAAAGGACCCAAAGCCTAGAGTTTTCTTTAGCTGAGGGAGTCCCTAACCTCCCAGCCCAGTCTCTTGTGACCACACACATCACTCCTGTGTTGTTGCCTGCCCTTAATGCCCATAAGGCCATTTGGGGCTTTTAAGTGTGAATATGAGTCTGAACCCAAGCCCACTGCTACTGGTCCACCAGCAAGAACATCAAAGGACACCATTTGGACTCACACTCCAGGTCCAGAGAGTCAGTGCTGGTCTGGACAGTGAAACATACAATAAGGAGGCCAGTGTCACACACAAGCACAGTGCAAGGCTCTCTGGAGAGGTTGTAATGAAAAGTGAAATATTCAAAGATTTCTTAAACAGGTCACAAAGAATCCTATATAATAAAAGGGTAGTATGCAAATTGTCTCCTCTACAGAAAGTTTGATCAGGGGGTAGGGCCAGCCTGGGGGAAGGGAGGGAGGCCCCGGCTGGCAGCCAGCAGCCGCTAGGGAACCTAACAGTGCACGAATTTTGTGCACTGGGTCTCCAGTATTGACTATAAAAGAAAAGATTGCTAATTTGACTTCAGAACTTCTGTTAAACAAAAGACTATTAAGAAAGTAGAAAGGCAAGTTACAGAGTAGGAGGAAATATTTGCAACACACATATCCAATGAAGAAATCATATCCAAAATATGTGAAGAACTTCTATAAATCAATAAATCAATACAGGCAATCAAAAAATTTTAAAGACAGAAAGCTTGATCAATACTTCACCAAAGAAACTAACTGAATGGCCAATAAACATGAAAAGTTGCTTGACATTATTAGCCATCAGAAAAAATGCACATTAAAACCATGATGAGCCCAGCCAGCTTGGCTCAGTGGCTGAGCGTCAACCTATAAACCAGGAGGTCCTGGTTCGATTCCCGGTCAGGGCCAATGGCAGGATTGCGGGCTCGATCCCCAGTGTGGGGCATGCAGGAGGCATCCAATCAATGATTTTCTCTCATTGTTGATGTTTCTCTCTCTCTCTCTCCCTCTCCTTTCCTCTCTGAAATCAATAAAAACAAATTTTTAAAAATTCAAACAAACAAAAACATGATGAGACACTGCTATACACCAGCAGAACAGCAAAAAGTCAGTATCGAGTGCTGACAAGGATATAAAATAATGAGAGCTCCCTGCTGATGGGAGGGTAAATTGGTACAACCCCTTTTGAAAACCTTTTTGGCCATATCTACTAAAGCTAAACATATCTGTATCCTATGGTACAATAATTCCACTTCTGGACTTAGAGCCAACAGATTGTCCATGGTAGTATTAGTCATAATAACCAAAAATTAGAACTGCAGGGCCCTCAGCAGTGAAATGGATACATGAAATTCAGTATGTTCACACAATACTACTACATAGCACACAGCCAACTGCTGGTATTAGCAATGACATGCATGGATAACAGAGACACCACGTTGAGCAGAAGAAGCAGACACAGAAGGACATGATGTTCAACTGCATTCATATGAAGTTTAAGAACAGGCACAACTGGTCTATGGAGATAGAGCTCAGAATACTTTTTCTCTCTGGGGAAGGGGGCAGATACTGACTGAAAGAGCCTTCAGGAAATGTTTTATATCTTGATCTGAGTGCTTGTTTTATGGTTGAATACATTGTGAAAGTGTGCCCACCTGTATACATAAAATTTGGGCCCTTTAGTGTGTGATGTTATACCTCAAAAAAATTTCATTGCTTTTAATAATAATAATGAGGAGGAGGAGGGAGAGAAAGTAAAAAGGAGGAAGAAAGTAGGAGAGAAAAGAAAGAAGAGGAGGAAGAAGAGGGAAAGGAAAAGGAGGTGGAAAAAGAAGAGGAGGAAGAAAAAAACCCAGCTATGAGACCACCAGCAGAATTTCAGGCAGAGGGAACAGAAAGTATCAAGCTCCCAAAGCAAGCACGAGCTTGGCATAGAGGGCAACAAAGGCAAGGAAGGGAGCGATACCTGATGAAGCTGCGAGTCCGCTGGGCTGCTCAGGTAGGGCCTTCTGATTCAGGAAGAGTCTGGATCTTAATATAAGAGCAATGAGAAGCAATTGGCCAGTTTTAAGCAGCATGGGAAGGGGCAGGTCATTATCTGGTTTATGAGCTTTTTCTAAAATCATTTGGCTGCTGTGGGGAAAAAGGATTGTGTTATAAGGGCCAATAGTACATTCGTGCAGGGAGACCATTCATGAGACTACCGGAGTAAAAAACAGTGGTAGGAAAGGCTGCTAGAGGCAGACCTGATAGCAAGGAAGAAGCCACTGCCCTAGCTGGTTTGGTTCAGTGGATAGAGCATCGGCCTGCAGACTGAAGGGTCCTGGGGGTTCCCTTCCAATTAAGGGTACATGTCCGGGTTGTGGGCTCGATCACCAGTAGGGGGCGTGCAGGAGGCAGCCGATCGATAAGTCTCTCTCATCATTGATGTTTCTCTCTCTCTCACTCTCCCTTCCTCTCTGAAATCAATAAAAAATATGCTATTTTTAAAAGAAGCTACTCATTTCCATTTGCCATGCCAGACCTCTCTCACCCTTCTCACCCTGTCCCCTTCCTCTGACTAAGGGTTGGCCCAGCAGATCAGAGAGCAGGAGGAGAATGTGAGGGTGCTGTTCCCTGGACTCCCTCCCTGAGGCACTGCCACATGGTGGCTGAAGGGAACAGCTCCTGTCAAGCAGTGCTTTCCCACAGCTACTGCGATCTAGGTTCTGTAACTCTCATCCCTGCAGACTGCCTCCACCTCTCTGTAAAGATGTCTTTACTTAATTCTCCCAGCTGCCCCTCTGGAGTGTGCCATTTGTTCCTTGCTAAGAAGTCGATAGAGTATTAAAACCGAGCTCCTTGCTGGATGCATCAGGAGAAGCCAGAGGTCAAGCAGAGGATGACAGGTATCCCATGTGTCCTAATAAAGCAGGCACATTTCTCTGTATTTTCAAAAGGCTGCCATCCAGAATGGCAGTGTTCGTTTAAAGAGGCAAGACTCGGTTATCTGGAACATTTACGCATATGCAACATTTCATGGTGAAACACAGCTGAGTAAATGAGTATATTTATACACTTTTAAAGCCTCATATTTCTCCCCAGTAGCAATTCTCACAAGGAAAGTTTGGTGATTGTGTGTATTTTTCATGCCCATCTCCCTCATTAGACTGGAAACAGCTTGTGGAAATGGTCCATGAAGATGTCTGTCTTATTGTTCACTGTATCTACAAGACCCAGACCAATACCTGACATATAATTTAATAAATACATATGAGGGAAGGCAGAGTGGGTGGGTGGGTGGGTGGGAAGAGATTAACCAAAGAACTTATATGCTTAACCCATGGACACAGACAACAGTGTGGTAAAGGCCGGGGGGATAGGGGGCAATGGAGGGAAAAAGGGGACATCTGTAATACTTTCAACAATAAAGATAAATTTAAAATAAATAAATATTAGTGAAAGATGGAGCTACAGGGGAAGGATGAGGAGAGCAGACAGAGGGTGGGACTTGGCTGTGTGTTCATGTGCATTACGTTCTCAGGGCTTTGTTTCCACATGTATATGTATATGAAATTGGGGTAGGAACCCCTTCCCTAGCTAATGTTTGTGAAGATCAAATGAGATAATACCTATAAAGTAAGTGAAGCGGTAAATGAAGCAGCTCTCCGATAGGAGATGTGATTATTATCACAGCAGCATCTGAAAGGGGGGCCCAGGCCAGGAGTTTATGCAGCACACAACAGCTTTTTCTGGGCAGGGAGATATATGATGATTTTCACTTAAGAACAATTCAGCTTGAGTGGCTGCAGACCTTGGAATCTGGTAACGTGCACCTAGGTATTAAGGAATGCAGACAGCCGTGTACAGAACATGACAAGATAACACGTGCCTTATTCTCCCTGCCTCCTGAAGCAGGAAAGTGAGACGAGAGGCTAGCAGATGCAATCATTTCTGGCAGCTTCCGGAGCCCGGCACGCAGTCAGCCACCTTAACTCCATCCATCCCAATAGCGCTGTGAGGAGGGGCCTCTGGAGAAGGGATTGAAAAAACCCGAGAAGCAGTGAGCTAAGAAAAACAGAGAATGACTCCAATAGTGCAGTGAAATCTCCATTAAGGGACTCGGTTTAATAGCATGTCTGTTATTGTGTGTGACCATTAATTCACGTCTAAATAGAAGTAAGTCCTCTCAATTGTATAAAAACACTTAAATATGAAATATATCCATCCATAATCTGCAGGGCGGGCGGAGGGTGAGAGGAGGAAGGACCCAAGTTGCAGCTCACTTCCATGGCCATGTCCCAGGCCACTGCACCTTTCCTAACACTGGCTGCTGCTCTTGCTGGGATTCTTTATTCTTTCACATCAAAATTCTGTTTCTTCTTCAAGGTTCTCAAATGTTATTTTTATAGGTGTTTTCCCTAATAAGCACTAACTTCCCCCTTCTCCTTTACCTAATCAGAATTAATCTCTCCTACTTTTGGGTTCCCAGGCACTGTTCATAATCCTGTTAAGAGGGTTTGATCTGATTTATTTTACAGTTCTCTCTGTGTGTGTGTTTCCCTAGCCTTCCCTCCTCCACAAAATAAGCTCTTTGAGAATAGGGACTAGAATTTCCTCTTTGTTTTATTCCCAGCAGATAGCACAGTGTCTAGTACAGAATAGAAACATTTTTTAGCATTTATTTTGTGTGTTTATTTGTCATACAGTAGATACATTTATTTGGAATATAATAGGCACATTTATTTAGCACCAACTTGGAGCGAGGCACTATAATTATTATATATAAAAGATCTCTAATACTTACAAAAGCCTGAAAATTACATATACCCTTTGTACAGATGAAGAAACTGAGGCTCAAGACAGGCTAACTTATTTGCCTAAGACTACATCGTAGCTTAAATTTCAGCCAAAATCAATCTGACTTTACCTCAGGCTTCAAGCAATCAAATGCCTTATTCAAAACCAGCACAGGCTATCTCTAAAACAAAGGAGGGGACACACACAAGCAGAAGGGTGTCTGCTAGTTACCACCTGACAGTACAGTCTTGGGGAATGAAGATAACCATTCTCCCTGCCTCACCAAGCAAGCGCAAACACATGGACACAAATTTGCTATAAAAATTACACTAAAAGCAAAAATATCACACTTTCTCATTTTGTAGTGTTAAATAGGAAATGTTTTATGGCTTAATGAAATTGAAGGATGAGTAGCCACTAAATCTAGTCATAAAAGGAGACACTCGAGATCATAAAGCATATTTTATTCATCTTGACAGTTGTAGTTTAATTTTAAGTATTTATGATATTATTACTTCATAGTAAATATGTCTAATTCATGAAAGCTAGGTAATATGAGACCTAACTTTGGAAATTTGCTCAAGTTTTTTCCATTAAAGCTGCGTGTAAGTGGATTTTGTGCTAAGAATTATGGTTTTTATGTAGCAATGACATGAAAATTATCCATATTCCACTCTACTATAAAGGCACGGCAACACAACTACTACTGTTACTATTACCAAGACAACTACACTTGACTTTGAGGAAGTAAATCAACTCACATATCCTGCATTACATATTATGGGACCAAGTATGAAAAATGCAATGGGGAGTCATTGTTATAGAAAAATTTTTACCAGGGAGCTCACTTTAAAAAACCATCTTGTGATAAAGTTTGGTAACCTAAAGAACACATTCTTATGTCAACAATGATTTTACTTTTAAAAGAAATAATTGATTCTTACAGAAAACCTTTTTTTCATATTGTACATCTTATTTATGTTTGCAGCTAGGGAAAGAGCAATGGGAATTTAAGTGACTTAAATCCTAATAAAGACCGCACCCTCGTCTCTAGCACCAGCTGTGAGGGGACCTGGTCTCTGGGTCCAATGTGCTGTGACACATTTACAAAAGAAAGCAGAGAACATAAGCTTTGTATTTCCTGAAAATCCTGACATGAAAGGTTGCTCTGTGATTTAGGGTGACGCAGGGAGTTGCCATGGGGGTGTGGGGGGGTGTGGGTGGGGTTTCTGACCCTGCTTTTATTTATGAGCAGTTGTTAGTTATATAACCCTCAGAGATTCTCCATGTTACCCATAATTCACATCCCGGATAGCAAAGAGGAGATCCCCAGAACAGGGAAGAGTTCTATTTTGAAAACACAATGAATGTTAAAATAAGGGAAGTCTTGAGATCGGGTCGTAGAAGATGAGAAGAGGAATACAAATGGGGGCGCTGGTTCTCCATGCCTTCGTGATTTCGTCTGAGATCTTTTCTGCTCTGAAATTCTTTAGAATTCCCAAAGTCTCTCCATCAATATCTTAGGAAAGCATCAAGAAGCTTTTCTTAGCATTTCATCATTGCCTTGTGATACAGACAAACTTTGTATCTGGGCCTCAGGATCCAGGGCAGTGAAGAGCTCTTTGCTACGTGAAGGCCCTGGAGGCTGTTGGGAGACTGCGGATGAAACGCTCTCCTACTGTGAAACCTTATAATATGATAGAACCTAGGAGGAACGGGCAGAGGCTAAGTGTGTGCACGTAAGGAGTTCCACCCAAACCACAAGCAGACCCATAACATTCTCAGTAGATACCGTCTCAAATAAAAAATAAAATAAAATAACACAACACTGTAGCTTGTAGCTGTTCCAGAAGAACCATCTGGGCCAGGTTTTTCATTCTCCATTGGCTTGCAAATGTACACATTGGAAGCCACCTTCAAAAGAGGCTATCCATATAGTCAGTTACAGAGATACACCGACAAGATTGGAAAGTGAAGATGAGCATCAGACACCTTTAATTTTTTGTCTACAACGACCAACTTTAATGAACAATTAATTGACACATAAAATAAATCCCGTGATTATATTTTGTTTGAATATTTGTTTTGAATTTTAAAACTTTAAAAATATATTCTTTTTAATATCTTAATGTCTTAACATCCTAGAAAATACAAAAGATGAGAGTTGAGAGAGCAAGAAAGACCAAGAATGAGAGGGAAAGAGAGAAAGGAAGTCACTTGCATGTCTGCTCAGACCCTTTCCATGGTGTGGACTGTCCTTACCCCATTTCAGTGCCCAAAACCTTCACATGGTCCCACCTGGCTCTGAGACACATTTGACATCTCCAGTCCCAGAATTCCCATAGCACTTCAGCACCCCTTTATTTTGACACTTAACTGTCTTGATTGTTCAATCAAGTCAAAGAAACTTGGACATCCATGTTCATTCCCTTTTGCTTGTCAAAGTCCTACTCATGCTTTAAGACTCAGTTCAGGCATCACCTCTACCAAGATACCCACCTCTAGTTGCCCCTCATTCACTATCCCCAGTATGCTCCATAAACATCTTGGGTACCCTCTTATCTCTGTAGTTTCCACAGCAAAAAGATGACCTATCAACATGTCTCACTGGGTTGCAAGCTGCTCTGACTCAGGGATTCTGTCCTAAGCATCTTTCTCTCCCCAGTAGATAGAACAGTACATGGGGCAGAACTGGGACTCCATGAATGTTTGTTGAACTTCATGAACTACTTTGAATTAGTTACTTCAATGTTAGTCTTATCTCCTTTGTCAGTCTCTCTGCTCCACAGGGTGGGTAAGATATATATCTAATCTCATGAATACCTCTAACATTTGGTGCATAACAGCACTTTATAAATATCTGTTGAATGAGTGAACGAATGTGTCCTGACCTTAGCCTCCCACTACAAATTACAATGTGCAGAAGAAATGAGAACATAAAAATTCCATCTGTGGAAGAATTTTTCTTATTTACAACTGTATTTTATTTCTAAATTCACTGTCAAGAGGATACTGTAGATTTCCTTTCTTTGATTTTTGCCAGAAGAGAACATCTGCTGAGGCCTAGAAGGAAAATATACCTGTGGTTAAGGGTAGGGCAGGAACTCAAGAGTTTTCCAGATGTTTTCAACAAACCTCTGATTTTGAAGTGTCTAGGGAAAGTCGTCAATGAGATGTAGCCCAGGCAGATAAAAATCTTTGCCAGTGTTTATTCATTCACACAGTATGTCAGCAAGCATTTATTGAGCATCTTCTCTGGGCCAGGTGAGGCTTTGTGCCAGCTTCAGGGAAACACAGATGGGTAACAGACAGACCCTTGCCCGCAAGACTTCAGAGTCTACTGGGAAATTAACAGCAACTCTAATTCTGGGTGGTAAGTGCTACGTTAGCAGTAAACACTGGATGTGAATAAAGCAAAGGTTAAAGTTATTTGTTCTGGAAACTTCTCTTTACTTCCCAAATGTGCCGAACCAAGTGAGAGACGGTAAACAGCAATGGCTGTATGAGGCTGGTGATTACCTTGACTGAGGAGCTGGTGGCACTAGAATGACCCTGGGGCAGTAGAGAGACCATTACAGAGGATGTTTACATTAGGATTTTGCTTTTCCATTGAGTGTAGACCAGGCCTTCTCACATTTTCATTTGCATATGAGTCAGTTGAGAAGCCTGCCAAAAATGCAGACTCTCTGTCTGTGGGACTGAGAAAGGACGGTTGATATTCTGCATCTCTAAACAAGGTCCAAGGTGCTGCTGATGCTGCTGGCTCATGGACCACACTCTGAGTTGCAAGAATACAGAAGAAAAAGCACTGGCTTCTGAAGGCTAATAGACCGATATTAAATCCCAACTCTAATATTTACATTCGTGTGGTTCTTAGTGAATTACCTTTGCTTCTTGATCCCCAGTGTGTAGCATTTGAAAAAAAAAATGAATAAAGTCTACATCATAAGGCTGCTGTGAAGATTAAATAAGAGTGTTTGGAATAAGTACTCAATAATTATCAGCAATTACGAGGAGGATTTTTATCCTTTTTCTCAAATGTGTTTGGGAATTATCAGACAAATTCTAAATCTTCCATACTCACATAGAATCCTACTTACTCCTGGTCAGTATTCTTATTTTCTCCACGTGGGCCCATTGTCTATTTAAGATTTCTCTTTTATTCCCCATGCCTCTCAATTTAATATCAGATGCTCTTCATGAACTAGATGGCTTGTTTATCTGGGTTATTAATGAAGTTGCTAAGTGAGACTGGAGGGGAAAGCCAGCAGCATTCTGCTCCCTGCCTCCCCATAAATCACCGCCCTGCGCTGAGACGGCTGCTGCCACTTGTCAGTTCCTATCATCCCACTCATCTCAATGCATTTGAATGAATTTCATGATTAAAGTTTCATGAGCTGCCACATCAAACATCCTCTACACCTCAAGGTCTAACTCTTCGACAGCACTTGCTTTTGTCTTCTCACTCTCCAGTTTTATCACAAAAAAGCATGCAGGTGCACCTGGCAGGATAGGACTTTTTCCTTCAGACGCCCCCACTTGCTGACTTCCCTTTTAGCTGTTATCTCCTCGGTGCTGAGCAGCCTGCTTTCGGCCTCAGCTCTCCACCTGACAGGTGACCAGCTGGCTCTGTGCATAATATATGCCTTTTACCTGGTGATAAATCTGGCGGCCATATGCCTGACAGCTGTCCTGTGGCTCATCACCTGCATATTCATGCTGCTGAACCCAGGCTGGCATTTCCCCATCCTCTTGTCACACACAGACCACTCCTCCACACACTACCATTGGCTCAAGAACAACTTGGCTATGGTCATGACCGGCTCGGGTTCACATGTCCCACAACAGAGGGATACCCTGTTTTCTTTTGAAAATGGAAATCAAGGTTTCCCAGCCTAGAAGCCACAGGGCTTTCTGCCATTCAAATACATCTGCACGTTAACATCATCACATGAGTATTCCTTGGGGTTCTCTGAACAATTCAGTATCAAGTGAGTTAAGAGCCATGACCTCAAACTCTTGAAACACTAATGGGACTCTCCAGGGAAGATGAAAGAGATTTCAGAATCCACATCCAGAATGTTCCATAGTGGCATCTTCTCAGCTCATTTCGTAAAGGGAGCTCCTCATTATCCCCAGAAGGGAGAAGCTGATATAGAGACAGGTCATTGGGTTTGCAGGTTGGCTACAGCCTTCTTGAAAAAGAGATGTGTGGTGTGTGGGAAAAAGATGGGGCTGCAGAATGAAGGCAAAGATGCAGTTTAAAGGCTGGAGAAGGAAGGGCTACTAACTAGCAGATTATTCTTTCCCATTTGGGGAGCCAAGAATCTCAAGGCCAAAAAGGCCAAAAATGTCCAAACTTCCTCTTTCTCCTATCCTTAAATCACAAGGAGATAAAAAATTGGAGTTTTTCCAAAATTTGAAAGCATTTGCCTAAGCCTTTTGCATTCTCTTATATATTGTCTTTCTCTTAACACACACACACACACACACACACACACACACACACACACACTCATACACACAGACACCTCCTTTGTTTCACCTTCACCACCATCATCTATAGTTCCACTATTCTATACGATTGCCAAAAGTAGCTCTTCAAATTTAAATTAATTAAAATTTTAAAAAAATTTTAAATCCAGTTCTTTGATCAACTAGCCATGTTTCAATGGCCATGTGTGACTGGTTGCTGCTGCATTTACCAGCAGAGATACAGACTATCTTCATCATCACAGAAAGTTCTACTGCTCACTGTTGACCTACAAAGTACATATCATATGATACCTATTCAAGAAACATGTGTTTAATTGGTGCAATGAATGCATGGATGTGTATTATAGTTTTTCCAAATATATTTTTGTTTTTCTTCAATTTTCTAATTTATTTAGGCATAAATTAAGTTAAATACCCCACCTCACACCATACCACTCATATAGCTATCTTATTTGGCATACATTTCAATATTTAAAAAACCAAAACCTACTAAAATAAATATAAGAGAGTTCTATAAACTTTCAATGGGGAAGAACTTTCCAATCCAGAGAGGAAAAGATTCACAGATCTGTCTGTGTGTATTTAAATTTCTATGAAGTAAAATTAATAAATTCAAAGACCAACAAACATGTGGGAACTTTTTAACATATGTGACTTTGATAAGAAATTGAAAACCTTAATATATAAAAAATTTTAAATTTAATTTTAGAACACCCCAGGAGAAAAATAGACAAAAGCTAAGAATAACCAATTCACAAAAGACTACAAATAGTCATTTTGCTCATTAAAAAATCTGAACCTTACTACTAATCAAGTAAGTGCAATGAAAGGAACAATAAGATTTTCATCTTCACCTACCAGTCTAGTAGAGATTTAAAAAATACTCTCGTTATTAAAGATCAGGGTTGTGGGAAAATAGACACACTCAATGTTGATGGTTCTGAATTTTAAATTGATATGGCCTTTGGGGAAGACACTTGGGAAGTTTTAACCAAAATTTTAAATGTGAATACATCTTTATCAGTGGTACTCAGACAAACGCATAGTGACTTATGCACCTGGAAGTTTATGATCACACTGTTTATAAGAATAAAAAATAGACACATCTGAAAGTCTACTGACAGTATGAAATGGAATATTGTGTAAGTGTTGTTGTTTTGAAACAGCAGTTTTCTATTACTAAAATAATATATTGTTAAGTCAAAAATGCACGATGCAAAATGATTTGTATATTCTCACCTTCATGTGAGTTAAATATATGTGTACACACAGAGAGATATTAGATAGGGATAAAATACTTATTGAGAGTTAATCTCGAATGATCTCTGTTCTAACTGCTTTATATATTAACTCATGTCATCTTCACATAAACCTATGATGTAGGTAATGTTATTATCTGTATTTTTTGGATAAGGAGATTGATCACTAGCATAAAATCACTTAGCTAATAAATGGTGAAATTAGGATTTAAATCCAGGGAGTCTAGCCCCCAAGTCTGCCCACTTAACACTGCCAAATAGTGCGTGTGTTGGGAGCAGTGGGAGGACAGAGATAGAAATAAAGTGATAGATTTCAAATTTTTAACCTTGTTACATCTGATGAGTGGAATTGGGCCTAGAGATGGTTAAATGGGAACGAATGTGACAAGTGGTTTACAAAATGCAAGAAAAAAAAAGAGAACATTTTTACTTATTTCCATTTTGTAATGTTTAACTTTTTATAACAAGCATTATCACTTTTACAATAAAAATTTAAATCTAGAAAAACATTCTATCTCATTCTAGAAATAATGTTTTATATTTTAAAAACAAAAAGAGTGTAAATGTGATTTATGGACAGCTTGGAAACTTCATACACGTCCAGGAAATGAGGAGAGAAATTACTCGTTTCCTGGCAAAGATTGAAGCCGAGTGGAGTCCTCTGGTTTCAGGAGACTTGTGACATCCAAGAGCACGCTGGCCAAGAACCTGAGTCAGCAGCCTGCACTGCAAGCCCAGCTCGGCCATGTGTGGGTCATTGTCCTTGGTCTTGACTTGGCACACTAAGCTTTGGTTTCCTCTCCTGAGTAAAGGGAATAATGATTGGGCCTTCCCAGAGGCTTATGGTGAGGAGTGGATAAGGTGGAAGTTAAGGGCTTTGTTCATGCCTGGTCCATTGTTAATCTCAATCAACATTAGCTACTGTGGTCATCATTGCCATGTTGAATGTTTATCACTCCTTCTCTTGGTAATTTGGAATCAAGATTGCAGTTGATCAAGTCATGTGAAGTAGCCAAGTGACCAGGACAACTGTGGGGGGAGGAAGAAAGTTTCCTCTGCTCTTCTAGGTTCCTTTGTATGGTCTAATAATGGAATCTACATGTGATAGATTAGATTAGCAGGAGAAAATAACCAAATGTAATTACATATGTATGTGTGGGAGCCCCACATACATGAGAGAGTCAGAGACCCCACATACCTGAGAGGTCAAGAAATGAAAGTTAAAATGAGGTACATGTGCTATTCTGAGCTAAGGGCGAGGTAAGGCACCTTGGGGCTTCAGGGGATCGGGGGAATATCATTCACAGGATGATTTTTAAAAAGCAGGTGTTCAGTAATTAGAAGTTTGCCCTGCCATATAGATAGCTTGAAAAATTTTATCTCTGATAATAACTTATTATAGGCAAGGCCCCTAATTTATATTCTTCTAGGTAATTAAGGGGTTGGGCAGAAGTTTCTCTTGAGCCCACAGTGTCTCAGTTGTCTTTAATTCAAAATAATCCACATATCACAGAGGTACATCTTGGGGTAACTCATTCTGAACTCCTTCACGACTAACTTGGCATGTGAAATAGGGGGTGTAAGTATAAGGAGAGACTATGGCCAAGTAACTATAGATTAAAACTGTATGGATGTGGGCCCTAACCAGTTTGGCTCAGTGGATAGAGCGTCGGCCTGCAAACTGAAGGGCCCAGGTTCAATTCCGGTCAAGGGCATGTACCTTGGTTGTAGGCACATAACCCAGTAGGGAGTGTGCAGGAGGCAGCTGATCAATGTTTCTCTCTCATTGATGTTTCTAGCTCTCTATCCCTCTCCCTCTCCCTTTCCCTTCCTCTCTGTAAAGAATCAATAAAATATATTAAAAAGAAAAACGTATGGATGCAATGATCACCCCCTGGAGTGCCACAGGCGATTAATTCTTGGAAATCCAACTTGTGTGCATCACTTCTCAGAATAGGGGACAATTTTGTTCAGAAAGATAGTGTCTACTATTACTCTCCTGTTTTCTCCATAGGGATGAAAATCTTCAAATAAACATATAAACCTTTTCATTTACAAAGCTCTTGAGCTTAGTTCATAGCTTCTGCCTCTCACTTATAATGAAAGGTTACATATTTAGGAAGTGCTCATGTCAATCTATTTAAAAAATAAGGAACAAAAGAAAAATATATCAGAAACTCCTTTTAAAGACAAGAGTCCAGCAAGTGCCCT
Organism: Cnephaeus nilssonii; assembly: GCF_951640355.1. Classification (NCBI taxonomy): domain Eukaryota; kingdom Metazoa; phylum Chordata; class Mammalia; order Chiroptera; family Vespertilionidae; genus Cnephaeus; species Cnephaeus nilssonii. Next base: position 77,710,965 of record NC_137081.1, on the reverse strand, counting down.
GTCCAAGACTTAATTGCCATATGATTGACATGTATAGTTTTGAGAATGGCCGTGTCAACATACCACACCCTCTGCCCCAGTGTCCATCCTGCTCCCATTGCTTCTGTGTGAAGACTCATAAATATTTGCACACACACACACATACACACACACACATACACATACACACATACACACACACATTCACAGTTTGTCTCCCACATTTTCAAAGACTGTTTTGAAATACAAGGCACAGCCAGGTTAATAAAACATACTGGAGGCTGTGTTCTGTTAGTTCATTAAACTATAAAGCATTTTAAACCTGCAATTAATTCTAGGTAAATTAAAGACATGGCACAGCTACGATACTATTGCAAGAGCCTGTGTGCTAATATCTTACATTTTTTACACTAAATCACCCTGCCGAAAGGTTTAACAATCATCCATATTTATAACTGCTTTCTAGATTTTTTTTTGCCTACCTCAGTTGTCAAAGCATTAACGAATCTGGCTGTTGGGAAGAATTCCAATTCAGAATTATTTTTCCATGAGGTACTTCAGACTCCACACAGCAGCTCATGGTTATGTTGGCAGTGGCTTTGCATAACTGTTGGTTTCCTGTAGTATAAATAAGTGAACTGCTAAGAATGCTAATGTTTTGCTTTGACCAAGAAAAAGCTCTCAATAAATGACAAGGAATTACCCTCATTGGATTACTTAAGTGTTGTTGTTTTTTTTTCTTTAAAGGGGTAAATTAAACCAAAGTAATAGAGAAAAGTGATCATATAATACATGCTACAACTTTGAAATCATTCCTTGAGTTAAAACAAATGTTCAAATTGTTTAATTGCCAAAGTCCTTTCTGGTTGACAAACTCAGCTGGAAGAGGCCATGGAGGTCACTGGTGAGCAGGAGTGAGGCAGCAGCCAGCTGCGGCCAAATGCAGTACAGAGACCGTCAGAGCCTTGGCCCTCTGCAGACTGAGATTGCAGAGGACAACAAAGAGCCTGAGCTGGGAGCTAGCCCAGGCCCGAGGTTAGGGAGAAAGGCTGCAGAGAGGAAAGCTGGGCGAGAAGGGAGCCTGAGGGGCAGCTCCTGAGAGTCTTTGCTGTCCCCTTCAGGGCCGTCCAGGAGCAGAGCCCGGTGCCTTTGCTTCTTCCACATCCTCCAGCCCCAACTGTTTCCCATTCAGTCTCCGTTCTCCCCTCTCTCCCCTCACACAGTGATCCAGCTCTATTGTGTACAAGCCAGGTGAGTGCCCTCCCAGAGCTCCTCGCTGTTACCACTGCCCGGGCCCCTCTCTCATCCTCCCCTGCCCTTTACCCTGGAAGCTCAGCCTTCTGGCCAGGGCACCCCTTCTCTCACAGCAGGACTGGGCAGCTGTACTCCCTTGGCACCACAAGCCACAGCTCACATGGCTGCTGGACTTTGGTTTTTACTTGTCTGTCTCCTCCGCTGCAAAATGAGTTTCTCCAGGGTGGGACCATGACTGAGATGATTTTTATCCTTAGAGCATAGCCTAGTGCTGGCCCATACTGGACTCTTGAGAAACAGTTTTCACAGAAATAACAGATTAATTAGGTTTGTGTTCCACAATCATAATTGCCCTTATTTGTGTGTTAACCTGTGATGAAATGGTAACAGGCATCACATTAAGCTAATCATTTTAACTGATTATGTAAATATTTGTAAACCACTTGAAATAACATGGTGATTAATGAAATAACTTATATATATAGCCTAACCTAATGTTACAATATAAATAACATTACCTTATACATAAAACATTACTTATTTATATAGTATTGGTTCACATAGAAAAGTTTCACAATGAATGATTTATAGTCATATGTCACCTTCTCTATCTGCCATTAAAAGAGCTAGTTGAATAACCATTGTTCTTTTTTGGCAAGTTAGTCATTAAAAAAATTTTACAACAAATGTGTCAGTCATACAAAATAGAGAGAACAATATAATGAATCCCATGAATTCATCACCCAATAATTTTCATCTCACAACTAGCCTTGTTTCATCTCTACCCTCACCTAACTCTCTGCCCTATATTACTTCAAAGTAAATACCAAACATCACATCATTTCATCTATAAATACTTCAGTATCTCTAAAGGACTCTTTTAAAACATAATATCAATATCACACCTAAAAATTAATATTTCCTTAATATAAAAATACCAAGTTTGTGTTCAAATTTCTAATTGAAACATAGATCTTAACAATTTATTATAGTTTGTTCATGGAATCAAGACACAAATAAGATCCATCCATTATGACTGATGAATAAATTCTCTAACTTTCTTTCAATCCATAGGTTTCCCCTTTCATCTCCTTCTCTTTCTTACAATTTGGTTGAAGAAACAAGGTCATCTATCTTGTAGAGCTGTCCAGTCTGGATTTTGCCGACTGCATTCACGTGATGTCTTTTAATATGATCACTGTCCTCTGCATTTCCTGTAAAGCGGTAGTTATATCTAGTAGCTCGATCAGATTCAAGTTTCATCCATTGGCAAAACTACTCACTTCAAAGGTGGTGGTGTGCTCTTTGGTCAGGAGGTTGTCTCCTTTTTCTCTTTTGTGATGTCAGTAACCACCCATGCTTAATGTCAAGATGCACTCATTTGTTAGTGATTTCATTATGGTGATAGTCCAATGCCATCATCTGTCTTTTCTTCACTTATTAGGCTGGCTATTTCTATAAATATAAATTTCCCATTTTTACTATTTGATTACTCACACAGTGGTAGAGTTTGTACAGAAAAAGGCAAAATGAATATTAGATTCTTTCCCTTTAGTGTTCATAATAATGAGTCAATTCATTATTAACATCCTTCAATGGTAAGCAATTATTTTTCGCCAATGTAGTTTGAACTTATTAATTTAATTATGTTTGATGAATATCAATCCATTGCAGTTAAATGTCCTTATTTGATACTAAAATTGTTTAATCTTTGACCAGTGGAGTCTGGTTAAAATAGGCTCCTGAGTTGTTTTGACTTGACCCCAGTAGCCCATGGCAGTCATTTTAAGACAAATTACAATACCCACAGAATAAAGAGAATTTTCATGCTGATGAGCACCTCTCTTCTTTCCCAGTCTAACAAAAGGTCATGCTACCCACTGAACTGTGCTTGATTCAGAGCTCTCCTGAGAAAGGCTCCCAGGAAAAGGCTGGAACCCAGGGGTAGAGCTACGTCCTTTTATCTTGAAGATTTTCTTCAAGCGCTCAAGAAGTACTAGGATTTTTATTAACACCTAAGAGGCTTACATTATTGTTTCCTTAAGACCACAAAGTTCCATTTGACGTGATTATTAGTTTGCAAGAGTATATAATTGCAAAAGTCAGTTTCATAAGGATTTCTTCTAAAAGTAAAAACTAAATATAATGTAGGTAATGCTCAAATTCCAAATAGCAAATGGGTTAGTCAAAATTATCTCTGGCTTGACCTCACTTTGCCTCCTTCCTTCTAGCAATGGGCAGCCTTCCCATCTCAGGGGCATGGCCCGGATGTCAGGGGCTCAGCAATGAGACAGCCATGAGAGACCAGGAAGGGACCAGGCCACCACTAGTAATATCCACTCTTGAAAATGTTCAGGGACCATGGTGAGAAATATTTGCCTTGAATGGCTTAGGATGGGTTATAATTGACATAACAGAGTGGGTGGATCAATTTGGATAATTCTTCCAAATAATGTGGAACTAACATTGTCTAGCCAGTTGTGTAAAAAGCACAAATATATGACCATTCTGTTTCTTGTTAGTCACTAAAATTTTTTTTGCTCTTTCTCACCTCTATTCCCTCATCATTTTTTCTCACCTACATTCATTCATTAATACATTCTTTCATGCAGTAACCAGTAATTGAAGAACTTCTATTTGCCAGGACCTGGGGATAAAATACACTGTGACGAATGGAACAGGCAAGATTTCTGCTTTCAAGAAACTTTCTTTCTGGCTGGAGGAAATAGTCAAAATATAAGTAAATAACTCAACAACAGAGTTTAAATGGTGATATTAGCTATGAAGAAAATAAAACAGAATTAAATGATAGAAAGTCACCATGGGGCTACTTTAAAAGGCTGACATCCAAGAGTTTATCTCTAGGTTGGAGATAAACTAGAATAGGGATCTGTAAATTGCAGATAGTAAATATTTTAGGCTTTGTGTCCATCTAGTTACAACTACTTAACTCTGCCACTACATCATGAAAGCAGCCATAGACAATATGTAAATGAATGGGTGTGGCTGTGTTCCAATAAAACTTTTCTTACAAACACAGGTGGATTTGGTTGTTGGGCTGCGGTTGGCTGATCCCTGAACTAGAAATCTATTTTATTGATGGCCTGATGGTCCTACTCATACAGCCCAGTCATCCTTCCAGAACAGCTTTTGTAGACACACCAAGCCAACCTATTACTCTAACTCTTGCAAGAGAAAGTTAGAGATTAAACTTCTCAGTCTTACTTGGCTCTAGTCTCACTACCCAAGTGTATAATAATGAGGATTTAAGATAATACACTTGGGGGGAAAAAGAAGGGTAATTACAACTTGATTTGAGCTTTGGTTGCAATGATTGAAGTACACTCCTCTAGAAAGTCTAGAGGTGACACCCAATATGTGTGCCCATTTAGTAATACATTATCCAAATCTTTTGGAAACCCTGATAGTTCATGTCCACTATCTCATAACCATCTAACTTTCCACATTATCTCCTTTATTTTCTCTCTGTCTTTTTTTCTCACCACATTTGTCAAACAAGATTTACCCTTTACAAAACCACAATGGCTATCTTTTGTCAGTTATATTTCTCCAGATGTTTTGTGATCTCATTCCTTCTTAATCTCTCTCAGATCTGCCTACCTCTGAGGTTAGGCTGGACAGTCTATAATTTCTCATCCCCTGCCACTCAAAATGGGTCCCTGGCTAAGCAACAGCCCCCTTCAGTGAGGTCAGCCAGTGAAAGTCATACATATTGTAAATATGCCTCGAGCTATTCAGCAATAACATTCAGTGGAGTTTGCTTTAGTTCAGAGGCCAAGGGGATTTGGTGGGGAAAAAAATACACAAAAGCCTGTTCTATTGGAGTAAGCTTGACAAAATCAACTGCTAAAGAAAACTAGAGCCAGACTTTTGGCATCAAGAAAGGGAAGAAAAGATATTCTTCCCATTCAGTTATTCGAGGTACCCAGAATAAGGAAACAGATATTACATGTGGTTGCCTGTGCTTTCCTTATGATTTTACTCTTCTCATTGTTAAACCACAGTGGCAAATCCAAGTTCAGCAGTGAATTGACCCAGAAGTATGGGTTTACCTGCTAGAATCGCAACCTGCCCCAGTCTTTGTGAATGGATCTACCCCATGCACACAAATGCTGATGGAAACCTGCAAAATCCACTGGTGAGGAAACATGCACTGCTTAGGGGCTATGCCATCTGCTCATTGCTTCTCAGTGTTTCTCATTTTCATCTTCTTTCCTCTGAAATAATAACCCAGCTTGACAATAACTCAATGACTCCTGAAATTTGCATCAGATCTCCTTGCTCTTACAGCCCCATCTGACCTTCACCTTCTGACCCTACATGACACAGTGTAGGTAAGGGCTCCTCTCAGCCTTCAATGCAGGGGTCCTCTTATTTTTCAATGCAACCCCAACAGAGCTGGGTCAGCCAAGCCAGCATCACCCATCTCCTCTGTAGAGATTGGAGGGGTAGGAAAGTCAGTTGCCAAAAGTTCAAATATAGGAGCACAAGAATGAATGGAATGTGAGACCATAAGTGAACCCAATTCTACAAGTCACATCAGGGCAAGATCTGAGTTTTGCTGGGATTTCAAAGGACATTATTGAAAATGGGCTGGAAGTCTGCTTCTGGGAGGTGGTCTAGGGCAGGTAAAACCCAGACATTGGATATCACCGCTGGAAAACCAACCGCTGGGCCATGGCGACAGCTAGGAACAAACTGAAGAGGGCAGGACATGGCCCTCAGCTGTTCTCAACCTTCTGTACACATGACCTCAAATCTTCTTGTTTGCACTCCAGGGAAAGATCTAAACTAAGAGAGGTTTAGTCCATGTTTAGGCCAAAGTATGCAAAAGGAAGTAGCACCACTGCCTGGCCCTGCACCAGATGAAGCTGGAGGGGGGCGTGGGGGAGAGCTTCCAGGGCTACCCGAGGCCACGTCCGTTTTCTCATTAAGGAAGAAAGCATCTCTTTCCCAGTGGGAGGAAGGCGGGTGGAGAGTCTCTGTCAGGGAGCGTGTGAAATAAGTGACTTTTCCCCTGGAGACAAAGAGCTTGTCCTAAGCCATTAGCATTCCGGTCCATGCACACCTCGTGGTGGTGCAGGGTGGCTGCTGGGGCTGAGAGGAAACCCAAGTCATTCATGGAAACAATGATGACTGGTTCCCACTAAAACTGAGCCCACAAACGCCTGCCTACACCACTGAGCAACAACGGCCAACGGGGGCTCTTTTATTCAATTTAGTTCGTTTTTTACATTACAGTTCACTTCCAATGTCATTTTGTATTGGTTCCAGGTGTAAAGGTGGCTTTCTGAACATGGCCCTCACTCCATACTCTAAAACAGAATGATGATCCACGTAGTCTGAGGGGCACTTTGGCAAAATTCAGGTTGCTATTGTCAGCAGCAAACAGGGGAGAGGATTCCAAGAACAAGGCCCAGCCATGTAAATCAACAGTTAGGTTTTAGCACGTACTGGAGGTGGGCCATGTTCGGCTTGTTAAAGCACAGGATTGAGACACCACACATTGCCCTGAGGTGGGACACCCGCCGGCCCCTTTCCAGGCCTCTCTCTGGAAGGACAAGATGATCCCCTTGCTGGGCGCTTCTCCAGGTGCCTGGGCCGCCTACCTCTCTTCCAGCCCCTTCTCGGAGCGCGCCTGTTCTGGGTGCCTTTGCCGGAATCCTGTGGGAGGGTGAGGCTAACCTGGTCTAACCCCCGGGAGGTCGGAAAGACCCCAAAGGCTCCTTTCCCACCCTCTCCCTGGGAATGATCGCATCCCCCTGCAGCCCAGGGGACTGAGCCCAGGGGAGGCCAAGCAGGAGAAGGGAGGTACTCATGGGCCTTTTTGAACATAACAGTTAGGAGGGAATAAAACAGTAGGTTTGGACAAGAACAAAGCTTGGCGTTTTATGTAGTTTTGAGCAAAACACTTCCCTTTAAGCCTGCTGTTCCTCCTTCCCCCCTCTTCTTCTTTTTCCCTCTTAATAAGAACATTCCGGGGAGCACGGTCTCTCTCCTAGGTTCATGAGTAAATTGAGGATAAAAATAACCATTTCACAGAATTGCATTCAGGCCCAGGCCTGGCACAGAGGAGGCAGTAAGGAAATGGACATTGTCAGCCTTGTCCGTGTACTAACAGCCTCATCAGCTGAGTTCAGTGCTGACAGAGTTCAGGAAAGAACATAGCTCCTCCTGTAAGGCCTCGCTGGCCAGACACCTTTCTCCTCACCTGGGAGCCCGAATACATTGAGCACTAATGGGTGCTCCCTGCGTGAGGGGAGCAAGTGGAAGCAGAGAGGCCTGCCCAGAGCCAGCCAGGCGTTATTGTTTGGGAAACCCTCCCTTTTGTGTTCCAAATTTCACATTGTAGGACCAGCCCTGCAAATCAGAGTTGAGAATTCCAGACTTGATTTCTTTAAAACCACCAGCCACTGCATATTGTAAAGGCCCCTTTAGAAATTATTTTAATCAGCATAATTTCCAACAGCAGGAAAGTCAAGAACTCAATTTTTTTTTTTAAATGACTATAGGGATAACGGAGAGCACATGTTTGGCATATGAAGAGACGAGAAAGAATGGCCAGAGGACTAGTCCAGTGCCTTGCAGTCCGTTACTCAAAGAACAGGAGTTAAAAAGGAGTAAAGAACTTGCATGCATATATGCATAACCCATGGACACAGACAACAGTGTGGTGAAGGCCTGGGGAAAGGTGGGAGTGGGGAGGAGGGAGACACTGGGGAAAAAGGTAGAACATCTGCAATACTTGCATTGACAAAGATAATTTAAAAAATAAATTAAATTTTTAAAATACAAATACAAAAGTTCCAAAATAAAAAAAGAGATCTCAGGACACTCAGGTTCCATGATATCCAGCTGGCTTCTGCATGTCCCCAGGGCGGGGAGAGGGAGATGACCTGGGCTGCCTCACAAAAGAAAAGGGGGATGGGTATAGCAGATAGAACATGGGCCTGAAAAATCAGCCCCTGGAGTCCAAGGCCCAGCTCAGCCACCAGGCGGGGTGCTTGGTCCTGGTGACCCCACCCACCCCACCCCCAGGATTCAGGAGGCCCTCAGCAGCCTGGTGACCCCACCCACCCCACCCCCAGGATTCAGGAGGCCCTCCCTGGCCCCAGAGAGTGCAGGCATGCTGCTCTCCCCAAAGAGCCACGGAACACCCCGGCTGCACTTGGCTCACAGCTCGCTTCCAGTTCTTTTCCTCGCTCTGTCCAAATAAAGGCAGCCGCTCTCTACCCATCTTTTGTCAACAGCATTTGTGTGCGATCCTCCCGGGGTCACGGGTTGTTTGTTCTTGGACTGCTTTCTGGGAAGCATTTTTACGTCCACACTGAGCCTCTGCAATGGGCTTAGAAGAGCTTCAATCCCACAGGCCGCCTCAGAGAGAAAGAAATGCAAGGCAAGAAGGAAGCAGAGGAACTGCAATAGTAAGCTGGCCTGTCCTGCCCGCATGGTGGCCAAGCCAGCCAGCACCAGGCCTTCCCTTGGCTCTGAAACCTTGTGCCACTGGGCAGAAAAGAACAGGTCAAGGCTCACAGTTTTATTGGCTGAGACAATAGAATGAGGCTGGATTTAAATTCCTCTCTTTCCTCCACAAATTCTACTCAGCTACTATGCAGTGGTGGCTACTCTAAGCTAAGCTGGGCATTGCGTCAAGGCAAGAGCTGCCCTGTTTAGGGGCTAAAAGAGAGGCAAAAGTGGGGAAGTTCTATCCCTGCCCTCGAGGAGACTGTGGTCTGGTGAGAGCAAAAGTAGATAAAAACAGGAGAGAGACCTCATAACCAAGCAGAACATAAGTTATTCATTTAGTCATTCAAGCATTCTTTTATTCTATAGACATATTGGAGAATCTGCTATGTTTCAGGGAAAAATGCTTAGCACTGGGAATTTAAAATATACATAAGCCAGGATCCCAGCCCTCTAGACATTCATGGTCCCTTTGAGGATATGCCTGTGTCCAGTGCCATGAGAAAGAGCCACGGGTGTTCAGAGAAAAAGCTTTCATCATGAGATGGTCAGGCCAGCCCCCAAAGCAGAGGTGACATTTAAGGGAGGGCATTTCCTGTCCCAGACTTGGAATCAGCATGTCTCCAAGGACATCAAAAATCAGAGGAACAGAGGAAGGGTGGCCCAGGGGAGTCCACAGCATGAACAGTAGCGCAGAGGTGGGGAAACAGGAGGCAGGGCCATGAACCACCTCGTGGGGCAGTTTGGCTGGTGCTTGGCAGGCAACTTGAGTTGGGCCCTCTGGAGAGCACATCTGGAGTGCCCAGCTGATGTGCTGCAGCACAGCTGTGAGGTGCATAGGAATCAGAAGCTGGTGGGCCAGGTTTCCTAGGACAGTTGAGATTAAAAGTAATGGAGAACCTTAGGACCCACACTGTGGTCTTGACATACACTTCCCGCTACAAGAAACGAGGAGTCCTTCAAGACATGGCTGGCTCCAAGTCTGGGGCAGGAGATACACAAGATGGGTCTGGAGTATCTTTTATATCTGACAACACAGAAGCCATCAGAGACCACTGGGTTGTGTATAGAAAACTTGGATCCAACTTGGAAAAGCTACCACAGGCCAAACACAGAGCAATTCAAGCATCAAATCAGGATCATAACTGAAGGGGATTGAAACACACCACGTGGATTAAATCCACAATTCCATAAGGTTATTTAAAAGAAAAACATTAATTGCTCACCACTGGAAGAGGCTGGGAAACCAGCCGGTAAGTAAGGGAAAGAATAACGCATGTGTTTGTCTTCCTACATGAAGCGAACCACCCACTAATGAAGGGAAGTTTATTTGTATAGAAGTCCTTCTGCTGGAAAATGAATAAAGGATAAGAGGAATTAAAATATCACCATTTCGCCACGTCTCATGAACAAATGGTTCTAAGCATCAATGCCTGTTGAAAACAAGCAGATGCCATGTGCCTCCTTTGCCACTGTGAAGTAGTCATGCCAAAAATAATTTAATTTGTAAACCAAATCTGCATGTCTACCATCGATTCATAGAAAATACAAGGGACAGAGGAACATATCTAATAACATCACATGGATACAATTAGCAAGATCCAAATTGTGGGGAAAATCAAAGGACATAAGATCCTGTTTCCTCCACAATTTGCAAGGGAAAGAAGAAGAAAAAGGTGGATGGATGGAGAACCTATAGGTTAAGACACTTAAAGATGCTATTGACTACAAATGTGGACTTTCCATGGATCCTGGTAAAAACAAATTATGAAAAATAAAATCATTTCTATGATACTATTAACACATTTTTTATTTTAAGAAACATTTTAAATGTTTTAAGAAACTTTTAAAGAAATATTAAGAAACATTTTTTTCTTGAGCTGTAAATAACATATTGTGGTTATGTTTCTTAAAAGTTCATTATCTTTCAGGAATTTTTGTGAATAAAAGGATATAGTTGGTGAAACTTCAAAATAATAAGGATAGGGAGGATCTAGGTGAAGTACAGAGTTGATTATTGTTGAAACTGTGATGGGTGCATGGGAGATGGTTAGAGTATCTACTTCTGTGTGAGTTTTTAAAGTTTCACAATAAAAAGTCAATAGTACAATCAAAATAATAAGGAGGCAATAAAGGATTGAATCAGGAACTGAGGAAAGAGAGGCAAAGACAATGCCAGAAACACATCCGCGCAGGCCTGAGGGGAGCCAGCTGCTGGCAGAGCGCCCAGTGGGGAGGCACTCAGGTCCCCACAGCTCTTGGCTGTTTCTTGTCTCTTGTGTTGGCTCAGACTCTCCTTTGTTTGGATTTTCCTACCTCTTCTTGAAAATCTTCTCCCCTGGAACATTCTGGGCAAGCTTCACCTGCTCCCACTCCTCAAGTGTGAGGGGCACTCCCTCCTCTGCGCCCTGTCCACGCTTGCCAAATTCTTCCACCACAACGTCTGTCTCTCCCTAACTCTCAAACCCAAAGACTGTCACGGGAAAGCTTGCATTTTCCATGCCCAGCACAGTGCGTGTCACACAACAGACATTGAACTAGCTGGATACACAACGAGGGGATGTCTCTGAACTCTGGGCAAGGCGGGGGGGCGGGCAGGGGGAGGCAGGGGGCATTTATAGAAGCGAGGTTATTGAAAGGTGGATGACGCATTTCGCTTCAGACATATTGAGTCTAAAGCCCAAAGGACTCAGACACAGAAAGTTAGTAAGGACTACAAGCTGGGAGTCCCCTTCACAGATATAAGAATGTAAGCCAGCACAGAGGACAGACTTGTAAGGAGAGAGGCACATTCAATGAGAAGGTTACTAAGGACAGACCTGAGAATGAAGGAAAAGTATGTAAAAATCAAAATAAGAAGAGGGGGATCAAAATCTTTTCTAAAGGTGGGCCGTGGGGCAGAATTCCAGGTGGCTGCTCAGAAGGATGAGGCCTGCAGACAGACGCTGGGCCAGAAGAGGAGGCCCCCCGGGCTCCCAGTGGGAGGGGCTCCGGCAGAGCAGCCAGTGAAGGCACCAGGAGGGCACAGGCCACACATAAGGGTCGAAGGAGCCAGAAGTTGTTGGAAAAGAAAAAGTTGTTGAAAACGGACCATGGCTCCCTTTTCATAAAGCTGGTGATGAAGAGATAGAAACCAGTGGTGGCAGCATAGAAGGGCATTTTTTCTCTCGTGTTTTGCACTAGCGAAGAGACTACTATGTAAAACACCTCTGGGAGACACATAGGGAGGATGAGGAACTCCTGACTCCCAACCTCTGAGTATGTCTTTGTTGTTGTTGTTTTATTCCTGCATCTGATCGAGATAGTAAAATGCTATTATTACTGCTTCTTAGACCCACGAGCAAAATTATACAAGTAAATAGATAACATTTATGTAGCAACTGCTATGTACCAGGTGGTTCTAAGTATTTTATTGACATCAGCTCATTGAACGCTCCCATCAAACCCTCTGGGCATGGTGCTAGTGCTGGTGTTCTTATCCCATTTGTAGATGAAGAACCAGAGGCACCGGAGGCTAGGCAATGTGGGCAAGGTCAGCTTGTAAAAGGGAGACCTGGAACTTGAGCCTGATGATCTGGCTTCAGAATTTGTGTTCTTAACCACCACACCCTAAGGCCCCTAATGTGAAGTGAGCTAAGTTTTATTATAACCATTTTATAGAGAGAAAACCAGTTCGGTGAAGACAAGTAACTTGCCAACCAGTTAGACACAGAGCCAGGACTATAATTTACATCTGTTTGTGCCAAGTCTAGGATTCTTTCCATTACCCAATATCACCTCTTCTTAGTAGAGGGGACAAGATTTTATCTATGAAAAGCGAGAGTAGGCTCCAGGGGGAACTGGGCACTTGTAGAGAATTTTTAAAAAGAAGAAAGCCCGGCTGGTGTGGCTCCGTGGTTGAGTGTCGATCTACGAACCAGAAGGTCATGGTTTGATTCCCAGTCATGTGGGCTCGGTCCCTGGTGTGGGGCATGCAGGAGGCAGTCAATGCTTCTCTTCTCTTCTTCTCTTCTCTTCTCTTCTCTTCTCTTCTCTTCTCTTCTCTTCTCTTTCTTTTCTTCTTCTTCTTCTTCTTCTTCTTCTTCTTCTTCTTCTTCTTCTTCTCTCTCTCTCTCTCTCTCTCTCTCTCTCTCTCTCTCTCTCTCTCCTTCCTCTCTGAAATCAATAAAAATACATTTTTTAAAAAAGAAAAATCTTGAAGAGTTTGTGTGAATAAAGTGATAATGAGGCAACAAGAGGTCCAATCTCAATGCATATGCTATAACTAAAGAGCAAATTCCAACAGAAAAGAAGAAGATTTTTCAATAAATATTTGTGGAATGAAACTAATTAGGACTGCTCTATCCTTTCTCCTCTGAAAACATCACCTGTACTAAACTATATTAATAGAAATTAGAGTTAGCATTCATTAAAGCTTATTATGTTCCAGGCACAATTTCATTCAATTTTTATGACAATGCTATCAAGTACAACATCGCCATTATGACATCTGTTCTACAGAGATGCCATGTGTACATTACCTAAAGAAACATGGCTGATAAGTTGGGGACCAAGCTTCAGGCCCCACTTTAGCAGGCTTGATCTGTAGTCTTAATTACTAAAGAGTGGTCAGTGTTTCCCCTGTGGTCAAGGATTCCAGAAGACTTGCTCCAACCTCAGATACTCATGCCTCAGTGTTCCTGCTGGGAACTATGGAATCCAAGCCCCTAACAACGGCTGATGGCTGGGAGGTGGGCATTTAACCCGAGTGTTCTTCGACTAGAGGCCGACCCCTTACCTGTGATTGGGTGTAATAAGATGAGCTGGAACCATCAGATTTCTCGTGTGGGAATTTAGAATTGGGTAACCAAGACACTGAGCAGTTAGGAAGAAGAAATAAAGTTACATGAGTATGAGTAGGGTTGGACCACAGAGCCCTTGAAGGACCACATATAAGCCAACTGATGGAATAAAGAGAGTATCAGTGAATAAAACCAGAAGAGGGTGGGACAGATGTGCATAAAGTCGCAGCCGTGCCATGAAGACAAGACATAGCAGCTCCTAAGGAGTCAGTAAGGAGGTAGGGAGGTAGTCTTCCTAGTTCCAATAAGGTCTGGATGCTGCACAGTTCCTTTCTCTGGTAGCCAGTCTTCCAGATGGCACCCAATGGGCCCCACCTCCCTCTGTCCAGACCTTACAGAGTCTCTCACAGGGCTGGTATGTATGATAACTAGAATCTTGAAGAAGGGATGGCACCTCGCTTTTGGGATTAGATTATAAAAGACTGTTAGGTTTTAAGCCTGAAAGTAAGTTATCAAAGGTTGGCTTCTGTCTTGGGCTCTCACTCTCAGATCCCTCTGGGGGAGGTCCCTTGCCATGTAATGAGGACACACACACAGCCAATGAAGAGGCTTGCCTGGGGGAGCAGAGGCTTCCAGCCAACAGCCAGTGAGGCACTAAGGCTGGCCAATAGCCCTGGAGTTAGCTTGGAAGCAAACTACTGGACAGAAACTTTGTGAGCGACCTGGAACTGGAACTGCCCCATTAGATTTCTGACCCATAGATACTGTGAAATATAAATGTTTGTTGTTTCCAATTATTACATTTTAGAGTAACTTGCTATATAGCAATGGGCACTAAAGCACTTTTCTTAGCTCCTGGGAGATCTCTGTTCCATTTATTGCTCTGTAAGCTTCCATTTAAAAAGCACCCACTTCTTAAAATAGCTTGAATGTGGCTTTGTCTCTTCTGGCTGAAAGGACCAGACTGGACCCAAGCCACAGCCTTGGTTCTTAGAGACAACTCTCCTTGGATCGCTGACAGTTCACCTAATTCCTAACTCTGCTTCCATCCCCTCTGTTCTGCTCAAATGAATGCCTGGGTTTGGACTCATCTTATTTTCTTCTTGTATCTGCATTCACGTGGTTCTGGGCCAGTTGCCCAACTTTAACCTTTAACCTATGCACCTGACTCCCGAGCCCCAGCTGAGATACCATGTAGGCCCTCCCCAGCCTGGCTGGACCTGAGGCCCACCTGGCCTTCCAGACTTGTTTCTGAGCCCCACGGTGCTAGCTGCAGATACGTCTCCTCTTCCCACCATTGCCAAAGTCTCAGCCTTGAGGCAAGCTGAATCTTTAGTTCTCCACACCGACTTCCTAAAATTCAGTCATGTTCACCATTAAGCAAATCTTCATCGGTACCTGCAATACGGCAGGCCTGGTGCCAGTCACTGGGGATACAGAGATGAAATAAGACCCAGCCCTGGTCATCAAAGGAATTTTCAGTCTAGTTAGAGAAACAGGTACATAAATAAATAGCAGTTTAATGTGATAGGAAGATTCCCATAGAAGTGGTGATATTAGCGCTACTCAGAAGAGCTAACTCTAATTCTTCAATGAAAGAACACGAGAGGCTCTAGGCCAAAGGAACAGCAGAGGAAAGCGCTGCCTCACACATGAGAAGGGTAAACTCTCCCTAGCGTTTGCAGTGATGCGTTATTCGGAGTGCAGCCATTCCATATGCATATAGTTTGCTCAAGTAATTCTAAGAATTTCATTTTACAGATAGCTCAGAGGCCTAAGCAGAAATGTATCTCATGGGTGAATTCAAAATGTACATGATGGCATAAATACACAGATATCATTGCAACTAATTTTAATAGAGAAAAGATAGATGCGATCTAAGTGCCCATTGTTAGTGGACAGGTGGAAATAAAATATGTACATCCCTACAACAGAATACTAGGCAACTGTTTATAGAATGAGGCAACACTATAGGTGTAGCTATAAAGTAATTAAATGAATGAACAAGGCGCAAAGCAGGGTAGATCTTGCACTGCCAATTGTATGTGTGCGTGCTTGCCTTCTGCTTGTTCATTTATTTAGTCATTCAACAAATATTTATTGAGCTTCTCCTGTATGCCTGGCTCTGTTCTGGAAACTGGAGCTACAATAGCAAACAAAACAAAATGCAAGACACTGAACTTACATTCTGATGCATTTTAGACGCATCCACTATCTTTTCAATGGTAACAAAGAAATGGGTAAGAATTGCTGCCTGAGGCAGGTACACTGAAGGGTTGAGGGTCAGGAGTGTGTCACTTTAACTCTGTATATATTTGGTACTGTTGGAAGTTTTCACCATGTTCAAGAGTTACTTAGCCCCCCAAGCTTTTTAATTAAAAAAGAAAATAGTCATTTCATGTAATTAAACCACTTGCATTAAGTCAGATTGAATGCTGCTTCAAAGCACACTCATTCTCCTCTCCCTACCCATTTAATCCTTCCTAAAAAGAGGAACTCATGCCAAGAAATGATCCTGGAAATATCTTCCAGACTAACGGTTTCTGGTCCGAGTTTATCTCTAGATGAGAGAAGGGTCAACTATAATCAAAATGTGATTTTTTTAAAGAAGAAATTCCATCCTAAAGTCACAGAGAGAAATAAATTGATTTTTTGTGATAGGCTCTGAGTTGGTTACTAACACACAGTCCCTCGTGTGAAAGAAATAACAGAGTTGGACATGATTAGTATCATTCTAGTACATTGCTACAACATCACTTTACAAATGATTCCCAGCAACGAGGAAGAAAGAATGTGCCAAGATTCCAGTAGCAGCCCTAATGGCCAGGTTTTGCAATGGTTTGGGGGCGTGGAGGGGGGACTAGCTGAAATATTAGACATCATGTTTTTATTCAGGTCCTGTGGGGACATCCACTGCTCCCTCCTCCAGCTGACTAGCCTGCTAACAATATATTACCCTCATCTCGAACCAACATAATTCACTAATAACATTGCAGGTCGAGAACTAAGTTTAGACATGTATTTGGATTAGGCGTGATCTGTGATGACAAAGGTTTCAAACTAAGCACAAATAACAAGGATAGATTTATGCAGGCCAGGATGCTCATTGCGGTTATTTATCACAATTACATCATTTTGCTCTGGGGCGGAGGAGGGGGAATGCGAAGCTTGTGAACGCGCCTCCGGGCACCTCGGCTCAGTTCCCACCGGCACAGAGGGAAGCTCTGTGTGAGTGGCCCCTGTCCTTGTCGGGGTTCCCCTGACATCCCTCATCCTCCTGGAGGCCCTGTCAGACATCTGTCTTCTAAACAGAGGCTGCCATTCAGCCCTGGTCAGATGAGAGTCTTGTGATACCTATCCATGTCTCCCCAGAGCAGAATGAGGTCACCAAGTACCTGGGAGTGTCACCTCTGATTGGAGGCAACAATCTGACCTCAGATTCCAGAATTTGAGCCTCTATCTGCCAGACTCCATTGAAACTCCCCCGGAGTTATACTGACTTCAATGTCGCTTTTTGTTCTTTTCAACTGAGTTTTATAGCAGTGGGCTCCCCCTCCCTGCTGGGTATGAGGTGTTGGAGCCTCCCTGGGCCAAAAACCACTCTTGGCCCAGAAGGCTCCTACTTGGCTTTCAGACAATCCTGGCAGACGCTGCCCATGATTTGGCTCAGGGCCGACTCTACAGACTTGTTAAAGCAATGAAACCAAAATAAGGAGACCTTGGAATGCAATGGCTTCACACTGCAGGCTTGGCTCACCCCATTTAGACGTAAGAGAAGTATTAGAGTCCGTGTCAACGCGTGGCATCCACCTGTAATGTACAGTAACTCTAAGGTCTGCAGCACTCGGAGTCTGTGCCCTCTTCTGTGGATCTCGGTGTCGGAAGCATCTGAAGAAACTGCCGCTGCGGGGAGGACCTCAGTGTGAGAGGAAAGCCTAGTGCACTGGGTGGGTCAGCCGACCCTTAGGGTACAACCAGCCCCAGGCGCTCAGAGCTCAGGCTGGCACAGGTGTGGCGACTGCACTGCCTCCCCGCCGCCCCCCTCCCTCCCACCGCCTCCCCATCCCCCCCTGCAACCCTGGGTGATTACATGATGGAAAATATAGCCACATTCTTTACAAAGGACACGCTGAGAAGGGACGATCATTGGTTTGCTCCAAGTCAGAGCGGCAGGGTTTGGATCCACTGGCATGATTAGGAGGAAACGCCCACCCCACTGTCCTCCATGTGGCAGCATTCACAGGGCCGCTGAGTGTGTTTCTTGTATGTGGAGACACTCACACCCATGCATTGTGTCTTTTAGTTCCCCAGAAGTCATTCATCAACTTGTTACCTCCCCTCTACCAAGAAAAGCCAAGAAGAAAAACTAGGGGAATTCAGACACACGGGGATTCAAAACAGCTAATGGACCCCAATGTAAAGGGAGCTGGGATAATGTAATCCTTTAGTCAGACACAAATGCTGTTTCATTAAAGAGTCAAGACATACCTCACCTAAGGGCGATGGTGCAGAAATAGTGAGAGATGCCAAAATAGTGGAGATGTCCCTCCACTCCAGATTTTTTTCTTTAACAATCTGCTACTCATGCCTAAAAATTCCATTTCCCAGAACCCATGGGTGACATTCATCTGTCTCACCTTATTAACCTTTAATATCTTGTCCCAGACAAAATCCATTGCTCACGGATAAAAGCATGGCCCAGCAGAGAGCAAGGCCATGAGGAAATAGGAGGCTGGCTAGGTGCGCTGTGGACGGAAAAAGGCTAAGGCCACAGGACTGAGGGCAGCCAGAGCAGGCAGGTGGGCTGGGTGGGGGGATGCGGCCCCTGGCACTTGTGGCAGCAGCAACATGATGGTGATGCTGCGAGTGGGGACAGCAGCACAGAAACGTGGCCAGCCCCTGGGACTGGTTAGTATGAGCACCAGCAGCAGGTGCATCCACGCAGGTGGTGTGCAAGGCGGGCCTTCAGATGCAACTTGGTGCCTTCCTTTGCATGCACTCATTTCAATATGCATTAGAAAAATTATTGCCAGCATGGCAAGCCTGTCGCTTCACAGACATGAGTGCTTACAACAAAACTGGGTCTTTAAACAGCGATTTGATTGAAAATGGATTTGTTGAAAAAGGCTAAATTAAATTACTGCAGGTCACTCAGACATGGCAAACGTTGGGAAGGTGGCATCAAAATGACTGCGGTTTGAAAGCCCTGGTTTGGACTCCTTGCGTGTTCTCAACAAGCACCGGGCATGTTTCCTGCACCAAGTGCCACGCCAGGCCCGGGGCACCTGCCCCGGAGGAGCTCACAGCCCGGGCAGGGAGACAGCGAGGCATCACAGAAGCAGCAGGGCCCCAGCCAGGCAAACCGCCCAGAGGAGGGGACATGGAAACAGAGTCAGGAGCGCTGGCAGGTGTCAGACAAGATGGGGAGGGCGTGGGGTCCCCGGCAGAGCACGTGGGCATCAGCACGGCTGCCCCGTGCCTCCAGCATCTGGAAGCAGCTACTGCTCTCAGCCCCACCGCCCAGGTGAGCCTCTCCCTCCACGAAGAGTGCTTGGCAGGTGGGGCAGGTGGGCAGGAAGGCAGAGGCAGAACATACCTGCCCGCAAGAGGACCAGGTCCAGCAGATGCTGGAGGCCCACAGGGACTCTCGGACGACCGGCTTCCCTTGGCCCGGCTGTGAGCTTCCCCAAGTGCTCTGGGGAGCCTGGGGAACCGCCAGCGGCCCTGACCCCCTTGCTGTCCAGATGTTTCTCCAGAATCACCCATTCTGACCTTCCCAACAGCCCAAGCCCTGCTTCTAGATTGCTGGTGTGTTTGCTTATTCAGCTTGTTGTTCTTGACCTTGGCCTCTACCACAA
Source organism: Cnephaeus nilssonii (assembly GCF_951640355.1). Lineage (NCBI taxonomy): Eukaryota > Metazoa > Chordata > Mammalia > Chiroptera > Vespertilionidae > Cnephaeus > Cnephaeus nilssonii. The sequence continues at coordinate 77,691,608 of NC_137081.1, read as the reverse complement.
CTCCAATAGCCCTCCCCACTGTGGCTCAGCGTGGGGGCCGGATCCCTCCCCATCACACCTCCCAAGACCAGTGTGCAGCATAGGACCCAAAGGTTAAACCCACATGGACTTGACCAGATCAAGGTTGACGTGCCCTTTCCAAAACCAGTGCCCTTCACTTCAGAAACCCTGAACAATTTGCACGGTTCAAGAGTGGAATTAATTAGAATACTTAAAATACACCAGCAGCCACATTCAAAACAGCAGCTGAAGGTACAGCAGCCGTTGCCTCTGCTGGCCCCCAGGCACCGCCCAGCACCCAGGAGGCCAATGAAGGCAGCGCAGCCCGTGAGGCTGTAGGAAGGCGCCATGCGAGGGCTCACAGGGCAATGATGAGGCCGGATACCTTTAATGAGAAGCCAAACACACTTTTAAAAAACATTTTACAATCATACCTTCCTTACCACCCATTTTCTATTATTTCTTCACTAAGAAATATAAGAAGGAAAAGAAAAACAAGTAATTATCTAAAAATAAAAATGTTAAAGAGTTTATTCAAGGATTGTTGCATTTCTTGCTTTTTGGTAGGAAAAAAGGGCCTTGAACTGTGTATAATAAGTGCCCAGTAGATACAAGTTTTATAAGGTTTTGGGCCCAAAGGACATGAGAGGTCAACAACATTCTCCTCTTTGGGCCTTTAATGAAGACATTGTCACCACCTGTCAGGGCGTTTGATAAAGACCACACACCCCTCTGTTGGCATCATTTCACTCTGACTCTCCTGCAGCTCCTCCTACACTGGATTTCAAGTGGTAACTGTGACTCAACCCTTTCTCAACTGAGCAGAGACACTTCACACTGACTTCCGGAATGGAACAGTGCAGAAAGGAAAGAATTAAAAGCAACAACAACAAAATTACCCTGAATCTCGATTCTAAAGAAAATCTATTTTACCAAGAGTTACCGAGCGCACAGCCAGAGACTCAGTCTTGGGTGAGTGCTCCTTTGGCAAGGCGTCAGGCTTCTAGGAAGAGAGGGTGACGTGGAGGGGTGAGAGCTGAAAATCGGACTCTGCTGAGGTGTCCTCGACAGGGAGCAGCACTCCTAATTCTCGGGGTGAACTGGCATGCTCAAGAGAAGGTAGATTTCACCCTAACGTTAGAATCTATTGTGGAGATTGAAAATGTCAACAGGACATCTCTTCCCTTCTGCTGTCCCTTCATTGCTGAATCTTCAGAGGGGGCATGTTTTCCCCCAACACACCAATTCCCCCGAAATGCCAGCCTTCTGTGCTTCACCACACCTCCTCTCCCTCTTCCGTCTTACAAACTTTGGAATCCATTTATACTCTGAAGTTTTGCATCATTAAGCCTGTTTTCTTTTTTTTTATCAGGTCAATGTGCAGCCCACCAGCCAAAGGCACACTCTTTGTCCTAAATTAATCGGCATTTACTTGTGTATCTTACCAAATTACTCCTGATAGATGGTGATGTTTTATTTCTCCCCCTAGATTTTAAATTCTAAAGGCAGAAATGAAATCCATCCATTTTTTGTGTCTGCTTTCTTGTTTCTGTGTTCCAAATGTCTAATTCATTTGGACACTGTTGGTTCATGGCTCTCTCTCTCTCTCTCTCATTCACTATCTCTCCTCATACTCTTTCTCTATATTATTGTGATTGTTTTCTTATCTAAACACAATTTTATCTGTGGATCATCAATATCACAATTCAATAAACAATTCTCATGTGTTCAACACAATCAATTTAACTTAAAAATAATAATAGTTTAACTGCATTTTATATTTTACAGATTACTTTTACATATATGATCTCCCCTTTAAAAATTGCAGGTGTTCGTTCTACCTAAAAATCTCTATATCCAAAAGGAAAACCATGAAGAAAAGTATCTTTAATTGCTGAATGCATTTCAGCTTCTTAGGCATTAATCTAATCCATACCATTTATTGGTATCACTTAATAGCCATTTAAAAAAATAAGTTTAAAGTTCTATTTGCCCAGGAGGGAAGATTATGTTTCAGGATTAAAGGGGGAGGGAGGATGGGTTTTGGAAATGATTGCTGCTTCATTAAGAGAACTAATGCATCAACTTGACCCTTTCGAAGGAATTTCACCAATTTTCTGCTTGCTGGCTAATCACCTTACTGAGAAAACACACACACAAAAAAAAAGCTTTAAATTGTTCCATCCACCAACTGTTTCTAAAAGCTCTTAATTTAATCCTGGGAGGTACCTTTTCATACCAAGTAATCCTCTTCAGAAACTTTATTTATTTTGTGATTCTTAAAGAAGCTAAACCAATAAAGAATATAAAACTAGGGCTACAGCGCCATCTAGTGGTAAGAATGGGTGGGCGGAGAGCCTGAATCAGGTTGCTCCCAATGGCTTTTGATGCCTGTCTGTTTGCAGCTCCGCCTAGAAGCAAAATACTTAACTGTTTTTTTCCACTGAGTTATAGGACATTGTTAGGACATCCAATGAGCAGCAAATTCTTAATGACAACAGTCTCTCCTACCTGCCCACTCCTATTAAGGCTTTCTCTCCAATTATAGAGACGAGTCCCAGAGATGTGGATTGGGAGTTTCTCAGGAAGAGGCAAGTAAGAATGGAAGAGGAGAGCCTGGGCCCTCACCATGTGATATGGGAAGTTCATGAACAGGAGACAATTAATGAACAAAAACATTCTTGACGCTCTTTAGTTCCTAATAAACATGGATTTAGTGTGATGATGAGGATAATGATGATGATGACGATGGTGCTGATGACGGTGGCAATAGCTAATATTTATCAAGTGCTTGTCATGTGCCAAGTCTTAAGTACCCATAATAACTTATTAAATACACCCCAAAACCTTGTAATACACCCCAAAACCTTGCAAGTCCCACTTCACTAATGAGGAAACTGAGGCAGAGCATGGCTGTTGTTCCAGGGCTATAGAGGCAATAAGAGGCAGATATGGGATTTGATATTAATAATGATGTTCAAGGAAAGTGCTAATTTTCAAATTTAGAAAATGGAGTTATTTTCTGAAGTAACATATACCATCTCCAGAATCAAAACAGAGAAGGACAGCCGCATCCAGGACCCCACATCCCACTTTTGCAGAATTGATTCTGTTCCAGCTGTCTAGCCTCAATTTCATGTTTATTTCTCCCCACCCCCGCCACACACACACACACACACACACACACACACACACACACACACTTCACACTGTACCATGACCATAGGCAACATGCCTGTGCTCCCTAAACACAGAGCCTTGGTGTTGCAGCGCGGGCTGCTGGGCGGCTAGGGATGGAGCTGGAAGACACTTGAAGGTGACTTCAGTACAGTTTTCTCTCCATTTCACAGATGACAAAACAAGGCCATTGTTCTTGTAAATTCTAAGTTATTAATACTGTACTTGTTAAAGACCACCTAAAATCGCTTGTGACAGTCATTTTTTTTGGCGGGGGTGGGGTGGGGGGTAGGGGGTGCAAAGATGAGCAAGTTCCAGTCCTTGCCACCAAGAGGAATGTGGGCCAGTAGAGGAGAGAGGGGTTGATCAAATAACTGTCATGGTGTGGAAGGACATACAAAGGGCTAAGTGATAATAGTAATTGTAAGTATTATGTGTTACATATACAGTCATGCAGCGCAGAACAACATTTCAGTCAACAACAAACCACATACAGGACTGTAATCCCATAAGATTATCACAGAACTGAAAATCCCTATCCCCTAGTGACATCATAGCCAGCCGTTTGGTAGTGCAAAGCAGCACTGTTTTTGCACCACTTTCAGTCTATCGATAGTGAGGCTATCAGCTAGCAATGCCTGGGGGCACTTTCCTGGGCCTTGAGCTCCCCACAGACAACTTTCCAAACCAATGGCACAACTGTGGGGATCTTCTATTTTTTTTTTTTAATCCTCACCTGAGGATATGTTTTTTTTTATTGATTTTAGAGGAAAAGGAAGAGAGAGAGACAGAGAGAGAGAGAGACAGAGAGAGAGAGAGAGAGAGAGAGAGAGAGAGAGAGAGAGAGAGAGAGAGAGAAACATGGATCAGCGGCCTCCCATATGCATCCTAACCGAGGATCAAACCCACAACCTGGTATGTGCCCTAACTGGGAATAGGGCCCACAAGCTTTCTGTGTGGGGACGACGCTCCAACCAACTGAGACACAACATCCAGGGTGACCCCCGGGGATCTTACTCTGATTACAAGATGCCCTTCAGTGTAACCTTCATTAAGAAACTTTGAAGAAAAAAGAGTTTATTACTTACAGATCCCGGAGTGTACAAGGCACGCCAGGAAGCACATGGTGAGGTCTCAGGGAGAGCGCTTGGGAGCTGGAGAGAGAGAGAGACAGAAGGAGGGAGAGCAGCAGCTGGGGTTCCACTTTTACTGCGGTCCAGAGAGGGGGTCTGGAGTTTAGGAGGTGCACTCTTTCTTTTTTTATAAGTTATCTTTATTGTTGAGAGCATTACAGATGTCTCCATTTTCCCCCACTGCCCCCCTCCACCTGGCTCCCGCCTCCCCCCAGGCCTTCACCACAGTATCGTCTGTGCCCATGGGTCATGTGCATACATGCACATAGATTATTTGGTTAATCTCTTCCCGGGGCACACTCTTTCCTGGTAAATTTCAAACACAGAAGTGAGAATGCAGGGCATGGGCAGAGGCAAAAACAAGTGACGGAAATCAAGATCTCCAAAACGGAGAAGCCTGGCTCTTTCCTCTACCGGTGTGTGTCTCTGAGATAGCTGTCCTTGGAGCGAATGCCTAGGCCAGTGGTCGGCAAACCGCGGCTCGCGAGCCACATGCGGCTCTTTGGCCCCTTGAGTGTGGCTCGGCATTAGAACCACTTCTTCAAAATAGACTCGCCCAGGCCGACAACCGACTTCTGCGCATGGGCCACGAAGCTTCAATCACACTGTACGTGCGCGCCCGCACGTGGTACTTTGTGGAAGAGCCACACTCAAGGGGCCAAAGAGCCGCATGTGGCTCGCGAGCCGCGGTTTGCCGACCACTGGCCTAGGCCATCCAAGCCCAAATCGGGCACTTGCGTTACAGAGAGAAAAGCCAACTGTCAGGGCTCGCACCACATCACAGGCTTTGTGGTGCTGCTGGCGCGCACAAGCCTGCTGCCCTGCCAGCATGTCAAGTACAGCATGTACACACAGCAGGAGGCGGGGCCCTCTAGGACTGTGATGCACGATGAGGTTTGCAGAACAGTGAACTCGCCTAGTGATGCATGTCTCAGACCGCACCCTCGTCGTTAAGTGGCTCGGGACTGCGTTGCGGCACTGATGGGTACAGAAACGGAGATTGCTGTCATTATCGGACCCATTTCACAGACGAGAAAACTGGCTCCGAGCGGCTACGCTGCTCCCATCCACCCAGCGAAGGTAATAAGAGGAAGAGGTGGGATTTTTTCACACAGCTTACTGATGGCAAGACCAGCGTCTTCCACCCTGTGCACACTGATTGTGACAAAGGAGGCAGACCATCAGCGCCAGAGCCCGGGGAAGGCTTTGTGGGGAGGACATTGGAGCATGCTATCCGAGACAGAGCGGCCCCTGAAAATCTGGGCAACACCTGACTGTGTATACCTAGGGACACCCCAGTACATCCACAGTAACCACATTGAGAATGATAGTAACATGCACATGTACCAGAGACCTGTTCTTCACCAAACCCTCCTCTGACACTTCTGTGCAGGCCCTGAGCCCTAGGAGAAGAGCTGGGCAGCCCTGCCTCTGGGTGACTCAGTGAACGCTCTTGGCCTCCGCTTCCTGGCCCGTATGTCCTCCCCGACGGGCGGTGCCCTGATGCTGGGTCTCTCACTGTGCCCGCACTGGCTCTTCGTGTCTCCACCCTCGTGCCTGCCTGGCAGGCTGGCGACACAGACTGCACCAGTGGTTTCTCGTGTTCCGGCTCTCAGTGTGGCTCATGGGAGGTGAGGCAGGAAGGAGAGGAGGGGAGGAAGGAAAGGTCAGGGTATGCCTCGGTCCCTCTTCTCTTGCCTAGCATTCATTGCAAGCCGAGTCCTCCCTCTCCCTGCCTGGGGATGCCTCCCAGTCTCAGTTCTGGGAACTGCTCACTGCCTCACCCTGCTGGCTCTCACCTGGCCTCCTGACACCACCCATCACAGGCCTGTTTCCACAGACAAGCTCAGGTTGTTCCTAAGGAACTGAGAACCAAGCAGGTTGTCCCTAAGGAACTGAGAACCAAGAGGCAGAGACGCATGGGAGTATTGAGGCTCACGTGGGAAAATAGCCAGGGTCACGTGCAGATAACTTAGGAGGCAGCTGGGAAAGGAAGGAGGAACAGCGATCTCACAGGGAAGCAGAGATGCACTGGGGGAGAAGGGCTGCCCCGCGGCCCCTCAGTTCCTCGATTCTCAGTCTCACCTCCATGACCCCCAGCGCAACGTGTCCCTGAACTTGAAGTCCCATGAGACCATTGCATCAGTACAGGACACCCTGGACTTGAACCAACCTGCATGCCTGCTCTGTGCCAGGTTGTGTCCTAGGCACTGAAAACAGGGCTGAACAAAACCCGAGGTCCCTGCTCTCCAGGGGCTTACATCTTGTGGGACCTGGTGACAAAACGGTGTGGGACAAGGGAGGTAAAACATGTGGAAAATCCTTGACAGAATGAAAGTGAAACAAAAAAAGTCTGAATCGGCGGCATCTCTAAAATAGGTACATGGATGATAAAATTATTGAGTAAAACTGACCAGAACTAAGATGCAGAGTGTCAAAATAAGGCCTTAGAAGTTACCAACCGAAAAGGGGGAAATCATCCTATATAATAAAAGCCTAGTGTGCAAATCAATGGAACGGCAGAATGACTGGTCAGTGGGGGGTAGGGCTGGCGAGCGGGCAGTGCCAGGCCAGCCAAGGCAGGTGCCAGTGGGCAGAGGGAGGGGGTGGCGATCGGGGAAGCGGTGGTGACGGGTGGTGGTAGAGGGGTGATTGGGGAGCAGGGCCAGCCGCTTGCTGTTCCCCAGTTGGCCCCCAGTCGCTTCCTGCAGAGGGAGGCCACTGGAGGCGGCAGTGGTGGAGATTGCCTGCTGGTCGCCTCCCGCAGAGTGAGCTGGCCTCAGCCATCAGTCGGACATGCCCCAAGGGCTCCCAGACTGCGAGAGGGCGCAGGCCAGGCTGAGGGATCCCCCCTGAGTGCACGAATTTTCATGCACTGGGCCTCTAGTCATTTTATAACAGGGGAAACTAGAAGTCACCACCCGCCTGAGTGATCCAAGTCAAGGTCGCCCCTGCCAGGCGGTGTACCTCATGTGCTTTCTGATCTGATGCCTGACAGGGCCCAGCGTCACCTCCACAGGGGTCTGGCCAAAAATGTAGCTCCTTGACTCTAATTATGAAGAAACATTAGCAACAAATTGAAAGACACGCTTCAAAAGAAATTCCCTGTGCTCCTCAAATTGTCAAGATCATCAAAGTCAAGGAAAGATGAAATGAGTGTTCGGCGTTAAATGAGAGTAAAAATATACGACAACAAAATGCAAAGCGTGACACTGAATTGGATCCCGCATGAGAAAACAATTCTGTTTGTTCGAAGGATACTTGGGACCTTCTGGGTGAGGAGAATGAGACCCAGGTCACTTCCGCAAAGATGTACTGATGAAGATACGAACCAGAGCACAGATAACCTGCCTCTCTCATCCCTGAGCTTCCAGTCCATCATACTGTCTCCTAGGAACCCCAAGTGTTGTTGGTGGTGTCATTATTATTTCTTTATTGTCATCAGCTCATCCTAAGATAGGATTTATCTGTAGCAATAAAGTATCAGCCATGACTCTTGCTCTGGTCTCAGGGTTTCTATTCCCCAGAGAAAATTCTGTGCTGCTAAACATACCTTAATATTAAATGACAACACATCACGGAGCTAACCCCGGGAGTTGGATGAATTTCCCATTTCTGTTCAAATCCATTGTCTGATGAGGTTTCAAAAATAAACACGCAGGCGATCAATGGTCGCATTGTGACAGTATCAGTTCTGGCTGAAAGGTCTATATTTTTGGATTTAAAAGTATTTCAAGGGGCAGTGAATGTTTTGAAAACTCTGGGGAGCTGGGGAAGAAGTCGTAGGTAACAAATGCCTATTCAGGAGCTGAGTATAAAGCAGTGATAGATGGCTCAGGTTCGGTGCCCAGTAAAGATAAAGGAATAAAAGGAAAACCTTCAGCTAGCAGTAGGCTTTCCGGTGGGCTGCCAAAGCTTACTGGAGGTACCGGGAGCCATTCAAAAATGATTATGTTTTATAATAGGAGCTTAAAAGAATGGGAATCACCCATGAGAGAGAAAAAAGAAAAAACAGCAACTTTGGGTCCTGATAGACTTACAGAATTTCAGGGCTTTTGATTTTCCTCCAAGATGCAAATGTTGCTTGATTCTTGGTTTTCCGCCTTAGTTTTAAGTGGGTAACTATTAAATATGAGTGTCTCTTCTTCCATCATGTTTTTCCAGTTTCCAATAGTATTGAAATGTCCTCAATTGCTTGACATTTAATTTTGTTCTGTGTTTCTTTCGACTAATTATTTCCCACTTAATGAAAGTACTTTCCCACTTGGCAGAGTAGCAGATATGCAGAGCAAAACATGGTTCTGCTGCGCATTTTCACCTTCGACCTGGGAGATGAGGATGCAAGTCTGGGCTACTGAGCGCAGGGAGGTACTAAATGCAGTGGAAGCTCGTAAACGCTCAGCACAAAACTGATCTGAAAAAATGAACCATGCTTGGCAAGAAGCCACTTTAACACATGAAATGAAGAAAGGCTCAAAAATGTAAAATAAATATACAATATTGTCAAAAGGAAACAAAGATGAATATTGAATAATAATATTAGCAAATACTGTGTGCCATTGCGCAATTCTAAGCAGTAAATATATATAATAGCATATGTAAACTACGTAATATATGTAAACTAAGTTAATCTTCACAAAAAATACCTTTGAAGTAGGTATTACTATTATCTCCATTTTACAGAAAGATTGAGTGACTTGGCCATGTTCTCACAGATTGTATCAGAGCTGGGATTTAAAACCAAGCAGTCTGGCTCTGAGTCCATGCTCCTGATCACCTTTAATCAGACAGCAAATATTCCATGAGTATTTAGTGAGTATTCAGTACTACTTGGGCTGTATTAGTCCAGTTTTGCTGCAGTAACAGACAACCTCCATTTTCTCATGGCTTACTACAATAAATGTTTCTTTCTTGTCCATATTATATAAAGGCTGTGGGTTGACCTTGACTCTGATCAGCTCTGCTGGGCTTGGCTTGGCTCCACTCAACTCAGAAATGTTAGTCTTGCCCTGAGGGCAGAGCTCCTCTCTGGGACATATAGTGGGCGGGACTTTTAGAGCAGTCAGGAGAAGTTGAGCAGAGCTCACATTTACTGCCTCTGATTGAACATAGCAAGTGTCCAGTCTGCTCACGTTCCACCAGCCAAAGCAAGTCACATGACCAAGCCCAACATCAATTCAGCAAAGCTGTCTACTTCTCCCATGGATTGTGTAGGCCAGTCACACAGAAGGAGTGAAAGGTTGGGAGCAATAATCCAGAAGCTCAAGTTCTCTTTACCCTGCCTAAGTGACCTCATTATGCACCTCTCTCATTTGAATTACACAAGACCCAGAGAGCAACACTTCCTCCCTGTGGGAAGAGTGGAGGCCCATGATAGCCAGAGAACTATTTTCATGAAAAACTTCTCATTTGCACACGTAGAGCTTCAAGGACAGATTTGGAGACAGGGTCACCTGGGAAGCTGGCCACCGAGCAGACACCAACATGATGATGCTGTTAGCCTCCGGGGTGACTCCTTAGTGATGGGATCCTGCTGAGACCCAAGCGAAGACCATTCCTAGGTACCCAATCTGAGAGGAACAGCACAAATGCTGCTCATTGAGGGTGACAACCTTTTCCTACTTGAAATCCAGAGCAGCCAGTGAAAAGAAAATCATTTTGCAATGACAGCAAATATGTGCAGACTTCCGACTTGGTGCCCAGCCAGGACGTCAGAGTGACTCCTGTGTCCTCGGGTACAAAGATCCTGAGAGAGCTTGGGGTCATAAGGGACTCAGTACACCCAGCATTACAGGGGCCACATGATCAAATGCTCCCCTTTCTTCCTTTGTCTTCTGTCTGCCCTCTACTAGGAAAGAGGCAGAATAGGCCCTAACCAATAAAAAGGGCAAGTATGGGTATTCAGGGGGTGAGGAGCCTGCCAAAACAGTGGCTAGGAAGGCACTGGTCTGAGAACGGTCCACGGGAATAAATGTGAAGTGGACAGGGAGCAAGAGAACCAGGGGGCGACTGGGAACCAAGTCTGTGGACTGTGTGGATGGTCACAAAATGAGAAGGTTGAAGACAGTCCTGGCTCACCAAGGGCAGGAGCACGCAGGAATTTAAGAACAAAACATGGGGTTTTAACCGGAAAGAACAAAAACTGAGATGAAAACAACAGTGTGAAGAGAAGCAGAGAGTGAGAGACCTAGACAGTCAGGTAGGGCAGGAAGGGCTGAAGGTCTCAGGACTCATGGGCACTCGGGCTGTTATTTGCAAGCAGGATGTGGGAAGATAGTATGAGACAGCACCAAAAACAAAACAAAACCCGCAAAGAGATGATTATATAAAAATCCCTAAAACTTCTCCTGCATCTTCACAGGCTCGTAATGGCGTCAACAAATAGAGTGTGGCAGGAGGGATGCTCTAGGGCAGTGGTCGGCAAACTCATTAGTCAACAGAGCCAACTATCAACAGTACAACGATTGAAATTTCTTTTGAGAGCCAAATTTTTTAAACTTAAAAATGGAAAGGTTTGGAGCTATAAAGAAGTAGATGTCTCTTATTCTGAACAGTCATTCAAAACCAATAGGTAAGCACTTATTTAGGAAGAAGGGAAGCAGTGGCTTCATCACAGAAGAATTGAGAGTGACTGTCCCTGAGACAGAAAGGAGAGCGTGAAGAAGGCCCTGTCTCCTCCAATAAGAAATATAAGGGGACACCCTCACTCCCCCACTAAAAATCTGGGTTTTGTAACCCAGCCGCCAGAGTCAGTAACGTACCTCTGAAGCCTATTACCTATGTGTCTTTGGGCACTTTATCTCTGAGCTTCAGTTTCCTCACCTTTAAAATACAGCTAACACTGTGTCTACCTACCATTAGATTACTGCAGAAATTAACTGAGATAAAACACTTGGAACAGAGTAAGCAGTGAGCAAAAGGCAGTTTAAAAACACACACACCTTATTTTATTCAATATGTCCTGTGGATAACACTTATTTCTACAGAGTGCATTGATGGATGCTCTTAATGAAAACCCTGAGATCATAGGGGAAGGGTGGTGAGGGGAAGGTAGGAGAGGGAAGAGGGGGGATAATTGGTGATAGAAGGAGACTTGACTTGGGGTGTGAACACACGATACAGTATACAGATGATGCATTGCAGAGTTGTATACCTGGAACTTATATAATTCTAGTAACCAATGCCACCCCAATAAATTCAATAAAAAATAAAATCCTGAGATATCAAGAAAGAATTAAGCTAAGAAAGACTGCACTTGATGTCATCAGCAGTTTTCCAGAAAAACTCATTTATTTAGAAGGTTTTTTTTAATGACCACAAAGTCTTTGACAACCCTCTCATCAAAAGTTAGGGTTTGTGACTCCTTCTCCTGCATCTTCACAGGCTTGTAATGGCATCAACAAATAGAGTGTGGCAGGAGGGATGCTCTAGGGCAGTGGTTCTCAACCTTTCTAATGCCGCGACCCTTTAATACAGTTCCTCATGTTGTGGTGACCCCCAACCATAAAATTATTTTCGTTGCTACTTCATAACTGTAATTTTGCTACTGTTATGAATCGTAATGTAAATATCTGTGTTTTCCGATGGTCTTAGCTCTATAGCACAGGTTGAGAACCGCTAGCAGGGTCCATCGGGAAACACAGATATTTACATTAGGATTCATAACAGTAGAAAAATTAGTTATGAAGCAGCAACGAAAATAATTTTATGGTTGGGGGTCACCACAACATGAGGAACTGTATTAAAGGGTCGCGGCATTAGAAAGGTTGAGAACCACTGCTCTAGGGCTTCTGAGGCTGGGCATCAAAGGCCACACGGCTGCACCTACTTCTCCTGGGATGCTTGCTCTGGGGAAGCTGGCCACCGTGCAAGAAATCCAAGTCTCTCAAAACCACCATTCTGAAGAGGTCACATGGATGATCAACCCACAGCCAGCATTAATGCCACCACCCAGCCCTGTTGAGGTGATAAGACGCCCAGCCTCGTTGAGATGACAGACACCCAGCCCAGTTGAGCCTTCAGAGGACAGCAGCCCCAGCCAACCTCTGACCATATCACATTAAAGGTCCCAAGTGAGAACTTCTAAGCCAAGAATGTCTTGAATTTCTGATTCACAACTTGGTGAGCAAAATTAAATGGTTGCAAAAAAAAAAAAAAAAAAAGGTTGCCAGTTTACATCACTAACTTTTGAGATGGTTTTAGATTGCAATGGAACCAAGAACACTTGTGTGGAATACCTCATACGCCTATCATGGATAGATTTGATGTGACTGTACTTTCATTTGGCCATAATGCAAATTCACCGTCAAGATTAAAAACCCCAAGAACATAAGGCTCTCAGATTTTTTCCATGTTTGCTTAATGCCTATTTGGTCAGTGAATTCAGAACCCTATAAAAAAAACTCTCTTTCTCATCCCCATTTCTGCCACCTGTTTGATGATTCTGATGTTGATGAACAATAATTCTGTGTTTCCTATGTTCTTCCAAGTGTGATGAGTGGCTCTCATCCTTCAACCAGGATAGAGCACCTGTGTCTACTGCAGGTGGGACTGTAGTTGGCAGGAGACCCACAGACTGGCAGTGACAGCCCTGCCTTCATCAGCGTGGCAGCCCCTGTCAGCATCTGTCTGTGTGGAAAAGAGACCATTGTTGGTGGAATCTGTGATCCACCTATTTGTCAATAGTCATGCCTTTGAAGGTGGGGGTGGAGAGAAGAAATACAAATTCTATTTTTTAATTCTCTGGAGTTTAATGTCTGGTTCACTGCTATTAAGATTTTTGAGAGATAGAGCATGCCTGAGAAAAATACTATGTCAAAGGAAGAACAGTACAAATTGGTTTCCATAGCAACTTCTCAGATAAGAGTAATGGTTCTACCCAGCCTGGAGGGAAAAGTAGTAAGACTAAATATTCTCAAAATAAACACTTGCATGACCTTATTTCTTCCTTAAGTATTCAATTTTATGCAACTTGCTTGTTGCACATATTAAAACTCCCACCATGGTGGAATGTTTCCCCATGATTCCCTATTTCTGAGGTACTAATGAGAGGCAGAACTATACTCTGATGCACAGTGATATTTCACAGCCTACTAAATGAATAGAGCATAAAATTTTAAAATGAGAGGATCTGAGAGAGTCCAGCCCTGAGACCAAAAGTGACTTGCCTGGATATTTGAAACTTTGTGCTCACTTTATTTATTTATTTATTTATTTATTTATTTATTTATTTATTTATTTTGGTGCTCACTTTACATACCTAAAATGGGTACGTTGATGTATTCCTATTTCATAGGGCTCTTGTGAAGATTAATTGAGCAAAGTCTATAAAAATGTTCGTGCAAATCTAAAATACAGAAATAGTAGTAATGCTAGTGACAGCATTAGTAGTAGTAATATCATTATTAATTTTGGCAGAACCGGAACCCAGGTCTCCTGAATAAACTACTACTACTACTACTACTACTACTACTACTACTGTTGTTGTTGTTTTGCTACCATCCCCTCAAGTCAAATCCTTATAATAAAAATTTAATGGCACAAAATCCATCCAACCAAAGACTTAGTTTCATTGCAGTCAGGTGGCCCAGACTCCCCTGCTCTTGTACATCTCTCTCACCTTTGTATTTGAAGAAAGATGGTCTTAAAAATGCTAGATGTCAGTGTTCTAGCCTAGACATTTCATCACTGCCCTAATAACTAACAATTTTGAGTGTCTGCTATGTAGCTGCCAGAGATACTGTATGATGAAGTCTAATCTATATCATCAAGAAACTCTGAGTTTAGCCCAGCTGGCGTGGCTCAGTGGTTGAACCTATAAACCAGAAGGTCAAGATTCGATTCCCCGTCAGGACACATGCCCGGGTTTGCAGGCTCAATCCCCAGTGTGGAGCATGCAGGAGGCAGCTGATCACTATTCTCTCTCATCATTGATGTTTCTATCTATCTCCCCCCGTCCCTTCTTCTCTGAAAAAAAAATTTTTAAACAAGCAAAAAGGAAACTTTGAGTTTAAAAGACACAAGTAAGAACTAAATAAACATGTCAGGTGCTTCAGTGAAAAACCAGAGGAATGGTGTCCACAGGATTTCAACTACCTAAACGTTCCCACAGGCCTGACTTCATATGCTCTTCTTTGTATTCAAACCTTAGGCTTGGTGTGGGCCTCTTTCGGTTCCTCTTGTTTGGGACTTTCTGCACTTCCTGGATTTGTAAGTCTATTCTTTTACCAGGTAGGGGAAGTTTTCTGTCATTATTTCTTCAAATAGTTTTTCCACACCAACTCAAATCATAATTAAAATGCCAAATGTTAAAGATAACGAGAGAATCTTATAAGCAGTAAGAGAAAAGCAGTTAGTTACCTACAAGGGAACACCTATACAACTGTCAGCGGATTTCTCAACAGAAATTTTGCAGGCCAGAATGGATTGGCAAGAAATATTCAAAGTGATGAAGATCAATGACCAACAACCAAGATAACTTCACCCAGCAAAGCTATCATTTAGAAATGAAGGTCAGATAAAGAGCTTCATAGACAATAAAAAGCTAAAGGAGTTCACCACCATCAAACCAGTATTACGTGAAATGTTGAAGGGTATTCTTTTTTTTATAATATATTTTTATTGATTTCAAAAAGGAAGGGAGAGGGATATAGAAACATCAATGATGAGAGAGAATCATTGATCGGCTGCCTCCTGCACACCCCCTGCTGGGATCCAGCCCACAATCTGGGCATGTGCCCTTGACCGAAATCAAACCCAGGACCCTTCATTCTGCAGGCCAAAGCTCTATCCACTGAGCCAAACCAACTAGGGCTGTTGAATGGTATTGAAAAAGAAGAATAAGAAGGAGGAGGAGGAGGAGGAGGAGCCGGCCCACCCCCTGGTCAAACTCCTGAAGAACTCCAGTGGAGGGGACAATTTGCATACTATGCTTTTATTATATAGGATATGCATTACCTATGGACATAGACAATATGGTGGTGAAGGCCTGGGGCAGGGCGGGAACCAGGCAGAGGGGGACAATGGGGGAGGGAGGTAAAGGGGACATCTGTAATACTCTCAACAATAAAGATTTTTAAAAACCTTTAGGCTTGTGTCTTTGAACAAGGCAGTTTTAATAAATGACCTGTTACATCAGTCATTTCTCTAAACCTTCAAACCTAGAAGAATTTCTGAATGTGCCGGAGAGGAAAAGTAGCTACAATGACCTTGTTCTCCCCTTTCCTGAAGCCTTCAACATTTTCATCCCTAGTTCTTTTCCTTCCCCCTGTGAAATGTTTTAATCCTGTATGTGCAAAAATGGCTTGTCAAAACGCGCACATGTAGGGCTGATAGCTCCTGTGGGGAGTTATACATGAGCAGAGCAGCTACTGGTTATACACTGTGATGGATTACGGTTTTTGTAGCCATGAGCAGTCTCTGAATCAGCAAATTCTGAATTATTAGCTGTCAGGTGGTAGAAGGCTGGTGCATCCTTGACTGGGATGAGCAAGAACATCTGCAAATGAATCTGATTCAGGCGGACACATTTTATGCCATAGAAAGGAAAGGACTAAATTCATTTATTTTGTTCATATGCTGAGCTCGTCCCTGTGGTCACATTCAGAGTTTTAGAACCCGAGTAGCTTAGGCTTAATACACATGCACAAATACTCTGTGAGCTACCCCACACCTCCTTCAAAGATGCCAGAAGACCCCCTCCAATGTCTTCAGGAGGAGGGTAGGGAGTAGCTGCCCCATTCAGCCAGCCACAGGAAGAGAAGCTCAGTACAAAAGTGCCATCCCCAAGCACCTGCTATGGTTTGGAAAATGTTGCAGGGACAAGAAAAGTAGAAGAAAAGCTTGAGGAGGAGTAAAATCAAGGATGCACCAGAATTAGGCAATGTCAGCGGCTGATGGTAGCATGTCCCTTAAGAGACAACAAACGTGCACTTGACCAAAAACAGTTCAAAACTGTTGCTGAGAAGGGCACTTGGGGAAATAATTCCATTTGGATTAAAAAATGAAGACACTTGTCTGCAAAATTGCCAGTGCAGGGAAACATAAAATGCAGATGCATATACTATCACATTGCATACTCTGTTGGGAATACTCTCCAGTTGGGAAGTTACTAAGCCAGTTGCCTAGCAGGACTTTGAAGAAACAATAAAACATACAGTTAGGCTTTCATGACAGGGAGAAGATGGGTGAGAACTGAAACACGATAGACAGTAAAGGAGGCAATTCTAAGTGGGTCAGCTCCCATTCAGTCATTTGTTCATGCCACAAACATTTATTAATATGTATTACCATGTTCCAGACACAGTGTGTGGGAATATGGATACTCAGAAGGTATGAGTGTGTGTGTGTGTGTGTGTGTGTGTGTGTGTGTGTGTGTGTGAATGTGAACATCTGTGACTGTGTAGGGGAGGAAGCTGACACACTAACACCCAGCTATAGTACAATGTGAAACGTGCCCTAATATCAGAATACACTGAGTTCAAAGATGAAGGAACAATTAATTCTGCCTTGAGCAAGGGAAAGGGACACAGGCCCGAGAATGTTAGAGAAACAGAGATGTCAAGTGCTATGAAATTAGAGGTAGTGGACCGAGGGACCAGACTCACATCCCAATCCAAGGAGGGTCCCTTGATGTGAATCCCCAAACATAGAGAAAGGTTTTGTTCTCAATACATGTGCCAGGCCCCACCTTCATGTTCACAGCTCCACCTTCCAGGTGCAACAAGACAGCAAGCTCAGGCTGACTGAGGAGGGGGCAGCCATGGGAAAGCAGTTCCAGGGTCACTGAAGCTGCTTGGCATCAGCTTGTGGGCAGCTGGTTGCAGGAGGAGCCCGTGAAGTCCCCAATCTGGGAACCCTGAGCTATAGATGGCTTCCAGGTTCTCTTGTCTCTCTTCACCCTTGCCACTCAGTCTATAGACTGCCCCTAAATATGCTGTTTACATAGGCTTTGGACAGCCATCTAGCTTATGCACGTGATTACTTACCTGTCCCCTGAATGCTACCTAAAATCAGGAGAACCCCCTTCCAGCACCCCCAAATCCCTCTGCTGGCTGCTAACCACAGCTGTGCTTCATTAAGAAGAGAAGTCTCTCGGGGGCACAGCCAAAGAGCTTTTATGCTGCTGCACAGTGAATGAGGTTTGAGCCAAAGGTGAGAAACTCACCCAACAACTAGATTACCTAAAGATCAGGACACTGTGTGCTCAGAGAGCTGCAGTGAACTGCCACCGTGTTCACATAGTTAAAAAGTGGTGCAACAGGAGTTGAGTGCCAATCTAGTTTATTGGGAAGTAGATGCTCTTTTAATAACACCACTATGAGTTCCTTAGTTATCAGAGCTCATATATTGATAACTATAATTTCCTTAGTTACCAGGCAAGTAAGAGAATGATGAAGAACTAATGAAGGAGAAGAGGAAGAGGAAGAAAAAAACCGGGAAAGGAGAAAGGGAGGAGAAACAGAGAAAAAAAGAAGGAATAAAATAAAAATAGAAGAAATTGAAAGAAAAAGGGAAGAAAATAGACAAAAGGGGGGAGAAAGAAAAGGAAGGGATAAAAGGTATATATAGAAGTGACAAACGATAAGAAAAGAGAAAAGAAAACAAAAAAAAAACAAAAGTGGAAGAAAAGAGAAACAAGAAAAAAGAAGTGAGAAAGATGAAGAAGAGGAAAAGGTAAAAGAAGGAGGAGAGGGAAAGGGAGAGGGAGAGGAAGAGGGACAAGGAGAAGGGGAAGGAGAAGGAAAAGGGGAAGGGAAAGGCCGCAGAGGCAGAGGAGGAGGAGGAAAAAATGAAAGTAAGACAGGGAAGCATGTAAAGGGAAGTAAGAAAGAAAACCAAAAAGCGGGGGAGAGGGGAATTGAGGAAGAAAAATAAGAAGAAGCAAGTGAGTACAGGACAACAAGAAAATAAAATAAAAATGGAAGTAATAAAGGGGAAGCATAATAAGGAAGTTAGATGAGAAAGCAAGAGAAGAAAAGAGAAAAAAGCAATGAACAACGAAAGGGAAGTAAATAAGGAAAGAAAGAAAGCTAGAAAGGGAATCAAGAAATGTGAAGCTAAAAAAGGAAGTTTCTAAAGGGAAGTGAGAATGACAAGAAATAAAAGGAAAACAAGTAATGGAACTAAGAAAGGAAAGCAAGATAAAGAAAGCAAAGACAGAAGGGGAGAAAACAGAAGTGAGAAAAAAGTGAAAAGGGGAAGTGAAACTGCAAGCAAGAAAGAGAATAAAATAGCGAAATAATGAAGGGAAAGAAGAAAAGGATAACAAGAAAGGGCAAGAAAGAAAAGGCAAGGAAGACAAGGGAAGCAAAAAATAGAAGCAAAAGAAGGTAAGAAAGTAGAGAAGTAAGGAAGAAAAATGTTAAAGGAGAAGAAAGAAAATAAAAGTGAAACATAAAGAGAAATCAACAGCAATAAAAATAATACGTATAGGAAAGTAAGAAAGCAAGCAAAACAAAAGAAGGAAAGAAATAAGCAAAAGAAATGAAAATGAGAAAATGGAAACAATAATATGGAAGTGAGAAAAGGGATGCAAGAAAGAAGAAGCAAGAAAAGGGACACAAGTTAAAGAAGAAAGAAAGAAGAAGAGAGAAGCCAGGAAAAAAATGAGCAAGAAAAAGGAGGTAAGAATGAAGAAGTAAAGAAAGAGGAGCAACGAAGGGAAGTGAAAATGGAAGCAATGAGCGAAGCATAATAGGGAGGAAAGAAAAAAAGGAAGAAAAGGATAGGGAAAGCAAGGAACAAAAAGCAAGAAAGGGGAAGTAAGAAAGGAGAAACAGGGAAAGGGAACCAAGAAAGGGGAAGCAAGAAAAATGAAATAAGTGAAGAGAAATCAGAAAAAAAGAACAGAGAAATGTGAATGAAGAAAATAAAAGTAAGGAGCCCAACTGGTGTGACTCAGTGGTTGAATGTCGACTTATGAATCAGGAGGTCTTACTTTGATTCCTGGTCAGGGCACATGCCCAGGTTGTGAGCTCGATCCCCAATGTGGGGTGTGCAGGAGGCAGCCAATCAATGATTCTCTCTCATCATTGATGTTTCTCTCTCTCTCTCCCCATCTCCTTTCCTCTCAGAAATATATATATATTTCTGCTTCATATATATAAGAAGAAAGCCAGAAAAATGAAGTGAGAAAATGAAGTGAAAAAAAATAGAAGTAACAAAAGCAAGGAAGTGGGGGGGGGGGGTTGAGATAAAGAGAAATGAGGAAAGAAAAAAAGGAAGAAAATAATAAGCAAGAAACAGGGAGAAAGAAAATGGAACCAAGGAATAGAAGAATGAAAAAGGAAGTGAAAATGGAAAACTCAGAAAAGGAAATGAGTAAATTAAAGCCAGAAAAGAGAAGTGAAAAGGAGAGGTAAGAAAAGGACAGCAAGAAAACAAAGGTAAGAAAAAAGAGCAGGAAAATGGGGATAAAATGTGGAAGTAAGGAGAGAAGCAAGGAAAGAGAAATAAGAATAGGGAAGATAGGACAGGAAAACAAGAAATGGGAAGAAAGTAAAGAATATTAAAAAAGGAAAGTGAGAAAAAAGAAGTAGAAAGGGGAAGCAAAAATAGAAAAGTAAGAATGGGAAGCCAGAAACTAATAGCAGTATAAGGGAAATAATAAAAGGGGAGCGAGAAGGTTGAAACGAGAAAAGGGAAGCTAGAAAAGAAAAGGGAAGTGAGAATATGGAAGCTAGAAGTGAGAAGCAAGAAAAATTGGGAAGTAAGATAGAAGCAAGAAAATGGAAGTAATAATTGGGAAGTGAGAAAAGGGAGGCAAGAAAGGAAAGGCAAGAAGGGGGAGCATTAAAAAGGACTCAAAAATAGGAGGCAAGAAAAGTGAAGTGAGACTATGAAAGTGAGAACAGAAAGTGAAAATGAGGGAGGCATGAAAGGGAGGAAAGTCAAAGGAAGTGAGAAAGGGAAGCAAGAAAAGGGACGTGACAAAGGAAGTGAGAAGAGGGATGCATTAAGCCAGTGGTCGGCAAACTCATTAGACAACAGAGCCAAATATCAACAGTACAATGATTGAAATTTCTTTTGAGAGCCACATTTTTTAAACTTAAACTTCTTCTAACGCCACTTCTTCAACATAGACTCGCCCAGGCCATGGTATTTTGTGGAAGAGCCACACTCAAGGGGCCTAAGAGCCGCATGTGGCTCACAAGCCACGGTTTGCCAACCACTGCATTAAGGGAAGCAAAAAGAAAAAACAAGGAAAGAAAGCAAGGGAAGCAAGATAAGGGGAGCTAAGAAAAGGAAAGCAAAAAATGGAAGCAAGATAAAGGAAGCTATGAAGGAAAATCCTATCTAATAAAGAGAGAATATGCTAATTGACTGCCACGCCCTCACAAAGATGGTAGCGCCCACAGCCAATAAGAAGGGAATATGCTAATTGACTGCCACGCCCTCAAATATGGCGGCACCCACAGCCACAAGATGACGGCGCCCAGTCCCCTCAGCCCCACCGGGATTGCAGGCACATGGCATGGCCGGGCCCACTACTCCATGCGCCTGCCTCCAGAGTCCCCCAGTCCCCTCAGCCCCCAGCCACCCAGGGCTGGCCCAAGGCACAGGCAAGCCTTGGATGGCAGCTTCCCAGCCGCCCAGGGCCAGCCCGAGGTGCAGACAAGCCTCGGATGGTGGCTGCTCAGCCACCCAGGGCCGCCTGAAGCTCAGATAACCAGGGCTGGCTGAGACTTGTGCTGGCGGCAGTGGCAGCAGCAGAGTTGTGATGGGGGCGTCGCCTTCCCCTGATCGTCGGGTTGCCTCCCTCCCCTGAGGGTTCCTGGACTGTGAGAGGGGGTAGGCCAGGCTGAGGGACCCCCCACTCCAGTGCATGAATTTTCATGCTCCGGACCTCTAGTATATACTAATAAAAGGGTAATATGCTAATTAGACCAGACATCCATCTGGACGTCCTTCTGGACAAAGCCACAGTGGCAGGGGCCGAGGCAGAGGCTGTGAGAGGTGACCAGGCCAGCAGGGGAGGGCAGTTGGGGGTGATCGGGCCAGCAGGGGAGGGCAGTTAGGGGCAACCAGGCTGGCAGGGGAGGGCAGTTAGGGGCAACCAGGCTAGCAGGGGAAAATCCAATGTCATGGTGCTTTTCCCCTAGGCAGAGATGGTTAGTGTTGATCAGGCAGACAGTCAGAGGTGGTTAGGGGTGATCAGGCAGGCAGGCAGAGAGGTTAGGGGCAATCAGGCAGGCAGGCAGAGTGGTTAGGGGCAATCAAGAAGGCAGACATGTGAGCACTTAGGAGCCAGCGGTCCCGGATTGTGAGAGGGATGTCCCAGATTGAAGAGGGTGCAGGCCGGGCTGAGGGATGTCCCCCCCAACTCCACCATGCATGAATTTCATGCACCGGGCCTCTAGTAATAAAATAAAATAAAAAAAGCAGAAGCAATAAATAGGAAATGAAAATGGGAAATAAGATAAGGAAAGTAAGGGAAAGAAGTGAAGAAAGATCAAGAAAAGGGAAGAAAGAAAAGGAAGCTATAAAGAGAAGCAAGGAAAAGGAGGGAGGGAGAGAGGGAAGGGGGGAGGAAGGGAGGCAGAAGGAAAGGATGGAAGTGATACCATTGTGATTAGCTAGTTATTAATAATAGGAAAGGAGCAAAGAGGGAAGCCAGACATTATAGGCATGTCATTTGGACAGCTTCACCAGGAAGCTGCAACTTTGCACTCCCCAGGGAACCACTGGCCCATTCCCTGCAAAACATTGGGTGAAGGGATCCAACAAAGGGAAGAGACATATGCCCAATAAAATTGAGGTGACAAGGAAGATACTTGTTTGTCTGTCAGTAACACCTGGAAACAAAGATCATTGGCCAGAATGGGCGTGGCCACTGTAAGTGTGCGAAAATTTGGGAATACAGAATCTACTAAACAAAGGAACTCTCTCTCTCTCTCTCTCTTGCTCTCTTGTGCTCTTGGCTTGCTTGCATTCACCATGTTTCCTCCATAGCCATGTGGACCTGCATACCCCACATACAATGGACCGGTGGACTGCAGCGAGGAAACACAAGTTAAGCTAGCCTGGTGCTGCATTGGACTGTGCAGAAATGGAAAGGAAATTCTGGACACTGGCTCTGATTTTAGCCCTGCTAGAGGCAAATGGGACTTCGTCCTTGGCAGGACTGAGAGAAATGAAACCTTGAAAACTCAGGAATTTGATTCCACAGAAATAAAGCTTTCTATATTATCACATCCTCCTGTGAGAGTCTCAGAAAATTCTTTTTCTCAGAATATCACCGGAATTAGAGAGGAAGAGAAAATGCAACGAAAGATGAACGTGTTTTCCCTTCTGTGCCTAGAGGCGTGTGAGGAATTGGCTTGTGCTGCCTAAAGCCAAAGGGAAATTCTCTTTAATAAAGGGTTTTTGTAAAAAGACCTAGACCTAGCAACTCCACACAGTGAAATCTGTTATCCAAAGCATGAAAGAATGAAGGAATTGACTACATTCAATTCAGGTTTCTGAAGAATGCTATTTGTCAATTTCTTCGTTTGTGATATTAATGAACTGGTCTACTTTAGAGGTCTCAGACTGGCAGCCATCCAGCTGAATTTGCCTAGCAGACATGCTGTGTGGCAGGCACCATGTCTCACTAGATGTGCTTGGCTCATGAGATGCAGCATCTCCCGGGGTGGCCAGTCTGAAGGTCCCTAAGCCAATAATGTACCCAAGTGCAAAACAGCAGGATAGCATCATGCCACTCTCCTTCCCTCCTCAGACCTGCTTTCTTAGTCTCCCCTGGGGTCTTCACTTCTGTCCCATCTCTTAAATGCCGCATCCTCAGGGTCCTCCTCATCCCAGTCTGCACCGCGCATTCTGGGTGCTCGCTTCAACGCCCAGTGATGCTGGGCTGAGAGGCATGACTCTGCAGCCTACATTTTTACCTCAGCTCTGCTCCTTAGTAGGAGATGTGAATTTTTCCCCTGAGCATTTCAACTTGGATGCTCTGAAAGCACCTCAATCTCAACATGTCCAAGATGTCACGCACATTCCTCTCTCTTCCCCTCTCTACCACCACGCCTGGTGGTTTTCACTCACCACTCTTCCTCCCACCTCTGAACTTTGCTCTTCCATTTGCTTGGAATAACTACTCCTACTTCTCTTTTTGCTTGGCAACCTCCTAATTCTTCAGACACCAGCTTATTTCCTCAACGAAGTGCTCTCTGACCGCCCAGATGTGCATCCTGTGCTCTCACAGCACCTATCACATCTGGGCAGTCATCATTTTTTCACCCATTTTTCATCAGCTTCTTAAAACAGGCTCTGCCGTGGTCACTGTTGCTTTCCCTGAGCCCTACACTCTACCTGGTGCAGTACACAACTGCTGAATAAGAAACTAAATTAAAGAAGACACGTCTTCTCTAAAAATGTGTAATCAACCTCTGAGGATCCTTTTCTCATTCCCTCTCCTACGCTTGGCTCATATTAAATCAATGACCTGCCACAGTACATTCTTTTCCAGTTAGTATTCAGTGACGTAATTTGTGCATCGAAGCAAAAACCCTTGTCTGTGTGGATTGTTTTGCATTTAAGTAATTCCTTCTGCGATAGCAGGATGACCACTAAAAAATGTTTGCCTAGAAGGGAGTAAAAGTTTACCATTTACGTCAACACTGGGGAGATTGGGGAGAAGTGCATTCTGTGGAAACTTAGACCTCCCTGGCTGGGAGGGCCTTTCCATGCCCAGTTGACATACACAACATGCTTCTGGTGGTCTGGAGAGCTGGGCCATCTCCCGCTCTCACAGAGGTGAACCTCTGCCTCTCTCATCTCCAGCTCCTGACCCCTAACCCTCACCACCACCCCACACAGCACTGGCGTGGGGACCGTGTTTTGTGTGCATGATGACATATTTGCAATTCATCTGGATTTTTAACTTGACCTTGGCAACAGGACTAGGTGGTTGAGGTGAAGATTAATGAGACAATTATTTTTACAAGGAATATAAACAGCCTGACTTGGCGGTGTTAACAGCAGCTGTGACATTTGCTGCTCCTTCACATCGAGATTTTGCTCCTTGAATTCTGAGCAGTGGAAAGTCAATGCAAAGTGTTCTAGAGGCAATCACTTACAATGGTGAAAAGTAAATAAAAAATACAGCTTGATATCATAACGACAAACACCATTAACATTGAAGTCTCTTGAAAAACAGGAGGGTCGTGTGGAAAAATCTCCACTACTTGCTCATTCTGGTGCTTTACAAGCCATTTAAAAGACATAGAAAGTGCTCTGGCTGGTGTGGCTCAGTTGGTTGAGCATCATCCAGTGTACAGAAAGGTTGCTGGTTCGATTTCTAATCAGGGCACATGCCTGGGTTGTGGGCTCAATTGCCAGCTGCTCTCACATTGCTGTTTCTCTCTCCCTCTCCTCTTCTTTCTCTAATAATCCATTCTTTAATAATCCATTAAAAAGACTCAGAGCTCCAGTTTCCTCATCTGCGAAATGGAAATAAGTATTCATGAAGAGGAAAGGGAAAATCAATATCTTCTCTAATAAAATGGTAATATGCAAATTAACCATCACTCTGCTACACAAGCCACGCCCACCAGCCAAGCCACGCCCACCAGCCAATCAGGGCGAGTATGCAAATTAACCCCCATCCAAGATGGCTACAGCCACAGAGAGCAAGGTTTCCCAGGTAAGAGAGCAAGCTAAGCTTTCCATAGCCGTTGCAGGCCTAAGCTTCCACTCAAGCTACAAAGTTTCAATTATAGAAGGTAAACAAATTCAAACAAATGGCGGCAGAATGGAGCTTGAGAGAGCAGGCCAGGGTTGCCAGCGGCAACAGGGGAAGCAAAGCTTTCCACACACCCTGGCCTGGCTCACCCACTTAAGGCTACAAAGTTTCAATTGTAGAAGGTGAATTAACTGCCACAGAAATGGCTGTATTCACGGAGGGAGCCCCAGGCTTGGCTCCGCTCCAGGCTACAAAGTTTCAATTGTAGAAGGAAAATAAATTCCAGATACCAGGGCCTCTGCTTGGGTGTCCAGGGGGCGTGGCCGGTTTGCAAACCACCACAGGCCCCTCGCTCAGGCTGCCCCACACCCCAAGGGAACTCCACCCTGATCCGGGACACCCTTCAGGGCAAACCAGCTGGCCCCCACCCGTGCACCAGGCCTCTATCCTATCTAATAAAAGAGTACTATGCAGATTGACCATCACTGCAACACACAATATAGCTGCCCCCATGTGGTCAAAGATCCTGCCCCCATGTGGACACAAGATGGCCACTACAAGATGGCCAGCAGGGGAGGGCAGTTGGGAGGCACCCGGCCTGCAAGGGAGGGCAGTTGAGAGGGACCAGGCTTGCAAGGGAGGACAGTTGGAGGTGATCAACCCTGCAGGAGGGCAGTTAGGGGTGACCAGGCCGGCAGAGGAGGGCAGTTGGAGGTGATCAACCCTGCAGGAGAGGGCAGTTAGGGGTGACCAGGCTGGCAGAGGAGGGAAGTTGGGGGCAAACAGGCTGGCAGGGGAGCAGTTAAGCATCAACCAGGCTGGCAGCGGAGTGGTTAGGGGGTGATCAGGCTGGCAGGCAGAAGCAGTTAGGGGCAATCAGGAAGGCAGGCAGGCAAGCAGTTGGGAGCCAGCAGTCCTGGATTGTGAGAGGGATGCCCGACTGCCCGTTTAGGCCCGATCCCACCAGGATCGGGCCTAAACGGGCAGTCGGACATCCCTCCAGGAGTCCCAGATTGGAGAGGGTACAGGCTGGGCTGAGGGACAACCCCCCGCCGTGCACGAATTTCGTGCACCGGGCTTCTAGTTTAACATAAAAACCAGCTGTGACCACTTTTGTATAATTAGGAATTCAGAACTGGGAAGGTAGCTCTTTATTTAGGAAAACACCTTAATGAGCTTCTTTGAAAGTAAAAGGTGAGACCCTCCAGAGTATCACCTCAAAAGAGAAGGTTGATTATACATCTTTAGAAAAGATGAACAAGTTTCTGTCTTTAGGTTGGTTTCGTATTTAACAGTTATTTTCTGGACCCGGAGAAAGGAATTGTGGAAATCAAAGTAAGGGAACATTTAAGCTGGGGATAAAGGGCAAGGGAATCATTAGAAGTGAGAGGAAGGAAGATGAGACCGTGTGGGCAGCAAGAGGCCCCTGCAATAGGGCAGCAGGCAAACAAATTGCCTGTGGTGAAAAGTGCTTAGTAGATTTCTATGAACAAGAACACCTACATGGGATTCAGAGTGTTTTTCTACCTGTGGTGTAATTACCTGCCATTTCCCCACAACAACAGTGCAATCGGCAACACTGGAGAACCTGGTGTGAGTGGCACATTGTCGGGATGAAGAAAGGCTGCCCACAGGGACAACAGGGTGAGGAGGCATAGCGTGCTCATGGATCCGCAGCTCCTGAGGCAGACAGCAGCCTCGCAGGCTGGCCGTGCACTGTCAGCCTCCCTCATGAGGGCCCAAACGGAACTCATCATCTCTCCATCCCAGCCCCAAGGTAGTCTTCCCTGAAAATTCTGCACCACACAGAAGGGAGACTTGGGTTCTCTTACTTGGATATTCAAGAAGAAGGTAACCCCAAAAGGCTGGAAGTCCCAGGCACATCTGTTTCACAGCTGTCCTGTCTATGTGAAAGGAGTGCAGTGAGGACTGTGTGAAGTGATAGATGTGACTGTACAGAGCAAACTTTACAATCACATTCAAAGTTGGGCACAAATGTAATTACAATTGAACTATTAGATCTCAGTCTGTGACCCACCTCTTCCAAGCGCATGCAAAGCAACAAGATTTGTATCTTATAGTTGTAGTAATCCTAATATATAAAAAGGCAGGGGCTGTCATGACCAAAACAACCAGACAAACAACCAAACACAGGCTGTGTGGGGCTCCCTCTGAGGCCGGCAGGGGGTAGTGAGGGATGACCAAACGACTGAACAGCAGGCTGCATGGGGTGACCAGGCCGGTAGGGGGCAGTTGGGAGCGACCAGGCCAGTGGGGGGAGGGGCAGTTGAGGGCAACCAGGCCGGCAGGGGGAGCAGTGAGCGGCAACCAGGCTGGCAGGGGTGGCAATTAAGGGCGACCAGGCTGGCAGAGGGGTGCAGTTGGGGGTGACCAGGCTGCTGGCAGAGTAGCAATTAGAGGCAACCAGGCTGGCAGAGGGGGGCAGTTGGGGGCAACCATGCTGGCAGGGGGGGCAGTAAGGGGTTACCAGGCTGGAGGAGGAGGGCAGTTGGAGGTGACCAGGTGGCAGGAGAGGGCAGTTTGGGGTGACCAGGCCAGCAAGGGGGCATTTATGGGAAATTAGGCCAGCAGGCAGAGACAGTTAGGGGAGATGAGATCAGGCTGGCAGGGGGCCAGTTAGGGGCCATCAGGCAGGCAGGTAGGTGAGCAGTTAGGTGCCAGCGGTCCCGGATTGTGAGAGGGATGTCCAATGGCCGGTTTAGGCCCAGGGATCGGGCCTAAACCAGCAGTCAGACATCCCCTGAAGGGTCCCAGATTGGAGGGGGTTCAGGCTAGGCTGAGGGGACCCATCCCCATGCACAAATTTTGTGCACCGGGCCTCTAATCCTACCTAATAATAGACAAATATGCAAATTGACCATACCTCCAACACACCCACAAGCCACGCCCACCATCCAATCAGAGCGAGCATGCAAATTAACCCAAACTAAGATGGCTACAGCCACAGACAGCAAGGTTTCCTAGGTAACAGAGGAAGCCAAGCTTTCTGCCTGCCCTTGCCAGGCCTAAGCTTCCACTCAAGCTACAAAGTTTCAATTATAGAAGGTAAACAAATTCAAACAAATGGCGGCAGAATGGAACTTGAGAGAGCAGGCCAGGGTTGCCGCCGGCAACAGGGGAAGCAAAGCTTTCCGCACACCCTGGCCGGGCCCACCCGCTTAAGGCAACAAAGTTTCAATTATAACCCCAACAGAAATGACTGCCGGCCTCAGAGGGAGCCCCAGGCTTGGCTCCGCTCCAGGCTACAAAGTTTCAATTGTAGAAGGAAAATAAATTCCAGATACCAGGGCCTCCACTTGGGTTGCCAGGGGGCGTGGCTGGCCTGCAAACCACCACAGGCCCCTCGCTCAGGCCGCCCCACGCCCCAAGGGAACCCCCACCTGATCCGGGACGCCCTTCAGGGCAAACCAGCTGGCCCCCACCCCTGTACCAGGCCTCTATCCTATCTAATAAAAGAGTAATATGCAGATTGACCATCACTCCAACACACAATATAGCTGCCCCCATGTGGTCAAAGATCCTGCCTGCCCCCATGTGGACACAAGATGGCCACTACAAGGTGGCCAGCAGGAGAGAGCAGTTGGGAGGCACCCAGCCTGCAAGGGAGGGCAGTTGAGAAGGACCAGGCCTGCAAGGGAGGGCAGTTCGAGGTGATCAACCCTGCAGGAGAGGGCAGGTAGGGGTGACCAGGCCGGCAGAGGAGGGAAGTTGGGGGCAAACAGGCTGGCAGCAGAGTAGTTAGGGGGTGATCAGGCTGGCAGGCAGAAGCGGTTAGGGGCAATCAGGAAGGCAGGCAGGAAAGCAGTTGGGAGCCAGCAGTCCTGGATTGCGGAGGGATGTCCGACTGCCCGTTTAGCTAAACGGGCAGTCGGACATCCCTTGTGGGGTCCCATATTGGAGAGGGTACAGGCTGGGCTGAGGGACAACCCCCCTCCGTGCACGAATTTTGTGCACCGGGCCTCTAGTCCTATATAATAAAAGGTTAATATGCAAATAGACTGAACGGCGGAACGACTGGTCACTATGATGCACACTGACCACCAGGGGGCAGATGCTCAATGCAGGAGCTTCCCCCTGGTGGTCAGTGCACTCCCATAGGGGGAGCACTGCTCAGCCAGAAGCTGGGCTCATGGCTGGCAAGGGGAGCGGCAGTGGCAGGAGCCTCTCCTGCCTCCATAGTAGCACTAAGGGGAGCAGGCCTAAGCCATCAGTCAGACACCCCCCAAGGGCTCCTGGACTGAGAGAGGGCACAGGCCGGGCTGAGGGACCCCAGCCCCTCCTGAAGTGCATGAATTTCGTGCACCGGGCCTCTAGTATTCACATAATCATACATGTGGCTTCCAAGAAACTTTATCAATCAAATAATCAGTGCGTATTTATTGAGCATTATGGGAGATGTACTATGAAGGGATTAAGTAACAAAGTACTAGTATATCACCACTGAGCACAGAGATGATAATGAAATTAAATTGCCAGAATTTAAAGTTCAAGAAGAGTCTATCAAATCTGAGTTCCAAACCCAACCCCAGCATGTACTAACCATAACCTTGAATAAATCGTTTAGCCTCTTTGGGTTTCTTGCTCTCAGCTGCTAAATAACAATAAGTAAGTCTGTTTGTCCTCTCTACTGGCCAGCCCTGTTAAAAGGATAGAATGAGATGATACACGTGAAAGCCTTTAATAACGAAATACTCTGAAAAATAAGTGTCACTGTTTATTTCTCTGTCCGCTTTATATCTGTCCATTGTTAGGTGCACTCTGCATTAGGCTGCTCACGCTGCATAAAATATCTGAACTCTCTGAACACACTCCATGATAACCATTCACCCAGCATGCTCCGAGGAGTGGGTCCTCCCCGTCTCCCACCTCTCAGCTCCCCCTGCCCCTCTATGCTGGAGTCAGAGGGCAGAGAGCAGCCCCGGGAGACGTGTCTCAGCTCGGATCGCCCTCACCTTGTTTTTATGTGGGAAGAGCTGGATGAGAATGCAAAACACGGGGAAGTAATAACTGCGTGGGTTAGCATAGTGAGAGGCCAGGTCCCTTTTTTATGTCTTCAATGTTGCCCTTTTTATGGCTGCGATGCTCTTGCGAAATAAATAAAAATTAGAAAGAAAAAAATCCTGACACAGCTTGTAGCAGCTTGCGGTTTAGGGAGCAGTGCCCCATGTGGCAATGCGACTCTGACTACTGCTCTGTGGGTCAGGAGGGCACACTGAGGACCCTGAGGCTGGGAGAGACCACACAGGCTGCAGAGCCAACATATTCTTCCCGTCACTGGGCGCTGCCTCTCAGAACAGGAGCTGCTGCTGCAGGAGGAACTAAGAGGAGAGGTCAGCTCAAGCAAAGGGTTCCTTGGAAGACTGTTCTAGAAAGAACTAGGGTGCAGCTGTGACTCAAGACTCCAGCTGAGACGGCCTCAGGCTCTGATTGAGGAGTGAAGAGGGGCAGAGGCACTAGGTGGTGCGGACCTTGCTGTGAGGAGCAGTCTTTGTGTATTCGCAATGCAGCCCCTCCCTCCCTGGAGAAGCATTGGTGCCCAGGAACAAAGGTCCATGGGGGTGGGGGCACTGGGCTTTCCCCCTAAACGTTCCTGGGAGTCACAACATTTTACTGTAATGTGATGACCTTAAAATCAGTCAGTAGTTTGTAGAAAAGAGAATTGTGCCAGAAAAGTTAATTTCGAGCCAGCGATATTCACAAGCAGTTCCTTCAGGAGCATCAGGTCTGAATGCAGTGCGCACTTTGGCGGGGGGGGGCGGTCAGGGACGGAGGAAACGCGGAGGCTGGGAAGTCCCTGAGAAGCAAGACACTGAGCCCAGGCGGAGGCCCAGTCTGGCAGCCAGTGGGCCAAGCCCTGCCCTTGGATGTGCTGTTTGGGGTCCCTAGTGCTGTTATCATGGATAGTGGTGCTAGTTAAATATGAGCTAGTTGTCAACATTTAATATTAGAGACTTTAACACAGTAGCCTAGGTTTCCAGCTTCTCTTGCAAATGCTCTGGCTCCCTGCACCCAGGATTCCTAATGGACACATTGGCTGGAGCCTTCGAGTGCACCCCCACCCGCTGCGCCTCCCCAGTCCCCCCTCCATGCGCTTTATCCGGGCGGCCCCTGCACCCTGCTGAGTTCCCGAGCCCCCACTCTAGTGATGAGGGAAAGATGTGGAGGACGAGCCCAGAAGGCACGGGGCAGTTCTAAGAACCCAGGGTAACGACCGCCAAGAAGACTCCAGCAGGTGCTGGTCAGACCCTGGCTCTTGGGCTCCTCCCTGCCGGCCTCCTGCCTGAGATTCTGAGACTGCAAGGCTGGTCATCTCCTCCCTGAGCAGAGGCAGGTCAGGGCTGAGCAAGGACACAGCAGCACCTTTGGGATAGTTACCGGGAAACCAGCAGATGATGAGCAGCCAGGGGCAAAGCCTTCGGGAGCAAACAAATAAGAGAAGCAGCACAGG
Organism: Cnephaeus nilssonii; assembly: GCF_951640355.1. NCBI lineage: Eukaryota > Metazoa > Chordata > Mammalia > Chiroptera > Vespertilionidae > Cnephaeus > Cnephaeus nilssonii. The sequence goes on along the minus strand of NC_137081.1, from coordinate 77,660,152 downwards.
GGCCCTGCTGGGGAAGGTGGGAGACAAGCCCCCCGACTTGGGTGGTTCATACCAGCATGCCTTTTGAAGGCTCTGCACCCCATTCACATGGGGTGCTTTCATCCATAGGACCAAAAATGGGGGTCTCTGCATCCAGCGCTATGGACAAGGAGCTATGGGGGAAGGTCACGTCTCTACTGCCTGTGCCTCCGTCAGACTCACGTCCACACCTGTCACAATGAAGACCCGCGATCACAGTTATGTAGGGAATGAACGATGGGGAGGGCTGTGCGTTGGTGCAGCCTCTAGGGAGGGCACTGGGCCACTGCTCTCAAAACCACCAAAGACTGGCTGCTCTGCCCCATCCATCCTGCTTCTTAAAAGGTATCTTATCGATTTCCCTAACAGGTACAAAATGACATGTATACGAGTTGATTCACTGATTCACTGCAGTTTTGTTTATAGCAGAAGAAGACTGGAAATAATCCAGTGTTTCTCAAGAGAAGACTAGTTAAATAGTATGGAGCAGCAAAAAATGAAATCCTTGCACAGCTATTTTTTTAAAGAAGAAAAATGTGGTGCTCTCTATGAATTCCTATGGAAACACTTCCAGAAAAATGAGGTGAAGCAAGTACAGCACAGTAGGTATAGAATAGTGCCTTTTCTATGTGAAAGCAAGAAAGACCAAGGTCTCTATTCACATTAGCTCCATCTTCTTTTTAAACTCCCCACACACTCACAGAAACACAATAGAGCGGTTGTCTATGGAGGGCAGGGTGAGAGGTGGGGTGAGTGGGGTGGAGGCCGGGCGGGAGAAAGCCTTTTCACTGTCACCTTTCTTGTGCATTTTGAACAATGTGGTGTGTTACTACTTAAAACAATACATTTCTTTTTATTTCTTCCTCATATTTTATTTTATTGTTTTAAACTTTATTTTTATTGTTGACATTATTACAGATGTCCCCATTTCCCCCCACCTTTGCCCACCTCCACCTGCCCTTGCCCCCTTCCCTCTGGCCATCACCACACTGTTGTCTGTGTCTATATGTTCTTTGGTTAATCCCTTCACCTTTCATCCAGCTCCCTCCCCTCCCCTCCCCAACCCCGCCCCTCTGACAGTTGTCAGTCTGTTCCATGCATCCATGCTTCTGGTTCTATTTTGTTCATAAGTTTATTTTGTTCATTAGATTCCACATATAAGTGAGATCACATGGCAGTTGTCTTTCTCTGACTGCCTTTTAAATGTCAAGCCAGGGTGGGAGCATCGAGGGTCCTGGGCAGAGGATGGTGCTAGGGCCCTACAGTGCAGCCCCGCAGAGTTCTCTGGGGACCTCGTAGTTCTCACACAGGAGAGCCCCAAGGTGCCTGCTCTGACCCATGGCATCACTTCGCTTGGGAGTCCCTGAAGGACAGGTAGGGCCCAGAAGCAAATTTAACAAACTCCCTTAGGACACTCGTGCTTGGAATATTACAGTTACAGAACATGACTGGAGGGAAACTCAGAGATGAAATATGGCTCCAGCAGCAAAGGTACCTGGGAAATGTTGGACTCTGCTTAACTCTCTGTAGCCTCAGGTTGGCTGACTACCCGGAAACGGGAAAGCCCCCAGAGATAAAGGTCAGGCTCCAGGGAGGAGCTTAGTGAATGCACAGAGTGTGCTAACTGCCTGATGGTGTCTGTTACCTGAGGAATCCATGGTCCTTCCTGGGGGTCTACATGACCACCCATCCCATGGGTTTACTATTAACCCCCTAGAAGAAGAGACCCTGTCCTGGGAGGGGGTGGACTCGTCAGGCCGGCCACCACTGGAGCAGTGGCTTTCCCGGATATGTAAGTTTCACCTATTAAAGCTGTTAGAAATTTGAATAAGTTCTTCATGTCAGTTCTTCAGAATCGATCCTGAATAGAGACTTTTGAGGTTCCCTCCAACAGTGACATTCTTATAATTATTAAAATACTAGAGGTTCAGTGCACAAAATTCGGTCCCTCAGCCTGGCCTGCACCCTCTCCAATCCGGGATCCCTCAGGGAATGTCCAACTGCTGGTTTAAAATGGCAGTCAGTCGGACATCCCTCTCGCAATCTGGGACAGCTGGCTCCTAACTGCTCACCTGCCTTCCTGCCTGATCACCTCTAACCACTCTGCCTGTTGGCCTGATTGCCCCTAACTGCCCTCCCCTGCCGGCCTGATCACCCCTAACCGCCTCTGCCTCAGCCCCCACCACAGTGGCTTTGTCCTGAAGGAGGACCAGATGACAGGAAGATGTCCAGTGGACCCGGTCTAATTAGCATATTACCCTTTTATTAGTATAGATAACATTATTTACGTATACTGACAATTGCTAATGCTCACACAAATAAATCCATTGAATTTTAGGGAAGCAAAAGAGATGGTATTGAAGGTGTGTGCTTGTTCATAAACATAAGGTAAGGTTGCACATAAAGTCCATTATTTCAGGTAATTTCAAATATAGTTCTCACTCTGTGCCCCTCCTTGCCCCTGGGGCTTCCAGGCTCTGGGTCTTGATGCTTCAGGGAGGGATTGGCTCCAAAAGAGCCAAGTCACAGCAGCTTTGGGTTTGAGAAGAAGCTGAAAGCCCAGCATTCTTCAGAAAGAAAGGAGGGTCTGGATTTTTTACCCTATCAGGATTGAGGATTGGAAGACCCAGATGGTGGGATTTCTTCTGAGGCTGTGGGAAGGAAGGGAGGGAGACAGAAAGGATGGTGATATCTTCATTGTCTGTACTTCTCTGGAAGGTGCAGGCAGGTCAGAGATGTCAGGTAGTTTGCAAGAGGAGGAGAGCAAGCCTTGGCCACCAGGGACAGTGTCCACCGAGGGTGCAGATAGGAAAGACAGCATTTACCATGACCTGGTCTGCATCCTTGCCTAGAGAGACTGTTCAAACTATTGACTCTGGCTAAGATTTCCAGATTGGGCTAAATTAAGTCCCTTCTGGGACTTCCCACCAACCAGAAGTAGGGCCTCATAAGGGAAATCATATCAGGAACAGGCAAAATAAGAAAAACACATTTTTTGCACATCTGGGTGTGATAAGAGTAATCCATAACTCCACTGGCTATCTTTATGAACACATACATTTATTTGTATGTGTACACTTATATACTTTCTAAAAGACCAGCTAATGCCTGAGCACTCCATTCAAAGGAAGAACTGAATGCTGCTTAAATTTTAGAAAATATTCTCCCTGATTTAGAATTACCCAGGGAAGCCTTGGGTAGCAGTTTTCCATCTATGCCCAAAGCATTTACCATTTGGTATTGTGCCTGGTGCAATACAGCCCTAAGATAAATACACTCGCCCTTCTAACCTGGCAAAGCAGCTCCTGTCACCTTATGAACCTCCTTCCTGCCCCTTAACAGTGGACGATCCCCCTCTCTCGGGGCCAACACTGCCCGTACACTGAAGGCAAATGAATGGGACTGTTCATCTTACTGTTCACCTTCCTGACAACATGCTGCCTTGTGGCTGGACACAGAGATGTGGTGGCTCATAAACCGCACTGCAGGTAAAAAATAACAGAGAAGAAAACAGGTTGGATGGACAACTTAGATCCCCATGTGGTCATTTGCTCTTGATTTTGCTTTTGCAAAGCAACTGTATGTGTGGTATAGCTGAGAAGCAATTCAAAACAAAACACAACAGTCATGTCTTTTAAAAATAAGCTTTTGTCAATATTGAGCAAAATATTGATGGGTTCCTATACTGAATGGAGGAGGCAGAAAACCCCAGAGCCCCAGGCAGACACCTGTGTTGACCCCCAATAGGTCAGTTCTCAGGAAGCATGTGGGTAATTCAAGGTACCAAAAACTAGAGATCAATCCTAATGTGGAAATTGAGGGGGAGGGTCAAAGCCAGGAGACATTAACAGGGAAATAGAATGATGGGGAAATAAAATAGAGAGTTCCCAAGGCGAAGTGGGGAGGGGCAAGGGTGTAGAACAGGTCAAGGTGAGTTCGGGATAAAGTTCACAAATCTTGGCCTGTGGTCCTTCTGCTTTGTTTTTCGCTGAGATGGTTCTTCTCCCTGTGTTGGGACAGGACCTTCCAGTGGCCTGATGGTGTCACACTTTTACAGTCTCGGGGACACAGACATTGACCTACAGGGTAAAAGCTAGCTATGCAGGGTGGCACACACAGTACCAGGTACGGGGCTCGGGTGATGACCTGTAGGTACCCAGAAGGGAGGCGCATTGACCAGGGGGTCCAGGGAAGGCTGTGAGACTGTGAGATGTAGGCAGGGCTGGGAGATGGGAGCCAGTGGGCACCCTGCAACACTGCCTCTCACGACCTTGAGAAAGCAAGACGCTCTTCTACGTAACCTCAGCCATGCTCAGAAGACCTCGGTCCTCTGACATCCCCTACAGAGTGGTCCAAACCCTCTCTGTCCAGTAAGGGAGCTACTAGCTGCATATGCTATTGAAACAGAAATCAAAATTGATTCAAATTAAGTAAAATTTAAAATCCAGTTCCACCTGTGGCTAGTTTCTGCAGAAAACGTAGAGTGGCCATTTCCAAAATCACTGAAAGTTCTACCGGACAGAGCTTGTCAAAAAATGTATATCTATTTGGCAGTCTGTGACAATCCAGCAGTTTCAATGTGGGCTCAGAGTATATGGAAACTTTGGATTGGGAATATATAAAAGCAATTTTAATCTAAAAATCTTAAAGTAAATTATTTAAATTACTGAGCAAATAACCTAAATGATTATATTATTCCAAGAAATTTCAGGTCCAGAACTCATGTATTAGCAAATTCACGTGATGCCTAAGATTCCTTCAAAAAATAAAAAGAACTTCATTGATTTTCCTTAATTATTTCCTGCTAATGTGTATGATAAATATGGGGGGGGGGGCAGGGAGGGAAGCACTGTTTGAATGGTTTACAGAAATCACAAAAGTAGCATCCCACTCACTAGGGAAATGTTGAAAGGGTAGCTTTTTTTTTTTTTGTCTCTGCCCACACAGTCCCTCTGTGTAGAGAACACAGCTGTTCATTTGTAAATGATTCATGGTGTTTGGGTGACCTCTGGGGTGGTCTGCAGACATGGTCTCTATTAGCAATCCTAAATGTTTATGTGGGTTCACGCTTACAGCAGGGAGGGTATCCTATGGTCCCAAGCAAAGACCTAGAATGTACCTGTCATGTTCTGCATCCATAAATCAGCCAAAAAGGTTACAAAACTTCCACCTCGGAGTTGGCAAAACATGTGAAGGAGAATGATGAATGGTCACATGACTGCTCAGCAAGCCACCTGCAGCTCGTCAGCACCGGAAACCCATCTTCAAAGGACAGCCCCGTGATCTCAGATCAAAGCAGAAGGAGCCCGGGGAAAATGTCCAGACACATCTTTCACTTCATTGTCTGCCCACTTCCTCTAAAAACCCCAGTCATGATTCACCCAGCGACACGGTGGCAATACATTATGTCCTCAGTCTCCTTCCGGGACCCTCCTTTGGTCCTCAATCATCAGGTCTCTGACTCGTGTGCGTTTCTTCCACGAATGGAAAGATTTACCATTTTGAATATGATTCTCCTCCCTTGTCATGAAGATGCAGAATTGTGACTGATTCTGAACTCTGGGGTCTGGCTGGCTGGCTCTCGTTTTGTTGTAGTTCCCCAGTGGAAAAAAGACAGTAAGAAAAAAACAAAACAAAACTGGAGACATTCATTTGGGTTTTTCCATAGGAGGGTGGTTATTATTACTAGCTAACACTTATTAGTTGTTTACCATGAGCCTGGCACTACACTGGGCTCCAGGCATATGCATTGAGTTTCGTACCAACTCCATGAGGAGATGCCACTATTGTCCACATTTGGGGAAGTAGGAAACTGAGGCAAGGTGAGGGGGGTGGCGAGGAAGTGCCCCAAAATCTTACAAGTGGCAGAGCTGAGACCCAAACCAGGTCTGCAGGATGCCACGCCAGGCCTGGGCTCTTACGCACCCAACTGCACTGATCGCAGGGAAGCTGAGAGAGGGTCTCTTTCCAGAGTGGAAGAGGGAGAGAGTTTTTCTTCCCAGAGAGGAGGAGGGGAGAGAATAAAGGATGTAAACCTCACTGGATGCTCCCCAGGAGGCATCTAAGGGTGTGCCTGAGAAGGAGAATGGAGACCTGTACTCTTTACATGAAGTAGGGATGATGCTAGCTGTAGCTTTGGGAGGTTTCCTATGATTATATAATTTATCATGTAGTTCACCTTTTGATTAACCTTTTTTTCTATTACTCTATGGCCGTGGTCGGCAAACTGCGGCTCGCGAGCCACATGCGGCTCTTTGGCCCCTTGAGTGTGGCTCTTCCACAAAATACCACTGCCTGGGCGAGTCTATTTTGAAGAAGTGGCATTAGAAGAAGTTTAAGTTTAAAAAATTTGGCTCTCAAAAGAAATTTTAATCGTTGTACTGTTGATATTTGACTCTGTTGACTAATGAGTTTGCCGACCACTGCTCTATGGCAGATAAACCAAAAGGCATTTTAAATTGTTTTGAAGGCCGTAGGATGGAAGAGAAGTAAATGCTGCATTCTCTGCTGGGATTTCATAACAGAGGGTGGGCCTGCAGGAGAAAGGGGGAGTGGGCCCTCAGAAAGGCCCGAGGGACCAGGGAAGCTGTGGACTCATGCTTCCCAGGATACGTCTCTGGGCAGAGTGGGTGTACAATAGTGCCAATGTCTGATACATCAAATCAACTTTGGTTGATAGGTTAATCTCCTTAACTTGTTGATGCCTGAAATGCCTCTGTTAAGGCTTTCTGTTTAGTTTAAGACTTTATTTCCTATTAAACTGAAAAAGTGGCAGGTAGAGCAATAAGATTCTAGGTCAGGAATAGTAAAAAGGGCTATCTGGTAAGCAGTCTACAGTACATAGAAAGATCTAGAATAAAGCAAACCTGGGTACAGATTTTGGCTCCACCACTTAACCAATTTCTGATTTGGGACAGGTTATTTAGTCTCTCAGGGCTCGACGTTCTCATCTGTAATTGGAGATTCCACTCACACTTCATCGTCTGACCCTGAGAACCACTGCTCTAGCACATTGAAGATGCCTGCTCCATAGTAGATGCTCTTGTTGTTTGGGCAGGAGAAGAAACATACATTAATTGAAAAACCTACTATGTGCCACATTCTCTCACAAAAGCTTTAATTTTCACAACAACCCATTTTACTGGGAAGGATGGAGGGTCAGAGAGGTTGAAGAATTTGCCTAGGAACATATAGTTAGTTCAGTGGTAGAGTAAAAATCCAAACCCATATTTGGACTTCTAGTTGAGTGCCCCTTCCAAATAAAGACACAGGAGAGGTCTTATCAAACTACACCACATGGGTGCCCATCTTTCCTACCTCAGTGGAGAAGGAATTCTACTGTGAAAAACTCAGATGAGCTCCTTTTTTGTCATGCAGACCAGTGACCTCTTGAGTTCCTCCCATGAAACCCCTGCTCCATGCCACGTGGGCAGTATTGATTATGTTATTACAGGATAACAAGCAGATCCATGAAGCAAGCACCAGAACTAATCGGGCCTGGTTTGCCATAGATTCAAGTTTTCTGGCTGAACAACTTGTGAATTAAAGCAAAGATGTGTGGGTCTTGAGCATTGGCGTGTTCTTTGAGACCCTTCTCTGGACATTCTGGATCATGAATCAAAGAGCTGAAATGCCCAGTGCACACTGCAATGACCTTTTCTACTGACACAGGTGGGGAAAGCGAGGAGGCAGAGCACTGATAGGAAAGAGAGAGAGAGAGAGAAATGAATATTTATTTTATGTCAACCATATCCTAGGCAATGTATTAGGCCATTTATATCTTCTATTTTATGGTACCATCTGCAGCCACTTTTATTACACCTTTTTTTACACAATGAGAAAGTTAAAATACTGGTATTTCTAATTTAGCTTTTGCTCTTAACAAATGATTCCCTTTTGTCAAATATGGAGGTGGTTCAGCATGGCTTTAGCTGGGATTCTGACAGGTCTGACAACCTGAAAAGGACGCCAGCTGGACGGAGTGAGAAGTCTGAGGCGCCTCTTGGCAGAGAACTCATTCTAAGTGAGGAGAGGGAGAACAATCATATGTTCACTAAGTAGCTAATGAGTAATTCCTCACCTCATTCTTATTACAAGCACCCATGTATTGGTAGGAGTATCAATATATGGCTAGCTGAACATTTGTTACCTCAGACTTCCTTAAAAGTGGCAGCGATCACATTACTGAGTTCTAGCCACGAACAGAAATCTGCACAGAGATTTGAGGAGCTTCCACTTTCCAAATCAATAGAGAGATACGGCGGTGGCACCACCCTTCTCTTTCCAACTTCACTCTGACTTAAGTGTGAATATGAGGTCTGGACTAGCAGCAGCCACCTTTGACCACGAGGCACCAGTATGAAGGAAGACCACCAAGCAAGACCAAGGGGCTAGCAGAGGAGTGGCGCTGACATTATTACTCTCCTCATCTGCACCAACAACCACCTACCTCCAGACGTTTTGTTACACCACAAAATTCTGTTGTGTGCTTTTTCTTCGACGTAAGGTTAAACATGTTCATGACGGATATGCCCAGCAATAAAGCCTTCTTCGGATGGGGAGGAGTTATTCATACAACATGGGTCTGTTGCTTTAGTTTGCCTTCCTTTTCATGCTGGACCATCGTCAAAGTATTGAAGAAAGCAGGGGACCCACGGAGAAAATAGAAGTTAACAGAGCTCCTTCCCTGCAAATATTGTGCCCCTCTAACAACGTGAAAGTGGGAGACATGGTATGAGTTAGAGGTCTTTAGGTTCAAAGTGATAGAAAGTGCACACAGACTGGTTTGAGCAAAATGAGGAACCAATTGGCCCACATATTGGTTGGTCGAGTGCTAGGCACATTGGGGCTCAAACAACATTATCAGGACTGGATTGTCTCATTTTATCTTCCCTGCTACACTCTCAGTTGGCATCTTTCTTGGAAAGGTTCAATTTTCATGGCAGCTGACTAGTTCCAGTCTCACATTCTCAAAACTCCAATCCAGCGGAGAGGAAATGTGTCTTTCCTGGTCATGCCACAAAAAGTTGAGTTTCATTTGCCTGATTTGGGTCATGTGTCCACCCCTGAACTGGGGCAAGAAGTGGGAGAATTGGACCTACCCAAATGAGATGCGCATAGATGCTTTCCTAGAGAAAATCTATTCGGAAAAGGCAGAAGAGATTCCTGGCAGACAGAAGCAATGCCATCCCTGCTGGGGTGCTCTTCCCGGCTTTAGTACTAATGCTGAAAGGGTTGAACACCAGAAAATTCAGCTTTGGAGTGAACAGCAATGCCCCCTGAATATAAAAACACCAGACAATTCTAAAACAGATACCTTAGTGGTGTCATAAATTGGGCTCCGGGGGAGCAGAGTGTGACACTGCCCAGGGACAGTATGTCAGTAGATGGAGTCTAAAGCCCTTGTGGTCTAGGTTGTGCATTGTTATGCATTTGTCCCCAAAGGCTAGTAAAGGACAATGAATTAGACCACCACAGGCAGGGTGGTGTGTGGGCTAATCATTGTGAGGGAATCAAAGTCTAGGAGATGTACTAGCCCTCAAAATTTTACAAATATATTTGAACAGAGCAAATAACACAAAACAGAATGTGCAGAGAACTGGTACTAGTTGTGCCGAAACATAAATATTAATGAAGGCCTAGCATATCCAGGAAGAATCCACAAAGAAAGAATGAGTCCTCAGGACGTGAAGAGATATTTCCTTGCTGTGAAAAGGCCACTCCTCTGCAAATCAAGACTTTTCTCTTAAAACTTCTCCTTCCACGACATCTCCAAGCCAGGAGTGCGAAGGCCAGGTTTGACCTTCCAAAATGTACCTGCTCCCCAGGACTGAGCCAAGGGAGGGCAGGTGGGGGTGGTCTAGGACTCTGCAGAGACAGAGCTACTGCAGTGGGTGGGCTGAGATGGTCCCTCCCAGCAGAAACAAAGGGCAAAGGTCACTTAGGAAGCTTACACAGAGCCAGTCCACAAGCCATCAGCTCTCATCTGATGTGATCAAATGAACAGCAGCTGTGGGGACAGAGGTGGGCCACGCTCACAGGGCACGTACGGTGAAGGGGAGGGCGTTGGTTTTCCTAGGATGGAGGGGAGACATCTGCATGCTTCACTCCTAGGTTGGAGGGTCCACTTGATTGACAGAAGTGGGCAGGCAGGAGGGATCACTGATTAGAGCAGCATTCCTGAGGGAGCAGGAGGTCCTGCCCAGAGCACAGAGGCGGACTGGCCTCAGGTGCAGGAGGTGGCCTGTGAGTAACCCCATTGGGACAGGAAAGCAGTTCAGGGTGGGTCCAGCCAGTCAGTGGTCAAGAGATCAATGATTCTGAGACCAAACAGAGCTGCGCTCAAATCTCAGGTCAGCACTTCGAGCTAAGTAACCATGGGCTGCATTTCTTCATCCAAAAAATAAGAATTCTGTAATTCCATCGCAGAATTGTGTTAAAGGCTGTGTGAAATAATGCATCCCAAAAGGCTTAGCCTAACAAGGGAAGGGCCTACCATAAAATATTTGTCTTGTGTCATACTCAGTAGCAAGGAAAAGAATGTGGTAGGTCTTTAAATGTGAGCCTGGACAGATCTGCCAGACATACTCCTGAGTCTTTTAAACAGAAAATGACAAAGTAAAATATAACTATGATAGCATTTACATTTAAAAATTCCTATAAGGCAGTGGATTGAAAAGCATACTATATAGATAAATCCCTGAGCTCATCATGATACAAAAAGAAATCTAATAAGATTAGAAAACGTTCAAGGATGTTCAGGAAACATCTCCTTATTTTGAAAATAGCTAAATAAAGGATAAAAGCAAACATTTTCTTCTTTGCATTCCTTACACAAATTGTACTTCAAGGTTACCAAATAGTTGATAAGGGGATGTTTCAGCCAATATTCCAGAATATTCCAGTCAATACAAAAGAAATGAAATTTGAATATCATCATTTGGCAACCCCCAATAAATTAATGTGTCTGAATACTGAGTATCGATGAATGTTAACATCACAAAGAGAAAAACAACCAAAAATTAGGCACCTGCTAATGGAAGACACAACACCTCCTGCCCAAAAATCAAAGCTGACTCTAATCCTGTCTCAAGAGGCAACTACCAGTTTACAGGGAGAACAAGGGCAGAAGAACATGTTAAATAAAACGAAGTCCATGACAGCATTTGAAACCAGACTGCAGAAAACTCTCAAGACATGCATCCTGGTTTCTCAAAAACCAAACCAAACAATAAAACTGCAGTGAGAGAGAAAAGAAAGGGAACCTAAAACTTAAAATGGATCTAAAAAGTTACCCCACTGATATGTATGGGCCATATTTGGATCTGGATGCAAACAGGAAAACTATTAAAAGAAATAATGAAACACTGAAGAAATCCTATATAATAAAAAGCCTAATATGCAAATCGACTGAACAGCAAAACAACCAGTTGCTATGATGTGCACTAACCACCAGGGGACAGATGCTCAATGCAAGAGCTGCCCCAGGCTGCAGGCCGCAGGCCAGCCAAGGCGGGTGCCAGCGGGGGCCCCCCTGATCGCCCCACTGGTCACCCCACTGGCCAGGCCTAGGGACCATACCTGTACATGAGTTTCATGCACCAGCTCTCTAGATTGAATATAAATTGATGTTTAAAATATTTAAAAAGCATAATTAAATGTTTTGGGTTTTTTGTTTTGCATTTTTTTAATTTTTTAATTACACTTCACATTCAAAATTATTTTGTATTAGTTTCAGGTGTATAGCATAGTGGTTAGATAATCATATACTTTACAAAGTATTTCTAGTATGCATCTGACACTGTACATATTTACTACAATACTATTGGCTATATTCCCTATATTTACCCTTTTGAGGTAAATATAGCCAATATATCAGAAGTGCAATTAATTTTTAGATACCTGGTTGGGGTTAGGGTTCCTGGAGACAGGCGCTGGGATAAGAATTCACCTGTCAGTGCTTTATTAAGGAAGTGCCCTAAGAAAACCTGGTAAGGGAGTAAGGGAAGGAGAAGAGATGAGGCAAGGGTGCAATTTAAGGGAAAGTCTCAGCCTCAGGCTGATCCTGTAGGGAGCTCTGGAGTGGATATTACACTGCCTCTGTCCCATTGTCAGGCCAGGATTGCATAGCTGGTCACTGCCTGTGGGAAGAGAGTGGGAGAGGAGGTACTTCTTTCTGGCTCTTGGTGGCTCTGGGAAGGTGACCTATTCGACATCACTCTTTCTGGAGAGCACAATCTAAATTTAAATGTGGAAAGGCCTGACAACAATTTCCCCAAAGCCTAGAGCCCTTTATGCAAATCAGCCCCTGGAGCAGGCCTGGGGAGTCCCAAGCTCCCTGAAGCGTTTATGCAAATCTGTAGCTAAAAGTGACATTTCTTTAAGCATTTTAAATGGAAATCTTTCTAAAATGTATCATAGCTTAGAACTAAGGTCAATGAAGGAAGTATACTGACTGTAAGTTAAACTTTTCTAAATGACTGAAAGTGTGTTCCAGGGTGGAAGAATGCTGTGGAGCCAGGCAGAGAAGCTCTCTGGGGGGAGTCTGGGAGAAGAGAGCTCACTCGAGTTAAGCAGGTGCCTTTAATACAGGACTTCTTGGTGCCATCCACACATTGACGAGCAGTATAGGTCTCCCAAAGGCAGGGATTTCCTGAACCAATCGATGAAGTATGGCATCAATTCTAAGATGCAAAGCTCCCCCCACCATTTTAACATCTCTGAAATCCAGATGCCTCTTACAAATGGAGCTTATGAAATAGAGATGAGTAACTATCCTATATAATAAAGAGCTAATATGCTAATGGGCGTGACATCCTCACACCGTAATGACTGATCAGCAGGAGGCTGCATGCGCATCAGGCGTGGGTAGGCGGGGCTGCATGCATGGCAAGGCACATGTGGGTGGATGGGGACGTGACGCTGCGTCGCTGCCTGGCGCTGGCTGGGGACTTGACACTGCATCCCCTGCCAGCGGGACTTGATAGGGGTGGGGCCAGCCGGGTCTGGGTCTCTTCCCTTTTAATGTGCACAAATTTCGTGCACCGGTCCACTAGTGAAACTATAAGTTGTCAGTGTATCATCCTGACACTCATGTCCCAAGTCCAAGTCCATCCCAACCAAGCTCAATGGAACAGAAGGGGAACTGTGTGCCCACTGAAGGCCTACTATGTGCCTGCCACAGTGCTTTGGCTCTCAAAGTGGCTTCCACCAGACACAGGGGGCTGATCTCCTCTCCTCACCATGAGGAATTTGGAGTTTTGTCTGATCTATGGGTGCCAGAGTTGGGGAGGGGGAGATTTCTAAACTCCATGCCTAACTTAGTTCTGTGCATACCACCTGCCTAGATAACAAGCATCTCCCTCCCAGAGGCTCCTGCTAGACAGACCCCTTGGCCTTCACTGACTGACACCCCATCCAGGCAGCGGGGTCCACACAGTACCAACGTGTTTCAGTGGTCTCAACTTCCACTTCTTCAACTGTTCCGTTTCCTCTGGATACCTTTTGTCCTGCTTTCTAATTCATTGTTTTCACCCACTGCAGGCTGAGTCAGAGAACCAAAACTGCTAGAATAGAGCCTAAACTGCGAATCAGTGAGGCCAACAGGAAGGAAGTGGCTGGGATGGGGGAGAGGGGCCAGGAGAGTGGACCTTACTTTCAGACTAGACCCTTAGCAGTAGCCCTTAGCAGTCACTGAGGGGCTGTCATGAAGTTGGTCTTAGTTCAGGCAGATGCTCCTCTATGAGGAGCTGGGGGTGGGGAGCTCAGTGGTGAAATAATACAGACAATAGGGAATTCCCAAGGTCTTCCTGGGAGGAGCGGCAGGTTCCTGTGATGAGGAACTCAGAGTTCCTCCATATTCAGAGGCTACTATGGAGAGAGTTCCTGCCTCAGGCTGGGGCAGGAACAGAGAACTGGACCCTGCAGGGCATGGGGGTCTAAAGAGTAGAGGCAGAGGCCACATCCTGTGCTTTGGGCCAGCCCAGCTTCCACTCAGTGAGAATCACACAAGACTCAGGGTCTCCTCCATGTGAAGGCAGCTATCCCACAGGCCCACAGGAGCCAGGCAGGTCCCCTGGGAAGCAGGCAATGAATCAGATGACAGGGCAGGGCTAAGAGAACCAGGGCAACTCCCACACTCACCCCCCCCCCCCCGCCCGCCACCCTCCAGGCACACCCCCAAGTAGAAGTTTTAGAACACACTGAGCCAGACACACTCAGCCCCTCTGGGGCCAGCATCGCTGAGGGAGGCCGATTCCAGGTTGCACGCCCTAGCCAGGCCGAGTGACAGGGCACCTCAGCCACACAACAGAGAGCCACAGCCCTCACTGGGTCCCTCTTTCTCATTTATGGAGCGTGGGTTCGTCCAAATGGCCAGCCTGATGCTGACTTCAGTGACTGGTTGACAACCCTGCTTAAAGGGACTCATCCTTCCCCTAGTTTGAGGCCCAACCTGGGAGAAAGGAGACTGCAACTATGCCCCTAAATGAGGAAGGTGACGATGGCTGCAGGCCCTGGGGCTTTCCGATCATTCTCACATGGAAAGTCAGGTGGCCAGCCTGTGACTCCGATCTCAGCTGAGCTTCTAGTTTCAAGTTTCTTGGGGGAATCATCTTCCTGAGGGGATACTGGAGTAGAAGTGACAAGGAGGGAGATAAGATGAGATAGACGCTTGATCAAGTCATCTGAACCTCCTTGGACTGGCAGAACTCTCTTCAAAGAAACTGTATTAAATCTCCTTTTTTTCTGCCTGCCCACTCCATGGAAAGGCTGCATACAAATGTATCCTCATCCACTCCTCCATCTGTGCAGCTGGCACACTGGGGCACCCTCCCGTCATCCTCTGCATGCACTACACAGGGACCCTGGCCTGTGGGCCTCTCCCCTACTTCCTGTAGGGCCCTTACACTCATGGGCATACTGGGCCAGCACTCATCTCCTTAGGTAAGAAACACTGCACTCACCAAGTGCCAACCCATTTAATCCTCATAATAACTCTGAGGTAGGTACTAGTCCCATTTTACAGATGAGGAAACTGAGGCACAAAAAGGTAAATTTGCTCAAATTTTCCCAGAAGCCAAATCTTGCATATAATTATTGATCAAATCAAAATTTGACTGATTGTGTTTGTGCGTGCGTGTGTGTGTGTGTGTGTGTGTGTGAGAGAGAGAGAGAGAGAGAGAGAGAGAGAGAGAGAGATGAGAAAGAGAGGACTCACATGTAGGGTGCATAAAACTTTAAACAGAACTTAAGTGTGCATAGAGCTCCTTGTTAGTAAGCAAGTCTCAAATGCATCCCCATAGCTCTTTGTTGGGGTCTTGCCTCTTAAAGAGAGTTCCCTATGGCTTGAGTAAGGGTTTGCTTAAAGCAAAAGACAGACCAGGTGACATCTTGAAGACTCTCTAAAAAGATACTTATTGATACTGCATGGGTCTGCCTTAGCCAGTGTGGCTCAGTTGGTTGAGCATTGTCCCAGGTCCAAAGTACCAAAAGGTTGCTGGTTCACTTTCTAGTCAGGGCACATACCTGGGTTGTGGGCTTGATCCCTGGTAGTGAGCCTGAAGGAGGCAGCTGATTGGTGTTTTGTTCTCACATCAATGTTTCTGAAAATCAATAAAAAATTTCTTTTTTTAATAAAAGAGAAAGTTCATGAGTGCCAAGCTCCATGCTGAGCACTTCCCCTACATTACTTCATTCAAACCCTCAACAATGCAGTGATGCCAGTTTTTCTATTATGCCCATTTTAGAGTTGAGGAAACTGAGACACAAAAATCAAGTGACTTTCCTAGGATCATATACACATGGTCTTTCCAACTGCAGACCCCAAGTTCTTAGCATGGGAGACAGTGAGGTGGTAAAGGATAGAGGTTCATTGGAAGTGAGAATTGGGTTTATTGCCCTTATTGATAAATATTTTAAATGAACTTATCAAATTGTCCAAGATGAAAAATAATAAGAATTTTTAAGTGTTGGGCAGTTTGAGGAAATAGCTACTCAAACACCTATTGGAAGAGAATAAGTTGATGCACATTTTCTGGAGTGCAATTCAACACAAAAGTCTTGAAATCGTGACTCTGCTTTAATTCTGTAATCTCACTCTAGGCATTTTGCCTAAGAATATAATTGGACAATTATATAGACATATGTGCAAAGCTGTTTATTACAGAAGTTATTACAATAGCAAAAAGTCGGGGAAAGTCAACCAACAATAGGCAGTCAGTTAAACAATGTGAGGGCTGACAAAATACTTAGGCACCCATACAAAGTGCTGCTGTGAGTCAATACTCTGACAAGGAATAACACACATGACTTTTTTCAGGTTGAAATATGCAAGTTGCAGACCAAAAATATTTTTTTTCATGAAAAAGTCTGGAAAACAACCCAACCAAAATTGCTAGTAATTGTTAGTTCTAATTAGTGAGATTTTAAGTAATTTTTCCTCTTGAATAACTGTGCTTTTCCCTATAAAATAATAATGGTGCAATAGTCTAAAAATTTTTTAAAGGGAGGCCCCAACAAAACAGAGGAAGTCACTGGCGTGGTCTTGAGGAGTAAGCAAAGGCCTTGGGTCCTGAGTGTCACCAGGAAATCCCACACCCTACAGAGCTAACTGCCACCAAGACTGGTCTTAACTTGGCGTTAACATAGATGAGAAAGTCAGAAAACAGACAAGTCAGCACAGTAACCACGATATTCTTGGTATTCAACTATTCATGAAAACAAATGCAGCAGAAGCCATTTGAGAGGGACTCCTCTCCTCCTGCCCCGTAGATTCATTCTAGCACAGGAACTGCCCCTCCGGCAGCGTGGCCAGAGCAACGTCGCCTGCAGGACCTCAAGTCCGAGAACCAGCACCCACTGCGGGCCGACCTGTGGGCGGATCCTGCCTTCCCCAGTCAGCCTGCACTGGGTGACTTCAACACCCATGAGCTGCCAGCAGCCCCGGCCCAGCCCCGTGGGTGCCCCACGCTCCTGGCAGAGAGGATGCACTCCTGGGAGGCTGGAGGATTGGACTCCAAGAATGCCAGGATCCCCAGGGGCTGGCAGGGAAAGGTCACTTCACGTCCTGCTGGTGGAAATGTGAATTGTGACAGGCTCTTTGTAAAGCTATTTGCAAACATCTACCAAAATGAACTGCATAGGCATCCCCAGCCCAGCAGTTTTACTCCTGGAATCCACCCACCAGAAGTAAGAACCCCAGTTCAGAGGCTCAGGTGCAGTGTTTGATGTGTACACCATAGTCCTGCTCCTAATTTCCAGATGCTGCTGGTCCTGGAATAGCTAATCAGATAAAAATAAAGTATCACATGGTGGGGGTGGCTTCCAAATTGGAATTCAGGAAGGACAGGAGGTGTATCCAGAGGGGACATGAACTATATGTTCAAAGAGCATGATCCAGTCTCAATCTAGGGGTGGGATGGCTCATGTTTTAAAACGTATCCCAGATTTCAATGGAAAGACCAGGATGGAAAGACACACAGACATGTATTTCCAAATAACTGTCACAATAAATATGGTTTTTTAAAAAAATATTTTTATTGATTTCAGAGAAGAAGGGAGAGATAGAAACATCATTGTTGAGAGAGTATCATTGATTGGCTGCCTCCTGCACACCCCCTACTGGGGAATCAAGCCAGCAACCCGGGCATGTGCCCCCGAGCAGAATCAAACTGGGGGCCCTTCAGTCCTCAAGACGATGCTCTATCCACCAAGCCAAATCAGCTAGAGCAAAAAAGAAGTTTTTATACTCACAATTCCTGGAACAGGAGGCACAGCACACCACACAGGCCCACGTAGGGGAGCACCGGGGCAGCCAGGAGACACTGGGGGTGGGGAGGAAATGTGGGCGCCACCCTCCTCGTGGTTTCCCTGGGAAGGAATGGGTGAGCAGCCTAGGTGTGGCAGGCTCCGGGGCATCGAGGCTGTCCCTAGTTGTCCAGCAGCTGGCCCTGCGGCGCTTGGAGTAGGAGACAGTGCCCACGTGTGAGAGCCTGGTAGAGGAGGTGGTGGGGATCGGCCCTGGATTGGTTAGTTTGCATCTGAAGGGTCTCTCCTAGGTGGGTTCTTTACTGTGCCGAGGAATTGGTGACCCTGGGGGGCAGTCTCTCCAAGGGTCATCTAGGTCCCAGATGTCAAAACATCAGAATAAAATTACCTGCTTAATTACAGGGGCCCCAGCATCCAGTGACTCAGATCCCCCCACCAAGGTCCAGAGGGGGCGAGCCCACCGACACAGCTGCAGAAGAGGACATGGCAGGACCCCCATCCTGCGGCAGACACTGAAGGGGTGGAGATCAGAGTGGTGGCTGGCTGGCTGCTGAGGAATCACAGGGGCACACAGCCTGACTGCAGGGGGCTCAGCTTCTGGATTTGAGATTCTGACCTCATTTCAAGGCCCACCTGCCCAGCAGAGGCCAGCACCACTTCCCCCTCAGGGTCCTATTTCTCCCTGGTCGTATCCTGCAGATAGGAACGAGAGCCTGCCCGGTAGCTGAGGCGCCAGGAATAAAGGAGCCAGGGCGGGAGAGAGGTGCTCTTTCCTCTCCTTGTGCCAAGACTAAATTCCAAAGACTGGCTGGCCTTGGAGCTCAGGGCTAAGGGAGGAAACTGAGCATCTGAGTGGGCAGCCTGGTGTCTGATGATGAGAAAGGAACGGGTCGTTGCTTCACCCAAACACTGCCACCTGCGCTCTCCCCACCCAAGCTGGGGGCCGTGCCTCTCTGCTGGGCGGCACCACCTCCCCCACTCCCACTCCTTCCTGAACAGTAGAAATGAACGTTGCTCTTACTTAAAAGTAAGAGAATCCAGATCAGAGATGATATCCATTGCACTAGTCTGCGAACTTAATAGAGAGGAGTTTGTCTTCATCTCAGACAAGAGCTGGATCCTGCTTCAAAGCACTTGTGACCCTCGCACAGAGCAGACACTGACCGCTGCATGACCGGCACATGTGATGGTCAGGAAAAGCACAGGGATGGCCGCTTAGGCCACCACTAGCCTCTTTAACGGGCACGAAAATCCCTTCACTGTGAGCGTGTCACCTGCATGCTGCTGCCTGCGTGTTGTCTCCATTTGCCACCCAACGCTGCAGCCGAATTGTCTCACTAAGCACAGAGCATCCCTGGGGACAGCCCTGGGCAGCCTGAGCCCTGCCTGGAGCCCTTGGCCCGAGGAAATCACATGGCATCCTTGGTTCTCCCTGAAAAGGCTGGGTATTCTCAGCTCCAACTGCTCCCCCCGCTCTCATGGAAGGAAATGCCGCAGGCCTCCAGGTGGCCTCCGGCTGCTGAACTAATGTGTCTGTGCTGCCATCCCACTGCTTCCCTGCCCTTCCCGCCACCTCTCCCTCCAGGACACTCTCTGCTCATTACTTGCTCATCAGCAGAGCCCTCTTTGTCTGTATGTCACTAATCCACACCCTTTGCTCTCAAATGGCCCAGAGATGTAGCCCCAGACTATTATCTAAGGAAATGTGCTGATACCCACCTCCAGCCCTAGCCTCTCCTCAGATTGGACGATGGGACAGAAAACAGTTCCGGGTGATTGATCATAACCTGCCCACCCGAGAGGCAGGGCCCAGCTCTCTGGTCCTCCCCTCCCTCTTAGACTATTAGCTATTGGAACTAGCTTCCAAAAGGCTCTCATGGGCTGCGTTTTTCAGACTCTAAAGAACATGCCAATCCCCTGGGGATCTTGTTAACATACAGACTCCGACCGGCAGCTCTGGGTTGAGCTTCAAAATGGTGCACATCTAACAAGCTCCCTGGTGGTGTTGCTGCCGCTGGTCCATGGACCACACTTTGGGTAGCAAGGGCACAGGGAACGTTCGGCTCTGAGCTTCAGATGCATGCACCCACAGGCTTGCTATGGCAGACAGCAGGAGCTTAAAGGCACACTGTAGAACGGTCCATTTATCTGTTTCTGAATTGGACTGCTTCAAAGATCTCTAAGTTCTCCACAGGGCTTCAGCTGCTATCATTTCGGTAACATTTATAAATGCATCTAAAAAAAACTCTTTCACCCTGCCACATGAAAATGTACTCAACAGGGAGAAATAGAAACACCTGAGGGGGGTGGGGAGGGAGACAGCTTTGGGCCACTGGGTAAAGCCCTAGTGGCTCAAGGCGCAGGTGAAAGCACTGGTTTGTAATGTGAAAATGAACCTGAAAGGGCTCCCGAAATAAGGACAGGCGGCTGACATCCCCCGACAGCTGGACCAAGCCCAGAGCCCGCGGACACGGGCCTGCCCCGCGCTGTGTGGGCAGGTGCGCAGTGTGATGGCAGGGAGGGCGCATGGGGAGGCGCCTGTACTTTTGCTGGTAGCAGCTTTAGAGGACAGGCCTCCGTGTAATTTGACACACAATAAAGGACTCCTGGAGTTGGGTGCTTTTGGTTTTCTTTTTTCCTTCAGTTTTGCCTCAAAAAGGGACAAGCACCACTGAGAGGTGACACTTGTTCCCTGTCCTGTGGCTTTAGCAGGTCCTGCACCTTCCACTCCTCTGTGTGGACCAAATATTTAGATAATAACACGATGAGATCACTGGGGAGATTTCCCGGAGGGGTCCACGTCCTCACAGAATGAAGCTGGTTGTTTTGTTGTTTCTTTCTAACGACTCTGCAGCCAGCCTCACCTCTTCTGAAACCAGCCTCACCTGGTAAGGCTGTGCCCTTACCAAACCCCGCATCACGAGCATCTTTTGTTTTGTTTTCAGTTACACTTTACATTCAATATCAATCTGCATTCGTTCCCGGTGTACAGCTGAGTGGTTAGAAAATGGTGTACTTTACAGAGTGGTCCCCTGATATTTGCAGTACCCGCCTGACCCCATGCATAATATCACGATATTACTGACTGTTCCCTTTGCGGTCATTTACGTCTCTGTGACGATCCTGTCACCTGGCTCTCAGAGGCTGCGATCTCGGCCACCTCACAGCCACCCAGAGGTCCCTGGAGCGATGGCGAATGCTTATATGCCTCTGTGCTGGGTCCAGGCTGAGGTTCTTCCCCTGGACAGGCACTTGAGCCTGTGGCTGGGTCCCTCCTCCAGCGAGCTGTCTCTGGAACCAATTCGAAGCAGTCTGCTGCCATCTCCTGGACAACAGCAAACATGGCCAGAAGGGGATTTCCCATGCCTGTCCCACTGAAGAGAGAATATTTCACCAGACCCTTTGAACTCGCCCCACCCCAGCCTGTTCCTATTTGCACTGATGAGGTTAAAGTCTGTTATGAGGTGTGTGTAGTGTGTGGGAAGACACAGGATGAGACGCTAACTCAAACTCCCTTCCTGTATGTCCTAGAGCCGTGGTCGGCAAACTGCGGCTCTCGAGCCATATGCGGCTCTTTGGCCCCTTGAGGGTGGCTCTTCCACAAAATACCACGACTTGGGCAAGTCTATTTTGAATAAGTGGCGTTAGAAGAAGTTTAAGTTTAAAAAATTTGGCTCTCAAAAGAAATTTCAATCGTTGTACTGTTGATATTTGGCTTTGTTGACTAATGAGTTTGCCGACCACTGTCCTAGAGCAAGTCACTCACCCGTTAAACTTAGTGATGCAGCCACTACCGAGCTACAGGACTTGGCCTCTGAGCCTTCTGTGCTCCTTGATCCCCACCGTATAGGCAGCAGTGAGTCTTCCTAAGCCTAGACCCCCAGTCCAAGAGTTACCAGAGTGACTGTATAAGCAAGAAACAGTCTGCCAACGCTCAAAGGTGCACGGCAGGCCAAGGATAGTAAACATCCCTCTCCCGTTTTCTCAGCCACCTTTCCATTTAGGGGTGAATAGGTAACAAAAATCTGGCCAATGGGAAGCAAGAGGAAGTTACTAGGTGAGGCTGCTGGGAAACCTCCATTAAAGGGGAGCTGACCCAGTGGGCATGTTTTGTTTACCCCTTGCCCATCCTCTTCTTCCCGCCAGAAAGGCAACTGGGATGGCTGGAGGATGGCAACCATATTGTGCCATGAGGCAAGCAGGCACTTAGGTGATGGAGCAGAAAGAGGGAAGCCTGGGCTCTGATGACATTGCAGAGCTGCCCTTCCAGTTGTGCACTGATTATCCCAGACTGCACATTGTGTGAGAAAAACAAAACCCTTCATTGGAATGAGCCACTATCTTATTTATTTTTTATTTATTTATCCCATCCCCATTTATCCACTCTATGCCTTCTTCCACCTCCACCCCCCTGCCACACTGCAATCATCACACTGTTGTCCATGCTGAGTATGTGATATTTGTATCTGAATATAAATCCTAAGTGATTAAGGAAAGTTATTACTTAACTAGAGGCCTGGTGCACAAATTTGTGCATGGGTGGGGTCCCTCAGGGTGGCCTGTGGGGATCGGGCAGAAACCAGCAGTACAACACCACCTGTCTCTCCTGCCTGCCGCTCCTGCTCATCCTGGCCCCGCTGCGCCTGCTGCACGCTCACGCCGTCAGTCCCGATCAGGAAAGGCTTGTGCCATGGCAGTGTCACTTACAAGCCATGAGCCCTGCATCTGGCACCCATCCCAAGGGGGCTAGAGGGGTGCCGGGACGCAGTCGACCCTCCGGGCAGGCGGTGGGATGCCCTTGCTGGCCGGGATTTGGATCTGTCCCGCTGACATTCACGCTGGTTGTTGGGAGCCACCTGGCAGCTGCTTTTATATCGTTTCTTTCTTGCTGAGCGACTAGGGAGGGGAAGTGGCCGCAGTTCCCGAGACCGACTTCCAGGAGGCTGGTGGCGCTATCGGGAGCATGCCAGTAGTGCTGGTCCATCAGTGCCTGGCCTGTTGTCCCAAGATTGGACCTACAGGACTACTGAGGGAGTGAATGGCTGCTGCCGGGCTGGTGGGCCACTGGGATAGGTGGTCACTGAGCAGCATTACCACTGTGGGAGCACACTGACCACCAGGGGGCAGCTCCTGCATTGAGCGTCTGCCCCTGGTGGTCAGTGCGCATCATAGCGACCAGCTGACCAGTTGTTTGGTCATTCAGGTTGGTCACTTAAGCTTTTATATACATAGATAACCAACTGCCAGGGCAGTCATGGAGGAAGAAAGGATTTATCCTCATTTTCTTAATATGAATGCAGGTGCTCAGTAAAGGTGTTTGGCACTAAGTAGACACTCAGTTTTTGCCCATCAATTCTAAACCCACACAGAGTTCATAAGTTGTTTGGCTAACACCTAAATTTTATTTCCTGATTGCAATTTCAACCTTGCAGTTCCCAAGTTTGAATCTTGACAATTGATTGAGATAAAGTTCATAAAAAGCTTAGCACATAGCATTTAATATCATGACCATGTTCTAAAATCTGGAGGTCTAAATCTGCACAGTTAAGGGTCATTATATGTTAGTCTTGGTAAAGGTGTGCTCCTGAATTCCTAACTTATTATAGCGACCCTTGAACAACATGGCTGTGAACAGCAAGAGTCCACTTATATGGGGATTTTTTTCTATAAATACCGGAACTGTTTCCAATCTGTGGTTGGGAATCCATGATACAGAGTGCCAACTGTATATATTAATCTATGCCATTTTATATAAGGGACTTGAGCATCCTTGGACTTTACTATCCAGAGGGGGTCCTGAAACCAAATTTTTGATAAGTCCAAAGTTTTACATGAATTTTTAACTGCATGGGGATCAATGCCTCTATCCCCCATGTTGTTCAAGGGTCTACTATATAAGAGTTATGGATTTACGTGATTATTTAAACTATAATACAATTAATAGACAGATTATAAAATGTTATATATTATAAAATGAATGCTAATAAAAGAAAATGAAATTCAGAAAGGTATATGTTTATCTAGTAACTTTAAACCCCAATGTGGCAAATGCAGCCACATGGGAAGAGAATGTTGGCTGTCACTTAGTGACAGGTAATTATGGCTCGGCTTAGATTCTGCCAAAGCATGGTCCCAGAAAGAGTAGAACTGTGACTTACACCCTAACACGTGGTTTTTCTCTTGGCAGTTAAAGGGTTTAGCGGCACATAGTTCCCATAAAGGCCAGGTTTATCTATAGTGAAGACAAGGAAAGCTATTAACACCCAACCGGGCTTTGCAGAATACAATCTTAAAAATTACCCCTCAAGAGGGAACACTGAGTGTAGAGCTGGTGTATCCATAGAAAGCTTCAGAATATCATAACAGCTGAAGGAAGGTATTTCTCTCCTAAAGCCAGTCATTACAGAATGGAAGAAGAAACTACTTCAAATGCAGAGAGAGTAAAGCAAAACTTCAAGGAACAGGAAAAAATGACACCACCAAAAAACACAGTTTTCCAGTGCTGATCCCAAAGAAATGGAGATCTGTAATTTGTCTGATAAAGAAATCAAAATCGTTGTTTTAAGGAAGCTAAATGAGCTAAAAAATATAAACACCACCAACAAACAAACAAATAAGTAGAAAGACAATTTTTAAACATCAGAAAAACAATACATAAACAAAATGAGAAGTTTAGCAAAGATATAGAAATCATAAAAATGAACAGAACAAATTTTGGAGCTGATAAATGCAGTGAATAAAATTTTAACATAATAAAAGCCACATATGACAAGACCACAGTTAACATTATACTCAACAGTCAAAAGCTGAAAGCCTTTTTACTAAGATCAGGAGCAAGACAAGGATTACCACTTTCACCACTTTTATTCAACACTAGAGGCCCTGTGCACGAAATTCATGCACAGGAGGGGGTGTCCCTCAGCCCAGCCTGCACCCTCTCCAAACTGGGACCCCTCGGGGGATGTCCAACTGCCGGGCCTAAACCATCAGTCGGACATCCCTCTCACAATCTGGGACTGCTGGCTCCTAACCACTCACCTGCCTGATTGCCCCTAATCACTTCTGCCTGCCAGCCTGATCACTCCCTAAATGCTCCCCTGCCGGCCTAATTGACCCCCAACTTCCCTCCCCTGCCAGCCAGATTGCCCCCCAACTGCCCTCCCCTACTGGCCTGATCACCCCCAACTGCCCTCCCCTGCCAGCCCGATCACCCTTAACTGCCCTCCCCTGCCTACCCGATTGCCCCCAACTGCCCTCCCCTGCCAGCCTGGTCGCCCCCAACTGCCCTCCCCTGCCAGCCCAATGGCCCCCAACTGCCTTCCCCTGCCAACCTGGTCGCCCCCAACTGCCCTCCCCTGCTGGCCTGGTCACCCCAACTGCCCTCCCCTGCTGGCCTGATGGCCCCCAACTGCCCTCCCCTGCTGGCCTGGTTGCCCCTAACTGCCCTCCCCTGCAGGCCTTGTTCCCCCAAACTGCCCTCCCCTGAAGGCCTGGTTGCCCCCAACTGCCCTCCCCTGCAGGCCTGGTCACCCTCAACTGCCCTCCCCTGCTGGCCTGATCACCCACAACTGCCCTCCCCTGCTGGCCATCTTGTGGCAGCCATCTTGTGGTGGCCATCTTGTGGCAACCATCTTGTGACAGCCATCTTGTGACCACAAGATGGCGGCCATCTTGTGATGACATGGGGGGCGGCCATCTTGGGACAACATGGGGGTGGCCATCTTGTGATGACATGATGGCATTGCTTGAGGGTTCGAGGGCCACCTAGGCTTTTATTAGTATAGGTAACATTGGAAGTCCTAGCCAGAGCATTTAGGCAAGAAAAATAAATAAAAGGCATCCAAATTGGAAAGGAAGAAGTGAAACAGTCACTATTTGTGGATAATATGATATTATATATAGAAAATCCTAGAATCCACCAAAAAACTGTTAGCAAAGTTTCAAGATACAAAATAAATATTTAAAAATCAGTTATGTTTCTATACCCTAACAACACACAATCAGAAAGAGAAATTAAGGGGGGACCCCACTTACAACTGCATTAAAAAGAATAAAATACCTAGGAACAAATTTAACTGTGGAGGTGAAAGACCTATACACTGAAAACTATAAGATATTGATGAAAGAAATTTAAGAAGATACAAATAAATGAAAAGATATTTCGTGCTCACGAATTAAAAGAATTAATATTGTTAAGTATCCATACTACCCAAAGCAATCTACAAATTCAATACAATCCTATCAAAATTCCAACAGTATTTTTCATAGAAATAGAACAAATAATTCTAAAGTTTGTATGGAACCACAAAAGATCCCAAACAGCCAAAGCAATATTGAGAAAAAAGGACAACACTGGAGGCATCACACTACTTGACTTCAAACTATATTATAAAACCATAGTAATCAAAACAATTCCTCAAAAAAAATTAAAAATAGAAGAACCATATGATTCAGCAATTCTACTTCTGTTTATATATTTGAAGGAATTGAATCACTATTTCAAAGAGATGTCTGCACCCCACATTCACTGCAGCATTATTCACAGTAGCAAAGACATGGAAACAACCTAGGAGTCTGACTATGGGTAAATGGATAAGGAAGACGTTGTGTGGTGTGTACACACACACACACAACACACATACACACTCACACAATGGAATACTGAACAAGAAGAAAACCTATTTTTGCAACATGTTTGTACCTTGAGGGCAGTATGCGAAGTGAAATAAGTCAGGCAGAGAAAGACAAATTCTGAATGATCTCACTTAGGTGGAATCTAAGAAAGCTGAACTCATACAGGTAGAGAGTAGAATGCTGGTTGACAAGGGCTGGAGGCTGGGGGAATGGGCAGATGTTGGTCAAAGGGTACAAATTTTCTGTAGCAGATGAGTAAGTTCTGAGGATCATGCACAGTATGGTGACTGCAGTTAACAACACTATTATATACATGAAAGTTGCTAAGAAAACACATTTTAAATGTCCTCAGCACATAGAAAATGTAATTATGTGTGGTGATGGGGGTGTTAACTAACCTTATTGTGGTAATTATTTTGCAATATAGCCAATCTTCATGTGTATACCTTTAACTTACAGAATGTTATATGTTAATTATAAGTCAATAAGCTGGGGAAGAGCAATACAAAGAAACAAAGATAAAACGAGTATTTGTTAAGCACTCAGAAGAGTTGAGACATATTAAGTGTTTTTAAATAAGTAAAATAAAGGGGCATACGATTCACAGGCAAAAATAGACTTGTAACTAGATTATGTGAGCAATGTGCACAGAGCTGTGTTGAGCTTTGTTCTGGAAGCCTAGAAAGGGAAGAGGCCAGCCCTGTGGGGAGGCCAGGAAAGCCTTCTCGAAGAAAAGAGGGAAGACGGTCCTAAACCTGAATCCACAGCATAAGGGGTCCTCCAGAGGCCCTATAATGTGCAGGCACCCGAGTTGCCTTTCCTAGGCTGTCCACCATCTCGCCTTCTAGATCCTCCCAGGCCACAGGGAAGAGACAACCTCATGGAGAGAACACGCTCAGGAGCTGTGCCCCGAAACCTCACCCCAGATTCATCAGGCCGTGGCCAGCCAGCCTCCTACCTGCCACCACGCTTCACATGTAAGCCACCTGATTGGGTCGATGTTGGTCAGGATTGTGATTCCCCGAGGGGGCACTGAACAGCAGTGTTTTCTCTGTGTCCTGAGGGCCCGCGGTGAAGAGATGAGGAGGAGGCAGCGTTGGGAGCCATGGAGGAAAGGCAGCTCTTGGCAGGTCCCAGCCTTCCTCCTGTCTCTGCAGAGCTCTCTCACCCGGAATCCAAGTCCAGCCTGAGAGAGAACCAAGTCCAATCTGTGTGGGACAGTGGGGACCAGAAACTTCCCCTCACTTAATACTCCTAGCTGTGTGGCAGTGTCCTCCTGGCTGTGTGGCTGTGCCCTCCTGGCTGTGTGACTGTTCCCTCCTGGCTGTGTGGCAGTGTCCTGGCTGTGTGACTGTGTGTCCTCCTGGCTGTGTGGCTGTTCCCCCCTGGCTGTGTGGCTGTGTGTCCTCCTGGCTGTGTGACTGTGTCCTCCTGGCTGTGTGGCTGTGCCCCCCTGGCTGTGTGGCTGTGTGTCCTCCTGGCTGTGTGACTGTGTCCTCCTGGCTGTGTGACTATGCCCTCCTGGCTGTGTGACTGTTCCCTCCTGGCTGTGTGACTGTGACCTCCAGGCTGTGTGGCTGTGCCCTCCTGGCTGTGTGGCTGTGTGTCCTCTTGGCTGTGTGACTGTTCCCTCTTGGCTGTGTGGCTGTGCCCTCCTGGCTGTGTGGCTGTGCCCTCCTGGCTGTGTGGCTGTGTGTCCTCTTGGCTGTGTGACTGTTCCCTCCTGGCTGTGTGGCTGTGCCCCCCTGGCTGTGTGGCTGTGCCCCTCTGGCTGTGTGGCTGTGTCCTCCTGGCTGTGTGACTGTTCCCTCCTGGCTGTGTGACTGTGCCCCCATGGCTGTGTGGCTGTGCCCCCCTGGCTGTGTGACTATTCCCTCCTGGCTGTGTGGCTGTGCCCCCCTGGCTGTGTGACTGTTCCCTCCTGGCTCTGTGACTGTTCCCTCCTGGCTGTGTGACTGTTCCCTCCTGGCTGTGTGACTGTGTCCTCCTGGCTGTGTGGCTGTGCCCCCCTGGCTGTGTGGCTGTTCCCTCCTGGCTGTGTGACTGTGACCTCCAGGCTGTGTGACTGTTCCCTCCTGGCTGTGTGACTGTGACCTCCAGGCTGTGTGGCTGTGCCCTCTTGGCTGTGTGGCTGTGTGTCCTCTTGGCTGTGTGACTGTTCCCTCCTGGCTGTGTGGCAGTGTCCTGGCTGTGTGACTGTGTGTCCTCCTGGCTGTGTGGCTGTTCCCTCCTGGCTGTGTGACTGTGTGTCCTCCTGGCTGTGTGACTGTTTGTCCTCCAGGCTGTGTGGCTGTGCCCTCCTGGCTGTGTGGCTGTGTGTCCTCTTGGCTGTGTGACTGTTCCCTCCTGGCTGTGTGGCAGTGTCCTGGCTGTGTGACTGTGTGTCCTCCTGGTTGTGTGGCTGTTCCCTCCTGGCTGTGTGACTGTGTGTCCTCCTGGCTGTGTGACTGTGTGCCCTCCTGGCTGTGTGACTGTGCCCCCCTGGCTGTGTGGCTATTCCCTCCTGGCTGTGTGGCTGTTCCCTCCTGGCTGTGTGACTGTGCCCCCTGGCTGTGTGACTGTTCCCTCCTGGCTGTGTGGCTGTTCCCCCCTGGCTGTGTGGCTGTGCCCCCCTGGCTGTGTGGCTGTGCCCCCCTGGCTATGTGGCTGTGCCCCACTGGCTGTGTGACTATGTGACGGGTATTTTCAGGAACAAGCAATGCAAGCAGGAGCTCACTTACAGATGCACTCCGGAGGCCTCACGGGTGAGAGGACTGCAGCCTTCTCCCCTGGCGGCTGAATCTTCAGACAAAAACTCTTGTGGACAACCTCTATTCATCCCCTCCTCCAGGTCTGACTCTTCACCTACCATCTTTCCTTCGCTTTATGCCAAGCGGCTTCTCCTGTAACCCTATACCCATTAACTAATGTCCCACAGGGAATGAGGGGCCAAGGATGGGTCCATGAAGAAAAAAACACCGATCATCCTGCTTGGCTTCACCTCTGAAAGACTAGTTCACAGAGCTCGGCAGTTGACACCCATGGGAAGGAAGTAATGCCGGGTGCATTGTGGCGTGTTCACGGAATTCAGCGATGAACTAGCTTCAAGTCGGCACCTGCTGATGTACGTTGGGAGCATTTCACCTCGGGCGCTGCAGGTGTGTAGGATTCTCACACTCCCACCAGCAGGGGGATTGTTTATGGCCTTATTCACGGAGTTCCCCAAATATGTGTACAGTGTGAGCTCCATCCCTACAGCACTAACCCCTCTTTGTGGTCCTGGGATGGCCACATCTGTTGTGTTTGCTGGAGCCAAAGGACCAGAGAAAAGCAAGCACCGCCTTTTCCTCTGCCCTGTTCTGCCCACTGGAATGCCTCTCACCGGCACGTCTTGCCAACTAGAATTCCGAGTCCTGCGGTTCTCAGAGCGCGGTCCCCAGGCCAGCAGCATTAGCATCACCTGGTGGAACGTGATAGAAAACAGCTTCATGGGCCCCACCTGAGACCTAGTGAATTAGGAACGCTGAGGAGGGGCCCCAGGTGATTCTAAGATTCCTCTGTTCCTATCACTGCTACTCAGCGCTGCTCTCGTCCTGTAAAAACAGCTGTGAACATTATGTAAGATGAGTAAGTTCCACTGTGTTCTAATGAGACTGTATTTACAAGAGCGGGAGTCCCACTGTGGTCGCAGAGAGTTCATGTGCCAACGTCTGGGAGCCTTCTATGGTGTTTCAACTGTGGTAATTTTGATTTCAGCCATGTTTCTGATCCTGGCTTCTTTAGAAGTCTTTATTTTTTGTGGGTTTTTTATAACTTATATTTACCCACAATAAAAAAGAACAGGTGAAGCTATACAGAAAAGTACCAAGCACCATTGTATCTTTTCCAAAGGCCTGGGAAGTGTGCAATAGCCCCGTTGCATAACGAGGAAACTCAGGTACAGA
This sequence comes from Cnephaeus nilssonii, assembly GCF_951640355.1. Taxonomy (NCBI): domain Eukaryota; kingdom Metazoa; phylum Chordata; class Mammalia; order Chiroptera; family Vespertilionidae; genus Cnephaeus; species Cnephaeus nilssonii. The sequence continues at coordinate 77,629,811 of NC_137081.1, read as the reverse complement.
CAGGACACGGTCAGCGCCTGACATGCTGTACAGTCAACGCCGTGTTCCTCAAGCACAGCAGGTCCCGAGCCCATCATAGGACAGGAACCGTGTCTGCTGTGCAGCAGTGACCCGGGCCACGGTTACATTCAACCACGCTGCCCATCCAATGGGGCTTCCCCTAGCGCCCATTTTCACTTCCCTGATCTAGATATTTACTCCATGCCCCCTCCTCCTATTGGAGACCACTAACAAGAAACAGTAAAAATCGCTAATAACGTATTTTCAAAGTATTTAATATTGGCCCATGTATTTCCCTACACTTGTCAGAAGGGATCCATCCCAGAATCCTGCTCTGTTTCAGAGCATTTGGTCCTCTTTTCTCACCTCCAGTAAAGTGTGAACACTTTTCTACAGGGTGGGGAGGTTTGGTCTGACTGGGGAGGTACCTAGACCTCATTCTGAAGAGTTTTGACAACGTGATTCCTCCAAAATGGGGGTGGGGGCAGGAAGAGTGAGGCTCCGGGCCAGAAACATAATTATCAAGAAAATAAACTGAGGTGCTACGTATACTAACGGTGCAGGAGGAGTGCCAAGAATAAGCTAATGATGAAAAGTGTGAATAGACGCCTAGTGTTTTCTCTCTGATGTTTGTATTTAGGTGAGCGAGGTTATCTTGAGGTAACAAACTGCTCCCAAACTTCAGTGGCTTAATGCAACGAAGGCTTGGGGGTGATGCAGATTCCTCTTTAAGGCAGCTTTCCTCATGCTGTGGCTCAGGGTCCAGCCGCTTCAATGTGGTTCTGCTCCTAAAACTAAGCCTCCTGCGAAACCACAGGAGAGACAGAGAGTGGTGCGTGGGCTCTCCAAGGACTCCGAGGCGCAGCCTTGCCGCATGCCTGGAGGGGAGGGTGAGCTGGGCATGATGCTGAGTGATATTGGGACTCAAACCTTCAAAGCACCAACAGAGGGAGTTAGCTAATCCAAAAGCCGACCACAGTTTAGAGGAGTGAGCAAGGAGGGTTTTTAATATCATGTGAATATAATAAACATCTATTAAACACAGATCCCTGACGTCATGGCTCCCAGCACAAGCCTGCTCAGGTTTTACTGTCATTACCTCCACACTTGGCTGGACTCAGATCCGCAGGTGGACACAAACAGAAAGACTGTCTGAGAAGGAGGACAGACAGTGAATGAACACCATTAAAAACAAACGCAGAGATGAAAACAAGGCCGGCAGAGAAGGGCCTGCTGTGTCTGTCTCCTCTCTCTCTTCACTCTCCTTGGCTCTGTCCCTTGGTTCAGGTACACCTACCTCTTGCTTTATCCACTTCCATTTTTCAAGCTGGAAGATGATATTGGATAAAACCTTGAAAGGTAAGGGCTCCAAGAATCTTCTCGCTATGCTTATGCTCTCTCCACTGACCCCTCACCTGGCCAGCACATGGTCCCACCACTAATACATATGGTTACCTGAGTAACTATTGTGTGCCACATGCAAGTTTAGGAGCTTTATATGTGTTCACCTTAAAACCACAACAGCCCTGCGAGGAAGATATCATTGTACCCACTTTGCAGATTAGAAAACTAAGAATGAACTAAGTTGTGTAATTTCTATACAAGGTTGCACAATTAACAAATAGCAAAACTGGAACCTCAGCTCAGGTCTGATGACTCCAAAGCCACTCTGTTACCTCTGTTGTCTTCCAAATCACTGCTCTTGTTTTCATTTATCAAACATTCAGGGAGTGCCCACAGCGCATCCTGTAGTTTTACAGGGGTCAACAATGCAGAGGCATGTGCCTGTGAGTTGCTCATGGTCTAAATCAATGCCACAAGTGTCATGGCAAAGACATGCACATGGTGCTCGGGCATCGCAGAAACGAAAGGTGCCATCTACCTGGAGAGGATGGAGAAGGCTTCAGCGAGGAGGGAACATGGACTGACTGAGGAGGCAGGCTTAGTGGTTGAGGGTGGGGTAACTAGGTGCCCTTTGGTGCCAATGAGACAATGGCAGGCCTGTGACGTTGGTGGTTTACAGGTCCCTAGTGGGAGGACATAGATCACAGGTAGTGCTGGCTGCTCATGGCCACCACCACACCACACAACACCACACCCCAACCCACTTCGAGCTGCCCTTGGTTTCAGGCAGCAAATCTGGGTGTTGGGACTTTGGTCAAGATGAACTCTTCACACAAGTGCCCAGAATGCAGATGTGGCCAAAGCTGCTGAGAAAGGACTACAGCAGCCCAGGGCCTGGGCCTTCCAATCTCCCAAGTGAAATTCGCCTGTGAGAGTTTCCCCTCAAGCAGACAAGGAACAGTGTAGTGCAGTCGCAGGGTGCGGTGCCCAGGCCAGCAGCAGCACCTGGAAATATGATAGAAATGCAAATTCTCAGGCTCCATCTCAGACCTGCTGAGTCAGACACTCTGTGTCAGTTTTTAATCTGTGGGGAAATCTCTCTATTCTATTTCTTTCCCAAAAAAATTGTTGAGAACTTGAAGGGCCTACTAGGGTTGGTCATTCAATGTTTGCCTGGGCCTAAACCCCCACCCCACTTCCCTAGGACCAGCCCAGGCCCACCTCTCAAGACCACAAAGTCTCAGCACGTTCAGGGAGGCTATCACATTGTATGGAACAAAAGCTTGTTGGATGTATTAACAAATGGAGTAATGGGTTGCTTGCTTTTCGAGGGGAGCGTGGAAGTAGATGAGTGAACACTGAGTCTTGACAGGAGCGGGAGAGAGAAGGGTGTCCTGGAGCAGAGACTAGAGGGCCCCTTGTACATGGTGCCACAAAAGCACAACCACGCTCTGGGCATTGTCCTAGAAGCCAAGAGAAGGAGCAAGAGACAGAAAACACAGGAACCCACCCCCACACAAGGGAGCAATTAGACCACAGAGCACTTCAGTTTAGCACAGTGTTTACTGAGCAACCCGCTCTGTGCCAGGCACTGTGAAGCAAAGAGAATACAGAGGAGGGGTGAGCATGTGGGCTCTGCACCAGTGTCTGGGTTTGAATCCCCACCTGGTGTGATGCTCAGTCAGTGGTACCTGTATAGCCAGGCCAGCTTTGTGTGCAGGTAGCATATGTTAGAGTGGCCATAGACTTGCCTTTGATTGGCCAGTACCTGGATCATCCGAAATGCTTTGATTGTCACCCACATTGTCACGTAAGCCTCCCACACCACCATTTCCCTATCTCTGAAATAGGAACAGTGCCCACCTTATAAGGATAAATGAGTTAACATAAGAACTATGTATAGAATGGTGCCTGGTGCATACGTTCTCAATAAATATTACCTGTGATAATTCTCTCCCAAAGCCTGAACAGAGCCTGAGCAAAGGCCAGCATCCCAGCGATAAGATCTCCAGAGTGGTCTGAGCTGCTAAAAGCAGAAGCTTGCTTCCCACGGTGACTTAATTCCAGGGCTAGGCCTTCACCCTCGGCTCGGGGCAGTGGGACACAGCTGATGGCCACAGCTATGGGGGTAGGATGACACTATTGCCTGTCTCTGGCCCAAACGGAGCCTTTGCACACACACACACAGACTTCTCTCCCCAGAACATGCAGATGTCCTGGCACACGTGCTGGACAGGCCCTGGAGCCCACGCAGATGCAGAGAAATATTTAGATCCAATCAAAGGCACTCCAGACTGTTGGCGCTTATTTTAGATAAACAGGATAAGCAGACTTGGCCTACATGGGAACTGGTAATAAATACTCCCTTTTTGTCTTTCCAGTTCTTCAGAGTCAAATGCTCCAAGTCTAAATGCCTCGTGGGGAATGTCTGAAGGATTTATGAAGTGTTTGTTTATTTATAGGACAGGTGGCCTTAGCCTCATGCTAGACAGCTGGAAACTGAGGACCAGTGAGCGTAGGTGGCTTGTCATGAGGCTCATGGACATTTCTGGTGGGAAAATAGCAAAAAATCATCACGCTAGAAGTGTACCGCCCTTCCATTCACTGGCCAGGGGGAGCCTCGTCAGCACTCTTCTCCCCCAAACACTCACCCGCCACAGCTTTTCTTGGAGATGCCCATGTGCACAGACACCCACACACGTCGACAACAGTTATTTTTGGCTTCAGGCAAAGAGCAGAGTGGCTCATCTCTGCAAAGATGGCAGATCCCTGGTCATACAACTCTCACCATCACCCCCTTCAGCATGAACCAGTGAAAGTTCGTTCTATACATGCTCTCATACATTCTGGACACAAAAGAGAGAGTTGGGTGCATATCTTTTGCATCCTACAATAGGCATGTGGCAATGGGGCAGAATTTAAAATAACTACATAGATCTCAGTAGAGAGACAGTCAGGATAATATGCAAGTATTAAAATGAGGGGGGAAAAACTTGATATGGTTCCTTGCAACTTTTAAAGCAGACCCAGGCAGGAAGACCTTACTTGCAACCATGGAGAAAAGGAGAAACAAAATAGTATATATCATGCCACAGGTGCAAACCTACATATGTATGCCATTTCTTTTGAGACTCCAAACCACCAAAATAAGCTCCATCTATATATATAAAAGCCCAAGTGACCGTCCGTCCATTCGATTGTTCAACCATTTGACCAGTAGCTATGACACGCACTGACCACCAGGGGGCAGACGCTCAATGCACAGGCATGGAACAGACTGATGAATCTCAGAGGGAAGCGGGGAGGGTAGAGGGCAGGAGGGGATTAACCAAAGATCTTATATGCATACTAGAGGCCTGGTGCATGGATTCATGCACTGGTGGGGTCCCTCGGCCTGGCCTGCGGGGATTAGGCAGAAACCGGCTTTCTGACATCCCCCAAGGGGTCCTGGATTGTGAGAGGGCACAGGCCAGGCCGAGGAACCACACTGGTGCATGAATCCGTGCACCGGGCCTCTAGTATCCTTATAAAAATGAATATGTAACTAAAAGAAACCTTTTTTCCCATCATGAGAAATCATGAAAGACACCAAAATACTTTTATCCTGTAACACTCTTACATGTTTAGGCTTAATAGGCACTACCATCATTTTGTTAGTTGGACAACAATTTCATGAAAGGTGCCTAATGTGCATACCTTTAAATTGGTGCTCATTCACTAGAGGCAAGGAGGGAAGGACCCGACAGTGAGAGGGCACAGTCCTCTCCATGAGAGGTCTAATCAGCACCCCAACCACAGCACATGGCAATGACAGGAGAGCAGGATGGCCAAGGACCATCAATCCTTCCTGCCACATGTCTAACTCCTTTTTGGTCTATTGAAACTGCCCAGAACCCGAACCCAACCCTCCATTCTTTTCTTCTGTCCTAACCAGTCTCCAGCCTTTCCCCTTTGGTTACCAGAAAGGATCTTGGCCAGATTAATTTTCTGGAGCCAGACATGAGCATACCAGTGGTGACCACCAAGCTTCTCAGACGCAGGAAGCCATCTGCACAGTCGTCCTGCTGCCCCTGGGTCACCCCAGCCCTCGCTCCCTCAGCTACTCTGCCACTGCGGCTGGAGCAGCTTTGACATGACCCCTCCGGCCACTGTACACCAGCTGAGAATCTTCATCCCTCTCCATCACCTTTTCCAAGTTCTTCAACTCTAACTCAAATTCCAACACTTCCAGTCTTCCTTGACTCCTCTAGTCTGAAGGGTTCTCTTGCCCAAATTTTAAAAGCGATAGAATTTGCTGCGACTCTATTTGCTACCATGTTGAGAAAGCTATGGGGAGAGAAGCTGAGATAGACATGTTTACATACAAGAATAAGACGTTTTGGCCTTTCTGAAATGGACGAAGGGACACATACATCAATTTTTATCTAACTTTCCAGCAGAATGTTTGAAATTAAAAAAACACATTTTTAAAGGACAAAAATCAATGTTAGCAAGAGTATTAAGCAAATGAACTCTCATTTACTGCTAGTAGGAGGGTAAATTGGTGGATCACTTTGGAAAAATACCAGTAACTACTATAGTTTGGCATAAGCTTACTGAATGCACCAGCATTTCCAACAAAACAAGTGTATGAATGCAGCAGCAGAGGTACGCTGGAGTGATCACAGTTGCACTAACTATAATAGCCAAACACTAGAAGCAACCCAAATGTTCATTTACTATGATGCAATAAATAACTCGAATGAATAAATACAATCACTTAAAATACAGCAATGTAGGACACAGACAATAGGGGGGTGAAGGTCTAGGCTGGGGGTGCCAGGGTGAACTGGGAGAGGTCAACGGGGGGGAAGGGGGACATATGTAATACTTTCAACAATAAAAAATGTAAAAAAGAAAATAATACAATAATTAATTAATAATATTAAAAATGAAATATAGCAATGTAAATGAATGATCTCAGCTACATACAACTTGGATAAATCTCACTAAGATAACTGAATAGAAGCCAATCACAAAAGAAAGGGGGTAATGGTTAGAAAGGAACACAAAGAGGTATCTGTGATTCTAGTACCATTCTGTTAGTTGATCTGGAGGCTGATTACATGGATCTGTTTATTTTGTGAAAATTGATCCAGCTCTGCACTTTCGATAAGTACAATTTCTCTTATACATGTCATATAATAATTACATTAAGGCATGTGTGTGTTTGTGGGAGAGAGATGATCCCAACTGGAGAACGGGCAGAGAAGGAAATCGTCCAGAGACGAAATAATATCCATGAGCACAGAGGGCTGGTGTGATGGGTGCGAGCTACACAGTTGCACACGGATACCCACTGATAGGTCCTGAATTTGGATCAGGGTTCTGCTGTCGATGTCTTACAGTTCTTAATAACTCTTGAACCAGGGGCCTACACTGTCCTTTCATTCTGGGCCCCCTGAATTTCATAGCTAATCCTGAGTACAGGTTATTGCCAGCTCCCAATACCTAGAATCCAAAATTCTTCCAGTAGATCCAACAGCAGGTCACTGAATTGAATAGACTCAACCTCGAAACACTTTGGATGCCTTGTCAAGGAAACTAGAATTGCAGCTGCCTTCCTTACTGTAGAGTCCAGAGAAGCCAGTTGATTTCACAGCCCAGGGTAGGGCAATAGGCGTTGAGGAGGGGAGGATAGGAAAGAGCTTCTGCCCTCTGAGTCCTGAGTTAGTTCCTGAATGAGTCTGGAAACCCTGATACTAGAGCGTTTCCCACTCTATCATGGGCTTGTCTCAGCTCCTCCTTCTCATCTAGCCTCCCTTAGGGAGCAGGTGTTGACTGGTACTGCTCCAGGGGAGGGTCTTTTCAGCATTCTGGGTGTGGAGGAGGGATGAGTGTGCCCATCTGAGGGGCACTACCAGATCTACAGCCATTTCCTCCATCCTGTCTTCTACACGTTATACTGGTGACATCTGCCTTCTACATGCCTCTCCCTTGTCTTGGTTCTCAAAGTATTTAGAACATGGGTGGGAAAAGGGCACTGATCAAGTGTGTGACCATCTAGAACATTGCTGTGCTTTGCTTTCTCTTTAAAAATGGCAGCAGAACTCTTGTGTAAGAGCCGCCTACCAAGTGTTCCATGACTACGTCCACAAGGCGAGCACCAGCCTCCAAGCTGGCCACTGTGTGGTCGGCTTCCAGGCAGGAAGCCCGGCATCTCTGCTAAAACCTGTCCTCAAACACTAATGAGCATGTTTCTGCTCTCCCTCCTCCCTCCCACCGCTGGGTGCCTTCGGAGACAGGAATCCAGCCTGTGGACTCTGGGCAACCCGGCCGCTGAGGTTACTGACTCCTTCAGTCCTGGGAGTCAACTAGGTGGCTTCTCACCTTGAAAATCATTTTCTGCTGAATTGCATCCAATTCCACACCCTGGGTTGCACAGTTGAACAGTTGACAACACAGCCTGACCATCGCCTCTATTTTCTGCCTGAATTTTACTCACAGTTAATCTGCTGAAGGCCCAGGGGATTTTCTGGGGTTATTTCACCTGAAAGCAATAGTGCTTTGGTTTTCAACTGAGAACAGATAAAATTCCCAGTCAAACAGCCGCTCCTGCTGAGTCCAGGAAACAAGGCTGGTGGCTGCACTAAATTTCAATTAGCCCCAAGGAAACATTTTCTTCTCATGCGACAGTAGGAATAATGTTTGTTTCTTTACCTGCTATCAACCTACTGAGTTCCAAATATGAGCCAGGCATTTTTGTGACATGCTCACCTGTGGGAACCTGTGCCTCAGTGACTCACTCTATCCATGGGGTCTTTTACCTGAACAATTTCATATCACCTTTCAATCATTCCCTCATTCATTCATTTATTAGGTGCTTATTCATTCAGCATCATAGCACTAAAGGATATTCATTCTCCTACCCTACAATCCCTCCGTAGAACTTTCTTTATGTCTTCAATGCTTGGTTCATAGAACCTCTCCAGCAAAGTCTTCCTTGATTAAATCCTCTCTATTCTGATTAAAGCCTTCTGATCTGACCTATTTCTTCTTATGTCCAATCAGTATCAACTGCTTAGTCTGTTTAGAACTGAATTCCCAGCACTAACCCCCATGGCTCCCCACGTCTTAAGCTCCAGTCCAGTCCAGTGATGTTCAGATGAAGAGGATTGGCAGTGAACCAGAGTCTAAAGGAGAGTCCTTACCATCCTACCTAATAATAGACAAATATGCAAATTGACCATACCTCCAACACGCCCACAAGCCACACCCACCATCCAATTAGAGCGAGTATGCAAATTAACCCAAAACAAGATGGCTACAGAAGGTTTCCTAGGTAACAGAGGAAGCCAAGCTTTCCGCCTGCCCTTGCCAGGCCTAAGCCTCCACTCAAGCTACAAAGTTTCAATTATAGAAAGTAAACAAATTCAAACAAATGGCGGCAGGATGGAGCTTGAGAGAGCAGGCCAGGGTTGCCGCCGGCAACAGGGGAAGCAAAGCTTCCCACACACCCTGGCCGGGCCCACCCGCTTAAGGCAACAAAGTTTCAATTATAACCCCAACAAAAATGGCTGCCGGCCTCAGAGGGAGCCCCAGGCTTGGCTCCACTCCAGGCTACAAAGTTTCAATTGTAGAAGGAAAATAAATTCCAGATACCAGGGTCTCCGCTTGGGTTGCCAGGGAGCGTGGCCGGCCTGCAAACCACCACAGGCCCCTCGCTCAGGCCGCCCCACACCTCAAGGGAACCCCCACCTGATCCGGGACACCCTTCAGGGCAAACCAGCTGGCCCCCACCCCTGTACCAGGCCTCTATCCTATCTAATAAAAGAGTAATATGCAGATTGATCATCACTGCAACACACAATATAACTGCCCCCATGTGGTAAAGATCCTGCCCCATGTGGACACAAGATGGCCACCACAAGATGGCCAGCAGGAGAGGGCAGTTGGGAGGCACCCGGCCTGCAAGGGAGGGCAGTTGAGAAGGACCAGGCCTGCAAGGGAGGGCAGTTGGAGGTGATCAACCCTGCAGGAGAGGGCAGTTAGTGGTGACCAGGCCGGCAGAGGAGGGAAGTTGGGGGCAAACAGGCTGGCAGCGGAGTGGTTAGGGGGTGATCAGGCTGGCAGGCAGAAGTGGTTAGGGGCAATCAGGAAGGCAGGCAGGCAAGCAGTTGGGAGCCAGCAGTCCTGGATTGTGAGAGGGATGTCCGACTGCCCATTTAGGCCCAATCCTGGGGCAGTCGGACATCCCTCAAGGGGTCCCATATTGGAGAGGGTACAGGCTGGGCTGAGGGACAACCCCCCTCCATGCACGAATTTCATGCACCGGGCCTCTAGTTCCTTTATAATTTATAAAAAGCATATCCAATATTACACTGTATTTCAAATGATCAATATTTCTATTGATATTTGCAGTATAGGTTGATAAAATATCCCTGATCTGGGGGAATACAAGGAAAATATACTGATTATCAATGGGACTTGTCCCTGAAGGGAGTGCTCAGACCCTGAGCTGAGGGAAGGCAAGGTTTTGTTGTCAGTCTGCCCTAGATAAATCTCTGCCCCCAGAACAAGACCTAGGTTTCATGTCTTTGTCCAAACTCTTCTACATAGAATGCCCTTCCCTCTTTTCTATAAAATCCCACCTCTTCTCAGTTCCAAATATTACTGTATACTTTAAGATTTTGTTGGTTCTACCAAACTTAAGAGGCCTTTCTTCTTCTAAACACCCTAGAACAGCAGTCACCAACTGGTGGTTGGCGGACCACTGGTGGTCTGTGAGGTCCGAAAGGTTGGCGACTGCTGCCCTAGAAGATGCCTCATCTACAACACTAATTGCACGGTGGTAAATATTAACACACTTACTGTGGTAAATATTCACCCACCCTCCTAGCAGTAAGCTCCCTGAGGATAGGAAGCATGCACAGCAATTATGCCTTTTACTCCAGAACCCTAAGATGTAACAAAGATCACTTCATTCTTTCTTTCACCCAATTTAAATTGGCACTAAGCCCTACCAGCTGGCTGGAGAAACATTAAATTTCAGCCATTGGTGGGCTCCCTCCTCATATCTTTCCTCCCACTATCACCATGAGACTATACAATATAGTTTACAAGGCACCAGGTAACATGGACAGGAGTCTCCTCCTTTTAGTTGGGTGATATTAGTTTTGGGGCTCACTGTGCAAGTCCACCTGGTCAAGCTGAAGCAGGGGGCTCTACCAACTCATGCCCATCTCCAAAGTCCAATCTAAAGACTGTTCTCAATGGGGCCTTCCCAGACTTTCCACTGGTCACATCTTTATCTCTTTTGAGTTCCATCTCCTTACCCACATTTGACGTTGACTGCATTCTAGCAGCTGCCCTGGCATCTATTTTGTATACACTTACCCCCTTCAGTAGCCCCATCCTCAGTCTTCAAAGGAAAAAATTATCTTAGTCACATTTGCTTTTCCTTCCAATAGCTAAAATAGTGCCTCGTATACTAAATGAAGGTGTTCAAGGGATACTTAATAATCTCCTGTCCCTTCCTCTTAATTTCAAGACACACTTTCTGGGACATAGGACCAATCCTGTAGCGCTCAGCTCAAATATCCCTTCACCAGGGAAGCTGTCGCCTGTCATCACAGCTATTTGTGTCATTATATAATCATGTTTATTTGGACCACTAGACTACAAGCTCCATGAGGGCAAGAATGGCATCTGTCGGGAGCGACCTCAGTTGACAAAGTCCTGAGAGGGCAGGTTTCACAAAGTGGCCTGCCTATTCCCAAGGTTAGTCATACATCCTGCCCCCCTTAGGCTTAGAGACCCCTAAGCACAATAGTTTAGTAATCACACATTCTGCCCCCTAAAGCTTAGTTAACCTTTAAGCACAGTTAATGTATAAGCGTAATTATCCTTCAGCAAGAAGCATGGCTAGATTATATGATGGAAAGGAATTTAGGTGGTGTCAGAGGTGTGTGTATAGGTATAGCCGTTAGGATCTTAGCCAAGATAAGGAGCTTTGTGTAAAGGTCAGTAGGAAACCTTAAACAAAGGGGTATAATTATGCTTACCACATAATAGGAATGATGTAATATATGGAATGTAACTGACCCTGTATAAAAGTGTGGAGAAAAATAAACTCGGGATGGCAAGCGGGAAGTGCTTCCATCCTCCCGATCCCATCCTGTTTTCTGTCTGTCATTTCTCATCCTCAGCCCCCTTGCAGGTACTGTTCCACTGATGCCGGCAGGCATCTATTTTTGTTAACTCTCTTTACTCCCTGCCTAGAGGCCTGGTTCCCAGTAGCCAGTCAAATAAGAATTGACTTCAGACCCCAGCTGGTTTGGCTCAGTGGATAGAGTGTCAGCCTGAGGACTGAAGGGTCCTGGGTTTGATTCTGGTCAAGAGCACATGCCTGGGTTACAGGCTCAATCGCCAGTGGGGGATGTGCAGAAGGCAGCCAATCAGTGTTTCTCTCTCATCATTGATGCTTCTATCTCTCCCTCTTTCTCTCCCTTCTCTGAAATCAATAAAAATATATTTTTAAAAAAGAATTGACTTCAGTAATAAAGACTTCCTCTTCTACCCTCAAGCTATTTATCTTCCAGCTGTGCTTGTGTTGTCTGAAGTGGTGAGATATGTTCAAAGAATAGTCCTCTCCTAAAGTAAAAACAGAAGCACCTCCCCACGGGATCTGCTTTGGGAAGCAGAGTGAGAATCAAGATCCTTGTCCACCTCTCAGCCTCTTTCCACCACCTCCGCTTCACTCTCACACCTCTGCTTCTGTTGGGAAAAACCCTTACCCCTTTCAGCTTCTTCACAAGAGAGATCCATGCAGACTTGAGCAGAAATGTAAATTCCCTCAAGCATCCAATAAAAGCCCTTTATGGGCCACTCAGGCCATTCCTTAAACACTATTTTCTGCCTGTAGAATGTGCAGCAATAGAGATTTTAACAGGTTTGGCTGAAAGTAGCAAAGAATTTAATTAATTTAATTAATTAATGTGCTGGGCGCCCGAGGGCTACAGTGCTAAGTGACAATGACATGATGACATCGTAGACTAGCCTAGGGGACTGTGAGGAGACTGGCTCCCAGGCTGATGGAAGAGATCATATTTAGCTGTCTAAAGTTTACATTGGCCTGGGTCTGTACTTTCCCATGCAGTAGCTGCTAGCCACCTGTGCCTATTAAATGTAAAGTCAGTGAACAATTAAGTTTCTCCGTCTCAGTGGTAACATGTCAAATGCTCAGTAGCCACATGTGCCTATTGAACAGTGAGTGCTACATCACATTCCTACCCATCCAGCAAGTTCTCCGGAGCAGCACTGCTCTAGATGCCCAGAACACACACCACGGTGAAAAACCATCTCAGCAAGAGACCTGCACTTAAGTGGGGACACTTAATAAACATCCACTCTTTTTCACTACGTGCCAGATTCTATTGTATCTGCTGTACTCACAGCATATCACTAAATCTGCACAGCTTGGGATATATGGGGTATAATATTAACCCCCAAACTCATTTGCTAGTACTGCCATTGCAAAATATCACTGACTGGGTGGCCACATTTGACAGAAAATGAAATGAGACAGATGAATAACTCTCCTTTCCCACTTCCTTTTTGTTTCTCTTTGCCTTTCTATTTGGGCATTAATACCTCAAGTTGACAAATAGTCCTCCCTATTCGTAACTCCAAACACAGAACCATATCTGAGAGGGCAGCCTCCCAGGCTGAGAATGAGCAGCCATGCATCTCACTGGGCAGGCTCAGTTCAGTGCAGCATGGAGCTCAGGATGAAAGAATTCAGGAATGCCATCATCACCCAGTGGGAGTTTTGTTTTGAAATATACTAATTACCAAACCAGTATGATGGGCCAGGAGTAAAAAGCAACAATTCTCCACAAAAATAAAAACATTCAGCCTGCTCGCTCGCTCTCTCTCTCTCTCTCTCTCTCAATCATACAATGAGAGCGTAGGCAATTGGAATTCACAGATAATTCCAAAGATTTTATCTGGCAAGTGACAGCAAGCGAACTCATCTTCAGAGGCTTCAAGGCCAATTCTAATGTAATAAACAGAGATAGAAGTTGTGTGACTGCAACACACACACACACACACACACACACACACACACACACACACACACACACACGGAGCTTGACTTGGAGGAAGGAATGGGAACCAGCCCAGATACCCATTCAGGCTTGACGTGCTCCTGCCCAGCCCTTAGACTGCGTGTTCATAAACTCACCACTCATTCAGGACCTTTGTGCTTAACGCAAATTAATTAAACTGCCATGCAACTCATTTGGCCATTATTGAGGTTTTAAAATAATTAAGAGTGAAGGCAACTCATTAAAGCCTTTGCAGGCTGCTGTAGCCGTTTGTGAATTATATAAGTTCCATATTAATACGATTCCTCTGTGACTGCAGATTAGCTGGGAGATATCCATTCAGTTGGAATAAAAAGGCAACAGTAGCCGTGACATCCTTTTGTTTCATATTCCCTGACAGCTTTCCAGGGAGCTCAGTGTGAAGGTACAAAAATAGTGTGCTATATTTCTATAGCATTTTACAAATAGGATAACATTGTTTATTCCACTTGATCTTCCCACTGATCCTATGAGTTTGGTAAGGCTCTTATTATTCTCTTTGTTTTACACACAAAAAACTAAAGCTCAAAAAGCTTAAGTACCTTAAGGAAGGGAACAGAGTCAAATACCCAAGCCTGCTAACTCCCCATCCAGTGTTTTCCAGGACGCCATAGTGCCCCTCTTTCTAAAGAACCGAGCTTCTCCAAAAAGAGCTCCATTCTCCCACTTTAACTGTCTGAAATTTCCAAAGGGAAAGATTCATTACTTTGGCTTAAAACAAGGATTCCCATGTTAAAACAGAAGAGGAGTTTCACCGACAGATGGAAGAATAGAAATATTTTTGTTGCACTCTCCCTTTACAATTCCATTAAAACTACAAAAAGAAACAAAAGATTCACTTCTGTGGTTTCTTCTAAGAAGATTATAGTTTTAGCTCTTACATTTGGTCTGCGATCTGTTTTGAGTTAATTCTTGTACATAGTATGAGATAGGGGTCCAAATTCATTCTTTGGCGTGGATGTCCAGCTGTCCCAGCATCATTTTCTGAAAATCTGTTTTTTCCTTATTAAATTGTCTTGGCTCCCTTATAAAAATTCAACTGATCATAAATGTAAGGTTTTACTTCTGGACTCCCAATTATATTACTGAACCTGCATGTCCACCTTAAGCCAGGACCTCACAGTCTTAATTATTGTTGCTTTGTACCAAGTTTTGAAATTGGGATATGTGAGTCCTCCAAAATCGTTCTTCTCTAAATTATTTTGGCTATTCTGAGTCCCCATTCTATATGAGTGTTAGGATCATCTTGTCTATTTTTGGAAAAATCAGTTGGAATCTTGATAAGGATTGCACTAAATCTGTACATCAGTATGGGAGTATAGTCATCTTAACAATATTAAGTCTTCCAATCCATGAGCATAAGAAGTCTTTCCATTTACTAAAGTTTTCTTTAATTTATTTCAATGAAGTTTTACAGTTTTGGGTGTGTAATTTTTACATGTTTTCTGTTAAACTTATTCTAAGTATTTTATTCTTCTTGATGTTATAGAAATGGGATTGTTTTCTTAATTTCATTTTTGGATTGTGCATTGCCATTGAATAGAATTACAATTATTTTTAAATATTGATCACATATCCTGCAATCTTGCTGAACTTGTTTATTAGCTCTAATAATGTCTGGTGTGAATTCCTTAAGATTTCTTATATAAAAATCATGTCATCTGCAAAAGAGATCGTTTTATTTTCTCATCTGGATGCCTTATATTTCTTTTTCTTGCCTAATGGCTCTGGTTAGAACCTCTAGGATAACGTTGAGTAGAAGTGACGAGAGTAGACATCCTTGTCTTGCTCTTTATCTTGGTGGAATGACTTTAGTTTTTAAACATTAAGTATGATGTAGGCTGTAGGTTCTTCATAGATGCTCTCTTCAGATTGAGGAAGTTTCCTCTATCCTAGTTTGTTGAGTGTTTTTAACATAAAGAAGTGTTGAATTTTGTCAAATTCAAATAAATGCATTTTTTGCATTTATGAGATGATCATATACGGTAGTTTTTATCTTTTATTCTATTAATATTGTATTACATTGATTAACTTTTGTACCTTGAACAAATCTTGCATTCCTGGGAAAAGATCCCACTTGGTCATGGTACATAATATTTTGATATTGCTGGATTGGTTTGCTAGTACTTTATAGAAGGTTTTTTTAGTCTATAGTTGTAAGGGATATTAGTCTATACTTTTCTTATGTTATCTTTGTCTTGTTTAGAATGAGTTGACAAATAGTCCTCCCTATTCTATTTTTGTAAAGACTTTGTGAAAAATTGGTCTCAGTTCTCCTTTAAATGTATGGCAGAATTTGCCAGTAAAGCCAACTGTCCTGGGGAAGTTTTTAAATATTTTAAAGGAAGGAAGAGAGAGAAACATGGGTGAGAGAAAGAATCATTGATCAGCTGCCACCTGTAGGCCCCCTACTGGTGATCAAACCTGCAACCCAGGCATGTACCCTGACCAGGAATTGAACTGGTGACCTTTTGGTGCATGAGACGATGTTCAACTAACAGAGCCACACCAGCCAGGGCAGGAATTTTTATTACTAATTCAATATTATTATTTGTTATATATCTATTCAAATGTTCTATTTCTTCTTGAGTTAGTTTGGGTAATTTCTTTCTTCTAGGAGTTTGCCCATCTCATCATAATTTTCTAATTCATTGGCATGTAATTATTCATGGCCTTATAATTCATCTTCATTTCTGTAAGGTGAGTCGTGAGGTCCCCTCTTTCATTGCTGATTTTATTAATTTGAGTTTCTTCTCTTTTATTTTCTTTGTCTAGTTAAAGATTTGTCAATTCTGTTTATCTTCTCAAAGACCACTAGGATAAACAAGATGGAAGATTTACTTACTCACATTGTAATAATTCCCAATGCAGAGAGGTCCCTGCTAGGTTAATGCAACAGCTGCAATGTAATAGGGGATCCAGGTCACTTCCATGTGTCTGCTCTGTAATTCTCATGTTGGCTTGGCTCTTGCCTGTCTCTCTGCATGGCTGCCACATCTGTAGGTATTCATGCAGATGTCATAGTGTAAGAAGATTAAAAGAGCAAAACAAAACATTTTTAAAGACTCTCCTGCAAACCCTCCCTTACATTCCATTGCCAGAAACTGAGTCCCATGCCCTCTCTTTATCCAGGCTCTAGCAAGGTAACTGGAACTCCTGTGATGGGCATAAATTACAGCTGATCCTTGGACAACATGGGTTTGAACTGTGCAGGTCTACTTATAGGCAGATATTTTTCTTTTTTTTTAATATATTTTATTGATTTTTTACAGAGAGGAAGAGAGAGGGATAGAGAGTTAGAAACATCGATGAGAGAGAAACATCGATCAGCTGCCTCTTGCACACCCCCTACTGGGGATGTGCCCGCAACCAATGTACATGCCCTTGACCGGAATCGAACCTGGGACCTTCCAGTCTGCAGGCCGACGCTCTATCCACTGAGCCAAACCGGTTTCGGCACAGGCAGATATTTTTCAACTGACTTGCACAGTTCAATTGACCGGCAGAGTTCAAATCTGTGTGTGTGTTTTGCAAGGGTCAACTATATTTTCCATCTGATTAAGAATCCATGGATGTAGAAGGCCATCTCAATCCTGCATTGTTCAAGGGTCAAGTGTAAGCAGGACACATAGGAAAGGGTGAGACCAAACAAAATTATGACAAGAAAGAAGGGACTCAGCAGATACTGCCTGGAGCTGAAACAGGTATTTAAACAAATGTTCTGATTCTAATTCCTGACAGTTTTTTATAATTTTATTTATGAATTTTAGGATTTTTTTAAAAAAAATAAAAAAACATATATTTTATGCTAGAAGAAACATTGATTAAAAGTTCAGCAATTATTTGATAATCCTTTTCTTTATTCTTATCAATAAATAACTTCTTATTTGAGTAAAATACATAGTATAATTCAAGTTTCTAAAATAATAAAACCAACTCATAAATGGTAGCTATTTTTACTAAAATACAAATAACCTAAAGAGCAGTCATATTACAATGTAACTGTCTATAGTTATTAATGTCATTATCAGCCATCAAAATTAGCCCATAGTAGTTTATCTATCAGACTGAAAGGAGAGCTGAGCACAGTTTGGGAAGAAAGAAGAGTTCAGAAAGTTTATAGAACTGAAAGGATGTTGTGAGTTTTCTGTATCTCTCCCTACTAAATGCACAGAACATCTCCTGCAAAACACTTGAGGTCTGGGCCAGTGTCTATTTAATATTGATGATATGGCCTTGGGCCAGAAGTTGTTGATACACAAATAAATAGGATTTGGTTCCTGCCCTCAAGCACTCGCAGTCTAAGGGGAAAGATGAACTCACAAAACAGAATTTCGAGTGCAGTAATGGCATGAGCTACAGCAATTGCCAGAGTGATTAATTAATTCATCTTGGGGAAAGACAGAGACAACTCTAGAGAGAAAAAAACAAAAATCAAAGGACGTATTTAAGTTCACTGAGTAAACAGCAGAAGGAAAAACTTTTTCTGAAATTGAGAACAGAGGTTTGAAGCAGCATGGGCTGCTTGGGGAACCACAAGACAGCTGATGCTGATGCAGTATGGCAGCAGAGGGCAATTAAGCCAGAGGGAGACAGGCACTGAGCCACAGCGTCTTCCTTGCCTTACATGGAAGAGTGAAGCTCATCCTGTGGATCATGGGAGACACTCAACATTTTTAAGTACAGAAATATCCCCATTTGCAGATTTTACACAGGGATCTTGGTGGTTCCATGGAAAACATATAGGGGCCGTCAAGATGGCAGGTGAAAGACCCGTTAGGAGGCTGATGCAGATAATAGATGTTGGATCGTGACCCAGAGAAGAGACAGTAAGAAGAGTTAGAAGAAAACAGCCACGGACTGTTGGAGGGTTAAGGAAGAGGAAGCAGTAAAACATGGCATGCAGGTCTAACATGAGAAACGGGCCAGGGGCTTGCAGAAAGTAAGTTCAGTCCAAGGCACCTTGAACTTGAGGTGTCAGTGGGACAACCCAGTGATGATGTACGATTGGCAGCTGGACATGGGTCTCACTCAGAAACATGGATTCAGGAGAACTGAGGTGGCATCTCCTGAAGCTATAGGGGAGAGAAGAGAAATGAAGGGAAAATAGAGGGGCTTCCACAATTCAGGAACAAGTGTGTCAGACCCCAAAGGAGACTGAGCAGGGACAATCAGAAAGGTAGGAGGCACAAAAGAAAAATCAGAGCATCCAAATAAAAAAAAAATTAGAAGGAAATATTGATTTCTATAAAAAATAAATTAAAGAAGAGGACTAAGAAGAAAGTGAGGAAGAAGGAAGTGGAGAGAGGATAGGGAGGAGGAGGAGCAGGAGAAGAAGGAGGAGGAAGGGGAGGAAGGGAAAATAATGACCTCCAAGTGTCAGATATGACCTCCAAGTGTCATATGATAATGACCTCCAAGTGTCACAGAACTCTGCTGCTGGGTCCCCTGTCTTTGTTCTGGGGAAGCGCAGGCGGGCAGGTCAGCTGAGGTCCCTGCACCCAGGGTCCTGGAGGAGGGAGCAGCAGAAGCTTGTGCTACTTCTCGTG
Source organism: Cnephaeus nilssonii (assembly GCF_951640355.1). Classification (NCBI taxonomy): domain Eukaryota; kingdom Metazoa; phylum Chordata; class Mammalia; order Chiroptera; family Vespertilionidae; genus Cnephaeus; species Cnephaeus nilssonii. Next base: position 77,610,790 of record NC_137081.1, on the reverse strand, counting down.
GCCCCACCCACCGGGCTAGAACAGGGGAGTTTTCTTGGTCAGTTTTGTGGAAAAAGTGCAATTTCAAGTGGAAGTTTCTGGCAAGTAAATATTAGGGACTTTTCAACCTACTAATGTTTCTGACTCAGGAACAGTCCTTTTCCTATCTGACTTCCAGAGAGGGAAAACCTGGACCTCCTAGAGGCAACCTGAAGAGGAGTAATTGCATTCTCTTTGATGTCACTCAGCCTGGGCCCTGAGCTGAAGATGGAAGATCCTTGCAGCCTGCAGCCCAGCCTCTGGCGCTGCTCCCTCTGAGGTGGGACAAGTGTTTAGAGACACTCACACCTTCTATAAACACAATGAGGACACCGGCATCAGCTCCTTGGGGAACAGGAAAACGTGTACCTGGAGCCAGCTCGGTGCCAGGTGCTGGTGAGAGCTGCAGCTTGTGAAGTGTTTAGGGAGCCCCTGAGGACGAGGGTTCACGTCCACTGAAGAAACGCAGATGTGCATCCTCCCTGAGAACACGTAACTCTTAGTAAGTGGCCGAGACAGGGTTCGCCACTGTCTGCATGATCCAAATTCTGGGATTGAAATTTTTATTGTAATGGCTCCTTATTCTTTACATCACAATATGCAGATGAGCTTTAGATAAGAAAAACATGTGTCCTTAGAATGTTGTATACAAACTGAGTTTTTGTAGCTCAGATCAGATTTCAAGTATCTTAAATTTCATGGCAAATCCTTTTTTCTACATCAAAGAACCCTCTCCTGGAGCAAAAAGCCTTTCCCTAATTTATCTCCAGTTTCGTGTCCATCGAGTTTCCTATGGTGGACTCACTTCTTCCACTAAAGAAATCATACGTGAAAAAACAAACAATGAAATAAAGAAACGTACACCCCGGAAAGGCACCAAACCCCAAGTTGTGCTTTGTTTTCAGTGAGAACGAAGAGACAGAGCAGGGAGCCCCTGGCAGCCCTGGAGGGGACCCCAGTGCTCCCCTCTGGCACCTTCTCCTGACTGAGAAGTGGCGGGACCCAGGCCTCCTGAGCCCACTGTCGGGTGGTGCAGACGTTTGCTCCTACACTTTCCTAGAACTTCCGGGGAGGCGTGCAGAGCCTGGGTCATCACAGACGTGTCCCTCTCTCTGGTCCCATGAATCTCTCAGAGAGAGGCTCAGGGGAAACTCCAGCTCCTCTGGGTACTCTTAACTTCTGGAGTCTGTAAGCAGGTTTCTCCTTCTCTTACCCACAACACCATCCAGGAATTGAGTAGGTGGGTTTGAGGGCAAGCACAGACAGCTATTCCCATGCCTTCCCTCTTCCTGCATCTGTCCTGAATTCACGTAGTGTGTGTAAATCTCTGTACCTGAGTGGGCTGAGCCCGGGGTTACCTGGACGGAGATGCCGTCCTCTTAGCTTGAACCTAAATGTGACAGCAGGCTCATCTTTGTGCTGGTCATGAGTGTCATCTGCCAGAGGTGTCAGGGTTTCCCCTGGACACAGGCGTGATTGCACTCCCCCCGCCCCTTTAGAGGTAGACATGGCCATGTGGCTTGACTTGATCAAGAAAAGTGAGCAGGAGGGGCGTGAGTCATTTCCAGGTGGAAGCCTGAGCAGCCAGTGGGAGGGTGGAAGCAAGAGTTGACATGACCTTCTTGTCAGCCTAGGTCCCTAAGAGATGGTATTGAACAGAGCCACCTGCCAAACCCCAGTGGACCCAAAGCAAAAAACAAAACAAAAACAGCCCAGGATGTCATGGGGATCCTTAAGAAAACCCCTCATGGAAGGCGAGGTTGGTGAGGGAACACTTCCCGGAGGAGGCTGTGCTGTCTTGGGCAGGAATGGAGGATGAGGCTTGTGGTTGGAGCGGGGAAGGAGGCAGGGCAGGAAGAGGAAGCAAAAGGCCCAGGGGAGCAACAGCCAGAGAGTGAGACAGGAAGCAAGGAGGGCGGAGGCAGGGAGGGAGGAAGGGAAGGGAAAGGAAGGGACTAGAGTCATCACCAGGGCTCATCGTCCAAGGCCTAAGAACTCCTTCTTTTCTGGGAAACTTTGGAGAAAGAGGCGGGAAAGGATAGTGGAGGAGACTAAGAAAAATGGAAAAGTGGATTTAAGAAAAAGAGGACTAGAAAAGGGGGGAGAAAAAAGATGGCGACCGGCAGGAAGGTAGGGAGAGAGAGAGTGTGAGTGAGGAACCCATAGAGGAGAGTGTAGATGTGTGTGGTGTGTGTGTGTGTGTATGAGATAGGGTCAGTTAGATTCTGCAGGTCTTCCAAGGGGCTCCCGAACAGGGCAGCCCTAGCCGGCGGAGCCCCGCGCACAAAGCGGACACTTCTCGGCGGCTGGTGCGGACGCGGAGACCACGCCATCTTGGGAAACAGAGCTGCCCGAGACTCGGATCCTGGCTTCTGACACAAACCAGGACCCTGCAGCCACTGGGGACAGAGAACTGCTATCACAGCTTCAGACAAACAAACAAGAATCCAGACTTCCCGGCAGATTTCCGTGAGTCAAAGAGCCTATCCCCCTCCTCGCAGGCGCGCGAGCGCCATAGTAACTGATAGACCCGCCCCTCCCCCAAGCTGCTGAGTGCCCACAGGCGTGCAGAAAGCGCCATAGTAACTGATAGACGCGCCCCTCGCCCAAGCTGCCGAGCTTTGCGCAGGGACGCGCTCCCTCTTAGGGAATTTGGCGCGCGCTCGCGCACGGGACAGAAGCAGCTCCCCGTCGGGGAAATCTGTCAGTGCGCACAGAGGGCTCCCCTTCGGGGAATTTGGGGGAATTTGGCTCGCGGGGCACAGCTCCCCCTTCGGAGATTCTTAAAAGCGTGCACAGAGGGGCTTCCCTTTGGGGAATTTGGCGCGCAGGATGGACTCCGCCCCCCTTCTGGGACTTTGGGAGAGTGCACTGAGCCGGCTCACCTGCAGGTTTTTAAGAATGTGCGCTCTAGCCGGTTTGGCTCAGTAGAGAGAGCACACACAGGACGCAGCCCCACTTCAGGGAATTTGGCACGCCGGACACAGCTGCCTGGGATCCCTGACTCACAGCGCATTCACACTAAGAGCCAGCGACCCCAATTGTTGGTGCGTGCACACACAGGGACCCTGATTCTCAACGAGAAACCGCACAAGGCAACAGAGACTTTGACACTCGAGTCTTGGTGCAGACACAGGGAAACTCTGACTCCTGGCACATGCTAAGGATCTCATTCTCGGCACATACCAACAGTGTGGTGCAGACAGGGCCCCTGATTCTAAATGTGCACACGAGACCACACGGAACACTGGGGACACTGATCCTGGGCAAGTTTGGTTCCCACCAACCAAAGACAGTCACACGTCCTAGTGTCAGAGCACTTCAGTGAAACTAGGGTGGAGCGAAGTCCCCACAGCCCACGACCCAGGTCCACGCAAACAGAAGCTTGAGCTTTCTGGTAATAGCCAGAATGGGGAAACGAAATAACTCACAGAGGAAAGAAAATGTGGAGTCGCCAAGAAAGGAAATTAGTGAAAATGAAGCTTGCAACATGACCGAAAAGGAGTTCAGAGTAATGGTCATGGAATTTATACATCGGATGGATGAGAAAATCAACACCTTATGCAAGAATCAGGAAGAAATGAAAAGTGATATAGCTACAATCAAAAACACCATGGAAAGTTTCAACAGTAGATTACAAGAAGCAGAGGACCGAATTAGTGAGTTAGAAGATCAGGTACAGAAACAAGCTCAAGCTGAACAGCAATTGGAGAAAAAAATTAAAAAGCAGGAGGAAAGCCTAAGGGAGCTTCGGGACAACATGAAACGAAGTAACATGCGTATAATAGGGCTGCCAGAAGGACAAGAAGAGCAGCAGGGATTAGAAAATCTATTTGAAGAAATAATGACAGAAAACTTCCCGGATATGGGAAAGATAAAAGTTACGCAAGTAAAGAGAGTCCCAAGCAGAATCAACCCCAAAAGACCCACACCAAGACATGTCATAATTTCAATGGCAAATATAAATGATAAAGAGAGAATCCTAAAGGCGGCAAGAGAGAGACAGAGAGTTACCTACAAAGGAACACCCATCAGATTGTCAAATGATTACTCATCAGAAACACAACAAGCTAGAAGTGAATGGAAGGAGGTATACAAAGTGTTGCAAAGCAAAGGACTGAATCCAAGAATACTATATCCAGCAAGACTATCAATCAAAATTGAAGGGGAAATCAGGAGCTTTGCAGACAAAAAAAGCCTCAGGGAGTTTATCACCACCAAACCAGCAATGCAAGAATTGCTAAAGGGAATACTGTAAAAAGAAGAAATAAACAGGTAAGAAGGAATACAGACACAAAAATAGATATGACTGCAAACAAATACCTTTCAGTAATAACTTTAAATGTAAACGGACTAAATGCTCCAATCAAAAGACATCGAGTAGCTGAATGGATAAAAAAACACGACCCATATATATGCTGTCTACAAGAGACCCACCTCAGAACAAGAGACTCACACAGATTGAAAGTGAAGGGATGGAAAAATATCTTTCAGGCAAATGGAAATGAAAAAAAAGCTGGGGTAGCAATACTTATATCTGACAAAATAGACCTCAAAGTAAATGCCATAACAAGAGATAAGGAAGGCCACTTCATAATACTAAAGGGAGAAATCCAACAAGAAGAAATAATTCTGGTAAACATATACGCTCCCAATATAGGAGCACCCAAATACATAAAAAAACTCCTGGAGGATATCAAGGGAGAGATTAATAGCAACACAATCATAGTAGGAGACTTTAATACCCCACTATCACCACTGGACAAATCCTCTAAACAAAAAATCAGCAAAGAAACAGCAATCCTAAATGACTCACTAGACCAGATGGAATTAATTGACATCTTCAGAACATTTCACCCCAAAGCCACAGAATATACATTCTTCTCAAGTGCACATGGGTCATTTTCAAAGATAGACCATATGCTGGGTCACAGGCAAAGTCTCTTCAAATTCAAGAAGATAGAAATTATATCAAGCATCTTCTCAGATCACAGTGGCATAAAACTGGAAATCAACTACAATAAAAACAATCCAAAGAAATCAAACACATGGAGACTAAACAGCATGCTATTAAACAAGGACTGGGTCACCAGAGAGATCAAGGAAGAAATAAAAAACATCATGGCAACAAATGACAATGAAAACACAACAATCCAAAATCTATGGGACACAGCGAAAGCAGTCTTGAGAGGGAAGTTCATAGCTCTACAGGCCTATTGCAAAAAACAAGAAACAATGGTAATAAATTACTTAACCCTACAACTCAAAGAGCTAGAAAAAGAGCAGCAAGAAAAGCCCAGTGTAACCAGAAGGAAGGAAATAACAAAGATCAGAGCGGAGATAAATGACATAGAGACCAAAGAAACAATACATAAGATCAACAAAACCAAGAGCTGGTTCTTTGAAAGGATAAACAAGATTGATGGACCTCTAGCCAGGCTCACCAAGAAGCAAAGAGAGAGGACCCAAATAAACAAAATCAGAAATGAAAGAGGTGAAATAACAACAGACCCCGCTGAGATACAAAGGATTGTTACAAAATACTACGAACAACTCTATTCCAACAAACTGGACAATCTGGAGGAAATGGACATATTCCTAGAAAAATATAACCTTCCAAAAATCAATCAAGAAGAATCTAAACAGCTCAATAGGCCAATAACTATGGACGAAATTGAAGCAGTCATCAAAAAGCTTCCGGCAAACAAAAGCCCGGGGCCAGATGGCTTCACAGGAGAGTTTTACCAAACATTCAAGGAAGAACTAAAACCTATCCTCTTCAGACTATTCCAAAAAATTCAAGTGGAAGGAACACTTCCAAGCTCCTTCTATGAAGCCAGCATCACCCTAATACCAAAACCAGATAAAGACAACACAATGAAAGAGAATTACAGACCAATATCCCTCATGAACATAGATGCCAAAATCCTCAACAAAATTCTAGCAAATCGGCTCCAGCAGTACATCAGAAAGATCATACACCATGACCAAGTAGGATTTATCCCAGGAATGCAAGGATGGTACAATATCCGCAAATCAATAAACGTGATACATCACATAAACAAATTGAAAGATAAAAATCACATAGTCATATCAATTGATGCAGAGAAAGCATTTGACAAAATCCAACACCCTTTCTTGATAAAAGCTCTCAACAAGGTGGGAATAGATGGCTCATACCTCAACATAATAAAAGCTATATATGATAAACCCACAGCAAACATCATACTCAATGGACAAAAACTAAAGACATTTCCCCTAAGAACAGGAACAAGACAGGGATGCCCACTCTCACCACTCCTGTTTGACATAGTACTGGAAGTATTAGCCATTGCAATTAGACAAGAAGAAGAAATAAAAGGCATCCAGATTGGAAAAGAACAAGTAAAGCTGTCTTTATTTGCAGACGACATGATATTGTACATAAAAAATCCGAAAGACTCCATCAAAAAACTCATAGACTTAATAAATGAATTCGGCAATGTAGCAGGATACAAAATTAACGCCAAGAAATCTATGGCCTTTCTATACACCAATAGTGAACTTACAGACAGAGAGACTAAAAAGGCAATCCCATTTACCATCGCACCAAAAAAATTAAGATACCTAGGAATAAACTTAACTAAGGAGGTAAAAGACCTATACACGGAAAACTACAGGACACTGAAAAAAGAGATAGAGGAAGACGTAAACAGATGGAAGAACATACCATGTTCATGGATTGGTAGAATCAACATCATTAAAATGTCCATACTACCCAAAGCAATCTATAGATTCAATGCACTCCCCATTAAATTACCAACGGCATATTTCACAGACCTTGAAAGAACTCTCCAAAAATTCATCTGGAATAAAAAAAGACCCCGAATAGCCACAGCAATCCTGAGAAAGAAGAATAAAGTAGGAGGGATCTCAATACCAGATTTCAAGCTGTATTACAAAGCCACTGTTCTCAAAACAGCCTGGTACTGGCACAAGAACAGACATATAGATCAATGGAACAGAATAGAGAATCCAGATATTGACCCAAACCACTATGCTCAATTAATATTTGACAAAGGAGGCATGAACATACAATGGAATAAAGACAGTCTCTTCAATAAATGGTGTTGGGAAAATTGGACAGATACATGCAAAAAAATGAAGCTTGATCACCAACTTACGCCATACACAAAAATAAACTCAAAATGGATACAGGACTTAAACATAAGACGGGAAACCATAAAAATACTAGAGCAATCCACAGGCAGCAAAATGTCAGACATATGCCAAAAGAAATTCTTCACTGACACTGCCCCTAGGGCAATGGAAGCTAAAGAGAAAATTAACAAATGGGACTACATCAAAATAAAAAGCTTTTTCACAGCAAAAGAAACCATCAACAAAACAACAAGAAGGCCCACTGCATGGGAGAACATATTTGCAAATGGCATCACTGATAAAGGTTTAATCTCCAACATCTACAGGCAGCTTATACAACTTAAAAGGAAGATAAATGATCCAATAAAAAAATGGGCAACAGACCTAAATAGAATCTTTTCAAAAGAAGACAGAAGGAAGGCCAAGAGACACATGAAAACATGCTCAACGTCACTAATTATCCGAGAGATGCAAATCAAAACAACAATGCGGTACCATCTCACACCTGTCAGAATGGCTATCATCAACAAATCAACAAACGACAAGTGTTGGCGAGGATGCGGAGAAAAAGGAACCCTCGTGCACTGCTGGTGGGATTGCAGACTGGTGCAGCCACTGTGGAGAACAGTATGGAGTTTCCTCAAAAAACTGAAAATGGAACTCCCATTTGACCCAGTAATCCCACTCCTGGGAATATATCCGAAGAAACTAGAAACACCAATTAGAAAGGATATATGCACCCCTATGTTCATAGCAGCGCAATTCACCATAGCTAAGATTTGGAAACAGCCTAGGTGCCCGTCAGCAGATGACTGGATCAGAAAACTGTGGTACATCTACACAATGGAATACTATGCTGCCATAAAAAAGAAGGAATTCTCATCATTTGCAGCAACCTGGGAGGAATTGGAGAACATTATGTTAAGTGAAATAAGTCAGTCAATGAAAGAAAAATACCACATGATCTCACTCATTTATGGATAATAAAGAACATTATAAACTTGAACAAAAAGATAGATACAGAGACAGTAAAGCATCAAACAGACTGTCAAATTACAAGGGGAAGGTTAGGGAGAGGTGGGGGAGATAAGAGATCAATCAAAGGACTTGTATGCATGCATATAAGCATAACCAATGGATGCAAAACTCTGGGGGGTGGGGGCATATATGGGAGTGGGGTGTGGGGAGGGCAATGGTAAGATATGTACACATATAATACCTTAATAAAAAAATTGAAAAAAAAAAAAAAGAGGACTAGAAAAGAACAAGAAGCTCAGAAAATTCAGGCTAGAGGGAAAAATAAGAAACAAGATGCAGTGGGTAGAATAAGATGCCAAGCCCCCATCCCTGGAACTTGTAAATAGGACCTTGTTTGGAAAAAGGCTCTTTGCAGATATGCTTGAGGTAAGGATGTGAGATGAGGAGACTGTCCATCACAAGTGTCCTTATAAGAAAGGCAAGGAGAAGCCCTCAAAGAGAAGAAAGCCATGGGACCACAGAGGCAGAGGTTAGGATAATGTGCCCCACACCAAGGAGTGCCGGCTGCCCCCAGAAGCTGGAAGAGATGAGGCACGGGTTCTTCCCTGGAAACTCTGGAAGGGCACGGGCCTGGGACTCCGTGATTTCAGACTGCCAGCAACTGAACTACAAGAATACGGTTCTGTCCTAAGCCCCCCAGGCTCCTTGTCGCAGCAGCCACAGGAAGCTAGTACAGAAGGTGGCAGAGACGACTCCCCACTTCCCATACACAAACTCCTGCCTTAACCTCCAGCCTCCTGTGTAGCCAACCAAGTGCTTCTTGCACTTTTCTGCCTCAGTATTTGCTAACAACACCCACTCATTTCCTTTTCTTCCATGGGCAGGCCCCACTCCAGGGCTCTCTCGCCCTATCCCCTCCCCCTTCCACCCCAGCCTCTGTGCCAGAGGGAGCTACCATGCCTTTGGCTGTGTGTCTCCACTCAGATGGAATCTAAGCTCTTAAGAGGCAAAGAACCTACAACCATCCCCAAGTATTTTGTTCAGTTCCAGATTCAACATCCATATTTGAACCCACAAATGGCTAATTGATATTCTAATTGACTTATAATTTGGACTTGATTAGTTTTACTATAACAACCATTTATGAAGTTCCAGGCACTAAATAATAAGAATAATAGTAAGAATGGCCATTTTAACTAATGAGCTGTTATCATGTGCCAGCTACTGGGACACACACTAGAAATGGATTATTTTATTTAATTCTCATGACCATATTATTATCTCCTTTTTATAGATGAGTAATCCAGGCCAAGAGAGGTTAAGTAATTTGCTCAATGTCACCCAGCTTGCAAGCCTTTAGCGCCAGAGTTCAAATTCAAATCTGACGGGTTCGCAAAACTATGCTCTAAGTACAGTCTTTTGGGAAAAAAAGAAAAACACAATCCTATTATTCTAGATGGCCATTTCCTGTCTTAAAGTGCCTCTGTTTCTCAAACATTTGGGTGTTCCTTAAACAATGAGAGCCTACGTTTACCAGCAAGACATGTGTCTCCATTCCGGACCTGAAATCAACCTATTTGGCCACTAGGTGGCATCAAAAAGGTGTGTCTGAGACTAAAAGCCAGCTAACAGGGCAGTTTTCAGTTAGGAGGTGTTGCTAGGGGTGAGCTGGGCAAACAGGGAGGCAAAGCCACCCAGAAGGAAGTAGACCAAGGGTCAAAGGAACGAACTGGAAAACACGTTACCTCAGGTGAGGAATGCTGATAGGAAGAGATAGCAGCAAATCCACACGCTTGTATCTCAGTGAAAAATCATAATCCTGAGACAAGCAGGCTATTTAAATGCATCTGTTTACCACAAAAAATACATGTAAATGCATGTTTTTTACAACACACACAGTCAAACCCTTGGGTGCTCCAAGACAAGAAAAATTACAGGCACGATCACCAACAGCAAGGATGTCTAAACACCTCACCAGGTCCTTGTTGAAAGGGCAGCTCTTGAATGATTCAACTGCCTCTTAGCCAAAACGCACAGCAACAGCCATAAATATGCTGTAATTAACATCACACACAACACAAAGCAAACTTTGAAAAGATTCCATTTAGCCTCTCAAAGGAGTCATAGATATTCTTCCCCGTGAATGAACACATTGTCAAATTGTTTATCTAGAGCCAGCTGTGCAGCCTCTGAGTTGTAAAATACCTAGAGATTGCTCTGTGTTCCCTGGAGGAAGGGTGGTTCATTGGGCAGTGCCACATCCCTCACCAGAAGTCTTTGCGACAGTGTAAGTGCCCGTCCTGCACCACTGGATGTGGTCCACAGACCGCCGCCCATCTGTGAGCTGTTTGCTGCCAGCCCACCAGGAGACAAGTACAGAAAGTAAGCGTGAGCATTAGAAATGTGTAGAGCAATTTGACCTTCCAGGACATCCGAGGCAGTGGTCAGTTCCACAGAGCTGGACCAACAGGGATGTTGCAAGCTTGACTGTTGGTGGCAAGAGATGTGAATGGTCCTGCACAGTAAACCCACTTATGGATCTGAAACAGATTGGACGTGACCTGGCCCCGCTCCGCAGGGAGTTTGAGAACCACTCTCCTGAGGCAGAGTTCTCCAACCGGGTCACCCAGGGCCTCAGCCTTGAGAGGCATGGAGCCTGGGGACTGAACGTGCGGGCTCTGGAGTCAGGGAGAAGGAGACCCAGGGTCCTCGCTTATCCGCCGTGTGCCATTGAGCACCTTACCTTTTGTGTCCTTAGTTTCCTTGGTTCTGAAATGGGGCTAATAATGGATACTTTACAGAGTATTTCTGAGAATGATATAAGACACATAAGGTGAGACTGTGAACAGTCAGATGGTTTTCAAACCTCCTTCTCAATCTCTCCTCTCTTCCCCTCCCCTCTCCTCTCCTCCTCTCTTCCTCCTTCATCCTCCCTCCCCTCTCCACTTAGGAACATTATTTGCAAGCATTACTCTGGGAAGGGATGTGTGGAAACATTACTAGCCCACCAAGGTACAGAAGGTACAAGGTACAGAAAAGATTAAGAGCTTTGTTTCTTACCATCTGATGGGCCCTCATCAGGAATCCACCCTCCAGGGACTTTGGTAGGCCCCTATGAGGCATGCGCACCCCAGAGCTCTGTGGCAACTCTTCCAATCTGGCTATTTTGATAGGTGCTAGAGGGCTTATAAATTAGCATCAGGGATATTAGAAGCAGTTTTTCATTGGTGAAGTAAGTGGTGTTCAGTATATGCAGAAAGGATATAAATATTGCACAGGCGTGCCTGCCTTGCATGAACAAGAAATCAAGAATTTAGTGAGCCCAGCTGCTTAAACCCCCCTGAGCGTCTGCAAGGTCCAAGACTCCCATTTGCGTTCAGATATTTAGAAGGGGATTCCAGGAGTACAGTTAAGCTACTTTGCCTCTCGCGTCTACAATAGTATCTCATCTATCTCTAGTTGAAGCTTCGTGCAAGGTGATGTGGAAATGCCTGGGAAACTGCCGCTGGGGTTTCCACAAGCCTGCAGAACTCGTGCATGACTGCGCACTTGCTTGCTTCTCGGTATTTGTATGTGTGGCAGAATTCCTCTGAGACCTGCCTGCTTCCATGTAGCATACTACCTGGCAGCAAGGTGGTGGGAAGGAGACTCTGGGAAGAAATGGAGACCACCCAAATGAGAACACACAGAGGCTACTTACTCAGAAGAGTTTGCTCCTCAAGGGAATCAAGCGCCAGCACCGTGCTAGGCAGAGCCCACAGGCAGGCAGAGGAGTGGGGAGGCTGAATAGTGGGAAAAGGGAAGACTTCAGAGGTGCCCTGGTTTCAGTTACCAGCACAAGGAAACCGAGGTGGGCTGACTAATCTTCCGTGATTAGTTTGAGGAGCATATTGGACTTTCTCTGGTTGGTCCTGAGTTGGAAGAGTTGGTGCAAAAGTGGGGGGTTGGGGGAGTTGGCAGTCATTGACCAAGTCCTGAGCATTATGAACTGGTTGTGCAGAGGTCGTGGGTCACGTGGCCTGGCTTTGTGTGCTGTAGAGTCTATCCATCAGGGCCTGTAGAGCTCAGCTACCTCTGCACTGAGACGTTAGGGTGTCTGCCAAACACAACCTCGCAACCGGGAAAAGCCCGATTGGTGTAGGTCTGTTCGCCCAGGCAGGTGTGCACTGGGCACCTCCGGCCCAGGAAAGGTCTTGGATACCTTGTGGGGGGATGTTGAGCCAATTCCTCATACGTTTACCTAAAGAGCTGTGCAAACACACCCTACCCCCCTGCGGGGACGGTGTGGTTACTGACACCCCATCCATAGCTGGAGCTTTGGACACCGTGCCTGACTCACAGTAAGCACTCAGGAAGCAGATTCTGTTTAAGAGGTCGCATTTGCCAAGGAGGTAGGATCTAGGCCAGGAGCAATTTTGCTCTCCAGGGAATACTTGACAATGACTGGGAACATTTCTGATCGTCACAACTCGAGTGAGGATGCAGCATGGACATAGTCAGGAGGAAGTGGCAGCACCAGGGCCAGCTGGGCTCCGGGTGCACCGCTCTCTTCATCCCCCTGCTGTGCTGCCACCAGAACACGCCTCTGTGTTCACGTAGCTTGGGCCCTTTCTGCCACTTTCTCGTGACTATGGCAACGTTGACTGACTTCCCTAACCATGGGTCCCTCGGAGGAGGCATTGGATTCATTGTGAATGGACCAAGGCCAATGTTGTCTCACACGTTCCCTAGGTTCCTATGAGGAAAGTCGGGTGAACTAAGAAAGTTGAGGCAGGGAGAGTTGACCTGCTCTTCTTCTACAAGCTAGCTGCCAGGTTAAAAAGGAAGGAAATGTCAACATTCTGTCCCACAGATATTTATTGGCAAGCAAATCCGGAAGTATTCATAGTGCCTGTCTGCAGGTTCCACACTGTCCCGGTTCTCAGTCCTTTAACGCTCCAATCTCCGGTTGCCCTGAAGGCAAACACGTGGTGACAGCTGGGGCCGGATCTGCTCAAGCAGGCAGGCACCAGACTCTTGTTCATGGCTGGACACCAGGCAAATCAGGGATTTAGTCCTCCTGAGTTATTTCTAAGGATTCTGGTCTCTCTGCATCTTTATACCCAACTCATACAAAGGCAGAGAGCATTTCTAAAATATTTTGATATGTTTTTTATTAATTTTTTAAGAGAGAGAGAGCAAGTGAGAAGGAGAGAGAGAAACATTGATGAGAGGGAACCATCGATCGGCTGCCTCCTGCACGTCCCCTACTGGGGATCAAGCCTACAACCTGGGCATGTGCCCTGGCCCATGTGGCTCAGTTGGTTGAGCCTCGTCTCATGCACCTGAGTGATTGCTTAACCAGGAAATAAATAATACTTCTGAAACTCACATTAACTCATGTATTTTATCCAGCCCCAATACTTTGAAGATCTTTATTTCCCCATTGAAACCCATTTCTAACAGTTACCATGCTCCTTAGAAAGCCACCAATTTCACCAATAAAGAAACATTTCTGACATTCCCCAAGGCCCAGGCGTCCTCAAACTACGGCCCGCGGGCCACATGCGGGTGTTTTTGCCGTTTTGTTTTTTTACTTCAAAATAAGATATGTGCAGTGTGCATAGGAATTTGTTCATAGTTGTTTTTAAACTATAGTCCGGCCCTCCAACGGTCTGAGGGACAGTGAATTGGCCCCTGTTTAAAAAGTTTGAGGACCCCTGCATGAGCAAAGCATCTGATCTGGATAGAGATGCACATAGCAGAAGCCCGTGTTAGCGCTCTGGGGCAGCTTCCTGATTAGGGTGCTAGGTGGCCACTCCTGTGTGCTCAGCCCGCATCAGCATGCCGGCTGCACCTGGGTGACTGCTTAACCGCGAGCATGAGCGCACGCGCACACACACAGGAATGCATTGTCATGTTCAAAGGTCTAAAGTAAATCACAGACAACACAAGAGAGCTCAGAGAGCTTGCATGTACAAAGCACTTAGCACTCTTCCTGGAATATTATAAATAGGCAATAAATGTTTGCTAATCATTTTTAAAAGCCTCCTCCAGGGCCTTGAAGAAAGGGAGGCGTGTTAATACGTAAGGGTAGCACAGGAAAGGGAGGCTATGGCATTTGTTGAGTAACCACTGGGTGTCAGGCACTTCCTGAGCTTCGTGGCATTTAACTGGCACAACCACCTGGCCAGGTGGCTTGATTATCACTGATCCCCATATAAGGAAGCTGGAGCTCAGGGGCCCAGGCACCAGGCCCAAGGCCACACAGCTGGTAGGACTTAGGGCCAAGACCGAAACTCTCGTGGATGGGAGAGCCTGATCCAGCCCTGGCTGTCTCTGCGGAGCTCTACTATGCACTACCCTGCTCCCAACCCCCCCCTCCCCCCATGACAGGGAGGTACTCAGGCTCAGGAGGTCAGAAGATAAAGCCGAAGGAGGAGGAGGCAAATGGGGCTTGCACAGAATTCCTGCTCGTGACTGCCAGCCAGCCAGAGACCAAGGGCTAACTGAGGGTTACCCATCCCGGGGTCTCCAGGGGGTGGGTTCTCCCAGAAGCAGAACTTGAACCAAAGGTTTGGTAAATGTCACAGAACTCCAGTGAGAGCGGGGCAGGCTGTTCTCCGGCCACGCAGCCAGGCCCTAGACTCTTCAGGCTCTTCTGTCTTCCAGTTTCCCAGGGTGAGGCGGCTCTGGAGGCACACATTGCTGGGGATGAACACAGAGCAAGTAAAAGGAGTCCCAGGAGTCCCAGGGGCCCCAGCAGGGCGCCAGGCGTGCATTGTGGTGGTCATCACCACATCCAAAGGGCTTCATCCTTGGACGTCCAGCAAAATCCAAGTCCTTTCCCTGGCCCCATGGACTCCTGCCGGCCCCTGCCCAGCCATGTGACTCAGTCCTCCCTTTCTCACCTCCCCCATCCTGCTCCAACCACACGGGCCTCCACTGTCCGTCAGAGACACCAGCACACCTGAGCTTCTGGCCTGGGCAATGGCCACTCTTTCTGCTCGGGATCCTCTTCCCTCCACATCTTACCCAAGTGACATCTAGGAGACCTGATCACCCTCTTTTTAAAATATATTTTTATTGATTTCAGAGAGGAAGGGAGAGGGAGAGAGAGATAGAAATATCCATTGATCAGCTGCCTTCTGCACGCCCCCTACTGGGGATCCAGCCCACAACCGGGCATGTGCCCTTGATCATAATCGAACCCAGGACCCTTCGGTCCGCAAGTTGACACTCTATTCACTGAGCCAAACCTGCTAGGGCCTGATCACCCTTTTTAAAGTAATGTCCCTGCCTTCTTCCTTTACCCTGCATCTCTTTTCCCCATCTCTACTGACACTACATGATGTGTATTTCCCTGCTATGTTTATTACCTGCCTAACAACAGAGAAATGTAAGCTCCCTGAGAGCAGGGACCTCTGCCTGTTTGATCTCTGTTCCTTCTTCAGTGCCTGGTACAGAATAGAGGTCAATAAATGCTTGCTGAATGAATGAATGAATGAATGAATGAATGAATGAATATAGTAATTCAGAATGTATTTCTCAGGCAGCATTACTGGAAGTCAGTCCAAGGGCCACCTAGGTCAGAATTCCTCGGGGGAACTTATTATAAATGCAGATTCCTGAGTGGTTTCCTGGCCGGGAAGAGAGGAATTTTGAAGGTCCCTCAGTCGTGTTGACCCTCTCACAGCTCTGTAGAGGCTGCCAGAAGAAGGTGCCAGGTGGGGTGGAAGGAATAACTGCTTGGCCATCCAGAGAGGCTTGGGCACTTGGTACCAGGGTTCTCAGCCCTCTTCTTCCTCCCCCAGGTTCCCAGACCCCAAGCCCAGCCAGGAAGCAGCAGAGTTGTCAGATTCAAGGGGTACCTGTGCATTGGAACATATGGCTCTCAGGGGCCCCCATGGAGGTAGGATATTAAAGGGCCCTCACCTTTTTGCGGACACTGTCTCAGCCTTTGTTCTGTGAGCTCTGGGAAAGAAGACATCCCCAAGACCCATTGGGATTGAGAAAGTTAGACTGTTTTGTTTTTTTTAAATAAATAAATGAGAAACAGCAACTTGATGTTCTAGTTATTTTTACAAATGGAACAAATGGACAAATCAGATGATTTAGAGAGTGACAAATTCTAAGACAGATAAAGGAGGAGGATGTAATGGAAAATGCCTTGGGGATGACAGTAGAGGGAGCAATACTGGATACAGTGTCCCTACATCATGTTAACCTTTTAACAATATGCATCCTTTATTTATCAGCAGTTTTAATATCGAATATTTATTCAATATTAAATTCAAATTCTGTATACTCAAAAATTTTAAATACTTTTGAAACTCATATTAACACACGTATTGGAATTAAAAGGTGAAGTCAGATTGTTTCTGTAAACAAGATCATTTTAATTTGATTCAGAGAAAACAAATTGATGGGAATGTCTTTAACATGCATGTTCCTGGTCTCCATCCCAGGCTCACTGAATCAGTCTCTGATGGCAGGGCCCTGGAATTTGCATTCTTACTGGGCTCCAGAGAATTCTGACACCTTCTGTGAAGTTCAAGCATCCTTGTGATACCTGCCCTCGGGTGAGTGGGAATGTTAGAACAAGCAGAAGGGGAAGAGGAAGGGGAAGAGCTAGACCCCTGCCACCCCCATGATCCAGCACTTGGTAAGGGACAATGTGAGTAAAAGCCTACCTCCCTTTCTCTTAGACATTGAAATGATTGTGTACCCTCTGGCCAAAAAGACCTGGCTCTAGAGGCCTGCTGAGGTGGGTCAGCAGCTCAATCAACCAAGGGGAGGGAAGCAGGCTGGACTTCACAAAGAAAGAATGGTGGGAAGGAGGAGGAAAATGATCAGATTTCAAAACAAAGAAGATTAGCATGAACTAAGAATGATGCCACTCCAGGTTTGCTTGTAGAGTACAGAAAAGAAAAATTATTTGAAAGCAGGCACCCCAAGAGCTAGATCCAGGTGACATCCCTGTGGCTTAAGTGCAAGAGCATGTGGCTGTGGTGGAGGCCCCCTGGGTTCCAGCACTGGCTCAGATACTCCTTTGCTGTTTGTGGGAGGATCATCTCACTGCTCTGTGCCCAGGGCTGCTTATTTATAAAAGTTGCCTCGTTATTCCTGCTCTTCCTCTTGACATTTGGTAGGTGTGGAGAGCGGCCACAGTGTTTGGACAGGTTCAAGCCTCGGACTAATGAGAGGGCACAGTCCTCTCATTGCCACGTGCAAGTCCCAGCACAATTATAGCCAACAGCTATAGTTGTAAGCTTGAACCTATGGTCTGACCACGTGGCCCCATGTGCCTGAGTGATGTGGGTTTGATAGAGTTCAGGTGCATGTAATTGAGTAGGATCAAAACTCACGAGAATGTTGTAAACATCTTGACCACGCCCTTACTTTGCCTCGTGGCATCTGGCTATAAAATAAAGACATGGTTTGTAGTCCTTGGCGCGCTCTCTCTCCATCAGAGAGGGCAACGTCCTGCCGAGATCCAGCTTTCATTCTCTTCTCTGTCTTTTCTTAAATCCTTCACCGCCCCGACTTGGGCTCACCCACCTGGCTGAGCTGGCGCGGCACATAAGACGCCCAATAGGGGGCTGAGTATGCCATGGCCATGTCAGCCCACCACAGGTAGGGTGGACTGGTGGAGTCCACTCTTTGAGAGAAAATTCTCACCATGGGCAATCATGCCATACATGTACTCTCAAGGATGGGGCAAGAGCAACTCTGCTCTCAGGTTCCAGCTCACCACCCATTTCCCATTGCTTGACCGTGGCAGGTGTGTGGCCACCAAGACTTTGAACTTTCTCTTCTTTCTGCCCGGACCAGTCTTTCTCTGTGCCTCCATGTTGACTTGCAGTTCTTTCTTTTTGCCTGGGATGTTGTTTTTCGTCTCCACATGCTGCTGTCACATCATTTAGGTGTCAGCTTAACTTCCATCTCTTCAGAGAGAATTTCCCAGGACACCGTATCCAATATTGCTCCCTCTACTGTCACCCGTAGGCATTTTCCCTTACATCCTCCTCCTTTATCTTTGTCTTAGAATTTGTCACTCTCTAAATCATCTTATTTGTCCATGTGTTCACTAGTCTATTGTCCAAGTCTTCACTGTCATGGGAATTCCTTGAGGGCAGGAGCCTTCTTTTCACATGAGCACAGTCCCTGAAATGCATATATTACATGCCCATAAATACCCACAGAATGAATGAATTTACTTGTCCCTCTCTTGTTGCCTCTCAGTCTACTTCCTCTCTCAGTTCTCCCTTTGTCTCCTTTGGTCTATTTATTTCCACCCTTCCTCCAGCCCCCACCTCTCCCTCTAGGCCCCTGTCACAGTTTCCCCTAGATGGCAGTGGAGAAGAAGGTTAGCCTTTCCATTCCCTTTGGAGGATATTGGGTTGAAAAAATCCAGCCTCAATGGGAATCATTAAAGACAATCAACCTTTCTCTACCTGATGCTGCTAAATATGAGGCTCTCATGCATTATTATGTTTTTCCGTTACAGTTTACATTCAATCTTATTTTGTATTAGTTTCAGGTGTAAGCTCTGATGCATTATTATGCCCACATTTTCTCTTTCTCATCAAGTATGGTCTTCTGACCACTGTACACAGGAAGGGAGTGAGTGGGGGGAGGGGAGAAAATGCCACCTTATCTACAGGCATTGGTGCTGATATGCGGGAGCCCAAGTGAGAACCCCTCCAAGGGACCAAAAGAGGAGAAAAATAAGATTCCTCAGACAGGCAAGCAGGCAAGCAACTAACCTTGGACCAGGGCTGCAAGACTTGCTGGGAAAAACCTCAGGTGGAGGCACTACCATATCTAAAGGAAGAACTCTCTCTCAACATGGGACAGCCTGGAATTAGAGTAAATGTTTATCTAGCCTCATTACTTGCCAAACACTTTGCTGAGAGATTTCCTTGCATTATCTCCTGTAATCCTCCCAACAGCCCTTTTCTTTGCTACCATTGGTCTTATCAAAAGTAGATTATAGAGACCCGTGGGAACTGGAACCATGTCTTTTATTTCTCATAATTCTTGAGCTTAATATTTTGTCCACGCATCACAGTACAGAACTCAGTACTGTGAGGAACAGCCAACACTGTGATTGATTCCTGCCTCTAGGCAGGGCCTTTCTCCCTTCTGGAAAAGTCTCCTCCCTTCACTTCTAACCTGCAATAGCTACAACACGTGTTCCTTGCCCTGAATCTCAGATTCTTCGGTTCCCTCTGTGAGGAGTGCCTCTTTCATCTTTCTTTGACAGACACCACTGACTTTAGAGCAATATTGCTTAGTGGCTGGGCAAAAGGACTTTCAAAAATAAGAAACCCACATCTGAATTCAGGTGCTGCCACAAAATAGCCACTTGGCATTGGGCAAGTTAATGTTTTGTGTCTGTTTCTCTTCAGTGACACAGGTCTACTAGTAAGAATAGCTCTCTTAGAATCATTGTAAGAGTTATTGTAAAGAGGTGACGTGTAATTAAAGACAAAGCACAGAACCTGGGACGGTAAGTCAGGCTGCAGAGGCTCTTTGGGGAAGAAGAGAGTAATTGCTAACCAGATGAGCACTGGTAGGGTTTTTTTTTTTTTTGGTTGCAAGCAAAAGAAATTGCATTTGGTTAGCTTATGAAAAAGGAAAGAAAAGAAAAAGGAATTCATGAAGATACTGGAGTGCTAGTCGGGTAAAAGAGTAATCAAAACAATCAGCCTGGGGAAGGGTTGATTGAGATGCCTATAGGCATCTCAACTGCTGAAATTCATTTAAGAGCCTTATTCTGGGTGTTGCACTAGGATATTTAGCTCCAATGCTTTCCATCTGATCCAAGTCTCGGTTCACTTAAAATTCAAGTTCCAGGATAGAAATCTGGGTCATATAGAATGGGACAGAGGTTGAAATCTGTATTAGTTTCTATTGCTGCTGTAACAAATTGATACCTACTCTTAGTGGCTTAGTATAACACATCTTTATTGTTTAACAGTTCTGGAGGTCAGAGGTCCCAAATCCATCTCAGTGGCTAAAATCAAGGCATCAGCAGAGCTGGGTCCCTGCCCTCTGTGGCGACAGTCTTACACAGGCAATCACAAAGACACTGTCCCATCACCTTTGCCATATAAAGCAACCTGATGAGTGGAGTGATGTCCCATCATAGACCCAGGTTTCAGGGGAAAAGATTAAATGTTTTAATCTAGACCACAGCTGCATTCCAACGATGCCAGAAATTAAATTCAGGCTGAATTAATCACTTAATCAGCCAGGCAGGCCACCTTGACTTGCTTTGCAGATTTAAGGGGCTTAGGTGATGCATCTGGATCCCATTTCTAAAGCTTGCTGCATTTAGAAATTCTTCTTATCTTAGGATTACAGTACTAGCAAATTTACAGAATCTTTTTGCTAAAAAAAAAAAAAAAAAATACCATAAAGGAGGGGCATATGTGGAGTTGCTGGGAAGGAAACAAGTCATAATATCATCTAGATAGGACGGTAGTTGAATTCACCAATCAGCCAGTTGACCTGGCTTGTTAGTTTGTTTGTTTTTAATCTTCCACTGCAGTATAGATCTGCAGGACAGCGTGAAATGTGAAAAAGGAAAGAAGGGAGGTTGGAGGGAAGAATACTAAAGCAAGCACAAAATAGAAAGCAGTGTATGAAGTCCCAGCTGGCTAGCACTGATGGACCACAGCTCCATTTGCGGCTGAGTTGTGGAGGTGGGGTGTGTATGTGTGGCGGGGGGGGGGGGGGGGGGGGGGGGGGAGGTAGGGGGAGAGGGCATATTCCCCAGATGTTTATTTCTCATCAGTTTTAGGGTTGGGCAACCTAGAGTTAACCAAGCCTGAACATGTAGATAATTCAACTTTTTTTCTTATTTGTGAATTTTGATTCAAGTAATACATGCACACGTTTTCTTTAAAAATCAAGTTTTACAGAGGGATTTGGAATGAAAGGCAGCAGTCTCTGGCCTAGGCTTCCCCACCCCTGTTTTCAGTTGTTTGGGTGGTTTCTGCCCTTGTTACAAATACTGTGCTTATGCCACTATCGCTTTGTGTCCTAATTTGAGAGATCTCTTGACTGCAGTGGACGAAGACTTACCTCACCTATACAACCTGACCAAACCCTTACTTCCATTAAGTTTTACCACTGTTCCTACTTCCTCTACTGATTGTTTTTATCACTTTCAATGACAGTCCACACCTCTGTTTCTTTTTTTTATTTTTTTTTATTGATTTTTTACAGAGAGGAAGAGAGAGGGATAGAGAGTTAGAAACATCAATCAGCTGCCTCTTGCACACCCCCCACTGGGGATGTGCCCGCAACCAAGGTACATGCCCTTGACCGGAATCGAACCTGGGACCCTTGAGTCCGCAGGCCGACGCTCTATCCACTGAGCCAAACCGGTTTCGGCCACACCTCTGTTTCTTGCCACGCCTGTAAACAATAGCACCTCTTGCCACGCCTGTAAACAATAGCACCTCTTGACTTTCTCCCTTGCATTGAAAGGATTGAACAGAAATGTTGACAGGTGAAAATAGTTACACAGGATGTTAATAGATGTGCCATAAAAAAAAAGGTGTTTCCTATACAAATAAGTTGAAGAAATCCTGGGTAACTAAGTAGAACAAGTTTCTCCAGAATGGATCCTCTCAGAAGCTTTGAGGTGCAGATGTGTGCTGTGCCTCTTCAAAAGGGCATGTAATGTGTAACATTTCAAAGACATTTGATCATAGTGAGTCAGGATGCTAAGAAACTAGGAAAAATCCTTGGCAAGTAGAATGGGGAAACCGAGACAGAGAGCTGAACAAACTGGCAAGCAATTTGCAGCCAGATACAGCTGGTCACCTCCCTACAGATAAACATCTAGGCCTCAGTTGTATTTCAGCTCCAGGCCCAGAGAGCAGCAAAACCAGGTGGGTGATGCCAGTTCCAGCTGCAATGACTAAGGACCCCCTACCTTGACTCTGACCAATCACTAGAGACCACAACCCTAAAGGGTGTACCTGGGAAATTGATGAATATTCTGCCAAAACCTTCCCCTGAGACCTCCCTAAGATTCCCACCTGTAAGAGAGAGATAAAGCCCTCAAGACAAAGGACCCAGCAAGCTCTCCCTTCTAGGAGCACATCTGAGCCATTCCCTTCTCCTTATTC
The DNA here is from genome assembly GCF_951640355.1 of Cnephaeus nilssonii. Taxonomy (NCBI): domain Eukaryota; kingdom Metazoa; phylum Chordata; class Mammalia; order Chiroptera; family Vespertilionidae; genus Cnephaeus; species Cnephaeus nilssonii. The sequence goes on along the minus strand of NC_137081.1, from coordinate 77,588,525 downwards.
TTCCCCCACTGGCTTACATCTCCTAAACTCTAAGGATCCTCACAAGACCTGCCACCAGGCGAGCAATGGGCAGTGGCAGCTCATCCCAGGCTAACCCCTGAACCTGTCTCCAAGGCCTCTTTTTCTCTAACTTCCCTGAGAGCCAAAGAAGCCCCCAGCTTTAATAAACGTACCCTCACAATCACCTGCACCCCTGTTGTGAAATCTTTCCTGCATGAAGTCAAGAACCCACACACTGCAGGCTGGCCCAAGGCAGACCCACTCAGGACCAGGTCCCTTTTCCTGTAATAATAGCAACTCCCCGCCCCCCTCCTTCCCCACCCAGGACATCTACTAATTTGTTAGGGAAATGCTTGTAAAAAGGCAGAAGAGGTAATCTCCTGTTTGATGTGAATGAAGGAGCACCAAAGTCTCCTTTTAGCAAAATAGGACTGATGTGTCCACACACTTGCTACTCTCAGTGCCGACACAGAGCACCCCATGAGCTCTGTGCTAACAGTATCTCCCTTTTAACAACATTACCCCATCTCCCTCCTGGACTGCCACCCTGCCAGAAATGAGAGTAGTGCAAAAGGACTTTTCAAAGAGCTTGGGCATTTGAACTAGATTCAGTCCTTTCTGCAATCATTATGCTCTCTTACCTCTGCAGAGCAGTTTACAATATACCAACAGCATTTATGTTCATTATCTTGTTTGAGTCTCACCCAACCCTGACAGGTATATACAAGTTGACTGTGCTGGTCAACTTAACATAGCTAATTGAGGACTAAAATAATGAGGAGTTTGCCTTATTACTGGCTATATCTAAGTGACTAGGGTTTCCAGATTTAGCAAATAAAAGCATAGGACTCCCAGTGACATTAGAATTTTAGGTAAAGAATGGAAAATTCTCATAGTATCAGTATATCCAATGCAATATTTGAGACATACTTATACTAAAACATTATTCATTGTTTATCTGTAATTTTTATCTGCATTTTATCTGGCAACCTTGCAAGTGAGAAAAGAACTCGGAATACAGGATTAAGTGAGAGAAGAGGAGGGGAGGCTGAGGGACCAGGCATTGTGAGAGTACACACCATCTCTGAACTTCCCAACTGGTGTGTGCAGTGGTTTAAGGTGACAAGATGCTGATTTCTCAGCCCTCTGCACAGCAAGCCTGGGCTGGCAGGAAGACAATGTCAGGCACAGCAGTCTCTTCCAGGGCTCCTTGAATGGTGGCTCGAGTGTGATGAGGTCTAAAGTGTTGTGGAGCAGATGCGAGTGAATGACCACTGGAGCCCAGACCAAATTAAAATTTAGGGAGCCTTTATTAGCCGGGCGGCCGGATGACCCGGCAACTGCTCTGCCATTCTCCACGCAGGGAGACCAGAGAGCAGCAGCGACCCTTTGTGTAGGACCGCTTTTAAGCACATTAACCACATCCGGTTTTTGCAGAACAAGTAACCCAAGACAAAACAGTTTTTCCCAAGCAACGTCAGGATCATGCCAATGACGACCATGTTATTCACAGGGTCATCCTGTTCTTCAGAAAGCTGACCGTGATCTATGTAAGAAGCCTACATGCTGGGAAGGGGCCATGAGACCATATCTCAAGGCCTGGCCTAGTGTCAGCACTGACATCTCTATCTGGGGCATAGTCCACGGCCTCAGTAGTGCTCAAAAATTCCCACTCTCCAACATAAAGGTGGAGCTGTGGTTCTCTCAGGTGGCATCCAGAATAGTTCCATCTGGACCTCTCCATCAATAGCCAACTATAAAGCACTCGGCTGCCTGGCAGGAACAAGGAACCCATAGACCCACTAAAGTTCATGCTCCAAATGGCCACATAGCAGGGCTCAAAGCTCAGGTGTGATTTGTTGAGGTGAAATTGGTTATAGGCCCCTGGCAGGAATACCTCCAGGCACTGTAGCACAAACTCTCTATTTCACATATAGCAGATAGGCATTACTTTCTGGCTGATGGGCTCTTACTACCAACCCAGGTAGCATTCCATGACTGCTTTTCCATGTATGTTCTGTAAATTGGAGCTCTATTGTTATTTTCAAATACTTGCCATGCAAAAGAGAGTTTGCATTTGAACTCTGTCTGCATTGTTATAAAATAAAATTTAACATACCATCTATCTATGTATATAAAAGGCTAATATGCAAAATGTCCCCTCAGGAGTTCAACCAGGAGACCAGGAGTTCGATCACTCGCTATGACGTGTGCTGACCACTAGGGGGTGGTGTGGAATGAAGGAAGGCCCCGGCTGGCAGCCAGAAGGCCCCAATTGGCCCTGATCACCAGCCAGGCCTAGGGACCCTACCTGTGCACAAATTTTGTGCACCAGGCATCTAGTTTGTCAATAAAAGAAAAGGAAGCCTATTAAAGTCTTTAAATAAACTTTAATTCTTGCAAATGTTAAATGGCCATTTAAAAAATAAAATGGTTTCAAGTTTTTATCACCTCTGCGTGAAACTCTGTTTTCAATGGTGATGATGAGAATTTGAACAGAGCACATTAAAAAGTTAATTAGGATTTCCTTATAACCATTTCAACATAAAACATATAGAAAAAGCTCTGCTGACTTCCACTCACCTGGGATAGAGAAATCCTTAGGGAACATTGCTCCCACCTTAACAACAAGAACAAGCCAGATAATCTACAAAGTCATAACTTTTAACATATTTTATTGATTTTTTACAGAGAGGAAGAGAGAGAGGGATAGAGAGTTAGAAACATCGATGAGAGAGAAACATCGATCAGCTGCCTCCTGCACACTCCCCACTGGGGATGTGCCCGCAACCAAGGTACATGCCCTTGACTGGAATCGAACCTGGGACCCTTCAGTCCGCAGGCCGACGCTCTATCCACTGAGCCAAACCGGTCAGGGCCAAAGTCATAACTTTTAAAGCCTGTAGGAGTGTTCAGGTTGTAAAGAAACCTAATAAACCAAAGTCCAAAAAGTGTCGATGTCCTGCTAGGAGAGCCACTTTCACCCTCAGCAGCACAGTGAATGGAAGAAGAAACTGATTAAAATAAACATCTGAAGCTTTGGTGCAATTTCAAGGGATTTAGAATGCCAAGGAGTTCAGATACAAGCACAATCTGCACCTGCCCACTGGCTTCCTGAGCCTTCACTGAGTGCTCACAGGTCAGCCTGGGGGCAGAGTAAGGAAGCTGAAGGCCAAGGCACAGAAATCTGACCAGGAGGACTGAGGGGGTTCCCTCGCACTCAGGTCCGAGTACTGATTATGAGGCAGCAAATGTCTACCCCTGAGGCAGGAAAACATATTTTTCCCAAGACACAGGTAGGCAGAACCTGTTGGAGTCTTAATAATAACTGAGAAATATTCCACAGACACTACGGGTCTTACCTTACTAGGTTAGGTCTTTCTCTGACTGGGGGAAAGGCTGGAGAGCTAAGGAAGACACCTCACCTCAACGGTTCCTGGGCCCACTGAATTCCACAGGCAGAGCTGGGATGCTGAGAGAAACCCCAGGGGGGGCTCTGAGAACAGGCAGGGGCCATAGCCAGTTGGGAGAGAGAAGGGGAGTGGAGACAGGCACAAGACAAGGGCAATCAGGGCCTGCTGAAGTGGAGGGTGGGACAGAACTGATAAAATTCCCCCAGGTGCTTACATCTCAAGTCCTGCTGAAGAGAAGGTTCTGATTTCTCCATCAAATAATGTGAAGCCCGCAGTGAACTGAAGCTAACTAAAGGAACAGAACTCCTCGATATAGGTCAGCTACAAACTAGAGTGTCTCAAACCTTCTCACTAATGGATTGCCAGACAAAAGTGGTCTACCCTAGATATGATTATTAATTTCTTCAGACTCTACTATCCTATATAATAAAAGGCTAATATGCAAATTGTCCCCTCAACCAGGAGTTCGACCAGGAGTTCAACCAGGGGGCGGGGGCGGCTGGCCATCACCCACGGCCCCTCCCCCTGGAGAGCCCCACCCCCGATCGGCCCCCCTACCCCAATTGGGGTGGGCTGGCTGGACCCCACCCATGCACGAATTCATGCACCAGGCCTCTAGTTCATTGATAATCCATAGTGCCTGAATTCAATCAAAATCAGATTATAGAATGCATGAAAAAATTGACTCTTTGTTAAAGAGAAAACAGTAAATAGAATCAGATCTATTAAATAGAATTGTTGAAATGATCAGGCATATGTTTTTAAAATAATAAATATATAAAATGCTTGAGTGGAAAAAATGAACATGTTGGAACAGATGGACAATTTCATAGCCAAATGAAAATGTAAATGGAAAATAGATCAGATAAAGAACTTTTTCAGTGGCTTTATTAACAGATTGGACATAGCAGAGGAAGAAATCAGTAAAACTGAAGACAATCAGATATTTATCTTGAATGCAAATACAGTTCAAAACAAATTACCTGATTTCTTTAATTTTACTGATATATATATATATATATATATATATATATATATATATATATATACACACACACTGAGTGGCCAGATTATTATGATCTCTGAACGCATAATAATCTGGCCACTCAGTGTATATCCTATATAATAAAAGGCTAATATGCAAATTGCCCCCTCGACCAGGAGTTCGACCAGCAGGCAGGCCAGCCAACCACCCATGTCCCCTCCCCCTGGCCAGGTTGGCTGGACCCCACCCATGCACAAATTCATGCACCAGGCCTCTAATATATATACTGAGTGGCCAGATTATTAAGCATTCAGAGTTCATAATAATCTGACCACTCAGTGTATGTATGTGTATGTATATGTATGTCCTATATAATAAAAGGCTAATAAGCAAATCAACCGAAGGACGGAATGACCGGTTGCTATGATGTGCACTGACCACCAGGGGGTAGATGATCAATGCAGGAGCTGCCCCCTGGTGGTCAGTGCACCAGAAGCCAGGCTCATGGCTGGCAAGTGCAGTGGCAGTGGCGGGAGCCTCTCCTGCCTTCGCGGCAGTGCTAAGGATGTCCAACTGATGGCTCCTTGACTGCGAGAGGGTGCAGGCCGGGCTGAGGGACGCACCCCCCCCCCCAGTGCAAGAATTTCGTGCACTGGGCCTCTAGTATATATATAATGTTTAAATCTATATATATAAAATCCTAATATGCAAATACACCGAACAGTGGAACAACCGAACAACCGTTCGCTATGACATGTGCTGAACACCAGGGGCACGCACAGAACATGGCTGGCATCGGGCGTGGCGAGATGGTGGAGCAGGTGAGTGGGGGTGCCAGACCAAGGCGGGGCGCCGGTTGCTGCCATTGGGGCCAGCCTCTGGTAGCTACTGAAAATTCTTTGCTTCCGTGTGCCACGAACCCTCCAGGCACTCGCACCTGCTGCCAGAGCTGGCCCCACTCGCACCCACTGCCAGTGCTGGAGCCACTGCTCACACCCATTGCTGGCACCCAGTGCTGGCCCTGATCACTCAGCGCCGTCAGTGGGTGCAAGCAGCGGCTGCCGGCCCTGATTGCCCCTGAGGGCTTCTCCACCTCCCTCTCCTGAGGGACCATCAGAGCAGCAGAGCCACCATCAGCCAGCGTGTGGGAGAGGCAGCAGTGTGAGCGGGGCTGCCGTCAAACGGACTGGGGCCCACAGCAGGAAGGACCAGGCGGGGGCACAGAGGATGGGCCAAGACCCACCCCTGTGCCCACTGCAGCTTCGTGGCCCACAGTTCCTTTCAAGGTGCACAAATTTGTGCACTGGGCCCCTAGTAAATACAGAATTTCAGTCCCAGGAGAAATATTTAAGTGGGGAAGAATTTTCTAAAATATAGGAAAGACATCAACTCAAGATTCAATAAGCTCATCAAACCCAAAGAAGGATAAATACAAATACCAACAAACACACCATTAGACACGCCACAATCAAATTTATGAAAAACAACCGAAAGAGAAATCTTAAGAGCTGCCAGGGAAAAGAAGACATATTACATAAAGGGAGACAATGATAGAAATTGCAGCTTCTCACCAGAAACAATGGCGATAAGACGACAGTTGAATGACATCTTTAAAGTGTTGAAAGAAAAAAATATTTCAATCTACAATTCTAGGTCTAGTGGAATTATTTTCCAAAAATTAAAGGCAAAAATGAAGGAAATTATCTCAAATATAAAGAATCCCTACTATATAAGGAATTTCTACTATAAGAAATACTAAAATAAATTGTTTAGGCCAAAATGGCATAATATCCGATAGATACCTAATTCTTCAGGAAAGAATGAAGAACATCAGAAAGAGAAAACATATCAGTAAATATAAAGAACATTACACACACACACACACACACATGCTTGAGCATGCACACATGCACAGTGCATACATACATATACATTTTAATGAAAACATAAGTCCCAGGCTAGGAGAAAATATTTATAAAATAAAGATTTTATTGATATTTTAAAGACTATTGACCTTTTAAACTAAAAATAATAACAATGCAATGTGAAGCTTTGGGATATTTAGAAGTAAAATATATGACAAGAGCACAAAGGGTGAGAAAGTAGTAATTAAAATATATTAGTTTAAGAGTCTTACATTGTAGTAGAATATCTTTTTATTATAGATGTCACAAGTTAGAGGTGCATATTAAAATCTCTAGGTCAAGGACTAAAAAATAATGTAAAGAGACATTACTAATGATTATAATTAACACAAAAAATAAAAATAAATACCTAAAAATACTTAATTCACATACAAAAAAAGAGGCATAACAGGAGGAACAAAAAACCAAAGGGCAGATGGAACAATATAAATCAAATGTCACTACAGTACATGAAAATCCACACATATCAATTGCTGAGAACCAAGATCAACAGTAATTAATATAAATGTGAGAAGTCCAGTCAGAAGACTGAATTGGGCTCTTTGATATTCACAGGGTGAATATTTGCATTTTATTACCTAATGCAAACTCCCCCAACCTGATAATCTTACTGTTTACTAAACATTACCATTGATATGTCTGTTGGCATTCCTAAAAGGCAATTGTGTATTCTACTAAATAAAAGCAGATGGGAACAGAGACTCAGTGGAACTTGGCTACTACAGCTAAGCTTTCCCTGGCTTCCCCCATTATTTCCAAATTTATATTTCTTGTCTTGTGTATTAATTTGCGAGTCAGCCCTTTCTCCAAGCCTTTGAACCCAAGGCCACGCTGGCCGTGGCTTCACAATCAATAATTGCATACGATCAGAAAAGCCAAATTGAAAGACAAAGATTGCCAGACTGACCAAAACAAGACCAAAGTATATGTTTTTGACAAAGAACACACCTTAACACAAAGACAGAAAAGTTGAAAATAAAAGAATGAAAAATGGAAAAGGATATAACATACAAATTCTAATCATTAAAAACCTATCATTACTAAATTTATAACAAAGGACTTGAGCATTGCCAATACAGAGAGACATTTCATAGTGATAAAAGAGTGATCAAGGCAATATAACAATTTTAAATGTGACAGAAATATAGAAAAGCATAGATAGATCCACAATTATTGTTGAATTTAACACCCATTTCTCAGCAGTTGATAGGGCAAGTAGATTAAAAAATCAGCAAAGACTCAGACGATACAGCTCAACTTAACTGACAGTTATAGAACACTATACCCAGCAATAGAAAAGGATTGTGGTCTCTTTTCAAGTGATCATGAAAAATTCATCAACAGAGACTATTTTATGGGCATAAAACAAGTCTAAATAAATTCAAAAGTCAAAATCATACAGAGTATATTCTCTGTTACAATTGTTTTATTTTTATTTTTTCCAGGTTCTTTTTCTTTTTTTAAAAAAAATATTTTATTTTATTGCTATTAGAGAGAGAGAGGAAGGGAGAAGGATAGAAAAATAGAACATAAACGATGAGAGAGAATCAGTGATCGGCTGCCTCCTGCACACACCCACTGGGGATCAAACCCGCAACCCAGGCATGTGCCTTGACCAGGAATCAAACAGGTGACCTCTTGGTTCATGGGTCGATGCTCAACCTCCGAGCCACACCAGCACAGCATGGTTACAACGGTTTTAAATTAGAAATCAATAACAAAATACTCCAATAGAATTTTCTGTAATGATGAAATGTTCTATATCTGTAATGCCCAATGGCAGTCACTATCCAAATGTAAATATTGAGCACTTGAACTTATGGCTAAAGTGACTTAGCAGATGAATATTTATTTTAATTAATTTAAATTTAAATGTCAGACACTACTGTATTGGGTACTACAAATCTAGAAAATCTCCAAATATACATCACACACAAAATGGTTTCAGGTGGATCATCCAAATTGAAAAGCTGAAACTATAAAGCTTCAAGCATAAAACATAAGAGAATATTTTCATGGCGTTGGAATGAGTAAAAACTTCATAGAAAGAATAGAGAAAGCAGTAACCATAAAATATGGATAAATTGGACTTCATTAAAATGAAAAATATCTGCATGCAAAAAATACCATTAAGAAAATGAAAACGTAAGTCCCAGACTGGGAGAAAACATTTGTAAAATAAAATCTGGCAAAGGAGTTGTATCCAGAATATATGAAGAACTCTTACAACTCAAAATAAAAAGACAAATGACCCAAATAAAAACTGGGTAAAGGCTTGAACAAACGCTTCACAAACAAGATTTATAAATGCCCAATAAGCACAAGAAAAAAAAAGTGTTCAACATCAATATGTATCAAGGAAATGAAAATTTAAACAGCAATTAGGTATCACTACAAACCAGCCAGAATCAGAGGGCAGGGGGTTGCAGGGCTGGGTGAAAAGGGGGAAAGGATTAAGTAAAAACAAAAACACAATAAGCAAAAACAAAAAATTCATAGACACAGACAACAATATGGTGATTGCCATAGGGAAAGGGGAGTGTGGGGTAGCATAGGATAAAGAGGGATAAATGGTGATGGACTGAGATTTGCCTTATGGTGGTGAACACAATACAATATATAGATGATGTATTATACAATTGTACATCTAAAACCTATATGATTTTATTAACCAATGTCACCCCAATAAATTCAATAAAAAGGAAAAAATTAATACCAATAAACATTGGCATTGATGTATAAGCAACAGGAATTTTCCTACATCGGTAGTAGGGGTATAAAATGGTACAATTAGTTGAGAAAACTGGGAGACTTGTAAAATGCTAAACACACATCTACATATTACCCAGCGACTTCACTCTAGGTATTGATCCATGGAAAATGGAAATGTATGCCTGCAAAAAGCCTCGTGTACGGATCTTCATAGCTTTATTCATAGTAGCCCCAAACTGGAAACAACCCAGGTATCCATCAGCAGGAGACTGGACAAGCAAGCTATGGTATGTTCATGCAATGGAATATCACTCAGCAATTAAAAGTAACAAACTATTGAGGTATACAACAAGCTGAATGAATCTGAGAAACGTTACGTTTAATAAAAGGATCCAGACACAAAAAGAGTATATACTGTATTATTCCATTTATATGAGTGTCTAAAATGGGCAAGACTTTCTATAGAAATAGATAGCAGATGAAGTGGCGGTTGTGGTGTCCAGGCATTGACAGAGAGCAGGCACAGAGGAACTCTGCAGGGTGATAAACATGTTCTATGTTTTGATGGGGGTGAGGCGGGGTAATAATGTGTTCATGTGTCAGAAATGATCAAAAGAGTACACTTAAAATATGTGTGTTTTGCTGGATGCAAATTAACCCTCAATAAACATGTCCAATAAATAATGAAGCTATGTTCAGAAAAGCAGGCTTATGTTTCTCACTTAAAAATTAAAATGCTTCAACATTTATAGCTTCTATGATATATGTATTTTCTGTTTCTTACAGTATTTTACAGATACGAATTTTTTTCACCAAGTCTTATCTAAATGCTCCAAAATAACCTGCTGTTTGTTTCAGTGTACCATGCCGATGTTCCCCTTGTGCACGTGTGCCACGTATGAAGTGCTGGGAAGCGCTGCTTTGCCTGGAATTGAGGCAGGGAGGCGGGTGGGGAGAGAGGCATGTTTGGGAAGCAAGATGCACAGAAATGTGACCGGCTGTCTATGTCACAGGGTTGCTGTAAGCAGGAAAATGAAACGGAGTCTGTGAAAGTCAAATGAGATCATGCAGCTCCTGTTCTTGGCACAATAAATATTATGTCTTCTCCCCTCTTGGGCCCTATCATTTTGGGGAGGTGTGGATTTTGTCTCTCTATATGAAGACCCACAGGTGACACTTGGGAAAATGCTTTTTTCCATACCTCTATTTTCTACAAAGAAGGTTGGAATAGTCAAAGGATCCAGTTTAAGCTGCTCTTCAGCAATGAGCTCATTTATAAGAAAGAATATTCTGAGCGTTCGTATTTATGGCTTTAAACTCTATGCAGATAAGGAATTCAGAATTCATTAATTGATCTTTGCGTGATCATGTGAGTGTGAAAAGGAAAGTGTTTGTAGAAAACTAAATTTTTTTTTCATAATTAAGACGAGAGTTAAGGGCTTTTCAGAAATAGAAAAAGACTTTTCTGGACACCACCACCTGGCCAAGCTGGCACCAATTTCAGAAAACCAGGTGTTTCTCTGCCTGCCCAGGAGCGTGAGGAGATTGGCCACTTGGGCACAAGCGTAAGCAGTGCCTACCCGCCCTGGTGTGACTCAAGCAGCACAAAAGGCACACTGGAGAGAAAACATCACACTTAGCAGCCTGTTGCAAAACCATGGAACGCCCACCATTTTATCCCCACTAGAAGGCCTTCTGGAACCATCTCTATTTTAACTAGTTTAAGTCATTTTTCTTAGCAAAGTTTAATGTCTCAGCTAGCTCAGGATTTGCTAGACCTGGTTACCATGACTCCTAAGGAAGGCAAAAGACTAACAGATTTTGCTTTTTTACTTTGAAGTTGACATTTCAGCCATCTATCCATGGTCCCAGGCAAAGCTCACATCTCTCCCAACCATAGCTTTCATTTGCCCAATAGTGGTTTTACAAAATGGAAAATGGGGATTTGGAAGCAATTTTCACACAGAACATTATTATGGACATTAAGACTACTTCTCTGTACTTTCCCAACATGTTGATATTTATCTGCAGTTATTCAAGACTTTGTTACAGAAGTCTCCAGAACACACTGGACTTTGGAGTGACCATTTATTGAGTGCCAGGAACTTCATTTACATATGTTTCTCTAATGATTACATATAATGTAGATATCACTTTCCCATCTTACCAATAAGGAAACCAAGACTGAGAGAGGTTGAATAATAATGAAAACAACAATAAAGGGAGCATTAACATTCTACAAGCACCTTACAAATACTGTACAAAGTACTGTGTATATACTTTATGAGCAATATCATTCTCATTTCCTCCTCTCAACAACCCAGTGAGCTAGATACTGTTAATATCCCTATTTCACGGATGGGAAAGAGAGGTTAGAGAGCACAAGTCACTTGCCCAAAGTCACATTATTGGTGATTCGCAAAGCTCAGACTCAAACACGGGTCAGATTGACACCAAAGCCCACACTCAACTACTCCGTTTGATAAGGCTGCCTTCTCCAGAGTTTGGATTCCAGCCCAAATCTGTCTAACTCCAAAACAGACACCCCTTCTACTGCCATATGTCCTAGCTAGAAATACCAATCACAGGGAATCACTCACACAGATGGTTTGAACAACTCAACTAATCCCGATCTGTCCTGTCCTGTAATAACCCTATCTGTACAACACCCTTTGGTGTTGGGAGCACACACTTAGAATTTACAGACTCATTCCTACACTACCTCTTATTAGCTGAGTGGCCGTGTAGGTGTTACTTAACGCCCACCCTGTGCTTCCATTCCTCATTCCTTAAATGGGAAAATAATAGTATGCCCCTTGGAAGATTGTTGTAGGAATTAGATGAGAAAACGTTGGGAAAATCTTGCTATTTGGTAAATGATTATAAACAACAGCTATTGTTGTAAAACATTGCTCTACATACCCAATAAAGACAAGATATAACAAAAGTCACATTTAGGAGCAGACCCCCAAACACAAATATCACCTGTGTTTTCAATCATAACTTTGCCATTGCCTAGCCAAATGACCTTGGATACATTACATAAGGTCTCTAGACCTTGGTGCATTCATGGTAAAGATGAACAGAGGGCTAGATGACTTTTAAGTTACCTTCCAACACTAACCTTTGGTAATTCTATGAATGTGTGTGAAATTGCTTTAGACTTTATAAACTGCTATAAATGTACTGTATTATTATCACCATGACCACCTTCTTTATCATGGAGTTGCAGCCTGGAACTGATGCCTATTGCCAAGCACTGACTACCAGTGCTTGGTATGTCTTTATCTGTATTATTCGATTTCTTCCTCACATTCCTCCTAAGGGTCTTGTGTTTTAAAACAAATATTACAGAGGAATCTGAACTTGAGAGAGAGTAAGTGACTCACCTAAGTTTGGACAGTTAGACAAGAAGAGGTAGCTTTCAAATTCACATCTGTTGTTTAAAACCCATCTTAGCCTTGGAAGTGGCCTCTGAAGACTTACCCTTCTCACCAGGGACTTTGGGAGCCAGGGGAAGTATGGCCCCAACACATGACCTAAACAGGTACCTCACCCTGGGGAGGGTTTGCCAGACCCTGCATTTTCCCGTGTAACTCAGTCATGGGGACCAAGGGAACCACTGGGGAAAGGCAAAGACATCAGAATTACAAGGCACCTCCACCTACTGCTTGGTAACCCAAATGCAGACCCCCAAGCTCTAGCAAGCAGGAGCACCCACACAAAAATAAGAGTAAACATATTTTTGGAAAGAATTTTCTATTTCCCCCTCCCCAAAACAGGGACAGTGCCACTTAGGGAAAATATTTTTAAATTTAATTTACAATTTATACTCTTTCAATTTTATATGGGAGATACCATAATTTTTAAATATATAATTTAAATAACATATGGAGGTGGGACACTATAACCTTTTCTTTTTAAAAATAGATTTTCTTTTTAAAATCAGTTTCAGGCCCACAGCAAAACTGAGTGGAAGGTACAGAGTGCCCATGTGCCCTTTGGCCCCAACACATGCACAGACTTGCCATTATCAGCATTTGTTACAATAGATTAACCTACTCTGACACATCCTTATCAACCAAAGTCTAAAGTTTACACTAGGGTTCACACTGGTGTTGTATATTCTATGGGTTTGAACAAATATAGAATAACATGTATTCATCATTATAGTATCACACAGAATAATTTCACTTCCCTAAAAATCCTCCAAGTTCCATCTGTTCCCTCCCTCCACCCCTCCAACCTCTGGCAGCCACTGATATTTTTGCTGTCTCCATCATTTTTCTTTTCCAGGGTGTCATATAATGGTGTGGTAGGAAGTCAGGTAGGCATTAGCAGAGCAGGGCAATAGGCCAGGTTGGAATGCCAGCAGGGCCAAAAGTCCTGCACACCTAGCGACAGATGCCTATCAACAGGCAGAACTGGGAGAGCAAGTACTGTTAGTGAGGATTGTTAATGAGGACCTCACTCCTGAGGCACCTGTTCCTCTCCTGGATCATTCCTGGTCATTCGGGTCAGAACCCCCCTGAGCTTTCCTCCCCTGGCATGTAGATAGTCATAGGGCAGATGACCTCACACACACACCTTAGAGAAGAACACGGGAGCTGGAGAAATCCCATCTGACTTCCCTTCAAGGACAGGAGCGGACAGGAAAGGCCCCAATAGGTCAACTCCAAGAAGAAAGCAGTTAACCCCCTCCAAGGGGTTGAAAGGAGCCCCAGCCCACACCCCAGAGAGATGCCCCTTGAAACTTTCTTTTGAGTGTAGTTTTGCTTTGCTTCCTAAAACAAACTTTCTCTTGCAGGTTTGAGTCTTGGCTCTGAATTCTCTCTTAGCCAGAACTCAAGTTCTGAGGTTCACTTTTGCCATTTACAGTACGTAGCCTTTACAAATTGGTTTCCTTCGCTTAGTAATATACATTTAAGGCTCCTCTATATCTTTTGGGGTTTGGTTGCTCACTTCATTTTAGCACTGAATAGTATTCTATTGTCTGGATGTACCACAATTTATACATTCACCTACTGAAGAACATCTAGGTTCCTTTCAAATTTTAGTAATTGTGAATAATTGCTATAAACATCTGTGTGTAGGTTTTGGCATGGACACAAGTTTTCAGCTCCTTTGGGTAAACACCAAGGAGCATGATTGCTGGATCCTATGGTAACAGTATGCTTAATTTTGTAAGAAACTGCCAAACTGTCTTTCAAGGTGGCTATACCATTTTTGTATTCCCACCAGCAATGACTGAGAGTTCCTGTTGCTCCACATCCTCATCAACATTTGGTGTTGTCATTTGTTCTGGATTTTTACTCTCCTAATAGGTGTGTAGTGGTATCATGTTGTTTTAATTTGCATTTTCCTAATGACATATGATGTGGAGCATCTTTTCATATGCTTATTTGCCATCTGTATATCCTCTGTAGTGAAGTGACTATTTGGGTCTTTTACTCATATTTTAATTGAATTGCTTTTTTCTTATTGTTGGTTTTGGAGATTACTTTGTATATTTTGTATAAAGTCCTTTATCAGATGTGTTTTTAGCAAATATTTTCTCCTCTCTGGTGGCTTATCTTCTCATTCTCTTGACACTATAAACATTTCCATTCTTAAAACCTTTAAGGTCACAGTCCAGGCTTAACATCATCATCAATCTGTCCTAGGCTAGGAAACTGCAGGGATTATATTGTTAACACTGATGCCTCTGGCCCCAAATACAAAAAGTGTTAGCAAAAAAATAAAAATAAACAAAAACACCTGAGATATCGATCCTGTGCCAATATCTACCAAGAGGTAACAATCCACACAGATGACCACAGTCACCTTTTCTCAAATGTCTTATGAAAGAGCGCTGGCAACACTGCGTGAGCAGCTGCTGGCTCCCCAAGGGCAGAAACCTGCTATAGACTTCCAGTACGTTATATGGGGCTTCATCGGAGCCCCAGCTCTGACAGGGCTATTCCTAGAATTGTAGGTTAGGAGACCCTGAAGATCAAGTCTGCTTGGGAAATAAGTCTTCATTATTCTGTTATTCTGACATTTATAGGTGACCATGTGTTTATGACACAAATGAGTTATAAGGCATATAAATTTCTCAAGCTATTTATAATTTTATAGGCACTATATGACATGTCTGTAAACACAAATTGCCTTTCAGGTGAGAGAGGCAATAAATCTTAAGAAACACTGGTTTATTGTATCCATAAAATCTTAGATTAGAGAGAGAACTTAAAGTTCACCTCATATAATCAGAAAGAGAATTTAATGTTTATCTCATCTAATCTTTTTCTCAATATAAGATTCAGAAAAGTACAAATAGTTCCAAATTAACTGGCTTTGTGATCATAGGTAAGTTAGTTATTTAATATCCTTAGGACTTTCCTTTTTATTATATTAGTTTCAGGTGTACAACCCAGTGATTAGACATTCATATAATTTATGAAGTGATCACTCTGATCTGACAACATACATAAGTAGTTACTACAATATTATTGACTATATTCCCTATGCTGTACTCCACATAACTATTCTGTAATTATCAATTTGTACTTCTTTTTTAAATATATTTTTATTGATTTCAGAGAGGAAGAGAGAGAGATAGAAACATCAATGATGAGAGAGAATTATTGATCGGCTGCTTCCTGCACGCCCCCTACTGGGGATTGAGCCCGCAACCCAGGCCAGTCCACAGGCCAACACTCTGTCCACTAAGCCAAACCAGCTAGGGCTCAATTTGTACTTCTTAATCCTTTTAATTTTTTCACCCATCCCTCCAATCCAGCCTCCCATCTGGTGACTGTCAAATGTTCTCAGTATCTTCGAGTCTGTTTCTGTTCTGCTTGTTCATTTATTTTGTTTTATAGATTCCACATATAAGTGAAATCATCTGTCATTTGTCTTTCTCTGTCTGATTTATTTCACTCAGCACAATATCCTCTACATCCATCCATGTTGTTGCAGATGGCAAGATTTCATTCTTTTTTACGGCTGAATCATATTCCATTGTATATATGCACTAGTTCTTCTTTATTCATTCACCTATTGATGGGCACTTGGGTTGCGTTGGCGCAATCTGAAGCCATCTACCAGGTGTACTAGCTCAGTGGCCTCCCAGGAGGAGCAGGCCAAGATAAGCTGCCACCTGTGCCCTGCCCACGGCTACATGGCATGAGCTACAAAGGGACCTGCTGATGGCTCCTACTTCTGCTGGGCTTGGAGGTGCCTGTGAGAAGCCAAGCTGCAAACCACGGCTGGCTGCCACTAGTGCTGGGCCTGGGGACACTTAGCAAGAGGTACAGGCACCCTGAGTACAGATGCTGTTTGTTTGGTATTGTGGGGCTTTGAAAGGTTCTAGGAAAGTTGGCAGCATGAGCCAAGATAGGTCATTTGTATGGAAAAGCCACTGGAAAGGGCTTGGGTGGACCAGCAAGTTGGATGGGGAAGGATTTCAGGAAATCACCAGGGCTTAGCCAAGCTGATGGAGACTCAGATATGGTGCCTTTTTTATCGGCTTTATGGCTGTGAGGGCCAGGGGAGCCTCAAAGGAACAATGGCCTCTGCCAACACTTCTTTGTGGGAAAAAGCTGCCTCTCCAGACCTCACTCCAGACAATTCAGTTCCTCCCTCTATGACCCCAGTGCCTTTCCAAGCTGCTGCCCAGCGCTAGAACTCAGAGGAAGTGAGTCCCAATAAGTCCCTGTCCTTTAAGAGGAACACCTGGGACTCCATCAGCCCTCCGTCTCACTCGGATCCCGCTGATTTTCAAGGCCAGAAGTTATGAAGATTTCTCATCTTGGAACCCTGGGCCGGGGAAGGAGAGTGGTGGGGGAGTAGGAGTGGACAAGGGGCAGGGGGAGGGGCTAGTGTGGGTTTGGGATACCTCGCTCTCATGGGGGACCTTCACAGCCAAGATATCCCTCCCAATTCGTAACCACCACACATGGGTGTGGGACGAGTCCCTTCCATGTCTCCCTCTGCCCGTCCTGCCAGTCTCCATGTGGCTTTTTCTTTATACCCTTAGTTATAGGACTTCTTGTTCAACTAGATTCCAGGTGGTTCTAAATGATAGTTGTTCTGTAGTTTAGTTGTAATTTTGATGTGGTTGTGGGAGGAGTTGAGGACTACATTTACCTATGCTGGCATCTTGACCAGAAGCCAAGAAAATATTTTAAAATGCTCCTGACATCAGTAGTTTCTGCATAAAGCCATACTACATGGTCTCTTCATTTACTGCAGCCAGTTGTAAAGCAGCCACCTGAATTTCAACTGTGAGATCTTTCAGTACAATACAATATATTTTTACAAAAAATTATATTTCTATTTTGACCCATAGGAAGAAAAGTTGATTATTTTCATTATTACCAGTCTGTAGCGAGTTGCAAGCAGACTTAATATTATGCTGTCACTAAAGCATAATTAAAGGATTTTTCCTTGAGCTGATATTATAAATACTAGCATTTTTCTAAGTATTAATTTTGAATAGAAATTTCACATATTGCAATAACATTTCCCTTCGGTATAGATGTGAATGCATAATTTAACTTAATCTCATTTTTATTTTTATTTCAAATCCTTCTTACATACTTTCATTACATAACAGTTTTATCTGCATGAGCGCTAATCCCTCTGTCTTTGTATCCCTTGTAAGTACGCGTTCATTTGTTAAGCCAGCTCACACCTGGTGCTGAGTATTTACTTTGAAGAGAATCTCCAGCATCTGGCATTATCTGGTTTAGCTGTGATCTTTGTACATTTATGCTTAGTCTTTTCACTGACATTTTATAAAGACAAAGAACAAGATACATTAGAAAAAGAGAATGGATAGAAGTAAAGCAACAATTATATGATATAGCAGAATTTTTATAGTATCTGGTAAAAAAGAAATGCAAAAATTATAGGAAGTATTTTAAAGTTCAAAAATGTATGTTAGAATTTAGTGTGATAAATAAGACTTTCTTATTTTATAAAATGTGTGGTAGGTGGTGGGGCTAGTTATCAAATTTGGGTGATCTTCCAAAAGAAATGATCCACTCAGTCTGATGCTAAACAGACCCTTAACTGGTGGATTTTGGAATCTGTCTGGAGCAGAGAATAATAGAAAGATTTGGGGATGATGACTAACAGTAAAATAGAAAGTGTACCTGCTTGTCATACCCACCTCTGAAAGATAAAGTAGTTGAGCTTCAGAGCTAAGGAACATCAAAACAACACAAGTCAGTTCTGCTCTGTAACAAAGGAAGGACACTGTGTCCTGAGAACACTTCTAAGAAGCTTATTGGGCAAATATTGCTGAATTAATCACAATAGAAATGAAAATGCTATAGCTTGCACTTATTTGAAAATCTGATAGGTTCGCCATTTGCTGTATAATTAACTCAAAATTAGAACTATTTATTAATTTGAAATATGCCATGAAATGGTAAAATTACAAAAAATTATGACAAAAGTTAATACTAACTGTAGTGTAATTCTATAGATTATCTATTGCATTTTGAAATCAACAAAATACTGCCTATATGCACAATATTGGGTAAATTTTTAAATGGATATAAAATACCTATTCTGTATGATTTTTCTGATGATTTAATCTGAGTAAGTTTATATAAAGCATTTGTCAAGCATAGCGTTTCACATGTAGAAAGCCTTCAATAAATTATAGCTATTAGTTGCTACCTATTTGTCAAATTACCAAAATAAGTGGTTATCCAAGTTCTGATCTAACTTTCCCATTGCTGGAAGCCTTGATTCTTCATGAAGTCATCTATTCCATTGTTGGATCACTCAAACACGTACAAAGGCAATTTTATATTGAGTTGAAATCTTTATTCCAACTTTTGATTATTGGTTTCGGTTTTGTCCGTAGCAGCGACATAGAACATCTACTCTTGTCTTCCACTTGACAACCATTTAAACATCTCTACACAGCTACAGACTCCTCCTCCAAGTCTTGATGGTCATCTTAGAAAGCTGAACCTGGAAATGACCATAACAGTCCACACTAGTCTAGTCAAAGAAGAACTTAGATTAGGGCTAGCAAGAGAGTTAGTATTTTATGATTACCTCACTCTTATTCTGGACATAATAGTTGGAGCTTAAGTTTGTGTATTATTACTTAGGACATTTTGTGTTTACAAATGACAGAAACTTAATTAGCTTGAGTTAAAAGGGAATTCATTAAGCTCTAGTAGGTTATTAGGATAAAATGGTGCTGAGAGAGAAAGAATGCAGCTGAGCCACAGGAATACCTGACCAAGGATGTGGTGAGGACGTGGCTGCCTACAACCCCAAAGCTTTCCAACTTAGAACCCCGGTCTCCAAAGAGAGACTGGCATATGATTCTCTCACTTTAAAATAACCAAATTTTTAAATTAATATTAACTCAATAATTATTAAATCAGAACTTTAAAAATTTCTAACTTTAAATCCTCAGAGATGGATTCTCATTCTTACGTCAAATGTCCACTCATGGTCCCTACGTTTGTGACCCAAGGAACAGGTCATGTTGTGAGTTAAGTGCTGATCTTGCAACCACTTGGGTCAGGTGAAGAGAAACTTTTAGAAAATATGTGCCTGTTAGGCAGGCCAGCAAGGGGTCACTAGAAAAAAGAAGTGTTTTAGTTTTCATTTTTTTTGACTGGCAGTTAGTTAAACCTCTTAGACCACTTACATTTAAACTGCAGTGTAGTCTCACGTATCCCACTCTCTAACTGGCGATATTGGCTTCCTGAACCTATGACATCATTTATACTTACTGAATTTCAGCACATTTTTGAAGCCTATTGAAATTTGGTATCATAACTTCTCGTCCAACATATATTACCTATGTGTTCCAATCATCTGTCTGAAATCCAGCTTCAACACTTTCATGGATGTATAATAAAGTGGACAGTCACAGACAGAACCTTGTTGCAGGCCATTAGAAACTTCTTTAGGGGTTGACATGGATCCATTAATCAATACTTTTCTGGAACAATCATTCAACTAACCTTGATGGCTCAGAAATGAGTCTTTCCAGAAGCACATGTATCTAAATGTCAGAGATGCTGTGGTTAGAAGATTTATCATCTCATTCCACGGGAGGAACTACTTGAGGACCAGGGCTCCTGTAACACCAAGAAAGAGAACTTCTTAAACAGTGACCTGAAAAGCCGATTGCTCCCCTCCAATAAGAGATGCTGCCTGAAATACCCTGTAACATTGTAACGATCATCTCAATAAATCACTTTTCTCATGAAAAGAGAGCTCAAAAATAAGTTTTCAAGAAACGGCAGCTCTGACAAGCAGGGCAAAGGCTCTAAAGCCCAGAAGGAAGGAGTTGGGGCAGGTACCTCAGCATCCTGTCCGGATGCTGGCCCCGGTCAGATACTAACCTCAGCTGTCACCCCTGGTGCTCTGAGGTACAATCAGCACTCAACAGCAGTCATGCTTGGGAAGCTCTGATTACCCTGAATATGTTCTCGACAGACTTGGATGATAGCATCTTATTTTCTAGGTACTTCCCAGTTTTTAACTAGTGTGTCACATTGTGTTATCAGTGGAGTGAATCGACTACCCACAATCCACAAACAGTTGACTTCAACTCAATGTTGATGCTAAACAGTTCATTCATGTATCCTTTTATTTGTTCAATGGGTATCTATCAAGCATTTAAAACATGCCCAGCTATGGGGATACCATGGTTCAAAAACACAGTTTCTGACGTCATGGAACTTAAAAACCCTCTCCTCCACCAAACAAGTCTGCTCACTGACTGCAGAAACTCCCAACACTTTCTTGACCCAGCCCCTGACCCAGAATTCTCCCCACTCCATGGTCTCCTGCTTAAATCCATCTCAAAGGCGCCTCCTCCTCCACTCAGGCTCCCAAATCAACCCCCGCAGTGATCTTTCTGCTGTCTCAGTTCTTGTGCCTGCTCATGGGCAGCTACATTTGCTGGAAAGAAATGAACTTTACAATGGGAAAGATCCATTTTCAGATCCTGCCTCAGTGACTTACTACTTTTTGTAATTGTAGATTATTTAATATTTCTGAGCCACATCTGTGAAGTGAGGAAAATGCCAACCTCATGGAGAAGTTGTGAGGAATAATTTATTCCACAGGAACTTTTAGTTATTTATCCAAACACCTGGTTCTCTAACTGTGGTGTAGAGAAAGAGAATAGGACTTAGAGCTGGACCGTGAGTGGCTCTACACTTCTTGGCTGTGTTCCCTTGGAAATATCAGCCAGTTTCCTGAGAGGCAAAATAGCAAGATAATTCTTACTTTGAAGGTTGTTATGAAAAGAAATCAAGTTACTGTATAGAGAAGTCCTTTATAAGCTAGAAAGCACAGCTCACATGGCAGACTGTCTTGGTGACTATTATGGAGGTTTCCTAACTGTAGCTAGATTGTGAACCCAATGTGATCAGTAAACCTATCTCCTATTTCTCTCCTGCACCTCTGCTTTTCCTGCAGCGCACAGGGCAGTCAGCAGTCCTGACTCTCTCTCTCTCTCTCTCTCTCTCTCTCTCTCTCTCTCTCTCACACACACACACACACACACACACACACACACACACACAGCTGTTCATATTCTGTTTTAGAAACTTTTAAAATAAAATATAATATGCATGCAAAAAGTGTACAACTCTAAACATAGTGTGAATTTTTATAAAGTTTATAAACAGCCACCCAGCTCACAAGCCTCGATCTCAGTACCTCACCCACCCAAAGCTAGTCACCATTCTGATTTCCACAACCAAAGATTTTGTTTTGCCTTTTTTCTGTGCTTAATGTAAATGGAATCAGACAATATGAACTCCCATGTGAGGTCAGGCTTATTTCACTCAGCATTAAGTGTGGAAATTTACTCTTTGATGCATGTGGCAGTGGGTCATTATTTTCATTATTCTGTAGTATTTATTGTATGAATATATAAAAAATTACTTATCCATTGTGCTGTTGATGAACATATATTGTTCTAGTTTGGAGCTATTTCAAATTGTACAGTGAACATTCTTGTACATGTATGGGTACACTATGTATTCCTATTGTCTGAATACCTAAAAATTACTGTATCATAGAATATGCATATGTTCAGCATTACTAGAGACCACCAAACATATTTTCAGGGTAAATGTACTGATTTCATTCAATCTGTCAGCAATGAATGAGGGTTCAGTTGCTCAAACACTGGTCAAGATTTAATATCATCTGCCTTAGTTTTGGTTATTCTAGTGAATATATGGTGGTATCTCATTGTGATTTTAATTTGTTTTCCCTGATAATTGAAGAAGTTATGCATGTCTTCCTGTTTAATGGCCATTTGGATAAACTCTCTGATGAAATGGCTATTTAAAAGTTATTTCTCTGTATTCATATTCGGTTGACTGTTTCTTAATAACTTATAATTCTTTATGTAATCTGGGTGTGTCTTTTTATTTGTATTACCAATATATTCAATATTGTGTGGCTTGTGTTTTCACTCTCATACTGGTGTCTTTTGATGATAGGAACTTCCAATTTTAATGTAGTCGAGGCTAACATTTTATGATCAGTACGTTTTGCTTTAAGAAAAGTTTGTCTACCTGAGGTAATAAACATATCCTCTGATTTTTTTTTCCTAAAAGTTTTTTGTCCTAGCTGGTTTGGCTTAGTGGATAGAGTGTTGGCCTGCGGACTAAAGGGTTCTGGGTTCGATTCCGGTCAAAGACACATGCTCCTGGGTTGCAGGCTCAATCCCCAGTAGGGAGCATGCAGGAGGCAGCCGATCAATGATTCTCTCTCATCATTGATGTTTCTAACTCCCTCTCCCTCTCCCTTCCTCTTGGAAATCAATAAAAATATATTTTAAAAAATAAAAGTTTTTTTCCTTTGCATTTATAAATACACTAGAGGCCCAGTGCACGAAATTCGTGCACGGAGGGGGGTTGTCACTCAGCCCAGCCTGTACCCTCTCCAATCTGGGACCCCTCGAGGGATGTCCGACTACCCATTTAGGCCCGATCCCACCGGACATTCCTCTCACAATGCAGGACTGCGGGCTCCCAACTGCTTGCCTGCCTGCCTTCCTGATTGCCCCTAACTGCTTCTGCCTGCCAGCCTGATCACCCCCTAACCACTCTGCTGCCAGCCTGTTTGCCCCCAACTTCCCTCCTCTGCCGGCCTGGTCACCCCTAACTGCCCTCTCCTTCAGGGTTGATCACCTCCAACAGCCCTCCCTTGCAGGCCTGGTCCCTCTCAACTGCCCTCCCTTGCAGGCCTGGTCCTTCTCAACTGCCCTCCCTTGCAGGCCGGGTGCCTCCCAACTGCCCTCTCCTGCTGGCCATCTTGTGGTGGCCATCTTGTGTCCACATGGAGGCAGGATCTTTGACCACATGGGGGCAGCTATATTGTGTGTTGCAGTGATGATCAATCTGCATATTACTCTTTTATTAGATAGGATAGAGGCCTGGTACAGGGGTGGGGGCCAGCTGGTTTGCCCTGAAGGGTGTCCTTGATCAGGGTGGGGTTCCCTTGGGGCGTGGGGCGGCCTGAGCGAGGGGCCTGTGGTGGTTTGCAGGCCGGCCACGCCCCCTGGCAACCCAAGGGGAGGCCCTGGTATCTGGAATTTATTTTCCTTCTACAATTGAAACTTTGTAGCCTGGAGCGGAGCCAAGCCTGGGGTTCCCTCCGAGGCTGGCAGCCATTTGTGTTGGGGTTATAATTGAAACTTTGTAGCTTAAGCGGGTGGGCCCGGCCAGGGTGTGTGGAAAGCTTTGCTTCCCCTGTTGCCGGGGGCAACCCTGGCCTGCTCTCTCAAGCTCCGTTCTGCTGCCATTTCTGTTTGAATTTGTTTACCTTCTGTAATTGAAACTTTGTAGCTTGAGTGGAGGCTTAGGCCTGGCAAGGGCAGGCAGAAAGCTTGGCTTCCTCTGTTACCTAGGAAACCTTGCTCTCTGTGGCTGTAGCCATCTTGGTTGGATTAATTTGCATGCTCGTTCTGATTGGATGGTGGGCGTGGCTTGTGGGTGTGTTGGAGGTGTGGTCAATTTGCATATTTGTCTATTATTAGGTAGGATAATCCACCTGCAACTGATTTTTTGTAAAGTAGGGATAAAGATTATTTTTCCCATTTGAATATCCAAATAGTCCAGCCCCATTGATTAAAGAGGGCATTTTACACTATACAATAGGATCACCTTTGTCAAACATCAGGTAACTGTGCAGATGTGAGACTCGCTCCATTGGTTCTTATGTTCATGCAAACTTCATTCTGTCTTTTTTTTAAATATATTTTATTGATTTTTTACAGAGAGGAAGGGAGAAGGATAGAGAGTTAGAAACATCGATGAGAGAGAAACATTGATCAGCTGCTTCCTGCACACCCCCTACTGGGTATGTACCTGCAACCAAGGCACATGCCCTTGACTGGAACCTAACCTGGGACTCTTGAGTCCATAGGCCGACGCTCTATCCACTGAGCCAAACCGGTTAGGGCCATTCTGTCTTTTTATTTTCATTTTAAAATTACAGTTTACATTCAATATTATTTTTGCATTAGTTTTAGGTGTACTGTGCCGGAAACCGATCATTGTCTCAGTAGTAGAAAGATGTGGACAGGAAATCCGGAAGGCTGGTCAACAACCTTAATTGCTCTGAAAGGTCAGAGCTAATCACTCACTGTTTAGTTGAAACATTGTTAGCTGAAGCAGCCTCCACCTGTTTGTCTGTTGTAAATTTCTGTTATTGGAATTTCCTGCCTAAAGGCTATGGGTGCATCCCATAGTCTTAATAAAAAGGGATAGCAAGGCCAGAGCAGGGTGTAGTCCTCTCTTGGGCTCCCGCCTGTCCCCCAATATTCCCAAATTAATACTTTTCTAGTCTCTCATTTGTGTGCGGCCTTCTCCAGAACCCGAACCCTGAACCTGAACCCTGAACCATGCGGGACGTGAAAGGGGTTCCCACAGTACTGCAGCTGTCATCATTTTAATAGCTTTATAATAGTCTTGACATCTGATAATAAGTCTCCAGCTTCTCTCTATTAATGATCTCCTTGACTATTTTTGACCTCATATTCTTATATGAATTTTAGAATTAGTTTGTCAATTTATACATAAAACCTGCTGAGATCATAGTTAGGATTTTTAGTCTAAAGATTAATTTGGGGAGAATTTACATCCTAAAACAGTTTTAATTCTTCCAACCCATGAAGATGAGAGTGGGGGAAGAACTATTTAGGTTTTTTAAATTTATCTTGGTAAAGTTTTATAGTTTCCAGTACAGAGCTCTTAATCATATATCACTAAATAAATTCTAAATTTTAAGGATTTATGGTGATATAAATTATATCTTTTTACTTTATTTGTAATTTTTTAATTGCTGATACATAAAAATAAATTGATTTCATATTTTGACCTTGGATCCAACACCTGGATAACTCACTTGTTAATTCTGGTCGTTTGTCTCTAAACTTTTAAAAAAGATTTTTCTAAGTACACATTCATGTTTTCTGTGAATAATGACAGTTTTGTTTTTTTCTAAAACTTATGACTTTCTTTTCTTTTTATTATCTAACTAGAGGCGCTCTGGCAATCTGGGACCCCTCAGGGGAGGTTGGACTGCCGGTTTTGGCCCAATCCCCACAGGCCAGGCCGAGGGACCCCCACCGGTGCACGAATCCATGCACTGGGCCTCTAGTATGCATATAAGATCTTTGGTTAATCTCTTCCCGCCCTCCCCCCTCCCCTCTTCCCTCTGAGATTAATCAGTCTGTTCCATGTTTTCATGCCTGTGCATTGAGCGTCTGCCCCCTGGTGGTCACTGCCTGTCATAGCTACCGGTCGAACAGTTGAATCGTAGGATGGTCACTTAGGCTTTTATATATATATATATAGATTGCATTGATTAAGATTTCCATTTTTATTTTAGTAGATATAGTAATAACAGATATCCATATCATACTACTAATCTCAGGAAGAAAGTTTTAAATAACTCACCATTGCATTGTCTTCTCTTCAATGTTGCTAAGAGTTTTTAGCATAAATCAATGGTATGTTTTATAAAAAGTTATTTCTGTACTTATTATTGTAAGATAATCATTTTTTTATCTTCACTTTTCTGTGAATGTAGTGAATTACATTGATTATTTAATGGTAAATATTATTAGCATTCCTGGAGTAAACTTTATTTGATTAGATGCATTTCTATTTTATGTACCATTTAATTATACTTGCTAATGCATTATTTAGAATTTTCACATTATTTAGAAAGACTGTGCAAAGTACCTTCCTTTTTCTATTATCTGGGAGAGTGTATATGAAATTGGAGTTATTACTTCCTTTAATGTTTTCTAGAATTCACCAAAGAAGCCATTTTGGCCAGGAATTCTATACATCGTGGAAACATTAAAAACAAAGCATTTAATTTCTTTAGTAGGTATATGACATCCTGCTTATTTTCTCTTGCTGTGTCAGTTTTGGTCTCACTTTTTTCCATCAGTCTTGCCAGAGTTTTATCAAATTGATTCATCTTTTTTGAGAAGCAAACTTTTGATTTTATTTTCTTTATTGCATTTTATTTTGCATTTATTTTATTTTTGTGTTTATAAATATAATTTTAATGTGCTTTTATTTTGTTATTTACTTTTTTCTTTCAATTACTTTGTTATGTGCAGTATTTTGTTTTAAGATGGAACCTTGAATCCTCAATATAGAGCATTTTATATCCTAACTAGAGGCCCAGTGCACAAAATCCGTGCACTGGGGAGGGTGTCCCTCAGCCCAGCCTGCACCCTCTCCAATCCGGGACCCCTGGCTCCTAACTGCTCCCTTGCCTGCCTGATTGCCCCCTAACTGCTCCCTTGCCGGCCTGATTGACCCCTAACTGCTCCTCTGCCGGCCTAATTGCCCCAACTACCCTCCCCTGCTGGCCTGATCACCCCCAAGGCTTTTATTAGTATAGATATGACCCTTCACAGAAAATTTTACTAACCCTGCTTTACAATAAGGGTTTGATGATTGAATCATTGGGACCAGACACCAAGATTTCCTTTCTTTGAATAGTGGTGGGAATAATTATCTTGCCTTTAAGTTGCCCTGAAATTAAAATGAGATAATGACTTAGAAAAGTATAAAAGCACCATATAAAGACAACTGTCTTTTTCATGTACTGAAAAGACAATAAAGTGGTAAAATGAAAAACACTATTTTTATTCTCCCCCTTCCTTCCTTTACAGCCTTTATTTAAACTTTGAAATTTATAAAAATTTCACTCCAATTTTCATTTCTTTACATTCAATATTATTTTGTATTGGTTTCAGGTTTTATATTAGTTACAGAATAGTGGTTAGACAATTATATACTTTACAAAGTGTTCCCCGATATTTCCAGTACCCACCTGGCATCATACCATCATTACACTATTGACTATATTCACTATTTAAGTGACAATGGGTTTACAGGTTCCTTCAGCCTTTCTTTTGTGTTGTTCGCCTTTCCTTTTCTTTCTCACTTCTTCCCTCATTTTCCTTATATAGTATCTCAATTGGCCATCAAAGCTCAGTGAAGGCACTGGGACACACCAGTTAGCACTGGGAGCTTCTCTGAATCACGTCAGTCAGTCCAGTACCCTGCAGTGTGGCACCCCTCCAATGAGGTGGCACTGCCCCTCAACCCCTGCTTCAGGGCTGCGGGTCCTTGCCCCTCCGCCCTGGTGTCCTTCCATGCCCCTTGATCCCTAGCCGGGCCCACGCATGTCTTGGGTCCACTGCAGAACCTCTCTCTCTGCAGGCGAGGCAGATCCCTGCCCGTGGGTCCCCTGCCCCAGCCGAGCCCCCTCTGGTGCACCCCGCCTCACCAGGTTTTTGCCTTTGATCTATGGCATTGGTGACAGCACACTCCTAGCAAGCCTGGTACCCAGAGGGGCACAGGGTCAGTTCTTTGCCCAGAATGTTAGAGGTTGCAGTAGCATTTGCAGATGTCGCCCAGAGCCTGCTGGCGAAGGCAGCGCCTGTGTGGGGTGTCCTCATAGAGGGATGGTGAGGTGCTGCTCGGCGCCCCTTGGAACACCCGCCTCCTGGCCAGCCGCTTTGCCAAAGTTGTGTCACTCGCCCTGGAGCCACCCCTCAGGCAGCCCTGCAGTCGGGCCTCGGGCCTCTTCTTCCACATTCGGTCTCCATCCATCCCTCTCTCCTGCAGTGCTTGGGCTCCAGGCCCGAAAGAAAAGAACCAAGACCAAGAAGGACAAAGCCCAAAGGAAGTGAGTCTTGAACCCCCACATCCCATTCTCTGAATTTCCTCTCACACCTCCTCTCTGTGTCACATCTTGAACGGGCACCCTGTGGCCCAGCCACATGGCCACTGGGCGTCCTGGTAGAGTCGGTCTCTGTGAAGCTGTGAATCTGTGGCCAGAGGCCCTATCTGGGTCTCAGCAACCCCATGCCTGTGATGTTCACGGGCCCCACGGGAGTGGCTAAGCAGGCCCAGCCGCTCCTCCCAAGGGCGGTGATGTTCCCAGGGCTCTGCAGGCTTGGCTAGGCAGGCTGCTGCCCCTCCCGGGGCCTGCGATGGACCCGGACCCCGCGGGTGGCGTCTGGCACTGCTCACCCCACCTCCCAGAGCCCCGATGGACTGGTACCTTGCCGGCGGTGTCTGGCCTGCCTGCCAGGCCTCCCCTGGCCCCAGTGGACCTGGTCACCCAGGGGCGGGCCATGGTGCTGCCTGCCTTGTCTGCGTATGCAATTTTACCCACCATCTTTGATGGGTTGATTTGCATACTCGCTCTGATTGGCTGGTGGGCGTGGCTTGGTGTAGCAAAGTGATGGTTAATTTGCATGTTTCTCTTTTATTAGTGTAGATATGTACAAGTAAGAATGGAAGTGAATTCTCTCAGGTTTTGTAAATCTAAAGATATGTTAATCTCATCTTTTATATTTGAAGGTTGTTTTTAATTATCATATAATTCTAGGCAGTTATTTTCTTGAAAACCATTTAGCTATTTTCATATGCCATATCTTTAATATCATCTATTCAAAATATTTTTGAATTTCCATTGTGCTTACTTTTTTTGATTCGTGGGTTGCTTACAATTTTATGTCTAAATTTTATAACAATTGGTGCTTTTCTAGTTAGCTTTTTTTATGGGTTTTGAGAGTAATTCCACTCTACTCACAGAGCATACTGTGAATAATTTTAATCTTTTAAAATATATTGCACATTTTTTATGGCACAGCATATGGGAAATCTAGTACACATTCCATGTGCATTTGAAAACCACTGTGTGTTCATTCTGCCATTGTTGGATACAGTGATCTATATTAGATATTTAGGAAAGCTCCAGTTTTTTGCTATGGCAAGTAATGATACAATATACATCTTACTGCATATGTAACTTTTTGTTCATATTGAATTATTTCCTTGGAGTAAATTCTCAAGAGTGCCATTACTGGGTCAAAGGGTTAGGGATATCTATATGGCTCTTCCTATTTACAGGATATTGCTTTCTAAAAGCATTGTACCTAATTGTAGTGTCCGTTATGATGCATGAAATTACCAAATCCCCCACAGTGTTGGGTGTTGTAATTGTTTTTTTAATAAAGTGAAGACTAAATTGTAACTCGAATTTGACAATAATTTTCATGTCTGGTAACTAGACAAGATGAATGCTTTTCTAAGTGTTCATTTACTATTTCAATTTCCTCTGGTAGAAATTGCTAGTCACCTGTTTTATAATCTACTGGGATCTTGATACGTTTAGAATAAATTTGAGTGAATAATTTTATAATATTGGCAGTTTGCCCTTGACTTACATATTTGGTGCAAATGTTTTCCCAATCTATTATCTCTATAATTTTAGCTTTGCTGGTTTTTCATTCTACAATCATGTTTAATTTGTGTAGATTTGAATCTATTCCTTTGTTTCTGACTAGTCCTTTCACTTCAAAACTATGACAATATTTGATTCTTTTCCAATTCCATTTTTTCTTTTCTTTTCTCCCCCCTCCTAACATTTTTATTCATGTATGGTACTGAACAGCACTGTTCAATAGGAATGTAATGGTAGGTACATATGTGATTTACAATTTTCTATTAGCCACATTCAGAAAGTAAAAATAAATAAGTGTAATTAATTTTAATCATACATTTTATTTAACCCAGTAAACAAAATATGGGCAATTTTGCTGGGCATGGTTCCAACGTGCAGGAAGTTCAGTTACCACCGCTTACTTATGCAATAGTATATTCAATATGTCATTCAATATTCAATAACATGGCTCAAATTTAAGTCACTAGTATAATAGCTGTGAGTGGTTGCATGAAGTACAAACTTTGCTGCTAGAGTTTCAGTCCACAAATGACACAAAAACAAATGAGGTGCAGCAGCAGCAGTGACCAGTTGGGTCATTTCTTTCAAAGTCTGTTGGAGACTGGTCACTGCACACCTGTTATTCAGGTCATGCAGGGACAGCAAAGTGTGTAGTTGTGTTGCCTCCTTGTCTCTCAGTGGTAAACCCATGTGACATTTTACAAAAATGGATAACCGAAAGAGGAAACTGGCCAACAAAGGTGGGAGAGCAGCAAAGAAACAAAGATGATATTGTTGGGAGTGAACGCTGGTGTGAGGAGAAGAAAGATGACTGGGAAGTTGGCACTTCCACTGTCCTGGAGACTAGATGTGCAGCCAGAGGACCTTGGTAAAGGCAAAGGTGACATAAATGAGGAACGAGTTGTGACAAAAAGGATGCAGATGTCACAGAGGAAGTGACTCCAGCAAAACACTTCATAATGATGACACTCTAGGAGACGTTTGATGACTTTGGGATAGCAAAGGATAACATGCTGGGGGCTGGCCTCAGACAGGAGGCTGACAATTCACCAAGGCTTGGAAAACACGCTCCCTCCATATATGTTACACAAGAAACTGGCAAGCACGGGCCAAACCGCTCTTGATAAGTTTATTGCAGAGAGAAAAACTCTTCAATTCTCAGTTTTTCTATATTATCACTGTGTGCCAAGTAAATGGATTTTACTACATTTTTATTTCTTCATACATCTGCATCTGACAGTAAGAGTTTTTAATATTTTGACAAAAAAATTTAAAGGTCACGTAACAGTCATCATTTCCCCTATTGATGATTGTGACAATCATTTGTACGGTGTTCGCTTCCAAAGTCACTGTCGTGGTTCCGCACCATCATGCAAAGCAAGGATTGCCTATGATAGCATTTCAACATATCATCAACATACAGTTTTGAGATGTGCCACTTTTTTCATGTTAAGTCCTTAAAATACCATGTGCATTTTACATATACAGAACCACTCGCTTCAGACGAGATACATTTCAAGGATGCAGTAGCCACACCGGGTAGTGGCTACAGTATTGACAGCACAAGTCCAGAGCCTCTTTTCTTTTTAACCCAGAGTTGCAAGGAGTTGGTGGGAGTATGAGTAACTGAGTAGAAACATACTGTCCCAACAAATCACAGTTTAATGTGGAGAAGATGCAGGGAAACACGTTCTGCCTTGGTGGTAATGAAGGTACTGACAGGACTTCAGCTCCCTCTGGAAGGAAGGCTGAGAAAACCAGCCTGGAATTGTTCTCATCACCTCGTTGGAGTCAGCCTCGATGGAGCAATGAGGGAAACGAAGAAAGAAAAAAGAAGAAATAGTCTTCCAGGGAAAATACTGGCTCCTTGTCCCCATGGGAGCTGAAGCAGCCTGGCTAAGCATAGCCGCGGGGTGATTTAGAAGAGCTTTTGGGTTAACACATTTTCTCTGAAATTTCACACAGAGTCTGGGGGCCTCTGAAGAGTGAGTAATCTGCATGGAGTTTTGGAAATACTTTTGCAAGTTTGTGGAGTCAGCAGACTATTTGTTTGATTTCCTCCTCAGTCTCACTTTCTGGGAATTCCCAGCAGCCTAATAGGAACGGTAATGGCACCTGCTTGGCTGTTGGTTTGCAGGCATCCTTCCTCCAAATATTCCCCAAATGGTTACCCTGCCTGTTGTCCCACAATCTCTATATTTTTCTCGGGTGAACAAGATTATTACCCCTATCCCTTTCCAATCCCAGCTCCACCTGATAATTGGCCCATAAATACCAGGCATAAAAGCAAGTCACTGTTAACATCTGAAGTTAGATGCCATATGTGTGTGTGTGTGTGTGTGTGTGTGTGTGTGTGTGTGTGTGTTGTGTATGCACGCTTACACTGCCATGCTTCCTAACAAATTCCTCATTCATTAGAAAAGAATATAGTAAAGTGGTTAGAAATACAATCTTTGAAGGCAAACAAATCTGAATTCAAGTTTCAATGCGATCACTTACTAGCTATATAATGTTGAACATGTTACTTAATTTTTT
Source organism: Cnephaeus nilssonii (assembly GCF_951640355.1). Taxonomy (NCBI): domain Eukaryota; kingdom Metazoa; phylum Chordata; class Mammalia; order Chiroptera; family Vespertilionidae; genus Cnephaeus; species Cnephaeus nilssonii. The sequence continues at coordinate 77,556,174 of NC_137081.1, read as the reverse complement.
GTGCCTTGGTTTCCTCATCTATACCAAAATGGCAATAATAATGCCACCAACTTCATAGAGTTGAGATCATGCATGTAGAGTGCGTAGTCAATGTATGTCACATTGTAAATGATACGATAATGGCCATACTTCATTACTGGTGCTATTACCTTCAACTATTATTGTTACTGTTAGAACTTTTGCTTGAAAAGAGCAAAACAAAACAAAAACACATAACAAAAGAAAAAGAATCCAATTTCAAAACTGGCATTAAATAGTCAAGATTTCCTTGGGCAAAGGGCATCGTGGCAAAAGACCATATATCCCCCGACAGTCTGCAAGACTTCTCAAAGACCCTCTTCACCAGTGTATATTCCAAGAGTGGCCTTCAGGACAAACCTCTCTGCCTCTCCTCAGGGCTGCGGCTGTACCTGCGCCTTCTCCCTTTCCCTACTTTTTTCTCTCCCACTCCTGTGTCCCATCTCATTTTATTTTCATTTCACTTTCTCTTTGGCTCACTGACACCTTCATATGGTACAAAATTTTAAAGACACAGAAATATAACAGTAATATCTTTCTCTCATCTCTACCCCCTACTATCCAGATTCTAGAAGCAACCACCATCACCAGGAATGTTCTAGGCATAGACAGCAACATGCGTGTGCACATGCACACACACACACACACACACACACACACACACACTTTCTGTTTTAAACCCCTGCAATTTGCTTCTTCATTTAATAAAACTTGGATATTGTACTGTACACGGACCTAAAAGTTGCTTCATTTTCTGTAACAGCTGCATCATTTTTCCATTGGATGCATAATCCATAATCTATTTATCTAATCTCCTATAGATAGAGATTTATATTGTTTGAATATTTTATTATAAATAATGCTGCAATAAGTATGTACATATATAATCTTTTACATCTGTTAAGATAAACTTCTAGAAATTCCATTATTGGATCAAAGGTAGGTGCATTTAAAATTTCTGTATATGTGGCCAATTACTCTACATGCAGGCATTGCTAATTTATACTCCCACTAGTAATGGAAGGGAGTGTCAGTTTTCCCACACACTCAGCCCACATAGGTTATTTTAAACTGTATGACTTTTTCCTTGCTTTTTCTTAGCTAAGTAATAATCTCAGCTTATTCAATACTCTATCTCTAGCCATATGTCCTCATGAAAAAATGTTTTGTCTCTTCTACATTTCTCCCCGGGAAATCTTTGCCTCCACCTGTGGCATCCAGACTGACTACTATTCACAGCCCCAGAGCTGCAAGCTTTTCTCCCTCTGTGCTTGTGGGGGTCTCCTCCACAATGCACCAGGGCCTGCATTGTCTGGGTTAGACTGCAAAGGGTGGAGAACCCCTAACTGACCTGGGAGCAAGTGGCTTGGGTCAAGGTGGGACTCCCATCCCCACCCAGAGTCTGAAGCACCTGCCAAGGGAGATAAGTCAATGTCCTTCCCCAAATATATTTTCCTGATGAGTTAGCCAGATGCCATTGACTAAGTCAGAGCATATTTATATATGGGAATACCAAACCCCTGAAAGATAAATGACCCACTGCATGTATCAACACAAATAGATCTATTAGGGATATATGCCAGGCATAAAAGCAAGTCACAGAAAATACATGCAGCATAATACCGTGTCTATTTAGAACTAAAATGAGCACACCAAATGATGTAGTATTTGTTAACACACACATGCATGGTAAAACTATTCACATTGTAAGACAATGATAAATACAAAATTCAAAATCATGGCGTCTTGGAGCTAACGGAGGAGGCAGAGCGATCTGGTCAGGGCGGGGCACACAGGAGCTTTCACGCCCCATGTGATGTTCTGCTGCTTATGCTGCATGGCGGGTTCCTGGATGTTCATTTCATCCCTCTTCTTAGTAAATTCTACACTACTCATATTCTTTTGTATATGTAACTATTTCATCACAACTTTAATGGGAAGCTACAGAAGTATGAACTAGAAAGATGGTCATGATAAATAAGATGGTCACATTAATAAGGAAAACAAGTGACAAAACAGTGTGTACATTATGATCCTTCCTCAATCAGAACACATACACACAATACTAAAATTCTAGATAGACATTGACCAAAATGGTAATAATGGTGTCTGGGTTGTGAGATTATAATTTTATTTTAATTTTTCTTACTTTTCTGATATATAAGTTCCACTTTTTGAACAATGGACATTTTTTCTTTTGTAATAAGAATATATTTTAAAATATTTAAAATTTAATAGAATGTACTAAGAGCCCCTACCAAGTAGTTAATAGTAGCTAGCACTGCTGAGCTTACCCTAGGCAAGATTCTATGTCAAGGGCGCTACCAGTATCTTCTTATTCGATCCTCATGGAAAGCCTGTGTAATTGGCAGCATTATCTCCATTCCACAGAGGAGAAACCAGAAGACCTAAGAGGTTAAGTAACTCGCTCAAAGTCACATAGATAGTCAGTGGCAGAGCCAGGACTCAACTCAATCATCTTCCAGTCAAGCATATGCCCCTAGCCAAGCTGCCAAGCTGTACTCACTGGCCTAAGGAAGCCCAAAGGAGCTGTACAGTGTCAACTAATGTTAGGGACCTGGGATTTCACCTTACTTATCAAGGTAATAAGCTAGCCTGTTGAGTTTTCATGGATGTTGGCAGAAGACACAGACTCTTGGGTTAAAGACAGAGGTCTTTAGTTGCAGACAATAAACCATGAGAATGTCATTGCTTTGTGTCTGTTCCTCACATTCCCCAAGTCCCAGTGGGCAACACAGGTGGGCCTAGATGAATGCCTGCACACACGGAGGGTGGTGCAAGAAAGGAACTGAAATTGGGTGACTCACTACCTTTACAGCAAGCAGAAGCAAGCCTGCTCTTTGTCTGTGAGGGAGGTTAACCTCATCCCTCAATCTGCTCAGTGCAAACACCGTTCTGAGAAATGTCTCAAGCAGAGATCAGTCAGGGCCTTGAATTCTTGACACATCCCACAAGAATGTGCATGGCACACGAAAGATCGCTCCCCAGCATATAGTCAAGATTCTTCAAGCTTCAAGTTACAGAGACCCAGCTTAAACTTATTTAAACAAACCAAAACAAAGGAAGGTGAAGAAAAATGTATTGGCTCACAAAACTCTCTCTCTTCCTCTCTCTCTCTATCCCTGTTTCCTCTATGTTGTCTCCACCCACTGATGGGCACTCTCTCCTTGTGATCCTAAGAGGGCTGGCTACCTGCAGCACCAACCCCCAAACAGGGCATGCCTTTTTATAACCGATCTAACCGAAGTCCTGAAATCAAATCTCAACGGCTATGTTTGGCCTGGAATGGGTCTTACATCCATCCTAAACCAATCACTGGGACCAGGTGATACAGTGCTCTGATTGTCCATATCTGGGTCTCACCCCCCCTGCCCGAGTCAGGGGGGAGATCAGTCCCACCCCAATCATATGGACTAAGAATAGAATTTTTCTTCTCAAAAACCAGAGTGCCCTTAACAGAAGACAATGGAGTGAATACTCAGCAGCCAAAATATACATTGTGCCCAGGACTGGATGATCTCTCTGGCATCACATTGAGCAAGCAGTAAGCTAGTTGGGCCGATGAGATGGAATGTAAGGTATTCAGTAAGATCGAATAGTTCCACAGATCTCAGTGGTACTTCTGCAGAAATGGAGCCCCACTGCTGGTTCTCCCTGTGGCTCCTAACATCTGAGGCCGTAATCAGGAGGCTGTAGCAGCTGGACTGCACCGAATGCAGTGCGCATGGGGACTTGCCAATACAGAAAAGGGGAGAAAAGAAAAAGAATGAGGAAACCGTTCCAAGATAATCGGTTTGTAATTGATTTCAGGGCCCTCCTCCAGGCTGCTGCATCTTTTCTTCTGAACTCCCCTGAAGTTAAGAACCAGGAATAATGTTCCAATATGATGCTACCCAAGGGAAAAATCAATCTGCAGGGAAATTACCTAAGCGCCCAGGGTTGCTTTTGTTAGAACACAATATGTTGCATGAGAAGGGAATATACTTTTACAGTGGCTTAGGGATTCTTAGCTAAAGGTAGCAGAATAAAAAAGATAGCATCACTTCCAATATCTGGGCTGAGTCAAAGCTTTTCAGGAGAAGTGACAGTTGTCCCATTTCTCCTTCATAGCCATTTCTGCCACCATCATCACCTCTTTCCACTTTCAATAAAATTGTTACAACCGTAACAATGGCAGATGGGAGTCACTGACTCAGAGCTCCCCACCTCACAGAAGGGATTAGGTCTAGGGGTGTCACTCACAGGCACAACCCCTCCCAACAAAGATGTCATCAATAAAGGGCTGTCCGGTAGAAGCTGGGCAGAGCATGTATGAGTTTGTGAAACACATGTGAGTACAGAGGGAGTACCCCTAAAATAATTGTTGATTTGAGCTAAATTCAATAATAGAATAACCCTGCGCTTGCATCTCTGCCATGTAATGCTATTTCTCTAATTTTTGCCAACCCACCAAGTGAAAATACAAATATTGTCATTTCAAGAAAATGAACTTTTGTAACCAAGGAGAATGCTGGCTAGAGGAAACCCATCACAGTCCTCAAAAGCCATCTCACCACCTGTAACCTAATCACAGCATCCATGCCACTATGCCCAGATCACCAACCTTTATTATCGTGGATGCCCTTTCCAAGCTGCAAGTTTCTTTGGAAAGTGGCTCTTTCCAAAGAAATGATCATCCTAGAGCTCAAGAGGGCAGAGGCCATTACTTATCTAATGCTGCATAACGAACAAGCCCCTAACTTAGCAGTTTAAAATAGAATTATCTCAAAATTTCTGAGGTTCAGGAATCTAGGTAGATTAGCTCAGTGTCTCTGGGGACCCCTTCTAAAGATACAATCAAGATGTCAACCAGGGCTCAGTCATCTAAAAGTCCAAAAGTGGGAGAAGCTAAGCTCCCCTCACCTGCTGTTGGCAGGACATAGGTGTTCACTGGCTGTTGGCCAAAGATATTAGTTCCTTTCCACATGGACCTATTCATGGAGCAGCTCACCACATGGCAGCTGACTTCCCTGAGAATGAGACAGAGAGCAAGATGAAGTCACAATCTTATTGTAACCTAATGTTGGAAATGGCATTCCATCACTTTTGCCACACTCCATTTGCTAAAGTGAGTCACTGAGTCTAGCTCATACCCAAATGGAGGTCCTCAAGGTCATGAGTACCAGGAGGCTGGGCCTTCTTAAAGGCTTTCTACCACCAACCACATCTTAGTCCATGAACATTCCTCACACCTAAAAGAGAGCCAGGCAAATGGTAGGTTCAGTAATACTTAAGGCACCATAATTAATCCAGACCCAAGGACTCATGCCAAGTAGGGTAGGATATATACAAGGAATAAATGAACAGTGGTGTGGTGGCTATGCATTTTATTCCACCAATTCAAGCATATCAGAATTGTGAGTACCTCTGAGGGAAAATGCCCAAGGTCAACAGAGAAGAGCTTTTCTTCCTACTTTCCTACCCCCAGACCAGAAAATGGTCTGAGGGTTGGGCTCCAAGGGAAGAGGAGAGAGTTGGAGAGGTGACAATGAGCAGAAAAGTCAACAGGATGGAGAGGGCTGTTGTACACCCAACTTCAAAGGCAGGGTCTGGGAGCCCATGGGCTGCAGAGAACTTGGAGCAAGCATGTCAAACTCAAAGGCTAACACGGGCCAAATAAACAAGGCATGGGGCCTTCGGGCCGCGAGTCTGACATGCTTGACTAGAGTAGCTGAAGAGCATGGTGGTTCTGCAACTCTCCTCCCCAGCCTTAGCTTTGGGAGGCTGCAAGAGCCTAGGTAGGTTATGTCTGAGCAGGATACCTCACAAGATGGGCCACAGAGAGCCTGGCTGAAAATCTTGTGTTCCATTCTGACTCAGAACCTTTACAATGTGTCATAATTAAAACAGAAAAATGCATCCCCCAAAGGGCCACATGAACAGGAATCTCAGGAGGTAGGCAGATGACTGAGGAGCAGATGGGGTGAGATCCACTTCATCCAACACCTGTGACTTGAGGACCAGGAGATTCCCCCCTTTCTCCCCTGACCTCCATGGCCTTGGCACTAAGGAATCTCTTTTGAATTGAAAAACTACCCTGGACAAAGGGAAGGTGGATTCCCATGGACTGAGATTATATTTGTGCCATCATGGTAGGGTGAGGGCTCAAATAAAAATTGAGTTACAGAAAATATTGTAATTGTTAAAAGTGTCCTTGAGTGAGGATTTTAAAAATATAGGGCAAAATGGATCTTTCCAAGTAAAGGAGAATAAAAAACCGAATAATTCTCTGGAATAGTGTAAGCAATCAATGTACTTTATTCTTTTCGTCAATGAATCTTTTTGACTGAAAAAATAACAATTTTTCATTTCTTTACTTTGTTCCAAATATACCAAAAGGTGATCACAGCAAGAAAGATTAGAATGTTCTCATGAGATTTCTGTTTGCTTGTTTTCTATTTTTATAAAGACTGATAATTGGAGGAGTCAAAGAAAAGATGTAGGTATTTCTCGTGGCTGATTTTTTCATGTGAGCATTACTGCCAATTAGCTCAATTGTTAGAACATACTGGGAGCAAGAACTCCAAAGCCAGGTGAGGCATTGAGCACGACCAGCTGAGACAGCAGGGGCAGCAGCTCAGTGAGGGACTTCCTTCCCCCACAGGAAAATCAACTCCTTGCAAGCACTGGGCCTACTGTGGGCTAATGGCATTGTTATTTAGTCTCAGTTGCCATTCCTGGCAAAGTTTCCTCCTGTGACTGAGGCATTCTGCATATAAAGATGGACCTGCTATATAAGAAGGACTTTTATGCTAATCAGAGGTTCTCAAGGTGGGAGCCAGCAACGCTTTTTTGCAAAGGGCACACCAACCCTACAAATACACCATTCGTCGACTAAAGACAGAGCACTTAACATTTCTTCACATTACCCTTTATGGTATCTCAATTCTATAGAGATGCGGTTATGAATTGATAAAATAAAAATTTATGTAAAAGCATTTTTGAATTCATAATGCTTTTTGTCCTTTTGTAATTAGGCAATAAAAGGTTACTAATAATAGAAAAGTACAATTTTTATCCTTTGAGGAATCAACAATAATGTTTTGCATTACAAAGGTATCTTGATCCTCAAAACTGATGTGAGTAACTGGATGACCCATGCTCACAACATTTTGGAGGCAAAGGATTGAAACTGATCCTGGAATACTCCTCAAGCTGATCTACAGATTAATGCAAACCCTATAAAAATCCCAGCTGGTCTTTTATACAGAAAGTAGAAGGCTGCCCTAAAATTCATATGGAAATGCAAGGAATCCAAAATAGCCAAAGCAATCTTGAAAAAGAAGGACAAAGTTAGAGGACTCACACTTCTTAAGTACAAAATCTACTACAAAACTTCAGTAAACAAGTACTGGCATAAGGATAGGCATATAATAGATCAATGGAATAGAACTGAGAATCAAGAAATAAACCCTCATATTTACAGTTAATTGATTTTCAACAAGTTATAAAGACAAGTCATTGGGGAAAACATCTTTTCAACAAATGGTATCACAAGTAAAAGAATGAAGTTGAACCCAACCTAACACTATATACAAAAATAAACTCAAAACGGGGAGCTACCTGAAATCTAGCTGAATGGAAGTCCTTCAACTAAGGATATAAAGAAGCCACATCGAGACAGGTAGGAGGGGTGGAGATGCTGAACAAGCTTGTACCACATCCAAGTGTGGCAGATAAAAATCAGGAGGGATATTTTGACTGCAGTAGCCCCGCCCTCCCTGAGGAGCAAGGGCTCCCAGACCCACAACAGGCCTCCCAGCTTAGGGCTCCAGTGCCAGGTAGAGAAGTCCCCACAACTTCTGGCTGTGAAAACCAGCAGGGATTGTGGCTGAGTGAGACAGAGGGCTACTGGAGTCCCAGGCATTCCTCTTAAAGGGCCTGCACACGAAATTACTTGGACCCACTCCCCCTGAGTTCCAGCACTGGGGCAGCAGCTCAAAAGGCACCAGGGATATATGAGGAGGAACTGAATTGTCTGATATCAAGGCAAGAACTGGAGGAACAGCTTTCTCACAGACAGAAGTACTGGCAGAGGCCAGTGTTTCTTTTCTGAGCCCTTCCCCCATAGAGCTAACAGGTGGGTGCTATATCTGGGTCTCCATCAACCTGGGCAATACTGTTGGCCCCACTCTTGTGATTGAGTCCTCGAGATCCCACCCAACCCAACTTGTGAGCCCACCTAAGCTGTTTTCAGTGGCTTTTCCATGCCAATGGCTTGTATTGGCCCATGATTCTGACTTTCCTAAAATTTCTCAAACAAGCAGCACCTTGGCATGCTCTGTACCTCTCACCAAGTGGCCCCAGGCCTGGTATAAGTGGCAGCCAGCCTTAGTTTGCAGCTTGGCCTTGCCTGGGCACCTCCAAGCCCGGCACAAGTAGCAACCATCTGCAAATCACTTTGTAGCTCACACTGGGTGGCCCAGGGCAGAAGAAAGGCTGCAACTGACCTTGGCCTGCACCTCCAAGGAGGCCCCAGAGCCAGTGCACCTGGTGGACAGCTTCAGACCATATAGAAGCACCCCCAAACTACCTCCACAAGTGACACACTCAAGGGATGGCCTAGGCAAGCACCAGAATTATACTGATGTAAGTCCTGCTCAATTGGGTGGGTCCCAGGTGGTCATGGTTCAATTCCCAGTTAGGACACATGGCTGGGTTATGAGCTCATCCCCCGCAGGCAGCCAATCAATGTTTTTCTTTCATTGATGTTTCTATCTTTCCCTTACCCTCTCTCTGAATCAATTTAAAAAAGAAAGAAATAGAGACAGGCAATCAACTAGATGCAGAGTTCCAAACACTGGTTATAAGGATGCTCAATGAAATTAGGAGAGAGGTAGATCAACTTAGTAAGAACTTCAACAGCATAAAAAATAGACATGGAAACCACAAAAAATAACCAGTCAGAAATGAAAGATACACTGATTGAACTGAAGAATAATTTATGGGTAATCAATAGTACATAAAGCCACAATCAAATCAGCAATTCGGAATATAAGGAAGCAAAAAACACCCAATCAGGATAGGGAAAAAAGAAGAAGAAAAAAATGAGGATAGTTTAAGGAGCCTCTGGGACAGCTTCAAGTGTACCAACATTTGCATCATGGGGATGCCAGAAGGAAAAGATAGAGAACAAGAAATTGGAAGACTATTTGAAAAAAGAATGACAGAAAACTTTCCTGACTTGGTGAAGGAAATAGACATATATCTCTAAGTCCAGGAAGCACAGAAAGTCCTAAACAAGATGAACCCAAAGAGGCCCACACCAAGACATATCATAATTAAAATGCCAAAGGTTAAAGGCAGAGAGAATCTTTAAAGCAGCAAGAGAAAAGCTGCTCCTATAAGGAAACCACAATAAAACTGAGCAATTTTCTCAACAGAAGGGAATGGCATAAAATATTGAAGGTGATGAATAGCAAAGACCTATAATCAAGAATACTGTACCCACCAAAGCTATCATTTAGAATTGAAGGACAGATAAATAACTTCCAAGACAAGGAAAAGCTAGAGTTCATCACCACCAAATTATTATATCAAATGTTAAAGGGTCTCCTTTAAAAAGAAGAAGAAATAAATAAAAATTATGAACAATAGAATGGCAATAAATACATATCTATCAACAATTGAATCTAAAAAAAAACAAATAAACAAACAAGCAGAGAACATTTTTGCGGTTGCCAGACAGAAGCAGGGGTGGGAGATGACTGAAAAAAGTGAAGGGATTAAGGAGTACAAACTTGTTGTTACAGAATAGTCATGGGGATGTAAAGTAGAGCATAGGGACTATAGTCAATATATAGTTTATCAAGACGATCATGATCACTTGGTAAGTTATATAATGTCTAATAACTGGGTTGTACACCTGAAACTAATATAATATTGTATGTCAACTGTAACTGAAAAATAAAAAAAAAATTAAAAAATAAACTCAAAATGGAAAATATACCTAAATGTAAAAGTTAAAACTATAACACTCTTGAAAAAAATATGGGAGTAAGTCTTTGTGACATTGGATTATGCAATAATTTCTTAGATATGGCACCAAAAGCACAAGTGAAAAATAAAATATAGATAAGTGGAATATCATCAAAATTAAAACTTTTTACTTCCAAGGATAATATCAAGAAAATGAAAAGACAACCCACAGAATGGGAGAACATATTTGTAAATCATATCTATATATATAAAAAGCTAGCGGCCAGAACGCTGTAACAACCAGAATGACTAGTCGCTATGATGCCCATGGCAGCCAGCAAACCAGCCCGATCATGTGTGGGGCCAGCGGCCAACCTCCTGCAGCCCCTCCCCCCACCCTGCCCAACCCCAGATTGACACCCCTATCCTGATTAGGGGTGGGGCTGGCTGGCCAACTGCCTGTGGCCCCTCCCCCTGGTTGGCCCCACCCCTGATGGGCCCCCACCACCCCTATTGGCCTGCGGCCCCTTCCCCCAGCCAGCTCTGCCCCCAATTGGCCCCCCTACTCTGATCAGGAGCAGGGCCGGCCAGCCAACCACCCATGGCCCCTCCCCTAAGCTGGCCCTGCCCCTGATCAGCCCCTCCCAACCCCATCCAGGAGCAGAGCAGGCCAGCCTATAGCCCCTCCCCATGGCCTGCCCAGCCCTGATTGGGCCCTGATCAGGGCCGGGCCAGCCGGACCCCATCCATGCATGAATTCATGCACTGGGCCTCTAGTATCTGATAAAGGACTAGAATTCAGGATATATAAATAACTCATAATTTAACAATAACTCAATAAAAATGGGTAAAGTACTTGATAAACATTTTTCCAAAGAAAGTGTACAAATTGCCAATAAGCACATGAAAGATAATCATCAGGGACATAAAAATCAAAATGATGAGATACCACTTCACACCAACTTGGATGGCCAGACAATAACAAGAATACAGAGAAACTGAAATCTTCATACATTGCAGCTGGAATAGTAAAACAGAGCAGCTGCTTTGTGAAACATCTGTCAGTTCCTCAGAGAGTTAAACTTATAGTTAACTCTTGTTTTAACATTACATAGATGTTAAACATATAGTTATTGCATGACCCAGCAATTCCACATCTAGGTATACATATCCAAGAAGATTGAAAACTTATGTCCACACAGAACTATACACAATGTTCATAGCAGCATTACCCATAATAGTGCAAATGTGGAAAAAAAACAAATGTTCATCAACTGATGAATAAACAAAACGTGGTGTATTCACACAATGAAACATTATTTGGCAATAAAAAGAAATGAAGTACTGACACATGCTACAACATGGATAAACTTAGTGAAAGAAGCCAGTGTAAAAGGCCATATGTTGCATTATTCCATTTATATAAAATGTCAGGAATGAGCAAATCCATAGAGATATATAGATTAGTGGTTTTCAGGGGTTAGGGAGCTGACTGCTAATGAATACTAGGGTTTTCCTGTATATATACCAAACATCTCTGAATTGTACAGACGTGGACAAACATTTTCTGTAAAGGGCCAAACAGTAAATATTATAAGCTTTATGGGCCATAGGATCCTTCTTATAACTACTCAGCTCTGCCATTGTAGAGCAAAAGCAGCCATAGGCCATATGTAGATGAGTGAGTATGGTTGTGTTCTAATAAAACTTTATTTACAAAAGCAGGCAACAGTCTTCAGCCCACAGACATAATTTGCAAACTCTTAATCTAGACAGTGAGAACTTTGAGGCAGGGGTTGTGCTTTATTCATCTCTGTGTCTCCTGAAGGCCTGGCCAGTAGTGGGGTACTCAATATATACTTACTCAAACAGAAGTGTTTTGTACCATCTTCCTTTCATGAACAAAGGAAATTGCTTTCATTTCTCATCCCTCTTGGTCTCTGGTAGCATCAAGGATGTAGTGACCAGCTACTCTCAGTTGGTCATGGGATGATATCCTACAACCAGCAGACAGTTGGGCCTGAGATTGCAAAGAAAGGAGTGGAAATAGGATACGAGTAAATGACAACTAAGTGATGAAGATTAAAACATGGAACCCATTGAACACTTGAGTTGCCCCACCTAGAGCAGTGGTCGGCAAACTCATTAGTCATCAAAGCCAAATATCGACAGTACAACGATTGAAATTTCTTTTGAGAGCCAAATTTTTTAAACTTAAACTTCTTCAAACGCCACTTCTTTAAAATAGACTTGCCCAGGCTGTGGTATTTTGTGGAAGAGCCACACTCAAGGGGCCAAAGAGGCGCAAGTGGCTCGCGAGCCGCAGTTTGCCGACCACGGACCTAGAGCATTCCTGGAACAACAGCATGGCTCAGAGGAAAGAGCTCTGGCCTAGGTGTCCCAAGAACTACCTCCCTAGAACTGCAACCTTTGTGCAGACCCACACATCTCTAACACATCTATCACACCAACTGGAAATAAGTCTGTGGTTCTTTTCTGAGAAAGGACCTCCGCTTACTGTCCTAAACCTAGGTAAGGCTCTGTTACAGTCTTTACCTAGGAAGCCCAATTGCAATATTTATCTAACTTCTCCAAGGAGGAAAGTAGATGCATTACAGCACTTGCCATCCTGACTTAACGGGGCTGCTTCAAATTGTGTGTGTCCCAAAACAATTTGCTCTAGCACAGGCTAAGAAGAGAGATGGAGCAATGAGATTGTGTACCATTAAGAGCAGTAAGAAAAAACAGGCACATTTTCCCTTGCTGGGTTTTCCCAGTAATGAATGGTGGAATACTCCACGGATCACTTCTGCTCACAGGTCTTAGCTCTCTCCGAATAACACAGCCTTGTGGTAAGGACACTGCAGAGCGAGCAGTAAGGATGAGCTTTGAGCGGTCTCTCAGTGGTGAGGACAGATACAAGTCAGCCCCACCCTCTGGCCTATATAGAGCTTAGTGACCTCAGTACATTGGTTTGTTATAGATACAGTCTAAGATGAAGACTATTAAGGATAAATTACTAATTTCTATAGCACCATATTACTATTGTTTGATACCCAAGTTGAGAATGTGTTGGGGAAACATTTGGGAATGCATTAAGAAGTCTTCTATGTAGCAGAACATGCCAGATACAAAAGATGTTATAAGCTATGCTTCTATTTTTACACAAGGCTAATTTACATGTTTGTTATATCTAGAAAAAAATATATAATACTTGAAAGATACAGTTATTCAACATATGAGTATGTGTCTCTTATTGTTTCAGGTACCCAAGTGAGCCGGTCTGTTAGGCATTGAACTAAAGGGACAAGAGCAGCATCCCAGTATTCTCTTTAATGCATCTTGGGAGCACGATAAAGGGGTATTGCCCCCTTGGGTCACACACTAACAATTGGAACCAAAAGATCTGTCGTAGTTCAGGATGAGCACACATAACCCATAATAATTCTGCATGGCTGTAATAACCTAAAATTGCCAGCCTAGCTCCTTGCTGCAACCCCTCGGCAGGCATTTCAGAAATTAGTACTAAGCGGATCAGGTAGGGAGAAGGTATGGACACAAAGACAGAGCCTCCCCATTGAAGATGTGAAGTAATTTGCAAGCATTTTTACTTACAGAATTTCCATCTATACTAATAAAAGGGTAATATGCTAATTAGTCTGGGTCGACTGGACATCTTCCAGTTGTCCGGTCCTCCTTCTGGACAAAGCCACGGTGGCAGGGGCCGAGGCAGAGGCAATTAGAGGTGATCAGGTCAGCAGGGGAGCAATTAGGGGCAATCAGGATGGCAGGGGAGGGAGGTTAGGGGCGATCAGGCCGACAGGCAGAGGGGTTAGGGGTGATCAGGCAGTCAGGCAGGTGAGCGGTTAGGAGCCAGCGTCCCAGATTGGAGAGGGTGCAGAGCGGGCTGAGGTACCCATCCCCCCCCCCCCATGCATGAATTTCATGCACTGGGCCTCTAGTCTTGTAATGAAAACCCATGCCATTATGTGAATTTTACCTCCATAAATTAAAAACAAAACATAAGCCTGTGTCATTAAGATATTTGCCAATGTAACTAAACTTACTGAGAAGCTAAAACAGCAAGTTAGTTTATTAGATCACGTAACAAGAAGGCAAGAGGTAAGGAGGGGACAAGGCATGTAGCATTAGAGTTCAGCCCATGTCACCGCAACTGTCTTCTTTACCTTCACTCTCTAAAGACAGTTTTCCCTAATGGCAGGAACCTGGTCAGCAGCAGCCCTGGAATCTCCAGTGGGTATGAATTTCAACAACTGAATTAAAATTCTTTAACTTTCTCCCAGAGCAGATGATTTTATGTCAAAGATACTTAGCAATAAAGAGAGACGAAACACACAGGGGTATAGCTTCTCTTAAAGCATTTATTTTTGCTTTTCTTCCCACTCTGTTTTGATCCATAGAAGAACTGGAGACTAAAAGCGAGAAGATGGAGAGGGAGCAGGTCAGGCCCATAGGACCTCTAGTCCTGGGAGACCCCACAGTGCTCTTCACAGTGTCTCGAGGTGGGGTCAAGTCCCATGAAGCTGCCATGCCTAGGTTGGCTTCAGAAGGACTTTTATATACTTGGCTGGGTCTATAAATCCAAAAGCCTTACTTTTGGAATGAGATGAGTTTTCAAACTTTTGCAATTTTGTAAGCATAATACAAAGTGTATACTATGGACTCTGTATCACCCCCAGTAGGGTGTGGAGCTGCACCCCATAATCAAACCCATTAACTGTTTTAGGGTAAAATGCATGAATATTCACAACTTTAGGATTAAGGATGATTAATGTAAAACCTTGGGTTTTCAGTTTGGGGATTTCAGAATAAAGGATAATAGACTGTGGATCTATAGCAGGGGTGTGTACAGTGATCACTGAAACCTGGACTATTGATTCTCAGTATTAGAGACCATCTCTGATGGTCCAGGGGTCTGTGTTTGATTGAGCTTGTGTCATGTGCCACTACTATATCCCATGCCTCTACCTTACCATGCCTACCCAGCCATGCCTCCACCATCAGGAATACCACAAAGCACCCCTTCTCCGATATTTCCTGCTCACTGCTACCATCTGCCTAAGAATCTACTTTCAAGAAGAAGGTTACTACATTTATAATGGATTGTTCGCCTCCGAGTAGGAGACCCTCAGTGCCACTCCCATCTGTCCCTGCATTCCTCTTTCCCTAGGCCACCACAAGATGTCCACAATCCCAGGTCTTTCTTCTCCACCTGGCCTCTCGCCCCCATAAAATTTAAATCCCCTAATAAAACCCATATTGCTTTGGACTCTCCCACTGTGCCCTCTGCAACTCATGAGCCATCATCAGCAACATCCCCTCTGTCCTCAATAGCTGAACGCCTCCTTCTCCTTGCTCTGCTGAAGCCAGGCTCTTCCCTGAGTACACTTTCCCCACCCTCACGGCCCACTCACGTCAAACATTTATCTCACACCACTGGACTGTGAGTGGGGAAGGAGTCCTCCTTCCTTTTCAGGGCCACTTTCAGACCTTCATTCCTCCCCTATAAACACACACACACACACACATTCTTTTTACACATGCACCATACAGTACAATCTGTTGCTCCTCCTTATTGAAGCTGTTTAAAGGTTTTGGGTCCCGCCTTCTCATTTCCCACTCTCTCCCTCCAACCCTGCTCGTACAACACTTGATGGTCTCAGTATCCACACAGATGATACCTCCAGAAACTTTACCTCTCAGGTTCCTGATCTTCTCATCTTCCCTTGTTTTGACCACCCACCTCTGCTCACCCTCACCTTACTCTCTGTCATTGTCATTTATTTACCACACCCGCCCCCATAATCCATGTTTTGAATATCCCCTTCTCCAAACACAGGCTTTTCTCTCTGGAGCTTGCTCCCTTATACCTCAATACCACTGATTCTTAGACCACATGGGATCTTTAACCCTGCCATCATTTCCTGGTCCACTTGTCACCACATGTCCTCACCAGATTCCATGTTTCATTATTATAATCATTCCTTCACAGACATAATAAGTCCTGTGCTCCTCTCTTCCTCTGTCATACTCAACTGGAGGAAAACCCAGTGCTGATTAAAGGCAACTTTCTTCCAGCTCATACCCACTGAGAGCGGTCAGAGGAAAAGCACACAACTAGATGACTTGTCTCCACTTAGTCACTTCAGTGAGCCCAGTGCTGTTTGTCACTCCTACCACATTCCCCTAGTTAACTCACTCCCCCACTCAGAGATGAGTAATTCACACCTTCCTCTTTCTTCTCAAGTTGCTCACCCCCTTCCCATCCCTGCTGTCAGCTGACACCTTGCCTTTTATTTCACTGAGAAACCTGAAATAATCAAAAGAGAACTTGCATATGGCCCATATGCTTTTCTCACTTCTTCATGCTTAGACTCATTTTTTCCTTCATTTTATGTGGCCTTTCATTCCAGCTTCTCTCTGGGCGTTGAGTGCAGACCCCTTCTTCGGAAGGCCACCCTCCCCATTTCACATGTTCACTGCCCTGAGTTCCGCACAGTCCCTTACGAATGGCCACCTCGGCCCCAAGACCACCTGGCTTGTTTCTCAGAGTTTCAACTCCGAATTCCCAGTCTGGAAAACCCGACTGGCCCAGCTTAGGTTAAATGTTCACCTCCAGTCCTGTGAGCTGTGGTCATGGGAGAGGTGCTGCATTGCTCATGAGAGAGACTCATAAAGGGACTGTGTTCTGACAATGGGGATATAGAGCAGCAGCAAGTATAGGACAGCAAACAGCCCAAACCAAACAAACAAAACAGTAAACCCCTCCACAGCCTGTCTTCCACTGAAATAAAAACATTCAGTGGACAAAGTTTTCCAGAAACTACTGAGAAAAAGGACGCTGTCATTATAAGGGAAGCCTGAGGAAAGCATCGCTCCAATGGAATATGTATTTCGCTCTGCACCCTGCAGACTGTTAGTGTCCAGAGCCCAGGACCCAGCCCCGCTGATCTTTATGACCCCATATGTAACATGGCATCTTTATGACCCATATGTAACATGGTCCCTGGCACTCGATATGTACTGGATCAAATAGAATCCCCAGATAGTGGGGGAGAAAAGGACAGTGTGATGGGCACTGTGATTCTACTCATGTACAGACAGGCAGAATTCAGCTTCCCTGGAGAGTCCGTTTTCTCTAGCTCTGAATACCATAAGGGATTATGAAGAGGAATCTTTATTTGGGTGACATTTGGTCCCCTAGCAGACAATGGCCTCATCGAAGGCTTCGCAAAGATTCAGAAATGCCTTCAACTGTCTGTTGTTGGGTGTGTGTTTTTTTTTCATTTTTTTAAAATATATTTTTACTGATTTTTTTACAGAGACAAAGCGAGAGGGATAGAGAGGTAGAAACATTGATCAGCTGCCTCCTGCACACCTCCTACTGGGGATGTGCCCACAACCAAGGTACATGCACTTGACCGAAATCGAACCTGGGACCTTTCAGTCCACAGGCCGACGCTCTATCCACTGAGCCAAACCAGTTAGGACTCAACTGTCTGTTTCTTATTCTATCCCTCTCTAAGCCCCAGGCATAGCACTACATTGTGACTCCTGGGTGCATTTCCATGGAGAGATGAGCTCATCTGCAGAGTGAGGTGCTTTCTGGCCAAATGCAGGCACAGAGCTGAGAAACCTGGGGATGTGGCTCTTGGCCATGGCTGGAGGGCTGGGCAACATGCATTTTGAAATCATCTGGGAGAGTTTTTCAAAATATAAACCCACCTCCACCATGATGCCAATACTACCTGGGTCCCTGAGAGTGGGAATTGGGGTAAGTCAGAAAGAATACTGGCATGTATATTTTGAAAAACATAGCTCCCTTTCCTTCCTCTTCCCCTCACTCTCTTGAATACCAGTGACCTGGAGGACGCATTTGTATTTGACGTCTTTCTCAAATATCAGTAGACATGTTATGTATGCCTATATCTATGCACTTATATGCCATCTCATTCCAGAAAGGATGGCATGTGCCTTACAAAGATACATAAAACACCAAAAAAAGGAGCATAAGAAATAGAGACAAAATGCCAAGGAGAAAAAAAAGTTGGAAATGTAAATGCAAGTAGCCCTCAGTGCGCTTTTGCAAAGTTCAGCTGGTTCGGGAGAAGCTGAGCTCTCGGAGAGGAGACATGAGGATGGAACCTGAGCTGGTCATCAGGGCGCATGGGAGCTTCAGGCACTGGACCATCTGTGACCAAGCTGGAGTCCCTAACTCCCGAGTTCTCACAAAACAGAAGCAATCCCACCTGAAAGGGAGGAGGCAGCAAGGGTCCCATCTATATATATATATATAAAGGGTAATCTGCTAATTAACCCAGACATCTTCCGGGCATCTTCCAAACGTCCTTCCGGACAAAGCCATGGTGGTAGGGCCAAGACAAAGGCAGTTAGGGGCAATCAGTCTGGCAGGGGGAGCAGTTAGGGGTGATCAGGACATCAGGGGAGGGCAGTTAGGGGGTGATCAGGCTGGTAGGGGAGGGCAATTAGAGGGCGATCAGGCTGACAGGCAGGGATCAGGCCTAAAGGCAGTCGGACATCCCCTGAGGGGTCCTGGATTGGAGAGGGTGCAGGCCGGGCTAAGGGAACGCCCCTCCTCCCCCGCCCCCCCCCCCCCCCGCATGAATTTTGTGCACTGGGCCTCTAGTTTTATAATACTGGGGGTGTTTCAGGGTACGCATGACAAAGACTGGGCAGGAGAGCACTTGGAATTTTAAGAAATTAGCAGGCAAGGTGGAGGATTGCTATTAGGTCTTATTATTGCCTTTCTTACCCAGAGAGATGTCCCAGGTTGGGGCACCTGAAATTCAGCCTTTTATACTCAGATTCCACCTTGACCAGTGGCTGAATTATAGATGAGATGTCTAGGTCTCCTAATCCTGATTCTCTTTGATTAATTCTGTCTTCCTACACATACAGTGCATTTATTCTTGGAACATGACCAGGCATTTATATAAGATCCCACTGAAAACATTAACATGCATGTCAATGGGAGGGGCACCCTTAGGTGAAGGAGGGCAGAAGATCAATCAATCACCTCTGAATAATAATAATGACAGCTAATATTATTGAGGACTTTTTAAAAATATTTTGTATTGATTTCAGAGAGAAAGAGAGAGATAGAAACATCAATGATGAGAATCATTGATCAGCTGCCTCCTGCACGTCCCCTACTGGGGATCGAGTCCACAACCCAGGCATGTCCCCTTGACTGAAATCAAACCTGGGACCCTTCAGTCCGCAGGCTGACACTCTATCCACTGAGCCAAACTGGCTAGGACTATTGAGGGTTTTTAAGTGCTGGATGTTTTAAATGCATTATCTCATTTAAACATTTTAATAACGACCTTACTAGTACTCTTATTATCATTCTCTCTTTATAAATAAAGAAATGGCGGCTCCGAGAACTTAAATGTCTCACTCAGCACAGTTCAACTCTTAAGTTGCTGAAACAGGATTCAAATCTAGCACTCAGGCTGGTCAATTAGACCACAAAGGGAAAGTCTGAGCTGATGTGCAATCCATTGTTCATGGAACCCTGGTTGAAAAAAATTGGCCTTGAGCTATTCTGTGAAGCTCAGTGGACTCAGCTTTTTTGAGCCAGAGAAAGAGCAGACATCCCCTTCCAAATACTGAGTCCTCAGTTATGCCAAAGAAAAATGTCTGCTAATACTTTAGAGCCATCTGCTTTGTCTTGGCCAGTGGTGGAGAGTAAGGAGGGAAGGAAAGGGCAAACAAGATGGCATTCTTAGGGTAAGCAGAGTCATACCATCTACCAGAACTTTAGAACAGCTTTTATTTAACCCACACCACCATTTGATAAAAAAAGTTCATCATCACCCTAAGAATTGCTGATGTGTTTCCTTTGACATATCCTTCCCAGCCAAAAAGATTTGATTCAGCTTTACTTTTTCTAGATAAAATTACAAAAATATATTTAAAATTTATTTTCCAAATATAAACATTGTTACAATTGAAATATGAGTTTCAAACCACTCATTCAAATCCTCTGAGAGACTCCACCTTCTTACCGCCTTTGAAGAACCCTGGAGGGCGGGGCGGGGGGGGGGCACCTCGTGTTGGAACTTTTGTCTGAACATGTTTTCTCTGAGATACTTCTTCCCGAGTTCAAGAACCTCTGAAGCGTGAAAAAGACTGCCATGTGGAGGAGTCAGAAAAGCCCTTGTTTCTTCCTCATCCCTGCCTCTAAAGATCCTCATGGGCCTGACTGACGTAGTAAAATAACCTGATCTGGGTGGGGGGCTGGCTGCATTGTTCCTGCTAATGCAAAAATTGTATTTCCAGACATTTCTCTAGTGTGTTTTTAACTATGTGATGCACAAGATTAGAACGTATGTTCCATGTCCTTACATAGGGATTTATCTAACATTTGGGCCCCAGACTGTGACAAGTAGCTAATCTTTGAGGCTTCCAAGGCAGGTGTGTGACACGTATGTGCAAACACACCCTGAATTCAGACCACTGAGGGCTTTCAGCCAAGGTCTGTCATTCATAATGAAACTGGGCAGAGTGGTGTTTCTCTCAAAGCTGTCAACTTTTGAGCTTTTCAACTACAAGTTCCTTGCAGATTTAATTAGTTAATCCCTACGTAGCTAAAGCTTTTCTCTAAATGTACAGTTGGATCATGCAAAAACTCTCTCTTTGATTAACCTTGCAGCCCTTAGGCCAGAGCAGCTCCTGCAGTGTAACTTTTAAGAACTGCCTTTTCTTGCCCAGCTGGGTGGCTCAGTTGTTTGGAACACTGTCCCGTACACCAAAAAGGTTTCAGGTTTGATTCCTAGCCAGGGCGCATACAGGAGGCAACTGATCAATATTTTATGTTTCTCTCACACAACAATGGTTTTCTCTCTCTCCCTCTCTTTCTCAAATCAACAACAACAACAAAATCTTGCTTGAGGATTATTAAAAAAGCCTTTTCCTAATGATGGAGAAGAAGCTATCTAAGGATGGGTACAGACTTAGGAGCCTGGAGATTTGCTTTTGTTTTACATGACATTTTATTTGAAGGAGTTGAAGACATAGCAAGTGGGGAAACCCGTCCAGATGGTTCCTGTGGACCCTTCCTCCAGGTTCCCCCATTGGTTAAGCATGTTCACTGAGGAGACCTGTGCTCAATAGCAAATACTTGCTGAGCTTGCCCACACTGTGCCAGGAACTGTTTTAAGGTACTAACTCCTTTAGTCCTCATGTCAAACCTTTGGGATAGGCATAGCAGCCCCCATTTTACAGTCGAAGCAGCAAAGTTTACCGCTGAGGCACAAAGATTCAACAGATGACCCTTAGCCAGGATTCAAACCTCAACCGTCTGATTCCAGAACACATGCTTTGAAGCATTCCACTAGCCTGGATTTTTTTTCTGAGTGACCTTATCCAAGTTACTTGTACTACTTCCTGTTGATAGAAAATAGGTCATTTTGAAGATTTTTTTAAAAATTAGCGAGATAGTGCCCTTTACAGGGTCCAGCACGGGGTGGATTGCCCTTCCCTTCCCCCACACCTACGCCCCATGTCCATTCAATGCCAACTGAAATCTGGTCTTCCAAGCACTAGAAAACACATGATAAAAATCAACAGAAAGTCTGTGAATGGTCAAACCACTCACTGGTGAAGCAGCATTTGCATCGAGGTTTTCACAAAATAAACCAGCCATGGCCATGTTTAACATTCTAGGAGCAGCCTTCTGGGACTCTCTGTGATTGCAGAGCCTTCAGATACCTTTCTTAAGGAACAGCATATGGGCATGAAAGCTATAACTTGCTAATTATACAAAATTCGAAATGCGTAGGAAAAAAATAAACTGAAAACAAAAAAAGCTCTTGCCCCGGGTGATGTGGTTCAGTTGGTTGAGCATCCTCCTGTGCACCAGGAGGTTGCCAGTTCGATTCCCAGTCAGGGCACCTGCCCAAATTGTGGGCTCAATTCCCAGTATATGTGTGTGGGGGGAGGTGCCAGAGGCAGCCTATGGATGTTTCTCTCTCCTCTCACTTCCTCTCTTTCTCTAAAATCAATAAAAACATTATTTTAAAGCAAAGAAGCTCTCAAACTATTCAAGCAAAAAATGAGAATGGGATTTTTACTCACAGTTAGATCTAAGGAGAAGAATAGGTACCAACTATTTATTATATAGCAACTACGTGCCAAGATCTTTATAGTCTCTAATCTTCACAACTTCCATGAAGCAGTAGCCCATTTATTTTTTGTTTTTGTTTTATCCTCACCTGAGGATATGTTTATTGATTTGAGAGAGAGAGAGAGAGAGAGAGAGAGAGAGAGAGAGAGAGAAAGAAAGAGAGAGAGAAACATCGATTGGTTGCCTCCCATATTTGCCCCAAGTAGGAACTGAACCGCAGCCTAGGTATGTACCCTGACTGGGAATTGAACCCCCAGCCTTTTGGTGTCTGGGATGACATTCCAACCAACTGAGCCACTTTGCCAGGGCAAAGCAGTGGCTCATTTAAAGAGACAGAAACTGGAGATTGATCTACTATTTCTACTAAAAGGAAGAAACAGGTGACAATAGCATTCTTTCCCAATTCTGTTATCTACTCACTTCAATATTAAAAACCAAGAATAAGCTAACAATGCAAAGATGAGCTAATTAAAGGGGAAGTTATCTGCCTTGCTAGTTAATAGGTGTGCCTTACCAATCTCTTGGGGACCTTATAGAATATATGCCATGATATAAGTGGTGACCAATACAGAAATTAAATCTTGTTGATTCTATATCCTAGCTTCCTCCTCCACTCCCTTTTAGTTCAGGGTGGTGGAGAGGGAGATAAATATAAACTTGGGACAGGCAAAATTTATTGATAAGGGCTTAATGATGATTAATTTTATGTGTCAACTTAACTTGGCCATGAGGTGCCCAGATATTTGGTCAAACATTATTCTGGGAGTTCCTGTGAGAATGTTTTTGGATGGGATTAACATTTAAGTCAGTAGATTAAGTAAAGTAGATTGCCCTCCACAATGTGAGTTGGTCACATCTAATCATTTGAAGGCCTGAAAACAATAAAAATAAAAAATAAAAGGCTGGCCTTTCCCCAAGTCTTAGAGAATTCTACTGACTGAAGGCCTTTGAACTAGGATAGTGACTTTTTCCTGCCTTTGGACTTGAAATGAACATCAGCTCTTCCTGCGTATCAAGCTTGCCCACCTTCAGATTGGAACAAAAACATCAGCTCTCCTGGTCCCCAGCTTGCTGACTCATTCTGTAGATTTTGAGACTTGCTAGCCTCCTTAATTGTGTGAGCCAATTCCTCTAATCGCGCTCTCTCTCTCTCTCTCTCTCTCTCTCTCTCTCTCTCTCTCTGACTAATACAGGCTCACTGAGGAGAAAATACATTTTGATGATTTAGCTCAAGAAGATGGAAATAGCTCTAACATTTTGCTTAGATGCTGACTGGTTGCCTAAATGAACCATGTATACAAAGGTATTCAACAGTAAATTAAGATAAATTTCCTTAACTTCCTTGATGTACTATAAAAAAATATATGTACATTCAAAGGAAACTGGAATGCTAGAATGGATTGGTCACACAGACCTGGTAGTCCTTCTGGAGGGATCCAGAGGACACACCCTTCACTAAGACTGTGATAAATTCATGAGGGGGCCTCCTCCCACAGCATCCTTGAAGAGTTTTATAAATGATATAAATGGTGACCAGTATGCCTTCACTGTTCTACTTGGTTGTTCTTCTCTGTTGGTCAGATATTATAGCATTAACTGTCATCATGTTGTGATTTCTGAATACAAGGGGGATGATGGGTTCTGGTGCTGCAGGGGCCATATAACAGCAGAGCCAACAGCTATCAAAACAGTCTGACCACAGAGATGTTTGGCATTGGCTAGTTGGTTATGCTGTCCCTAAGACCAAGACATGCAGGCAGTATATTACAGTCTTATTTTATCTGACTAAGCAGAAAAGCTCTAAGTCAGGTCAACAGAATCTGGCTTAAGTCACCAAACTAGAAAATCCCTGCCTCTCAGTCAATTCCCAGACTTGAGCCAGGTCACCAACCCAGAGCCAGTGGGTCTTTGAGGAAGAATATTGCTACACTGTAAAAAATGTATACTGTTTATCTCCCTCCCTGCTTCTCCAAAAGGGCATGTGACAATTTACCATGGTGACTATGCATTGGGGAAGAAGAAACAATGAGACTCTTTGGGGATTATGGGACACTGAGTCTGAATTGGCACTAATTCCTAAAAAAATAAAATGTCACTGTGGTTCACCAGTCAGAGTAGGAGAATATGAAGGTCAAATGATGGAGTTTTGGTTCAGTTCCCTCCCATAAGGGCTCCTTGGACCCTGAGACCATCCTGAGGTCGTTTCCCCAGTTCTGGAGTGGTATACTTAGAATAGACATACTCAGCAGGATCCCTAATCTGTAGAGTGAGGGCTGTTACAGTAGGAAAGGCCAAGGGAAGCCACTAATACTCTCTATACCTAGGAAGCCAGTAAACCACAGGCCATACCACATTTCTGGAGAGAATGCAGAGATTAGTGTCACCATCAAGGACTTGGAAGATTCAGGGATGATGATTACTACCCCATCCCCATACAACTAGCCGATAATGGTGTGCCTATATAGAAAACAGATGGAGCTTTGATCATCTTAATCAGGTGGTGACCTGAGAGTGGCAGCTGCTCTTCCAAATGTGGTTTTGTTATTAGAGCGAATCAACACATCCCCTGGCACCTGGTATGCAGGATTGGTCTGTCAAATGCCCTTTTTCGCTATACCTATTAAGAAGGCCATCAGGCCGAAACCGGTTTGGCTCGGTGGATAGAGTGTCGGCCTGCAGACTCAAGGGTCCCAGGTTCGATTCCGGTCAGGGGCGTGTGCCTTGGTTGCGGGCACATCCCCGGTGGGGGGTGTGCAGGAGGCGGCTGATCGATGTTTCTCTCTCATCGATGTTTCTAGCTCTCTATCCCTCTCTCTTCCTCTCTGTGAAAAATCAATAAAATATATTTAAAAAAAAAAAAAGAAGGCCATCAGAAGTGGCTTTCTTTCAGCTTGCAAGGCCAGCAATATGCCTGCACTGCTCTACTTCAGGGCTATAGAAACTCTCCAGTTCTATGCGTAATCTTGTTCATAGGAACATGACCATCTTTCCATCCCACAGGATACTGTGCTCATCCATTGCATTTATGACATTATGTTAATTGGACTTGGTGAGCAACTACTTTAAGCACCTTGAGCTAACATTTGTGTAAAGTAAACAGAAATAAATTCCATAAAAACCTTAATGAATTTTTTTTTGTCTGAGGTATGTTGAGATATCTCTTCCAACATGAAGGACAAGATGCTACATCTGGCTCATCTTGCATGCTGGGTCTCTGGATGTTTTTAGAGGCAACATATACCCATTTACCAAGTGAATTAAAAAAAAACTACCAGTTTTGAGTGGGTCCCAGAATGAAAGAAGGCTATAGGCTGCCATGTGAGCTGCTTTACCACTTGGACCATATAACCCCCAGATCTAATTATGCTTGAAGTGTCAGTGGCTCACAGGAATGATGCATGGAAACTTCGGTAATGGTTCACAGATGGTTCTTCATCTGAAAGCAGGTGGCTGCAGCACTACATCCCCATACTAGGATGGGCCAGAAGGACAGTGACAAATGAAAATATTTGGAGCAAGGCACCCATTCATTTTGCATGGAAGTAGAGATGGCAAGAAGTATGGCTCTAAACCGCTTTATGTGCTGTAGCTAATGTTTGGGCTGGATGGTCAGGGACTTAGAAAGAACAAGACTGGAAAATTAATGGTAAGGAGGTGTGGGGAAGGGTATATGAAGAGGCCTCTCCAAATAGGAATGGGTTGTGAAGATATCAGTGCTTTGTGCATAAATGCTCACTAAAGGGTGAATTCATTTGAGGAGAAATTCAATAATCAAGTGAGTAGGATGACCCATTCTGTAGATACCAGCTAGCCTCTTTCCCCAGCCACTCTTGTCATGGCTAATGCATTCATGAACAACGAGGTCCTGTGCTCAGGACCATGGACTTCTCTTCACCAGGGCTGATGTGGTTTCAGCTACTGCTGAGTCCTCAATCTGCCAACAACAAAGGCCAACACTGAGCCACTGATATGGCACCGTTCCTCAGGAGGATCGTGTGGCAGGTCAATTGCCTTGGACCGTTTCCATTAGGGAAGGGAGAGTATTTTGTTTTTAGCCACTTACTTGATATGGATTTGCCTTCCCTGCCTACAATTATTCTATCAAAAATACCATCTATTGGCTTACAGAATGCCTTATTCACCTTCATGGTGTTCCAAACAGCCTCACTTCCAACCAAAGAACTAATTTCTTAGAAAATGGAGTGCAGAAATGGAACCATGTTCATCAAATTCATGGAATTCACTGGTACGATGATGTTCCCCAACATCCTGAAGCAGCCAGTTTGGCAGGCTGATGGAACGGCCTTTTGAAGACTCAGTTATAGCACTAGGTGGGTGGCAAAATATTGAAGGGTGGGGCAATCTCCTCCTGGATACAGTATATGCTCTAAATCAGCTTATGGTGCTATTTCTCCCATAGCCAGGATTCACAGGTTTGGGAATCAAGGATTGGAAATGGGCGTGGAACCACTCACTATGATCCCTCATGATCCACTAGTAAAATTTTGCTTTCTGTCCCCTTAACTTTAGATTCCATTGGGCCGGAGGTTTAGTTGCAAAGGAGAAATGCTTACCTTAGCAGCATAGCAATGATTCCGTTAAACAGGAGATTGACACTGCCATCTGACCATTTGGGATCCTTGTGCCAGTGAATCAACAGACAGAAAGGGATAAGTGACCCTGCCTATCAAGGAGGGTTGAGTTGCTACTATACAAGAAGGGTAAGAAGCAGCATGAATGGATGTGGAAGATTTCCATGCTCTGAGATTAAATTTAACAACCCAATTCAGGCAGGATTACTAATGGCCCAGACCCTTCAGCAATAAAGGTTTGGGTAACTCACTAGGCAAGGAACCATGACAAGCTGAGGTGCATGTTGAAGGCAAAGAGAAGAAAGTAGTAGCTGGTTTGGCTCAGTGGATAGAGTGTCGGCCTGGGGACTGAAGGGTCCCAGGTTCGATTCCAGTCAAGGGCACATGCCTGGATTTCAGGCTCAGTCCCCACTAGGGGACGTGCAGGAGGCAGCCAATCAATGATTCTCTCATCATTGATGTTTCTATCTCTCCCTCTCCCTTCCTTTCTGAAATCAATAAAAATATATTTAAGAAATAATAAAGAAAACAATTGGGAGAAGAAAGTAGTTATAAATACCAGCTACAACTCTGTAATCAGTTGACTAGAGGACTATAGTAGTTATAAATATTTATTTTGATATTAGTCTTCATATGCATATTACTGAATATTTTTCTTTCTCTCTCTCTCTGCCCCTTATTTATCCTACTTCAGATATCTTAATAGATATTCACTTTGTATTTTAGTATTTAAGGTAGAGGATAAAAAGGGAGTATGAATCTCCCAGGGTAAGAAAGAACATTAGCCAAAGACCAAAAAAAAAAAAAAATGTTATATCCTCTTTCAGAAAAAGGGTTAGAGTGTTTCACTGCATGTTGTGCTATGCTAGGTAGGAACATGACTGTGTTATTGTCTTTATGTGGAGATTAAGTGTAGTTTAAGCAATGTGTATGAGTGACAAATGCTCAGAGAGAGGACAATGGTGACCTTGTGATGGATCGGATTCATTAGACTGGACTACGTTTGCTTACATTCCCTTTCCTGTGTGCTTCTAATTAGAGTGGGCCACACGAGATATTCTTATGGGAGTTTTGGGGGGCAAAGGGTGTGGAAGGAAAGCACCAGGTTCTTTTAGCTCACACAGGTTCTCACTTATCTGCTGGCTCATCTCATTGGTGTGAGAGAGTGGCCATTCCTGCAACAGCCCTACCTCCCCCTAAATCTAAATCCTTCTTCAGCCAATGCAACGCCTGGGCCAGGTGTTGGTTTTACTCCTTGATGAAAAGCCTCAACTTCTGCAGGATGTTCATACCACCAAGGCCAGAGGCAATGAGAGCTGACATGAGCTTCAATTCATTCTCATGGTTCCCACTGTGCTGTGGATTCCAGCTTATCCTTGCTCTCTTCTAGTCTATCCTACCTAATAATAGACAAATATGCAAATTGACCATACCTCTGACACACCCACAAGCCACGCCCATAAGCCACGCCCACCATCCAATCAGAGCGAGCATACAAATTAACCCAAACCAAGATGGCTACAGCCACAGAGAGCAAGGTTTCCTAGGTAACAGAGGAAGCCAAGCTTCCCACCTGCCCTTGCCAGGCATAAGCCTCCACTCAACCTACAAAGTTTCAATTATAGAAGGTAAACAAATTCAAACAAATGGCAGCAGAATGGAGCTTGAGAGAGCAGGCCAGGGTTGCCGCCGGCAACAGGGGAAGCAAAGCTTTCCGCACACCCTGGCCGGGCCAACCCGCTTAAGGCAACAAAGTTTCAATTATAACCCCAACAGAAATGGCTGCCGGCCTTGGAGGGAGCCCCAGGCTTGGCTCCACTCCAGGCTACAAAGTTTCAATTGTAGAAGGAAAATAAATTCCAGATACCAGGGTCTCCGCTTGGGTTGCCAGGGGGCGTGGCCGGCCTGCAAACCACCACAGGCCCCTCGCTCAGGCCACCCCACGCCCCAAGGGAACCCCCACCTGATCCGGGACACCCTTCAGGGCAAACCAGCTGGCCCCCACCCCTGTACCAGGCCTCTACCCTATCTAATAAAAGAGTAATATACAGATTGATCATCACTGCAATACACAATATAGCTGCCCCCATGTGGTCAAAGATCCTGCCCCCCTGTGGACACAAGATGGCCACCACAAGATGGCCAGCAGGAGAGGGCAGTTGGGAGGCACCCAGCCTGCAAGGGAGGGCAGTTGAGAAGGACCAGGCCTGCAAGGGAGGGCAGTTGGAGGTGATCAACCCTGCAGGAGAGGGCAGTTAGGGGTGACCAGGCCGGCAGAGTAGGGAAGTTGGGGGCAAACAGGCTGGCAGCGGAGTGGTTAGGGGATGATCAGGCTGGCAGGCAATCAGGAAGGCAGGCAGGCAAGCAGTTGGGAGCCAGCAGTCCTGGATTGTGACTGATTGTGATTGCAGCCCGGTGGAATCGGGCCTAAACGGGCAGCCGGACATCCCTTGAGGGGGTCCCATATTGGAGAGGGTACTGGCTGGGCTGAGGGACAACCCCCCTCTGTGCACGAATTTCGTGCACCGGGCTTCTAGTATTCACATAAGTCCATATATATAGTGTTACAGGTATTTGACCTTACCAATAAATAGTGGGTACTGTCTCTCCATATAAATATGTAACATGATATAATATAATGTAATATAAATGTAATGTTATTAACCAAATATATAATTTGTTGCAGAGATTTGACCTTGATCAAGATATGCTTGAGGAAATGAGAAATGGCTGCTGAGACCCATGAACTGTGTCCCAGTCCCAGGCCTGGAATAATTCTACATAAACTGTGCTCTTCAAGGACCCAAGATTCCTCCCTTATCTCTGTGCATCTTGAAAGGACGTGATTTCCTGCTCATTGCTAGTGAATTGTGACCTTCTGCCAACCTTTCACCAAGAAGCACATATTCCTATCGTGTGAAATTGAACGTATTCCTGCTCTCTTCCCAAAAAATGTCTGTGAGCTCCCATCCTAAAAGCCTTCAGCCCAACCATCCATTGTCTCTAGATCCCTTGCCAAACACTAGCAGTTGGCCTGACCTTTCCAGGATGACCGATAACATTAGATGTCTCCTTCCCAAAGATTTTTGTTCTAGTGTGGCTCAGGATCAGAGATGAAAATGGGAGACTTCCATTTCAGGGGTGAAAGGAGGAAGCAGGGATAGTCCCCGTCACCCCTTCTCCGTGGGTGTTCACAGACATGAGTGGTAGGAAACCACTCTCATTTAGGACATTTCTGTTCCTCTGAATGCCTCAAAACTCCTCCTACATCTGGAAAAATGCCACCCTGGTCATGACCTGGGGTACCTGGGTCTCAGTGATCCACACTCCACACTATAGACTGTACTAAACCCCAAAGGGACTTGAGAAACTGGTGGAAGTTAGGGGTGAAGTTAGGAGTCAAGGTGAGACTGGAGTCAAGAGCCCTATTTGGAGGCTGAATCCTTATTACTGACTTGCTTAACAAGAGCCATTATAAGTGACCTTTTTTCCTACTGATAAAAAGTATATATTAGGGTGTTCATCTCAGCATTCTTGAGATTACTAAAAATGTCAAACAGTGTAATCAAGCATGTCAAACTCAAAGGCTAACACGGGCCAAATAAATAAGGTTTAAGTTATGTGGGCCGCAAAAAAAAAAAAGCTTCAATTTTCATAGAAATGTAGGTTTATTTCAATAGAGACATGCTGAATACAAAGGTCTGAAATAAATGAGTAATCGTTAACATAAAATAATAGAACATTTTGATAAATATTCATATTTTTTCTTAAACATTAACTTACCAGACACTGAACAACTGCACAAATTAATAAGTGTAACACAAATAAATCTATTTTTCCTGTTTTCCGAAAGCAAAATATTTCATGCGCACACCAAACAAGTCAGTCCAAGACTACTGACGTGGCAATCAGCTGCTAAAATATTTGCTGCTAGTATTAATGGAGAGAAATGGTGTGCCTACACATAAGGCTTATAAGGGAAATGAATGCAACATGATTATAGTAATCCGTCATTAGCGAATGTTGTAGTTTGTTATTAATAACTAGAGACCTGATGCATGAAATTTGTGCAAAAGTAGGCCTTCCTTCCCCCGGCTGCCGGCACCAGCTTCCCTCTGGCACCAGGACCCAGGCTTCCCTCGCAGACCCAGCTTTGTCCGGAAGGTCGCCAGGAAGAATGTCTGGTCTAATTAGCATATTATGCTTTTATTTGTATAGATTATGTATAACAGAATATTGTAAAAATTAAGTTACAAAATTTTTATTAAAACACTTCTTACATACCATAATATTGGCTGGGCTGCAAAAATATTTGTTGTAGGCCATATGCAGGCCCACAGTCTGTGAGTTTGAAATGCTTGGTGTAAATGTTCAATAATATTGAATAGTTATGAAATATCATGTTTCACTATGCTTAGTAAAGAAGTGGCCACAAAATGCTAAATCTTTTTTTATCATTTTTTTATTTTCAATTACAGTTGACATACATTATTATATTAGTTTTAGGTGTACACCCCAGTGCTTAGACATTACATAACTTAATAAGTGATGATCCCTATAAATCTTGTACCCATCTGACACCATACATAGTTATTAGAATATTATTGACTATATTCCCTATGCTGTACTTAATATCTCCATGACTATTCTGTACATGACAACCAAATTATGCTTTTTAATCCCTTCACTTTTTTCATTCATGCCTCTAATACATGTCTATGATTGTGTTTCTGTTCTGCTTGTTCATTCATACTGATTTTTATATTTAATTATTGATAGATATGTATTTATTTCCATTCTATTGTTCATATTTTTATCTTCTTATTTGTTCTTAAAGAAGATTCTTTAACTTTTCATTTAATACTGGTTTGGTGGTGATGAACTCCTTCAGCTTTTTTTTTGGTCTGGGAAGTTTTTTATCTGTCCTTCAATTCTAAATGATAGCTTTGGTGGGTGGAGTAATTTTGGTTATGGGTCCTTGCTTTTCATCACTTTGAATATTTCTTGCCAATCCCTTCCAGCCTGCAAAGTTTCTGTTGAGCAATAAGCTGACAATCTTATGGGAGCTCCCTTGTAGGTAACTAACTGCATTTTCTGTCTGCTTTTAAGATT
Source organism: Cnephaeus nilssonii (assembly GCF_951640355.1). Classification (NCBI taxonomy): domain Eukaryota; kingdom Metazoa; phylum Chordata; class Mammalia; order Chiroptera; family Vespertilionidae; genus Cnephaeus; species Cnephaeus nilssonii. Next base: position 77,524,302 of record NC_137081.1, on the reverse strand, counting down.
CTCTCTTTGCCTTTAACCTTTTGCATTTTAATTATGATGTGTCTTAATGTGGGCCTTTTTGGGTTCATCTTGTTTGGGACTCTCTGTGCTTCCTGGACTTGTATGTCTATTTCCTTCACCAAGTTAGGGAGGAAGTTTTCTGTTACTATTTTTTCAAGTATAAAAAATATACTTGAAAAAATAGTAACAGAAAACTTCCCTCTTGCTTTCTATCTTCTCCACCTGGCAACCCCATGATGCAAATGTTGGTATGCATGCATTGTACCCAGAAAGGTTCCTTACACTATCCTCATTTTTTAAAAATTCTTTTTTCTTTTTTGCTATTCTGATTGGATGTTTATTGCTTCCTTACATTCCAAATTGCTGATTTGATTCTCAGCTTCATCTACTCTATGGTTGATTCCCTATAAATTATTCTTCATTTCAGTTCATGTATTTTTTATTTCTGACTGGATATTTTACATGCTATTGAGGTTCTCACAAAGTTCATTGAGCATCCTTATAACCAGTGTTTTGAACTTGGTATCTAGTAGATTTCTTGTCTCCATTTTGCTTAGTTCTTTTTTTTCAAGTTTTGTTCTGTCCTTTCAATTGGGACATGTTTCTTTGTCTCCTCATTTTGGCACTTCCCTGTTTGTTTCTATGTATTAGGTAGAGCTGCTACATCTTCCAGGCTTGGTAGAGTGGTCTAATGTAGTAGGTGTCCTATAGGGTCTAATGGCACAGCCTCTCCTATCACCCAAGTGTGGTATTCAAGGTGTGTGCCCCATGTGGTCTGTACACTTTCCTCTTGTAGTTGAGCCTTGATTGCTATTGGCATGTCAATGGGAGGGATTGACTCAGGCCAATCAGCTACATGGAGTGGCTATGACCACTGACCTGTGACCACCATGGAGGATGAGTTATGCAGGGGCCCACTCCACAGAGCAGGAATTACTTCAGTGAGCTCTGCTACCCACTGAATCTACCCCTTCAGTGTGTCACTTGTGTAGGTGGTTGGGTGGTGGTGCTTTGATGTGGTCTGAAGCTGTTTACTGGGTGCACTGGCTTTGGGAACTCCTGGGAGATGCAGGAAGGTTATCTGCCACCTGTGGTCTGCTTGGGGCCACCCAGCATGAGCTACAAAGTGATATGCAGATGATTGCTACTTGCACTGGGCTTGGAGGTGCCCAGGTGAGGCCAAGCTATGAACCAAGGCCAGCTGCTGCTAAGGCCAGAGCTGAGGACAGATGCTGCTTGTTTGAGAGAATTTAGGAAGATCTGAAACATGAGCCAAAACAGGCCATTTGTATAGAAAAAAATGCTAAATCTTTTTTAAGAGCAAGTGGCAGAATGATATAAGCTCTTTTATTTATTTTCTTAAACTTTAAATTGCTGACTATGCCCAGAAAAAAAATAGTGTCAAGCTGTTAGCAATGATTTATTCTTGGGAGTGGATTTGGAGAGGAGAAAAATTCTCTTTCCTACTATATATAATTCTGAAACCTTAATGTTACTTACAATAGTATTTTTGTAATTTAAAAAGTAAAGATTAAAAATTATGTTTTTGAAGACTGATAAATGGCAGAAAAACATTTATAATTTGAGATTAATTTTTACAAATAGGATACAGAATATATAAAGGTTACAACTCCATAAAGTATCATGAAGAGAGAGAGAGAGAGAGAGAGAGAGAGAGAGAGAGAGAGAGAGAGAGAGACTGAAAGGAAAAAAATAATTCAACATGCAAATGCAGGTAATTTCTGAATACTAAGGTTATAGGTAACCTATGTCCTTCAGGATACTTTTTGTATTCTTGAAAATTCTAATGTGTGAATTAATTTTTTAATCAGAAAAAATAGACATTATTCTTTTCTTATAGTCAGCCTCTCTATTAATATCCTGTGAAGTGCTAGGCCAGGGCAGTTGTGTAGGACTCACATTTCCTTATCCTTTTCCCCAAATCAAAATTCTTGGGGGAGAATTTTTCTCATGGGTGCTGCAGTAGCTGTGTTCCTGTGGAGAAACTTGAAATAATCCTGCCCATGAAATAGCTCTGTAGGCCACCTGGGCACTTGGTGGTCACACAACAACTCTGTTGTCATCAGCAGCCACTGTCTCCACCTTATTGATTAACTGATTATTAATTAACCTTCCTCCTAGGCAGACATTTTTGTACCTAATTCTCTAATTCATATCTGCAGTCAAGCACCATTCCCTTCATTTCACCTACAATAAGAATTGAATGGAGAGGAATTAACTCTCTGCCAAAAAAAAAGACCAATTCAAAAGCAGGGCCAACACCAGACATCTAATTCAATTATTCTCACATTTATTTAAGCTCCTGATGGGTACCAGTCATTGTTGACACTAAAGATATAAAAACCACACTGGCATAATCCTTGCCCTTTGGGTGCTAATAACAGACTGGTTGGGGAAGGGGAAGGGGCCAGGGAAGAGCAAGAAGCAGGTTTAAAACGAAGGGGACTCACCAGTAGTGACGCTAATGAGCCAAGGAAAACCATGGCCATCGCCATAGAGACAGGAAGAAAAGGCAGGATAGGGGCAGTGGAGGAGGGCAAAACCTAAGCTTGTGCATTTTCCAAGAGCAGTGGTTTGATCCCCAGAACAGCAGCACCAGCACCTCCTGGGTCTTCTGAGACGTACACATTCTTGGGCCCCACTCCAGACTTCCCAGGAATCAGAGACTCTGGAGGTGAAGCCCAGCCATCTGCATTTTTACCCATCCTCCCCTTTTCACTCCCTTCAGCCCACCTCTACCACCTGTGATTCTGACATCCCCTGAAGCTTGAGGACCTCTGATCTGACATTCAGTGATTGTCAGATTCTAAACAACTCAGAAAGGCAAACACAGCAGAAAACTTGGCATAGATGAGTCACCTGTGCCTCCTGGAAAGACCAGGAAAGGTGGCCCTGGACAGATGCCCAGGATAAGCTAGCAAAAAGCCCTGTTGCTGTTGCAAATTGAAATCTGGGAGTATTTATGATATGCTAGCAGCTAGCTCCACAGTAAGTTAAATGCCTATTTGAACAACTCAGAAATGACACTCTTGCCATTTCCTATTCAACCATTCCCAGGAGTGCTGAGCGAGAGGAAGTCACCCAGCAACAGCCAAATTCCATGAATCAAGAGAATCATGTACATTTGAACCTGCACAGGTGGTAGGGTGTGATAAGGGCTTTATTAGAAATTTGAACACAGTGCAACAGAGAGCATTGGAAGTAATCACTGCTGACTGTAGGTAGTTAAAAGAAGGCTTTACTGAACAGACATGTAATGTGTAGCTCAAATGGCTAGAATTTGACGAGGTAGAGAAAAGAGCAGGAACAATAGTTGGTGGGGGGGGCAGTCATAAAGGCCTCCTGGAGGCAGAGAAGGATGGAAAGGTGGGTTCCAAAGAGGCCCAGTGCCAGGCTGAGGAAGATAAGCATTTTCTGTAGAAAGTGGGGACCATTGGAAGGTTGCAGAGTAATGGTGTGATGAAATAGACACGCAGAAAGACCATTCAGTATGGGCAGAGAGAATGGATTGGAGATGAGGCCAGTCAAGTGAGATTATGGGTGATTGGTATTTGTATTGGTATGTTTTCTACTATGAATGTATTTCACTCACCATTTGCACTGGAATTAAGGCGTGTGGACTTGAAGAGCAGGCGCACCTCAGCACAGGGGCAGCTGGAGATGAGACTGAGGAGGCGAGAAGTGGAATCAAGTTGAGATCCTGTGTACAGAAGCCTCTACTTCGCACTAATGAAGACAGCACATCCTTGCCTGGGAATGCGGGATGGGGCCTGCGTGGGAACTTGCGGAGCACTGCAAAGGTTGGAATAAATGACAGCCCATGCCCTAGAGGTCGTGTTATGAGCCAGGCACTGTCCTAAGTGTTTTATTTACATTCACTCATTTGGTTCTCACAACAATACCAGGAGGCAGACACTATTATTATCACAACATTTCACAGAAGAGAAAACTAAAGCATAACAAGGCTACATTCACACAAGTGGTAAGCGGTGGAGCTAGAATTTGAACCCAGGCAGTCACCAAGCAATGCCAGGATTTAGAGAAGGAATACCCTAGGCATGATTCAAAGAGCATGAAGTAGTATGGAGATCTCAGCTGAGTTAAAAACCATGTATTGGTCATGAGTCAGTCTGAAGCCCCACCCTTGCTCACTTCTACAGAGAGAACCGTAGAACTATCCTACGTTCTCTGGACTCTGGAGCAGAGACATCTAGGGCCACCCTTAAAATGTTGCCACGAGTTGCATTCACAGAAGGCACTGTGAGCTCCCACGTCACGTGAGAAAGCCTCAGTTGGAGCGTTCGTGGAGAACACCAACTGGGGCAAGCAGCCGCCTGCAGGGCCAGAGCCATTCTGTCCCAGAAACCCCGGGAACTGCAGCGGGAAGAGGGCTGCTTTCCAGCGCCGTCTTTGCCTCATCCACCGTGGAACTGGAAGTTCTTCAAGTATTTGGGGAACAGCAGCTGCCAACTAAGCTGAATCAAAGGATCTAAAAATAGCTAAAGAAAACACAAAGAATGTGAAAATCAGATTATTTTGGAAGCCGAACCAAACTTAGAAAGACTACAAGATGGGTGGGGAGCAAGAAAACAGAACCACAGCCTCACCCCACCCCCACCCCCGGGAACTAATTATATCCCTGATTGTAGTCTCTTTGCTGCCTAGGGCTCCTCGGGCTCACGCTCTCTGCTGTTCCTTCCCAGTGAAAACGCTCTCAGGCCACCTTCACTGAACATCAAAGCCTTCTGATCAGATCAGCAAACTGCCTTGTCTGGTACTGTACTCACATCAAACAGAATCCCAGGGCAGCAAAAGGGGCCCACACCATTCCCTGTCAGTGGGATGAACCTGTCTCATGTGCACCGGGAATAACTTGTAAAACCTTAAGTGTATGCAAAAAATGCTCAGCCCCCCGGGTCCTTACATGTGAGATTTTGAGGTGCCCAGATGAGATCCAGCATAGATTTGGGTAGTAAGAATGACTGTCACACCAGAAAACCCTCCTAATAGTAACTTCACTCATAAGGGCACATTACACACACACACATAATAAGTGTAACAGACAATTGAAACAGTCCCAGGATCAGTGCAGCAGTTCCATATTGTCAGTGCAATTGGGGGCCATCCACCCAGCTACCACTCAAATTATATAGAAAAAGGCTCCAGGTTGGCGCCTTCATGCCCTGCCCTTCCAAAGTGATGGGTATGTGTTCCCAGCTAGGACCTATATTAGTCTCTCCTGCCTTTTCTGTCTTCTGGAGGCCACCAGATTCCTTGGTGCGAGTGTCCCCCCCCCCCCCCCCCGACCCACGTGGTTCAGGGTTCGGGCTCTGGAGTAGGCTGCACACAAATGAAAGAGACTAGAAAATATTAATTTGGAAATATTGGGGGTCAGGCGGGAGCCCACCTCAAGGGGAAGGACTTCACCCCACTCTGGCCTTGCTATCCCTTTTATTAAGACAATGGGATCCACCCATAGCCTTTAGGCAGGCAATTCCAACAATAGCCAATCAGCAAGAATTTACATAAAACTCAAAGGTGGAAGTTGCTTTAGCTACCATTGTCTCAACCAAACAGTGGGTGGTTGGCTCTGACCTTTCAGAGCTTCAAGGTTGACCAGCTTTCCGGGTTCCTTGTCCACACCTCTCTGCTAGTGAAGGCAATGGGCGGCTTCCAACACCTTGGCTCATGGTCCCTTTGTCCATCTGCAAAGCACATCACCACCACATCTGCTTTCATCATCACATCTCCTGCCCTCTTCCTGGACCCTTTTGCCTACCTCTTTCTAAAGGACCCTTTTGGATATACTGGGCCCACCTGGACCATCCAGGTCAATCTCTCTATGTCAAGACCTTAACCTAATCACACCCACAAAGTGCCTTTTGCCATGTAAGGTTAACACATGAATAGGGTCCAAGGATTAGGACGTGAACATCTTCAGGGGACCATCACTCAGCCTGGTACAGTGTTGTGGGGTCGAACCCTGGAGTCAGAATAAGACTACCGGAGGCTGCTGATTGATTAAAAAAAAGCAGGCAAGGATTTATTGAGCTGGCCAGGACGGCCGCGAGAGCACCACACGCAGGTGGAATGCACCCTCACGACCGCGCCGTTTCAGGTGTAGGCAGTCCTTTTAAAGGTCCAAACCACAAAAATGTTCCTTTGTTCTAATTTCTAAAATCTAAATGCTGGGAACAGCCCGCAGGGGGGTTCCCAGCCACATCCTGCTGGACATTGGAATGTGGCCCTATCTTGCAAAAGCAGTTTTACAGAGGCAGAATCAAGCAGAGTTAGTAATCTCTAAAGGTTATCTACAGTTTCTACTCCTGGAGCTACTGAGTCAGTGGGAATCAATCTCCTGTGGTTCTGGTCCACAGGCACAGGAAAATTACCTTTGTGATGTGGGGTGAGTTTCCAGGTCTCAGTCGGGAAGCTGATGTGACTACCCTATTGTTTAAGCAAGTAAGTGAGTGCAGAAGCCAGAATAGGTTAGGATTCAAACAGCAGTTTTTACCTGGTATGGTTGCTACCATACTTCAACAGGGCCTCAGAGACATGTCTCTGGCTATGTCCTCCATGCTCTCACTCACTCTAAGGGAACAAGCCACTCTTCCTAAACATTTATGTCTGGTAATTCTGTTCCTCAGAGAGCCCTTTTGGGTACTCCATGGCATGACTCTTTATTTTAGCTCACTATGGTAATGCTTCTTGATAGTGTGTATTAATTAGAGGCTTTCCAGAAAAACAGAACAAAACAAATAGGAGATATACACTGAGTGGCCAGATTATTATGATCACCTGACGTTTGTAGGCAAATTAGCGGTACACTGCATCCTATGGGATATGGAAGCCGAAGGCCTGTTCAAATACCTTTGCTGTCTGCAGTTACCAAGATAAAACGTCTCCAATTCACACAGGAACACAAGGATTGGACAGTCAAGCATTGGAAAAAAGTCATGTTGTCCCATGAATCACATTTCCAGTTGCATCATGCAGATAGCCGAGTGAGAATTTTGCAGAAACAGAATGAAAGCGTGCATTCCACATGCTTGATTACAACTCTTCAAGCTGGTGGGGGCAGTGTTATGGTTTGGGGCATGTTTTCCTGGCATGATTTGGGCCCTTTAATTCATGTGGAACAATGTCTGAATAGCACAACATACCTAAGTATCGTTGCTGATCAAGTTCATCCTATCATGTTGATGGCATATCCCAATGGAGATGGCTTCTTCCAACAAGACAATGCGCCATGCCACGGTACTCCTATTGTGCAAGAATGGTTTCAAGAACATGAGGGAGACTTTACCTTGCTTAGGTGGCCCCCACAATCACCAGATCTCAATCCAATTGAGCATTTGTGGGACGAAGTTAAAAGAGCCATCAGGCAGCTGGTTCCACAACCATCAAATCTCACAGAACTGGACAGTGCTATTCATCAGGCATGGTGTCAGATTCCTCGCATCACCTTTCAACATCTCGTGGAGTCAATGCCAAGAAGAATCGCGGTGGTATTGAAGGCAAAAGGTGGCCCAATGAAGTACTGATGGGGTGGTCATAATAATCTGGCCACTCAGTGTGTGTGTGTGTGTGTGTGTGTGTGTGTGTGTGTGTGTATACATATGTGTGTGTGTGTGTGTGTGTGTGTGTGTATAAAATTTTAAAATGGCGCACACAAGCACACAATTATGGAGGCTAACAAGTGAAAAATCTGCAGAGCCCATTTCACAGTTTGAGTCCAAAGGTCAGAAGCTGCTGTAGACCCAGGAAGAACCGATGCCCCAGATCAAAGGGCTTCAGGAAGGATAATCCTCTCTTACTAGGATTCATTCCAACCTTCAACTCCTTGGAAAAGGCCTACCTGCATCAGGGAGGGCAATGGGCTTCACCCAGTCTGCCCATTTAAATCTCATCCAAACACCTTCAGACACTTAGAATATCTAACCAGCCATCTGGGCATCCATGGCCACAACAAGAGGGGGCAGCGCACTGCTCATGCCCAGCTAAGCCCTGCTGGGAGAGTGTCTCCAAGCACTGACCAAGTCACCATTGCCCTCTACAGTCCGCACCGTGGGTGCCCAGAGGCCACCAGCCCCTTCGCCCATCACTGCAGAGTCAGCACCCCACCTGGAACCAGCAGGCAGGTGCAGGGCCACCTGAGGGCTCCACGAAGGAGGCAGGAATTAAACATGTTCCATTTGCACCACACCCTTGATTGCAGCTGCCTCCTCCTGCAGAGGCATGCAACATGCCCACCTTGCCTGCATCCCTCCTGCACTGTGAGCCAACCTTATGCACTTTAACTTTCTCTTCCTTCCCTGGAGCTCTTTTCCTGCGAAACCCTTCATTTTTTCATATAAGTAGACCCCCCACGTAGATATCTGATGCCTCCTCCCCCCAATCAGCAATCCACAGGATCAGGCAAGCCCGACCCTAAGATACATGATTCAAAATGTAACCCCAGGCTGAGAAACCTGCTGAAGATCGCACAGTCTTCCAGAAGAAAGGGATGTCAGCAGTGTCCTGAGTGCCTGGGAGCAGAAAATAAGTGGGAAGTTTAGGGGTAGTGGTGTGTGTGTTTGGGGGGGCAGGGTTTAAGTTATGCCAGGTAGGCCCAGCCTTGTCTCTTGGCTGCATGGTTTTCCTGAGAACCATGAGGTTTACCCACCACCACCTGCAGACCTGTCACTGGGCAGCCTTTCTGATCCTGAGCTCCCCTTGACACGTGAAGATGCTCCAGCCAGAATCCTCTCCCTTCCCCCTCAGCCTGCACTGTCAGTCAGCCCTGCTGATCTGGCTAGACGCGCACTTCCAAGGCTGCTGGAGAACGCATTCATATTTCATGGAAACCTAATCTGGCTGAGCGTGTGGAGGTTGGGAGAAAAGCCCTGAAGCATGTTCCCCCCTGGCTGGGCCGGCACGGCACTGGGGCTGCGCTGGGAGCAGAGCTCAGAGGCCCCAGGAGGGAGGCTGACTTCGTAGGTCGGGCCCACAGAGTCAGGGGCCGCAGAGCCACCAACAGGCTTCAGGTTGGGTTTGGGGAGCACAGGATGCTCGTCAGAAACCTTTCAGCCAGGTCAGGGAAGGGGCTGACTTTCAGCTCTACTCCAAAGGCACCAAAGGTTGGCCATGGGTACCCTTGCCTCACAGCAACACAGGGTAGCAGCTAAGAACACAGGTTTGCAATCCAATAGTCCTGGGTTTCAGGTCATGCTCAGCCCTTCTGTGGATAAAGACTTACTTTATCTCTCAGCATTAAGGATGCTTTGTCTCATATGAAATTGAACAACAGCATCCTTAACAGCTCCACAGTATCATTAGGGACCCAGACTGGGCCACTATTCTGTCTCCCTAGTATGCAGCTTCCATTCTCAAGATCACCTAATGGTCTGAGACGCTCATGGAGCTTCCAAATTGCAGGCTGCGTAGAGGGGAAAAGTCAAAATGGGGGCGGAGGGCGGGGAGGTCTCTTCCTCTCTTCTGGGTAGTCAGGTCCTTTTAGCAGCTGTCCTTCCCACACAACATACACTTATGCTTCCTTTTCAAGGAGGAGAGCTTGGTCTCAAGACCAAGCTACAAAATATAAGGGCACCTGAGAAATATTACTTATGCACTTTTATTAAGCTAGGTTCACTGCTCATCACCCCAAATAAAATTGGGCTCCTGTCAGTAAGGAGGAAGGAGAATTGAATGCTGGGGGAGGCAACAAGCCCTTGCCACTGAGCCTCCTCTAGGTTCCCTTCTACTTAGTTCTGTTACCAGCATCCTGCTCACTGTCTCCCCTCAGTAAAGACCACAGTCAGGCACCAAGAGAGCAGGACTGAGGCTAGGGTGTAACATCTAAGGAGGCCCTCACTCCCAGTGCAGATGCTGCCCCTGCGTGAACCTGGGAGTGAGGGCCTCCTTAAATTTGCATCCTAGGCATCTTGCAGGCCTCGTGCCAGTCCAGTTCTGCCTCGTGTTGCCAGGTGGAAAGGCCCACCCCTTGGTCCCCTCACCACGTTGTGCAGGGAATTTCTCTTCATTATTTGTTGTTTTCCAAATGGGCAAAACTTCTCTGTGAGCCTCAGCATTTAGGTCAGGTTAGGGTTCTTGAAGACCTCAGACCTCTTCAGACCCTCTAGAACACCCAGATCGCTCACAACCAGTACCCATGCCCCCAGGTAGCAGGCTAACGTGTCTGGGCGGGCAGGGTGCGTAACACTACCGGGAAGGGCAAGCCTGCCTTCCCCAGGGCACTGCTTCTCATTGCTCTGAATTTCACAACTGCTGCAGCCGGCCTGGCACCCTCCCACCCCCACCTCTGCTCTGACCGCTTCCAGGAACACTCCAACCACACCACTAATGCTGGCCTGAAACAATGTGGATACCTCGTGGGCTCCATACACAATAGGTTAATTTCCAGTCCAATTATAATAATGCTAATAATTGGCCACACTCAGGGAGCTGGCAGTTCCCACTATTTTTAACCTGCATCACTCAGGCTCGTGGTTCTGTGCACAGCTGGTTCCAAGAGGGCTGAGTTTTCTCCAGCTGGGGGAGTCCTGCACCAGAGTCTCCGCCCACCCCTCTCTTGCTGGTGGTGTTCCTCGGGGGGGGGGGGGGGCATCACCCGCAAGTCCAGGCTCAGGGGACCGTCACCCTGCTTCTTCCCTCTTGCCCTTCCTTCCCAGCTGGCTCTCCAAACCAGCAGAGATCCGATTTATCCTGTTACCACCGGTGGATACCCCGTGGCTCTTGAACTCAGAGCCCCACTCCGGGCCCCTTTCCTTACCCCGCCATCCCCAAAGAAATTGTGTATTCCTAGTTTTATTTTGACAACGCACTTTCTGAACCCCGGAGTGGGCCTCCCGGCTCTGGGTGTTTCTCTGACATCACCATGGGCCTGACCTCCTGTCTCACAACATTTGCCAAGCGAGAGGAGGTGTTGGCAGGACACTGGGAGGACCACCCATATTGGGAAGCGGGGAGAGGGCACAGGAAATACTCCACAGCTTTCATCTTTTGCCCCAAGGGTAGAAGGAAGTTTGGAGTACTCCTTGCAAGCAGCCTGGAAGGATTCCAGGGCAGACAAAACCCCCAGGGGGAGCATGGCCTCTGCTTTGCGCTTTCTTATCTCCTTCCATCAGTGAACCCCTTAAAGGCAGCCATTGTGCATTTTGCTGTGGTCACTCAGCACAGCTCTGACCCTCTCAGTGCCCAGTGTTTGTTAAACAAATAGCACTGAGCACGTCTATAGCCTGGGTATGTTCAGACCTCACCAACCGGGCATTCAAGTAAAGTCATATTACTATCAGCCACGTATTGTATATGTCATTTCAAAAGGTGCCTATGGGCGATCTTCCTCTGTGTGCTCCTCACTGACTTGTCACAAATGGCTAAGTGAGAGGACAGAGCCAGCAGTAGGGTGAGGAGAGGACGGCACTCAACTCGGATACACAATGTAAGGAGCCCAGGAACCTCAGGAATGGGATAAACAACTTTGTCATGCACTTGTGTTAGTTCCCCAGGGCTGCCGTCCAAAGCACCACAAACTGGGTACCACAGACAGCAGACCTGTGTCTGTCACAGGACCAGATGCTGGAAGTCAGCAACCGAGGGGTCCGCAGGGCCATGCCCTTCCCTGGCTCCAGGGACGAATCCGCCTTTGCCTGGCCCAGCTCCTGGGGGTGCAGCGCAGCCCATCCGCAGTGTCTGGCTCCACGCAGGTGGCTCCCTTCGTGTCTCTGTGCTCACAGGCCTTCTTCTCAGGACACCAGTCACTGGACTCAGAATCCCCCCTAAACCAGTCCGACCTTATCTTAACCAATCACATTTGCAAAGACCGCAGTTCCAAATAAGGTCACGTCCTGAGGCTCTGGATTTGAGGGGGACACCGTTCAATCCAAGGCAGCAATATTTCTTACCAGTAAAATCAAAATGAATGCCAAAAAAATCATGAAGAATAACATGTTTAAACGCTATAAAGGGAGAATCCACGCCTGCACTAGTATGCCTCTCCTCCTCCACCTCCCCTGTCCCACCCTGGGGAGATGACCTCTGAGCAAAGCCCCCAGAACAGTGTCAGGGCGCTGGGAAGACAGTGACCCTTGGTCTGTGCATGTTGTCTCATGCAGAGACAAGAATCTCTTCCTGGGACGTGACTCTCAGCATCAAGGCACCCAGGAGCTGCTGAAACACTTACTTTCCCTCTTGCATAGCTGTGCGCGTGCTGTGCAGACTTGATTCCATTCCTAAAGAAAGAGGGCAAGAAGGAGAGGCCGTGCACTGTGGCTGAGCTCCCCTTATGGCGGTGAGTGTCTGAGGGAAGAAGAACACTGCAGACAAGAACCCTCCCCGAGGCTCCAGCCCGCCAGGCATGGGGGGAGAAAGAGAGGGGCCGCACCTAAGTTTGCACTGCAGCCTTTCCCATCATTCTGGCAGCTTCGCCATCCACTTGGAAAGGTTTCCAGAATTTCCACAGGAGCCTCCCCACCCCTTCACAGAAAAACGCAGTCTCTGCTTGTCTGCTGGTTACTTCGCAAGGGAACCAGAAACAGCACAGCGAGGCTGCATGATTCAAAAAGTAGGTCATCGATGCCCTTGAATCAAATTACTGGGGCTAACAGACACCTAGCGAGCGGGTTCTACGGGCCTATTTTTCTTTCCTTTCTGGAGTCACAAAGACGAAAGCACTGAAATCTGCAAGTTTCTCTCACTCCGAGAAAAGAAACGGCAGAGAAGTCAGTATTTTTAATATCTACAGGGTTTTTTTTTAGTATATGCGAAATCCTATGCAGTTCCTGTGAATAATCTCCATGAAATCAAACTGATGAGGTTGATGCTGAATCATCCTTGTTTTTGAAATGAGGAAAGTCTCAGAGCCATAGCTGATTTACCCACTGTTACCCAGACGGAGTATGGTGCCAGAATTAGAACCCAGGACATGGGCATTCCTCTAAATACTGGAATGCTCTGTCTGGTTCACAGATTACATGCTGAGTATAAATTCTGGTCAAATCATGACCCTTCTGACCAGAGAGTTCAGACTGAAAACAAAATCGTACCACATCACAAGCCTTTGAAACAGGTGTGCCATTGCCAAAGCAATTCCACTTCCAGGAATTTGCACAAAGGGCACAATCTACACTAATAAAAGAGAAACATGAAAATTACCTTCACTCTGCTACACTGACAGCCAATCAGAGTGAGTATGCAAATTAACCTGAAACCATGGTGGCAGCCCCTCCCCACTGCCACTCCGGGCCTGTGGGGATTGGAGAAGTCGGGCTCCAGCGCCTGAGGCTGGCTGCAGCCCGGGAGAGGAAGAAGCCACCTGCCCCTTGATCCCAGGCCACAGCCAGCAGCAGAAGCCTCATGTCCACCTGCCCCACATCCAGGGGGAGACGGAGAAACCAGGCCCCAGCGCCTGAGGCTGGGTGCGGCCCGGGAGATGAAGAAGCTGCCTGCCCCATGATCCTAGGCCGCAGCCAGCTGGAGAAGTCACCCACAGGGAAGACGGAGAAGACACCCACCTGTGGTCCAGGCACCAGCACCTGCGGCTGGCTACAGCCTGGTAGATGGAGAAACCCCCCACCCCGCAGTCCCGGGCACCAGTACCTGCAGCTGGCTGTGGTCCCGGAGATGGAGAAGCCACCCACTCCGTGGTCCCGGGTGCCAGCACTTGTGGCTGCTGCCCAGGCAAAGCCACTTGCCCACCATCCCCTGCGGCTGCAGCCAGCCTGGGCGCCTATGGCTGCCCAGAGGGAGGGAAGCCCGGATCCCGGGTGCCTGTGGCTGGCTGGAGGAAGGAATCCTGGGTCCCAGATGCGGGGTTGAGGCAGAGGTGGTTAGGGGCAATCAAACCAGCAGGGGAGCAGTTAGGGACAATCAGATGGTAGGCAGAAGAAGTTAGGGGAAATCAGGCAGGCAGGTGAACGGTTAGGAGCCAGCAGTTCTGGATTGTGAGAAGGATATCTGACTGCCAGTTATCCCCTGAGGGGTCCCAGATTGGAGAAGGTGCAGGCCGGGCTGAGGGACACCCTTCCCTCCCCACTCCTTTCCTCCCCCCATGCACGAATTTCGTGCACCGGGCCACTAGTCAATTATATGCCCCAAACTGTATCTCTAAGGCTGCTTATAGCAGTGTTATGAGTGATAGGGGCATGGGGGGGGGGGGGGGGTGACAAATAGAGGATGGTTGAATAAATTATGATACACTAAGGTTAAAGTATCCCATGCTTGCCAGCCCTATAGTTACCTGCTACTTAATACTCAAATAAAATAACTGGAATTCCCATGCTCTTATGCCACAGGGATTCCTGAATGTTCCCAACAGTTCACAGGAGTGGCTGTAGAGGTTGGGTGTAGCTGCAGTGGCTGGGTGTAGCTATCAGCTCTTGGTTCATGTTGCAGTTGACTCCCAATGTCCTTTGACCATATTATTACCCTTTCTCCACTTTTCTGCAAACATGAAAACAATCCCCTGCCTTCATTTCTCAAGGCATCGCTTGGGTGTATAACTGTGTACAATAGTCTTTACTGAAAAGATCATAAAGTGAACACAAAACAGAAAATTAAACCTCAATCTCAAAGTCAGACATCTTTATATGTAAATCCATCATTTGTGATTCAATGCAAGGAGTTCCTTGCTGAGCAATTCACCTCTTTGTCCCCACCCACCTCCTCCTCTAGCTGCCTCTCTTACTTTACCCACTTCCTTCTCACTTTCCTGGGTCCCAGACCTGCAACTCCCAAAGGAAACCAGCAATCTGCAGCCATCTGAACAACTCAAAAGACAGCTTGTTCTCTGCCATTTATCGCCTTCATGTCTCAAACTTGGGCTCCGATGAAGTCATTAGTTATTGCCTTTGCATAAGCAAAAGGCCCATTTAAGTGTCCTTTTATCCCAATGGGAAAAAAAGAAAACAATTTTTCCCTTGAATGAATCTTGCTACCATACCCTAAAGAAACCAAGACAAACTGCCAATAGCTTTTAAAATAGCAATTTATTTTTCTTCTCACCACACTTTAATTGAATTCCTCAGAGCCATTAAAAGTCATGTTGTAGAAAAGTATTTAATGACATGGAAACAGTGTTTATGGCATATGGATAAATGACCAAAAAAAAAAAAAAAACCACCAAAAAGTACGTGCAATAGAATCCAAATTATATGAAAGTTGTGTATATATTTGATTATGAAAAAAGGGTAGGATTTGGAAACATATCATTGTGTTTTTCTATTTTGCCTTCCTACATCCATCTGCCTCAGGGTGATGCATTATTACAGATGCCAAGAGAAAGAATTACTGTTTAGCTTTTAAATAGAATTTTACACCTGAGATGGGCTGGAAAGCTGGGCACTGGTAAAAGAGGTCCATTCAACATATCAGTAGCTTTGCATAAAAGACTTGAGGGAAGAGAAATGGAGACAGAATCAGGGAGATGGTCAGAGAGAAAAAGCTGTGTCCTGTGAGCTCAAGGGACTGAGGGCAAATAGGACCTCACTCTAGTCTCCTCTTGGCACTCGGGGCAGAGACCACTGTGCAAGACCAACTCATGGGACATGATTGGTAAGGCAGAGAGACAGCTGAGCAGAGTAAGCATCCCCTCGGGGCAATGGACTCCAAGTAAAGACAGGGACCAGTGAAAGCATGCATGGACCAACCCAGTCAAGAGTATACAGAAGATGTGGCAGAAACTCAGGGATCTACAGGAGCCATGGAAAGATCTAGATAACAGAAGGAGGCCCCTGGCCCCTTAATAAGCTGAGAACAAATGGGACACATGTCAGCATCACAGATGTCAGGGGCAAATGCCAGCAGAATGTCCAAAGATGAGACCAGGCCAATCATGTCTCAGCACATGTGGGCATCAGCACAAGGCCTGGCATTCCTCTGGCCATGTAGACATGGAAGCTAGAGCTCTGTATTCTCCAGTGGCATGTTGAGAGGAGTTGGGTGAGGCCAGCAGGGAAAGACTGAGCAGCTGTCCCAAGAAGACGAAGTTAAATATAAAGTACTGGCTTGGACTAAGTTTAACCTCCAATGAGCTGGCTTGAAAATCTAACAATCCCATGTAGCAAATGGGCCAGAGTTCAGAATGGACAGTGGACCAGGAGTCAGATTAGTTACAGAGAAGTTCTCAGACTAATGTACATTAGATTCACCTAGAGCAGTGGTCGGCAAACTGTGGCTTGCGAGCCACATGCAGCTCGCGAGCCACGGTTTGCCGCTCTGTTGACTTAATGAGTTTGCCAACCACTGGGATAGGGGCTAAATCACAAAGAACAACAACAGCCTGTAATTATTGGAATCGAGAGTCTAGGTCAGTGGTCGACAAACTCAATAGTCAACAGAGCGGCAAACCGTGGCTCGCGAGCCGCAGTTTGCCGACCACTAACCTAGAGGACTGGTTAAACCACCCCCAGAGTTACTGATTTCCAGAAGTCTACGGTTGGACCTGAGAATTTGCATTGCTAAGAAGTTCTCAAATGTTGTAGATGCTGCTAGTCCAGAAATGACACCTTGAGAACTAGTCCTCTAGAGAGTTAAGGAATTCCATTGTCTTGACACAGCTAAATGTAGTGGTGTGGAGGCTTCTCCATCCATCTGCCTATCTATCCATCCATCTATCCATCATTGCTCTATCTATATGTTCATCTGCCTACCTACAACCTTTCCATCTATCTACCAACCTTCTTATCTACCTACCTAGCAACCTTTCTATCTCTCTATTATCTACCAAACTTCCTATCTATGTATTTATCTACTAATATCTATCTACCTATCTATCTACCTTTGTATTTATTTATTTATTTATTTATCTATGACCAAAAATGCATATACCAAATGGCAGCTGTGGTTATTAACTAGGTTATAAGAATATGCGTGATTTGTATTTTTTACTTTGTGCATTCTGAACTTTCTAATTACCTAAAATGAGCATGTATTACTTTTGAAATCTGAAAAAAAAAATTGAAATGTTATTCAAAAGAGACTTGCTGGTTGGGATTTGTCTAACACAACCCAAGAAAATGATCCAGACCAAAGGGTCAGGCTCGGGTCTGGCTTGCCCTTCCCTTCCCTGAACCTCGTGCCTCAGATACTTTACAGCAAAAGGTGGACTAACCCTAAAGAACCTGTGAAGATTTGCATCGTCACTGACTCAGCCTTTATGTCAACTGGTAGGGATCATTGTTTACTTTCCAACCAGGAAAGCTATAATACAATACAACACCTAGGTTGACCTCGGGTCACTAGGAGATGGTGGATGTCTAAGGGACTGGGATAGGTGACAGATCAATTTTGCTGGCAGGTTCAGTACCAAAAGTTCCAGGACACAGGACCCAGCCTAAAGAAACGGTGGGCAGCTGTTCACATCCATGGGGCAGATAGGGAAGCAAAGGGTGACTAGGGAGCTAAATTATATTAAGACTGAGAAGCTCCAGGTTCTGGCCTGGCAAGAGTGGCAAGAGGGCTGCCGGGGATGCACTGCCATTCCCAGCTGGACCCGACCTGCCTCGGGCCAGCTAACGGCCTGGGGGCTGGCAGGAGGCCTGCTGCAGAGGCCAAATGGCCAACAAGGTGGAAACAGTACATTTCACACACGATTAAGTTTTAAAAGCAGTTAAACTGCTTGTGGAAAAGTGTGCTTTGAATGTCTGGGGAGATCTTATTTTCCATAGGCAAAATCATCTGGACAAGAAATGATGCTGGAGGCTCAAATCTGGCCGTGAAAAAAACCGCAGAATGCACTGTGCTTCTTTTTAAAAGAAATCTCAAGCCTTACAGAGATCCAGCTGGCCTCCTGAAAGCACCAGTGCCCCCACCCTATTTCTTATCTATTGCTTTGTTTCTAGAAATGACTCAAATATGGATTTCTTAAACTCTGCTTCAGGGGTGAACCAGGTTTAGGAGCTGAGCGGGCTGACATAGTTCTGAGCAAAACAAAAAGATCCATGTATTTGAGGAATTAGAATCCATCTTCTTTGACTGTAACAGTCTGTTGATATTATTCCTTTCCCAGCTCAGGGAACATTAATAAGCGGTGGGTGGACTCATTGTATCGAATTTCACCACAGGTTTCACAATCCATAACATGTGTACACAAGGTGACACATACATTGTACACGAGGCACAGATGGCCAGCTAACTGCACAGCATTTGTCCATTCCCTTGTTATTCTCAACACTTGGCTGTGAGCTCCTTGAGGGCAGAAATCATGTCTGAATCCTCACTGTAACAGGGAATGCCTAGAACTGTGTCTGATGCATAGCAGGTTCACTAAAGTTTGTTGAATAAATGAATGAATAAATCAATAAATACATAATAATTGTAATGACTCCCATAGAGAGAACATTTGCTTTGTATCCAAAAGTATGCTAAACAACTCACATTTTATAATTGCATTTAACCATAAAACAGATCATTTTACAGATAAAAAATGAGTAGAGGGAAAGAGAATAAATAGGGAAAGAAAAAGAAAAGAGGGTAGGAGAATGAAGAGAGGGATGGGGAAGGCGGCTGAAGGGGAGAGTGGATGGAAGAAGAGGGGAAAGCGGGGACAAAGTAGAATTGAGAAGGGAGAATGAGATGAGGGGAGTGGTGAGAAGAGATGAAATGGGGAAAAGGAGAGGGAGAGAGGGAGGGAGGGAGAGAAGAAGGAAGGGAGAGGTTTAGAGAGACCAGCTGGCACCTGCAAGTAGCTTTGCCCAAAGAGAAGTCCTGTCCAGGGGAAGTTACTGGCAGAATTTCAGTTGGGTCTGCAGAGCTAGGATCTGGAGGGACGGACCAGAGGAGCCTGGCGCAGTGCCAAGACAATGGTCAGCACCAAGAATATGACAAGGGCATTTGTCCATTCCCTTGTTATTCTCACTACTTGGCTGTGAGCTTCCTGAGGAGACTTTCCCCACAGACCAGGTTTGAAAACCAAGAAGGCAGGCTTGGTGAAAGTCTGTCAGCAGGTAGCAAAGCTGGAGATGCTGGATTAGAAACCAGAGACTGGACTCTAATCCAAGGTCACAGACAAAGACAGGCCTAGAGCACCCTCAGGAATCCAGTTACAGAGCAAAGCACAGAAGAGACCAGGCAAGATGCCTCCGGTCAGACTAAGGGATGACATGTGATTATTAAACAAAGTGTTTGTCTATTTGTCTGTTTTTAAATTAAGGACTTAGTTGTTTGGCAAAAACATAGGTGATCATTATAAACTAAAATTAAGCAATGCAAAATAGAACAAAGGTCAAAGAATAGAATTCATTAATCTGCATTACCTAGGAATAAACTTTGTTATAATTAGATTTTACTTCAGATAACTCTCTAAGCACATACACACAGAGAAACATAGATAAAGAGATGGATGGGAATACAGACAAATACTTGAACATACAGGTAGGTATTTTTAAAGTATTAAAGTTTGTTTTACTTAAATTGGCAGCCCAAATTTATACTTCCTCATGACTTGAAAAACATTAAGCCAAAAATATAATTTTTAATCATCCTTGACAGTAATAGTGCCTTAAGGCACAAAGCAGAAGCAAATGTATCTTCGTCCCAGGAGAATTTCTACGGATCAAGTTCCAAGAAAAATGAGAAGCCTAGAATTTATTGTCAAAAAAAAACCACACAAGAAAACAAGGTGCCCTGATTGAGAATAAGCCAAAGCAAGAGAGGGCTGAAACAACATGAAATATTTCAGATATTAGAATTATTGAACATAATTTAAAAGTATGTTCAACATGCTTAAAGAAATAGAGGGGACACTTGAAAATGAACAAGGAACTAGAGATAGAAAGTGTGCCCAAACAGATTTCAAGAAGAATCAAACAAAACTCCTAGGGGAAAAAATTTAATAATTGAAATTAAAACTTCAATGACTGGCTACCAAGCAGATTAGTCACAGCTAAAGAGAGCCATAGTGAACTGGAAGTGAAAACTGAAAGGATTAGCCACAAGTAAGTACAAAGAGATGGAAAATTACCACACTCACAAAAAAAAGTTAAAAAGCATGAAGGATGGTGTAGGGAGGTACAACATATGTATATGTAGTTAGAATTCCAGGAAGAGAAAGGAGAATGAAGCAGAAGTATCTTTGAAGAAATAAGAGCTAAAAATGTTTAACAGTGATAAATTATTCTTATCCACAGATTTAAAAAGAAGAATGAGGATATTTAAAAATACATCCTGAGATATATCATAATCAAACTGGAAAATACCCCCAAATCAAAAGCAGATCATAAAAGTAGCCAGGAAGAAAAAACAAATTAATTTCAAAGGAGTCTTTTTAAAGTACAAGTCTCTTCTCAACATAAACCAGAATATACTGGAATGATGTCTTCAATAATAGAAATTAGAACTTATATGGCATCTATAATGCACCTAGAAATGTTCTAAGTGCTTTACTTGCATCAATCCACTCAACCTTCAAAATCACAATAAGGCAGATACTACTGTTATCCTTATTGTACATACAAGAAACTGCAAGAGAAAACTTAAGTAATTTCCCCACATTCACACAGTTAGAGTCAGAGTTTGAATTCAAATCAAGTTAGCCTTGTGTCAGAGACTATGTTCTTGACCACTACATTTAATAATTTTCTGTGCTGAGAGAAATAACCATTAGCCTGGATTTTTTACATGTGGAAGTATCCTATATAATAAAGAGGGAATATGCAAATTGACTGTCACTCTGCCACAAAGATGGCAGTGCCCACAGTGGAAGTGGGGGTTTCCGTAACACAAGATGGCTGCCCCCACAGTGGAGGCCTAGTTCTCAAAATGAGCCTTAATGAGCAATCAGCAGTGACCTGAGGCTGCACCCCCCCTGCCCCGTGGGGCTTGACAGGGGACCTCAGGTGGCACCTCCGACCCTGGCCCCAGGCCGGGGGACCTCAGGCCTCACCCCCCACCTGGCAAGGCATGAGGGGGACCTCAGGCCATGCCCCCCGCCCGGCGGGGCTTGATGAGGGATCTCAGACCACGCCCCCCACCCCGGGCCGGGGGACCTGAGGCCGTGCCCCCTGCCTGGCGGGGCTTGATGGGGGATCTCAGTTCGTGCCCCCCACCTGGCAGGGCTTGATGGGGGATCTCAGGCCACATGCCCTGCCCAGCAGGGCTTAACGGGAGACCTCAAGGTGCACCCCCCACCCGACAGGGCTTGATGGGGGTGCAGCCGGCCGGGTCTGGATCTCACCCAATGGGATGGGGCCTGCTGGGTCTGGGTCTTGTGAGATTTTTAGGAGCTGCGGGTGGGCAGGGGCTTGACTCTGGGTCCCGCGGAATGCCCCAGACTCTGACAGGAGGAAGATTTTCATTACATTTTACTAATTTTCTTTCATCTCTGACACTTCTAATATAGAGAAAGGGCAAATAGCAATATTAAAATATTTCCTCTAATTAATCCCCTTTTAATGTGCACAAATTTCATGCACTGGGCCACTAGTCTTTCTATAATGAGGCCACAGGTAGTTTTCTCTTCTGGTAATGGCAAACTACATAGTTCAATTAAATCTTTGGATCTGTAATGAAAAACCTTGCCACAAGGAAAACTCCAGGCCCAGATGGCCTCCCTAACAAATTCTATCAAATATTTAATACAAAAAATAAAGCCAATCTTACACAAACTCCACCAAAGTAAACAAGGAACCATCCCAAATTCATCTTTTAATTTTTTTATTGTTGACATTGTTGTAGATGAAACTCTACCAAAGTAAATAAGGAAACATCCCAAATTCATTTTTTGAGGCAAATATAATCCTGATACCCAAACCTGGCAAGAGCATGACAAAAAAAAAAGCAAAATTTTAAGTCAATCTCACACTTGAACATAGATATAAAAATTTTAAGCAAAATATTAGCCAACCGAATCCAGGGTAATTTGGAACAATCTGCTCAATTAAAAATGCTTCAACCTGGCAATCACAATTCTGGGGATTTGTTCTACACATTTAACTGCTCTGATATAAAATGACAGTGTTCACTACAACATAGAGTATTCATTACATCATTGTTTGTATTAGGAAAGGATTGGAGACAACCCAACTTTCCAACAATAAAAGCCTCAGTAAATAAATTATTGTACATCCATACAGTGGAATATTGTGTAGCTATACAAAAATGAATAATGAAAATCTGTATGAACTGATATAAAAGATTTCTAAGAAACATTGTTAAATTAAAAAATCAAAGTAAAGAACAGAGAACAGTGTTTACAGTATGCTGGCTATTGTTTAAGAATGTAAAAAAATTGAAAAATTCTATTCATAGCTATTTGTATAAATACTGAGAAACATCAGAAATTACAAAAATCTTCTGTGTGGGGAAGCATGTGAAGAGGTGGGTTATCATCACTGATAGGAGAAAAATTTTTTATTGAACTTCCCTTTTATATCGTGTTTTAATTTTTTGAACCATGGAACTTTTATATACTATAAAAGCTAAATAAATTAATATCAAACAATAATAATGTCTTATATGGAGAAAGCAAGACAAAATTAGAATGAAAATATACTTTTAAAAACAGCATCTGAGGGAAGACAGGCAATATCTGAGATGTTGAGCAAACATATTGGTTAACTTTAAATTGTAATCAGTTAAGCATTAATGATACAATTTCTAGACTAATTACTAAAAAAAGTAGAAATAATAGTGTATAAGTTTTGAATCCACAGAAGATAAATAGGAATAAGAAGAACTAGTCAATCTCTTCAAAAGAAGAGAAAACCCACAATAGAAAAGGCACAACAAAGATAAAACTTACCACAATAAATAAATCGAAATCCACAAGCAATAACTATATATATATGCATATAATGATTGCTTATTAATACATTGTGTTCTTGCATGTATTGTTCCAGTAGTGCCCCCCACCAAAGTCTCAATTAATCTCTTATGTACATATTCCCTGATTCTTTAATCCTACCTAATAATAGACAAATATGCAAATTGACCATACCGCTGCTACACCCAAGCCACGCCCACCAGCCCAAGTCACGCCCACCAGCCAATCAGGGCGAGTATGCAAATAAACCGAACCAAGATGGCTACAGCCACAGAGAGCAAGGTTTCCCAGGCAACAGAGGGAAACAAGCTTTCCGCCTGCCCTTGACAGGCCTAAGCCTCCACTCAAGCTACAAAGTTTCAATTATAGAAGGTAAACAAATTCAAACAGAATGGCTGCAGCCACGGAGCTGGAGAGACCAGGCCAGGGTTGCCCGCTGTAACGGAGAAAGCAAAGCTTTCCACACACCCTGGCCGGGCTCAGGCCTCTGCTTAAGGCTACAAAGTTTCAATTATAGAAGGTGAATTAACTCAAACAGAAATGGCTGCCGGTGGAGCATGCAGGAGGCTTGGCTCAGCTCCAGGCTACAAAGTTTCAATTGTAGAAGGTAAATAAATTCCAGATACCAGTGCCTCTGCTTGGGTCGCCAGGAGGCGTGGCTGGCCTGCAAACCACCACAGGCCTCTTGCTCAGGCTGCCCCATGCCCCAAGGGAGCCCCCACCCTTATCTGGGACACCCTTCAGGGCAAACCAGCTGGCCCCCACTCCTGCACCAGGCCTCTATCCTATCTAATAAAAGAGTAATATGCAGATTGACCACCACTCCAATACACAATATGTCTGCCCCCATGTGGTCAAAGATCCTGCCCCCATGTGGACACAAGATGGCCACCACAAGATGGCCAGCAGGGGAGGGCAGTTGGGAGGCACCCGGCCTGCAAGGGAGGGAAGTTGGAGGCGATCAACCCTGCAGGGGAGGGCAGTTAGGGGTGACCGGGCCAGCAGAGGAGGGAAGTTGGGGGCAAACAGGCTGGCAGGGGAGCAATTAGGCATCAATCAGGCTGGCAGTGGAGTGATTAGGGGGTGATCAGGCTGGCAGGCAGAAGCGGTTAGGGGCAATGAGGAAGGCAGGCAGGCAAGCAGTTGGAAGCCAGCAGTCCTGGATTGTGAGAGGGATAACCGACTGCCCATTTAATGGGCAGTCGGACATCCCTCGAGGGGTCCCAGATTGGAGAGGGTACAGGCTGGGCTGAGGGACACCCCCCCCTCCGTGCACGAATTTCGTGCACCGGGCCTCTAGTGTTTGATAATTGTTGATATGTATTTTTTAAATTTTATTTTTCAATTACAATTTACATTTAATATAATTTTGTGTTAGTTTCAGGTGTACAGAATTGTGATTAGATGATCATATACTTTACAAATGTTCCTCCTGAATATTCAAGCACCTACCTGGTACTGTGCAGTTATTACAATATTACTGACTATATTCCCTATGCTGTACTTTACATCTCTGGGGCTATTCTGTGACTACCAATTTGTAGTTCTTAATCCCTTCACCTTTTTTACCCTGCCACTCAAACCATCCTCCCCTTTGGCAACCATCAGTCAGTCTGTTCTCTGTATCTGTAAGGCTGTTTCTATTTTCTTTCTTTATTTATTTTGCTCTTTAGCTTCCACATATAAGGAAAATCAAATGCTATTTGTCTTTCTCTGTCTGACTTATTTTACTTAGCATAATACTCTTTAGGTCCCTCATGCTGTTGCAATTTGTAAGATTTCTATCCCAATTGTTAAAATTATCTCTAGCTTTTGCTGGATTTCAATGATTCCATTTCCAGCCAAGATTATTTTATTCCTTCCTGTTTCTAATTTTCTCTGGTAATATTGATTTATTCTTCATTTTCATTCCTTAGCTTTGCAAACTCCATTTCCATCTCATTCAGATGTTTTATCATCTAATTTCTGAGCTCTTCAAAAATTTGAATTCAAATTCTTGTTAAATTATTGTATAGAATTAAATATTTGTAGAGGATTTTATTTTTTGTTGGGTTATTTTTCCCCCAGAATGGATTATTCAGCTGTCAACTGAATAATTGCTTTTATTTTTATTTTTCTATTCTTACTATTATTTTTGGTTTCTATAGTACATTGACCTAAGCGCACAGTTTCTTTTGATCTTGCTTATGCGTAACAGGAAAGCTCTGTCCTCTGATGGAAGGTGTATGAATTCTCATTGACCCCTTTCCCACCTGAAGTCTGTTTCCCATTGCTCCAAACTTCAACTGAAGAGTTGAGCATAAAATTTGACCCACTTGAAGCCAGAGGAAAAGATCAGCTTGGGCTGTGTGCAGTCTTGGTTGGAAAAGCTGGCCTGACCGCTTTCATTTGAGATTCAGTTAAGTGTCCTATAAAAAAGGTTCATTCCACTTAATAAAGTGGGTAATATTAGTCCTGCACTTCTGCTTAGAATTATACTCTGAATTCAGTGTGATTCCCTGAAGACTATATGTCTGTCAGTTCTGGTTGTTTGCTTCTTGTTTTCACCCATCTCTTCCCAGTAGCTGTTTTACTTGGCCAGATAGAAAAGATCCTAAGCTTTTTGTTCAACTCTTATTGTTTTTTTGTTTGTTTTTTACCAGTTAGAGGACATTTGCAAAATTTCTCAGGACTTTGCTGACTAATCTTCTTTTTTAATACCATACTTCTAGGAACTGGAAAGGTTATGATGGGGTTGCACTTTAATTTGGTTGCTCTTAGGTTTGTTTTATTTTGTTTTGCTGCTTTCATTTCATTAGATAAAGAGGGAAATAAAGTTTGCTCCAACTTCATCCCACTGCAATAATCTGGAAACTAGATGAATATATACTGACAAGGAGAGATAAATTGTTAAATAAAAAGCAGGTTATGAAACAGTATTTACAATTGTTTTAGTGTCATTAAAATATGAATTTTATCAATATGAATTTTATATAGCTATATCAATGACTATACATATGTATACATACAGATATATACATATCTATATAATATGTAAATATAAATACAGATATAACCATAATATATAAATGCATTATATACATTTTATATAAAAACTAGAGACCTTGTGCACAAAATTCGTGCACAAGGGGGGGGGGCGCTCCCTCAGCCTGACCTGCACCCTCTCTAAACCAAGAGCTGTCAGGGGATGTCTTACTAATGGCTTAGGCCCACTCCCCATGGTTCCCTGCTCTCTGCAGGGCCTGGCTGCTTCGCCACCGCCACAGCGACGAAGCCCCCATGCCCTGCTGTCCGCTCTCCGTCTGCCAGGCCTGTGGGCTTCGCCGCTGCCGCGGCAACAAAGCCCCCACACCCCACTGTTCACTCTTAGTGGTGGGGCTGAAAGGACTGAGGGACTCCAGCGGGGCTGAGAGGACTGGGTGCTGCCATCTTTGTGACAGCTTGAGGGTCAATTTGCATATCCCCTCTTTATTAGATAGGATATGTAAGGGTATGTACCAAAAAGTTATTACTGCTATTCTTTAAATTAATAGTTTTATGTTTCTTCTTTGTACCTGTCTATATTTCATAAAGTTCTATAATACATATATGGATTGCTTTTTTAAAAAAAACATGCTACTATTCCTTTTTGGTTTGTTTGTTTTATTTATAGCCTGACTTTTCCGAAATGTATCTGACATGGTTTTCAGCAGAAAAAATATACAATGAGGTTAATGAAATAAAAAATCAAGACCAAGGGGAAACAAAGAGAGCAAATAAAGAAAGGGGAGAGAAGCGAAGGGGCGTCAAGGATGACCTGATTCTGTCATGAAATAAGTTCCCACCATGTCCAGCCTGGAGGGTGGCTGGGTGCTGTTAGGAGAGTCAGTGGGATCCAGTTAAGAAAATGGGAGTCATACCAGGGAGTGAAACAGAGACTGGACCTACACTTGCCCTTGAGTTGAGAGGTAATTTTCCCACATATCCCAGCAGGCAGTAAAATGTGCAGCCATTCATAAATAAAGCCTGCACCTAGAGCCAGCCCAGCCAATGCCATCAAGAGACATATGTGAATACAAGGTGATTTAAACAAATTGGCATTTGGAACATACAATGAGATATTAAGATCGAAAGCTAATATGAGAACAATTCAGAAATGGGTCAATCACTTCGTAATGTCTAAGGTAGACTATTACCTGGGCATGTGGGTTGGGCAGGCAACTCAGCTGCCTTTCCCACCTGCACACATCTCTAGACTGTTGTTTTGTTTGGTGCTGCCTCATTTTTCTTAAACATGGCAGAGTCCCTTTTATCACTACCACCCACCCAGCCCCAATTCTAACCCCTCCACATTGTCGACAAAATAAAAGTACTACTTCCACACTATAATATTCATAAAGCTCTCAACAATGTCACACCCCAATCCACCTAAACTATTTCCAACTCAAATTAGCAAAGACTTACTCAACCTAGTAGATGGGGTATATCCCTAAAATCTGACTGCCTAACAGGAGAGATGATATATAAACAAGTACAAATAATAAAATGCAATGATGGAATAATGTATTCCCTTCTGTAGGGTGAAGGGGCTATTATAAACACCTAAGATGGCTAGTTGTCATCCTAGTTGAGTTTTGGAGTAGAAGGGGAATTTTTGCCAGTGGTAAAGCTAAGGAAGGGAATTCTAGGTAGAATGAGAAAAGATTACAAATGTATGAATACACTTTTTTTTTTAAAGGAAACAGAAAGCAATCCAGAGATGTTGGAAAATAACCAGGCTATTTCACTGCAAAACTCCAGCGACATTGCATTTCCCTGGATGCCATTTGTAAAACTAACATGTGGCCTTAACCGGTTTGACTCAGTGGATAGAGTGTCAGCCTTCGGACTGAAGGGTCCCAGGTTCGATTCCGGTCAAGGGCATGTACCTTGGTTGCAGGCACATACTCAGTAGGGAGTGTGCAGGCGGCAGCTGATAGATGTTTCTCTCTCATCGATGTTTCTAACTCTCTATCTCTCTCCCTTCCTCTCTGTAAAAAAATCAATAAAATATATATTTTTTAAAAATGCCCACAATGAGAAAATAGCAGATTATAGAATACTGTATGCTAGATGATCATCCCAAATTGTTAACAATGATTATTTGGGGAGAGGGGATTGTGATTATATGGAGATAGGGAATAAACATTAACTTTTTCTGTATTATTTGAAAATTTCATACTTTTATTATTATCAGGGCAAAGGTTATTTTAATTTTTTAAAAGAACAAAATGACCATTGAAATGTGATTTGACTCATTTTCTTTGGTAGCTCTGGCTTGGAGCAAGAGCCCAAAGTTAGAACACCTAAATCCTATTCATTCTTTAAGACTCAGCTCAAATTTCACCTCCCCTGGAAAGTCTTCGGTTTTATAAAGGATTATTTTAGTTGCAAGTGACACAAACCCAACTCTCACTAATAAATACCAGTGGTGAATATGCCGGCTGCTGAAATACGAGAAAGGCTTGAACAAACAATACAAGAAAAGAGAGATATTACAGCTGGGCTGCAGGTACAACTGGAAACATGGAATGAAAGACCACCAGACTCTCCATCTCCTGAAGCTCTCTTCATTTAGACTCCATTATCTCCCACTAGAGCTGGTTTTTCACCACATGGCAAGAAATATTCTGCCTCTAGTTCCTTGGAACTTTCCTCTTAAAATCTGTGGTCTTAGGAAAAAAACACACAAAAAAACAGAAACTTTCTATTTTAGTTTGAAATATTCCAGAGAAGGAAGCAAACTGGCCCAGCTTGATCAGGTTCCTTCTTACACCATCAACTATGACCAGGGGTATGGATCAGCCTGAGTGATGTCCCACCATGGGACAAAGAGTTGAAATTATATTTGCACGTGAAAACTCCATCAGGAAGGAGGTCATGCTGTACTCTTAGTTGCTAACTCTCATATCACCTTTTACTAGAGGCCCGAAATTTGTGCATTGGAGGGGAAGGGGGGAGTGTCCCTCAGCCCAGCCTGCACCCTCTCCAATCTGGGACCCCTCGGGGGATGTCTGACTCACAATCCGGGTCTGCTGGTTCCCAACCGCTCGCCTGCCTGCCTGATTGCCCCAATTGCTTCTGCCTGCCAGCCTGATAACCCCCTAACCACTCCCCTGCCAGCCCAATTGCTGCCAACTGCCCTCCTCTGCTGTCCCGGTAACCCCCAACTGCCCTACCCTGCTGGCCCATTCACCCCTAACTGCCCTCCCCTGCAGGCCTGGTCACCCCTAACTGCCCTCCCCTGCAGGCATGGTCTCCCCTAACTGCCCTCCCCTGCAGGCCCAGTTGCCCCCAACTGCCATTCCCTGCCAGCCTGGTTGCCCCCAACTGCCCTCCCCTGCTGGCCTGGTCACCCCTAACTGCCTTCCCCTGCTGGCCTGATCAATCCACCCACAACTACCCTCCCCTGCCGACCATCTTGTGGCAGCCATCTTTGACCACATGGGGGCAGCCATCTTGTGCAAGGGTGTGATGGTCAATTTGCATATTGCCTCTTTATTATATAGGATGAAGAAGCAAAAAAATAATAGCTGCACTGCCCACCCCAGGGTGGTTGTGAAAAAAACAAATTAGATAATAGATGGAAAAAATGCTTTGAGAAGTTCAAAGTGCTGTTAAAGGCTCTTCATGTAACTTAGGGAAATATTTCATCTACTCACTTCCTGGTTTTTAAGTGCATTTCTCTTATAAGCAGATATTCATTGTGTGTTCTTGCTAGTCACCTGCATTGTGTGTGCAAAATGGCAAACAGAGGCCATGTCCCCACCCCAGCAAGGCAGAGCCAAGGATCCCTGAGTTGGCTGGGGACCCAGCCCCCATCCTGCTTGTCACCTAGGAGAATCTACTCACACAGAAGCGTGGTATTCCAAGGCAACCTTTACTAGAGGCTACCTCGTGTAGGAGATGTACATAACACCTTAGAGCAGAGTTCTTAATCTAGGGTCTGTGAACTTGGTTAGACACAAGTACTAGTTAAGCACTTCCATTATGAATATAGGCAACAGTGTTAACGGTACATGTGACCTTCTCACTAACAGAAATCACAGGCATTTTCATATCATGGTATAGTTGTTGTACCTAAAAATATATCCACTATGCTCACCACTACTTCAAAATTGATGGTGGTTATTAGATCTTTTTATGTAAAATGTCAATAATAAAGCTATATGTTACTATAGCTCAAACCTGTTTTTTCATGTTTTGATAATTATATTTCAATATAATTGGTTTCCTTTGTAAACGTATATACTGTATTTCTTGTATTTGAACTAATCCTTGGGATTCACTAGACTGCCAAGGGTTAGATGGCACGTAGACAGTTAATAACCCTCTCCCTAAGATAATAGATATGTTCTTCCAAGGTGTTTTGTCCTATTTTTGTTTCTTAGTCTATATCATAATTCTCACTGGTTCTTCTCTCTTCATCCACAGATTCTTATACACACACCCAATTTCAAATTCTTCACCCCACTTGACTACACAGAGCCATTCATCTCAGCAGTGCTTGGAATAATGAGGGTTTCTCCACTACAAAACTCACCTTCCTTTGAAGGCAGTTTACAGTTATGTTTTTTCTCTTGAAGAAGACCTTGGAGGTTTGGCCACTACATCATAGGCTTATTAAACTGCTCTGCTTCAGAGTAATTTTGATGAATTATTGTGGAAAATAAAACCTCAGACCCTAGGCTTTGAGGAAAACCTTATTATTTACCTAAATTCTCATAGAGGAAGAAGTGAGGCAAACACACACAACACAAAATTTCTAGGACACTCATCTGTGTGCCCCCTCCCCCCCCCCCCCCCCCCGCCCGCCAGTTCCGTTCCTTAACTGACCTTTCTAGGTGTACAATTCAAATCTACAAAGGAAACAGTGAATTCTTTTAAGTACATCAATTAAATTAAGAAACAAGATCATAGAAAAATATTCCAACATGAAAAAATTTTCTGTGCAGTTCTCTTAAAATAGAGCCTGGGCCCTGTAGGTGTGACTCAGTGGTTCAATGTTGACCTATGAACCAGGAGGACATTGTTTGATGCCCAGTCAGGGCACATGCCAGGGTTGTGGACTCAATCCCTAGTCAGGGGTGTTACAGGAGGCAGCAGATCAATGATTCTCTATCATCATTGATGTTTCTATCTTCCTCCCTCCCCCTTTCATTTCTTCTCTGAAATAAAATCTATCTATCTATATAAAACCTAATATGCAAATCGACCGACCTGTGGAACGACCGGTCGCTATGATGCGGACTGACCACCAGGGGGCAGATGCTTAATGCAGAAGCTGCCCCCAGCCCGCAGGCCCTGACTGGCAGTGGTGGGGGGCAGCGCCAGTGAGAGGGCGGTGCCAGGCCAGCCAAGGCAGGTGCAAGCGGGGGCCCTGATCACCTCACCAGTTGCCCCACAGATTGGCCCTGATTGCCAGCCAGGCCTAGGGACCCTACCCGTGCATGAATTTTGTGCACTGGGTCTCCAGACCTATATAATAAAAGAGAAACATGCAAATTGACCATACCCCTGCTACGCCCACAAGCCAATCAGGAGTGAGTATGCAAATTAACTCAACCAAGATGGGGGAAGCCACAGAGCTGGAGCAAGCAGGAGGCTTGGGTTGCCCCCAGCGATGGAGGAAGCCAAGCTTCCCGCCCGCCCTGGCTGGCCTTGGCCTCCGCTTAAGGCTACAACGTTTCAATTATAGAAGATAAATAAATCCTAGATACCTGCTTCCAGCCAGCCCTGGCCTCCGTTCAAGGAAGTACTGAAAAAAAAAAGCAAAAAAGGAGGGGCTAGGAGCTTGGGTCACCGGGTACCATGGCCAGCCTGCAAACAGCCATCAGCCCTTCACCCAGGCTGGCCAGGCACCCCAGCGGGACTCCCACCCTGAAGGGGCTGTGGCCAGCCTGAAAACAGCCCTCAGACCCTCACCCAGCTTGGCCACACCCCCATGGGGTGAGGGTCCCCACTGGGGGGCTTGGCCAGCCTGCAAACAGCCATCAGCCCCTTACCCACGCTGGCCAGGCACCCCAGCAGGACCCCCACCCTGATTCGGACACCCTTCAGGGCAAACCAGCCAGCCCTGACCCGTGCACCAGGGCTAATCTATACTAATGAAAGGGTAATATGCTAATTAGACTGGGAGACCTTCCAGGAGACCTTCCAGATGTTCCTCTGGACAAAGCTATGGTGGCGGGGCTGAGGTAGAGCGGTTAGAGGCCAAGAGGGGAGGGCAGTTGTGGGTGATCAGGCCAAATGTCTGCAGCCCCACCCCCCACCAGCCCAGCCTGATGGGCCCCCATTGGGGTGGGCTGGCCGGACCCTACCTGTGCATGAATTCATGCACCAGGCCTCTAGTATATATATATTTGGGGAGTGGGAGAAATGAGTGAAGGATCAAAAGGTAAAATAAATAAATAAATAAATAAATAAATAAATATTTATTTATTTATTTATTTATTTATTTATTTATTTATTTATTTAAATAGAGCCTAGGTTAGCAATTTCTAAAATGCCATCTTAACACATACTTATAACTGATTTTTGTTTATTGCTCTTGGGAATGTAAATTGGTGCAGCCACTATGGAAAACAGTAGGAAGGCTCCTCAAGAGATGATAGAGCTATCAGGAACTATTGTATGATCCAGCAATTCCACTTCTAGCTATTTACCTGAAAGAAATGAACACTAACCTGAAAAGATATATGCACCCCTATGTTCATTGCAGCATTATTTACAATAGACATGATATGAAAGCAATCTAAGTGTCCACCGATGGAGGAATGGATAACAAAAATGTGAGGGATATATAAATATAATCATGTTTATATACACACAATGGAATATTATTTAGCCATAAAAAGAAAAAATATTTGCATTTGCATTAACGTGGATGGACCTTGAGGGCATTATGCTAAGTAAAATAAGACAGAGAAAGACAAATATCATATGAGCTCAATTACATGTGGAATCTAAACAAAACAAAACAAAACTGAGCTCATAGATACAGAGAATACAGACTGGTGTTTGCCAGAGGCAGGTGGTGGGGAGTGGGAGAAATGGGTGAAGGATCAAAAGGTAAAAACTTTCAGTTATAAAACAAATGTCATAGTGATGAATGTACAGCTTGGTGACTATATTGATAATACTGTCTTGTATATTTAAAAATTATTAATAGAGTAGCTCTTAAAAGTTCTCATCACAAGAAAACATTTTGTAACTGTGTGGTGATGGATGTCAACTAGACTTATTGTGGTTATCATTCTGCTATATATGCAAATATTGAATCATTATATAGTACACCTTAAACTAACATAATGGTATTTGTCAATTATATCTCAATTTTAAAAAACAATATTAGAAAACACAATCAGGTTGAACCAGATAAAATACATTGTGTAATAAAAAGATACTAGAAAAATGTGATAGATATTACACTTCAAAATTTTACTCAGAAAAAACATATTCTTTTACTCAGAACGAGAGAAAGAAGAAAATATAAGCAAAGCCTGGTTGTTTAACAGGAAATGTGTAAAACTTATAGAGGAAAGCTTGGAAACATTCCTGAAGGGCACAACAGCAAAATATTGGAAACAAGCAGGGTCCAGCATTAAGAGATCAATTGAGGAGGCAACACAACTGAGTACTCAACAGCTAACGAGAAAAGAATGCAGAGGTTCTGTGTACAACAAAGAAAGATCTGCATAGGAAGTGAGGAAAGCAAAGTGCCTAACAGTGTCTTTACTATGCTATTTTTTTATATGCAAAAAAGCAGGGAAATAAGAATAAATATTCATGCTTGCTTTTTGCAAAAACAAATACTAGGATGATAAACAGGAAATTAATATAAATGGTTTCCTATGGGGAATAAGATGAATGGAGTGAGTGGAAAAAAGAGTAAGTAAACATTTTAGTGCATACCTTTTGGATTGTTTTTATTTTATTGAACCATGAAGCTGTATTACCTATTCAAATAAAATAATATTTATCCAAAATGTTCAAGTGAAAGCATTTCTCTAAATGAGTATATTTTTTAGATTCTAGTAATGGTTTTACCAGCACCAATTCACAAAAGATGCCATTTTTTTTTACAATTGTAACTAGCATAATACAGTTATAATACATTTCAATTGAAAGCCCATAATCCATTACATTTGCATAATGCAATGCTCTTTTCTCTATGAAGAAAAACAACAAATCACATTCTTAATATTAAGCAAAATGTTAAAATTTCCCTTTTCATTATATAAATGTTTTTTTAACCGCCTTTGGTAGTTTAAAGGGATAGTATACAAAGGCATCTGTATTTGAAAAATACATTTTAGAAAAATAAGATCCACAAAAGACTTTTAAAACCAAAACAATCCCTACATATATGCTCTTTGTAGAACCAGGACTTTTTATTCCTTGGCTTTAGTTTGCTTATTCTTAGATCAAAAGTTTTTGAGTTTAAGAATATAGTAGAAAATAGAATTCTTGTTTTTAATTCATATTTTTTTAGTATACAAATAAATACACACATTTTTCCTATAAAAGTACACAGAATTTAACAAACGTTCAAAAAGAAGTTCTTTTATCTTTATCAATGGAAGCTTCACATTTTCTATCAAATATTTTATAATTGTTTGCTTGGAGTGTTCCAAATTGTCAATCGTTCTTGACACTGCAATCACAAAACATCACTTTTATTCAGTACTCAGTAATATTGCTGCTTATTTTGCTGAGTGCCTGTGTCCTTGGGGAACTTTCTATGATGCACTATGTCCCATTCGTAGCCAGTCATAGGAGACCCTGAGGCCGCACTGTTGCCCTGACCTAACAGTTGACTATGTGTCACTCTTGGGAAGCTTGTGGCACCTGTTTGTGACCACACTGATCAGTATGGACCCTCTCGTCTGGCATTGTTCCCACTCTGTTTCTCTTTGGGGGCTTCACACAACCCGCGGAATTGTACCAAAATGAAATATTTATAGTAAGACCATGAAAAGAAGACTCCCATCATCAAGGGGGCCATACACACAAGCCCCGCCCTGACTTCTTTTCCCAATGCAGCTGCTGGGTTAAGAAACTGGTTACTACCCCTTTTGCTGGGGTGTTGGGAATGGAGGATGCAGGTGCGTAAGAGATCAGAGACACTGAGAGATGCACATGGCAAGCGGGCAGAAGGAAAGGTCCTGCTAGGACACATAGCCAACTGCAGTGGAAAACAAAGTAAAATGGTTAATATGCTATGGGAATGTGGAAACAGCATTTGCTTCTCAATGTCTCAAGTCCTGAGGTCATAAACCCACATCTCCAAAGAGTTCTTTACTACTTCCCTGCAGGCTCTACACAATCTTCTACCCTTTCCTTCTCGAGTGGGGGTCAGCAAATGCTTTGTGTAAGGAACCACATAGTAAACATTTAAGGCTCGATGGGTCATGCTGTCTCTGTTGCACCTTCTCAGCTCTGCCACAGAGCATACAGAAACAATGGGCTCATAGCTGTATTCCAGTAACACTTTACGGACAGTGAAATGTGGACTTCCTATAATTTTCACATTTAATGAAATAGTTTTTGTCTTTCAACCACTTAAAAATGTAAAACTAATCCTTAGCTTGCAGGCCATACAAAAACCGGTGGCAGACCAGATGTGGCCTGTGGGCCACGGTTTTCCAGCTGCAGTTCTAGGTGTTAGAGGAAAACAGCTGGAATGTGAGTTAGAACCACCCTGCACTGCGCCCTCACAGCTTCACATGGGCTGGGCTGGGCTCTGGCTGTAGAACGACATGTTCATTATCATGACTGGGAAGGCTTTGGGCCAGTCAAGGTCTTTATTGAAATGTCTCCTTAATTCTTGATTAATGTATAATTTATGTTCTCTATCTTGTCAAAGCTTTTCAAGCTTATGGGCTCTACGGTTAGAATTTAATGTTTAGGGCTTTACATAAAAATTAGAAAACTTATCCCATAAAATTGGAAACTTAATCTGACTCTATGTTGAGGAATGTATTTTTGGAGCAATATTTTGACAAAGTAATAATGTCTGCTTTCCTCTAGGGCAACAGTTCTCAATGTAGTCACCGGATATAGTCACAGCACCGGCATCCCCTGGGAAGTTGTTAAAATGCAGATTCTTAGGCCCCGCTCCAGACCTACTGAATGAGAAACTGAAGGTGTGGCCCAGAGTCTGCATTTTAACAAGCCCTCAGGTGGGTCCTCTTGCGTACTAAAGTTTGGAAATCACTCTCGTAGGGAAAATCATGGATCCCCCAGGAAGTAAGTGTGTTATAACCCGGACTTGGGGTTTCCACTTGATAGGAGAAGGCTGATACATTTAATTTGCTAGTTGGTGAAAGGCATCCAATTCCTGTCAAGTCCTGGCTGGGTCCTGGACCAGCTTCCGGGCGCTGCAAGCAGAGGGCACGCGAAATGACAGGCTGCGGTGCTGGGTGAACCAGGCACACAAGGGCAGTTCTGACCTGTTCTGTTGCCGCTAGTTTGCCAGGTGTCCCCTCCAGCTGATCTATGGACTGAGAGGAGGGATTAGAGTTCTGGGATGACTGTATGGAAGTCAACAGTTTGTAAACAGGATAAAGGAGGCAAAATGCTGTTTTCTTGATGGCCTTTTTCTAATCGGCGGCCTCGTTCTTTAGGTCATATAGTTGTTTTACGGCTGGCAGGTGGCAAGAGGAAATAAATGGTCCTTGGGAGAAGCAGCCTTAGTGGCTGCAATACCACAAGCAATTCTCTGACGAACCCCATCTGTGCAATTGATGTGGGCTATTGTTCATGGAAGCAAGACAAGAAGTATTGGGATTGGGACTATACTGGAGAGGAAAAATAATGCGTTGGCCAGGTAAAACAACAGAGACCTAGGATCTTGGAGAGGATGGCATTAGAATAGCAACCATGGGATAAACAAGGCTGACATACGCATTAAGGTGGCATAAATGCTCAACGAAGCATTACACCTCTCTGCCTTCAGAGTTAAATTCCCTGGCATCTTCACTAGGTGTCTAGAGGTATGTGGACTTTGGATGAGACCTAAGACACCCGGTTGAAAGAGGTTATTCATGAAGAGCTCAAAATCCCTTCTGCTTATTTTGAACACAGGAGTTAGGGCATCAAAGTGGCCACACAGGCAACTTAACTTTGGTTTTAGCAGCAGGTGCCTTAAGCTGATTCCCCGCATCATTAGGGTAGCTGCCCACAGAAAGTTGGGACTCCTGCAAGGGTCAAATCCACACTGGACAGTGCTTGTAACTTAGCCATTGTTACTTTTTCACTCACTTTTGTCCAGATACGAAGACCTGCTCCATATACACCATGTTCTGCAGCACATCGCCATATTTAATTTACAAAGGCAATCTCAATTCAGCACACATACAGGACAAGGAGGAAGGAAAGTACGTTCCTTTATGAAGGATTCGGGGAGGTTTGACGTCACTTAGTAACATGATGGCTAATAATTGCTTTCCTCCAGTTCGTATAGCAATAATCATCCAACCAGATAGTGGACAGAATAAATGACAACATTGACTAAATAGCCAAGTGTAAAAACTGCGTGTTTCTGTCTATGAGGGGATGTAGGATTGGTTGGTGAAAGGGGGAAAGTGTTTCTAGGAGTGGCTGAGGCAGGTTGGCAGGACATCCTAAGTCTTGGTTAAATATTGGGGCAACCTGTGGAAGTTTTAGAGGTGTCCTGGGATGTTGGTTTTTCCAATATCCTGGGTTTTAAAATAGTAGCACTCATTGGATGACGTTTAGGGAAGAGTTATCTTTAAGATGTGAGGTTATGAACCATTGCTCTTGTGGACTTTCTCCCTTTCTTTGGGTAGTAGAGCTAGTTGGTGTGGGTTCTTGGAAGAAAATGAGGGTGACCAAACTAGTTTGCTAGATCTGTCTTACTTTTACCACTGAGAGTCCCGTGTCCTGGGAAACCCTCACCAGGATGCTAGAAGTCCCACTTTTCAATTTTGTATCAAAAGATTAAAAGTACAAAATCTATATAACAACCCCCCAAATCAGGAGCTAAAAGTAACAATTCTTACTGTCAAATGGATATGGTGTAGCTTATCCATCTTCCATAGCCATTGTCACTGTTTTTTCCCCAGGTTGGAGGTGTGTGGGGAGAATTTCCTTAAGTGATTATAAAGAACCTTGAGGACATTTGTCTGATCTGTTTACGCTCCACTAACTTTTGGATAATTACCTTTAATATAAAACTAATGGGGATATTTTCCTTATGTCATGCATTAATTCTTCTCTATTTGAAGCCAGCCTATCACAACTGAACACTTACCAGCTATGCTCAGGGTCTTCCCCAGGGAACCTGCCACATAGCCATCTGCAGCTGCTCCTTCTCTTGACAGACAGAACAGTTATTGTTGGCGTTCTGTGCCTCAGAGGGTGCAAGAGGACAATGTCTCCACTCAGCCCATCTCTGCATTGCTGCAGTGCCCCATGCCCAGTCATTCCATGGACCCAGGTCCATGTCCACTTCATGCGTGTACATGGGGCTATCTGCTGTTGACTCCAACACTTCCCAAAATGGGGAGGGCATTCTTCTGATGGGCATTGACATGTCCTAGTTTAACGCCTCCCGAATTCCCTTAGGGTCATAGCCCGTATGGGCACACCTCTAGTAGGCCAGGTTTCCATCGCCCTCCAGCTTGAGCATGTTTCCAGGCCACTGGCTACTGCCCATGAGTCAGTAAAAACCCACATGTAGGGGCTGTTACCACTGCTCAATTCCTCCAGCACAACTAGGAAAACAGCATGCAGCTCAGCACACTGAGCCAATTTATTCTTACCTTCCTCAATCAGCGTCATGCCATCCACTGGTCTTAATGCCATTTTCCAAGGGGGGTAATGTCCATTCATCTTGGAACTACCAGCCACAAACCAAGCAGCTTTTTGTTGTTCAGTCGAGAGCCATTCACAGGTGGCAATCGGTTCTGCCAGCTCTTTGGGTGGCTCCAAAGTCAGTCCCGGGGGAAACAGGTGACCTGCCAGTGGACACAGTGGGCATCTCCTTGCATTCCCCTGGCAGCATGCTCCTGTATAAACCATTTCCATTTTAATATGGAACTCTCCGGGCACTCCCTTCCTCAGGACATTATGGGTACCTCAGGTTCCATATGATTTAATGTCCTCAGTCACTGCAGCAGTCTCAATTAATGCTCAATAGCAGGCTAATAATTGTCTCTCAGATGGTGTGGACCAGGTGGCAGCATGTGGGAAGGTTCTGGTCCAAAATCCCAATGGTCGCTGCTGGGAGGTGCTCATGGGCTTTTGCCATAAACTCCTTTTGCCATAAACTCCAGTCTGCATGAGTTCTGGTGGCAGACCCTTCCAAATTCATACTTGAGTGGGGGTCTAAGGGCCCAAAAGTGAGTGAGCAACCTTTTTGTAATCTAAACATGGCCTGCTTTATAGTGTTCTTTTGTGTAGTGTTATAGTATTCCCTATATAATATTCATTCTCCAAAATCCAAATAAATCAACCAAACACAGGGCTTCTAGTTTGGTCCTAGGGATGGGTAGTGACAGCAGTTTATTTTTAGCCTTTGCAATATCCTGGGTAACTGCTGCCCAGGTTATTCCTCAGAATTTTACTGTTTGGGCAGGCCTTTGAATATTTGCTGGGTTGTTGTTGTTTTTTAACATATATTTTTATTGATTTCAGAGAGGAAGGGAGAGGGAGAGACAGGTAGAAACATCAATGATGAGAGAGAATCATTGATTGGCTGCCTCCTGCATGCCCCAACTGGGGATCAAGCCCACAACCCAGGCATGCACCCTTGACCGAAATTGAACCTGGGACCTTTCAGTCCCCAGACCGACGTTCTATCCACTGAGCCAAACCAGCTAGAGTCATTTGCTGGGTTTTTAAACAGCCCAGTTGGTCATGTTCATCACCATTGCATTCAAATCAGTCTTAGCCTGCTCTTTGGTTTCTGATATTATCATAATGTCATCAATATAGTGCATTATTATGCTTGAGACCTCCATCAAGTCCACATCTCTTTTGACTAAATTTTGACAACAAGCCAGTGAGTTCAGAGAACCCCGGGGCAGCACAGTAAAAGTAAATAGGGGTCCTCTCCATATGACGGCAGACAGCGATGAGCTCTTTTTCCAGATCAAAATAGAGAAGAAGCCTTTGCAAGGTCAGTGGTTGAGCAGCAGCCTCCTTCAGCCTGCTGCACTGTCTGTATGGTTGAGACCATGTCTAGAACTGCTGAGGCTGTGGGTGGTACAACTTTATTTAAGACTCAGTAGTCTACTGTTAGTCTCCGTGAGTCATCCATCTTTCTCACAGGCCACACTAGGCTATTGTGCAGCAAATTTGTTGGTTCCAGCACTCCAGCTTCTAGTTTGTCATTAATTAAACTAGGTATCTCTTTTCACCCACCAGGTAATTCTGCTTTAAGTTCACCACCTGTGTGGGCTCTGGCAGTTGTACTGGTTCCCATTTACCATCTCCAAGTAAAACTGACCTGAGGGTGGACTTACCTGCCTCCTATATTACAAGATTAGGTAGGGGAAGCTTCCCAATCAACCAAAATTTAAGGAAAGGAGATGCCACCACCTGACACATATTCTGTTCAAAAACCCCAATTTTCATTAAAACTTTCACCTTAATCCCATCAACTGTTGCATTTCCATTTTCTCCCGTTTAACTTTGGCCCCGTTAAGACTTGACCAATAGGTTTTGTAATCACAGTGCAATGGGATTCTATATCAAGGATTCTCCTCCCCCTGGCCATGTTACCCACATGTGTGCATATGGCCTTGGGTTCCACACTGGGGGTGCTGACTGAAGACCCTGGCCTCTAGGACAATCTTTACCTTGATTAACCTGCCTAGCCATCACCCCAGGGGATTTCTGGTCAGATTCTGATCATAATCTTTGTCTTCCGGCTTTTTAAATTCCTCCAAACTGGGGTGAACAGAGTAGACTTGTTTGGAGCCCTTTAATGCTGGAGGACAACCAGAGGTTCCATTGACCCACCCAATCTCTGGTAGTACTGTATCAACACCTTTGTTTCAACTCCATCAACGTCTGCTTTTTTCATCCCAATCTTCAGTAACCATCTGAAGACTTCCACTCTGCTGAGTGCAATCCCTTGACTCTCCCTGTGCCTCTCCTCATTTTCTAATTACTTTAATAGTCTTGGTATCAGTAAGACCCATATGGGGAAGCTGAGAACAAATCAGATAAGGCTTATCAAACTATTGTTCAGCCGAAACCGGTTTGGCTCAGTGGACAGAGCGTCGGCCTGCGGACTCAAGGGTCCCAGGTTCGATTCCGGTCAAGGGCATGTACCTTGGTTGCGGGCACATCCCCAGTAGGGGGTGTGCAAGAGGCAGCTGATCGATGTTTCTCTCTCATCGATGTTTCTAACTCTCTATCCCTCTCTCTTCCTCTCTGTAAAAAATCAATAAAATATATATTTTAAAAACAACAACTATTGTTCAATTCAGTAGCAATAAAGTTACGTATGGTGCCCCTGCAACAGGGGCCCCCTTAATCACAGCATTTACCATGACCTGGGTAAAGGGCATATTCAGCGGGTGAGTATCCATCCCAGTCATCATAAACCCACTCCCATTGGCCTACTTACAAAGCATATCAACTGCTTCATCAGGTGTGTTCCACTTGGCATTCACTGGGGGACAGTTCCCCTCTCAGAATAAACAGACAATACAGTGGCTTATATCCAGTCCAACAGGCTGACTGTTCCCTCAGGAGTAACCTTCTGTGTGCCTGGATCACATACAACCATCTGTGGTTGTTCAGTAGTGACCTGTGGGTCCTGCACCAACCCAAACGTGCTCTTCATTCAAAACCAAAGACACAGCTCTCCAATTGGTCACCCTCACCATCTATTTCTTCAGGAAGCTGGTGATACTGATCCACATAATGAGCCAGTTCCTTCATACTGTATCCCCTGGTTTCAGTTGTTTCTTGGTTTTGCCCTCCCCTACATTAAATACCTTCTTGGTGACGAAAGGTGTTACAGGTACTTTCTGTTGCTTTGAGGCTAATGTTGCTTTAGCAAGCTCAGATCACCCCAAATCTAAGTGTGGTTCAGCATCAAAGCCCGACCCAGCACTTTATTTTACTTTCATTTTGGCTGTTACAGATAAGTAAACAGAATCATATATTTAGCATGCTTCTTATTTTTCATTTCCTTACATAGCCCTTGAGCCAAATTCTTGGAAGCTCGGTCTACTACCATTTGTAAGTTCTGTTGGTAAGTTTTACCTTTAGTGACTGATTACAGCACAGCTGCAGTTTCATAATGTGGGTGACTAGGTGGCCACCAGGGTTTAAAGGCTTCTTCACCTCCACCTGAGAGAGGCCATGTGGCAAAACAGCTGCAATCAATAAAAGCTGTTCAGGAACTGTACAGTGATGGGCAACCTTTTGAGCCTGGTGTGTCAAACTTCGCCAAAAAACTGAGCATAACTCGGGTAGTGTGTCACTTTGAGGAAAAAACATTATTTCGCGATATTTATAGTTTAAATAACATAAATGTATAATTGTTATATATAATTGTATTTAATAAACCAAAAACTAAATATTTAGTGCTGACACGCGTGTCAGAGGTTCGCCATCACTGGTTTAGAAGAAAAAAGATCAACCCCCTCCCCGACCCCTCTTCCCCGATTTATGGTTTTAAAAGTGGCAGAGCCCTCGCTGGTTTGGCTCAGTGGATGGAGTATCGGCCTGAGGACCAAAGAATCCCAGGTTCGATACCGGTCAGGGGCACATGCCTGGATTGCGGGCCCGGTCCAACGTGCGGAAGGTGGGCAATCAATGATTCCCTCTCGTCATTGATGTTTCTATCTCTCTCTTCCTCTCCCTTCCTCTCTGAAATCAATAAAAATATTTTTTTAAAGTGGCAGAGATCAGCTGAATCCAACATGCAACTAATTACACCTAACAGTAACCCCACCCTCATTACAGGCTCATTGTCATACATCAGCATGCTAAACAAAACACCCTGCACCACCAACTGGAAACGGAAAGCCTAGATAAGGACACAAAATGGCAAACAGAGCTTCTCTAGGAAGTCTCCACCCCTTTCCTGGGAAGATCCTGAATATTTCATCCTCTCACTGAATACCATACCCCCTGATAAAATGAACCTCAATAAAGGAAGCAAATTTTGCTACAGGATGGGGGGATGCTCTGTTTGTGGAGTAGCCCATTCTCTGTCTCACTGCTTCACTAATACACTCACACTTTAAACTCTTTGCCGGCTCACTTTTGAATTCTTTCCTGTGTGAAGCCAAGAACCCACAGTGGGTCATGGACCTTTGGGGTCCCAGACCCTCTTGGAGTGCCTTTATCCTTTCTCTTAAAAAAATCACATGTTTCTGTGAGCCAGGGCTTTCAAGCAAATCCCACTTCACTGACACTCACTGATCTGATGTTCTGAGACCCAAATCCCAGTGGGAATCTTCCCACACCAACAAACAATTCTGGAACACCAGCAGGGCATCCAAGAATTCAACTCACTTTTGACACTAGCGACCCAGAGATAGCATCAGATTCCAGGGGAAACTGTCCCTAACCCCCACCCTCCACCCCTATGCCACCTCACCCCCCACCCAAACCCTACCCCACACACACACACTTCAGATGCTAACTGCAAGTGCGGATATTCATCTGTGCCTCTAAGCAACTGGCTGTAAATTAGAGGTTCCCACAACCCTCTCCTTGGGTTCTATTAATTAGCTAGAGTGGCTCACAGAACTCAGAGAAACATATTACTTATTGTAAAAAGAATAACTCAGGAATAGCCAGATGGAAGAGATGTATAGGGCAAGTATGGGGAAAGGGTATAGAGCTTCCATGCCCTCTCCAGGCACACTAATGTACGTCTCCACATGTTCACCAACCTGGAAGCTCACCTAACCTCATACTCTTGGGTTTCTATAGAGGCTTTATTCCATAGTCATGAATGACTAAGCCATTGATCATTGGCAATTGATTTAACCTCCAGCCCCCATCTCTTCCCCACCCCACCCCCAGCTGGGGGAGGGGACTAAAAGTTCCAACCCTCTAATCAAGTGATTGGTTCTTCTGACAACCAGCACCCATCCTTGGGTAGGACCCCAAAGTCACCTCATTAGCATAACAAAAGGCACCTTTGCCACTCTCAACACTTAGGAAATTCCAAGGGTTTGGGGAGCAATGAGCCAGGAACTTTGAATGAATGAATGAATGAATGAATGAATGAATGAATGAATACACTTACGTGGATGTCCATTATTAAAATATCTTATAAATCACAATATCACCGAGGTCTTATAGAAAATATATTAGAGGTAGAAATAGGTGACACCAAGAATAGAAAGACAACAGCAGCCTCAGTCTGTGGCCAGAAATTGAAATTGGCAACATCTTCCAAACTGAAACTTTCTGAGACAGCTCAGACAGCTGTGCTGATCCCAGACTGCAAAGGGAATTCATGAGCAGGAACTCTGAGTGAGACGTGGAGGCCTTGCTGCCTGCCCTGGGCCCTCATGGTGCCATCCTCTTCAGTGGCCTCCAGGCCCACGAGGCAACAGAGCCTACCAACTACATGCCAAATTGATCAAGAAAACACCAGTGCCTCATACGTTTGAGTGAACTCTGTAATTTACTAACATTAGCAAGCAGGACAAAAGGGGAAGAAGCACACATTTCCCAACAACAGGTGCTTCCATTTCCCTGTCTTGTTAATACCTATTGACAAAACCTATAGAAAATGTTGTAAGTTTATTTGAGCCAAATTTTTCAGAACACGACCAGAAGCAAGATCTCAATGGTCTGAGGAAATGCTCCAGAGAAAACACTGTTTTGTCGTTCCTTTTGTGTGTTTCGAATCAAAGGAGAAAATGTAAGGAAGGTCCATGAAATCCATTGGTGCTAAAAGAAGTGGGAGAAAGCAAAGCAGGGAAACCTCTAGGATTGTATGAAAAGCAAAAAGTAGAAACACACACTTGTTTTACATTGTGGGTACAG
The DNA here is from genome assembly GCF_951640355.1 of Cnephaeus nilssonii. NCBI lineage: Eukaryota > Metazoa > Chordata > Mammalia > Chiroptera > Vespertilionidae > Cnephaeus > Cnephaeus nilssonii. The sequence continues at coordinate 77,479,508 of NC_137081.1, read as the reverse complement.
GATAATTAATAATTAACATTTACAACACCTAGCCATGGTCCGAGGGGAACAAGATAGCAAGGAGGTGTTCTGTGGTCTTGTGCTCTGCTGCCTGTGGTTGTGCCTTCGAAGGTCTAGAAGAGAAACTACTCTGACATTTCAAAGGTATGTTATCCTAGGTGCATAAGAACAGTGGACAGGGCTCACTTAAGGGGAAGACTGACCTTTGCTAAGGAAGCTGTAGGCCTGGGACAGGACTGCCTGGTGTGATCTGCCCAATTAGGAATTTATGATCAGACCAACCTGTGTGGTTACTTCCAGTCACTGAGCTTGTCAGGCCTGCCATTTGCCCTCCCCTGAGCTTGTCCGTTTTATTTCATGCCCCCCTTTTCCTATAAAAGGCCAGATGGTAAATGTTAGGCTTTCCAACAGGCAGCCTCCACCCCAACTACTTATCACTGCTGCTGTAGCGAGAGAGGAGCCATGGGACGAGGGGGCTGTATTCCAACAAGACTATTTTGGACACTAAAATTTGAATTTCGTATAATTTTTACATGTCAGAAAATACTATTCTTCTTTTGATTTTTTTCTACCATTGAAAAGTGTCAAAGTCATTGTCATTGAATGTATACTTTTAAATGGTTAATGGTTCATTTTATGTTATGTGAATTTCAACTCAATAAAAACAATCTTTTTAAGCCAATTGGCTTGTGTGCTATACAAAAACCAAGGCAAGCCAGATTTAGCCCACAGGCTGGTGCTTGTCAACCCTGCCTTAAAGATACAAGCATTATCATAGATGCACTTATGTGGATGTCCATTATTAAAATAAAATGTATTATTTTATTGAGGGTCCTCTAAACCAGCTATGTGAGATAACATTTCTTCAGAGATGGAGAAACCCAGGTACACATACATTCATTAATCTTTCCAAGATTAGGTGTGACAGCCATGACAATAGCAGGATTTGAATCCTAGGTCTTTCTATGTACTTTTCTGATAGGAAAATCATAAAAGCTAACATAGTCTGAGCATCCAACATGTGCCAGATGCTGTGCTAAGAATGCTGGACCAGTGCCTCTCAACCAGAGGCCCTTCAGCCCCACCAGACACTTGGCAATGTCTGGAGACATTGTGGGCCAGGAATGCAATGTGTCCCCCCATGGGATTGCCCAGCCTAAAATGTCCACTGTACCAAGGATAGAAACCCTATTCTAGGTGGGTCATCTCATTTGATCTTCACGACTAAGAGGTAACCATCATTATGATTTCCCATTTAACAGACAAGAAAACCGACACTTGAAGTTGAATAACATACCCAATGTCACCAGAAAACTGGATTCAAACCCAGCTCAGGGCCTGCTCAGTGGTAGATACCTGGTAAATGAATGAATGAATGAGTGAGTGAATAAATGAATGTGATAGATCCTCCCTTCCCCGCAACTGATGGACGGAGAATGACGTAAACTCCACCTGCAGCACGGACATTCCTGAGCACCTAACCAGGCACCTTATATGGACTGTACATTGAACCACCAATCAGCACCTGCCAAATACCCTAAGCCCCCGATTCCTAAGTCCCTAATTATGTGCCTTATATGAAACCACCAATCAGCGTGTGCCAAGTACCCTAAGCCCCATCCCTTCCCTTTCCTCCCCTCAAAAGGCGCCTTCACCCCTGCACATGTGCTCTTTCTCCCTTTGGAAGGTAGCCCGGCAGGGTTCCTTCTCCTCTAATAAAGCCTGTAGTCCTGGTCTTCGGCCCTCTGTTTCATCTTTCAGAATGTACAAACACATACACAGATGATTCCAGAAACTCTGCCTTTATTACCACTGGAACTTTTCCGTTCCCTCTCTTTCTCTCTCTCTCTCTCTCTCTCTCTCTCTCTCTCTATATATATATATATATATATATATATATATATATATATATATATATATACTAGAGGCCCAGTGCATGAAAATTCATGCACTGGAGGGGGGTCCCTCAGCCCAGCCTGCCCCCTCTCACAGTCCAGGAGCCCTCAGGGGCAGGAGGCAACCTGGCAATCAGGGGAAGGCGACACCCCTATTACACCTCTGCTGCTGCCACTGCCGGCAGCACAAACCTCGGCCGGCCCTGGTTACCTGTACCTCGGGCAGCCCTGGGCAGTTGGGGGACTGAGGGGACTGGTAGACTCTGGAGGCAGCCGTGCCATGCACCTGCCGCCCCAGTGAGGCTGATAGGACTGGGCACCACCATCTTGTGGCTGTGGGCGCCGCCCTCTTTGTGAGGGTGTGACTGTCAATTAGCATATTCCCTCTTTATTAGATAGGATATATATATATATCAATCTTCACATAATATTGGAGAGAACTATTTTTAAATGTTATTACACACATTTCTGCTCCTTAAACATTGAGCTGAATAATTAAACTCAAACATTTACTTAGTGCTTTCTAACCCACAGAGGGCTTTCTGAATCGTCTCCACAGGAACTCTGTAGCAGGTGCTCTGCTATTACTATCCACCTTGCCCTCACTTGGGGCTCTGAGAGGAGTGGTGACCTGCTAAAGGTCACAGGGCCAGGAAGTGGGGGGATAGGAGCTGGCCCACAGGCCTCCTGAGTTATTCTCCCTCTTCCTACTCAGTCTGCTACTGCCTTCCATTAGTGAGCCTTCCCTTGAGTGTCCAGGGTCTCTTATGCCTGGGGCTACTGGTCATTCACTGTATGCAGAATCCAGTGTGGTCCCCGCCCCCCCTCCAGGTACCGAAGGAGCCCAAACCCAATCCTTGGGAGGAAGTGACATTTTAGGCATCTTAAAAGGAGAAGTAGATGTTTTTCTGGCAGAGAAGGCAAAGGAGGAGGGCTCAGGCAAAGGGGCCAGCATATAGAGAGGGACAGAGACTTGGAAAAGTGTGAGCATTTAGGAAAGTTCTCGAGATCCATTCTACTGGAGAACACCCCGGTGGGACACAGGTAGGAGTGATGGGGAAGGAGACTGAGCAGGGAGGCCAGGTTGAATACAGGCTTGAGAAACTAAGGAATCCCTGCTCTAAAGTAGTCCCTATGTATTTGCAGTTAATTTCCCCCTATTTGGATAATATTAAGTATTCAGCTGCGAGAAAGGGGGATCTTTCAACAGGCTAAAAGAAACCCACACCTTGACAATTCACTCCACTATCTGATGAGTGCTAAATTAATTTCTACATTAACGCATTAAGTAGAGATAAGACACAGAAACACGAATTATAAAAGACACATCAGGCTCTTATTAAATTTCCAAAGAATACAGTGTGTGCGTTAGTCTGAAGCCCAGAAACCTAATGCCAGAGAGATTTGCAGGGAGCAGCTGTACAGAGATGGATTACCCAGAGAAATAGATTTGGCTCCGGAGCTGATGTTTTCTTTTCCACTGTGAATGGAACAAGATAAGACACATTTCTTACAAAATGGAACCATTTCTGGCTCGCTTTCCCCCTGGTTCCCAGCCCCCACCCCATGTACTGCCAGGTACAGAGGGTGGCTCTCAGCACAAACCTTGTGGGCCTCTCAGATGGACTGAGCAATGCTTGAGGATGAATTGTGCAAATCCAGGAGAAAATGCCAGTCCCCAATGCTCTCAGGCTTGGCTCCACGCTCTGTCAGTTCAGCCTCAGATGATGAATTTCCCATGTGGAAGGCACCCAGGCACCATCGCCACCGGGCCTAATCCTAATGCATTTTTAACCTTCCCCCTTTTAACCAGCCGCCAAGGAAAAAAGATCTACTTGAAAAAAATTCCCTGGACAGGCTCACAGAAAGCCAGAAGGATATGCGCCAGTTCTTTGAAAGGCTCCAGGACTGGGAGTAGAGTTGTTAGAGGTACCCACGTGATTCGAGGCCCCCTTGGCTGTGGCTGATGCCAGCTGTGGCACCTTGGGACAACGTGTGGACTGCCTGGTCCTCTCTATGCTCCTGGAGAGTCCAAGGCACATAGCACGTAAGCTGTTCTGTTTTGGAAAGAGCAAAAGCAAGGACAAGGATTTGGTCTGCTATGCCCTTGCTGTCTGACCTTGAGCAGGTCATTGAACCCTTCATTTTCCTCCCAGGTTCAATGAAGAGGTTGAGCTGCCTGATCTCTAATGTCCCTGTGAATGGTAATATCCTATTATTCCTAGTATTTTGTTAATTAACAGAACCTTATGCTTTCAAATTATGGTGGACACAGATGAGCCTCTCAGATGACTCTTCAATGAAGACTCGGCTATTGGGAGTGTCAGTGGGAAGAACTGCCTCAGGCTGCAGGGAGCTGCCTTGCCAGGGTCCCAGCCCATCCTGGGGCAGCGTGCACTGGTAGATGTGAGTAAAAGGGCCTGGCTCTCTCACCCGTGCTGACACTAGGCCCAAGGACATTCTAGCTCCAGAGCTGTCCATGCGGTTGGTCAAGGCTTTCATTGGACCTCAGTTTCTCCCTCTGCCCAATGGTACTTCAGCCCCTTCCCTGCCAAGACATTGCTCCCAGAGCTCTTCCTTAGCAAGCAGCCTGCATGCTAACCCCCTTCTCAGAGTCAGCTCCCTAGGAACCCCACCAGCTATGCCCATTTCCATAGACTCATACAAGTCAAACCTCTGACTACACCTATTCACCACTCCTCCCTCATTTTTCTTTTTTATTTAAAAAATATTTTTATTGGTTTTAGAGAGGAAGGGAAAGGGAGAGAGAGATAGAAACATCAATGATGAGAGAGAATCATTGATCAGCTGCTTCCTGCAGCCCAACACTCGGGACCAGCCCGAAACACGGCCATATGCCCTGACTGCGAATTGAACTGTGACCTCCTGGTTAATAGGTTGACGCTCAACCACTGAGTCACAATGGCTGGGCCTCCCTCATTTTTCAAATGAGAAAATAAAGGCTTAGAGAAAGACTTACCAAGCTCACTCTGTCAGCAGAACTAGGGCTAAACCTTAAGTTTCCTAAGCCTCGGCCACATTTTCTTTCCACCACACCTCAGTGCCTTCCCTAACTTTTCTCATTTTCCTTGCCTGGAGGAGAGACATAGAGGCAGAGAGATAAATCGATTCATCCATCCATCTCCACTGCAAGGGAGAATAATAAGCAAATGCATGAATTCATGAGTTATTCACTGCCTCTACCTTCAATAAATAAACCATGGGTTTTCGTTCAGGGAGTTTTTTAACCTCCTTGTGAAGCCGGATCATACAACAAACTCTGGATTAGGAACCAGAAAATGAGTTTTAGTCTCAGCTCCTTAGTTTTGCATTTCAAATATGCTGCCTTTGATATTAGGCCCTTTCAGATTCCAAGACTGATCACTGATGTGGAGGTAGGGGGTTAAGGGGTGGGGAGGAGGTTTATCTTGTTGTGAAATTATGGTCGGTGATGATGGTTACATAAAATGTCATTATTGGGGGTGGGAGGAAGCTGGGTGAAGGGTACACAGAAACTTTTTGTATTATTTTTGCAATTTCTTGTAGTTAAAATTATTTTAAAAGAAAAAGTTTAAAAATACTAATAACCAGAAGATAGTTTCATTTATTCTAACAGGAACAGATGGCTTGAGGTGGGTGGAGGGGAAGGAACGGGCAGGCTACAGAACATGCTAGAATACTGAAGTGAAGCCTAGTGTATTCTAGATGCCTCTCGGGGAGGTGGAGGCTGAAGGAGACTGCAGCACCAGGCGTGTATTTTTAAAACATGTCCTTCGTGACTAAAACGCCCAGGCTCTGGCCATCTTTAAGCCAAAGCCTTGAAGAGCACCCACTCTCCTGCTCGGGCCACACCTCCCCAGTGAGGCTCACCTGTCTCCAAATCTCTCATCTCTGGCCTGCCCACCTCCCTCACTTACAGGGGAAGAAGCGGAGGCCCTGAGAGGTAAACAGCTTGTGCAGGTCGCCCAAAGCGGGGCTAGTTTAATATCATGAAAGCACACAATTTCAGGAGATAAACAGACACCTGGCCCGTGGTCTGTAGAGAGTCCTGTCCTGTTTCAGGAGCCCAGAGTTGGAGGAGCAGAAGCCGCCTGCAGGCAGGACCCCTACCCTGTAAAATGATGCCCACAAGCCCCAGCCGGGAGCCCAGACAAGCAGGGGTGCCAGGCAGCTGTCGGGTGGTCTCCTGGGAGAGGATCCTGACGGGACGAGCTGTCCACAAACCTCTCAGCAATTTAGCATTCTCAATTTTGAAACTAAACTGCATCCCAGGGCACCGCCAGCTGTAAATGAAATGTCACTGAGAGAAAAGAACCAATCAACTGGATGGAGCCGCGGCCTCCTAGCACAGCGGCCTGCGGTGAAAGGCCCACTTCTCCACGTTCTAATTTTCTCCCAAGAAAAGTGAAGGTTTTTGGAGTTACAAGATGCAAATACTAATGCTGTTGATTCGAAATGTATGTTTTAGTGATGTTCAATGTCCAGCAAAATCACGATGACCCCTATTTCATGTCTTCAAGTCCAAAGTCACAAGGAGGACTTCTGAGGTTTTATTCACTCATATTTTGAAGGCATATAGATTTTTAACTACTTTTTTGATGTTGTTAATCCTCACCAAGGCTATGTTTTCCATGGATTTTAAGAGATGGGGGGTGAGAGAGAGAGAGAGAGGGAGATGGAACACTTACCTCCTGCATGTGCACAGACCGGGGTGGCCAAGGCATATTTGTAATTACTTTTTATTGAAGTATACAATCAAATATATAAAACTAATTAATTTTATATATACCTAGTAACCACAACTCTGACCAAGGCAGAGAACATTTCAAGTGCCCCAGAAGATTTCTAGAGTGCACAAATATTTCGGTAGCACTTAAATATTATGCAGATTGACGGCTCCACCTCCCCTGCCTGGTGGCCAGCTGCTCCCAGGCCTGGGAGAGACGCTGAGGTAGATAACAGAGATGGGAGGGAAGATTTACCCTAAAGGCAGCCGTGAGACATCCAGGCACACTATTCCAGAGCCTTCCACCAACTGCCTCCTCAAAGCAGGCCCATGCCCTTGAAAACATTTTCTTGGCAAAGCAAAGAAGCTTTAAGGCAAGGGAAAGGGAATGAGAGCTGGATGAGATGCCAATGAACGTGAGGTTTAAGGAAAACCCACACTTGGGGAATAGAGAAAGGCAATCTGAGAGGTTTGACTTATCAATTTGGTTTTCAATAAAGAATAATAATGCTTAGCCCAGCCAGTGTGGCTCAGTGGTTGAATATCGACCTATGAACCAGGAGGTCAAGGTTCAATTCCCAGTCAGGGCACATGCCCAGGTTGTGGGTTCAATCCCCATGAAGGGCTTTCAGGAGGCAGCCAATCAATCAATAATTCTTTCTCACCAATGATGTTTCTATCTCTCTCCCTCTCTCTTCCTCTCTGAAATGGATAAAAAAATATTTAAAAAAGAATAATAATGCTTATAACATTGTTTGATAGCACTGAGTGGTAAAACATTGGTCTTAAGGCTGAAAAATAGATGCTCCTGGCACTTTTTGTATTATTTTTGCAATTTTAAATGGATGATGGCACTTTTAAATGGATAATGTTTGCAGAGAGCTGCTTTCTCCATTGTTAAATCAGGCGTCAAGTATCAGCTTTCATCCTGGTTTCCCAATGGGACATTCCTTCTACTCCAAAGTCAGGATTTCATAACACACAAACAGGCAGGCGACCTGGGATTTCGGATTTGACTTCACCAACCTTCTTCATTCCAGACATATTTAAAAACCCTTCCTATTTAAGTCTTCTGCCCATGTTTCCTCTCTGAGGGGCATGACTGCATTCTCTTCAAATTAGAAACTGTATCTTCCAAAATTCAATTTCTAGTTCTGAAAGAGGGTTCAAGAAGCACAGCCTCTGTTCCTTCCCACGGTCTCGCCCAGGGCCTGCTCAGCTGATAAGCTGAGCAGAGCAGTGTTGAGGACAATTTTAAATAAGACACATGGCCTGGATCGAGGCCTTTAGAATCAGATGGGGTTAGGGCCCCAGGTGCTGACCTTCAGCCAATGGAGGAGAAAGATAATGAATAGAAGGCATCATTTCTCAGAGGCTCCAACTCGACCTTTGTAAGCTCTGAGCCTGTTTAGCTCTCCTTGCGCTCTAGCATCAGTGGGAATTTTGAGACAAGACCAAATCCCTGTGAATTCAGAACTCTCTTTTTCTTCCCCTACAGTTGGGGTTTGATTCATCTGCGTTCAGCAAAGTTGGCAGACTGCATGTAAGTGTCAAAAAGCCAGCTGAGTTCACAGTGAAGTCCAGCCCCTGCTGTGGAGCGGGCGGGCTCTGGTTGTACCTTACAACATCTATCCACCGTGAGCTGATATGTGGAGAAGAATCTGGTTTTTTGCTTCAGGAAGGAGGATTGTTTCATGAACAGATGTCTGGGGAGAGAAATCCCACCTCAATCTGAAGGTTTACTTTTTTCCTCCACCTTTTATAATCCCCTCCTTACAGTGTTTTCTGATTATAATATGTAAATATCACAAATTCTTTGTAAATACAGTGGAACCTTGTTCCTCGATCTTAATTCATTCCGGAAGGCTGTTCAAAAACCGAATTGTTTGTTCCCATTAGAAATAATGTAAATTGAATTAACCCATTCCAGACCCCCCAAATGTTCCCTCTTTTAACCTTTCCTATATACAGTGCATGTCTATTGTACTGTTTAATCTATAAATAAACACTTTAAAAACAAAAAGGACATGAAATGTAAATGAAAATCTAACAAAAAGGAAAGAAAATGTATAGTAAAAATGAAACTTTAACAATAATTATAATTATTCACAGCATAATATCCTGAGATTTTAGCAGTGGTGAACTGACTCATATTTGTGCATTCTCTCCTTTGTCACCCAAGAGATGTGTGACTGATCATACAGGTGTCAGCATGGAAGGCCAAGTGGGATCCAGCAGGCATTCCACACAGGGGCATCGGAAATACTAAGTGAGACTAAGTGGTAGAACTGAGGGGAGATGCTGTCAGGTTACACTTGACTGAAGCTTGTAGCTGCAGCAAAGTTTGGCATAAAAAGTGGACTGCAGCACAGGCAACAAAAGAAAAAACAGACAACGGAGAGTACATCAAAATCTAAAGCTTTCATGCATCAAAAGACACAATCAACAGACTGAAATGAGAGATAATATTTACAAACCATATATCTGATAAGGGGTTAATACCCGGAATGTATATAGAACTGCAACCCAACCACAAAGAAACAAACAACTGGATGTAACAATGGGCAAAGGACTAGAATAGACATTTCCCAAGAAGATACACAAATAGCCAATAAGCCCATGAAAAGATGCTCAACATAGGGAATTATTATGGAAATGCAAATCAAACTCACAATTAGATGCCATCTCAAACCCATTACAATAGCTACACTAAAAAAAAGAAAACAACTCCAGAAAATAACATGTGTTGGTAAGGATGTGGAGAAATTGAAACAAGTGCAGTGTGAATGGGAACAAAATGGTGTGGTCCCTGTGGGAAACAGGTTCCTGGAAAAATTAAAAAGAGAATTACCATGTGACACCAGGTCTGTGTTATTGAAAGCAGAATCTCAAAGAGATATTTATACACCATGTTCACAGCAGCATTGTTCTCTATAGCAAAAAGGTGGTAGCAACCCAAGTGTTCATCAGTGGATGAACAGAGACAAAATATGGTATACACACACAATGGAATATTATTCACCCTTAAACCGAAAGACATCCTGTCACATGCTACACTATGGATGAGATGTTATGCTAAGTGAAATAGCCAGTCACAAAGGCCAAATCCTGTACAATTCTATGTCTGTAATGTACCTAGAGTAGTCATATTTACAGACAGACAGTGAAATGGTGGTTGCCAGGCACTGGGGGAGGAGGGATATGGAGTGATTGTTGATAGGTATGGAGTTTTAGTTGTGAATATGAAAAGAGTTCTAGAGATTAATGGTGTTGATGGTTTCACAGAAGATGCATATACTTAAAGCCACTAACTGTACAATCAAAAATGGGCAGGATGCTAAATTTTATGTTATTTATATTTAACCACAATTTAAAATTTTTAAATAACTTTTTAAAGATGGACTGAAAAGGTGTGAGGTGGGGCACAGTGGTGTCTGATATCTTTATAACAAGTAACTTATGCCCTGCCATTTGATGTCTTAACACTAACAGAATCCTATAAGACCATATTACACAACCCCTTTATAGGTATACATATGCCAAAACCTATAGGAGCTTACATTGTTGTGCAAAAGTCAAATTTCATATACCTTTCTACCTCTTTTATTTACAGCCCAAATTCCTCCAAACCATCTGCAACAGTCCTAATTCATTCTTTCCAATATCATTTCACAGTATGGCTATATCGCAATTTTTCAGCCAATTTCTTCTTTTGATGGGAAGTCAGTTTATTTCCAGTTGTCCAATACTTACACATATCGGAAACACACATTCTTAGGCATAATTTTGATGGCCTCGTGTTGAGCTCTTGTGGAGAAAGGGGTTCAGGCTGGAAATCCCAGGACTTTGTGAGACTAGATACAGACAGTGATGCCTCAGGGCTTTGATGCTATGAAGCTAGAGCTCACCATAGACCACCCGGCAGCCTTGTCACCTGAGGACACAGCAGCCCCCGAGTCCAAGGAATGCTGTGCCAAGCAGAGCAGATTCTCACAGAGAGCTCGTTCACACGAGCATAGAGGCAGGAAGGACATGAGCCGACATGTTCCTGAGCACGTTCCTGAGGTGCACCTGGAGCTCCCAGAAATCTCTGGGGGAGACTGTGCCCCAGCTTTGAGTTTCCACAGTCACCCCATGATCCTTTGTATCATCAGGTGGTTGCAGCTTGCGGACATCTAATTGGACAGGGAAGGCTCCCACATTCCTTTTCACGGTAACCATAATGCACATTTTTGCTCTGAAAAATTCAAGGGATTTTGGACTCTTGAAATCAACACAGGGTATCTACATTTTGCAGAGAAAGCTAGAGAATTGCTTAAGCAGCTTTATTTTTCTTCAACAGTATGAGTAAAATAAATCTGGGCGCAGGGGATATAAATGGCAAGTGTCAGAATGATAAAAGATTCCACAGAGCGTGTGATATGAAAAGAGAGAAATGTGGAGACATTCTCCATTTCCCCTCCCTCTCATTGACTCTTCACTCTCTGCTTTATTGTCATTCCATTAAAATTAAATTCTACATGAGGCACTTCCAATGGAGGAGCTATGTCCAGGTGACCCTGCCCAGGGACCCACTCCACCCAAGCACATCAACCGCTTGGACTTACTCTTAAGCTCACAATATACTGAAGTAGCCAGTAGAAGAATGGTTAAGTGCTCACTCTGGGAACCCTCTCTGGTTCCTGCTAAGTCGTTTACATAAAAATTTCCATGGGCCAGTGTGCCGTTTCCACCTACTGCTACTCTTCTTGTGCATTCAGACATAACCACGACATTTTAGATATCTTTAAAACTCAGAGGATGGAGAAAAAGACAAGGCAGAGCGAGAGAGAGAGAAAAAGAATTAATTTCTGAAAGGCCACAGATTTCTAGCTCCACCTTCTGCTCTGCTATCTTTGCTGCCTCCTCCTTCAGCGTGAAGCTTGCCTGGGTTCCCCTGGGCCTGTGATATGTACAGGACAAAGGTCAGTCTCTCCTGCCAGGGTTGCAGGCCCAGCCCCATGCTCACCCTCCAATTTGATTTCCTGCCGATCCCACCCCCAAATACAAACTTGCCTTGGCCATTCTCCAAGTCTCCTCTCCCTACTTCCCACCATGAGCATTTCCTGTGTCTGGGTGGCCCACTCGCTGCTCCCCTTGTGATGTCCTCTCTGAGCCAATCAAGTCTCTCCTTTCAGGATCCAACTCGAGTCCCACCTCCTCCAAAAATGCTTCCAAGAATATAAACTCCCCCCAGAGAGAAACTTTTTGGTGGATGTTATTCAATCACGTATCCCCACGTATCTGACGTAGTAGCTGCTAAATAAATATTTGCTAAATGAGTGAAAAGCTAAGTCTATCTTACCACCTGCCAAGTGTGAGGACATCTGTCACTCACAGTCCCTGCACCTACACCCTTTGTTGAACATCGCCTCACTTGGCCGGGCAGCTGTTGCATGTATTGTAGACAGAAGGATTGTGGAGGGCAGGGCTCTCATCCAACTCACCTTTCCTGAGAGCGTACACGTCGTTCAGTTATGCTGTTGGCCGTGTACTGTACTTGTAAGTTATGCAGCATCAACATTGGAATAAATATGTTAATTTTCATCTTCTACCGCCCTTGGGGCAGGGTTAGTTAGTTTGAAAGCTCTAATCAAGCATCCACGCACCATGAGCCTTCAATCAACGTTACATTCCATCAACACAGGAGGGTTTCCCAAGAGCTTAGGGGATGAAAAAGTGTTTTCATCACTGAAATGTGGAGTGTTCAGGTGTCATTGCCTGCAGATGTTGCTCAGGCACTGCCACTGTCTGAACGGAGCACCAGCATCAAAAGACACAATCAACAGACTGTCTCCCTTGGAGGTACAGCAGCTTCCTGCTCTGTTCCCTGAAGCCCGCTCGTGCGCAGTTTTCAAGGAGACTGCCGGCTCCATCCAGTCCTCACGCCTAATGGTGTTTCTCAAGCAGGCAGCTGGCTGTGGTCCCCTCCCTCTCCCAAGCCTCAGTGGGGCTCTGCGCAGCGCACCGCAGTGATGAGTTTCAGGGCCACTGCGGACCCATCCCCACTCACCTCCCCGGCCTCATCTTCAGCATCCACCCCACCACACGCACGTGCACAACGCTGTTTCATCCCCCACACTTAGCTCACACTGTCGGTGAACCGAGTTTGGAGAGCCAGACAAATGCCATTTCCCACTTTACCTGCAGACTGGGAAATGGTGACTCATCAAGGACCCTCTGCAAGGCACTTACTTCATCCACGAAGCAGAAGTAATTCTGTCACTGCTAGTTCCTCCCTGCAGTGAATCCATTGAGGATTCTATCATTTTTATTTCTTAGAGTCGGAATAGAAGGTGACTAGAAAAAGAGAGCCATTAAGTCCAGGGAAACGGCTAAGGACTAACTGTGTAGCTTTGCTTCGGTGTACATTCTTTTCAGTCGTGGGACACAGAATGCAATGCCTGTCAGAAGACAAGCTCTGAAGAGATATTGTTTGAAGTCAAAATCCAAAATCTCACACAATTCCTGTGAGACCTTGAGCAAGTGGCTTAATCGTTTGGGGCCTCAATTTCTGAATCTGTTGAGTGACAACAATAACAGCATTTACTTCTCTGGGTTTTTGTGATAATGAAATATATTCATACCTGTAGCCCTGGCCTGTGTGACTCAGTGGACAGAGCATCGGCCTGAGCACCAAAAGGGTCTCAGGTTTGATTCCTGGCCAAGGGCACATACCCAGGTTGCAGGTTTTTTCTCTGGCCCCAGTCAGAGGCAACCAATCAATGTGTCTCTCTCACATCAATGTTTCTCTCTCTCTCTCTCTCTCTCTCTCTCTCTCTCTCTCTCTCTCTCTCTCTCTCTCTTTCCCTCCCTCCTTTCCACTCTCTCTAAAAAATTTATGGAAAAAATATCCTTGGATGAGGATTAACAAAAAAAAATTAATATCTATAAAGTTCTCAGCATAATGCCCAGCACAGAGTGAGGACTCAATAAAGCATTGATTATTAGTCACCCAATTCATAAACCAAATATCACGAAGCTGTCACCTTGCTGGTACTCCTGTGGCAGAGAGTGATGGAGTGTGATTGAAGAGCTCTGTCCCAGAGACCCAACTTCCAGTCTCAGCTCTGCCACTTACTGACTGCGTGACATTTGCTAAGCCTCTTCCTAACTCTGCTACTTGATTTTCTCAATGAGAGAAAATGCCATTCAAATTTTAGCAGTGGGACCCTCTTTCTAATGATACCTTTTATGAAACCGCCAACATAGAAGACAGGTAACTGTGATGCTACTTCTTCCTGACTATCCCTGCCCAAGCCCTCCAAGTTACCCTGGGCCACCCAAATGCTCTAGGGTGAGATCACTGGATCATAGGACCTCTGTGAGTCTTTAATTTATGAATGACTTTCCCTTTCAAAATAGAATTCAAAAGTTCTGGCCACATAGTAAATCTGCAATAAGTACTATTATTATTGCAGTTGTTGGTGGTGATGATGAAAGCACTGCTGGGTTTGACGCCCTGTGGAGGCCCTGACCAGGGTATGCCAGAGGGTGCCCACTAGCCATACACATGCATAAAGGCAATGACACAGCAGTATTACTAAGTTAAAGGCCCATTTGCCATATGCATGCACGAGGGCAATGACTCAGCAGTAGCACTATAGGTACTGCCCAGGCACACCCTTATATAACCTCCTTATGCTAATGTAGCACAGATGTCGATAATTAGCAGGAGGCCTCTTTTGTTTGAGTATATAAGGTGCCACTGACCAGCAGGTTGTTGGCTGCTTTGTTTGCAATAAAGCATGACCCACCTACCTATGGCTACTCTTGTCCTTGTCCTTTTCCAATTTCCAGCATCCAAAGAGCTCAAGTCCCTGGCAGAGGAACTGAAACCGGACAAGCAATGGTTCCAGACTGCCTGTCCCTACTTGAGCCAATTCAGCAAAGACAGGGTTGAATCATATATAAGCGTTTATTCCAATGCCAGCAGTATGGGAGAGCAGCAGCTCACCCACAAAAATCTTCCCTGCAGCCCCCCTATAAGCCAGCTGCTTATATAGGGTAGGACAAAGATTACATGGGGAAGTAGGGATTCCAGGCATGGGGAAGTAGGCAATGTGAGCTGGGGTAGGACTCCATTGTTTGGGCAACGAAGTTGTTAATCTTCCCATGATAATAGGCAGTTCTTGCCCTAACCCAGTGGTCGGCAAACTCATTAGTCAACAGAGCCAAGTATCAACAGTACAACGATTGAAATTTCTTTTGAGAGCCAAATTTTTTAAACTTAAACTTCTTCTAATGCCACTTCTTCCAAATAGACTCGCCCAGGCCATGGTATTTTGTGGAAGAGCCACACTCAAGGGGCCAAAGAGCCGCATGTGGCTCGCAAGCCGCAGTTTGCCGACCATGGCCCTAACTGGTTTGGCTCAGTGGATAGAGCATCGGCCTGCAGACTGAAAGGTCCCAGGTTCGATTTCTGTCAAGGGCATGTACCTTGGTTGCGAGCACATCCCCAGTAGGAGGTGTGCAAGAGGCAGCTGATCGATGTTTCTCTCTCATCGATGTTTCTAACTCTCTATCCCTCTCCCTTCATTTCTGTAAAAAATCAATAAAATATATTTTTTAAAAATAGGCAGTTCTTGAATAAGAATGGACCACATTCCAAGGTTGACTCCCAGATCCCAGGGGCATATAATTCCCAGCCGGGTTAGAATGTCCTTTCTTTAACCAGCACAAGGCAATCATGGCTAAGAAAGCATAATTAATAGTTCCCATAACCATAGCTAATCCCCAATATTCTATTTTTGCCCCTAACAGAACTTGGACCCAACACCCCCTGACTGGCCATTTTATTCACACATGCATTCAACAGATATTTTTCCAGAGGGTCTACTGCCTGCTCCATGCTGGACTAGGGAGGTCACTTGAAGCATGTCATCCTAACACGAGGACCATACATTCTCTCCATGGTCCAGTCATAAACTGGTAATGAACCTAACTCAGTGACAGGTATTTGTAAGAACCAATCCCAACTCCTGGCTGTTTCCTACTCACTGCTCCAAAACAAAACCAGTCTCTGCCAACCAGTTACTTCCTTTGTCGAAGATAGCATTGTAGGAGGTGACATGGAGTAAACACCCTGAGTTGTCAGCCCAGGAACTTCCTAGGTGACTCAGTCTGAGAAAAAGTGAACTCTGGGTGCCCACTAGAGTGTAAAGAAATACTTCCCCCTGGACAAACGATCCCATCTGGTTCCTTGTATCTACCAGGGAGCTGAGAAGAGAAAGTCAATGGCACCTTGACTTTAGGAGTGGGATTCTTAAGGGGGAACAAAAATCCCTTAGGTCATCATGGTGTTTGCCATTAGTAGGGGGAGCTTTCTGGAAAAAATGATAAATCTTGGGGTCCCTATTTCCATCCCTGCACACTGGAGTTTCTCCCTTCACTTCCAACCTTACAGGACTGGATGGGGGTTTAAGAAAGCCGGTGGGGTTTCCTTACAGAAGCTCCCCTTCACCAGATGTCACCCTCTGTGCTCCGCACAAAGGCTGTGTACTCTCCCCCTGTGTCTACATCTGTCTGTGCCCTTCTGTCATTGTCCTTCAAAAAACTGGTTCAAGCAGAAGCAGGGAAGGCAAGGGCGTCGGCAGGCTGATCCCACAGAGGAAAGGCAGGGTAGGCTCTCTCTGAAGGTCACTTATAGGACATTGCTAAATTCATGTTTTCATATTGCCCGAATTCAGATGTTGAAAATCCTTCCTCCCCTCCTCGTCCCCCCCCCCCCCCCAATGTGACTATATTTGGAAATAGGGCCTTTAGGGGCTAATAAATGTTAGATTAGGTTAGGTCATAAGGGTGGAGCTCTGATCTAATAGGATTAGTGCCCTTAGAAGAAAAGACAACAGAAAGCTTGCTGTCTTGCTCCCTCCACATCCACTCGGAAGAAAGGCCATCTGAGCACACAGCAAGAAAGCCACAGTCTAAGCCAGGAAGACAGGTCTCAGCAGAAACCAAACCCTGCTGGTACCTTGATCTTGGACTTTCCAGCTCCACAACTGTGAGAAGATAAATGTTAAGTCTCACAGTTCCTGGTGTTGTGTTATGGCAGCCTCGGCTGACTAAGACAGAGATGTTTGTGTGGTTTAAGGGGATGTCTCATGTGAGGCTTTGGGCTGCTAACGTTGGCTGAGAAAATATATCGGGGCATTTTATTATCCCCTAGACAGAGACTTTATGCTGGCAATCAGAACCAACTCCATTCCACTCTTTATAACGGTCTGGAAGCATTCAAATGTTCTCTGGCAATGCATTTGTCCCTTTGCAACGTGGTAAATGGAGCTTTGAAAGGCTCCGAGAGACCAGGCTTTTGAAAACCTGGCTTAGTGTATAAATGGCTCTCAGGGAGGTTTGCGCTTTGCCCCTGCTAACTAACTCAGGCTCCGTGCTGCTGGGCTCAGAGCCCGAAGGTGGTGGCAGAAGCACAGCTCCCTGTTCAGCACAAACCACATTTTAAATGATAGCGATGCACACACGTACATCATCTGGTTATAACAGTAATATATGCTTATTTAGGCATGTAGAAGAAATGTTAAATTACCCATAATTCTACCACATACATGTATTTCCTTCCAGTCTTGTGTGTGTGTGTGTGTGTGTGTGTGTGTGTGTGTGATTTTTTTTAACAGAATTGAGATCATACCATATATAGTTATATATTCTCCTTCATCATCTAATGTTATGTGTCATGGATGTTTCATCAAGTCATAAAGTTTTCTCCCAAACAGAAAATGTTATTTTAGTGACCTTTGTAATGTAATTTTTACCAAAAAATTTATTACTATCAAAACACGAAGGGGTGAAAGGAAAAATTTTTGCAGCTTCATTGTCTCGTGTTCAGTACCCCTCTTGGTAGCGATTGCCAAATAATCAGGTGGGCTACCAAGAACTGTAGAATCTCTTCCCTAAGAACCTGAGAACAGAAGTCCCATCCAGCTGTGGCGGCTTCCCCAGCGGCCGAAGGAGCAGGTCAGGGCAATGTTAACATCAGGCAGCCAGTTTGGGGTCAACTTAGTCACTTTAGTTTCCACTCCTTTCCTCACCCTGTGGGACAAGCTCAGACAGGGCCTCAGAAGCAGACAGATGCTGGGCTCTTTCCTGCCGGCAGTGCCTCACGTCCTAGAGTGTTGGGTCCAGGTCTTCCCATCTCTGGGTTAGGAGACTAAGGCTTAGACAGCCGAGGGTGAGAGAGCGGTGAGAGGCAGCGCTGGGAACTGGGCCTGGCCCTGTCCTGGCTCTTCCTCTCCGCCCATTCTGGCTGCTCTAACAAACGCCATAGGCTGAGTGGCTTATCCCAGTAAACAACAGGCATTGACTTCTCACAGCTTTGGAAGCTGGAAGTCCAAGCCCCAGGCACCCTGCTTCCTTGTTCGGGGACACTGTGGTCTCATTGTGTCCTCACCTGCAAGGGTCAAGCCAGCAGCTGCGGGCCTTGTACAAGGTCACGAATCCCATTCAGGAGGGCTCTGCGTGTTTGAAACTTTTTATTTGCTGTCATACTTTGGGACACTTGAATAACTTTCATTCAACATCTTTAAAAATCTACTCATGTCTTAACATCTGTAGGAGTCTATATAATTAATATTTACTAATACATTTAGCTATTCTCAGGTTTCTGGACATCTGGGACATGTTCACCTTGACAGTGGCCTGGCAATGAACGTTCTTGCACAGGACTAATCCTTCCAGGGCTTTGCTCACTAAGTTAAATGGCCAATGACAGCAGCTCCTCCCATTTACCTGTGGAGTCTAGTTACATTCTAGTTACTTTTGTTGAGGGCGGCGGGAATGGCACCAGGAGTTAGTCCTGACCAGGTTCAGCAACCTTGGTACTTGAGTTCTGCCTAGGAAAGAATTCAGAGCCAAGACTCAAACTATAAGAGAACATTTATTTAGAAAATCATCAAGGTAAAAGAAGTAATTTCTAGAAGAACTGGGCTTAGGAGACAAGTTCTAGAGGCAAAGAAAGGACTCTTGGAGCTTAGAAGTGAGGAAGGTAAAGGTGATGTGCCTGGGAGGAGAGGCTTGGGCGTGCTCCCAGGAGGGAGAGCACACCCCATCCTAAGGCTTTAAGGGTGGAGATTTTAGGGGAGATATGAGAGAAAGGTCTCAATAGAATATTCAGCAGCTTTCCAGGTGTGTCCTTTCATGGGGAGGGGGGAAGGGAGGAGCAGAGGTCTCCACTGATTGATTGGTCAGCGCCAGGGCAGGGGATCATTATCCAAAGCAGCTGGTCCTGAGGTCAGCCTTGGAGTCGCTTATCTGGTTTTGTTGCTTTCCTGGGCCTGGAGCTGAAATACAACTGAGGCCTAGATATTATCTCTAGGGAGGAAAGGTCACCCTGGGGATGAGGTCCCATCCTACATTGTCCTTTGTTAGGCTCCTGGGGCTTTCCACCCGGGTGAGTTTCTGTTCCTGCCCCATCCTCCTTGCTCTGCTCATGTCCATCTAACTGCCTCCCACAGTTCTGTTGTAACTACACGTGTATCGTGCCATCCTGGGGAGGATAGAAAGGAAAGAGAGCAAGTGTTGGACCCAGAACAACTTGGCAGGTGGAAATACCTGTAAGAAAACCTTGATAAAAAGTGAAATAGGGGAAAGAAACTGCAGAGAAACCCGCCCCCAATGCCACCCCAGGACCAGTTCCCAGACTCCCCGGAGGAGCTCTCAGGCCTCAGGTCAGTGTTCAGGTCTTTACTGGTTGGAAAGGGGTTGAGTCTCCTTCTTTGTCTTTCTTCCTTTTTTTTTTTTTTTTTAATCATTAAATTTAAAGTGTCATGAATGGTCAAGTTCTTCTAAAATATTTGACTAATTGCCTAGATCTGGAATATTTTCTTTTCCACCTTTGCCTCAGAATGTTTTTTTGTTTTGTTTTTTGAAAACGGCTAGATTTTAAGAGAATGCTCTAGAAGACTTCAAGCACCAATGTCAACTAATATTTATTTATTTGAAGTTCTATCCTCTCTTTCTAGTGTTTTTGTCTGTTTAATCCTCACTGGAGGACATGCTCAGAGAGAGGGAGAGATGCAACAATGTGAGAGGGAAAGATCCATCCGTTGCTTTCTGTACGTGCCCATATGTTTCTGTATCTGTTCCAACCAGGAATCGAACCAGCAACCTTTTTGCACACAGGATGACTTTCAGCCTACTGAGCCACCCCAGTTGGGCCTCTCTTTCTGTTTTTAAGGCACTCAGAAAAAGTTAAACATTTATCCTCCCAATTTAGTCTGCTTTCGCAAGTGCTAAGATTTTTGGTCTGAGCTTTGAGATTTTAATGAATCGGAATTCATTTTTAAAACTGCGGTCTTGATCCAACTACAAAGGCTGTTGTTTTATGCAATGGCCTTCACCTACAGGAGAATCAAGCTTATTCTTTAACTATGCTCTGCAGAAAATTAAATTATCTAAATCTCAGTGAAACAATGTTTGTCTTTGGCTCATCTTAACTAAAAGAGGGATGGATTTAGACACAAAGAAAAGAGATTGCTGAAATCTGGGCTGCTTTCCTCCCTAGGACGTGTTTGCTCCAAAGTAGGTCAGACTGTGTTGCTATAAATCTTAACAATTCTCTTTAATTCTTTCATTGGCTGTACTTGGGGACTTGGAGGAAGGGAACTCATTCAATTAATAAAAAGAAAAATTGCAGTAGAAAGAGAAAGACTCTGAAGTGCTGAAGATCCCCATCTCCACCCCTGGTGAGTTCATCAACATGAAATGATTGTCAAAAAATTACTGGTGGTGAGGCAATTATTATACAATGGATGCTGCAGTAGCGACCGTGTGTGACCACAAGCATTCCGTCTCCCTCCTGGAGTCTGAGAAGGAGGCTGACACAGCTCCAGCGAGAGGCCAAGACGGAGCTCCGGGAAGGGGAACTGGAATGAATCTCACCACGCCCAGCTCACCGTGCCCGCCCTGAAAGCCCAGAGAAGGGCTTCCACACTGAGGAGTCTGCAGACACTTGCTAGAAGGGGTAGAATTCTTGTTCATAATCTCTGTGTGCACATTTTTCCTGAATTTAAAGCCTTTCTGTTCTTTGGCCTCTTGGTATAGTTATCCCCAAGAGCAACCTGGCCAGGAAATAAATAGTACAATTTTGCCACGTAATCAAAATGTTGCCAGTTAAATTGTTTTTAACAATGTCTTTGTGACTTCAAAAACTGCAGGGTTTTAAGGGATTTTAAAGCAATTTCTGGCTTATTCTTTTCCCGCATCTGAGTCTACAAGAAATTATTCTAGAAAAATGACTCTTCATTAAGCTATCCTAGAAAAAAAAAATGTCCAATGTTCTCCAATTAAGCAGTCTAGGGCAACACAGTTATCATCAACAAATTCTTTCTCTTCTGTATCTAAAAGATAGAGGCCCTGTTTCAGTCTTCACTGGGAGGGGATAATGTTCTTACATTATTACATTTTATGTCTCTGAAGTTAATTTTTAAACTGTATTCATCAGCTATTGCCAAAAATATGCTGCCTAAAAATACCAATCGCAAACAACTCCAAAACTCAGTGGCATAAAAGTATTTATTTCCTGCTCAGGCATTTGCAGGTTGTTAGAGATTTGACTAATCTAGGTTGACCTCACCTAGGTTGACATCAAGCCCTGGGTAGGGACTAGGGCTGCTCCATCTGACTCTCCTCCTCAGATCAGTGGTTTCCTGCGCATGGAGTTCCCATGGGAAAAGTCAGCAGAAAGTACAAGCCCAACCCCACGGATAGATTTAATGTCTCTGCACACTTCCCATCCGCTAACATTCCTTTGGCCGAAGCTAATCACAGGGCCAAACCCAACATCAATGGAGCCAAAAAAGACACTCCACCTCATATGGTAGGAACTGCAAACACGTGACAAAGGGTGTGGACTGGAGGACAAGTGGGAAAAATATGGCCTGTCACCCTAATCTTTTCTACTTGAAACTAAATAGGTAGCCATAACCAATTTTAAAAGCCTTAGAAGACCACCCCGAGAATCTGATAAACCTTCTGGATTTGAACGTTGGCTTTTCCACTGACTGGCTGGGTAAACTTAAGGAGAGTATTCAACTGCTCCAGACCCAGTTCCTACATCTGTAAAACGTAAGCTTTCATGATATCCTCCTTTCAGCTTGTTCCAAGGCATCCTGCTTGGCCTTCTCCTTGAGGTTCAACATCTCAGTTTTTTCTGTATTTATGTCACCCACAGTCACTTGTTTGTAGCATCTGTAAATGAACAGCATCTCATTATCCACCCCCTTGGTCTCCAGGTGCCTAACATCTTCAGCAGCTTTGTCAGACTCAGCCTGAGACATGCTGGTGGTTTGCAAGGGTTCCAGGAGCCCATGGAGGCCAGTGAGGGGCAGGAAGCAGTATAAAGCTTAGCATCATGCAATGGCCATAGTAAAATTTGCTCAATAAATTGTTCACATTGGGTCATTCATTCAGTAGGTGTTTATTGAGGATTTACTACACAGGCCATGGTAATACAAAGATAAATGATACAGTCCCTGGAGGGGATGAGTATTAACTATGCTTGAAACAAGTGACAGCCACTAGGGGTGCATGGGAAGGGACACCTCACCCAGCCTGAGTGTCCCAATTATGCCCCAATTAATTGATTATCTGGGACAAATGCAGGTGACCAGGAGTCAGCAATAACGGCCTATCCCCTGGTACTTCAATGTCTAGACAGCTGAGCCGAACCGGAACACATAACACACAAGACAGAATTAGTATGCAATCACACAGGGTTTATTTACCTATTCCTAGTGGGTCCTAGGCTCCAGCAAAGGTCACCTGGCGATGCACACTGAAGGAAGACAATGAAAACAGAGACAGGCAGGCGGCCGCAGTTGGTTCAGGCTCACACACCAGAGCAATCAGGGGCTTGTCTCTCGGAGCGACGTGGAGTCCTCCTCTTATCGGGCAGGAGACCTCAACTGAAGACTGTCTCAGGGTTATATAGACCGCGGTAAACAACTTGTGTCCTTATCAGTGTGGGCCAAACGGTGTGCCTTATGCTAGGAGCAGGGCGTTTACACTTTAAGGGCTCAGAGTTTTACATCAAGAGAGTGGGGTGTTTATTAATTTTGGAAGTTACAGAGTATTGGGGGTTTCCATACAGCAAACGTTTCACACAATAATTATTTCATACATTAGAGGGGTTACATTATTATAACACTGAGCATCAAGAAAAGTCTTATGGTAAAGATGATACATAAATAGAGTCTTAGAAAATAAATGGGGATTTGCCAGATAGGTGAGGAAGTAAGTACAGGGAAGGGGGCATTCCATACAGAGGAATAGCCTAAAAGAATCTGATGTGCTCAGAGGACTGTTAGTGGATATGCAGGGAAGAGGGAGAAAAACTGGAGAAGTGTGTTTGGGATGGGGGACAAGTGCAGTTGTCATAAGTTTGCCTAACTAAGAAGTTAGATTATATCCCAAAGTCCATTAGCCACCCAACAGTGAGTGTTCAGATTGACAGCCTTGTTTAATGACATCTTTTCAAATTTGCATTAATGCCACGTGGTCTCATCTAAACTCCTGTGACTTGGTACAGAGAGAGGTCTGGAATCAGCTGGGAGAGATCTTCAGTCACAGTTGCTGGCAGGGAGGGAAGACCTTGGCTGCACCTTCAGCCCCATGCCATGCAACAAAGGTTTCACAGAATGTCCTTCCCTGCCCAGCGCTCTACTTGGCACTTGAGATGCCAAGTTGGGTTGGAGTGAGAAGTGTGAACAGACAGGAGCTCTGCTTCTAGAGGTTCCAAACCTCGAGTTGCTGTGAATGTCACATGTGCCCTGTTCCCTCACCCCCCAGCCCGTTCCATCTCAGACCACACCCACTGGGGGTCATGCTTCCTGCATCTGGAAGCAGGGATCACCCCCACGGAGCAGAATGGGCAAGAAGTGCTTTCTGGTTTCCTCAAACGCCTGTCCTCTCCTCCTCTCGCTGCTCACTGTTTTCCTGGGGAAAGAAGATGAAATCAACTGGGGAGGGTTGAGACATAAAGGAAGCTTGGACTCATTTTATACTGCCTTTCCTTTGCGGAAGAGAAAATAAGCAACTTATGAAGCCCAATTCTGAACTTCATGAGCATTAAAGATAGGGATTTTTAAAAGCTGACTCTAGGCATGAATTAGTAATGAGTTTCTGCTGAATTTTTAAAAGCTGTACTTGTCACACCATTCAGTGGTCATTATGCCTTTCTGATGAATCCAAAGGTTTATTAGAGATTCAGAGTTTCAGGAAAGATTTTGTATTGTGTGCTGGTGAATCCCTCAGGACAACGTTGTTCTAGCACTCTATACAAGCTCTGGGAACCCCTCATGCTGCAGCATCGTCCCCCCAGATCCCACCTCTCCACCTCCTCCCAAGCTTCAAGCCAAAGCCCACTCTGCTTCTGCTACCTGAGATCATGCAGTTCTTTCTTCCCAGGACTGACTGCAACACTTGATGCCTGGACCACTCAGCAAATGCTCCTGTTATCCCCTCTTAGGACTATTGGGCACCAGTTTATTTCATCCCTCCCAAGCCATTGGGAGCCAGCGTTTCAGAGATGCCTTGTCAGACATTTCTGCTGCCAGAGCCAGGGAGTGGGATTCACCTTCTTTTGTGGATAATGATGGAGCTGACCCCTCCAGGAAGGCTTTGGAGGGAGGCTCTGTCTTGATCCTGGTCAAGCAGATCTGATTTTCAAATTCTATTCATTTCCTGTTGCCACTAGAACAACTTACCACAAAATTGGTGGTTGAAAACAACCCAAATGGATTATTTTACAGTTCTAGGGAGATGGTTTAAGTGTATCTCACTGGGCTAACGGCAAGATGTCAGCAGGGCTGCAGTTTTTGCTGGAGACTTGAGGGGAGAATACTTTTCCTTGCCTTTTCCAGCTCCTAGAGGCTGCCTGCAGTCCTTGGCTGATGGCCCCTTCCTCTGTCTTTAAAGCCAGCTGTGGCTGGTCGAGTCTTTCTCACTCTGCATCAACCTGACCCTGTTCTGCCTCCCGCTTCCATGTTTAAGGACCCTGTGGTTTCACTGGGATGCCTGGATAACCCAGGATTATCGCTTTTTCTTCATATTAGCTGATTCCCAACCTTCATTCCATCTGCTCCCCTAATTCCTCCTTAGCAGGTAACATGCCATAGTCACAGGTTCCTGGGACTAGGCTAGGGACATGTTTGAGAGACCATGATTCTGCCAACCACACTAATCAACACGAAGATGTGCAAGATAAACGTTCCCAGGCCTGTTCAGTAGGACAGACACAGCCGGAGGCTGCTACTGGGTAGAATGCTTCCAAGTAGAGAGGGCAGAGGAAAGAGCAAAAAGCAGCATTTCATGTCCTTCACGCAACTTCTTTTATCCTCTGTGTTTGAAGTTGCCAAAGAGTGGGGACCTTTCCCTTTGTTTATGGCTGTTGCTCTGACATGCTAATGACAGAGAACTTCCCCGGCCTTGAAAGAGTGGGGAGGACAGATGAGAGGGAAGATAAGCCTGCCTTTCTTCCAGCTGTCACCGCCTGTCAGAGCTGTCATTTAACCTTATTCTTCAGAGGTTTGCCTCCTGTATTCTAGGACAACAAGGCCATCTACTTCCCTGTCTGTAATTACTTGCACACTTGCGCTTCTGCTGCCATTGCACTATGTTATTATGTTTGGATTTTCAAAGGATGAGGTGTGCCTTAGTGTTTGAATCAAGACTTTCTCAGACAATGGTGCATGTTTTCAGGTTGATTTTTACTCCCCTGCCCCACCAGTGCCTGAGGGAGGGCACTGCATCCGTGGCCACTGAAGTGGACATAGTGTTGGCTGGTTAAGGAATCTCTGGGAATGTGTGGAGCCCTTGAGTGCCAGTGAGGCCACTAACATGCACTTATCTCCTGGGAAGAAGGAGTTGCAGTAAACAGGGAATCAATTCTCAAAGTCTTGTGCAAGCAAGCTGCTTGGTTCTATATTCCAGGACAAGGTGGGAAGGTTGCTAGTCTCTTAGAGCAGGAGAGAGACTAGAAGAAGGAAAGGGAATCTTAGTTGAGTGTTGGTAATCCTCACCAGGCTGTCCTCAAAAAGAAAAATGCTGGTGGTGGGAGCCAAGCAGAGGAATGGGAGCATTCTAACCTTAGAGGCAGGGACAAGGAAGGCGCTGTGGACATCACAGACATGCACTTGGTCATACTAGTAGTTGAAGGGAGAGTGAAGAGGTGAAAAAAGAGCAGCAACTCCCTTTGCCAACTTTGTCTGGTGTCACATGCTCTTGGTAAGATTTTTTGCATCATAGTACTAACAACTAGCATATCAACAAATTACTTGGTGGAAAAAAATGTCGAAAGAGCTTTTCTTTTAATTAATTGACTCATGATGATTATTCAGTTTATAGTAGGGTTCACTCTCGGTATTGTACACTGTATGTGTTTTGATGAATGTATAATGACATTTATCCATCTTTATAGTCTCATACAGAGTAGTTTCAAGGCCCTAAACATTCTCTGGGATCCCACTACTTATCACTCCCTTCCCACTGACCCTCTGGCAACCACTGATCTTTTCACTGCCTCCACAATTTTGCCTTTTCCACAATGTATGATCCCCAAGTCATACAGCATGTGACCTTTCAGAATAGCTTCTTTCACCTCGTAATATGCATTTAAGTTTCCTCCATGTCTTCTCAATAGCTCTTTTGTTTCTACTGCTGAATAATATTCCATCGTCTTGATGGACCACTGTTTCTTTACCAATTCATCTACTGAAGGACACCTTGGTTGCTTCTAAGTTTTGGCAATTGTGAATAAAGCTGCAGTAAACATTCATGTGCCTTATTCAGCTTATTTGAATAAATATCAAGGAGCATCATGGCTGGATTGAATGGTCCCCCTCCCTTTTTACCCAAACAGTAGCATTCCATATACAACGTTCTGCATCTTGCTTTTTTCATGTATATTTTGGAGATCCCCCCATATCAGTTCCAATGAATTCTAATGGCAGTTTTTTTAAAAATGCATGGAGAGGATTATGCATCTAAGCCTTCTTATGAGACCTCATTATGGAAGATGAAAATTCCTGTTGAGGAAAAAAACGTGGTGTAAGTAGATCCTCAGCCTGACACAGTTGAGGGGGGTTCCTTTCTGGAGGCAGGGACACCATTCTGGACACACAGGGTGTCACAGGATTTGGTAGAAAGAACGAAGGATCTGGAGTCGGAAGCTGGTTCAGACTCTGGCTCTCTCTCTCTGTAAGCTGCAGCCTTAGACACATCACCCATGGCTCAGGACCCTCAGTTTCCTCATCTATAAAATAAAGCCAAGAGAAATGGTTATCTCACAGGTTTTTGGAGGATAAAGTGAAATAACACGTGAGAGAGGCTCTGGGACTCAGCGCTGGTGGCCGCGTGCGCTCTCAGCAGCATTGCCAGATGCCCTCTGTGCACCGCCCGGAGCTCCAGGAACTGGGACACTGGGCGGAAAGAGGACAGACTCCCTCGCACCGTGGAGCTCACGTTCCCATGGTCTGTGCAGAATGAGCACACAGATAAGCAAACAAAGGTTTTGTGATGCAGTGCTGCGATGAAGTAAAACATGGCGACAGGATAGTGGCTGGCTGGCTGGGTGCCCAGGGACATGGGAGTTCAGAAAAGTGGTCTGCTAAGGGCACCCCACAGCTGGACCCCCCCATGTGTGCACCTTTTCCATGCCCACCAGTGCCAGGGAAAGCTGGGCAGAGAGACAGGTTGTGTTCTCTTTTTTCAAACTGAAGGTCCCCTCCTTGGTGCTTTCTCTGCCGTGAGCCGATCTGCACTGATGGTGTCGAGCAAGGCCGAGGCTGTGGCCTCTGTCACACTGCTCTCACCGTGTGCAGATCTGGCGCCGGAGGCCAGGGGGCGGCCTGGCCAGCCATGAGCTCTCAGACCTCTGCGCCGCCTCTGCAGCTGGCCAAGCTGCTTATTTGTTTGTTTGTTTGTTTGTGCGGATTGTAGACTTTTTCTGCTAACACTGCAAAGCGTTTGAGTACATGTATGTGTTTGTGAGATGGTATGCGTTTAAAAGGGGGAAGAAAAAACTTTTATATAAATGTATAGATTTATAGAGCAGTATTTCTAAGCTCTGGCACTTCTAAGTGCAGTGAGAGCAAAATGGTTTCTCAGATTCACCCTCCATTCAAACTCAAGACTGGATCAGCCCCCAGGAAGGCAAGTGAGGGCCTGGTGTGTCCTAAGCCCCAGAAGCTACTTCAAAGGCGAATCCCCTGGATCCTATCCCAAGATGCCCCAGAAGTCACTAAGAGGCTCTCAGCCTAAATCTAAGTTATTTCCAGGCAACCTTGTGAATAATAGTAGTAATT
Organism: Cnephaeus nilssonii; assembly: GCF_951640355.1. Classification (NCBI taxonomy): domain Eukaryota; kingdom Metazoa; phylum Chordata; class Mammalia; order Chiroptera; family Vespertilionidae; genus Cnephaeus; species Cnephaeus nilssonii. The sequence continues at coordinate 77,451,534 of NC_137081.1, read as the reverse complement.
AGCATCCTCTATTGCAGTGGTTCTCAACCTTTCTAATGCTGAGACCCTTTAATACAGTTCCTCATGTTGTGGTGACCCCCAACCATAAAATTATTTTCGTTGCTACTTCATAACTGTAATTTTGCTACTGTTATGAATCGTAATGTAAATATCTGTGTTTTCCGATGGTCTTAGGCGACCCTGCTAGTGGTTCTATTGAGACATACTATATGCAAAATACCCAGGCTCAGTATATTCCACATAGCTCTTATTCTTACAGCGAGCTGCAAGGTGGGTTCTTCTGGGGTGGGTCCAGGAACTGCTGGGCAGGGAGAAATCAAAGGAGCATCTGCACCATCCTCCGAGGAAGGTCTGGCTTAAATAAGCTGTGTGACTTGACTAAAGACACCAGCTAGTCTGTGGCAGAGCCGGGACCAGCACAGGCGTGCCTCATCCTAGGTCCAGCGTACCTCCCCGGCAGCACTCCCTCCAGGCTATTTCCCCGACAAGGCACCGGACTCCTCTGATTGGGGGCTGCTGCTCAGGGACCCATTGCAGACCACCGGCAGGCCCAGGTTCCTGAGCAGTGTCTGCGTCCGGCTACTGATGGAGTAGGTTCTGAGTAGCTCTGGCTGCTGCTTTACGAGGTAGGCCTGGCACTACCTTCATTGCCATCGCATTTGGATTCCTGCCTCTGTCCTCCCTCCACTGACCAGCCTTAGCAAGATGGACATCCAGAATAGAAATCTATTCTGACCTTGTCTTCCTCACTAGCCACCTATCAGAACTTACCTGCCCCAAAGTAGGTTAGTGGTTGCCCAGGGCTGGGCTAGTGAAAGGAATGGCAGTGACCACTCTGGGTACAAGGTATCTTTTTGAGGTGATGAACATGTTCTGAAATTAGAGAGTGGTGATGGCTGTAGCAAAAAATGCTGAATTGTACACTTTATATTAGAGAGTTGTATGGTATGTCATATATACCACAGTAACGCTATTAAGAAGAAAAATTCTTATCTGTCTCATTCACCATCTCTATGGCTAACTGGGTGATTATCTGTGCTGAGTTTTAGCTATGTCTACAAATAATTGATGCCCTTTCATTCAAGAGACGGAGCGTAATCACCCTCCCCTGGAGTAGGGGCTGGACTTAGTGACTTTATCCCAGGGAATGGAACCTGCCAGAATGAGCAAGTGTAACTTCTGAGCCTTGATCAGTGGTCGGCAAACCGCGGCTCGAGAGCCACATGCGGCTCTTTGGCCCCTTGAGTGTGGCTCTTCCACAAAATACCACGGCCTGGGCGAGTCTATTTTGAAGAAGTGGCGTTAGAAGAAGTTTAAGTTTAAAAAATTTGGCTCTCAAAAGAAATTTCAATCGTTGTACTGTTGATATTTGGCTCTGTTGACTAATGAGTTTGCCGACCACTGGCTTAGATCATAAAAGTCACCTGCTCTTGGGGTAAGCCAGCAGCCTCATTGTGAGGATGCTCGGGCAGCCTGTGGGGGGGGGGGGGGGGGCACAGGTGTAAGGAACTGGGGCCTCCCGCCCAGAGCAGGAGAGTGAGCCCTCTTGGAAGCATTCAAGCTTTCAGATGACTGCAGCCCAGCCAACGTCTTAACCACATTCTCACGAGAGACCCTGAGTTAGAACCCCCAGCCAAGCTGCTCCCCAACTCCTGACCACAGAAACTGTAAAGGAATAATACATTTTACTGTCTTAAGTCACTATGTTGAGATAGTCTGTTATACCAGAAGAAATAACATAAGATACAGTAGAAAACACTATATAATTCACTAGATTATATTGGTTAAAATGAGCCAGTCTGAGCTAAAAATGTGGACAAACACTGGTGGGTTAATGCTTTATCTTTCCAAAATAACACCTTTCTTATTTAACAGAGGAACCCTGGAGACGCAGTGCCCCAGTTCAAAAGCACGGTGACAATGGCGAGCATTCCACTCTAGGTGGCAGGCCCGTAGGGAGGTTATTTTTGGTCCAGGGCTAGGGAGTGTATGTGACTCTCTAACCGTGCCATGCAGCCGGCTGCTGTTCTTCCTGGGGGTCCCTGCCCCTTCCTCAGGCAGCCCAGAGACAGTTCCCATCAGAGGCAACATGAGCAGGGACTCAATAATGCCACCACTGCCCATGTGACAGGAGGACGCTCCTCTCTCTCCAGGTGTCCCCTCCCCCCCCCCCCCCTTTCTTTCATGGTGCCAGCTCCCTTTAGGATACCTTGTCTCCCGTGAATAAAGGTCAGTCATTGTCTCCTTTATCTCCTTCACCGAGGGGCTCTTTCTATCCCAGGCAAGTCATGGCTTTGCTGCCTGCTGGCTTTTTCTCTCTTTTTTCCATTTCTTCTATCTCCTTTGACATTTATCATTGATACAGTCCTTTAGAAATCCTGAGATTCCACTGACAGTTTACCCAAAGCTGGGGATTTGAGGGTAAGAAGCCTAGAGTCCAGAGCAATTATTTCAGAGTGTTTTTATGCTTCACACACACACACACATACACCCCCCCCCCCCCCACATACACACACACACACACAGCACATCACCACCAACACAACGAACAGCCGGTGTAATGGCTCGCCGAGGTCCGCCTCACTGCGATAGGCCTGCAAGGAGGATGGCCGATTTGACTCTCCATCCTTCCTCCTCCCACTCAGGCTGAGGATTATCACCAGGTAAACCATTCGTAAAGGATTAATACTAATCTCTCAAGCACACACAGTCTCCTTTGCTTCACCTTCCAGTGTTTCATTCTCCATCTGCTTTGGATATGTTCAAGAATTTTTCCTCTTTCACGAAGAGTGTAAACTGGATTAACACCTCTGTTACTAACTCCAAGTTTTGAGTTTTGTGGTTTTATTGTTGTACCTGGTTTTGAAACCACCATATTGGGTTCTGGGGTCCTCAGAGCACCGTAGGGAACTCTCATGGGAACCGGGTATTTTGGGGGGGGGGGGGGTTTGAGGGAAATGCAGCAACAGGTGACATTGAGGGACACTAGCCCGAGAGAATTCACAGTTCAGCATTAGGCCCAACCATATTCTTTTTGTTGTTGTTGTTGATCCTCTCCTGAGGATATTTTTTCCATTGATTTTTAGAGAGAGTGGAAGGTGGAGGGGAGGGAGAGAGAGAGAGAGAGAGAGAGATTGGTTGCTTCCCTCACACACTCTGACTGGGGCCTTGGATCAAACCTGCAGCCCAGGTATGTGCCTTTGACCAGGAATCAAACCTGCAACCCTTTGGTGCGTGGGCTGACATTTTAACAGCTGAGCCACTATATTCTTTTTTATAAAATTGTATCTTTACAAAGCGGGTGTTTGGTGGTCACGATGATAAAAAGAAAATGTCACCCAATATTCAGTGTGCAGCAGAAAATGCAACGGCAGTGCCCAATGTGAGTCCAAGGTTGGAGATTTGTGCAGTATACATATATCCTATTCATAAACTGTGACCTTTTAATAACGAAATGATAAGGGCTTTTCTTTCAATTTATGTGTGTGCTTTCAAATGTCAGTAATTATTAAGATATAAATACCTGTTAAGCTGTTTGGATACAACTGCTTAATATATAGAGCTGTTGGGTATTTCTTTTGGCCTCAGGTCACCATGAAAAAATAATTGACATGCTCAGAGAACAGCTGAGAAACTGAGAAAGCTTGGAATCTCTGTGTGGCCTGTTGTGACCTCGCTCCACCCCATCCACCTCTAACATTCCCCGGCGCCTTCATCCTAGGCCTTTTCATAGTGCCCTGGGTGCTGCTCCCCAACTTGCCATGCTTCTGGCCTCCAGGCTCTCACACATGCTCTTCTCTGTAGGAAATGGCCCTTTCATCTCTTCTCTCTTGAATGTGCCCTCCGATCACCTGTATTGCCATTATAACAGCACCCATCACATCATACTACATTTACTTGCTTGTACATTTGTTTCCCCAATAGGCAGTGAATTTCTTGAGAGCAAGAATTGCTCTCAAGAAATTCACTGCCTATTGGGGAAACAAAAGGAGTAAGTATGTTACTGGAAGCTTTGTTGAGAATTCTGCTGGCTAGATGCTGCCTCTTACCCTCTCCTCCACCGACAGCTCTACTGTCCCTAACCTCAGCTGCATCCTCTGTCCTGCAAGAACGAAGCCCAACCTCGGGCTGACTAGCCCTTCTTCCCTGGGAAAATGTTCCTGTGATAGAAGGTTATCGATGGGCTGGGACATGGAGATTTTGCTTGCCATACTTTGTTCTCCTTTTAGGAAGTGTATGTGCTGGGGCTGCCCTAAGGATGCAGTTCTAGAGTGGAGAACCAGGCCAGACACATCTGCTTGCAAGCAACAGAGAGTCCTGATTCCTAAAGGAAGGGCTTTTTCGCTTGATTTGGTTTGGTTTGGTTTGGTTTGGTTTGGTTTGGTTTGGTTTGGTTTGGTTTGGTTTGATTTGGTTTGGTTTGGTTGCTTGTTTGGAATCGTAGCCTTATGCTTATTCATATCCTAGGCCAAGAACTGCAGCAGTGCCAGGATCCTGGGGTAACGGGGCTTCCCAGTCAGGAGCTCAGGCCTTGCTCTGAATCCAAAGCAACAGCAGTGATGAACCTCACCCAAGATGACAAGGTTTCTTCCTTTCCGCTCCAAGCTCCTCTCTTCTGTGCTCACATTACCAACTAACCACCTTTCTCTTTTAAGCAGCAGTTTAAAGTTCAAAGGGAGGGAATCTGATTGGTCCAGCTGACCAGTGAAGTCTGTTTGAACAGAGATTTGCAGAACCTATAGCTTGGCTGTGCTTAGATCAAATGTCTACCTCTTGCCCAGTCTGCTGAGGTTAGAAGAGGCTCAGTAGCACCAGCATGATGATTCAACTGGAAGGAAGTTGATGCAATGGAATGGGAGCTGTGAGTACAGCAGCCTGAGAATTTGCTTCTCTGGTCCACGTGGTCTTTCCAGTTGGGTAGCACTAACTAGCAGTTTTCTCGACAACATTGCTTGTCTTCTTTCGGGATTCTTATTATCATTCTAAAATTGTCAGTTATGGTTTATGCTCTGACAATGCTCAGACATCGAGTCAAGGAGCCATTGGTATCAAGCACATCATTTAACATACTAACAAGGGGACTTTTTGTTTCCTTGTACAAGTCTCTTCTCTCTTGGGTGCTCAGTTGTATTACCTGTGAAGGTGAGCATAAATATACCTTTCCTACCCAAAGGGAGGGCAGAGACCAGTTCACCTAAGGTACTCTCTCACACCAAGAATAAAGTATTAAATAAAGGGTTCTCCAGTGATCTATGAACTTAGTCTCCAGGCCACTGAAGCGGCATCTATGTGCAGGATAAATGGATTAATGAGGTGGAAAAAGAACTTCTTAATTTGAACAATGAAACTCATTAAATAAATAAACCCTTTTAATTGGTATGTTAAATAATTGAGGACTCTGTTCTTTTTCCTTGGCCTAAATCAGTAGGCATTGTGTATGGGTGTAGGCCAGTGATGGTGAACCTATGACACGCGTGTCAGCACTGACACGCGTAGCCATTTCTGATGACATGCGGCCGCATGCCAAGGATGAAACATTTGTTGCTCCTGGGGATGAAACATTTGCGACTAGAGTCTTGGAGTTAGTTTTTTCCTCAGTGACACACTACCCGAGTTATGCTCAGTTTTTTGGCGAAGTTTGACACACCAAGCTCAAAAGGTTGCCCATCATTGGTGTAGGCCAAGCCTGAATCTTCAGTAAGGCCCTCCTGGGATTCAGGCACATTCTCAAGGCTGACTTCAAATCTGAATACTGAACTTTTCCCTACCTCTCCCATGAGACTGGGGTCTAAACCACACATGGTCTCTGCCACCTCATTCTTTGATGTTTTAGATTGTTTACTCACAAATTTCACTTTCTTCTGAACTACTATCTCCTACACCTTCAACTTCTTTCCTTGCAGCTTTTAAGCCCTATCCCAAATAGTTCTTTTGCCTAAACAAACTTAAGCTTTGTCCAAAAACTAAATCACCTTCCTTTGTCCCTGCGTATCCCTCTAGCTCTCTTTCCATCCCTTACACCCAAGCTTCAGGAAAGAATGGTCTGCATTCAGTCTCCATTGACCTAACATCCCATATGCTACATCAGACAGGATGGCTTCTTGCTCTCAGCGCACCCCCGACCTCCCTACAACCAGGGTTCCTAGGAGTCTCCTGACCTCCATCTAGAATACACCCTCTTGAGCTCTGACATGCCTGACCCTGTCCATAGCCACTGACCTCAACCTCATCTTCCTCCCTCCTTTCTGGTATCACTGGTTCTCAAACCTCCATGGGAAGGCTTGTTTAAAGATTATTGGGCTCCACTTCAGAGTTTTTGACTCAGTAGACCTGGGTTGGGGCTCTAGAACATGCCTTTTGAACAATTTTTATGCCAAAGTTGCTGGTCTTTGGGCCACTCATGGAAAAACATTGCTAGGGATGATTTTGCTTCCCCCAGCCTCACCTGCATTGGGACACTTGGCAGTGTCTTGAGACATTTTTAGTTGTTACAATTTGGGAGGTGGGGAGCTATGTTCCTGAAACCCAGTGGGTAAAGAACTGGGACCATACTGAGCATCCTAAAAGGTATGGGACAGCCACACCTCACCCCCCAAAAAGAATCATCTGGCCAAAAATATCGGTGGTGCCAGGGAACCCTTGGGCAGTCCTGCTCTGGCAACTCTCTTTGTCTGGCTGGCCTCTGGTCACTGTCTCTCTATCTGGTTGCTCCCAGCAGCCCTATGGTTTCACCTCCTACACATGTCTCAGCTGCCTTTACCTCTTTGTTTCCACTGTCCCTCCTTATTTCAGACATCATCACCTCCTACATGAATTACTTATTGCAGTGGCTTCTTAAGCAGACTTTTTGACAGTACGGTCATCCCTCCCAAATTGACTTGACTCCAGGAGCATAAGGCTGTCCCAGTTAAAGTCATCAGTGCTTCCCCTCCCCACACAGTGCCTCTGTGAGAAGACCTCAGACCCCTGGAACACAAGAGGCCTCCTAGGACTGACTGCTGAAATCTCACCAGTCGCATCTGCCTACTGCTTCCACCCTGCACCACAGGCTTCTGTCCTGCAAAGCTAAAGACAATTGCCCAAAGGTGCCACCAGCTGTCTTGTCTCCAGGCACATACTCTGTTTCCTCTCTCTAGAAGTCACTTTCTCTCTCTCTCTGCTTGGCTAATTCTTTTCCAACCTTTAAGACTCAGCCACCTCCTCCAAAGAGCCTTCTCTGACCCTCTTCACCTGCTGAGTTAAGTGTTATAGCTGTACCCATCTATTCTAATATTTATCCCACAAAAGGAGCAGAATAGCATAGTACTAAACACTATGACTCTGAACTGAAATTTCAGGATTTGAATCCCAGTTCTGATGTTTACTAGCTGTGACCTTGAATAATCTATTTGACTATCTTTGTCCCAATTTCCCTATCGGTTAAAAGGGGTTAATACGGTAGCTACCTCATTAGGTTGTTGAGGCTCAAATGAGTTACTGTACACATAGAGCACTTAGTACAGGGCTTAGCAGCTAGTGAAACATTGCATAGTGCTGGCCATTGTTATTAGTGTTCACTTGTCTATTTACCTCACTGGATTGTAAACTTGGTGAGGAGAGCACTATGTGTTTGGCTCGAGGCTTTGTACCTCAGGTAAGGATAATAGTGTCTGTTATTCTTCTCTGTCACTTCATATTGTAAAGCTATAATGATATAATGAATTTATAGAAAGTATACAGTCATCATGAAATATAAAATACTTATTTTACAACTCACTTTTTTTGTTGTTGTTTTCAATGAGCTTGAAACAAGGGGCATTAGTCTGACCTATAATTATTTGCATACTGCTCTTCATAGGAGTTAGAGACAATGTTTAGAGAGAAATAAATTTGCTGGGGCTGTGAGGAGCTAGAAAGCTAAAGGGAAATCATCTTACAGAGTTATGCTGATTAATAATCAGCGTTTTCCAAGGACTGTTCTGAATAATACTTGTTCCCAGGTGATGGCAATGTTTTGGGGGCACTGGGGAGGGGAATGGGACAATAGCCAAATAAATTTGGCAAATACTGGATTAAGCAAATCTAGACAAGTTTCTTTGTGGTAGGACTTTTCAGTCTTTAATAAGCTAATGACCACCATGAATCTCTAAGAGAGGATCTCAGATGCATCTAGGGGACAGAATTTCCCAAAATTATTTGACTTTAGAACCCTTTTCCATCAAGTGTCTTAGAAAACAGTGATTTCATGATCCAATGATTTCATGACTTTGGAAACACAGAGTGGGAAACACTGGTGCAGTCCATCATTTTTATTTACAGACGTTGAAGGTAAGGTACAGAGAAATTAAATAACTTGTCCAAAATAACTCAGTAAATTGAAAGTTAGCAGTATTTCAAAGAACAAGGAAAATTGAATGAATAAAGCACTAGATTGGAATCCTAAAGCAATTTTGTCCCTGCTCTCTGACCTTGAGCAAGTTAGATCAAAACTCTGAACTCAGCTTTTTTATCCGTAAAATAAGAGACTGGATGATATAACTTCTAAGGTCCCTTCTTACTCAAAGATGCTAATGTTCTATGGTGGGGAAGGAAGCATTCATCCCAAGAATTACTCCCTCTTTCTCTATAAAAAAGATCTTGTTGACAAAGGCCTGCCATTCCTGGCAGAATTATCCCCCTTTAATACTAACTGTTTTTTTGTCCTAAGTAAATAGAGAAACCACAGAGGACAGAACAGTGCAGAGAGAAAGGATCCAGAAATAGCTTATTCTTTCAAGGAGGAGTCAAGCAGGAGCCTCAAGCCGGCTGGAGATGTCCACTTTGCTTTTGGGAGATGCCAAAGTTGTCTCCTGAATCAAAGAGGATTTTAAGAGGATCACAAGAATTGTTTAATGTTCTCTGAGCTGCTCTCTGGCCCGGGCCCAGGAAACATTGTTATTGTAACTGAGACATCGGGGCATTTGGCAGTCTTATGTTCTTGTTTGGCCTGGTACATCTCTTTATTTATTAAAGCCTCTGGGCTCTCAGGCCATGGTTCAGTGTATTAATTTATGTAGTTTGTCTCCCTAGAGAAAAGACCAATTTGAATACCTCCAGCTTCATTATAACTCAGTTTGCCACCGAGATATTAACTCTGAAGATTTTTCTTTCCTCTTCTTTCTTATTAAGTCTGTAAAAGATATTTAGGGCCCATGTTAGGCAGAAGGTCAAAGTCCCATACCTTCCCTTTCAAATGCCACTCCCTTCACTATGAAGAATAGGATTCTCAGAGTGGGGTTTTTATGATTTTTAAATCATTATCCGAGGACATAAATTTTTATTGATTTTTAAAGACAAGAGGAGAGAGAGAGAGAGAGAGAGAGAGAGAGAGAGAGAGAGAGAGAGAGAGAAACATCAATGTCAGAGAGAAACATTGATTGGCTACCTCTTACATGCACCCTAATCAATATCAGACCCACAACCTAGGTATATGCCCTGACCAGGAACTGAACCGGCAACCCTTCAGTGCACAGGACATCACTCCAACCAACTGAGTCATACCAGCCAGGGCTGACTCTCAGTTTAATTCAACCAGTTGTAAGTTAATTCAACAAACCAAATATTTGCATTCTAATTAAATGCAAGCCATTTGCTAGTGTGAATTAAATAAGACCCAGTTTCTGACTTTAAGAAGATAGGAATATACTGGGGAGCAGATGTGGACACAAACCTCTGCAGAGGAGTGTGGCAGGTGCAGAGTTAAGGGTGAGTACTAAGAAGGATGTGGAGGAGGGAGTGGCATCCCTGCCTAAGAGGCACAGAGTGAGGGGAAATTTCTGGAGAAGGGCGCTTGGCTTGGGTCCTGAAAGATGGACACGAGTTTGCCAAATGTAGATAAGTGTGTGTCCTAGCCTGGGTTGAGGCATGATGAAGTAAAATAATATTCCATGCTTGGGGAACCTCAAATAATTTCAGTTGGCTCAAGCATGGGATGAGTGAGAAGAGGTGTGGAGGCGAGAAAGGGGCCAGATCATGGTGAACCTTGATCTTTAAAAATAATTTGCAAAACACCAGAAACTCTATAAGCAAGGTATAAAGACAGATTTTCCAAGAGGACTTTGTAATAATTGGTTCTATAAAGTCAACCTTTGTTTCTTAAAAATGTTTGGTCATATCTGATTTAATGAGCATCATTCTCAAATATGACAGTCCAGGTAAGGCCATGGTTGTATAACTAATGTTCACAATTATGTCCTGCTAACAAGAAAGACTGATCATTTTTAAACCTTTTCAGATCCCCATATTGCCAATAAAAGAGAATACTTAATAATTCTTGAATTCTAGAGTAGAGAAAAAAATAAAATGTGTCATTTATGCTTATAAAAGCAAAATTTATTAAATTGTTATGAGTTTAGAAAGCTTAAACAAAAGACACCTTAAAGGTTTCCTTATATTCAAAAACTATCAACAATATTCTAACACAATCGTTCTTTTTTTAAATTCTTTATTGTTTAAAGTATTACATATGTCTTCTTTTTCCCCCATTGACCTCTCCCTGGCCTCTCCCACTGCCCAGTACATGCCCTCACCCCTCTACTGTCTGTGTCCATTGGTTATGCTTATATGCATGTATACAAGTCCTTTGGTTGATCTCTTACCCCCACACACACCCTCCGCTGACTTCCCTCTGAGGTTTGACGGTCTGTTCAATGCTTCTATGTCTCTGGAACACACAATTGTTCTTTATCATCCAGTCCTTGTAATTAATTCCTGTTCTGCTCATCTTGGGTCAGCAATCTCATGAATTTATCTGTTGTTGTTGTCTTTTTAAAAAAATATATTTTTATTGATTTCAGAGAGGAAGGGAGAGGGAGAGAGATAGAAACATCAATGATTAGAGAGAATCATTGATTAGCTATCTCCTGCACACCCCACACTGGGGATCAAACCATGACCTCTTGGTTCATAGGTCGACACTCAACCACTGAGCCACTGCGGCAGGGCTTGCCTGTGGTTTACTATTGTCCTGGAGACCCTGACTCAGTCCACTTGTCTCTAAGTTGTTGAAGTGAGGCCTTCAGAAGCCTGTGCCCAAAAGTACCTGCTAAGTCCCTTTCCCCGGGGCCCTGAGACTGTCCTTCGTTGAAGAGTGGAGCAGGCAGGACTTCTCAGAGAAGCAGCAGAGTAAAAGAACACTTACCTGTAGATGACAAAAGACTCAACATGGTTGTGGTTATATTTTTACTACTGACCATTTTCAAATGTGAAAGGCCTGATGAAAGTGTATTACAGGAATAATGCATCTGACAGCAAATTTGGATGTTTCTATGGTGTGTACCACAAAATAAAGACAATCCAGAGCAAGTTTTATAGTATCTATAAACATAATGATTAATACTAGTTTTTAAGAGGAGTAGATAGTGCATCTAATTTTTAAAAATAGATGAATATAATCTTTACAGAGAAAAACATCTTCAGGTATAAAGCGTATAATAATCCTGAGACATAACATACCATTAACATTAAGCACATAGTTAGAATGAAGCAAGAATATCTTGAGAACATCAAGTCAAGAGATTCAGAGTGTCTGGAGTAGGTTCTAAACTGCTGAATATTAATAAAACTCCAGAAGTAAGGCAGGTGAATCCTCATTTGAAAACCACTGGCCTGGATGCTACATTCAAATTAAAGAAGTAAAGTTGTGATCAAGTTAACACTTAAAAAATGAGTGAAATTATGACTAATAACACTATACTGTTGTTATCTGATATCAGACACAGCAGCATCAGGAGCCTGATAAATGAAAATACGTCATGGACAGCGAGGGCACTGACAATTCTCCAGGAACTTCCCATATAGCACATCATTTCAAAATACTTATATTAATAGCATTTTCCCCATACAAATTTAACCTGAGGAAGTAAGTATTTTTTCTGATTTGACAATGTTTTTCATGCACCTCATCAACAGTAACATATCAAATAACCCTAATTATCTCTAGCACTTCTCTTTTTACAAAGTGAAAGAATAAATCGTTTGTAATTTTCTGGGGACCCTCTGGGAAATTTTAAGAGATATTATTTAGGGTTCAATTTAGAAAGACAAAATATGGAAAGTTGTCAAGAAATCTGAAGATAAGATCATGAGTTACAGAGAATAGTACTTGGTGATCAATTTAATTAAAGTGACAATAACATTTTAAAAAATAAATATAGAAGGTAGCATGATGGTAAAGAACAAAGCAAAAAAGACTTTGTTCTCTTAAATAATCAGGGTCATGTCAAAGTCAACATAAAACACAGGACATGATTCTTATAATACACAGAAACTTTGTTTCTGGGCAGATTACACACAAGGTAAGAGTCACCTCTTATAACCTCTTATCAAGAGCAGACCCATAACCTCAGAATTTTTGTCATTTTAATTGAGAGAAAGCCAAATTCCAGTTTTGTATCTCTACAATTGACACCCTTTGGTGTTTTGAAATTTTATGAAGATATCATAAAACTTAGCCAACTTTGACTGTGGCAAGTAAAATTCCCTTTCTGCAAACTTTCTACAACTTTTTATATCTTTTTATTCAGTTTTTTTTCATAAACTCTATTTTAGGACAAAACCACTCTTTTTTTTTAACAATAACAAAAACACATTCTCCTTGGTATAATTTCTCAAAGTGGCAAAAAATGAACAAAGTTATTCAGACACAAAGATGTAATCAAACAGGAACTTTAGGAATATTCAGTTTATGTAAGTGCTTACTTATCTCTAAGACAATGAAAATAGAACTCTTTTAAGAGATTTTGTAATCTATTTTGGTAATACCATCTACATATAGGAATATATTTTTAACTAACAGACAAATAAACATGCAGATATAGGTAGAGAGCTTATAGCTTCAATTTTAAAATTGCAGCCATGGGTCAAGGATAAACCCAGAAATATCAAACTCACTGGTTCGTATCAAAGAGTGGTTCTCTTCTCATTGTGCACAAATTCTTAATTGATTGGAGCTCAAAATAGACAAATTGACAAACAAACAGGAAAGAGTAATAAGCCAAACTATTGACCGTCTCTTGCCCAGCAGAGACAAGGTCCATCCATTTACAGAGATCACTAATGGCCAGACCAAAAGCTCACCCTAGAATCCAAGCAAGTACTCAAAATAATCACAATCATTTTCTGACCGTACTATTAATGGACAAGAGTCTGGAACATAGGACAAGGCAGATTCTCTATTGGGTCCCCAGATCACCAGTCAAGAAGAGAACACAGAGGTCTAAGTGCTGGTTATTTGGGTGGAGTAAATGATGACCAGAAGGAGAGGCCCAAAGCCAACCAAGTCATGACACCAAACTGTCAAAGACAAAATGTGCTGGGCAATTAAGGAGATGAGTTTATTTATGCAATTGCAATAATTAATGAGGAATCACAAGGAAAAGGAAGGGTATCTAGGGTTTCATAATATCACATAACAGAATAATTCAGATGGGGAGGGGAGGGGTTCTTTGCCTTTAGCTGTTTTCTGGAACACAAAAGGGTGGAGATTTCAGAAAATTAAAGAGTAGAAGAATTTCAGAAAACAAAAAGATAAGAGGATTTTTTTTTCAACTCTTAATGTTTCCTCAAGTATAGAGATCAAAGTAAGCCATGGTTATTATTATTTTAGTGGCTTTTGACTTTGGCATCATACCACAATGATCACTGTAATCCATTATAAGATGGATTTTTTTTTTTTTACTATAAGACTTTTTTTTTTTACCATTTATAAGTCAAACACTAATATTTAAAGGTACCTTATCTTTTAAAAACAAAACTGCAGACAGAGTCAGCGTCATCCCCGCTCACTTAATTGGCTACATGGAAGGGAACAGCTTATGCAAAGGCATTTACAAACATCAGGGCACTGAGAGTTGGCTCACATGGAGAGAGTGTGAAGTGAGGAGGGCCAGGGAAAAGTGAGGCCGGAGAGATGGCCAAGGGCAGGTGTGGAGGGCCCTTGAGGCCTCTCTCACAGTTAGAACCCAGTCTAGAGGGATGAGTGAAGGGTTTGGAATTAGGGGTGTGATGCCACCTTGCTAAGAGCCTGATCCTTGTGGTCAAACTCTCTGGCTTTGGATCCAGATGTTGCCACCCACTGGCTCTACGATTCTGAGCAACGTAACCTCCGTGCACTTCAGTTGTCAAACGATGTGAAGAGCATCGGTTTTGGAATTTTGTAATATAAGTACTCGGAATTATTTTTGGCATGTAGAATTAGCTATCATGACTACCAGGACCTCAATCGTTGCTACTTTTTTATGTTCTTTTGGGCTAAGTGTTACTCTCTGAGAGCACTGACAAGCAGACCTCCAATATTCCCCTGTAGGAGTGGCTCAGGGACCCCAGTCCGGTTAGATGTTGTGGGGTGGGTAAGGTTTTGACTTGATATAACTACATAACTGCATAGCTATATAGGCAAGAGTGACTAAAGTCAAGTGATCAAATTAAATAATGGATTTTTGGAGATTGGGCTGTGGGTAAAGTCTGGCCAGTGCCACCCTTATTGTGTGGGGTGGGCAGGACATAAGCCTGACTAAGGGCTATGGCAATGGCTTGCACTGTATAGCTCCAGGGAGCTGCTTTTTACATCAGTATCTTCCCAGTGGCCCTGCAGTGAATCTGGGGAACGCAGGTCAAATGAGCAGGCAGAGGGCTGAGGGCCTAAATACTGTAGGTCTGAGGCTTGGAGTGCACAGAAAGTCACAAAGCAAAAGCAGAGCTTTGAGTGTGTTTATCAAAGTGTGTCATCAAAATATGGGAGATTCAACTCAGCTTCCTCATAAGAACAGACACACAAAAGTAGATTTTAAGATTCTTTTTTTGTTTGTGTTTAAATAGCTCAACATATTTTAAAAGCAAACTTACAGGAACAGCACAGAAGACAGACAGCATTAAAAACGTGTACTTGCAGCCCAGGGCAGTGTAGTAGCTCAGCTGGTTGGGCATCACCCGGTGCTCTGAAAGGTTGCCGGTTCAATTCCCAGTCAGGGCACATGCCCGGGTTGCCCGTGGTCAAGCCAAATTTTTGTCTAGAAAAATTTAGCAGTCTTATTTATATTGTTATACAGTTGAACTGCTGAAACTTGCTCAATGAAACATTTTGACTTACACGAATGCTTTACGTCCCCGCATTTATATTTAAAAATTCACACACAAATGAAAATGGAAAACCTGCCTATACCTGATTTCTGTCCCCTATTTCCCACTTGCAATCAAATATTTAGGTACCTTTTGACCCACGGAATAAAAATACCTGATGTTCAGAACTACCTAAAACAGGAAGAAGAGAATGTTTCCATCACAGTGGATTCTTAAGCATGTGTTCCACCTCGCGGCATACTGGCTGGATGTCTTTGGCATAGTTGTTACACGTTTGGCATGGGCAGCACACAGGTTGGTGTCTTCAAAAAGGCCAACCAGACAGGCCTCACTTGCCCCTGCAGAGTCCCAATAGCTGCCCTCTGGGAGGCAGAACTGTTTTAAGTTCTGAGCAATTTCTCACACCAGATGCTGGAAGGGAAGTTTGCGCAAGTACCATGGTACCACGCCTGTAACGATGTGTTTTCTTCACCCTCCAGTAGAGGGCACACTCTTACCAAAGAGGGCTGTTGTCATCAGTTGATTTCTTGGTGCTTTACCCCTGGTGGATTGGGGGGCAGTCTGCTTTATATGAGCCATGGTATAGGGACCTGGTTACGTACCCCCCTTCTCCTTGGGCTGGAGTTGGGCGAGCTAGAGGCAGCGCTGGGGTTAGAGGGTGATGGTAGCTGCCAATTTTAAGATTCTCGTTTGACACAGAGATTGTTCCAAACTTTCATTAGCAATGCCAACCTGATTTGCTTCTAATTCTCAGCCCAGGTGAGCTGGTGAGTTATTATAGAGCATAAAGTCTCTCAAATTACTGTGCAAGCGCCTGCTGGCTCCAGGCAAGGGCCCCCAGCATGTTCAAAGCCAATTCTGCTCCCCACCCCACTCAAGAATGGGACTCCTGGGGCCTAGGACACGTCTGAGAGAAAGGTAGCAGGGACCACCATCTCTTGAAGTCATACAGGCAAAATACCCATTCTTTTCATAATTGACATGGATGCAATTCATAGACTGAAACGTTAGGAAGAAATGTCACGCACAACTCACCCCTCAGCTCCTGCAACCGAAGAGAGGACAAAGGAAAACACAGAACCCCGGACAATTATGGCAGAAGCATCCATATAAAATTGCCTCTTTCCAGGTTCATCTGGGTAGTGTCACAGTTTGCTTTGCAGCAGGGTCGAGCCTTGCTTCCTGGGGCAGGAATGTTTTGCACAAATGGATTGTTCGTACCGCAGGGAGTTGAAGTTTACTCAATCACTGTGAGAGCCATGGCTTTCAGAGTTTTTGACCGTGACCCAGTGTAAGAAATGCACTTTGTATTATGACCCAGTGCACACATCTATAACGGGAGCAAGGTTTCCGCGGTGTAAACACTCCCAGCATGGCTCATTACTAGCTATCAGCCTGGTGCCCCTGAACCGCTGAATATGGACTTGAGAAGAGGTGCACACAATTGGCTGTCAGCACACAGCTGTCACACACACGTAACAGCAACAACAACGACAGCAATTATTCAGCCTGCTGAGCTGGGAAACCTGTAAATTCGTAAAAGACCACCACCCAGCATAGTCAATGTGCAATGCCTGAAGGTGTTCTTTACAGAATGTCCAGGTCTTCTGTGGGCCTCTCTCAGTAGACACGCCCTTTTATAATTTAGTCTTCTGTTGGGGATTTTCCAGGACAGGTGGGCCCCCTAGTTTGTCACCGCCTTCTCTGATTTTATTCTAATCCCTCTTTGCTTCAGCCCAGATGATATTTTTCTTGGAAGCAGTTTTTACAAAGCACCAAAAAAAAAAAAAAAAGGAAAAGATTAAGTTTGCTACCTAAAGAGTGAAGGGTGTGTGTGTGTGTGTGTGTGTGTGTGTTAAAATTTACATGACTCTAGGTATTCAAAACAAGTGGAATGGACAATGGTAGTTTTCCCATAGGCCTTAAGTTATTGTGCAATAGAAGAATTGCTGAATAACAAACCGCCCTACAAGTCAGTGGCATTCAACAATGAGCATTTATTTCTGACATCTGAGCGTAAGCCCATTAGATTCTGCTCTTGCTTAACTGGGCTTAATTTGCTGTTTGTGGAGCTGCTGGAGGCTGCACTGTGAACTGGGTGTGGGTGGGGCAGCTTTCCCCACACAGCCCTGGCCATCTCCTGGGCCATGGGCCAGCAAGATGGGAGCATTCCTTCTCCTGCCAATGGCAATAGCTCACAACCCAGGAGGAAGTCTGATGTGGGCTGGATGTGAAACTTCAGGGGCAGAAGCAGATTGTGGTAAACTGAATGAGGATCCTCCCAAATACTGACAGTCTAATCCCTGGCACCTGTGAATGCTGCCTGATATGCAGAGGGGCCTTTGCACCTATGATTGTTAATGTTTCTTCGATGGGAGGTTACCGTGGATTATCGAGGTGGGCCTAAATATAATCGAAAGGATCCTTATAAGACAGAGGCAAGGATGTCAAAGCAGGAGAAGGTGATGTGGTGACAGGAGCAAAGGCTGGAGTGATGAGACAGGCAAGGGGTGCGCAGCCTCCACAGCCGGAAGAGGCCAGGAACGGATTCGCCCAGGCCCTCCCGAAGGACCAGCTCTGCTGACACCTTGATTTTAGCTCCTTAAGATTCACTTTGGACTTCTGACCTCCGGAACTGTATGATAACAAGTTTGCAGTTATTTGTTACAGCAGCTATTGGAGACTAATGTCAGGCTAGTAATGCAATCTTATGTGGGATTAAAGCTAGCTTCCTTTTTTTTTTTTTTTTTTTTGCATATAATGTCACTTAAGCATTGTAATTGTTTTTAAAAGTATGCTTGTTATTTTTAAGGTATGTCCTGAGTGAACATTTGGCATTCTCAAGTGTGATTTGACCCCATATGGTGACCAACTTGTCTTTCAAAAGAAGGTATCTTTGCTTTAAAGATGAAAAGTCAGTGAGTGATGTGTTCCGAAAAACCGAAATGTTCATACAAGCAACTGTAAGCACAGCTTTAAAAATTATACATGATGGAGCAACGATTTTTACTGTAGGAGAGTTGGGGGTCTCCATAGGGAATTTCGCAGTTACCTGTGCCCCTCCTCCCTCCTCAGTTTTGCTGTGAGAAGCCAGGAAGTCATGATAAACATAGAAAAGATGGGGACGGAGAAGGAGGAAAGAAAGGGAGCTGCAGACCTCGGAGCAAGACGCTCTGGAGCAGCAGTGTGGTGTGATCAGGTAGGTAGAGGGAGAAAGGGGAGTTTTGTTTTTATATATATATATATATATATATTGCTGTAAATTGTAGAAATATATTTGGATCCTCTTTAAAGTTTTCAAGAACTGCAGAGTAAGGATATAAGCGACTTGGGGATTTCTTCTGGTTGTTGGAAGATACATAGCACATATCTAGGATGTTATTTGAATCCTTCCTCACGGTTACTTTATCGTTTAGGAATGCTTTAGTTTGCAGGTGTTAGAATGTGGACCAATAATACCTTAACAAGGAAGGATTTGTTTTCCTCATATAACAAGGAGCCTGGAGGTACATAGTGTGGGAATAGTTCCTCAGGGATCCAGGCTCTTTTCATCTTGTACTGAATCTGAGTGGCTTTTAAGCTTAGGCTTATGTCTTGCTTGAATGATGGCTGCTGCCATTCCAGGCATCATATCCCCATTCAAAGGCAGGAAGGACAGGGTAGCCAAGGTGAGGACCTATCTTCGGCTACCTTTCTATTAAAAGGGAACAAGTTATCTTTCCCAGAATCCCCCAGCAGACTCTCCCTTAGATCTCATGTACCAAGACTAGGTTACATGCTGTCCCATCTTCTTGTAGAGTTGAGATGGAAAAAGCAAGAATCTGGCTTCCCATACTCTGTAGTCGACTGTAGACAGAGAATGAGACAGGGAATGGCTTTGGATGGCCATCCAATGATGTCTGCTGCAAGTACCCAGTCTCCTCTGTATTCAAGGGGCTCCAAACTGGTGGGCAGCAGCTTTGGGAACTCAGCGAGGGCCACAACTCTTTGTCCCGAGGTCGACTCTCCAGAGAAAAAGCCAAAACTGCCGGCATTCCTCTCACAGTGGACTTCACAGTGCTGAGGCAAATACGCGTCTCCTGGGCCGCCTGGCGGAATTTGCTATAGCAGTGGTCAGCAAACTCATTAGTCAACAGAGCCAAATATCAACAGTACAACGATTGAAATTTCTTTTGAGAGCCAAATTTTTTAAACTTAAACTTCTTCTAACACCACTTCTTCAAAATAGACTCGCCCAGGCCGTGGTATTTTGTGGAAGAGCCACACTCAAGGGGCCAAAGAGCTGCATGTGGCTCGCGAGCCACAGTTTGCCAACCACGGTGCTATAGGAATGGATAAGTAGGTCAACACTTGATAAGTCTGCTGGATCGTTTTCCTAAGTTCTTGGATTCCTTCCTCTCAGAATATGAAGGTATTTGGCATCTCCCTTTATCAGAACTTCTTCACAGGCTTTCAAGGCCGACTCTAGAACCAGGCTATCTGATTTGAGTCTCAGCTTTACCACTTACAAGCTGCATGTGGGAAGTTGTTGGACTAAGTTCCTCAGCTTCCTCTTTTATAAGTAAGGCGATAATACGTACCTCAAAGCATATTCTTAGGATTCAGTACCTTATACTATAAAAGCATGCGAAACAGTGCTTGCCACCTAGTGAGGGCTCTGTTGGTGCCAGCTAGCATTGTTATTTACGCTGGCCCCCGTGAGTCTAGGTTTCAGCAGCCAACTGAGCAGTGCTGCTCCCACTGGTCCAATGAGCCTGGAATTTTGGTAACTGCCTCCATACCAATAGAGTCAGCTGGATCTGAAGCATGTTTTTCCTTCTTTGGTCTAGAATTCTCAGAATCCCTCACCACATGTATTCCCCAGATTTTTGCTTTTATAAATTAGCAGAAACTCACAATTCCTGTGATGGGTTTGTCTTTTCAACTGGTCTCCTGAGGCGTGTTAGGAACCTCATCACTGCCTTCCTTTGGCAGGGAGGCCAACACCGGGCTCCAGGGGTGTGGACTACATTAAGTCAGCTGATTGCTCATCTCTCCATTCAGTCCTCAGGGTCCTATTCTGGCCTAGTCAGTGCCCTCGGTTTCAAATAAGAGGATGTTTAAGCTGTGAATTGAAGTGATTTTGTAATTCAGCAACCCACAAGGTCAAACTTCATTTTCAGTTTTTACCTATTTTAGTCCCCA
This sequence comes from Cnephaeus nilssonii, assembly GCF_951640355.1. Taxonomy (NCBI): domain Eukaryota; kingdom Metazoa; phylum Chordata; class Mammalia; order Chiroptera; family Vespertilionidae; genus Cnephaeus; species Cnephaeus nilssonii. The sequence goes on along the minus strand of NC_137081.1, from coordinate 77,431,254 downwards.
GCTGCTAGGGAGGGGAATGTGTTGTTATTGTTGTTGTTTGTCTGTTTTAGAACTCATAGAAAATCCCTGGTATGCATGTGCTTTGAGCTGAGGACTTGGGAATTTGAGCTAAGATATAAGGAGTTAGAGCTCATCATTCTCTTTCTTTAAGCTGTCCAATTCCATTAAACAAAACAGTCTTACTCCTATCGTCCTCAGCTGCTACTTGGTCTCTCCAAAGCTTAATTTCAACGGCTACTTCATTTTAGGTGATAATTTAATATTTTGCTACTGTATGCCACTGGCTACCTGCATCAAAACCCTTTAGTCTGATTAAGGCTGGGTTTTCAACCCCCAGCCTTAATCAGACTAGATAACCCATCCCTGATTTCTTCTGTTTCCCTGCGGGCTTGTGCCTCTTGATTCTAATGCAAGCATGTCAAACTTAAAGGCTAACATGGGCCAAATAAGTGAGGCATGCAGCCCGTGGGCCTTGAGTTTGACATGCTTGTTCTGATGTATCAGTCAGGCAACTTAACTACAAGCAACAAAAGCTTACTCTGACTGATTCGAGAAGAAAAGGAATTTATTTAAAGGCAAGGTGGAATCAGGCTCAGAGGCACATGCATTTGGAAACAACTTCTAAAATCATGTCGTAGCACTGGGAAGGTGAAGACACACTACCCCTACCACCATAAAGTAGACACCTGAGCTGACATTATCAACACCATGCGTCAGTCCCTGGGTACCACTCTAGCAACGCTGTCCTAAAAACGCCATCACCCATCTTCACCATCAGAGGCTTTACCTTCCACCAGGATTACGTAGTAAATAATTCCCAAGCCAGGATTACATAGTAAATAATTCCTGGTCCTGGGCAGGAAAAATACAATTCATTTGTTTATTTCACAGGAAACCTGCTCTAAGACCGAATCCCCTGGGTCCCAGCTTTATTAGAGTTACACACAATTGTCATTTTGTTGCTTGCTTATAATTTTCCTACAATTTGAATAGGTCCAAAAATGTGGTTTGTGTATAGAACATTAAATATCCTCCTTAGTTCCTAGTGTACTCTTTCAGAGTAGTTTCTGTCCTGAGGTTCATCTCTTTTTGGTCTCCTGTGGTGGGAAGCATAGGATAGTGGGAAGATTTTAGGGCAGGCTCTGGAGTCAGGAAATCTTTGGAGTCAATCCTGACTCTGGCCCTAAATAACGGTGCTTATCAGTGGGCATATTGCCTAACTTTTAAAAGTCTTGGTTTATTATTTAAAAACTAGAGGAACGGTGCACGAAATTCATGCACTGGGGGAGGGGGGGTTGTCCCTCAGCCCAACCTGCACCCTCTCCAATCTGGGACCCCTCAGGGGATGTCCAACTGCCTGTTTAGGCCCGATCCCACAGGGATGGGACATCCCTTTCACAGGACTTCTGGCTCCCAACTGCTTGCCTGCCTGCCTTTCTGATTGCCCCTAACCGCTTCTGCCTGCCAGCCTTATCACCCCCTAACCACTCCCCTGCCAGCCTGATCGATGCCTAACTGCTCCCCTGCCAGCACTATCATCCCCAACTGCCTTCCCCTGACAACCTTGTCACCCCCAAATGCCCTCCCCTGCATATTCCCTCTTTATTAGATAGGGTTTTTTTCTTTAACTTATTGGACAGCCCTAACTGGTTTGGCTAGGTGGATGGAGCATTGGCCTGCAGACTCAAGGGTCCCAGGTTCGATTCCGGTGAAGGGCATGTACTTTGGTTGGGGGCACATACCCAGTGGGGAGTATGCAGGAGGCAGCTGATCAATGTCTCTCTCTCATAGATGTTTCTAGCTCTCTATCCCTTTCCCTTCCTCTCTGTAAAAAAAATCAATAAAATATATTTTTTAAAAAAAGAAACATTTAAGATTCCTCCATATCTGCCTGGCTGGTGTGACTCAGTGGTTGAGACCCCAGGCTGCGGCCGCTGGCAGGGGATCGTGCCGTGGGGGTGCATGCCCCTGCCAGGCTGAGACCCCAGCCCAGGCTGCCGCCCCTGGCAGGAGATCGTGCAGGGGGTGGGGTGGGGAGGGGGGGTGCGTGCCCCTGCCAGGCTGAGACCCCAGCCCAGGCTGCCTCCACTGGCAGGGCATCGGGCCATGGGGAGTGAATTTGTTTTTGTTTTTTATAAAGGGTCAGGAGGGCCTCTGGGCAGCATTCCACCTGGCTGCTTACTCTGCAGGCGCTCAGCGGCAGCCCTCCCTGAGACTAGGGGACTCCGGCAGGGCTGAGAGGATTGGGCGCCGCCATCTTGTGGCTATGGGCACCGCCATTTTTGTTGCGCAGTGATAGTTAATTTGCATATTACTCTTTTATTAGAGAGGATGGGTATAGTAAAATCTGCTCTAAGAGTTGTTATGAGAAGAATATAATTCACATGGAACTTAGTAAGAGATGCTGAGAAACAATGGACTTGATTGAGTGGACACAGTTATGCTTTGCAAGTTTGTAATAGAGCAGTTATCTGAAGCAGTTAAAAATGGAGAGAAGTGGAACGAACTTAGCAATACCAACAGCCACTGATACACTGCTGCAAAGTAACCCCAAATATCCTTCTTCTATTAACCTAACACCTGTTCAGAAGGGATGGAAATGTTAAAAGATGAATCACTGTTTACCAGGTAAGCGTCAGCTGCCAGGGCTTTCCCTATTGAAATCCCACTGTGTTATTTCTTACCCTCTAAGTTGGTGATGAATTCTCTCTTGAGAGGAAATGATGAAATATACAAATCCATCCCAGTAAGCATCTTTATGTCTACAAGAAGTGTCCTTTAGCAATTATTACTATAAATTAAAATCTTAACTCTGGAGCAGAGGTTGGGTGGGACACGCTAGGAGGCAGCGGCACCTCTGCTGGAGTTATCCGGGCTGAGCGAGGATTTCCAGAACGTTTACAGCCCGTGGCCTGCAAGCCCAGGTGCGCAGGTGTCCTTTAAAGCCTTGTCCCTGGCCTGATTTTGAGTTGATCCTGCCCTTGAACTCTATAGACTAAGGTGACTGTGGATGTGTAGTTTCATCTTTTGTGTGTGGCAAATGATGAAGCCAACTATCTCAGATTTTGAAATGGTTTTGAAAAACTGAGGAAGATGAGAAAAGTGAGTTTTTCCATCCATTGCAATTAGTCTGGGATCCACTGTCACTTGCTCTCTAAAGCATAACTCACCGGTGAAAAATGCTCATCCTGTATGTAAATTTAAAAAATAGCTGCCCTTGAAGATGAACGAAATTTTCTAGGCTCTCACTCTGTTGTAATTGTGGAAATGCAGGAACTGAAAAACAGTACAAATCCGGCTCCTTTGGAATGACGGGCCTGGTGGTTTGGGACAGAGCCATCATCAGGGACTGCTCAACTGAGGGTCAAGCCAGATCCATTTTCAAAGTCAGTACTTCCCTCTCCTTCCCCTGAGCCCCTTGTTTTTTCCTCTGCAGACTACATGCTCTCCTCTTGGAAAGCCAGGATTTAATAATATTTGTGACTCAGATAATTCAGCAACTGAAATGAAAAAAAATCACCAGGTGGAGTAAGACCAATTATAGTCATTATTCAAAAAATCGGAAAAACAAAGATGTTCCAAACATGTTGGATATTTTAAAGGCTATGAATGAGATTACACTTCAAGTTATTGGATGGTCACCTGGAGGCAGACCCATTCACACGAGGAAAAGGCATAGTTCACATTGAGATACAGTGTCTGTAATATCCCAGGCACTTCAGCAGGAATTTGCATTCCAAGAAGACAGTTCCCTTGAGAAAGAATACAGGTCTTGGGTGTCTTCTCCATTTTCTAGTCCGGAAACTTCAAAGTTTGGACATCACATTTCACAGTCAGAAGGACAGGGAACTAAAAGAAGACTGACAAACACAAAAGGTGTTGTGCCCAAGGTGTGAACAATGCAAGCGGTACTTACAGAAATATGCCGCGTGACTTCCACTACATGTTAATCTTCTGTTAATGAAACCGAATGAAGTCTGTACACCAGGATGTGTTAGTGCAGAGGTCTGAAAGGCTTGACTCTTAAGAATACTTGTCTCTGGTTTTGGAGGATCCAGCAGTTAACTGGTTACTGATGATAATTAGGTGTATTGATATTTTTTTCATGTATGGTAATGTTACTGAAAGCTGAATAAACACATTGAATGCTTTTCCTAAGAGCAACATAGTAAATGAATTAACGTTTCTTATAAGAAAACAGTTGGCTCTTACTCTAAGGCAGTGGTTCTCAACCTTTCTAATGCTGAGACCCTTTAATACAGTTCCTCATGTTGTGGTGACCCCCAACCATAACATTATTTTCTTTCTTTTTTTTTCATAAAATTATTTTCGTTGCTACTTCATAACTGTAATTTTGCTACTGTTAATGAATCATAATGTAAATATCTGTGTTTTCCGATGGTCTTAGGCTCTACAGCAGCGGTTATCAATCTGTGGGTCACGACCCACAGGTTGAGAACCGCTAGCAGGGTCACTAAGACCATCGGAAAACACAGATATTTACATTACGATTCATAACAGTAGCAAAATTACAGTTATGAAGTAGCAACGAAAATAATTTTATGGTTGGGGTCACCACAACATGAGGAACTGTATTAAAGGGCCCCGGCATTCGAAAGGTTGAGAACCACTGCTCTAAGGTAACAGAAACAATTTTAACGAATTAAGAAATTAAGTAAGCTAAGTCTGTATTATACCAATCAACAAATGATAGTATGTTTGAGTTTCTTTGAAAACAATTTAATAAAGAAGTTATGAGATCCTAGTTTAAGAGCCTTTGGATCTTTTCAAATTTGGTGGTGATCTGGTTAACTGGCCTTCAGGACCTTTGAGATTTTCAAAGAATATATTTTTTTCATTAAGATAGTCATAGTTTGAATCATTTAGGTTCAGCCTCCTAAAAATTCTTCCTGAAAGTGGTAAAGAATTATTCTTGGAAAGTGATTTGATAAATGCTAGTATTTAAAGAATCTTCTTCATAAGTTTTGCCTGTACTTGCTATATAAATATCTATGCCTATAATTTTATTACTTGTGTTCCTTATTACATTTTTACTGTTCCTTTGTAAACAGAATGTAAAATAAAATGTGCGTTTGTAAACTTGAAAACAAATAAAATCTTGATTCTGTAAGAAAAACAATTGAGATAGTATTAATTTCCCTCAAAGACATTGCAAGTATATTACTTATACAAGTAAATGGTATATATAATACAAACATATTTGTATTATATGAAATACGTAAAATGTGTGTACATGTGAATATTATATTTTTATACTTTCTCTATATACACATACACATTCATAAAAATCCTGAAATAATAATCATCTGTAATGTCTTCTATAGCAGTGGGTCTACAAAGTATAAATAATTGACATCTTTCAGAAATCTGTAGGCAACCAGGTGGTACAAGTATTAACTATCCATGAGACTTGGCTTCAAAGCAAATCAATTAGGATCAGAATCTGTACCTTCCTTATCCAAAGCACAGAAAGTCCTGACCACCAGATGTCACCATTCTTCTATTTCCCTCCAATGCCAGAAGAGTTAGAGACAGTATTTTCTTCCAAGGGACCGAGGGAAATACGTGCCTCCCAATATTCCGGGATTTCACCAAAAGGTCTTATTAAGAGGAATCCTTCTGCCCATGCAGATTTCCCGTGGTTCTTGGGCATCACCTGGACAGTTTCTGGCAGCTGAGGATCCAACTGGCTGATAATTTGGGGCCCATCTGATCAGAAAATGTTAAAGCCACTTCCTCCAGTTTGAAGTTAAAGGTAGACTGACTTGCTGTGCCTGGAGCTAGCTCAACAGAAGAGAGGCCACAGGGCGTTTCCTACTAAGATCCTGGAGTCAGGAGACTTCCCTAATTAGCTAGGTGGCTTGAGAGCTCACTTACAAAATGAGGGAGTTGGACTAAGTCATTTCTAGGGTCCCAAAATTCCATGATTCTTTGTTTTTAAATCCTCTGCTGGGGGAAAGGGGGAGGAGGGTATGAGGAAGGTCAGCAGGGTGGGGTGACCTAAGTTCAAGAAAGATGACCCCAGGGAGGACAGTGAAATGGGGATGGAAAAATCCTGCAGGGAACAAAAGGGAAAGTTGCACATAAACTCTCATACAGTAACCTGACATAGTGACTGGAACATGGCCTGCAACTTGCTGGGGCTAGAAACCTTGTCATTTTCACCCCTAAGTAACCCACCAGGCCACTCTCCTTGTATTCTAATACCTTTAACAATGAGCTGTAATGCTTAGTGATGTGAATGTACACATTCTCTCTCCTGGGCTTGGCTGGATTTAATGTCATGTCAGTCAATGTTCTTTGTGGTGCTTTCAGGACATGGGATGTGTTTTATTTCTTTTTTGAATTTACTACACTACAACGTTTAGCTAGCCTGTCTACAGTAGTCATAAAATACAGGGGTGGGAGCGGGGGGGGGGGGGAGAAAGAGAAATGGAATTCATTTATTGAGCACCTACTATGTGCTAGATGTTGTAAGTACTTTACATTTATTTTATTTCTTCTTCAAAATAACCTCACAACAAAAAAAAACACAAACAAACAAACCAAAAAACCCTCAGGAAACTAAATTCATATGGTTAAGTGGCTTGCCCAAGGTCACCAAAACCAAGTGTCAGAAACTCACCCTGCTTCATTTAACCCATTGTACCAGGGTGGAAAGGCTCAGGGCTTGTCTGAGATGATTGAGCTCACAGTCTCCCCTCCATGGCTTCACTGCTTAGAGGCCTGGACTGCACCACTCTGGGGCACGCAGTGCCTATTAGCATTTGCACACTGCCCGTAACCTTGCTAGAATATTATTTATGGCCGGGATCAAACTGTCTTCTCTCATTTCTTCCTCCCTCTGGGCTGCGGAATAGTAAGGTTGGTAGAAGTCCTCTCCCACAGGGTTGATAATTTGTAGACGGCCCCTGAGAGGCTAGGGCGTTTCGAATTGGCTGAGCGCTCCGCCGGGGAGGGCGGGAGTTTGCCGAGCGTCCCTGGCTGGGATCCCTGCCTTCCTGAGCCGGGAGCCCAGAAGCTGGGAGAAGTTGGAGAGGTCGGGAAAGCGAGGGTTGGGAGAAATTGCGGACCGACCTCAGCCCTGGTCGGCCGAGCTTCGGAGGAGTGTCTGCCGCGTCCGGGCCGAGTGTGGCTGCGCCGCGCGCAGCCCCGCCAGGGCTGGGAGTTTGCAGACCATCCCTGCCGCCACCAGCTCGGCGGCGGCCCTGCGGCTCCGGCAGCGGCCGCGGTGGCCCCAGGCGCGATCCAGCCCTGGTAGCCGCACCGCAGACTCTGGGCGCCGCACTCCGTGCCCCACTCCGCCTAGGGCCCTGCGGGGACGGCGAGTGGTGGGTGCTCCCGGCTGCTGCCCGACAAGGAGGTGAGAACCACTGGGTCGGGGCGATCGCGTGGAAACTCGCCATCCCCGCGGGAAGATGCACGCAGAGCGGAGCGCGGAGGGCACGGGGAGCTGGGCGCGGGCAGGGAGAGCCCGTGCTGAAGGTGGCGCAGCCTGGGGCTTTGCGCGCCGCCCCGCTGCCGCTTGCGTGGGTGCCCGGGCCACGGCCGCTCTGCGGGACCGGGAGTGAAGCCGGGGACGCGCCTTGAGGCGCCCACCTGTCCGTGGCAACCCGTTTCCAGGGGAGGCTGCCGGCCCCCAGGACCCGTGGGGAAGCGGCTTGTGGGCTTTGCAAGGGACTGTCCAGAGGAGGCTTCGGTTGTGCGGGCCGGAGGCGAGCTGCTGGAGATGGCAGATGGGCGTCGGACCGCGGAGGAGCTTTGGTGGGGTCATGCTGGGGGTGTGGGCCGGGCTGGGGTCCCCCGGTCCTGGGCGCTCTGGGCGGGCTCAGCCACCGGCCAGTGAGGAGGAAGAAGGGAGGCTGGCCCCGGGCCCCAGGGGGAGCGGGATGCGGCGGGCGGGCGCTCTGGTCCGGGAGAGCAGGGTCCAGTGGTGCCCCCAGCCCTTGGGGCCGGCCGGCGGCCCGCGTTCCCGCCCGCGCTCAGGGCCAGCCTGCCTGGCCGGAGAGGCCACGGGCAGCGCGGAGTCCACACCCGCGCACACACTCCCGAGAGCATGCTCAGTGCGGGCCTGGGAACTTCCTGCCGAGTCGCGAGCGGCCCTGGCCCCCTCTCCCCGCCCGCTGCTCGCAAAGTTGGGGGCGGTGGGTGCTGGAGTCGGGGGCGCGGCCCCCGCCGGTCGCCCTTTGGCGTCCTGGTTCCGGGCAGCGCCTTTGCCCGGCCCGCGGCGCTTCTCCCTTCCGCCGCCCCCGCGGCTGGGAACTGAGGCGCGGATGTCATCCCCGCTCCCCGAGGCCAGGTCGCAGGCCGGGTGGCCAGAGGCCTGGTGGTGCGGCCGCCTGCCAGGTGGACCCGCTCCCGGTGCGCTCTCCGCGCGCACGGACCCCGTGCAGTGAGCAGACTGGGTGGAAGGGGGTGTGTGAGCGCGGGGCCCTTGGCGCACTACTCGCTGTCACGTCACACACAAAGCCTTGGTTTCATAGCCACCGCGCGGTAGAGGGAAGAGGTGCCTTTCGCTTTGGGAGCACCACCAGGGTGCTAGGTGCTTGGGTGATGCAGGAACCAGGCGTCGCATATGGTTTTCAGAGATGCCAGAGGCGAAGTTTAGGGCTCAGCACTCCTGGCACGTACTGCGAGCCCCGGCCCTGGGCTGACGCCGGTGGTGTCTGCACTGGGTTCTGGCTGACCAGTTAGGGAAGGCCGGGCACTTACGAGGCTGTGAAGTTGGGGAGGAGAAAGCTGAGGTTTGGGTGGGATTTGGGTGGGATGGCAACACTACACTTGGAAACGCTTGAAGCCAAGTGTTAGAGGCAGGAAATCATTCTAAAGAGGCAAGTGGGAAGCTGGCACCCTAAATTTTTTGGCTGTTAGGATGAGAGCAAAGCTCCCCTGTCTAGAGGTCTTTTAACTTTTCTCTAGTTACCAAGTTGAAGTCCATGTAGTCACCCTGAAGCATAGAGGCCTGAGAAATGAGCTGATGCAGGACAGGGGAGAGGGTGACCTTTGCCCCTTTTAGTGACTGGCCAAAGAGGAAAAGGAAGCTGCTTTGCTCCTTTGTTCCAGCCTGCCTTCCCGCATCTAGGCGACTTGTGACTGGAGTCATTAGCAGAAAGGAGTCTGCAGTCCGGCTTTGGGGCTTTACCAGGCGGCGCTGGTTGGTTTTAAGGCGGGCTGCAATGGCAGCAGGGCTGAGGGGCTCGCCCAGATCTGCCAATGGCATCTGCCATTCAGCCAGTGCTGCACAGCAGCTCATGGCCTTTTGAGTCTCCTCAGCAGTGCGCATTTCAAGTGCTGTGTGTGTGTGGAAGTGTGAATACAGTGCTCATGTACATATAGGCACACATCCACAAAGGTTTTCATACAGAAGCACACATCCATATAGGTTTTCATAAAGAAGTGTTCTTTGGTAGCATCTTGGGGCTGGAAGGGTCCTCAGGAGACCATAGGAATTCAAATTTTCTCCTTTCCCATTCAGTTTTCTCCGTTTTAAAAATAACCAACCAGACTTCTGCCCAGCGGGCTTCTCGAAGCATTTGATGCCAGAGTCCGCCTGTGGTCCCAGGCCAGGGGGAGGCCTTTGGCTTCTCCCCTGAGAAGGGGCTCCCCCTCAGGATCTGATCTGGATGCACGCTGACATTTGACATGACTTTTCCTAATGCTCCACATGGCTTGGGATTTAAGTCACTGCAGAGTCACTCTCACATTGATGTTAGCAGGGGATAGGCAGCGATGTCAAGAAAATTGCAAAGAGCAGTCATCAGTAAGACTTGGGCTGGAAAGTTCGTGTCCGTTCGTACTCCGTGGTCATCCCGGCAGGGAGTTGCCCTGCTCCTTCCCAAGAGCAGTGGGGACTCATTTTTACCCCCTTCTCCTCTGTGTCTTGTCCTTGTGGCTCCGGGAAGGTGGGGCGTGGTTGGGGACGGTATTCTGTGTTGGTGCGATTATAGTAGGTCTCAGGAAAGCATGTGCTAGCAGGAGTGTTGTCTCTGGGGGTTTGTCATGGTGGATGTCAAAGTTTGGGGAAGGATCCTGGTGTCAGGCGAACAATTAACGGACAGTCCTGGCTGAAGGAAGGTGTATGTGATCCAGAATTCAGGTACTTAAAAAAGAAAAGAAATCATTTTCTAGTTGGGGGAGAGTGCCACGTGGGTGACGGTTGAGAGGTTTGGGTCAGAATTGAATTTGGTACTTGCCAGTGCAAGTTTTACTAGGTTGCCTTTAAAGTTCATACTTGCTTTGAAGTACAGAGTCCCTCTTTAATAGCCAGAATACGAGTCAAGATCTCCCCATCTTCTTAGAGTTCCTAACCTAAGCCTTATCCCTGTGCTCTCTTGCATCCTGCGTCAACAGCAGAAATCCACGCACAGATGCGGTGACCTCTGTGCCAGCTGCCGGTGTCCTCACTGAGTGTTTATTGGGCGGCCGCCGTGCTGGTGCTGGGTATAAAGATGTCCTTTTTCAAAATTACCTCCTCACTTTTAATTTATCTGACCTTCTCTTCAGTGTGTTCACGCAAACTAATAGCTCTTGGAAAGCCGCCAAGGTGGGTCCCAGGAGCCTCAGTACTGTAACCGTGTTTTCAGCTGGAAGGGTTGGGACTTGAGCTGTGTTTGCCCACTTGTGCAGTTTTATTTATTTACTTGTTTCTTTCATTGCCACAATTAAGTGTATCCTTCCCCGACTTCCTCACGTTTGGAAGGCTGTATGTGTGCATGAGAGGGGTTGCTGTTTCTTCAAAATCCTCCAGCTCTCTTGTCTGAACCCATAACCCTCTGGAAAGAAAACAGAGGCCTTTCTGCTGAGCCTTTCGGCCTCAAAAGTCAGGAGGGGCAAGGAGGATAAACTATGTGGCTGGATTTGGTGGGAGCAGTTCTCCCTGTAAACTGGCAGCCCCATTGCCATGCCTGCGTTTGTGCCTTCAGGACCTTGACCCCAGCTGGGGCGGGTACCTAGGATTTTTCCATCCTGTTGCCCATGACCTCAGGAGTGGCGTTATCCAAGTACTTAGTTACTTGTCAGAGTGAAGTACTGGTGTTCGCAATGGAGTGACTTACAAAAACGTCAAGGTTATCCCTAGAATAATAACAGCCTCACTTATTTGTATCCCTGTGAGATTTTTGTGGCTGGCCCTTGAGGGAATGTGTGCCGCCCACCCACTTCTGTCTAAGCGCCTCTTCTTAGTGTTGTAGTTCTGAGCGCAGACGGCTGGTAAGTGCTGTCATGCTGGTCAGATGCTTTTTATAAGTATCCTACGCAGCACCGTCTTCCACTCTTAACAGTTTGGATCTTTCATGGCTCAGTCTCCCTTGGGAGTGTGTTGTGTTGGTGATCAGTGTGGAGATTATGTGTCTTGGAGAAATTTTAAGAACAGGTGGGCAAGAAATAGATGATGATGAAAAAATATATCTTCTATATGTGACATGATTGCAAATGCTTCTTTTGTATTTCATTAACTCCTCACTGCAACATTGAGGTAGATGCTAATGTCATTTCCAGTTTATACTTAGACTGAAACATTAGGAATTTGTGAAACCTGGTCAGGGTCACACACAGCTCGCAAGTGGCAGGGAGAGGATTTGAGCCCAGCTGGTGTAGGTCCAGGGCCCTTGTTAGCTGGACTATGCGTAGTTGTTAAAGCTAGGACCTGCACTAGCCAGCGCCTTTTCCCAGTTAAAGCCAAGAGAAGCCTTAGACACGCAGGGGCTGGAAGGGACTGGAGGAATATCCCTCTGGATCCTTGCTCTTTGCAGCCGAGGTCATGGAGGTGCAGGGAGGTAGAAGGACTTGCTCCGAGTCTCACCAGCAGAAAGCAGTGGGAATGCTGGGCCTCAGTTCGGACCCTGGTCCCACAGGAACAATTGATAGCAACTGGTAACAGACATGCGCCTGCTTTGTTTGCAGAGTTGAGCCAGGGAGAGAATGTGATGGCCTTTGGCATCTGTCCCTCCCACTCCTAGAACCCTTGGAATCCGGTGGGGAGTGAGGGGTGTGTCCAAGCTCCCTCACTATCCCCAAATGGGAGAGTCTAAGCAACTTTTGTGCCTTTGAGTGAGGTGTTCCCCTATTTTATGCCATCTTATACGTTTGACATCTTAAGAATGAGCCCTGGCTGGGTAGCTCAGTTGGTTACAGCATCATCCTGCTACACCAAGGTTGCAGGTTCAATCTCCCGTCAGGACACATACAAGAAACAAGGGATAAATGCATAAATAAGTGGAACAACAAATCAATGTTTCTCTTTCTCTTTCTAAAAAAAAAAAATCAATAAACAGAAAGACTGTAGTCTGGGATGGACTTTACGTTTCACTCTGAAATTCTTATTTTCTCTCACTCTGTCTCTCAGTCTGAGGGCCCGTGGTCCCTCTCAGCATCGGTTTTCACTCTTTAGGAGCACGGGTTGGGCGTGCTCTTTCTTAACCGTTCCAAAAAAGAGCTGGCGAGGACATTCCCGCAGTGTATGTGGGATCCTGGAAAGATTGCGGAGGCCCTGTAAAATGTTTCTCTGACCACTGGCATCTTCTTGCTTCGTGGAATTTTCCTGTTAGGCACATGGTGAGCACCGTTTCCTTCCACTGTATTCCTTCCCTATGACCAGATTGCATCAGGCCCATCAGTGCTCACTTGTCCCCCATTCTGAAAGTTTCTGGTTAAGAGTCCTTAGCTGCTCAAGGAGGTTAAGTTCTAAGGCATGCTCATGCCCACACAGAAGAGTCAATTGTTATGAAACAGTATGCAAATGAAGAACACTCATTCAACTAAGACTTTCCTGCTAAGGCTTCTCTTGGCTTTAACTGGAAAAAGGCGCTGGCTAGTGCAGGGTGAGGGTCCTAGCTTTAACAACTACGCATAGTCCAGCTAACATGGGCCCTGGACCTACACCAGCTGGGCTCGGAATCCTCTCCCTGCCACTTGCGAGCTGTGTGTGACCCTGACCAGGTTTCATGACCACTTTGGGCCTCAGTTCTGATGTTGAAAAGTATAGGGAGTGAATGAGCTCTCCCAAGTTCTGTTCAGTCCCCAAGCTGTATAACCCTATATATGTGGCAAAAGAGGTGCTGAACACAGAAATAAAATTCCCTCATGCAAAAAGAGAAAAACTGCTCAGGAAAAACTCAAGTTGTTTTCGCTTTTGCTGGCAGAAGAATATAGTTCCAATGCTCACTCAAGAACTAGCCCTCTGTTATCACTATCTCTGGGATGTTTATTTTGAATGCCGAGAAATAAAAAGCCTTGCTCCTTACTTCTCAGCCCAGAAATAACCTGCTTCCCCCAGTGAAGCTATTTTTTTTCCCTTGGGAAACTGAGATTCAAAGAGCAGAAGATGACCAGGCCACGGAGTGCCGTGGTTCCATGGCACCGTGCCTGGGGACAGTGGCTAAGGATTTACACTGCCACAGGCCGCGCCGATTCTGTTTACATACCTGCATCGCTGCTTCACTATGAAACTACTTTGAAAGAACAGGGAGTTTGATATCAATCTCCTTGCAGCTGCCTGTGCTTTTTTTAACCATCTGTTATTTTCAGTGCCAACTTTTTATTTACTAGTGTTCATGCTAATGAGTTTTCTAAATGACCAATTCTTTTCTCTTTTATAGCTTGTTTAGAAAAGCAATCTCTTTGCCTCACGCTAAGTCTAAGCTCCGCTTTCTTGATATGTCAGTGTGGTGGATGTCCCTCACCCATTCTCCTGTGATTTTTCAGAGCCATCAGGGTTGGAGGCAGCACCGTGGGGATTTGGAGAGGAAGGGGCACTTTCCTCTCCCGCCTCCTCAATAATAATGTTCTTCATAGGAGGAGTCCCCAGTCTTCTGGGAGACCTTCGCCAACACAGCTTTAAGCCCCTCTGCCCATGGCGATGGCCTTCCCTTTTTTACAAAGTTCTCAGCTCCCGTGACTAAGAATGGTACGTTTCCCCCTCCTCCCTTCATGTGGTTTCTGACTCCTGTGCTTGCTAGATTTAAAGGTGACACTGTTTTGTGGACAGTCCTTCACCGTACATTATTTAGTACGCACACTTGCAGTTATCTTGGGTAAATGTTATCAACTTTCTTCTATAGGTTCACTATTCCTTTTTTTGCTATCCTTATCTCCAGGGAGCTCCAGAGAGGGAACGTTTTTGCTCAGGTTGCTTAAAAAAATACATCTGGCCCCAAGGGCTTCTCAGAAAGGAGTGGAGAGCCCTAGTAGGCAAGACTGGAAGCTCCACTGCCTTATATGGGGCCTGACATGGAGTCACAGGATCAACTGGGCAGCGAGGCATTTACTGAAGGTAAACTCCCTCTGGCTGGTGAGGCCTCTGCAGTCTGCTAGCTGTCTTCCTGTCGGTCAGCTCAGTGCTCTGTGGTTCCGGTTTCTCTTCTGTCAAATGAGGCATCAGCTTCTCCACCTCTGTGGGGTCCCACCCGTGTGTCTTCTTGGCTGAGCTCAGCACACTCTTCTGCTCTAGTTTCTCTAATCTGTCCTTAAGAGTATTCTTAGGTGTGTTCCCATTCTTGTGGGCCTGTTTGGTTGTGTCTGTTTAGAGTTCTGTTTTTTTAAATCTGTGGACCTTTGGTAGACATTTTGTCTTTTCTCCCTCACCCTGGACATAATTCATGGGCTCATGAAGCCTAGCAAATTTGGGACTTTGTGTGTGAGTGAGCCTGTGTTTGTGCGTGTGTCCATTTCACAGACCGTTGGTGCTATTACCTTATTGTGGTATTACCTGCAAAGAAGTGGGAGTGAGCAGAATTAGAGCTGAAGGTCAGGAGTAGCCATAATTGAATGAATTCTAGAGAGTTTCTGTGGAAGGATTTTGTTCATATGGCTTTCCCCTCGTGCATGCTTGGAGAGTGTATGGATAATGATTTTATTGTACTTTCCTATAGACTGCAATAAAGGTTTTCCATGAAAATGAGTTGCTTATCCTGTCATGATGCCTTTAGTCTGACTGCCACCAGATCCGGAATCAGATACAGCTCCCATTTTTCATGCCATGCCTGGCTCGTTTTCTCCAAGTTTCAGACTTTTTTTCCCCCCAGACTAGTGGCTTCAAGAGAGACTTTTCTATTTCCTCATTGTCAGTTTTTAGTATAAAGACTACAAAATTACTTAATTCTTCTGTTATTGCTGTAACAATTAACCACAGACTTCATGGCTTAAAGCAACATGAATTTATTGTTCTATAATTTTGTAGGTTGGAGGTCCAACATGGGTCTCACTGGCTAAGATCATGGTATCCATTTCCTTTGAGACTCCAGGGGAGAATGCGTTTCCTGTCCTTTCCAGCTGGTAGAGACCACCTGCACTTATAGACACGTGCCCCTCCTCCAGCGCCCAAACCAGCAGCGTTAGCTGGGTCCTTGGCCCTCTGCCATGAGTTTGGCCCTCTGACCACAGCCAGAAAAGGTTCTCCATCCCCACCCCCCACCTTTTTCTGTTACTGTTTATTATTAAAAATTAAACAATGATAATTACAATAAATGCATAATTTACAAAAGCCCTATATTTGTTCATAGGATTTACACATACAGGCATTACAGTACATTCACCTGAAAGACTAAAATTAGATATAAGAACAAGAATTGATTTGATGTCTGGATGTATATGAAAAAGTAACTGTATAGTGCAGGTGTAAGTTTACATAAATAGAAGAAACATTACATTCTAAAAAGGTTCCCTGATTTTTAAGACTCTTGTGATTAGATTGGGCCCATGCAGATAATCCAGGATAATCTCATCTCGAGGTCTTCAACTTAATCGCATCTGTCCTGTAAGCAGACATCTCCACAGGTTCCGGGGTTTAGGAACTGAACATCTTGGGGTTCACTTATCTGTCTACCACAGTCCTCAAGACTTTTTTTTTTTCTCAGTGTAAAATTTTTTTATTTGGAATTAGGCAGCTGGACTCTGGTTAGATGATCCCAATTTTGTTGGCAACATCCAAAGCATCGTAGTCAAGAGCCAGTCGAACATATGCCTTCTTCTCTTCATCAGGCCTGATCAGGGTGTTGACCTTGGCCACATCAATGTCATAGAGCTTCTTCACAGCCTGTTTGACCTGGTGCTTGTTGGCCTTGGCATCCACAATGAACACGTGTGTTGTCTTCTATCTTCTTCATGGCTGACTCGGTAGTCACGGGGAATTTGATGATGGCATAGTGGTCAAGCTTGTTTCTCCTGGGTGCGCTCTTCTGAGGATATTTAGGCTGCCTCGGCAGCCTTAGTGTCTTTGGCCTTTGGAAGGTGGGTGATGTGTGGATCTTCTTTTTTTGTGGCTGTGGACGCCTTTCAGCACTGCTCTCTTTGCCTTCAAAGCCTTTGCTTTGGTTTCGGCTTTGGGAGGGGCAGGGGCTTCCTTTTTAGCTTTTGGTGTTATCATCATAAAAAGGTCCTCAAGACTTTTTGTAAAGAAATGGTTTTCTACTCTTTGTTTAAAGGAACTGTTCCTTCCCATCAAAGAACTTTACTGTCACAGGAAATGTGCCTATTTCCTTGTTCATATTTTTGAATTCAGTTGTCCCTTAGTGTCTGCTGGGGATTGGTTCCAGGATCCCCCTCAGATACTAAAATTCTTTGGAGCTCACATCCCTTATATAAACTGGGGAAGTATTTGCATATGTGCTACAGCAGGGTGTGCCTACACATCACTTCACTTGCATGGATTCAGTAGTGCTGGGCATGTGGCAAGTTTACAGGTGTGTGTGTTTTTTTTAATTTTTGGGATTAAAAAAATATTTTCTGTCTGCAGTTGGTAGAATCCATAGATTTTAAATCAGTGGCTATGGAGGGCTTGACTGCATGTTCAAAGAAACAATTTGAAAAACACAGTATTTAAGGTTCGAGTTCAACTGTGGCTAGAGCAAGCTATGCATGTTTACATGTTCCAGTTGAGGTAATTGTCAACAGTCCTGCCATTGCAATGAGGAAACTGAGGTGCAAAGGAACCTTGTACAGGGTCTTGTGGCCAGAAGCGGTGGAGTGAGGGTTTAGATGTGGATCTCATTGATTCAAAGCCTGGTTCTTTTTACTCTGCCTTCCTGCCTCAGAAATGATAATGGCAAAACAAAATGAGAAATGGTAACAGGAAAACTTAAACTAATGTAAAATCTCTCTACTTCTGCCAAGGGGATGGCAAACTAAACACTGCCTGTGGAGATTGATTGCACTAATGGTCCTGATGAATGGCCTCCCTGGGTCCATACTCTTTACCTTGTAACTGTGTAGTCCCCTCCTCTCCCCTCTCCCACCATTGGGATTGGCCATGTGGCCTGCTTTGGCCAGTGGGGCTTTAACAAATGCCCAGTAAACAGTTCTGAAGAGTGTAGGTGTTTCTAATAGTCTCTTACACAGCTGGGTGAGTTCTCCAAGATCCCTGCCCTGAGAACATGCCCAGACTGGCCTCATGGGGAGGTCTGAGAAACACTTGGGGATGAGCCAGGTTGCCTCAGCCGAGGCCAGACTTCCAACTGAACTGTCGGCTGCTCGAAGTCTCCTGAACTTGTCTTGCCCAGGTCAGTTAAGCCAGATCACCAGAACCTCTCAGCTGACCTGTAGAGTTATGGCAGTCATCAATGATTGTTGTTTTAAGCCACTGAGTTCTGGGGAAGTTTGTTATACAGCAATGGCTAACTCATACACAGCTCTTCTCAGATATTTCAATAGCATAAGAAATATTTTAGTGTCCTTTTAAAGATCATTTTGGACTACTTTAACTAAATATTCTTATTAAATATGTAATTAAAAAAAATTCTCTTAAGATTATACTGTAGGCTCAAGAGCATGCCCAATATATCTAACCTCCCCCCCTTTTTTCCTTAGCATGAAAGACCTTTAAATTCTTTCCAGTTTCAGTCCCAGGCAGACTTGTTTTCCCTTCTCAAACTGTTAGAAATAAGGCGAGCCCCCAAATTCGGGGGTCCTGGTAGAGCACAAAGCATACTCGAGAGCCAGGCAGCAAGGCGTAAGGGTGCGCCACACTGAGCTGGCGGTCCGCTAGGCTTTTTAATTCTGACACAAGTGACCTGACCCTTACTCTTGATTGGAGCTTAGGCTCACAGTCTTTCTCGATTGGCTAATTTAAAGGAAGGGGTTGACCTTTGCTGTTTCAAGATGGCGGCCCCCAGGGAGGTGCAAGTCAGGAGGGCCAAAATGGTGGCTGCCAAGTCACCCGAGTCAAAATGGCGGCTGCCTAAACTGTTCTTTGACAGAAAAGATTACTTGTTTATTCTCACAAAACTATTTATTATTTCTAATATAGTGACTTTTGACCCCCAACCTGCAGTAGGAAATGGACTCAGAACTCACATATATACATAAGGTGACCAGACGTCCCGCTTTTGGCGGGACAGTCCTGATTTTTAACAATTTGTCCCGCGTCCCGCGGCGTTTTAAAAAAGTCCGATTTTTGGAAAGAATGCACGACAAGCTAGGGAACGGTGGGAGAACGGGAAGGGAATATACGGTTTTCGGAGGCCATGTGGCTATTTAGCCGGGATATGAGTTTTATATTATTTTTGTTAATTTTATAATGTTAAACTTTAATAATAACAAATAATTGTTGAGAACTGATTATCGAGAACTACTTATCAAAGTTCTCATCGTTGATCAGTTGTTAGAATTCGACCACCATTGTTCGGACTTAATGAACAATGGCATTTTTTGGGATTGGCAACGACGAAAACATTTTGTAACTGTCTCTCAGACGATACACATCGTACTGCGTGCTAGTAAGCTAGTTAAACAAGTGATTTCATTACAAATCAGCTATTTAGATAATTTAGGTAAGTAATTTATTTATTTCATAAATACATAAATTTTCTTGAATTTAGCAGACAGTACTCGTATTATTTATATTTTATAGTGGCGGCAAAAAGTCTAGCGCCGGCCTTGATAGTGACACTTACGACTTACGTTATGGCAAATTCAGAGGAAAAATAATACAAGTTAGTATTGTTATTATTTAGAAAGAAATATAGGATTGAAATAATTTTTAAAGTATAGTTACTTTATAACAAATTAATTTATAAATTAACAATAAAATATGTTCATGTAATTATGTACCTACTTACTGTATTTTTAAGCAATATGTATATAATAATTTATAATATAATTTTAAATTATTTTTTTTTAGATTTTTAACATAATGAGTAAGAAAAGAGGATGCAAATTCAACGATGATTTAAGAAGTGAATTTCCTTTTATTAAAAAAACCAAAAGCGATTACAATATAGACCAAATTTTAAATTAAGAATCCCCCCCCGCTGGGCCGAAACCGGTTTGGCTCAGTGGATAGAGCCTGGGCCTGTGGACTCAAGGGTCCCAGGTTCGATTCCGGTCAAGGGCATGTACCTTGGTTGCGGGCACATCCCCAGTAGGGGGTGTGCAAGAGGCAGCTGATCGATGTTTCTCTCTCATCAATGTTTCTAACTCTCTATCCCTCTCTCTTCCTCTCTGTAAAAAAAATCAATAAAATATATTTAAAAATAAATAAATAAAAGACCCCACCCCCCCTGCCGGTCAATGGTGTCCTGCTTTACCAATGTTAAAATCTGGTCACCTTATATATACATGTACAACAAATGAAGTTCATGAAACAGTTCCTACCTTTATACCTCTGATGTTTTCTTTTCGGTTTGCTTTATGTGAGAAATGCTGGTCAGGAGTCGCCACTGTGGCCTGTTTCCCGCTTTGTAAATGAAGTTTTACCAGAACACAGTCGCTGTTCTCCTTGGTTGCTTCTTGTGGTCCCAGGTGCGGGCAGAGCTGAGCAGCTGTGACAGCTTATCGCCGACAAAGCCCCCGTGCTTGTCTCTGGCTCTGGAGCACAGCTCTCTGACCCTCGCGCTTAACTGAGTCATGACCCCTGTGCGTGGCGACCCGCTGTTTAGAAGACTGTTAATTCTCTTGATGCTCCTATGGAAATTACACTGTGTAAATAACCCACTTCCTGTGTCATCCTCAAACTTTCTTGTCTATTTACTTAGATTCAACAGTTAAGTTTTTGCTATTTAACATTGTACCTGATTGG
Source organism: Cnephaeus nilssonii (assembly GCF_951640355.1). Classification (NCBI taxonomy): domain Eukaryota; kingdom Metazoa; phylum Chordata; class Mammalia; order Chiroptera; family Vespertilionidae; genus Cnephaeus; species Cnephaeus nilssonii. Next base: position 77,411,225 of record NC_137081.1, on the reverse strand, counting down.
CTTACATAGGAGACTTTTCAAGCCATTCTAAAATGTCCCATTATAAGTAGGGTTACCCCCCACCCCCATTTTTCTAATTTAATTGAGGCTCTCTTGTGGAAACTAGCGGGAATTCACAGGGACACACATTCTATTCAAGTGCTAATTATTTATTCATTAGGTTCCAGCCTTGCCCTTCTTTGTGACTTAATGGGAGTCCATTCCTGGAAGAGGCAGGGAGAGGGTTTTCCTGGCTTCTTTTAGAACACCTTCTGGCAACTGGTCCTTACTGTCACATTTCTGGATCCGCGTGGTATTCTTTTGTAATAAGGTTTTAGAGATGTTAAATCATGGACTTTTGGGGTTGGAAAGATGGGGGGAAATTTGTTTTTTTCCCCACTTAGGCCTAATGGGGCCCTTCGAGGCCAAATTTCTCTAGCACCTTAATTTCCCAGACCTGTCAGGAAAGGACAGCAATCTTATTTATGTGTTGTGACTAATGAGATTGATGAAAAAGAGCCGAGGCGGCAAAGGCTTCAGGATGATCTGGAAATATCTTTCTAGAATCTGAAATGCCAGGTGAAGAATGGTCACTGGCCCACTTATTTATTGGCAGCGAGAACGGAATGAAAATGCATGGGCTTCAGGAGCAGCATGAAGAGCTTGGTGCTGTCTGAATAAGGGAGGCTCTTTGAGGTCAGAACAGGTTCTTCTGGGCATTTCCTGTGCCCACTGCCCGCCTAGGTTAGGTGGGCCGGCCCCTGTAATTAATAAGGACGCCCGGGTGCTGGCAGAGAAACCTGCCAGAACTTGCTTCACACAAAAGTGGAGAATTCACATCCGGGCTCCGGGACAGGAGCCAGGAGCTGCCGGTAGGGCCTGGCGACTCTGGGAACCCCAGGAATCCCCTTGGCTTCCTCTTTGCCTCCATCTGTCTGGCTGCTTTGTTCTCCCTGCCTCCTTCTGCTTTTCTTGTCCCAAGGGCTGAACTCCTGGAAGGTCTCTTGTTCCTGGGGAAGCCACCCGGGAGCTCTGGTAATGCCACTTGCATTTCCTGGGGAGTGTCTCCTCAGTGGCCCAGCTGGATAACACCCAGAGCGGGGCAGAATGTGGGAACTGCACCATGAATTTGGCTTGTTCTGGGAGTCTTAGGGGAGCATTTTAGAAATTTGTGGAGCAGTTTGGTTGTCAGTGCCTGAGGGGCACTACTCGCATCTCTAGGGTGGGGACCAGGGATGCTAACCATCTGTGATGGCTAGAACAGTCTTATACCCCGGAGTGTTCCACTGTTGCAGGAGGAATTAAAGGGCCACATTTCCCAGACACAAGTGGGAGTGAGGTTCTTAGAGTACCACTGAAATAAGCATTCTCCGAAGCCCCCATGGGAGGAGGGGGTGTGGGAGAAGGCTTTATTTGGGTGAGGTTGCATTTCTTGGGTTGCAATGGCCCATTCCCCCAAAGCCAGCCCTGAAAGAGGGGCAGCTGGGAGTTCAACAGAGCCAGAAGCAGGGCCAGTGCCCAGAGCTTCCATTCCATGTTGCAGCCGGGTGTGGTTCAGCATCCAAGCCAATTACAGCCCATTAGTCTATTGTGTGGAGTCCAACAGGGCCGTGTGCCACGTGGGCGCCGGGAAGCACATCCCTGCCACAGGAGAGCAGGAACCCAGCATGCCACAGGGAGAAGGCGAGAGGGAACTTGCTTTATTTGGAAGTTTAAATACTCAGGTTCCCGCACTTGCAGTGACCACGCCTATTATGGCTACTGATTGGCTTCGAGGTGTGATTGATGGGCAGATAGGTAGGCCCCTTCCCAGATCACTCAGAACTTACTGGGCATGTGTCAAACTGCCTTGCCCAGTCCCTTTCCCCATCCACCAGCGGGGAACAGACTTGGAAAGTGTTAAATGCAACTTTTGGCAAAGCTGCATAATGGTATGCCTGTATCTAGTCTTCCCTTTCCTCCTTTCCTGATAAATAATAATAATCAGGTTATTACAAGGACATTACCACTGTGAGATGGTCATGGATGAAAAAGAAAACTGGTTTGTTACCTGCACCTGCAGACCTCACTTACACATTAACAAAGACCACCCATGCCATCACCACCTCACCTGTGTCAGTCCACACTTACACCATGCTACATTTCAAGTACAAGCACCTAATGACCCCATCATATCTTCTGCATTAGACTTGCCCAATGAATTGCAAATTGAAATGTGTCTTAGGTTCGTTGTAAATTATTTTCCTTTTATTCTCATTTATGTTACTCTTAGGGCAACAAATTTATATGTTTGAAATTGCGTTTAGGAAGTTTTTCTAAGAGTTTGCTTTCAGATAGTAAAAGAGTGTTAGAAGTTTGCTACGAGCCTGGGGCTTTGGCCTGATACAATTTAAAACACAGAGCTCAGGGGAAGTGACTTGTAAGTTCCCCTTGGCTCGATGATTCAGCCGATTTAAACACTCAGTACTAACAGTTAAAAAATAAAAAACTGGCTTATGCATTGGGTGCAACTGACAGAAAAGCAGAACAGAGATGTTGGCCCTATACTGCAGACCCTCTCCCCTCCCATGCCTGGGCTGTGGCTCCTGCTGGGCCAGGGTCCTGGGTGTAGGGCTCTTCATCATTTGGAAAAACCCTAGGAGTAGGGGATAAAACCAGATTATTACATGTGTTTCATAGGCACCACTTGGTAGGGTTTCAAGGGGGATCTGTAGGCTTGTATGGGAAAATATTACACCTTGATTTTTATTCACCTCTAACAAAAATCGAGCAATTCCTTACCTTTTGAATGTTGACCACAAATCACAGTAATGTTAGTGTTGTCTGTGACTCTGTCACCAATAGAAATTCAACATTTTATGTCACATCATAGGTGGCTAACAGATATCTTGAAATATTATGACTTTGAAATTATGGTGGTTATTATACCTGTTACTAGATAGTGATATTTAATGCATTGCCAAGTAAGCATATGTGTTACTATATCACAATTAAAAAATATTTTGATCACCATATCTATATATGTAAAAGCCAAGCGACTGAACGGCAGATCGACCAGAATGACCAGTGGCTATGACGCGCACTGCAGCAGCCAACTGGCACGATCGAGGGTGGGGCCGGCCCTGCCCCCAATCACCCCAATCAGCCCCCCCCCCCCCCCCCCCCCCCCGATCACTGAAGTGTGACCTTCAGTGATTCCAAGTAAGTAAACGCTCTCCAGACTTCAAGGACCAGGAACCTGAATGACAAGTGATCAGGAGGAAAACTGCTCACGGTCTGGGCCGTCAGTCAGGTGTCCAGGAGAGGTGCCCAGCACAACCACCATCTTACTGCGTTCTCTCTCCACTGCTTACTACCAAAGGGGACAGCCACATCACACCATGGCCTCTTTTTAGAGGGTTTGTCAGCAGGGAACTAAACCGCATTACCTGTCTAGGGAGAGGCTTAGAAATGGAAGCTGTAAGTGTCCCTGACACTAAAGCGCCTTTGAAGCTTCAACTCATCTGAAAGCCAACAGCAAATGTGTATTCACCCTGCAAAGAGATTTGACACTAATAACTCTCCCTGGCTGGCCCTGCCCCTGATTTCCCCCCTACCCCTCGATCAGGGGCGGGCGGCCAGATCCCACCCATGCACAAATTCGTGCACCGGGCCTCTAGTTTAAATATAATTGACTTCCTCTGTATTCCTATGTATTTCATTTTATGAATTAGAAATCCCGAGAAGGGCCTGGCCAGTGTGCTCAGTGGTTGAGCATTAACCTATGAATCAGAAGGTCACAGTTTGATTCCTGGTCAGGGCACATGCCCAGGTTGCAGGCTTGATCTCCAGGGAGGGGCATGCAGGAGGCAGCAAATTGATGTTTCTCTCTCTCTCCTTCTCCCTTCTTCTCTCTCTAAAATCAATAAAAACGTATTTAAAAAAAGTCCCGAGAAGGGTCCATAGGCCTTACCAGTCTGTCCTAGAGCAGGATTTCGGAGTGCTCTGGTCTAGACAGTACACCCTCCACCGCTGCCCTATCTCTTCTGTTAATCGGGGTCCGACCTCCTCCTGACTTGGCCTGTCCCCAATACTTCCAGGTAACAGTGGAGGGGGTGTGGGTTTATCTCCAATTGTTTTATTTCCTTCTTGGACCTGGTCTAAGCATTGAGCTTGATTAATCCTGGTTCATTCTCTTATTATGCACGAGGAGGTAACGTCAGAACATTCCTCCTGGAAGGCTGTATTGATCAGCACAAGGTACATGATGTGTTTTTAAAGCCCAAACATACTGATTATCTGAATCCTAGACAGAAGTGTGATTTCTGGTTCAGTTTTTCAAGTGGAGAAAAACTGCAGGAAAATTAACAATATACAGGCGAACTTCTCTTTTCCTCTTCTATGTTTATGAGTTACACAATCACAAGAACTCTTAAGAATTACCACATTGCGCAAGAAATATGTTGCACACACGGCTGCTGGGGTGTTTTCCTTGCTAGCATGGGTGTGAGTGAGGTAGAGGTAGACAGCTCCATTGGTGTGTATTTCATCCTGGTGGTTACCTTGCCCACAATGAGTCCAGCTGGAGGGTGCTGCGCTGTATCTGTAGTCGGATTTCTGGGATCGGCATTAGCCTTTTTTCTCTTTCTAGAAACTTCTGTTGATGGGAAGTGAGTTTGCCACAGAACAGCCCCCTCTGCACTGCTCCTTGCTGTCCTCCGGGCGCGGAGTCGTGGCTGGGCGACCATGTGCATCGCTCTCCTCTCTCAGCGTCTAAGTCTATATTTAGAGCATGGAAGTGCTGACCATTTCCTTTCCGCTTCTTTAGTAGTTGGGCATGGAGAGGGATCTTCATGCATTCAACCCATATTAAATTATAATAGGAACAATATTTTTTTTCCATTCGTTTCAAAAGATATACTCAAGATTGGAATGGAACAGTTTGAAATTGTTAACGTCCATTTTTCTATGGGCTTATTGATTGTCTTTCTTAATGAGTCAAAGCCATTCTCTTAAGGTTTCAGGAGCAGCCCCATTATGTTGTTACTGCTCATGTCAGACTAAAGGGAACATACATGTGTTTAACGAGCTTATCTATGAAGGACAGCATCTCTCTTTTTCTGTTGCTTCCTGAGCTGCTGATTGCTTTACATACAGTTTCATGTGCAAGACTGTAGGTACTATTTGGCCTAATTTTTTTAAAAAATATATTTTTATTTCAAAACAGTAGAAGGGGAAGGGAGAGAGAGAGAGAGAGAAAGAAACATCAACGATGAGAGAGTATCACTGATTGGCTGCCTCCTGCAGCCCCCTACTGGGGATCTAGCCCACAACCTGGGTATGTGCCCTAACCTGGAATGGAACTGTGACCTCCTGGTTCTTAGGTCGATGCTCAACCACTAAGCCATGCTGATCAGGCTTTTTGACCTAATCTTTTAAGTGAGATACCTCAGACCTTTTATGGAGAAACTGTCCTATCATTGGATTGGTAAGGGCAATTTTTTTTTTTTTTTTTGGTTTGGGAAAGTAAGAAATTTACAAATTCATTGGCCGAGGGGTGATTATTTCACTCAGTTTGAAGGATCTCCTACCACTCCCCCTATTCTGAGCCACAGTCACTTGATCTCCTTTTCATAGGGGTTTGTTTGGTGTGAATTTTAATCTTAATCCTACCTTTGTGGAGATAGTATAGGTGCTTACATATCCCTGCACAGAATTAATGGTGCAGCTGCTCGACACAGTAGATCCCATTATAATTTTATAGACCATCTCACAGTGAAAGTGGGTACTGGTCCTGTCTTCAAACTGGCAGTCACCAGTGAGGACCTCACATGCAGAGGAACGCTTTTCCCGAAAATGGATCTCTGGAGCACGTAGCTAAGTTCAGGGGAGTCCTGGGCACTCCTGGGAGCCATGCCTTGAGTGCACTAGTTCCATGCTAATGACAGCCCTGTAAATTAGGTTTTCATTGAACAAATATGAAACTGAGTTACGGAAAAGTGTCTTGTCTGCAGTGACTCATATAATTTTAAGGTGACCACATAATTTATCATACAAACCTGAACACTTTTGAGAGTGAAAGGGGGTAGAAATGACTGTGCTGGGATAACAGGCATAAATGGGGATATATGAGCCCTTGCCAGGTAGGTCCGTTGGTTAGAGCATCAACCTGATACACCAAGGTTGTGTGTTCGATCCCTGGTCAGGGCACATACAAGAAGCAACCAATGAATGCATAAATAAGTAGAGGTAGAGGTAACAAATCAATGCTTCTTATTCTCTCTCGTCTCTCTCTCTTTCTCTCTCTCCCCCTCTCCCTCCTTTCCTCTCTTTCTAAAAATCAATCAATTTTTTTTAAATGGGACTATATGGCCCCTGTACTGATAAGGAGCAGAATGGGGGCTTCACTCAGGTCTCTGATTCCAAAGCCTGCCTGTTCTCTATGAGATGCACTAGATCGGGCTGCCTCATTGCAGATAAATTGGTAAGGCAGATATTGAATATTGAATAATCTTCTGAAGATGAGTTCTGAACTAGGTATAGAGACAAAGAGAAATGCCTCTAAGGCTAAAGAAAAGTTGCCTTTGGCAAGAGAAACTTCTACCAGAGATCTTTCATATAAAAACATGGAAAGGGTGTTTTTTTTTTGGGGGGGGGGGGAGGCAGATGGTTTTTCTTGTCCTAAAAAAACAGTTTCCATTTTTATTTAAAAGAATGAGTCTGCATTTATAAGAAAGATAAGGCGAGACTCATAAAGTCTCCTACCCAGGGAGGGCAAACATGTTCATAGCCAGTGGCTGTTACGATATAAAGTGGTAAAATGAATTCTTCAATAGCCAAGGGTGTCGGTAACTTACGGCCCCTGTTTTTAGCACTCTGTCCATGTCCATGACTGTCCGTCCTATCAAGGCTGATTGTGTGGGGTCATCACTGCTGTGAGCTGTTAAGGTGAGGGCCCTGGAACATGTCACGTTCCCGTCATGGACAGTCTGGCTTGTGATCAGCCTCCGAGCCTCTGTGAGCCTCAGACACACACCTGTGAACACACCCAGCAGAGGTGCAGACAGAGCATAGGTGAAGCCCAACCACGGGAAGTAATAAAGAACATGACACGGCACCCATGCCAGGGTTTACTTGTTCACGGCGGCATGTTCTCTTGCTGCCTTTGAGGCCAGCTGAGGTGTGAAAGCAGAAGTTTCCTAACAGAGCAGTTTCTGTAAGACCATGCCTATAGAAACGTCCTGCTTGGTTGCTGGTCCTCATCAAGTCAGCGGTGACAAAGAATGACGTGCCGTACTGTTCATTCAAAGGCCACGGTTGGAAACCTGCAACAAGCAGGCAATGGTGGGAGTTATGTGTTTCTTGGAAATTTGGGATTTGACTTTTGATTGTGAGCTGTTACTGGGCCTTTATTCTACACCCAAGTTCCCTGGGACTCTGCCTTCTGCACCCTCAGCACCTAAAAGACCGAATCCCAGAGCAGGCAAATGAAACTTTCTGGGAGATGGGAAGCTTCCCCCACCAGGGGGACCAGTGGGACCTGGAGAGGGACTACACCTGTAATTTGTTTGAACTGCTCCCTGAAGAAGACAACACTCTCTGGTTGTCTTTTTGAAGGACGAGAGTTTCCTAGGAAATAAGAGAACCATAGGCCATGAGACAGAGAAAAACAACAACAACAAATAAAAACAAAGCAGGGTTGGAGGAGAGGCATGAGGAAAGGCAAGGGCCTGAGAGAGGTGGCTGGCTGGCAAGCAGCAGCCTTTTTGCTGTGGAAATGAGGGACCGTGGAAGATGCAGAGGAGCGGTACCGTCTTGGGTAACAAGCGTCTTCTTGGAATAGGGCAGGACACAGCTGGGAAGTCAGGAGACCTGGGAGCTGACACTTGCCCTGCCATGAACCGCTTTGTGAGCCTCTTTCTGTTCTGCAAAAGTGGGTGAGTTGGGTCAGATGGTGTCTAGCATGACGTGCAGCTCTGAAAGGCTTAGATGCTGAGCCACTAATCCTTTGTAGGGCTCATCCGAGTGGCCCCCAAAACATTTGCTGAGTACTTACGTGCCAGGCATAGGGGCTCAAAGGTGAATGTAATCTCTGACCCCCACATCTAGGGTAGGGCCCTGTTGTAAATGCTCCCATTGTTGTCTGCATTGGAGGGGGTTGTGTGATTCCACCGATAGGAAATTCCCAGAGTAGGTATACCCAGGGGCAGAAAGCAGTTCAGTGGTTGTCAGGGGCTGGGGAAGGAGGGTGGGTGGGGATGGTTCTGGTTTTTTTTTGCGGAGGCGGGGGACAGTAAGAATGTTTTGGAACTGGACAGAGGTAATGGTTGCACAATATTGTGAATGTACTAAATGCCACCTTATAGTACACTTTTAACGGTTAATTTAGTGTAACGTGAATTTTACCTCAATAAAAAACATTGGCAGCAGGAGAAGTGGGCAGGAAGTGACGTGGGTCACATCCAGTGACCAGGATTTTCTGCTTGTTCCCTATTTCCTTTATTTTCATCATCTCCCAACACCTGGCTGTTTTACTAGAATGTAAGCACTGTGAGATTCAGTTCTGTCTCTGTTCTCGGCATGGCATCTGGCACATAGTGGGTGCTCAGTAAATGTTGGAACGAATAGAGGAATGGTTGAGTGGATGGATGAGGTAGACGGCCAGGCAGGCTCCTGGAAATAGAGGGGGAAGGGGTGTGGATTTGGAATCCTTGGCTGAGGAGAAAGAGAAATGGAGCTGATTGAGAAGAATACTAGTAAGCCTCAGTTCCTGATGTTGAAAGACCTTCAATGACGTCACCTGGCAACAATGTTCACGTGGTCACTGTATTCCCAGGTCCTGCCGAGCTGCATGAGTGCAGAAGAGAAGGTAGACTGAGGCTAAGTTTGTTGTGACAAGTTGGGGGTTTTGCTGGGTGATCACGATGGAAAGACAAGAATTAGGGGGAAAGAGGGTATTGATAATTATTGATTTGGGGAGGTAAAGGAATCTGGGAGGGATGGGCTGTGGACCCCAAGAAAATGGACAGAAATGATGATAGGACTCTTAGGCATGAAGAACAGGCCATCAGTGCCGGGAGTGGAGACCTGGACCCCTGATCTGGAGAAGAGGTCAGGGATGTGACTCAGGTGAAGGTGAGGTCATTGGGCTCCAAGTGGTCCCTGTGGTGCAAGCCCAGATAAGTATAGGAAGAAAATATGAAAACTTTAACTTATGTTTATTTTATTTCCCGTGAAAATTAAGGACTTAGGTTTTAGTAATATTTACATGTTTATCAGTTTAAAATAAGTTGACATATATTAAAGGTGCACACTCACTAATGAGATGTGTGACCACAGCAGTTCGTGAAGGCGCCTGGTCTGCGAGATTGGACAGGTCCTTGATGACATCTTGGAGAGTGATGGCACCTGGGAGAGCAGGTCACATGACTGGCTGAAACAGAAACCCTGTCTCTCCTAGGTCTTAGTCACTGTCTCTTGGTTGACCAGCTAAGAGTACCTTTCAGAAGGGGCATAAGTCTGGCTCATTATACTCTGAAGATCACATTTAGACAGCGGTCACAAACTGCCTGCTGAATATTCCTTGTAGAACTTGATTACTCACCAGTGTCAATATTTTTTTGGAATCCATCCGCACACCCACACCATTCCTGTTTTTCTGTTGTTGTTTGTTTGCTTTTAAAATTGGTCCCTTATTTTTCTCTTCTGACTTCCTGGGTGTTCATTGATGTCTTCCCTCTCCACCTTCTCTCCCCTTGCCTCCAAGACATTATCTAATGGGGCAATCATATGAAAATTGTTACCTCGGAAAGTGTTTTTTTTGTTGTTTTTTATTTTTTAAGGAACTTGGGATACCATTTTCCTGAACCTTTAAATTTGAGCTAAAAGTAGCTCACCAGATCTGAGGAGTGAGGGGCAGCAGAAAGCCTGGTCCTTAGCCAAGACCACCTGGCTTCCAGTTCTGACTCTGTTGCCAGCTGTGTGCTTCTGGACAAGTTGCTTAGCCTCTCTGACATTGGTTTCATTTTAAAATTGGGGAGGTGAGTCGTGGCCAGTGTGGCTCAGTTGATTGGGCGTCACCCTGTGCACTGAAAGTGCTTGTTCCATTCCCAGGTAGCAGGGCGTGCAGAAGGCAGCCGAGGGATGCCTGGATTTCGCATTGATGTGTTTTTTTTTTCTCTCTCTCTTTCTTAAATTTAAAGTCTTTAATAAAATAAAATGAAATTGGGGAGGTGATTGATAAGATTTTGGGGAAAATTGAAGGAGTTAATGATGCATGTGAAAGTCCTTTAAATTTGCTAGGACTCAATAAATGCCATTTCTTTCTCTTTCTTGACACTCCCCCATCTTCACCACCCTCCCCCGCTCCCCCCCGCCCCCCCGCCCCGCCCCAATTTCCTCCATTTACCTCTTGTACATCTCTACCCTGGTGGAAGAGACAGATGAGAACAAAGGGTGAATTGCTGAGACTTCCTGTTGGGCTGGTTTAAAGATGCCCATGATGTTGGTTAGTCTGCTTTTTTGCTCTTTTCCTAGTGAGGTCTCTTTTGTGGGTTCCTTGCCCCAAGCTTTCCTCTGTTTTAAGAAGAGTTTGGGGCATCCTAAGTTTTCTTACAGTGTTTGGTTAATGTTCATTCACTATGAGCCTCCCCACCCCATTAAATGCCTTCAGGAAGAACTGACTTCTTAGGGATCAGAAAACAAAATAATGCCACCCCCTGCCTCCTACCCCATTTCAGATACTAAGTAAAGAAAATGAGTTCTGCCCTAACTGGTTTGGCTCAGTGGATAGAGCATCAGCCTGCGGACTGAAGGGTCCCGGGTTCGATTCCGGTCAAGGGCATGTACCTTGGTTGTGGGCACATCCCCAGTAGGGGGTGTGCAGGAGGCAGCTGATCGATGTTTCTCTCCCATCGATGTTTCTGACTCTCTATCCCTCTCTCTTCCTCTCTGTAAAAAATCAATAATATATATATATATATATATATATATATATATATATATATATATATATATAAAAAAGAAAAGAAAATGAGTTCTGAGAACATTTTGAATCAGAATGTTTGAATAGGGTCATTTCAAAAGCCCTCTTGTAGTTATGGAATGGGAACCTTCGCATTTGAAGATAATGATGATGTTAGGGCTCCTCCCGAACCTGATTTCGACTTCACATATTCCAGGGTCCCTGGATTGCTGGACACCTGTCTCCACAGTGGGGGTTTCTCTCCTCTCTGGGGACTGGCCACTGCTTCTTCCCAGCCATATGCCCACAGGCTGGGTCTGACCCTGCCGATTGCTGGCATTTCATGAGTAATATCACTCCATGAATGGAGAAGTATGGAAGAAGTTTAAAAAGTCATTCTGGAGTCTTTAGAAAAGTGTGGCTCTGAATAAAAATAGGCCTTTGAGTTACTCAGCTCTGTCTGTTGCTAGGATAAGTGGGTGTGGTACTTCCCCACCCCAGGAGAAAATGTTATTGTTTAGTTAAAAATAACTACAGGCATACCTCAGATATATTTTAAGGTTAGGTGCCAGGCCACAGTAATAGAGTGAGTACAGGCACACCTCACAGATATTGTGGGTTTGGTCTCAGACACTGTAATAAAGCAAGTATCGTAGTAAAGGAAGTCTTAAATCTTTTTGTTGGGGGAGGGGTCTTCAGCTTGTATAAAAAAGGAAAATCTGGAGAGCAATAAAGCAAAGAGCAATAAAATGCGGTATGGCATCCCCCCCCCGCCCCCCCCCGCCCCCCCCCCCCCCATGATTCTATAACATCAAACTCTGTTTTGAAGTTCCGGTCATTTTATTTTTGCATTAGTAAACTGGGATACTAGTACAACACGGATATGAGCATTAGAATTAGTCCAGGAAGAGAGCCTAGCACTGTACCTGAAGTATAATAGCCACTTAGTACATAGTAAACACTATTTTAAATTCAGGTTGGAGAAAAGGAGCATTCAGGTTCTATGCAGGCCGCGTAGCACTGTATGAAAATGAAACGGGAATTTTGGGGGTGAAATAGGACAAGTTTAGGAAAATTTGGAAATTAAGGGGACCATGGAGGAAACACAGGGCTACAGAGCAACAGAAGGTATATTTCCATGGAATGAGGGAGCTGGGAACAGCAAAAGGTCTATATTTACAAAATAAAGGGAAGGAAGCCCTTCATCCAGAAGGAGAAGAAGAAAGCCCAAAGGGAATAGGAAAACAATAAGGAAGGAGAGGGGGAGACCTCACATGTCCCATATGAGGTTCAATCTTTGAGCCCAGGAGCTACTATAGTAACCAGTCTAGGGGAATAGTGACCAATCAGAGGGGATATCAGGGCACCAGGATCTGCAGCCTTTATAAGACATAGTGTTGCAGAAGACCAAAGAAAACCAAGGACGCTTCTGAGAAAAAGGAGGGACACTGTTTAATACGCCAGCGGACTCAGGGAACAGCCTTCCAAATCTGAGTGAAAGAACATGCATGGGGCCCTCCCTTATATCTCCCTGTGGTCCTTGTCCCGCAAACATGGATTATGCTTCCGGTCCTTTTCGCGGGCCTTGCAAGAAGGCCCCCAGGTGTTGGGGGTCTCCAGGCCATATCTGATGGTCTGGACTGGTGTCAGCTTTAATAACCCTCCCTCAGGGCAGTGCACTGTCCACAGCCCAATGGCCTCTGTAACCAGTTCTGCAAGACCAGTATCAGGGAAAGAGGTAGTGACTTAATTATAGGTTATCAGGAATGTACACTGAGCTTGCTGGCTTGGATTCAGATCACTAGCCTCCAAATATCAGGGTTTCATTGGAATTAGCCCTTTTAGCCTCCTCAGTAGGAAAAAGGAGCTCAGTGTGACCCTTTTCCCCCCTCCCTACTTGTGAGACTCTTTCTTGTGAGGTTCGTGAATGGTTAGATGGAGTGCTCGCACCCTCCTGGGTTTCGGCACCAAATGTGAGGTTCGCGGGGCAGGAAACAAAGACAGAGAGTCCAGGCCAGTCAAAAGGAAGTTTAATCTTGCACTCCCGGGCGAGGTTCACGGGTCCTGAGGGTAGGGCCGGAGAAGTCGCATTGGGCGGGAGCTGAGGCACTTTTTTATACAGGTGTTCAGTGAGGGTGGAGGACCACGAGCTGAGGGCGGGTGGAATTTCCGCCCCGGGCAGGGGTTCCAGGAATGGAGCCAGTATCTGCGCTACCATTTGCCTGGAGCACTGGTCCGTCATGGGTTCCAGGAAGGGACCAGCATTTGTGTGGCCATCTGTCTGGTGCACTAGTCTGTTACCTGCGTCACCATCGGTTGCATGCATCGGCTTCTGGAATTCCTCTGACCTAACATTTCCCTCTCCCCATGTGGGAGTCTGTATTTGTTCTTCAACAAATCTCCACCTTTGCTATACCACTTTCTGTCCATGGATTCATTCTTCGATTCCAGCGGACAAAGAATTCGGGTTCTAGTCCAAAAATTCTGTATCAAAAAGGAACCTATTGATTAAGCAGTTAGAAAGTTTCCAAAAACCTCCTTCTAAATCCCGAGATATTGGCACTGATGTGACAGATGTCTTGAGGCAGATAAAACAGCTGAGTCTTTTTAGTGGAAGGAACGGGGATCTTTTCACACAAAGTGGCACTTGAAAAATATTGCTGTAATTAAGATATATACAGTGTAGTTAGTTTTCAGGAAATGCAAATTTTTTCATGTCTTGAAGGAGCCTTACAGAGTTACTTTAAAAAAAAACAAACAAAAACCAGCCTCTACTGGAAATTAGCGTGCGATAGGTTGCCATTCTTTTCCTTCCCTCTGCTGGAGGCCTTTCACCCGGTGGTGGGCTGAGCTAGTCCTGGAACTTGGCCCTGACACACCCTCTCCTCCTTCCTCTACACCTGGGAATCTGTCAGTTTGAATGGGGAAAACATTCCATCTTTTATGTACAATGAATTCTAATTGGAATTTGGCATTTTCTTTAGTTATGAATGTAGGTAACAAATCAAATTAATGCTAGAAGTATCTTGACTTTGTCACCAATAAATCCATATCACATTAAAGTTTCCACAGGTGTCTTCAAATATTATTTACATTCATTATGACTTCAGGATGATGGTACTTAACAGAAGTACTTTTAGATCTTGTCACTTGGTGTATTAATAAAGAAGCACTTACGTTACCATACCACAGTAACAATAGTGTGAAAACTACGGGTAAGTATAATTTGTTTGCTTTAAAATGATTTGTTTTACTTTGCATATTAGAAAACAGTATTTGGAGGAGGCTTCATCTGATTGCCAGTGGGGTCTTTGGCATGCAAAAGGTTAAAACCTCTTCACCTTCTTTAAATTTTATCCTAATGGACTAGGACTCACCCAGTGGCTCTCAACTCTAGCTCCCTACTAGAATCACCTGTGGGAGTATAAAGACTCCCACTGCCCAGGTGATACCCCAGACCACTTAAAGCCGAATTTCTAGGGGTGGGACCTGGGTGATTCCAGGTGAGTCCATGATGCAGCTGAAGTTGAGAACCACTGGTCTATATGTTTAGAAAAACCAGCCTACTTCTCTCTTCCTCTCCTTCCCGATTTCTTAAATAAGAAATTAAGGTTCATGCTCATGGTAGAAAATTCAAACTGTACAGAAGAGCACAGACCTCTCACCATTCTAAAGATAAAAGTTTCCGATGGTACTTACCATTGCCTAATATAGTGATAAACAGTCATTGCAGACACACATCCACACATATATCCACAGTAGGATTCTACTATACACTTTATACCATACAGACACACTATATATGTTTGTTTTTTTTCAGTTGTATCACTGAGAACTTTGTTAACCAATTGATGAACTAGGTTGGTCCTTGAGATCGAAATTCTCTTTCTTTGGTGTTTTTTATTTGCTTAAAACTAGAGAGCCTGATCTCTCTAGGCCCAATTCAGAAATAATTTGGAGACCATGAGTCCTTATTTCCCTCCTTTAAGAACTTGTCACTTGGTGAATTAATAAAGAAGCACTTATTAATTAAATGGAGAGGAAAGAATAGCATTGGGAGCAGTCCCATCTGGGGTGTGGGGCTCCGGGCAAGTTGCTTATTCATGTAAACTTCTTTGCATCTGTGTGCCCATTTGTCAGATGGAGTCAGAATGCTTCCTCACAGGGCTGCTATGAAATGTGTGCCAGGTCGGTGACAGGTAGCTGTCATTGTCCTTCTTGCAGGTTGTATTCCTCCCAAAGGGGCTTGGAATGTTGCTTGGGCCCCTGAGTTTGTTTTTGGTTTTGTTTTTTTTCCCTATTGGTATGCAGGTAGCTCAGAGCACAGAATAAGTTTTTAACAACATGACTGTGCACTTATATGGATGGAGTCTAGACCCCAGGCCTCAGGATCTTTTGGCTGGATGAGGAGTTGGGTTCAAGGCCTCACTGTTGATGAATTAGCCTTATTAGTTCTCTCAGCCTAGTACTTATAACCAACTCTTAGAAATGCTCCCATGTGCTTATTAACTCACATCTTTGCATTTCATCTTACTTGCAAAAGCAATTATGCTCAGAGTGAGAGCCAGTGTCAGAGCTCCTGGCAGGAAACGGAATTCACCCCAGATGGTTGGAATGAAGACTAATGGAAGGAACAGTTATAGAGGTGCTGGCCAGGCACCAGAGGGCTCCCAGGGACTAACAACAATGGGAAATCAGTGCATCCTTAGGGCTGAGGGGCAAAGGGAGGAAGTAGAGTTACCGGAGCCCAGTGAGATCTGGAACTGGAAAGGGGCCGTCCAGCAGGAACTAGAGTCAAGAAGAATGGGGCCCAAAGACATGGCGTCCAAGGAGAGAGGGAGCTGGGGAGAAATACCCTGACATTCCTCCTTTCTCCGGTCCCCTACTGGGCCTCTGGTTGGCTGAACCAATGGGAATCTAGAAGGCAGTGGAGCCCAGGTGAGTGGTCCACAGGTGTCTGCTGGTCAGGGCACAGAATAGGACTGAGAATCGTGGGGGTGGGGCAGACAATAACCAGGTAACCCCAGCAGAGAGGCTATTGGATGTCAGAATTGTGTGAAGGGCCTGGCGAGTGCTGAGCATAGTAATCATTGTTTCCTTCCCTCACCTCCTAGGGCTTGAATGGCAGCTTATTTACCCCTGTCTTCAAGAAGCAATAGTGAGGCCACTGAGGCAGAGAGAGAAGGAGAAAGAGCTTCATCTACTAAAATACAAACCCTAAATCAACTTCTGCCCTGGTTTTCTGAGCCCTGGCCCTCTCTGTGTCTGTGCAGAGCAGCTCTCTGTAAAATGTCCTCTAGTTTGTGGCTGCTACTGGGCGCCAGTACACCAAAGACATGGAGATCCAGTTCGGGAGGCATTACTTTGGAAGCTCCCCCTCCTTTCTCCTGCCGCCCGGGCCAGGAGGTTGCTAGTAGTCATCTCTGGCAGCTGGGAGATCACACATGCTGGAGTAGCTCACAGGCTGCTCGACGTCGGCCTCGGCCTTCTCAGGCTGCTTCCTTAATCTGAGCCTTTCAATATATTCAAAAAGTAAGAAGATGTATACAGTATTGGGTTTAGAAACACCATAGGTAATTGTAAATGTTTACATGTGAGAACTGAACGTTTTTGAGCACAAAGAAACAGAGTACTCATGCTTTTCATAAGTTAATTATAGGAGGTACAAAAATGTGGAGACAAAACACAGTATAGGTGGTGCGGTCTGGCACTGGGATGTCAGTTCAAAGCTACATGACGGCTGTCTCCTGTTTCGACCCCATTTGTTGTATCTCTGAGGCTCTGTGACTTCATTGGGAGAAAGTATCAAAGTCTGGACCTGAGGCTGTTGTGAACTGGGCTCTTGCCAAATGGACACCCCACTCTTCCATGTTCTGTAGACTTGGATTCTCGGTGCCTCTGTGCTTTTTCAGACCCAGGTTTGGAAAGATTCAAGGTTGGAGTATGTCTTCATTTTGCACAGGTGTCAGGCTGATGGGGCGAGTGAATGAGTCTTGCTGGAGCATCTTGTGAGCAGAGTGGTCCAGCTCACTGTTGCGGTGACAGCTTTTCTTTCTGTCTCCAGATACTGACATTTTAGACCAGCAGTTTTCAAACAGTGTGCCCGAAGAATTTTTAAAACATGCAATGCACTGACCTCTTTTCCCTTAGATTGTCAAATAAAAAAATGACAACAGCCAACAATAGCCGCCCGGTGAGAAAGAATCAAAATTATACCTATTTTTTGGTCAGGTTGGCAAAAAATATATTTTTTTGGTGTGCTGCAGAATTTTAGGAATTAGTCTAGGTGCCATGAGATGAAAAAGTTTGCAAATTGCTGTGTTAGATCACTGCGAGTTCATAGACTTTGGAGAAAAAGTAAATGTAAAATCAGTATCTTTGATTCTTTTAAAATAATGAACTGTCTGTTGAGAGATTTGGGAGCCAGAGACTTGGCCGCTGAACATGGTGAAGTACGTTTTATCTCCATGTTACATGCAGATATGATTGAGACTATCTTAGCTGCACAAAAAGTATGATTTGTCATGTGGCTTCAGCTGTATGTCAGCTGTGCATTAGTAAAGCAAGACAGTGATTTGTTTTTGTTTGGTTTTTTTGGCTTTTAAAGTAACATTTATTTTTTATTTATTTATTTTTAAGGTTTTTAAAGTAACATTTTTTTTTAAGTTAACATGTGCATATATAGGAAACTGAAAAACACAAGCAAAGAACAAAGCCATCCATAATCACAAGCAGTTTACATGTCCCTCTAAGTCCTGTGTATCTACACAACTAAGCTTCCATTTTTATGTAATTAAGATGGTACAATTATGTATCATGCTTTCTCACACATCATGAACATCTACCATTTCAAAGTCCCAAAGCTATGAGTATTTTGATAACCAAAAATACCCTACACCAAGTCAATCTGGAAGAAAATGTAATCCTGCCTTACTTGGTAACAAAAATTTCATAAAGGACAAAAATAGCAACAGACCTCTAGATAAAAGATATTCACAAAGTTACAATTAAAATATTGCGTTCCCTTGATGATCCATTAAAAGTGAGACCCAAAGCAAGAGTACACAAAGTATAATGCTTCTGAAATATTAGCAAGGAGGCAAGTTTTGACTGAAGTATTTAACAACATATTCGTATAGCACAGCCTAAAGAGATGCATGCACATCAGTGGTTATCACCACAGTGGGAATATGAACACATCCACACACACCCCTCGCATGAACAAGTCCTGATGTCCATTTATAAGATGGTTCAACAACTCCATGTCCAAGATGCCTCTTTTCTAACAATTATAACAAAAAGATATTTAAAAATTGGTTAATTCACTAGCTCTACTTTTTATCAGATATTGTCACCTCAGGACATCTAAAAAGTTCCAATGTTGCAAAATAAAGAAAGAACCTTGTCCACAATAAACACAGGAACTTTACAAAAATGCATGTAGACCTATAGTTATAACCTAAAACTTTCTTCTAGGCATGGAGATACTAGCAAAGAGCCCTTCCCTTCACCCTTCCTCTTCTCCCTCCTCCACCACTTCAGTGACTAAATACAGGACCACCTGGCTCCAAGAGGTGGATTAACAAAGACACTCCCAGGAGACAGTCCTTCCTAAAAACTAACAAGAGGGCTTTTATAAAGGGATTATTTTACTACCTCTACTTTTAATATACTTTGGGCATTAAGACTTGTTTATCCTTGCATACACAGCAATATTAATTAATATGCACAAAAGTAACAGCTAGAGGCCCGATGCACGAAATTCCTGCAAGAGTAGGCCTTCTTCGCCCGGCTGCCAGCACCGGCTTCCCTCTGGCACTCGGGACCTGGGCTTCCCTTGCAGCCCTGGCTTTGTCTGGAAGGACGTCTGTTCTAATTAGTATATTACGCTTTTATTATTATAGATGGTTAGGTAATTTAATTTCTCTCAAGACTCATGGGTACAGAATCCTTTTTTCTGTACTTCCTTCCCTCTTGAACCGTCAGCGTACTCTCCAAGACATCAAATTTAACAACTCCATTCCTCAAATACCACCATTCCTATGAATTAACAGGAAAAAAAATGCTTAAAGGTGTCATTTTAACTCTTTTAAAATATGTTGTGCACTTTCAAACATCTAGAAAGGCTAGCTATCTCAAATAAGGATTTAAGTTTGATTAAACTGCATATAGAGGCTATAATCTGAAAGTGTCTTCTGAATAGGAAGGAACTTTCTGGCCTAGAACCCTTCCCCTTCTCATCTCTGTCAACAGAGTGGACGGTACAGTAAGCATCTGTAATGCTTAGAGGGGATTTTAACAATTTTACTTCTCATGTTTTCAGAACAGTCCTTCTTAGGAATTTAACACAGTTAGTTTATTAACTCTATTTTTGTCATACACTGGCAACCTCTTTAACATCTACAAAGACTAGATGTTGTAAATTAGGACTCATTTGTCCAGTGTATATACACTATAAACACAGCTAAGTAAAACACAATGCCTGGGCATAAAGGACAATGGTTCATCTGCCTCATTTTGAAACACAATGGCACCCAGCTCTTTGCCCTTCCTTCTCCCTCGAACCAGTGCACAAATGTGTACTGTCAAAGAGGTGGTTTGGCCATTCCCAAAATAACAGTATTTGATATCAGTTTTAACAAGATATTGACCAAAATGTCTTTTTCTTTTACTACCTCTACTTTTATCAGGCACTTCAGAACATATAGAAAGATAGATATTTAAAAAAAGTACTTGGCGCTGTCAACTATTATACAATAGTGAGGAATAAGATGCACACATAAAACAATGATTATACTATGAAAGCGTCTTCTAAATATGACGGTCTGGCATCGAACCTTCCTCCTCAAGGTCTTCTCCATGACCTCTAACCCCCGGGGGGGGGGGGGGGAAACGTCGAGGCGTGCCCCTCCCGACGTGGCGTGCCCCTCCCGACGTGGCGTGCCCCTCCCGACGTGGCGTGCCCCTCCCGACGTGGCGCGCCCCTCCCGACGTGGCGTGCCGCTCCCGACGTCACGTGCCCCTGCTGACGTCGCGTGCCGCTCCCTAGAGGTAGTCTGACAATCCCATCTCAGTCATTTCCAGAAGACATTTCTTTTGATTTTTTTTTTAAATGGGCGTTTGCAAGACGTGTGGTTTTCTAACCCTACCTCGTCGTACGTCGGCCACCGCTTCCATCCAGAAGGCCTGGAAGTAGCGAAGTTCTTCGGAAGGTCACGGGGGCGTGGAGAGCAGCTTTTCCGTGTTATACACACAGGCGCCCATGAAGGGCCAGTAAATCTTCGCAAAGGGTGGTGGGCACGTCCTGTTGGCCAAATGGGGCATGTGCTTCTGCCATTTCTCTTCCGAAACCAAGGTTTACAGAAGACCACCGCCCGAGGGCTCGCTAACCGCCCGCCTGCTGTGGATGGGGCGCCGCTCACCTTCGGCCATTCAGGCCTTTGTCCGGAGTGGTCAGTGAGGTCTCCTCCAACCGGGAGGGAGGAGTCACCCCAGGCGCCCATCCACGCAGCTCCAAGCCCTGAGGGTGGGAGCTATGTCCACGCAGACCCGCCTCTGGGCCCCCGAGGCCCTCATGGCCTCTCTCTGCTAGTCCCAGCGGTCGCCATCTTCTCGCCATCTTGCCAGGCCTAGCCTGTCACTCAAGGCAGCTGGGCCTCGAGGGCTGGTCTCGTCCTGGGACTGGTGGGGGTGGCGCTTGGCAGGGGCTCCGCTTAGGCCCCGGAGGGTTAGGCCTGGAGACCCTGCGGTCCACAGGATGCGCCTGGGGGAGGCCACCGCCATCAGGTCTCGGAGGTGGAGGTGGGGGTGGGGAGAGAGGTTCGCTGCTACTTAGGAGCCTGGGCCTGGCCAGTGGGCACCCGCAGGGAGGGCTCTGGGTCTGCAGGACAGAGCCTGCTGTCCGTACCCGAGTCCCCAGTTCACCCGTCCTTGACCCGCCGGCCAAGGCCGGAGGAGAAGGCCTCGCCCCGCGCCTCACGGTGCTCTCGCCGGAACTCGCAGTGGTTTGTTGACTTCAGGTGACTGGGGAGCGAAGGAGCTTGCTCAAAAGGCAGATCTCGGGCTCCCCTGTTCCAAGCCTTGGAGCCCACGTTTCTAGCCGACACCCCAGTTGGTTGGTTTCAGAAACAGCTTTGGAAACACTGCACTGTGTAGGATGTTGACTGCTTAAGCCAGGGATGGGGAACGTCGGCCCGCGGAAGTATGAGGCCATGGAAGCATTTGGTCTGGCGCTACCAAGGCATTAGGGGTGAGTGAGTTAAATGACCAAATGCAGCAGGCTAATGTTTCAGTTGATAATTTTGTCTGGCCTTCAAATGATGTTATAAATATTCAAATGGCCCTTGGCAGAGAAAAGGTTCCCACCCCTAAGCTTTTTAAGGTGCTGACTTTGGTCTCTCTTTTTAAAAAAATCAGAATTGTAAAATTCCTCTGGACCTTCTTCTAGACCAGTGATGGTGAACCTATGACACGCGTGTCAGCACTGACACGCATAGCCATTTCTGATGACGTGGCCGCATGCCGAGGATGAAACATTTGCTGCTCCTGAGGATGAAACATTTGCGACTAGAGTCTTGGAGTTAGTTTTTTCCTCAAAGTGACACACTACCCGAGTTATGCTCAGTTTTTTGGCGAAGTTTGACACACCAAGCTCAAAAGGTTGCCCATCACTGTTCTAGACTGTCCTTTTTTGTTTTGTTTTGACCTCTGGTCTTCAGGCAGCCTGTCATTGGTAGGACAGATGCTGGAGAAATAATTTCCCCAGAGAGGGAGCCCGCTGGTCACATGGTGGAGGATGCTATCTCGTTTTAAAACAAAGAAATAAAACCCTCCATCAGACCCAGTTGTCTCCCTGAAGAGGTTGGAAAAGTAATCCAGTGGTGTGTGTGTGTGTGTGTGTGTGTGTGTTTCAAGCCGGTGTTGTTATTAATCCTGTTACAAATGATAATGCTTTCCGTTTACAGGCTCACTGTCTTGGAGGAGTTTTGTATATCCCCTACTCGACCCTGCTGGGTGATTAAGCCACTCAGTGGGCATCTTACAGGCCCTGGAGCACTGTGTGCTTGTGGCTGACTACTGCAGTTCTCTGGGAGCTCACTGTGAGGGCATTAGCTGTGCTCTGGCTCCTTGGAAAAGGGGGAGTTGCTCGAGGCCTAATGCTTTGGGGTTGAGGCCCAGAGAGGTGGGCTTCTCCTTACAGTCCTATCTCCTTATCTTTCCTATCTTGTTAGAAGCTTCTTGGCACCTTTGAGTGGGGTTGAGTGGGGTAAGGGTAGGGCTGTAGCTTTTTCTTTTTAAGGTTCATTATCCTCTAATACAAAACAGGAGGTAGTTAATAATTTCATACTTTTGCAAGTAAGAGAAAGACAGCTTTTCACTCAGCAGGTTTTAAAGTTTCAGTTTAGAATCCAGACACTGTGGCTAATTAAGGCAGTGAGTGTCAGGAAGGAGAATTTGGGCTAATGACTGGTGGGGGGACGGACAGTCACTCAAGGCTGCTTCTGTAGCCTTTTAAGGCAAAGCCCTTCACACCTCAGATCTATATGGCCTTTCATGACTGTCTAAGTGTGGCTGTGGCTGATTTACATAAGGAACTGGTGCTTTCATTGCCTGCTCCCCCCCCCCCCCCCCACTCCCATCCTCTCCTTTAGAGGCCCCTGGGCTCCACACCTGGCCTGTAGTGCTGTGTCCAGACCGCAGGATGGGGCAGCAGCACGGTTCATGGGGGAGTGAAAGCCTGGCCAGTGGTGCTCTGACACCTGGTCAGGGGAGACGGGAGCCCAGCAGCTCCACTGGCTGGTTGGGATGTCCCACTGCCAACAGAGATCTGCCCGCAGCTTTGATTCTCAGGCTCTGTAGGATGATTGAGGTGAAGCCTCCATTCTCTCCCCGCACCACCACCATTTTAATTTAAAGTAACGCTGACCACACCCTTAGACTCAAAATCTAACCCAAGGAAGTGGTTGAGCTTCTCCAATACCTACACCATTTTACCAAGTCATAGGTGGACTTTTTGGGAAAAGTCCGACACCCCAATGAACGTGCTGCCATTCTCCCCCTAATGAACGGGGAAGCAGTCAAGGTCACTAAAGGAGAGACTCTGCTTATTCAAGTGTGAGCTAGAAGCCTCTCTGTGCCTCTCACTCTGCATCTGGCAGGGTTTCTGAGAGCACTGAGATTTCATGGCCATTTGTGGCCCTTTCTGCTGCCTAACGACGTCTGTTCTAAACAGGGAAAACAGAATAGCAGGCTCTGACTGAAGGGGTGAGTGCTGGCATTTCTGTCACCACGAGAGCCCATGTTTGGGTTAGTCCCCCAGAGCAGGAGCCCTCTGTTCAGGCCTTATTCTGATTCTCTGATGGAAGATGCAGGGATGGGTTAGGACACTTGTTCAGGAGTCTTAGAGCTTGTCGGGCAGCCCCTGGGAGAATAGTTTCTTTGTGGGTTTTTTTGGGGGGACGGGGGAAAAGTGCTTTTTCTGCTCCTTGGACAGTTCTCTTGCTTGGACAACTCTGCTGCCACCACCCGGGCCCGGCCCTGCTGCTGCTGCCTGCTTGGAGGAGGCACTGGCTCTGCATCCATTCCCGTCTCCCTGTACAGGGCATCCACAGCGAGCTTTGGAAAATGCAAGCCAGGCCATGGACCACTGCCATCAGTCTACGACTTCTGTTCCCTCCTGCGAGAGGCATTGTTACCATGGTTGAGAGTAGGGTTCGGAAGTTGGTCGGGCTGGTTCATTCCTTTATTATCTAGATGACTTGGACAACTTAACTTCAGCCCTCATCTTGTAAAATGGAGATGATGAAGATAATAGAACCTACTTATAGTAAGGATTACATGTTACTGTGTAGAACACTTAGATAAATGTTCGTCATTATGTTTATTGTCAGTGCTCTGCCTAAAATTCAGGGCCATCTTTGTTAGCTTAGATTCCAACAGATTCATAACCACGCCTGTGAGGAGCAGCATGATCCAAGGCTGGGCAATTTCTTTTTTTTTTTTTTTTTTTTTTATAATATATTTTATTGATTTTTCACAGAGAGAAAAGGAGAGGGATAGAGAGCTAGAAACATCAATGAGAGAGATACATCAACCAGCTGCCTCCTGCACACCCCCCACCGGGGATGTGCCCGCAACCAATGTACATGCCCTTGACCGGAATCGAACCTGGGACCTTTCAGTCCGCAGACCAACGCTCTATCCACTGAGCCAAACCGGTTTCGGCTGGGCAATTTCTTTAGCTTTGTCTCCCACTTCTGCCTCCTTGTCTGTTTTTTACCCACACTGGCTTTGTTCAGCATCTCTAAAGCACCAAGCTCTCTCCCACTCCAGGGCCTTTGTACAAGCTTTCCCTCCACTGAGAATGAGTCTGTCCTTCCCTCTGCCTGGCCAACTCCTGCTTCTCCTTCTCATCTCTGCCTAACTGTCCTGTCCTCAGGGAGGCCTCCCGGGACTTTGCGGTGAAAGGCAGTGCCCCGGTGTGCCCTCTTCCCCCCACATCATTCTTTTCTTTCTTAGTGTTTGCCACAGTTTGTCATTTATACCTATTTGTTGGCTTTCTGGGTTGGTATCTTCAAGTGCCCCTGTGCTTTAAGCTCCATGGAGCCAAGGATGGGTCTGGAGCATGTAGCACAGGCCTGGCCTCTGCTGGCCTGCACCTTCCCTAACTGTGATAAATGAATGTGCCGCCCCCACCGGGCTCGCAAGCAGCTTCCCTAGGCCCACAGTCGATGTATGACACAGTGTTTATTTGCAGACAGAGACCTATCGGGACACATGTCCAGGGCACAGGTCAGCATGGAGGGGGAAATGCGTAGCTGAGTGGTTCCTCAAACTCTAGCATGCATCAGAAACAGCTGGAGGGTTTGTTAAAACTCAGATTCCTAGGCCCACCCTCAGAGTTCCTGGTTCTGTAGGCCTGGGATGGGGCCCAAGGATTTGCATCTCTAAGTTCCCAGGTGATGCTGATGCTGGTTTGGGGGCCATACTGGGAGAACCACTGATAGAGACGCAGGCATACCTTGTTTTGTTGTGCTTTGCTTTATTACATTTCACACGTGGTTTTTACAAATGGAAGGCAAGACCTCCACCAACATAAAAGTTACGACTAGCTTTATTGTGGTGCTCTGGAACTGAACCTGCAGTATCTCTGAGGTGTGCCTATACACAGATAATAAAACAGGTACTGTACCAGTGCCCAGAGGCCTGCTCTGCCATGGATGCCACAAGGAAATAAAGGCTGGGAGAGAGGTGAGCTAGGTGGCTTGTCTGGGCCATCAGGTGAGTTTGTCTAATTCCTGACCCATTTGCTATGTGTAGCTGTATGTGAGGTTGGTGAGGACCTCACAGTGGGAACTGCTCTTCTTCCCACTGATGTTGTTTAGGTGGTAAAATCTAGGGGTGGAAAGGTTTGAGGTGCAGGATCCCCTAGGAGCAGACTGTTTTATAGCAGCTTAGTTTAGTCATGTTGTAAAAGCCACAGCGCACGGATCCCGGAGGTTTAATTGAAGTTCGGTTGAGGATCAGTATTGATGGCAACTCCTTCTGCGGCAGATTGCTCTAGAAATGCTCCTCGTGAAAGACTCTCGAGTTTCTCCTTGCTCGCTGAGAGTCACGAGAAAGCTCTCTGTTGTACTAATGGGCCTACAGCAAGTTAGGTGATTTCCAGAGGCATGATCCCTCCTTTCCCATCACAGCTGCCACGATATTCTCATGCGTTCCAGGAGCTTTTCATGAACCCGAGTGGCTGCTCCCCTTCTGTGTCAGAGAGGGGAGGTGATGTCGCCAGCGAGGCCTTGGGAGTCAGAAGCCTCCAGGTTTGACCTGCTCCTGGTGGCGTGCCTTCATGTAACTAGCTTCTTGTCGAGTTTCTGACCTGTAAGGTTAGGGTGGTGATATCTAGGGAAGCCTACAGTGTGGGGGTCAAGCAGAGGAAACCAGCTGCAAAGCCTCGCCAGTCTTCACTGTTGTGACCACGAGTAGGTGCTTGCATGTTACTAAGTTCCACATCCTCCTCCATCGCACAGGGATTCGATGGTACTTAACTCCACTCTGTTCTTGGGAAGACACGGTTCCTGTGGAAACTGGTGGAATACCAGTAAAGGTTGTCGTTGAGTTAATGTTAATTTCTTA
This sequence comes from Cnephaeus nilssonii, assembly GCF_951640355.1. Taxonomy (NCBI): domain Eukaryota; kingdom Metazoa; phylum Chordata; class Mammalia; order Chiroptera; family Vespertilionidae; genus Cnephaeus; species Cnephaeus nilssonii. The sequence continues at coordinate 77,385,172 of NC_137081.1, read as the reverse complement.
GTTTTGACAAATGTGTCATGGTCGTGTCAGAGGTTAGCACTGAGAAAGCTGGTGAACAGTAGGCGGGGACTCTGTACTCTCTGTAAGTTTTCAGTCAATCTGAAGTTATTCCAAACTGAAAATTGTATTTTAAAAAATGTTTGTGAAGTATTTATAGCAGGATACTTGAGGTTGTGTGAGTAAGCCCTCCATAAATGGTGGCCATTACCATTGCTAATACTATAAGTACAGTTACTACTGTACTTGGAGAGGCATCCTAGCTGATGTATGTGTCTAACTGACCACTCTACACATTGTATATTAGTGTCCTATTGCTGCTGTGACAAAATGCTATAAACTTGGTGCTTTAATATAAGCTTGTTATCTTACAGTTCTGGAGGTCAGAAGTCTGTAGTCATTGGGCTAAAATCAAGGTGTTGGTAGGACTGCTTTCTTTCTGGAGGCTCTGGGGGAAGACTCTTTCCTTGCCATTTCCAGCTTCTAAAGGTGGCTATGTATGTGTTTGTTGGCACCTGGACCCCCTTCATCTTCAAAGCAAATGACCAAATCACTCTGACTTCTACTCCATGATACGTTTGCTTTTGTGTGATGCTCCTGCCTCTCTCTCTAAGGACCCTTATGATTACACTAGAGGCCCGGTGCATGAATTTGTGCATGGATGTGGTCCCAAGGGGGTTGCAGGGGAGGGGTGGGACGCGATCAGCGGGAGGTGGGATGCCCTTGCTGGCCCAGGATCCGGATCTGTCCCACTGACATTCGCGCTGGTTGTCGGGAGCCACCTGGCAGCTGCTTTTATATTGCTTCTTCTTTGTGGAGTATCTAGGGAGGGGAAGTGGCCACGGTGCCAGAGGCTGACTTCCAGGAGGCCGGCAGCGCTGTCAGGATTGTGCTGGTGGCACTGGTCTGTTGGTGCCTGGGCCATTCTCCGGAGATTGGACCTGCAGGACTACTGAGGCAGTGAGTGGCTTCCGCTGGGCTGGTGGGCTCCTGGGACCAGTTAGTCAGCTGAGTGGTGCTCCTGCTGTGGGAGCACACTGACCACCAGGGGGCAGCTCCAACGTTGAGCATCTGCCTCCTAGTGGTCAGTGCACACCATAGCGACCGATCATTCCAGTCGTTCGGTCACTTAGGCTTTTATATATATAGACTAGAGGCCCAGTGCATGATTGAATCATGCACGTGTAGGGTCCCCTACACACTTCGCTTTCGAACACGGAGGAGCTGGGTGCCTGTCCGCTGGTGCACCAGGCCTTCAGAAGCCTCTGCCGCGCCGGAGGCTTCTGAAAGGCCTGGTGCACCAGCGGACAGGTACCCAGCTCCCCCGCTTTTGATGGTCCCCGGTGGGACATGAGCTCGCTGCCCCAGAGGCCCCTTCTGTGCCTCCGGCCCAATCGGCCACCCCGGCCACCCTGAGTCCCGCCCCCCCACGCCTCCTGGCCAATCGCGGGCATAGCGAAGGTACGGTCAATTTGCATATTTGTCTATTATTAGGTAGGATAGATTGGATCCCTTAGATAATCCACGATCATCTCTCCATCTCAAAATCCTTAACATAATCACATCAGCGAAGTCCCTTTGCCATGTAAGGTAACACAGATTCTGGGAATTGGGACAAGGACATTTTTGGGTGGGGGGGTTGTTCTGCCCACCACAAGTGGTAAGCTATCTTCCTTCTCCTTTTGTCATCTGCCCTCCATAGCCCCTCAGTGGACGGGAACAGTTGTTTTATTTCCTTGAGTGGAGCTTCATTCTCCAGTGTGGGCGCCGAGGGTTCAGACTGTCGCTTGGTGTCTAGTAGGCGTGTGTAGGTGTGGTGATGTACAACTAACTGGGCACCATGTTACTGAGTGTCCATTTGTAATGGACTCTCATTCTTCAGTTGTGAGCCTGGTACTTTTAGGCACAAAAATGGTGACACCTGCTATCTCTTAGTTAACAAATGGTGCTAACATACTCACTATTGAGTTTGAAGGCTGGTTGTACCTGTCCCCTTATGAACACAGAATGTGGAGCCTGGATGGCCCTGGATATCATATTCCCTTAGTTCTTTGTACAAGATCTTATATCTATCTCTTCTCTTGCTCTTTTCCCTTCCCGTCTCTGTATAAATTTGGATTGTCTAGCATGGTATCCACTAGCCACGTGTGGCTGTGAACAGTTGAAAATGGAGATATTCTGTAAATGTAAAATACACACAGAAATTTGAAGACTTAGTGAGCATCAGGGCTGCCAGCTGGGGCTCTGGTCTGATGAGTAGTGTGATCTGAAACTGCTGGTGGACTTCGAGCTCTCATCAGCCAGGAGCGTGCTGTGGACTTCAGAGTTTTAGCAGGAACACCTGGGAGCGGGAGGCCAGGGCGAGGAAGAATGTGCAGCTGGAGGTGGCGGTGTGAGGAGTGAGGAAGCTTGGATGCAGAGGGCTTCTTAGAGTATTGGGGATGGTCAGTGAGTTTGCAGCTCTTTCAAGCAATGCATGCCCCTGTGAAGTACAACTCACTCCCCCTGGATTCCAATGGGCCTTCATTGGCCTGCGTCAGGGGGAGTGACTGTCCTTCATCAGCTGGCTGAGCAGGACTAGGTCAGAGCCTGCATGCCTGGGGACTGCTGTGCCAGGCCTTGGGCACTGGGTTTAATTGGCAGAGTGGAAGGAAGTGCAGTCATTTTTCAGCCCTATGGAGTAAGATCTTCTGTGAGGAGACACATATTTCTGGTGGGAACCTGGTTACCTGGTATCTCATATAACTGAGGCTGGCTTCCTGCCCATCCTCTCCCCTCCAGCAGTTGAGGGACCTGAGCCAAGGATTTGCCCCTCGGGCCTCCTGGGCCCCTGGTCTGGAGCTCAGAGGAGGCAGATGCCAGGAACCACAGGGACTGGGAAGGGGAGAGTGCAGCCCAGGCCTCTCCCCTGGGGACTTCTCCCCTTGCTCTGACTTCCCCTCTGAGTTTTCAAAAACTTGCAAATTGATCTGAAAGAGTAGAGTTTATTTTTCTCCCCAGTAAGGGTGTGATCTTGGTGGGGGTCTGCATTTCCTAGGGTTTTATCCACTTGTTTGAATATTTGCTTCAAATCTGGTCTTTTCTCTCAGCAGTTGGGCTCTTTTTTTGGTAAGGATGGTTTCAATCTTAGACTTGTTTAAAAAAGGTAATCAATAGTACCAGTGTGTTTTCCTTTCAGGAATGGCCTCCCTGGAGTTATGTGTAAGTGTGAATAGATAGGAATATTTGGAGACCGGCTGGCAAAGCGATGAAAATGAGGATGTACACACGGTCTCCTCGCAGCTTTCCGTGTACTTCTCTTGCACTGGCTGTGCTTTGGGAGGCCTCGCTGAAGCCTCTGAAAGGTGGTGGGCCTGCTCTGTGGACTAAAGACTGAGTCTGGAGGGAGATGACAGGGATGGGAGTGAGGAGGACACAGGTGTCATTTCCTTTCTTTCCAGTTGTGTTTTGACTGAATTACAGTCATATTTAGTAAACGCCACTAACCGAGTTGCTGACTGTGTACTGGGAACTTTAGGTATAGTCCTTCATTTAATTCTTAGACTTCCTTAGACTAACCCTTTGAGGTTGATTATTATCCCATTTTACAGATAAAAATACTGAAGCTGAGTGGTTGAGGAATTTTCCCAAGGTCCCACAGCTAGGATCTGAACAGTTGGGATTTGAACACAGGTCAGTGTAATTCCCATAACTGTGTTCTTTCTATTATGCTACCTGTGCCCTTAAGGAGACTTAATAACAGTAAAAGGGGCAGAGGTAACATTTGAATGCCTACTGTGTGCCAGGCACTGTGCTGAGTGCTTTATTATTATCTCTTATATGCAGAGAACCTGAGCAGCATTGGCACTATTATGACCCTGGTTTCACAAAAGATGAAGCGAAGGCTTAGCGGTCACCTGCCTTGCCTGATAATCGGTGGAGCTGGAAGTCACTGGCAGCCCGAGTCCAGAGCCCGGGCGCCCTGCCTCAGCATAGAGCCTTTGTGGGCTCACGGTGTGCTAACAATACTTTGAAGGGGTCTTAGAGTCTGGGAATCCACTGTTGGAATAATGAACTTACAAGCGTGGAGAGAAACTATTTTCAGTGGAATATCAAGTACTTGTAGAGTGTTGATTTTGTGTAAGATTCTGTGTCTAAAATGCTATTTAGAGATACCAAGGAGTGTAAGATGTGTTCTGCTCTTGAGGAGTTGACAGTCAGGTTTTGGGTGTCACCACACAGGAGGCAGAGGACACCTCAGGTCTGGGAAAGTTTCCAGAGTAGATGTTGTTTGTTAGGGAAGGTACGTTGCATGTGCACACACACCTCAGAAATATTGTGGGCTTAGTACCAGACCGCCATAGTATAGTATCACAATAAAGTGAGTCGTAAACTTTTTACTGGTGGAGAGTCTTACCTTCAATTCTTTTATTTTTAAATAAAATAGTGAGTTTATTTATTTTAAAATATGTTACTTTTTATTGTTGACTGTATTAACAATGCAATACCTATCCTCTCTAATAAAATGGTAATATGCAAATTAACCATCACTCCACTACATAAGCCACGCCCACCAGCCAAGCCACACCCACCAGCCAATCAGGGTGAGTATGCAAATTAACCCCAATCCAAGATGGCTACAGCCACAGAGAGCAAGGTTTCCCAGGTAACAAAGTAAGCCAAGCTTTCCATAGCTGTTGCAGGCCTAAGCCTCCACTCAAGCTACAAAGTTTCAATTATAGAAGGTAAACAAATTCAAACAAATGGCGGCAGAATGGAGCTTGAGAGAGCAGGCCAGGGTTGCCGGCGGCAACAGGGGAAGCAAAGCTTTCCACACACCCTGGCCGGGCTCACCCGCTTAAGGCTACAAAGTTTCAATTGTAGAAGGTGAATTAACTGCCACAGAAATGGCTGCCGGAGCCCCAGGCTTGGCTTCGCTCCAGGCTACAAAGTTTCAATTATAGAAGGAAAATAAATTCCAGATACCAGGGCCTCCCCTTGGGTTGCCAGGAGGCGTGGCCAGCCTGCAAACCACCACAGGCCCCTCGCTCAGGCTGCCCCACACCCCAAGGGAACCCCCACCCTTATCTGTGACACCCTTCAGGGCAAACCAGGCTGGCCCCCACCCGTGCACCAGGCCTCTATACTATCTAATAAAAGAATAATATACAGATTGATCATCACTGCAACACACAATATAGCTGCCCCCATGTGGTCAAAGATCCTGCCCCCATGTTGACACAAGATGGCCACCACAAGATGGCCAGCAGGAGAGGGCAGTTGGGAGGCACCCGGCCTGCAAGGGAGGGCAGTTGGGAGGGACCAGGCCTGCAAGGGAGGGCAGTTGCGAGGGACCAGGCTTGCAAGGGAGGGCAGTTGGAGGTGATCAACCCTGCAGGAGAGGGCAGTTAGGAGTGACCAGGCTGGCAGAGGAGGGAAGTTGGGGGCAAACAGGCTGGCAGGGGAGCAGTTAAGCATCAACCAGGCTGGCAGCAGAGTGGTTAGGGGGTGATCAGGCTGGCAGGCAGAAGCGGTTAGGGGCAATCAGGAAGGCAGGCAGGCAAGCAGTTGGGAGCCAGCAGTCCTGGATTGTGAGAGGGATGTCCGACTGCCCGTTTAGGCCCGATCCCACCAGGATCGGGCCTAAACGGGCAGTCGGACATCCCTCCAGGAGTCCCAGATTGGAGAGGGTACAGGCTGGGCTGAGGGACAACCCCCTGCTGTGCATGAATTTCGTGCACTGGGCTTCTAGTAAAGCACAATAAAAGGAGATACGCCTGCATTGGGCGCAGGTAAAATCTGAAGGCACAGGGAGAAGAGGTAGACTAGTTGGGTTGCTATTGCTATTGCTTGAGCAAAGCAGTCCTTCCTGATTCTGGAGGGCTGCACAGGCCAGGGTTTGATCTTAGAGATGGTTTCTAAGTCACCTTTTTGAAGCAGAAAGGCCTGGCCTGGGGGGTTCATATGGTAGGTGATGAGGAGTGGGTTGGGAGGGAGGAGGGATGAGGCTGGAGAAAGGTCCCTAGGTTACAAAGCTATTATGAGCTATTGGTTAGGAAGTGGTTAATGCTGGAACTCTCATTACAGTTAGTAATTCAGTTGGTCCTTAAGCCAAGGTGAGTAATCCTGGGAAGAGGCAGACATTACTGATGTGACTAAGTTGGGAGCTCGGAGATGGGAGCGAGGAACATTTATCCAGGATCAGATGGAGTTCATAGGCTCTAAGGAGGAACAAGTTAGTTTATCATCATCCTACCCCCACAAGGATGAATTGATTAGCATATTTATTAGAATACTCTGCACCTTGATTTCTTGTCCTAGCTTTACAAAATTCCTGTTTGCTGCTTTATCATTGTGGTGTGAGAGGCCTACGTCTGAGCCGTATACCAGTTTGAGTCTGGAACCATCAAGGCTAAAATTGCCTTAAAGGAGTTGACAGTGGAGGTGGCCTTCAGACTTCAATCCACACTTAATAGACCAGGGTGGGCAGCATGAGGGCTGGCTTGTCTTGGGCACAGAGTTCAATCCCTGGTGCCCAGGGAGCAGAGAGGGAAGAAGGGGAGAGGGATGGAGAACTGAGGGGAGAAGCAATGCAGGTGCAGGGCACTTGCAAGTTGTAACAGTTGAATATCATATCAGTGACCCTGCCTGTTCATCATGGCCCCACTTGGGGCTATTCTGATCCAGTAGTAACCACCTGTTGGGTTAGGATCTTCTCCCCAAGAGGAGCTGCACTCAGTTTCTCAAGTTTTTAATTCCTGGAAATCTTTTAAGTAACTCCTTCCAGATCAGGTGTCAGCGAGGGGACCAAGCAGATGGAGGCTTTCTTTTCTAGCCTGTTGTCAGACTGTCATTGTCATTAAGAACTTATCTCATTGTTGTCAGTCCAACTTTTAGTGAAGCAATTAAGTGGAACTGATTGGTAGGAAATAAGTGATTTGAAAGGTGGTTTCTTTGCACTGACTTCTTTAATAATCCTACATAATAAAATGGTAATATATAAATTACCATCACTCCGCTACGCCCACGATTGGGCCAGCAGGAGGCGCAGGGGGCGGGACTCAGGGTGGCCAGGGTAGCTGATTGGGCCAGCAGGACGCTGAGCTCACGGCGCCACTGGCGCCGCGAGCTCAGCGTCTGTGTCATGGCTGCACCAGAGGCTTTCGGAAGGCCTGGTGCACCGGCGGCCAGCCGGCCAGCTCCCCCGCGATCAAAAGCCAAAGCGGGGGAGCTGGCCGGCTGTCTGCTCCGGCACAAGGCCTTTCGAAAGCCTCCGCCGCGCCGGAGGCTTTCGGAAGGCCTGGTGCACCTGCGGACAGCCAGCCCGCTGGTGCACCAGGTGCATGATTAAATCATGCACTGGGCCTCTAGTCTATACTAATAATAGAGGAATATGAAAATTGTCCAGGTCGTCATCACAGTAATGACCAAACAGCAGTGGGGCGACAAGGCCGGCAGGGTAGGGTTAGTGAGGGATGACCAAACGACTGAACAGCAGGCTGTGTGGGGTGACCAGGCCGGCAGGGGGGCAGTTGGGGGTGACCAGGCTGGCAGGGGGGGGGGCAGTTGAGGGTGACCAGGCCACCAGGGGGGGGGCAGTAAGGGGCAACCAGGCCAGCAGAGGGGGGCAGTTGGGGGCGACCAGGCTGGCAGGGGGGGCAGTTGGGGGCGACCAGGCAGGCAGGCAGGTGAGCAGTTAGGAGCCAGCGGTCCCAGATTGTGAGAGGAATGTCCAGTTTAGGACCAATCCTGGGATTGGTCCTAAACTGGCCGTCAGACATTCCCTGAGGGGTCCTGGATTAGAAAGGGTGCAGGCTGGGCTGAGGCGACTCTCCCACCCCCATGAACAAATTTCGTGCCCTGGGCCTCTAGTTAGAAATAAGAGACCAACTTTGGGGATTTTTGTCTTTCCAAGGAGAAATAGCAAAGATTAACTCCTCACTCTGAGAAAGCTTTGGTGAGGTCCTGCATGGGTGGCTGTGCATGTGTGGGATAGCTCCTGGTGATTCCTGACCTACAGTTGCAGAGGGTGGTTACTACTTAATGGAAGGTCTTAGGATGGTTGTTTCTTATTGCCACTCATTTCCAGTGCTTTCTGTTCTATGCTGTCGGTCTGCTTGCTTTGTTTATAAGTTTACCAAGTGACTTAACGTTTCAAGAAATGTTACTCCTTAGAAGGTGGTATGTGAAGACACACAGGTATGGCCCCAGTTATTTTGATGAAGCCTTTAATTAGCTCTGAGGTAGGAGGCTTTGTCCTTCTGCACAGCTGTTGGTGGGTATTAGGTGGAAAAATGCTGTCTTGAGGTAGCTGGACACCAGTGCTGTCCAGTAGAACTACCTGCCACAACGAAATGTCCTCTATTTGCTGTGCTGTCTGCCCAGCACGAGAGCGCTAGCCATTTGAAGCTACTGAGCACTTGAAATGTGGCTAGTGTGTCTTGAGAATTGAATTTATTTAATTTAATTTTAATTAACTTAAATTAAATAACCGCATGTAGGAGGGGCTATCATTGGAGAGCACTGCCCTAGACAATGGCCAGAGATGACTGAGGCTGTACTTAGGAATTGGGTATCAGTCTTAGTTGGCTGGATTTGTTTATGAAGGGAGATTTAAGGCACAGGGTACTCTAGTGGACAGGAGAAAATCCAATAGTGTAGAATTGTGAGATTGTATAAAAATGTTGGCATTCAAAAAAGACTTGGGTCAGTTGGAGCTGGATTAGCAGGGGAGTTTCTTAGAGGAAGACATCATGCCCGAGCTTTCAGGTCTTCTGGAATAATGTCAGGCAGCCGAAATGGTCCATTTAATCAGGCTCTTAGGGAAGCAGTGTGGCTTGGGAGCCCTGCAGATCTGTGTGAAGATGCAAGGTGTTTAGCTTTCTGAATCTCAGTTTCTCTAGCTGCAAAATGTGTATAATAACTGTACCTCAAGGAGCTATTATGTTAGATATCTTATACTAAGATATCTTACTAGTAATGTCCAGGCACATAGCAGTTTCTCAACTAATGGAGGCATTATTATCAGGATAGGATTAGCATATACACATAAAGGTTCCTAAATGTTCATACGTACTTTCTTATATCCTCTGATGAGGGAGACCTCTTTCTTCACACGTCTAGAACTAGGAGTCCTGTGATTGTTGCAGAGAGTCGACAGAAGACAAGGGTGTGAAGAGACTAAGGAAAACACAGATACCCTTGGAAAATTGAGAATTGAAGTGGAAAATAAATTAACTTTCAGTTAACTTAGGGGCAGCAGTTTATCTGTGCATATTGCAGCCCCCAGAATTCCAGCTTTCATTCTCCTTCTGTCCCAGAAGAGTCTGAACTGGAATTTACAGCTTAAACACTGTCTGGGTTTCAGAGCATTTATTTGCATGGCACCTTGGACACCTCCTAGAGATGATTCCATTATTATTTCCTTATCTGGGTTCTGTTTACTTGAACACTTGAGGTTGATTTAGTATCTTACAAGAACTGAACATTGTCTTCCAGACATCATTAATAACGCCTTTCTCACCCAGCATAAGTATGAAATTAATCAAAAAGGGAAGGGAAATTAATAATATGTTGGTATTCACAGTTCATCAGGAGACTTCACAGCAGGTATGAAATTAACTCCTCCGAATAATACATACTTCAACCAATTAACGGTATAGAAAAGGTTATTTATTATTTAGGATATGCACCTTAATGCTTCCTGCTTTGATAAATAGTTGGATGATGGGTGGTGTCTGGTGATAAACCATTCAGTATTGGGAGGTCACGTTAGGACGCATAGTAAACATTAAATCAGTTTTCCCATATTTCATTGAGATAAATGAGCCAAATGGTTAATGCATACTTGTTTCCTGTCGGTTGAAAAAGGTTTGTCCAAACACAGTGTTAGTCTCTGTTTACAATAAACTAAGTTTGATCCCGGGTTCTGTGTTTCCTTGTTATGACATGTGATATGATCACTTTCAAAGGATACATTAATATGAACACATTATGGGAAATAATGGAGCATTATAATTACAATTCTATTGCAGCATTTGCTGAGGTTGATAAAGGACAAGCTTTTGTTACTGAATCGTTCCTATAATTACATCAGGAATAACAGGCAGCAATCACCTTCCATTAGGGGCAGGAGAGAAGGAGCTTATTCTTTAAGTGATCACATAAGGCGCTGAATGAATCATCCTCAGCCTCATCATGAGGATTTAAAAATAGAAAGGAGCAGTTGACATCATCCATCCTATAGCAGGTTTTTAAGGAACAAAAAAAGTGCCAGGTAGTATTTTAAGGAAAAGAGCTGTCTGATGTCCAGCCCACATGTTAATAGCCTATTGGCAGTGGTTTTTACACTTGAGCGCACCTCCTAGACTCCTAGACTCCTGGAGGGTGTGTTCAGGTTGCAGCCTGATTTAGTAGTTGTGTGTGTGTGTGTGGGGGGGGGGGGGGGGGGGGAGGGGTCCTGAGATTCTGTATCACAGCTTCCTAGGTGATGTTCATGTTGCTGGTCTAGGGACTACAATGACTGGAACTGTTAGGCTAAGGGACAGACCAGGTGTAACTTGGGGATGGTTCCAGAAACAGAATTTTAAGATTAATTCCCTAGTACCTGTTAGAATAATTTTGGTGAAAATACCAAATATTGTTTGGGGTGGTGTGTAAGTTTTTTAGCAGGGATTTTCTTTGTGACATTGTGAGTGAACATTAAAAGCAGTTGCAAACCTGGTGTCCCACACTCCTGGCCCTCTGCCATCTTGGTAGAATCTTGGATAAACTTTGTTGGCTCCAAGTATTATCTCTATAACCCAAGCTCATGAGGAATTTGAAAGTCACAAGGTTTGAATTTTTTTTTTTTTTTCATTTGTGAATCAAGCACACTTTACCTGAGGACCATCATTTTAGCTAAGGGTACACTAAATCGTTGTCATTGTCACACCTGCCTGACAAAACTGCTGTTGGCAACATGAAAGTATAGCACATGGGGCACTCACAGAGGCTTTGCTCCCAGGCTGCTGACTGGTTCTGGAACTGCTCTTTTATTATCCTGTAAATTAATTATCCTTGTATAGCAATATCAACCCAAATAACAATTGCGAATGTTTATAGAGGGCTCCCTTCCCCTCTGATGTGGCGGCTGTACTCTTTGGTTCTGTTGTGTTTGTTCATAAATCCGGCATCATTTCTGGCTAAGGCACTGTGATTACCTCTGATTCAGACACAAGAAGACAGAGAATTGGAGCTTCACTTTGTTGCCCTCGTGGCTGGTGAGGGTGGACCCCTGTGTTTGAGTCTAGGCATTGTGAGCGATATGGGACACATTTGGATTGGGTGATATATTTCGGGAAGCTCTCAGTGGAGGCTGGATGAGAGGCCTCACTGAGATGGAAATATGCTAAGACAGTTCAAAGTGTGATGAAACCAAACATATTTAAGGTTAAGATTGTGTAAGTTGTGGTGTTAAGGGCCACTCTAGAATTTCACTGCTTGGTAAATGAGGCTGCTCTGCCCAACATCAGATGCAAGTGGAGTGATGTTGTAATGATGGGGTCTTTTCCTGTGTGAGCATCTGATATTCGATAAGGAAGATTGAATGACTTAAAGCCTATAAACATGGCCATTTTTAGTGTATACCACTGGATGATCCTATCATTAGAAATATTTTCTCTAGACATGAAGATATTTTAGGTGGAACCATAGACTCCCTTCAACTACTTTCTCACGTGAATAAATATGGGACAGCTTTGATGTTCTCAATAAGCCACCTTTGCTCATTAGGCTGTGGAAAAGAAGGAGCAAGGGAAAGCCTTCTTTGAGTCATGTCCATGGTTATTTTCGCGTCAAGATTCTGAGATCCTCTATTTGGAGAGACATTGTCCATAAGGAATAAGAGGATGAAAGCTTGAGTTTAAATGAAGAGGGATCAACCCAACAGATTCCAGTGCTGAAGAGCATGAGGGATGGGGAGGTGTAGAATTGGCTGCCATTGTGTCTTCAGATCCAGAGGAGACATTGCAGGGTGGTCCTTGAACATGTTTGCTTTATCATCGCCCACTTAGAGGTGCTTTGAAAAGGGGTAGGAATAGAGGCAAGAAACAGAATGCAGATTTCTAATAGAACGCCACCCTAGAGTGTAACATTGATCATTAGGTTATTTTATGGGCTATTTGCAGTATCTTTTATCCAAAATATAAAATGAAAGAGGCAAATGTTGATTAAAAATGGGATTCCAATTTTTTCTAGCTCCTCTTTCACTGTCTCCTGTGATTGGGGCCTATTCTTTTTTCTAGTTTGAATTGCATTCCCATGATCTCTATTTGCAAATGTTTTCACAGTTTTGCTATAATTAAGAAAGGGAAGAAAATCAAAACATAAGCCCAAGAAGAGGTTGAGGGAGTGTGTCAATACCCAAGCAAGGTATTTTTGGGTGAAATCTTGATGAAAGTGGCAGAGTGATGCTGTTTTGAAAATTAGGAAGGAGAAAGGACTTCCTTCAACATTTTCTTTAGAGACACAGCTAGAAATGGCTATAAATTTTCATTAATGTTATACCTTGGCTCCACAGGAAACTATATTTAAGATTAGTTGGACATTAAAGCTTTGCTGAGGATAGAAGTGAATGGCCTTTTGGTTTCTTGGTGACCATGAATTTTGCTAATATATATAGCCAAGAGTAATACAGTAGTTTTCCTATGACTCGGGGAGTAGCTTGTCTGATTCTTAAGGTAAAATCAAGATTGACTTCTTAATTAGTGTGTTATTAAAGAAAAACAAATCCAAATCTGAAAGCATCGGGGGAGGTAAAGGGTGATGAACTTTCTTTTTTGGCACATCATGAACATTATTTTTATATTGTTTCTCCTGGTATGATTTATGTCACTCACTGCCCTTGCACTTGAACCCAGTACTCATTAGGAAAATTGCCATGTATAGTACCAAGTGAGATGTTTATGAAAACATACAGAAAGGAATAAAAGCACTGAAAGTAAATTGATATTACTTAGGTCTGAGGCACGTGGCTATTCATTTTATTAGCCCTATTATGTCACATGAATGAGGTGTTTTTGATGTTGACTAAGATGCTTAGGATTGTTTTTCACAAGTACATAGTTTGCATTCAGTAGTATTTTGAATTACTTACAGTTGTACAGCATAGTGGTTAGCCAATCATGTACTTTATAAAGTGTTCTTCCCCGACATTTCTGGTACCCAATGGGCACTATACATAGTTATCACAATATTATTGACTATATTTCCCATGCTGTACTTTACGTGCATGTGACTATTTTGTAACTACCAATGTGCACTTCTCAATCCCTTCACCTTTTTTACTCAGTCCCCTAACCCCCACCCCTCTGGCAACCATCAGTCTGTTCTCTGTGTCTTTGAGTCTGTTTCTATTTTCTCAAAATACACTGAGTGGCCAGATTATTATGATCTCTGAACGCATAATAATCTGGCTACTCAGTGTATATCCTATATAATAAAAGGCTAATATGCGAATTGTCCCCTCGACCAGGAGTTTGACCAACAAGCAGGCCGGCCAACCGCCCATGTCCCCTACCCCTGGCTAGGCTAGCCGGACCCCACCCATGCACGAATTCATGCACCAGGCCTCTAATACACACACACACACACACACACACACACACACACACACACACTCTGAGTGGCCAGATTATTATGCGATCAGAGATCATAATAATCTGGCCACTCAGTGTATATCTTGATGATTGGACTTATTGGAGTTAGCAGCTTTTTCTGTATCATGATAGTATATTTTCAAAAATCAGTCCTCACCTCAAAGCTATCTCAAACAGAAGCTGATAAAAAAAAGGTGGCCACAAGGTCACTGGCACTGCCTCGATTCCTTCCAGCCTTCCATTCCTCTTTAGTAAGCATTTAGTGAGGCTAGACTCTTTTGTGGAGATGGCGAGTTTGGGATGACTGAGGGTTGAGCTTGCTCTCCCAAATTGCCCAGTTTACCACCCTCTGGTATTGCTCAGAGATTGACACAAATGTTAATGCTGTGAAGGGTAGTTATATGCTACAGACCATATAAAGAGAGAATTGGCTTGACTGGATTAAAAATAACAAAATTTGCTCAGACATTTTTTTCCCAGCAGAAAATGGTGCATGTTCTTATGCATGCTCTTCAGAAAATGGTGCATGTTCTTTGTAAGTAGAAGGTAGACCAGTTGGTTACTCTAAGAAGACCTGTAGGCAGTCAGCTTGCAGGTGGGTCTGTGTAGTTTGGTCTTTTTTTTTCTTCTCCCTCCTCCTCGCTCTCTCCTTGCCTCCCTCCCAATTGAGCTCTTTCAGTTTTAGAATTCTCTGCTGATAGATTCCACAGATAGCAGAAACACACTGTATGTATCTGTTAAAGGACATGTTTCCCCCCCCCCCTTTTATTTTATAAAGGTGTTTTATAGAGGGAAGTATTACCTGTATAGAAGCACATAGTAGATATATTTCTAGAATGGCTTTTTGTTGCTTTTTCTGGGTTTTATTCTTCAAGGTGAAGTGCCTGTAAGTAATCTGTTATATTTGAATGAACAGGTGTATAATTCAGTGGGCTTTATCTCATGGCAAACTCCTTTGTTTTTTGTAATAGAGCTGTTTGTTGCTAAAATTGTGTGTATACATATACTTGGGACTGTGTGTATATTGATATAGTTGAGTCTGGAAATCTTTAAGATTGGTAAAAGCTTTGGTTTAATGCCTCCTGAGACTTGGAACAAAGAGCAGTTCTGTGCAGAGGCCCTGTCTCTGCCTTACTCCTACTGATCTAATAATGGATGGATTTGGATCCCAGCAAGTGAGATAATATAATTTATTAGATAAATGCCTCTAGAGTTGAAGTGATAAGCCTCTCACCTAGATATTTTTAGGTATCCTTTTTTTGGGAGACTATCTTAAAAGGCACTTGGGTTCCAAAATGGAAGAAGCAAAGTTCATAGAAGCTCTTTGTTAGCTCGTCTGTTTTCAGTGAAATCAAGACCTTAAAGAGGAGAAACTTAAAAATGTCTTTGTCCTTGTGATTTCAGGAGTGATCACTGTTCTAAACTGGACATTGGTGGAGGACCTATTAGGCCATGTAAGTACTGTAGTAAGCAAGTATTTACCTGGCGAAGCACAGATCCAGGATATTTGACCTGGGGAGGGAGAGGACCAAGTAGTTGAGTGAGATGGTAGCAATTGGAACCATCAAAATACAGTGCAGCCCAATCCTGAGGGGACATCGCTGGCTATCTGGTTAAAGCCTAGTGGACTTGATCGGTGGGATAATTTGGCAAGACTGTTTCATCTGTCTAGAATTAGAAAAGTGATGGGAGCAGTAGGCCATTTATTACTTTATTCAATCATTTAGTCACTCTTACATTGAAGGGCTGTTCCTTTTAGAGCAGCCCAACCAAGACCTGACATGGAGGATCATGATGTGACCAAAAGAAACAGCAGTGAACTGGAGTGTGACTCATCAAGATTGCATACTTTTTGAGCTGAGTCTACATCAAGAAACGATTGCTCAAAGACTACATTTTCTTAAAGTCCCCAGTTACGATCATACTTTGTGGGGAAAGCTGTTTACTAAATATGTCCTTGTTTACCGACTGAATTCAATAGAGCTTGAAACTAGTGTTCAGGCTACCCTTGAGAGTTACTTTGGTAAATCAGGCATTCAGTTTGGGAGCAGAATATTTGGATTTCACAGGCTGATAAGATTTGGGTGTCAAGGCTATGGGCCAACAGAATGAAGCACTAAACATTCCTAATTCATTTCTTACGTATGTGAGTCTTTGAACAAACTTTGTCTCAAACAACATCACAGGATTAAAAACTCACAGGCAACTCGCAAGCAGACAAACGTCTGATGTGAATAAAATCCTTAATGTTAGGAAAATTCTGTGACCATGTGACTTTTATCAGAGGCTTCTCTCTAGCTGTCACCTTTAGAGTTTGTCCTGCTGGGAGAAACCAGAGAAATAGGAAGTGTCTTCTTCAGAACCTCAAAGGTATTTCAAATCTCTAAAGACGTGGGAATTTTGTCTGAGATGCAACAAGCAACACCCCCCCCCACCCCCAACCCCCGCTTCCCCACATCACACACTGCACACATTACTTAATGGGGCTTCATTTCAGAGATTGGTCAGCCAAACAATCTGTCTTAAGAGTCTGTTCTGAGATTAGTTTAGTGGTTGTATATAGGGGTGTTTGCTCACTGCTCTCCAAGATTGTCAGGCAAGGCAGCTGGGGGTAGTGGGCTGGCATCCTGGAGCTCAGAGCTGGGTCTCAGATCCCTGATACCTAGTTGCTGTGGCTTATGCTAGCGGAGGGATGAGCATCTTCCTGCCTTTTCTGTGCTGTGGTGGTTTTTTGGTTGGTTGTTTCTTATGGCAGGGTCTGCACCTCCCACCTGTGCCACTCTGCACTGGGTGTGGTTGATAGCCTTCACGGAGCAGGCAGACGTGTTGGCATCATGTGGCACTCCCGGGCTCTGTCTATCTGCAACCAAATATATTGTTGCTCCCCCCCCCCCCCCCCCCCACCCCTTGCCCCAGTACACCATACCTAGCTGCCTTGGAGAAGACTCTTGGCTCCTTTAGGAATAACTACTGAAAGAGCAGCTGCCTTGCAGCCTCCCAGACTGATCGAGTTGGGTTGTTGTCAACCTGCTGTTGGAAGAGTTCCCAACGCAGCAGACTTGGCTGTCATTGACATTTATAACTTGAAAGCCATATCACAGATCACTTGGCGTTCCTATAATTCCTTAAATAGCCTTCAGAATATAAAGCACACTAGTGGCCAAGTGCACGAAATTCGTGCACATTAAAAGGGAATTAATTAGAGGAAATATTTTAATATTGCTGTTTGCCCTTTCTCTATAACAGAAGTGTCAGAGTTGAAAGAAAATTAGTAAAATGTATATGAAAATAATATATAAAATTTTCTATATATATAAAAAGCCAGGGTCCATAACGACCGAAGGCTTGACCAACTGGAAGTCAGTGCTGGGTTGCCGTGGCGACCCACCACTGACTGCTGCTGCTGCAGGCGCCCAGATCCAGCACTGACTGCTGAGGGGGCTGCAGATCCGGCCCGAAGAGAGGCCTGAAGAGAGAAGCAGGGTCTGATCCGTAGCCTCCGTTGATCAGCACTTGACTCTCTCTTTCACTTGGGCCTGGCCAGCAGCCGCTCCTCTCTTTCTCTGGGGCCTCCATTGGGGCTGCTTATCAGCCCCGCCTCTCTGATCAGGCCCATTGATAGGCCAGGAGAACCTGACTGGCATAGAAACCGACCAATCAGAACCAAATCTGGGTGAAGTGTGAGGAGCCAATGGCTGCCTAGGAGGTGGAGCTTTTGATGCTGACTGGCATAGAAACCTACCAATCAGAACCTAATCTGGGTGAACTACGAAGGCAGAACCTAAGGTGGGGGCTGAGGAGGGGTTTTAAGGGCAACAGCTGTTTGGTGTAAGGTGTAAGAAAGTGGTTCAATTTTTTAATGACTGGTTTGGCAGTATAGTGCATGTAGCTGGCTATTAGTCCAGAGATAGGGATTATGTATTTTTGTCTGCCAAGAGCATCTCCTCTTGATGAAAAAGACTTTCCCCCCCATTTAAGCAATCCTATCCTATATAATCTATCTATACTACTAAAAGGGTAATATGCTAATTAGACTGGGTTGACCAGCCATCTTCCAGACGTCCGACTTCCTTCGGACAAAGCCATGGTGGTGGGGGCCAAGGCAGAGGCAGTCAGGGTGATCAGGCCGGCTGGGGAGGGTAGCTGGGGTGAGATCAGGCTGGCAGGGGAGGGGAGTTGGGGCAACCAGGTCAGCAGGGAAGGGCAGTTGGGGGCCGGATCAGGCCGACAGGGGAGGGCAGTTGGGGGGAAAATCAGGCTGGCAGGGGAGGGCCATTGGGGACGAGATCAGGCTGGCAGGGGAGAGCAGTTGGGAGCGAGATCAGGCCTGGAGGGAGGGCCGTTGAGGGCGAGATCAGGTCAGCAGGGGAGGGCAGTTAGGGGCGATCAGGCAGGCAGAGGTAGTTGGGGACAAGATCAGGCCAGCAGGGGAGAGCAGTTGGGGGCGAAATCAGGCCGGCAGGGGAGGGCAGTTAGGGTCAATCAGGCAGGCATCCCTATGGGATCGGGCCTAAACAGGCAGTTGGACATCCCCCAGGGAGTTCCCAATTGGAGAGGGTGCAGGCTGGGCTGAGGGGCCCCCCGCCCCCGTGCACAAATTTCGTGCATCAGGCCACTAGTTAATAAATAAACAATAACAGTGTCACGTCTCCTGGCCAGCGCCGGGTGGGGGATGCAGCCTCCCGTCCCCCGGCCCTGCCGCGCATGCAGCCCCGCCTACCCGTGCCTGCTGCACACACAGCCTCCTGTTGATTGGTTGTTTACGGTGTGAGGGCTTCACGACCATTTGCATATTAGCTCTTTATTATATAGGATGGCCTCTATACATGTTGGATTCCTAGGAGATTGGAAATAGCTGAGTCTTCCAGAAGGGAGAGAAGCAGCTCTCTCTTCTCCCGTGTTGCATATCCCCTCTCCTGATATAGGCAGGATGAAGTTGTTCTGGCTGTGTGCTCAGGTGTATATGTAACCACATGAGTCCATTTAGGTCGGGAAGCTTATTGGCTTCTCAAAACAAGTGACACTTTAATTTTGACTACTGTAGAGCCTGTGGAGAGAGAGGATATTATTGGGAAACTGATATCAGAAACTGTTTCTCAAATGGGTTGGTAGATCCTGTACCTAATCTTTTATACCTTAATTTCTGAAAGAACTAGTTTCTAAGCTTCACTTCTTGACACATGACTGAAAGAGAAAGATGCAGTGTTCATGGTAAATATAAAATAAAACCAAAGGCACTCAAATAAATGATATGAACATATGCTGCCACAGGAAGTGGAGGAAGGGCCGAATGAAATTGAAATACATTTTACTTGCCCTAGCTGGTTTGGCTCAGTGGATAGAGCATCGGCCTGTGGACTGAAGGGTCCCAGGTTTGATTCTGGTCAAGGACACATGCCCTGGTTGTGGGCTGCATCCCCAGTTGGGGGCATGCAGGAGGCAGCTGGTCAATGATTTTTTCTCATCATTGATGTTTCTATCTCTCCCTCTCCCTTCCTCTCTGAAATCAATAAAAATGTATTTTAAAAGAAGAAATACATTTTACTTGCTGAGGTTCTATCTGGACTGTCAATTTCCTGAGGGCTAGCACTGGCCTATTGCTCTTCCTACCACCAGTGGCAAGCACAGAACCTGGTACGTGGCATTATGATGAGCTAAACAAACAAATATAAAGAAGAAAAGGTGTAGATAGAAAAAGTTCATTTCATTTTACAGTCCTGTGTCACTTAACATGGGGATATGTTCTGAGAAATGCATTGTTAGGTGATTTTATTGTTTCTATGTGCGAACATCATAGAGTATATTACACACACCTAGGTGGTCTGGCCTACGTGGTATAGCCTGTTGCTCCTAGGCTACAAGCTGGTACAGCACATTACGTCAGGAGACTAAATTGAGCACAAGGGAAAATGATGCAGTCGAGAGACGTGAGAAATATGGCATACTGTTGGCATAACATGGCATGCCCTTTTGGAAGTAGAAAGAGTACACTCTGATAACAAAACAAAGTATAATTAATACATAAACTGGTCCTTTATCCTTATCAAGTACCATGTACTGTTCATAATTGTGTGCTGTACTTTATGCACTGGCAGTGCAGCAGGTGTGTTTACACCGGAATCGCCACAAACATGATAGCAGAATACGTTGCACTTTGATGTTTGACTGCTATGACGTCACCAGGTAATAGGAATTTTCAGCTCCATTATAATCTTACTAGAGGCCCGGTGCACGAAATTCGTGCACTCAGGGTGGGGGTGTCCCTTAGCCTGGCCTGCGCCCTCTCGCAGTCTGGTAGCCCTTGGGGGATTTCCAACTGCTGGCTTAGAGGGAGCGGGCCTAAGCCATCAGTCAGATATCCTTAGAGCTGCCGCTGTGCTTGTCAGCTGTGAGCCTGGTTCAAGGCTTCTGGCTTAGCGGTGCTCCCTTGTGGGAGCGCACTGACCACCAGGGTGCAGCTCCTGCATTGTATGTGGTCAGTGCACATCATAGTGACCGGTCATTCTGCCGTTCGGTCTATTTGCATATTAACCATTAAATATATAGGATGGGACCACTCTAGATGCACTATGCTATTGTCTGAAATGCTGTTATGTGGTGCGTGACTTTGTTTGCCCTGGTAGTGCTGACATTGAAATCATTAATCGACAAACCCTGATTATGGGATTCAAAGTTAATGGCGTTTTCCTGTTGGCATAGAGATGAATAATCTCAGAAAAGGCCTAACAGAACTGGGGACTTGGACAGCAGGCCTTAGAGTTATTAAAATGAAACACCACTGCTGAACTGATTTCTTTCTGAGGCTCCAGGACGGTAGTCACATTAGGCAGTGTGAGTGCCTGGCCTCATCTGTGAGCTGTGCCAGGCAGGAGGGGACAGGAGCAGTCTCCTGAGCCAGCTTGATGGAGGCCACAGGCTTCGGGAGATTGTCAGCTGAGGAATGCCTGTCACCGTCCTGGCCCTTCGCTGTGGTGTATATTGGTGCTTCATCTGAGGCTTCTTCCTCAGAGTCCAAGAAGTGCCTTAGAGTCCATAAGACTGCACTCCGGTAGCCACTGCCCATATTCATAGAGGAGTATGGGGTAACCCCACTTCCCCTGGCCAAGGGAAGGGTGAAAGGTGGGGCCGCAGGGCGGAGGTCAGGGTTCTGCATAGCCACTTGTCTCAGGACAGACATGGAGCACAGAACAGCTGTCTTCACAGGCATGCCGGGTGTGGACGCGGTCTAATCAGAATTCCCGGTTCATGGCAGGAGGTTGCAAAACAGCATCTTGTATCTGTTTTCTGACTTTACTTGAACATAATATTTAAACATTTTAAATATTTCAAATATCCAGACAGTTGATACCCAGATGAGCATGGAACTTGCTAGGACACTCACGCATGTCCTTTCCCCTGGATTCCTGCCTTTCTGGTCTCACCAACGACACATGTCTTATTGATTATGAAAGATGTTTATGTGGGCGTATGATAAAGTCATGGTCCTTTCATCCCTGGAAATTCTACAAAATGAGGTCTGCCCGGAACCTAGACCTACACCATCCCCAGTACACCCACGCTGAGGATGTTGGTGCTGCCTGGGTCTGCCCCGCCTCCGGTTTCCTTTGCTTATTCTGTTACCTCCATTGCCACCTGTTTTTGTCCTCTTTCACTTTCAGGGAGGTGTGTTTCAGTCTTTTCTCTACCTGGGTCAGGACGCCCTTGTAATGGGAAGTTTATCAGTCCTGCTCGGCATCCCGTTCCCTTCCCATATACTCCATCATACTGATGCCACACACAGGCAACTTGTTTTCTAAAGAACCTCTGGTTTCTCCGAGGCCAGTGTGGGATTTCTCCTGTATGTCCTCTCCCTGGAGGAGGGGGCGGGGGCATTTCACTTTACTTTCCAGGTTTACAGTGGTGGATGGACAGCTTCTGTTGGGCAGTCCGAGGCTCTCCCTAAGGTGAATTAACGGAGGTAAGGTCGTGGACAGGTTTCTAATCAGTTCTTTCACTATGGCCATGTTCTGGGACCAGAGCACATGTGATTTTAGTCCTGTGGATGGATGGCTGATCATCACTTAATTCTTCGTTTTGGTCTGAACCTTAAGATGGCTTATAAGAACCATTGTCCACACCTCACCATCCAGGGAACCTACAGAAACCAGTGTCCCCAGCTCACCACCCAGGGAACCTACAGGAACCAGTGTCCCCAGCTCACCATCCAGGGAACCTACAGGAACCAGTGTCCCCAGCTCACCACCCAGGGAACCTACAGGAACCAGTGTCCCCAGCTCACCACCCAGGGAACCTATAGGAATCACTGCTCCCAGCTCACCACCCAGGGAACCTACAGGAACCAGTGTCCCCAGCCCACCACCCAGGGAACCTACAGGAACCAGTGTCCCCAGCTCACCATCCAGGGAACCTATAGGAATCACTGCCCCCAGCTCACCACCCAGGGAACCTACAGGAACCAGTGTCCCCAGCCCACCACCCAGGGAACCTACAGTAACCAGTGTCCCCAGCTCACCACCCAGGGAACCTATAGGAATCACTGCCCCCAGCTCACCACCCAGGGAACCTACAGGAACCAGTGCCCCCAGCTCACCACCCAGGGAACCTACAGGAACCAGTGTCCCCAGCTCACCACCCAGGGAACCTACAGGAACCAGTGCCCCCAGCTCACCACCCAGGGAACCTACAGGAACCAGTGCCCCCAGCTCACCACCCAGGGAACCTACAGGAACCAGTGTCCCCAGCTCACCACCCAGGGAACCTACAGGAACCAGTGTCCCCAGCTCACCACCCAGGGAACCTACAGGAACCAGTGTCCCCAGCTCACCACCCAGGGAACCTACAGGAACCAGTGTCCCCAGCTCACCACCCAGGGAACCTACAGGAACCAGTGTCCCCAGCTCACCACCCAGGGAACCTACAGGAACCAGTGTCCCCAGCTCACCACCCAGGGAACCTACAGGAACCAGTGTCCCCAGCTCACCACCCAGGGAACCTACAGGAACCAGTGTCCCCAGCTCACCATCCAGGGAACCTACAGGAACCAGTGGCTCCAGCTCACCACCCAGGGGCTTGCAGAGAGTTTTATCACCATGAGAGATGCCACCTTGAAAGGAAGGTAGAGTGAGTTGCTGAGCCTGGAGGAGGGAGGAGAGCCTGGTGAGGGTGAGGCAGGAAGGATGGGGTAAGGGGGTACAGTAGTCTTGGGAATTTGGCAGAAGAGTCTGCATACTTGGGGTTCCTGGAGAAAGAGAACAGTTTTTAAAACTTATAAGTCCTCATGGTCTGGTACAATAAAAAGCTGTTACTAGAAAAGTGAAATAAAAGAATAAGACAATTCAAAATAAGCCCTTAATTTTATTATTAGATTCAAAAACATAAAATTACCCGATCAAATTGTTATAAAATTTTCCAGAATACTTACCCTCTATTTTGGAACTCGTTTCTTCACAGGCCATAAATGCCTTGTGGACTGGCCCTACGCTGTAGCGTCCCTGCCCCCCTTGAATAGCACTGGCCTGGAGGTGTGATCTCAGCTTCATGTCTGCCCTCGGATGCTGGGAAGCCCACCTAGCCTTTCCGAATCTGGGTGGTTATGCTACAAAGTGCTGGTTGATCAGCACTGAACTGCTCTTTCTGACAAGAAATGGGGGACCAGGAACAACAGGGGTTTGTTCCTGAGCCCCTGACCCAGCGGGTCTCCTAAAGAGATCCTTCTGGAAGGAACATCCTGGGGAATATTTTATATACCCCATGGCCACCTTGACCAGATGTCTGACCACCTCATTGGAAATTTGTATGTCCTGCATTAGTGACCTATCACAAACGGACCTTCGTGTGTGTGTGTGTGTGTGTGTGTGTGTGTGTGTGTGTGTGTATCTGTCTCTGTGTTATTATTTTTCTTGTCCATAGTTTTGGGCTGCTGCTGCTGCTGGTGGGGGGAGTAACCCCTTTTAAGAAATCAAGATTAAATAGGCCCTGGCTTTTGAACATGGGCCCTCCAGGACCACCCTGCAGTAATGCCTATCCCAGTCTGTTGGAGGAGCCAGCATGGGAAGACTTTGGCAGAGCCTGGCAGTGCTTAGTGTCACTTTCCATTCATATTCTGTTGCCTAAAACTCAATCTAGCTGTGTGTCAGGGGGAGGAGAATGGGGTTCAGTGAGCAGCGAGCATTCCTCATAGCCCCCCTTCTGCTTCTCTGACCCACTGATCAGAATAGTGTTCACTAGTGTTCAATTCTTTTATCCAAGTGAACTTGTTTATTCCTCTTTTCTGCCTGCCCTGATTACAGTCCAGCAATCCATTTTTATGCACTGGGCTGAGAAGCAATTGAAAGACAAGAGCATAAAAGTTGCCTCAGAATTAATGGGTAGTGGTGACGCGGGCCGCTGTTAGCAGCCAGGAGTGGCCAGTGCCGACTATGGGAGTAAATTGGATACGTGCCATGGGCTGCATTTGGATTTTTTTTTTTTTAAATCAAGGTATTGATGAGTTGAGAGTAATGCTTACCCTTCAAAAATTACACTTAAGTGGAGGGAACCGTGGTTCAGGGGCAGCCAGTTGCCCATATTGAAAGGTGGCAGAGGTAATGTAACTTGGTAAAAAGCTGAAGTAGCTCTAATATCTTTATAAGTATACTTTTCTTTTTCCTGCAGCAGTGAGTTAAAAAAAGCCAAACACACCTTCATTGGCTCTCGATTCAGAGAAGCCAGAGACTCAGAAAATGACAGGTGAGATTTGTGGGATCCTGTGTGTGTGTTTGTGTGTGTGTGTGTGTGTGTGTGTGTGTGTGTTTGGAGGGTGGATTCTTGGCAAAATTGCAGGTGTGGCACCCTTCTGGAGCCAGTGTTTTAGGAGGATGTGAGTCAGAAGAACTGGCGTAGGCATTTTGGACAGAGAACCTACTACTGAAAATTGCGTAGAGTACATAGGTCATGGAAGAGGTGAGACGCCCAAAAGTATGTGGTGACCCAGATATTCGCAGCCACAGGAAGATGTCCCACCCCTAGGGCTGCAGGAGGATGGGAGTAGGGGTTATCAGAAATGGGAAGGGGTGTCCCCTGAAAAGAGCTGCACCCATGGAGGACATGGCCCTGGGCTGACAGAAAGAGGGGAGAGACCCTGGCTGCTCCCTGTGCCTGCCCTCCCAGCTTCTGCTGGTGCCTCCCACAGCCACCTCTATGGAAACCAGTTGGCAAGAGTGTTTGGGAAATGTCCTTTCCTTTGATATATTACAAAAAGGTCAAGGTGTGCAGAGAATGGACTTGAGAGCAAAAAGGTAGATAAATGACTGGCACGGGGAGTGTGACCTTTTGGTGAGAGATTGCTTTAGGAAGAAATTCTGAGTTTTTACTTTCTTCCAAGTCATATTCATGTGTTTGTCATTCTCTATCACTTTTGTTCTTTTTTCTTTAAATTTGTTATGCTTTTTGCACAATGTGATTTTTTAAAATTGACATACAGTATTTGACTCTCCAATAATAACTAACATTTGCAGAGAGTTCACACTATGCTAGGAAGCAGTGCTTTATCTGTGCAGGTACAACTTGCATTAGTGCCCCTTGCTGTAGTGCACCCACTGTAGTGCCTTGATGTAGTGCTCTTTACAGGTACTGTGTTTTCATCAATCTAGAAGCAAGAACCTCTACCAGCAAAAAGATTACAACTCACTGAAGGTTCAGAGGATAATTAGCATGCTTTTAGCCATAAAGTATTTTTAAATTAATTTATGTACATTGTTTTCTAGGTGTAATGCTATTGCACACATTAATAGAATACAGTATAGTGTAAACATAACCGTTATATGCCCTGGGAAACCAGAAAGTTCCCGTGATGCACTTTGTTGTGATTCTTGCTTTATTGTGGTGTCTGAAAGAACCTGCAATGCCTTAAATCATTACAGCTACTCTGTGAGTCAGGTATAGTCAGTTCTCATTATTTTTGGACTCTGTTTACAAATTTGGTTTTTGTTACAATTTATTTGTAATGCTAAAATCAGTAATTACTGCGCTTTTGTAACTATTCACCAAGTGGAGGAGAATCTGAGTCCCCAGCTGAGGTAGAACAAGGCTATGCTTTACCTTCTTGTTTCAGGTCTCATACTGTATGTTTATAGGTGTCCTCTTTGTGATATAATTAGTGCCAATTTTGAGGCATTTTTGATTTTTTAAAAATGATTTCACTGTTTAAAATGCCTCCCAAGCATAGTGCTGAAGTGCTGTCTAGTATTCTCAAGTGCAAGAAGGCTGAGATGTGCCTTAGTATAAAATACAGGTTAGATAACTTCTTCAAGCATGAGTTAAGTGTTGTGCCTGTGAGTTCAATGTTAATGAATCAACAATACATATTAAATAAGGTGTTACCCTGGCTGGTGTGGCTGAGTTGGTTGGGTGTTCTCCCGTGAACCCATAGGCCGCTGGTTTAATTCACTGTCAGGGCACATACCCTGGTTGTGCTTGTAGGCTTGATCCCCGGTAGGGGTGGTGCAGGAGGATGTTTCTCATATTGGTGTTTCTCTCTCTCCCTCTCCCTTTCTCTCTCTCGAAAATAAATAAAAACATATTTTAAAAATAAAGTAAGATGTCAGTACAGAAACACATATAAACCATGCTTATAAGTATATTGATCAGTTGACAATCAGTTGACAATAAATTTTTGAGACCAGAGCCTCGCAGGAACCTAACCCTATATTTCTCTGGTTCAGTATTCACTAATTTAGTGTTGGTGGTGACTTTATAGACTACTAGTGGCCCAGTGCACAAAATTCACACACGGGGGGAGGGGAGTCCCTCAGCCCGGCCTGCACCCTCTCCAATCTGGGACATCCCTCTCGCAATCTGGGACTGCTGGCTCCTAACCGCTCATCTGCCTGCCTGCCTGATCACCCCTAACCACTCTGCCTGCTGCCTGTTCGCCTCCAACTGCCCCCCCCCTTGCTGGCCTGCTCGCCCCCAACTGCCCCCGAATTGCCGGCCTGATTGCCCCCAACTGCCCCCCCCCACCAGCCTGCTCGTCCCCAGCTGGCCCCCCCTGCCGGCCTGCTTGCCCCCAACTGCCCCCTCCCCCCCAACTACATTCCCCTCCTGGCCTGATCGCCCCTAACCACCTCTGCCTCATCCGCACCATGATGGCTTTGTGCTGAAGGTCTCCCGGAAGGTCTCCCAGTCTAATTAGCGTATTACCCTATTATTAGTATAGATAACTACTGTGAATAAAAAAGTTGATGCACTACTGTTATTCTGGTTTATAGAGACTGAGGCATGTAGAGTTAAGAAACTTGCCGACATTACCAGTGGGATTAGACCTGGGCAGTGTGGCTCCCCACCCTTTGCTCTTCACTCCATGCTCTCCTGCCTTTCATATCTGTTTCATACTCTGTTAGGCCTTCTGAATCTGCTGCTGATGCTGCTGGAACCAACCTGAGGGCTATTTTCAGTGATAAAACTCCTGTTGGTAAAGCCAACAGTTCTCTCTGGTTGAGAATTGGGACGTGCATAAACCTGCAAGAAAGGTAACAATATTTGACGTTTGTATAGAAACCTCTGTATTTTGAGTGAGTTCTCACAGCAGCAGCATTGACCTGCATTTCAAAAATAAAAACTGGTGTCTTGGGAGGTTGGGATTGGTCAGGGTCCCAGGATGAGAAAGTGGTAGAATAGAGACTCTAGTCAGGTTTTCTGGCTTTGAATCCCTGGCTCTTTCACAGCATCGAGGGGTGGCTTTCCCCTAGGTAGGGCTGGGGAGAATGTGTGCCCTGTTGCTGCTGCTTCCAGTCTGCCTTGAGTGTGTGATTGTGTGAAGAGTAAGTGATTCTAAGGGACGGACCAGAAATACACGATCATTTTTATGATCATAGAAAATCTTTCATGGGCTCAAATGACCTTTTAGGAAAGATGTTCATTTTTTTCCCCTGTTCATCAGGGAACTATTTGAAAGTAAATAAGAAAAAAAAGGAAAAATAATTTGAGACAGCTGGCACTTTGTTATTGGTATACTTTCTAACAAATTTTCCTGCCTTCTCTTTAGTTTCCTTTTGTGTGTTTGGATAGGAAATAGATGTACATGTTAAGAATTATAAAGACATTATAAAAAACAAAGACATCTTCACCAGGTGATCACTACACCTGATTTCTTATGTATAGCAGGTCCTTGAAAATTCTGGAATAACACCCTCTCCTTCAAAGTTGTTTTGTTACAACATTGATGAGATGCTGTAGAAGCCTAACTCTCATTTTTATCAATTAGCCTGTGCTAAAATTGTTAAATACTTTTTTAAGAATGTGTTTTTATTGATTTTAGAAAGGTAGGAAGGGAGAAGGGGAGAGAGAACGAGAGAGAAACACTGATTGGCTATATACTGGGGATAGATCTTGGAACAAGGGCATGTGCCCTTGACTAGAAATGGAACCTGTGACCTCTTGGTGCATGGGACGATGCTCAACCAACTGAGCCACACTGGGAGAACTAAAACTGGTTTTGTTATATGTCATTTTGTCTAGAATTACAATGTTAAGTGAGGACTTAACAGTCCTCTTCCAAAGGCGTTCTAACCTCTACCCCTGTGACTTGCAACTGCTGTTGATCTTGCCTCCCAGGGACATTTGTCACCTGTAGGGCGGAGGGTCAAGTAGAGCAGGTAGTGGGTAGAGCCCAGGAATGCTGCTAAACACCCTACAATGCACAGAACAGCCCACAACAAGGATTATTTGGCCCAAATAGGCAGCAGTGCTGAGGTTGAAAAGCTTGCTTCTCCCCTCTCTATGAACTGAAGGGCTGTCTTAATGTGTGAACCACAACAGCTTTGTCTAAACTTTGACATTGATTTTGTGTCTTTGGAAGGCTTTTCTTCTCCTGGTTCTTTTGCTTCTGGTTGGGCTGTAGCTGCTCCATGGGTGGGGATGGAAACATCCTCTCCAGGTACCAATACTAGATGGTGCGTGTCTATAGAGACTAAAAACAATAAACCGACTTCTGCAGGTCGGCTTTTTTGTTATCACACTGTGTGGGCAATTCTAAACAAAGCCAGTAGTAAAGTATTTCCTGGAATAGCTCTCTTGTTTGTCTTAAGTTCTAAGTAATTGCTGCTAGTAATGATTTTATATAAATATATGTAAATATATATACACACTTAGGTTAGCACACTTTTTAAACTAACCCTTTAGTAACCATTGTATTCTGCATGGAAATTAATTTTGAGAACTCCCTGTCATACAGTTGGCCCTGACATATGTGTTACTGAGCTGTACATGTCTTAAGTTCCTAACAGTTCAGAATTGGAGCTTGCTTTGGGCGCAGTTCATGCCTCTAACCCTTGGTACGTGGTATAAGGAATATAGTACAACATATTCCTGTGTTTAATAAACAATGATAGTGCAGTTTAAGACGAAGAAATGGAACTTGGAGTTTCTTAAGTTCTTTTACTCTGTGTGACCATTTGGAGTTTTTATGTGATTTAAATTTAAAACAATGCAGGATTGGAACTTTAATGTGTAATGTTGTTTGATAAGTTCATATTTTATTCATAGAAGAAGTACTTTACTGAATTTTAGAAGTAACTTTAAATTTGATATATTTTTTATTTTTTTATTTATTAATTTTTAAAATATATTTTATTGATTTTTTACATAGTGGAAGGTAGAGGGATAGAGAGCTAGAAACATCGATGAGAGAGAAACATTGATCAGCTGCCTCCTGCAAACCCTGCACTGGGGATGTGCCCGCAACCAAGATACACGCCCTTGACCGGAATCGAATCTGGGACCCTTCAGTCCACAGGCCGACACTCTTTCCACTGAGCCAAACCGGTTAGGGCTTGACTTTTTTTTTTAAATGGCTGCTTTAAAACTAAAGAATGATTCAAGAATAATGATATATTATTGCATGATTGTGGCTGGAGATAATTTTGTCCTATGGGGGAGGGAATGTAAATAGTGATCTTCTCTGGGTGTTGTCATGCTAGGTATGTCACTGTTAGGACACTTGAGATCTTTTAAGAAAAATGGATGGAAGAGAAGGAAAACAGGCCTAGTAAAAGCAATTCCTTATTTCAGTTGATCTGGTATCTGCCCCAGGTGAAACCTGGGCTCTTTCAAATGCTACATAGGATTAAAGTTCTGACCTATTAATGTCTTCGTCAGAATAGCCAAGTTTTGCCCTCCACCCTAATGTTTTAAAACATTTTTGTTGAGTTATAAAGAACAGTGTCTACATTGTTAGAATATAGCATGGTGAATGTCATAGGCAAACACACCTGTGCAAATGTACCTGGATCAAGGAGCCGAACTGAACAGTCCCCAGAAGCTTCTCTGAAGATCCCCATCCACCTCCCTCCCAACAACCACTGACCTGACCTCCAGCAGCACAGGTCAGTTTTGCCTGGTTTTGGCTGTTACATAAATGGAATTAATTATACAGTACATGAAGAGAAGACTAATTTCTAACCCATCTCTTGGCTTTGATTTTGGCTGGAGATATATGAAATATTCCACAACATGGCAGTTAAACCTCTTGCGATTGCAGCGGTAGATAAAAACTCCCTGTCTATTTCATGTACAGCTGTGCTAATGGAAGCACTGGTCTTCAAGTAGTAACATTTTAAATGTGTGCTTCTGTAATGAAGACCACAACCAACCTAATTAGGATATTACTTGTTGGGCTTTAGAATTTTATTTGGAAGGCGGATAATTGTACAGAAATTAAATTGGAGTTTGTGTATGTATTGAAGCACTCAAGTTCATTTGCAGCTAGAGTAGCTTATAGGCTCAAAGTGTGGTCAATGAGCTGGATACACCGTATAGGAACTTATAATTGGATTTGGGTTGGAAGCCATCATGATGCAGTGCACTCGTATTGCGTTGTGCATTATATTCAGAATACCATTTTCTGAGTATTCAGTGTGTCATGTCTATAGGGATGGAACGGATGGGAGGTTTCCTAGTTGAAGTTTGGGTCATGGGTATCTGAAATTGCCCTTCATGATATGGGGAAATTCAGTACTCAGTTCAAAGAACTTTGGGATTGTTGAACTATTAATTTAATGTAAAACCATTACTTAGAAAAAATAGCCTCCTCTGCAGCCATCATCTGTGGTAAGAATATGTGCTCTCACTCCTTCCTGCATCTGTCCTAGGCTGGCTCACTCGTGGTGAGCTGTGGCCAGGGTAGTAGGTTGGTGTGGCTTCTATGAGGTGTTATGTGGCAGCAGGCCACCTGGGAAGTGAAAAGCATTTGCCACTCAACTTCTGTTGTTTCCCTCAGAGATGAAAAGGGAGAGTTCTAGCAGAACTGTAAGTTAGGGATGTTTGTCTCTGAGAAGCTGGTCTTTGCTCATTTAATATTTTGGTTGTGGAAAGCATTCTCTTCTTTCTTCCACCATAGTGGTTCCTAGCTATCTTCTCTAATTAAATAGGGAAGCATCAGATATGCTTTATTCTTTGAAGCTTATTTGTGTCCAGTTGCTAAATCTGCCTTTTGCATGTTTGTTTGTTTTGGCATTTTCAAGCCTTGTGCAGGAGAGGCCATGGTTACGAAGAAGAGCCATTTAGGAAATTATATCTGGGATGGGAATTGGAGCATGTCACTTCTGGGCTTCAGGATCTTCAGAGTTACTATTCAGCTAGAGGGGAGCCCTAAGTCCTGCTGTAGCATTAAAGAGCCCTGGTCACCTTGTCTTGCCATCCAAGACTCCTCTTGGCACCTCCTGCCTCTCTGTATGTTCCAGGCGAGCAGGGTACTGTGCCCTTGAGTGGGACTGTTCACTGGTGCTTCTGCTCCATGCACAAGCTCCTTCCCTACTGGGGAGCCTTCCTCCACCATCCTCTCATTATCCTTATGACTCCTCCCAGGGTTTTCTTCCTCATCCTCCCGGGTAGGATGAGAGACTTTCTTCTGTGTTCTTGTGATACCTGTGTCTGTCATGTACTCTTGCATTTGTCCACCGGTATGTGCCCAGCATCCAGAGTAGTGCTCAACAAATACCTATGGAAACTGTGGGTGGATTTCATTTTTATATTATACTAGAGGTCCGGTGCACAAAATTCATGCCCGGGGGTGGGGGACGGGGGGGGGGGGCGAGGTGTCCCTCAGCCCAGCCTGCACCTTCTCCAATCTGGGATCCTGTGGGGGATATCCGACTGCTGGTTTAGGCCCGATCCCATAGGACATCCCTCTCATAATCTGGGACTTCTGGCTCCTAACTGCTCACCTGCCTGCCTGCCTGATTGCCCCTAACCACTCTGCCTGCCAGCCTTATAGCCCCCTAACCGCTCCCCTGCTGGCCTGATTGATGCCTAACTGCTCCCCTGCTGGCATGATCATCTCCAACTGCCTTCCCCTGCCGGCCTGATCGCCTCCAACTGCCCTCCTTGCTGGCCCGATCGCCCCCAACTGCCTTCCCCTATGGGGCTGAGGGGACTGGGGCATTCCAGCTGGATGAGGCAGGGCTGAGGGGACTGGGGGACTGAGGCTGGATGAGGCGGGGCTGAGGGGACTGGGGGACTGATGCTGGATGAGGTGGGGCTGAGGGGACTGGATGCCACCATCTTGTGGCTGTGGGTGCCACCATCTTGTGAGGGTGTGACAGTCAATTAGCATATTCCCTCTTTATTGGCTCTGGGCGCTGCCATCTTATGAGGGTGTGACAGTCAATTAGCATATTCCCTCTTTATTGGATAGAATTCTAATCAATGGATGGTCCGTCTCCCCACTACAGTTTGAGGGCTGGGATCCTGCCCAGTCATCATCACATGCTTAGTGCATGACAAAGGTTCCCAAAACCATTTGAATGGAAGGCAGGCAAGGCTGGCCTGTAGGGCGAGCATTTTAGCAGCAAGGAGAGTTTTCCTTGCACTGCAATCATTTGTATTAAGTCTTGAATGTATGGGCAGAACCTCATTCTGTGGCTTGTGACAGGTGCAAGGGAATCCCAGAATGCTGTGGGGTAAGAACCATGCCCTGTTACTCCCCCATTGCCACCCCCTTGTTTTTGAAATAGGAATGCCTCTTGTATGGGCAAGTGTTGATGAAAGCACTCATCTCTCAGAGAAAATGCCTGTCAGTGATGTTGATTACCCTGTTGATTGCTGATGCAGGAAGACATCAGTTTAAAAAAAGTGGGTTATGTAAAGACAACATTAACCCTTGTGACTCGACACGGTTAGCAGCAGAATAAAGGAATCGAGAAAAGCAAGCGAGTGCAAAGGGTTAATTATCATCCTTTAAGGGAAATAACTGTCATTTTCATATGATTATTGTATAGCCCAATACAGGCTGTGTGTATTGTATGTCTTATTTCATTTCTGCAGTGATTTTGGTATGAGTGCTGGCTGGATTTAGGTACTCAGCTCCTAGGAGCAGATCATAGCGGCATTTTTTTTCATTTCCCAGAAAAAGAAATTAAATGATGGTATAGAGATTTTAAAAATTTGAGTCTTTCTTTTCCTAACCTGGTTAGATCAAGTGAGTGCCCAGCAGGTAGTGGAATGAATAACAATAAGGAAAATCTAAATTTGGTAGGAGAGCAGAGAGATGTGAATTTTTAATATTTTCTGCATTTTCTGTGTTGCTGAGGGCTCTGACTGAAGTACACGCCTTGTCCTTGCAGTTGGATCATTCCTGGGCCAGAAGAAGGGGTTCCACGTTGCATGATGCCCTGGTGTCTGGGGAGTCCATCATGTTAGGGGCTCTGCTGCCCTCACAAGTCTGAGGACCCCTGGATTACAAACAGAGGAACTTCGCCTGAAGCCTGTGGCTCACATGGCATGGCTCCTTGCTCCTAACCTGAGGGAAAGAAAATGAGAGAGAAGGCTGGTCTCAAAACACATTCCTTCCTCCTGCTTCTCTCTAAATGGGAGCATTGAGCAGGTAGCAGGGCTGGTCCGGGTACTGCCATCTCTGGAATGCATTAGCCTTCTTTGAGTGGTTGTTCCTCTGCATGGAACACCCTACACTGGCCTGGGAATCAGGGAGAGTCACTCAGTCTTACGGTAGAAAGGAGACAAGTGAATCGGGGCAACCGTAGGACAGTGATGTCCATCGTGAAGGTCTCAATGCCTATGGAACTCTTTTCTATAGCGAGCCAGCTAATCTCTGCTGTGGTGTGACAATGCCACCTCAGAAGGACATTCCCTTTCCCAGGCCTGAGGTTACTAGGTTCTTTGGTCACCATGAGCCTGTCCTCAGGGCCACCACCCTTGCCCAGAGAAAAGGAGAAAAGTTGGCTGTGACCACTGTGAATATTGAAGTGCCATGCTTTCCTCGCCCTCTGTTCCCATCTGTGATGAGACCCCCTGCTTCCTTCTTAGGCCTGACTCCACTAAGGGGGCTACTGACCTTTCAGTCCCTGATTCCTCACCCTAGAGCATGGGGACTGACGTCATATCCTCCTGGTGGGCTGAAAGAGGGCCAGTCTTGTCTGTCTCCCCCGCAGGAAGTGCCCAGGTTCTGCCTGTTGTGGGGTCATTGTGTTCCCAGGGAGCAGCTCAGTGAGTAGCTGACTGGGCCTTTGCAAGAAAGGGAGGCACTAAAGACGTCTTCTATCTACTTGGAAATTCTCTCTCCCCATTTACTAGTGGAAAGAATTGAACTGGCAACTGTATGTACTTCACAATTTGGGTAAATTTACCAACCAAGAAGCTCTTGGGACCTTTTTGTGTAAATGTTGGGTTGCCAGATGATTTGGTAGGAGTCTTGTCATCTTAGGATCAGAATCACCGTGTTAGTGGGAGCATTGGCTCCGTGGAATGGGAGACGTTGCCTTCTGAGCTTGCAGACAACAGGAACTGGACTGAGAGTGGGTTGCCCCTGGACAGGTGATGTGGGAGCTGGGATGCACAAGATCGTGGATCGTGAGTTTGATGACAGCATCAAGGCCATTCCTTTACTTGACATGTATCTCTATTGAGTCCCTATTCTGTGTCCAGGACCATTCTAGGCACTGGGGATACAGTAAAGACAGAGGAAGAGGGGAAATAGGTAAATCACATATCAGGTGGAGATGAGGCTGAAAAAGAATCAAGTGGGGCATGAAACAGAGCATTTTGGGTTCTGTGTTAGATGTGGTGGCCCAGGAGACTGCTCTTTGTGGAGACCTGAATGAGGGCATGGTCAGGGCAGTTTCCAGGGTGAAAAGAGTTCTAAGAGGAGGAAACAGCACATACAGTTGCCTGTGGCAGGAACAATCAAGACCTTGCGTGAGAGCTGTGTGGGTAGTGTGAAGGACAAGGTCCTGAGTTAGGAGGGCGAGTTGCTGGAACTCATGGTGCTGGGCAGGTTGCAGGGTTTGGGTTTTATTCTGATTGTGATGGATGTGTGTGGAGTTTTAAGGAAGGGCAGGTGGAGGGGGCCCTGATCAGATTTATATTTTATAAAGATTTATATTTTATTTAGCTGCTGTGGAGAACTGGCTGTAAGAAGCAAGGGTGGAAGCTTAGATATCTAGTAGAATGTTGGGTAGGAATAACATGTTTTCCTGTGTAAGGCGATAGTGGTGTAGGCTCAGGTGAGGGGAGAGAGATGGTGAAGAGGGCTGGCTACCTCATTTCCCAGTGACCAGCCCCTCTCTGTCTTGTCTCCCGCTATGAGTGTGATTTCACTCCTACCACACACTCATCTTGTACTTCCCCTAGATCTATAATCACTTTCTTTCTTTAAATATCATTTACTAGTATTTCCTGAAATAATACACATGTGTATGTAAACATATACACTTGCTTGCCACTTCTTTGACTTTCTCTCCTATTGGCATGCAAGTGCCACAATGGCAGGCAGAGTCTCTCATTTACTGCTGAGTCCCAAGTGCCTATAGCAAGCATGTCAAACTCAAAAGCTAACACAGGCCAAATAAATAAGGTTTAAGTTTATGTATGTGGGCTGCAAAAAAAACAAAAGCTTCAATTTTCATAGAAACGTAGGTTTATTTCGATAGAGACATGCTGAATACAAAGGGCTGAAATAAATGAGTAATCGTTAATATAAAATGATAGAATATTTTAATAAAAATTAATATTTTTTCTTTAATATTAACTTACCAGACACTAAATAACTGCACAAATTAATAAGTGTAATGCAAACCAACCTATTTTTCTTGTTCTTCAAAAGAAAATATTTCCTGTTGCGCACACCAAACAAGTCAGTCCAAGACTAATGATGTGGCAATCGGCTGCTAAAATATTCACTGCTAGTATTAGTGGAGAGAAATGGTGCGCCTGTGGGTAAGGCGCGTGAGGGAAATGAATGAAACACAATTATAGTAATCAGTAATTAGCGAACGTTGTAGTTCGTTATTAATAATTATGTATAACAGGATATTGTAAATTAAGTTACAAAATTTTTATTAAAATGTTTCTTACATACCGTTATATTGGCTGGGTCGCAAAAATATTTGTTGTGGGCCGCATGCGGGCCACGAGCTTGACATGCTTGGCCTAGAAGCTAAAAATATTTATGAAGAGTGCGTGAAATGGAAGGACAACCAGCTGATGCCCCGATTACATAATTTCTATTTGAAAAATTGCCACAGCTGGCACAAATGCAGTACTAAACACTGAAAACATCACACTGTAATACTAATTTCATAAAAGTGAAGAAGTATTTAACACTTTAGAGTTTAAATAATAGGAGGAAGATATTTGTGTCAGTTATGGAGAGGTTTTGCTTGTGGTAAAGGCAATGATAAGGGAAAGGAACAATTTTGAATCTATTGATTTGTTTCAGTGAAAGTCATCACTTTCATTTACATCTAATGCCATCCTTCTGTTGATTTGTGTTTTGTTGGAAAAGACATTCAGGGAAGTAGTTAATCTCCCCCAGTTCTATCTGTGTTCTCAAAGTTAGTTTTTCCAAGTTACAAAGTTGGTGATTCTGTCATCGGAAAGCACATATTCTTCCCCAGGGAAACAAGCATGTGGCCACTCCAAGAATGGAGAGTGAGAGCAAGTGGGGATGGAGAAGAGCAGTGACCGGGGTCCCTCGGAGGTGTGGGCAGCCAGCAGTCACTGCTTTTCCTCTAGATTCATGCCTAAGGGAGCCTCTCCTATGTGGCCTTGGGCAAATTCCTTACCCTCACTGTACCTTAGTGCTCTCAACTATAAAATGGGGATAATAACAGTATCTACCCTATAAGTTGCTTTAAGGATTGAGTTAATACATTTAGAAGGTCTTAGAACAATGTCTGGAATAGCAATTACTCAAAACATTTCAGCTATTATTGAACTAGTGGCCCGGTGCAACATTAAAAGGGAATTAATTAGAGGAAATATGTTAATATTGCTATTTGCCTTTTCTCTATAATAGAAGTGTCAGAGATGAAAGAAAATTAGTAAAATGTATATGAAAATCTTCCTCTTATCAGAGTCTGGGGAGCGTGACAGGGCCCAGAGTCAAGTCCCCGCCCACCCACGCCTCGAAATTGCGCGAGACCCAGACCTGGCTGGCCCCACCCCCATCAAGCCCTGTCGGGCAGGGGGTGCAACCTCAGGTGCCCTGGCCTGGCGCCGGGTGGGGGTGCAGCCTCAGGTCCTCCGGCCCAGCGCTGGGTGGGGGGCACAGCCTCAGGTCCTCCGTCAAGTCCTGCCGGGTGGGGGGAGCAGCCTCAGGTCCCCCGGCCCAGCGCCGGGGTGGAGGGTGTGGCCTGAGGTCCCCTGGCCCGGTGCTGGGGCGGGGGATGCGGCCTGAGGTCCCCCAGCCTGGCACCGTGGCGGGGGACGCCTTGAGGTCCCCCATCAAGCTCCACCTGGCGGGGGGTGCCACCTGAGGTCCCTCGTCGAGCCCTACCGGGTGGGGGGCGCGGCCTGAGGTCCCCCAGCCTGGCACCGGGGTGGGGGGCACATCCTGAGGTTCCCCGGCCTGACGCCAGGGTGGGGGGCACGGCATGAGGTCCCCTGTCAAGCCCTACCAGGCAGGGGGTGCAGCCTCAGGTCCCCTGCCCCGGCCCAGCGCCACGCAGCCTCAGGTCCCTGCTGATTGCTCCATAAGGCTCCTTACAGGAACTCAGCCTCTGCTGTGTTTGCTGCCATCTTGTGTTACGGAATCCCTGCCTCTGCTGTGGGTGCAGCCATCTTGTTATGGTGTGATGGTCAATTTGCATATTACCTCTTTATTAGATAGGATAGGGAAAATTTTGTTGTCATTAGCAGTTGGTGTGAATTTAGGCAGATAAAAGTTATGTTATTTGGACCTGGGTATTGAGCCAGTGGGTATTGAGTCAACTTGAAATGTATGTGTGGGGAGTATTCTGACACCAGGTGGTGTACTGCATCTGATTCTAATGCTAACCATCTGGGGTTTTGTGGATCCCATAAGTTAAAGGGTGCAGTCCTCAACAAGACTGCAAGTGGTGTTCTCAGGCCTCTGTCACTTCTGACTGACTGACTGACTGACTACAAATCCAGGGGTTCCCATGATTGTCTCAGGTCCGATAACTCATTAGAATGACTCACAGGACTCAGAAATGTGTTACACTTATGGTTACAGTTTTATTTTAAAGGATATAAATCGGGACCATCTAAATGAAGAGACACAGAGGGTGAGGTCTGAGAGGGCTCTCAGTGCTGGGCTTCCACGCCCTCTCCCTGTGGGATTTAGGGTGCGTCACCTTCCTACAACATTGTATTCACCAATTACGAAGCTCCATAACGCTCAGTGTCCAGAGTTTTCACTGGGTTTTATTACGTGGGTGTGATTGATTGAATCATTGGCCATGTGGTGGAACTCGATCTCCAGCCCTCTCCTCTCCCTAAGACTGGGCTGGCTCCAAGCCCCAACCCTCTGATCAATGGCTGGTCTTTCTGGTGATCAGTCCCCAATCTGAGTCTTCTCATCTCTTAGCATAAACTCAGGTGTCACTCAGGGGCTCATGAATAACAATGACACTTCTGTTACATGAGAATTTCCAGGGTTTTAGTCTCCCTTTTAGGAACCAAGGACAAGCACCAGTCAAAATTTTTTGTCACACAATAGAGGATTATATTCCAGATAGCAAGGTACAAGATAGTGGCCTGGGAGGCAGCCCAGCTCTTGTCTTGGTATCCTCGCTCTGGTCTGGTGTCAGGTTGGAGTTACGATGAGGCAGTAACATGCAATTAGTCTTGATAGCTCCAGCTTCTCTTTCTTTAGAACAGCTTTATATAGTCTCCTAGTGATTAAGCTGTCTTTTGGGATTTTATAGTGACCTTTTATTAAATAAGTCGCAAAGTCAGCATTTTTAAATTTGAATCTTTCAAAAATATGTCTTTTAAGAAGAGCAGTGACTGGGGTGATGCTGTGTGAATGCAGTGAATTACTGACTGATCATAGCTGTCTTTCTGGCTCCCAGAGGTATCCTCCACAAGTGCACCCCAGCTGTGGGTGGACATGGGTGCTGGCTTGTGGATGGGCAGTCAGTCTTTTTGCATCCTGTGTTCTTGACCACTGAATGCTTGTGGTCTGGTGATTTGCAGGCTTGTGGTGAGACTTTTCCTGTGGCTGTCTTTGCTATTCTCAGTGATCATTAGTGAATGCCCACCGGATTTCACCATTTGTTCTTTGATTCCTGCAGTAGTGTGGTCTTTATAGTCCATCTCTTTGATTCTCTGTATCCCAGGCTGCTCACTAATGTGAACATCACAGTATAAGTTGGTCCTAGCAATTAAAGATTGAGTATTTCCAGAGGCTTTTTCATCTTTTCTTTAAGCATTTGTATCCTGCCCCCCAACCTCTGTTCCATAGCATTAACCAGAAGGGCTTATCTGATTAGGGCTTAAGTGGCTGAAGCACATTAACTAGATACAAAGCTCAAAATAAGCCCTTTGCTTCCAAATCACTTTTTTTCATTGTAAGATAGATATAATATAACATTTATTGTTTTAACCATTTTAAGTGTATAGTTCAGTGACATTAAGTATATTCACATTGCTGTGCAGCCATCACCACCGTCCAACTCCAGAACCTTTTTATTTTCCCAGCCGGCCCCTTTGAACAATGACTCCCATTCACCTCAGGCCCTGGCAGCCACCACTCTTCCTTTTGTCTGTGGCTGCCTCTTCCAGTACCTCACATACATAAAGTTACACAATATTTGTCCTTTAGTCTCTAGCATAATATCTTTAAGGTACATCCATGTTGTAGCATGTGACAGAATACTCTTTCTTTTTAAGGCTGAGTAATATTCCATTGTATGTGTACACCACATATTGTTTGTCCATTTATCTGTTGATGGACATTTGGGTTGCTTTCACCTTCGGTTATGAAAGCCTAATATGCAAATTGTCCCTTCGACTGGGAGTTCAACTGGGAGTTCGACCGCTTGTTATGATGTGTGCTGACCACCAGGAGGCAGCGCAGAACATGGTGGGTGTTGGCAATGCGGCGCTGGCAGTGGGTGGCAGTGGAGGCGCTGCTGGCCCCAATGGGCCCCGACGAAAGCGGGACCATGGTAGGATGGTGGATCAGGTGAGCTGGTGGCGCCAGGCCAAGGTGGGTGCGAGTGGGGCCTGATTGCCCCGCAGATGGTGACCAGCTGAGGGAGCCAGGCGGGGGCCCAACCGCCCTGCTGATCGCCCCGCAGATGGCGACCAGTGGCAGCGGCGGGGAGTGGGGCTGCCACCCGGCTCCCAGGTGCTGAGGGAGCCGGGTGGGGGCCTGATGACACCCAGGCGGAGGGGGTTGCGTGGAGGCCTGGGGGCCCAGGTGCTGCCCAGGGCCCAGAGGTCAGCTGGGACCAGCCCTTCCACGCCAGACACTCATGCTTCAATTACCAGCCTGGCCTAGGTGCTGCACCCATGCATGAATTTCGTGCACCGGGCCTCTAGTTGCAAATAATGCTTCCGTGAACTTGGTGTGCAGTTATGTTTTAGTCCTTACTTTCAGTTCTTCGGGGTACATACCCAGAAGTGGAATTGTTGGATCCCAAATCCTTTTTTTACACCAGAAGACAAATATGCCCTTTTCTGTGATTAGTGTGATCAGGCAAATAGTTGCACGCCAAAGTAATAAACCCAGGTCACTTTTTGATGAGCGTGCCAATGGGAAGTTAGTCTACTTTCCAACTTGGTGTGCTAGAACAGAGTCTGTGTTCATCACTGATGGGACTACCCCACAAATGGTGATGCTGAAAGTGTGAATAAAGGTGGGTGTGATTGATAGCCTATAGTTCCCTTGATCCCTCTGCCAGATGTTAATCTTCTCCCTTCCTCTCATTCTTCCAGGTAGTTTCCCATGTGGTTGCATCATCTAGACTCTGAAACCAGATTACCTGGGTTCAAACTCCAGCTCCTCCAGTGACCAGGTGGGCAAATTACCTCACCTTCCTTTGCCTCCTCATCCCCATCATACAGTGGGGTTATGAATACAGCACTGCTTCAGACTTGTGAATCATTTAGAACAATGCCTGGTGTTTAGTAAGTGCCTGCTAAATGTTGTGGTTGTGATTTCTATTAGCAGTAGCCATTTGCACCTATCTGATTGGCAAATAATTTTTTAAAGGGACAATAATATATAGATAATAGAAACTTTGGTGAGAGCATAGGGCATATGGGCATTCTTACACCTTGCTAGTGGGGAGTACAAATTGGTATATGTTTTCTGAAAGAAAATGTGGGAATATTACTATGTCAAAAGCCTAAAAATCCTTTTATGTGATCTGGTATTTCCTTCATTCTAAGGAAATATCTGAAATTGCAAAGGTAGGAGTGAAAGAGAGTTTATTGTTATGTTATTTTTTAATATAGAAAAATTGAGAGAAAAGCATACATGCCTAATACTATGAGATTATGTAAGTAAGATATGATATGTACTGGCAATGGGGTACTGTTTAACTTTTACATTGTGATAAAAAATATTCTCATGGGAAAGTGTTTAAAATGTGTTAAGATATGAAAGCAGGCTATAAGAAAGCAAGTATAATATTTTGTGATATACATGTTTTATATGTGTGTGTGTGTGTATATATATAAAATTATTTTAAAAAATTATATATATATATGATTTTATCTGTACATATTTACCAGTAAATATATATAGATGGTGGAATGATAAATGATTTTTAAAAATTCTTTGATTTTTCTGGTTATTTGGCCTTGAGTAAATTTTTGGCATCCAGCAAATATGTTTCTTATTAGAGAAAAAGGCAGTAACTTCACTTGGAAAAAGAAGATTCTGGTTGGCTATGTGAAGTTTTAAGAATGAAGGCCACAGAGGAAGAATTCTGCAGAGTGGGTTCCCGGCACCCACTGATCCGCTGACCTTGTGCCCAGGCTATGGTGCACTGGAGCCCTCTGCCCAGCCAGACTCCAGGGCCTGAACTTGAATGTGAACCCTTCGCTCCATTCCCCAAGTCTGTTGGCATCAGTGGATGCAGGGCAGTCTCCCCTCCCTTACATACTCAGAGTGCAGTGGTTTCTTAAGATTTTCTAGCTGAGACACGGAGTGGGGGAGGGCGCGGGTTTACTGGGGTTCCTGAAAGTTGGAAGGGCGTTGTTTAATCGAGTGTGATGAAAGCTGACTTCGGCTGGATCCCATTTTTGAGTGTTGTTAAGTATCCCTGGCATGCCTCATGCAGACATTTATGTCCTTGTAGTTTTGTGCATAAAATGTGAAATGGGTAAAAATAAACTTGCTTGCTGTTCAGAATTGATCCTAAGCAATACATCTTCCACTGGACGTGGGTGCCAGATGGCCGCGCACCTCCTACTGGGTTAATGAATAGGGATTTGCTGCAAACCTTGAGTTGCTCTTGAATCGTTCAGTTCACTCAGACATGAAACTCTCTGCCAGTGGCAATTTGCATTTGTTCCTCTCCCGCCCCCTCCCCCCCCCCCCCCCCCCGCCCCTTTGGATTTTAGGAAGGAGGAAGAGGTGACACTGTCTCTTGGGAATAATTTCCAATGGGTTGGATTAGTTTTATTGCTAGTGTTGTTTAGCTATGTCTCCCTAAGTAAACATATGTTGTGCCAACTTCTGGGAAAAGTAAATTTCATCTTAGAGCTGTCTCTAATGGTAGCTTTAAAATAAAGTTCTACTTCTGCCTGAAGTGGAGCAGAATGTATGCAGGTATTCCTGTGAATGAGGCCAGAAAAAATGGGGCTCGTGACTGAAATACCAATTCTGACATGATGTTCCCAGGATTCTGGGCCGCTCATTGTTGCTACAACCTTGAGCAGCAACAAGCAGGCAGATAGTAGAATATTAACGCCATCGGCTCAGTAGTCACTCAAATCTTGAAGGAAGATGTCTGGGTGCTGTGCCGTAATAATAAATGTTTGAATCAATCTAATCAATTCATTTCACAGGTTGTGTTGGTCCTGCCATCATAAATTCTTTCTCTTTCCCTGGAGGTGCAGATCCCTTGGGCTATGTATGGAGAATATGTTGTGCTCTAATCATTAAAGCAGGTTCTGACATCCTGCCTCCTTTCGGGCCTTTGTAGAGATAGGAGCGTTCCTAATCTGCCCTCACTTTCTGCTCTGGTTAAGACCCTGGTGGACTGTGTACTGTGAGCATTGATGCCTCTCCTTGATACTGGTATTGTGGTTCAGATGGTCCCTGCTACCACAAGAACCTCAGGCAATAAAGAGTTGAAGTTGGGAGCTATTTTACCAAAATCCAGGAGTGTTTTCTCCATGACCCGAAGGGTTGCTCAGGCCCTTAAGGTCCAGCAGTATTTTATTAGTGGCTGTGAAGGTCACATATCTATTTTATATTCATTGTCTCTGATCTCAAATGTCCCCAGAGCACAGTGGCATTGGTGTTACACATACTGGAGGTTGTCAACTTCTAGGACTGAACACCCTTTGGGGTGTTCCTGTCAACAATTGGGATTCCTTCAGATCTCCATACCAACGTGGTTCCATTTCCCACCCACCCAAAAGGGTGACGTGAATCTGAATTAGCAGGTACTGTACTAGAATTGAGTCCTTTTTAATTTCAATAGATATAACACCCTCGACGGTTTTTTAAAAAAATATATATTTTATTGATTTTTTACAGAGCGGAAGGGAGAAGGATAGAGAGTTAGAAACATCGATGAGAGAGAAACATCGATCAGCTGCCTCCTGCACACTCCCCACTGGGGATGTGCCCGCAACCAAGGTACATGCCCTTGACCGGAATTGAACCTGGGACCTTTCAGTCCTCAGGCCGACGCTCTATCCACTGAGCCAAACTGGTTTCGGCACCCTCGGCGGTTTTAAAGTTGACTTAGAATAGATTTTTAAGTATGAATTTCCTGTTTTGGAGAAGAATTTCTCTTTTTAGAGGTTCTAAAACAGTATTTTTATTGTCTGGGAATTGTGTGTAACAATTCTTACTTTATTATCCACTTAATGTTAGATTATAATTTTCTAGAAGTTACCCTAGAAATTAGAGGGAAGAAAGATCCAAACATTTTAATCATGGAGTCAGAAATGTCCCATAATACCCTGTTCTTATCTCCAGTATGGGTTGTAGCACATCTATATATATAAAAGCTTAAGCAACTGTTACGACCAGACGACTGGATGACCAGATGACCTGCTGGTAGCTATGATGCACACTGACCACCAGGGGGCAGACGCTTAACACAGGAGCTGCCCCCTGGTGGTCAGTGTGCTCCCACAGCCAACCTCCCTCTGCCGGCCAACCTCCCGCGGCCCCTCCCTGCCCCGCCAACTGCCCCCAGCCGGCCAGCCCTGATCGCCCCGATTGGGACTGGGTGAGACTGCCCCGATTGACTCTAATCGCTGGCCAGCCAAGGGACCCCACCCATGCACGAATTCATGCACTAGGCCTCTAGTTGTTTTATAATTAAGTAGAGGCCCAGTGCGGAGGAGTTGGGGGGAGAGGGTGCCTCAGCCCAGCCTGCGCCCCCTCTCAGTCCGGGACCCCTTGGGGGATGGCCGACTGCTAGAAGCCAGCAGTCAGACATCCCTCTTGCAGTCCTGGATCCCTCTCACAGTCCGGGACCCCTTGCTCCTTACTGTCCACCTGCAGCCGAGGCAGGAGAGGCTCCTGCCCCAGCCGCTGCACTCGCTAGCCATGAGCCTGGCTACTGACTGAGCTGTGCTCCCCTTGTTGGCATGCACTGACCACCAGGGGGCAGCTCCTGCATTCATCGTGTGCCCGCTAATGTTCAGTGTGCATCACAGCGATTGATCATTCTGCCGTTTGGTCGATTTGCATATTAGGGTTTTATTTTATACTAGAGGCCCGGTGAATGAAATTCATGCACTGGTGGTGGGTGTCCCTCAGCTCATCCTGCACCCTTTCCAATCTGGGACCCCTCGGGGGATGTTTTTAAACAGGCAGTCAGACATCCCTTACACAATCTGGGACTGCTGGCTCCCAACTGCTCGCCTGCCTGCCTGATTACCCCTAACTGCTTCTGC
Organism: Cnephaeus nilssonii; assembly: GCF_951640355.1. Classification (NCBI taxonomy): domain Eukaryota; kingdom Metazoa; phylum Chordata; class Mammalia; order Chiroptera; family Vespertilionidae; genus Cnephaeus; species Cnephaeus nilssonii. The sequence continues at coordinate 77,340,227 of NC_137081.1, read as the reverse complement.
CTGCCAGCCTGATCACCCCCTAACCACTCCCCTGCCAGCCTGATCTATGCCTGACTGTTCTCCTGCCAGCCTGATCATCCCCAACTGCCCTCCCCTGAAAGCCCGGTCACCCCCAAATGCGCTCCCCTGCTCCCAGCCGCGACCTGGGCAGTGGCCTGGGAGACTGTGTGCACCTCCCCCCACCCCCACGATCTGCTCCCAGCTGGGACCTGGGTCTCAGCTGGGAGCAGATCATGTGGGGGTGTCTGCCATCTCCCAGGCCACTGCCTGGGTCTCAGCTGTGAGCAGATCACGCCCGGGGTGCGGGCCATCTCCCAGGCCACTGCCCGGGTCACGGCTGGGAGATCACGCCGGAGGGGGGTGTGCCTTCTCCCAGGCCACTGCCCTGGTCTCAGCTGGGAGCAGATCACGCAGGGGGTGTGCGCTGTCTCCCAGGCCACTGCCCAGGTTTCGGCTGGGAGAAGATCACGCGGGGGGTGTGCGCCGTCTCCCAGGCCACTGCCCGGGTTGCGGCTGGGAGCAGATTCGGGGGGGGGGGGGGGCGGGGAGGTGCGTGCAGCCTCCCAAGCCAATGCCCCAGTTGCAGCTGGGTACAGATTGTGCGGGGGGAGGTGGGGGGAGGTACGCGCGGCCTCCCAGGCCACTATCCAGGTCGCGGCTGGGAGATCACGCGGGGGTGTGTGCGCTGTCTCCCAGGCCACTGCCCGGGTCGCGGCTGGGAGCAGATTGGGGGGCGGGGGTGCACGCAGCCTCCCAAGCCAATGCCCTGGTCGCAGCTGGGTGCAGATTGTGTGGGGGGCGGTAGGTGCGGCCTCCCAGGCCACTACCCAGGTCGAAGATCACACGGGGTTGGGGGGTTCCTTCTCCCAGGCCACTGCCCCGGTCTCGGCTGGGAGTAGATCACACAGGGGTTGTTCGCAGTCTCCCAGGCTACGGCCAGGTTGCGGCTGGGAGCGATGTGGGGAGGGGGGTGGGGAGAGGAAGCGGCGGCAGCCCTCCAGGCCAACAGCTAGGGCCGAGGCTGGGAGCAGATCAGCCAGGGGTATTCGGGACCCTCCCAGGCCAACAGCCCCGGTCGCATGCTGCCTGCTCTCAGCGGTAGCCCTCTCTGGGACTGGGGGACTTCGGTGGGCCTGAGAGGACTGGGTGCCGCCATCTTGTGGCCATGGGCGCCGCCATTTTTGTCTCGGAGTGGTGGTTAATTTGCATATTACTCTATTATTAGATAGGATCGCATATCTATCGTCTCTGTTCCCGTCACTTACAATAAGCTCCTTGTGGAATGGGTTTCCTTTAGCCTCATTCATTTCTGAATTCCTCGTGCCTCCTACCTTAAGTGAATCCCATTGGAAAGTTTGCCTAGAGCCCTTTAATGTCTATAATCTTTGTTATATTTGAGACCTGGGGTGTCGGGGTTGGTGAGGAGAGGACTGGGCTGGAGGATCTCCGTTCCCAGGCTGGTTTTATTTGTGTAGCTGGTGTTATGGAGCAAACTTTATTCTCTGTTCCCAGCTGGCAAGGACCCTGGGTTAGTTCTTAGAGGACTGGGGAGTCTAGGCTTCGCTGTACCTGTCACTGGCTTGAGCTCTCCAGCAAGTCAGTCACTATATCTGGGCATCCAGAATAAATGGTCTTATAGGCCCCTCTACTTTTAAAATGCTGGGTTTTAAGAATAAGTATGGCTTGCTTGATTTTGATAGAATTCCAGGGTAAAGAGTTACAATGATTCTCGTGGAATTAAAAATAACTTTTTCTCAGTTTATCATTCAAGGCAGCTCCCCTTAGGCTCCTGATTAGTACTCTAGACATGGTCTCCTTTGACAGTCAAATTTACTCATTGATCTACATTGTTCTTTAACTTTTTGTTAGACATTTGTTCAGTTCCTGTGCCAAGCTCTATGCAATTAGCAGAAGTGGAAATTTTCTTGAACACAGACTTTGTCTAGATTGGCTTTGTGCATGGGAATTATGACCCATGATCTAGCTTTGGTAGTTCAAAGAAGATGCTTTCCCTTATCTCTGAAAAGAGAAGGTTTTAGGTTGTTGCTTCTGGTGCTTAGGTAGCATGAGGTATGTATGTATAGTTTTATTTTCGTCTTCAGCTCTTGAGGTTAAAAAAAATCTGTATGGTATCTAAGGGAACTTCTTAAAACATTGTTTAATGTATATGTGTTTTCTTTTTGATTCAATGTAGGATTTGTTTTCAAAGCAAAAGGATCATTTCGAAAACATGACAGCTCAGATTTCATAATGCCCTAGTTAATTGTTTTCCTATTGGGTGCAAAATTGTTTTTCTACTAAATGCAACTCCTAATAAATGGTGGTTGATGCTTGTAAGCATCAAGGATCTTTAGCTCTTTTAAAAAGGGGTGTCTCCTATCTTCACAGACTAAGTAAGGCGAAATAGTTTAAGGAGAATATTTGTGTTTATTGGATTTACAAGGAGATTACCTTAAGTCATGGGCTCTGCCTTTGAATTTTAAACCATTTACTCACAAGATAGCACAGTTAATTCAACAATTTCATTCATTAGCTCACCACATGTCTGCTGCTTTCTTGCTGTGCCAGGTCCTGAGATGCATGTAGTGGAGGGCAGAAGGGGTGGGAGGTCAGGTATGGGAAAGAAGAGCAAGCAGTTCTTGCCAACAAGAACCAAGCAGACTCAAAGGTAGCAGGCATATATATCCTAGTATACTTCAAACTATTTTTTAAAAGTCCTCCAAACCCTTGGGAGTTGGGACATTTTGACATTTGAACTTGGCTATGATGAGGAATTTTTCAGGTCAGGAAGGGCTTCCAGGCAGAGGGAAAAGTAATAGTATTGGGGAAGTAATGCTAGACTTGCTCCAGAAGTGTGAATAATTTCCATGGTAATTATTGGTAGAAAATTCCCTTCAAAAGGTAGATTGGGGCATTGATGGCTGGAAGAGGAAAGCCTGTGTTTTCAGGTGGTCTAGCTCCTAAAACCTGAGGCTTGGGATTAAAGGGAGGTCTTTGTACCCCTGATACAACTCGCTGACCTTTGGCATTGAAGATGGTGGTGTCTACCCTATTGTTGGGCGGAGAAGGAAAAGGGAAGTTTGAAGGGATACTTACCTTATTCCATGTAGAAAAGAAATTCCTGTTATTAGACTGCGTATGCAGCTGCTCTAACAGAAACCCAAAACAATAGTGACTTAAAGAAGACACAGTTATTTTCTGTTACGTTAAAATCTGCTAGAATGGCATTTTGTTCTGCTCAAGCCCCAGGGGCCCAGGCTCCTTCCATGGGATCACTCTCCCTTCTGCAGTTTTGGTCTCTGTTGTATGGATAAGGGAGGAAGACGATGGGAGGAAGGCATGGGAGATGATGACCAGAAGGTATGCATGGGCAGGGTTTGATGCATTGCCCCTGGCTGCAGGGGATGCTGATGTTGGGCTCCCCTTCTGATTGTGGGAGAAGGGGAGGGGCATGGGGAGCACTAGCCTGACACAGCCTCATCTGGACCTTGTCATCCTTAGCTGAAGCCTTGGTAACTGGAAATGAAAGGTTCTTTAAACCCTGACCAGCCAAGGGTGGCCACAGCCCACTCTCTCCAAATTATTTTTGCTGAAGAATAAAACATGTTATTATCTCTGTCTGCTTCTTCAGGCTCTCTGAGCCTGTCAGCCACTTCAGGCTCCCTCCTGGAGCCTCCCCAGCGTGGTCAGTACAGATGCACTGCTGGGCACACACCCTTCTTGCTCTCGTGTCTGCCCAGCTCTAGGCATTCTCACATTCTGACCTGGCAGTCTTAGTCCTGCCAGGCAAGTGGCAGGAGTGCCCAGAGGTGTGCTGGAGTCCAGCGGATGTGAGGCTTGGAATCTTGGGCCATCTGGACTCTCTCCAGGGAGGTGAGTTAATAAGACCTCTGGGGTATTTCAGTACAAAGAAGCTTGTGCACCTGCTGTTCTGTTGGTGTGGGTGATCATAGTCCACCTGCCCTTGAGCTGCTTGTAGCAGCTGCTCCCAAACCTGCCTCTTGATCCACATCATCTGGAGGAGGGGCGAGGTGAGATGTGTGTGTTCCTGCAGACCAGCGAAAGCTGATTCTCAGGGGGGTGCCCAGAAATGGACGTTTGTGGAACGCCTCCTCCACGTGGGCTTGATTGTGGGCCAGGTTTGGGAACCGCCGCATTGTAACCATTCTCTTACTACTTATTGACTGTACCACATTTCCTTCCATTGAGGGATTTATGTTATAGCTTTGCTTGTAAATGCTAGGCGCTGGGCTGTTTCTGCCACTCAGTAAGTATGAAAGAGACAAAAGTTTATTTTCAGATGAATGGTATTTGTACGAAGCTCCTTGACTCCCTTAAAATGTATCCTCATGGCATATTAAGTCGTCTTAAAACATTTTGGTTAACAGATGGTAAAAATTAGCACGCCAGAAAATGTGTGTGTGTTGTTTCAGAGAAATTAAATTCTTTCATATCTTCCAAAATTGGTGATAGATTTTCAAGTAAACATTAAACTACATGCTGGAGTCGTTATGCTGAGCCAGTGCTTCTCAGGGAAATCTTTTGCACATAATTTGATTATATCCTAAGAGTACTGAGTTCCGGTTCCTAATTGCATGCCCTGCCTCCATCCTCCAGGTCCAGGAGGAGGGCAGGGGGCTTTCCGATAGGACTCAGGGCTTGTGGATCCCATGATACACAATCTGGCGGAAAGGGGCTAGAACTTGGAGGAAGTCAGGGCAAAGTGGGAAAAACTGTGGGACTAGCTGTTGACTGAAAGCCACTTTGTCCTTCCTGCCACCTATGGACTGTCAGGCTAGCTGCTGGTTGCAGCTGCATTTTGTTTGCTTGCTCTGTTTTATTTTTCTAAAGCCTGTACTTCATTCTTCCACTCACAGTGTGGGATGGAGCATTAAATTTCTGTTTGGAAAAACGTAATGAATTTTTACCCTGTTCTGCATGCTGTTCCAACAACTCTTTGATGTCATTGTTCTGTAATTTTCCCCAACTTGTTGATTTCTAAAATATTCCTTCCGTGGTTTTGTCCTGTAGTTACTGGGGATTTTTTTCCTTAGGGCTGACCTGGAATCTTTTTCTTTTTCTTCTCTTCCCTTATTATTTAGACTTGCAACTTTGGGAAAGATGCCCAGAAATCCTTTGCTTGGGAAATGCCTCTGCATAGGGCTTGTCTCTGTTGTACTCATCAGTACTGCTGGTGTTTGAGGGAAGAGTATCGATTGGGTACTGACTGGGTGCTCTATTCAGAGGTGGAGCAGGTGGCAGGATTGACCAGGTCCTTGCCCGCAAGGAGCTTGAGTGTTCAGTGGTCTGACAGAAATAACACTGCATGCACAACTAGACTCTTGCAGCCATTGACGGAAGTATGTTTCCAGAACACCTAAGGACTTGTTTTCCTTCTGTTTCTTCTTTGAAATGAATGAAGGTCAACTTTTTTGAACTTAAGAATCGACTATGTAATCCTTCGCAGATAGCAATGTCTTTTATTTGGATGACGAGAACTATTTTAGCTGACTCTCCCATCCCCCAGTCAAGGCTGAGAAAGTCCTAACTGTGAGGAATTCTTCCAGAAATAAGTAGATGGCTGACCTTGGTCAGGACACTGCTGACAGTCGTGCTTGAAAGGTTTTAGCAGATTTTCTGTCCAGGGAACATGGCCTTCACATTCAGCCCAAATGCTTTAGACAGAGCTGTGTGGCGGTCCCGGGCATTGGCTCTCTGGAAATGTCCCTGGTCCCTGCAGTGATGCTGGCCTTGCAATGACACAGGTCTTCATGGACCATGGCAGTCACTGCCAGTTGGTGGTGCCCTGGTCACTTTTTCTTCTTTTCTTTGTTTAGCTACTCTTTGTCCTTCACCTTCTAAATGTAATCAGATATTCCCAAGTTGGTATAGATCAAGTGCCTTTGTATCACCTCTTAGCCATTAGCTTTTCTCCACTTCTTCACTCATTTAAAGACCATTTGAGCATGTGCCATGTACTAGGTGCTGTTTTCATCTCCAAGGATGCAGTAGTGAGCAGAACAGGTGTGTGCTCTGCTCTCATGGGGCTTATACTATCTATATATATAAAAGCCTAAGCAACCGGTTGACCATTTGACTGCTCAACTGGTCGACGGGTAGCTATGATGTGTACTGACCACCAGGGGGCAGAAGCTCAATGCAGGAGCTGCCCCCTGGTGGTCTGTGTGCTCCCACAGTGGGAGCACTTTAAGCCTGCTCAGCTGAACAATGGGTGCCAGATGCCGGGCTCATGGCTGGCAAGCATTGCTGTGGTGGCACGAGCCTCTCCCTCAAACACTCCCCCTGCACGCCCCTCCCCCATCTGGACTGGGACCAGGATCGGGACTGGCATCTGGACTGACTGGGCACAAGCCTGCAGCTGCTCCTTGATCATGGGCGTGCTGGTATCACCCTAGGATGGGCATGGAGACTGCAGTGGAGCGGCAGCCAGCCTCCCAAATGGTGGTGGGGGCAGGTGCAGTGGGGCCTGACATGGTGCCCTGCCTGGGCTTGGGCTCCTCCCCGGCCACCTGCCACTTTGAGCAATACTACATCCTTTGGGGGATGTAGGGCTGCCGGCTTTGGCCAATCCCTGCAGGTCAGGCCGAGGGACCTCACCCTTGCTTGAATCAGTGCACCGGGCCTCTAGTGGTAAATAAATGAATATTATAAATTCAGATAGTTATGTACCTACGAAGGAAAGGGAAAGTTTTTTTTTTTTGGAAAGGGAAAGTTAAAGGGGAGCATGTGTTTTCTAAAATGATCAGGGGCAAACTGAGTCAGCCAAGGATGAATTTCCCAGGCAGGGGAGAAAGAACACACAAAGATGCTCAAAGACCTTGTGCCACAGGTGAGGGTGAAACTGGCATCTTTGGGGGCGTGGAAGAGTGGGATGCAGTGAGGCTGGTGAGGTAGCAGAAGGCCAGATCATGATAGTCTGCATGTAACCAGAGTAAGGCGTTTTGAGTTTCCCTTTATTGTAATGGGAAGTCATTGGCATAAAGAGGACAGCCCCAGAAAGCCTGTGTCATTGGCCTCAATGTGGAAATTCTGGGTTACCTACTCGAATGTGGACACTGGAGATCCAAGGGCCAGGTTATAAATTCTATTTCTTTCCTAGAAATGACCCACCATGCCACCCTCCCGGCCTTAGTGGATTCTTCCCTCACAATCTAGGTCCTGATCTGCAGCAACAGAAGCTGTGGGAGGTGTTGTGGAAGGAAAGTTTCGGCCCCTCTGCCTTCCTGTATTCTATCTTGTCCTGTGTTGCCATGAACTAATACCCCTTCTTGACTCTTGCTAGTGAGGTGGGATAAAAGGGAAATTGAAGGAAGGATGCCTAGAGGGAATCATTGTTGCCCTCTTTCTGTCCCCTCTTGTCCCTGCTCCTTTTCCATTTGGGGCTCTGCCTCGAGTTTTCTATCTCTTTTACTGTCCCTGTAAGTTATTCCCAGGCCTCGTAGACTTAAAGGGCATGGGTTATGTGGCATAATAAAATGCATATCCATGGTCTTGGAACTACGATGGTGCCTGGACTTTCTATAAGCTACTTTGGATTTCAAACACAAATGAAAAAAGTGAATTTACACTTCAGTTTTGAGGAGCTTGTCTGTTGTGTTTATTTGTTCAACTGCCTTCATTATAGACCTGCTCACTCTGGTGCTGTTTCGGAAGGGGAGATATCTCAGACCTGTCATGGCCTGTTTGATATGGTTGAGGCAGGTGGGCCTGTGGACCAGTAGGTGCAGCAACATGTTAGGTAATCATGTAAAGGAGGTCCTGGGGCCAGTGGAGCACGGAAGAAGGGATGTCTTCTCTCTGCGCTGGTGGAGTGGGAGTGGGGTATGTAGTCCTCTCTATGCTTTGGCCATAAGAAGCAGATTATTTTTTTCTGTCTCCTCTATTTGAAAAGCCTCTTCCTTTTCATAGTCTCTTATATTAGGGAACCAGCAAATATGAGAAAAGATGGGATGATGGAGGAGAGAGGGGGAAGAGTAGACAGTCACATGCCCCTTGAGGCCTCGGGAGGCCCCTTGGGGAAGAAGTCACCATCTTCTGCCTTGGCTGTGGACCTGGGACGACTCCGTCAGGGTGAAATAGTTCTTATGATTTGTCTTTGGATCTTTTTCTCCTTCCACCTTCAGAGTGACCTGTGGTTGTCAGATCCCCCATGGGGGGTGTTGTTGTGAGTGAAGTAACAGCTGCACCATGCTAATGAGAAAACGGAATGGTTTTCTGAGATGGCCTTGGTGGCTGCCAGGTGTTAGCCTCTTTATCTGCCTGACATACGGCTCAGGAGGCCATGCTCCCCATACCAAGTGCCTGCTTCTCCTTTTTTTATTAATATGAGAACAGTGATTGTCCGTCCTTCCAGGGCAGCTAATTACCACTCAGGCTTAAAGTGCTCCATGCTCGTATAGCTGCCTCAGTTTGCTAAGTTAATTATTTGCCTTCTATGATTATTAATACAATAGTTGATTGACCCTAATGAATACATGCAACTGGTTTCATAACATTCTCCTCCTCCCCTTCCTCCTCCTCCTCCTTAAGTACCTTTGAAACTCACCTGAGCTTGGACTTGCTAGTAACTCCCTTCTATGTTCCTTTTCTCTGCCACCCCCTGCTTCCTGCCCCAGTAACCACTGGCCAGACTTTTAGGTTTATGGTTCTAATGTTCCGCCTCTACCTTATAGCTGGCCCAGGACTCAGCACCTGCCTGGATAGGTGTGCCTCTGGTTGCCAGCCTGTAGAGCCCAGCTCACTTTTATTTACCCTTTTTCTGTTTTGTATGTGAGTGAGTGGGTAGGTGGGAAACCATGAGGTGTTAGGGACTCCCCCATACTTGTGAGATTAGCAAAATTTCAGAGTAGTTTTACTAGCGATTTTTTGTTGTCAAATTTAATCCTGTAAGGCCCACTGCCTTCTTTTATAGCAATTATTTTATAATGTTCTCTGCATCCTGAATGCAAGTTGTAGATAATATAATTGCCCAGCATACACAGTTTCAAAAACAAGAACAAAAATAATTCAGTTTCCTAATTAATGTAAAGAGAAATGAAAAGAATGCATGATCAGACAGATATTTCACTATCTAAATGCTTAGGCCCTACCGTACTGAGAGGACAAAATGAAGTAGTCACATAGATCCTTGGGTCTATTGGTAAAATCACCTACACATGCCACAACTCCAAACACAGAGTTGATTGGTGACTCATCCAGAAGTGACTTTGTCATCAGTGAAACAGTTTTTAAAAAAATATTTAATTCCTTGGGGTAAAAGTTCAGAACAAAACAAAGTATTTTCTTGGCTTGTTGTATATGATAGATACATTTTGGGAAAATTCAGAATATTTTAAAACTAATTGAAAAGCAGTTTGCCATCTCCTGTAGTCCTGACCAGTGGGTCCTAATCACATTGCAGGGCAGACTCCCTGGGTGTGCTTAGAAGGCAGATTCCTGGCCTCCAGTACTGCAGCTCAGAGGTATCCCTGGGCTCTGGAATTTGTGTATATATATATATATATATATATACACACACATACACACACACACACATACATACATACACACACACACACACACACACTAGAGGCTTGGTGCATGAAAATGTGCACCTGTGGGGTCTCTTGGCCTGGCCTGCGGAATTGGGCTGAAACCAGCTCTCTGACATCCCCCGAGGGGTTCCAGATTGCCAGAGGGTGCAGGCCATGCTGAGGGATCCCACCGGTGCACCATCAGAGCCGGGGAGGGATGCGGGAGGTTGGCCAGCCAGGGAGGGATCGTGAGAGGACTCCAGGGCATGTCTGGCAGTCTCGCTCAGTCCTGATCAGCTGGACCCCAGCAGCAAGCTAACCTACCAGTTGGAGCGTCTGCCCCTGGTGGTCAGTGCATGTCATAGCAAGCGGTTGAGTGGCCTTAGCATATCATTAGCATATTAAACTTTGGTTGAACAGCTGACAGGACGACCAACACTTAGCATATTAGGCTTTTATTATATAGGATTTTTATTGATTTCAGAGAGGATGAGAGATGGGGAGAAAGGTAGAAACATCAATAATGAGAGCTAATCATTGATCAGCTGCTCCCGCACACCCCACACTGGGGATTGAGCCTGCAACCGTGGCATGTGCCCTGACTGGGAATCGTACGGTATCCAACCATTATCTCCTGGTTCATAGGTCAACACTTAACCATTGAGCCACGCTGGCCGGGCTGGAATTTGCATTTTTGATGAGTGTCCAAGGTCCTTCCAATGCAGTTAGTGGGCCCAGGGACCACCATTGAGATACACTACTTAAAACTCAGTCTTTATTCACTTTGAGTGCTCTCCATGGGGTGTTCTGGAAATAGGGAGCACTCAGAGCCTCTTAAGTTAACATTTACTCAGAACAATTGGTCTAACAAGTGAGCTAAGGATCAGGCTCTGGAGCAGTGATCAGATTTTGGGTCCTCTAAGGGACATTTCTGGCTTTACGATTCTAGCATTTAAAAAAAATGAATTTTCAAAAATGTCTGGTGCTGGAGGCATTCTAAAAATCTAGAGACACCAGGGTTTCACAAGGGGTGAACTCACGAGAGGCTAGTGGTGCTCTGGAGAAGGGCAGGGGCTGACCTGGACTCTATCTGTCTGTTCTTTGCTGCTTGTGTCCGTGAGCCCAGGCACTTGGGGTTAGTAGACCCCTTCCTCTCTTTAAAAAATAATGAAAATTATATTTTCTGACTGTGTCCGGAGTGGGTCGTATTTCTTTTTTCCTTCTGATTTTAAAAGAATGAAAGCATTTTCATGGCCCCTAAAGGGTTCCTGGGCCCTGGGCTCTCACTCTGTGTGCCATGCTTCATGTATCAGCCTGCACCTTTCTGAGCATAACATTATTTTTCACCTGAAAAGTGAGGTGTGTTGTGGGCACCAGATCTAGTATGAGTAACGCCCTCTAGCACATTCACCACCTGGCACACAATGGGCTGTACTCGGGCCAAGAGGAAGCATTCTAAGAGCCAGCCCTGGTACAGGCAGTTAAAGGATCAACATGTCCTTTCACCACTTAATTTATCTTAATCAAGCATGTAATCATGTTGTTTACATGAGATTCTCTTCCCTCCTAAGCTCCATTTTCATTCATGCCAGCACTCATTTCACGTGTCCTTGAGATTCCCTCCATCTGTTGTGCTTGACATCCTCCCACTGTTCGAGAGGGTCTTGGGTCAGTACTCATCTTTTAAAGGAGAATGAGTGGGATGCACTTTGTCTTCCTGTTGTTGTTAGGATTTCTTCATCTCCATAGTAGGAAGCCTAATTTCTGCCTGAGTGCCCTTGTTTTTACTGTGTCCTCTTCTTTCCAGGCTAGTGAGACACTTAAAAGGAAATGTGGTCATTAGCAAGTGGTGTGATGCCCTGGGGTTAAGCAAGAGCCTTTGCCAGCCCGAGCTCTGTGAAGGAGCAGAAGCAGTACAGATGGAGGTTAGGGAGCCAGCTGGTTGGTAGAGAATGGTGGGGAAGAGGGGAGGGGGGAGCAAGGGAGCAGAGAAGCCAGGAGAGGGAGAGTGAAGCACAGGACCCCCAGGATGGAGATCTTGATGTCTTTTCTTTTGTCAATGAAAGAATATCCAGCCTGTAGAAATGTTTTATAGGAGTTTATTTGAGCCAAAATTTTGAGGATGTGATTGGAAGCAAAATCTCAGTGGATTGAGAAAATGCTCCAGAGAATGGCAGTTTTGCAGCTTATTTTACACATTACAGTCAGATGTAAGGAGGCTTGTACGAAATCCATTGGTGGTAGATAAAGGAGGAGGGATAAAGCAAAGCTGGGAAATCTCTAGGATTGGATAAAAAGCAAAATGGAGAAACACATACTTATTTTATATTGGTGGGTATTGGATAGTACAGTGATAGTTGATAGTATGTGGGAAACAAGATAATAATGAGGGGTTCTGTGGCCTAGTACCCAGGTACCATCTGAGGTGGTTGGAAATAGGATTCCAGGAACTCCTCTATAAGGTCCACTCAGATGGCTGGAAGGCAGTGCAGGAGACAGCCCAGTCTCTGCTTTTCCCTGAAATGCAGCGTAGAGTGTGCCTGAGAGGCCTCTTCCACCAGTGGTGCTAGACGCTCATTATGAATTTGAGGCCAGTTAACCACAGGGAGCTCCTAACACCAGGTATGTTCCTTCTCGGGTTCACACCAGTAAATAAGGAAGAGAAAGGATGAAAGGTTGAGAGTCAAGTGGCCAATTAAGTAGCTCATGGTCAAGTGTGGAGTTTGACTATAGCTGGAAGCCCCTGGGAGAGACATCTGATTTTACTTTAGAAAGGCAGCCAGCTGCCCTGTGGAGGGTGAAGGCTGGTTGGAGGTGAAGGTGAGCAGGAGCTGGGAACTGATTGCCGGCATCTGGTGGGAGGTGAGGGGACTTTGGATTGGGATAGAGTGGGGATGGTGACATATAGTCATATTTGGGGTAGATATTGGAGGCAGAGCTTATAGACTTACTAGAGGCCCGGTGCACGAAATTCATGCATTGGCGGGGGGGGGGGGGTCCCCTCAGCCCAGCCTGCACCCTCTCCAATCTGGGACCCCTTGAGGGATGTTTGACTGCCCTCTCATAATTCAGGACTGCTGGCTCCCAACTGCTCGCCTGCCTGCCTTCCTGATTGCCCCTAACCGCTTCTGCCTGCCAGCCTGATCACCCCCTAACCACTCCCTGCCAGCCTGTTTGCCCCTAACTTCCCTCCTCTGCAGGCCTGGTCACCCCTAACTGCCCTCCCCTGCAGGCTTGATCGCCTCCCAACTGCTCTCTCCTGCAGGCATGGGTCCCTCCCAAATACCCTTCCCTGCAGGCCTGGTTGTCCCCAACTTCCCTCCTCTGCTGGCTTGGTCACCCCTAACTTCCCTCCCCTGCAGGCTTGATCACCCCCAACTGCCCTCCCTTGCAAGCCTGGTCTCTCCCAACTGCCCTCCCCTGCTGGCCTGATCGCCCACAACTGCCCTCTCTTGCAGGCCTGGTCCCTCCCAACTGCCCTCCCCTGCTTGCCTGATCGCCCACAACTGCCCTTTCTTGCAGGCCTGGTCCCTCCCAACTGCCCTCCCCTGCTGGCCATCTTGTGGCGGCCATCTTGTGTCCACATGGGGGCAGCCATCTTGTGTGTTGGAGTAATGGTCAATCTGCATATTACTCTTTTATTAGATAGGATAGAGGCCTGGTGCACGGGTGAGGGCCGGTTGGTTTGCCCTGACGGATGTCCCAGATCAGGGTGGGGGTTCCCTTGGGGTATGGGGCGACCTGGGCGAGGGGCCTGTGGTGGTTTGCAGGCCGGCCATGCCCCCCAGCGACCCAAGCGGAGGTCCTGGTATCTGGGGTTTATTTATCTTCTACAATTGAAACTTTGTAGCCTGGAGTGGAGCCAAGCCTTCTGCTTGCTCCGTGGCGGCAGCTATTTCTGTTGGAATTTATTTATCTTCTATAATAGAAACTTTGTAGCCTTAAGCGGAGGCCTGGGCCAGCCAGGGTGTGAGGAAAGCTTGACTTCCTTCATCGCCGGGGGCAACCCTAGACTCCTGTTCTTTTCAGCTCCATGGCTGCCACCATTTCTGTTTGGATTTATGTATCTTCTATCATTGAAACTTTATAGCCTTGAGTGGAGGCCTAGGCCAGCAAGGGCAGGCAGAAAACTTGGCTTCCTCCATTGCCGGGGAAACCCAAGCCTCCCTCCTGCTCTCTGTGGCCGTAGCCATCTTGGTTGGGTTTATTTGCATATTCGCTCCTGATTGGCTTATGGGCATTGCTTGTGGGCATGGCCTGTGGGTGTAGCGGAGTGATGGTTAATTTGCATATTACTCTTTTATTAGATAGGATTGGTGGTTTAAATATGAAAGATAGGAGGGCATGAAGAGAATGTGCATGTGAGTGAAGGCTGTAGATTTTGTGTGAGCCCTGCCTGGGTGGCAGTGCTGGTCATGAGCCCACACATGCTCTGCTTTGGCTGCTAATTTGGGGACACTTCCTAAACATTCCAGTGGGTGACTGAGTCAGCACTGTGATATTTGGTTGTAGTGCTTGCTCAGGAGAGGGTTCATGGCTGGATGTATGATTTTGAGATCATGGGCCAGGGTGCACTCACTAAGAAAGAGAATACAGAGAGAAGAAGGCCAAGGACAGAGTCTAGGGTTGTCCCAACCTGGGGTGTCCAGTAGAGCAGTCCTCTGAGGAATCGCTGCAGTGTCCTGAAGGCAGGTCAGTGAAAAGGAGCAGTTCTATAAATAGAAATCCCTCCAGAGAGGACAGAAAACCAGCTTCATGCTCTCCCTGAGAAACAACCAGTGACTAGAGCTGCTTAAAAGTGTGAAGTTTTGCCCGGCTGGCGTGGCTCAGTAGTTGAGCATTGACCTATGAACCAGGAGGTCACCATTCGATTCCCAGTCAGGGCACATGCCTGGGTTTCGGGCTCGATCCCCAGTGTGGGGCATGCAGGAGGCAGGCAATCAATGATTCTTATCATTGAGGTTTCTATCTCTCCTCCCTTCCTCTCTGAAATCAATAAAAATATTAAAAATAAATAAAAGTGTGATGTTCTGCCCCCTGAATTCTAGGAAGGCTGTTCCTAATTGAGCAATAAGGCCCTTTAGAATATTACATTGTCTTATGTTTGTCTTGGGGATTACTGGCTTTGTGAGCAAAGCCCTTTGACATTTGTGGATGGAGTGTACTTGTTATTATTAAGTGAAATTGTCTGAAATGAATGTCAGTTCTTTCTCCCCCCTAAGTTTTGCATCACGAATGGCCACAAACTTTGTTTTAGAAGCTTGTGATAGGTGAGAGGAAAGAGAGAAGGGTCATTTCTGAAACTTCTACTGGCCACTTACTGCTCAATCTTGGCATCTTTCACATCTCCTGGGGGAAGAGAGGTATCATTTTTACTAGATACAAAGGATCCCCTGGGTGTTGATGTGAATAGTCAGGATGGGCCAGCTCCTCCCTCTCACCCAGGCTTTCTGATCTGCAGCACACATAGGGAGATAGGGGTTGTATTAGTTTCCTATTGCTGGTGTAACAAATTACCATACTTGGTGTCTTAAAACAAGACAGATTTATCATCTCCACTTCTGGAGATCAGAGTCTGAAGAGGGTCTGTAATAGGCTGAATAATGCCCTTCTAAATCCTGTAACTATGACCTCACATGGCAATATTTGGCGGGTGTGAGTAAACGAAGCATTTTGACGTGGGGAGACTATCCTGGATTATCAAGATGGACCCTAAAGGCCATCACAGGTGTCCTTATAACAGAGTGGCCAAGGACAATGACACAGAGACAGAGAGGAGAAGACAGTGTGACCACCAAGGCTGAGATGGGCATGATGGAGCCACCAGCCAAGCAGGGGTCACAGCCACCGTGAAGAGCCGGTAAAGGATGGTCCCCTAGGTCCGCTGGTGGCAGCACAGCTTTGAGGAACGATAGAACTGTGAAAGAGTAAATTTTGTTGTTTTCAGCCACTGAGTTTGTGGTCTTTTGTCACAGCAGCAAGGAGGAACTAAGACAGAGCCTCCCTGGGCTCTGTTTTCTGTTTGTTTGTTTTTCCCTCTGGAGGTTCTAAGGGAGAAGGTCAGTTTGCCTCTTCCAGCTTCTAGGAGCTCTACTGCATTCCTTACCTCATGCCCCTTCCATCTTCAAAGCCAGTCTTTCTTGACACTTTTTTTAGACATTGATTCTTGGGCCTCCATCGTCCACATGTAAGGACCCTTATAATTACTAATACATTGGACCCATCTGGATAATCTGCTGTAAAATCATCTGATTAGCCACTTAATTCCATGGACAACTTTAATTTCCTTTTGCTATGTAAGACAACATATCACAGGTTCTGGGGAGTTGGACAGGGACATTTTTGGAGGTCTACCACAGGGGGTAGTTTTTAAAGAATAGTTTATAAGGTGAAGAAATAGGTCTTGCTGGGAAACTGAACTTGCCTGTCTGAGCTTGCCATGGCATGGCTACCCTCTTCCCACAACATGAGCCAGCAGACTTTTCTGTTTCAGCCACCAGGTCAAGCTCTTTTTTGCAAGGCACATAGCAAACCCTGTGATGATACTAACGGGTTAAAAAAAGACAGTTGCTTACCAGAGATACTGAGCATTTGCATCTGCTGGCCCAAATGAGATTTTACCAGGTAAGAGCCTAGCAGTGAATCGTGACCTTGGAAAGCCCTGCCTTCCTGAGAATCTTGTGCACAGCTGTCATTGAGATTGGCACTGGCTGCATGACATATATTGTCTGTACTCTGTCATCTTCTGTCTTCTGCCCACCCCCAAGAACACCTCAGGCGGGCAGTGCCTGCAGGCTTGGAAAATGACTTTCCACAGCTTGTAGGAGGGGTGGGGGGTGTTTCTAGGAGAGGGATTTGCTTTTGCTCTGTTGCCTTACTGGTTTGTGCGTCAAAACTTAATAAAGGCTCACTAGTCTCAGCTGCACAGTGGCCACACATTATCTGAAGGTGGAAAGACCTTGTATTCTATTTCCAAAATATTTCACATTTGCCACACTGTTCTAACCCTGTCAGCTTTGTGGCTGTCATTCCAGGTAGGCCTGCCAGGGGAAGATGGGTGAAGGAAGTCAGCCTTTAGAACCAGAGCTTTCTGAATTTTGGCTGAACTTTTTCTTTTTTTTAAGTGGATCAGTGTTTTTGAAACTTCAGGCATAGCTTTTACCGTACCATGTTACCACCTGTACTAGTTACGAAACATACTTGTCCTCTAATTTATTCTAAGTCAACTCATTTATTTTAATTTGATCTTAAACTACCTAACAACATATTCAGACCTATGGATTTGATGTGCTTATGCATGTTAAGATAAACTTAATTGTTAGAATAAAAAGAGTGTGTCTGAACATTGTGTCCCACAGTGCCAGCGTACCACACAGAAAAAATTATATGAGATCATGCCAACCTCCCCAGAGGCTCTGTGCCAAGGGCGATAGTCTTTGGTGATCAAGTCCTTAATCAGCCAGACTTCTGTTAGCTAAGAGGGAACTTGTTAGCCATTTAGGAACATTTCATGTAGAACACCTATCAACCAGGGAGTGGACATGCCTTTATTCCTAGCAAGTAAAAGGACGTCTTTACTTACACTAGTATTGTAATATAAATAACATAGATATGTACTGGTATATACATCAGAAGCCTTCATCTGTATCCCATCTGTGGATAAAAGCCAAAGCAGAGTTTATATTACTTTTACATGAAATGTCTAAGGAGACAGAGCCTTCACCAGAGCCACGAAATTCAATATCCAAGGTAAGTACAACTTTAATAAACATAATTCTATATATTTGACCTTTCTTGGCTGGGCTTTTTTAAAAAATTATTTTTATACCATACTAGAGGCCCGGTGCACGAAATTCGTGCACGAAGGGGGGTTGTCCCTCAGCCCAGCCTGTACCCTCTCCAATCTGGGACCCCTCGAGGGATGCCCACAGGGATTGGGCCTAAACGGGCAGTCAGGCATCCCTCTCACAATCCAGGACTGCTGGCTCCCAACTGCTTGCCTGCCTGCCTTCCTGATTGCCCCTAACCGCTTCTGCCTGCCAGCCTGATCACCCCCTAACCACTCTGCTGACAGCCTGTTTGCCCCCAACTTCCCTCCTCTGCCGGCCTGGTTACCCCTAACTGCCCTCTCCTGCAGGGTTGATCACCTCCAACTGCCCTCCCTTGCAGGCCTGGTCCTTCTCAACTGCCCTCCCTTGCAGGCCGGGTGCCTCCCAACTGCCCTCTCCTGCTGGCCATCTTGTGGTGGCCATCTTGTGTCCACATGGGGGCAGGATCTTTGACCACATGGGGGCAGCTATATTGTGTGTTGCAGTGATGATCAATCTGCATATTACTCTTTTATTAGATAGGATAGAGGCCTGGTACAGGGGTGGGGGCCAGCTGGTTTGCCCTGAAGGGTGTCCCGGATCAGGTGGGGGTTCCCTTGGGGTGTGGGGCAGCCTGAGCGAGGGGCCTGTGGTGGTTTGCAGGCTGGCCACGCCCCCTGGCAACGCAAGAGGAGGCCCTGGTATCTGGAATTTATTTTTCTTCTACAATTGAAACTTTGTAGCCTGGAGCGGAGCCAAGCCTGGGGCTCCCTCCGAGGCTGGTAGCCATTTGTGTTGGGGTTATAATTGAAACTTTGTTGCCTTAAGCGGGTGGGCCCGGCCAGGGTGTGCGGAACGCTTTGCTTCCCCTGTTGCCGGCGGCAACCCTGGCCTGCTCTCTCAAGCTCCATTCTGCCGCCATTTGTTTGAATTTGTTTACCTTCTATAATTGAAACTTTGTAGCTTGAGTGGAGGCTTAGGCCTGGCAAGGGCAGGCAGAAAGCTTGGCTTCCTCTGTTACCTAGGAAACCTTGCTCTCTGTGGCTGTAGCCATCTTGGTTTGGGTTAATTTGCATACTCTCTCTGATTGGATGGTGGGTGTGGCTTGTGGGCGTGGCTTGTGGGTGTGTTGGAGGTATGGTCTATTTGCATATTTGTCTATTATTAGATAGGATTATTTGTTTTAATAAAACTGTCTTGCTCTCAGGTTCTGGAGAAAATAAAAAGAATTAAATAACACAGAGACTCAATAGGGAAAGGCCCCCTTGTGCGCAGTGTCAGCTCTTCGTAGTGTCCTGAGAGCAGGGTTGGCTGGTCTGGGTGCCACCAGCATGAAGGAGACCCTGTGCAGGGAGAGACCAAGACCTGTCTTGCTCCCCTGGCTGCCTGCAGTCACTTGTCTTCCTCTTTCTCTCACTTCCTTGTTGGGGTCAGAGGAGTTGTTTATGGGATTGGCTTCTTTTTACAGCATATAAACACCTTAAAGTGATTGACTAGAGTCCTGGGTCTCTTCTTGCCCAGCTTTGGGAGAATGTAAAATCAGAGTTCTCTGGAAATTTGGAGCTTCTTCAACCTCCTCAACAATCAGGGATCTAGTTTTACATGAAAAATTTCGAGAAGACTTGGTTCCCGTTGTTCAAGGGCCATTTCCCTCTGTTCGACTATCTTCTCCAGAAGTGCTCCTTTTGTTGGTCAGTTGTATCAAGCTTTTGTTTCTCAGGGATCTGGGAGGTGTCAGTGAGACCTTGAGACTTGCAGGCTCTTGAGTGATGGTGGTAAAGGAGCCAGCCTGAACGCTGAGCTTCCCTGGACGTAGAATGCTGACTTGCTGAAGTTGATGCATGTGCACTTATCTCCTTGACATTGAAATACTGGTTTGCTCTTTGGAAGAGCCATGTCTGGACAGGTCTTTCAAATATTTGCATTTTATTTCTAGACTCTTTGCTGCTGCTGACTTGGGTAAATGTATCACTTTGCATACCCCTTACCTCATTTTCCTAGAGGAAAGAAAGGCAGCCAAGTGACGGGCTGGCAGCAAATTGGACTGTTAGGCTGACATTACATGTAAGTCAATAGATGTGAGTCATTACATGTGGTGGCCCAGGTTGTGAAATGCTGCTTTTTCTCATCATCCAGTGGGTTGGCTTTGGAAATGTTACGTACATCCAGTTAGTGATACTGGGTGTCTCTCCTTTTACATCCTGCACTGGAAGATGAAGAGGTCAAGGTCAGGTGCCCTCTCAGAGCCTACCTGTGCCTTACACCCAATCCTGGCCAACTTGCTCCTGTGATTTTGACACACTTATGAAGGCCCAGAATGGGGGAAGGAATAGGAAGAGGATCTTTATATCTTCAAGATTAGAGTTGAGGAAACCTGAGGCAACATTACATCCAATCTTTTTAGTGAGGTTAGTTAGGCACATGAGTGAAAGAATGTGCCCCAGGCATCCAACAAGCTAGTGCCTAATAGTAGGCATCATCTAGAACCTTCTATCAATCTTCCAGCCAACCAGCATTTTGATAAGTTACTGAGGCAAGTAGTGACTTAACAAGGAAATCTGTACCCTTGATTTTATTTTAACTTTTTACTTATCTATAATATACATGCA
This sequence comes from Cnephaeus nilssonii, assembly GCF_951640355.1. Classification (NCBI taxonomy): domain Eukaryota; kingdom Metazoa; phylum Chordata; class Mammalia; order Chiroptera; family Vespertilionidae; genus Cnephaeus; species Cnephaeus nilssonii. The sequence goes on along the minus strand of NC_137081.1, from coordinate 77,320,277 downwards.
CAAAGTGCACACACTCACCTGCTCTCTCCCTCTCCCCACCTATACCCCCCTCCAAGAGAGCAGGCAGAATGCTGCCAGCCCTCAGGAGCCCCTCGTACTCCCTTCTGCTCCCGGCCCATCCCACCCATCATCAGTCCTTACCTGCAATAGCACAGAGCACTTGGCCTGCTTCTGTATATTCCATGCGCGTGAATTCATGCAGTGTGTACTATTTTGTGTTTTGCTTCTTTTGGCCAATATTATGCTTGTGAAATTCATCCATATTGTGTGTATAGTTATAGACCAGCGATTTTCAACCTTTTTCATGTCATAAACTACTAAAATTCTGTGGCACATCAAAAATATATTTTCTGCTGATCTGACCAAAGAATAGGTATAATTTTGATTCATTCATACCAGATGGTCGTGGTTGTGTTGGCTGTTGTAATTTTTAAAATTTAACAATCTAAGGGAAAAGAGGTCAGTGCCCCTGACTGAATAATCAGGTATTGCATGCAGGTATTGCATGTTTTAAGAATTCTTTGGCACACCGGTTGAAAATCACTGCTCTAGACCAGTGGTCAGCAAACTGCGGCTCTTTGGCCCCTTGAGTGTGGCTCTTCCACAAAATACCACGTGTGGGTGTGCACGTACAGTGAGATTGAAACTTCGTGGCCCATGCGCAGAAGTCGGTTTTCGGCTCTCAAAAGAAAATTTAAATCGTTGTACTGTTGATATTTGGCTCTGTTGACTAATGAGTTTGCCGACCACTGCTCTAGAGTCTAGACCATTCATTCTCATTGCTGTATAGCATTCCAGTGTATGAAATGCTACAACTTTTTGATCTATTCTACCATAGATGGGTGTTTGGGTTTTTAGTTTGGGGTTATTATGAATAGTGCTTCTGAAAGCATTCTAGTATGTGGCTCTTGCTTAACATGGGTCCACATTACAGATGTGTCTACTTAGAGGAGTGGAATTTCTGAGTTATAGTGTTATAAGAAAGGGGACCTGGCCCTGAGTGGGTCTGCCTTGGGCCAGCCTGTAGTCTATGGGTTCTTGACTTCATGCAGGAAATATTTCACAACATAAGACCACGTGATTTTGAGGGTATGTTTATTAAAGCTGGAGACAGTGACACAAGGAAGGGCTTAGGATAGAAGAAGCAACAGGAGAGCTTAGGCAGGGCTGCTTTGGCTCTTTAGGAATGTTACAGAAAAGCAATGACCCAAAGCGGGGCTGCTGTTAGCTCACTGGAAAGTCAGAGAAAAGGGGCATGGAGAAGGGAATGGCATGGGCGTGCTCGTAGAAGGGAGAGCACATGCCCTGGGACCTGCATGCTGGGACCTTTGTTTTGAGGATTTTAAAGGCTGGGAGTTCAGGGGAGGTCTTGGGGAGGATCTCAATAGAATATTCATCAGTTTTATGCTGATGAGCCAAAATGAGATTTATTTCCTTAACTTCATAGGTTCTTGGGTGTGGTTGGCAAATGACACTAATTGGATTTCTGTTATCAGTCTCCCTGAGTAGGATGATTTAAGCTATTTACCCTCTGGTTGGGGAGAAGTGCAAAACATTTACTTTCAAGTGTTCTTGGTTTAGGGATGATAGGATTTTACTTTTACTGCTTGGCCTTTAACTGTCTGTCTCAGATTCCTTATTTAGCTTGTCCTGGCTTACTAGGTTGTCTCAATAAGGCCTAGGTGTGTTCAGCTTTTATGAGATAACTGCCCATTTTCCTTCGTGGTCGTACTTTTACCAGCAGTGTGAGGGCTTCCCACCCTCCATCCTCAGTACACCTAGTTTTCTTGTCTTTTTCACCATGGTGTTTTGGGTGTGTGTGTAATGATATCACATTGTAGTTGTTGTTTTTTTTATTTTTTAATTTTTTAAAATATATTTTATTGACTTTTTACAGAGAGGAAGAGAGAGGGATAGAGAGCTAGAAACATGGATGAGAGAGAAACATCGATCAGCTGCCTCTTGCACACCCCCCACTGGGGGTGCGCCCGAAACCAAGGCACATACCCTTGACCTGAATCAAACCTGGGACCCTTGAGTCCGCAGGCTGACGCCCTATCCACTGAGCCAAACCAGCCCCGGCCACATTGTAGTTTTAATCTGACCCTGTATAAATGATCCTGAAGGCCTTGGTTGTGTGTTTTTGCTGTGCTTATCATAGACTTTGAAATAGTCACTGCTTTTAGACGGTGACCTTAGAAAGGCATTATTCAAGTTTTCAAAGAGGCTGATGCGTTCTAACAGATGCCCTCATATTTCAGCTGTTCTCCAGGAGAGAAGCGTGTGGAGTTGGTAGCTTACACTAAATAGCATTCTGCTGTCACCATATGTTTGGTTTTTGCAGGGAGATCAGCAGAGAAAAAGGAACAAGGTCCAATAAAGCCTGCTTAATTTGGTCTGGTTGAATTTATTAGCAGCAAACCTGGACATTTATAGTTCTGTGTGGGGGAGTCGGCAGGTGAAAGATGGGTAAGTCAGAAGCTTGTTCACATTGAGGTCCTATGAGCCAAACTCGATGTTCAGGTTTGAGTGGGACGTTTCCCTGTGGCAGTCCTGTATGTCACCAGGATAGAGGGATTGCAAAGAAAATGGAAGAAGTAGCTCAGAACCACTTGAAAGCCGAAGTTGAAACCATAGAGTTACTTTTTAGCATGGAGTCCATTCAGGTTTTTCTCTCATTTGAGGCAATTTTATGACCTAAAGAATTTACCCTGAAGATGCGGAAGGAAAATTAAAGCTTAACTAGGAAATAGGGCTGATGGGTGAAGTGTGCTGGAGTGACCCAGTTCTTATGTAAGTGGGCATGATTAATTCCTCAGCTATTTTCCTGAGAGTTCACACCCAGTATAGGAAGGTAATTAATGAAGACAGATTTGATGTCATTATTTATGCTGTTACTTTTGCCATTTCTTTTCCTCTGAACCTTATGTATACAGTTTAATTGCAATCTTTTCACATTATGCATATGTCAAAACATTGAGCTGTACACATTAAATATATGCAATTTAAAAAAATGTATTGGGGTGATATTGGCTAATAAAATTATATAGGTTTCAAGTACACTTCTATTGATACATCTGTATATAGCACTGTGTGCCCAACACCCAAAGTCTCTATACTTTTCTTGCTACCCTTTGCCCAACTTGAAGTATAGTGCCTGGCTAGCGATGCTGGGTAAATATCTTTTGCCAAACAGACAAATCAATTTAAATACTTACTGAATGTCAACTATGTAGTAATGTGAAATTGTAATTAAGAAAAGAGTTGAAGTCTCTTTTTAATTTAAAAAATATTATTTATTTTTATTAAAAATTATTTTAAATTATTTATTGTTTAAAGTATTACATCTGTCTCCTTTTCCCCCCATTGACCTCTCCCTGGCCCCTCCCACCCCCCAGCACATCTCTGTGCTTCATCTGGGGCCCATCTCAAGTGAATTAAGGGTGTGAGGGCTCTGGAGCTGGAACTGGAGTCCTGTGATCAGATCCTTGTGTTCCAGGTGAGGTCCCAGAATAGATTGGAGTCCTCATCTGCACATGGCAGGAGCCTTGCTTAGCACAGGGATGCTTTTGCTGGAAAATGAAGTCTCTAAGGGCTTGGCAAAGGACTGACTTCAGTAGGATGTTGGGATGCTGTTTCCCAGGACTCAGATGGCTTCTTTTCTCATTAGTTACCCTGTGGATTGTATAAAGAGGTTGGAGGAGAAAAGCCCCCCCCCAGGTTGGCAGGATCTCTGGTTGGTTGTACGCAGCATAGTGGGTGGAAGTTGAACACCTGTCTATTTTGGAATAGGACTTTCAGGACTTGATGCTCTTAGTGTTATTACAAATGTGACATTATATTGGGCAGGAGGCAATGAGGGGTGGCCTGAAGGAGTGTGTGTGTGTGTGTGTGTGTGTGTGTGTGTGTGTGTGTGTACGTTGTGTGGTGAAGCAAGTATGTTTTTTGTCACCAAAAGGAAGGAAGTAAGTTTTTTTTGAGCACAGATACATGCCTGGGTCTGTGCTCAGTCTTCAGACTTTCATGTTGTATTCTCATTCAGTCTCATTGGATTCTGTATTTTGAATATGTGAAGCCAAGGCTTACAGGGCTTGATAATTTGCTGGACTAGTTACCTGGGAGATTGTAGGGGAAAGTAGGTGGGCAGCTGAAAACATTAAGGAACACATTGCATTGGCCACCAGGGCAGCAGTTACCCTAGGCAAGGACATTCCTGAAAGTACTTTGCTGAAGAAATAGTGTTGCGATTAGGGCCTTCCCACAATACCACTGCCACAGACAAGCAAAGCAGGTTTGGTTACTAGGACTTTCTCCTTTTAGAAGCAAGCCTGGGCTCACCACCTGCTCTGGGCTTCTGACTGTTATGGTAAAAGAGAAAGCAGCTTCTTGCCCAGAAGAGGGCCCCTTAGCTCCACCAGACTGAGTTCCCTGAGGGCACCATGTCTTTTGTATCTTCAGTGCTGAACACAAAACTAGGTTTTTGTTGACTGAAGCAAAAAAAAAAAAAACATGAAGAGTTGAAGGGGAAAAATATGAATTATAACTTTGAAAAGTGCCTTGCCCTTTTCCAGAAGGATTTGACGTCATCACCAGAAATTGCCCTTTAGATTCATTGAGAGCTTGTTCACAGGCAGGTGATGGGCAAAGAGGGTAGAGAAGATAGGCATCAATAAATACCTTCGTTACTATTACTATTGGCTACCTTGGGGGTGTACTAGGCAATAGGTTCCTGGTCCTACTCTTAACACCTTCTTTCCTCCAGAAGCTTGTGAAAAAGCACAGCAGTGGTGTTAGAGATGAGGGTGAATCCACACGAACTGCAAGTAATTCCCTCGTAAAATTCAAAAATACTCTGTTCAAATCCCTTTCCACAGATCACCATATACCTCCTAGCAGGTGGGCACAGTGTGCTGAAGACTTGTGGTTCTCAATATGGTGCAGGACAAATCCCACAGCGCCTGCCTTCCAGGGACTTCACCTCCATAAATTAATTCACCATCAGCTAATGCCACATGACAAGCTACCTCAGTACTTAGTGGCATGAAGTAGCAAGTTTTTATTGGTGTTCATGGCTTTGCAGGTCAGTTGGTTGGTTCTTTAGGTCTCAAATGAGTTCACTTATGTGACCTGGGGTTAATCTTCAGGTCTTAGCTGAGCCTTCTCTCATGTGTGGTGTGTTGGCTGGCTGAGCCTGGTCTTAGATGGTGATAGCTGGGCTTCCTTCCACAGGGTCTGCTCTCATGCAGCAGGCTACTCCTGGTTATTAACGTGACTCTCAGCGGGTAAGCAGAAGCATGCAGTGAATGCCTTTTGAGCCCCGAGTTCAGAACTGACATACTGTGACTTCTGCTGCATTTTATCAGACAAAGTAAGGTGTGTGACCAAACTGGATTCAAGGGTAGAGAGTGGTTCTTGATGGGAGTTGCTACAGTCGCATTGCAAGGGCTGTGGACACAGGGAGACCATGAATTGGGGCCATTAATGTAGTCAGTGTACCACATCCATTATTTTACTCAACTGATAATCTTCCTTGTGACCCTTTAAGCCATCTTTTATCCTCTTGTTCCATTCTTTATTAATTAGAATTTAGAAAAGACTATACCATTTACCATGTGTAGTCTGAGGAAGCCACCAAGATGAGACTTGTCTTGCATAAGTTCATAACCCAAGCGATGGGGAGATGGACACAAAGGTGCCTAAGAATGAGAGAACTGGATTAAGGCCAGAAAAGTTTGTGTGCAGAGTGAGCTGTGAACCCAGAAGAAGGAGTGATGAACCAAGTCTGTGGGTTGGATTGGAACTGAAGGCAGAACTAAGTCACCCAGGATTTGGAGCAGGGAATGGCTGGAGAACAGGGAGAGAAGTGTGTACAGAAGGTGAAGTGTGAGGAGCAAAAGGACCAGATATTTATTCTGCAATACTTGATTAATGTGGGGTGGGATGGCAGGTGATAGGGTGGAAAAGCCTGCAGTGCGGGTTCCAAGGCTCAGACGTTATTAATGGCCAAAGGCAGTTGTGAGCAGATTTTTGTCCTTTCCACTTCAGGGACTCAAGCACTTGAAGGAACAGACAGGGTGATTACTGCACCGAGATGCCTTTTCCTCAGCAAGCAGGAAGACAGGGAAGTGTTGTTCTGTGGATTCCAAATTGTGTGTTGAGGTACCCTGGGGTGCCACAGGAAAGTCACAAGGGTGCCATGGGATATAACATTTTGAAAAAAACCCAGCTCAATCTGCCAGATACCATTTACCTACTACTATTAAGTTGTTGGGACCTAATTATAGTTGACCCTTGAACAACACAGGGGTTAGGAAGGCATCGATCTTTTTACACAGTCAAAAATTTGTATATAACTTTTTACTCCCTCAAAACTTAACCTTTTGCACTCGGATGTCGAGTGTGACTCGACACGTTTAGCATCGGTAGCAGCTCTTTTTATACTCTTTGAATGTATCAATAATTTGAAATATAAAAAAATCCAAGTAAAAAAAAAAATCCAAGTAAATAAGTTTGTATGAAAAGAAAACTCCAGTTTTTTATTCTACTGCCGTGCTTTGTAAAATCTGGGGTATTTAAAAAATTAAATCTCGAGTAGAATAAAGGAATAGAGAAAAAAGCAAGCGCGTGCAAAGGGTTAATTACTCATAGCTGCTGTTGACTGGATGTCTTACTGATAACATAAACAGTCAATTAACACATATCTTGTATATTATATATTATATTTTTACAATAAAGTCAGCTAAAGAAAAGGAAATGTTATTAAGATCATAAATAAGAGAAAAGTGCATTTATAACATTTATTGAAAACATTTGCACATTAAGTGGAACCACCCAGTTCAAACCCATGTTGTTTAAGAGTCCATTGTCCTTAGTAATTGGAGTTGGTATTAGCTATTTCTTTTGGGCTATAGGTACCATGAAAAACTACTGAATCACTAACAGTGCAGTAAAGTGGTAAAGTTTGAGTTTGGGAACCTGTGGTCAAGCTGTTGAGAGTACTGGCTTTGAATTCTGCCCCTGCCTATTATTAGAGGTGACTTTGGACAAGTGAGTTATTATCTCCAATCTCATCTGTAAAGTGGAGGTGTACCTCCCACCCTAGGGGTACCGAGAGGAATAAATGAGTTTGTAAAAGGAAAGGGCTTTAAATGAGCCTGGCACAGCGTAAGCACTAATATTGGAAGCTCTTTCTCACCGTTGTTAATTTAGCAATGCCACCATCACTGGCTGTTGCTAGGTCAGTTGTCTTTTTGTAAAGGCAGCGAAAGCCCAACGCAGGTGCCCCTGTTGGGGAAGTTCAGAAGCCTTTGAGTGGCAAATAGGACTTCATATTCTGTGTGAAATTGCAGGTGGAAAGGATACCGCTGTACATCTTTATGCTCCTCCATAAAATCCTGGTTTTCTACCAGCCTCTCATTTCAGAAACACAGCTCTGGTTTCTAAGTGATGTGTTCAGGCTCATTCATTCATATTCTGTCTCTTTCCTGTGTATCATTTCTCCCTCCACCCAAGTGAAATAAACTGTCTCTACAACAAATGGTCTAGAACTGTGGTCGGCAAACTGCGGCTCGCGAGCCACATGCGGCTCTTTGGCCCCTTGAGTGTGGCTCTTCCACAAAATACCACGGCCTGGGCGAGTCTATTTTGAAGAAGTGGCGTTAGAAGAAGTTTAAGTTTAAAAAATTTGGCTCTCAAAAGAAATTTCAGTTGTTGTACTGTTGATATTTGGCTCTGTTGACTAATCAGTTTGCCGACCACTGGTCTAGAAGATGAACATAAGTCAGTGTGTCTGCCTTGTCGTTTCCGGCATTAATGGAAAGGAATGAAACAGCCTGATAATATGTGTGGGGAAGGGTGAGGTGGAGGGGGGGTCGCTAGTGCAAATGCTCTCCACACACTGGGTAGGCTTTGTTTGTAACTATATGGGTAAGCTGACTTCTAATGGTTTATGCAGATCATTGTTCCCCATCTCCAGTTGGTCTCCTTTCTTAAGAGAGCATCAGATTACATTGGGTTAGATTCTCTGCTGTCCTCAGAGTGCACGTGTGTGTGTGTGTGTGTGTGTGTGTGTGTGTGTGTGTGTGTGATGCTCTCCTTTAGTACAGTCTGATTGCTCTCCCTTTGTCCAGGGAACTTTTTGTCTCCATCTCCAGAAACATCACTCTGCCTGCTTCTTTCTCTTTCTCTGACTTGTAACTAGGTTCTGGCTGTGTTCTCATTTCCCATTCTGATCATGTTCTTTTCAGATTCTGCCAAATCTCTCTTGCATTTGTTTTTCACCTCAGCACTCTATTCTTTCGGCAGTTCAGGGAGCCCTTTCCAAGCTAATTTTTTCTCCATTTGCTTTTTAATTAGTTTTCCCCTCCTGCTTCTTGCCTCCACCCCTTCGTCCTCCTGTCCTTCTGCAGGTAAGTAGTACAGGTCCCACGATTTCTTGCGTGCTTTTAAGAGAATATGGGTTGGAGCAACGCCAATCACATTGTTTCCAGGGTTGTGACTTTTAAATTTTCCGATTTATTCGTTTGTGGTCTTTCTCTGTAATAAGGCATTTGACTGTCTGCAGGTGATTGTGATCTGTGGTAAGTTTCCAGAGGCAGGGACTAAGCATCTTGTATAAAATATTGGTTGGAAATGATTCATAATTTTATAATAAAGTGCTCTGAGTGTTAACCTGTGTCTTTAAAGTAAATCTTCTAAAAGACAGGGAGCAAGCTTTCTTTTCATAGATTCAGACTCAGTCTATGAAACCCCTGAAATGTTAAAGAAACCTTTGGTGTCTATATTTTTGGGGTAAGAGTATTCATATTCCTTATAGGAGTGTATGGCCCTGTGTATTAGGACCCCCTGCCTGGCTTATTTAGAAGCCTAAAGAGATTTGAAGTTACAGTGTGTGATCTGGAAGGAGAGGACAGAGGCTGAGGAGCACACAGAACCCTGTTTCAAGTGAGGATAAGGCCCTGACTAGGTACCTGGAGGCACAGAAGGCCAGGTAGCCATACCTATAACATCTAAGCAGCGGTGCTAACAAAGGAGCCTGAGATTTGTTTTGAGAGTTCTCCCCTGTACTAATTCTTACCTCTTAGAGGTCTAATGGAATAAAAGGAAAAGGTGGCTGACTTAGGAATTCTGGTCTCAAGTACACCACATTAAGTTCTGTCCTCTGGCAGGTTAGCTCAGTGCCTGAGATCATACTATAGGCTGCAGAGAACAAAAGGCATTATGGGTCCCCGCTGGAGCGCCTAGATCCATGCTATTCAAAGTGGGGTCCCCAAACAGGCAGCATCAGGCACACTTTGGAGCTAATTAGAGATGCAGACTCTCCAAGTCCACTGACTGAGAATCCACCACAGAGCCAGGCTCCCAGGTGACTCACAGACTGAAGAAATGTTCAAGGAGCCAGTACTAGGCGCTGCCTGTTTCCTGGGCAGCAGCCCAATCTCTCACAGGCGCTGTGTCATGGGCATGGCTCCAGGGTCTTAGATGAGTTTTGATTGCTTATTATTTTCATGATAAATTCTAACACCAAGTGACTTAGATGTAGGTCTGTATGCCTGTATGTGATTTGGTCTAGTACCTTTCTGTGCGTCTTCACAGGCAGATATATAGATCAGAACATAATTCTTGACTGTCTGCTTAAGGCCTGGGAGATGGCAAGATATTATCATGCCTACTCTGTGCAATCACCATAGAAAGCATTAGGGTGGGACTCAAACAGTAGGACACTGTGTTTTTTTTTGAGAAGTCTGGTCCAGGGAGATGAACATATAAAAGGGTAATTCATCTCATACTTTGTCTTGTGATAGCTTAAGGGACCAGAGAAAAGAGTGGGCAGTTCTTTATCCTACTGCTGGGGTATCACTGACTGTATATACTGATAGGTGGACAGCCCAGTACGATAAAGACAATTTCAGAGCTTTACCAGACTTCTGCTGTCCTCAGGGAGAGCCCAAGATTCCTCTTCAGAGTGTGAATGGATAGCACCTTTCGTGTTTTCAAGTAAGTAGCTTCCATTGTGATTTGTTTATTAGTTCCCTGTCTGCTAGTGTGTAGCCAGGAGAGAATGTGTGCTGTGGGGCCTTGTTCTGCTGCTCTGCCCTGTGGCCGAGAACCCCCTCTTCCCATTAAGTGGAATGACTTCCTGCTACGACTTTTTGTTTTTGTGATCTCCGATTGAAGGCAGGTTATGTTTAAATTTATTGCTTTTCCTTCAGAATTGCCTCACTGAAGCATGGTCACTAATCCTGATTTAGGAGGTGGATTTTGGCTCTCTTGATGAAAGATTCTTAAGAGGTTTGCAGAAGAAAGAAACAATGACCTTGGAATATTTGTACTTTTTAACGGTGTGGAACAGAATCTGTCTGGGAAACCAAAGAATGTTTGCAATTAGCCTGTTGCCTTTTTTATATTTTAACTAGAAGCTCTTTTTCTATACTCTGACTTATGTTTCCACACTCTTTGCTTTGAAGTCAAATAAACTTGGAATCGAATTATCTAATCACATACTAGCTGGGTAAGCTTTACAAGTGCAGTTAGCTAATTCTCTGAATCTCGTGTGAAGTGGGGAGCAAATATTTCAGAACGAAATGAGATGCGGTACACAGAGGGTCTAATAGAGTTCATGCCATCGTCTTTTTGATATTGAGCACCTGGTACCTATCAGGCACAGTTGCTGGGAACTATGTACTAGGTACATGTTTAAATACGCTATGAATAAAAACACCAGACAAGACCTGTCCTCATTAGAGCTTATAGTCCTTTAATATTTGACTGGATTAAAATTCTAGGCAGGTAACCCAGAAACATAAAGCAACCTGCATGGGTTCCGTGCAAAATTGGAGAGCCATGCCCTATACTCCATTCCTGCCAAGGTCCCCTCACAGGAAAGGGTGCAATGTTACTAGATGATCCCATTTTTTCAGAAGGTACTAGAAACTCATATTTTTATGTGAAATCTCCCTGTTTTTCAAATGTTGGTAACCAATTAAAAAAACAATCTTTCTGACCCGATTTCTAGTATGGCTTCAAATAATAATAATAAGAGTATATCCTTATCAACAGGTCTAATTTTGATGCTCTACCCTCTCTGGCCCATCCCTTCACCACAATGCAGGGCCCCGATTAGGCACCCATCTTCTCTCCACCCACAGGATACATCTCTGGGATCTATATCCCAGGCCTTGCCTACTCTCCTCCTTGAGAAGTGAGAAACTTGACCGTGGAATGGCCACTTGTCTCTGAAATAAAACAGTTTCAAAGGTACATACTGGATTGAGCTCTGGGTTTAGACTTTTTATTACCCTCTTCTAATTGCTGCTTCCCCTTAAACCTAAAAATGAAAATCAGAAGTAGTGTGTTTTGGAGACTAGCTATTCTTGGCAGGGCCTGCATTTATATCCATCCTGTAAAGGGTCTGTATTTATGAGCACTCAAGTTCTGAGCTACAAATTTTGACTAAAATAAACAAACAAAAAATAGTACCTCTCAAAGGCTATTGGTGCCAACCTCTTTGTTAGCATTGCTTTTTTAGCTGACCTCTAACATACCTGCTTACCACTGAATTGCACTGTCTGGTTACTGGGGTGAACTTGGCAGGGAAGGCTTCCTCATGGAGAAAAGGTCCTTGGTTTTCTCTAGCATCTGTTGCCAACCTTTCAGACATCATGGACCACCAGTGGTCCACGGACCATTGGTTGTCGACCACTGCTCCAAAGGTTTCCTTAAACCAGCGGTTGCCAACCTTTCAGACTGGTTGGCGACCAATGTCCTCTAGGATCTCATTAACTGTCACTTTCTTCAGACTTTCCTGTGGCCTCAGACTGTTCTGGTTCATGATGGGTGGGAACTGTTATCTTCAGCCACTTCCATGTGCTTTGGAGTGGCAGTGGCTGGTGCTAATGGCTTTTCTTATCGATGGCTGTGGAACATGACAGGTGGGAATGAACCACATTTCTTTTAACTAGACTATGGCCCAGGTATACAGTTTTTCACTCACCTGACAGCCATTACAGAAGCAAAACACAGTCTGGTTTAAAGGCTCAAGGCAGGGAAGAATTGATCCAGAAAATACCAGGCTCATGTTAGTGATTTCCAAGTGAGAATATTAGCATAAAATTGGAAGGACTTATACAGAAGGAGTAAGCAGAATGGCACAGAATTCATGTGGGGTCCATCAGAGCAGTATTACCTGTTGTCACAATGTAAGGTCATTTGTGATGGGAATGTGTGTGTGTGTGTGTGTGTGTGTGTGTGTGTGTGTGTGTGTGTATGTGTTAGTGTAGGCATGTTAGAAGGTCAGGAAAAGAACCAGGAGTAAAGTGGAAGGTAAGAAGAGTGTTCCTTTGAAGGGAAAGGTGAGAAATGACAGGAAAGTTGACAAGAATTTTTCGCATTATACATGTATAAATAAATACTCAGGGTCAACCTCTGGCAAATTAGAGTAAGAAAAGCCCCAATTAGAATCCTTGTTTTCACCTTTTGTTTTTTTACTTTAAATAATTTTTTATTTTTCAATTGCAGCTGATATACAATATTATGTTAGTTTCAGGTGTCCAATCCAGTGATTAGACATTATATAACTTACTAAGTTATCACCCTGATAAACCTCATATCCATCTGACACCATACATAGTTACTACAATAATATTGGCTATACTAGAGGCCCGGTGCATGCAGTTCATGCACTTGAGGGGGGTGGTTCCCTCAGCCCAGCCTGCACCCTCTCCAATTGGGGACCTTTTGGGGGATGTCCCACAGGGATCAGGCCTAAACCAGCAGTCGGACATCCCTCTTGCAATCTGGGACCCCTGGCTCCTAACTGCTCACCTGCCTGCCTGCCCGATTGCCCCTAACTGCCTTTGCCTGCCAGCCTGATCACCCCTAACTGCCCTCCCCTGCTGGCCTGGTTGCCCCTAACTGCCTCTGCCTGCCTGCCTGATCGCCCCTAACTGCCCTCCCCTGCTAGACTGGTTGCCCCAACTGTCCTCCCCTGCTGGCCTGATCTCACCTCCAACTGCCCTCCCCTCCCGGCCTGGTTGCCCCCAACTGCCCTCCCCTGCAGGCCTGATCTTGCCCCCAACTGCCCTCCTCTGCTGGCCAGTTTGGTTCTGATTGGTCAGTTTCTATGCCAGTCAACGTCAAAAGCACTGCCTCCTAGGCAGCCATTGGCTCCCCACAGCACCCACATTTGGTTCTGACTGTTCAGTTTCTATGCCCGTCCACGTCAAAAGCTCCGCCTCCTAGGCAGCCATTGGTTCTTCACAGCACCAACATTTGGTTCTGATTGGTCAGTTTCTATGCCAGTCCACGTCAAAAGCTCCGCCTCCTAGGCAGCCATTGGTTCTTCACAGCACCCACATTTGGTTCTGATTGGTCGGTTCCTATGCCAGTCAGCGTCTATCAACGGGGCCTGATCAGAAAGGCAGGGCTGATCAGCAGCCCCTGTGGAGGCCTGGAGAGAAATGGAGGCGCGGCTGCTGGCCAGACTGGGAGAGAAAGAGAGAGGCAAGTGCTGATCAAAAGCTGCCTCAGAGGCAACGGATCAGTTCCTGCTTCTCTCTTCAGGCCTCTCTCTGGCCCTGATTTGCAGTCCCCTCAGCAGTCAGTGCTGGGGCACTGTGCCTGCAGCGGAAGCAGTTGGCTGCAGGACTGACTTCCCGTTGGTGGAGCCTCAGTCGTTACTGGTTGTTACGACCCAGGGTTTTTATATATTAGGATTCCCTATGCTGTATTTAACATCCTCGTGACTGTTCTGTAACTACAAATTTGTACTTTTTAACCCCTTCACCTTTTTCACCCAGCCCTCCAACCCCCCCTCCCATCTTAAAGAAGACCCTTTAACATTTCTTTTAATAGTGCTTTGGTACTGATGATCTCCTTTAGCTTTTTCTTTTTTGGGAAGCTCTGTATCTGTATTTGATTCTAAATGCTAACTTGGCTGGGTAGAGTAATGTTGGTTGTAGGTTCTTGCTTTTTCATCACTTTGAATATTTCATGCCAGTCCCTTCTGGCCTGCAAAGTTTCTGTTGAGAAATCAGTTGACAGTTTTATGGGAGCTCTCTTGTAGGCAACTAAATGCTTTTCTTTCGCTGCTCTTAAGGTTCTCTCTTTGTCCTTAATCTTTGGCATTTTAAGTATGTGTCTTGATGTGTGCCTCTTTGGGTTCTGTGCTTCCTGGACTTGTACGTCTATTTCCTTTACCAGGTTAGGGAACTTTTTTTCCCCACATATGTTTTGAATTCCTTGCTCTCTCCTCCTTTTGGCAATCCCATGATGCAAATGTTGGTACACTTGAAGTTGTCCCAGAGGCTCCTTATACAGTCCTCATTTTTTAATTCTTTTTTTTTTTTTTTTCTGTTCTGATTAGGTATTTTCTGCTTCCTTATCTTCCAAATCTCTGATTTTAATCCTCTGCTTCATCTACTCCATTATTGATTCCCATGTAATGTATTTATTTCTGACTGGTCCTTTTTATGTTTCCTATCTCTTTGTTGAAGTTCTCACTAAGTTCGTCCAGCATCCTTATAACCATTGTTTTGGACTCTGCATCTAATAGATTGCTTATCTCCATTTTGTTTAGTTCTTTCTCTTAAGTTTGTTCTGTACTTTCTTTTGGGACACGTTTCTTTGTCTCCTCATTTTGGCAGCCTTCCTGTGTTTGTTTCTATGAATTAGGTAGAGCTTTTACATCTCCCAGGCTTGGTACAGTGGCTTTATATAGTATGTGTTCTGCAGAGTCCAGTGACACAGCCTCCCCAGTCACCCCATCTGGGCACTCGAGGTGTGCCTCTTGTGTGGGCTGTGTATACCCTCCTGTTATAGTTGATCCTTGATTTCTGTTGGCACCTCAATGGGAGGGATTTACTGCCAGGTCAGTTGGCTACAAGGACTGGCTGTGACCACTGTGGAGGATCAGCTGTGCTACAAGAACTGGCTCTGATCACTGTGGAGGATCACCCCATGGAGCAGGACTTGCTTCAACAGGACTCCGGTGTTGGCTTAGTCTGTCTCTTGAGTGTGTCCCTTGTGGAAGAGGTTGGATAGTGGTTCAACATTGTCTGAAGCCGTCCACTGAGTGTGCTGGATTTGGGGCTTTCTAGGAAGTGCAGGCCAAGTTCAATCACCACCTGTGCCCTTCCCAGAGCCACCCAGCAAGATCTATGAAGTGATCTGCGGATGTTTGCTACTTGCATTAGGCTTGGAGGTGCCCAAGAGAGGCCAAGCTGTGAACCAAGGCTAGCTGCTGGTAGTGCCAGGCCTGGGGCCACTTAGTGAGAGTTACTGAGCATGCTGAGACCAGATGTTGCTTATTTGAGGGATTTTAGGAAAGTCTGAATCATGAGCCAAGATAGGCCGTTTGTATGGAAAAGCCACTGGAAACAGCTTGGGTGGGCTCACATGTTGGGTTGGGTGGTGTTTCAGGGAATCACCAGGGCAAGGTGAGCAGTATGAACCAGGTTGATAGAGACTCAGATATGGTGCCTGCCTGCTGGCTCTGTGTGGGACAAAGAAAAGGAGTACGAGTCTCTGCCAGCACTTTTGTCTAGCAGAAGGCTGCCCCTCCAGCCCTCACCCTGAAGGCAGACAATTCAACTCCTCCCTGTATGTCCCTGTTGACTTTCCAAGTGCTGCTCCAGAGCTGGCGCTCAGAGCAAGTGAGTTCAAGTAAGTCGGTGCATGGGTACTTTAAAGAAATGTCTCCAGCAGCCATTTGTCTCAGCCACAATCCCTGCTGTGCTTTACAGCCAGAAGTTACCAAGACTTCTCTTCCTGGTTCTGGGGGCCTGGTGTGGTGCTGGAATCCCTCACTTTTCAGGGGGACCTATGCAGCCGGGATATCCCCTGGATTATTTTCCTCTAACGCAGGTGTGTGACCAGCTGGTTCCACCTCTCCTTCCAGTCTCGATATGGCTTCTTTATATCCTTAGTTGTAGAGCTTCTTTTCAGCTAGATATCCTGTGGTTCTGAATGATGGCTGTCCCAATTGTTTAGTTGTAATTTTGATGTAGTTGTGGGAGGATTCGAGTACCACGTTTACCTACACCTCCATCTTGACCAGAACCCATTGTTTTCACTTTTGGTCCTCCAGCCAGGGGTCCACAGTGTCTTTCCCGATATATATCTGGAACTTCCCAAATGTATCTGGCCATATCACTTGTGCCATTATTCATGTACTAGAGGCCCGATGCACAAAATTCGTGCAAGGGGCTCAGTCCTTGCAGCCCCGGCTTCGTCTGGAAGGTCGTCC
The DNA here is from genome assembly GCF_951640355.1 of Cnephaeus nilssonii. Lineage (NCBI taxonomy): Eukaryota > Metazoa > Chordata > Mammalia > Chiroptera > Vespertilionidae > Cnephaeus > Cnephaeus nilssonii. The sequence continues at coordinate 77,304,034 of NC_137081.1, read as the reverse complement.
TGCTATTCAGTCTAATTAGCATATTACGCTTTTATTATTATAGATATTACGCTTTTATTATTATAGATGGCCTCTCAATTCCAGTGTATCCCTTTTGCCTGCTCTGTGAAACTGGATCTGGGCCCCTTTCCCTGTGCAGTTGGCAGAACATCAGCTTTGTTAGTAGGGAGCTGTAGAGAGATACTGCAGGGGAAAGGATTTTACCTCCTGATTCAGTGTGTTCTCTGGGAGGGCTCTTCCCGGAGCATGTCTTCTGAATCCTGCTCCTGTGGGGTGTGGCAGTCAAGGCCCCCCTGCCCCCCACAGCTTTCCTGGCACCCTTGGGTGATTCTGTAGTAGAGTGCCTGCTGTGAGGTACCTCCCTATGACATCCAACTGGACACATTTCCAGCAAATTTGGCCAACTGGCACCACACAGTAGCTTCAGTGCCATCTAGCGAGTTAGAGCTGTGCCCTCTCCAAAGCAGTCAGGGTCTCCATCCTGAGGTGGGTACTTTTTCTTGGCTATCTCTTTCTGTCCCAGGGGTAGTGGCTCTTCCTTAGAGCTGGTCTTCCTGTGTTTTAGAGTTCCTAGTATTACTTCTTCCTAGTTAATCTCTTGTTATGCCAACCCAATGGTTGTAGTTAATAAGTCAGCTTTTCTTGTGTAAATGACTGTGTGATTTTCATTTCCTGATTGACCTTAAAATATTGTCAAGAAAAATTGTGAAAGACTCTGAAATAGGCAAAAAAAGATTACTTAGTATGTAGTGCATCCTTCTGGGTTATCTGTGCCTTTCATTTTCCTTGAAACTTTTTATGGTTTGGCAAATGATAGTGGTCGAAATGATTCTTGTTCATAGAAATGCAAATTAATTTTGTCCATTGGTGGCACTATTGATTTCTCTCAAGAAAACAATTTTCTATTACATTTATTTCAGCACTAGTGGCCCGGTGCATGAAATTCGTGCACATTAAAAGGTGATTAATTAGAGGAAATAATATTGCTATTTGCCCTTTCTCTATAATAGAAGTGTCAGAGATGAAAGAAAATTAGTAAAATGTATATGAAAACTTTCCTCCTGTCAGAGTCTGGGTCACACCACGGGATCCAGAGTCAAGTTCTCGTCAACCCACATGTGCCTCAAAATCACGTGAGACCCAGACCCGGCCGCCCCCCCACCATTGGGCTAGATCCAGACCCGGCCAGTCCCACCCTTGTCAAGCCCTGCTGGGCAGGGGACGTAGCCTCAGGTCCCCTGGCCCGGCACCAGGACAGGGGGCGTGGCCTGAGGTCCCCCAGCCCAGACCGGGGTGGGGGCATGCCTTGAGGTCCCCCGTCAAGCCCCGCCAGGTGGGTGACACGGCCTGAGATCCCCTGTCAAGCCCCGCTGCGTGAGGGGCATGGCCTGAGGTCCCCCGTCAAGCCCCGCAAGGCGGGGGGGGGGGGGGGCGCAGCCTCAGGTCCCCCGGCCCGGCACTGGGTGGGGGCACAGCCTCAGGAGCCTGTCAAGCCCCACTGGCAGGGGGGTGCAGCCTCAGGTCCCCCGTCAAGCCCCGCTGGGTGGGTAGCACAGCCTGAGGTCCCCAATCAAGCCCTGCCAGGCAGGGGGGTGCAGCCTGAGGTCCCTCGGCCTGGTGCCGGGGTGGGGGGTGCGACCTGAAGTCCCCTTTCAACCCCCACCTGGTGGGGGGGCACGGCCTGAGGTCTTCCGGCCTAGCACTGGGGCGGGGGGAGCAGCCTGAGGTCCCCTAGCCCAGTACCAGGATGGGAAACGCACCTTGAGGTCCTCTGTCAAGCCCTGCCAGGTGGGTGGGGGCAGCCTGAGGTCCCCTGCCGGGTGAGGGATGTGGCCTGAGGTCCCCTGTCAAGCCCCACAGAGGTGGGGGAGGGCATAGCCTCAGGTCCCTGCTGATGGCTCGTTAAGGCTCCTTATGGGAACTTGGCCTCAGCTGTGGGTGCAGCCATCTTTGTGATGGAGTGATGGTCAATTAGCATATTCCCTCTTTATTAGATAGGATTCCTGATTGCCTCCAGGTGTGCGTATTTAGCCTTTTGGTTCCCTTTTTAATTAAGGAGCTAAATATCTGTTCATTTTAGATGTGTAAGAGTCATGGTTTTATCTTTATACAATTGTAAAGATATGATGTATGAAGGAGCTCATGAGATATGCCCACTTAGATAAAAAATATGGCAGAAAATGGTGATAAGAATTGCTAGAAAAGTGATTTAAATGCATTTTAACACTTTATAACTAGACAGAAAAAGAAATAAAATTATTTTATTTATAAAGAATAAATTATTGCATTTATGTATTGAAAATGAAAGATAAGATTCATAACATACCCACAAAATGGGAGAAAATATTTGTAAAATCATGTACCAATAAGAGACTTACATTTGGAATATATTAAAACCTCTTATGTCTTAGTACTAAAATGATAAATAACCCAATTTTAAAAAGGACAAAGAATCTGAATAGATAATTTCCTCTAAAGAAACACAGATAGCCAATAAGGACATGAAAAGATTCTCATTGTCATTGCTCATCAGAGAAATGCAAATCAAAACTACAGATAGATACCACTTTATACCTACTAGGATGACTATAATAAAAAAAAGACAGTTAATAAATACTGTAGGTGAAGATGTGGAGAAATTAGAATCTCCATACACTGCTGGTGGGAATGGAAAACATTTTAACATTTTTTTCAAAATGTAAAACAAAATATCATTGTGACCTAGCAATTCCATGTCTAGATTTAGACCTAAGAGAAATGAAGACATGTCCACACAAAAAGTTAGATGTGAATGTTTATATAGCAATTTTAATCATAATAGCCATTAAGTGATGAATAGATATAATTTGATCTATTTATACCATTTTACTTGGCCATAATAAGGATGAAGGATGGATTCATGCTACAACAAGGACTAACCTTGAACGTATTGTGCTAAGTGAAAGAAGCTAGTCACAAAAGACCACATATTACATGATTCTATTTGTAGGAAACATCCAAAGTAGGCACATCTATAGAGATAGAAGGTACATTGGTGATTGCCTAGGGCTGAAGGTGAGGATAGATGAGTAGGAGATGGTAACTAAAGGGTACGAGGTTCCTTTTGGGGATGATGAAAATATTCTAAGATTAATAGTTATGATAGTTGTGCAACTCTGACTATACTAAAAACCCTTGAATTGTAAACTTTAAATGGGCAAGTTATATTGTATGTGAATTATTTCTCGATAAAGCTATTACCAGGAACCTCACCTAGACAAGTAATCATCAAATACAGCACATTCCTCGGTGGCGGGTGGTAGATGCTGCCTGTGTGTGAATGTGTAGATCCATTGTCCACATGTTGGAAGATCTTCATAAGCTTTCTTTTTTAATGACCTCTCCTACAGAACTTTTAAATTGGGAACGCCATTTCTTCAGGGGAGATTCCTGCAAAGTGAAATGAACAGGTGCATCATTTTTTATGAGTCACTCCACTATGGGAAGCAACTTAGAGAGCCACTTTATCTGAACCTTTATTTCTCCTGTTTTTCTATCACTACTTAAGTGTGTAAGATCCTAATTTGTATCTTCCTCTCTCAGGATCTTGTGGTAGTGGTTGTGGAAGGAATCTGTGAACTTGTAAATTAATTACGTTACAAATAATACAGAGCCAAAATAATATCTGCAGTTTTGATTGACAGAAACAATTCAAAGAAAAACCAATGGGCTTGAACAATGGACCCAAAGTTTTGATGTAAAATGTATTGGAAATAAGTAGGAAGTCTTGCACATAGGTTCCAAACATCGATTATACCAACCCCAAATGGGGAAGACCTGGCCTAACAGCAGTTCCAGTGATAAAGTCGTGGTGATTTTAATTGGAGATCCGCGAGGAAAAAGGCCAAAGAGCCAAAGATTGCTCTGGCTTCCAGAAAACTCTTAGTATTGTTCATACCCCAGGTCAACCACTTACTAATTGAATAGCCAGGGCAAGTTACTTACTAGTAAACTCGCTGCATCTCAATTTCCCCCTGTGCAAAATGGGGATAAAGGCTTTACCTTGTAAATTGTGCAGATCATCCAGGTTAATATTTGTGAAGTCTTAAAGCTGTACTTGACACACAATAGGCACTATATGATAATAATGCAGATGATAGAAAATAGTTGTAGAAGTAGGGAAGCCCGGATTAAGGATAATAACAGTCCTAGTATTGGGAGCACTGGGATCTGGTTAATAGAATCTTTGACTTGAGGGGCCTGCAGGTAGAGGGTGGCCCTGATGGGGGAGGGGCTGGGAGATGTGAATGCAGTTCCAGCTAATAATTATTGAGTATCTTTTGTGAGACAACTTCTGTGTTATTTGTGATGAGGAGAAAAACCTCAAATCACATGCCCCAACATGCTACAACAAGGACCCTAGGACTTACCTGAAGGGAGTTAGTGCAGAGTAGTAGGAAGGGCTCTTCTTTACTGGTACCTCTCAGTGTCAGCTCCTTATCTGTTAAGTGATATTATATTGGCTGTGAGGATTCATTAAGATTTACATAAAGCACCTAGCTGGTGCTTAACTAGCATTCAAGAAATCACACTTATTATATAACATAACAATGTCAGTGGATTAAGACAAATACAAAAATCACTATGGTGCAGACATTTCATAAAAGTCATAAAAGAGATGTAGAGTCTCTGGGATTTGGAGAAGGGGGATTTTATGTGTTAGGGCCTGACAGGGCAATGTTTCATTTGAAAATGGCCTTGCAGAAGATGGAGGTCGGGGCGGAGGTTGGAGGATACAGTGGGGCGGCTAATTTCTTAGAGTCAGTGCTCTGCAGAAGGGATTCCTTGGGTAGAGAGAAGGGAATAGGAGGCCAATATTTTTAGGTGCCTTCTACCTTTCATGGTTCTTGGTAGTTTATTCTAGGAATGCTTCTTTGGCTTAAGGGTTTTCTGGAATTCTAATTCTCTACCTCAAAGAAATGCATTTCTCAGTAAAACTTGAGACGCTGTGGCCATCTACTGAGGAGATGTTTGAACAGGGTCCTCTTCCTATTCCCCAATAACCTGTACTCCTACAAGTAAGGTGAGAACATTTGTCTTAGGGTGTTCAATTCTGAAAAAGAATTTTAAGTCAGATTTCCTGTGGCATTTAGTTCTTTTTGTAAGAATGCTGTAATCCAAGAACCCTGTGGGGGCATCTCAGTTGGGTAGACCTTTCCCAAGTGTCAGTATATTGAGTCACATGACTAGGTGTGTGGCTGATGTGCCAATGATCTCACCCTGGGGGAAAGTTGTCCGTCTCCCACTACTTCACACCTGGTTCTGACTTGGAAGAGAATATTTCCCCAACAGAGGAGGAAGACTGTTTTGTCAGCAGTTTTAGTCCTGTGTAACCTTTAGGCAGCCTTCTCCATTCTCCCTCATAGAACATCTCCTGCATTTCCTTGTCTTGGTAAAGGACACAGTGTTTCCTCAGCTTCGGTCATGAGGGACTCCTCCTCCCCGATTCCCTCCAGTTAGTCATTGTTCATTGTCAGCTGATTTTATCTCTTAAATGTTGCTGGCTCAGGTCTCTTCCCACCATGACTGTTTCTACCCTGCTGAGATCTTAGTCTGACTCATTGCTCACCCAACATCGAGTGAACCGCTTACTGGACTCCTGGTCCCAGCCAGGTCCTCTTCAAATCCTCTGCATGGCAGCCAGGATCGAATGCCGCAGTCTCTCCTCTCCCAAAGGTCTCTCTGATTTACATTGTTTGGGGTTGTGGTTCTCACTGAACATGGGAGGTTTTCCACAATCTCTGGACCCTTCTCAAAGCATTTAGGTTCGTCCCATTCTAGACGCATCAGTAGAATGGACACTGGGGAAGGGATTTGGGCTTTTGAATCATACAAAACATGCCCAAACAGAAAGATATCTAGTAAGTAATGCTTTAAAAATAGTTTTTTATTTTGAAATAATTTTTCACAGGATGTTGCAAAAAGTACAGACAGGCCCAGGACCTAGCTTCTCCAAGTGGGTTCATCTTACACGCTCTAATACAATATGGAAACCAGGAAATGGACAATGATATATTGCTGTTAAGTAATCTACATGCTTAAGTAATGCTTTCTAACACCCATTTTCTTGCCAGGTTAGAGTGTAGCATTTCCTGTTACACAGACATTTGGGTTGTTGACTTCATGGGGGCACATTTTAATTTGGGAATGGGATGGGAATTCTTGATTCTGGGAGTGGTGGTGGTTGTATGTGAGTGTGTGTAAGATTTTGATAGCTACCACTTGTTTATTCTTGTAAAGTAGATTATACCCCAAAGAGCTTGCCAAGAATAGATTTGATCAATGTAATTCTATCTAGTGACCTAAGGCCATAACTTTCTTTCATAAAAAGTCGGAACTGCCATAACAGGTTTTATGCTAGAAGAACAGTACAGACATTTATTTTTCTTGAATCTAAGATACAGTTAATTTAAAATTATGTCAGTGTGAATTGTTTCCCAGGCATGTTTAAGTCTTGCTTTGTTTAGGTCATAAAACATCAGGGCACAGGGCTTGTTCTGTTGTTGCGTTTCGGTCATAATTCTAAAATAGAGCATCTACTAGGGAATGGCTTCATGCAGTGATCAGAAAAGTGTAGTTCGCCTTTGAGAGATGGAATATTATGCCGGCTTATAATGAATTCAGTGGAATGGATTTCAGACTTTAAGGCACTAACCTAGGACATTCTTTGAAGTAGCATCTTTACCAGTCCTAGGACTTGGGCTACGTGGCTGTGCTCTGCTTGGCTTCCTCATCAAAACTGATGGACAGGGTGGAAAAATGCTTTGCACTTATCAGTTGCAGTGCCATTTTGCTGACACGCGCCTGGGTTTCCTGTGTTTCTGACAGATTTGCTTACATTTCTTGAGAAAGGCACGAAGAGCAGGAAGGAAACCACTCTGCTTCAGAGTAAAGCTGGGGTAGAGAGGGCCTCTTACCTTACATTCAGGCAGGAGGGTCCGTTCACTCCACTGACGCGCAGAGGCCTTAGAGGACTTCATTTCCTCAAGGGTCAGGCACTGGACTAGGCCCTTTGTAAAGGTAGAGGTTTTACAGATGAGAAACCTGTACCTCTGTTTCTGGAACTTCCCCAAAGGGCGTATAGGGCCTTTTGATGTCAGTGCTGGGATTTGAATCCGGATCTATTCCCAAGCCTTTCTTCCACGCCAGGCTGCCTCTCCATCCATGCCTGGCCCTTGGGTTCAGCTCGGATGCTCCTGAATAGTTCCAAAGCAGGCTCCTGAGAGGACTGCGAAGGCTGACTTTTTCACAGCCGAGAAGCTGCCTTCTGAGGTGTATCCCCGAGTGGAGAATCCACAGCACATGGATGCCGTGTCCCTTGATGATAGGTACTGACCTCGTTAGAGTAGGAAGGAGACTTGTGGCCCCAGGAGAGAAGCACGCAGCCAGCTGAAAGTTCCTCGTCTGATTCGTTCCTTGTGTTCCTCATACTTGGTTAGCGGAACAGTGAAGTGGTTACAGGGGGCTGAGAAGGTGGGTCAGGTGAGTGGTCGAGACAGAGTAAGGATGCCTGCATTTCCCAAGGACAGCACCAGCAGGTATCTATCTGCCTTGATCAAAAGGCTATAAGGATTTTTCCCAGCAAATATTAAATACTCAGAGATTTGCAGATATATTTGAATCTCTTCCTACAAGGAGTTGGAATCTTAACAGGGAGCAAACTGTGAAGCTAAAATGTGTGTAGGGATCAAGAATTAGCAGATGATGGGGTTCACCCATGAAGGACAGCAGTGTAACTCTGTCCTTCATCAAGGGCAACCACCCATTCTGCTTTGCCTGGGCCAGGAGCATTTCCCAGGATGGGGGTCTTGCCGTGCTGATGCTGGGACAAGGTTGGCCACCCTGCCTTCAACAGTCTTTGTGGCCCTGGCAGGTCACTCAGACTTCCTGGATGCTGGAGTCTCAGTCTCTCTCCCTCTCTCTCTCTCTCTCTCTCTCTCTCTTTCTCTCTCTCTGACTTTTAAATTCCCTTCCAGTTTCTTAGCATTGGCAATTAGGTGTGATTAATTCACAAGCTTTTATTGGATACCACATGGGGTGGATGCTACTGCTCTGACACATTTGATGATGATGATCAGACATTGGTATCTGACCGAGAACAAAGCAGGCTACTATTAAGGAAGTTAAGAATAGTTGGGCAAACAGGACAAAGCAACAGATAACCTATAATGAAGTAGACTGAGCAGGGGAGCTTTGGCCCACCTAGAATGTATATTTTTGAATCTAAATGAGTGTGAATGTTTACAGAGATTTGATCCAAAACTTTGGGTTGCTGGCTTCCCTGAATGATTGGAAGATGTGGCCACCCCAGGCTGTCTTCCCTCAAACCCTCAGGTGGCTGGGGCAGTGAAGTGGCTGCCCTTTCTAGATGGGCCATGTGGTCCCTGGTCCATCATAGGCCCCGCCCCCTTCCCCTCAGACTTGCACCTTTAACCCTAGCTTCTTTTTGTCAACTTCAACAGTTCTCAACGCTGGCTTCACATGAGAATATTTGAGTGTTTAATTATTTTGGTTTCTTGGCTCTGCCTAGAACAATTGAATCATAATCTTGGGGAGGGTGTTGGGCTGACATTTACATCTAAAATGCTCCCTAAGTGGTTTTGATGCACAGTGAGGATTGAGAACCAGTGCTTTAGCCTGATCCCGGGGCGGTGGGGGGGGTGGGGGGGGGATTGATGGAGAGAACCACCATGGAGCCAAGGAAACAAGGAAACGGTTTACCTGATGCTCCCCCACCACACCCATGGGGGCAGTCACAACGTAAGTTAAATGTTAACTGAACTCACTGGGAAGATCAGGGGACTATTAAAAAGCAAATATCCCAATGGCATATTCATGGCACGTTCTGTAAAGGTATTAATAAACTCCCCTCAGGTCCTGCTATACTGCCATAGGCATTTAAATCATTATAATAATGTCCATAGTTTTTTGCATGGAGTGATTATAAAAGTATTTTTAATGGCCTTATAAATCTAGTGGTCACAGGAGGCAAGTAACATGAATTTAGTGTATTCAAGTCAAGGGATAAAATGGAGGGGCACAGTTTTACATAATGGCTTTCTGCATCTATAATTCTCTCACTGTAAATCAATTTCTATCATCCCTTGCCCACTCGCCCTCTCCCTCCTGCCAGGATCCCATTCTAGGCTATGAGTGTGGTCATCTTGAATTATTAAAATCTCAAGTAGCTTGTTAATAAAAATCTTCTTCTCATTTGAAACTGAAAATGGAAGGGGCTTACTAGTAGACACCACTGATTTCTACTGCTTCATTTTAAAGGCAAATGACACGAAGGTTTGAGATGGTAAGTGAGTAGCTCAAGGCTTGATACCTACTGCTGGAAGGCTGTGTCCTGGTTCCCTTCCTCCAGTTTAGAGCTATAGGGAACTGACTGGGTGTGTCTGATGCTGTGTGCATTGCTTTAAGATTGCAGCCTGCTGTTGGTCACTGTAGGAATTTTGTTTTATTCACCTTTTATCTCTATGAAACCTTCTGGGCTTTTTCCCAGGCCCTTGGTCTTTGGGACCGCTATGACCTGCCCCCAATGGCGCCCCTGAGTTAGCAGTGTTCTCCACTGCTCGGTGTGAGTGTCCAGGAGGTGGGGTCTATCTCTAAGGGCAGGGGTATCACTAGAACCTTCACTGTTTTTTCCACAGTGTGTAGGACCATGGAGAGCACACAGTGGATCTCTTCCCTGAAGGTGTGTCTGATGGGGTCTCAGCTTTCAGGTTGGCCTCTCACTGACCTTGCATCTCGTTTTTGTCCCATGGAAAATACTCTAAAATAGCATCCTAATGTCACTTTGATAGAATTGCAAGAGAAAAAGTACTAAGATGGATATCTCTTTCTGAACTGGAGATGTGTTAGTAATATCTATTTTGCTCAAGATAAGCTCTGTAGTTTAAGGTGTATGTGTTTCACCCTCTTGCTGTGAACCTAGCTGCCTACCTCTAACAGCACAATTGTTCTGTTCACTGCTTATATTTTACTGGTGCCTCCTCTTGGCTTTGAAATCAAGCCCTCACCTGAGGCTCCACGCTCAGTTCATTCTGGGTTGTACTCTGTGCCATGGGAGCCAGGACGCTGCCCAGCGCAGATGCTGTGCTGGCCACACTGGGGGAGGGTATGAACAGGTGTGTGCAGGATTACTGGGAAGCTGTTTTCTTCTAAAATCTCCAGATAGAAGCCCAGCACAGAATGACAAAAGCAGAATTTGGGGAAGGGGATGAGGACGGTCTTGCTAAGGGCTATAGTTTTTGAAAAATTTCCAGGTGGTTATTATATAACTCTGTGGTATCTCATTGGGAAATAACTGGCTTACAGGGTTTCCTTAATGAACATGGGGAAAGCCCAAAATTCAACTCATAGTTATTGATTGCCTAAATGACTGATGTAATCCCCTCTCTGCTTTTGTTCAAACTTGTTCCATTTATTGTTTCCCTGAGTTTGGAGACCTTCCAAGTGTCAGGCTCCCCAGTAGGAGCTGAGGCCCTTGAGAACAGTGATTCAGAAGCCAGATGGCCAGAGTCCACCTGTCCTACCACTGGTCGCTGTTGGGACCTTGAACAGATTGCTCAGTAGTTCATGCCTCAGTTTCCTCCACTCCAGATGGGCACAGTCATAGCACCTACCTCCTAGGCTGAGAGGGTGTGTGTTAAGGTGACAGCTGTCAGTTCTTACTGTGGTGATGACAGGACAGTTCTGCCTTTAGAGAGCAGAGTTGGGTGGTATCCGGGTCCAGAGGCAAAGCACCATGGTCAGTACATGTGACATTTTTCCCAGTCTGTGCTTTTGACATCTCATTGTATAATCTTCCCTCCCTCTGCACCCTGCCCCCCATTAGTGCCTCATTTGTTTATCATTGTCATTTAGGAGCTCAGCTATATGAATTTTTCTAGAAATATCTCACAAGTCTGTATTGCATCCTGTTAATGAATGATGCATTAGCATGGGTCGGAACTAGAGAGATATGCTCTCAGGCACTTCTGAGATACCTGAAGCTGCTTGCTGTTAAGCTGAATGGCCTAAAACAATTGTCCTTTTATGCAGTTTATGCTATCAGTTTTATTAGGGAGCCACCCTACTTCTAAAATTCCTAATTTTTTACTGTTAAGAGTAGAACCAAAAGTTACCAGGAGAAAACAAATAACATGACTTGTTAATTCAGTGACATTAGTTTTATGCAGAAGACATAGTAAATAGTCTGAGAATTCTTCGAAGTTGGAGGTATTATGCTACCTGATGCCAAACTATACTGCAAGGCTATTGTAATAAAAACAGCATGGTACTAGCATAAAAACAGCCACATAGATCAATAGAACAGAATAGAAAGCCCAGAAATACACCTACGTCTGTATGGTCAGTTAATACATGACAAAGGAGACAAGAACGTACAGTGGGGTAAAGACAGCCTATTCATTAAATGGTGTTGAAATAATTGGACAGGTACATGCAAAAAAAAAAAAAAAAAAGAAAGAAAGAAAGAAGGAAAGAAAAGGAAAAGAAACTAGACTACTATCTTACACTATACACAAGAATAAAACGTAAAATTATTAAAGATTTAAATGTAAGACTTGAAATAATTGAACTCTTAGAAGAAAACATAGGTAGCAAAATCTCAGATATTTCTCTTAGCAACAGTTTTTTTTTGTTTTTTTTTCTCTCTCTCATCTATCTTCCTGGGCAAGGGGAACAAGAAAAAATAAATGGGACTATGTTAAAAAGTTTTTGCAGAGCAGAGGAAAAAAAGGAAAAGACAACCTACTGAATGGAAGAAGATATTCGCCAAAGATATATTGATAAGGGGTTGATATCCAAAATTTATAAAGAACTTAGACAACTCAACACCAAAAAGATAATCTATATATATAAAACCCTAAGTGACCCGTCAACCCTTCGACGAGTGTAGACTGTTTGACCGGCTGCTATGACACGCACTTACTGCCAGGGGGCAGACGCTCAATGTAGGAGCTGCCCCCTCGTGGTCAGTGTGCTAACACAGCGGGAGAGCCACTCAGCAAGCTTACTGAGTGGCGGCAGGCACAGCGGGGCCAGGATGAGCAGGAGCTCGAGCTTGGGCTCCTCCCTGGCTGCCTGCCGCTTTGTGCACTACTACATCCCTTAGGAGATGTTGGACTGCTGGGAATTGGGCTGAAACTGGCAGTCTGACATTCCCCGAGAGGGCGCAGGCCAGGCAGAGGGACCCCGTGCACTGCGTCTCTAGTCAAATTATAAAATGAGCAAACGGCCTGAATAGACACTTCTCCAAAGAGGTCATACAGATGACCAATAGACATAGGAAAAGATGCTTATTTATCATCACTAATCATCAGAGAATGCAAATTAAAACCACAGTGAGATAAAACCTTAAACCAGTCAGAAATGGTGAGGATGAGGAGAAAAGGGAACCCTTATACACTGTTGGTGGGAATTGAGATTGGTACAGCCACTGTGGAAAACAGTATAGGTTCCTCAAAATATTAAAAATGGAACTGCCTTTTGACCCAGCAATTCCACTTCTGGATATTTATCTGAAGAAACCCTACACACCAATTTGAAAGAATATATATCCAGCATTATTTACAATAGCCAAGATATGGAAGTAACCCAAGTGCCCATCAATAGACAATTGGATAAAGAAGATATAATACATATGTACAATGGAATATTACTTGGCCATAAAAAAGAATGAAATCTTACTATTTGCTATAGCATGGATGGACCTAGAGGATATTATGCTAAGTGAAATAAGTCAGTCAGAGAATGACAAATACCATATGGCTTCACTTATATGTGGAATCTAAAGAACAAAATTGATGAACAAACAAAATAGAAATGGACTCAGGTAGAGAGATCAGACTGGTGGTTGCCAGAGGGGAGTTGTGTAGGGGGACTGGGTGAAAAAGGTGAAGAGATTAAGAAGAACAAATTGGTAGTCAAAAAATAGTCATGCGGAAGCAAAATACAGCATAGGGAATAAAAATCAATAATCTAAACTAATAAAAGGGTAATATGCTAATTAGACTGGGAGACCTTCTGGACATCCTTCCGGACAAAGCCATGGTGGCAGGGCCGAAGCAGAGGTGGTTAGGAGCGGTCAGACTGTCAGGGGAGGGCAGTTGGAAGGGACAAGGCCTGCAGGGGAGGGCAGTTGGGGGCAACCAGGCCTGCAGGGGAGGGCAGTTAGGGGTGACTGGGCCGGCAGGGGAGGGCAGGTCGGGGCAACCAGGCCTGTAGGGGAGGGCAGTTGGGAGCGACCAAACCTGCAGGGGAGGGCAGTTTGGGGTACCAGGCCTGCAGGGGAGGGCAGTTAGAGGTGACCAAGTCAGCAGGGGAGGGCAGTTAGGGGCAATTGGGCCAGCAAGGGAGCAGTTAGGCATCAATTAGGCTGGCAAGGGAGTGGTTAGGGGGTGATCAGGCTGGCAGGCAGAAGCAGTTAAGGGCAATCAGGCAGTCAGGCAGGCAGGCAGGCAGGCAGGCAGGCAGGCAGGCAGGCGAGCAGTTGGGAGCCAGCAGTCCTGGATTGTGAGAGGGATGTCCCAGATTGGAGAGGGTGCAGGCTGGGCTGAGGGACACACACCCCCTCCCATGCACGAATTTCGTGCACCGGGCCTCTAGTACAAAATAATATTGAATGCAAGCTGTAATTGAAAAAGAAAAAAGAAAAAAAATAGCCTGAGAGTTCTTGAGGAGAGACTACTGTATCCTCTGACATCCCCTCTGCCTCCTGTTTCAACTTTAAGGACCCTGTGATTACCTGGAGCCCAGCTGATTAGCAACCATTAATTCTGTCTGATACCTGAATTCCCTGTTGCTATGTAGTGTAACAGGTGCTGGGAGTGGGGACAGTGACTTATTTGGAGGGCCACCATTTTCCTTTCCCAAACTGTCTTGTTCCTTTTTGTTTTGCTTACCTTCTTATTACCACATGTTCCAAAAAGGATTAAACATATTATACAGGGGATAAAAATACATTTAAAATTAAGGAAAGAAAATGAGGCAAGAAGAAAATCAGAATAGGAAAGTAAGAGTCAGGAATGATGTTCAAACTCAAAGTAGATACCAGGGTACTTCCTGGGAGTGGACTCTGATCTGGGCCAGGAGCTTTACCTGGCGACTCTCTGGAAGAGAGAAGCACTGTCAGTTGCATTCTGCTGTGTCAATGAGTAAACCATGGCCAGGTGTTCAGATCAATATTTTTATTTTTTTAAATATAATTTTATTGATTTCAGAGAGGAAGGGAGAGGGAGAGAGAGATAGAAACATCAATGATGAGAAAGAATGGTTGATCGGCAGCCTCCTGCATGCTCCCCCAGTGGGGATCAAGCCCGCAATCTGAGCATGTGCCCCCGACCAGAATTGAACCCTGGACCCTTGAGTCCACAGGCTGATGCTCTATCCACTGAGCCAAACAAGCCAGGGCCAGGTGAATATTCTTGATGCTATGGTGAAAGAAAAGTAAGTTTTGTCTCTGGGTCCTCCTGGATACATGAACTCTAATGAGCAAAACCTTTGCCAGGTTTATGGTAAACCCAGTGATATGGTTCACCTGGCCCCTCCCTCCCTCCCTCCCTCCCTCCCTCCCTCCCTCCCTCCCTCCCTCCCTCCCTCCCTCCCTCCCTTTGCTTTCTTTCTTTCATTGCTTTCTATTTTAGGTTCAAAATGCATTACTTTGAAGATTTCTAAGACATGTGGTTCAGGGCTAGGCCAGATCCAGGGTATAAATTATCTAGAGTGGAGGTTCTCACCTGGGGGTTCCCAGGTGGTGAAGCTTGAGTGTCCTGAGCTTTTATTGTGAATGACAGTGATGTCTTTTTTCCAATTTCTATTTTTGAGGGTCATTAAATAAAATATGCATTGACATATGTGGTCTCAATCTCTGATTCCCCTTCAATGCGGAAGAGTGTGAAAGCCTGCCAGCATCCGTCAACCTTAGATCGTGGTTTGTGACATTCAGAAGAGTGCTCTGCAATAGCAGCCCATGAAGATGACATGTTATAATGAAAATATTTATTTATATCTCTAATGGACTGTTGGTTAAAGACAGGATGCATTAGGAACATTCAGGTCAAAATAGAATCATGGAGCATTATGCTGATAGTTCTGCCATTTTCTTCCAGATTATTTTCCCTCTATCCATAGTTGCATTTATCTGATCAGAATTCTTTTGGCATGTCTTATAGTATTTTTTTTAAATTAGTATTTAGAAAGAAAATATTATGACTGTCATACTAATTTTTCTCTTTAACTTATTATGATTAAAGATTCAGACACCTGCAATGTGTTATTTGTGGAGAAAGACTTTCAAAATAGCTCCCGCAAAACACCTGTTTTTTCCTGATAGTATTTAGAAACAAAACAGAAAAAATATAAAAATAAACTTATGGGATTTGGAGATGCCAATTAATCACCCCCTTCCTCCCTTCTGGCCTCTTCACTAGAGGAAACAGAAGAAGGCAGATGGAGATTGAAGCACATTGGCAGCTTTATTAGAGTAAGACTGAGTGGGAAGATGTGTTTTGGGTGCATGACTTTCTGACCCATCCTAGATGGAATCTACACATCTGCCCAGATGGGGGCCAGGCAGTTTGGGTGCCCCCTGTAGGGTAGGGAAGTTCTGCCTCCTTAACATGTGTGGGGGGGCAGGAAACCCAGCAGCCCCCCCCTCGCCAGCTTAGATGCTGTCACTCTTCCCCCACAAGGCCCATGAGCGCTCTGATGCAGGAGCAGGAACAGTTGCTCTGGGGTTTCTTCCTGCGAGTGGAGCACACATTCTGCATGAAAGCGTATCCAGGATAGTAAGTAAGGAGTTCTCCCTTATAAACCATTGGTTTCTTTTTAAACTCAGATGATGCAAGAAATCCAAATGTTGGGCAGTGTCTTGTCTAGTTTTGATGCCAGGGCTGGTAATCAGATTACTGTCTGGTTTTGAATATACATTTGGTCCCCACACCAATTGTATACTAGGAGGATGTAATTTTGGGATGGATTTTGTTGACCAATTATCCTTTCCCCCACAGAATTAAATTCTGTATGTCACAGGCTAAATGGGCAAAAAGTAATTTTTCATTGATCATTTTGAACATTACCAAAATGAATGAACTTCATAAACTTTAATATCTTGTTTCAAAAATGAAATATAATTGTACTTTAATCTATCATATATAAACATTAAGAAATCATTTAAAAGTTTCTAAAGGGTGAGAGAGAGAGAGAGACAGAGACCGATAAATGAGCTCATTTGTCACAAAAGATTTGGCCAAAGTCAACCTAGAACAATGGATGGATTTTGGATTTTGTATCCCTTATATATCCTTTAAATATAGTTTATTTCAGCAAAGCTTTGAAAGCTCTCAATGGCCATAAAGTTGTGATGTGCCTGGGAAGATAATAGAATTAGAGGCATTTCCAGAAACTTTATTGGTTGACATCATCTTACACAAAATTAAGACACCTAATGCTGATTGATGCTTACTCAGTTGAAGGCTGTTTCACTTTGAACTCAACTGGGAAAGTAGTAGTGATTGTTAAGTAGGTGATACCACAACTAAGTTCTGTTCTTTAGAGCAGGCATCCTCAAACTACGGCCCGCGGGCCACATGCGGGTGTTTTTGCCATTTTATTTTTTTACTTCAAAATAAGATATGTGCAGTGTGCATAGGAATTTGTTCATAGTTTTTTTTTTAAACTATAGTCCGGCCCTCCAACAGTCTGAGGGACAGTGAACTGGCCCCCTGTTTAAAAAGTTTGAGGACCCCTGCTTTAGAGCATTTCAGCAATTACAAAACAACAAAAACTCAGTAAAAACCCTGGTAACATCTAACTGAGCAGTGTAGAGTGTATGGTGGGCAGCTGCATGAGGTATTTTGCTGTAATAGAGTTAAAAGTTGTGTAGGTATCCAAACCGTGTCTTTGATTTTAGCATATAGGATTAAAACCCTGAACCTAGAAAGCACAGCCAGGTTTTCTTAGACACAATCCTAGTTGACAATGATAAAACCATGCTGTCTGCATGCACAATTCATATCTCAGCTGGATGCATTTTACAGTAACTAGGATTGTCCATAAGACAACTGGTCCTACTGACCTGCATCCATCTCACTCAAAAGTGCTACCACAACTAAGTTCTGTGCCCATTGCAAAAAGGAGGGAGCTACACCATATTCTCCGTCATCCCCCACTGGAAATTAGCATCTGATTTGCTCTTATTCTTACTAACCTGGATAAAAAGATAAAAAGCAGTAGAGTTTTAATGTGCAAACAAATACCTGGGGATCTTGTTATAAACACCAGTTCTGATTCATTCAGTCTGGGGTTGGGTCTGAGATTTGCATTTCTAATAACAGTCTACCAGGTCATCTCAATGCTGTGGGTTCACAGACCAGATTTTGTGTAGCAATGCTAAAGTGGTGCTGGGTGCTAGAAGTGTTGGTAGACATTGAGGCCATTAGGTTAGGCTCAAACAATTGCTCATTTTTAGAGTCAATACCAAGGAGAGGTTAATAAAAGCCTAGTGTGATCCTCCACAAGTCTTCCTGGGCAAGGTGGTGATCTATAGGGCTTTGAGGTGGACGAGCTCTTCCTGAAAAGCTGCGTCCTTGGGCAGGGCCCCTGGGGCAGGGCCCCTTGGGCACTGGCCTGGGAAGATCAGCTCACGATTCTTTAAGGAGAAATCCAATGGATTGTCTTGTAAGCCAGTGGATCTACATTGTGGAGAGCAGAAAGTTTATGTGAAATATTGGAATAGATCCCATTTTGGGTCTCACTAGATAGGACCCATAGAGTTGGTACAAGGAACATTAGTTCTTGGATGTATTAGTTGTCATCTCTAGTTGTGCATTAAAATCACTTAGGCAGCTTATAAATAAGAATACCGCTGCTTGGGCTACACTTCAAATTAAGTGAATCGGAATCTTCTGGCATGAGACCTGGGTATTTATATTTTTAAAGAAGAGCCCAGGTGATTCTGAAGTGCATCAGGTGGAAAGGCCCTGGTTTAGGCACACCTTAACTCGGAGGGCAGAAAACTCTCCTGAGCTGCTCCTTGGTTGTTTGACTTAATTCAACATTTTTGTAATCCAAGGGCTTGTGGCCAGATCCCAGTCAGGCTGACCCAACATATTTGCAATATTTGTGAGAGTTGACCTTGGTTTATAAATTGGGAGACAAGTAAGTTTATCAACCAGCATTCCATAGTTGAGTCCTTCCCTAAGAAAATTTAGACTTGGGACATTATGACCCAGGATCTGCCAAAGCGTGGGGCCTTGAGCTCCATGTGCATTTATTATCACCGTTTTAGAAGAGATGGAAATTCATTATAAGGTTTAGATGTGATCAGCCTTTGAGTGGCCACCTCAGATTGTGTGTGTATATACATGCATATGTTCACACCTTGTCACATCAGCTAATTAAAAAAAAGATTTGAACCTGGTGGTGTATGAAATCAGGTGCCTGGAGGGCTGTCCCATTTCTGCAGACAATGCAGCAGGAACCCTCACAGGGAGAGGCCAGCACCCAGCCTGTCCCTCTGCAGGTGGAGGAGGGAGATCCAGGGCTGGGGTGACTGGCTTGTTAGGTTCTGGGAGCACTTGTTGAATAATTAGCTTTATCTTGAGGGCATTGCCCCACTTTTGAAGATAATTTTGATAGTTTTTGTGACGGTGGATTTTTCTGTTGCTGGTGCCACTTTGGGCCTATTACCACTCGTGGGTATTTTCTAGATGGAGTTGCCAGAAATCACCAGAGAAAAAATTGCATTCTGTATGTACCATGAAATTCCTTTGTGGCTTTACCATCCTATGGCTCTGAATGAAAGCAAATCTTTTGAGCATTTTCTTCATTCAGCACCGCGGAGCTCCACCTAGCAAATTTACACACTCTGTGAGCTTTCACAGGCTACTCCTTTCTTCCTCTGAGTCATTATCGACCTGTCATGATGCATGTCCATGGTTTCCTGGGCTGGGAGCCAGGTGACAGCCCTTACCCTGTTCAGACTGCCTGATGTATCATCATCCGGGTTTGGTCTTCCCAAAGCCTTCTCTGTGCCTGTTGGTTTTATGGACTAGGATCTTGGTGGAACAAAGCCCCGATGCCCCATACTCATTAGTAAAAGGGGCACAGCCAGCCTGGGAATGAGCTCCTGGGCTGGTGTCAAGGTAGTGCTGTCACTGAAGGATGTGGGAGAAACTAAGACTCATCTATCAGTCATCTTGAGACAGCACTAGGAATGGGCCCCTCTCGTCTCTCTTTGGCCTCTGGTTTTAGCACAGGGCTTAGTGCCCACTTGTCTTCAGGCCTTCGATGGACTCCAGAGTTCACTTTCTTGTCCTGCAGGCTAGTCCCAAGGGCTGGCCTGTGAACCCCTTCCTGTGGGGTAGGTTCTAGCAGTCCGTAAAGACAGTGGTTCTCAACCCAGTGCTTTTATCCTTCAGGGGACATTTGGGCATGTCTGGAGACAGTTTTGATTGTCACGGTTGGGAATGGAAGGTTCTCATGGCATCTAGTGGCTAGAGGACGGGATGCTGCATACTGTCCCTCGGTGCAGAGGCCAGCCCTGCAACTAAGAATTATCTGGCTTCAGAGGGCAGTTGTGTCAAGGATTGAGAAACCCTGGGTTAAGTGGGCTTATTTCATTTTTTAGGGACCTATGCTTTTTGTTTAGTGTTTTCAGAATTCTTGGAGTTGCTGTGGTTTCATTTTTTGTTGTTGATGGGAAATTCTGTCAACTGTGAAGAACCTGTGGGCCTTGCGAATGAAACTGACAGGGCATGTGAAGCTCTGATCTGATCTAGCAGCACAGCTTCTTTCTCCTTTGTTTCCTCTCCCCATTGTCCACCTGCCAGTAATGTGCATACCCAAGAGGCCAAGTCAGAATAAAAGCACCAAACCTTCCTGTTTTCCCTCCCCCTTGCGCCCTCTAGTGGAGTTGGCTGTACATGAAGTTGCCAGAGGTTGGCTAGGAGGGGGCAGAGAGCAGGAAGGAGGGTCTGTTCTGGAAAAGGAGTCATTAGCCTGAATACAGTATTTGAACATTTGTTTTGCTCTTAACACCAAATGTGGAGCTCTGAACCACACTCAGTGGACTCGTGCATGTGAGGAAATACTCACTCTAGGGGGGGCAGGTTCCTTTCCTGCCTACGCTAGGAATGCAAGTGTAGCCTAATGAATGAAATCTCTGGGCACAGGCCTGCTGGGGTTTGATCACTTCAAATGTAAGAGAGACTGGGCCATTCAAAAACCCAGCATTAAGCCCTGGCGGTGTTTCTCAATGGTTAGAGCCTCAGGCCAAGTACCAAAGGGTCGTGGGTTCAATCCCTCATCAAGGGCACCTACCTGGGTTGTAGGTCGATCCCCAGCCCCACTTGGGGCTCATGGGGGAGACAACTCATCGATATGTCTCTCACATCAATGTTTCTTTCTCCCTCTCTCTCTCTTTTCCCCCCTTCCACTCCCTCTAAAAAGCAATGGAAAAAATATCCTTGAGTGAGGATTAAAATAAATAAATATAAACAAGTAAATATAAATAAATATAAACAACAACTATATATATATATATATATGTATATATATATATATATATATATATATATATATATATATATATATATATATAACCCAGGACATTAAAGGCCTCTCCACAACACAGGCCATTGCTCCTGTATAAGACCAGGTCTGCCAGCAGTTTATAGGGCTTATAATAAAGCCAGGATAAAAACTGATTTTTTTTTTAAAGCCTTCCTAAGAATACCAAAGGTGTGTTGTTTTAGCGAGTGTCTTTTCTTTTAGTTAGTGACTCAAAATAAGACTCATTCAGCCAGTTCTAAAGAGAACAGGCTGCTCTCACCTAGAATATGCTATTCCTGTTTATAGAGAAAAGCTGTAGAGTCAGAGGAAAGTCAGAGGACGAAGCATTGACGTGGAAAAGAAGGGCCCTGTTCTCATCCTTCCTGGCACCACCATTGGCCCCTGGGCTCCTGTGCTCCCTAGGGTGGGAGGGGCACTGTGCCTATTACAACTGTCACGGAGCCACACTGCAGGTTTGGGGCTGTGGCCAGGTGGGCCCTGAGATTGGTTTCAAGCTGGCAGCACCAGGCCTATGTGTCCAGGCCAGGCAGGGAGATGCATCTGCCCAGGTGGAGGACTTACTTTGGAGGAACAGCTGCTTTGCTTGTCTTCCCCTCCTCCTCCTCACCTTCTTTTAACAGCACAAGACAGCCATATATTGAGTGAGAATCTTTCCCCCAGACGGCCTGTCTCCCTTATACCAGTAATTCTGTGATTGTATATTTTTCTCTCTATCATCTGTTGATTATCGCAACCCCTTGAGGTAGGTGGGATGTTGCATTGGCTGCACAGTTCCTTATGTCACCAGACTATGTTTTCTATTTGGTGTTTCACATGAATGAGTCCCTTCCATTTGGAGTTTCTGCAGGTGGCTGGTAGGTGCAGCTTGGTTTGGTGGAGACCTTATCATATTAGGAAGCAGGACGGGGCTTGAGTGGACTTGAGTGCTGGTTCGATTCTGACTCTAACTGGACACCAGAACACTCTCTGGGCCTCAGTGTCCTCCTCTGCAAATTGAGACTTTATACTTGGCTGTTATTTTCCAAAGCAAAATCTAATGTCTACCAGTGTGTATAAAGTCTAAATTTTAAAAATAATGCATTTTAATTCATCATATTTCCTTACAAAGTTGTTCACTGGGCAAACAGGCTGTTCCAGTTAAGTTTGGTAAGATGGTGTGCGGACATTTCAAAGTTGACTTATGTATCACGTTTCAGTTGCACAGCAGTGGAAACTCAGATTCATCCTGATTGCACATGGTAATGGCTACTATTTTTTAAAACAATTTCCAAGCACTCATATTGTTCTTAATGTAAATTAATACAGAGGCTGGGAATGACACAGTCAGAAATTGTTGCAAAGTTAAATTATTAATGTTGAGTCATTAACATTATCTAAAAACTGTTGTTACTTCTTATAATAAGGAAGTCAAACAAGTCTCTGAAACACAATTTATGACTGACTGTCATCTAGTATTTAATCACTCAATAGTGTTCTTTGTTGTACAATTTTACATTTGTAGATAGATACATGGACCGGAATTTAATAAAACAAGCAGAGGAGACCACTGCCAAGCATTAATTTCCTGGCCAAATAACATAGAAAATCAGAGTTCAGATTCCACATGGAGAAGTAGCTAGGGAAGTTTTGCTCTGAATCTCTAGAGTGTAAATTGATACATATATTCATTGTACCTGGTATGTTAACATTTGGTATGCAGAACCTTTCCAAACATTTTTTTTTTATAAAAAGAACTAAATTTAAACAAAGGAAAACAGAAATCAAATGAAAGCATTTGTGGAACCCCTGGAACATCCCTGGGAACCCTGACGTCCTTTGGAACAGTCTGAAAATCAGCCACGAGACTTACTCACCCCCACTCATCCATCTCTGACAGTGCTCTGTGGTTCCACAACTTTGCCCACTTCATACATGAGGAAGCTAACTAAGGCAGACAAACTTGACTAGGATCACACAGGGCAAGGGGTGGAATAAGCTATAGATTTCCAGGTCTTGGGTGCAGGGATTCTTTCAGCTTCATCTCACCTCCCTCTAGTTTTCCTCTGATTATCTTAGGTGACCGAGGATGAAAGGAGCAGCCTCCATGACGATCTCCCCACTGGTTTCTCCTCCCATTCTCTGTCGTGGTCATTTTTGTTCCCTCAATCACTGCCTCTGCTAGAATTTTTTCTGGAGATTTTCCCTTCTCCTTTTTTTCTTTTAATACCTGTCCTACCACCATAACCACTTTAGTTAAGCCCATCTGTTTAAGGGCACAGTGATTTTTCACTGCTGTGTGGCGAGATCTTAGGGTTGGGGCTTGCAACAGGTAAGGTGCAGATAGTCTCAGAGAGCCAGGTTCTCTGTGGTTCACACCAGAATGAGGCCTTGGAGGTCATAGCTTATTTGTGTTCATCTCATTTCCACCATCAGGTCTTTTCCTCTGGCAAACACTTAAATACATCCACTGTATTCAAGGTGTGGCCATTCTTGGCATTGCCTGTCTTTGGGTTGTTTAAGCCCCCATAGGAGAGATTAAGGTAAGAAGATCTCCAGAGCAGCCTGCAGTGAGGGCATCAGGAAGACAGGCTCTCCTCTGTCTGGGGAGCTCCATGCAGAAGACAGAGTCCAGCTGTGAGAGGATGGGGTTCCCATGGTAGCAGGATGAGCAGAGCAGACTTGGAATGAGGAGAAGACAGGTGTGGAGTAGTTTGAGTGGTGCGTGGTCAGGACAGAAGAGGTGTGTTAAGGTGGAGCAGTACTGTCCCATGTGAATATTGGATCAGCAGCAGAGATGGGTCTGTCCTGTGAGGCTGTTGGAAAAGGTCAAATCCGTGTGGTTGGGGTCAGCATTGCTCCTAAAGGAACATTTCCCACTGCATGCATTCCCTGAAGACACGGGTTCCGATATAAGAACTGGGCCTTGGATGGGCACCTGAAGGAACTGCGTCATCAATCTGGTTTTCACTCCCTTGGAACTGGGCTGTTTTCAGGGTGTTCTCAGGTGGTCTGAGAAATTGGCATAAGGCAGGCAGGAGCCGTCTGATGGTGACCTCTGAGGTTGTTCCAGAGCTTGTAGGAGCACCTGTGTCTGTTGAGCTGGTGGCAAATTCTCTGTGTCATTTCCTTCTGTTGCAAGGCCTGTGTTCTACCCTTAGTAATGGTACAGCCAGACTGTGGCTATGCTGTGGGGAATGGGGGATAGGGTCCTTGTTGGGCCCAGGAGGCTTCTCTGCCACCTCCAAGGACAGCTCCTCCTCCACCCCCAACTTCAAGGTGGGCTCTCTCTTTCGCTCTCACTCTCATTCTCACTCTCACTCTCTCTCGTAACAGCTTTATTGAGATATGATTCATATCCTAGTATCATACAGTTCTCCCATTTAAAGTGTGTAATTCAGTGACTTTTAATATATCCACAGAATTGTGCATCCATCACCACACATTTCAGGCCAATTTCTTTATCCCCAAAATAAACCCCACATGCCTTAACTGTCACCTTCCAGTACCCCACCCCTGAGTCCTGAACTACTGCTATTGTACTTGCTGTCTCTGTGGGTTAGCCTGTTCTAGACATCCTATATAATAAAAGCCTAATATGCAAATTGTTCAACTGGGAGTTTGGCCACTCGCTATGATGTGTGCTGACCACCAGGGGACGGCGTGGAAGATGGTGGGCGTCGGTGATATGGCACTGGCAGTGGGAGGCAGTGGAGGTGCTGCCAGCCCTGATGGGCCCCTATGAGAGGGGGACCATGGCGGGATGGTGGAGCGGGTGAGCGGGTGGCACCAGGCCAAGGCAGGTGTGAGCGGGGGCTGGATCGCCCTGCAGACAGCAACCAGCTGCGGCAGGGGTGGGGCCCCTGCCCGGCTTCCAGGCACTGAGGGAGCTGGGGTTGGGGGAGCCTGGCCCTGACTGATTGCCCCGCAGACGGTGACCAGTGGCTGACAGGCCCTGCTCGCTTGATCGGGACCGGACCCTGGACTGGGATGGGGAACTGGGGGTGGGTGGCAGTGACCAACCTCCCGTGACGCCCAGGTGGGGGGCTGCGACCTCTCTCCAGCTACCTGGGGGTGGGGGTGACGGGGACGGAGGTGCTTTCACTTCCCCTGCTACCCTCCTCCAGGATGCCAGGGCTCATGTGCCAGGGAAGCCCCCACGCTCAGGTGCCGGATGCCTGTGAGGAGCCCCCTCTGCACCCATGTGGCCTCTTCCGGATGAGCTGAGCCGTAACTGCCAGGACCGCGGGGGCCTGTCAGGCTCCCTGTGGGTTTGTGCAGGAGCCGGTCTGTGAGGCCGGCCGGGAGAGAGTGTGGTGCACACCTGGCTTCCATGCAGCACCGCTGGGCGGCCCAGAGGCCCACGCTGTTCCCCGGCCCATGGTATCTGGCCTCACCGCATTTCCACGTGGGGACTCAGGCACTGTGACTCAGGGGGATGGGGGCTGCGCAGGGGCCCAGGTGCTGCCTAGGGCCCAGAGGTCAGCTGGGATCTGCCCTTCCATACTAGATGCTCACACTTCAATTGCCAGCCAGGCCTAGGGACCACACCAGTGCACGAATTTCATGCACCGGGCCTCTAGTTTCATATAAATGGAGTCAGCGTGCTCTTTTGTGACTGCCTTTATTCACTTCCCGTAATGTTTTCAGGGATCATCCATGTTGTAGCATGTACCAGTACTTCATTCCTTTTTATTGACAATACTAGAGGCCCGGTGCACGGAATTTGTGCACTTGGCGGCGGCGGGGAGGAAGAGTCCCTCAGCCCAGCCTGCACCCTCTCACAGTCTGGGAGCCCTCAGGGGATGTCCTACTGATGGCTTAGGGGAGTGGGGAGCGGGTCTAAGCCGCAGTCTGGCCTCCCTCTACAGGAGGTGACCGGCGGGCTGTTCGGGATGGTGTGGGCAGTGAGTGGCTGGCCCTGCCCCCAAATGCGCCACGGCCACTGGTGGCCTCCCTCTGCGGGAAGCAACCCCAGCAGGCCTATCTGGGGATGGTGCTGGGCAGTCCTGCCCCGAATTGCCCTGCCGCTGCTGCTGCTCATGACCTCCCTCTGCGGGAGGCAACCAGATGGGCGATCAGGGGATGGCGCCAGCCCCCATTGCCCCGCCGCCACTGGTAGCTGCCGCCCCCCCACCCCATTGCCATCCCCTCCCTCTGCCTGCTGGCATGCGCCTTGGCTGGCCTGGTGACACCTGCTCGCCGGCCCTGCCCCCCACTGACTGGTTGTTCTGCCATTCGGTCGATTTGCATATTACACTTTTATTATATAGGATTGCTTCACTTGGAGGGAGATTTATCCACCAAAATGAGCTCTAGAAGGAGTGTTTTTCAAGGTGTGGTCCTACATTTTAACAGGCAACCCAGATGAGTGTTATGCATTGTATTATTTGAGAGGATCTATTTTGAAGTGTGACACTTCAGTAAAGAGACATTGGCTCATTAAAATTATGCCTCTGGCATGACCACATTCAGTATCTAGTTTTTATTGTTAAAAATTGAGCACCCAATATCTCTTTATCAATCTATATAGGCTCATAATGTTTCCACGTCTTGAAAGCCCCATACTCACAGAGCATTCGATGACTTCGATAAGTATTTTTAAGGGATCATGCAGGAAAGCTAATTTAGGTGATAGGATTGTGTAATAGATAGATAATATCCTAGATTAGGAGAAGAGATGGCACATTAGCCTGACATGGTGGTGGCTGAAGGCAGAAAAACAAACTTTGTAGCAAAGAGCACTAAGTCTGTCTTCTGTCCTAATTGTTTGGCTATTGCTGAACTAAGCAAGCTCCCTTACACTGTTCCTTTCCTTGATACCTTCTCCCAATTATTAGAAACACCCATTCAACAAAGTTGCCCAAAATGGAAAACCTGGGCTAATAACATTTGCTTTGTTTGCTTTCATCCCTGTGTAATCAGCCAAATAGTTCTGTCAGGTTTCCTCATAAATATGTCTCTGATCCACTGCCTCTGTCTAGTCCTAGTTCCCAACATCAATCTCTCTTTTTCTTGGGCCCAAAAACACTGCAGCTATCTAAATTGATCCTTCCCACAGCCACCAGAATGGTTCACTTAAAATGAAAGCAAGACCAGGATGCTCCCATGCTTGACATTCTTCACTTTTCCTCCTTCTGTGGAATAAAATCTAAGCTCCCTGCTATGGTATATAAGACTGTCAGTGACCTGTCCTCTGCCTACTTCTCTGGCCGCCGAGGACCCAGGCCTGACTGCCGCCATGGGCGGCCGGGACCCGGGCCTAAGTTCCACCCCAGCCCCCCTGTCCCCCTGCCTATGTCTGCTCTGGGGCTGCCTGAGCCGGCATGGCAGCTCGGCCAACCCCTGGCCCCCCCTGCCCCCATGCCTGTGTCCGCTCTGGGGCTGCCCAAGCCACTGCAGTGGCGCAGCAGCTCAGGCAGGCCCCTGTCTCTGTCTCCGCTCCAGGCCTCACCTGTGTGCCCAGCCTCCTCCTGACCAGTTGTGACCGTTATGGCATCCTGGCCTAATTTGCATATTACCCCTCTCCCTCCCCTATCCTATCTAATAATAGACAAATATGCAAATTGACCACACCACGCCCACCATCCAATCAGAGTGAGTATGCAAATTAACCCAAACCAAGATGGCCACAGCCACAGAGAGCAAGGTTTCCTAGGTAACAGAGGAAGCCAAGCTTTCTGCCTGCCCTTGCCAGGCCTAAGCCTCCACTCAAGCTACAAAGTTTCAATTATAGAAGGTAAACAAATTCAAACAAATGGCGGCAGAATGGAGCTTGAGAGAGCAGGCCAGGGTTGCCGCCGGCAACAGGGGAAGCAAAGCTTTCCACACACCCTGGCTGGGCCCACCCCCTTAAGGCAACAAAGTTTCAATTATAACCCCAACACAAATGGCTACCAGCCTCGGAGGGAGCCCCAGGCTTGGCTCTGCTCCAGGCTACAAAGTTTCAATTGTAGAAGGAAAATAAATTCCAGATACCAGGGCCTCCGCTTGGGTTGCCAGGGGGCGTGGCCAGCCTGCAAACCACCACAGGCCCCTCACTCAGGCTGCCCCACGCCCCAAGGGAACCCCACCTGATCCGGGACACCCTTCAGGGCTAACCAGCTGGCCCCCACCCCTGTACCAGGCCTCTATCCTATCTAATAAAAGAGTAATATGCAGATTGATCATTACTGCAACACACAATATAGCTGCCCCCATGTGGTCAAAGATCCTGCCCCCATGTGGACACAAGATGGCCACCACAAGATGGCCAGCAGGAGAGGGCAGTTGGGAGGCACCCGGCCTGCAAGGGAGGGCAGTTGAGAAGGACGAGGCCTGCAAGGGAGGGCAGTTGGAGGTGATCAACCCTGCAGGAGAGGGCAGTTAGGGGTAACCAGGCCGGCAGAGGAGGGAAGTTGGGGTAAACAGGCTGTCAGCAGAGTGGTTAGGGGGTGATCAGGCTGGCAGGCAGAAGCGGTTAGGGGCAATCAGGAAGGCAGGCAGGCAAGCAGTTGGGAGCCAGCAGTCCTGGATTGTGAGAGAGATGCCCGACTGCCCGTTTAGGCCCGATCCAGTGGGATCGGGCCTAAACGGGCAGTCGGGCATCCCTCGAGGGGTCCCAGATTGGAGAGGGTACAGGCTGGGCTGAGGGACAACCCCCCTCCATGCATGAATTTCGTGCACCGGCCCTCTAGTGTATATATATATATATATATATATATATAGAGAGAGAGAGAGAGAGAGAGAGAGAGAGAGAGATCTATATCTATATCTATATCTATATCTATATCTATATCTATATCTATATCTATATCTATATCTATATCTATATCTATATCTATCTATCCTACCTAATAAAAGGGAAGTATGCAAATAACCATTACTCCGCTACGCCCACGATTGGGCCGGCGGGAGGAGCGGGGGGCGGGGACTCATGAGTCCCCGCCCCCCATTCCTCCTGCGGGCCCCAACGGCCGGCGCTGTGGGAGGACCGATGGGGCTGGCGGAAGGCGCCGGTGGCGGAACTCGGGGTGGCCGATTGTGTGGCTGCCGGCACGTTTTCCGCGAGCACCAGTTTTCCTCTGGCCACCCGCTGATCGGAGCGCCTCCCGATCGGAGTGCCTCTCGGGGTGGCTGATCGTGCTGACGGGAGGCGCTCCGATCGGCGGGTGGCCAGAGGAAAACGTGCTGGCGGAAAACTGGTGCCAGCAGCCACGAGGAACTCGGGGTGGCCGATCGCACTGGCAGGAGGCTTTCTGATCGGCCGGTGGCCAGAGGAAAATTGCTGCTGGCGGAAAATTGCTGCTGGCGGAAAACTGGTGCTGGAAGCCAGGTGAAGGAAGGTCTATTGCACGAAAGTTCGTGCAATGGGCTTCTAGTCTATACATATATATATAGACTAGAGGCCCAGTGCATGAAAATTCATGCACTGGAGGGCGGGGGGGTCCCTTAGCCCGGCCTGCCCCCTTTCACAGGACGGGAGCCCTCAGGGGCGGGAGGCAACTCAGCGATCAGGGGAAGGTGACGCCCCCATCACACCTCTGCTGCTGCCACCACCAGTAGTACAAGCCTCAGCCAGCCCTGGTTACCTGAGTCTCGGGCGGCCCTGGGCAGCTGGGCAACTGACATCCGAGGCTTGCCTGCACCTTGGGCCGGCCCTAGGCGGCTGGGCAGCCTCCATCTGAGGCCTGCGCCTCGGGCATCAGCTGGGCAGCTGACATCCAAGGCTTGCCTATGCCTCAGGCTGGCCCTAGGCAGCTGGGGAGCCAACATCCAAGGCTTGCCTGCACCTCGGGCCGGCCCTGGGTGGCTGGGGTGCTGAGGGGACGGGTACTTCAGAGGCAGGCGAGTTGAGAGGCCAGATCCGCCTGGGGGCGGGCCCGGCCATGCCGTGCGCCTTCCGCCCCAGCGGGGCTGAGGGGACTGGGCGCTACCATCTGTGGCTGTGGCCACCGTCATCTTTGAGGGTGTGGCAGTCAATTAGCATATTCCCTCCTTATTAGCTGTGGATTCTGCCATCTTTGTGAGGGTGTGATGGTCAATTAGCATATATCCTCTTTATTAGATAGGATAGATTCTATTGTATGACTATACCACATTTTGCTTATCCATTTGCCAGTTGATGGACATTTGGGTTATTTCATTTTTTTAAAATCTATTATGAATAGTGCTTCCATGAACGTTAGTGAATAGATTTTACTGTGGACATATGTCTTCATTTTTCATGGGAGAATTAGTAGGAGCAGAGTTGTCTGGGCAACATGGGAACTGTGGGCTTAGCCATTTGAGTAACTGCCAAATGACTTTGCACACCAGCTGCACCCTGTCCATCCCCACCAACATCCTCAACAACACTTGTTCTTATTTCTTTTTCAATGTCAGCCATTCTAATGAGTGTGAACTGGCATATCGTTGTGGTATGGTTTGCATTTCTCTAATGACTATTGATGTTGAGCAGCTTTACATGTGCCTTTATTTTTTGAATGAAGAGAACTGACACATTTCCTTGCCAAACATCTTTGACCATGTTTGGGAAGGTGGAGCCAGATATTGTGCTGAGGAGTCAATGGGGAAAGGAAGTGAACATTGCTCTTTCAGGAAGCGCAGGAATAGAGGAAATGTGTGAGGGTGGTTAGTGGCAGCGACTGATCTGGCAGCTTGACTCTCTGTGAACAAACTTGGTGCAAACTTCTTTCTGGAGGAGAACAGACAAAGTCCTGGCCCTGGGCTGTCATCGCTCGGATTGGCAACACGTCTTCAGAGATACACGTCTTGTCCTCTCTGTGCCTGTCAGGTCCAGTTGGCTGGAGGCTCCAGCTGTTGGAAGGCCGGTAGCAGGCAGATTCTTGGCCCGATAGACCACTTTTTAATCACTGTTGTTCTGTAGCCTCTTGATTAATTGTGTGGTCATTACTGATGATCATCATTAGGTTTTTCCATGACACCATGACCCTTTGGTGAGGACTGCAGCCTCCTATTACTATAGATGATAGGGGTGCCTCTAGAATAATGGTTTTTGCAAAGTCTTTTAAAAATTCAATCCTTTCAAAAGGAATTGTGTAAATGAATTCTAAGTCTCTGTGTGTGCTGTTTGTGTGCTGATAAAATTGCAGTTATTTCAAGCTATAGATTCCACTGGAGAAAAGAATATTTCTGGTCTTTCTACAAGTCACTTATAGTCTGGGCCCACAGTATCCAGAACTGCATTCTAAAGTCAGAGTTAGGGATTTTCACTTCAAATTTGTATGACTGAGCTGGAATTATTTGACCTTGGTTAGGTTTCTGGACCACCTATTTGCCCACTCAATGCACCCCTGGTGATTCTGACTCGCCCTGAGGCCACGGCAGTGAAGTGCCCCCTTCTATTGATGCCTTTGGCCCTGGCCTTTTCTTTGCTTACACTCTGCACCTTTGAGCTGTGTTTTCAGGAGATTAATGGAGGAAGCAGAGTGACTTCCTGTCTGAATGGGGACAGGTAATTCCTGTAAGCATCTGGGTTTCTTGGTAGGGCATCCAGACTGTCTTTCTTGGTAGAGCACCTCCTGCACTCTTTGGGAAAATCCCTGCAGCCCTGATATGAAATCTACTCACTGGCCTGGGTTATCACGAAGGAAGTGTGGCCACTTCCTGAGGACCTGAGGCAGCACCCAGTCAGTGGAATGGCTTCTAGACATCAGCCCCTCGAGGGCTGGAACCCTGTCCCATTCACTGCTCCATCCCCAGGGCCTGGTCACAATGCTCAGCATCTGCTTGTAGAACTGATGTAGGAAGCAGCCATGGCAGGTACTGTCCAGCTGGTCTGCACTTGGGCAGAATCAAGGGCATGGTGCCCAGATGACTCTTCAATTAGTCACCAGCTATTTTCTTGTGCCCCTGAGAAAGTATGCAGGGGAGTCCCTTAGAGGGTCCCCTGGGGTCGCACACAGAAACAGCCAAAGCCGGCAGACAGTGTCCTAAACCTGCAGACCAGGAGGGAGCCTCCTAGGCTGGTGCAGTGGAGAAGGTGGTCTGATGCTGGTGGGGCTGCAGGAATGGGGAAGTCTGGATTGTCAGTGTGACGGGGCAAGGCCAGCAGGTGGAGGAGCAGGTCAGTGAAGACAGGAGCCCGCGCCCATCTACAGGGCTGTGGTGATGGCAGACCAGCAGTGCAGAGGATGCGATGGCATGGAGGAACTGACAGCAGTGATCCAATAGTGTCAATGGAATTCAGGCCACCTGGTGTTGGCACTGTGGTGGTGTGGCACGATGAGGGCAGCCCTCTGCCTGCATCAGGGGCTCTTGAATTTGAGCAGCAGCAGAACCACCCTAGGGACTTGTTGAAGCACAGGCTGCTGTCTCCCTTCGCCTGCCTCCAGTGTTACTGACTCAGGAGGTCTGCAGTGGGCCTGAGATTTGCATTTCTCACTTTGCTCCTGTTGCTGCTGAGTTAGAGACCCCACTTTGAAAACCACTGGCCTAGGATGTTCTGTTAAGTGCCAGTAGTTAATGTTCTAGGCCTTTGAGCTACATAGGATTTCTGTCACATCTTCTTAGTCACTTTTCACAACCCTTTTAGCATGTATAAGCCATTCTGGGCTGTTGATGAATGGGCTGGTGGGAGAGTGGGGGTGGCGGATAGGGAGGCAGGGTCTGGTTTACTACCCCTGCAGCTCCCTGCATGATTCATCCTCTGCTGCACAGCTGGCTGACCTCTGCCAAGTGCACCTCCATGTGCCTTTGTATTTTCTTCTCTGAAACATAGTTAATATTAACAGTCCTTATATATGGGGCTCTTTTAAAGGTTCAATGAGATAAGGCACAAAAAACATTTACCATGATGCATAGGACATACCTGGAATTTATTTATTATTTACTATTAGTATTAGTATTAGTATTAGTAGTGGTACTGCCCACTGCTGATGACTGTTGATGGGCGAGGGAAAGATAGGGACAGGAAGACCAACATTGCAGACTCTGAAAGCGAATAGGGCCAAGGCTTTGTTATAGTTTCTCCTTCGGCTGTTTAAGAAACAGAATCCTTTGAGCTGAATACCTGCAGGGTGAGTCCCACAGGAAACCCTTGCTCAGCCTTCCTTTGGGCATACTTAGAAAATGGTGTCAATCATAAGCTGGCTGGTTCTTGGGCCCAGGACTCTGGCCAAAGCGGGTTGGTATCTTAGCCTATCTGTAACTCATATAACTCATTTGCAGCTGCACTTCAGCCCTATTTGCTGTGAAGCTTTGATTTAGGATATTGGCCCAGCCTGTTCGGATACCAGATAGGATCTGGTTGCATTAGTGTTGAAACTATACTTTTATTTTTTTGTAAATTAAAATACAGTGGACATACAGTAGTATATTTGTTTCATGTGTACAGCATGCTGGTTTAACCTTTGTATTCCTCACTATGTGATGAGCAAAGGAAACTATGCCCTTTAACCTCATTTTGCCAGATGTGAATAAAACAGCCACAGGAAAGCAGGCTGTCGTGTGCCCCACACTTCCTGTGCTGAAGTGTGGGAGTGAGAAGTGCGTGCAGCTTTCACCCACGATAGCTAGAACGGAAAGACTACTGGTTATCACCCCTGGCATAGCCTGTGCGCTGGTGCCTGGGAGAGGCCACCGGGTGGCCCCGAGAGAGGCAGCTCATCTCTGGACACTGCTAATGA
The DNA here is from genome assembly GCF_951640355.1 of Cnephaeus nilssonii. Classification (NCBI taxonomy): domain Eukaryota; kingdom Metazoa; phylum Chordata; class Mammalia; order Chiroptera; family Vespertilionidae; genus Cnephaeus; species Cnephaeus nilssonii. The sequence continues at coordinate 77,270,807 of NC_137081.1, read as the reverse complement.
AAGATGGCTATGCCTAAGTAATGTGGGGACTCTTTCCCCTCCCTGTCCCATTACCCCTGAGGGGCATCCACTTTCTTGCTCACCTCTCCGGCTGCATGCTCTGATCCTCTCCAGAGCATACAACAATGACTTTGTAAGCTCACTTTACATATGCACAAAAGTGCTGGGCGGTGATAGGACTCCACCCTCCACTTGGGTTTCTGCTGACATTCAGTGAAATATTCTTCCACTCCTCCCCACCTTGCACAACAGATTTCCTGTTTTGAACTTGATCCAGACTGGAACAGCCCTGCTACACCTGTTAACACACTCAGACGCCTGTTTCCTCCTCCGTATTTGTTCAGCTTTTTGTCGCCTCGCCAGATTTCCCCTCTTAGCTTGCAGATCAAGAACCATAACAGAAGATACCATATGGAACCGGCAAACTAAGAAAAAGGAAGTTCACATTTTAGAGTTAATTTGAGTGAAAACAGGGCTCTGGTTTGTTTTACTATGACCGCTGAGCTAACTTTTCTCCTCCTTCACAGCAGGATGGAAGAGAGGAGAGGAAATCGGCAGACGCAGGAGCCGGAGTGAAACGGCTGAGCCCACCATGAGTCCGGTCCTCCCTTCTGCGCTTTAAGGGCCAGCGGCAGGTGAAGTCGCTAGAGAGCAATGGCTCTCTTCACTCCATGGAAGTTGTCCTCGCAGAAGCTGGGCTTTTTCCTTGTGACTTTTGGCTTTATTTGGGGTATGATGCTCCTGCATTTTACCATCCAGCAGCGGACTCAGCCCGAGAGCAGCTCCATGCTGCGTGAGCAGATCCTGGACCTCAGCAAGAGGTACATCAAGGCGCTGGCGGAGGAAAACAAGAACGTGGTGGACGGGCCGTATGCCGGGGTCATGACTGCTTATGGTAAGTGCTGCGCCTTGGGGGCTGCTCGACCCAGCATGGTTTTGATTCCAAAGGACCCCAGAGGCTCTCAGACTTGGTCTTGTCATGGAGTGAGTGTGTCCCTTGCCTTTGCCTTAGTGGCAGTGAATTGCTCACAGAGGGACACTTTTTAGAAAGTTTAAGCAGTGTCCTTTGGGAGTGTCTCAGCTCTGGTACACACTGACACTCAGCCCTGGGAGCAGTGGGGTAGGCAGTTCCATTCTACTGCTTGTGTTTGCAGCCAGTGCCTCCTCCCTCAACACATTTCTAGATTGCATGATCTCATCTGGGAGTATGTTTAAGAAATGTAGAAAAGTATTCTCATTATCTTTCCCTAAACAAAACTTAATTAGAACTGGTGGATTGAGGTAAGGAGGCTGGGGAGGAGTGGTCCATGGATGCCAAGAAACACAGAACCCTGTGTGCCTCTCCTTGGCCAGTACACAGGACATTAAGGCTGCCTGCGGCTAATAGCTTTAACCTTTGGCTTCTTCAGAGATTATTGCTCTTGTTTCTTGCCCTTGTCACTAAGTGCCCTGCTTGAAAAGAACTCTTTTTGTACTTGTTGCTTTTTTTTTTTTGGCAGATACTGTAAATCCTTTTTGAAATGAGGTTGAGTAAAAACAAAAAACACATACAGAATTTTACTTATTTTTCTTTGGCCAAAAGTTACACTTAATATAGAAAAAGAAAAAGTTGAAAGTCGAGACCAGCAAAAATATAGTAAGAAAAAATAAAATCACCTAAATCTTTGCTAGGAAATAAGCACAATTAACATTTCAGTGCAGATCTTTCTGATACTTTGTATATGCAAATAAAAAAATACAGTATATACAGATATATAGAGACACAAAGTACTTACAAAAGCATAAATACAAAGCAAAATTTGCAAGTGAAATTTGGATCATTGTGTTCTAGAGAAGCCACTTCCCTTGGGTTGACACATTGTTCAGTGACAAGTCTAATCATTGGATGGAGACTTCGGTGGCCTAAACCCTGAGGTAAAATGTAAATGAGATAGGAGATGGGATTGGAAAAGGTTGGTATTCCATCTTGGGACCCAATCATGTGATTCCTGGAAATGTACAGCAATAGGTGGAAGCTGAGTTCAAACACAGAAAATCACGTTCAGCTATATATATTTCTTTTTGAAAGGATCCAGCAAATTTGGTTAGCTTTTACTATTGCATATATATTTTTTTGGTAAGGAGAAAATGGTTGCTTTTAACATATAATGTGGAAATTCTTTTTCATTGCCTATTATTTGATCACACTGTCTGCTTTAAGATTTGGGAGTGTCTGTAGGCATTGGCTCTTAATATGTCTACATAAAATACCACTTTTTCTGATCTGATGGATTAATAAAAGGAGACTCCATTTTGAAAGCCTATGTTGAAAAATAACTAGGTTGTTTTTAGAGGGTGCATTTTTAAATTATTCATTGACTTTGATCTTTTGTAATACAGGGTGAGGCAAAAGTAGGTTTACAGTTCTTCATATGGAAAACAGTACAATAATCTATAATAATAAAAGCATCATATGCAAATTGAACAAATGACTGAACAGCAGAACGACAGTCTGGACGACCACGCTATGACACGCACTGGTGCCAGGCCAGCCAAGGCTGGTGCGAGGCGATTGGTTAGAGGTCCCCACCATCGCCCACAATCGCCCTGCGGAGGGAGGCCCAGGCCAGCCAAGCGATCGCACCCACGCCTGTCATCCGCAGAGGGAAGTGACTGGTGGCTGGGGAGGAGGGGCAGCACTGCACCGATGGCAAGCAGTCCTAGCGGTGGGGGCGGGGCCAGGGCCAGCTGCTGGCAGCTGGAGGACAGCAATCCCTGATAGGCCCTGATTGCTGGCCAGGCCTAGGGACACTACCCATGGGGCCCTGTATTGCAAGAGGGCGCAGACCGGGCTGAGAGACACCCCCCTCCCATGCACAAATTTCATGCACTGGCTGGGCCTCTAGTTAATAAATAATAATACAAATATAAACTCTGGTTTTCTCGTACTCACAACTATAAACCTACTTTTGCCCCATCCTGTATTTCCTATATATATTAAGCAAACCACCAGAAGAAATAAATAAAGCAGATTGTCACCATTGGTACTACCAGTGTGTAATCAGTGTATAACAAGTAAAACACATGCTGTTTTCAAGTTTCTGGTTCAGTGTATTCCATGTTGGGGGAAAGGCGAGTAGTCGTTAGTAATTTCCTTCTTCTGTTTATCTCAGTCTTTCAAATGTTTTCCATGGGAAGGAGGAAGCACATGAATGGTAAACATAGGCTTTCAGTTTCTTCAGTTTTTGTTTCTTGTGACCTGCTAAATATTTCACAGGGTAGGCTTCTGCTACACTCTAAAGCAGTGGTCACCAACTGGTGGTCTGCGGACCACTGGTGGTTCGTGAGGTCCGAAAGGTTGGCAACCGCTGGTCTAAAGGACAGAGATCTGCTCTCAGATTTTCAGCCTCCCAGAGACGTTACTTTTCTTTTTTATTTTTTAAAGAAAGTTACCAACCCCCCAGAGTAGTCTGTTAGAATTTCAAACACCTGACATACTTAACAATCATAGGACTTTGGAGCTCAAAGAAATTTTAGGAATTATTGTTTTCTTCCTCCCTTTACAGATGACCCTTAGCAAAACCCACAAAGAAACAACCACACAGGTGCCATCAACAAGTCTTAACTCACACTGCTGTTTTCTATCATCTAATCAGCTTAACATGTCAATCAAATGGTCTTTGGAGCTGAGTTTCTGGAATTTAATTGGATTGTGCTTGTGTGCTTGAGGCATTGGGATCATCACGTGGTGAGATCCTAAGTCAAGGTTTCTTTCTTAGGCATCAGTGACATTTGGGCTGTATAATTCTTTGTTGTGGGGGGGCTGCTTGTGCATTATGGGATGTTTAGTATCATCCCTGGTGTCTCTACTCACTGGACACTAGTAGCACCTCCCCAGTTGTGACAATAAGAAAAGGTCTCCAGATATAGGGGGTCAAAGTGCCCCCACCCACCTTGGAGAATTGCTGCACTTAGGGTGGGAACAGCAAACACTGTCTGCCAGCATCTTTTCTGGGAGTTCTCAAGTGGATAACTGGTTTTTGTTCTTTAAAACCTGCCAGCCTATCAATCCCTGGGTCCCAGTTCTGGGCACCCAGAGCTGGGATTTAACAAGATGGTATAGTGCACGTCCAGTGCTGGGAAACTGGAGAGCCATCCTGGTGATGGCGTTTCCTCTGCAGTTTGTCTGCACTAGTCATGGACATGTCAGCGGTTGATTGATGTCATATGTCACATAGAGATGCAGAGACTAGAGGATGGTTCAGTGGTTTAGCTGGTGGAGTGGGGGAAAGGAGGTGTGAATCATTGGTTTGCAGTCTCTTTTTCTCCCACAAATGCAGTCCAGGTACAGAGCACTGCCTAGATATCTGCTCTGTAGGAGTGCTGATGCCATGGCTGGGATCTGTCTCTGGTTTGAATGAATCCACTTAATAGAAAAAGAAAAATACCCTTCCTTTTTCTATTCCCACATCGGTATAATCAGAGACTCTCGTAGTATGCTATCAGTTGGTTTTTACTCTTGTGCAGATGTTTGAAAAACAGTAGTAGCTGATACCAGATTGTTATTGATTTATTAGAATCCCTGACTTGAGATCCCAGAGCAGCAGAGTTTGGGTCAAATTCAGACCTCTGCCTGTTGTGCAATTAAGAGTTTATTGAAACACAACCTCTCCCATTTGTTTGAAATAACTGAAAACCATGATAAAACCAGTTTTTATTTCACATAGCATGTAAAACATGCTCACTCCATCCTTCAGTAGTGACCATAGTTCATTCTAAAACACTCATCTGGTTTGGTTTGTCCTTGACTAAACAATTCCTGAGGACTCCCATGGTCTAAGGTATCATTTTCAACCTTTTTCATCTCATTGCACACATAAACTAATTACTAAAGTTCTGTGGCACACTAAAAAATACATTTTTTGCCCATCTGACAAAAAAAAAAAGTATAATGTTGATTCATTCATATCGAGTGGCTATTGTGTTGGCTGGTGTCATTTTTTTTATTTGACAATCTAAGGGGAAAGAGGTCAGTATCCTAACCAAGTAGTCAGGTATTGCATGTTTTAAGAATTCTTGCAGCACACCGGTTGAGAATCTTTGGTCTAAGACATGGGAAGCATCTAGGAATGCAGCACGCCCCTTTTTGATGTGCTGTCTGAATCTGTTTTTGAGCTATACTGTCAGAGCTGAATAGTTGCCACTGAGATGGCAAAGCCTAACATGTTTACTGTCTGATCCTTGGGAAAAAAATCTCAGCCCCTGCTCTGAACAGTCCTGGGGTCAGTCTTTCTGCCTACAGGATATATTTGGTATCCTCCAGACTCTTCATTTTTGCGTTTGAATTCACTAAGACATCTTCACGAGGCACCAGTGCTGCGCTTCTCTGTCCCCTGGAAGTGCCTCTGAGCAGCACATCCAGAGTTGAGTGGTTGGGGGTATGGGCTTGGAGCCAGCCAGTTGGCTTTGCCACATTGCAGCTGTTGGCTGGGGCCCTGGCGGCAGGAACCACTGTGGAGTGGGATGTCACTCCCTGTCTGCCAGGTCAGTCTGAGGTGTGAATGAGGTGCTGCGTGCTGTCAGTTAAGTTTGACTGGGCCTCAATCCACGGAACTTTCAAATAGTACCTCCCTGTCCCCATCCTTTTTTGGTGATTTGAAAAGAGACTTTTGAACTTTTGGGATTTAGTGATTCAAAAGTGGTCCCAGCTGGGACTAGAAGATGTCCCAGCAGTCTATGGAATAGTGGGAGCATTCATTCTCGGGGTGTGGCTGGCATTTCCGTGGGTGGCTCTGTCACTCCTGAGAGGAGCTGGAGCCAGAGCCCTCTGTAGGCCAGCCTCACGGCGTCTGTCCTCCAGGCCAGCAGGCAGGGCCATGCCTGTCCATGACTTCGGTGGATCTGCGTCATGAGTGGTGTCACTCGCCCTTGTCAATGCCGTTCTTGTTTCTGAGGTGAACTGATCTCTTTCTCCGATGGCCTGACCCACATTCTGATCCCCAGTGGTCACCTCTTATCTAACAGGACAGGCCTGGTCCACTTGTGTCTCTCAGTAAATGGAATGGAAACCTGGGGTGATCCACCCACCTGTTAACCCTGCTCTTTATCATCTGCTTGCCTTGCTGTGCTCTGGACTTGTCACCAGCTCAGGGTGAGGTGGATATGCTCCCCCCCCCCCCTGCCCGCCCCCAAGATCCCATTTTCCTGCTCCCCTTAACCTACAGGTCTCCATGCCTGCGCTTCCTGACCTGCCTGCTCTGCCTTACCTCCTGTCTCCTGTTCCCTGCATTTCTTGGGCCTAGACTGCCCACTTGATTGACTCTTATCCATCAAGCCTGGCACTTTGGGGGATGTCTGTGCCATTGGCTGGTGCATGCTAGTGCCCTTGGAGTTTTGTTGCTATAGCTGGAAAGAGCTGGGCAGGTCCCTGTTCTTGTGGAGGCTGTGTTCATATTGGAGGCAGAAATAATAAACAAGACCATATCAGATAGTCAGAAATCCCAAGAATAAAAATGACCCAGGAAATGTGTGTGTGTGTTTTTTTGGTTTTTTTTTTTTTTTTTAGTTTAAAGTGAAAAGTGAGTTTATTAGTGTAGCTGTGAGACAGGGAGGAGGCTACTCCACAGCAGCCTAGATGTGATTTTTTTTTAATGAGTACTTAGGAGCTACTTTGGATGATACGGTCAAAGAAAATCTCTCCCAGGAGGTGACACCAAGGAGCTGCTGGGCAGGATGGGAAGGAGAGGGGTTGAGACAGAGTGGCCAGCAGAAGGCAGCATGTGGGCCTGGCAGAGGCCTGCGTGTGCACTCCATGCAGAACGGGGGCTGCTGCAGCTGGAACAAGTGAGCAGGAGTCTGTTGGCAAGGGCAGCAAACAGGGGGCCATGTGGGCTGTGGATCTCAGTCTGATGGGAAGGGAGGGAGGTGAGGGGGGTGGGAGTTCTTATGGCAGAGCTTGGGCCTATTTTCTACTGTTTCCTCCAGGGGGGTGCAGCGGGTATAGGAGGAAGTAAGTTCTTCTGTTTCCTTGAGGTGGAGTGAGGAGCAGGGTAGGGCTTAGGTTGCTGGTCAGGAGCATGGTGCAGTAGCTGCCTTGAGCCTCAGGTGGCCTTGGTTGGCCTGGAGGTGCCCATTTTCAAGACATTAGCACCATTTTCGGTTGGTTCTGCTCAAAAGCCAAAGGGAAGCCCCCTTGGGAACGTGGGCATGGCTGCCTGAGGTTCCTCCAAAAAGCCCCTGCCCTGAGGTGAAGACCTAGGCCACCTTGTGAGAGTCAGACCAGCACTTCTACATGTTCCATTCCACACCTCCTACCAGAAAGAAGAAAAACTTAAGTTGCATTCCATCAGATAGAGAAGCCTGTACAGGGTTTTCACTGTTTTCCTTTTGCCTCTTCTGCAAGGCTTGTGCAGGGCTTTTTTTGGAGGGCTGGCTCTTGTGGAAACCCGCAGCACCAAGGCAGAGCCTGTGCCCCGAGGGCAATGCCGCTCCAGCCTGGAGCTGCAGGAAAAAGAGCCAGCTGCTCCGTGTGTCTGTGCAGGCAGAGGTTGCTCCGTGGTGGCATGGCTGGTGCAGTTACAGGAAGGGCTTTGTGCTTTAAGAAGCTTGGAACCCAAAAAAGGGCCTCTCTGGGGCTTGGGCCTTTTCCAGCGATGCTGCTGTGGTAGAGGTCAGCCAGCCCAGCATCCCCAGCCAGGCATCCCTGCCCAGCCCAGCATCTCCCCCTCAGTACCCCCAGCCCAACACCCCCTGCTCAGCATCCCCTGTCTAGCATCCCCGCCCTAGGCCAGGATGAGGTCACAAGCACACTAGCCAGTCCCGGAGTGGAGGAGGACCTGGGAGTGTTAGATAGGAGTGTAGTCAGAATGTGGGTCTGGGAGGAGCTAGAGTCTCACTCTTCTATACTCTTTCCCACCTAGACTCCTTCCTCCATGCCACTCCACTTCACACCCTGACTTCAGAAGGGAAAGAGTGTGTGAGGCCCCAAAGCCGGTCTCCTCACTGGCCGGTGGCCCAACTCCTCCTGCCTTGCTCTGTTTTGGTGGTCTTTTTCCGTCAGGACTGTGCCACCCTAAAGAGCTGGCCACCCTTCTGTCTGCCTGGGCAGTGCAGCTCTCTTCCAAGACCGGCTGTGGGGTCTGGCTCAGCATTTTCCTGTTCAAGTCTCTGCGCTGCTCCTCCTCCCCCAACAAGCCTCTCTCCAGAAGGTCTGCCCCTGCTTTCCCTGTTCTCCCTCAGAAGTGGGGCCCAGTCCAGTGCCATCCCTCCACTGAAGCAGGGTTCCCCCTGCTCCATCCTCACTTCTCTCATCACTTAACTACCTAGCATCCCATGTATTGTATTTTGTCATCTCTCTCCCTCACTTAGAATGTAAGCTCACTAACACAGGGATTTTTGTCTTATTTTTCCCCCCAGGGCTGAGCAAGTGCTTGGTGCACAGTAGGAGCCAGGAGTGAATAGCCTCATCCCACCCCCACCCAGGACTCTGTGTACCACACTGTTACAGCTGGGGCTACTTCGCAAGTCAGAGCAATGTTTTCAGTGAGACAGGAAACGAGAAGAGATTCCCTGTGGATTCCATGCCTGGGAGGCTCCAAGTGGCTATTTTGCAGGATCCTGTCATGGGAACCGTTGTTTATGCTGGAAAGCAGTTAGAGAGTGATTATTTATATTATTTATTTATTTTGAATATTTTATTGATTTTAGAGAGAGGAAGAGGTAGAGAGCGAGAAACATTGATGTGAGAGAGAAACATCGGTTGGCTTTCTCCTGTACATGTGCACCCCCCCCTCCCCACCACCAGTGATCAAACCAAAACTCCGGTATGTACCCCGACCAGGAATCAAAACCACCATTCTTCAGTGCACAGTGCATGGGATGACACTCCAATCCACTGAGCCACACCAGCCAGGCAGCCAGGACTAGAGAGTGTGTATATGTGGCTCATGTAAGGGCTCCTTACTAGATGGGTGACCTCGGGCAAGGCATTGATGTTTTGAGAGCTTTCTTCCTCTTCAGTAAAATAGAGGATATAATATCACTTACCTCATAGGGTTGCTATAAGGATTGCTTGTGACAAAGCTAATTAGAGCACTTAGATTAGTAGAGTGTTTGTTACTGTGAGTTATCACTAACGCCTGCACGCACCTGCGTCTGTTACCAGCCAACCAGAACTGCGGGGTAAACCTGACATTGTTGATTCACTTGAGCCTGGGCTTCAGGAACCTCCTTATGTGGCTGCCCTTAGGGGGTGAGGCCCAGCCAGACATGGGAGGAACACTCCGCCCCACAGGAAGACAGGCTTGCCACCCCCTCCGACCCAACAACAGGCTCACCCACCAGAAACTCCTGCGGCTTTGAGAACTGCTTCTGCAGGGTTGAGAACGGCTACTCTGGCCTCCAGAGAGAGGCTGCTGGGCTCCTCGCTGGGCCCCTTTCTAAAGTTGTGTTAGGTCCACAGAGTGACTGGCATTTTAGAAACAGGAGATGTGATTGTTATTGCCTTGTTCAAAAGAGATGGCTTCCTCTGTGGGCCGTGAGATAAGCCGAGTGAGGGGGCATAATAAGGGGCAGTTTCTGGTATGGGTGGTGAGCTAGGAGTAGGCTGTGCTACAGCTGCCCTTTGCTTCCAGGGAAGATGCACTGGAGTTGGGGGGGGCGGTGCGGGGGGGCAGGGTTGGGAACTTGGGCAACAGTGGGCTTGACCTCCTAGAGCCTGAGTCCTTTCCTCTTCTGTAAGAGGGCTAAAGTGCTCGTCCCACTCTGCAGCTGGCTAATTAGGAAAATTGGGAGAATGGCCAAGAACTCCATTCTGGATATTTATAGATTCCATAAAGCACTTGATATCAGAAAGAATAAAAAAGAAAGTACTCTATACCCCCAAACCCAGAAAAGGAGAATAAAAGGAAAAAAAAATACTCCTTACCTCCAAACCCAGATAAATTTTGATTTCCTTCCAGTCCTTTTTTTAAAAAGAATGCAGAGATATGCATGTATGGGTGGATGTTTTTTTAAAAAAATTATTTAAAAATTCATCTTTTTTGTATTTCTTCATGCCATTAGGTATTTTTAATGGCTATACACTTTTCCTTTCTCATCCATCCATTCCATAAGTAGGTATTGAGCTCCTGATATTAATAACTAGTGGCAATAATCAGGTGACAACACAGATTGCTCTCTGCCTTCCTGGAGTTTCCACTCTAGCGATTTATTCCATCTTCTGAAGAAAGGGACATCATGTAATTTAATCTTTTGGCTGGGTGTTTGGTTGGGAAGTTTCCAGCCCTTATCTATAATAAATGACACTGTTCTCTTTTAGAACTACCTCTGCTTTGAATGTCCTTGTACATAATGAATGGAGTGTATTTTGGTCATTACTACAACTGCATTCTCTTTCTCAGGAAAGGTCACTTTAAAACTAATTTAAAAATATATAACTGGTGAAACCTGATATGCCTGGCAGTCGAAGGAAATGAGAGGTTGGGGTTAATTCTTTTATCATTAGCACCTTCCTTTCTCATTAACGCCCTGTCTTTGCTGGGTTCTCTGGAGCCCAAAGTGAAGCAGCTCTGTTGTTCACACTACCTCTCTGGGGCAGCCGGGTTGCAGAGGGATTTTCATTGGGAGCAAGCACTGATGCAAATGATTTTTGGCAGTTCAGGCGAGAGTCCTTGCTCATTATGCTGTGGGTTCTGTGCCAGGGAATCATGGCAGCTGCACCTTGATTCTCAACCAAGGCTGTGCCAGGATCCTGGACATGTGGTTTCTGTAGATTCTCTCCGAGTGCCCTAGGCATGGGGCTTGGCTCCACAGGTAAGCCTGAGGGACAGCAGGCTGGAGGACCACTGCCTTAGAAACATGCTCCACGGTGTGGGGTAGGACAGCATGGAGGCCCCAAGCACAGGCTTTCTTGATCATCCCTCAAGTATTGATTGACTTAATGATCTTGGAAGTCAGGCCCCACCACCCATTTTCACAGCTTTAGCTAATAGACCTATAAACCTTTTCCACTCGCAAGGCCCCTCTTTCCACTGAGGTCCTGTCTCCTTGGGCTCCAGCTGTGGAGGAGAGTGTAGCCGGCAGTGGTATCCCCTTGGCTGTCCTGCTCAAGGACGCGGCAGCATCTTCCAGCCCCTTCTGCCCCCCTCTTCCCCCGGCCCAATGTCTTGGCTTCTTGGAAGGGAAGATGTACAGAAGCCACCAGAGCACCTGTTCTGAGGTAGTGTTCATCCCACCCTTTGGAGCAGAATAGAAAACAAAGCTCACTTTACTGAGAGGGACATTTTCAATGTTTTTCAACTACTTTGATCTCATCTTTGTCATGTACAGTAATTTTTAGAAAGACAGTATTTTGTTAGTAATGTTGGGATTAAATTTTTATTGCTAAGGCTTTGAAACAAACAAAATTTTAAAAGCTTGTCAGCAATTGAAAATTGTAATCCTGCTGAGGACACATTTTACTGTTATAATAACTGTAAAACATAGTGATAAATATAAAAAGTACCATACAGAAATTAGGAGGAATATTTTCATCCTCATTTCTTTTTTTTTTTTTCTTTTTTTTTTTTTTTTTTAATTTCTTTATTGATTAAGGTGTCACATATTTGTCCTCATCCCCCCATTCCCATCCCACACCCCTCCCCTTGGATGCCCCAACCCTCTGTTGAACTTAAGCATTGGTTAGGCTCATATGCATGCACACAAGACCTTTGGTTGATCTCTCCCCCCTCCCCCCACCCTCCCCTATCCTCCCTCTGAGGCCCGATAGTCCGATCGATGCCTCCTTGTTTCTGGTTCTGTTCTTGTTCATCAGTCTATGTTGTTCATCATTTCCCCTAGATGAGCGAAATCATGTGTCACTATAGATATACTTATAAGAATTGAATGTGCGACGAGCAATAATAGTTATGCTGACAGGCAAATGAATCAGTCTGTAGTGAGTTTCTTTCTGGACCAACAGTTCTTTTGAGACCCAATATCAATGTCCACCGGTTCCCTATGAGTACATGTCGGCACTGACCCCTCAGCTCTGGATGGTGGACAAATGGTGGTAATGCAGGTCCGACTCCCTCTGGTTTGGTCTCGGCTGGACCCAGGGGCACTGCTTCACCCGGATCCAGGGGCCCGCGGCCTCGCCCGGACCCGGGGCCCAGGGCTCACCCGGATCCAGGGGCCCGCGGCCTCGCCCGGACCCGGGGCCCAGGGCTCACCCGGCTCCAGGGGCCCGCGGCCTCGCCCCGACCCGGGGCCCAGGGCTCACCCGGCTCCAGGGGCCCGCGGCCTCGCCCCGACCCGGGGCCCAGGGCTCACCCGGCTCCAGGGGCCCGCGGCCTCGCCCCGACCCGGGGCCCAGGGCTCACCCGGCTCCAGGGGCCCGCGGCCTCGCCCCGACCCGGGGCCCAGGGCTCACCCGGCTCCCGGGGCCCGCGGCCTCGCCCCGACCCGGGGCCCAGGGCTCACCCGGCTCCAGGGGCCCGCGGCCTCGCCCCGACCCGGGGCCCAGGGCTCACCCGGCTCCAGGGGCCCGCGGCCTCGCCCCGACCCGGGGCCCAGGGCTCACCCGGCTCCAGGGGCCCGCGGCCTCGCCCGGACCCGGGGCCCAGGGCTCACCCGGCTCCAGGGGCCCGCGGCCTCGCCCGGACCCGGGGCCCAGGGCTCACCCGGCTCCAGGGGCCCGCGGCCTCGCCCCGACCCGGGGCCCAGGGCTCACCCGGCTCCAGGGGCCCGCGGCCTCGCCCGGACCCGGGGCCCAGGGCTCACCCGGCTCCAGGGGCCCGCGGCCTCGCCCGGACCCGGGGCCCAGGGCTCACCCGGCTCCAGGGGCCCGCGGCCTCGCCCGGACCCGGGGCCCAGGGCTCACCCGGCTCCAGGGGCCCGCGGCCTCGCCCCGACCCGGGGCCCAGGGCTCACCCGGCTCCAGGGGCCCGCGGCCTCGCCCCGACCCGGGGCCCAGGGCTCACCCGGCTCCAGGGGCCCGCGGCCTCGCCCCGACCCGGGGCCCAGGGCTCACCCGGCTCCAGGGGCCCGCGGCCTCGCCCCGACCCGGGGCCCAGGGCTCACCCGGCTCCAGGGGCCCGCGGCCTCGCCCCGACCCGGGGCCCAGGGCTCACCCGGCTCCAGGGGCCCGCGGCCTCGCCCCGACCCGGGGCCCAGGGCTCGCCCGGACCCGGGGCCCAGGGCTCACCCGGCTCCAGGGGCCCGCGGCCTCGCCCGGACCCGGGGCTCAGGGCTCACCCGGCTCCAGGGGCCCAGGGCTCACCCGGCTCCAGGGGCCCAGGGCTCACCCGGCTCCAGGGGCCCGCGGCCTCGCCCGGACCCGGGGCCCAGGGCTCACCCGGCTCCAGGGGCCCGCGGCCTCGCCCGGACCCGGGGCCCAGGGCTCACCCGGCTCCAGGGGCCTCATTTCTTTATTAAACTCTATAGAAATTATTCTTGGGTGTATAGTCTTACTGGATAAGTGGGTTATCATGAAGACTAAAATTCAAACAAAAACCCCTCTGGCATCAGTTTAAAATTGCAATAAAACTCTTTTAACAGTTTTTGTAGTTTTAGCTGTAAAATACAAAGGTGAGAAATCATTGCACCACCTAGAAAGGTATAATTTGTATAGCTTCATTTCTGGGAAAATTGTTTGTTTACTTGTTGGTTCATTCATTCATGCACACACTTACTGAACACTGTAATGCGCCAGGCTCAGTGCCAGTTGGTGAGGATGCAGAGATGGGGTTGGCACCGCTTGGCCCTGGTGTGTTCTGTTGGTAGTGTCTTTTGTCTCGTGTTGGACTGCCTTAAATAGTGACTCAAATAGCTGTTTGAAATGAAAGTGAAGTTTTTTTCCTTTCATATTGGGAGAGAAAAAATGCTTACCCTGGTGACATGCCTAGAGTCCAAAGTTCTTGATAGTGTTATATTTCATTTTCATTTAAGGCATAAGGTATGGAAAGGCAGATTTTAAATTATTTTTAGTGTTGGATTTGCTTAAAAAACAGTGGCATCAGCAATTGTTGAGGGCTGTGATGTATTGTGGCTGAAGCCCAAAGGTTAATCCCTGGCGAGTGTGTTCTGGAGCAGCAGGTCAGAGTTGCTTCCGGCCGGAAGGTGCGTGGTGGCTTTTTAGGGGTAGTGTCGCATGGTAGATAGGAGCCTGGACCTGGATCCGTTTTGTGGGTATGAGCCGTGGGTCTGCAGTCACCTGGAGCAAACTACTTACTCTCCCTGAGTTGTGGTTTATTCGTATATAAAACGGGAGTGGGAACCATAGTACATTCATCATACTGTCTGGGTGGAATCAAGAGTTAGTTCCTGAGGGGTGCAGCTGACAGAGGAGCTCAGTAAGTGGTGGTGGTCGCAGAGGGATCCCAGTGGTTAGTAGTATTGGGGTTACATTTCTCATCATCACAAATTCCCTCATGTATACCATGTCAGAGTCCATGACTGCTAGGGGAGGTCAATACGAAATAGGTCGCACTTGTTGGTGGACTGACTGTATTTTAAGAATTGAGGAAGAATAACTTCTTAGTGCTCAAGTGACAACTTCATATCCTACCTCAGATGTGCTCCACTGATAACTGTGGGTTAGGGATTCTGTCTGTAGTACTGTTGCCTTTTGATGATATAAAAGGTTACCAGCCCTTGAGTGTTGTCAGCTCTCATAGGAGGAGGGACGGCCTCCGTCTTGGCACTTCCCGTGGTATCTGCAGCAATGTCTCTGGTGCCCCACTGAACAGCAATCAGCGGATGCAGGTGTAGTGGGTGGCTTTTCCTATTTCCATTCACGTTCCCATACCCGTCAGTCAGACTTCTCTCTTAGTGTCTCCACAAAAGGAGAGGCAGTGGTTAAAAAAGGGTGGATTTGCCTAATTCAGTGGTTCTCAAATGGGGGAAATGTTACTCCCCATGGGACTTGGGCAATGTCTGGAGACATTTTTGGTTGTCATAGTGGAGGTATTGCTACCATCATTTAATGGCTAGAGCCTAGGGATGCTGCCAAACACCCCACAAATCACAGGATAGCTCCACACAACAAAGAATGACCTGGCCCAAAGTGTCAGTCAGTAAAGCTGAAGCTATGAAACCCTGAGTTACCCCAAATGAACTAGCAGGTAATAGTTAAATGCCATTTTACACAGGGACTCCCTGGCTGGCAGTACATGTAAAAGGCTGGAGATGGAGGAGCTAGATGTCTTTTGTCTGAGGAGTGGTCTCCTTGTACTGGGGCTCAGCCATCTCTTCGTGGCACGGCAGCCCTTATCTATGTGGCTGGTCTCTGGCAGTCCTCAGAACCTTAGAGAACCCGTGCCTGCCTTAGGTCAGCATAAGAGCAGAGCTGGTGGCTGACGGCCACTGGCCGTGCCAGCTCATGACATGCCTGGTACAGACTGAGTCATGCAGACTGGGACTGCAGCCCCGGAGGAGAGCCATCTGAGATTCTGGATAGTGGTAAAGCTTCACATCACCCACGGGGAGGTTTCTTCAGGAAGCATATTCCAGAGGATGGTTTTATTTTTTATTTACATATTTAGCAGGCACTTATGTAGTGCCTTTTATCTGCCAGGAAGTTTTAAAATCCTATCTAATAAAGAGGGAATATGTTAATTGTCCCTCCCACCATCACAAAGATGGTGGCACCCACAGCCAATAAGGAGGGAATATGGTAATTGACTGCCCAGCCCTCAAAGATGGTGGTGCCCACAGCCATTAAGGAGGGAATATGCTAATTGACTGCTCCGTCCTCAAAGATGGCATTGCCCACAGCCAATAAGGAGGTAATATGCTAATTGACTGCTCCGCTCTCAAAGATGGCAGTGGGCGCTGCCAATAAGGAGGGAATAGGCTAATTGACTGTCACGCCCTCAAAGATGGCGGTGCTCAGAGCCACAAGATGGCGGCGCCCAGTCCCCTCAGCCCTGCCGGGGCGGCAGGTGCACAGCAAGGCTGGGCCCGCCCTGCGCGCCTGCCTCCAGAGTCCCCCAGTCCCCTCAGCCTCCCAGCCACCCAGGGCCAGCCAAACTTGCGCTGCCGGCAGTGGCAGCAGCAGAGGTGTGATGGGGTGTCGCCTTCTCCTGATCGCCAGGTTGCCTCCTGCCCCTGAGGGCTCCCAGACTGTGAGAGGGGGCAGGCCAGACTGAGGGCCCTCCCCTCCAGTGCATGAATTTTCATGCACCGGGCCTTTAGTATTTTATAAGTGTTACCTCATTAGACCTTCATAACTACTTTAAGAGGCAGGGTTATTATTATCATTCTTTTACAGGTAAGGAAACAGGAGTGGAGAGCAAGGACTCAAACCTAGGAAGTTTGACTCCAAAGAGTGGGCCCTTAACCACTCTACCAGGGGTGGGGAACCTTTTTTCTGCCCAGGGCCATTTGGGTATTTATAACATCATTCGTGGGCCATATACAATTATCAATTTAAAAATTTGCCTGCTGTATTTGGTCAAACATTTACTTAACTCACCTCTAATGCTTGTCAGGGCCAGACCAAATGATTTCGTGGGCCTCATATGGTTTGTGGGCCAGACATTCCCCACCCTTGCACTATGCTAAAGATGAAAGACACTGAATTTCACACTCGTTTTTTTTTCTCTACCTTGGCTCTTGACTCCCGACTGGTCCCATTGAGGCATCGGGGAATTAGGCAGATCCGAGTTATCTCTGTAACCACAAACATGTTACTTCATATCTGTGAAACTCAGTTTTCCCATCTGTAAAATGAAGTCATACCTGTCTCATGGAGAATATGGACATATCATGGGATTTCATATATATATATATATATATATATATATATATATATATATATATATATACACACACACACACACACACACACACACACACACACGTGCATGGCACATGGTAGGCCTTCAGAAAACATTAGTTCTCTTCTGCCCTTCTTTCTTACAATCAAATTTTTGGCCCTATTGCTCTAATGCCATGGACAGGTTATTGCCTGCAGGTAATAGACATACTGCAAAAGGCAAAAATTAAGCCTGGTCAGATATTTGTTAGAATTAATGAACGAACAGACTGCTATGATCTTACCATTGTGAAGAAGTCTGATGTTTGGTGTTGGGAGAGGTGGGGAGGATGAGATGGTCCCAAGCACATCAACCAGACTTTCAGAATCAAGGCAGGGGCTCTGTTTCTGTTTGTAGTTTTTTGTCAGCTCCTGTGATGTCGTCTGTGAACCACTGAGTACACAGACTTCCATACTAATTGCATATCTGTGCCTGTGTTTTGATGAGTTTCTCTGCTGGCCTGGCAGAAGGGGGGCCACCTGAGTGCTTCTGGGCCAAGGCTGGTAGGCCATGCCTGGTGTTGGTGAGTTAACCAGGCGTGTGTTTTCTTTCCAGGCAGATCAGAGCACCTGCTCAGAGTGAGTTTGCTCTGTTCCCAGCATAGTGGAAGGTAGCAGCTTCCCATTTGTCTGCGTTCAGGACTTCACCACATCTGCACCCACACTGTTCCTGTTCCACTGGCACACTCCCAGTTCATAAATGAGTCTGGATTCTGTCCACATGGGTGGGCATTCTGTTGTCCTTCTGCCTTTTCCACATGTAAAAGTCAGCATATCTTTCTTTGATTATGAGTTTCCAGAGGAGAAGGGCTAAATTCATCTCTGTGTGTATGTGGAAAACCTCATATACCAGCTCACCGAATGTTGATATGTGCCAGGATGACATGTCTGGAGGGAAGTGTACTACTCTACCCACAGTCATATGTGTAAGAAAGGGAGTCAGCACTTACATGGAAGTGCCATGAAGGAATATCCCTAACATCTAAGGCAGTGCCTGGCACCCAGGAGTTGTGTGATAGATAGTTCTTGAATGAGTGAATGCCTCTGGTCTTGAAGTATTTTCTTAAATCTGTATGCCTAGAAATCCAGGAACTGTGGCTTTTATTGTTACCATATGTAACCAACCGAAAGAGAGACTGCAAAAAACTTGGGATATACTGCAGTATAGGACACTAAAATAACACCAAACTTGATCCAAAACTACTTCAGGACCTGGCTGCCCTTGGGGATAGTCATTCGTGCTATAAGGAGGAGGAATTTCACAGAGTGCTTTGGTAGAATGCTAATAAGGAGTTTTCTCCATCAGCCCAGTGGCTAGAAAGAATTTATGTCATTTATTGCCCAACTTGGGTCCCAGAACAGACTACGTTGTTTTGTGCTTTCTGGACACTTGAAGACGGCCCTGTCATCTTTAAGATACGGTATGGTAGGACAGGCCTTGGGCAGTAGTGTTTGACTCTGCCACTTCTTTTCTTTTTTGTTAATCCTCACTTGATATTTTTCCATTGATTTTTAGAGAGGGGAAGAGAGGGAGAGAGACACACACACATACATAGATATGAGAGAGATACATCAATTGGTTGCCTTTCACACATGCCCCAACCAGGCCCAGGGATTAGCCTCAACCGAGGTACATGCCCTTGACCGAAATTGAACCTGGGACCCTTCAGTCCAAGGGCCAACGCTCTATCCACTGAGCAACACTGGCCAGGCCACTTTTCCTTCTTAATGTCAGAGAGAGGAAGAGAGAGCAGGTGCTGAGCATCTATGTAGTGACCAAAGAATTTTTAAACTGTGCATTTTATTTTACAGATCTGAAGAAAACTCTCGCTGTGTTGTTGGATAATATTTTGCAGCGCATTGGCAAGTTAGAGTCAAAGGTGGACACCCTTGTCATCAATGGCACAGGAACAAATTCAACCAACTCCACCACAGCTGTTCCCAGCTTGGTAGCACTTGAGAAAATTAATGTGGCAGGTAAGAAGGGCGATTCTATATCCTGGCATGGGTCAGACCTTGATTTGAACTGGGAAAAGAATAAAGAAGCACAGTGGTTCTTTTCCATATAAGATAAATCCCATAAACTTGGTATGGCCCTTGTAAAGCTGAGTTTAAATTTATTTTTGAATAACAGATGTTAAAATGCTTTTATAGTCTCATCATAATGTGTGATGTCTGGAGGTTCCTATGACATATTTCACATAATAAGCTCCTAGAATTCACTTTTAATGAAAAGATTCATATCATGGATAAATGAAATGTAGAGGTTATCTGGGAAGCACGTGCCAGTTAGAGGGCCTTCCTCCTCCCCATTTTCATCAGACAATTTCAAAAGTCTATTACATATGATAGATTCCCTCCTCCTTGTTGTTAAAGAAGAGCCACCATTGTAGAAAATGCCTCTGGTGTGCATATGGAGAAATAAATTCTGGAAAATGGATGTAGAAAATACCGTAATGGCGCCTACCTGATCTTGGGCTGATTCTGTAGCCACTCATGGATGCCACCGTGCAGTTCCCACTGGGGTTCATTGTGTCTGGCCCCTTCTTGAGACTGGAATCTTGCATGAGAGAAGAGAAGTGGGTTAACCACAAAA
The DNA here is from genome assembly GCF_951640355.1 of Cnephaeus nilssonii. NCBI lineage: Eukaryota > Metazoa > Chordata > Mammalia > Chiroptera > Vespertilionidae > Cnephaeus > Cnephaeus nilssonii. Next base: position 77,251,437 of record NC_137081.1, on the reverse strand, counting down.
TTCAAATCAAACCCAGCCTGTATTGTCCGTAGCTCATGTTGGACCCCTATTGCTGCCCTGGGGTTGGCCTCTGGGGCTCTGTGGTTGAGCCAGGATTTGCTCTTGTTAGGGTGACACCATCCTTTCCTAGGGACTAGGAACAAAGAAAGGAGCTGGAAGGTTAACATCAGGTGCTTTGGGTGAATGGTGTGAATACCCATTCACTACTCCTGGTGGGTGGTATCCAAACCCTAGTTAGCGGATAAAATAAGTAGCTGGGCTACTTTTGAAAATCAGTTTAGCACACTCGTTGGCTTGTTTCTCACTTCCCCTTATAGAAATTCCCAGGCTTAATTGGGAGAGATTCCTTTTCTTTCCCACCTCCAGTGTCAAAACATTTAATTGTTTCACATTGTACAAGGTTGTTGTATTACCTGTTTGTTATGTTCTTTGCCCTTTCACAAGTTTTAAATTGCAGACTTTATTTCTAATAATCCAAAGTATCCAACCAAACAGAGGTATTAAAAATAACTTTTAATTACAACACAGAGGCAGTGTCATCTAGGCCATAAATCCTATCTTCCCTGCAGTTTCCAACAGCTTCTGTAATTAGACAAGAAAACCTCCCACTGTGTTGAGCTGCTTATTAATAAACAGCACCCATGCCTCTCCAGGCTCCATTCCTCCATCCCCTCCCCATTAGGAAAGGCTATAGGAAAGCTTCCATCTGATTTCATGGCAGCTCTACCTTCCCACAGTTCTGGAGGTGGGCAGGGTGGGGTGTGCTGCCGTTGACTGCTGCCTCCCACTGCCTCTGTCTGCAGGAACTGTGTATACATGTCTGCTGTCATTCTCTCTCCTGATCAGGGATCTTGCTGCCTCTGGCGGTCCTGTTTTTGAGGCAGGCTCTCAGAGAGACTTCTTCTGGGCCCCAGCCCCAGAGTAGAGAATGGTGGGTAGACCTCCAGCAGTGACATGGGAAGGAGTTGGTGGCTACTTCTTCCCTGCCCTGAGTATTGAGCTAGTTTACTCAGTTATCAGCTATCTCTCGAGCATAGTCCCTAAGCCATTGGCTCTGTGGGGGGCTCCTTTAGCAATACCACCGGTCCCCTGTTTTTATTAACATTTAAAGAACCAAAGAGTTTTTTTCCTTTGGGGAAAATGGGAGAAAATTTAGTTATGCCTTTAATAACTTCATTCTAGCTCCTTTGTGTGTGTGTGTGTGTGTGTGTGTGTGTGTGTGTGTGTGTGTCGATACCTTTAAGATTTTTACTGGGCAATTAGGAAAATAATACTCAGGCATAAAATAACACAAACTGTGGTTACTGTAAGTGGGGGTCAGTTTGGAAGGCTTCTCACAGGAAGGTAAGTTTTAAAGGCAGGTAAAATTGAGATATTGGGGCCTCATGGAGGAGAAACAGACTAGAAATGGGCTGTGACTCAGAAAGAAACTTGGAAGGAAAGAGAGGAAACTAACATGGAGCAACCACCCACTAATACCAGTTATTGTTCCTGGCTCTTGGAGCCAAAATATATATATTTAAAGAGCCAGGGTCCATAACGTCCAAAACGACCAAACGGATGACGGAACACCGGAAGTCAGTCCTGCAGTCAGTGCTGGGTCGCTGTGGCCACACAACACTGACTGCCATGCTTCGGGCATTGCAGCGACCCAGCACTGACTGCCGAGGGGGCTGCGGATAAGGCCCAGAGAGAGAAGCAGGGTCTGATCTGCAGCCCCTGTGGCAGTCAGTGCTGGGTCGGTGCCGCGGAAGTCAGTCCTGCATTCAGTGCTGGGTCACCACAGCGATCTAGCACTGACTGCCCCGCTGCAGGTGCGGCAACCCAGCACTGACTGCTGAGGAGGCTGTGGATCAGGCCCCGAGAGAGGCCCAGAGAGGGAAGCATGGTCTGATCCGAAGCCTCTGTGGCAGCTGCTGATGAGCCCCACCTCTCCTATCAGGCCCGGAGATAGGCCCGGTGACATATTGACTGGCATAGAAACTGACCAATCAGAAACAAATCTGGGTGAACTGCGAGGAGCCAATGGCTGCCTAGGAGGCGGAGCTTTTGATGCTGACTGGTATAGAAATCAACCAATCAGAACCTAATCTGGGTGAACTGCAAAGGCAGAACCTAAGATGGGGGCTGAGGAGGGGTTTTAAGGGCAATAGCTGTTTGGTGTAAGGTGTAAGAAAGCGGTTCAATTTTTTAATGACCGGTTTGGCAGTATAGTGCATATGGCTGGCTATCAGTCCAGATATAGGGATTATGTATTTTTGTCTGCCAAGAGCATCTCCTCCTGCTGAAAAAGGTTCCCCTCCCCCCATTTAAGCAAGCCTATCCTATATAATTTATCTATACTAATAAAAGGGTAATATGCTAATTAGACCAGGTCGACTGGTCATCTTCTGGATGTCCGACTTCCTTCCGGACAAAGCCATGGTGGTGGGGGCCGAGGCAGAGGCAGAGGCAGTTAGGGGTGATCAGGCTGGCAGGGGAGAGCACTTGGGGGTGAGATCAGGCCTGCAGGGGAGGACAGTTGGGGGCGAGATCAGGCCAGCAGGGGAGGGTAATTAGGGGCAATCAGGCTGGCAGAAGCAGTTAGGGGAGATCGGCCGGCAGGGGAGGGCAGTTAGGGGCAATCAGGCAGGCAGGCAGAGGCAGTTAGGGGTGATTAGGCAGGCAGGCAGGTGAGTGGTTAGGAGCCAATGGTCCCAGATTGCGGGAGGGATGTCCGATTGGAGAGGGTGCAGGCTGGGCTGAGGGAACCCCCCCCCCCCCCCCCGTGCACAAATTTCGTGCACCGGGCCACTAGTCCTATCTAATAAAACAGTAATATGCAAATTGACCGCACCTTCGCTACACCCATAAGCCACGCCCACCGGCCACGCCCACCGGCCAACCAGGAGCAAATATACACGTTAAACCAGCAAAGATGGCGGGGGGAAAGGGCAGCACCCATGTCAGTGAGATCCAAGCCATGATGGTGGACCAGGGCAGGCGGCGTGGGTTAAGGCCGGCAGCCGCCTGCCCAGGTCCGCCATCACCAATCACGGACCTGGGCAGGCGGCGTGGGTTCACGCCCGCTGCCGCCTGCCCAGGTCCGCCATCACCGATCGCGGACCAGGGCAGGCGGCGTGGGTTAAGGCCGGCAGCCGCCTGCCCAGGTCCGCCATCCCCGATCGCGGACCAGGGCAGGCGGCGTGGGTTCACGCCCGCTGCCGCCTGCCCAGGTCCGCCATCCCCGATCGCGGACCTGGGCAGGCGGCGTGGGTTAAGGCCGGCAGCCGCCTGCCCAGGTCCGCCATCCCCGATCGCGGACCTGGGCAGGCGGCGTGGGTTCACGCCCGCTGCCGCCTGCCCAGGTCCGCCATCACCGATCGCGGACCAGGGCAGGCGGCGTGGGTTAAGGCCGGCAGCCGGCTGCCCAGGTCCACGATCACAGATCACGGACCAGGACAGCTGCCTGCCCAGGTCCATCACTGATCTCAGAGCTGGGCAGGCAGCGTGGGTTAAGGCCTGCAGCCGCCTGCCCAGGTCCATGATGAGGGATCACGGACCAGGGAAGGCGGCGAGGGTTAGCGCCCGTAGCTGCCTGCCCAGGTCCGCCATCACCGATCTCGGACGAGGGCAGGCAGCTTGGGTTAGCGCCCACAGCCGCCTGACCAGGTCCTGGATAAGGGCTTCGAGTCAGCCATTGCCAGTGGCAGCTGATTTAAAGCCCCTATCAGGGATCATGGACCAGGTCAGGCAGCGTGGGTTAAAGCCCACAGCCGGCTGCCTAGGTCCGTGATCACCGATCTCAGAGCAGGGCAGGCAGCGTGGGTTAAAGCCTGCAGCAGGCTGCCCAGGTCCACGATCATGGATCACAGACCATGGCAGGCGTCATGGGTTAGCACCGGCAGAGGCCTGCCCAGGTACCGGATCATGGATCCAGGTGGCGTGGGTTAGCACCCACAGCCGCCTGACCAAGTCCCCGATAGGGACTTGGAGTCTAGCATAAGGAAAAGAATAGTCAGCAAAAGCAGGAGACAAGGTTTCATAAGTTCTCCCCCAGGTCACCACTGTTCTCTTATACATTTTAAGTATCCCAGACTTTGCATGATGGGATTTGATTTGAATTATGCCTGATAGAGATTTCATGACATGAATTGTAGGCTCATTCTTTCTTTTTGTGGTTGCCTGACTGAGAAAGGCCTTGGAATGAGAGAAGGCACTTTTATTTTCCTTTTTCATTCTTTAGAGGCTGAGGAATTACAGTTATATGAAGAAGTTAGTGAGAGAATGAAAGTCTCATGCTGTATTATTCTGTAAGTTTTATCATGTGGACTATCAAAAACTTGGTGGGATCCTTTTCAAGAGGTGTTACAAAAATTATGTTGAAATTAACATTCAAGAGTAAAAGGAGAGAAGTGAGTGGTGGGTAAAGGAAAGAACTTTGTCCTAGAAACCAAATAGAAGCCACATAAACCTTCAGATTCTTACTCATTGTGCTTTGGAGGTATCCTATCTAATGAAAGAGTAATATACAGATTGATCATCACTGCAACACACAATATAGCTGCCCCCATGTGGTCAAAGATCCTGCCCCCATGTGGACACAAGATGGCCACCACAAGATGGCCAGAAGGAGAGGGCAGTTGGGAGGCACCCAGCCTGCAAGGGAGGGCAGTTGAGAAGGACTAGGCCTGCAAGGGAGGGCAGTTGGAGGTGATCAACCCTGCAGGAGAGGGCAGTTAGGGGTGACCAGGCCGGCAGAGGAGGGAAGTTGGGGGCAAACAGGCTGGCAGCAGAGTGGTTAGGGGCAATCAGGAAGGCAGGCAGGCAAGCAGTTGGGAGCCAGCAGTCCTGGATTGTGAGAGGGATGTTCGACTGCCCGTTTAGGCCCGATCCCATCGGGCCTAAACGGGCAGTCGGACATCCCTTGAGGGGTCCCATATTGGAGAGGGTACAGGCTGGGCTGAGGGACAACCCCCCTCCGTGCACGAATTTCGTGCACCGGGCCTCTAGTTTATATAATAACAGCCTAAGCTACCATTATGGAGAACGACCAGAACGACCGGTCGCTATGATGCACACTTTGACCACCAGGGGCAGACACTCAATGCAGGAGCTGCCCCCTGGTGGTCAGTGCACTCCCACGGGGGCACGGCCGCTCATCCAGAAACCGGCTCACAGCTGGTGAGTGCAGCATCGGTGGCGGGAGCCTCTCCCACCTCCACAGAAGCACTAAGGAGTAGCGAGCCAAGCGGTAAGTTGTGAGCAGGCAGGCAGTAAGGAGCGAGGGATCCCAGATTGTGAGAGGGATGCAAGAGGGCACTGGCCGGGCTGAGGGACCCCCCCCCCAACCCCCAGAGCATGAATTTCATGCACCGTGCCTCTAGTTCTATCTAATAAAGAGGGAATATGCTAATTAACCCTCATGCCATCACAAAAGATGGCGGCGCCCACAGCAAATAAGGAGGAGATATACTAATTGACTGCCTGCCCTCAAAGATGGCAGTGCCCACTGCCAATAAGGAGAGAATATGCTAATTGACTGTCCCACCCTCAAATATGGCGACACCCACAGCCAATAAGGAGGGAATATGCTAATTAACTGCTTCACCCTCAAAGATGGCAGTGCCCACAGCCACGTGCCTGCCTCCAGATTCCCCCAGTCCCCTCAGTCCCCTAGCTGCCTAGGGCCGGCCCGAGGCGCAGGCAAGCCTCGGATGATGGCTGCCCAGCTGCCCAGGGCTGGCCTGAGGTGCAGGCAAGCCTTGGATGGTGGCTTCTCAGCTGATGCCTAAGGCGCAGGCAAGCCTCAGATGGCGGCTGCCTGGCTGCCCAGGGCCAGCCCAAGGCACAGGTAAGCCTCAGATGCAGATGGTGGCTGCTCAGCCACCCAGGGCCGCCCCAGGTTCAGGTAACTAGGGCCGGCCAAGGCTTGTGCTGCTCCTTACTGCTCGCCTTCCCCTGATCGCTGGGTCGCCTCCCGCCCCTGAGGGCTCTTGGACTGTGAGAGGGCTAGGCCGGGCTGAGGGACCCCCCTTCCAGTGCATGAATTTTCATTCACCAGGCCTCTAGTATTAAGTATAATCTTCTCAGCATCTCTGAGAAGTAAGTGGTTTCACAGGCTTCAGTGAGTTAAGTATTTGGGAGAGGGGACCTTTGGTACTGGAATCCTCTGAGCTCAGCATAAGGCCGCCTAGTGCCACAGAGAGAAGACAGAGTGTGTGCTGTATCTCTTGCTTCTCTTTGTAAATCATTGCAAATGGATGAGTCTGGGGAAATGTGCTATCGTTTGCTTTGAGGTTTCTAAAGAGCTGACAGTACAGCCTGTTTAATAAGGATTTTTTTTTTTTTTTTTGGTCTGGGTGTCTATTCCTTGATTGACCTATGTATTTTTTTAAAAAAGAAGAAGCTCGCCCCTCTGCCTGTGTGTGTGCGCAAATGCATCCCTTCCCTAGGCTCTGCCTTGGCCACAGTGGACATAGATGTGAAATAAAGAATAAAGGAACTTTCCTTTATTTCCTCCAGAAATAAATATCTTTTCAAATAACCAACATATGTTTACTTGTCATGTCTATGGATTAGGGTATGAAAAAGAAGAATAAGGACTTAAGTTCATAATCCTAGTTCATTATCAATCCCCCATTGCTTTTGTGCCTTCTGTGTGATCCACAGCCACACAGGTGGTCCTCACACCCCTCTTGTCATAGCAGGAATAATAGCTCTTGAGCTGTGAGAGTTCATCTTTATAGGGTTCCAGTCCTAGGGTGTGAAGTTATTCGTTCTCCCTTTCTGCATTAAGACATGTGGTAATTGCTCAGAAACGCTCTCTCTGGTGCGCCTTTACTGCTTACTCTGCTGTCGTGCTGCTCATGATGTTTCTGATTGCTTACTGTTGTGTCTGATTGCTTGCTGATATAGCTTCTGGTTGGCTATAAACTGCCTCTAAATTGGGTATCATAGTAATTGAAGAAGGGCTTCTTAAATTTATTTTCTTTTTAGGGGACATTAGTGTATATGTGCATGTGTCCCCTTTCCTTTTTCTGTTTAGTTGTGTTTCATGTGGCTTTTACCCAAAATGGCTTTTTTTCCCAAATTTATCACTCTTGTGCTATTTTATTATGTGAAAGTGAATCATTCCCTTTAGAGAAATTAGTTGGAAATGGACTTTACTAAAATCAAGAATCATATTGAACTGCATTTTGAACTCTGTTTATCTTATTGAAGAGGAAGGTGGATCAAAGAAATGAAAAAAAAAACCACAGATTTTTTTAAAATCTCCACCCTTCAACTACTCACCATTTCTCCAGGTTTTCTCCCTGAAAGGACTTGCATGTGCCTTTGTCAAAATTATCTCCTTTCAGAATAACACCTTTGGTTTTCGGGAAAGATCAATTCTGCTTTTATCCAGAATGGTGATCTTAGATTATGAAGCAGAGCAGACAGGATTGGGTCTGAGGTTCTTTGCCACATCCTAATATGGGGGAGGTAAAAGGTACAGATGTGTGATACTGAAAATGCTTGCTGTCTAAGGACTGACAGTGCCCACGTTTATCTTTGTTTCGCCCATAGTATCTTGTTCAAAGCCGTCCTATTGAAGGTGTTCAGTCAATCCTGCCCACGTGGTTCGGCTTATGCTGTAGGGGGAGAGCATTTGGTTTCACTGCTGCAAGAGGCTTTTTTTTTTTTTTTTTTTTTAGTTTCTCTTCTCCATTTTACTCAAGGGGATTTGCTTGGAAGTGGGACTTGGTCTCTCATTTCCCTTTCTCAGACCTCAGCAGACACCACCTAACAGCAGGACTCTGGTTTTGTCTGGCATGACTAAGCTTCCTTCCCATAGGTGATTCTGCATGGTAGAGCTTCAGAGGATTTGACAGTTGCAATCTAGACTGGAATGGTTTGGGGACTGGGCACACATTTCAGAGCTCTGTATTGTGTGGGGCAGGGGGCGGGGAGCATGGGTGTGTGGTGTGTGCATGGGTTCATTTATTTACTCTCAAAACCCAGTTGTTGTCCTTCAACTTCAGCTGAATTACAGGCCAGCGCTGATGGTTCTCTAAAAGGCACAACATAATGCTAGCTCCCCTTTGTGTTATGACTGCTTACAATTGCATGGTCAGTTGGGAAACACAATCACAAAATCGAAGGTGCAGGCACAATTCAAATGGCCATTTTCTGATACTTAGTCCAAATTGAATGTTTGCATTTCGCAAACATCAGTTGCAACATATAATATATTCTAGTGTTTGAGTTTGAAGTGTAGTGTATTTGAACTTGAATGCTCTTCTCAATAAAAAGAACCATAATTATTATTCTTACCATGTGGAGATTGAAAATGAAAAAGTCCCCGCTGTGTTCCAGGGCTTGCATTTGGAAGTACATCCCTCCCTTTGTGCTGCTAATGGGCCTTGAAATTAAGTTGCACCTGTGTGACTTCCTTGTTTGTGTACCCACATTTCCAGTTGTGTTGAAGTAGCACCTGCAGAGTCCCCCCCCCCCCCCAGTGGCTCAGCAGGTGGCTCGCCCAGGATCAGGTATTGGCCAGCCAGTGGCACCCCAAATGCTGGCGAGAGACAGAAGAGAGGCAAGATTTTAGGGTGCTTTCTTATTGATCAGAGCAAGAAACAAATGTGTTCTTCCTATCTACCTGTCACTTTCTATTTCATTCTTTACAAGGGCAGCAATAAATACCTTGCTACTTGTCAGAAACAATTCTTTTGCAATTTCACCAAAAAATGTATGTCCTTGGTGTGGTTTTCACCTCGGGTGGTCAAGGGCATTTTGGTTTTTATGAAAAAGGAGGAGAAAGGCAGGAGGAGGAAGAGGGGGAAATGCAGTTCAGGAGAAGTGATGCTGTCCTTTGAGCCTGTGTACTTATTGCACTGAAAAATGACTTTGCCCCTCAGGCAACACTTGGCAATGACCGGAGATATTTTTGGTTGCCACAACTGAGGAGATACTATTGACATTTGGTAAATAGAGGCCAGAGATGCTGCTAAACATCCTACGTGCAGTGCACAGGCCAGCCAGCTCCACAACAGAGAATTATCTAGCCCCCGTGTCAGTTGTGCTGCAGCTGAGAAAACCTGATCTATAAGCTATTGTTGGAATCTGGTATTACCACTTAAGATCAGCGCAGAAAAAGGCCTGAGACATAGAGGTTTCCCGATAGGCCTGCTGAGACCTAAGATCTCCTCCCCTCTTCCTTGCAAGGCTGTTTGCAAGTCCCCAGCGCCTTCCACTTTTAGCTCTGCAACTGATCTTCCAGACCCCTAAGTGAGAGATTTTATAAACTCCCAGACTATTTTGGGATCCTGACCTTAAGAAACTCTTTTCCTAGACCCAAATTAGTAAAATGTTGGCAATCTGTATTTTATGCCAGCTTATATACTAGTAGAAGGTAATTATTTTCAAAAAAGAGCCACTAATTCAGAATAATGATGGTAAAATAGTCTGAGAGAGTGGATTTAAATTATAAGACTGTTTTAGAAGAAATTACATTCTGTTATTTTAAGCAAATTGTAGAATTATCCAGATATGAGAAAGTAAATTAAGTAAGTTAAGGAAAATAAGACAGGGTCCCAGAGGTCTGCATGACTGCATGGCATGCCCTGTACAGCAGCATATCCAGAGCAGTGCCAAAGGAGATGAGACTGGAAAGACAGGTTGGGGTTTGTGAGGAGTTTCAGTGTGAACTACTGAGGAGTTTCTATTTTGTTCTGTAGGCAGTGACAGCTGATAAGGGTTTAAAGCAGGAACGTGGTTGATGAGATCTGTATTTTCAGAGAAAACTCAATGGCCATGTGGAAGTGGAATGCCTTTGAAGGGGGTCATGCTGGAAGCCAGGTGAGAAAGGGTTTAGTTGGCTCGGGTAAAAGAAGGCCTGAAATTGGACGTGAGGCCCAGGGAAGAGGGGCAGATTCAAGACCATGTCAGGGTGGAGCTGACATGATGGGACACTGGTGAACACTGGTAGGCCATAGGAAAAGGAAAGGGAGGAGGTGTCCTAAGGATTCCCAAGGACACTGTTTCAAGGATAACTGTATTGAGGGAATAAGCCAGCAAAGAGACAGGACTGTGTGAAGACAGCAGTCATTTTTTAATGTGGATTTAGGGAGTATAAATGCTTTGCTGCAAGCCCTGTGGTTAGGAGTAACAGTTTAAAGGCAAATGGAACCATTGGCTCCCAGTGTTCAGGACATGAGGGTCAAGGAAAGAACATATTTGTGTAGCCAGGCTGCCGTGGTTCAAATCCCGGCTCCACCACTTTCTGCCTGTATTACCTTGGGCATGTTTTTGAACCTTTCTAAGGCTGTTTCCTCATCTGTAAAATTGGGGAGATAATAGTAGTTCCCATTTTATGGGGTTGTTGTTATAAGGATTAATGAGATGCATGAATAATTGAGAAAGGAGCCTGGAACAGAGTTAGTACTACATGAGCATTTGTTAATTACAGTTTAAAAGCTACACATTTGAAATAATGATCTAAACATAAAAAATTGCCTTCACTAGTTATTAGAATATTATCACTAATAGTGAAAACAATTAACTAGTATTTGTGTTTCATAAATTAGAAAATATTTCATATCATTTTATTTGAGCGCTTTAAACTTGAAAAAATTCCCAAATTGACCTTTTCTGTCAATATTTAGAGATCTTTATTATCAATACTAGAGGTTTCGCAGGAAATCCATGCATTTGTCAGTACTCTTGGTTGCAAGAGGCAAAAACCTAGGTCAGTGATGGGCAACCTTTTGAGCTTGGTGTGTCAAACTTCGCCAAAAAACTGAGCATAACTCGGGTAGTGTGTCACTTTGAGGAAAAAACATTATTTCGCAAATGTTTCATCCTCAGGAGCAGCAAATGTTTCATCCTCAGCATGCGGCCGCCTCAGCGGCCGCATGTCATCAGAAATGGCTACGCATGTCAGTGCTGACACGCGTGTCATAGGTTCGCCATCACTGACCTAGGTCATACTGGCTTAAACAGAAAGAGAATTTGGGGCTCATGTCATTGGAAGGCTCAGAAGAGGATTCTGAGTGCAGCACCGCTGCATCCAAACATGGACACTGTCCTGCCTTCTCTGTGGGCTTCATTGTAGGCCATCTCACGGAGGTGGTGGAAATGGCCCCACGAGGTCAAAGGTTTCTGGCAGCATTCTTGGGGCGGGTTCTGATTGGGTTGGCTGGGGATATATGCCTATCCATGATCCAGTCACTGTGCCAGTGACCTGAGTATGATTCACATAGTTTATCCCTGAGCCTAGGAGAGTTCCTAAAGAGATTCCAGGCTAGCAGATGAAATAGTTATGACCATTAGAGACCCTTGTCATGGTTTGGATTTCCAGCGTTGTCAGCCTGACTCTACCTTTTCTTTCTTTGAGGGCACGGAGGGCAGAGCCTCTGGAATGCTAACCTTTCTGCTACCGCCCCCCCCAACCCCCCGCCTTAAATGCTGCTAGGAGCTAGCGGAGCCCACAGCAGGCTGTTTATATACGCCCTTATACATTTACGTGGTTTTGTGCACAGCCTGAAAAGCCCTTCCAATTTTATGGCTAACACTTACCATCCTTGTCAAGACTCATCTGAAGCACCATCTCCCCTAAGAAGCCTTCCTGACACCCCTCCCACCCCAGAGGTTTCTGATGGCCTTGCTTTGTGTTCCCACAACTGCTAAGTACATTTTTGGAATTTGCCTGTATCCACAGCTCAGCTGTAAGCTATTCAAAGGCTTGGGTTAAATATGCTACATTTTCCTTTTAAACCCAACATCCAGCTGGGAGCCTGGTAAACTGGTTCTCAGTCTGTGATTTTGGAGTGGCGTGCACTGCACCTTCCTGCCCACACGCCAGGCCAGCCCCTCTCTTGGAACTCTCAACTCCACAGTGACGGCCACACACTCAGCTTTCGATTGGCAGGTCTGCCCTTGGCCTGCTGTGGCTGCTGACTTCTATTGTTCACGAAGAGAATGCTTTTGCTTTACCATGCTTTCTAAAAACTGATATTCCACAATAAGATCATTTCTTCTGTAACTTCTTAGTGGCTAATTATAAAAATGTAAGTAAGATTTTAGAACATTCTAATCAGCTACACTATATCAGAGGTTGCTCTGAATGAATAGGTCTTGCAGAAGAGGCCAGGACCCACCAGTCTTAATGCCTTTGGACTAATTACTGACCCTTCAAGGAGTGCATGCCTTTTTCATTTCCCTGTGGGGATTGCTGCTCCTCCTCAGCAGTTTGAAGGGAAACAGCGGAAAGAACAGAGTCCTTTGGGAACGTGCACTGGAAACTGGCCTGGGAACTTGGGAAGAATCTGCTGTCATTTATGAAAATGCCTCTACACAGGTTGTTCTGTGGATTGGAGATAGGGACACACTGAAGTTAGACTTGTTTGTTGTCATCAGAAGGCGACAGGTCCCACTTGCTCTAATTTGGCTTAATGAGGCAGCATATACAGTTGTGTTATCAGCTTGCATATGGTATTGATTCAATAGACGCTCCATAGCGACAGCATAGCATATGTTTCCCACAGACAGTCCTGTCTTTCCGTGTCCTCCTTTACCTGGTTCCATTGACACATATTTCAATAGGCTCATTCTAGAGCCTGCGAGTTAAAACTTCAGATCAGCCTTATAATTAAAGCTGTTTGGCTGGGAGCCAGGGAAGCTGTCTGTCTCTGTGTTTTAGAAACGGCTTTTAGGTGCATTGGGTTTTGAGGGATTTTAATTTAAGCTCTGCTTTTGACTTTGCCTAGCCACAGCCTCTAAAATTAGGTGACCTAAATGAAAATTAGGAGCTAGTTTTTGTTGTTTTCCCCTTTTCATTATATCTCAGAAAAAGAAGAGATAAAGTGTATGTGGCGACAGTGGGTTTAAACATGAAGAAAACAGGAATCCAATTGAACATGTGATAGAAAGGGGCCCACCACCCTTCCGTTGGGGCAGCAGCCCTGACCCTCATTGCAGCCTCCTTCCTCTTTGCCATCGGACTCAGCAAGTCACTGTGCGTGATCGCAACCTCAAGTCTATGGATAACAAGCCGAGGGCCTGATGCGGTGACAGAGCCGGCAGAGGGACTGTGTCCAGGTGGACAGAGGGTATATAACTGCATTTCGATTTGCTTGTCAGAGTTGGCCAGCTACACTATTAGCTGGTTTTTAACCTGTTTTATTGTTTTCTGTTGGTGACCTTTTCAACACATACAGTGGGACTTTCTACGCTGTCTTCCTGGAGCTGGGCTCTTGAAACAGTTATAGTGGAAGAGCCATTGTAGAACACTCATTGTGGGGCTTATGCTAATGTTTCCCTTGTCAACCAGCAGACATAGGATTGTGGTTTGTACAGACACAGACTCTGGACCCTGTCCACCGGGGTCTAAATCCCAGCTCTGCCACTTCATAGCCATGTGTCCTTAGATAAACCCAGTGTCCTCTTCTACCAGTGGGAACAAGCTACCGTGCTGTGATATTGTTGTGAGGACTATGAGTTAATACATGAAAACCACTCAAGACCAGGCACAAAATAAGAGCTCAGTACATTTGGGCCCTTGGACATGTACTTCCTGAGAACCCAGCTCTGGACCTGACCTGTGGGCTCGGCCTGTCACGGATGAGCAGTGCTTGATGCATGTGTATACTACCCAGGCCCAGTGCTGTATTTTTGAGAGAACTGCCTGAGAGAGGGGATTTCTGGAAGCTACCTGACACTCTCAGGCTGGACCTGGCCTTGGGCATCAGACCATTTTGAGCAGAACTCTTGGTGCCCTTATTTGCCCACTCTTGGTATTTTACTTGCAATCACAGGCCTCAGCTCCATTCTCTGTACAATGGAGATAGTGATGCCAACACTTGCTTCTTGTGCCAGTGAGGATGCCATGTGATAATGTGTATTGAGTGCCTAGTAGGCCTCTTCTACACACTGACCTATAGATCCTGCCCTCTAATTAATTCCTTGTTAGAAGTATAACACTACAACCAACACTGCCTGGGGGGGGGTGGGCGGTGCCAGGCCTGTGCCAAGCAGTGGAGGTGCAGCCTGGTAAGGAGCTGGGATCCTGCTGTGAACAGGGCTCACTTTGCAGGGGAGGAGAAGGGAGAGAGTAATGGCAGTGCTCACCAAGCCTTCCTGACCACCTAGAGCTCCTTCATCCTAGTCCTAAAAGACCTGTTGTTTTTGCTGACCTTTTGACCTTGGAAATGACCTTTAAACTCTATAGCCCTCTGGGTAAGGGGATAGAAATGACGGATAGGAGGTGGTCAGAAGGAATTTCACTGTCACACAATTTCACTGGACGCCTTGTCACAGCCAGCTGCAGCAATCTGGGAACTGTGCCTGACCCCTCACCTTACCTTCTCACTCCTAGTAGGGAGGGGAAGTCCTGTGGGTGGAGCTTAGCTCTCAAGGGAAGGCAGTCATTAACCTGTCTAAACTTTATGCTAATAGAACTTTCTCAATAATTGCTTTCATTAAGTATGGTTAATATGAGAAGTTCAAGCTATAGGAAGATTAGCCGAAGAACAAAGTAAATATTTAAGAATTTATTTCAGGGCTCATGGGGGTGGGGCAAAGAGAAGATTAGTAAAAGCTGAATCTGATGGTATCTGACACCTGAAATGCAATAGAGTGCTTGGCTGGAGTTCCAGTGGTTTCAGGGGAGGCAGGTGGATGTCCTTCGGGGGACTGTGATGAGCTCTGTTCTCTCCTTACATTCCTTACAAAGTAACACGGTAATGAAGAGAGTCTGCCTTCCCTGTTCTAGCAGGAATGCTCTGAGGATTGAGAGGGTAGCTGCTGGCCTGTGGCTGGGCCATGTTGGAGGACTGTTGCTCCCTGAGGACAGAGGGCCATTAGTGGCAGCTGAGTTGGCCAGAAGAGCCTGTGATGAGTGTGTGTCGGTGGCCTGAGCATAATGATCTGTCATCCAAGGGTGCTTTGGATTAATTCAGCCATGGTTTTCATGTCTTCAGGCTGCCAATGACCAAAAGCGGCCATAACACCGCCTTTGAATTTATGTAGTAGTAGGGTAGAATTTTCAAAAGGAAAGACTTTATAAACATAACTTTTCTGTATTATAAAAAAGATAAAATTTTACTGCTTAGAAATTTAGAAATTACAGCTAAGCAAAAAGATGAAAATACAAAGCAGGTGTTATGCCGCGCTCAGCACGGCCATGGGTGAACCTAAGGGGGGACGGTGAAGGATTAGAAAAGACAGAGAAGAGAATAAGGCTAGGGCTAGGTGGGACGCTGCTTCTCTGATGGAGAGACAGCGCCATAGCCTGCAAGCCGAGTCTTTAATTTACAGCCAGATTCCACGAGGCAAAGTAAGGGCGTGGTCAAGATGTTTACAACATTCTCGTGGGTTTTGAATCTACTCAATCACATGCACCTCATCAAGCTTTGTTTACTTGCTGCACCTTCCGCAGCCTATATCACTCAGCCACGTGGGACCACAGGTTTGGACCATAAGGTCAAGCTTACAACTATAACCTTTGGCTATAATTGTGTTGTGATGACTTTGCTCTCCAAGCTGGGATTTGCACATGGCTTTGCCACGAGAGGATCGTGCCCTCTCATTAGTCCAAGGCTTGAACCTGTCCAAATGCTATAGCCGTTCTCCACAAGGTGTTAACTCTTGTCACCCAGAGACTGACTGATTGGATTCACTCCTACCAGATACTGCTCTATGCCAGGCACTTTTTAGGCACTGCAGATAGAGGGAGGAGAAGAACCAAGTCTCTTCTCTCTAGCAGTGATGGCACATAATCAGCAGACACACAGACATACTTGCCCAGTGGTGATAAATGCTGTGGAGGACAGTGAAGCAGGGTGAGGAGAGAGCAGGGAAGGGGACAATGTTTCGGGATGGGCCAGTTCCAGGGAAAACCTCTCTGAAGAAGTGACACTGATGGAGACGCAAACAAGTGAAGGAGGAGCCCTGAGCCTACCTGGGGCAGGTTCTGTGCAGAGGGGTCATGGTACAGTCTCCCTGGGTGTGTTCACACTTTTGTGCCCTTTTAATCTTATTGCGGAGGGTGGCTTATTAAAGTTCCCCAGAGACCGTTTACTACACACTTCTGCTAGACTCATACTGGGTGTTTGAAAGAGCAGCATTAAAACCATAGTCAGCTGTGGATGTGTACAGTAGCCACGAGTACAGACTCCATGCTCAGGCTGCTGGGTTTGAATCCGAGTTCCACCAGCAGTGTGACTTTGGCCATGCCGTTTAGAGAGGTCAGGTCTCAGTCCCTGCATCTGTACTACAGAAACTAGCTCACAGAGACATTGGGAGCTTTGTAGGAGACAGTGCATATGAAGGCCTGGACCACAGTAAGTGCTGGGAAATATTGGTCATTACTGTAATGATCAAAATGAGGTTTCAACAGATGGTTTTAAAAGCCTCTGTGCATGACTTTGTCCCACAGACCTTTTAACCAAAAACCAACAAGCTTCAAAAATTGTACTAGAGGCACAAAAGTGGGAGCAAGTTCAGTTGCCAAAGAATCAACTAAATATAATCAAGGCTTTTACGGAAAGATCACACATTTGGAGTAGACTTTGGGCATTTGGTCATGAAGTGGGTGCAGAGCTAATGGCGATCAACTTCTAGTCTTATTTGCTCGTCTCTCTTCAGATTTAAAACCATTGCAGAGGAATGTAGAGATTGTTTTTACAGAAACGGTTCTCAGGTTTGGGGATGTTGGTGTGAGGTCTTGAGTTTTCAGAAACCCACAGTGAAATTGTCATGGGTCCTATGTGGCGTTTGTGAGGTTTGGCCTAAATTGGGCTCTGCTTTTAGCTTAATGCTTCTTGAAAGATGGTACTTGGATAAGGAAGCCATCATGGTAGATCTGGGTCTAAGATCCAGATTTTGCCACTATTTCTGCACCCCTTTCAAAAGGGAGAGGGAGGGAGTTGTGAATAATGTTGGTTTAGTTGGTGTTCTATGTACTCATAAGACATCTGTTTAATAATCTTCTCAAAATAATCATTTTGGCAGAAATGAACAGGAAGTTTATTCTTACTTTTCAAAATCTTATCTCTCCTGCCACATTTAAGCATAGAGGAAACATTTGTCCCTTAATAATAGTGCAAAGCTTCCTTATCCTGCAAATCTACATCATACTAATACCTTGCCATCCTACAGATTTTGATAGTAGAAACAGGAAGCAGAGTTACTGAAAGCACTATTAAAAGTACTTAAAGCTCTGTCAGAAATGATGATGAGAAAATCACCTAGGTGTGCTTTGTGTGGCTGTAACACCCTGACCATCTAACAGATAACTCTCTGATTCATTTACTTTCCAGCATTATAGCTCTGTTATTTTACTGCTGCACAGCTCTTATGTCTCTTGAACCTTCATTTGTTATTTGTAAAAAAACTCCAATCCTTTGCAAGTTTGATCAAATTCCCTTTGAAATAGCGCTTTCTGCATAAAGGATGAAGTTATGAAAATGTGAAATGGTAATCTAGTCACCACTGTGTAGCTTTGAAGTCAGTGCCTCCTTTCAGCCATTCTCAAACCCAGCACATGTGGCAGGACGTGGAGTCTGGAAGAGTGAGTCACTGAAGGATGAGTACTCAGCTCCTATTGGTGACTATATGGCTAAACAGATTAGATTTGTGGGATGTTTATAAAATAGAACTAGAAAATAGCCACTATTTTTTTTATGGAGTGCTATGTACAAGGCACTAATTATCATTTTAAAGTCCTTTACCAACTCTTTCCTCAGAGTAAACCTATAAAATAATTATTCCAATTAATAGACAAGGAGTGTCCGGGTAGAAGGTAATGTTCAAGTTTGTGAAAGCCTAGGATTCAGATCCTGGTTGGCTCAAATCTGAAGTCTGCATTCACAGAAGCTGCCTACCGCTGCAACAATAGAATTTCATTGAAAATCACACCAAAGGGTCGCACATGGGGTGTTTTTTAAGATGAAACTAGTTTAAGGCTCAAAAATGGGAAGATAGTCTAAGAGACAGAACCTTTTTGGTAATTCATATGTGATTATAAATGTTTCAGGTGCCAAGCATACTGTATTTTGTGAATTTTTATTTTTATTTTTTAGTCTTTTTGCCAATGTGCATTGACTTCCCTTTGATTTTCTTCTTAACTGTTAAATATTTCAAATGAGGTGTTTTTCTCTAGAGAAATACCAAGAATTGTTTTCCAATATTCTTTTTCTGCTTTAAAAGTTAAAAACATTGTAAAAATGCTTAACAAAGGGATGCAAATTCATTGTAGGAAATTTGGAAAATACTGAAGAGAATAAATAAGGAATGAAAAATGACCTAGAACACATGACTGTTAGCATGTGATTATATTTTCTATGCTTGCAGTGCATAGAAATTACAGTTGTCCCCTATATAGTTTTTAAACCCTGATTTTTAAAGGAACATTCTCTCATGTCCTTATTATTGTTCAAAAGCTTTATTTTTAAAATAACTACATGATATTCCTCTTGTTTCATTAACAAGATCCCTATTTTTCGTATTTTTCTTTTTTTTTCTATTATATAGGTCATTGCAGTGAACATAAATCTTTGCATCTCTGATTATTTTGGGAGAGTTTCTTAGATATAGAATGGCGAGGCCTAAAGTGTAAGCATTTCTTAGTTTTTTAATTATTTTTTATCGAATTAGGATATGAAATAATTTCAGAAGTCAGATAACACAGGCTTATTAAAAAAATCAGACCCCTGCCCTGTGCTTCTCTATTTCTCCTTCCTCCTGACTTATGTGCCTCAAATGCAAATACTTTTGACTCTTTTTAGTTGTTTCTTCCAATATATATCTTCATGTTTCTCATTAACATTTTATGCTACTTTTCCTTATTTTGCAATTTTCAGCATTATCTCTGATTTTCTGTTAGTTTTCTGGCACTCCACACCTCCATTACCAGGAATCCCTCCCACATACACTTCCTCTTTCAGCCCCTAGAATCCTTACATCTTGATTTTTTTTAAGTTAAATCAGTGGTCAGTGCTTACTCTGTGAAGACACGGCTGAGCCATCTAGTAAGATGGTATGAAACTGCCTTCAGACACAACTTTTTGCTTTATTTTTTCTGGCGTGAATTGTTTACCTTTTCTATTTGCCTAGCCTTAATTAGTACAATAAATATTTACTGATTACTTTCAGGGTTCTAGGAACACATCAGTGAACAAAACAAAACAAAATAATACTTCCTTTCACTAAAACTGAGCTCTAACCTTTTTCCATTAGGATCCCTCCTAACATGGCCAGCAGATCAGATGGTCTATCCTGTACATGTCCATGGAGCAGCATGCTTCCTGGAGCCTCCGGCTGCAGCTGGCCAGGTTGCTCTCTGGGCCTGCTGGTCAGTTGTCCTGGGTAGCCTGCTTCCAGCACCCTGGGAAGAGCCTTCCCTCTCTTCCAGGCTGGGACTGCTATTTCCTGGAGCCCACACCTTCCTCTGTGTTGGTCGATTATTACCGCATCCAGGGAGAGCTTATGTTCTATACTTTCCTGAGACAGAAGGCACATGGGGAGAAAATTTTTGCAGCTTCTCACGTGTGGGAAAGTATCTTTCTCCTACCTTCATACTTGAAGGATAAATTAGCTGATGTAAAATTCTAGGTTTGAAAATTATTTTCCTTAAATAAGACCTTACTCCTTTGTCATGTGATTTTCGGTGTTATTTTTGAGGGGGCCAGTGGTATTCTCACGCCCGGATGCCACCTGTGGGCCAGTCTGGAAGCCAGTGGGGTTTGTTTTCTGTGTTTTGACATTTCTCATGCCTGGTGCACACCGTATTTTATTCTGATTCTGACCCTTCTTTCCAACCCATATGCTACACCTTGACCTAACATTTTCGTTCTATACTTGTGTTTACTATAATTCCTTTTTAGGGTTTGCTGAAGGTGGTGGTATACAGGCAGAATTGGCAAGTGTTGGTGAGGTTTATTGGGGATATTTATGTCTTGTCTGGGAAGTTTTTCTGAACTTTATTTGAAAGTCTCTCTTCCCCCAGAGCTCTCCACTCTACCCTACTTTTTTTTCTAGGACATTATTTGGGATCACTTAAGTGATTGATTTCCCCTCTCCACACACCTAACTTTTCTTTCCTATTATCTTCCTGTTCGTCTTTGTTCTCTATTTTCTGGAAGATTTCCACCACTTCTTATCTAACTTTTCTACCGAATGAATTAATTCTTCTATTTTAGTCTTCATTTCCAAGACTTCTTGTTCTCTCGAGGTTTCCTTTTTAAACACACACACACACACACACACACACACACACACACACACAAAACATCCTGTTCTTGTTCTGGTTTTATGGATTGATATATTTCTTTGCTTATCTGGTAGATATGTATTAAATTATTAAGAAACTAGAGGCTCAGTGCATGAAATTTGAGCACTCGGGGGATGGGGAGATCCCTCAGCCCAGCCTGCACCCTCTTGCAGTCCAGAAGCCCTTAGGGGATGTCCGACTGACGGCTTAGGCCTGCTCCCCGAAACCGTCAGTCGGACATCCTTAGCACTGCTGCGGAGGCAGGAGAGGCTTCCGCCATTGCCGTTGCGCTCACCTGCCATGAGCTGACTTTTGGCTAAGCAATGCTCCCCCTGTGGGAGCGCACTGACCACCAGGGGGCAGCTCCTACATTGAGTGTCTGCCCCCTGGTGGTCAGTGCACATTGTAGTGACCAGTAGTTCCGCTGTTCTGTCGATTTGCATATTAGCCTTTTTTTATATAGGATTATAAATTATGTTCTGTTTTTTGCATTGTCTCTATTTCCTGTGAGTTTTGTTCTCTCTCTTTTTCCTTCTGTTTATGAGTTCATTTTGATTTCTTTCATGTTAAGAGTGTTTTCTCAAATGTCTGGTAACCTTAGGTGTTTGAGGGGAAGGTGTCTGGAACACTGTGGTTGGCCATGGGTGGCCGGGCCACCTAACCGGGAACCAGAGATGACGTTAGAGGACTCTAGATATCTGTCTCAGTCTTTTCTTCCTCTGGATAGTTTCTTTCGAGATGAACCTTTCAATGTCCTGCTCAGGGGACCAAAAGTGTCACTGCTCAAATTCTGGTGTAAAACTGGTGATTTGGGACCTTTTACAATTTGAGGTATGCACCTCACTTCCACTTCTCTATCTTCTCCCCTGTTCTAGCAGCTGAACCATTTTTGTTTCAGTCTCTCCAGAGAGTAACCCTTTGCTGTTTATGTAGAGGTCTCTAGAATAACTATTGTAAGGCTTGATAGGCATTACAAGTTGTACTCTCATGAATAATGTATGAGTTTTCCTGTTTTACATTCTGTTTTTCTTTAAAAAACACTTTACCAGTATAATAAATAGAAAATTATACTTTACATGTGTTTCTTTGATTACTAGAAAGATTGGATATTTTCCATGTTTTTCATGGACTTGTATATTATATGAATACTAGAGGCCTGGTGCATGACATCTGTGCACTGGCACTGTGGGGGATCCCTCAGCCGGCCTGCGCCCTCTCACAGTCTGGGAGCCCTCAGGAGATGTCCGCCTGCCAGCTTAGGCCTGCTCCCCGCGAAGGATGTCCACCTGCCGGCTTAGTCCTTAGTGCTGCCACGGAGGCGGGAGAGGCTCCCACCACCATCACTGCGCTCGCCAGCTGTGAGCCCGGCTTCTGGTTGAGCAGTGCTCTCCTTGTGGGAGCACACTGACCACCAGGGGGAAGCTCCTGTGTTGAGCATATGCTCCCTGGTGGTCAGTGTGCGTCATAGCAACCGGTCATTCTGCCATTCGGTCAATTTGCATATTAGCCTTTTATTATATAGGATCCTGTTTATGTCTCTTGTTTTTCTTCTTTTGGTTACTCACTGAAGTTTGTCTCCTATTGCTGGTGTTGGGAAATGAAGGCCTTCATTATAATTACTGGTTTTGTGTTATTCTCTGTCCCTGACATAGCACCTGTAGCCTCCTGTGAGCCAGAGGCACCCAGCATGGGTTACCTGGCACATGATATCCATTTCCTATCAGGTAGGCTAATAGCAGTTTAGCTAAACACCTAAGTGGCCATCCATGACCTTTTTCTGCCTCTTTCAAGTTCTGTATATGAATCAGACCAGTGGTTTGCAAATGATGGCCCCTGGGCCAACATCTAGCCCACAGCTGGGGTAAATAGAGCCTTACTGGAGCACAGCCATGCTTATTCCTTTCCGTATCACCTGTGGCTGCTTTCACGTAGCAATGGCAGAGTTGTGTAGTTGTGACAGAGATCACTGAAGTCTAGAATATTTACAATCTGGCCATTTATAAAAATTTTACCATGCCCTGGACTAAGTGTTTGTTGGTTTCTTGATACCATCATGTGACTACTATTTTCAGAGTCTCATGAAAATTGATGGTTCTTTGTTCTTACGAGTAAAAACTAATAAGTGTGATTGTCATTCTTCATTCTGCAAAAACCAATAAATAAGATGACAGTGGCAGTGATCTTTCTTTAGATGATATATGTGACTGTACTGCCTCCGTCAGCCTACCCTTCAGTGAATTCCCCCAGGAGTATTGCTTTTGTAGCCACAGTCTGCACTGAAAGTCACTCCACCTCCCTTTCCATGCCTCCCCCACTTCCCACTCCTGGATGTGCAAAATGGGGTTACCCTGCTCAGGCCTCTCTGTCACTATTTTCCCAACAGTGCAAAACAAATTTATGTTTAAAAAATAACAACTATTACATGGATGCCAGTGGTTAGCACGTGGAAGCTGAAAGAATGTATGTATGTTGAAACCACCCATATTTTGTGGTTGTTCTCATCTCGCCTGTGTGTAGGGCCCTGGTCTTCCTCCTGTTGAGTTCTACATGTCCACCCTTTGGCTGTCACCTCCATCCCCTTTTAGGATCCACACTCTCACATCTCAAAGGCTGAGCACCCGGCGTGTCTGTCCCCCTACACTCCTTTGCTTGGTGGGGCCACTCTCATGTAGACCTGCCTCTCCCTCTCTGACTTTGGAAGGGAAACCTCTGTCTAGCTCTGTGCTCTCGGAGACCATTCTCTCTTTCTCTGTGTCAGTATCCTGGGATTCTTCCTGAGTCCCTGCCAATAACATGTCCTTTGGTAGTGGCCTGGACACAAAGATGCCAGCTGCTGATTCCTGCCCCCTCCTATGCATTCCCCATGAGACAGGGCATCTGGGCAGTAGCACCCTGTGTTATGTGTATAGAGATGTGACAGTGGGTGCAGCAAGGGTTAGCATAGCAGGCCCAAGACTGCTATCTCAGAAAGGCTGCTTGCAAGGTCAGCTCATGGATGGCATCTGGGAACCTGACTGTTGGGAGGGTTCTGACCATTCCCTGATAGGAGTGGCTCACTCTGCCAAACTGTGCAAATGATATGGTTTATGTTGGCATCTATGTTCTTTCTGGAAACCTGGAACCTGAGTCCATGGCAGGCAGAGGTACGTATGTGACCAAGCCCCCAATATGAACCCTGGACATTGAGTCTCTAAAGAGCTTCCCTGATAGACAGTGTTTCACACATGTTGTCATAAGTCATTGCTGGAGAAATTGAGCGTGTCCTGTGTGGCTCCACTGGGAGAGCTAAGTCCGTTAAGTTGAGCTTGGCCTGGTTTCCTCTGGACTCTGCCCCTTGAACTTTTCCCTTTGTTTTATGTCCTTGTGCGGTAATAAATCTTAGCTAGGGGACCTCCTAGTGAATCACCGAACATGGGAGTGGTCTGGGGTGCCCTCCCCGGACACAGGGCTGCTCCTAGAGATGTCCAGAGCTCTCCAGGCTGTGCAGGTCCAAGCAGATGCTGGCGTCTGATAGTTCTCCACACGTGTTCTGTGGTGGTCGTCTCTTTCACAAAAGCGCCACTTGCAAAGGTGAAATGATACTGAGGAGAGCCGCTCCCACCAGCGGTGTCTCAGCCAGGTGACAGTGGAGTGTATTCTTCGCTATTACCCTTTCTCCATTTCTGGGAGGAGCTCCTTTTTATCTCTCTGATCGTGTTGCCTAATAAGAGGCCCTCAGCAATCTCGGGCGGGGGCGGCGGGGGGGGGGGGGAGGATATTAAAGCAGATGACAGAGACCAGTTCCATTTACAGTGCAACAAATCGGGGACTAGTGGTTGTCATCCTTTCTCCATTGCGCTCTTCCTGCCTGTGTTCTCCCCACGAGAAAACGAGGCATTTCTTATCTCTGGTCACGTCACACAGTCGGCTTATATTGATGTTTGGCTAATAAGTTGTTTTTGGAAAAGCTCTCATGATCATCCTGTTGGACATGCGGCCTCCGTGGCTGGTTCTGTGTTAAGGGAGTGGCCCCTAAAAATGGGCACCAGCAGTCTGTTCAGGCATGATTGATCACTGTGACGGAGGGACATGCTGGTACTGTGGCTTTTCTCTATGTGGGGTTTCCTGTCAGCAAGGAAAACACGGAAGGACTAAACTGCAAGGCAAAACCAATTTCTTCAGCACTTGACAGTGGTGGTAAAAAGGCATAGAGCAGAAGAGAGCACGTCCCACAGTGGAGCCAAGTGGGTATATGGAGCCGAAAATTAATTACATAACCAGTAAGTGTTCATTGAGCCTCTTCTGGGTGCTGGGGATATAATGCAAAACTAAATGTACAAGGACCTCACCACAGGGAGCGTAGATTCTAGTTAAGGAGATAGGCAGTAGACAGGTTTCTTATAATAACATCAAGTGGAGATAAGTGCACTACAAAAACACAAAGCAGGATTAAGAGAACATTACCCAAAGGACTTGTATGCATGCATATAAGCTTAACCAATTGACACAGACACCAGGGGGGTGAGGGCATGAGTGGGGGCGTAGGGAGGGAATGGGGGGATAAGGACACATATGTAATACCTTAATCAATAAAGAGAGAAAAAATAAATTTTTTTAAAAAGAACATTACCTGGGATGGGTTGAAGATGCATTTATGCTGGCTTGGTAAGGCCTCTGAGGGGGTGCTGTTTGAGTCAGAATTGAAGACAGAGGGTACAGCAGGAGAGAGTCTGGGAATCAGGACATTTCCTAGCATATCTGCAGGTCAGAGTGAGGCCAGTTTGGCCAGAGTGTGTTGAGCAAGGATATGAGGGTGAGAGCTCTATAGGCCAAGCAAGGGTCGTGTGCTGGATGCCCTGAGAACATATTCATACTAATTGTGATAGCAGCTGCTGTGATTACTTGTTCGGTCAATATTTTTTTACTTTTTAAAAATTAAATTTATTGGGGTGATATTGGTTAATGAGATTATGTAGGTTTCAAGTGTAGATTTCTATGATACATGATCTGTATATTGCATGCCCACCACCCTAAGTCAAATCGTCTTCTGTCTCCACATATTTGGCCTACGTTACCCTTTACTACCCTCCACTGGTAACCACCATACTGTTGTCTGTGTCTATGAGTTTCAGTTTTGTATCCCACATATGAGTGAAATCATATGGTTCTTAGCTTTTTCTGACTGACTTATTTTGCTTAGCATGATATTCTCAAGATCCATTCATACCACATTTTCTTTATTCAATCCTGTATCAAAGGATATGTTGGTTGTTTCCATATCTTGGCTATGGTGAATAATGCTGCATTGGACATAGGGGTACATATATCTTTGAGAATAAATGTTTTCAAATTTTTCAGGTAGATACTTAGAAGAGGGATTGCTGAGTCATGGGAGGAACCTCCATACTGGCTGTCCGGGTTACATTGCCTCCAGCAGTGAATGAGGGATCCTTTTTCTCCACAACCTCTCCAACTCTTGCTATTACTTACCTTGTTGATAAAAGCCATTCTAACAGGTGTGAGGTGGTATCTCACTTCCATAATAGCTAGGGAAGTTGAGCATCTTTTCATATATCTGTTGGTTACTTGTACTAGTATATCTTCTTGGGAGGAGTGTCTGTTCAAGTCTTTTGCCCAGTTTTTGATTGGATTGTTTGTTTTGGTGTTGAGTTGTATGAGTTCTTTATATATTTTGGATATTAACCTCTGCCAGCACTGTTTTTTGCAAATATCGTCTCCCATTCAGTGTCAATTTTTTCTAAAAGCATATAAAACTTGGGCCCTGCTTGATGCTCTGTATTTGGTGATTGCATTAAGCATGGTGCTTCGTCTCTCCTTTCATCATCAGTTATGGAGTTTTGCCCATTCTGAAAACTCCCATGACTGTTTATCTAGAAGGTTGCCATCTCAAGTTGGTTCACCTGGTAGGCTGTGTCAGGTGGAGTGGTTGGCATAGATCAGTGGTCGGCAAACCGCGGCTCGTGAGCCACATGCGGCTCTTAGGCCCCTTGAGTGTGGCTCTTCCACAAAATACCACGGCCTGGGCGAGTCTATTTTGAAGAATTGGCTTTAGAAGAAGTTTAAGTTTAAAAAATTTGGCTCTCAAAAGAAATTTCAATCGTTGTACTGTTGATATTTGGCTCTGTTGACTAATGAGTTTGCCGACCACTGGCATAGATGATCATACCATTTTTTAATTTTGTTTGGAGTTTGATGTGTTTAATTTGTGAAAAGGTTGGGCACACTCAGAATGAAGGAGTAAAATGGAGACATTACTTTACCGTGGCAGGTAAACATTGCCTCATGTAGAGAAGTGATTTCAGGTTGGGTCTGTGTCTTCGGAACGGGGCGTGCCTCAGGAAAGGTAGACCAGAAAGCAGTAGCAGAATAGCCCCCCTAATTCTTTTTCGCAGGAGAACTTGAGGAGTGTTGTTCCCTCCAGATCCCCTGCCCTAAGGAGACACCTGAGACCCAACTCCATGCTCTTCCCAGTCCCTGCTTCGGGTAACAGGAGGGCTTGCTTTTGTTGCCAGCTCTGTGAATGATTCGTAGTTTTTACGTGGGGATAAAGCCACGTTCTGGTTTTTTATTTTTGAAATGAGAGCATTTGGGTTTTCTCTAAGGTCTTCCAACTCCAAACTTTTATGATTTTAATGGAATTTTTATTTATCCCTTCCCACCACCCCCACCCCACCCCACCCCAGCCAAGTCTATGGTCCCAGACATCATTGAGTGGTCCCCCCTTCCCCCCATTAGGACCTCTCTTCCTATTTGTTTTTTGCCTTGGGCCACAGCTGGGACTGAATTTCCATTTGAACGTTTCTGTTCCATAAGCAACTTTTATAACCATCAGTTGTGCTGTGTCTCTTCAGGACACATGGGGGGCAGGGGGAGGGCAGGAGGGGGGAAATGACATATTATATGACTTTCCACTCTGACAGCTCTTTGAAAAGCCACTGCAGTTGAGGCAGATATCAAAGTTGGTAAGAAAGGCAGGTACTGGGAAGGTCATGTTTCAAGGTGGGGTCTCCAAATACCTTTTAGATGGAGGAGGTCATGGCCCCCACTTATTCCTCCCCATATATACACCTGGCTTAAGGCAAACTCATTGCTGTGACTGTCAAAAATAGGGAGCAAGCATCCCTCCAGGGGAGCACGAGTCTTTAATAGACCTTCACACATGAAAGGTAACCTATTCTCATTTAATTATAATTCATTTTGGAGCCCACTGTGCACCCTGGCCCCTCCTGTATGTTTTTATAATATGCATTTATAAGTGTACTAGTTATTGAGTGGAAAATATGAAAATTGAAAATGGATGGCTGATTCATTAAATTGCAAAGGAATCCATTATCAGTGGTCACTTGGTTCCAAGCATTGGGCTGGTTACTCGTGCTGTGATTTTAGTATAAATGTGGTGGGGCCGGGGAGGGGGAGTAGGGGGTGGAGAATAAGGTAAGCCTGCAGGTGTCAATATGAGTAGGTGCTTTTCTCCCTTCTTTTTCTTTCTCTTTGCTCCATGTATCTACCCTTCTCTTCCTCTTTCCTATCCTCTTTCTATTCCTCCTCCTCTCTCTTACTTTAAATTGAAGAAAAGCAAGCTGGAAAACTGCCTTTTTAGGTAGTGGTGGAGCCCCTGGAAGCTGCAGTTAGCTGACAGGGGATATGCAGTGGCTCTCAGGGCTGTGACTGAGGCTTTGCTGGAAGGAGGTGGGACCCGCTTTGGGCCTCACTACCTCATCCTTTAAGCACAGCCCCAGACCACCATGTGGAGGAGAGAGACAGTGGGGAGGCGGAAGGGCTCCCCTCCCAGCTGCCTGCCTGCTCTTTTTCTGGGTTTTCACTGTCCAAATGGAGGGATGGCAGATCTGCAGAGACTTACTCGGGCTGCTTCACACAGCCTTTCCCATTCACTGAAGAGATCCTATCCTCTCTTCTGGTGGCCCCAACCCTTTTGCCTGTGAGTGAGGGGCAAATAGAGGAGAGAGATGAAATTGAGTTCTACCTTCTTTCATGGTGGCTGGGCTGCACTGTTTCAGGCATTTTTAAGGGCAGCAGCTGTTGTCTGGCGCCATGGACCCTCCAAGTGGTAGGAAGATCTCCACGCTGGCAGGACAGTCACTGTCTTCATTTTAATGTTTTTGTTTTTATTTTCATCTGTTTCCAAGTGATAACATAGGGTCTCACCATGGGATTTTATTGGGATGCCAGATGTTGTTTTTTCCCCCCAGAAACCACTAGGATTAAGCATTCGGGTATAATATTCATATTTCTGAGTAAAACTTAGAAATATATAGTGTAGCAAAGGCTTTTTATTCCCGGTACATCCTATTGCATAAGGGGGTTGTAGTGCTATATGCTGAGGGTTTTAGAAAAGGTCCAGACATGTAAGTTTGGGTGTCCCATGCATTTATTGACATTTGGTGACTCTTAAGGGATTTACTAGTAAAAAATGCAAGAAAAGAGCAATTGGAAACTTGGAGTGGCCAGAAAATTCTAGAAGTTATGGTTAAGCTACTTATAAGTCGAAGATAGTAGAGCTGGGTTGTGCAAGATATCTGCTGAGGCTGCTGGGAATTGGCGGGTCAGTGGGCTTTCATCAGGCAGGTAGGGAAAACATGATCATCTTGGGGTCCTCTTTCAGTAATTCATTCCCAAATGTTAGAGCTTTGAAATAGGATATAATGGGAAATAAATCTTTATGGTGTTGAAAATATTGGCCTCCTCTTTTATTCTCACTCTTTCTTCTCTGTCTTAATTTTAATAGGTAGTTTCATTATCACTTAATAAGAATATTTATTCCATTTTGACACATCATACAGATTCTCTCCCAAGATTGCCAGAGCAACACAACAGCAGTGGCCTGATAGTGGCTTGTTGGCAATGTCACTGGCTTCAAGCAAACAGGAAAGGGTTGTTTGGAGTTTCTCCTGGGCAGCTCTGAAACCTGGCAGTGGTTTCGGGAAGCTTGAGTTACACCACATTGCAGTTTGTATTTCAGTAGCTCGCTTTACCTTTACACAACAAGTGCTCCCCTCTCTTCATCTGAGTTCTGCTTCAGGATCAGGAGACAGGTTAGATGGTTTCACAACATTCCTTCCAAATCATAAGAAGTTATGGGCTTAGTATTTGAAGTGGGACCCAAAAATGACTTCAGCTTTATTTGGGAGTTAGGAAGTGAGGTGAAATCATTTAGAAACAAGGAGCGGTTCATATAGTAATATTTGGCAGCCTTAAGCACACGTTTGTTCTTATTTGAATTTTGACTGGAAAAAGAAATACCATGATCTTGGCCATTTAGGCAAAGAGGTGAGATGGAGGGAGAAGAGAGTGGGAACAGACTGAATTCATTAAATTTTGTGCAGCAGGATAGACAGAACCAACTGTATTTGAGTCATGTTTTTTATAGGGCTATATTTTAGGGAATTGGGGATGGATACCAGGTACTTAAAAAATAATATACAACTTAACTATTCACTATGATCATATATAACTATCTATACCTGGAAGTCAATGTCAAGAATTTGTGGGCACTAATAAACACCAAATATTAAATTACTTGGTTTGGTATTGAGGGAGTTGCTGGCTTCATTCTCCGCCCCGCCCCTGAATTTCCTGTTCTTAATATTCTTGGCTTCAAGTTTTTATTGATGGAAGGTTAAATATTTGCCCCCCACCCCACCCCTTTCTAGCATATCACTAGAACTTAAGGTTATTTTCCTTCCTCTTTCTTTTTACCACTCTCTTTTTTGCCCTTTTCACCCCGTGGAATTAAGTTTAATACTTGAAAGAAAAACCACTTTCCTTATTCCTTATAGAGAATCTTTTTATACAGCTGACCTTATTCTGTAGAGGTAGTAATCCAACTATGTCATGTAACCTCTCATTCACCTGTTATTTATTTTACTTTCCTAAAATAAACTTGCTATTTGATTAGGAAAAGAAAACTTTTTTTTTTTCAAATGGTAAAAGCTCTAGAATCCAGAAAAGGGAGGATGAAAATTTTGATTTCCCAAACTAGTGATTATGACTAACTTATTTGTAGATTTTTTGTAAATAAACACAGTTTATGTTGGAGGCAGGACTTTCAGTATGGCAGAGCGAGTAGCTTGGCCGATCCTCTACAAAAAAGGCAATGACAAAACTGGATAAAACTTGAATATAATCATTTCAGGGCTAAGAAAGCCAGCAGCTTCCTTGATAGAGAGCGGCTTGACTTGATTTGGAGGGGAGCACAGAAAAGTCCCATGTCCATTCAGTAACAGTACTGATCTTGGCAAATGAATGTGAATACCACTGGCTCAGTTAGACTGAGGTTACCTTCTGGTTTGGGGCAAGCAGTGAAACAAAAGATTAGCCAGATAATAGTATGGATATCTGGAGAGAGAAAGCCACAAGGAGCTTTGATAAGCTCTCTATGACTCTGCTTGGGAGATTCTACAGTGTCCACTCATCCTTATCTGACCATGAACCTGTATGCATGCACAAGTAGGTATGGCAGAAAATAAAGGATAGTTTTAAATACTTCTGATTATTGAATGGTCTACCAATAGACACACAGATTCATTGCTAGAGGGTGGAAAGCTTGCTGTCTTGAGGTGTTTATACACAACTTGCAACCAATTATTGGTTGATTACTGAGCTTGAAGACCCAGGAGTGATCCTTAGGACTCTAGGCTTAAAAAAAAAAAAAAAGGAATTAAAAAACAAATGCAAAAAAACCATGAGCAAATTCAACAGCCAAACATTATGGAGATTATGGAGGAAACAGATTCCATAGATTCAGTCTAAGCAAATTACTAAACAAACAAAATAATACCAACAGCAACTCTCAGGGGGAAAGTCAGAACCCAGAGCTGCTACAATATATATCTAAAATGCCTAGTTTCAGCAAAAAATTATGAGACATGCAAAGAAACAAAGTAATTATAATAAGAGGGGAAAAACAGTTAATAAAAGCTATCTCTGAGTAATTCAGATCTTAACCTTAGCAGATAGAGCCTTCAAAGCAGTTACTATAAGAACTAAAGAAAACCATGTTTAAAAATTGAAGGAAAGTATCTCAACAATTACTCTATAAGTAGAAAATCACAACAAAGAGGGAAACTATATAAAATAACCAAGTGGAAATTCTCGAGTTCAAAAGTAAAATAGCTGAAATGAAAAATTCATATAAGAGGCTCATGCAGTATTAGAGATGTTGAAAGAAATAATTAGTGGACCTCAAAGTAGATAAATGGAAATTATCCAAACTGAAGAAAGACTATAAAAGGAATGATGAGAAACCTGTATGAATTCAAGCATCTATATAATAAAAGCCTAAGCAACCGTTACAGCAGAACGAACGGTCACTATAATGCTCACTGAACACCAGGGGGCAAACACTCAACGCAGGAGCTGCCTCCTGGTAGTCAGTGCACTCCCACAGGGGGAGCGCTGCTCTGCCAGAAGCTGGGCTCATGGCTGGCAAGCGCAGTGGCAGTGGCGGAAGCCTCTCCCACCTCTGCAGCAGCGCTAAGGAGCAGCGAGCCAAGCATTAAGGAGCAGCAAGCAGGCAGGCGGTAAGGAGTGAGGGATCCTGGACTGTGAGATCGATGGCCGCCTACTAGTAGTTGGACATCCCTCGAGGGGTCCCAGACTGTGAGAGGGCGCAGGCCAGGCTGAGGGACACCTCCCCCAATGCACGAATTTCATGCACTGGGCCTCTAGTCCTATATAGTAAAAGCCTAATATGCAAATTGACCGAATGGCGGAAACACTGGTGGAATGCCCGGTTGCTATGATGTGCACTGACCACCAGGGGGCAGATGTTCGACGTGGGAGCTGCCCCCAGACCGCAGGCTCCAGGCCAGCCAAGGCGAGTGCCAGCAGGGGCCCCCCAATCGCCCCACTGCTTGTCCCGCAGAGGGAGGTGACCGGCAGCTGGGGCAGAATTGGCAAGCAGGCGGCACCAGACTGGCAAAGGCAGGTGCCAGCGGGGGCACCCCGATCGCCCCGCCAGTCGCCCCACACATTGGCCCTGATCTCCAGCCAGGCCTAGGGACCCTATGCCGTGCATGAATTTCATGTACCAGGCCTCTAGTACTAATATATGTGTAACAGGAGCCCTAGAAGAAGAGAGAAAGGGGCAGAAAAAAACAATTTCAAGTTATAATAGCTGAAAATTTAATAAGTAATATTAATCTGATCAAGATGCTCAAATGAACTCCAAGTAGTATACTAGTTGTACTGGTTAATAATGGCGGATTTTGTAATCAAAGAAAACATGATAATTTCAAAAGAAACATCAAAAGTGCTTTATTCAAAGTAATGTCCATTGCTAGCTACACATTTCCCCCATCTTTCAGGTAATTTGTGGATATTGTCCCAATAGAACTTTTCTTGTTTTGAGGCAAACCATTCAGAGACCCAATTTTCCACTTCTTCGTATGTTTTGAAGTGCTTCTCAGAAAGTGCGTGTGCCATCGATCGGAACAAGTGGTAATCTGAAGGAGCAAGGTCTGGTGAATACGGTGGGTGGGTTAATATTTCCCAGGCAAGATCTTTTAATGTGTATTTAACTGGTTTTGAAGTGTGTGATGGTACATTATCATGAAGCAAAACGACTTTGCTCTGTCTTCTGGCAAATTCTGGTCGTTTTACGATCAAAGTGTGGTTCAAACTGATTATTTGTTGTCAGTAGCGATCAGTATTAACAGTTTCACCTGGTTTTAGAAGCTCATAATACACCACACCTTCCTGATCTCACCAAACGCAGAGCATTGTCTTCTTTCTGAAGCAATTTGGCCTTGCAGTCGATGTTGATGGTTGACCTGGATCAACCATGATTTTGTGGGTTTGGGATTCTCAAAATAAATCCACTTTTCATCTCCAGTCACAGTTCGATGCAAAAAAGACGTTCTTTCATGCCATTGAAGCAACATTTTACTGATGACTTTTCAGTTTTCCATTTGTCTTTCATTCAGTCGATGTGGCACCCATTTTCTTTCCTTTAAAATCTTTCCCATTGCTTATAAATGATCAGAAATTGTTTGCTGAGCAATGTTTCATCTTTCTGCGAGTTGTTTTTGAGTTTGACACGCATTTTCATCCAATAATGCTTGTAATTGTTGGTCTTCAAACTTTTTCGGTTGACCTGGACGTTCTTTGTCTTTCACATCAAAGTCATCACTTTTAAAGTGTTTAAACCAGGGTTTACAAGTATCTTGAGATGGAGCAAGTTCACCATAAGTTTCCCGAAGTATACGATAGCTTTTTCTTCAAAATAAAGTAATGAATTAAAACTTCCTGCAAATGCTCTTTTTTTGGCACCAAATTTGACATTTAAAAAAATATATATTTTATTGATTTTTTTTATTTTTTAATTTTTTTATGTTTTTTACAGAGAGGAAGGGAGAGGGATAGAGAGTTAGAAACATCGATGAGAGAGAGACATTGATAAGCTGCCTCCTGCACACCTCCTACTGGGATGTGCCCGCAACCAAGGTACATGCCCTTGACCGGAATCGAACGTGGGACCTTTCAGTCTGCAGGCCAACGCTCTATCCACTGAGCCAAACCGGTTACGGCCAAATTTGACATTTTTAAGTGGAAAAATCTCTATGATGTTAATACCTTAAGCAAATTTGACATATGAAGTTTTGAAGCTTGTTGTCAATACAAGAAAATAGCATACATATCAAAATTGCATATATATCAACATATGTGTACTCCATCTATTGAAAAAAATCCACATCATTAACTGGTACACCTAGTAAACACAGATTCACATGTAGACACATCATAGTCAACTATGCCTCAACTATGCCTCAACATAGTCTTTGAAAGACAAAGAGAAAATCTTGAAAGCAATAAGAGAAAAACAACTCATCACATCAGAAACAATGAAGAGTATAAGACAATGTTATACAAAGTGCTAGTTAAAAACAAACTAGCACTTAATTTTTTTTCCAGCAAAACTATTATTCAGTAGTGAAGGCAAAATGAAGACATTCCCAGTCAAATGAAAAACTCAGAGAATTTGTTGCCAAGCACGTCTGCGAAAACTAAACGATGTCCTTGGGCTAAGAGGAAATGATACTGGATGGTAACTTGAATTTACACAAAGAAACGAACACCAGAGAAGGTGTAAATGGGTAAATGTAAAAGAGTGTAGCTAGATAGAAATACATTTTTCTTTGCTTCTTCAAAATTCTGTAAATATAATATTGTTGGGTTTATAACATATATTAATGATTGGTAAGTTTAAGAACTTATATTTGAAAAGGTGAAAGATTCCAATAACATAAGCTTATACACTAAGAAACTAGAAAAAGAAGAGCAGAGTAAAAACCCAAAGCAAGCAGAAGTCAGGAAATAATAAAGATGAGAGTGAAAATCACCCAGCTGGCATGGCTCAGTGGTTGAGCGTCAACCTATGAACCAGGAGGTCACGCTTCAATTCTGGGTCAGGGCACAAGCCCGGATTGTGGGCTTGATCCCCAGTGTGGGGTGTGCAGGAGGCAGCTGATCAATGATTCTCTCTCATCATTGGTGTTTCTATCTCTCTCTCCCTCTTCCTTCCTCTCTGAAATCAATAAAAATATATTTTTAAAAAAGATTAGAGTGAAAAATCAATGAAATAGAAATCAAAACAATAGAGAAAATCAATGAAACCAAAAGTTAGTTCTTGAGAGTGACATCAACATCATAGCAGAGTGGGAGGGCTCCATTGTTTCTTAAATTTACAAAAGTTAGACAACTATGCCTCAACAAAGGATCCCCTGTTTAACACACACAGTCTGATAGACCCATGCATTGGGGCATATGAAGGTGGGTGTATTAGAATGAGTAGAGGAGGTGGTGGGGATGAGGGACAGTGGTGGCTGCAGATTTAGTTCAATGCCCACCATGGCTCTATGGAACATGGAAGCCTGGAAGAAGTTAGGCTATAGCCCTCACACTACAGCCTGGAGTATAAGATGGGCAGAAGCAATTTCTCTCCTAAATTAGGCATCTCCCTTCCCCACCCCATTGCAGCAGAATGAGGTAGAGGTGTCTGGGAAACTTTAAACTGAACAGCAGAGTTCACAGCCATTACTGGCAGGGGAGCAACAAAGCCACAGGATGGTGAACCTGCCTCCTCTCCCCTACACACCCAGGAAGAGCCAAATTTACTGTGGAAAAAGGAGGTAGCTCTGGGAATTATTACAACCAGCCCCCACCACATCCTCCTACCACAGGAGTGGTGCATCATTACCAAGGAGAGCTGGTCACAGAGAGGCCACCTACCAGCAACACTTTCCTTACTTAGTCAAAGTGATTCAACTCCACAGTGATCCCAGAGGTACAGATAGTGCAGGTAAGAGGCAACAAATACTTACACTATGGTACCATTAGTGGAAAACAAAAGTACCCTACCTATCAATCTGCTGAATTGTCAGGAGCAAAATAGTATCTACACATGAAAAAAGATCACTATCTCAAATGCTCAGAGAAACAATCCATCAAATACCTAAGACAACTTGAGAGCACAGAAAGGAAATACAAAGTCTCCAGAAACCAAACTCAAAGCCTTAGAAGAGTATGATTTAAATGACAGAATTCAAGATTGCAGTTATCAAGAAACTCAATGATATACAAGAAAACTCAGCAGGGTGTCTGAGAATTCAGCTCAGTTCTGACACATCTACCCAGGGATAGCATCACATTTCACAGGCTAAGGATTTAGTCCTATAAAACTGCCCACCCCCCACCACACACACACCTCAGACACCAGTTGCAAGCCCACACTGTTACCTGTGATTCTGGCTACAAATTGGAGGTTCTAAGGACCCTCTCTTTGGGTTTGATTACTTTTCTAGTATGGCTCACAGAACTCAGGAAAACCCGTTTACTCATCAGATTACTGATTTATTACAAAGCATAGTAAAGGATACAAATCAAGAGCCAGATGAAGATATGCATAGGGTGAGGTCCCAAACAAAGGAGCTCCTGCCCTCCTGGAACTTGGAGCCCAGCAAGGTGGCACATGGAAGCTTTCTGGTTCCCCAAAGTGGAAGGTCTCTGAAAAAGAGGATCAATGAGCTGTCTTCCTGTGTTTGTATGGAAGCTTCAGTTCATAGTCATGATTGACTAAGTCACTGGCAGTTGAACTCAATCTTTAACCCCTTTTCCCTCCCCAGAGGTGGGAGTGTGGGGAGCTGGGACTGAAAGTTCCAACCATTTAATCCAATGACTGATTCTCCTGGCATCCAGCCCCTACCCTTGGATGGGGCCCAAAAGCCACCTCATTAACATAATAAAAGACACCTTTTATCACTCTCAACATTTGGGAAATTCCAATGGTTTGGGGAGCTGTCAGCCAGGAAACATGGATAAAGACCAAATATCTTATAAATCAAAATGTTACATCTATAGTGACTTAAAAGCTTCTGAATAGCTCAATAACAAGAATTTGAATTACTAATTAGGATTCTTTCTAAAGAGAAAAGGCTGGGCTCACATGGCTTCATTACTGCATTCTGTCAAATATTTAAAGAGGAAATAATACCAATCCTTCACAGACTTTTCATAAAATATTGGAGGAAGGAATTCTTCCCAGCCCATTCTGTGAGCCCAGGGTTACCTGTACACGAAAGCCAAACAAAGACATCATAGATAAATCAAACTACAGACTATGGATGCCTATGAACACAGACATAAACATTTTTAAGACATTTGGAACCTGAATCTGGCAACATATGTAAAAAAGGATTATATATCATGAATAATTGAAATTATCCCAGGAATGCAGGGTTGGTTTAACATTTAGAAATTACTAATATAATCCTACTAGAGGCCCAGTGCATGAAATTTGGGCATGGGGGTGTGTCCCCTCAGCTCAGACTGCACCCTCTCTAATTCGGGACCCCTGGGGGATGTCCTACTGCCGGTATAGGCCCAATCCCGGGGATTGGGCCTAAACTGGCAGTTGGACATCCCTGTCACAGTCCTGGACCACTGGCTCCTAATCGCTCACCTGCCTGCCTGCCTGGTCACCCCTAACTGCCCCTCCCCCCCCCCACCCCCGCCGGCCTGGTCACCCCTCACTGCCCCCACTGCCAGCCTAATCGCCCCCAACTGCCCCCCCCCCCCGCTGGCCTGGTCGCCCCCAACTGCACCCTCTGCCCCTGCTGGCCTGGTCACCTCTTACTGCCCTCCCCCACCAGCCTGGTCACCCCTAACTGCCCCCCCTGCCGGCCTGGTCGCCGCCAACTGCCCCCCCTGCCGGCCTGGTTGCCCCTCACCCCCCCACTCTGCTGGCCTAGTCGCCCCACGCAGCCTGCTGTTCAGTAGTTTGGTCATCCCTGACTAACCCCCCCACCGGCCTGGTCACCCCACGCAGCCTGCTATTTAGTCGTTTGGTCGTCCCTCACTAACCCCCCCTGCGGGCCTGGTCACCCCACGCAGCCTGCTTATTCAGTTGTTTGGTCGTCTGTCACTAACCTCCCTGCTGGCCTGGTCTCCACACGCAGCCTGCTGCTTGGTCGTTTGGTTGCCCCTCACTAACCCCCCTGCTGGCCTGGTCGCCCCATGCAGCCTGCTGTTCAGTCGTTTGGTCGTCCCTCACTAACCCCCCTGCTGGCCTGGTCGCCCCATTCAGCCTGCTGCTCAGTCATTTGGTCACCCCTCAATGACCCCTCTGCTGGCCTGGTTGACCCACGTAGCCTGCTGGGTCGTCCATTTCGGTTGCGATGGTCGCTTAGGCTTTTATATAGCTAGATATAATACAAGCCTAATATGCTAAGTGTCTGGTTGTCCAGTAGACCGTTCAACCAATCAAAGCGTAATATGCTAATAATATGCTAAGTCCGCTCAACCGCTCGCTATGATGTTCACTGACCACCAGGGGGCAGACAGTTGCCTGGTTGACCAGTCGCTATCACGGGGCAGATGCTCTGACTGGTAGGTTAGCTTGCTGCTGGGGTCCGGCTGACTGGGACTGAGCGATATGGGCCAAACACACCCTGGAGCCCTCCCGCGGTCCCTGCCTGGCTGGCCAACCTCCCACGTCCCTCCCTGGCCCCGATCATGCCTGGTGGGGTCCCTTGGCTTGGCCTGCGCCCTCTCACAATCTGGGACCCCTCGGGGGATGTTGGAGAGCCGGTTTTGGCCTGATCCCTCAGGCCAGGCCAAGGGACCCCACTGGTGCACAAATTCATGCACCAAGCCTCTAGTATACCATATTTCTCTCACTGGTGGAAATAGTGTTATTTCACAAGATCACAAGGAAAGCATTCCAGGAACCCACATAAAAGAGATTGTGGCATGGTAAGATTTATTTTGGGTGGAAATAGAAGGCTGCCCCCAGATTCTCAATGTCTCATTTCCATCATGTCCCACTGTGGAAATAGTCCAGCCTTGTCTTCTCCAAGCCATGAACAATGACTAGTGTCCAGAGATTCTATGCCATATTAAAGCTTAGTCCTTTGGAGCCACAGCAGTGTGCCAAGGACCCTAGACCCGTATGGCTGCTACTAAATGTGCAAGGAGAACAGGAGAGAGAGAGAGAAAAAAGAGAGACAGAGACAGAGAGAGAAAGGCACATTCTTTGTTAAGCTAGGATTATATTATCTCGGATTTGGGAAGGACCAAGTGTTTTTTTTTCAGACTGTTTTTTTACCATTCTTTTGTGAACTGGGGCTGCATTCCAACCCCCCCAAAACAAACAAACAAACAAAAAAAACCCACACACAACAATCCATTTCCTAATCTTCCAGAGTTCTTTCCCCCTTATCCAATCCTATCCTTTCCCAGGCTAGACTGACAGGTCTCTATGGTTGCCAACTTGGTTCCTGCATGTCTCATATTGGAAGCATCTCACCCTGTGCAATCTTGAATTCTACTGGCCATGCACCTAGCATAGGAATTTTTCCTATTTTATTCCTTACCTGGTAATGACTGGTTAATGAGCCTCCCTGTCCACTTTGAGGACTTAGAGGTCCTCTGTGGAGTGTGTGAAGCTGTAGCTTCCTAGTGGAGCAAGCAGGCTCAGTTTCCTTTTCAACTCCCCAGTTACTTTTGGCTTTTTAATGTCTGATTCCCTTTGTTTTCCTCCTTTATTAATATCTAACTACATTAACATTACTAGAACAGAGGTCAGAAATTACATACTATTTTAATAGACAGAGAAAATCATTCGAGAGAATTCAACATTGACTCATGAAAAACTCAACAAATTAGCACAAATCTAGAGGTAAATAAAAGTATGAATGTTTTCCCCTTAAGAAGAAAAAGGCCAATCTTTGTCCATTCTTGCCACTTATATTTCACAGTGTATATTAACTGTTGAAACAGTATGGGTAGTAGGGATTTGTTATATCATTCTTCATACCATTGTGTATGTTTCAAATTTTTTCTAATAAAATTTAGAGAGCCCTAGCCAGTTTTTCTCAGTGGTTAGAGTGTCAGCCCTCAGACTGAAGGATTGCAGGTTCGATTCTGGTCAAGGGCACGTACCTGGGTGGCCGGCCTGATCCCGGCCCTATCAGAGCTTGTATGGAAGGCAACCAATTGATGTGTCTCTTGAGCATCGATGTTTCTCTCACTGTCTCTCTCCCTTCCTTCCACTCTCTTTTAAAAAAATCAATAGAAAAAGTATCCTTGGGTGAGGATTAACAACAACAACAAACAAATTTTAGAGAAAATAGCATAGGTTATTAACAGAAAAACTACTAAGTCCTTAAGTCTTATTTTGTTTTCTGTTTAGCCTAATTATTTAAGATCGTGCAATAGACTTTCACCTGGCTGCTGGCACCAGTTTTCCGCCAGCAGCAGTTTTCCTCTGACCACCCACCGATCAGAGCGCCTCCCACCAGCGCGATCCGCCACCCGGAGAGGAACTCCGATCCGGGAGGCGCGATCCGGGAGGCGCTCTGATCGGCGGGTGGCCAGCGGAAAACTGCTGCTGGCGGAAAACTGCTGCCAGCAGCCATGCAGTCGGCCACCACCAGCGTCTTCCACAGCGTTGGCCGTTTAGTCTGGCGGTAGGAGCGGGGCTCGGGGACTCGCGAGTCCCCGCCCCCCCGCTCCTACCGCCAGCCAATCGGCCACCCTGAGTCCCGCCCCCCGCGCCTCCAGCCGGCCCAATCGTGGGCGTAGCGGAGTGATGCAATTTGCATATTGCCTTTTTATTATGTAGGATGCTGAATTCCTTTTATAAACAATATAGTTGAAAACTTAGGAGTTAAAATATTATTTCTATTTGTAGAAAGTCATTTTTTTTTCAGCCCTCAGAGTGATCAGATAATTGAAGGAGCTATTTATAAGGAGAATTGGACTTTGTGAAAATAAAATTGTTGCAAATCCTTGTTTATTAAAATTTAATGTCCAGATATAGATCTGAATTTTTAGGTGTTGGAGGCTATTTTCAGTATGACATAAATTCAGGACCACAGGTAAGGATGGTTGAGCCCTTAGAGTCTGTTTTGATTAGATGTGATCAGAAGTTTACCAAGGAACTGAGTCTAGGTTGGGAATCAAGAAAGGGGTTGTTTGTGTAGTGGCAGTACGGTAGTTACGGTGGGTGGTGGTCCTGTGTGGGGAGGGTTGGTTATGGTGGGTGTGGGGTGGAAGGGTGGTCATAGTGGTGGGGCTGTTGGTGTTTGGTGGAGAGGAGTCACAGATTGGAATTGGGGTTGGTTGCATGTAATGTGTAAAAACCGAGATGATTTCAAAGCAACAAAAAGCATGAAAGCATTTTGACTCTACTTTCCCTTTGAACGAGGAAGGCAAAAGAAGAATAGAAGAAGAGTGACATTTAAAAAATTATTCTTCCCCTTTCCTCTGACAGAGAGATGTCCTCATTTGAGAATAATATACTTACCTTGGTCTTTCTAACAGCATTTTTCTATCTCTCCCAAAAACATATGTGCTTGTCATTTGTTTTTCTCCCCTGGGGTTCATATCAGATCTTTCCAAGTACCAGCACCATTATCACCATCTTTAATTCACAAAATCTATGTCAATTTCTGTGAGCCTTTGTTTTCTTTTGTTCTGGGGAAATACAAAAGAAGGCTGATCTATGGTCACTGACCTTGCAGAACTTAGTCTTATTGATTTGCAATATTTTTGTGTTATGCTCAGGTTTGCTCACACAAACACACCCCAATTAGTGAACCAAGTGAACGCAAGACCATTGCAGAAGCTCACAGGCAGCCTGAAGGTGCCGATTTGAGCTGAAATACTCTTGCAAAGTTTCAAAAGTAAGGAAGAGTGTGAGCTGAACCTGAAGGCTGGGTACGATATTGAAAGCTATTTACATGACCTTCATTAAGTTGATAAATGAAAAGAAGATTTTATATTTAAGGTTTTGGAGCTCTTTGATCTTGTTCTTTTAAATGGAGTGTGTCTGCATGAGGACCTTCTAGATTTCAGCCTTCCCCACGAGCTCCTCCCCGGTCTTCCCTTTGCCTGGTGCTGAACTTACAGGGAACTCAGA
This sequence comes from Cnephaeus nilssonii, assembly GCF_951640355.1. Lineage (NCBI taxonomy): Eukaryota > Metazoa > Chordata > Mammalia > Chiroptera > Vespertilionidae > Cnephaeus > Cnephaeus nilssonii. Next base: position 77,209,765 of record NC_137081.1, on the reverse strand, counting down.
ATACTCCAAGCGCATATCCTGCAATTTTGTCCTCTCATTATGGAAATCATGAGTCATTACTCTTTGTTCCGCAGTGCTGTGGCAGAGGGTGCTATTAGATTAGTTTCTGTGTTCTAGTGAACAGAATGGAAGTAAAGTGAGATTAATTCCTTACACTGCTGGTTGTTCACTGTAACTTTCACAAGAAGCAACCATTCTCTGACCAAAGCTCTGGTTTATGACTCCGCCTGCTGCTGAGAAATGAAAGATTTCTAAGTACTCCTCCTGTTTCCCTCGCTTAGACCATTTTCTCTTCTCAGTACTGATTCCGTAGCTTAGTATGAGAGGCAGAAAGCCGCATCCTACAAGTAGGCTGAGAAACAGGGTTGCATATTGTTAATTGAAGTTAAGTGATTTCTGTCAAAGCCCACACACTGGGAGGAGTGGATCACAGCCTCTCCTATGTTGACTGTGTGCAGGTGAATTATGTCCTGGGACTGCCCACTCTTTCTGCCCACGTGCAGTTACATTTTAGAGTGCAGGCTGTTACTTATGCGCCTCTTCAGCTTTCAGCGGAGCACTGTAAAAACACAGTGAATTAATCTACTCCAAATAAAGGATGCCTAGATAAGTCAGTGACCAAGAAAAACACTTAACCAGCAGATTGTACTTCGAGATTTGTAATTTCAGGAATAAAGATTAAACTTCCGTTCTCTCTCTGCTTTTGTAGCCAATCTAAACTGAGAGAGACCTTTGTGGGGTCAGCCCACAGTGAAACGTGTGACACTGGAGCCATTGAAGGGACTATTATTGGAGGTGCATTAAGATATCTAGGAGCTTACTGGAGAATAAGTATTTCCATCAAGGTGGTTGGTAAAGGATTAATAAATAGAGATTAGCAAGGGAAATAATGTTCCCTCATCTGTATTCCTAAATCATAGAGAAAGCATTTTTAAAGCAACTTAGCTTAATTTTTATGTAAGAGTGAAATTACATATAATGCAAGGCACAGATTTGAAGTGTAGCATTTGATGAGTTTTGATAAATGTGTATATCCATAAAAGCCGCACCGCAGGCAAGTAACAGAGCATATCCGTCACCCCAGAATGTTCCCTCGTGCCTCCTTACACAATCTCCATCCCCCATGGGCAATCGTTGTTCTGATTTCTATCACCATAGATTAATTTTGCCTGTTCTTGAGTTTCATAAAAATGAAATCATACAGGATAAACATTTTTGTGTGTCTGGCTTCTTTTTCTCAGCATAACATTTTTTAGCTTCATCTATGGTGTTACACATATCAGTAGTTCATTTTTGTTTTGTTTTATTTTTTAATCACAGAATAGTATTCTGTTTTATGAAATTAGCACAATAAATTTATTTCTTTTTCTGATAATGGACATATGAGTCATTTCCAGTTTGGGACTGTTATGAATAATGCTGCCAGAAATACATCAGCCCATCATGTCTCCCAAATTATAGACCATGTTGCCATAAGTTGTTCATAATCTTCTGTTATTCTTTCAGCATCTATGGATTTTTAGTGACATCCTATCTCAGTTCCTAATATTGCTCATTTATATTTTCTTCTTGATCACTCTTGCTAGGGGGGTTATAAATTGTATTCATCTTTTCAAACAACCAATTTTGGCTTTAATTTGTCTCTGTCAGTATTCAATCAGAGAAGCAGAACCACTAGGAAGGAATGTGTGTGTGTGTGTTTGCACGTGAGAGCACATGCACACATGCACTTGTGTGTATTAAAGGATTTGTTATAGGGTTTTAACCTTGCACAGTTGTGGGAGCTAGTTTAATACTTTCTATAAAGCTGTTATCATTGTGTCTGATGCGGCCAAGAAGGGAAAATCACAGTTAAGAGTTAATACTAGAGATAGTATTATAAACTCCATGCTTAATTTCATGAATCCCTCATCCTTTGTACTATCCTATATAATAAAAGGCTAATATGCAAATCGACAAAACAGAGGAATGACTGGTCGCTATGACACGCACTGACCACCAGAGGCAGACGCTCAACGCAGGAGCTGCCCCCTGGTGGTCAGTGCCCTCCCACAGGGGGAGTGTCGCTCAGCCAGAAGCCAGGCTCATTGCTGGCAAGTGCAGCGGTGGTGGCGGGAGCCTCTCCTTCCTCCATGGCAGTGCTAAGGATGTCCAACTGAGGGCTCCCAGACTGTGAGAGGGTGAAGGCCAGGCTGAGCCCCCCCGCCCCCCCCCCCCCCCGTCCTTGAGTGCACAAATTTCGTGCACTGGGTCTCTAGTTGTTATTAAATATCTTGCATCTACAAATATTTTAAACCTCGCTATAACTTACTATGATTTTTGCATTATAGACAGTCAATTGATAAAGAAATTAAAGGAAGGAAAAAAACAATAGTCTTTTGTATTTACCTGTATATTAATATTTCTGATGCTTTTCATTCTTTTCTATAGTTCCAAGTTTTCATCTGATGTCTTTTTCCTTTCATCACAATGAACTTCCTTTATTTCTTTCTTGCCATGTAAGTTTGATGGTGGTGAATTCTCTCTTCATTCTTTATCTGAAAATGGCTTTTTGTGGCAGAAATTATTTAAGGTACAGAATCTGGTAGAGAATTCTGGGTCGACCACAGTTTTCTTTTAACACTTAAAAGAGACTTTTTCCTTGTTTTCTAGATTTCATCTTTTTGTGATGAGAAATTCGGTGGTATTTCTATTTTTGTACCCTCTTATGGGATGTATCTCATGTTTCTCTGGCTGCTTTCAACATTTGTTCTTTATCTTTGGCTTTTAGCAGTTTGACTATGATAAATGTAATTGTCTTTGTATTTATCTTGCTTCTGGTTCACTGAGATATTGGATCTGAAGTTAATGTTCTTCAAATTTGGAAAGTTTTTGGCTATTATTTCAAGTACTTTTCTTCTCCATGTCCTTTTTATTTTTTTTTATTTTTATCTCTGGGGACCACTTCATCTACAGTTCACATGATGTTGTCCCACAGGTCACTGAAGCTCTGCTCATTTTTCCTCCCTAGTATTTATTTTTATTGTCTCTGTTTTGCAGTTTGAATAATATCCATTTTTCAAGTTCTCTGAATCTTTCTTCTACCATCTCCAAACTGTTGTCAACTCTATTCTGTGGATTTTTCATTTTAGATAATAAACTTTTAGTTATGGAATTTCTTTTTTTGTTTGTTTTGTTTTGTTAAATTGTCCTTTCCTTTTCATTAATCATATTTATAATAACTCTGTCAATTTCAACATTTACTTCATTTTGGGATATATTTGTGTTTATTCATTTTCTTGATTTTGGTTCACATTTTTTCTGTTTTCCACATGTCTAGTAATTCTTTATTATATATTGTACATTATCCTCTCTAATAAAATAGTAATATGCAAATTAACCATCACTCCGCTACATAAGCCACGCCCACCAGCCAAGCCACACCCACCAGCCAATCAGGGCGAGTATGCAAATTAACCCCAATTCAAGATGGCTACAGCCACAGTGAGCAAGGTTTCCCAGGTAACAGAGCAAGCCAAGCTTTCCATAGCCGTTGCAGGCCTAAGCCTCCACTCAAGCTACAAAGTTTCAATTATAGAAGGTAAACAAATTCAAACAAATGGCAGCAGAATGGAGCTTGAGAGAGCAGGCCAGGGTTGCCGGGGGCAACAGGGGAAGCAAAGCTTTCTGCACACCCTGGCTGGGCTCACCTGCTTAAGGCTACAAAGTTTCAATTGTAGAAGGTGAATTAACTGCCACAGAGATGGCTGCCGCCCCGGAGGGAGCAGCAGGCTTGGCTCTGCTCCAGGCTACAAAGTTTCAATTGTAGAAGGAAAATAAATTCCAGATACCAGGGCCTCCTCTTGGGTTGTCAGGGGGCGTGGCCAGCCTGAAAACGACCACAGGCCCCTCGCTCAGGCCGCCCCATGCCCCAAGGGAACCCCACCCTCAACCGGGACACCCTTCAGGGCAAACCAGCTGGCCCCCACCCGTGCACCAGGCCTCTATCCTATCTAATAAAAGAGTAATATACAGATTGGTCATCACTGCAACACACAATATAGCTGCCCCCATGTGGTCAAAGATCCTGCCCCCATGTGGACACAAGATGGCCACCACAAGATGGCCAGCAGGAGAGGGCAGTTGGGAGGCACCCGGCCTGCAAGGGAGGGCAGTTGTGAGGGACCAGGCCTGCAAGGGAGGGCAGTTGCGAGGGACCAGGCTTGCAAGGGAGGGCAGTTGGAGGTGATCAACCCTGCAGGAGAGGGCAGTTAGGGGTGACCAGGCCGGCAGAGGAGGGAAGTTGGGGCAAACAGGCTGGCAGGGGAGTAGTTAAGCATCAACCAGGCTGGCAGTGGAGTGGTTAGGGGGTGATCAGGCTGGCAGGCAGAAGCGGTTAGGGGCAATCAGGAAGGCAGGCAAGCAAGCAGTTAGGAGCCAGCAGTCCTGGATTGTGAGAGGGATGTCTGACTGCCCGTTTAGGCCCGGTGGGATCGGGCCTAAACGGGCAGTCGGACATCCCTCCAGGAGTCCCAGATTGGAGAGGGTACAGTCTGGGCTGAGGGACAACCCCCCGCCGTGCACGAATTTCGTGCACCGGGCTTCTAGTAATACTATATTTGTAGAATGTCTGTATTCTGTTATCTTCCTCTGAAGAGTGTTGATTTTTGTTCTAGTAGGCAGTTAAGTTACTGACTTAAACACCTTCAACTTATGAAGACTTGATTTTATCGTTTGTTGGATGTGATTGTTTAAGTTTCCACCCTAGTCTTAGGAAATCTTAAGTCCTGGGGCCTGATGCAAGGCCTTTCTGGGATTTTAGTGGAAAGTTGAAATGTTAACCAAACCCCTTTGACTTGTCAGGATGCAAACTCTGACTCCCCCACAGTGAACAATAGTTGAATCTCTGAACACCTTTAGAGGTTTCCTTGGAGTCTCCCCTAAAAATGCTTAGTTATGGGGTCATTCAAGGATTTTAAGGCAGTTTATATGCAGATTAGGGGGTTTCCCTCCTCTGGCTCCCACTTTCTGGAGATATCCTTCTTCCATTTCTAGCCATCCTAATTGCCCAAACTTAATTCCAAGTTTGTAGTATTTTGCTTACCTTCTACTTACCTCCCACCACCAGAAGCCAGATTCCCCTTAAAGGCCAAGCTATGAAATGAGGATCTTGCCCAGTGCAGTTTTCTCTTTCGGGGGGATCATTGTCTTATTGTCAGTATTATCTGTGGGAAGACCATTCCAATATGAGCTTCTCTGCCATTGCCAGTGTATAATTTCTCAGCTTTGATTGATAAAGAATCTCATGTTAAATTAATCACATAGCTCTCACACAAGTAGTGCACTTCAGCAGTCTGCCCTGGTCAACAATCTGGGTTATTTCTTACCACAGCTTCGACTTTCTCCTGCCTTTTGGTATGTACACTGGCTCTTCCTTGCTTTTGACACAATAACCTTTTCTTGGTTGACAAGGAGAGTGAGTTTTTAACGACAGTTCTCCCTCTGCCCTGGACCGCGTGGCTGGAGAGGAGTGAGAGGCAGTTGTTCTGGATACTAACATGGTGGAACGGTATCTGGTGAAGACCTTCAGGTAGTAACTAAAGGATCAGAGCCCTCAGGATCTGACTCTAAAATCCAAAGCCTGGTCTAGGAACAGGCCCCTTCCTGAAATGTCCAGGCATTTGAAAACTGTTGTGTTTCATACTATCATGAACTTGCATTCATACATGCTAGCCTTTTCTGTTCAGTAGATGAGTAGCATTCCAGGGTAAACTTATCATTTAGGAATATGCACGTTACTCTGTCAACCTCACAAGCTGATACCAGGGTCCAAATGTCTTAATACCAGGCATGTTTTCTTTTCACAGGAAGGAAAACCTACTAAGGGCTAGGAGAGATAAAAGGAGTTAAGTTACCAGGCAACCTGGGTTTTGAGAGACATTCCTAGGCAAGGATATACCTAGCAGGCATAGCACGTATGTTTTATGCCAGTGGGCTTGTAGATTTGATGCAATTCTGGGTAAATCAAATGAGACCTAGAAATTACATAGCTCTCAGCCTTTCTTCAAATGTGTGCTTGGTGTACTTGGGCTTGGTGTATTTTTGGGTGTTCTTAATATTCTATGCCACCAGCTTCATTTTTTGTTCTCACTCTACTTCTTTTTCTAGTACCAAAAACGTATTATCAGGGTGTCATCTTAATTATAAATTAACTTACAATTTATTTTTCCATGCTAGAAAAGGAGGAAGGCTATAAGCAAGCAAATAAAACAAAATGAAAAACACAGCTCATATGAGAGTGAAAACAAATGTTTATCTTGATCTCTATTAAGAGAGTGATCAGAGCACTTGCTCCTTGCCTGGAGGTGTCTGGGTGGCCTGTTAGAATCCCTGTCCTTAACCCGCAGCTGCATAAAGGCTTGTGACAGGTGATTCAAAATGACATTGTGTGATAACAGCTATTCTTGGCAGTTTGCACAATGAAAATAGCTTGGGGATACAGCCTGCCTTGTACAGTTACTGATTCCATATTTATTTCTTTTCTTTTTCTGTTTCAAGAAGGGACCACACACACACACACACACACACACACTCTCTCTCTCTCTCTCTCTCTCTCTCTCTCTCTCTTCTCTCTCTCTCTCTCTCTCTCTCTCTCTCTCTCTCTCTCTCTCTCTCTCTGTATATATATTTCTCTAATTTCCTTAACAAGATTCAAACCACAACACAAGCACCTCTGACAATTTGATAAGGATGGTCAGAAATATGTGAGCTATGCTTAACTCAACTGTGTTTTAGAAGAAAAATTGAACCCCTTGTTGTTCGAGGGAGTGAAGAAAGATGTGTGTGCTCCAGGTTCCAGGGCTCCTCGTTGTTACAGTAGGACAGCTACACAGTGCTTCTGACCCCTTCCCAGGAACCTGCATGGAGGAGAGGGAAGTTAGGAAAGGCTGTGCCCTACCTTGCTTATGGAGAGGAGAATAGGTGTAAAAATTGCCTCAGGCTCCTAACTTGAGAATATGATGTCATTTTGCGGTATAATCATGAATTTTTAATGTCTGCCACCTACTTCTCAGAATATTTTCTAAAATCTAAATTGACCACTGAGGATGCATCAGAATCTGTCAATACTGTATATCAGGGGTCCTCAAACTTTTTAAACAGGGGGCCAGTTTACTGTCCCTCAGACCGTTGGAGGGCAAGACTATAGTTTAAAAAAAAACTATGAACAAATTCCTATGCACACTGCACATATCTTATTTTGAAGTAAAAAAACAAAACGGCAAAAACACCCACATGTGGCCCGCGGGCCGTAGTTTGAGGACGCCTGCTGTATATTATTTTAAAAAACATCATATACAGCCCTGGTAGGTGTGGCACAGTTGGTTGAATGTCATCCCATGCACCAAGAAGACTCAGGTTCGATTCCCTGTCAGTGCACATGCCCAGGTTCTGGGCTCGATCCCCAGTAAGGGCATGCAGAAGGCTTCCAATGGATGTTTCTCTCTCATCAGTGTTTCTCTCTCTCTTTCTCTCTCCCTTCCACTCTCTCAAAAGTCAGTAAAAACATATTTTACAAAATATTATGTACAGAAATATATTTTTATATATTTTCTAGAAATATGGCACTGGTGAACTTTTTCCTTTGTTGTATAAAATTAGCATTCTCCCAGCTTAATGACTGGTATGTCTATTTATCATAACTGGATACCACATCTCACATTGTGATGATGTACATCATGAAATGCTCCCCACCGTAAGTCTAGTTACTATCTGTCACCACAAAAGTTATTATAATATTACTAGAGGCCCGGTGCACGAAATTCATGCACAGGGGAAGGAGGGGTCCCCTCAGCCCAGCCTGCACCCTCTCCAACCCGGGACCCCTCGGAGGATATCCAGCTGCCAGTTTAGGCCTGATCCCAGGGATCAGGCCTAAACCGGCAGTCGGACATCCCTCTCACAATCCTGAACCGCTGGCTCCTAATCGCTCACCTGTCTGCCTGCCTAGTCATCCCTCACTGCCCCCCCTGCCAGCCTAATTACCCCCAACTGCCCCCCTGCCAGCCTGGTCGCCCCCAACTGCACCCCGCCTGCTAGCCTGGTTGTCCCTAACCACCCACCTCCCCCGTCGGCCTGGTTGCCTCTTACTGCCCCCTACCTGCTGGCCTGGTAGCCCTCAACTGCCCCCCCTGCCAACCTGGTTGTCCCTCACGGCCCCCCTGCAGCCTGGTTGCCCCACACAGCCTGCTTATTCAGTCGTTTGGTCGTCCCTCACTAACCCCCCTGCCGGCCTGGTCGCCCCACATAGCCTGCTTATTCAGTCGTTTGGTCGTCCCTCACTAACCCCCCTGCCGGCCTGGTCGCCCCACGTAGCCTGCTTGTTCAGTCATTTGGTCGTCCATCACTAACCCCCCTGCTGGCCTGGTTGTAGGCAGCTATCTTTGTGAGGGTGTGAGGGTCAATTTGCATATTACCTCTTTATTATATAGGATTGACTATATTCCCTATGCTCTATATTACATCCCATGACTTATTTATTTCATAACTAGTAGTTTAAACCTCTTAATCCCTTCACCTATTTTATCTACATACTATTTGAGGATGCTCATTTAGGTGCAGTATTTGTTGAATGAATCAGTGACAAGGTTTTTTGTGGGGATTTTTTTGTTGTTGTTATGGCTTTATTGAGATATAATTTGCATACCATGCAAATTTATTTATCCAAAGTGTATAATTCAGTAGCTTTATGTATATTCACACAGTTGTGCAACCATTACCACATTCAATTTTAGGACATTTTTATCTCCTTAAAAAGAAATTCCATACCTATTTACTATCATTACCTTCCTTCCAGCCTCCCTTTTCCCTAGTCCTAAACAACCACTAATCTACTTCTGTCTTTATAGATTTGCCTATTCTGGACGTTTCATGTAATATATGATCTTTTGTTACTGCCTTTTTTACTTAAATTAATTTCTTTATGGTTCATCCATGTTGTAGCATGAATCAACTTCATTCCTTTTTATGGCTGAATAATATTTCATTGTGTGGATAGACCACATTTTGTTTATTTATTCATCAGTGATGAACTTTTGGATTGTTTCCATTATTCAACTTTTGGCCCTTAAGAATAATGCTACTGTGAACTTTTGTGCTGACATAGTTTTGCATATTCTTGAGTGTATACCTATGATTGGAATTGCTGGGTCAGATGGTAACTGTTTACCTTTTTAGGGAAGTGCTAGACTGTTTTCCAAAATAGCTGCACCATTTTATATTCCTACCAGCAGTGTTTAAGGGTTCTGATTTCTCCACATCCTTGCCAGCGCTTGTTAGTATCTGAATTTTTATCATAGCCCTTTCAGTGTGTGAAGTTGTATCTCATCATTTTTTATTTGCATTTCCCTGATGTCTAATGACGGTAAGGTTTTCTTGTGTGTGTTTTTTATGTCCGTGGCAGGTATTTAACCCCAACCATTTTCTACCTGCTACACATATGTGTATCTGGGTGTGAGATGACCAACCTTCCTGCTTGAACATTCCTGGGACTCTCACATGCTTTTATTAATAACAGTGCCTGGGGGTTTATCAGAATGGAGAGGTGTCTGTGTGTATACAACATTCTTATGGACCCTACCCTTCTACTGAGAATCTTAATCATAGGTCCTCTTTTTAATTCTATTCTTCTGACAAAAGAAAAAAATCTTACTAATGCTGGCTTATTAATATTAGATTATGTATGCTTTCCTTTGTCATACCCTCTGCAAAAAAAAAAAAGTAAATAAATGACAGAGGGTAAGGAAAGCATAAATAATCTAAGGTTATTTGACTATTACTATGATTTGAAATTTTATGAAATTGATTGTCCTAAGCAGTGTGTTTGTGGCAATCCTCACAATTTCATTCTTTTTATACATCAGTTTCATTCTTGAAAAGTTGTGCATAATTGTGAAACCACGTACATTGACTGTGCCTCTCTTGCTGACTTCCTTTATGGCTGTATTTGTCCATGGGCAGTACTGCAGCTCCAGGTTTTTAACAAGCGCAGGAGCCTTTGGAGGTGCTTGTTCAGTGAGGAGTGAGAAGTTGTCGTTTCATTCTTCATTGTTGAGAAGTCAGACCTCCAGTGCAGTACATGGAGGTGGTGATGGTAGTGGTGTGCCTTTTAATACCTAGAAACCGTGTAGTGGAAATAATCTTGACTCAGAAGACAGAGGCCTGGTGTTAACCGGTAGAATGCTTTGTACATGGGAGGCGCTTAAGGAATTTTGCCTGATCAGTGAGTGAGCGAGGCACTTCATGTCTCTAAGCCTTGATTTTATGAATCAGGAAAAATGAATGGTTTACTAATATGGCTTCAGAAGTCCCTGGCAGCTCTAAACATTTTTGATACAATGATTGCATCTCCAGCTTCTTAGGTTAAAACAACAAAAACTATGAAATACAAACAACTCTTTTCAAGGTGCCCAGTATGCATCCCTGGGGTCTGTGAGTGGGTCTCACCCATTGCCAGACCAACGTAGCTCCCTAGCTCCGTTGGTGGGCCCTGGCGCTGGGACATATGTGCTTAACTCAGTTAATAGAAATTAAATCATTTTTTTCATGCCGCCAATGTAAAGTGGCCATAAGTGAGTGGCGGCCAAACTGAGGATGGCTGGTAAGGTCATTTTTAACGGGAGCTTATATTTCACCAGGGCTGGTTTCTGTCCGATTTATTGTGATTAACTCCTGACACCAGGCCAGCTGATGCAGGTGCTGGGGGAGCTCATAGTCCAGGCTGAGTGCAGAGACTGAGTCAGTTCCCAGCTGGTGTGGGAGCCTGGGACGGGGGCAGGCTCCTGTAGGCGCTCCCAGGGGCCATCTGATAACCGGGCCTGCATGTTCCTTTCAGGTGTTTCCAGGGAAATGCCACCTTGTCCTACACACAAAACAGAATTGCTGGACCCCTTTATCTTCTGAGAGGAAATATGTGGGGTACCTTTGGGTTTAATTGAACCCTCATTCAGGAAGATGGTTATCTTCACTGTTGGCAAAGGAGTTGGGTGAGGAGACTGAACTCAGTTTCCTAAAACTTACTGGAGTAAACAGATGGTCCTGCTTTTTGAGATTTCTGAGTTTTTTTAACTACTTTTACCCCTTTCCCCCCGCCTTAAAATAATGGTGATGAGGGAATCAGACACCCTTAACCTTCAGATGCCTGTTCAGTTCTAAATAAAAAGTCATTGGTACAATGTTGTATAAGTCTTATAAAGAAGTGCCATTTCATACACTTGTTATCTTTGCTGTAATTAACGTATAGAAAGGTGAGCCTTGGCAAGGGAGGCTGTCTTGTCAGGGTCATCTTTCACTCTGAAATAGCTGTCTTCTTGTGGGGCTCTCTTACAAACACCACTTCATCTCCTTCTTGGTAGTAGGATAGGGATTGCAGGGGACACCTGACTGCCAGCCTCGTTTTGTTGGAGCCTCTTTTTATAAGCATATGAAGTCCCCAGTGTGCCAGGTGCTGTGTTGGGCACTGGGCCATTGCACCGAGGATGGCTGTCCTGCCTTCCCGAACGCCGTGCATGGGGAGGGGCTCTGCTGACGTGGGCCTCGCTCTGTTGTATGTGGTCCCACCTCCAGCACCGCGTGGTAAGCCCTTTGTGGGTACAGACCTTGTCTTTTAAGGTACAGAGCTGACATTTTCAGCACATGGCAAGCAGCAGGCTTTGGCGGGATGTTCCCAGTGACTGCAAGCTGAGTTTGGAAGAAGATGCTGAGGATTTTAAAGTTTCTCTTTTCCAACTATAAGATAGTTAACTATCTTCCTTTTTCAGGAGGATGTGGTTAGTGTACAGTGTGACAGTGTATGTGACACCACTTCAGAAAGGCAGGTGATTTATTGAGGGAGATTTTCATCGTTCACCTTCCTTTCTGTTTTTGTTGTTGTTGTTGTTGTTGTTGTTTATTGATTTCATAGAGGAAGGAGAGGGAGAGAGAGAGACAGAAGCATCAATGATGATAGAGGATTATTGATTGACTGTCTCCTGCACGCACCCCACTGGGGATGGAGCCTGCAACCCAGGATGTGCCCTGACCAGGAATTGAACTGTGACCTCCTGGTTCATAGGTTGATGCTCAACTACTGAGCTAAACGGGCCGGGCCACTTCCTTTCCTGTATCACCTTTTCTGTTCTCACTGCCCCTCTGAGACCCCGTCACCTCTGCCCTTCCTGCCCTCCTCTGTCCCCACTTTCCTTCCTTCCTCAGAGGCAGAGAAAAGCACAAGTAAGAAAACTGTGTCTGATTCCATCTCTCTTTGTCACCGTGGCTTTCTGGTATGTGTTCGCCATGCCGTTGTCTCTCTCTGTGTGTCTCAGTGTATGTGCAGATCTGAGGGCTGTCGGAGAGGCTGGCTCCACACTGGACAGGAGCCCTGCTGTGGATCTGTTGCAGACACCACTGCTGCACGTACACGTGTCCTTCCAGAAGCAGGCATTGTGGGGAGCAGGAAACGTGTCCTTTTGGATTAAACCCAGGGTTTGTGTCCTCCCACAGTGGGTGGTACTGGTGATGGATTAAACAACAGGATTTTCATATCTAGGTCATCTGTTGCTCATGTAATGCCTGGTCTACAACACCATAGAGTCAGTACCCAAGTGAAGTTCTTGGTGCAAGATGCCATTGTGGGAAAGTGAGGGGTGAAACTGAACCTGGACAGTAGTCAGAGCTGAGCCTCATTGCTTCCCCCGCTCCCCGCCCAATCCTCCCCGCTGCTTCCCGCACCCCCCCCCCCCCCCCCCCGTGCCCTTTCACTGTTAGAAAGGAAAAACTAAAATGCTGGAGAGCTCAGGGTGAATAGCAGGGAGAAGATCCTAGTAACTTGTCTTGCAGAATCCTGTCTCCTCCTGTTCAAGAGGCCTGTGTACAGGAAGCTAAATTGCTCCAGAAAAGCAATGACATGAACCTGAATTTTTGTTTTTTCACCAAACTTACATCGGAGGCTCTTCCACAGGTGGGACAGTGCTCTGTGGACACAAACTAATAAGAACATAGTTTGTTGAGTCCTTATTGTTGTGATGAAAACAACATGGGGAGCTGTCCTCCGAGAGGTGCTGGGAGCTGGGGAGCACCCTATCAGGCCACCAGTTGTGGGACTCCTAGCAGCTCTGCCCTCGCGGGGAAGATGGACACTGCCTGCTTCTCCCGTTCACAGATCTCTCCTACAGCAGAGCCCCAAGCCTGTAAACGGAGCTTGTGGCAGTCATTGTCTATTCACACCCATCGCTGTGGAACTTAATAGAAAACTCATCCTAAGAGAGTGGACTTGCACAGGAGACCCTGTTGGATGCGTCGACACACTGCCAGTGGAGGAGCAGTAAGAGCCCTGCCCTTGCAAGGGTCTCCACCCAGTTCTCCCTGAGCAGAGTCAGACCCAGGGTGCCCGTGGAACAGGGGGTGTTTATTCCGCCAAGCAGCACTTACCCAGTGCCTGGTGGAGGAGCAGAAGGGCATTACTTTCCCATACAGTCCTCAAGGAGGGGCGATGGGCAAATGAAAAGAAAGCCGTGCAATTGTTACAGCCAGAGGAGTTGTTAGGAGGGCAGCACCAAGCCCTGACTGGCATGGGAAGGAACATAGGACTGCTTCTTCCCAGGTGGTGTGGAGCAGGGCTTACAGAAGGAAGGCTCCGGCTGGGTGCAGGGGGGTGGAGGGCACACGGCGTGAGAGGAAGGGCATTCCTGGCAGAGGATGCCGACAGGTGTCCTAGAGAAGGCCCTTTCAACAGGACTTAGCAGAAATGAGGCTCCTCATTGTGGACCTCTCAGCAGAGCAGACACGGGGGTCTGTGCCTGCTTTTGTAAGTCAAGCTTTGTTGGTTCACAGCCAGAATAGTTCTTTCCCATTGTCGGTGGCTGCATTCCTGGTACAAGCCAGAGTGGGTGCCTGTGACAGAGACCGTGTGGCCTGCTGAGCCTCATATACTTATGATCTGGTCCTTCATGGGCAATATTTGCCTACCCTTGACATAACTCCTGATGAGGAGGGCACACACTGTCGGCAGATATGCTTCGCTTGCTTACCTTCATGGACCAGTTTGTCCCTTTTACTCCCCGGTAATTTCTCTTCACCCCACACATCAAACCTCCAACTCAGCAGCTTCTAGTTTTGCGGACTTCCGGCTCTGAGCATTGGAACTGGAAGAGCATGTAAATAAAGAGGGCATTTTACCTACGTGTCTCCTTAAATGTCTCCTTGCCCACTCCCAGCTGTTCTAGACCCAGCTTCATTCCTTGGGACCTCTGCTGCTGCTTTGCTTCGTAAATGTGTCACAGAAAAATCGAATTAAAGCTAGTGATAGTGCAGTAGGTATGGAGAAGTGTCCTATTCTTTGGTGAGACCAGCTAGTCAATAAGTGGATCCTGGAGCCGGTGGTTCCCTTATGAGTAAGTGAGAGAGAGAGTACTTCCAGAGCGACTGCGCACTTGAAATATGTTTTCCTGCATGTGGTGAGTGAAAGTTGTGTCCAATTGCGTAGCAAATGCCAGCTTCTAAGTGTGGGCTCTGGTCTGTGTACTAGACGTTAGCAGTGCCGGACTTTTTATGTGTTAACTTAGTAAATGGGAGCTGGGTGAAGCAGAGTATGGTTATTCCGATTTTATGGATGGGGAAACAGGGACTTCGACAAGCTATGTGCTTTCCATGTTGACTGTTAAATGGCACTGCCTCCAATATATGATCAGGAGGATATTGGTGTTATGTTCTAGTTATCCTTCTTAGCAAATGGAATGCTCATTGAAAACACTGAATCAAGAGGTTAAAAAAAATCCGTGTTTCAGAATATCAAAAGAACTGGTTTTGAAGGGAAAGATACCACCAAAACCCCCCTTTGCACTCACCTCTCTTTCAGCCTCAGCAGCCACCAACACCATTTGTGTACCACTGTTGAATGATATTGTGGCTTGGGATCTAATTTATCATTAGTACTTTGTGTAGATGGAAAACTGTCAGCATATGGAATGGTGACATTTTCCTTGCAGGTCTGGAAAATATAGTAGGTCCAAAACAAGAAGCGTGTAGGTTTAGGGTTGTCCTGCTAAAGTGGTCATTCCTACACAAAAATCTGACCCAACCATTCCCTCCTCAAAGCCTTTCAGAGCTTTGTCACATCCTTGGCACGGGGAACTTGGTGCTGAGGCCTTCCGATTTGGGCCCCGCCTGCTTGTCTTGTCTGACCTCCCCACACTTCACACTGTCATTCCACCCAGGGTGGAACCACCTTGGTGCCTGATCACCACCTCTACCTTGCCCCTACCTGACTTGCTTCTACTTCATCTTCACACCTCAGCCAAGTTGTGCTGGACCCAGGAAGCCTTCTTTGACCCTTGGGATGGGCATCCTGCCCTTGCCCCACCTGAGCATTGGTGTCTATCATGCTGCTCAGCTGTTTAATTATTCATCTGTTGTTCACCACTAAACAAAAAGCTTGTTAAAGGCATTCTTTTTATTCTTACTCTGTAGTTACAAAGAATAGGAATCTACTACTTTGGGCTAGCTAGTAGAAAGGGAGCTTGTGGTGAGGAAATATTTGAAGCAGTAAGGAGATCTTAGAGGCAATTTAAGAACTGGGTCCATAACAGGCTCTACATCACAAAATGTATCTCAGGGCTCTCTGCTCCCCGCACATGGGTTCTGCTCACCTCTCTCCTGCTGGCTGCCTCTGCTCGAGCACACGTTTTCATGAAGCTGCTCATGACCTCAGTTTGTCTGCATCGCCTGGTGGGGCCCATGGCTTTGTTTCCTGCACCCTATTTCTTTGGTTGTTCAGTTTCCCACTTGCAGATTTCCAAGCAACCACTCTGGTTGGTGTAGCTCACCCTTCCAAGCTGGGCCACACACATCATAGGTTTCCGGTCAGCTGTAGGTGGGCCTCCTCAGGTCAGGTCAGACCTGTTGCCAGCTGGAGGGGTTACATGGGTCACAGCATGGATGTTAGGCTTGTTTTTCATAAACTTCATGGTATCCTTTGTTCTTTTTCATCCTTTACAGATATCATTAATGGAGCTCAAGAAAAATGTGTATTGCCTCCTATGGATGGCTACCCCCACTGTGAGGGGAAAATCAAGGTAAGGCCAAGTGATGTGTATTTATTTCCATCATCCTTATTCTGCATGCCCTTCCTTAAAGGGAGAGCGAGCCCTTTAAGGGAGTCATGTAAGGGCTGCTTCAGTCCTGCTTGTCTGGGGCTGAGGCCATGGCAACTCTTTCCTGCTGTGCCAACTCCATGGGATTAGTTAACAGTGGCTCTAACTGGTCAGACTGAAAGAGCCTAGACCAGTTTGGTCCCCTTCTGTGTCTTTGAAGCAGCCTTTGAACATCCATGGGGATGTTCCCAGATTCCAGCAGGTGATCTTTCAGGGATCAGTGACAAGGGGCTACCATTGTTTAGTGTCCAACTTCTCTCTCCCATCCCTGGGGCCCCACTTCTGAGGTCTCCAGGTTGTCATTTAAATGTCATATTTACATTTGCATTTGAATACCCAGAGACACCTGACCATGATCTTAACATTTTTAAGAAGATTATTTATATGGCCTGTCCTCGGGGAGACGACTCCCCTGCTCAGTGGTTCCCAGTGAAAAGTTTCGGTTCTGGAGTACAGTGAGGAGGTGGAGACCAAACCTCAGAAACGTTCACATGGTCTCCATTTGGGACTCCCACATTCATTCATGTACTCTGCACGAAAGAAACTGCTACGCTGGTGACACCAGCTTTCTGTGCAGAGGGGATTTGAGTGCAGGGTCCCATCAGGCGCCCGCTCTTGATAAACCTCTCCTAGCCATTGCCTCTCCTGGGCTTTGCTGCCTGGCGTGTCCCTGGCCTCTCTCCACTCTTAACTAAGCACATCTGCCAAGGCCCAGCTCAAGTCAGTGCATCTGTGGATCATGCAGGGGCTCAGCGTCTGTCTTCCTGACCTCAGCTAAGTGACTGAGCTTAGGCCACGGCTTGAGCCATACATATGTCCTCTCCTCTATCAGCAGATGGGCAGGGTCACCTGGAACGGGCCATTCAGAGGTGTTCTTACCTGGCTCTTGTTGTTTCAGTGGATGAAAGATATGTGGCGCTCGGATCCCTGCTACGCAGACTACGGAGTGGATGGGTCCACCTGCTCCTTTTTTATTTACCTCAGTGAGGTGAGTGGCTTAGGAGGGGTGGATGGTTGTGGTTAACAGAGTTTGCAGCCACGCCCAGAATTTCAAGAGCTTGAAAACAGCTAATGTTTTTACATGATAGACCTGTGATTTCTTTCTTCGTTACTCTCCTCTGCCCCCTAGTAGGATTACTTTTTTTTTTTCTTTGTGGGAAAAGCAGGTTTAGCTAACTAATTTTTTTCCGCATTAAAAGAAATGCAGTAAAATGCATGTAATATCCTAAACCATTAAGTGTACATTGAATACATTCATATTGCCCAGCAGCAATCACCACCATCCATCTACCTCCAGAACCCTCCATCCTGCAAATATGAAACTGTGCCTTTTAAATATTAAACAGTAGCTTTTTTTCCTTTCCACTTCCAGCCCCACCATTTGCTATGGTTTTGACTACTCCAAGTATTCATATAAGTGAAATTATACACTATTTGTCTTTTGGTGATCAGCTTATTTCACTTAGCATAATTTTCTCAAGGTTTATCTATGTTGTAGCTATGTCAGAATTTCCTTCCTTTTTAAGGCTGACCAATATTTTGTTGTATTATATGCCACAAATTGCTTATCCACTGATGCGTTGATGGACACTGGATTTCTTCCACGTTTTGTTATGCCCAGAATTCGGGGTCCCCAAGAAAAACCACTAGGGAGCCAGACGAGTCCGATGCAAAAACAAAGGGTCTGTATTCAAGCTAGCTTGAGCTCCGTCCCACATGCACACACACCGGCGCAGTGGCGAGGTGGGGGGAGAGGGAGCCTTGGGAGAACAAAAGCTTTAAAGGGGGTCCAAAGCAGTGGGGGGGGGGGGAGAACGTTCGTGGCCCCGTTGATTGGTCAAGGGGCAGGGTCAGGGGTCTGGTTACACGGGGGGTACTGTGCAGCTTGCCTAATTTGGACTGAGTCTACTTCTCTACATTCCTATTGGCAGGTTTATGCAACTGTTACATTCTCGCGGTTTTCTAAGAAAAAGGAGTCATATACGTAGTTACACAGGATGGAGGGTACAGTACATTTTGTGCTGTCCTGCTCTGCCCTTTCAGTTTTAGCTATTGTGAATAATGCTGCTGTGAACATGGGTGTGCACATAACTGTGAGACCCTGCTTTCAGTTCTTTTGAGTATGTATCTAGAAGTGGAATGTCTGGGTCATAGGGTGAATCTACTTTTTGGTTTTTGAGGAACCTCCAAACTTTTCCAAAGTGGTTGCACCATTTTATATTTTCACCAACAGTGCATAAGGGTTCCAGTTCCTCCACGTCCTCACCAACACTTGTTATTTTCTGGGTTGTGAGGTATTTTTGTTTATTTTTTTATAGTAACCATCCTAATGAGGGTGAGGTGGTATCTCATTGTGGTTTGGTTTGCATTTCCTTAATAATTAGTGATGTTGAGCGTCTTTTCCTGTGCTTGTTGGCAAAATTAGCTATTTACTTACAGAATAAGTTAATTTTCTCCTTTTTATCTGAATTTCATTTTTATTTGTACCCATCAATTTGAATAGCAGTTTTTTTAAGTGTTGCAGAGCATTTAAGGTAAAGACCACATGCTTTAATGATCTTATGTCATCTTTAGGAAAATCAAGCAGCCGAATAGAGTTAAGACTTTATCCCAGGCAAGGTGCACAGAAAAACTGAGTAGGAAATCAAAACTCGCTGGCTTCCCCTCCACCTTTATGGAAATGGTGCTGGCTAATTTCAGAGGATGTGCACTTGGCAGGCTCTCGGCTGCCATTTCTCTTTTATTCCCTCCCCCATTTTTGTATGTAGTTGCCCTTTGAAAGATAGTGAATAACTGCTCCCTGGAGCTGCCATGCAGGGAGGAGACTGCCTCCATTATGAGGCTAAATGAAATGCTTTCCCATAGTTTTTCTAGTGGGATTCAGGTGCCTCTTTTCTGTGTCATAAAGTGACAGGAACAGCTTTGGGGGATGGAGGCCAAACAATAGGGCTTCAGGGTATGTGGCCCTGGCTTCTGTGGGTCTGTCCCTCTCCTACACCTTCACTTCTCTTGCCTCTGTAAGATCCAGGCAGACTTTGTTTTTGGACAGGTTGCCCCATGGCCACCCTGCAGGGATCCTGGGAATCCTCAGATCAAATGACAGTTAAAATACCTTTTGCACCTCATTAGCAGGCTGCTGGCAAATTGATTCTGTAGCATTTGTTGGAATGTTTCTAGCTTAGGTGGCCTGAGGCCCATCTTCTCCTGAGGAGGAAGGCCAGGGTCCCTGGGTGAACTTCCCTCTAGTGAGAAGTCATTAGAAGTGCCTTGCCTGCCATGAGGATAAGGTTCCTCATTCAGTTTAATTTTCCAAAGTTTTCTTTCCCTTCCATTTGATAGAATTTAGCTAGAGTCCAACTGTGCTCCCTGATTGACAAGCTGAGCTAATTTCATGCTTTCTTGAGAGTTGGAATGCTGGGGTGGGTTGTTGAGGTAAAGGTAGAGGATTTTACATTTCCACTCCAGCCTTTTGCCATCTGGGATGGTGTGAGAGAATGGACCAGATGGAAAGGGACTGTGATTATTTGTGAGCTTGTTCCCTTCCTTTGAAACTGCCACCCTATTCTCACTCACCTAAAGGGAGGATGTAGCTAAGAGAAGAAAATAGTGAGATTCCAGGGAACGTAAATTGCGAGGATGTGGAGCAGACAGAGCTGTATAGAGACCTAATAGGTCATATATACTTAATAGTGGAGCCTGGGTGTTTCCTTTCAGAGCCTTTAACTACATTTTCTCTTTCAGAGATGTGAAATGGTTCTATTCCAATCTCTTCTTATGCAGATGATTGAGCTTTTCTTTTTGTTCAGTTGAATTCAGTTCAGTGAGCACTTATTGAACAACTATTATATTCATTGATTGTAAACAATCACTGAGAACTCATTTTCTTGGCACATTGCTATGCATTCTGAATCTTAAGAGAATAATGGCAGAGGAAGAGTGGGTGCAGGTAATTTAACCAGGAGGGTGGAAATAATTCCCATGGGAAGACAACTAGGGACTTCTTTTTCAGTGGTTTAACCTGAAAATAACTTTGAAACTCTGGTCTTTTAAAACATTTTCACTTTATCATAGCACCTCAGTAGGTACCTTATTAGAGTTAAGAGGAGAATTTCACCAATATAGCTACTCCTATAGGAAGTACTGACTTACGGAGTGCCTCGTACCTGACTTCAGTCTGTGCTTTTGGAAGTTACATACTCTCTTTGTGTCTCAGGTTCTTACTTTGTAAAATAATAATTTTTATTTTGTTTGTTTATTTTGAAAGGATCCTACCTTGAGGATTCCTGAGTGTATATGGGCCTGCCAGATAGATGACAATAAACCTAACTGATACTATAACCAAACCCAGGTTTGGCTGCCTATTTCAACAAAAGCCAAACTCGTGAGCCAGGTGCTGGTGGGAAGGAAAGAGGTTTATTCAAGTGCCAGTAACCTGAGAAGATGAGGGACCCTCATCCCAAAACTCATCTTAAAAGCCAGTTCTTGTTTCCTTCTATGTTTAACTTCATCTTAACATCTCAGTGCAGGCTAGGGTTTTTACCAGGTTGGAGAGGGAAAGCAGAACAAAGAAATTAGTGGGAGGGGCTTTGGACGAGGGGCTTTGGACGTGCAGGATGTATAGGCTATGCAGGACATTTTCTCATAGGCCTTAATATGGATGTTTATGGTCATCATTCTTGAGTTGGCCATCTGGGCTTTTTTGGAAACTGAATTCCTGTTCACTGAGTGGTTGGTGTCAGCTGGGCCTTGAGGCTAGGCTGCTTCCTAGGTTCAAACAGGAGCAGAAAATCCAGAATTATAAAGTATACTAAAAATACTTAAGATTCAAGCTCTAGCTTTGAGAGAAAAATCAGTTAGAGTAACAAGCTGGGTTTAACGTTTATTCAGATTAACATGGATAGCTTTATATAAATATTTTTATAATCTTACTTTGTTAGTACATTCTCTTTTAGTTCTATGACTTGTCAGACAAATATAAGTAGTATATCACATTCATTCCCCATTATAATACTTCTATGGTTTCTACTATTGTTATTTTTTAGGACAATTTGGGGGCATCACATGCTTGTGACACTTTATGTGGGACCGTAAGTTCGTTTCTGAATTAGAGTCAATTTCTGGTTCTCATTCACCAATCTAATTTAATTTTAGATTCCTTGACTTCTGGTAATGTAGAAATTTAGCTGTTCCCATGGGCTTCTTTTTTTTCTGGATAGGACACTTCTATTTGATTTGGGTTGTGAGCTGGATGAAGGAAAGAGGCATGCACCCCTACCTTCGTTAATATGAAATTATTAGAGATGTTTTCTCAAGCCAATTAATTCCATTCTAGTATTTTTTAAATTCTGGACAACATCTAAGGATTTGTGGTGCTGTTTTCTTTTTCTTTTCTTTTTTTTGTCATTTTTTTCTCTTCATTTCTTGAAATGTTCCTTCTTCATTTAACCTGTATCATATGCTAGGTTTCTCTTGTATTTGGAAAAAATTATTAAGAGAGACATCTTCATTTGATGTGTACTTGATCAACAGGTGTACCATTGACTTTTATTCTTTTCTCAATACTTATTGAAAAGCCAGTTCTTGTTTCCTTCTATGTTTAACTTCAGAACTTTTAAAGATAAAAAAGGACGTGAAATAAAATGTCTCTCATATAGTCAGTCACCAGTTGAATTGAAGCATTTAGATTGAAACCGGTCTTAGGAGTTGACACTGTTCCTTCGTTTGTCTTTCCCCTGGGTGTCTCAGTGTGCCAACTTTCACTGAATTATAGGATTATAAACCACCTTTACCCTTACCAATTTGTAGTCTACAAATCGTTTCTGGTAAATTCCAGGAAGTAAAGCCATTTCTCCTTATATTATCCCCACAGATGCTTGTTATGTAATACTTTATTAGGGATTGGATGTGGTAATAAAAGTTTATTCCTTACCCTTGTTGTGTGGCAGAAGAATAAAACATTATTCAGCCCCCACTGTATGCCAGACACCTCAGATACACAATGTCGTTTAAACCTCTCCCCAATTCTGAGTAATAGAAAGACAGTCACAGAGGCTCTGAGAGGATATGTTGCCCAGTACTTCTGCACTTTCATTACTGTTGCCCCTTCATGTCAAAGAAAAACTGAACTCAGCTAGGTCACTTGCTGCCATTGATTTTGCACTCAATTCTATGCTCAAATGCATCTGTGTTTGAAATATAGCTCTCATTTAGCTAGTTCCCATGAATCAGTCTTCATTGCTAGTTTTCAAATACTCAAAATTTTGATACCCTACCCACCATGAAAGAAACGGCACCGATTCTCCTGAGGATAACTCATGAAAACCATGTGCTCAGTCATTCCAGGTGGTGGGAGTGAATGAATTAGGCCACCTTGCATTTTCAGATCATTGGGTAGTTCATTTTCTATATCTTTTTTTTGTGAACCATGTAACAACTCTCATTATAGAGACAAGGCCCTATAAAGTAATTACTCTGTCATTGTTTCAGGTATATTAACCTAGCCCTCCGCCGAGCCTTTTACTGCTTTCAGCTTTTATGAAATTTAGAATGAATGTCTTTCCCTCTATTGATATTATATTGATAGGTCATTCTGATATATTTGACACCCAGACATTTTTTTCCTATTTATACAATTATTCTAGCAACTAGCAATCATTATACCTTTCCAGACTTCTTAATTTGTTTGTGCTGGGTTTTTTTTTTTTTTTTAAGCATTTCTGTTGCCATTGCAATTATAGTTGCCCTGAAATAATCAAATTGCCCAGTGATTGATTGCTGGATCTTAGGATGTGTACAGGCTGTTGCTTCAAATGCCAATTTGGACTGGATGAGTGAGTGTGCACGCATGTGTGTGTGACTCCCTCATAAAGAAACAAAGGAAGCAATTTCATGCCTTACTCGTCAGTCTGTTTCTTCTATGTCATGGACAACAGGCATAAAGGTCTTTGCCTCTTTCTGTTCTCTCTTGGCAATATGTAAAACTAATATTGGCTGAGCATGCTATTAACCTTGAGTTTAAATTCAGCATACTTAATCTCTTGATTAATGCCAAGATTAATGCCCAACAGCAAAGGTTGAAATCTTAAATGTTTGTGAATGCGAGCATGAAATGAAATCCTAATAACCAGCACAATGATTTGGATTTATGGGCTGTGTTGGCTGCTAAAGATAACTTGGAAATGGTGTTGCACAGACTAATTTGTCAAAGTGTGCAGCAACAAAGAACTGACTATTTAGGTTGCAGGAGAAAACTTGAAGGAAAAAACACATACCTGACATTTTGGGACAAGTCAGGAGTACTTGAAAAATATCACTAGACTGTTGCCTGAGGACACCAACACACACCTTTTAAAATGTTTAGCATTTGCAGTAGGAAATTCTCTTTTTGTGAGATAATATTTCTTGGCAGTAAAGGAAGGGGGAGAGATTTATGGTCTTTTCCCTTTTTTAGTTCAGCCTTTATTTGTATCTTTTTCATCTCTGTGTTTTTGTTGCTCTTATTACCTGACTTCTAAGACATCCTTAGAAAAAAGGATTTTTAAAAAAAGTCCTGAGTTTATAGACCAGTAAGCCTAACTGATCTTTCAATTTTCTCCCTGCAATTTTTCTCCTCTCCTAAGTTTATCTTTTTAGTGACACCCCTGTTGGTAAGTTTCAGGTACTACAACATTTATATTTGCCACTCCTTGTGCTGGCCTCCACCTTACAAAAATTAGAAATGGCCGAAACCGGTTTGGCTCAGTGGATAGAGCGTTGGCCTGCAGACTGAAAGGTCCCAGGTTCGATTCCAGTCAAGGGCATGTACCTTGGTTGCGGGCACATCCCCAGTGGGGGGTGTGCAGGAGGCAGCTGATCGATGTTTCTCTCTCATCGATGTTTCTGGCTCTCTATCCTTCTCCCTTCCTCTCTGTAAAAAAATCAATAAAATATATTTTAAAAAAAAATTAGAAATGACAGGACTTGCCAAAGCCCAAACCATCATCTCTGCTCCTTGGAATACATGTGGCGGATAGAGGCTTCAGTGCTTTCATCTTCAATTTGCTTTTCTTTAACAAACTTTTAAATATTGTCTCTTGTAATTTCTTTTGTATGCCAATAAAATAGTTGTAAATTTTTTATGTTTTAAACTTAATATGGTAACTTTAATATGGAAAATTACAAATAGATATGAAAGAGAAGGGTGTAACGAACCCCCTTGTGCCCATGAGTCAGATTCAGTAATTGTTGTTTCATGGCCAATCTCATTTCATTAATAATCTCCACCCTCCATTATGTTGAAGCAAATTCCAAATGTCATATCATGTGTGAATGTTTCAGTAAGTAACTTTGAAATAGACTCTTTTAAAATATATATCTATTCCCATTATGACTGCCAATCCTATATAATAAAAGCCTACTATGCAAATGGACCAAATGGTGGAAGGACCAGTGGAGCAACCAGTCACTATGACATGCACTGACCACCAGGGGGCAGATGCTCAACACAGGAGCTGCCCTCAGCCCGCAGGCCCCAGGCCAGCCAAGGCAGGTGCCAGTGACCCCAATTGCCCCGCCAGTCACCGCACAGATTGGCCCTGAGTGCTGGCCAGCCCTAGGGACCCTACCCGTGCACAAATTTTTTCTACTAGGCCTCTGTTTCATATAAAAAATTAGCATAATGCCTTAATTTCATAAAATATCAGGTTAGTATTCACATTTTCTAGGCTATCTTGTAAATTAAAGTTTATTTATTTGTATTGATTTTCAAGTAAGAACCATATATTACAATAGTTGGTATCTTTAAAGTCTCTCTTTAATTTTAGGTTCCCCTCATCTCTTTACTTCCCTCCTTGTGATTTTTGTTGAAGGAACTTCTTTGTCTGCCTTAGAGAATTGGTTATACTCTACATTTTATTCCATCCCCATGTTGTTGTATAGCCTGGTTCCCAGCCTTTTGTATTTCCTGTAAATTGATGGTTAGATCTGAGGCTTGATCTGAGTCAGGCTTAATATTTTTTTGTAAGAGTGCTTCACTCCCTGGATGATATTCTGTCCTTCTGTCAGGAAGCCTGGTTATCTCTCTTTTCATGATGTTATCTGCCCTTGATGATCAGTGCCTGGGTTCCTTCTTAATCTATCAGGAATACTTCTATGAAGAGAAATTACTCCTCATCAGGTATTTGGTTACTCTGAGGGATAGTTCATGTAGAAAATTATTTTTCTTTCTCTCTTGTTTTCCTAGCATCTTCACTTGTTCGTTCACTTGTACACTTATTGGTTTTTATCTTCATATGAAGTCATTGATTAAAACATATTTGATATGTTCAATATATTTCAGTTATTTTCTTAACTGGTTCTCAAATTGCCCCTTCCTTAGCCAGAGGGAGCTGCTTTGTATTGTCTTCTGAGTCCTCTTGCCATGACTCTGGTAGTTTGTAATAGTTTTTTGTTTGTTTGTGTTTTGCTACCTGGTATCACAAGCTTTTCCAGGTTCATCTTACACAATTTATGCCCTAAATCTGGAATCCACCATTTCTCAAAGGACCTCACTTCCTCTTAGTGGGAAACAACACTGAGCCACTATCTGCGTGCCAAGGGCCTTCATAGCTCTTGGGTTTTCTGGGTACAGGGGCTATACCAACCAACAGAAAGATTAACATTTCTCATTAAGGTTATGTTTTGTAGGAGGAGCCAGACAAATTAAAAAGTAAACTATATATCTCTTAGATTCTAGTAAGTGCCATGGAGAAATATAAAGCAGAAGAGGGAGGGAAGAAATGCTCACGAGGAGTGATGGAGTATGTTTTAGATGGAGGGGTCAGGAAATGCTCCACTGAGAAAAGGAGAGAATGATGTATGAACACCAGGAGGTTTGAGAGTAAGAGGTGTAGATGTCTGCCAGGGTTGTTTATTCAGCAGAGAGTGGTAACAGTAAGTGCAAAGGTCCTGGGGTGACCATCAACATTCAACATCAAGAACAAGTGCTTGGAAAGTAATCTCCAGAGAGATTTGTCTGTTTGTTCACAGGTGTAATGGTGCCTGGCAAATGTGTTTATTGAATGAATAATTCTTTTAAAAACATTTTATAAATAGACTAGAGGCCCGGTGCATGAATTCATGCACAGGTGGGGTCCCTCAGCCTGGCTGGCGATTGATCAGGGCCATCGGGGCCATCTCGCTCAGTCCCAATCGCAGCCAGCTGGCCAGGGGGTAGGGACCGTGGAAGGTTGGCTGTGGGAGTGCACTGACCACCAGGGGGCAGCTCCTGCATTGAGCGTCTGCCCCCGATGGTCAGTGTGCATCATAGCTACTGGCCAGTCATCAGGTCGTCCGGTCGTAAAGATTGCTTAGGCTTTTATATATATATATAGATTAGAGGCCCAGTACACAAAATTTGTGCACGGGTGTGTGTGTCCCTCAGCCCAGCCTGCACCCTCTCCAATCTGGGACCCCCAGAGGGATGTCCGACTGCCCGTTTAGGCCCGATCCCAGTATCAGGCCTAAACGGGCAGTCGGACATCCCTCTCACAATCCAAGACTGCTGGCTCCCAACTGCTCACCTGCCTGCCTTCCTGATTGCCCCTAACCGCTTCTGCCTGCCAGCCTGATCACCCCCCTAACCACTCCCCTGTCAGCCTGATTGATGCCTAACCACTCCCCTGCCAGCCTGTTTGCCCCTAACTGCCCTCCCCTGCAGGCCTGGTCCCCCACAACTGCTCTCCCCTGCAGGCCTGGGTCCCCCCCCATCTGCCCACCCCTGCAGGCTTGATCACCCCTAACTGCCCTCCCTTGCAGGCCTGGTCCCTCCCAACTGCCCTCCCCTGCTGGCCATCTTGGGTCCACATGGGGGCAGCCATCTTTGACCACATGGGGGCAGCCATCTTGTATGTTAGAGTGATGGTCAGTTTGCATATTACTCTTTTATTAGATAGGATAGAGGCCTGGTGCATGGGTGGGGGCCAGCTGGTTTGCCCTGAAGGTTATCCCGGATCAGGGTGGGGATTACCTTGGAACGTGGGGTGGCTTGAGCGAGGGGCCTGTGGTGGTGTGCAGGCTGGCCACGCCCCCCGGTGACCCAAGCAGAGGCCCTGGTATCTGGGATTTATTTATGTTCTATAATTGAAACTTTGTAGCCTTGAGTGGAGTCAAGCCTCCTGCTTGCTCCATGGCCGCAGCCATTTTTGTTGGGATTTATTTATCTTCTGTAATTGAAACTTTGTAGCCTTGAGCAGAGGAGGCCAAGGCAGGCCAGCGCTGTGGGAGCTTGGCTTCCTCTATCACCGGGTGCAACTCAAGTCTCCTGCTCTCTCCAGCTCTGTGGCTGCCGCCATTTTTGTTGGAATTTATTTATCTTCTATAATTAAAACTTAGTAGCCTTGAGTGGAGGCCTGGGCCTGCCAGGGTGTGCGGAAAGCTTGGCTTCCTCCATTGCCGGGGAAACCCAAGCCTCCTGCTCGCTCCATGGCTGCAGCCATCTTGGTTGGGTTAATTTGCATACTTGCTCCTAATTGGCTGGTGGGCGTGGTTTTGGGTGTAGCTGAGTGACAGTTAATTTGCCTATTACTCTTTTATTAGATAGGATAATAGCTTTTTGTTTGCATGATTTGAGTAGTAACGTCTCCCAGCTGTCACCTTTCTAATTTTGGAAAAACATATTGTAAAATTTATTACATTAAAATCTACTGAAATATTAATTTTGAGATATGAAGCAGGGGCATTTTGAGCACTTATTAACAATTTTAATATAATGTTCTTTAATATTATATTTATAAGGGAGTACAAGGGATCACATAAGGCTATTAGAATAGAATGAGCCAATTATATTTGAAGGCACAGTTTTCTTGCCCATCTTTTATTCCCATTGTCACTCAGAATTATTTGCCTGGATCTATGATTTAGGCAAAATTGCACATCAACACAAAAGAGGAACTATATCCCTGGTTTCTACAATGTAACTACTTCTATAAATTGGGTGATTTTGGCTGTTGAAGTGTCCTCAGTTTGGACAGCTCCTGGGGGCCAGTTTGCCCCTACACAGTGCGCAGCAGGAAGTATACCCGTGGGGGGTTGGTACAAGAAGCATTTCTATGCATTGTCTGTGTGGTTGACTCCAGAGGAATTCATTTGCTGCCTCTCCTGTGAAAAGGAAAATTGACAGTTCTCCTATAGTGGGTTGGGATGAATTTTTACAACTGACATGCTCTCATTAGAGCCCTACTGGTGTTATGGCAGGTTGAAAACATACTGCAGCTTCTGTTTACATTCTGCCCCTTCTCTGACAACCTGAGCAGAACTTGCATGGATCTCTCCAGCCCTTGGCCCTCTTTTGCACGTGGTAGGGTCCATACTTTCTGTTCACATTATTCCTCCCTGCCATGGTCAGGGCAGCAGGACAGTGTTATAGAAGACAGGGGACCTGATTGCCATCTGACCCACCTCCTGCCTCTGTGGTCCAGAGCGTCCCTTCAGTTTTCAGTCGTTTTCTCCTCACTGAGGTCAAGGTCAGGCCTGCCTTGCCTGCCTCTGTATGGTTGAAAGGTTCTAACAAAGTGATGAAAATGGACAGGTGCTACATAAACGGAAAAGAGAATCATCACCATGAATATCTTTAGTGCTCAAGCCATGTTTTGATTTATTTATTCAGTACTCAGTGCATCATGGCCGAGTACCTCCATGTCCTGGCCCTGTTCTCAGGGCTGAGGATGTGCAGTGCACAGGCCATGGGAAGCTCCTGTCCTCAGGGAGCTCACATGTGGACGGGGCAGCAAACACTGGTGAACCAGTGCATGAAGTGATTTCCAAGGCAATGCCCCCAGGAAAAGGAGAGTGCGGATGTAGCATAACCACGTAGGCAGGTCAGGGAGGGCTTCCGGAGGAAGAGTTGGAGCATAGTGTGGAAATCAAGGAGTGATGCATAGAACTCTCTGGAAGGAATAGAAAATGCAGATGCCTGAAGTATAGAGTTACTAGGTAATATAGAAGATACTTCACTTTCAGGTAAACAGTGTTTTTTCTAAACAATAAGTGTGTGACATAAACTAAAAAAATAATTGTTTACATGAAGTTCTAACTTAACTGGGTATGCTTTCCACACATACATGCCCACCCCAATCTGGCAACCCTTCAAGATAGAAATGTTCTTACGTGCAGGGTGGGTTTGTGTGGAGGGCAGGGTGAGCGAGGCATGCAGTGCAAGCATATTTATGTCAGGTATAAATTCTGGTGCCAGGTGAACCAATGAGGGTTTGAGTTAGTGTAGGATGTGATCCAGTTCAGGCTGTAACAGCCACTTGCTGCACAGACAAGCGAGTGTCATAGCAGGGAGCAATATTGCAGCTTACATTCCCGCCGTGCAGCAGGAGCACAGAAAACCCGGTTTGAAGGACATTATGTAGAAGGTTTAGGCCAGTGGTTGGCAAACTCATTAGTCAACAGAGCCAAATATCAACAGTACAACGATTGAAATTTCTTTTGAGAGCCAAATTTTTGAAACTTCTTCTAACGCCACTTCTTCAAAATAGACTCGCCCAGGCCGTGGTATTTTGTGGAAGAGCCACACTCAAGGAGCCAAAGAGCCGCATGTGGCTCGTGAGTCACAGTTTGCCGACCACGGGTTTAGGCCGTGACACTCTAATAGTGAAGACTGGACTGTGCTTACGGGATTAGAGGAACCAAATGTCTGGTTTCTATGGGTTTTGCGTGGGGATGGAGCGCATGGGCTCTGGGGTGGCAGATGGCTCCCAGCTCAGCTGTGGGTCCTTCGGTGCCAGTGGCTTCATTGGGCATGATTAGTGGCCTTTCCTAGAGGATTAATGAAAGACCAAATGAAATAATGTGTGTACAGTGCTTAGCCTAGTACTTGACTTCATACAGTGTGCCTTTGTTCTTATCTTTGTCTCCCCACCCAGCCCCCATACACATCCATTTCTAACAAGCAGTTTGGCCAAAAAATATTAATGAGCTCAGTTGTCTGGTGCATAGGACTGGCCTAGGGAGCTGGACCATTTACCAGTACATGTCTAGTTATCTTGTACCATTTGTGTTGCTTTTTAAACTTTAGAAAGGGAGGTGGGCCAGGGCTGGAGTAGGATAGAGAAGTCTTTTTTTTTTTTAAGCATACACCTTAATGAGTAACTTCATTTGATATGTTATCAGTGTGTGTATATGCATATAGATGTACAATAGGTATATCAAATATATAGTCAGCTGTACTTTTGATATATAACCAACTGGCATGACAAGATGATGTAAAATTACCTTTTTCATATCTTGTAGCATTTTAGAATTGTTAAGAGGTCACCTCAAACAACTTCTTCATTTTATAGATGAGAAGACTTGAAAGCCAGATGGTTAAAGGTTGTATTCCTAGTTGTTTGTAAAGCTGGGCATATAATCTGTTTGGCTGATTCCATATTCAGTCCTCTTTCCCACTCTATTCTTCTTTGCCAAACATGGCCTTTAAGGTGGTTCTAACCTGTGCTGGTCAGGGGAGAGACACATGCCAGTTGTCACCCAGCCTTGCTGTTCACTAGCGAGCTTATCTCGCGAGTGTCCAGCCTGTGAGCTGTGGTTTCCTCACAGGTAGCCTGGCGATGGTTCCTGTGTCACAGGGCACTTCAGGGATTGAACGATGGAATGGATGCAGGCTTATTTGTTTACTAGAGGCCCCGTGCACGAAATTTATGCACTCGCCGGGCAGGGGGCGAGGTGTCCCTCAGCCCAGCCTGCACCCTCTCGCAGTCCGGGAGCCATCAGTCGGACATCCTTAGCGCTGCCACGGAGACAGGAGAGGCTCCCGCCACTGCCACTGCACTCGGCAGGTGTGAGCCTGGCTTCTGGCTGATTGGCACTCCCCCTGTGGGAGCACACTGACCACCAGGGGGCAGCTCCTGCGTTGAGCGTCTGCCCCCTGGTGGTCAATGCACCTGTGGTTCTACCCTTCGGTCAATTTGCATATTAGCCTTCCTACCTAATAAAATAGTAATATGCAAATTGGCCGCACCTCCACTACGCCCAAACCACGCCCACCAGCCAATCAGGGTGACTATGCAAATTACCCAACAAAGATGGCGGTTAATTTGCATACGCTGAGGGAGGGAGGAATGAAGACTGAAGACAACTTAGAAGGAAGAGGGAAGAAAAGCGGAAAGCAAGGTGGCTGCCAGAGGGAAAGCCCGGGCAGGGCGGGGCGGGTGGCAGCAGCCCGCGGGTGCAGGCGCGGCAGCCACAACGGCGGCAGCAGCAGCAGCGCACGCAGCCACAGTGGCAGCGCACGCGGCCACAGCGGCCGCTTGCAGGATTCTTCCTGCAAATGGGCTACTAGTTTATTATATAGGATTCCAGAGACCCTGACATACTGTGAACCTCAGTAAATGATTGTATGCTTATAAAATAGAACTCCTTTAGAAATTATTCTGTTAATAAATCTTTATTGTAAAAAGCATAATATGCAGATTAGCACAAAGAAGGAAATGAAAAACACCCTTAACATCATCATCCAGAGATAATCTCAGATTTTTTCTCATACGTTTTTCTTATTTAGTTTTGATTGCACTTGACTCTGAAAAATACAGCTCTGGCCGGTTTGGTGCAGTGGATGGAGTGTCGGCCTGCAGACTGGAGGGTCCTGGGTTTGATTCCGGCCAGGGGCACATGCCTGGGTTGCGGGCTCGATCCCCAGTGGGGGCGTGCAGGAGGCAGCTGATCAATGATTCTCATCATTGATGTTTCTTTCTCTCTATCCCTCTTCCTTCCTCTCTAAAATCAATAAAAATATTTTAAAAATACAGCATGAAACTCTATGTCACTGATCCATTAAAGCAAATACAACATTAATCACGAGACAAGAAGCCATAACAGAGCCTAATCATTATTCTTTAATTGAACTTTACATAGAGTTATGCCTGTTACACCTAAGTACTTGAATATATGTTAAATCTCCTCAACTTCTTGCTGTAATTTCACTGCATCTTTCCCCCTTTAAATTCCAATTTGAGCTGTGTACAGATCTACCAGCCTTTTTTTCCCTGTAGTGTAATGAATTGTCCATCGTACAGACCTTGACCGTGTGACCTACCTGAGCTCTGTTGAGGGATTTCGGTTCACATTGCTCATGATTAAGCTGCAAAACCTTCTCAGATCAAAGAAGTTTAAATCATTGGAAGGAGGGGTGTCAAAATCAAATTGGTTAAATTTTTTATCTCCTCGCTCAAGAAAGCGATTTACGGGGCCCTCTTCCTATTTTTAAGGTCTAGCCTGGCTGTTCTTTTTCTGTTTCTGCTGCCTCTTCATTTTGTTGCCTGAGGCCAGTGCACTAAAAAGGTCAGTTTCCCTGGAAGGAGCTTTGTCTTCAAATCCAAGGTTATTAGAGTTCTGCTCCTCTATTGATTCTTGTGTGTGTTGCCAACTCGGATGGTTTTCAAGTCTTGGACTTACTGTGGTGATTTGTGGACGGACTATTTTAAGGATATACAGTCCTGACCCTGGCAGAGGGGTCAAGACTGCCAGACCCAGGAATCAGGCAGGGGTGGGGTGGCCAGTAAAAGGGCCCAGCGCCACAGCTCTGTGTGCCTGCACTGAGGGCAGATACACAATCCTGTCCCGGGGGAGCACCGGGAGTCACAGTTAGGACAGTGTGGCCAAAGCAGCGGGTGGAAGGAGGCAGAAACCATAGGCTGACTTAGGACAGTGGGATTCTGAGACACGAGAGGGGAGGGGAGGGGAGGGGAGGGGAGGGGAGGGGAGGAGAGGGGAGGGGAGATTTGAAATAGAAGAGTGTCCAGATCAGGAAGGCAGTGGGCTCATTCTGGGGTCCAGCTTTCCTGGTAAGATGCTATGCTGGGAGTAAACCTTGTGAAAGCTGCCCAAGTATATCAGACAGGAGCCAGGGATTAGGAGGCCTAGGTATTAGCCTTGAGCCACACGTTCCCGGAGTGTTATGAATGACTGTTCTTTAGGAGAGGGTTGCTCATGGGAGGGCTGGTTCATGCGTGGAGTTAATGCCAGTGCTGGCTTTCTCCTGGTCCTCGCCATCCTCTGAGGTTTCAGAAAGAAATGGTCGCCCGCTCCACCCCCATGGAAAAATTGGTTTAATGTTTGATTTAATTATCTTCTCAACCAGTTATCCTATCACTGTGCTAAAACAACCACCTTAAAACTCGCCTTCCTCATTCTGGGTCAGGGTGTTCATATAGGGCTTTCCTGCAGGACCATGAACATGTGACAATGAGATTTCTTGCTAAAAGCCGAAATAGACTGACTCCACCTCCCATGCTTCCAGGGTGTCCTTGAAGCCGTTCAGAGCATTCTCCAGTCATTTAGAGCAGCAAGAACTGAGATAAATGACCAGCTTCAAAGAGGAATTAAAGCCTCAAGTATTCTGTAGGGAAGTCATATTTTAGAAGATCACCTTGGACTGTATTTTCATCAGAGCGAGTTTTGGAAGCTCCTCCTTAGGGCAGAAGAGTGAGGAGAGAATGTACTTTCCCTTTTCGGTATCTGATCTCACGAATGTCTCTCCTTTTGGTTGATTTTCTTTACTCACAGTTATGTTTCATCTTTTTATACTGACATGTTGCTGTGTATGTTAGTCACTCGGGGTGAGATTGGCTGCGATGTGTGCCCTTGCTTGCACATCCTCGTCCTTCAGTGTGGGGTTGAAGGATTGCTCTGAGATCCATTCAACACCTTCATATTATAAACATGCTTTATAGCAATGTTTCATTGCGTCCATTTACAAAAATTTAACTTGAACTAAGTAATCCTGTCTGGTCTAGCAATGTAAGGTCAGAGGTGTGCGATGCTACCGGACTAACAGGCTTCATCCTCTTGCTTGCTTCTTTTCTGCTGGTTTTCCCTCACTTTTCTCATTTGTGGAGCTCCTGATATTGCTGTTCATGGTAATGTTGCTGTAAGGGCTCAGTAATTAGACATGGGCATCCAAAGCAAGTTAGTGTTTTCCTTTTTTATGAGAAAAACCATTTTAGCTTTCCTCATGGGGAGTCCTTCGGAGCCTCTGGAGTCATTCATAAATGCAGTGAAGTTTAATTTTACTCTGCAAGAAGAAAAAGAGAATATTGCACTTTTCCTATCCAGGGATTCCACTCTCCCCCAAGCTTCGCTGCCCTCTGCTTATCGCTTCCAGATCATTTGCAGGCAGCCGGTTGCGTGCTAACCACCCAGTTATTTTGGTCTTAGTAAAAACTGCCTTGCTTTAAGCACAGTTTCTAGGTCAGTGAAACTACTGTTTCTTTGAGAATCACCCACAGCTGGAAGATAGACCATCTCGTTTGACGCTTTATTACTGGTACCCAGGAGGCTGTGGTCTCACATGCCCCTGCTTTCTCAGTGACCTTCCAAGGACATCCCCAGCCTCTTGCTTTTGCTTTGTTTCTGGAGGTCCGCCTGGCCAGAGAAAAAATTGTTTTCAATGGCTGTTCATTATTTATCTTTAATAATCTCATTATGTATTAGTAAATGGGTGATATGCTATTTTGGAATTGTATGGCCAGGTGTTGTTGTTGTTGTTGTTGTTGTTGTTGTCGTTAATCCTACCTGAGGATATTTTTCCGTTGCTTTTTTAGATGGAGTGAAAAGGAAGGAGGGTTGGGAGGAAGGAGAGAGAGGGGGAAAGGGGGAGAAAGACACATCGATTGATTGCCTCCTGCACCTGACAAGGGCCAGGGATGGAACCTGCAACCCAGGTATATGCCCTTGACCAGGAATTGAACCTAAGACCCTTCAGTACTTGGGCAGATGCGCTAACCACTGAGCCACCAGCCAGGGCTATATGGTCAGTTTTGACACAAGGTCAGACATCAGTATTACCCAATGCATTTTTTCTTTACTAGAAATTGTGAATTCACCCAATATTCTTTGGTAACCTTTGCTGAAGTGATTCCTATAAAACCTGGCGCTCTTCCTTTCTCTTTCTTCCTCCCCCCAACTCTCTGAACTCTTGTGCATTGACAGAACAATCTATCTTCCAGAATGGCTCTCACAAAATCGCTGAGGGTTCTTTTTTCTTTTTCCTTTCATCTCTTTCTCCAATAGTTTTTACCATCTTATTCCTTATGATGGTGCGAAGTGAACAGCCAGAAAATGAGGGAAAGCCACGATCAATTAGCCTTAAACCGTCAGCTGCATTCCTAATTCTGAGATAAATGACTGAGTCCTGTGGCTCAAATGCCATGCAATTTCCCTTCCAGACGTGCCGCAGCAGATAACGAACCATTCCTGTCCTTCTGCTAAATTGTCAGAGCGGTACCTCTCATTCTCATTCCCCGGAGGGAATGTTCAAGTCTTTTAACTTTCTGCCATGAGACCCGCCTCTCCTGGTGTAGAAATGGGGGGTTAAATGATTAAGGAATCAGTCCCTGTAAAGTGCTGTGAAGGACAGATGTAACGTGTAATCATATACTCCTTGGGGCCTTTGCTGATTAGTGTTTCATCTGAGAGGGCACCTGTCTCTGGATTGCTGACTAAAAGCATGGACTCTGACTAATAGTAATAACCTGCTTAAATATAGTGCTCACGGTGTGTCAGGAACTGTGCTCAGTGCTTTCTGTATACATTAGTTCATTTCCAGATGAGCCAGCGTACTTAGTGTCTCTGATTTATATTTTCCAGGTTGAAAATTGGTGTCCTCGTTTACCATGGAGAGCAAAAAATCCCTACGAGGAAGCTGATCATAATTCATTAGTAAGTGATTTTGGAAACCTTTTACTGGGCTTGTGATTTGGGTCTGATGCCAGTTGATACATGTGGTGTCTTCTAGAAATTCCAGCTGTGATCCGAAATAGTGGTAAACGGAACAGCCTCTACACCCAGCCCTGTGGAAATCTTGGTGACCAAATCAGTCAACTCGTTAGCATCTATTTATTGAGCAATTCTGTAAGAGTTCCTAAGTGACAGGCTACTGCTATGAATAACACCTTGTGGAGGCACCCTGTGATATATGAGGGTGATGGTTGTAAAAGTGACCACACTTGTGTAAATGCTAGAACACAGACCCGTGAAATTAATGAGGAAGTTGTGGTCTAAGCCTGCAGCCATGAGATACTGCAGAGATGACACTGGAGCTGAATGGGTCAATGGGAGATAAAAGAGGACATATGTAATACTTCCAATAATAAAGATTTAAAGAAAAAAAATAAAATGACGAATGAGTTTATACTGGGTCAAGGAGATAAAGGTGTCTGATGTGAGAGAAGAAGGGCATGCATAAGAGTTCAGCATTTTTAGGGACTAGAATATGCATGGTTCAGTGGGACAAGGCCATAGGGGCTTGGATATTTGAAGGTGAGATTGGAGACGTAGCTAGGGGAACTATGAAAGGTTTTATATGCCACATTACAAGCTTAAGTCTTTAGTGTTTAGATGGGAATCTGCAAACTTTTTCTGTAAAAAGCCAGATGTTAATATTCTCATCTTTGTAGGCCCTCAGGTCTCTATCACAGCTACTGACTTTGTAGTACAGAGGGCAGCCATAGACAAGATGCAAACGAAAGGGTGTGGCTGTGTTCCAATAGAAGTTCATGTACAAAAACAGGCAGCTAGGGGGATTTGGCCCAAGGCCCAGCGCTTAATCACCAGAATCTGGAGAAATTGTTGAGTCAGGGAGGGCCATGATCAGATAGATGAGTGTTTAGAATGAACGACGGTGACTGCTGAAAGTTGGATTCAGCATTTTAGATGTTGCATGAAACCAATATTAGTGTTCTTATTTTTTTCTATTATTTTAATCACTGGTCCTTTCCAGCTGTATGACAAATATGTTCTTCCTGGCTTTTACATGACTCTGGCCTGAATTTTAAATTTTATTCAGTTGTGATCAGAAAATGTTTTTCCTGGCTCTTAAATTCTTTAGAAAGTAATGAACTTTTGTTTGTTTGGACTGGGGAAAAAAACTTGTGCTTCCCTTCTTCATTGTGTGGACAGAGGAGGTCTCTGGCAGCCTTCACAATACCAGGTAGCCTGCTAAAAACTGACTTCCATTTTCCCAGGACTCTGCTGCCTGCAGTAGATTGAAATGGCCAATAAATTCAGGTGCAAAGAATTTCAAGGTACATCAAACATACTCATTATTAAAAAATGCATTTTAACATAGCTCATGGCCTTGCAGTGACTGTGCTTTCCTTCCCAGTTTCTCATTTTTAAAATGATGTCCCTTATGGCAGCTGAGCAGTCAGAGGCCTTTGCTTCAGTTGGCAGTCCCGGGACCTTAAAGAAAAACTGTGCTGCCAAGACCCCCTTTTGAGCCCTGTATTTAATTGAGTACCTCTTTCAAGTTTTCAGATGTGACCTCATGCAAACCATTATGCATTCTGACTTCATCTTCTACTCCTTTCTATTAAATTTCTGTTTCTAGGCGGAAATTCGTACGGATTTTAATATTCTCTACAACATGATGAAGAAGCATGAAGAGTTCCGATGGATGAGGCTGCGCATCCGGCGCATGGCTGATGCGTGGATCCAAGCAATCAAGTCCCTAGCAGAAAAGCAGAATCTTGAAAAGAGAAAGAGGAAGAAAGTGAGTTTGTAATTAATTCCATTCGTTAGATGCCCGTTTTCTTTTAAAATTTGATTTGCTTGGAACCAAGACTAAGAAACGTCAGGCCTTCCTGCTGTTCCTCCGGGTGAATCTGCTCAGTCGCTCGTACAACCATTTCTGGGTTTCCCTTTTCCCCAGTCACATCACCCCACTTAGCAGGGACCAGCACACATTTCTTGGGTAAATCCACGCAAAATATCTGCCTGAAGGATTTTCCTTTGAACCATCTGACTGTCTCTCAGTGGTGTCAGGAAACTTACCCCTGTTCTCTTTACTGAACACAAACAACCTTTGAGAACTTCTTATTACATCATTATGACAATTTCATATTTTTTGAGTTTGTTGGTTCTGGGGTTTGGGCAACGGTGAGTTCCATTAATATTCTGTTTGGTGCTTCTGCTTGCATGCTTGAGAGAGAGATAAAATAAATTAAACTTGAGCCACTTGGTTCAAGTTTATGAGGAGATGCTTGGAAAATGTCTAGAATACTCCTGAGCCTGGGAAATCCTATACTCTGTTAGAGACTAAGCGGCTATGGCTTTAAGTGAACTGTTCTGATGATGAAAAACTGAGCAGAATAAACTACATATTCCTATATCTAAAAATAAATTTGAATGAGTTTGCTATTTTTCCTAATTTGACTCATTTGATATCCTCGAAAAGAAATACAGATATACCTCCAAATCCCAAGTTGCACTTTGATGGGACAGTTCTGCTTGGGTCCTTGAGTTCATGAGACATGGAAGAGCATGTGGTCAGAGGTCCAGATAGGCTATAAAAGGAAGTAAAGTGTAATTTTATTTAATCCTATACAGTAACCTCCAGAATGAATCGTTAGGTGAAGAAATGTTAGGTGGAGAATAGTAAACATTATTTTAAAAGGGAATAGAGAATTTATCTATATATGTATGTCTATCCTCCATGTGTACATATAGATGCATTCATACACACACACACACAACACACACACACACACACACACAACACTTATATAATATACATACACACTTCTTGCTCATATTTTTTAAATGGTTAAAATGGTAAATTTTATGTTAGATATACTTTACCACAATAAAACAATGTCAAATAAGGGGAAGGCAAGAATAGCATAGAGACAACAGGTGTAGAAACCAGACTTCTCTGGATGTATCTCACTTTGTAGATTTTATACAGGAATCATACTATATAATAAAAGCCTAATATGCAAATCGACAGATAGGCGGAGGGCGGGGCCTGCGAGCAGGTGGCACCAGGCTAGCCAAAGTGGGTGCCAGTGGGCAGAGGGAGGGGACGGCGATCAGGGGGTGGCGGTGACCAGCGGCGGCGGAGGGGTGATCAGGGGTTGAGGCCAGCCAGCGCTGTCCCTCCATCAGCCCACCGGTCGCCTTCCACAGAGGGAGGCCAGACTGTGGCTCAGGGAGCAGGCCTAAGATGTCAGTCGGACATCTCCCGAGGGCTCCCGGACTCTGAGAGGGCGCAGGCTGGGCTGAGGGACCCTCCCCCTCGAGTGCACGAATTTTTGTGCACTGGGCCTTTAGTTTTACATAGGTGTAAAAATTTAATTATCAATAAATAGCAGTACTTGAAAAGCACAAGGAATATAAAACAAATGAACTCATTGCTTGTCCAGTTTTACTACGAATGTATAGAGACGGACTATTCTTGTTGACTAGAACACGGTAAGTTGAACGTTTCTCATGGGATATCACAAAGGACAAAAAAACTGCAAAAATGTCTTTCCACAATTTTTACTAATCATGTAGGAGATGGTGGTGTTGATATTCTCACTCTGAATCAATTGTGTGTATTGGAATAAGGCAAGTTAATTATGTGTGTGTCCTTGCAAAGTGGGTTTTTCAGTATAGGGGAGAGGAAATAACAAATGTCAGATGGATAATCTTATGTAAAGATACTGTAATCCTGAGTTTGAATTGGAAAAACCAGTATGAACTCATGATTAGTTTTATCCTCGAGGAAAAATAAATTTTCTACCTGTGCCCACTGAAAAGGCCTACAGGAAGTGATAATTGAGAGTGTGCTTAGCACTGGCCTTTGACCTTTAAATACCATTCCCACTGAATGCTGTCAGAGGTTCTTAAGAAACTGGCTGATTAAGGTCTGCGGCAGGAGTTGTACGTGATGAGGTTGGAACACCCTGTCTTACCAGAAAGTAAACTGTCAAAGACCAGGACTGTGTAAAAGAACTTAGAAGCCAACTGAATAGCTTCCTGTTGGCCAAGATGAGACAATGTGATATTCAGTAAGAATAACAACTACAATTTATTAAAACACAGCAAATAAACTTATAGCCATACTTTTACAATGGTGTGTGTGTGTGTGTGTAAGTTCTCTTTGGTCATTATTAGAGAACACTAAAGAACAATTTTTTTAAAACTGCTAAATAAAGGGAAAGACTGAAGGCTTTTTTTTTTTTTTTAATGTAAGCTATATTACAGCCCATGTAGTTGGCTGATATGGGATAGTTTCTCTTACAGAAGCATTCCCACTAATAAGTGCAGAAGGAATGAGCCAGTATCACCATTCTGCCACCCCTCATGGATGAATGATCATCAGTAGCTGCTAACATCACAAAACAGACGTTCCCACCCTGGAAGGAAGTAGACGCACCACATATGAAGTAGTGTTGCTAGAAAAACTAAATATGGATTTAATCCTGTCTGTAGATCTAGTTACTAATTTACCATCAATATAGTCAGCGAAACCCAGAGTGTGAGAGAGACTACTGGAAATACAACCCAGTCTTTTTGACAAATAAATGACAAGCCCCTCAAACCTCTCCCCCCCCCCCCCCAAAGGCTGATGGGGCACTACTCCAGGTTAAAGATGGCTAAGAAACACATGAGGCAGTTACCATTTATTTGACTTCTGACTAGAACAGCTACACTTGAAAAAATAAGGGACACTGAGGAGGTGTAAGTACCAACTGGGAACTGGATAATATTAAAGAATTAATAGTTGTTCTGGGGTGTTAGTGATGTTACGTTTTGTTTTTTTTAAGTGAGGGTTTGTTTGTTTTTATAGATCAAAACATTTATAGATGAAAACATGAAGTCTGGGCTTTGCTTCAAGATAAGCTAGAGGGGTTGGGAGAAAATTAGGCTATACATTAAATAAGGTTTATCATGAGTTGATGATTAGAGTTACATGATAAGCACATGGGAATTAACTTTATTGTCAGGTCTGCCTTAGTATGTATTTGGCATTTTCCATGTTAAAAAGCATAAAATATTCTAGCTGTGAGAAAAAAATCCATACTGTTAAAATATATTTTATTGTCCTTACCCTCCTTTACTTTTGACTTTTCAAATACATCCGTCTTTTTAAAAGAAGGATTATCTGTCTGTACCTCATTCTCATAGTTGCACCAAGGATAGTTGTTTCTCTAAAACAACAATGAAAAATCATTTTCCTCCTTTCTTTTTACTTTTTTGAAAATCTGCTTACCCCACATTGAGATTTCATTGAACGTAAACGTGGTGTTAACATCGGTTGATCGCTTTTTCGTGTATAACTGTGGAGTTTGTGCTTGGTTCGGTGGAATCAGCATTTGCCTCTTGTTTGTTTTCCCAGGTCCTGGTCCACCTGGGCCTCCTGACGAAGGAGTCTGGGTTCAAGATTGCGGAGACAGCGTT
The DNA here is from genome assembly GCF_951640355.1 of Cnephaeus nilssonii. Lineage (NCBI taxonomy): Eukaryota > Metazoa > Chordata > Mammalia > Chiroptera > Vespertilionidae > Cnephaeus > Cnephaeus nilssonii. Next base: position 77,168,420 of record NC_137081.1, on the reverse strand, counting down.
CAGCGGCGGTCCTCTCGGTGAATTAGTGCAGTGGAGTGATTTAATTACATCGCTGTACTTACTGGGCCATGACATTAGGATTTCAGCTTCACTGGCTGAGCTCAAGGAGTAAGGAGATTACTTTTCAATTTTAAAATCAGAATACAAAAAAGAAATTGTAAACTCTTAAAGCCCTCTATTACTGTGTAATTTCTTGTGGAGGAAAATGAAAGTGATAATTCACTAAGCAGGAGATAAGAAGATTATTTTCAGGAGCTAAATACATACACTGTGAAAGCATAATATGTTTTCATTGTAGCTGCAGGCTCCAGAGGCTTCACAAATGAATGCCAGAAAATTCAAACCCGGGGCTTATTCTTTGCTATTACAGGTGCTTCCAACATCTGCAGCATAAGACATTATTGGCCTGCCTAATTCCCTGTCTCTTGCTGAAATTCATACCGTTCCCTACTCAACATCAAGCTTTCAGAATCTTGAAACAGGGCAGGTTCCTGTTTATAATTTAATTTGGATAGAATGAGTTTCCTGAAAGCCCTGATCCAATCCTTTTTCAATTAGCCAACATTCAGCTCTTAGTCTGTTAACTCTACCTGGGTTTTCCATTTCAGTGAAACTTGCTTGCAATTCTGGCCTGCTCTTAATCTCATTTAGATGGACACAGCTGGCTAAGCAGGAATGCTTAGAGCCCCTTCACTCCTTCCAGATAACATCCAGCAGCCAAGTTATCATGATGCGATATGTCAAATGCTAGCAGAAGAAACACGTTGGGTGAACAGTCTATGTTCAATGAATGTATCTCATCTGGCTCCTACTTTACTGTTCACTGTTAGGTCCAAGGCCCACACCTGACCAGTGGCAGTGTTGAGATGGAAGCAGTATCAGTAAGATAATATCACTGTCATTTGTTAAATGATTTCCATATTCTGAAACTGTGGGTAAGGGCTTCAATTACAATAGTTTCAACAGTTTTGACAACCATGATGACTATTAACAGCTCAAATTTGTTGAGCATTAAGTGTGCATCATGTACTAAGCATTTTATATGTTTTTATCTTATTTAGTCCTTAGCACAAACCTGGAAGTAGGTGCTATTGCTTTATGCATTTGAAATGTGAGGAAACTGAGATTCCAACTACAGATGGGTTGTTTGAGGTCCCATGGAGAATGTGTGGAAGAGCCAGGACTGGAGCCCTGTGTCTGGTCTTGGAGCCTGTGCTTTCTACGGCTGTACTGCCTTGCAGATAAACCCAAAGTCTTCTGAACCCTTAATCACCTTCTGTCCCTTCTGCACGCTGCCTTCTGGTGCCTCCCTCCTGCTTACATTAGAGCACACTGGGCACCAACCTGTGAGGTGGATGCCTTCATGCAGTTAGCACTCGTTCCTCTAGTGCCTTCTGTGGACTGGATCTTGGTAAGGGGTAGGCAGAGATGGCCAGCATGTGTTCATGGAGATGCCAGTCATTTGCTAATTATAATTAATGCATTACATAATAATTACACTAATTGCAATGTGATTAGTACTAATTGAGGTGTGGATGCTAGAATGTAAGCACAGGAAGTGAAGAAACTATGAATATTGTTCTTCAGCAAATAGAAAAGTGTCTACCACACAGTGGGTGCTCCTATTTACTGAGCAAATGAGTGAAAGGATGAATAAGTGGGTGGATGGGTAAACAAATGGAACACTGTTGGAGCCCCAGGGATGGTGCTTTCAAGGGAAGTCAGGGAAGGCATATTGGGGGTCTATCAGGCAAAAACTTTGTTTCGTGGTCAAGAGGAACGAAGGTCTTTAAGCACTGGTGACAGGGACAGATGTATTTTATTTAAGAAGGTAATTGTGGAAATAGCATACAGCAGTGGTTCCCAAACATTCCTGGACATTGGAACCTCCTGGGAACCTTTTTAGACTCCCAAAGCCCAGACCATATCTCAGATTAATTAAGTCGCAGCCTTTGGGGATAGGATGTAGGCATAAGTGTCTCTTGACAGCTTCAGGTTATTCCAATGTGCAGACAAGTTTGGGTACCACTGAATACACTGGATCAGGTGTCGGGAAGCAGCAGCTCAGCAGGCCAAGTCCAGTCCTGCCTGCTTTGGGTGAAGTTTCAAAGGAGCTACACCTACAGTTTCTGTAGGGTCCGATCACTTCCATTCTACAGTGATAGAGTGGAGTGGTTACTACGGAGAAAATGTGCCCTTCAAAGATGAAAGTATTTACTAGCTGGCCCCTCACAAAAGAAATACTCGAATTCTTGGGAAGAAATTGTGCATCAGGCACCGAGCTGGAGAACAGGGTGCTTGGAGACAGTGGCAGTTTAGAGCTAGAGGGCAGAGTCCTGTTTAGGCTACTGTCCTTGGAAGTAGGACGTCCAGCCATAATTTGATGAAGGATCACTGTGGGGTGTAGCAGGGGTCAAAGGTTTCAATATTAACCCATTTCTAAGTGAAAGGTGACAAGCGCGTTGGCTCACCAAGTACAAGTGTGAGTTTGGATGGATGGGTGGGTGGGCAAAGGGTAATGCAGAATTGTAAACCGTAGTGCCAATCTAGTCAGAAGGGACATTTTCACATAAGAGAAAAAAATTGGAAGCAGTACAAGACAGTATAGAAAAACGTTTTTCTCAGAAATAAGTCAGTAAGGGCTAGAATAGTAAGAAACTAACAGTCACTGAGTATGTAGCATACATTGGGCACTCACTTTCCATTCAGTACCTCATTTAACCACCAAAAAACCCCTGAGAGGTTGCTATACAATCTGGTTTCATGGTGGTTTTGTTTGCTTGTTTGAGAATAAGGAAAGATTCTGAGGTTAAGTAACTGGTCTAAGATCTCTCAGCTGCTGGATGGGGGAGACAAACTCAGACCTGTATTTTCCTGGGCTTCGAAGGTTGTGTCTGTGCACCATTTGCTTTTGCAAGAGTCAAGGTCGGGGCTCTGGATGGGTCCTGGGGGTGGGCAGAATTCAGATGAACAGTGGATGGGGATGGGCCATGCCATTCTCCGGGCAACGATTCTTGGATGTTCATTTGCCTCTTAAAGTTAAGTATCATACCTTGAAGTAAATTGTTTTTCTTTTTTTCTCTCTTCTGCCCTTTCTCTAGAATAATGAAGAAGGTTGTAGGAAACCGATCTGGCTGCCCCACCGTAGGAGACAGAATCGTTGAGCTCATTTATATTGATATTGTGGGACTTGCTCAATTCAAGAAAACTCTCGGACCATCCTGGGTTCATTACCAGTAAGTGCCGCATGCTGTTCTTAGGTTTGCAGAGCTTTTTATTTATTTTTAAACAAGAGTTGAATGGTTGTAGGTAGAAAGAAGCGCATTAAAATATCTTTTGAACCGTGTAGAGAATGTTTCCCATTCCTAATTGAAATTCATATTCTCCACAGTGACTTCTTACTTTCAAGGGCTATTCATTATTTTCATTGATTTATGTTAAGAATAGAAAACAAGTATCCAACCTCCTTTTTACCATCCCTAATACTTAGCATTCTTCTCTCAGTATGCCCACAACAATCTTATCTGTTTAATCACATAGCGATTTCGATAAAATTAGGACAGTGTCATTACTTGTGTTTCTTAGGTTTGAGATAATGATTCATTCTCTCTGCTTTTCCCCAATCAGTATTCTTGTCATTCTTGGAAGAGAAAGCTGGGGAATACCTCGCCTGAATGCCAGGGTCTTGCACTTTATAAGATCCGCCTAGTGCTTGGGATGCCCCAAGTGTGTGTGTGTGCTGCTGTGTGGCAGTCTTTATCATTTAGTGCAGTTGTCGCCAACCTTTCGGACCTCGCGGACCACTGGTTGGCAACCATTGGCTGGGGCCACGAGTTAATATTTGAAACGCTTTTACATGATACACAACATAACCTAGATGACATTGGATTAGACAATGAAGTTTATTAATTTTTCAGTTTTCTTTCAATCTTTCTGAAAAAGGCTTTGTTTGGTGCTACTAATTTCTCCAACACTACTTTTTTTTAAAAAAAAATGTTTTTATTGATTGTTAGGAAGGGAGAGGGAGAGGGAGAAAGAGATAGAAACATCAATGAGAGAGAAACATCCATATGCTGCCTCCTGCATGCCCCTACTGGGGATCCAGCCTGCAACCCTGGCATGTGCCCTGACCGGGAATTGAGCTGGTGACCTGTTGGTGCATGGGGACTACGCTCAACCACTGAGCCACACCAGCAGGGCTCCAACACTACTCTTAACACTTGCATGCATTTTTAACAAAGAGTGATACCTGTGCCCTTGCCAGTGTGACTCAGTTGGTTGGAGCATTGTCCTGTACACTGAAAGGTTGCGGGTTTGATTCCTGGTCAGGGCACATCCCCAGGTTGTGGGTTTGATTTTTGATTGGGGTGCCTGCATGAGGCCACTGATTGATGTTTCTTTCTTGCATCAATGTTTCTCTCTTTGACTTTGAGTTTAATACTTATTAAAGAACAGTAACATGCTTTTTTGTTGTCTTCCATTTATTGCAGTTGACACTGGCTTTTACTTATGGTCTAAAAAAGTTTCCAATAAATTTTAAAAGGTGAATACATTTAAATAAACATTATATTCATTCTATAATGTCAGTGTTGTGTCAATTTGGGTAAAAATCATGAAGTTAGTACAAACTTTATCAGTGACAGCAAGTGTTGATTTGTTTAAACCAGCTTCTTAAGAGAACACTCTGAAAGTCTTTCAATTAGAACGACTTGGAACCCCTGCCCCCAACCATGTGTTCCTTTTCTGTTGATATTCGGTAAAGAGATGTTTTCATGTGTTCTTTTAACTTAACCAATAAATCAATCACTTCTTTAATTCAGCTTGGTTTATAGTTAATATTATTAACTTTCATCTCCAAGGTTATGTCAGACTGGAAGTCCTTTAGAATTGAAAGAAATGAAAATTTAAAATATTAAGATTCTTCTCAGGAACACAGAGGGGAGGACACTGCTGCCATGGAATTTCCTTATAGTAGCAGTGATTTTCTCACTGGGCAGAGATATGCTCATGGGCAAAGGAGAGGGACTGATTGAGAGAGACCCTGTACTCTCATTGCCTTTGGATGTAGACTCATAAAATAGCAAAATAAAAATTTGGTTTGGGCCTGGGTAGCTCTCTACCTTTGTATCAGGTTTTTCCTGTTTTGGGGTTTGCCATTTTCTTGAAATCTTCATGAATCCCAGGCTATCACATTTGTCCTCTGTTACATGAAAATAACCATCTCTTTTCTTGGTTAATGAGCCGTGTAAGTAAACACACTATTTTTTTGTTCTTTTTAGCTACAACATTAAAAATAAAAGAAAGAAGGCAGTGCTGTTGTGCTCTGGCATTTTGCAAATGGCAGGCACCTGATAAATGTGCCACTGGAGTGGACATCCCAGGCATCCCTGGCCTCACATAGCCTCACCATTAAGAAGGGCTGTTTGGATGGGAAAATATTCTCAGTGGTAGTATCCAGTTCAATTAAAAAGGACGATTCCATTATTAAAAAGGTCACCGTTGATTGGTATTTGGTTCTTGTTGGGTGACAAGGCGCATGGCAGGGGGTTTATGGCAGAGGGTAATGTCTGTCCATCCTTTAGTAAATCACCCATGTTAGTGCTGTTGGCGGGATGTCACTTAGTCATCAGCCGTGCTATCTGGTGTGATGGCACTCAGGTTTCATCAGAAGGCCGAGCAGGCCCTCTAAAGAGTTTCTCGCCCATTTCTTCCCCTTTTGAAGATCAGAAATTGTCAGGGCCATCTGTATTCATCTTGGTTGATGGTAGATGATACTGAATTCTATTCAGTGTACAGTTTTCTTCTGATTTTTCATTTAGGGGCAAACCCTTGAGTTGTATTAATCTTGGGAAATATTGATCTTTGAAAATTCTGTTAAATTTATGTAAGAACCCAGGAAACTCAGTTAAATATTTTCTATATGCAACTAGTACACTGCTGGGTACTGCAAAACTCATACAGATCAAATCTAAAACAGTCTTCCTTCACAGCCCTGAGAACACACCAGACAGCGAGATTCAAATAGTCTAATTTATATCACGTTTTTCATCGAACTCCACATTAGAAAGTAGGTCCTGGCAAGAAGATTATGAGCACCCATCCCATAATAGCGTGGCTGAGAGCAGAGAGAGTATTCCAAGAGCATTTGGCATGGCTGCAGGGATCCCTGCTCGAGGAGGCCAGCTGCTCTGCAGCGAGGCTAATATCTTTTGAAGCCATTAGTCTGTTTCTGATGCTGCATACACACAAGAGGCATTAGAGGAAGGGTGTCAATATTAACTCAAACAGAATTCCAACACAGATGCAGAACGTGATTGACAAGGAAAGCTGTAATGTTAGCCTCCTCTGTCACAGACAGAGATCAGTCTCCTGCCTCTGGTTATAAAACAAACCCAAAAAAGCTAAAAACAGTAGACATTTCCTAAATCAAAGCTTCAAGTGTGAAGATGAAGAATTACAAGTACCCGAGACATGGGATCATCCATCCTGTAGCCTTCCATGGGGAAGAAGCCCAGTATCAGAAGTGAACATCTCGGCACTTAACTTCCTTTTTTTTTTTTTTTTAAATGTAGAATGCTTCATGAATTTGTGTGTCATCCTTGCGCAGGGGCTATGCTAATCTCCTGTGTATTGCTCCAATTTCTGTATATGTGCTGCCAAGTGATCACTAGGCACTTTCTGACATCCAGGCTTCCAGGAATCAGGCGACTGCTAGGTATCTTTGCTCATTAGAGTTTATTTTAATCATCCAAGTGGAAAATAACACCAGTAAAACTCCAAGTTAAAAATAGAATGACAAGCCAAAGCCAGAGAGGAATATAGACCGTTTGAGTCAATTGCAAATAAGCGGAAGCAGCCAAAGCTTCAAGGCATAGGATCCTTTGGACAGTGTGTCTATTTGTCCCTGGGGTGCAGGCACAGCACTGTGGTCCTTGCATCCCAACTCTGTGCCTGGGCAGCGAACCTTCCAACCGCCCCGTCCCGCCTAGTGGTGTGTGTCCCTCCCTCTCTCGCAGTGACCTCCCCAGAGCTGCCACATCATCCCTCTGTTTCCAACACTGCCCTCTTCCTCAGAAGAAAACATACTGGCTCCAATAAGTGCCTTTTGCATTTTTATTTTAAAAGGAAGAGTGTAAGTTAAGACTTGGGAATGTTTTATCAAGAAGAGAGCTGTTCAAAGAGCAAGAAAAACAGGCATGGATCAGTTCCTTGCATCCCTACCTTTTTCCTGGAGTGTGGACACCCATTTCTGTCTGCCTCTTGGCTGCCAGGCTGATAACACGTTCTTGTTCCTATTGTGGCAGCGGTCACTGTGATGATGGCCTGTTCCTTGAATCACACTGGAATCCAGGCAAGGAGGTGCTTTCTGTGATCAGCCTGTATTTCCCACCTGGTCACAGCCCGCCCTCTTCCACCTGTCTTTTCTTTTCCTCCTTGTCTAGACTGGTAATGCTGATCTCTGATGAGAACATCATCTCACCAAAATGGCAATTTACTGTTGCTCTTCCTGGAACAACCAATCTGATATTTGCACTTTTTTCCCCCCCCTGAATCATACATTGATGTAAAAATGAAAAGTTGGGCCTTGGCTGGGTGGCTGTTTGTTGAAGTATCATCCCATGCACCAAAAGGTCACGGGTTCAATTCCTGGTCAGGGTACATACCTAGGTTGCGGGTTGGATCCTTGGTCGGGGCATATACAGGAGGCAACCAATCGATATTTCTCTCACACATGGATCTCTCTGTCTCTCTCTCTCTCTCTCTCTTTCTCTCTCTCTCCCCCTCTTCCTCTCTTTCTCTCCCCCCCCCCCCTCCCCTTTAATCTCTCCCTCTCTTCTTCTCTCTAAAATCAATAAACATATCCTCAGGTGAGGATTTTTTTTAAAAAACTTGGAAGAATGAACTTCCTGAAAGTGGGAAAGAGAAGAAAGAAACTGAATCAAATACTTAAAAATCATTGCCATCCTCTAATTCTAAAATATGGGGTTTAATCTTTATTTACTTTCATGCTTGTTGATCCAATAAGAGCTATTTAGAAGCAGTATTGATACATAACAGAAAATATTGTTATTTTTATTGGCCACTTATGAGCTAAGTTTACATCAATGTTTTGAGAATTAGTAATGAAGTAAATGTAATCAAAATCAATACATTCTGTTTCAGTATTGATTCCTTTCTTCTGATTGGTCATTCTGTGTGCACCCTAAAGCAGAGGTCAGCAGGCTTTTCTTGTAAGGAGCCTGATAGTAAATATTTTAGGCTTTTCTGGACGAACGGTCTCTATCTCTCCTCACTCCACTATTATTGTGTAAAAGCAGCCACAAATAATAAACAAACAACTGGGTGTAGCTATATTAAAAGAAAACTTTATTTTTGAATGCTAAAAATTGAATTTCATACCATTTTCACATGTCACAAAATATTCTTTTTGTTGTTTAACTAAAGATGTAAAGATCATTTGTAGCTTGAAGGCTATGCTGAAACAGGCTATAGATGGGATTTGGCCAACCCTGTTGTAAGGCTTTGGTGGAACAGCCAAATGAAACATATTCAGTTTAACTTCTTCAGGCTCTGAGTGGAAGCAGTCGTATTCTCTTACTGTCAGACACTTGAAAATCACCATTGCCTTTTGAGCAAAATTTTAAGCTTTACCTAAAATCACATACTCTAATTAATTGGTGAAAATGTTGAAAGAGATAAGGCGTGCCATGTGCTTTGAGCAGAATAAGACCTCCATCTTCATCTGTTCCAGCTGCTGTAAGATAATACCACAGGCTGAGGGCTCTTGCACAGCAAGCATTCTTCATTGCTCACATTCTGGAAACTGGGAGCCCAAGACAAGGGTTCAAGCATGGCCAAGTGAGAGCTGTCTTCCAGGTCTCAGACTTCTTGAATTCTCATAGGATGGAAGGGGCTAGGGAGCAAGCAATGCAGAGTTTCCTTTATAAGGCCACTAATCCTATTGATGAGGGCTCCACCCTTGTGACCTAACCATCTCCCAACAGCTCCATCTACTAATATCATCACCTTTGGGGGTTAGGATTTCAACACATAAATTTTGGGGAACACAAACTATACATAGTGACCTCTAAAAATGGCAGTTCTTTATTTCTTCAACAAGTGTCTTTAGGCACCACTGTCTGCTCGGCCTGCTGGGGCATAGCAGTGAGCGTGCACTCTACAGTTCAGCTTTAGGGAACATTTACTCATTTACTTATCTTTTCTTTTCTTTTTTTATCCTCACCTGAGGAGGATATGTGTATTGATTTGAGAGAAATAAAAACATCAATGTGAGAGAGAAACATGAATCAGTTGCTTCCTGTATGAACCCTGACCAGGGATGGAACCTACACTGTTTTGGTGTATGGGATGATGCTCCCACCAACTGAGTCACCAGCCAGGGTGCTTTGGAGAACTTTATTTCATTGGTATTTGAGTCATGCTCTGAAGCACATTGTGTCTCCTGCATGATGGTCCGAGTTACATATGGAGATGCCTGGTTACACTGCTATTCTAAAACCTCTCAATGCCTGTCCATTGGCATTTCCCGTTTAAAGTATCTGCCCTGCTTGGTTTGGCTCAGTGGATAGAGCATCGGCCTGTGGACTGAAGGGTCCCAGGTTCGATTCTGGTCAAGGGCACATGCCCGGGTTGCAGGCTCGATCCCCAATGGGGGGCGTGCAGGAGGCAGCCGATCAATGATTCTCTCTCATCATTGATGTGTCTCTCTCTCTCTCTCTCTCTCTCTCTCTCTCTCTCTCTCTCTCTCTCTCTCTCTCTCCCTTCCTCTCTGAAACCAATAAAAATATATATATATATTTTTAAAAAGTATATGTCCCTTTTTGGCAGTGCCTGAAAGAGGAGCTTTTATTTCCAGAACTTTGGGTCAAGGTTGCAGTTTTACCCACAGCACTTTTTCTTGCAGGTGCATGCTGCGCGTCCTGGACTCTTTCGGCACCGAGCCAGAGTTTAACCATGCCAGCTATGCCCAGTCCAAAGGCCACAAGACCCCCTGGGGAAAGTGGAATCTGAACCCGCAGCAGTTTTACACCATGTTCCGTAAGTATTCCTGTCTCGCATCTGCTTTTTAGAATGCTGCCACAGACAAAGGGGAAAGAAAGTAGATGGCATGTATTAGAGACTATGAATCCCAGGGCCCTGAGCTGTAGAAATATGTGCCTTGGGAATAATGGAATTTTTTCTCAATTACTATCAAAAGGCCATGATGTGAGCATTTAGAAGTGTTCTGGAAAAAATGTTTCCTCAGGACGTATCACGAGAAACTGTAGGGAAAGGGCTTTGGGTCCACTTTGGGTTGGCAGACACTACACCTGTTCCCTGCCCCATAGGTGCTGTGTAGGGTCACTTGATTAGAGACAAGGAATGGGGTCTTCTGTGGCCACACATTTTCCAAATAAGTAAACCTTAATTATGTAAGCATCAAATTTTGCAAAGAAAACTGTTAGCCTTTTTAAAATGGAACTTTTATTTTATTTTTGACTCGTTAGAGACAGAGAGAGGAAGGGAGAGAGAGAGAAACATTGATTGTTGTTCACTTATTGATGCATTCAATGGTTGACTCTTGTATGTGCTCCTACCAGGGATCATACTTGAAACCTTGGTGTATTGGGATCACCCTCTAACCAACTGAGCCACCCGGTCATAGCCTAAATGGAACTTTTAAAACTGTTTCATACTTTACCAACTTCTTAAACACGGACCCAGAAGGAAATCTCACTTCTTTTGTTCACGTGGTGTTACTGTCGCCAAGAGCAGTGGTTATTTTAGGAGGAGATGTGCTGGACACACTGAGAGATGACGCACTAACTGGCCCTCGCTGTGGGCCAGTTTCTGTATTGTTTTTCCTCCCACTTCCTTACTACTACGATCAGTTTACCTCATTTCATTTAAAATTAGCTGAATACTGTGAAACCAGATTTGATAGTGTTCATGCAGAGAGCAGGTTTGTTTTCTGAGTCAGTAGATTGCAGTGATGAGATTCAGTTCCGCAAACAAAAGGTCACGTGAGTAAGACAGTTCATTTGTTTGCTCAGAGTGGATAATTCCCATTTTCCAACATGATCAGATCATTTTAATCCAGAGATTTCCACCTAGAATACGTATCTGAGATGTGAATCTGTTTCCTCTTCCCTTGCCTCACCCCCTTTTCTGCAGCCAGCTGAAGATGACTCTTTTCTCAGGTTGTCTAAATGTAGCAGCAGACACATGGGGCTAATCCCTGGGTATAATGTATGAGAAGGGAGAATTGAGAAGAGTTCCTTTTAAAATCAGCTCAGAGAGACCTCTGAGAGCATGTTCTGTGCATGGTAAACGTGACTGTTCCTGGAGCAATGCATCCTGTCCCTGGGACACAGTTTAGGGGACAAAATAATATAGGGCTTGTTGGGTGACAGATGGTTGGTGAGCATGGTACAAAGCACGTGTAACTTTGAGGGACTGGGATGAGGTCATACAAAATAACCTAAGAAGTAACCTGTGTGTTATGCAAAATGGAAAAAAATGTTAGCTATGTCTAAAGTGGCCAGAATTGATATGTGTGCCCTCCACCAGATGGAGTTTTTCTAATCCCAGGGAATGGGAATAAGTTTTTTCAGAAAGTATTATAAAGTTCTCTTATAGAATCTTGGAATTCAGAGTCGTGAAAAACACATTTTGTTGTACATTAAGTGGAGGATTTCCACAGTGTTGGTTGAATTGAAAGAAATTCACTGCTTACATTGTAACTAGAGATGAAGACAGATTAGTTCCTGTTCCCCTGGGAAGTATGTGTGTCCTAATTGACTCTCATTCAGCAGGAATCAAGGGAAAAACTGGTCCATTAGACAGTCCTTAAAAAAAAAAACAACAAGGAATGTTTATGTCAAAAACAATAACACCATAAGCAAATTTAGCAGAGGGTTAGTATCCCTAATATATAAAGAACTTATAAAAATAATGAGTAAAAACTTCTACAATCCAGTATAAAAATGTGCAAAAGCTGTTACCGTTTCAGAGGAAAATGAAATTACCTTAAATATATGAAAACATGTTAACTTCACTCACAATAGAGAAATGTGTTTTCACACTGCACCAAGATACCACGTCCCACATATCAGATTGGCCAATGTTCAAAAGTTTTCTAGCCCAGCCATTCTAGTGGTGAGGCCCAGGGACAGCAGCCTGCTCCCACCCTCATGCTGGGGGGTAGGTGTCACCACCTCGCAGAACTGCCAGTGCATCTTTCCTTGCACTGAAGAGATCCTATCTAGGAACCTATTCCAAAGGTAGGTTAAGGGAAATAGAAAGAGGCCTGTGCAAAGGCTGTTTATTGGGGCTATTTTCAATACAGACTAGAAATAACCTCAGTGTTCCCAATAGGGGACTGAGTGAATAACAGGGTCTGTGCATAGAGTCTAGGATCTATCATAATAATAAAAGGCCAAGAGGCGTCACGACCAAACTACCAATCGCCATGAGGTGGCATTGACCATTTCTCGGTCCCATCCCCCCCACCACCCCCGCCGCCCGTGAGCAGGGGCGGGATGGGACTGGTGAGCAGGCTGAACTGCTGACCTCTTGGTTCCTCCCCCCCAGCCCACAGGCTTCGATGGATCAGCAATGGTGAACGGGGGAATTGGTGTCGGTGGTGGGAGGACCAGGCTGGCTGTCAGGCCGTTGAGATCACCAGCTCATCCCTGGCTGCTCAGGGGCTCAGGCCTGTGGGAAAGCGGGCACCAGCAATTTCACCTCCATATGTGTGTGTGTCGGACCGGCTGCTAATGGAACGCGCTGTCCACTCAGGGCCACTCACGCCAGGACGGGTAGGCCATGGGGGTGCCCCGCAGCCTCCATCAGTGCCTCAAGCCCCAGCGGCAGTGGCAGCAGCGGCAGCACCCGCGTGAGTGGCCCCGAGCAGGCAGCGTGTTCCATCAGCAGCTGGCCCAGCACACACGCATGGAGGTGAAGTCTCCAGTACCTGCTTTCCCGCAGGCCTGAGTCCCGGAGCAGCTGGGGATGAGCTAGTGATAACAACGGCCTGACAGCCCAGCGGCGGAGGCAGCGTTCAGCCTGGGACTGGCGAACGGGCAGAAGATGGCCCTGATCGCAGGAGGCTAGGCCTAGGGACCCTATCTGCACGATTTAATCGTGCAGTGGGTCTCTAGTCTATAATAATTCTATAATAATAAAAGCATAATATGCTAATTAGACCAGACATCCTTCCGGACGTTCTTCCTTCCAGACAAAGCTGCGGCGGGCAGGGGCCGCGGCAGAGGTGGCAGAGGCGGCAGAGGCCCCTGGCCATGGTAGCAGCAGTGGCGGGCGGGGGCCACAGCAGAGCCCCTGTCGCGGTTGCTGCAGCGGGCAGGGGCCGGGGCCAAGGGCCTTGCATGAATTTCGTTCATCGGGCCTCTAGTTAAGTGATAAAAACCAAAGTGCAGGGCTGTATGTAGAGCTACTCCCTTGTATATAAGAAGGATATAGAGGAAAGATGTGTAAATACATTAGTGTATATAAATTTGCTTGTATTTTCAAAAGAAATAAAGGAAGAATAAATAAGCTAATACAAATGACTATCACTGGAGAGGGGTGTGTAGGGTCAGGGGTGGAAAGTAGATGTCGCTTAATGTACATTATTTACACTTTAGAACCATTACTGTTTTATATAACCTAAAAAGAAAAATCAAAGAGGAAAGTATTCACTAATAAATGAAACAAGTTGAAAAAAATAAACAAACCTAGTGATATATCAGGTGCTGTCAATCTCTCATGCAGAGAAAATACTCATTTCAAGTGACTTTAAAACCGTCTTTGGACTGTACATTTATAATGGGAAACATTTATATTGTTATTTGAAAATAATCTGGGTATACTGTAGGAGCCAAAATTTTCAGAATATAAGAAAGGGGAAGTATTTAAAGAATTTAACTAAAGAGTCTATAATATTCAACTTGAATAAGAAATATCAATGTGAACTTTTTCTCTTTAAAAAGACCATGTTTCCCAGCTCTGTTCTTTGAAAGGATCAAAAGTAAAGATGACTCACTAACACTCGGACTGGGATTCCCTAAACACTTTCCCACTAAAAGGAACCCCTGCTTAGATAAGTAGTTGGTTCCCGGACTAGGGCAGGAAAAGTGCAGGATGGGACATCCTGGGAGCTGAGGCCAACCATGGGTGGGGTCAGAGGACACAGGAGCCGGAGATAGGGTAGTCAGAGCATCAAAATGAATAATCACTGCAGTGGATTGAAATCAGACCAATGACAAATAATCCAGGAGTCCCATGATACTTCAAATGAGAAAAACCCTCAAAATCAATCGTCACCTTTGCAAGTTGCTAGGATGCATCTTCATTACCCTGAACATACAGGGAAAGAATTCCACTTTGATCCTGATTTTCTAAGACAAATTGTATTTAAAGACAATCAGATAGTTGATGAGAGAAAGTTGTTAATCATGGAGAAATCGCAGCTAATAAATGCAAAAGTACCCAGGAATTGGAAACTCAGCATTGTGTAGCTGCTAATGAGATAATGGAGCCAGGCAGGATCCTCACTGGTTGCTAAATCCATCAAATTACAGTTGGTGGGAAAATTCCCCACGGATGAGACTGTCTTCAATGGAGGAACTAGGGAAATGAAGCAGCTTGAGATGTTTTATCATGTAGTGATGTGTCAGTTGAAGAATTTGCAGCAGCAAACAGTGAGCCTGCACCCTGCTTCCCAGAACTGCCCTCAGAGAACTTGGGTGCATCTTTGGGAGAGGGGTCCTTCCCTCCCCCATGACAAAGGGGTAGGGTCCAGTCCAGTCTAGCCCTGTCTTTTCCACAAAATCTTTGATTACCTCGCCCTCTGGAGAAAATGTGGCTATGCTAGTGGTCTGAAGTGCAGCTTTACTGGTGCTTAGCATATGGGCTGATAGTAATCCTATCTAATAATCCTATCTAATAAAAGGGTAATATGCAAATTAACCATCACTCCATCACAAATATGGCGGCGCCCAGTCCTCTCAGCCCCACCTGAGTCCTCCAGTCCCGGGGGGGCGGCCGCTGAGAGTGGGCAGCGTGAGCAGCCTGGCGAAATGCTTGCTTCATGAGCGGCCTGGCGGAATGCTTGCTTCATCGCCTCTGGCCAGGCTGGGGCACAGAATGCTTGCATCGTTGCTCCGGCGATGAGGCAAGTGTTCCGCGCCCAGCTGCAGATGGGCCTCTGGGCTGCGGAGAGTCTCTGGGCGGTGGGCGCGGAGCAGCCAGGCCCCGCAGAGAGCTACTGGCGCACGGATTCGTGTGCAGGACTACTAGTCTTATATAATAAAGAGGTAATATGCAAATTGACCCTCACACTGTAACACCACCACAAGATGGCGGCACGCACAGCGGGGTGGGGCAGCGGGGATGGGGCCAGCGGCTGCTCCGCGCAGCCTCCACCAGGATTCCTGCGACCCCACGGGGGTACGGGGGTCCAGGCATCCACTCCGTGTGGCTTCTGCCAGGTTTTCCGCAGCCCCGCATGCACGCCGTGGGGGCAGGGCCTGGCGGCTGCTCCACGTGGCCTGGTGGCAGGGCATCAGGGGGGCACTCCAGGACTCGGGGCGGTCCCATGCGGGGGAGGATGGGGGATAGCCTGGGTCTCGCATGATTTCGCGTGACGGGTCACTAGTCATTACATAATTGATGTACAAATATGCTTATTTATTGCGGGTACACTTAGACCAGTGATGGCGAACCTATGACGCTGACACGCGTAGCCATTTCTGATGACACACGGTCGCTGAGGCGGCCGCATGCCAAGGATGAAACATTTGCTGCTCCTGAGGATGAAACATTTGCGAAATAATGTTTTTTCCTCAAAGTGACACACTACCTGAGTTATGCTCAGTTTTTTTGGCGAAGTTTAACACACCAAGCTCAAAAGGTTGCCCATCACTGACTTAGACTGTTTTCCATTGTAAAGAGTTAGAAGACACAGAAATAGAGTGTTGTGCTTATAGGATCAAGTGTTCAGGTGCAGCTGCCTGTCCTGTCTGTGAGACATAGTATGTTCTGGCACAGGTGGTGTGCAGAGAGGGAATGAGGAGGCCTGGTCAGAGGCCAGCAGGAGGGTGGAGAGAAAATCACACAGGGGTGAAGCATTTGCAGGAACAGTGAAATGACCCGGCTGCATTTACTCTCAAATATTCAGAGCTGTTCCTATTTCTACTCTTAACTCATTTCCTCACTAAGTTGGTGGAGTTTCTACAGGTTGAAAGCCCAGTTTTTCTTCACTGTTTTGCCCTAAACCTCAGACCTTCCCTGGTACCGTCCTCTCCATGTATCCTATTGGAGGTGGGCCAGCACAGACTGTTTCTGATCTCTCCCCAGGCAGCTCCGCAGGGCCCAGCCACTGGTCAGACAACACAGATCGGTTGAGTGTCTTTTCCCAAGAAGCTGAGAGGTCAAGTGGCTCCTCCCTTAGAGCAAGCCCTTGCTTCTGCTTGTCCACACTCTAGCAGTCCTCTGAGCGAGGCACGAGGACCTCCTTCCTGCCACCAATCTACTACTCCTCGAAGACCATGGTGCCTTCTCTTTCCCCACTGAGTCAGGGCCAAAGTTCATAGCAAAGTGTTCAAGACCCGTGTCTCTCGGGTCCCCTGCCCCATTTCCCCCACATACTCCTCCCCGGATCCTGGCCCAGCCTCCCAGAGGCCTGCTGGCCTGGAAGGTGCTGCCCAGATTCCTCACCACTACTGCCTCCTTCAAATCATCCTGAGAGCAGAATTATTTTAAGGGTCTATTTAAATGTCTTTCTCCATCTTCCAATGAAATTTAAAAAGACACACGACCCTATTACAGAAACAGGGAAAGCCCCTCCCCACCAAAAACGTGTCCCGTATACCAATGCAAGCATTATCTTTTATGTTGGTTTAACACACACACTAAAATTTTATATCACCTTGTCTTTCACTTATATAATTTTTTAAAACCATCGTTTCCAGGTCTGTTTTATAGTTCAAGTGGCTAGCTCCTAATTTGTATTTATTTGGAGATGCTCTTGAGAATTAATTGTTGCTCTTTCTGAGCTTTCCAGGGATTTGGCTTGACCCTACATGTAGGCATCATTTAGCTAGTGGCCTTTAGTCTGCTGTGTGTGCTGCTTTCTCTTAACTCCCAAAGGTAATCTCTCTTATGTTTTCTCAGTCCCAAGCAAGATATGTTACTAGTATACTTCAGAAAGAAAGCAATCTGCCCATGGAGAAGGCATTTGTCTGTACAGTTTAGAGGAGAGAAATAAAACCCCACGATGATTACTTTTAGCTTGAGTTGTCCAGTATTTGGGTAATTCTCATGATCTACCTGCAGACACCCTCTCTCACAGCCACATTTGGCTTGTGTAAAGCATTATCAGTGGTGAAACAGTTACCTAATGGAGTTTTTCCTTATTTCCCTGGAGACTGGCTGGAAGTAGCAATAGCAGAGATGATTAAATTCCTTATTCCTAGTTTCAGGCAAGTTTCATTTCAGGCTTATATTTACATCCTACAGTGGAAAACTTTGAATAATGTTTAGTAGTCTGTCTGCTTAACAGCCTCACTATTCATATCACTATCACAGAACATTTTCTTATTTTCTAGCAGGGTCTGCCTCTGTTGGGTTTTTCCTTTAGTTAATGGACTAATTTTTTGAGTACCTGCAACATTTCAGCTGTCACTCACAATATGAAGACACTAAAGAATTTGCCTTTTGGATGCTCACAATCTATAGTTACAGTCGAGGCTGGGGAATATTCAGCTTTTCTCAGTTTGTGTGGTAATTCGAGGCAGGAAAGATGGAGATATAATGAAGTTGAGTGACGAGATTGGAGACCTGGGAGGTGTTAAGTTAGTCTTTCCACTTCATCTCCAGTCCATCTTTTTTTAACAACCTTTTTTCCCTATATCTCCAAGGTTGTTCCTTAACAAGGGCTTAAGAAGTGACTAAGCCTAATTCATTTGCTGTTCATTGTAGGAGTGAATTGAAGACTTGGATTGGAATATTTTGGGGTTGTTGCTTTTATCACTTGTTCAGTGTAGGTATTGACCATGCACAGTGTGCTGGGCTATGTGGGATGCTGAGGTGTCTGCTCACCAGGTTTGTTCCTTGTGGGGCAAGAGGCATATGATCAAAATTAAGGTTTTATCATACCTCCCCTTTAGACATCACAGCTTTGTTGAATGGGGCAGAGAGGACCTCAACATCGAGGCAAAGCACATCCTGTTTATTCTGTCACTCACTTCGGAGGCGGGGGGCGGGTTTGAAAGTGTTGCTTCACAGTAAGGTAACCAACTCATCCCAGTTTTCAAGACGAATGGCTGCATCGTGGGAACACCCTCTGTCCCACACAAACCAGATGGTTGGTCATTCCATTTCATAGTAAGGGAGATGTGTAGGGTAGAGCAGAAGGTTATGCAAAGGAGGAGGGAAGAAACTAAGACAACTGACAAAAACCCATTCCCTGGGCAAAATTCGTGGAAAGGAAAGCAGTGCAGGGGAGCGAATGCCTCACTCTTGACCTCCATGGTGACTGCAAAATAAAGCCTTCCAGTTCTCCACGTTATGCCCCTTTAGCTCACCGAATGTACTCCGGGTGCTCTCTCTCCTTTGAGATTCTAGGTGAAGTGTTGAGAATGGGTTCATGGCATTTTTGTTAAAAAGCTGAGGATGAAGAACTAATTGTGCCAGTTCATCAAATTGGGATTAGGATTTGGTGAGAGAGAGGGGCCAAGTCATTCATTACTGGCCACCAGCTTTGTGCCTATGCTTGACATACATAATCTCATTTAGTCCCTGTTATTCAAGTTAAGCCCCGGAAGTTTAAAGTAATCTGCCCAGAATTGTAAGTCTAGAGCTGGGATTTGAACACAGCACTTCCCAGCCCAGGTCATTCTTCCCCGATGCTCATGGTAGAAAGATCGAGACGTACTCGTCTGGCCTCATCTTCTCTTTGCTCCAGTGAACACACCATGGAGTCTTTAAAGAGGACACCAGGTCCTAGATCCAAACTTCTTGTCAGGAGTCAGGCGCCATCCAGCTCCTGCCCACCTCAGGTGTTGTCTTGCCTCCTCTTGGCCCTTGGGTGCCAAGTTCTCTCTGCAGCCAGACTGTTTGATATGCTGCTCCCTTGTCTGGAAGCCTCTCTCCTTCACTCCTCCTCGCCTGCTCATCCTTTGGGAGGCACGCGTCCCCAGGAAAGCTTTCCCTCTTGAGCCGGCTGTCCTCTCTGAGGCTCTCATAGCACCGTGTTCCAGCCCAGAGCCCACTCTGTGAGCCTGCAAGCATGATTCAGTGCCTGCAGTGGTAACCTCATTGGTAATCAGTATCTGTTGAATTAATGAGTAAAGAACAATTACACCCACTACAAAATGGAGTGAATTAAAATGTAAGTCAGATCATGACACCCCTGTGCTCACAGTGCCATGATAACTGCCATAGGGAAAGACAAGTCATGCCAGTGGCCTCAAGGCCTGGTGTGGCCTGGCCCGCGACCTGCCTGGCCTCATCTCTTACTATGTGTCTTTTTTCTCACTGCTTTCTAGTCTCCTTGCTGTTTCTTGGATGGCCCAGGCACACTCCTACTGTAGGACCTTTGCATTGATTGTTCCATCTTCCAGAACATTCTTAGTTGTTACTTAGACTTCCCTATCTCCTTCTGCAGGTCTTTATTTCAAATGTCACTTCAGTGAAATTAATTCTGACTCACTCCCCCATTGTAAATGCTTTATTTTCCTTCATAACTATATCACCAGCCAGCATTTATGCATCACTTAGTTTTTTTATGATTTTCCCCCTGTAATCTGAGGAATGTGTTAGTAAGGGTTTTGTCTGTTTTCTTCATTCTAAAATTCCAACATGTTGAAGAATGCATGGCACATGGTAGGCATTCAGAAAACATTTATTGATTGAATTAAATTAAATTGAATACTAAGGCCTATTCTGTTTTTAGTCCATGCAAGAAGGTAGGGAAGGGTAAGAAGTGTTGCACAGATTTCAGATTCCAGAACCTTCCTGAGGCAACTAGGCTCGTGTTGCTCTCTCTGTCTCCCCACAGAATTCATGCATGTGGTTAGGTTTAAAGAGTTGTTCAGATCATACTGATTGTCATTGACATTCTAACTCTTATTTCTCCAAGGACTTGAACTTCCAGCCATGTGTATATGCAGGATCAGATCGAAGTAGTGGCTTGTCAACAAAGCAACAGTTTTATTTATTTTTTGCCTGACAAAGCAAGAGTTTTATTTATTTTTAAAATATAGATTATTGATTTCAGAGAGGAAGGGAGAGGGAGAGAGAGAAAAAGAAACATCAATGATGAGAGAGAATCATTGATTGGCCGCCTCCTGCATGCCCCACATCAGGGATCGAGCCCTCAACCCAGGCATGTGCCCTAACCAGGAATTGAATCTCTACCTCATGGTTCATAGGTCAGCATTCAACCACTGAGCCATGCCGGCTGGGCAAAAAGCAAGTGTTTTAGAAACAAGCCTTCCCTTTCATGTCAGGGGCAGATCTGTTAGCTTCAGCTAAGGGTCAGTTGCTTCCATGTACAGTTTTCTTTTTAGGCCCTGACAAGCAAAGGGGCTGTTTGTGATTTAAACTACCCCTTTGGCCTTTAAGTTGGGCTGCGAGGGCTCTCACTGCTGTGCAGACCAGTGAATAATAGAATCAACTTGCAACTTCTTCTACAGCCAAAGCTCTTCATGTGTGATGTTCTCTCTGCAGTCCATTCCTCATAAATTGTTTTTTGACACTTGAAAATTTTACTTTAGTGTGCTTCTGTCAACGGTTCAGCCACTTGTCTTTTTAACTCAGCTGTTTATAATAGTTTCCCCAGCCCATGACCCAGGCTTCTGTCTCTCGAAGAGCCTAGTACCACTACCATTTCAAAAAAATCAGTTTTGGTAAAATTCAAAGCAAACATCAATCACTTTCTGTGAACAGTTTTTAAGACCAGATTACTTCTTATGTGATGTATCTTTATTTTTCAATAAAGTTTTTTATATCATGCCAGTTTCTTTATCATAGAAATTAGAATCAACAATGTGAATATGATGGCAGGCAACAGTCTTCTTCTGTTTTAACAAAATTTTTTAAATATATGAAAAAGGTGAGAGAAATGTACAGTAGAAACCCACCACCTGCACTCTACAATTAACAGTTTGCTTTATTCTATGACATATCAATCCATGAATATCCATCAGTTCTCTCCATCCATCAATTCACCTTTACTATGCATAAAATAACACTTAATCCTTATCTGTTTTAGCATGATACCATTAGCTAGAGTTCAGTACTGATCACCAAACCAATTGTGTTTATTTCTTTTTTATCTATAACATTACTTATTTACTACCTGTCTCTCCACCTGAATATAAGCTCACTGAAGGGAGCTTCATTCATGCTTGTCAGTTCACTGATTTATCATCAGCTTCTAAGTTGTTGCCTGGTTCATAGTACATGCTCAATAAATGTGCTGATGTTGAATGAGTGAAGGTATTTAAAAACCTATGATGTGCCCAGCCTGTGTGGTTCAGTGGTTAAGCATTGACCTACAAACCAAGAGGTCATGGTTCTATTCCCAGTCAGGGCACATGCCCGGGTTGCAGACTCCATCCTTAGTGGGGGGCGTGGAGGAGGCTGCCAATCAGTGATTCTCTGTCATCATTGATGTTTCTCTCTCTCTCTCTCTCTCTCTCTCTCTCTCTCTCTCTCTCTCTGTCTCTCCTTTCCTCTCTGAAATCAATAAAAATATATTTTTTAAAAAAACGAACCTGTGATGTTAGGATTTTAAAAGTTTGTATCACTGATTTGTTTCCCTTCTTCCCAATATCAACTTTTTGTTAATTTATCAGTTCAATAAATATTTATTGATCACCTATAATATACCAGACCTGAGCTAGGTTCTGGGATAGAGTGATGAGCTGCCTTGAAAAACAGGCTTCGATTTGGCGGCTTTTGTATAAAGAGCATGATGGTAGAAGTAGTTTAGGCATAGCCGTTGCTGCCTCGTAATGTAGATCTACCTACCAATCAATCTCAGTCAGCTAATTAAGCATTCCTCGTTGACTTTATCAGGCATTCAAAACATATTTTCTGTATTTATACTGTGCTTTGGACTCTGGGAATTCATAGACACTTAAACATGCCTCAGTCCTCAGAGAGCCTGCAGTCTGTCAGGGCAGATGGTGGTGTGTGGTGGGGCTCTAACTCTTCATGATCTGAGAGGAAGGGGGAATCCCTCAACTGGAAGGTGATGGGTGCCAGGACTTAAAGGGAGGAGGAAGTGATAGATGTGCCAGACATGTGTCAGCATGAGATAAGATGGGAAAGCATGGCATTGGGAACCCCCAGAAGGTCTCGTTGAACAGCGGTATTGGTGGAAGGGTGACCTGAAATGAAGCTGAATGATAGGTGTGTGTCCTGCTTCATCCTGAAGGAGGCAGAGTCTCTCAGCAGGAACCTGCTATCTTCATGTGTTCCTTTCAAAGACCACCTGTTCAAGCACCACAGAGGATGGATTAGAGTGAGGGAGCAGAGAGAAAGGGGCAAGGCTGGAGATTCGGAGACTGCTTATACATCCACTACAGAATTTACAGGGGTTCAGTGATCTGTGTGATATGCATTGGATATACCAGTGAACTGACAAGCATGAATGAAGCTCCCTTCATTGAGCTTATATTCAGCTGGGGAGACATGTAGGTCGTCAAGAATTGGGATCATCTTAAATGTCTCTGGTAGGGTGTATCAAGCATGATTTATGTCATCTAGACTTGATCATAAGGATTTGCTGGCTCTTCCCACTGGGAATTGTTGAAAGCGGCTTTAGACGGCTTAATTTGGGGCTTGGAAGATGTCTTTATTCTCTCCATGTCTTGGCTTTGCATTTCTCTGGATTGGCATCATTCTCAGGCAGCTGTCCTCACATGGGCACACAGATGATATCTATAGCTCTCGACTTCTACCCTGCCATCTCTATAAATGGAGCAAAAGGATGGTGACTTCAAATGTAGCTCTGACTGGTCCTAGAGCAACTGTGATCGGTGGGACTTGCATCATAAACCCATCTTTCAACTAAGCTCAGGTCAGGTGGAGCCCTCTGGATTATGTGCCCTATTCTCAGAGGCAGGGAGAGTGGGGACAACGGAGGGGTCAGGATTCTGTCTGAATGAAAAAGATTCGAATGGCCTGGGAGGAAGGTCAGTTAGTTCTACAGCTGGCAGCCCAAATGTGGCATCGTGGCTGATGAGATAAGTCACCCACTGAAGTGTTGCTTTAGCAGGCAGCGATGTGCTGTGGCTATTAACCCAGAAAGGCACCTGTGGCACATTGTGTAAGTGAAAAAACTTCCCAAAAGAGTAGATATAAGAGGATCCAATTTTGATTTGGGGATAAAAAAAGATCCCTTAGTCTAGGGCTGTGGTCGGCAAACTGCAGCTCGTGAGCCACATGCAGTTCTTTGGCCCCTTGAGTGTGGCTCTTCCACAAAATACCACGGCCTGGGTGAGTCTATTTTGAAGAAGTGGCATTAGAAGAAGTTTAAGTTTAAAAGATTTGGCTCTCAAAAGAAATTGCAATCGTTGTACTGTTGATATTTGGCTTTGTTGACTAATGAGTTTGCCGACCACTGGTCTAGGGAAAAAGCCCATTAACAGTGGTTATGTCTAGGTGGTAAGATGATGGATGACATCTTTATTTTCCTTATTATCTTTTTCTGTTCTCTGAAAAAAAGTTTTACACTGAGGGTATATCTATTATAATCAAGAAAAAAACACCTTTCTATTTTGGGAAAAATAAAACTTATCTATTGCAGAAGTCTAGGTAAGAATTGATGAAGCCAGAGCTAAGAATGGTGGAAAGAGGAGGGGAGAGTTGAGAGAGTTTTGAGAAGCTAATCCCCAGGACTTGCTGATTGACTGGCTGAGGGAGGGGCCCAGGCTGGCTCTGGGGTCTCTGCTCTTGGTGACCTGGAGGCAGGGGGTACCAACACTGTAGGGCCAGCTGTAAATAAAGGCCAGCTGACACCTGTTAAAGCGAATATTTACACTTCTTAGAGATTTTGAGGTCTTGGTGGAAAAACAGACCTTGGAGATTTATGCCACTGAAAGAAAGATCCATTTGACTCAATAAAATTTTTGAATTACATTTTAAGAAGAGGACATTATTACTACATGGTGTACATATAGTGTATATCTCACTTATTCAGTAGTAGTAAGTTCTGTGAGGGCAGAAAATCATCTTTTGGTTGGAATCCCTCAGTACCTAGCATGTAACCTGGTTGTAGAAGTGGTGCTTTAAAATGTTTGCCGTTGAATGAATTATTGAAGCTAAATTAACATTAGTTTTAAGAGAAGCCATCGCCATAATTTGCTCAGGAAACTCATCAAATTGATTTATAATCATGTGTAAATAGGCACTTCCAAAGTGCTTAAAATAATGCTTTTCTTAATTTTTTTTAAAAAGTTTGTCCTAAATTATTTTAAGACCATTATTAATATTTAGCAAATCCCCTCTAATTTATAGATGTAAAAAACCCAGCTGGGTCCTACCTAAGGATGGCATAAATTGCTGAAGAAACTGATATATTTTTAATGATATATTTTCCCCTGAGTCTTTTATGTGTATTTCTGTCTACCTTATAATATTATTTTCCTCCATAGAATGTTTACCACTATAATTCACAGAGCCCAGAAAATACATTATTTGGACTACGAGGCTATATATTAGAAGTGCTTTAAGGAGCTTGGGCTCTGAAACCAGCTGATCTGGTTTTGAATCCCAGCATTGTGGTGTGTAGACATGGGTAGTTTAAGCAACTCTCTCTGTCTTTCCATCTGTACAAACATGTTACTGGGTTTTCATGAAGATAAAATGAAGTAGTCACTATAAAACACTTAGCACAGAACTCAGCACGTAGTCAGAACTCAATTCTTTTAAAAACCATTTGTTGCTCAGCCAGTGTAGCTCAGTGCTTGAATATGGACCCATAACCAAGAGGTCACTGGTTCGATTCCAGGTCAGGGCACATGCCCAGGTTACAGGCTTGACCCCCAAGAGGGGGTGTTCAGGAGGCACCCATTCAATGATTCTCTCTCAACATTGATGTTTCTCTCTATATATCCCTCCCCTTTCCTCAATAAAAACACGTATTTTTTAAAAGCACATTTGTTTATCTCCTGGGACAGAGTGATTTCCAAAAGTACAGGATTTCCTGTGTCCCATTTGTGATGGGATTTCTTTGATTTCCCTTGAAATATGTAAATACCTTCTCTTAGAAACCCGCTCAACACAGCTGAAGTCTGTGTTCCCATCTTAAGGCAGAGCAAAAAGGCAAAGCATGGATCTCCACAAAAAGGTCATTTCAGGTAGCACAGCCTGTACTTGTGCTTTTGATTCATCACCATGCAGTACCAAGCTCCTTGGAAGTAACCTAGGCCTGCCCTGCTGTTATTTCCAAATCACCTGTGGGGCAGGTGCAGCTGAGCAGCCCTGTTGCAGACTCCCAGGGCCCTGTGGCAGGGTCCATGCATGGTACCTGGGAAGAAACATGGAGGGTTGGACCATTCTCATGACATGTGGCGGTGCCGTTCGTAAGCTCTGCTTGTAGTTCTCCGTAAGTCTCACCTTAAACTGCATTTACTGGTTGTTGATCCTCAAGTTCACATCTCCAGACAAGAGAAAAGAGTAAAGTGTTTGGATGAAAACTTAAATAGAGGAGACGTAATCTTTGTAATTCATTCTTTATACAGTGTCAGAGTTGATATAGCACCAAATTATGGTCACAATGCAACAAAGGCCTGCCATTCCTCTCAAGTTTTAGAACACATTATTTACTCGCCCTCCCTCTCACTATTCAGACTATGCCCTAGAGCAGTGGTCACCAACTGGTGGTCCACGGACCACTGGTGGCCCGTGAGGTCTGAAAGGTTGGCAACCGCTGCCCTAGAGGGATCTTTGACACAAAAATATAAAAACGTATCAGTTGTTTTTTCTTTTTTGGGTTTGACGATCGTTTTATTTTTTACTACACCTGAGTGTATTTTAGCATGAAATAAAACCTATTGTTTTCAATGCTAGATTGTTTCATTTTTTTCAAAAAATGCTCACACAGGGACTAGATCACTGAACTGCATGAAGCTTTGGTCACCACATAAATTTCCTGAAGATAAAAAACACAACCTCAAAGGTGTCAGATCCTATTTCAGAGTTTTTACAATTAACCAAAGGTTTACAGAGAAATATTTGAAGCTGCCTTCTGAGTGCAGTGGGCTCACTTCCCACCCCCTCCAGCTCCTCAAAAAAGACACCAGCAACGATGGCCTCTTGTTGGCAGTAGAATTTATTCAGTAATTTACTTTCCAGCCAACTGCAGCCAATGTCATCGCCTCTGGGCACTTGTTCAAAAACACAGAAATGAAATAACAGATTGGCAAGACCACTGCAACACCCCAGTCACAACCCCATTATCTCCTCGTTCTGTCACACCCATTAGGCAACAGCCTGGGAGACCGGATGGTGATAATGCAGTATTTATGCAGCCCATTCTATCCCCACAGTTCAGGCTTCCCGCCAGGGCTCCTTCCTTCATCTTCACTCTGGGTGTTAGAGAGAGGGCCCAGGCTTCCTCCCTCCTTCATCTTCACTCCAGGTTTTGGAGAGAGGGCCCTGAGCCTCAGGTCCCTAGGCCTTCCCTGTGCCTGCCCTGCCCATCTCAGGGTTGCCGAGCTGGTTCCCTGCCTGGAAAAGGGCTCCTGAGTCCTGAGAAAATGAGCCAGACAAAGGAACCCACTTGCTCCGTTTGTTGACTACCCACCAGTGGAAGAGGTCGTGTTGAATGAGTATGTGCCGTGTGGATTTTACTGAGTGTCGAGGATCGCTCCGCTTAAGTTATTTATAGCTGCTCTGTGCAAGTCAGGGTAAGACAGAGTGGTGGCTTCATTTAACAGCGTGGGGCCATCTCCTTGAAAAGCAGGTTTCTCTGGACAGAATGGATGTCCAGGAGAGGAGGGTCTTTTTAACCAGAGAGAATTGGAAAACAAATGATTGTTGTCTTCTGGGGAAATTATTTTAAAATTGTAGGCACAAGAGATAAATGTCTGAAGAGGGTTAGGGGATGCATTTCTCCTTGTCAAGTTAAACTAGTGAAGTTTTAGAGCTCGAATTATGAGAGATCCGGAGGAAAATGCCTCTTCTCTTCCATAGTCTGTCCTATAGACTAGACACTGTCTTTGGGGTGGTTGGCTCTTTGGGGTGGTTCACATCCCAGTGGACTCCACCTTTTTATTCTTCATTCCGTTCATCAGTTCATACAGCCCCTTAATTACGTCTTTCACTAGTAATTCTTAGAGGGTTGGGATGATGATGTTTGGTATTGTCCCCAAGCCCCCTTTTACCCACCTGGATGGTGAACACAGCTGGAGTCTGAATAGGGTGTGTGGGGCTCCCCAACAGCACCCCCAACCCTATTGAGAACCACTGATTCAGCCCTGCTCCCTACAGAGTTCTGGTTACTAGTGGTAAAGCCCGGATGAGGGCATTTCTATCAGGAGACAGTAGCCTTGTTCTGAGGAAACAGAAAAGAGGAGGGCACACAGCTGAATGCTTTTTAGACAAATGCATTTTCCACTAAAAAAAGCAGGATTTGGCTCAGGTTAATCCATCTTGAAGAGAATTACTCTCAGTGAAAGTTCTGCTGGGGATGTGTTAGGGTAGCCGTCCCTCGCCCCTCCCAGGGAAGAAAGAACAGGGTAAGAGGAAAACATTTAGTTATGTGCGAGATGGCTTGTATTAAATTTGTAACGGTCGTTGCTCCTTGCTGATTAAATCCTAACCGCCCTGCTCTTTCCTTTCCACGTCAGCTCACACCCCAGACAACAGCTTCCTGGGCTTCGTGGTGGAGCAGCACCTGAACTCCAGCGACGTCCACCACATCAACGAGATCAAGAGGCAGAACCAGTCCCTCGTATACGGCAAAGTGGACAACTTCTGGAAGGTGAGTCAGTCTGTGTCCGCGCCTCTCTCTCTCTCTCTCTCTCTCTCTCTCTCTCTCTCTCTCTCTCTCTCTCTCTGTTTGAAAAGACTCTTGTTGGTTAATTTCACTTCACTTTGATCCAGGGAGTAATCAAGCCCAGTGCCTAGTGCTTCTAATCAGCTTAGAAGTAAACAAGACCATGCAGGGATTTGGTTGCTCCGAGTTTGAGTGTCTGATAAAGGCTGTCCCAGCTCCTCCGCAGTGCTGCCCAGCACAGCCCTTCACTCCCTGTGTGTTGGAGTGACACGTTACAGCCTCTTTCACATCCTGTACTTGCTCCCGAAAGCCACAGAAGCTGGGTTTCTTTCCGGAGCAAAGCATTGCACAGAGACCTTTGCCAAGTCTTCGCCTCTGCCTTTTGCGAGATGATATGGAAAGACAGGCACTCTCTTTGCCTGGGGAGTGCAGGCCTTCGCATCCATTCGGCTGTAGTCAGTACACACCTTGGTCAGCTTTCGATTAACCGGGAAAGGAAAATGCCTGCCAGGACTGACTGCGGGCGATTTGCTCAGGGAGATCTTGAACAAAACAATATTCTTTGCCACAGACTGAGCCAGGTTTTCCAAAAGCGCTGGGCTGTTGGGCCCCAGAGGGCCCTTGGTGCTCCTGGATGGTTTCCAGAGCACATCTGGGGAAGGTAAGACAGGAAAGGAATCGATTGAGGTGTGACCTATCGACATGATGTGCAGATCTTTTCCACGGGCGGTCTGCGAATATCATAATTACCTTTGAGGATGTGTTTGTGTAGGAGGGAACAGACTCCCAAGAGTTCAAAACCTGCCTTTTTCTAAATATAAAAGGTAATTGCTTTCTGAATGGTCAGGAACTTTGGTGTCACATTTTCAGGTCTTGCTCATTGAGGAAGTTAGAAGTCAGCCCACTGAGGCAGCACATGTGAGGGACAGGGTCTGGACTCCCTGCTGTGGGTTTTCTGACCTGTGTTCAGAAAAGGTAAAGCACTGTGACCCGCCTTCAGTTCTAAAATGCTAACTGTGCAGAAGAGATGATGAAATCGGCCCATTTCCGTGGAAGCAGATTTAATTCCAGATAGTAGTTCTCTTTGCTATAAAGGCTAGAATTCTGTCTTCCTGTAGTTCTGAGGTTCTCCACCAGGGGCAGTTTCACCCCAAGGGACTTGTGGCAGGTCTGACTGTGGGGGAAGTACTACTGGCATCTAGTGGGCAAAAGGTCAGGGATGCTGCTAAACATCTGACAGGGCACAGGACTGCCCAAAATAAGGAATATGTGGCACAAAATATCAGTGGTGTTGAGTGAGATGCTGAAACCCGGGCTGGTAAATAAGATTTTCTTCCTATATATGTTATTTTACATTTTCTCCTCTCAAGTAAAATAAAATCAGGCTAGACTATAAATGGTTATTTATATAGTCTCTCTACAGGTTATCTATAGTCTTCCCATGAATTTGTACATCTTTGTATCAAAATTTGCCATGTTAATGGAGCATCACTCAAATGACTTTCAGCCCAACTTGTGTTAAAAAGAACATGTTGAGCCCTGCCTGGTGTAGCTCAGTGGTTAGAGTTTGTCCCATATATCTCAGGGTCATGGGTTCGATTCCTAGTCAAGGACACATACGTGGGTTGCAGGTTCATCCCTGCCCCTGGTTGGGGGGAGGGGGAAGCATGTGGGAGGCAACCAATCGATGTGTCTCTCTCACATCGAAGTTTCTCTCTCCCCTCTGTCTCTCTTCCCCTCCCTCCCTTCCACTCTCTTGGAAAAAATATCCTCGGGTGAGGATTAACAAAAAAAAAAAAAAAAGGATACATTGAGTGTTCCCATTTCTCAGCTTGATTGTGAAATGAATGGATTGTGGCACTGGTTTTGGGAGATGTGGGCTCTTAAAAAAGTGCAAGTGGCTTCTCCCCTCTGCACCTGCCCAAAGAAAATAGTTTGCATGCCTCTGTGAACTTGACCTTCACATTGTATCACTTCCGTTTTGAAACCAAGTGCAGCTTCCTCCTGGGTGCTTCTGGCAGCTTTTTGGATTTTCCTAGAAAACTAAAATAATAAATTAGTTATGAATGTTTTGGGGTCACCTTTTCTTGGATAAAATAAGGCTGCCCTTCTCTGCCCCAACCCTAGTTTCCTAGGGCCACCCTGTTTCACACACGTGCCCTCAACCAATTACCACCCCTCCTCATCCCTATCACAGCATCCTCTTCCTTTCATGTAATTTTAATCCTTTTCTGATCACATATTTACCTTTTTCTGTCAGTCTCTGCTTAATTGTAGACTGTAAGCTCTTTGAGGGAAGAAATCATTGATTTTGCTTTACCCACATAACAGGTGCCAGTCTCCTTTTGATTTCATTAAATGCAATTTACCTGGCCATCCTGGGATATGACTTGGAATGTGTTTTGCTTTGGGCATTGCCCTGTGCTCACTAGTCCCAGGGACATAGAAGAGAGGGATTGAAGGAAAAGGATTGGAGCCATTACTGTGCAGATTCTGCAGACCCCATAGAGGTTTTCAGAGCCCGTGGCGACATTAGCAGCGAGAGGCCTGGGAAGAAAACCCGGGCTCTGGGCCAGCTCTACTGTCCCCTGCATGATTTCTGGGCAGGCACCTCTGGAGTCTGTGTCCTCACTTGTATGCATGAAGGATTGGTAAAAAGGAATGAATTATTGCACAATAACACAGCGGACCTCAAAATAATTATGCTGAGTGTAAGAGCAAAACATAAAAAAGAGTATGATTCTGGGTATATAAAACTCTCAAAAATTCAAACCAATGCGTAATGACAGAAGGCAGGCGGGTGGTTGCCTGGGACAGGGTGAGCGAGGTGGGTATGTCCACTGTCTAATTGTGGTGATGGCTTTAGGGCATGTCTATATATGCACACTTACAAAATTGTATGTTTTAAATATGGGCAGTTTATTATGTGCCAGTTAAACCTCAACAGTGCTGTTAATGTACATTAAAGTTGGCAAGACATGATCTTAGGGGCCAAATTTGGCTTGTAGCCTACATGCTAAAAATGGCTTTTCCATTTTGAAAGTCATAAAAAAAACAACCACCAGAATCTAAAACAAAAGAGTATGTGGCAGCTGAAACCGGTTTGGCTCAGTGGATAGAGCGTTGGCCTGTGGACTGGAAGGTCCCAGGTTCGATTCCGGTCAAGGGCATATACCTTGGTTGCGGGCACATCCCCAGTGGGGGGTGTGCAGGAGGCAGCTGGTCGATGTTTCTCTCTCATCGACGTTTCTAGCTCTCTATCCCTCTCCCTTCCTCCGTGTAAAAATCAATAAAATATAAATTTAAAAAAAGAGTATGTGGCAGACCTTATGTGTTCCCACAAAATCTAAAATATTTGACATCTATCCCTTTACAAAAAGTTTGCTAGCCCCTGGATGAGATCATTATTTACCTATGTTCCCTGGAGTCCTGGCTGGGGTCCAGCTACTGTGGGAAGTCAGGGGGGCCACCCAGTATGGGTCCCACCAACCACAGTAGCTCTGAGTTATCTCTGGTATAGATTCGGATGTCCAGTCTGAGTTCACTAGAAAAAAGAGTTCAACTGCTTTAAACAGCCAAAAATAAACCTTGAAAGTCTCCAGACTAGGTACCTCTGAGTCTGAGAAAGAATTCCATTCTAAAAACTATGTAATTATCTCACTTACTAACTTAGTTGACTTGGGCTTAGTTTAAATTAATGCAAAATTGGAAAGAGGAGTAGTTTGGAGAAATGCCATTTTATTTCCTCATAGGAATTAACTGGTCTTAGTTTTATATTGTTTTAATAACCCTTTGTAATCCTATATAATAAAAGACTAACATGCAAATCAACCGAACAGTGGAACGACTGGTTGCTATGATGCGCACTGACGACCAGGGGGTAGACGCTTAACACAGGAGCTGCCTCCTGTTGGTCAGTGCTCCTCCCTCAGGGGGAGCGCCACTCAGCCAGAAGCCAGGCTCACGGCTGGTGAGTGCAGCAGCCATGGCAGCGCTAGGCAGCGCTAAGGATGAGCTGTCAGTCGGACAGCTAGAGGGCACAGGCCAGGCTGAGGGACACCCCCCCCCACACACACCTTTGCACAAATTTTGTGCACTGGGCCTCTACTTAAAAAAATGTACCGAAATCCTTGAAAAGAACACCTTTTGATAAGTAGGTTAAACCTTGTTGTCCTGCTTATTCTTTAATCTGCTTGGCCAGACTTTTCTTCCCAGGTAATGTAGAGATCAACCAGATAAATTTAAACCCGCCATAAGTGAAATTGGCATACATTCTGAAAAAATGAAATTGGAGTCCGTTTTGTTAAATTTGCTGGGAAAGCTAATGTGATTACAGCTGATGGTTCTGGTTCCAACCAGAGGAGC
Source organism: Cnephaeus nilssonii (assembly GCF_951640355.1). Taxonomy (NCBI): domain Eukaryota; kingdom Metazoa; phylum Chordata; class Mammalia; order Chiroptera; family Vespertilionidae; genus Cnephaeus; species Cnephaeus nilssonii. The sequence continues at coordinate 77,136,040 of NC_137081.1, read as the reverse complement.
ATTCAGAAGCTCGTCTGATCCCTATGTCTCCCCTAGCTTATTCCCTTTGGAGGAAAGTCAATCAAAAAAGACCTTGTCGTCCTAGGGGGTTTGGCTTAGTGGATAGAGTGTCAGCCCTCGGACTGAAGGGTCCCGGGTTCCATTCCGCTCAAGGGCACATACTTCAGTTTCAGGCTCGATCCCTGGCCCTGGTCGGGGCACGTGTGGGAGGCGACCAATCAATGTGTCTCTCTCATATTGATGTTTCTCTCTTTCTGTCTCTCCCTCTCCCTTCCACTCTCTCTAAAAAAGCAATGGGAAAAATATCCTTGGGTGAGGATTAACAACAAAAAAAGAAAGAAAGAAAAGACCTTGTCATGATCTCTTGAGATCACGCTTGCCAGTGGCAGAGCACATTGCTTTTGCCCGGGGAGGAGTCAGAGGTGCCCGTGGAGAGCTGAGCCACTCCAGGGCAGCCCACACCAGCCCTGGCCACCTGTGCACGGCTTTTGTCTGGCTCAGTTCCTGGCACATGCTCAAGTGCAGTCACATTGCAGAGCTTTTCCCCAGATTCAAGTGTACATTTTTTGGGTGGGGAGACAGAGAAGAGAAACCAAATGCAAAGAGAAACATCAGAAATGAATCATTGGCTTTGAAGATTCCAAAGGCTACAGTCCAGAGGACTTAAGGATTTTCCAAAAATAGTGTTGGTTGCATGCTGACTATAATCTAACCTTGTGTGGAGGCAGCATAAGCACGTCAGTGTTTGATGAGCAAATATGTACGAGAATGAACACTGAGCTTAAGAGAACCTTTTATCTGTCTTATCAGCCTAGTGGACTAGTCCTTGTTTCAGCAAGTTTTCTTCAGTCATCTTAAACCTATTGATGTTTACTTGTCCATAGAAGAAAGAACACCTTCTCCTTGTCGTACGGCAGGTCCTTGAATAAGGCTGTTTCATTCAACATCCTTTCACTATGATCTTGATAAAAGAAAAATAATTCTCAGAGCCACTGTCTGTGTGGGGTTTGAATGTTCTCCCATGTCCACTTGTTGTTTTTTTTTCGGGTTCTTCAGGTTCCTCCCACACTCCAAAGATGTGCATGTCAGGTGAACTGGTGTGTCCACGTCCCACCGGAATGAGTGTGGCTGTGTGAGTGCCCTGTGACGGAAGGGTGTCCTGTCCAGGGGTGGGAGGCTCTGGCCACCCATGACCCTGAACTGTGGATTAGGAAAGAATGATCTTGTTTTATTTATCCTTCTTAAATGTATGTTTAACTCACATTTATTTCATTGTTTAATATTAGAAGTGGTTTGAGTATTCATTTAGAAGTTTGGAGATTTTTTTGTGACCAGAAATATGCCATAACTCTTATTTATATAATTAGCCTATGGTAAAGTTGGTTTCGCTATACCAGTATATTATTTTCCTTAAAGTCCCACTTTCCAAGAACCTATGTGGACATTAAGGGAGAACTTGCTGTATCTGTTTCAGTTTGAAACACTGATCAGGATGGTCTGTTGCAGTTGGCGGAGCTGTGGGTGGGAGACCGTCACCCAGATTCTAATTCCAGCCACACATTCTAGTTCCAGCCACACCCTCCCTGGCAGCTTGTCTTTGGAATTGATTTGCCCTTGGTCTCGCTTTCCTCATCTGTAAAACAAGGCAGAGGACTGGATGTTCTTTTGTTTCACTCCCCAGAGTTCTGTGATTCTATAATCTAAACTCCTTCTGGCCTTCTCTGATTCTTTCAAGAGCAAGGGCACAGAGAAGACAGCCTGCAGGACAGCTTTATGAGCCATCGGAAATAGGACAGATGGGTGGTAATTGGGCCAGGCCAGGCAGAGTCCATAAAACCAGCTGCTCGAGGAGAGGAGGGGGTTGCTGTGGCTTAGTATCCATGTGTGTAAAAGAGATTTAAGGGTTTGTTCACAGTAAGCTCATGTGAGCCAACAGTTTGGGGAACTGCCAAAAATTGATAATGGACCTTCAGTTGTGGCATAACATGGAGAATGAGGGCTGGTAGTTCCCATCCATCTGAGAGCACCTACCCAGCATGCTCCATTCCCTGGTGCTCAGCTTGTGGGAGACTATGGAGTCAGACTGGCCAGGTCCATCCTGGCTCTACCATGACTAGTTGTGTGATCGAGCACAGGCAAGTGCCTTGGGCTCCCTGTGCCTCTGACCTCTCATCTGTAAAATGGATGATAATAAAGAAAACCTACTTTTAAGGTTTTTATGAAGATCATGTGAGTTAATAAATATAAAGCTATTAGAATATTGCCTGGTATTCATTGATGGCTGTGTTAGTTTGTTGTTATTAACATTATCCAGGCAAATTAGAACCTCTTGATTAGAAGTGGGATGCAGGGTGACTCAGAGCCATGCTTTATGGAGCCTGATTGAAGAAGTTGGCTTGTCTGGCCAGGGAAGAAAAGCTTGTTTGAGGCTGCAGGTGAGTGGGTGAGGTTTCTGAAGGGGTGGCAAACAAACTAGGAATCCGATTTGTCCTGGATGACCCTCAAAGGGACAGAAAATAGGCTGCTAGTGAACTCGCTGAGCTTTCAAGGGATAGCAGGAAGCGTAACGCAACCTTCCAAAGATCAGGTGGGCCGCCTGGGAAGCCATTAACCTCCCATTGCTGTTGGCTGAAGGGACATTGGCAGGGCTTTGGGAGAGGAGTCGCTGGTGCCAGGGGGACATTGGACTGCCTGAATTGTCCTGGCAGCCCAGAGAGTCTGCACTTATGGAATGCGATGGAAAGAACCAGGAGGGAGAGGGGCAGGAGGAACACTCCGAAGGAAAAGCTTATCCACGGGCTGGTGGTAGCAAGCAAACATGTTGACTGTTCTTTCACAGGGCCTGGCCTTCTGCCTAAAGCAGCAGATACAGCCTCGGACCCCACAGACCAAATCTAACTCACAGACATGTTTGATAAGGTGGCACAATATTTGTTAAATTGGAAAATGTGCCGTTTGGGAAGGTTCCTTGGGAAAGCTGAAATTTCTGGCTGCTCTTGATAATGTAGACGTGTGGCAAATGGGACTCACACGCCAAAGATTGGCTGTCAGAGTTGCGGCTGCCCCACAGTTGGGTTAGGGTCCCAAGGATGGCAGTCCTTTGGCGACCTTCTCTAACGCTCTGCAGGACCCATCTGGCACCCCAGAGGTATCTGAGTTTGCGACCTTGCACTTGGGAGCCCAGGAAAAAGCTACCATTTTTGTCTAATCTTCGCATGAATTCCATGTTTCATCGGCCAAACCATCCTTCATGACCTGTTTGGAAGTCTGTCAGGTTTTGAGGCATCAGGGTCGTCAGAAAGGAAGACCAAGCCCGCCTTTTCAGCCTGCAGTCCAGCAGGAGCCCCAGCACTGCAGTCTGACTGTGAGACTCAGAGTGTTCTCTTTGATCAGCACCTCCGAGGAGCACTTTCCGATGACAGCCCAGCCCTGATTTGGGCTGCCAGAGCTTCTGCCAAGTTTGCTTGTGGTTGGAACTAGGTTTTCTTCTTTGGGTTGGCAGTTAGGGTGGATGGGAAGAATGTGTGGCAGTTGACTGTCTGGGATTGTGAGCCTGTTGGCTTATTGCTCTTGTATAATGAATAAAGTCTTCAGACTTCCTCCCACCTGGGAGCGGGACCTCTCCTTACACACACTAGTGTGGGTCCGAGCAGGAACCTGGCCCGGTCCTCGGAGCAGCACTAATTTATGGGGTGTTTTGCTGCAATGATTTCCAGCCCATGTTCCAGGGGAAGGCAGGAAAGCTTTCGTTGGTTCTTAGAATATAGGTCAGTGGTAAACAAATGTGCCCGATCATAATTCCAACCGGGAACTTGTTAAACTTCCAGCTGCCAGGAAGCCTCCTCAGCCTCATGAAAACAGCCTCTCCAGGGAAGGATCTAGGAGTTGTATGTTAAAAAAATCACAGGCTCCAGGTGATTCTATTAAGCAGGAAGTTTGGGAAACATTGTACTAGGGAGTCACCAATTTTCCTAGATTGGAAAACTTTAACCGGCTCCTTTCCACGTGGTCCTTTCCAGCCGTAGTGCATGGCTGCCATGTAGCCAGCAACCACCCATGCTGTAGTAGACATGGATGCCCTTGGCTGTCCCCTGTGCCCTGGCCTTTGCTTCCCAGTGCAATTCACCAGCTCCATGACCACCCCCCAAGGACCCACCCTTTTATTTCCATGGTAAATACCAAGTTGCCTAAATTAATCCCTGGGAAGGTGCAGTCAGCTGATACAAGTTCCAGTGAAGTCTCTCTCAGGAATGCTTACCTTTTAATCCAACATTTAAATAAGAATGTGTAGGAATTTGAGAGGTTACAAAGCCCTTCCATCTAGGGAAAAATTGATCCACCCTAAGGTGGGGATGAGTGGTAGACTTATTTTCATTTTATTTCACTTTATTGATTTTTTCTTTTTTAGAGAGGAAGGGAGAGAGAGGGAAAAGAGAGAAACATTGATGTCAGAGAGAAACATCAATGAGTTGCCTCCTATACGCTCCCTGATCAGGCAACCCTTTAGTGTTCAGCCTATGCTCCAACCAACTGAGCCCACTGCTGGGGTGAGCCATAGACTTCTTGATGTCATGTGGTCAGCTGGGACATTGATACTTTAGAGAGGTCACTAATGGTCCCAAGGTTTGACTAACGAGTGGTGGAATTGCAGACCTTTTTGCTGGTGGTTGCAGAGGCCTTTGAGGAGCCTGACGTTGGAGAGGCTCTCATTTTCTGGGTGCCCCTCAGGAGAACTAGCAGGGGATGTCTACTCTGGGTTGTCTACTCTGTAGTGAATGGCAGTCCTCCCAGAGGCATAAACAGCTGAGTGCAAATTACTGCAGCTGCGAGAAGAAAACATGTTAAAGTGTTGTGCCTGAAAAGAGATCCCTTGTGTTCTGCCGAGGGTCTCCTCCAAAAGCCAGGGTTGGCCCGGAGAGCCCAAGGCTGAGGCAGCCTGAGAACATCCTGAGGGTGGGGTACTTCCAGAAGGTTCTGAATCACTGCCTGCCACTCCAATAGCCTGGGATGAGTTCATTTGTGGCTCTTAGTAAACACAGCTGTTGTGGTTGTAATTTGCCTTGAGGCTTTATACTGTTATTCCAACTCTTAACAGTTTGGCAATGGATAGGGGAACAATGGTGTTTGGGGATGGGAAAAAGTCTGGAGCAGAAAAGAGTAAGGGCTCTGTAGACAAAAGCCACTGAGCAAGCCCAGGCATGGGAAAGCCTGTTCCATAGAGAAGGAGGCAGCCTCCCAAGGAATGAGTGACGGAAGAGTCTCAGGTCCCCAGAGGGTGAACAGCATGGGGACGAGCCAGATGAAAGAAGGTATGAAAGCCTTGAAAGACTGTTTCGGTCAAGTGAAGAAGAGAACATTCATTCTTGAAGAGAGGGAGACTTAAAGCCTCGGAATTTGTAATGGTCCGAAAGGCATGGCTTTCTGACTGACTGGGCACAGATGTATAAGAACAACTGAGATACTGTATTGATGGATACTTTTCTCCCAAATAGAACACTGTTAAGCATAGCTTATAGGGAAGCTGTTCTGGATGGAGATTCTAGGCATAGTTCAAGTTGTTTCAAAAGCACACACTCACAAGCTGAAGGGGCCTATCAGCCATGCCAGGCAGCGGTGGTGGGGCTGGGAGGGCACCCAGCACTGCTCAGGCCGGATACTGAGGACTGCAGGGAAACCCTGGCACACACTGCCCAGTGGCATCTCAGCTCAGCCCAAGATGTGCAGTCCCAGGAGACTCAGAGGCGATATTGCCAAGGGTAGAGGAAGGCTTCTTAGGGGGAGGGGCATTTGGATGTCTCTTTGGTTCAGGATTGCAGATCTTGAGGGTGTGGCAGCTTTCTGCTGGAAGGAGGTCGGTTCCCCATTGGTGCAGCAGGGGAGATTCAGACACCTAAAAGGATGACTTTAAATGAATTCTCTGTGGTTCTTACATCAACCCTTGTTTAGAAACTCAACAAAGAAAGCCAAGTCACACAGGAGGAAATAGAAGTGGAGCTTTCTGGCTATTTCTTTGAGAGAAAAGCAAAATAGAAGTATCGTTTTACAATAAAGGTGAAGGAGCAATGCATAAATCTTGGAATAGCATTCAAATAAGTCAACTGAGTGTGTTGGGAGGGTTGAAGGAATTTTGACCGTTTTCCCCAATGCTGTCTACACTACCATGAAGAGCAGGTACCTGAGGTGGGAGTGGGAGTTAGCGCCAGGTGGCTTCCCATGCCAGCTGGAATCCATGAAGTGTAATTTTTGGTAGAAACCGAAACCATGGGATTTCCCTGTGGCACCTACCTCAGTGCAGAGCCATGTCACTGAGACCTTGAACCAGGCCCTGCAAGGGCACAGCTTGTTGATGGAGTTTTATATCAAAGATACAGATTGGGAGCGTATTTTACGATGTAGAGTATTTGTGGGAAACAGAACCCCTCATTTTATTATAAGAAGAGGTTTTATGATATTGAGAAACACTGATAAACCAATTTAGAAAGTGTGTTAAAAATGTAATAATCTGTACTTCTAAAATCGTATTTTAACATCTATACTAGTATATAAATTCATACCTAAGTAAAAACCATATAAGCGGCATATGCTCATGTAATCTGGCTGTGCAGCCCTAAGTACTGGGTCCATCTGTATTCAAAATACCTCAGGCCACCACCCCCACCCACTCCCAGCCCCAAGAATGTTGGTCCCCCTCCCAGGGACAGCTGAGCTCCAGGGAGTGCTGGCTCATCCTTGCTTCCTTGCTCAGTTGGGATGTTGGCAGCTGGCTTGCCTGTACTTTTCCCTTCCATGATTCTATTTTTGATTAGATTGAGGTCCTTGGGGAGGTGATGATGATAATGAGTACTAATATTTGAGTACTTCCTACGTGCCGGGCCTAGTCCTTGAAAAGCTACTGAGTCAATACTATTAACTCCATTGTCAAGTGATTCGACTGAGGCAAAGTGTAAGATCCCACAGCTGATGGCTGAGTCAGGATTTGAATTGAAAGCATATACCGTGCGGGGGGGGGGGGGGGGGGGACGGGGGGGAGCATATACCATGGCCACTACACTGGACTGCTTCCCCGGGAATGACTCTGTGACAGCGCCTTCCTCTGTCTTCTGTTCATCCCCTCGAATCCCAAGAGGCTGGCTCTATCCATGATGTAGGATTCTGTGTGGAGACGCACAATCTCCTATGAAGAACTAGTGAAACTGCATGGGTGAAACTAGTCTATACAGGTTTGCCTTTTCTCAGATCCAAAGATGAAGCTGTTCATTTTTATTCTCTTTATAACGGTCATCATCGGGAGCCAGTAAGTAGGAACCTGCTTACATATCTGGACTTGCGAAGCTGTGTCTGCCTTCAGGGATCCTAGAGAGACAAATACTGACCTGGACCAGTGAGAAGTGGGAGATACTTTAAAATGAAATTGAAAACTGGGTGGAAGTGCACTCGTATGAGCCTAAGTGGCTTTAGAAGAAAAAGTCAGGAGTTTGAGGATGAGTCTTGTAAGGCACCAGTAGTTGTCCATGTGTGGGCTGGGGGCACTTTGTGGCACTTCCTTAATTAACAGAGGAGGGAGGAGAGGGCCAATAGTAGTGGTGGTGGGAGGGTGGGGATCAGGAAGCTTTGACCTTGTATTGTCATCCTCTGTCCAGGATGCTGCGAGTTTGATGACCCCCCGTGGAGCTAGTGGGGGCTATCCCATAGGGTGCTGCTTGTCCTCAGCACAATGGAGTGCACCATTGCAGGGAGTAGAGTAAAGCCATGAACAGCCCCATTGATCCATACCAATTAGGGGTCATTCCAGGTCCTCAGAGTCTGCTGAGGTTTGCCCAGGCCTCCAGATAGTCCCGTGTGCTTGAGCGATGTCAGCCCGCCAGGACTTCCCAGCAGCCCATAAGACAGCGCCATTGCCAGCATTTTACCAGGAGGAAGTTGGGGTAATCCACTGCCAGAGAGAAGCTGCCATGCAAAGACTTTCCTTTTCCTCCCTCCTTTCCTTCCCTTTTTGTTTTTCCTTCTTTGTTTCCCTCTCTACTCACCTGTTCCCTTCCCTTCTTCTCTTCTCCTTCCTCCCCTCCCCTCCCTTTCCTCTTTCCATTAGAAAAAAAAAAGAATCTTTGCTACAGTTGGTATAGAGAATTTTTTCTAAATCAGACAGTGTCTTTTTATATTTATTCTTAAATCAGTGATGGTGTTTGCGTGGAATGAATGGATATTTGGACAATTTAACCCGGTGGTCGTGTGAGTAACAACTTGAAAGAGAAGCAGAGGTGTAGCCACTTTCAAGGACAAACCCCCCACCATTTGGACCAGATAGTCCCTCCTTCTCAGTGACCCCAAAGCACAGCACAGCACGGTCAGGAGGGGCTTGTGGTTGAGCGTAGGGACCTGGAGAAACTGTCCCTCATCCTCATCCAGCAACAGTGTGATTGGCTTATCAATCAGGATTCACCGTGTCCTGGAGAATAGTAGGATTCGTGCAGTGAGGTGGAAGGGAAAGGATGTGGGCAACACTTGGATGGTAGAATATAGCATAGGTGGTATTGTAGACACAAAGTAAAAAGCCTTGTCCCGGGGCCCTGCCTTCCCAGTGGACATGACTGGTCATTTAGAAGGCTCCCACCATCCAAACTGGTAACTTTTTTCACGATTTGGTCCTCCTTCCCCCACCTGTTGCCCCGGTCCTGTTTTCTGGAGCAGAACTGCTAACTTCTCTTTTACAGAGAATTGGCCACTGCTTGTATTGGTCTGGCCACCAGATATGTTCAATTAGGTACCACGAGGTTAACTGTTAACACAGTCCCCAACACAGTTCATGTGGCGTCTACTACACCCAGCGCAAACCACGGCCTTCTTCCAGCTCTCCACTCCCACCCCATGAGAAGCCTCCAGACACATGGGCTCCCTGGCCTTGGCCTGAAACTGAGTCAGCATGCCCCTTATGGTTTCACTGCTGCTCCACTCCAAATGCACCCTTTCCAAAATATGTGTTCTTTGCAGCTTGCACTAGAGCAGTGGTCGGCAAACTCGTTAGTCAACAGAGCCAAATATCAACAGTACAACGAAATCTCTTTTGAGAGCCAAATTTTTTAAACTTAAACTTCTTCTAACACCACTTCTTCAAAATAGACTTGCCCAGGCCGTGGTATTTTGTGGAAGAGCCACACTCAAGGGGCCAAAGAGCCGCATGTAGCTCGCGAGCCGCAGTTTGCCGACCACGGCACTAGAGAATTGTCAGTGGGCGTGATTGAGGGCATCACAGGGGACGGACTTCCTGTCCTGCTCTAGTGGCCCCTGCAGCACCAGGTCCTGCAGCTGGAGAAGGAAAGGGGGACCCTGTGGCTGAGGCTGGCTTGTGAGCTCAGGGACTGGTGTCTGGGCAGCAGAACTTGTTCTCATCCTACATAATAAAAGGGTAATATGTCAATTACCATCACTCCGCTACGCCCACGATTGGGCCAGCGGGAGGCGCAGGGGGTGGGACTTGGGGTGGCTGGGGTGGTGCTCAGCGTCTGCGTCATGGCTGTGCTGCGGCACAGAAGGGGCCTCTGGGGCAGCGAGCCCACGTCCTCCTGCGGACCATCCAAGTGGACAGACAGCCAGCTCCCCAGCGGTCGAAATCGGGGAGCTGTGTGTCCGCTCGAGCACCAGCGGACCCCCTGCCATCAAAAGCGGGGAGCAGGCTGCTAGCAGTGTCCGCGGAGCATGCTAGGCTTTGCGGGGCAGTGGATATGGCCTGGATGGCAGGTTAGGCCTAGGGGACCCTACACGTGCATGATTTAATCATGCACTGGGCCTCTAGTCTATCTATAACAATAAAAGTGTAATATGCGAATTAGACTGGACAGCTGAACAACCTTCTGGACATCCTTCCAGACGAAGCTGCCATGGCAGGGGCCAAAGCAGAGGTGGTTAGGGGTAATCAGGCAGGCAGGCAAGCGGTTAGGGGTGATCAGGCAGGCAGGCAGAGGGGTTAGGGGTGATCAGGCAGGTAGGCAAGTATGTTAGGGACAATCAGGCAGGCAAGCGAGCGGTTAGGGGCAATCAGGCAGGCAGGCGAGTGGTTAGGGGTATCAGGCAGGCAGGCAGGCAGAGAGGTTAGGGGTGATCAGGCAGGCAGGCGATCAATTAGGGGCATCAGGCAGGCAGGCAGAGGGGTAGGGGTAATCAGGCAGGTAGGCGAGTGGTTAGGGGCGATCAGGCAGGCTGGTGAGTGGTTAGGGGCGATCAGGCAGGCGAGCAGTTAGGAGAATTAGGTAGAGGGGTTAGGGGCGATCAGGCAGATAGGTGAGTTGTTAGGGGTGATCAGGCAGGCAGGCGAGTGGTTAGGAGCAATCAGACAGGCAGGCGAGAGGTTAGGGGTATCAGGCAGGCAGTCAGAGATGGGCGATCAGGCAGGCAGGCGAGCGGTTAGGGGCGATCAGGCAGGCAGGCAGGTGAGCGGTTAGGAGCCAGCAGTCCCAGATTGTGAGAGAGATGCCCGTCTCCCAGTTTAGGCCCAATCCCACAGAGATCTGTGGGATTGGGCCTAAACCGGCAGTCGGACATTCCCCAAGAGGTCCCAGATTGCTAGAGGGTGCAGGCCAGGCTGAGGGACTCCCCTCCCCCATGCACAAATTTCATTCACCGGGCCACTAGTCTACACTAATAAAAGAGAAAGATGCAAATTGACCGTACCTTCGCAATGCCCACCAGCCAATCAGGAGAGAGTATGCAAATCAACCCAACAAAGGTGGCAGGTTAATTTGCATACACAGGTGCAGAGCAGCCGGGGGCGGGGCAGGACTATTGTGTCCTCATCATGGCAACGACGCAGGCATTCGGCACTGCCCCAGCCACTCCGGGCCTCTGTGCAGCGTAGGAAGGCGGAAAGGCGGCTCCAGGCCAGAGCGAAGGCAGTGCCAGCAGCCAGGGGAAGGGTGGCCCATTCTTGCATGAATCTTAATACATTGGGCCTCTAGTCTACACTAATAAAAGAGAAAGATGCAAATTGACCATACCTTCACGATGCCCACCAGCCAATCAGGAGTGAGTATGAAAATTAACCCAACAAAGATGGTGGGTTAATTTGCATACACAGGCGCCGAGCGGCTGGGGACGGGATGCTTGCTTCTTTGCCATGGTGACGGTGCAGGCGTTCTGCACCACCCCAGCCGCTCCGGGCCTCTGGGCAGCGCGGGAAGGCAGAAAGGTGGCTCTGGGCTGGAGCAAAGGCGGAAAGGCGCCTCCGGCCGGAGCGAAGGCAGTGCCAGCAGCCAGGGAAAGGAAGGCCCATTCTTGCATGAATCTTCGTGCATCAGGCCTCTGGTCCTATCTAATAAAGTAGCAATATGCAAATTGACCATCACTCCAACACAAAGATGGCTACCCCATGTGGTCAAAGATGGCTGCCCCCATGTGGACACTAGATGGCCGCCACAAGATGGCCGGCAGAGGAGGGCAGTTGGAGGGACCAAGCTTGCAAGAGAGGGCAGTTGGGGGCGATCAGGCTGGCAGGAGAGGGCAGTTAGGGGTGACTGGGCTGGCAGAGGAGGGCAGTTGGGGGCGACCAGGCCTGCAGGGGAGGGCAGTTGGGGGGGACCAGGCCTGCAGGGGAGGACAGTTGGGGGTGACTAGGCCTGCAGGGGAGGGCAGTTGCGGGGGACCAGGCCTGCAGGGGAGGGCAGTTGCGGGGGACCAGTCCAGCAGAGGAGGACAGTTAGGGGCGACCAGACCTGCAGAGGAGGACAATTAGGGGCGACCAGACCTGCAGGGTAGAGCAGTTGGGGGCAACCAGGCCTGCAGGGGAGGGCAGTTGGGGGGGACCAGGCCTGCAGGGGAGGACAATTGGGGGGGACCATGCCTGCAAGGTAGGCAGTAGGGGGGGACCAGGCCTGCAGGGGAGGGCAGTTGGGGGGGACCAGGCCTGCAGGGGAGGACAATTGGGGGGGACCATGCCTGCAAGGTAGCAGTAGGCAGTAGGGGGGGGACCAGGTCTGCAGGGGAGGGCAGTTGCGGGGGACCAGGCCAGCAGAGGAGGGAAGTTGCGGGGCAACCACGCCTGCAGAGGAGGACAGTTAGGGGCGACCAGACCTGCAGGGTAGAGCAGTTGGGGGCAACCAGGCCTGCAGGGGAGGGCAGTTGGGGGGGACCAGGTCGACTGGGGAGGGCAGTTGGGGGGGACCAGGTCGACTGGGGAGGGCAGTGAGGGGCAATTGAGCCAGCAGGGGAGCAGTTAGGCATTGATCAGGCTGGCAGGGGAGTGGTTAGGAGGTGATCAGGTGGCAGGCAGAAGCGGTTAGGAGCAATCAGGCAGGCAGGCAGGCAAGTGGTTGAGAGCCAGCAGTCCTGGATTGTGAGAGGGATGTCCGAGGGATCGGGACTAAATGGGCAGTCAAACGTCCCTTGAAGTGTTCCAGATTGGAGAGGGTGCAGGCTAGGCTGAGGGACCACCCCCGCCCCGTGCACCAATTTCATGCACTGGGCCTCTAGTATATATATAAAAGGCTAAGCAACTGTAGGACCAGTAGCTATGACACCCACTGACCACCAGGGGGCATACGCTCAACACAGGAGCTGCTGAGCTGCGGTGACTTGGCAGTGGCAGTTCTCAGGTGATGCACCCCGGAACCAGAGAAGAGGGAGCCTGATTCCTTGCCGGGCCTCATGATTCCACCAGGCCGCAGGACCCCACCTGCCAGAGGGACCCCAACTCACTCCACAGATGCCCTTTGAGCCGCAATGCCACCCCAGGTTCGGTCGGCGCAGGAGGGACCATGGGAGGTTGGCTCCAGGGCATGTCCGGCCCGTCTCACCCAGTCCCACCCCGCCAGCCACCTTCTAATTAATTTCCTTTCAATATGCACGAATCCGTACACTGGGTCACTAGTATTTTATAACAAGTCTCTGCTCCTGTCTCTCTCTTATTTACCTTCACCACAGTCAGATTGAATAGGACACTCGGCCATAGAGGTATCTGTGGAGCTCTCAAGGCAGGAATAGCAGTCAAGAGCGTGGGCTGTAGAGACCGACCGGGATTCATTTCCAGGGTCTGCCACTTGCTCACTGGGTGCTCTTTTACCTGACACTTAACTGATATGAGCCTCCATGTTCCCGATTGCAAAATGGGGAGAGTAACAGTACACAAGTCCCAGGGTTATCTGGATTTCCTGAGATAATTATCTATATACTAGAGGCCCAGTACATGATTTAATCATGCACATGTAGGGTCCCCTACACGCTTTCGCTTTCGATCGCAGTGGAGCTGGGTGCCTGTCTGCTTTAGCACCAGGCCTTTCAGAAACCTCCACCGTACTGGAGGCTTCTGAAAGGCCTGGTGCACCAGCGGACAGGCACCCAGCTCCCCAGCTTTTGATGGTCCGCGGTGGGACGTGAGCTCGCTGCCCCAGAGGCCCCTTCTGTTCCGCAGCACAGCCATGGCTCAGGCGCTGAGCTCGCGCTGCTGCTGGCGACGCGAGCTCAGCGTCCCGCTGGCCCAATCGGCTACCCTGGCCACCCTGAGTCCCGCCCCTTGCGCCTCCTGCTGGCCCAATCGTGGGCGTAGCGGAGTGATGGTAATTTACATATTACCATTTTATTAGGTAGGATATAAAAGTGTCAACGACCATTCGACCATTCAACTGGTAGCTATGATGTGCACTGACCACCTGGGGGCAGACGCTCAGTGCACAGGCATGGAAACATGGAACAGACTGATGAATCTCAGAGGGAAGCGGGGGACGGGGAGGCCAGGAAGAGAGTAACCAAAGATCTTATATGCTTACTAGAGGCCCTGTGCACGGATTCGTGCACCCATGGGGGGGGCCTCAGCTTAGCCTGCAGGGATTGGGCTGAAATCGGCAGTCCAACATCCCCCAAGGGTCCCAAATTGTGAGAGGGCACAGGCCAGGCTGAGGGACCCCACCGGTGCAAGAATCCGTGCACCGGGCCTCTAGTTATAAATGAAAACACTTGGTATGGAGCCTGGCACGTAGGAACAGGAGCAGGGTTACACTGTGGCTGCTGTGAGGCACTCACTCTCAGGGGTGACTGCACTGGATAATTTTGAGTCCTCCCCCCTCCAGGTCCTCACCGTAGCCTGTGTCCACCTGACTCTCAGCCTCCTGCCTTGCTTCCTCCTCACTTGTGGCCTTCCCTCCTTTTCTCCCTTCTGTCCTTTTCTCTGTCTTCTCACCCTGCTCTTCTTGGTCCTGTTCTCCTTATGCTTCTCTCAATTTCTTCTTTGTGTTTTTAGGCTTTTGCTTTATTGTATTAACAATGGTCTGATGAGCCAGTTTAAAAACTTCTGGGTTTTTTTACTGTTTTTTGCTTAGGGCCTTACAGAAATGCATGCATTTCTTCTGGATATTGTATTTTCTTGTAATGACTGGTTAGTATTACTCGTCTCCAGGGTCAAGCATTTCCTTCCAGGTTTGTTTTTTTAGGAATAAAATCAGAAGGAAGCATTCTTTGGCCATGACCCAAAAGCTGATGAGTCACGGCTCAGGAGCAGGAACAAAAGTCTCAGTGTAAGTGAATTCTTGTCCCTCCGAGGAAACATCTGTAACTTTCGAGGGCTCCCCTTCGCCTGCTGAATATGCAGTTCCCATAATTATATCTCATGCAGAGAAACCGGCAGACGCGGCCGCCCACTAGCCCCTGAACACCCAGGGAAAGTGGTGGGTGGACCTGCCTCTGCTGGGCCTGGGACTCTTACCAGCAAGTGCTGCATGTGGCACTGGGGGCTCCCTGAGGGCAGCTTCCAGCCAGCCTGGCCACAGGAGGAACAAGCAATATGTTAGAGAATGAAATGTGCACGTTAGGTGATGGGGCAGAGGAGCATGCTCCTGATTCCGTGCCCTCCAAAGGAACTCCACATCTTCCAGTGAAAGAGAAAGCGGAGTGGTTGGCAGCTCGGAGCTATGTTCCTGGGTGAAGGGATTAGGCCATGGGCTCAGGACTTAGTCTCAACTCCACACTTGCCCTGTGGGCCTGGGCATGTGTTAACCACCCTAAACCCAGCTTTCTCTTCTATAAAAGAAGAGTGACTAACAGTGCGTAGGCCATAGGTATAGAGATGAGATAGTGAAGGTCAAGAAGTTCTTACCCCAGCTGGCATGGCTCAGTGATTGGGCATCTACCTATGAACCAGGAGGTCACGGTCTCAGCTCTCTCATTCCTGCCCTTAACTCACCAACTTTTTCAAACTTCATCTGTTAGACAAGGATAATAATATTCACTTACAGGATTGTGGGGAGGAGTAAACTAGGAATATGCATGTAGCGCAGTTCTGGCACATAGTAGCTGCTCAATAAAGTGTAGTTATTATTATCTTATTCCATCTCGCCAGCATCAAAGACTCATCATGATTGCATTTAGGTTAGCTTTGTAAAGAAAAACAGGACTTTGCAACCTGAGGGATATAATCATCTCTATCAGCTTTATGCCATTAAACTGCAAGCGTACCCCACCCCTCGCCTTGCTGGGCTTTAGGTGGTGTGGTTAAGAAAGGGGAGAGCATGAGTTAGAAGCAGACCTTCACTCCCCTTCCACCCATCACTGTGGCTTTGAACAAGCCTGCTGTCTCTTCCGAGCTTCAGTTGCTTACCCGCTCTGACAGGTGTGCTGAGAGGCCTCAGGAGAGACATGTAGGAGTGCTGTCACGCCGAACGGAAGCCATTGTCTTCATGATTATGTCTCCATTCAGTATTGCTTTCACGGCCGTGCATGTGGTTAGATGTTCTCATATTTAGCTGTTTTGTTTTGCTCCACCCCAGCCAAGTGGCTTATATTCAATTTCTAACTTTCCAGAGGGCAAGAACCTTGTTTTATGGATTCAAAATATGTGTGTACTGTATGCTGTGCACTGTTCCAAGGTCTAGTACTGCAAGAGTGAAGAGGTTGTAATCTTGCCTTTATGGAGCTCATATTTCATTCAGGAAAAATAAGGCAATAAACCACTAAATAAATATATAGTATAGTGATATGTTCTATGAGCAATAATAAAACAAGGTAAGAGCTTGGCCGGTGTGGCTTAGTGGTTGAGCATCAGCCTGTGAACCAAGAGGTCACTGGTTCGATTCCCAGTCAGGGCACATGTTGCGGTTGCAGGCTTGATACCCAGTAGGGGGAGTGCAGGAGGCAGCAAATTCATGATGTTTCTCTCTCATCCATATTTTTACCTCTCTATTTCTCCCCCTTCCTCTCTCTCTAAAAATCAAGAAAAATATATCCTATCTAATAAAGAGGGAATATGCTAATTGACTGCCCACCCTCAAAGATGGCGGCACCCACAGCCAATAAGCAGAGAATATGCTAATTGACTGCCACACCCTCAAAGATGGCAGTGCTCACAGCCACAAGATGGCGGTGCCCAGTTCCCTCAGCCCCACCAGGGCGGCAGGCATGGCAAGGCCGAGCCCGCCCCAGGCCGGTGTGGCTTAGTGGTTGAGCATCAGCCTGTGAACCACGTGCCTGCCTTCGGAGTTCCCAGTCCTCTCAGCCCCCCAGCCGCTCAGGGCTGGCCCGAGGCACAGGCAAGCCTTGGATGGCAGCTGCCCAGCCGCCCAGGGCCACCTGAGGCTCAGGTAATCAGGGCCAGCCAAGGCTTGTGCTGCCAGCAGTGGCAGCAACAGAGGTGTGATGGGGTGTCGCCTTCCCCTGATCGCTGGGTTGCCTCCCGCCCCTGAGGGCTCCTGGACTGTGAGAGGGGGCAGGCCGGGCTGAGGGACCGCCCCCTCCAGTGCATGAACCAGGCCTCTAGTTTAAAAAATAAAAAATGAAGCACGGTAAGAAAACTGAAAATGATAAAAGTGCTTCCCCTTTTTGGGACAGGTGCTTTTTAAAAATATATATATATGCATGTCCCCTCCCCAAATTCCAGTGAAGTCCTTATGATATCGTTGTATTTAAACAAAGGAAAGGCCAAATATTGGGGGCATGCTCAGTAAAGTGTGGGTGATGTAGGGAGGATGCATGATTGCCAGTCACACCTGGGAGCAGGTCATTGGCAGGGATGGGTGTGGCCACTGCAAGTGTGTGAAATCTGATATACATAGGCTCCTGAACAAAGGAGTTCCCTCTCTTGCTCTTGCCTCTCTTGCTTTCTTGCTGCTGGTGCCTGGTGCCCGACTCCTGGCTTTCAGGGCTCTCACACTCTGCACTTGCCCACATGGCCCACAGCCATGTGGACCCCACACACAATGGACTGATGGACTGGAACTAGTCTGATGCTGTGCCAGATTTAACTCTACCAAGGAATGGAAACTCTGGACACTGGCTTTGTGTTTAGCTCTGCTGCATCCCCAACTAAGCTTCTTCCGGGACTGGTTTAAAGGAAATAGGACTTTGCAACCTGAGGGATGTAACTCCATGCGAATAAAGCTTTCTACCCCATCTCATCCTCCCGTGGGGGCCTCCGGAAAGTCTTATTCCAGTGGCACCCCAAGAACCCCACTCCCACTAGCAACAGAGAAACTCTACCTACCTGAGCAATTTGATAACACAAATAGAAAAGCCTGTGTCATTTTTTGTGTGGAAATGAGACCTAAATTCTTCTTGAATCATGGAAGGTTAAGTTCATGTCCTTGGCAAGATTATGATGACTTGTGGTTCCAGGTACCCACAGATATGCCTGGAAAGAACGGTCGTTTCCTACTCTCTATACAAATGCATTTCCAGAAACCTGCCGGGCTCCCAAATGCACATCTTAGTCCTTACTGCTTCAAACCTTGCAGTCAGCTTTTGTCAGCTTGGCCTTTGTTCTCGCAGTCATTTCAATTTGCAGTTCTTTAGAAGTTGATTTTTAGCTGCCTGCATTCCCTGGGCCCTGCTTAATTATGAACATAGGTCTTTTATGGTAAAAGCACATTAGAAATGTATTTTTTATTGAATTTATTGGGGTGACATTGGTTAATAAAAGTATATAGGTTTCAGGTTTACAATTCTGTAATACATCATCTATATATTGTATTTTGTGTTCACCACCCCAAGTCAAGTCTCCTCCATTACCATTTATCCCCCCTATAACCTCTCCTAACCTCCCCATCCCCCAAAATGTATATTTTCTAATGCAGACCATTATTTGCATATTAAACCCGGGTTATGTGTGTTTTCGGGAATTTAGGAGAGTCTTTATGAGCTGGCCCCATCTGTAATGTTAGCTCTTAGTGCTGCTGCTCTTTGGAATCACCTAGAGTGTTGTTAGAAATCCCAGTGCCCAGACCTCCCCCCAGACCAGTTAGATCAGTGCCTTGTCAGCCTGATAGCAGCTCCCAGATGGTCACAATGCATCACCAAGGTTGGCCACCACTGTTTCTGATGGGAAGATTGCGGCTCTGATAAGCTTCCTTAAAGGATGGTTTTCAAAGGCAGTGTGCATGAGAATCTCCCTGAAACTTGACAAAAGCAGTTACTACGTAGCCCTAGAGATTGGGATGCAGTAAGATTTGGATGCACCTGAGGGTCACAGGTTCAGATGGTAGGGAACCAAACTTAGAGCCTTCCAATCTCTGCTGCCCCAGATGACTCTAAGGTATTCAAGGATTGAGAACCACTGCACTGGAGAGTTGAGAGTAGACCGAAAGGTCTCTTGACCAACCTCCACTTCTCAAAGGTCTTGTTAACCTACAGCTGCCATTTTCTTTGTCCAGTGTGCCAAGGCCAACAGCCTGCCAAGCAGTGGGGCTGCCAGTCTGCTCCCACAGTGGCCATGCATTATGGCACCACAGTGTGAGCTGTATGCACATCAAGTGTCAGGCGTGTCTGCTACCAAACCTGTTGATGCCACCTACCTGTTTTGTAATTACATCGTTTCATTAACTATTACATAAACTGGTTAACTATAAATATCAAAATTAAGAGCAGCCATTTCTATACAAACTTAGATAATAGCTTTGGAAGGATTTGATCAAGGTCAGACCTCTAAAAATTTGCTATTAAACTATACGGATGGTTGAGACAACAAACAGTAAAATGATGGTGAAATCCACAAAAACATTGAGGCTCATTTACATTGCTCTGAGGTATTTTTAACTTTGCACAACACTTTAAAGAAATGTTAGCGATTGCCTTAAAGTTTAGGCAAAAATAAAACATTGCTGGTCTGTATTTTTGTCTGCTTTGAAGGATTCTGTTAGGTGATCAACTGCTTCTCCCTCTTGTGTTGAATAAGAATCAATGAGCAATGATGACTGCTGTGGGTGAGAGTAGCTGTGATAATCCATTAATATTAATACAGCATCAATTTTCTACTTGTTTATTTAGATAATAGTACATAATTTAGTGAACTTTCTGTTTTTCTTATAAAATGAAGTGTCCCAATTTAAATCACGCACCAAGAGGAAACGTTAGTCAGGGACCTTGTTACTAACCTAGCTACCGAGCTGTACTTCATGAAGAGATTTGCTTTTGAAAGTGTCTTGCTCCTGCTGGCTGCCGGCTGTTCTCCGTACTGATGCTGTCCACTTTGGCCAGTTGGTATCTAATTATTTGTAACACAGGGGTTAATTGAATCCTTAACACATCTCAAAACTCTAAGTGAGGGGTCAGCAAACTCCAGCCTACAGGCTTACCACCTGTTTTCCTATGACCTCTGAGCTAAGCATGGTTTTTGTGTTTTTAAATGGATGAGAACACATCAAAAGAAGGAAGAATTTGTGACATGTGAAATTATATGAAATTCAAATCCAGTGTCCCATAAACCTTTATTGGAAGCCCATTTGTTTGCTACTAACACGGTTGCTTTCCCACAATGGCAAGTCCAGTAGCTAGAACCAAGACTTCATGATCCACAAAGCCTAAAATATTTGTTATCTGGCCCTTTAAGAAAAAAAAATTGTGAACCCCTGACCCAGATGCCAGTTCTACTGAGTTTCCTGCCTTTGTAGCTGTCCCTCTGGCGGCCACTGCTCCTGGCCCCTCTGTCCCTATGAGCATGTGTGGCTTGCCTGTACAGTGAGTGTGTTGAACGTAACTGGGTCAGTGTTCCAGGGGTTCTCTCTTCACCTACTTAACACTGGCCAGTCCTCTGCTGTGTAAGAACCAAGCTCCTAGTTCTTCCAAACCATAAAACATTTGTAAAATCAAATCTCACCTTTTAAAAATGCAGATGGGCTCTAGCCAGTATGGCTCTGCGGATAGAGCGTTGGCCTGCAGACTGAAGGGTCCCAGGTTCGATTCGGGCCAAGGGCACATGCCCGGGTTGCAGGCTCAATCCCCAGTAGGGGGTGTGCAGGAGGCAGCTGATCAATGATTCTCTCTCATCATTGATGTTTCAATCTCTCTCTCCACTCCCTTCTTCTCTGAAATCAATTAAAAAAATTATTTAAAAAAAATAAAAATGCAGTTGGTTCATAACTATTTTGTTGTTGTTGTTAATCCTCACCTTAGGATATTTTTTCTATTGCTTTTTCAGAGAGATTGGAAGAGAGGGGGGGAGGGGGAAAGAGAGAAACATCAATGTGAGAGAGACACATCGACTGGTTGCCTCCAGCACATGCCCTGACAGGGTGGGGATCGAACCGCAACCCAGGTACATGCTCTTGACCAGGAAGCGAACCTAGGACTGTTCGGTCCATGGGCTGACACTCTAACCACAGAACAGTACTGGCCAGGGTGGTTCATAACCATTTGATTTTTACAAGTACACATTTATTTTAAATGCCTCAAATTTATTTAGGTGCTCCCATTACCTTTTTGAAGTTCAATGTACAAGTACTTCTGCTATAACATGGTAATCTATGGTCCTGCAAAATAAACTACAAAATTGCAAACTAAAAATGGCAGGACTTAGGAGAACAGTAGGGTGGGGCCAGACCCTTGCGAATCTGAAAAATTTTGATCCAGTCATAAAAAAATAACTATCTAATAAAAAAGGTAGAAGAGTTTAAAAAGACACATTTAAAGCCTAAAAAGTAAATACTATAGTAAATTTACAACTTTACCTTTTAAAACATCAAATTAGTGTAATTGGGAGGCTGTGGGATTGAGGATGAGTTGAGGCTACTTCTGCTTGGAGGACACAGGGTCAGGTGCACAGGTATTGGAAGCAGATGCAGGAGCCCTTCCCAGACAGCCATGGCCACAGGAGCCAGCAGGGAGCAGCATGATGAGCAGCACAGCCCTCTGTGGCTTATGACGCGCAGCTGTGTTCTGTATTAAGCTGCTTTTAATGATTCTACAGAATATGAACGTGCTGGGAAAAAATCGCATGTGTACCAAGGCGCCTTACATGCTCTGTTGACATCAGTCCCTACTTATCCTTCCTGTGTGAGCGTATTGGCACTGGAGAAGCATGCATTTTAACAGAACTGGCTGTACCTCCTCCTAGTCTCTCTCACTTCTCACCTTTCTCCAATAATGTCAGGCATTAAACAGCAGTGTGGGCCGGAGAAGCTGAATCCCAGAAACTGGCCAGAAAAAAAAAAAAAAAAACAAGCAGATATCAAATAAGCTTAAAGATTTCAGGTCAGCGTTTTCGTCATGAGAGCATGTATATACCGTAATATATTTTAAATTCAAAGAGAAGGAAGAATAAAAGGGGGACAGGCATGTCATTAATCACTTAATCCTTCTAGTGCCATTGGAAGCCTGTCACTCCAGCTCCCACTTTGGGAGGCGCTAAGCTGCTGGTGGAGGGCTGTGCTTCATTACATGGAGGTGCACATCTCACAAATGAGTGGAGAGCAGTGTTATTTCTATTGTCACAGAGTCTGAGGTAGCGAGGGAAGCCAAAGCTCAGGTTCTAGACATACACGTCTCATTTTTGTAAAGGACACATTTAATGTTGGGTGTTTATAAATACATTCAACACGTGTAGGGCATGACAACATGAAAATGAAAAGTCAGTGACAATATGACACTATAGAAAGGTAATAAACCCACTGAAGGAGAAAGAATATTTAGCATTTGCAGGAGGAGGGAGAAATACAGGAAATTTGACTTTGCTAAATGCTTGCTAAAAGGAAGATAAATCTAGTATTTTTTACTCCGGGCATGTAATGAGGTCACATTGGTCCTAATAGAGAAAATAAGGAACAGCTAAGTGGAAGCTATGCTAAGCAGCAGCAAAATGTCTTGGAAGGTAAGAGGAAGTGTCAATAGCACCTTGTTATCACCAGAATCACCTCAGAGGAAGCACTGGGCAAATTTTGGTATGTTCGCAGAAATCCTCAAAAGGGTGTCAGAGCAAAAATTTGATGCAAAATAAAATACTGGGTTGTTTTTAAATGTGCAGAATTAGCTGTTGCTGGACTACGAAACTCGGTGAAGTGTCAGGGTATGAGCAGCTGTCAGAGGCAAAGTCTGAGGTGTTTGAACAAGCCGCTGATGGGAAATGCAGACGAGGGGAGTGACTTGAGAGGTGTTCGGAGAAATGCCATTCAAATAAGTGCCTTTATAGATAAAAGGCTGGCATTAAAGTTCCCCAAGTCAGAATGGTGCAGTGGGTGAGTGTATTAATTCAGAAATTGCATTCAAATGTGAATATTCAGTTACACACACACACTCTGAAAAATGAGTTTCTCAATAAATTAAGAGTTTTCTCTCGCTCAAGAAAGACAGACAATTCAGGGCTTCAGTAGTAGCCTATCATCTGGAACCCCAGCAGTTTCTGTCTTTCTACTCAGTCACCTTAGTAATGGTGCCCATCCTCAAAGTCACCTCTTGATCCAGGATGGCTGCTGGAGCTCCAGCCATTAGGGCCCAGGGGTCCTCAAACTTTTTAAACAGGGGGCCAGTTCACTGTCCCTCAGACCGTTGGAGGGCCGGACTATAGTTTAAAAAAAAACTATGAACAAATTCCTATGCACACTGCACATATCTTATTTTGAAGTGAAAAAGCAAAACGGCAAAAACACCCGCATGTGGCCCACGGGCCGTAGTTGAGGACGCCTGCTAGGCCCTCAATCCACAGAGGATGTAAGAGGAAGAAGGGAAGGATAGAAAGGGTATGCTCCTCTGCCGAGGCAGCTGGCTTTAAAGGACTCTCTTGTAAGTTGTACTCACCTACCCCAATTGCCAAGGAGACTGGGAGTTGTGATCTGGGACTATTTCTGCCCCAAATAAAAGTGGGGTTCTGTTCATAAGTAAGAAGAGGGGTAGCCACCAGCTATGTCCACCACAAAGGGGATATGTACTAAGATAATTTTTGTTTTACATGAAAGGGTAGGGAGGATAGTGTTATATACCCAGGAATAAGCTTGTGTGGGACATCTCAGGATAAGCAAAAATTGGGGAGAAGATAAAAATAAAGAGCAACAAAAATGTTATCACCATACGAATATGGCAGAGACCACTTAGTTAGATAAATATATACATGGTGTTCCTCAAATGTATGCACACTTAACAGCTGATAGCTCAATTGATGTTTCTTTCTTTTCTGATTCAACCCATTGGAATGAATAATTATCCAAAGTGTGTAATGTTTTGGGGACACCGTGTGTGTGTGTGTGTTTGTGTGTGTGTGTGTATTGCATTCTCTTTATGAAGCTGGCACACAAACTTCTTTTGGGGAGAAGTGCTGAAGAGCTGTGTTCTGATTCTGATTCTTCCATGTTGCTTATCAGGTGACCGTAGGCAAGTTTCTTGATCTCTTTAGACTCCATTTGTCCATGTGTGAGATGGAAACAGCAGCCCCTTCCTCAAAGACGGTAGTTGAGAATTGACTGAAATGCTGCATAGAGTCATTGTACAGAGCTGAGAGCTTGGGCACACGGGAGCACTGCACCCACTAACGTGGCTGTGCCATCTCTGCTCGAAGTCGTGTTCAGCCGAGAGCAAAGTGCCCAGCAAGCTCTTGCCTCATGCCACCTCGTGCTGGAGGGACAGGGAGGAGGTCACTCATTCCCGTGACCCAGTCCTGAGAAACACAGGGTTGTTTGGTGAAGGGGAACAAGAAGGGGCAGGAATATGGGGAGAAAACAGCCCTCTTTAGCCACAGAGGGCTGAGTATTCAAATGTGTATCCAAGAGCTCCAAAGCCAGAGGAAAAATATGTCTATGAGTGGAAGACTGACTAGAAATACCCAAGGGAAGATGACTGGTTAGGCGATTGTTGAGTAATCAGGACACTTTGCAGCATTACACTGTGATCACAGCAATCCTAGTGATGAGAAATGAGGAGACACTTGAAAACATCAACTTGACTTCATGGGGATCATAGCCTTGGATTTTAGAAGGATGCACAAAAGTGAAGCAGAGAACTAAAATGTAAAGGTGAGAGCTGTCTAAAGCTCAGACTTGGCACTTCTTCCCAAGAAAGTCAGGACAGCAAATGAGTTGTTCTTCCCACTTCT
This sequence comes from Cnephaeus nilssonii, assembly GCF_951640355.1. Lineage (NCBI taxonomy): Eukaryota > Metazoa > Chordata > Mammalia > Chiroptera > Vespertilionidae > Cnephaeus > Cnephaeus nilssonii. Next base: position 77,111,781 of record NC_137081.1, on the reverse strand, counting down.
GAGTGTTAAAAAGCTTTTCTCTGAATAAACAATAGTGACATTTTTTCCCCTTAAATTTTATCATGAAAAATTTCTGATAAAAGAACAGAATAATGAGCCCTCATATACCTACCCATCACCCACCTTCACAAATTATCAACTCAGGGCCAGTCATGGTTCATCTTATCCTCCCTGCCCCCAGGTTATTTAGAGCAAACCCAGGCATCATATGATTTCACCTCTAAATAGTGGGTACTTCTAAAATATAAAAACTCAAAGAATTTAACCACAGTACCATTATCACCTAATAATAACTTACTAAATGAATGTAGTCATTGTTCAGATTTCTTAGATTATTATTATTTTTTCATTTTATTCCCACAGGATGCAAATAAGATCCACACATTGTGATCATGTATGTTCCTTAAGTCTCTTTTAATGGAAGTTTATATTTTAAGAAAGCCAGTTATAATCCCATAGACTGACTCTGACAAATCACACACCCGTGGTATGGCTTCCCGTCATTCTCTCCCTGCTATGTTTCCTGAAATTGGTAGATTCGAAATTACAGCCTGAGCCAAATTCACGTTTGGTTTTTTGCAAGGCTACTTCATACGTGTGGCTGGGTATTAACATCAGGAGGCACAGAAGTATAGTTATCTCACTTTACTTGATGTTCTCAGCCCTTAGGAATCATTGCCTGGATCCATGAGTTCATTATTGCTTGCAAACGGTGATATTCTAATTAAATGTTTTTATGAAGTCACTTAATTTAAATGTATTTGATGTTTTTCAGTCCATTGCAGTTATTCTTATTGATGTTATATGGACTTTTAAATTTAGCCGATTTAAGTTTCAGAAATGCTAGGTATAGGAACATGTGGAAAGCCATCTAAGGAAACAGACCTGGATAACATCTGCCCTGAGCTAGTACCCTCTGCCTCTTCCAGACTTGCTCCTTTTTAAAAGGAAAGCTTTCTCACTTAAAAAAAATTTTTTTCTCAAATAAAGTTAAGCCTCAGCCTCTGCTCTACCTCCATCTGCTTTACCACCTGAGCTGACAGACCCACTGGCTACATGGGTTTCCCAGTGATTAGGTTTTTCTTGGAGATCCGGCGGCCCGCAGTCATGCACATATGGTATCTAACGACTTGGTGGATAGCTGAGTTAATGGTTTGTGAAGGTGACCTGAATGAATTTGAAGTCAGAACTGATGTGGAATATGGCAAGCTGCTCCTGCAATACATTTGGAGTGCTTGTGTTTTTGTCCAAGAGGGCATTTGTCGGGTGACTCTCTTGATGAGGAACTATCCGCCCTAAGCTCAGAAATCCTGTCAAGGATGCAGGAGACCACATGCCTGCTCTTTTGAACCTTTTTAATGAGGAGGCTCATTCTCCCTTTTCTATACTGTTGAAGTTGAGAGAGTACTGTCCTTCTCCTACTGCAATGTCTCTTTCCCCAGCCCTTCTAGGAAACACAGAGGCCAGCAGAGTTTGACGTGCAGACTTCATTTTGCTGTGGAAAGGGGGTTGTCTGCAACTTCTGTTCGGGGATGGAATGCCACTTGGTCTTCAGTTTGTGGTTGATCGTTGCAGCCATGTCAGTGAAAAAATGTTGAGCTTGCCCTGCCAATCTGTGGATATTAGTTTATTGATAAAATGTACAGTAATGTAAGAACGTTATGTACATTATAAAAACATTGAAAATGTTTTATAAGCACACATTTCCATCTTTTTTCTTATATCCCGGTGGATCTTCCTGTGTACCCGCTTTGTGGTCCACTTCAATAGTTGCAGTATGTGAGGATCCAGCAAAACCATGGTTCTCTCCAACAAACCAAACACCAAAAACAAAAGATATACTATATTTCAATTAATTTTTAAAATCAGAAAATACAGAAAAAAATTATTTTCAACATGTATGTTTCTCTTGCTTTCAGAAATGAGATTTTATTTTAAATTACATGACAGGGCGCTGTAACCATCTCAGATATGGGCTTCTTGAGTGGCTTTAATCTGACTTCCCATGAATATCTCTGCATGGAGCCTTCTGCCTGCCACTCAGGACAAATTTAACTCACATGATGTATATCCTAGTACAATGGTCGGCAAACCGCGGCTTGCGAGCCACATGCGGCTCTTTGGCCCCTTGAGTATGGCTCTTCCACAAAATACCACATCCTAGGCGAGTCTTATTTTGAAGAAGTGGCATTAGAAGAAGTTTAAGTTTAAAAAATTTGGCTCTCAAAAGAAATTTCAATCTTGTTGTACTGTTGATATTTGGCTTTGTTGACTAATGAGTTTGCCGATCACTGTCCTAGTACATGAAAACTCAGTCCCCCTTTAAAAAAAAAAAAAAGCTAAGTGAGATCATGGTCACTGATTTTTGCTAACGTAGTCAAAGTTCCTAGTTTAAAACATTACATGATTCGGGCCCAGGTCTCCACTGATGTGGGCCTCTTCCCACCCCTCCGCACGGTTTCTTTTCCTGGAGAAACATCCCTTCTTCAGTATCAGTTACACCAACTCGCACACCTTTCTGCTCTTTCTCTTATTTCAGACCCCAGAGACCTTTGCCTCTAGGATACCTGTTTCATTTAGCAGGTGTTTGTTTATGGAGCATCTCCTGATGACGTGGACTAATGATCGGAATTGTATATGACTAGGTCTTTGCCCCCATAGCAAAGCTTGGAATCAAGGAGGGGAAGGAGATACAGCACACCCTCAGGCAGTGCTTAAGGAGGTGGAGACAGTACAGAGGAGGGGATTAGGGTCCATTGGCTGGGGGACACAGGTAAGCGATCAGTGGTCTACTTGAGGAAAGTGAAGAGAGAGGTGCCACGCAGAGTGCTTCAGAGGGGCCTGCCTGCGGTGGAACAGGGCAGGCGGCATTTGTTAGCAGGAGAGTCTCCTGAACAAAGACGGAGACTGCAGTTAGCTGACAGGACATGGGATAGAGAAGAAAGGCTTGACTGGGACAGAGCACGAGCAGTCCTGAGCAGACTCCTAAGTGTGCACAGCTCTCTCTAGTTAAGTTGCTTATCTGCATCCTCTCAGGTGGTCTTTCGGGCCTCTCTGGAAGAGAAGCTGTTTATTACTTAAGGAATCCAGATGCAGTGGGTGAACCACTTGCCCAAGGACACACAGCCAGTAAGTGGCAGAGTCCAGCCCAATCCCAGATGACCTGACTCCAGGTCCTTCACCCTTTCTCTGGACCTCCCTGGCGAGGGTATAATGAGCGTTGGTTTGGGGCAGAGCATCAGAACTCACACAGCGCCCGAGAAATGGGCGGGGTGCAGGAGAGAGGTGTTGATTGAGTGGGAGATAGGAGGATATAGAAAGTGTGACAGATTATTTTCCAAAATGATGGACACATGTGTGACCTCAGCTTCACTCTCCCACTGTATTTTCATTGTTTCCAAGCTCCTGCTTCTAAATTAGACACTTTAGCTGCTTCCCCTTTCCAAATATACTCATTTGCAGCATTTTAGATTCAAATGTGTGCTAATTAAGCTGATCACTTTTATTTTGCTATCATGATGTTTTCAAAAAGTCAGGAATGAAGTGAAGAAATTTCCAGAGGCCTGCGATTTATTTCAAGGAGAGGGGAAGGGGGTATTTTTAGCTTCCATCCTAAAATCAATCCTTCACTTAAAACCAGCAGTTAGAGTCCTCTAGAGGGAGCTTGCACTGCTGTGCTGGAGTCAGGCTCAGTCTGTACGCTGTGGCTTCCTCAGACAAGTGCAGGGAGATTACACCTGGAATTTCCAAGGTTATTCTTAGTTTGATTGGAACAAGGAAGAAAGGAGCCTGAGAGAGAGCCTTATGTTTTAAATGGCCTGGTTTATCACATTAGGGCACAGCCTTTCCAACAAAGATGTGTCGATACTTGCTATTCTGAGGGGAGAGATTATGCACATTATGACAAACTGACACATCCATCATCATGAAGTCGTGGGTATTAATGCATATGGCACTAGGCTGACTGCCTTGGAGAGGAAGTTTAACAAGCACAGCCCTTATACGCTAGAGCTGAAAACTGGAAATGCAAAACAGCCATGTGGAGGGCGGAGGCAACCGGGGCCAGCCCCCCCAGGGATGGGATTCCCTCGTCACAGGCCCAGTTTTGATGACAGAGTCTCCTTGGTGAGTGAGGGGTCCACCACGTGAGACACTGCACCCCAGGTCAGTGGGATGCCCTGCTTCTGCCATAACCACGTGCCGAGTGGCACCTGGAGGCACAGTGGAGAGCAGGGTGTGAATCTGTGTGTCAGACAGTGTGGGAATAGGACCCCTTCCCTTCACTTACAGTCTCATTGTTTCTGTGGTTGTGCCTGTGATAATAGGACAGGTTTAATAGTCCCTTATTTTACAGATAAGAACACAGGCGCTTGGGAACTGCCTAAAGTCCCAGAAGTTAGTTTCAGATAGAATAAAAACCCAGATTGCCTCATTCTTCACCCCAAACTGTACACAAATGTGGACAGGTCCCCAGAAAAGGCCTTACTACAGATCAGCATGGGGCTGGCCTGCCTGTGGAAATGCTGTTCACAGGCAGAGACCAGCCCTCCCCTCTTTTACTGTGAATGACGAAGCAGGCTGGTGACAGGTGACCACCTCTGCCATCCATTCTGGGAGACGGTGTTTGCACTGAATGCCAACTGCTGGTTGGAGCCACCAAGCACAAAGGCCTTCAAAATATCCCCCATCTTTCAGAGGCAGTGCTGTTTACCCTGTGCATGAGCATCCAACACCAAGAGCTCCAGCACAAAGTGACATCTTACTTGGGTTCTGTCATCTTCCTGTGCAGACTCTGCCATCAGGACTTGGGACGCCACCGGGGGCACAATTGTGGCCTACCTGAATCTCTGTGGCTGTCCTGGTATGCCCAGAGTGATGTTTTTTATTATTAACTAGAGGCCCGGAGCATGAAAATTCATGCACTGGAGGGGGTATCCTTCAGCCTGGCCTGCCCCCTCTCACAGTCCAGGAGCCCTCAGGGGCAGGAGGCGACCCGGTGATCAGGGGAAGGTGACGCCCCGTCACACCTCTGCTGCTGCCACTGCCGGCAGCGTAAGCCTCAGCCAGCCCTGGTTACCTGAGCCTTGGGCAGCTGGGCAGCTGCCATCAGAGGCTTGCCTGTGCCTTGGGCCGGCCCTGGGCAGCTGGGGGACTGAAGGGACTGGGGGACTCTGGAGGCAGGCATGCGGCGGGGCTGAGGGGACTGGGCGCCGCCGTATTTGAGGGCATGACAGTCAGTTAGAATATTCCCTCCTTATTGGCTGTGGGCGCCGCCATCTTTGAGGGTATGGCAGTCAATTAGCATATTCCCTCCTAATTGGCTGTGGGCGCTGGCCATCTCTGCGACAGTGTGAGGGTCAATTAGCATATTCCCTCTTTATTAGATAGTATTAGGGTTCTGAAGAGAAGAACACCTTCAAATGCTATGGTAGAGTTATTTCATTAATTCTCTGGTAGCAAATGAGGCACTAAATGAAACTGTTTTCAGTCGTAGACTGCTTGTTGGAGTGTTTCTCCACAGCACAGTTTGACCTGGTCTTGTGTTTTTTATAATTCAGAATCAAATTAATGGAACCAGTCACACCCTCTCCCCCTCCCCCGGACCCCCTTACTTTTGCACGGTTCAGGAAGGAGCACTTGATTGTTCAGTGCCCTGTTGACTACTGTCCTGGTGTGTGGTTCCTGGAACTCAGGCTCCCCTTCCTATTCCAGCAGGAGGGAGGGGCCAGCTGGGGAGGGGCCAGCGGGAAGGTTGGGCCCCTTGCTGCCTCTCTGGAATGAAGGAAGCAGGCGAGCACCTACCTGTAGATGTGAGCTCTGGCTCCTGTTCAGTTTTCCCTGCCTGTTTCCCAGCAAAATTGGCCCTTCTCCTTTGACCCCACCTCCTAGATTTTCACATAGTCGCATGTCTGATATGCCCTTCAGGGCTGCTAGGTGTGATTTTGGAGACAGGTATTATCTCCCCCTCCCCCTCTGCCTCGGTTGTAAGGTAATTACATGTGGAAGAGTTAGAAGTGGCAAGAAAGCAATTACTTTTCATCCTGGCATGTGGTGATAACTCAGGAGGATGTGCAGTATGCAGGTCACTTTGTGTCTTCTTACTTGTATATCTGTATATCTTGCTTCATATGAAAGAAACTTCTGGAAATTAATAATAAGTCTCCCTCTGTAAGTGATGATAAAGATAAATGGACACTGTCTGTTAACATGAATACATGAAGAGCATGCTTCTGATGGAGTCAATGGCAGATCTAGAGAAGTTAACAATCAAAATCAGAAAATGTGATGTTGTTATTTATTACTGAGAGAGACCAACGTAGAGAGAAGATTTTCTTTATAGAAAAATACATAAAAGTCATTAAAAGGTGTTAATCTATATTTTGTTTTCACATGGTAATTTTTTGTTATTGACATCATGATAAATGTAAAGTTCAGAAAACTCCACATTTCTTTTCTGACCATTATTATTCATTTCATTTTATGGTTATTACTGAAAGTTATCTTTGACCTAAAGGAGGGGGTGTTAACAAATAATCCCATTTCGGAGTCAAATGCTCCAGGTCCTCTAGACTTTCGGTGGGAGACTGGCCTCAGCTCGCCTCTTTGGGGAACTGAAGGGTGCATAGTTCCAGAGTTGGCCCCATCTTGAGACCAGGGTCTTCTCGTTCTAACACCCTAATAGTCAGTCATTGCCCTTACGGAGGCAGCTCTCTGAAGAGGGGGCAGCTTGAGGTTAACAACCAGGGACACGTGAGCTGGCAGGAAAGGGGGCCGGAGTAGTCATCAGCAGCCTGTGCCTGCTTTCCTTTGTAGACTAATTTGTCTCCTGCTTGGGAAAGCAGGGAGAAAGCTGCATTGAGTCATACATAAAAATCATGGACTTCCGGGCTCAAGGACTTCCAAACCAGCAAGCCCCTCATTTTATAGCTGAGGAACCTGACATTGCAAAAGATGAAGTGGGTTGTCCAGCCTTATCTAGGCAGTTCCAGGAGGGCTAAGGATTGTACCCAAGCCTTCTGCCTCACCTAAGGAAGAAAAAGACTTCTTCAGACAACCTGAGAAATTCACAGGGGAGAGGAGCTTCCTGCATGGTGTCTGCCGAGGAGTTTGCAGGTGACAGCTGCTGCCGGGTGAAAGCCTGGTGTGTAATGACGAGGAGTTTGCGGGTGACAGCTGCAGGGTAAAGGCCTGGTACATGAGGGTGCTTTCCATCCCTGGGCTTTTGCAAACTGAGACAACATTGAAGTGGAAATGTTTACCACCTTCTTTTCTTTGGTTTGGACCACCCTCTCCCCTCCAGCTATCTGCATTTTTGCTGCTCAGAAGCATGTGCTTGTGCTGCTTGCCTTTCCGTTTCCTACTGAATAAAAGGAGTGACCTCGAGTCCCCTGGCCATGGTCTTGCCACCAGTGTGCTCTGTGCAACGGCAGAAGGCGGCCCTTCCTTGCCTGTAGAACTAGGCTTTCCTCTCCTGCTCTTAGGTAGCAGTTTCCAAAGGAAGTCAGGGCATTTGTTTTGTTAGTATCCCACCTGGACTATTAATGTCTTAATAATTGTAATGGACTTGTCTTTAACATAATTACTTTAGCTATGCCCATGAATGTGTTTTTCTAAATCACAAATAAATAGATTTATAGCTATTAAATTTAAAAAAATTATCCACGTTCCACCTAAAGTCACCTTATATGTAACTATGAAATTGAAAGAGTGAGACTCCATTGAATTCAAGCAAGAAACAACTTTTTCTCCCTTGAACTGTAGTTATTCTTTCCTGCCACTTGATACAAGTTCGGGCAGGTCCTGTAACTCACAAGTAACTGACTTTTCGTTCCAAGAGCAATCCAACTACAATAATTAAAGTACCCACTCCAGTTTCATGGAACTACAGTTCCATTTAATAGTGGAAACAACATCATTTCAAGTTCAGCTCCTCCATCCACTTCTAAGTGCTGCTTTGCCTGAGGAGTCTGGAGTGGAGGTGGGTCCCCAGCCTGCAGATCGTCATCTCCCCCTCATTGATGTCTTCCCATCTCTCAGACCAGCTGCTTATAGTTCTACAGACACAGGGAAGAGGGCGAGCTGAGAGGTGGGAAGGCTCTTGTAGGAATAGAATTGGCACCGTCTAGGATTAGTGCCTCCTGGGTGGGTGGCTGACACTGAACCTGTCCTCTGGCGGGACTGCTGTGGGTCTTTAGGTCCCGCTCCTCCATGGACCACTCACCTGCAGTGTTTTGTTCCCTTATCACAGGCAGTGCCACCTCAGGCTGGCTGCCTGGCTCCCTCTTCAGGCTGGTCTCCTCAGCCACACTCCGGTGGTCCTCCCAGTAGGACCCAGTTGGGCCTGTGCAGTCCACACCTGCACCAAGGAAACAAGCACCCATTCCTTTGAGGAACTCTGGGAGTTCTGCCTACCTGGAGGCAGGCCCTGCTTACGGCTCCTTCCACAGGGCATTTTCCCACCCCAGTCTCCAGCCATAGGTATTTCAAATCTTGAGTCTGGAGCCAATCTGCATGCCCCAGTAATTAGCAGGGAGGCAGGTGAAGCTCTCCAAGTGGTCCTGGTCGCCCTTCTTATCTGGTTAGGTAGATAAGGGAACCCAGCCAGCAGTTCCCCAAGGATGAACTTCCTCCTCCCCTCTGAAGGGGTGGGAGAGGCTGGCTACTCACTTTGGGGGGTACTTGGTACCCGTTGTTTGGTGCTTCCTCTGGGGCCTCACGTTAATTGGTGGAAGATGCCCATGTTCATGCCCATTCTGCCCTCCACCGTATGACCATGATGCTTTGCTGAGGCGGGCCCAGCCCCAGCGATCCCAGTCCTTCCCTGGAGACACACAGGGTGGCCCTGAGGAGTGACCTTTGCCTTTAGATAGCATCTGATTGTCAGGCACTGGCCAAAGCCCATCGGGATATCACCTCCACTTTTTCAGGTATGGATGAGACAGACTTACAGGTCATGTCCATTCATTCCACAATTCACTGACCCCAGGGACTGTATAAAAAATGCCACTTCAGTTTTGCCAAGGCAGCCTGTAGGTTCTCTAACCTTCCATTGTGACACCTTTCTATGTGTCACTGAATAACCTGTTTTCTGTGATTACTACCTAGATGGGCCTGGTATCAAAGCTCCCAGAGGGGTCTGGTGGCACATTTGGGCTGCAGTGGCCTCTTGTCAAGTCTCAGTCTGTCTTCTGAGCGCAGTAGCAGAGCTGACGGGCTTTGTCGTTGCAGAACCACGGCAGTCAGAGCAGAGGAAGTGGCATCATTCTCCATAACGGGCTGCATCTGCATTGGGGGTGAGTGGGGTGGAGAATAGAAGCCAGCTTTACAAGCTGAAGACCTTCTGCCCTTCTCAAAGCAGAAAAGAGGTCATGTCAAATGGCATCTTGTCTTCACAGACTGGCTGACGGGTCCCCAGGGTCCTTTCAGAGGCATTCTTTAAATAGCAGAAAGCTCTAGTGCTAAGGCAGAGAAAACCAGAAACTGGAAGTGCTGGGGAGATGGAGAAGCACTGACTCACCAGCCAGTTCACAGGGAAGATCTGGAGGGAACGTGGGCACTTGTTCAAGTTGGGCAGGGAGGTAAAGGCTCCAGCCATCTTGGGACTCATTTCTAACTCGTCCCATTTTATGGTTTGGGGACAATGTTGCCACCGTATATTTTGAAGTAAGTATATAGGTAAGCATCTTTTACATACATTTCTTTATTCAATTCTAGCCCAGCATGTACTAGTATAAAAGGTGTCTAATATAACTAAGAAGTGATATTTTTCCTGATTTATAAATCCATCAAGTTACAAAATAGGGCTGATTGCTCTTTCTGCATTACCCACTTAGCCTCAGAAGTCTCCCATTTTCTTTCTTTAGGCCAGAGACCATGATTCTCACCTAACCAGATAATAATAATAAGCAGCATGCTTGTGCATATTATTCTCTTTCACTTGCTTCCCATCCATTTTTTTGTTCTCCTCCTAAAGCTCAAAGGTGGGTAGGTTCTAGAACCACTCATTCATCCCACACTTGTGCAGCCTATCCACCCACTGCCATAGATGAGTTGTCATTTATACTGGTCGAGGTCCCATTAAGAATAAGTGTGGAGCTCAGTCCAGCAAAAGGAAGCAGATTCCCTTATTTTTATTGCCCCATGGACCCATTGGAGACAAAAGAGTGAGGTTCCCATATTATTCCCACTGCAGTTATTGAGCACTAGAGAGATAAGGGTTTGGGGAGGAGGGGTTAGAGATGGACAGGTTTTGAGAATGTTTGCTTCTTGGAGTCTTCTAAATCCCTAGGAGCCTCAATGGGACACAACAAAGACCCCATCCCCACCCCCACACACACACCTTTACCTTGGGAGGTTGCTTGAAATAAAAGAGCCAAGGACTGCAAAGACTTTAAATTATCCCCTAATGTAAATTGTTCCTGCTTCACTGCTGAAATTCACAGAGATTTGCATTTTAGAACTTTATTTCTCATCTCGGAATAGAAGAATTTTTCATCTTTTTTGAAATATATGCAGCCTTCAGGAGCAGACAGATGAGGATGGTTTCTTTTTGACTCCCTTTTTTCCTCCCTCCCTTCGTTAAACCTCTCCACTCCTAAGAGAGAACCTTTGACTTGGTGACTATGTTAAAAGGAAATTGAATCAACTATGAATATAACCTTTAAGGTTTGCACTCTTTTTTATTTTGATTCAAATACATCCTTGGGTTAAATTAAGTCATGGACCTTAACCTCATTTGTTGGGAGTAGGTTTTGCTGGTGAATAATTTGGCTCCTGAAACGAAGTGGGCCCTGTCCGGGTGGCTCAGTTGTTTGGAGCATCAGCCCATGCACCAAAAGGTTGTGAATTTGTTTCCCAGTCAGGGCACATACCTAGGTTGCAACCAATTGATGTTTCTCTCTTGCTCTCTCTCCCTTCCTCTCTCTCTAAAAATCAATTATAATAATAATAAAAATAAAATATCCTCGGGTGAGTATTGAAAAAAAAAAAAAAGAAAAAGAAACAAGGTGGGAAGCTGGATAGAACCCTGGTGGGAGTCTGCAGGGACTAGCCCATGCCTGAGACCCATCATTTCCATGGGCCCCTACATGGTTTGTTGTTCTTGTGGTCTCTTTGTTTCCTCACCCAGCCGCTGTGTGTACTGAGCACCTGCTCCGTGTCAGGCCTCTGTAGGCCCTGAACCTACAGTGTCCTGCCCTTGAGAAGTGTGGCCACACAGTGCAGTGCAGTCCAAGCCAAGCAGGATGATACCATTAAAGGATAAAGTGAGGCATATGAATTAGGGGTTTACTTGAGCAAAAATCAGTTCCAGTCAGTTGGTACCAAACTGGAAGTGGTTAGGAACCAGGAATAGACTTTAGAAAGTGCAGAAGCAAAGAAAGTATTAACAACATTGAGGTTCTTGGGTTCCCCAAGATAGAAATCAAGAGGAAACCCCAGATAAATTTCCAGACAGATTTTATTAAGCTTGTATTCGAGTACAAGGGATGCAGCACCGAGGAAAGGAAGGGCCTCTGAACTGGCTCCAGGGCCTGCTTTGCTTGGCTGCTTTTACAAGCTGAGGACAAAGTGGGCTTGCATCTAACGGCAGGCTGTTTTTAAAAGGCGGGCTTGCGGAATTTTCCATTTCAGAGTCAGGTGACTTCCTTTTCCAGCTGTGTTGCCTTCTCACCTCTGTGTGGGCAAGATGGCTCACTACCACCAGCCCAGGAGGGTCTGATAACCATCAAACCTTGATAACTACCTGTGGTGGTCAGTAGTTTTCAACATCTGCAAGGAAGCAGGCAGTTAGCTGGGAGATAAAATCAACCACCACAGTGTTTTGTGTAGGGAGTGGAAGGGTGGTGACTTCTTGGAGCCAGCTTATCTGGCTTTCTTTCTGGTCACCTGGTCTTCATTGGCTTCCTGGCCACTTAGTGTTTTTCCATTCCTAGGCCCAGGTCCCTCTGCTGTCTCATAAGAAGATTATTTGACTGACTATAGCTTAAAACCTAGTTGGCTATTTGTGACTGGTTGTCCTGAGCATTTCAACTTTGTAACTTGAGGCATACACACAGCACACAGGACATTAGCAGCTAACTTCACCTGGCCAACCCAGGGAATGCCAACTTGTAAAGGAAGGAGGAAGAAGGGCATACATGGCGGAGACAGTGGCTGGCCAGGGCAGGAGAGGTTTGAGAGTGGGGAATAAGTGGAGGTAGAGGAGAAGAGGGAATAGAGTTGACCCTTGGACAACACAGGTTTGAACTGCGTGTGTCCACTTACACGTGGACTTTTTTCAATAAATACCTGTACTTTTTTTTTTTTTTGAAATCCTCATCCAAGGATATGTTTTACTGATTTTAGAGAGAGGGGGAGAAAGAAAGAGAAACATCATTGTGTGTGAGAAACATCGATCCATTGCTTCCCGTACACACCCCCACCGAGGATGAAACCCGCAACCTAAGTCTGTGCCCTGACTGGGAATCAAACCGGCAGCCTTTTGGTGCATGGGACAACTCTCCAACCAACTGAGCCATACCAACCAGGGCACCTGTACTATTTTTGATCCACAATTGGGAGTCATGGATGCGGAGGGCTGACTATGCATTGTCCCGCACCATTTTATAGGGAACTTGAGCCTCCTTGGATTTTGGTGTCTGCGTGGGCCCTGGAACCAATCCCCCACAGATACCTAGGGGCGGGCAGCTAAGTTTCTGGGGAGTCAAAAGTTATACGCAGATTTTTCCTGCGCAGGGGGCACCCCTAACCTCTGCATTGTTCAGGGGTCACCTGTAGTAGGAGATAAAGCTGGAGAGCTTCTGGAAGCCCAGGTCGTGCAGGCTCCTGTGTGCACAGCTGCGTCCATAGTCTTCCAGTGCCAGGAGGAGCCTTGCAGACTTCCTGTGGGGGATCTGAATCTTCAGTTTGGGGAACTATGGCGCTGAGGAGGGTGGGTGGAAGGGGTGAGAATCCAGAAACAGTGTCTTAGCCCAGGGCCTCTAGGAAGCAGGCTCCGAGGCAGAGTCAAACATGACTAGTTATTAGGGAAGGAGGGGCAAGGCCAGGCAGTAAGGCTGAAGGAAGAGGGAAGGGACCAGGAGAAGTGCAAGATAACGTGAAAGAGCGTGTGACCATGCTGGGCCTGCGCACAGGAGCCCCACGGACACAGCGTGGGCACTGGGCCCTCTGGACCCCCTGGCAGGTTGTGAGAGCACTCGCCCTTAGCACTCCTCGGCTGTAGCAGAGAGAAAAGAGGGCACTCTTATTGCCCTGCTCCCTTCTGTTTCTTGCTTCTCATTGGCCCTGGTTCACCTCAGAAGGATCTAGAGCCCCTGTAATTCTGGGTGCTTTTTAGGATTGGGGACCTCATTTCCCCATCCCATGGAGTAGCTTCTTCCCAGCCTGACAGTGGAGGGCAGCCCAGTTTGTGTGACACCATGTGAGAAGGAGAAAGAAGAGCAGGCAGTCAGGGAATGAGACGGTTCATACATCGTGTTACCATTCAGATAAGGAGCTCTGCTCAGATATGACAGAACAGGACGGGACAGACGCCCAGAGTGAGTGAAGGAGGCTGGTTGTAGAGAAAGATTTCCAAGATCTTCCCTCACGAGTGGACAGGCCAAACCCAGCCTTTCAAGTAGTTACATCACAGCCGTAGATCGTAAAGAGCTTCGTTGGCTAGGTTGGGGCAAGGCATACTTGATGGCGTTGTGTTTCTTCAAACATGATTCATCCTTATATGTTTGTAAAACCATGGAGGGGACCAACTTCTGCATGTGTGGGGGAAATGTGGAAGCTCCTACTTTAAAAATGATTTAAAGTTTACAATGGTCAGAATAAAGGATTAGACTAAAGAATTCGATCACAAGTGTCAGGACTCTTCCTGCCAAATGACAAAACCCAGTTTTACTAGCAGGGGCCGGAGTGGGGTGAGCTGCCTCTGAGAACCCAGGGGAGAGCAGGGGCGCAGCGGGATTGAGAAGTAACTGGAACTGTGGACCAAGGCCTGCCAGGGTTCGAGCTCCCTTGCCTTTGGCCTTGTCTGTGTAAGGACTTCCGTTTTCTCTTTGACTGTAGCCTGACCCCATGCAGCAGGACCCAGCGGGTTCGTTCAGCAGCCTGGTTTGGAGCTCACTGCTTTGTCCCTGCAGAGGGATTGCTCTTCCACACCCATCCAGCTCTTCCTGGAGAGATTGCCCTCCGGCTTAGCACGCACCAGGTGCTCTCCACGGGCAGCCAACTCTGGGCAGGGCTGCAGACTTAGTATGATTTTTAAATGACAGGTCACGAGGTGCCATGTGGAGGAGGGGAAATGTGGGTCCAGGATGTGTATGTCTGCAGTGGGGAGCACAGTGGTTGCTGGGGAGAAAAGTGCATAGTATCCACTGCAACCACAAGCTCAGAATACTGCCATTTGCCAAAAATCATTCCTGCACCCTAATTCCCCAGCAAGAGCAAAGGGCTCCTGGTCCTCGGGTTCTGCCCTCTTTCCCTCCCCCCTGTTGCAGAATCGCATGCTTGTTGTGTTGGATGGAATCGTTTTTCCAGAAGCTCTCTCTCTGTTCAGGCTCTGAAAAATCTCACTACCAGCTCTACAGACAGCCCTGCCCGCAGCTGTATCCCAGCAGCTAAGACTCCCTGCAAACCCTGCTCTCCTTCCCTCGCAGCTAGGTGACTTAAATTTTAATCTGTTCGGTAGGTTGTTTTTGATGGGAATTTAAATTGAACTGGAGACTGTGAGCATGATGGGGCTGCTAGCTGCTGAGCTGGGACCTTCTGGAACCATTTCTCACGGCCTGAGACGGGGGTGGCGTGATGAGCTGTCATACGCAGTGCCAGGCCCCCGTGTCTCAGCAAATTTGTAGCTAATCTTCCTTGACCTTGGTCTTTTATGTCAGGGAGAGAAGGCTTCTAGTCTTGGATCAACAGGACACCTACTTCCATAAGGGAGGGGAGGGGTGTGCTGCCCTCCCTCGGTATCCCCACCTCCCACTTTTGGCCTTCCCACGGGAAGGGCAGGCAGGGCTATGCTTAATAAGAAACCTTAGCACCCGTTTCTTAAACACAAAAGATAGCAGTATTCCTTAAAGAGAGTCGCAAGGGGATCCTCGAACGTCTCTGTGGCAGGAGCTGAGCCTGCCATGTGGTGGCAAAGGTGCAGGCTTTGAAGTGATTCGTATTACTTTCTGTTCTTTCTTGATTGCATATATTTTTTATTGTTCTCTCTTATTGTTAAATGTATTAGCTATAGCAAAAATACCCACCACCAAGATTTGCAGATGTTCATATTTTTGCAGTATTTTTCTTTAACGGAGGAGTGATATATTACAAATACCATTAAAGTTCCATCTACCCCCCCCTCAACTCTCCCTCCCTCCTCAGTAATTACTATCCAATGTTGAGATCTGTCATCCCCATGCCTGGTTTTGTACTTGATTATAAATGTCCATATGTAAAAATATTGTCCATATACACTACATTGAATAGTATTGCTTCATATGGTTAAAAAATGGCATTTAGCCATACAAATACTTCTGCAATCAGTCCCAGTGCTGCTGCTTACTTGTAGGAACCATGGACGAGTTGTGCCACATTGAGCCACACACAGATGTGTTAAGATGCTGGTTGTATAAATCTTGACACAATCCAGGTGAGCGAGGATCAAGAACTAAAGAGGAGACAACTTTGATATTATGGAGGCAGAATCAGCAGTGCTTTGTGGCTGATTTGATGTGTGAAATGACGGGTGATTCTTGTACGGGTAGCTGACTGGGAGAGTAATGTCAGTCCGAGACCGGGAGCATGGTGGGGCAGCGAGGCCACCCTGGGATAGTGGGCTGTGATGGAGTCCCTTCTCCACCTGTGGGGCTGGAAGTGTCTGCAGCACACTCAGGTTCAGGAGGCAGCTGGGTTTGGGGACCTGAAGGTCTGAGCTAGAGATTCCTTTTTAGGTTCCTTTAGCCTCCAGTGAATGTGAACATTGCGGGGGGACGGTGGGGGCAGTTTGCTCAGTGTGGGTGGCTCCTACGTCACCTTTACCTGGAATCTGTAACATGATTCATGCTTGCCAGTTTCTACAGAACTCTGACAGGTGGCAACAGGAGATCTGGTGGGATCACCCAGTAGCCAATCAATTTCAAAGATTAGAGTTATGTTTGAAACATATTTTTCCTTATGATAACCTATATGACTTCCTTGATCATGAAATTACATGTTCTCCTGTTAATAAGCTCATAAACTTCATTACTCCTACATTGCTTCTTGTATTTGCCTGAACTTGTACCCTTGTTACACTTCAAGGAGCCCTGGGGTTGCTGGCCTACCTGGTATCCTAGCCTTCCTTTCCCTCTCTTCCCAGGTATTTTTTATTGTTCTCTCTTTCCTAGAATCCTAGTCTTGAGTCTGTCTGCAGCGAGTGTTTCTCCCCAGGACAGGAGCCGGGGGACCGACCATTCACGTGCTCCTTGTCACTCACTGCCGACCTGGTTCAGGGCCTTTTGCTTCACCTTCACTAGTTAGCAGCTGGTTTTCACGTGGAAATGTCTCCCTTTGCTTGAAGGAAAGATGCCTGCCCCTGCCCCTACCCCTACCCCGGTCCCTGACAAAAGCCCAGTAAAATGTCCTGGCAGGCCTCCTTCTGGATGATAGGAATCGACCCAGTAGTGTGAAGTGGGGAGGTTTGGGCAACTGCTGTCACTGTAAAGGTCCAGAAAGACCTGGGGAATTGAGGGCAGGGAGCCGCTGTGGATGGGACGGGACCCAGGAGCAGCTCTGCGCCCTGGTTTTCTCTCTTCTGTCTCTGCTTGCTTTCCTCTCTCCTCTCTCTCTTCATCTCCCATCTTCCTCCTTTCTCCTTTCCTCTTCCTCTTCTTCCTCCTCCCTCCCCCTCCTCCTCTGCCCAGCCCTCCCCTGCCTCTCTGTATCACTGTTGCTAGGTGATATCTAAGGCTCAGTCTCTTTCTTTCTCCCTCTTCCTTCCATTCTCTCAGCTCTTCCCCCCAAAACTGGCAGCTGGCCTCTAACTGTATCTGAACTTACCTCTGGCCTAGAGTTGCCCCGACTCCAACACTGAATGACCTTCTTGCTCGAAAGCCCAGGGCCATCTGGCGGTAATCTCTCTGTGAACAGGATTCAGCTCCTGAGAGAGGGCCGTTGGCTTAGCTCCTCTTCCTGAGCTGGACACACTGTCCCGGCTGCTGGCCAGCGAGGAATTGGTCCCCCACGGGCCAGCTGCAGCCTGGGCCGGTCAGCAGTGGCAGGGGTGAGGGATGGAGTCCCTGAGAAGGAGTTTGTGGGGGTACAACTAGCCCAAGAACTATGTCAGAGAACCCTTCAAATGAACTTATATTACACCAGGGTGGTGACCCTAAATTTGGCTCAAGCTCTGGATGGGAAGTCACTGTTTATAAACTGTTTGCCGTCACTTTTGCACTAATTCCAGGGTATACATCTCTGAAGTAATGAATTTACCAGCCACACCAAACGTGTGAAATTAAGCTTTCAGTCAGAGTGTTCGTTGTAGTCACACGTTAGGGTGTGGCGATGGGCTTGGCTGACTCCGAACAGTCAGCCTGGAGAACATGACCTGTGCTTTTCGGTCATGAAGTCTTTAATAGTGATTTGAAACATGTATCCCCAAAGTTGAGAGTCCTTTGTAATATTTGTCATCAGGATAATGAATGGCAGAGGGCAGACCCTGCACCCGGCTCCTGATGTCACAAGGAGCTCCCCATGTCGTTGGAATGAGGACCCAGCCTCCGGGGCGGCGGAGAAGCGCTCTGCGTGCTGATTCACACACCTATATTCCATGCCATCCTAAGTCACAAAACTGGCAGTGACTGCATTTGCCTGGAGTGTCTGAGGACAGGCTCAGACACAGAAACCTTGTCCCACTCTCATAAAACTGGAAAACATTACAGAGCGGAATCTTCCAAATTTAAAAAAAAAGCAGCCCACAAACCCAGCTTATGCAACTTGGTCCCACAGAAACGTGCGGAGGAGGGAAGTGTGCTTGTTTCCGCTTTGCAGGTGGTTTTGATTTGATTCTGACAATGTGCCTCAAAATTCAGTCCAGATAAGAGGTTTGGTTTTGCTGCTAATAAAAGTAAAACTACTCTCGGATGACTAGGGCTCATCAAGGTTTACATTCAGTCTGTTTTTCACTTTTGCCTACCTGGACAGTCTTCTCTCTCCAGCTGCCAAGTCAATCACCATGGATTCTGGAAAACTCTCACCTCATGATGAAAATTAGGTGGGATCCTGTTCTGACAACATGAGTTAATCATCACTAGAAATATTGGCAGGAGCTGGGGATTGTTTGTGCTCCTCAGGGGCAGCTTAGTGTCTCCGGATAAATAAATATTCAAGTCCAACCTTGCCTTCCCCAATCTCCTCGCCCATAGGCAGACCAGCCGGAAGCAAAGTGTTGGGTCCCCTGGTAATTTACCAAGCAAGGATAATACTCCCAAACATTTGGCCTTAGCTAGCATTGGTGTTCAATAATATGCCACTATATAATACGTTTCTTCTTGCAAAATTGTACAGGTTGTCATATGACCTTTTTTACCTTCAAAATCCAGTCAGATTACTTTTGAAAGAAATTTTAGGAGTTGGACTGCAATGTTTCTGTAGTGTTTGTGTTAGGAACTCCCATGTCTGTGTCCCCAGCTTTGACACAGGTGGCTATAAGGATGGAAAGACATGAGGAACGCCTTCTTTTTGTGTCTCCTCTACAGAATAAGAAAATCTACCTGGACATTATTCACACATACATGGAAGTGCATGCTACCGTTTATGGCTCCAGCACGAAGAATATTCCCAGTTATGTGAAAAACCACGGTATCCTCAGTGGGCGGGACCTGCAGTTTCTTCTCCGAGAAACCAAGGTGAGTTTTTGGTAGTTTGGTAAAAATACATCAGTGACGTTTTCAGGTTTGTTTCAGCTCATGTTGAAAATGGGGTCAGAATCTCTCTCATGCTTTCTTTTCAAAGCTACAGTAGTTCTTTAGGTTATTTTTGGGCAGTGAAAAGTCAGTGAATTGTGGAAGGAGGTTGCCATAGTGTAAAACTTACTCACTGAGGACCTGCTCTGGACCAGGTATCCCATGAGGGGGCCAGAGTCGGGGGCCAGAGTTTCAGTTGGGGCAGTGGCTTTCACAGCAAGCCTGGGTGCTTAACTGCCCCACCTCCCCATCATCACTGTTCACGGAATTGGTCCCTCAGCCAACTTTTCCTCTCATGTCCTTGCTTGGGCTGCACACTGAAGGAGTTAGACAAGGGAAAAACCCCTTCAGGCTCAAGGAGTGGGGAAGGCATCCTGAGAGATACAAGAGATGAGAAACAGAGGGGTGTGGATGCTCCTGGCCTGGGGACAGACAGCAGTGAGAGCCAGGTGCTGGAGGTGGAGATAATACATTCAGGAGAGAGCCGGAATCCAAGCCGGCTAGTCTAACTGGTGTTGGGAAGTAGTAGAAGATGAGATCTGATAAGGGGCCAAGGGGCTGGCTGGTTGTCAGGGACAGAGACAGCTTTGAGACCACATGGTGCAGGGAGCCAAGGAGCCCTGGATGGATGATGAATATGTTGTTTTGACAACGCGGGGAAGCCTGCCCAGTGTCCGTAGCTCTGCCATGAGGTACCAAATGAAATCAGGGGACTTATGAATAGACCAGAGTTTGGTTTCGAAGGGTTGGTAGTGCATTAGGTACGCTCTCATGTTTATTGTTAAGCTTTCTTTTATGAATATTACAGATATTGACTGAGCAGTTCTGTGGGCCAGGCACTGTGCAAGGGATGCAGGGTGAGGGGAACAAGCAGACCCTTGCTCGGTGTTTCCTAAAAGACGAGCAGCTCATTCTCATAGTGAATGTTTCGGCTCTGGCCCCTGACGGAATGTATTTTCATCCTCAAGGTGGGGGAGGGAGGCTGAGTGCATGAACTTCGGTGGCCTAATAGGGTTTTATACTCATTGTGGGATACTTTGATTTGGGAAAGTACTAGTATATTCACATGTGCTATCCTGTTTAATCCTCACAACAGCCCCCAGAGGTAGGCAGGGCAGGTAGTATTGTTAACTTTTTTCTCAACACGAGGAAGCAGACTAGAGAGCTGGGCTTGCCCACAGTCCCTGAGGTCGTCTGGAAGGTGGCTGTAAAGGGTGACTTTTTATTGTAAATTAAAGCTCTGCTGGCCCTTGACACACATCCTCACGAATAAGCACTTAACATTTAATGGATACTCTCCAGCCAAGAACTGCCTCAGTTTCTCCATATGTAAATGCATCTGACCATTTCTACCTCCAAGCCATTGTGGGATGCCATGACTAAACGAGCTTGGTAAGTTATATATGTCCTTGGCTGAAGGTGTGGTTGTCTTAATGGGGACTTTCTTTCCTTACAAGGTCACCTGTAGTCCGCAGCCTGGCAGCCGGGAAGGCACTGTGTCCCCAGCTCGCACTGTGTGCTTCCTGTTCACCTTCTGTCCCGGGCGGTGTCTTAGACTCATTAGAATACGTGGGTCCTTTGGTGGCAATGCTGTTTTGCCATTTGCCTCATTTTACCTTGCCCCACGTAGATTGTGGGAAAAGCTCAGGCTCCTTTCAAATTACCTTTGGCAGCACGGGTTTTTAGCAGTGTGATGTTGCTGTCTCATAACACTTCTATTAGCCCAGCCTCGTGAATGTCTTACTCTGCCTTGTAAATTTCAAAGGAGCTCTTATTACTTACCATCCATTTACCTGTTCAGAAATGAGAAATAGGCTGGGGCTGAGGCGCCCTCTGTCCAAGGAAAGAAAGGGCTGAGGCCTGGAAGTCCCAGGCCACCAGAGATTGCCTACCAACCAAGGGTTGCGGCTTCAATGTTGAGTGTGAGGGGTGTATATTTATCCTTGAAAAATTGTTCCTTCAGAGGATGTCACTGGTCCCATTTTGTACTGCCTGTTCAGCTATCTAGAATATATTAACGTATTTCAAGTCGAATTATGGCTAAAACAGTTGGCAAATATGATGGAAATGAGGCAGTGTACTGCCAAGACCCCCGCCCCCACCCCTTACTCCAGAACATAGCAGCAGGCACTAAAATGAATGAATCTTGAGCTTTGAAATAATGACACTGAAGATCAGTCAGGCTTTGCATATATAACACTCTCTGCCTCTTACTCCTTTCTGTGTGTCTCTGAGCAATTTAAAGGCAATTTATTACAGCCCACATGGAAGCGAGACTGGAGATGCAGAGGAGCAAATGCATGCGGGATGAGTGGCTTTTAGGCTCCTTTACGGGAGAGGGGAGCGAGCCTGGCGCTCCTCGAGGTTTAGAGACAGACCGAAATGATTGATGCTTAATCAGCTTCTAACTCATTCTTTTTCTTTATGAGCCATCTTTGAATCTGCACCAAGCCCGGGAAACCGTCTGCTCAGCAAAATTTGGTCCTGGCCTGCCATTAGGGCCAGGTGTCATTAGCAGGCGCCAGCTGTGGGGCGCCCACAAAGACAGGAGGAATTCAGTGGCACCGACATCAGGCTGAGAGAGCTGGGAAGTCCTGGACTTCTAATAGGCGTATACATTTGGATGGAGTCATTGTTTATCAGAGGAGCAGACAAGTCATGGAATCCTGCAGCCCCAGGAGTGCAGGTTAAGCCAGAAAATCCACACATTTTCACTTTGGTTTAAGTCCCCATCTCTTTCCATGTGATTTCTTCCTTTCCTTCCTAATTTTAACCTCTTCATGCCCACTCCCCCTGGTCTCCCCAGGGGGAGGCTTGTACAATGGAAGCTCCTTGTACAGTGGGTGTTTCTCGTCCTACACTGGATGGAAGAGCATTTAGAGGGAGCCAGAACACCTATCTCCCTTTTTTTTGTTGTTGTATTTTATTTTTATTGACATTATTACAGATGTCTCCCACCCCCAGCCCCCCTTTGCCCCCCTCCACCCAGAGCCCTCCCTTCCCGCCCTCTGACCCTAACCACACGGTTGTCTGTGTCTATGGGTTATGCATATATGTTCTTTGGCTAATCCCTTCACCTTCTTTTATCCTATCCGCCCCACTCTCTCCCCTCTGACTTCTGTCAGTTTGTTCCATGTATACGTTCCTCTGTTTCTATTTTGTTTGTCAGTTTATTTTGTTCATTAGAGTCCACATGTAAGTGAGATCATATGGTATCTATCATTCTCTGCCTGGCTTATTTCACTTAGCATAATGTTCTCCAGGTCCATCCAAGCTCACATACCTCCATTTCTACAGCAAAAGTTTGAGAACAAATTCTGGCTTTGGGAAACCAGGCAGAAGCCACTGCTACTCACACTGTTGCTGCACCTCCCCTCTCTCCAAACCTCTGCTCATTCCCCTCTAACCCCGGTGGGTCACAGTTTCCGTGTCCTCACCATGTCAGCTGACAGCTTACCCGGGGGGCTCACCTAGAAGCTTGGGCAGGGTTGGAAGATACTGTCCCTATCCCATCGCATCCTCCTGTCTGACACTCCCCCTGGTCCCCAATCAACCATGGCTCTTCCCTCGAGCTTGGAGTCCTCTGAGCTGGGTATCATTGGAACTCATCTTAATGTGCCTTTCTCAGAAACCCAGGGCTGAGACAGCCACCGCTGAGGAACCCAACCCTGTGGCTCTTGTGGCAGAGGGCTTTGCTTGTTCTGTTTGCAGGTAGTTCTCATGCCTAGAATAGTGCCTGGCTTGTAGAAGGCCTTCAGATCATTAAGAATGAAGGAAGAAGTCAAGATGAAATCTACTTGCCATCCTGGATCTTATGGTCATGCCCTCTAGGAGTGACTTCTTGCTTTTCTCATGAATCACTTACCTGGGTCTCCAGGATGTCCCCAGCAAGGGGCACTTTCCTTCTGATTCCCTGACCTGCCCCTTCATGGCCCTGTGAGAGAGCCCATGAGCTTACTTACCAACGGAGCAGTCCACCCTCCAGTTCTATTTCAGATACGGACACACTCACCCTCAAGCAAGCAGTTTTCATCCTGGTGACCAGCACCTAAGTTATTCTTGTTCCAACTAGATGGAAAAAAGTTGCACACATATATTCCTCTCTCTCCCCCCTCCCACATATGTGTGTAGAATGAAGAGTGTGTAGAGATATGATTCAGTGACCTCTCCGACTTCCAGAACAAAAGCATATCCCCAAATCCAAATACACACGAGACATCCAGCATCTCCTCGCAGACACACTTGAGTGCTGGAAAAAGCTAACCTATTAGTATGTATTCCTTTGCTCATTTATCTGCCAAATGAGTATTAAGAATTGGATATGTGCCAGGAATTACTTTAGGCAATTTTGATACAGAGATGACTAAGGCAGTTTTGCCCACAACAAATATAAAGGTGTCGGGGAAGAGACAAACAGGTAACTATAGTAAAAGGTGAAAAAGTACACAGGTAGGAGTAGAAATAATACAAAATAATGACATCACAATGCACCCTCCTGTGGTGCTGTGAGCAGGGTCAGCCATTCAGTTTTGTAAAGTGTTGTCCTGTGACTGGTGAAGCTGATGAAACACGGGGTGAGGCTGCTATGGAGGACAGAGTCCATCTCAGTCACTTTTCACACACTTAGCATATTAATTTCACCACTCTGCCCACGACCGCAGGGTTTTACTACAATAACAGCCATTTTCTCTAACCCTTACCTTTGCTAAGCTCTTCTGGGAGTCATCTCTTTGTCTTAAGAGTCCTCTGATCTGGGTACCACTGGAACCCATCCTCATGTGCTGGCGACAAGGCTGTTGAGCGCCTCGCTGTGGGGAGCTGAGGGGTCAGCCTGGTGTGGAATTCGGGTGAGGCGGGCTGGTCAGGGGCTGTTCCTCCGAGGAGTGACAGCTGAGCTGCCTTTTGTTGGGAAACCTTTCATACTGGCAAGGTGGAGATGGTCAGCATCTCAGTTTTAAATTAATCCAGATACCCTCTTACTCCACCTTCTCCATCTACAATGCACACTGATCCCATTTGGTTCTGGACTGGACCTTCCAGATGACTGAAGCGTAGGGAGTTTGAGTTCTGATGTTTGTGTTTCACTTTGTTTCTGAAAGGCCACTTAGGTAACTGGGCAGACTTTGGGAGTTGAGTCAGTAAGCTGGTCTCCAGGAAGTAGTCTTGGGTTTAGCAGCAACTTTGGGCCCTAAAACATGCTTGTCTTTGTCTCCTGGCCCCTCTAGCTCTGTGCAAGAAAAATTTCAGGTAGTGTCAGTCAGGGACTTGGGGAAGCCATGAGAGGGTGTAGCCAAACCCATATGGGTGAGAATTTGGCTGCTATTGTCTCTCCTGGCATTTGGGTGCCAAAGGGAAGACAGATGGCCAGAGAAGAGACCCTGCAGGCTACTTGAAATTGTCTCGATACCTAGCCATTGTATGAATTTCCCACAGTTACAGAACCTGGGATATGATGGAGTTAAGACGTGAACCCTGGTCTCCCGGGTCCCAGAGCCTGTGCTGCTAACCACCGCGTTGTCCTGATCGCTTTGTGCCAGTAATTAATTTAATGGGTAAGCTGAGGATCATTCACTGCTCAGACTTCCTCCTGAGCCACCTACCAACTTGCCTAATTAAAACTAGTCAGAAAAGTGTATGTCATGGTATGTTTCTTATTTTGTATTACCTTGGATATTCCTCATCAAAAGTGACTAGAAACTGACCAAACCCATGGGGTCTTTCTGGGAAACTACCTTGGTCCACGATTAAGGGATTCTTTGTGAAGGACTCCCCTGAGGAGGTGGAAACAGTTCCGTGTCTCCTTTCACACAGAGCGAGCATCTGAGTGGCTTCCCTCGAACTGTGGATGCACAGGAGTGCCCTAGTCCTGTGCCATGAATAAGACATATGGCGCGTCATCTGTTCCCTCTTGCTTAATATTAGTTGGGAAATTTAACTTTAGAGCATGTAATCCCTCGGTTTGGAAATGCTCATTGATGGAGCCAGAGTTGCAGCCCTGGAGCTCTTCTGTCATCTGGAATATCCTCGTTAGATTCTGGGCTTCTGTCGGCCAGATGAAGGGTACATAAAATACCCAGTTTCCTCCTGAACAGTGAAGCCTCTGCACTTGAGTGCATTCTTGTAGTGTATCTCTTGCCCCCGTGCTGAGGAAATCTGAAAGTGGGCAGAATGCCAGGGAAAGAGGGGGTCCAGGTGAAGGTAATTCAGCGTGGTTAAGGTACCAGTGTATGTGTGACAAAGTCGTACACACTCAGGAGTTTACAGAACACCCTTGTGATGATGAACTCTCTCTGCCCTACCCTGTCGTCATTCAGACCTGAAGCATGCTATTTGACCTTAATACATCTGTCCATCATAATGTCACAGGAAGTGAGTGCACAGGAAACAAGAAAAATTTTCCTTATTGACAGAACAAAAAATAGTTCTGCATTTCCAAATAATGTGTTTCCTGCATTTCTAACTATTGCAATGAGAAAACATTGCCAAGAAACTGTGTGGGTTTTGCTTAAGCTTCATCCTAAAATGGTGCAGCTTTGGAGCGTTAGTCTGGAGTGTTTGCTTCGTGTGCACTGAGGTATTCCAGTGCCAGCAGGGCTGAAGGGATGGTGCAAATTGTTATTCAGATATAATTAAACCTGGGTCACATTCAAGCCCATTAAGCAAGAGCCTCAAATCCTTTTAATTAATGGGTTCAGATTGGTTGGTCTGAAGGAGCTAATTAAATTTTTCCAGGATTTTCTCTTTAGATAGACAAGTATTATGCTTCCCACATTTCCTCCTAAGTTGTTTGCAGTTTGGAGTTGATGATGGGGCCGGCCCTCTATGGCAGGACTGATTCTCAGGGTCAGGAAACGCCGAGTTCCAGGGCTCAGATTAAACCCACCTGCATGGAACCTTCATCTTCCAGCACCTTTCTTCTCCAAGGCATCTGGAAGCTCTCTGCCAGATAGAGGTCATCTTTCCCCTGGACACCTGGTATCTCCTCCCCCAAATCAGATGGGGAGGGCAGGCCACAGAAATCAAAGCCTCAAGCATGGTAACCCTGGGTTCTTCATATTTAACAGAGTTGAGGTGTCTTAGGCCTAAAACTTCCCCATTTTCTTCCATTTCTCCTGCTGCTATTAGGCATGCCCCTCCCCGAGGCACATGCTCTGGCCACACCCTGTACACAGAAATCCTCTCCAATAAATCTCACTCCGCTAGCGACAGAATAAGATCCAGAAAAGGGGCTTCCAGTGGCGTGGAGGAGCACCTGATATCCTGCAGCTCGCAGGCTCCTGCGTCCATGTTCCCCCGAACCCCAGGTTCTGCCTGAGAGATATGACCCAGCCAGCAGGGGAGCTCCACTGGCTTCTCAAAACCTCCTTTCTCTCCAACACTCCCACCCCAGTGCCTTCCTGGGTGTTTCTGACAGTATAGCCAGTCCTTCAAGGTTTGTAGGAAATGAGAGGTTACTCCTCCAAACAACGAAATGATTAAGTGCCCTGTTCTGTGCAAAAGAACATAATAGTTATAGGATGGGGGATCTTTCCTGAGAAGTAGAGATTTTAGTTTCTTGCCACAGAAAAATCCCTGTGGGGCTACATGACTCTCCAGTATGGGGAGCGTGGGCCATGCTCAGTGTTCAGCCCTGGAGTCGCGTGCCCACCACATACATTCTGTGTCTTCCAGCATTGCCCAGGGGCCTGAACTCAGGGCTCTCTAGGCAGAACCGTTCTAAATAACTGTTCAATTAAAGCAGCTGCCATGGAAGGATGGCTGGGAAAGGAGAATCCAGCCTCCTGCCCTGTCAGCTCTGCAGCATCCTCCCTTCCCTCTCCGTCCTGGCTTCCCTCTCCGTCCTGGCGGCATAGGTGTCCTCAGTGTGATGGCAGAAGGAGACGATGCCCTGGGGCCCCATTGTCTTTTGTCCCTTGCTGTGCCTCTGGAGACAGTGACTGCAGAACTGGCTCCTGGTGTGGGTAGGGAGAGCACACAGGTCACCAAGCCCAGACTTAGACCTGCCTGGCAGTCACTGCAGCTCTGCGGCCCTGGGAAATATCCCATTGCAGTGAAGCGCTGGGAGGCGTTTCTGTGAGATGTTTCATTTCTGCATCCAGGAGTCAGTGCCCCAGACCTGCAAGTCCCTTTTGTCACCCTGCTCTCAGCTGAGGTTGCTGCGCGGACACAGAAGGTGTGTTTTTGCTGCCATCTATGGTCTGCTGCGGGAAGCACGCAATTTGCTTGCTGGATATGGAAGCCGCCTTGCCCAGTTAGCAGCTTGGCACCCTCTCCACATGAAAAAATAAAAACCAAGATGTTGGTGTCACGACGTGAAAACCCCATTATGAAAACCTGTGTTTGCTGACTTGCCATCATTTTAAAGCAGCTCCATGTGAACTGTAATCAAACTACCAAGTGACCTTGCTGTCCCCCTGCCCAGTCGCCCTGAAAGGGCCTCTTGTTCCTTTAGCTCAGTGAAGAAACCTTCTGTTTAGTTAAGCAAGTGTTTTTCCAATCATGCCTCCTGGTGAGTTACAGAACGATTATTGTTGGGTCTTGTTTTTGTTTGTTTGTTTTTATTTTAATGCCTCCATTTTCCTACCCCCTCAACTGCCTGTCCCAACGCTTCTTTACTTTTTTAGCAAAGGAAAATATGAGGACCCACACAGCTCAGGAGCCCGGAAGGTGCCTGGTACTGCTGTCAACTGACCTCCCTTCGCCCCGTCTCCCAAGGCCTGGGAGTCTTCCAGACTTTGTGGGGCCCCCTCACAAGACTAGAGCACAGAATAAGCCCCCTGGGGCAGGGACGCCAGTTCTGATTGCTGTTTACATGTGGTGCGCTTTTGTGTCTTACAGTTGTTTGTGGGCCTTGGGTTCCCCTATGAGGGCCCAGCTCCCCTGGAGGCCATCGCAAATGGATGTGCTTTTCTGAATCCCAAGTTCAACCCACCCAAAAGCAGCAAAAACACAGACTTTTTCATTGGCAAGCCAACTTTGAGAGAGGTAAGCATCTCTTAAAATCCTTCTGCTGTTAATAACATGGTAATAGCTATGTGTTGAGAACTAATAGCCCAAGTAAGCTCATAGCCTTGGATGGTAGGTGCTACCAACTTCATTGAACATAGTTGGGTGGAAGGAGGGAGTTGAGGGGCTCAGAGATGAAGCACATGATGGCATCCCATAGCTAGGTGGTGGCACAGCCAGGATTTGAATCCATTTCTGCCCCTCCACAAAGTGGGATTTTTTTTCATTCCTCCCCAACTCTATCTTAATGCAGACACCTCCAGCTGAATGAGCTGAACTCTGATTTTCTGAGTGGTTTATTATGAAACTAGGGGCCCGGTGCATGAAGATTCATGCACAGGAGGTGGGTCCCTCAGCCCGACCTGCACCCTCTCCAATCTGGGAGCCCTCTTCAATCTGGGAGTTTCTGTCTGTCTTTGCAATCATATGAGAGAATAGTCTGAGACCCCAACCCAGTTGGGTTTGTTGCTCACAGAATAATAGAGGCATTTTTTTTTCTTTGCTTCATTGGTGGAGATTTCCTGGAAGTTTTAGGATATCTTCCCTTTAATTTTTCCTAGACACTCTGATTTTACTTATGTCTCTCACCTTTGCTTTCCCTCCATTTCCCACTGCAACAGTAACTTGCTACAGACTCACTTTGCTCTAGTGTCTAGGAGATCTGTCTGCCACCAGAACTATGAGTCCCAGAATTCCTGGTGCTCCTCGCACTCTGGGTTTTCCCTTCCTGCTCTGTCTCTGTCCCACGGCCTCCCGCTCTGCCAATTCCTCCAAACCGCCAGCTCTCCCTCTCTGCTCTCTGTCTGGTGGCTTGGGAAGTGAAGTTCCCCAAGCCGCTCCACTCTCCACTGGCTCTACTACTCTGCTCTCCGCCCAGCACCTGTGTGTGCAAATTAACCTGCCACGGCAGCGGCGGCGGCGGCGGACCGGCCCGGGCGTGCGGCTGAGTCTTTGACAGCCCCACGCCCTGGCCGGTCCGCCCGCGCGGGCGGCGGCGGCGGCGGCCGGTCCCCCTTGGGCGGCGGCGGCGGCGGGGGGACCGGCCGGTGCGTGGGGCTTGATCATTTGCGTAGGAGCGCGAGTGCCTCCCAGCCGGACTGTGGGACTCTGGAGGGGCTGGACTGGGGTACTCTGGCGGGGTTGGACTGGGGGACTCTGGCGGGGCCGAGAACACTGGGCGCCGCCATTTTGTGGCTATGGGCACCGCCATTTTTGTAGCGGAGTGACGTCTAATTTGCATACTACCCTTTTATTAGATAGGATAAGGAAGTCAGCTGGTTAGCAGGTATTTTTGACGGACCTACTCTCCATAGTGAGCTGTGAGGAATAAAAAGTGGGCTGCAGATCCTTGAAGAACCATCAACCTTGAGAAACAGGATGCATCTGGGTGACCAAAGTGATGTATCTGGTGTGTTAGCCCACCGTCAGCAGGCGCCACCCTGAGAAGCAGTCCAGCCATTGCCCAAGCTGTTTGCAGAAGCTTTATTCATGGGTGGGGAACGACTGATCTGCGGGCCAGATAAGCCCTGCAAAATCATTTGGTCTGACACTACCAAGGCATCAGGGGTGAGTTTATTAAATGTTTGACCAAATATAGCAGGCTAATTTTTAAGTTGATAGTTTTGTATGGCCTGAGAATGTTATAAAAATCCAAATGACCCTTGGCAGAGAAAAGGTTCCCCACCCTTACTTTCAGAGATCCTCTTGAAAATCCACAGTGGGTGATGAATCACCATTGGAGGCAGTCAGATTTTATTTGGGGCAATAAACAGAAGTTTTGTAGAGTACGTGAGTGACTAAGCTGGGTGTTGATGCAACTGGTTCTAAACAGGTGCGTGCAAGAAACCATGGGATTGATTTTCTATTATTCGGATGTAATCCGTAAGTGGCCGTGTGGGTTGCTGGCGAGGAGGAAGCCTGAGTATTGGCGTCACTGCTGTGTCCTTGTCCTTTAGGGCCTTCTCCTAGGACAGTGGTCGGCAAACTCATTAGTCAACAGAGCCAAATACCAACAGTACGATTGCAATTTCTTTTGAGAGCCCAGTTTTTTAAACTTAAACTTCTTCTAACACCACTTCTTCAAAATAGACTCGCCCGGGCCGTGGTATTTTGTGGAAGAGCCACACTCAAGGGGCCGGCCAAAGAGCGCATGTGGCTCGAGAGCCGCAGTTTGCCGACCACGGTCCTAGGATAATCTGCTGGGCAGCGCTCCCCTGACATAGCAGCATATCACAGCACTGCTAAAGCATTCAGTGTGCAATGCTGCCACTTCTGAACATTTCTGGGTCGATTCTCCCGACCCCCAATACTACTTAAAATGCATTTTTCATGATTATTCTGTAGTGATCAGCGATCTTACCAATTCACAGAGTTGATTATTTTGAGAATTCTTTCCTCTGACCCTCAAAATCATTGCTGAAATGCCAAAGGAGATGAAGGATGAGCAACAAGATCTGTAGATTATCCTCAAAAAGATGAACCTGTGGCCCGGATAACCTGGGACAAGGCCTCACTGTGTGTGTGTGTGTGTGTGTGTGTGTGTGTGTGCGTGCTTGCTTGCTTTTTCCTTCTGCTAGTTCAATACATTTGAGTCCTTCGTTCTGGCGAGTGGTTTCTTTTTGGGAGGTCATTCCTCAGCAACACTCACGCACACCTGTGTGCCAGGTTCTGTGGGAATGCAGTCTTTGGAAAGGGTTGAAAAGATGCTCCCAACAGTGAGAACATCTGGATTTAGGAGCCTCTGCTTTGGCATGTGACTGACTTCTTTAAAACTTTGGCATTTGGGGTAGAAAATAAGAGCTAATAAATGATCCCTATGTTTTAATTTAGAGGAAGGAAATCTTAGAAGTTCTATTTCTGCCCATGTGTATAATTATTAAGTTTTAAAAATAATTTTGTGATAAAATATACATAATGTAAAACTGACCATTTTAAGATTTTTAAGTGTACAATTCCCTGGCATTAAGTACATTCACAGTATTGTCCAACCATCACTACTCATTATTTCCAGAACTTACCGTCCCAAATAGGACCTCTGTGCCAATTAAGCAGTAACTTCTTATTCTCCCCTCTGCACAGCTTCAGGTAAACTCTATTCCCTCTGTCTCTATAAACTTACATATTCTAGATACCGAATGTAAGTAGAAATATACAGTATTTGTCCTTTTGTGACTGGTACATGTCACTTAGCATAATGTTTTCAACGTTTATTCATGTTGAAACATGTGTCAGCATCACTTTTTTGTTGTTGTTCTTAATCCTTACCTGAGGATTTTTTCCATTGATTTTTTTAAATTTTTTTTAATAAATCTTTATTGTTCAGATTATTACAATTGTTTCTCCTTTTTTCCTCCCATATCTCCCCATCACCCGGTTCCCACCCGCCCTCTGCCCTTACCTCCCCCCCGTTGGTCCTTATCCATAGGTGTATGATTTTTGTCCAGTCTCTTCCCATACCCCCCACACAGACACCCCTTTCCCCATGAGAATTATCACTCCACTCCCATTCTATGCCTCTGATTCTATTATGTTCACCAGTTTATTCTGTTCCTCAGATTTTTAATTCACTTGATTTTTAGGATCACTTGTTGATAGATATGTATTTGTTGTTCATAATTTTTATCTTTACTTTTTTCTTTTTTCCTCTTTTTAAAGAATACCTTTCAGCATTTCATATAATACTGGTTTGGTGGTGATGAACTCCTTTAGCTTTTTCTTATCTGTGAAGCTCTTTATCAGCCCTTCAATTCTGAATGATAACTTTGCTGGGTAGAGTAGTCTTGGTTGTAGGTTCTTGCTATTCATCACTTGGAATATTTCTTGCCATTCCCGTCTGGCCTGCATAGTTTCTGTTGAGAAATCAGCTGACAGTCGTATGGGTGCTCCCTTGTAGGTAACTAACTGTTTTTCTCTTGCTGCTTGTAAGATTCTCTCTTTGTCTTTTGCCCTTGGCATTTTAATTATGATGTGTCTTAGTGTGGTCCTCTTTGGATTTCTCTTGTTTGGGGTTCTGTGCACCTCCTGAACTTGTAAGTCTATTTCTTTCACCAGGTGGGGGAAATTTTCTGTCATTATTTCTTCAAATAGGTTTTCAGTATCTTGCTCTCTCTCTTCTGGCACCCCAAAAATTCGGATATTGGTGTGCTTAAAGCCATCCCGGAGGCTCCTTACGCTATCCTCACACTTTTGGATTCTTCTTTCTTTCCGCCTCTCTGGTTGGGTGTTTTTTTCTTCCTCATATTCCAGATCTTTGGTTTGACTCTTCGGGTGCGGTGGTCTACTCTGTATATTCTTTATTTCAGACAGTGTATGCATAATTTCTGACTAGTCCTTTTCCATTTTTTTGGTATTCTCATTTAGGTCCTTGAAGGTCTCTTCAAGTTTCTCAGCGGTTTTTAGAAGATTCTTGAGTAACCTTATAAATATGGTTCTGAACACTGTGTCATCCATTAGTTTGCTTTCATCTATCTCTCCTACTTGTGACCTACTTGGATGTCTCCACATTTTGGCTGCCTCCCTGTGTTGATGGAGTGGCTTTGTGTGGTCGGTGACCTATAGGGGCCGGTAGCTCAGCTTCTCCAATCACCCTAGGTGGTCGCTCTTGGTACTCCCCTTTGTGGGCTGAGTGGAAAGTCTTGGTGTAGTTAAAAGCCCTGATTGCTATTGGTACACTGGGAGGAATTGACCTCCGGTCCAATTGGTTGTGAGGGCCTGCTGTGTCTATAATGGAAGGATTGCTGTGCTGGAGACACAGTAGGGCTTTGGTGCTCACTGAGTCTGCCTCTTGAATGTGTCCCTTATGAGAGTGTTTGAAATCTGGTGTCGTCCACACCGACAGAAAAGTCACTCTCACTCTCCGACCGCTGGCTGAGAGTCCCGTAGGCGTCTGGGTCCCCCGTGTGTCCCCAGAAACTGGAGTTCAGAGTGGTTGGGATTGTTGGTATCACTGGCAGGAGTTCATCTCCAAGCCAGTTGGCTGTGAGGATCAGCAGTGTCTCTGCTGGGAGAGCTTCTGTGCTCAGCTTGGATGGGGAGGAGTCTCAGGGTGGCGCAGACAAGCTTTGGTTTCCCGTCTGCTCTGCCCTAAGAGGGGCAGTTTCTCCGTGCCCGAATTAATGGCTGCGCGCCTCTGAGAGAAGGCAACTTTCGAGCCTCGCCCGCTGCCAAACAGACCAGTTTCTCCCCGACCGCAGCTGGATTTCAGTGCAGTCGGGAGGTTTTGTTTTTCTCCCAAACGAGAAAGCTAGCCACGCAGCGTCTGCTGCCCTCCCTCTCTGCGCGCTGCGAGCAAGCCTGCCGTGTATTCAGCCGCCCGCCCTTTCCGCGCTCACGGATCTCCGCACCTCCACAGCTCCTGAGGCTCAGCGTCCCCCTCTCTTTTTTTCTCTAGTTGTAGGTTTTCCACTCTGCCAGCTTTCCGGTGGTTCTGGACGGTGTGCGCTCTGTTTTCCAGTTGTAGTTTCAAAATTGTTGTGGTAGGGAACAATTAGGTGTTTACCTTATGCCGCCATCTTGGTTTCTTTTTTCCATTGATTTTTAGAGAGAGTGGAAAGGAAGGGGAGAAACAGAGAGAAACATTGATTGGTTGCCTCCTGCACTCGCTGCAGTTGGGGCCGAGGTTCAAGCCTACAACCGAGGTACTTGCCCTTGACCAGAATTGAACCCACTATCCTTCAGTTCATGGGCTGACATTCTCACCACTGAGCCACATCGGCTAGGGTGGAATCATTTCCTTTTAAGACTGAATAATATTCTATTGTAAGGAAATACCACACTTTATTTTCCCATTCTTGGGTTTTTTACTTTTTGTCTGTTGTGAACAACACTGGTATACAAGTATTTGCTGGAGTCCTTGTTTTTACTTCTTTGGGGTGTATACCTATAAGTAGAATTGTTGGAATTTACTTTTTTCTTATTTTGAAATAATTTTAGTTTTAATGAAAAGTTACAAAAATTGCAAAGTTTGGGTTATATCCTTCATTTAGTTTCCTTTAATGGTAACACATTACAAAACCATTGTACAATTATCGAAACTAAGAAATTAACCTTGGGACCATAGTATTATCTAAACCACAAACTTTATATGGATTTTCCAGTAATATCCTTTCTATGTTCCAGTATCTAATCCAGGATCTCACATTGCATTTTTTAACTGTCATATCTCCTTAGCTCCTCCAATCTGTGACAGTGCTTCAGTCTTTCATTGCCATCTAGACCTTGACATTTTGGAGGAATATAAGTCAGGTTTTTGTAACTGTCCCTCAATTTGGATTTCGCTGATGTATTCTCATGATTAGTGTGGTATTATTGCAAATATGTGTAACCTATTTGCAATAATACCACAGAAGTGATTGTGCCCTTTCCTGTGTATCAGATAAGGGGTGCATCTTATCACAGTGATGTTAACCTTTATCACTTGGTTAAGGTAGTAACTATATCAAGTAGTAGTAACTACAAAGCTGCTGTTTGTCTTTAAATTGGAAAAATACTCTGAGAATGAGCAAATATCCTGGTTCTCCTACTTATCCTCTATAATAAAAGGCTAATATGCAAATCAACTGAACAGCAGAACGATTAGTCGCTATGATGTACACTGACCACCAGGGGGCAGATGCTCAACACAGGAGCTGCCCCCTGGTGGTCTGTGTGCTCCTACAGGGGAAGCACCATGGCGGTGGCGGGAACCTCTCCCTCCTCCGTGGCAGCGCTAAGGATGTCCAACTGACGGCTTAGGCCTATCCCCTGCGGGCCCAAGCCGTCAGTCAGACATCCCCCAGGGGCTCCCAGACTGCGAGAGGGTGCAGGCTGGGCTGAGGGACCTCTTCCCCCCCACCCCACCCCGAATGCAAAAATTTTGTGCATTGGGCCTTTAGTTTATTTAAATTTATCTAAATTTTTTATGCTCCTCACCCTAGGACAGTGATGGGCAACCTTTTGAGCTTGGTGTGTCAAACTTTGCCAAAAAACTGAGCATAACTCGGGTAGTGTGTCACTTTGAGGAAAAAACTAACTCCAAGACTCTAGTCGCAAATGTTTCATCCTCAGGAGCAGCAAATGTTTCATCCTCGGCATGTGGCCGCGTGTCATCAGAAATGGCTACACGTGTCAGTGCTGACACGCGTGTCATAGGTTCGCCATCACTGCCCTAGGATATGGTTTTTATTGATTTTAAAGAAAGGAAGGGGGAGAGAGAGAGAAACATTGATGTGAGAAACATTGAGAGGTTGCCTCCCATATATATACCCTAACCAGAGATTAAACCCGGTATGTGCTCTCACCGGGAACCAGACCCCAAACCTTTTGATGTACTGGACGATGCTCTCACCAACTGAGCCACCCAGCCAGGGCTTGCCCATTTATTTTTACCATGTATCAACTGTAGCAACTATTCTGCCTGTAGCAACTATTACTGTACTGCTCTAATGGTGATTTTCTTTTCCCTCATCATGATTTTTTTTTAATGTGTCAAAAGCAAAGAAACCCATTTCTTTTCTTATTGCAGTTTTTATAGAAAAGCCTTTGAGAAATGATTGACCTTAGACTGTGTTGACAACTGGCACCTTTTTGTTAGTGATAATTCTAAAGATTTTGATGCCACTTTGTTACAAGTGACTACTTTTTCCTGAAAAAACAAACAAGCAAACAAAAACAAATGTAGGACAATTAAATACAGTCTAACTATTTTCCCAGTGAATTATGTAATATTCCAGAGACCAGATTAGCAGTATGAAGTTAATGAGAAAAGTATGTTCGTTATTTTCTGTCAGGTGTCACCATTTAGTAATTTGCTTTTTGTTGAGGTCATGGAGGGTTTCATTCTTCATTATTTAAAAGGAGACAGGCCTAGGAGCTGTCCCCAGACATTTGGTTCCTCCTGGCCTTTCAGAGATGAGACTGGTTATAATGGCTCTGTGGGACCTTTCAGCGGTCGCTCAGCAGGTGACCCTCACACCGGTGACTCCATTGGTCCTGGCTCTCAGGGAGGCCCGGGATGCAGAAAGTCATTTGGCAGATGTTCATCGTGCCCTACAGGTACCAGTCGCTGCATTTGGGGAACTTATTAAGACACATTTCCTGTTTTCTAGGAGCTCAGAATTTGATATGGAAGAGTGATAAGACAGATGCATAAGCAACGGAAATGTATAAAAGTATAGTTAAGTCAGTGAAGGCAGGAAGCTACCTCGGAGCTGTGCCAGGTGGAGGGTGTGCTGGGTTAACTGAGGAGGGTGTGGGGGGGCTGTGCTTTAAAGGGGAAGAAGGAGAGTGGGGGGTCAAGCCTCAGGGGCACGAATGCTGACACATTGGAAGGAAACCCAAGGTCACTTTACTTGATGCAGAAGGGCAGTTTCCATCTGCCATCCAGCTCCTCCTGTGTTGGAGACTCTCAGCCCAGAGAGCAGACTGGAGCCAGCACTGTCACACAGTCTTGAGAGGAGCCAGTGTGAACTTGACCTCATGGCTCTGCGGGCCACCCCACTCTGTCCCTTTAGCTCACAAAAGCCACAGAATTTCCCTAATCAAAGATGCTTTTAATTGGGAAACAGATATCAATAATTCTACAGATTTCTAAGGAGCAAAAAAATCCCCAGAAATTACCAACCCCCCACCCCCATAGAAAATTTTTAACTGAGGTGTGTATAATTACATAGCTATCTTTTGTGCCCATGCTAGTTTCAAGTTAAGCAACAATTGATCCACATAAATTGCATATATATCTCTGCTTTGCCTTCATTCGAAGAAAATAAAATGTCTAGATGTTTCTGTTTTTAGAAAACAAAAAAGCTTTGTCTTTATTTTTTGCATTGGACCAATTTTTAAAATCATATGTGCGCTGAGGAGAAAAAGTTCCAAAATGTCAGAATAATGTGGTCGGTTCGAGATATACTTTAAATGTAGTATAAATTGGATTTTTATCTTTATATTGGGAAACATACTAGTAGGTTCTCGATCATTTTTATGACATTTTGTAAACCATTAGAAATTCTCTAGCTTCAGGGTGTGTTTTTTTTCCTTATTTTTTGTGGGTTTTCTTTTTTCCCCCCATAAAAGGAACTCATGTCCTCCTTGGAGATTTAATAGCCGCTCTGAAGTAATGTCTCACATTTAATAACATTTTCATTACTTTTACAAACTGTACTCCAGTAAATTTACTGATTGATATACAAGGAAGTAACTCAGATCAGACGGTTCTCAATAAATTAACAAGAAGGAACATAACATTCAGAGGGGGAATAATGAATCACAAAATGCCTTACTCCTAAAGTTAAGTAACCCTCAATAAATGTAAATGCATAAGATTATAATGGCTCTGCATTTTGTGTTTTCCAAGTACTTAGCACAGCCTTGTAAATAAGCGGGGCCTGCAAAGGGCAGGGAGAGGCTGCGGAAGTGTGAGTGGCTGACTGGTCGCACACGTGGCAGCCTTACCTCACCCTGCTTCCAGTGTCAGGATCAGTTATGTAGTTTGTTCTGGGCCACAAATGAATATGGTGTGACATTATGCTCATTGTCAGAAAAGGTCAAACACAGATACAACTCAGTCTGGGATTTTTTTTAGGTTGGCAAGTTTTAAGAGAGTGATTGAAAGACTTGTGTTTACCTTGGATTTTGTTTGGTCTTTGTCTTAAGAACCCAATAGCATCTTTTAATATCATCACTTTCCCTTCTGTGTAAAGCCAGTAAGATGTTGAAGGGTCTAGATTTGAATTTGCTCAGCCACTTTGTAGCTGCAGTTGTAACCGCCTCTAAACCTCAGAATCCTCCTGGGTGCACAGGAAACCTGAGAACTGATGCATGTCAAGCAATGAGCACGGTGCCTGGCCCAGCCAGGCTTCATCCACATGTACTAAACCTACAGTATGTGCTGAGGGAAGCAAATGGTATTTCCGTAGCTCTGAGCCTGTGGCATTCTGTGGGTTCTGTTCCTCACCAGGAATCTGAGCCGAAGAAGAGGGTTGGTGTTGGGGGGAGGAGAACTGAGCAAGCTAGCAAGGGGCACAACTCCACATAGGAGGTGAGTGAAGGCTGGCGCACCTGCACCTAGGGCACCAGGGAGAGCCTGGGGCTGAGACTCTGACTTGGCCACCCTGCGTAGTTCATGCACACCATCTGTGTGGGAAGATACAAAGAATGGTGAGAGGCGCCGGATCAATCCTGTCCTCTGAGCATATGGGAGTCAGAACCAAAGAAGAGAGCCAGCATGGCCTCCAAGCAAGGGGCCTCGCCCCCAACAGGCCCAGTGCCTCCTTTTATTACGCAATGAACAGAACGTCCACGTTTCTCCTCCTGAAGTGAAATACATACCGTAAATAATATGCCTTGCCTGCGTATACAATTTCAGAAAAGGATTCTCTAATATAAGAAAGAAATGAAAGCAAAATAATTTACAATAAGGTAATACGTATTTCAGTGTGCATGCAGTCAAGAAATACTAATGTGTGCCCAAGAACTACACAGAAGACACATGACATTCACTCCTCTCCCCAGAAATAAGTTTGTACCTAAGAGAAATAAAACACGCAGCCAAATCTCATCAGCTCTTTGCTTATAATCATGTGAGAGAGGAGCTAAATAAAAAGTTCCTATGTATATACCCACATCCATACACAGTTAACATTAATGGGGTGGCTGCAAATACAGACTGATTTGGGCATGGCATACTGGAGATTCAGATCCTCTGAGTGAAGTTGACTTTGTACTGTCATTTTTTCTGAAACAATATGCCTTATTGGTGGCGTTCCAATTAAAACAGAGTACAAGCATCCCTGATTTACATGGCAGTTGTGTGCCGAGCAAATTCAGTGTACTCGGTATACCGGTTAATAATGGTGGGTTTTGTAATCAAAGAAAACACGATAATTTCAAGAAAAACATCAAAAGTGCTTTATTCAAAGTAATGTCCATCACTAGCTACATATTTCCCCCATCTCTCAGGTAATTTGTGGATACCGTCCCAATAGAACTATTCTTGTTTTGAGGCAAACCATTCAGAGACCCAATTTTCCACTTTGTATGTTTTGAAGTGCTGCTCAGAAAGTGCGTGTGCCATAGATCGTAATAAGTGGTAATCTGAAAGAATAAGGTCTGGTGAATATGGCGGGTGGGTTAATACTTCCCAGGCAAGATCTTTTAACGTGTCTTTAACTGGTTTTGAAGTGTGTGATAGTGCGTTATCATGAAGCAAAATTACTTTGCCGTGTCTTCTGGCACGTTCTGGTCGTTTCATGATCAAAGCGTAGTTCAAATTGATTATTTGTTGTCAATAGCGATCAGTATTAATGGTTTCACCTGGTTTTAGAAACTCATAATACACCACACCTTCCTGATCCCACCAAATGCAGAGCATTGTCTTCTTTCCAAAGCAATTTGGCCTTGCAGTCGATGTTGATGGTTGACCTGGATCAACCCATGATTTTGTGCGTTTAGGATTCTCAAAATAAATCCACTTTTCATCGCCAGTCACAATTGGATGCAAAAAAGACTTTCTTTCATGCCACTGAAGCAACATTTTACTGATGGCTTTTCGGTTTTCCATTTGTCTTTCGTTCAGTTGATATGGTACCCATTTTCCTTCCTTTAAAATCTTTCCCATTGCTGGTAAACGATCGGAAATTGTTTGCTGAGCAACGTTTAATCTTTCTGCAAGTTGTTTTTGAGTTTGACAGTCATCTTCATCCAATAATGCTTGTAATTGTTGGTCTTCAAACTTTTTCGGTTGACCTGGACGTTCTTTGTCTTTCACATCAAAATCATCACTTTTAAAGCATTTAAACCAGCATTCACAAGTATCTTGAGATGGAGCATGTTCACCATAAGCTTCCCAAAGTATATGATAACTTTTTCTTCAAAATAATGAATTAAAACTTCCCGCAAATGCTCTTTTTTTTTGTCACCAAATTTGACATTTTTAAGTGTAAAAATATCTATGATGTTAACACCTTCAGAAAATTTGACATATGAAGTTTTGAAGCTTGCTATCAATACAACAAAAGAGCATACATAGCAAATCTCATATATCTCAACATATGTGTAGCTCCATCTATTGAAAAAAATTCACATTATTAACTGGTACACCTAATATATTACAGCTGTGCCAAAGAGTCAGGGCTATGAATCCACAGGAAAAGCCTGCAGGGCAGTTGAGAGCTGTGCAGGGAGTGGACGCTCTGCCTTGCTCACAGCTGTCATGCACATCACCAGGTGTCTGGCATCCTGGTCTGACCTTCCCATTAAGGGTGGCACTCCCAGGCTTCGTGAGAACTGAAAATGCTCCCACAAATGCCCAGAATTCCCCCTTCACACCATAACCTTAAAGGGAAACAAGAATAAAGCTGAAAACTCATTAGAGGGGTGAGTTTAGCTGTCTCGAAGAATGGACTCCTTAAGATCTGAAAATCTCCAGCGTTCATACCTGGTTTCTCTGGCCACCCTTTCTTCTCAAAACAAAGCCCTCTTTGGAGTAAACTCTGGCCTTACCTTGCTTTTCTGAATCCACATTGTCTTTATAAAAATAGAGTCTTCATTGTTGTGCTAATGATTACTCCTGAAACCATCTCAAATCCCCTGATTTTCTGGCAGCATTAGTTCTGTCACCATCACTCATCTCCTGTAACTTTAAGGCCTTGTTGTAATTTTCCTGTGCTTACCTGTCTATCCTAACCAGTGTCTTTTAACTCAGACAGGTTTGATCTGGGTGATTTCGGGGCTGCAATATGATGGAGGGTAGTAAACCATTATTTCTTGGTGCGATAGTGGGGGTTGAAGTCACTGTGACATCCTCCATGCCTCCTGGTTATGACATGCCAGCTCTTCATTCCAAGTGGGATTCGAGATGCAGAGCCATCACCGGGTCTGCCTCTCAGATCTCACTGCCTCTGGTAAGGCCATGGCCAACATGCCACCCATCCCAGGGCCTCCAGGAGCCCCTCCAAAGTCCTGGGGTCCCATCTCAAAAGGTCCAGGATAGCCCTGGGCATCTGTCTTTTAAACATTTCACATGAACCTGTTAGGCAGCCAGGCAGGCGCTGACTCAGTTTCCTTATCTGAACCTATTAATGCTTTGCCTACACATCCAGATGGCTTTGGGTGGGCCCAAGAAATATCCCACTAGCTCAATGGTTTATTGTTTCCTACTGATAGTTTACTTAGGAGGTTCTGATGGCCAAGGAAGGGCAGAACAAGTATCTTGTTACTTGTGCAAGTGCAATTTGGTACCATAAAAAGCCTAACGCCTCACCTAGCACAGAAGGTTTTTTTTTTAAAGTGTGTGAGACTGAGGTTTTGTCTTTTCTTTTTTAGCTGACATCTCAGCATCCATATGCTGAAGTTTTCATCGGCCGGCCACACGTCTGGACTGTTGACCTCGACAATCAGAAGGAAGTGGAGGACGCAGTGAAAGCAATTCTAAGTCAGAAGGTTGTTTCTTTTATTTCATCCCCCTTCTGCTCCCCCACATTTGTAATGTGAACTGAAAAGTGTGGGAAGTATCACAGGCCCTTTGAGTAATGAGAACATTTCCGTGTCAGCTTAACTCTGGAATCAGAAAAGAGCCAAGCCATAGGACGTGGCCTGGGGACCTCATGGGTGTTCTCTGAAGTGGAAACAGAGCTGGTGTTCACATGTGTGTGGTTCTACAAACCCTGTGACAGGACTCCTGGGT
The DNA here is from genome assembly GCF_951640355.1 of Cnephaeus nilssonii. Taxonomy (NCBI): domain Eukaryota; kingdom Metazoa; phylum Chordata; class Mammalia; order Chiroptera; family Vespertilionidae; genus Cnephaeus; species Cnephaeus nilssonii. Next base: position 77,070,195 of record NC_137081.1, on the reverse strand, counting down.
CCCAGACACAGAAATAGGAGCTTGAATTATAGGACTTGCTTAGAGACCTAATTATGAAGCTCTCACAAAGACCCGAAAAAATAGACTTGCTCTTCTACAAAAACAGTGAGGATAAGGAATATTTAAGGAAATACTGGGACATGTTTTGATATAGCATCTATTTATTTGGCTTTTCTACCTAAACATTTTCTAGAATTTTATATAAGTAACTAACATCTCTGGACTCTCTTGATCAATTCAGCAGACATTTATTAAGCCCCTACTGCACACTCAGTGCCCTGTGAGCCACTCTAGGGGATGCCCACTTCCATGAATATGGTTGAGGCTGGCTGCCTGCCTGTAGGAAGCTTCCACCACGTAGGAAAGGGTTAAGTTACCTTCTCTCCCACCCCCTGGACTGTCTTGGACTCTGTCAGGTGCTGCTGTACGTGGTAGAGCTGGGACCCTTCCCCTGCACTCATCCTTTCAGAGTACTTTTTCCTGTTGTAATTTTTTAAGAGAAGCTTTATGGGCATGGTTGAGAAAGACTGTAATCAGACAGCTGGGGTTTGGGTCCCAGCTCTACCACATACAGCAGCACCCCCTCAGGCAGTTATTTAGCCTTCGAGTCTCAGTTTCCTCATCTTTGTTGTAGGTTGATATTATGTACTTTAGAGTACAGTTGTGAAGATTTAGTGAATATAAAGAGCTTAAGTGCAGTCTACCACCTGGTATGCAGTTGGTTAATATTATTAACTCAATATTAGTATCTATACTAATAAGAGAGAAATATGGTAATTGACCATCACTCCGCGATGCCCACAGCCAATCAGGAGGGGCTATGCAAATTGGCGGGACAAAGATGGTGGTGGCCATGGAGCCAGCTGGAGCGGGTGGGAGGCTTGGGTCGCCCCCAGCAATGGAAGAAGCCAAGCTTCCCGCCCACCTGGGCTGGCTGTCAAAGGAGGGACCTGTGGGTGGCAGCCACAGAGCAAGCCAGAGTGAGCGGGAGGCTTGGGTCGCCCAGCCGGCCGCCTAGGGAGGGGCCTGAAAACGGCCCTCAGCCCCTTACCCAGGCTGGCCACGCCCCCATGGGGTGAGGGTTCCCGCTGGGGACCATGGCCAGCCTGCAAACAGCCATCAGCCCCTCACCCAGGCTGGCCAGGCACCCCAGTGGGGACCCCCACCCTGAAGGGGGTATGGCCAGCCTGAAAACAGTCCTCAGCCCCTTACCCAGGCTGGCCACGCCCCCCAGTGAGGACCCTCACCCCAGGAGGGTGTGGCTGGCCTGCAAACTGCCGCAGCCCCTCTCCCAGGCCAGCACCATCCCCAGTGGGGACCCCCACCCCAATGGGAGCATGGCTGGCCTGCAAACCACCACAGGCCCCTTGCCCAGGCCACCCCGCCCCCCAAGGGAACCCCCACCCTGATCTGGGACACCCTTCAGGGCAAACCAGCCGGCCCCCACCCGTGCATCAGGCCTCTATCTATACTGGTAAAAGGGTAATATGCTAATTAGACTGGGAGACCTTCCAGGAGACCTTCCAAATGTTCTTCTGGACAAAGCCATGGTGGCAGGGCTGAGGTAGAGGCTATAGGGGCCAAGAGGGGAGAGCAGTTGTGGATGATCAGGCCAGGATGGGATGGCAGTTGTGGGTGATCAGGCCGGTGGGGGGAGGCAGTTGGGGGTGAGCAGGCCAGCAGGCAGAGTGGTTAGGGGCAATCAGGCAGGCAGGTGAGCAGTTAGGAGCCAGTAGTCCCGGATTGTGAGAGGGATGTCTGACTGCCAGTTTAGGCCTGATCCTTGCGGAATCAGGCCTAAGCTGGCAGTCGGACATCCCCCAAGGGGTCCCAGATTGGAGAGGGTGCAGGCCAGGCTGAGGGACAACCCCGCCCCCCCCCCCCCGCCCCATGCACAAATTTCATGCACCGGGCCACTAGTTACATATATAATAATATACTGTCCTTATCTTTGTCATTGATAGTCTGGATTTCCACTAGACTCTAAGAAACATGAAAGCAGTGACTATATCTGTCTCACTTTTATATTCTCAAAACCCAGCACAGTGATTTACCTGATGGATGGAGAGAGGGAGGAATAGATGTGTGCAGAATATGTTCTGTGCCCAAAACAGCATGTAAATGATTGAGGAGTGTAAGTGTAGAGAGACTTCTGGAAAGTGCAGCACATCGAAAGCCTCAGCAGAAAGGCATGCCTATGGGGATGAAAGGGCTTTCTTTTTTCTTGAGTCTCCAGGTAACTTAGTAAATTCGTTTTCTGGGACTGCCATACAAAGAACCACAAACTCAGTGGCTTAAACCACAGAAATTTATTTCCTCACGATTTTAGAGGTTAGATGTTGGCATGTCCATGGTCCCTTCAGAGCCCCAGTAAGAGGACCCTTCCTTGTGTCTTCCACCTTCTTGTGGCTCAGGTGTTCCTTGACTTCAGCTGCTGCACTTGAACCTCTAATCATCACATGGCAGTCTCCCTGTGTGTGTGTGTGTGTGTGTGTGTGTGTGTGTGTGTGTGTATGTGTGTGTGTGTGTGTGTGTGTGTGTGTGTGTGTGTGTCTTCTCTACTTTTTAAAAGGACATCAGTCATATGGATTAGGGCCCATCAAATCCAGGTTTGACCTCAACTTGATTACATCTACAAAGACCCTGTTTCCAAATAAGATCACATTCATGGGTATTGGGAGGTAGGACTTCATCATATATTTTCGGGAACTCCATACAACCCACATACTTATTTAAGTGCACATCTCCTTTAAGAGGAGTAATTTAAAAGATAATATAGAGACAGAAAATCTTGGATCATGGAGTCCTTCTTTTGCCAAACAAAAGCCGAAGGGGAATGAACGTCTGCTACATAAGGCACTAGGTGTGGGCACTGAGTTCCATCTGCTCACTCCTACATGAGGCTAGCCCTGTTCACTCCATGAAACTTCAGTGCTCCACGTGGTAGAACCCTGATCAGCCTTTTTCATCTTATTCCAACCTATGTAGGCCACTTAAAGGATAACAAGTAATTATAATAGTAGCTGATACAGAGAGAACCTCTTTCTACACATGTAGAGTCTTTCTTTATACCTTTATGAACTTCATCCCATTCAATCCTTCTTCAGTTGAGAAGATTAAGATTTAAGGAAATCTTAATTTTCTTAAGATTAAGTAATTTACTCAAGATCACACAATTAGTAAGTAGTAAAACCTGGATAGACCCCTAGGTCTTTTAGACTATTTTGTTAAGATTTAAAACAAAAATCATTTAATGAAGTACAATAAAGGGGAAAATAAGGTAGGAAAGAGAGATGAAGTAAAGAATGAGATTAATACCAAAACTATTATCTTTGAAACCCTTCCACTTGTTAGAAATGGATCCGAAATCTGGTGCCAGGCCTTCTCATCTATAACCACAAGATTTAAAATTACATGACAATCAAAAAAGCAAGAAAACATGACCCATCATTGAGAGGAAACATGAATAAAACCAGACATAGAGATAGCCCAAGAGTGGGAATTATCATACACCCCTTTAAAATGCTAAGATCGGTACATTAAAAGGCTTGATGAAAAAGGTGGACAACATATGTGAAGAGATGGGGAATTTCAGGAGAGAGTTGGAAACTTTTGAAAGCCAAATGAGAAAATGCTGGTACTGAAAACACAAATTCAGAAATGAAGAACTCTTTCAGTGGGCTTATCATCGGAGAGTACACAGCAGAGGAAAATATCAATGAACTTGAAGACTTCTCAATAGAAATTATCCAAGCTGAAACTCAGAGAGAAAATGGAGGAGAAGGAGGGGAGATAATGGAAAGTTCCCAAAGTCAGCAGGAACCACACAGTGTGGCCAGCAGGCATCCTTCCTGTGGCCATATGAGTAACAGCCCTATTTCCACCAAACAGGATGACCAAGAACTTCTCCCACTTCTCCATGATGACCCTACTTGGGTTTCTCTGTGACTGGATGTGATACCAGCATTCCCTTTCATTCCATCCCTCAAAGAGGCCTTGACTTGTCTCCAAAGGACTGTCATGCACAAAACAGTCTCTCTCTCTCTCTCTCTCTCTCTCTCTCTCTCTCTCTCTCTCTCACACACACACACACACACACACACACACACACACACACATGCACACCTCCAACCTGCCTAGCCAGCTTCTACGTGGGAGGCTTGCTAGTGTTCTTCAGCCCCGAAACTAGGGTTCTGGAGAGCTTCACACGCAGAGGCCCTGCTCCTGTCCACAGCAGGGTGGCAGAGATGGCTTACAAATACCTTTTTTTTTGTTTGTTTGTTTGTTTTGCTTTTCCTTTATAGTAAAATTATTTGGCTTTGAATGTTTTAAAACAGTGAATTGGACCACAAAGCAATGAATGAGTCAGTCTACCTTTGGTACATTTTTCTGTATTGCATCAAGCTCTTTGAATTAATTCACTTCCATTTATAGAACGTTTCTGGAATCATCCATTGGTTGAGTAAATGACCTTTAAAAGAAAAGAAAAGGTTTGCATTTGGTATGAAGGGCTACGTACATCTGGGTTTGAAAGGACACAGCAAGTGCAAAAGCTTGAGATGAGAAGACACAAGGGAAATCAGTTTTTCAAAGTGTTTTGAACTCTTTGGAAATGAATTATCTTGGCACAGAATGATGTCTGTTCTTGTAGAATAGTCATGCCCTGATGTTATAATACTTAACGCTGAGCCTCTTTTAGTTCTGTCTGGATGGATGTGGGCAGGGATGGTGAGATAGAACCTGTCTTGTGTGACACACCATCTAATTGTGTGTTTGAAGATATGTCATGAAATTAACAATCATGGTTGAAGATTTCAAAAGTAGTGTGTAAGTCAGCACACACACAAAGGGAAGAAGATGCATTGAGACCAACTGCTTATTTGCTCACAGAAGGCTGTCTTCTTGGTCAGTTGTCCCATTTTCAGCCGGCCTCAACTCATAGATGTTTTGTCCAGTTCCTCTACCCAGTAGACTAAAATAGGCAAGTATAGACTTAGACTTAAGAGGGCGATGGTGAAGTTGCCCTCTATTCCATTGTTGACAGTGCTGTTGGGCTCTCTGAAGCTGTCACACATTGGATTGCTGATGGTTTTCTGCCAAGTGGAATTTCCTTTTCGGTTGGTGATGCTAGCTGGCTGCCCCTGGAAGCACAGGCTTCACAATGTCGGCAAAGGCACTGTGCAGCAGAAACCACACTCACATTTTGTCCCCTTCCCACAGGTGTCACATGATTGATCAGACTGCCTTCTCCACCCCAACAAAGCCCCTCTATGTCTCTGGCTACCCTCAAAGTCTGGCTTCTTAGCCTAGAGATTGCAAGGCTTTCGTGGAAATCCAGTGAACCTCTTCCCAGCCTTGTCTCCAGACTCCATGATCCTGGGCTTGACCCTCCTGCTGTTTTCTTTGTTGTCTAATCTCACATTACTCACTATGATGAGGATATCTTCCACATCTTGTCCTGCTAGAATTGTAGCTGACCTTAAAAGCCCAGCATGAGTATAAGTTGGCTTCAGCCTTCCAGCCTCCCAGGACCCTCTACGTGAACTCTTTGTGGCACAATATACACTCTGGTTTTTCACCACATGTCAGTCTCACCTACAAAAGTAGAACAATGCTTTTGTCACTGTGGTGGGGCCTTAAACCACTTATCACAGGCCTTTCTCAGAGCAGTGGGCATGCATTCATTCAGCAGATGTTTGAGTGCATGTTGAGTCCACACAGGTGCCACACTGCTCGGCACTGAGAGCAGCCATGGATGCTTCCCCAGGGGCTTACCTTCTAGAAGGGAATCTTCCCCACCATTTGCTGAATGCCTATTCAGTGCTGGGCACTGAACTAATGCTTTACTCCCTTCTCCCCCTATATAATCTTCACCACAGCTTCAAAGAGGTAGGTTTTTCTCATCACTGTTTTACACATGAAATCCCGAGGCTCAGAGATGGAAGGTAATTGGCTCAGGGTCCCACAGTTAGTAAAGAGCAGTGAGTGTGTGAACCCAGGACTCTTGACTTCCAAGTTCATAGTCGTAGCCCCTCATAAGGCTGACACAGGCATTGGCACTGAGTGTGAGTCCAAGGAGACTGGATGTTGCCTGTTCTGTGTCTCCCTCTTTTCTGATACCGTGTTCTGTGTCTGCAGATCGAGCCGTACATGCCGTATGAGTTCACGTGTGAGGGGGTGCTGCAGAGAATCAACGCCTTCATTGAGAAGCAGGTGAGGCTCTCCGGAAGTCCATCTGTCTCCGTGTCCTGCTTCCTGTTACCCAGGAGGCCTCTCACGAACGGTTAAGGGCGCACCATGTTTCTGGGGTCATTTTCCTGATTTGAAAGACTCCAGAGGCTGGTTAATGGTTTTTTGGAATTCTGAAGCAGGCCCTATCGTGGTCACCTGAGAGTCAGTCTATCATTGGGGAAAGAATGTTCTCTATGACAGTGGAGGCCAAATGAGAACTGAGGGAAGACACTGGATGGTCAAGATGAAAACCCGCTTGACCATGAGACCTGCACCTGCCCACGCTCCGAGAGGCGTCATAAAGACCTGGTGGGAAGGGGACAATGAGACAGCTCTCTGGTCCTGCCTGTGGTCATTCCTCACCCTAAGAAAGGCAAGGATGGGAGCCTGTGGTTTCTAAGCATTCCTTTAATAAATGTCCTGTAATTCCAAATACATTAGGACTTCTCAGTGGTTTTCAAACATCTTTTAAAACAGGACCCCTTTTCAAGTGAAACTTTACATGAAACCTAAATTATATAAAGCAGATAAAAGCAGAACTTTCTTTGCACTGCAGGAGGGGTGGGGGAGGGTTTGTAAGTCCCATGACCCCATCAGAGTGTGGAAGCTGTGGCTCGTGCTCGTGGAAGTAAAGGCCAAGCTTGTCATTGCCATCATTTATAACATTTTAATTCCTTAGGCTTCAAAAGCAACATGGTGCTAGAAATAGAGAGTCTCTGTGGGTAGCGGAGTATGAACTCCTTGACCAGAGTCCAGAAATAGGGGCTCCTCTTCAAGGGCAAAGCATAGTGCCTTGGGGTGATCAAGAAGGCTTTACACAATAGGGGGTGAGGATTGTGCAGCCTCAAATGGAAACGGTACATTGAAAATGTAAGAGGCAAAGATCACAGGCCCAATGTAGGCTTCAGAGGAACGATTTGGGTTGACCGAGTGGTGAGCAGTGGGCAGGCCTGTGCTGCTGCTGGAAGGGAGAGCTGAGAGCGGAGGCTGCAGGGTGGCAGTCTGGGCTTCTGATTTTCTGGGGGACCCACGGGATGGCACGCTCTACAACCAACCACCTGGGCCCCCATTCCAGCACCACGACTTTCTGGTCCTATGACTTAGGTGTGTTACTCAGCTTCTCCCTGCCTTAGTTTCCTCCCCTTTGAAATAAGAATAGTAATAGAATAGCTAGGGCTGATGTGAGCATTAAATGAACTAGTACATGGGAAGTGCTTAGACCAGGGCTGGCACAGTGTTCAATAAATGCAAACTAGTATGCTGATTGCTCATGCATTATAGCATGTGTAATATTGTGTTATATTCTCACATAAGCTTGTTTTATTATTATAGTATGTTATACAGTATTACCCATCTGACTTCACCATGAGAGCTAAGCATTTGAATTATTATCCTTCAGTTTTTGTATGACACCTAAATTAAGAATGACAGTATAATCATCCTAACCCTCACAGCCTTTTACCTACAGACTCTATGCTGTGTATGCCACGCTCACCACCTCATTTAATTCTCACGTAATCCTGGGAGGTGGCAGGAGTAGCCCCATCCTCTGGACACTCACATTCACAGGGCTCAACCCTGGAATCAAGGCGGATGCTGGGCCGTGGGAGCCCAGGCTGCACCCACGGCATTGCGGGGCCAGGCCACAGCAGGTGGCCAGAGCCGCACTGCCCCTGTTCTCACCTCAGGGAGCGCGGGTCCTTCCTGAAGGGGGGCAGGGCTCTGTGACCTCCCCTGGCAGTGAGTTTTAAGATGGCTCTTACCAATGGCAGGGGAGGCTTCCTGAAGTTCTACCAGGATCCCCGCTCCTGAACTCCACCTCCTCCTCTCCTGTCTCCACTTCCTCTCAGGGAAAAGGGCTACTCACCACCACAAGTGAAAAGACTCTTTATTTGAAGGCTTTTATTTCTTTCTTTCCTAAGACTCTTGAATCCCAGCTAGTCCTTAAAAGTCCTTATGTGGCCTGTTCTCTGTAAATCTATTACTCCGTTTCCTTTCAGACACAAAGGCCACACTTCCCAAACCTTGCTAAATGCTGCCTAATGCAGGGGCCATGCCAACTTGCTCACCTCTCAATGCCACATGCCTAGCCTTCTGCCTGGCACATAGTAGGTGCACGATAACTCCCCGTTGAAGGAATGAATGAGTGGGTGAGAGAGTGAATGAGCCCATGGGTTTGGTTTGTTTGTTTTTCATGTGTACCAGGAAGCTCATCTTGGACCTATGACTGGAAAACAGGTCACTTAGACATGCTGGTGAAACTGTCCTTTCACTCCACCTCCTAGATGGGACTTATCTGCAGAGCTCCGTGGCTCACAGACACTGAGAGTTCTTTCTTGCCTGCTGCTGTTCGTTCATCCGCTCTGCAAAGATGTCAGCTGTGTGCTGTGAACCGCCGGCCCTGTGCTGTGGACTCCAGCCATGTGCTCTGGACTCCCGGCCATGTGCTGGGAGTTGGGGAAGAAAATATGTCCAAGAACTAGCCCCTGTCCTCAGGTAGCTTCAGTTGTCACAGAAAAGCCAGTCAGAGCCACAGGCAACACCTCTGGTGTAGGTTACGCCCTGTGATAGTGATGTGACCAGGATGCTTTGGGGTGCTTGACTCAGAGATTCTCTCCCGAGGCATTTACAAGAGATGAGTCCTGGAGGCAGACTGGGGCTGCAGGGAGGATGGAGGAGAAAACGAAGAGAAATGAAGGTGAATTATTGGAAGTTTAATTGTGGCTGAAGGGAGAGACGGTATGAAGGATGAGGCTGGAGGAGGAGGCAGATCATACAACGATGCAGAGGCTCAGCTGAAGATTTCAGATTTGATCGTGGGACAACAGGAAGTAAAGTCTTTAAGGCCAGGTGAGGGCCGTGACGCTGTCAGACTGGGGTTTGGGAAAATCACTCTAGGCATCTTGTAGGTATTTCTTACTAAGCATCTCCCAGAGCTGCAAAAAGCAGTAAAGGGGCTGTTCTGAGTTTACCCCAGGCCTCTGAGGGTTTTATCGGTGCCATAAGTTCCCAGCTCCGCAGGGAAGATGACGCCAGAACCCCACTGGCTGGCAGATGGGTCCTCTGCCTGGAATGACCGCCTCTGGCCCCAGCCGGAGCTTTGGGGTTCCTTGTGTTTGCAGCTAGAGGGCCATATTCAAAGAGCAGTGGAACTCAGAGCAGTGTGTCTGGTTTGAACAAGAAACCTCAAGCTCTGAAGAGGTGGTAGCACCTCACGCTTCCCCAGAGGCCGCAGCTCTAATTAGGCTGATCTCTGCCTGCAAATCCTCCTGTGATCTTCAGGGAACGAGGAAGCTTTTATCCCAGAGCCCTTTCAAAGTGCCCATCAGCTCCCCGGCAGTGGGAGCAAAGGGAGCCGATTGGCAGCAATTGCGAGAGCCCCGGGCTGCAGCATGCGGTGGAGCTGCTGGCAGCAGGGAATCTGCCTCATGCCCGCCAAGCCCGCTGGAGCCCCCAATGGAAAGAATCCTGGCTCCGGGAAAACCGCTTGCTTTCCCCTTCACTGTCCTTGCGTCCCCTTCGCTGCACTAAAAATGCTGATTTGGATTGCAAGCTCTTTTAAATGGTCTCTCTAACTGAGGTCCTGTCTCCAGCAGCAGAGGTTGGTGGGCAGGACACATCCTTGGTGATCTGAGACCGAGAGCACCGTCTTCCCTAACCTGAGTGGGTCCAGGCTGTGAGGGCTCTCCTTGTGCATTTCTTGGGAGAGACTTAGGTATCTGCCTCAGGCCAGAGAGTAAGCGGGTTCTTGTAAAATAATGTTCAGGTTGATTTCTGAAAATCATACCTATGCTCTTCAACACTTATTTTCTACTTCCAGTATAGACCCTGTAAATATGGAGGGTGATTGTGCTCATATTATTTTGCAAAGAGCTGTGTAAAGCATTTTGGAGATATGGAATAAAAAGCGAGTTAATTAGGAGCCACTGTGGAATCAGCTTTAGTTCCAGGAAACGGGCTTATCGGAGCCCATCTTGAAGCCCCTGGGGAGTAAGGACACACCTGGTTGTGAATCTGGATAGTGGGGTGGGGAAATGGTGGAGGTGACAGGCTGCAGAGCAAGAAGAAAAGGAATTGAAAAGCGGAGAGGTTATCACTAGTGTGGGGAATGTTTGCTTTTTTGAAGAAATCGGGTGCTGCCATTTGCCCAGCCATTGCTGATCCCAGTGAGACTGGGCAGGTAATGATTAAGCAGCGAAGTTTCCTAACCTCACTGCTATTTCTCTTCTGTGCAGTGGGGATAATACTCCCTACCCCTTAGGGCTGGTGGAGGAATCAATAGATTAATACATGTTTAGCGCTAAGACAGTGCCTGACACAGAATAAATCCTCTGAAGGCCTTAGCTACTCGCCACTGAAGGAGCCCAGAAACCAGCCAAGGTGTGTTTTTCAAACAGCCTCATTGAGGTATAGCTGTCAAACCTTAAAATTCACTCCTTGTAAGGATACAATTCAGTGTTGTTGTTGTTTTTTTTTTAGTAAATTGATAGTTGTGCCGTTACCATGACAGTCTAGTCTGATAATTTCATCACCCCGAAAAGCTCATTGTGCCTATTTGCAGTCGGTCCTTGCTCCCTGACCTGAGCCCCAGGAAATGCTGATCTGTACTGTCTCTGTAGATGTGCCTTTGCTGGAGACTTCTGGCTTCTTTTCCTCAGCATAATGTTAGGTTCATGCACGTTAGCATGGATCCGTGCCTCATTGCTTCTTTATTGCAGACTAGCCTTCCATTGTATGCATGTACCGCACTTTGTTTATTCATCAGTTGGTGGACATTTGGGCTGTTTCCACCTTTTAGCTGCTGTGAACATTCATGTGCATGTGGACGTACGTTTTCCTTTCTCCTGGGCCGACTCCTAGCAGTCGAAGGAGATGGAATGTGAGAGGTTTAAGTCTGACTCTTTCCAGAGAGAGCTTGTTGGCATGGATTTACGTGAGTAGAAATCGTTCTTGGAGATATCACCACAGCTTAGTTCCCAGCCACCTTCTCTGTTGCCCTGGGGGAACACAGAGTCTCTCCCACCACTGAGAATCAACCCCAGGGCACCCGTGGACGGACTTCACTCCTTTTGAGGACAGCACAGGCTGAGAATGGTGGGTGCCAGCCAACAGGCAACTGAGATATGTTAGATCTGGTCAGTCAGTCAGTATTTATTGAGCACTTTTCTTCCTGGATTTCCAGCTGTGATATGAATAGCAAATGTGTCCCTTACCCTTCAAATAACTGGCTGAACTTGGCCTGAACCCCAATTTCATGACCTACAACTTGCCCCCACTAACCCCCTCTTTTTCACAAATTCCTGACCTTATTTACTCTTAATCCTGCCTCCAGATCTATATCTGAACCTGTTTTTTTTTGGCTCCAGATAATCCGTTTGCCCGATATGTCATGGATGTAGTAACTCTGTTAAGGGTTTGGTTGGACTGGGGAGCTTGTGGAAAGGATCCCATCCTCTACAACCAAGAGAGGGGCTGCCCCTCCACCGAGTGCTTCTCTCTGGGGAGGAGCCCACCCCTCTTCTCTAGCTCTCTTGGTATGTTTGAATAACGTTGTCACCAGTGCTGTAACTTAGCCTTCGTTCCAAAAGCAGCAGCACCCTTAACTTTCTCACAGTAAGCTGTGTTCATTTGTTCAGAACATTGCTTTTTCTGTAAATTTGCATTAATAAACCCTTCTCATTACAATTACTGCAGGAAATTTTCAGAATAGTCAAGCAAATTTAGGGAAATTTGGTGACTGGTTGAAATAATTTTTCTGTGTTCTGAGAGGGCTCATTAACCAGATTGGAAATTACTATTTATGTTTCATTCTGTGTATATAAAGCCTCTCTTGGTTACAATATTATTCTTTTCTACTGCTACTGTTGAAGCTCCAAGATGCCAAACCATTAAATTCAGTTCAACAGCCCTTTATTGATCACCAGTTACCTGCAAAGCACCATGTTAGTAATAAACCACTAACTCCTATTCAGCCTACAAAACCCAGTCTAAAAGCCCCTATTTTCTGTAAGCCTTCTCTAATAGCTACCACCATCACCCTTCCCCTCCCTCTAGAGTTAATTCTTTTTCTCCTCTGAGTGGCTGGTGCATTCCTGTTTGGACATCTGATTTGTACTGTTCTTTAATTTTATTATGTTGTACACGGAGCCTTTGAGACAGAGCCTGTGCTTCATTCATGTTCTATTTCTTGCATCTAGGGAAGATTTTAACAGTCATTTGTAAAGTTTTGAGTGGATGATGAGAAAGCCTTGAAAGCCAGCATGTGAGACGTGAGTAATGGAGGTTTGCTGAACAAACCAGATGCCGGTCTGGTCTGAAGCCATTGTCTCCCTCCTGCACGGTCCCATAGCTTCCTGCCTCTGCCTCTGCTGTGCTCCTACTCTCTGATCTCAGCACAGCAGATCCTGCCACTCTGCTGTCACGGGGTGGGGCGGGGGGATCTGAAGTGGGACCCCTAAGCACTCCACCACCTGCAGGTTCTTGATTTCCCGGGAAAGAATTCAAGAGCCAGTCCGAGTGAGAAGGAAAGCAGGTTTTATTTAGGTTGAGAGAAGGGGGCCAGAACGGGATCCCTGGAGACAGGACGAGGGTGAGCCCGGAGCTGACGGCACCCACTGCTCCCCTGGTTGTGCATTCCTGTTTGGGCATCTGTGAAGGAAGGCACCTGCGAAAGTACACGTCCCAGTGGACACGGCGAACTCGAGAGTGAGTTCCGCTGGGCCAGTCAGTTCTTGGGATGTATTTTATGTGTTTCCGAGGCTGGGTTGTTTCTGAACTTTGTGGTGCCAGATTCTGCCTCCGCCTCTGGTTGGGGCAGGGGCCCTTGTTCCTACACAAATCTGGTCCTTTCTGGAGTGTCCTGGCTTTGGCCCCCTATCAGTTTTCATTGTAGGGAAGGTATAAGAGCTTTGGGGTCGGTCTCTGATCAGTTTTTTCCTCCATCTTGGATTGACCTGGTTTTAGCCAGTCCTTGCTGTTATTGACTTCTGCGACTACCCACCCCTGCCACAAACTGTTTCCCTTTGATACTTTACCTGCCTATGATGTGATGTGGGCTCCCACTTCCTCACTCCCCCATGAGGGTTTTCCCCAGCTTCTTTCTGTCCTGCCCCACTCCCCTCCCAGAACTCTGGCTCCATCTCACTCTGAGGAGGAGACAAAGCTTTACGTGGACCCCAAAGTTCTGTGTGTGCTAATCCCTGGGACCCCCTCGCCCCAGACCCTGTCTCCTACTTCTGGCCCCCAACACACACACTGTTCAACCCCGCGGAATTCTCTGCTCCTTTTGGAACCTGCTTGACACTCCATCATCAGAGCCTCTGGTCTTGGTTTCCGTCTGTCCGGAATGTTTTTCACAGATACTTGTGTGGCACCCTCTTTTACTTCCCCCTGTCTTTTCTTAAGTGTCACCTTCTTGGCCCTGGCTGGGTAGCTCAACTGGTTCAAGTGTGGTCCTGATACACCAAGGTTGTATGTTTGTGTCCATTCAGGGCTCATGCAAGAAGCAACCAATGAATGCATCAATATGTGGAACAACAAATCTCTTTCTCTCCCTCTTCCTCTACCTCTACCTCTCCCTCCCTCCCCCTCCTCCTTCCTCTAAATAAACTAATTAATTAACTAATTAATTAAAATGTCACCTTCTCCATGATGCCTTACCTGGACACTCTCATCCTCCACGTCTCCATCCCTTTTCCTCACTTCATTCTTTTGAGAACACTTATTATCTTTTAACATATTATATATAATTCATTTTTCTGTTTTTCTGTCTCCCTCATTGACGATAAGCTGTATGAAGGCAGGGGTTTGGGTTTTTTCTTAGTTTTCCACTGAGTCACCCCCAAGGGTCTAGGAGAGTGCCTTGCACGTAGTAACAGTAAGAGCCAAATGCAGATGGTGGTGTTTATCTCAGGTACCTTTCTGAGCACTTTAAGCATTATAATTAATGTAATCCCCTTTACAGCTCTAGAAAATTGGTATTTTCTGCATTTTACAGCAAAAACTGAGACAAGATTATGTAACTAATCAAGATCATTCAGCTAGTAAGTGGAGGAACTAGATTCAAGCCCAGGCAGTTTGAGTTCTGAACCCTCACGCTTCCCTGCTTCCTAGCCAGTATTTTGTTGAATGAATGAGTGAATGAATGAATTGAGTGAATGAATGAATGCATGAGTGGATGAGTGCTTACAGAAAAAAGACCGGTTGGCATTGCCATGGTAGCCTAGGCTGAGGTGGACTGAAACAAGACCTCCAGCCTCCCGTGAACACCTGGGAGGTGTATAAACAAAGTTGATCCAGGGGTGAGAAGAGGCTTGTGAAGGGGCTTGGGCAAAGGGATGGCTCTCGTGGACATATTGTCTTACATACTCCAGGCAACTCGACCTCTTACCTCTGGACCCTGGCAGCAAGTAATGGTCGACCTTGGAATATTACCCTTAACATTTCTAAGTGCCTATTAAAAGCCGCCTCACTTTAGCTCACAGGAATTATATAAGGACTAAAGGACAAGTGGTATTCTCCATTTTAGATGTGATAGCAGGCAGAGAGCTCCAGGGATGTCTGTGAAGTCCCCCAGCTGGGACTATAATTGTAGCCCAGATCCCCACGCTCCTCCTGCCTTACCTGGTCCCGTGCTTACTGGGAACACCTTCAGGCCTTCCTCGCTTCAGTTTTACCAAATCTTAAGAAGGTCCTGCTGCTACTTTTACTATTGGCTCCCAAAACAGACTTCTGAGAGGATGCCAGCCCAGCCCCAGTGAACCCTGAGTAAGCATGACTGGGGCCCGTGTGCATGTGTAATTGCGCTAAGCTTGCCCGTTGAAGGGACCTGGAGGTGGTCGGCTGCAGTGGTTTACTGAGAAGTGAGCAGATGGCACAGATCCACCCTGCAGCGGAGCTTTGAGGGCATTTGCTTTGTGCAGACTTCGTGGTGCCATGTAGCCCCAGCTTCTCAGATGCACAGGCATCCCCTCTACGAGGGACAGGAATGGGGGTGAGCACTTGTGGTCCACCTGCTGTTTGCCAGCCTTCCGCTCAGCTCCATCACTTAGTCAGCATCATTTTCCACAGATGAGTGATGGAGCCCAGACCAGACTGGGTAGCGTGCCCAGAATACCCCAGGGACAGCGTCAGATTCAGCCTCCTAACTTGAAGTGCCTTCCTTGGCCACATCACCTCCTAATCTGACATGGCAGTCTTTCTCCTCATTTATTTTACTCCTGGGACTGCTTCACGTACCACCAGAAGCTAAAAATGAATAAGGAGCAAAGTTTCTAACTGCCTGTAGGTGTCATATAAGGAAAGACATTTGTGATTTTTTTAAGAAAAGCTCTAAAAGCCAGTATTGGAGCCTCCAGCCTTGGTGGATTTCCAGTTCCCCAGCCTAATCCAGGGTTGGGCCGCACTGAATCCAGGAGGCAGAGAAATTCTCACGTGGCTTCTAGTGATGTAGACGGCTGGTCTGACCCAGGTTTCTCTGGTTGTTTGCCTATCTCATGCGCTCACATAGTAGGCTTTGGTGTACGTTGGATTTAAAATCTTATTTTAATACTTAAAGGCTGTAGAAGTTATCAGATGTTTCCTGGAGGTGTATAAACAAAGTAGTTAGCATTAGCCCACCCCACTCATGTCTTCCCTGGACCTGCTAGTTTCCTCCACTCCCTCTAGATCCCGGGAATGACGGGCCCTGCCCCATCCTGAGCTCCCACACCTGTGCCAGGGTGCCTCTCTGACGGGGTGCAGGTTACCTCATGTCCTATCACACACCCTCAGACCATTTCCCTAGCTGTTGAATTAGGGCGGCATTGTAATTGTTTTCAGCCAACAAGCCCTGAGCCCAACCAAGACCATGACCCCTCAAGAGGTTCTATGAGCAGTGCCCACAGACGCCCTGCTGTACCCCTTTGCTTCATAAGTAGAAACTGGTGCTCACAAAAATGTCACATAGGTAACTGCCCGATGATGTAGACACTGGGAATGTCTTTGGAATTAGAGCAGAGGAAACAGAACAGCTGGAGAGAGGGGCCTGCGGTGGGCCCTTGAGGGCAGAGGATCTGAATAGCTGACTGTGTAATTGCTGGTGGTGATACAGTGGCTGGCCACTGCCGCTGGCAGCCGGTGCTGTGCACACGACATGCGTTACCTCTCATCCTGTGTGGAGGTGGGAGATGCCCTTGCCCCTTTGGCAGTTGAGGGAGCTGGTAGGTAGGTGAAGAGCTGGCCCAGGGACATGCTCTGGCTGAGGCCAGTTCCAACCCAAGTTTGGAGCCCACCTGCTCCCCTTCCCTGTTCCCTGGCAGCGGCCGCCTCCCCTGTGGGCTGCCTGGCAGGCTGGGGTTGCAAGTTGCAGCTTTGGTCCCTTGACTGATGGCTTTTTGTCATTCCAGGACTTCTGCCATGGGCAGGTGATGTGGCCGCCCCTCAGTGCCCTGCAGGTGAAGCTTGCTGGGCCCGGGCAGTCCTGCAAGCAGGTGTGCCAGGAGAACCAGCTCATCTGTGAGCCATCTTTCTTCCAGCACCTGAACAAGGACAAGGACCTGCTGAAGTGAGTGCTGCAACGGGGCGGGCGGAGCAGCCCAGAGCAGGATGAGGTTCCATTTCCAGGCTCGTGGGCTGTGGGAAAAGATGGGGGAAGGTGAGCAGGTAGCAGCGTGATCCCCCCAGAGAAAGTTAGCGGCATTTTTATTGTTAGGTAGATGAGGTCACCTGGCCTGCCGATATATTTAGAATTCGTATGAGAGTGTTTTATTTGCATAAGTAATGTCATGTCTGGGCTTGAAGATTGTGGGAGGTGTTCACTTTGCTACCGTCATACCCGAGAACCATGGGAGCGGAGGTGGGCACAGAACCACAGCAGTCTGAGACTTGCAGGTGGCGGGTGAGCCTTGCACCCTAGAGTGAGGAAGGAATGAGAGACATGGGCAAGGAGCTGGCAAGAACTTTCTACAGCAAAGTCCACGCCACCTTCCCCTCCTGCAGCCCGTCCCTGTTTGCACGTTTGTCCAGCTCCTCTGATATGAGCAGGCCTGACCCTGCCAGGTCCCTCGGCAGGAGGTGGGTGTGGTGGGCGTCCGGAATGCGGGCCAGCCTGCACCCAGGAGGGGCCATCTGGATTGCATGAGCTTTTGCCCTTGTGCTTGCATTGCTTTTACTGACACCACTCACTTCCCTCTGCATTGGCATTTTGAGTTTGGCAGTTGCAGTTCCCAAATTTCCTTGTGAGGTTTCTTTGATCTCTGACTCATGGCCCCCTCCGTAGAGCAGTGGTCTGTCCCTGTCTCAAAGGGTGTTTAAGGAACACAGTGGCCTCTGGAGCGAGGCTTGCCTGGCCCCGCTCTGGCTTCACGCCTGTCGGAGAATGAGGTCGGCCACCTGGTTACCTGTGCACAGTCGTCTGAGCTGGCCTGGTCATTATTCTCAAGTATAAACCCGTTTTAGAAAGAGCACGTGGCTCTGGCGTCACAGCCGCAGGGAAGCTCTGCTGAGGAGGGACATGGGAGATGCTATCTTCCTGCCGAGACCAGGTCCGGCTGCCCTGGCTCACCATCAACCTAAAGACCAGGCCGGGCCAGTCAGTGCAGTGCCTGCTGTGGTGGAATCTGTGAGAGGGAGCGGTGCTCTGGTATTTGTGGAAAGCCTGTAATGGTCCTAGAAGCTTCCATTTCCACAGCACACATCCAGGATTCTAGGGTCCAGCAGGGGCTTCCCACCGGCTCATCTTATAAACAGCTCCTGTAGCAAAGTGGCTTTTTGAGAACCCCAAGTGTCTATGCATCAGTCTGGATTTGCTGCGGGCAGACTAGGGACTGTCCACCCAGAATTGTCTAAATGCCTCCCACCTGTCCCCAGGAAACAGGGATGCTGCTGCCTGGGTCCCGTGATCGAGGCCCCACACAGCATGCCTTTCCCCAGGGCATGGGCCTAGGTCCAGTGAGGAGACAGGAAGGGGAGCCAATGGGCTAGTCTCCTCTGTCCCCTCGATTTTCTCATCTGTAAAATGGGGACATCCTGGGTGATGGTGAGATGATGTGCAGCCAGTGCTGACACGGAGCGAACGGCCCCTCTTCCAGAGCTCTGGGTGGGGAAGCAGGCCCGAGGTAACCAGGAGGAGCCAGGCCTCGTGCCATGGGAGTGCCTAACCACTCCCACCCCCATTGTAGGTTTCTTCTTGGGAGCCTGCAGGGAATGCTAACATTGCAATAAAGCTGCCTGCAGTTAATTCTCTGAACATAAGGGCCCTACTGAATGCATTGTGCCTGCATTTGTAAATGCTGACGATGTTGTAAAACCCAGCTATCTGCCATCTGTTAGTGCCTCCTCAGCACGAGGTGCCCCTGGCCCACCCATGTTCATGGCCAGTTAGCAATGAGGGGCTCCACACGCCAGCACTGCTTTTCCTGCTCCACCTTGCAGGCCTGGATTGCGACATGAATTGAGCCCTTTGGAGCGTCCCGTGCTGTCACCTTGGATCGGGAATTGGCAGCTGGTCTTGATCTGCCATGCAGGCAGGGCACAGTGTGCATGCTGCAGGGGCGACCACCAGCTCCTGTACACAGAGCATGCGCGGTTCTAACCGAAATGGGTAGAGACCCTGGGATGAACCAAGCCCAGGCCGGGGTGGCCCTTTGGGGAGAGCCTCGCTCCATACGTGCGTTCACATGAGACCTTGTTTGTGATTTGGCTGCCTTTTCAAGTTGTATCTTCTAAAATATTAGATTATTAAGTTTTGGAGGATTTTAACTAAGCTTTGGTGCCTGGGAAGAGGGAATGGCCCTGAGTCAGAGTGGTCAAGGGGAGCTTGGGGCACTTGGAAGTAGCACGGTGGCGGGTGAGGGAGGGAGGAACTCCAGGACAGGGACGATGGGAGGGCTAGGCCAGCTACGGCCCCTCACCTGTGTGTACCCGTGTGTCAGGGGGGAATGGGCGGTTCTGTCCTCTCAGGAAGTCGGGGGCCCGTGGGAAGGCGGGCCTTTGCCCTTTGATTCTTCCAGAGCCATAAAATGTAAACTGAGGCATTGGACCTCAGGAGCCCCAATTCTGCCCTGTAAGAGAAGCAGGAGAGGCAGACCCTGCAGAAGGGAAACTAGACCGCACCAGGGTCCCCGCACAGGTGTGAGGGTGTGTGAGCAAGAATGGGCATGAATGGGTATGTATGTCCGGGGGTGACAGACATCACAGGAACACAGAGGCTGGAACAGTGACATGCATGCCCTGGAAACGAAGGGGTCCCCAGTGGAGAGGGGATTGCGGGCCATAGAGGCCGTCTGGGCTCTGGGTACTCTCCAGGGATTAGGAAAGTCACCTCACCTCTCTGGTGAATTCTCTCACCAGTTAAGCGGGAATGATGGCATGGCCTTCCTGTGTGGCCAGGGCTGTGGGGCAGGGCCCTGCCGCTGAAGGAGGGAGTGCTCCCTGGGGCCAGCAGGTGGGTGGCATCCAGAGGTGGCCAGAGCTGTGCCACGCACTGGACCACGTGAAGACTGGGGACTGCCTGTGGGAAGACGGCGGTCTCCGACAGCATCCCTGGGCAGGCAGGCTGCTCCCACGACCAGGAGACGGAGCCTGGGGTCTGAGTCCAGGTGACCAGGGCAGGAGCTGGAGGGTTCTTTGTGGCCACTGACAGTGACAGCCCCTGCCATGGGGTCTGAGGTGAGTTGCAGACATTTCCACGCTCCTACTTAGCAGGGTACCAGGCAGATGAATCAAGATACAGCAGGTGCTATCATTCCCCTCAATAAAGAGCTTAAGCATAACTGTTTCCCAAGGCCGCATTCCATATGGAAACTTGAATGCACACGTGAGCTCTGGAGACCCCTTGCTGTGGATTGGCCAGCTGGGATAGCCTGTGTAGGGTTTGGAAGCCCCGAGTCTCTGTCTCCTTTTCCTTTAGGAAAGCCATAAAATGCCACTTCCTGCATTCCTGGTCCACAACCTTAACCCTCTGCACACCTCCACCTCCTGGCTGGTGTGCCAAGACCAGGGTGACGGGGGATTTAGGGAAGTCGCAGAGCCCACTGGCGACTACAGGGGTGAGATACGAGGGAGCGCTGCCTTCCCCAGCACCAAGCGCCAGGCTGGCAGCCCTGAGAGCCACCAGCATCCCCCAGATGCCCTGGAAATAGTCTGATTTAGTGTTGGCAAGGGCTGGGCCAGGGAGTGTGTGAGTTGGCTGGAGGAAGAAAAGAGGGGGGCTGAAGGAATGGGGCCTGAGGAAGGGGGACCTGGAAGCTTTGCAGGGACAGCAGGAAACCTCGGGGTCCCCAGCCAGACCCTCCCCTGTCTGCAGGAATCGATTCTTCTGTGAAGGTAGGAAAATGGAGACAATTGTCCCGTGTGTCCGTTCACAATGTGGGAAGGGAGGCCGGTGCCTAGCCCACCCCGTGTCTGCCAGGCCGAGGACCATGATGGCGATGATGTTGTGACAGCAGTTCCCACTTCCTGAGCCCTCCCCCAGGGCTAGACATTGCCCAGTGCTCTAAGGTGCTACTGTCATTCCCGCACCTCCCGTGGTTAAGAATTATCTACCCCAGTTCACAGAGGCTGTCATGGGTCCAGGGTCACAGGTCTGCCTGGCCGCCTGGAACTTCTTCTCTGAACTGTCCCCACGTGGCAGGCAGGCACCAGGCTGGACACCTGGTGAGCTGGGGGGCAGCAATGTACCCCAAGGAGCAGGAGGAGAAAGCATGGCCCCTCTCTGGGACAGAGGCAGAGACACTGGGTCTGTAGCCCACAGACAAGCCAGCTGTAGGAGATGGCAGAGCAGGAGCACAGGCTGAGGTCAGGATTTAGACTCCTCCCTGCAGTCCTGAGGCCTAGCACTTACCTGTGCTGCTGTTGCATGGCTGTAGAGGGCCAGTGAGCCACGCCCCAGAGCAGCACCTCCCTCTGATTAGCAGGGTACCAGGAAGATGATTCCTGCCACAGAGACCAAGGCCATGCAGCAGAATTCTTTGTGAGCCGTCAATAAAAACATTCAACATAGCTGTAAAAATTAGGGCATCCAAAAAGGTACACACACTTCAAATAATTATAAAGATAGTGTTTATTAAAATACACTAGAGGCCCGGTCATGAAATTCGTGCATGGGGCGGTGTTGGGTCCCTGGGGCGGGGGTCCCCTCAGCCCAGCCTGCACCATCTCCAATCTGGGACCCCTCAAGGGATGCCCGACTACCCTCTCACAATCCAGGACTGCTGGCTCTTAACCGCTCACCTGCCTGCCTGCCTGCTTGATTGCCCCTAACTGCTTCTGCCTGCCAGCCTGATCACCCCACCCCATAACCACTCCCCTGCCAGCCTGATCGAATCCTAACTGATCCCCTGCCAGCCTGGTCACCCCCAACGGCCCTCCCCTGCAGGCATGGTTGCCCCCAACTGCCCTCCCCTGCAGGCCTGGTTCCCCCCCCCCCAACTACCCTCCCCTGCAGGCCTGGTCCCCACCCCAACTACCCTTCCCTGCAAGCCTGGTTCCCCCCAACTGCCCTTCCCTGCAGGCCTGGTCGCTCCCAACTGCCCTTCCCTGCAGGCCTGGTCCCTCCCAACTGCCCTCCCCTGCAGGCCTGGTCCCCTGCAACTGCCCTCCCCTGTTGTCCTGGTCCCCCGCAACTGTCCTCCCCTGGAAGCCTGGTCATCCCCAACTGCCCTCCTCTGCCAGCCTAGTCACCCCTAACTGCCCTCCCCTGCAGGCCTGTTCCCCCCAAACTGCCCTCCCCTGAAGGCCTGTTCCCCCCAAACTGCCCTCCCCTGCAGGCCTGATCTCCCACAACTGCCCTCTCCTGCAGGCCTGGTCCCTCCCAACTGTCCTCCCCTGGAAGCCTGGTCACCCCCAACTGCCCTCCTCTGTTGGCCCAGTCACCCCTAACTGCCCTCCCCTGCAGGCCTGGTCCCCCACAACTGCCCTCCCTTGCAGGCCTGGTCCCTCCCAACTGCCCTCCTCTGCTGGCCTGATTGCCCACAACTGCCCTCCCCTGCCGGCCATCTTGTGGCAGCCATCTTGTGTCCACATGGGGGCAACCATCTTGTGTGTTAAAGTGATAGTCAATTTGCATGTTACCCTTTTAGTATATAGGACTAGAGGCCCGGTGCACGAAATTCGTGCACGGAGGGGGGTTGTCCCTCAGCCCAGCCTGTACCCTCTCCAATATGGGACCCCTCGAGGGATGTCCGACTGCCCGTTTAGGCCCGATCCCAGGGCAGTCGGACATCCCTCTCACAATCCAGGACTGCTGGCTCCCAACTGCTTGCCTGCCTGCCTTCCTGATTGCCCCTAACCGCTTCTGCCTGCCAGCCTGATCACCCCCTAACCACTCTGCTGCCAGCCTGTTTGCCCCCAATTTCCCTCCTCTGCCGGCCTGGTCACCCCTAACTGCCCTCTCCTGCAGGGTTGATCACCTCCAACTGCCCTCCCTTGCATGCCTGGTCCCTCTCAACTGCCCTCCCTTGCAGGCCGGGTGCCTCCCAACTGCCCTCTCCTGCTGGCCATCTTGTGGTGGCCATCTTGTGTCCACATGGGGGCAGGATCTTTGACCACATGGGGGCAGCTATATTGTGTGTTGCAGTGATGATCAATCTGCATAGTACTCTTTTATTAGATAGGATAGAGGCCTGGTACAGGGGTGGGGGCCAGCTGGTTTGCCCTGAAGGGTGTCCCTGATCAGGGTGGGGGTTCCCTTGGGGCGTGGGGTGGCCTGAGCAAGGGGCCTGTGGTGGTTTGCAGGCGGGCCACGCCCCCTGGCAACGCAAGTGGAGGCCCTGGTATCTGGAATTTATTTTCCTTCTACAATTGAAACTTTGTAGCCTGGAGCAGAGCCAAGCCTGGGGCTCCCTCCGAGGCCCGCAGCCATTTGTGTTGGGGTTATAATTGAAACTTTGTTGCTTTAAGCAGGTGGGCCCAGCCAGGGTGTGCGGAAAGCTTTGCTTCCCCTGTTGCCGGCGGCAACCCTGGCCTGCTCTCTCAAGCTCCATTCTGCCGCCATTTGTTTGAATTTGTTTACCTTCTATAATTGAAACTTTGTAACTTGAGTGGAGGCTTAGGCCTGCAACTGCTGGCAGAAAGCTTGGCTTCCTCTGTTACCTAGGAAACCTTGCTCTCTGTGGCTGTAGCCATCTTGGTTTGGGTTAATTTGCATACTCGCTCTGATTGGATGGTGGGTGTGGCTTGTGGGTGTGTCGGAGGTATGGTCAATTTGCATATTTGTCTCTTATTAGATAGGATTTCCTTTTCGAAATTGAGTTATCAGCTCTTAAAATGTATATGCATATTTTTGGGGACACCTGTATTTAAATATTATATAACTTTGCCCCAGTCTTACTCCTTAGAAGTAACCATTGTTAAGGTTTTAATGTATAGCCTTCTCAGCTTTTAGACACACACAGTCTCACATATACACATTACACACACTCACATTCTCTAACACACACACACACACACACACATATACCACACACACACCTTCTTATACACACTCATACTCTCACCCATTCATATGCACATGCACACCACACATACATACACCATGCTCTCAACCACTCACATGCATGCACATACACCAGACTCACACACAGTTCTTCCACACTTATACTCCCACCCACTCAAATGCACACACACATATACCACACACGTTCTTACACACTCATGCACTCAAACACTCACATGCACACACATATCACACACACTCACACATGTTCTTACACAACCATACCCTCACCCACTCACACGCATGCACAAACACACAGGTGGAGCTGGGTCACGCTGTGCCTCCTGTTCTGCGACTTGCCTCCTGCAGGACAGCTCCACGCTGCCACTTGCATTTGCACCTCATCCTGTTTCAGGAGCTGCCTAGAACTCCCAAAGCACATGCGCCAAGTTGATCTCCCCGTTCCCCACGTGGTGTTTGGGTTATTTACTTTTACGCTTACATACAGTCTTCACAAGCAGCCTTGAATGCATGTCCCCACACATCCAGGCACACACCTCTCTCTAGCCTCATCCTTCAAGTGGAGACTTGCTGGGTCAGAAGGTGGAGACTTGCTGGGTCAGAAGGTGGAGACTTGCTGGGTCAGAGGGTGCTGGCTGCTGTCTGTTTACAGCAGGAGAAGCGACCATGCTCCCCACCTTCAGGAGGTGGGCCAAGGAGCCAGTGACGAGGATAGTCCGTGCACCTCCAACCTTGTGCCTTTCTCTTCCTCTCCAGGTACGAGGTGATCTGCCAAAGCTCAGAGCTGGCCAAGGACATCCTGGTGCCCTCCTTTGACCCCAAGAACAAGCACTGTGTGTTTCAAGGTGACCTCCTGCTGTTCAGCTGTGCAGGTGCCCACCCCAGGCACCGGAGGATCTGCCCCTGCCGGGACTTCATCAAGGGCCAGGTGGCTCTCTGCAAAGACTGTCTATAGCGGCCACCAGCCAGCCCTGCACACACTCTGCTGGGAAGACAGCGGCTCCAGCCCCGTCCTGGCAGAGCCTGGGGGGCAGGCGTCATTCAGGGACTCTCGCCAGAGCCTGAACTTTTTGGTGGAAGGTTTCGATGTGGTATCACTCCTGCTGTGGTCAGTGCATCACAGTGGCATTTTCACCAAAACCAAAGGCGGGCAGGCATCAGGCCAGGAGCCTGGCTGCTCTCCCTGGCACAAGTTTATTTTTTGAGGAGCAACTGCAGGGAGAATCCCTCAATGCACTTGCTCTAGGGTAGAGCACGAATCTCAAGATTCATTTAAAACAAAACAAACCAGAGGGGAAACTGAGCTGGTTGGCAAGAACTTTTTAGGAACATTCCTAAATCCATTAACTTATTTATTTGGGAGGGGGAGGGTACCAGGGGAGGGCAGAGAGGGACTGATCACAGGGCTTGTTTCTTTGATTTCCCACTGTTTACCATCCACCTTCACTTAATAGTTTTCTGTCCCCTTCAGGGTGGTGCAGGAGGGAGAGGAGGGGAGCGCTGTGGGGACCTAGCTCCCCAAAGCATTTGGTGGCAAAGAGAAGAAAATCTTGTGTGTGTGCTTGGTGGTAGCTACAGAACAGGCACCCCCAGATGTGGGGGGACAACCCAGCCAGGGAGCGAAGTACATGATTGGGAAATTGACATCTGGTGGTTGGTGGTAAATCCCGAAAGGCAGGACCAGGACCGAAAGAGCTACCCTTGGGCGTAGTTGTGATGTTTACCCCTTACAAGCGTTGTCTTTGAGCTGGGAGTGGATGAGGGAACTGGCCCCTGTGGCCTGGTGTCACACTGGAGCTGGGATGCAAACCTTGGGCTTGCGTTACATTCCTTCGAATGCCTGGAACCTCCATAGCCCAAGAAATGGGGCTCTGGGCGAACTTGATGTTGGCTGGGGGAGCAGGGGCAGGCCAGTGTGAAAATGAGTCGCTGTCCTGGCCGCTCACCTGTGGGGTGGGGGTGGGGTGGCTCGCAGCCCAGGCACCAGTATTCTGAGGGATGAGTTGGCAGCTTGGCCTGGTCAGACTCACTGGACCCCCTTCCAGCCCCTGCGCTCTGCTTTGCTGGGTTCCCCGCCTCCACTAGGCAGTTTCAGTGCTTTGGGTATATGTTTCCTGGGAAGCCCTGGCATCCCCATGCAGTAAGAGTGAGCCCTCTCCTCCCTCTTAGTCTCCCTGTTATGAGTAGTTGGGGTCCACCCAGCCCTCGGTGGTCGCCTGGCCTCCCAGCACCCTGCATGCCCTCAGGCAGCTGCCCAGCCTTGGCTGGCAAAGAGCTGGCAAGATGAATGGTGGGTGGGCCTTTGAGAAGTGAGACTAAAGGAAGGACTCTGTTTCAGGAGGACAGAGGGAGTGTGGAGCCTTTACATGTGGGGAGTTAGATTCTGCCTGCTCTCCGTTCTTCCCTCGTGCATAAATAGCACCAAATGCACAGCCGGCCTTTTTTACTTTAACTCTCAGTGTGTCTGAATCCCAGCTCCAATCCTAGAGAACAGAGGGTGTAGGAGGGGAAGCACCTACAACCCCTCAGGTGACCCCTGAACACATGTGCAAGGGAGAGTGCTGATGGGAGGCCAGGGCCCAGCAGCAAGGACAGTGAGTGTGGGTGTATGTGTTAAGATTTGCAAGGGCAGTTGCCTGCGGTAGGAGGAGAAATAACTGCCTTCCTTGCTGTTAGGAATTGCTTTTCTCTGTGAATGGTCCTCTTTGCTGCACCCTAAATTGTGGGAATTGGCTTAAGCTCCCAGGCCTACAATTCCTGGGCCCGTGCTGCCCTCTCCTGGGCCCTTCTGGGAGCTTCCAATGGTGAGGATGTCAATGCAGGCATTCGACCAGCAGGGGGCGCCTGCGGGCCGAGACCGATTTCCCAAGCTCAGCAACCCATTTTGCAGAGAGCTGTTTATTAAACCAGCACAGGGACTCAGAAAGTGTGGAAACTAGGAAGCTACATTCTGTGGAAAGACTCGGTGACTGCCTTGTGTTCCAGAAGCTTCTAGGATTGCTTGCTGGCTGCCCGAGCTCAGGGCCTCCCCACCTTCCCACTCTTGTCAGGACTCTCAGCTCAAGTGCCCAACAGGGCACTTTCCCCATTAGGTCCCTCTGCTTCTGCCAGCCCAGTGTTGGTTGAGGTGAGGCAGTTCCATGGGAGGGAGGCAGGGACAGGCGGGGAGCGGGGTCTGCTGCTCCTGGGGCACACTGACCCACACCCCAGTTGTTGAAGGCTTTATCGATAGAGGCAGTGATGCTGGATGGATATTGGCCTCCAAGCCCCCCAAAACTTGGCCCAAGTCAAGTCAGTGGTCCAATAGCAGTAGGGACTTGATTCCTGCCTGCCTTGGGCGGAGGGCGCCTCAGTGTGGGCAATTTTTCCTGACAGAGTCCTAAGCTAACCTGTGGTTGGAGACCCTTCCACACTGGGACCTATTCCAGGGCCCCTGTCTCCCTGGCTATGAGCACACGTTGCCTGGGCTGTAAATTTTTGTACATTTTTTCCTAAGTGAAATCTGGCATTTTCCCCCCACCATGATCTTAAATTCCTAAAAAAACAAAACAAAACAAAAAAAAACTTGAGGGAAAACATTAATTTATTAAAAGAGAGAAAGCCTTCCTTTGACATGTAAACACTTTCAGGAGTAAAAGCTCCTAAAGGGGAAACACTGCTTTTAATGTCAGTGGACACCTCATTTACTCCGTGTGTGTAATTGGATTTGCACTTGAACAGAGGGAGAGGTTTTTTGCATTTTTGCTTAAGTTGGGTTTCTGTCACTGCGTGTAGTTTGCCTTTTTGTGTTTGCTGTATGTTTGGGAATATCGTGAATCTGTTTGATATTTATTGTTTCTCTGAGGTGCCTTTTCACTTTTCTTTGGGATGGTTTTGGAACCTGGTGCACTCCTCCAGCTTGGAGACAGGACCTGTCCTTGTGTCACTGTGGACTCTCAGGGCACCAGAAACGCCCTTCCAGCCCCTAGGCCAGCACGTATATGCACATACACCCCCCTGTAGCGGTGAGAACCCCAAGAGAAGTGCTGGCTTCCTCCAGACCAGCCCACACCGTCCCAGGCCGCTTGGTCACATCTGGGTCTGGGGACTGCTCCCTGCCACCAGGCACGTGGTGAGGTGTGGCAGGGCAGCGCCAGCCCTGGCTGAGGGGTTGCACTGCAAGGAAGCAGGGCCCGCTGAGCTCCTGAGTAGCACTGGCCCCGGACACTTGATCTGCTGGACATCATGAAGGGGGAAGAATATGCACACCCTCTTGTTTCCTTAGTGAGCACGGGGTTTCATAACTGTGACCACTTTGTTTCGTCTGGAAGGAGAGCCCCCTGCTTCGCTGGTAGCGCAGGCATGAATGTGACAGGTTGACTGAAACTGCTGTTCACAGGTGGGTTGCGTTTGTGGACCAGACCGAGGCAGGCCACCCACTCTCCATGGTGGCTTACCTGGATTGTGTATGTAATTAGCACATGACCACCCCCTTCCCTGCCCCCAAACTTCTTGGTTTTTTGAAAGTCTATTTTGCTAACGACAGGCTCTGTTGCACGTGTTGCTATCCGAAGCCTGGACTGTTGTATTTATTTAAAAACAATTTAGTTTTCACATTGGCTTCATTCCTCTTCCACCCATCCCCGCGGGCCCGCAAGTGTTTCTGTGTGAAGAGCTGATGGGCACAGACTCAGCTTCTTTAGGAAGGTGGGATGTCCTAAAGCTGAGGGCCAGTCCCTCTCATTCCTGTTGGCTTCAACAAGAAGTGGAAAGCCAAGTTTTTATAGCAAAAGGCCAAACTAGCTATAGTCTCAGATGCAGAAAAAAAAAATTACGTAGCTCTCTTAGCACTTAGGGGTTTTGTGAGGATTCGGTGTTTAGAAGTGTCTGGCACATAGTAGGCCCTAGTAAGTGTTAAATGTTATTACATTTTACAAAATTTGAGAAATAAAGAGCTGCACTCACTCCTTATCAGTTGGTTCAAAAGTCGTACCTACAGGACACTATTATCCCAGGTTGACCGACTGTTGTGGGATTTACCAGTTAGCGTGTCTAAGTCCCACGCCCACCCTGTGGCTGGAACGTTGCAGGATCCCTGAATGCACTGACTGGAAAGCATGCCTGGCTTCGGCCCCAGATGAAACGAGGCTGCGGAATTTGCACACGGGAGGTGGCAAGGGTGACCTTTGGCTCCATGCTGGGCCTCACCCCAGTGATGTCTCCTGGACCATTCCAGAGTTTTTCCTTGGGGAACTTTTTGAGCTAGAAATTAAGGTGAATTTTCCCATTGATTGTACCCCTTAAAGTTAACCGTTCCTCTGAAACGCAGTTAAGAGATGCTTTTCTGTTTCCAAGGGGCAAGGAGCGACCGATTGAACTTAGGAAGTCCTCTGCTATCCCCTGCCGGCCAGGGCGGCTCCTCCACAGTCCAGTCCACAGGGGCCAGACTCCTGGGCGGGTGAGCTGTCACGTGTTTGCACTGGCCCTAGGGCCACAGGCTAGTCCGGGGAACCCCAAGACTATACCACCATCCCAGTGGAGCCGGGGGGGGGGGGGGGGGGGGAGGGGGCGGGGAGAGTATCTTCAGAACCACTCCCAGAGCTGCTGCTGGTTCACTGATTTTTTCCCCCCAAGTCACCTAAAGATCAGCTCACTTTTTGTTTTATTGGGGTTCTAGCCTCTTGCTCCCCGATAGATTGGAGCCGCGTCTCCTTGCCTGTCTTGATCCTCCTCTGGGCAGGTGCATTGTGGAGTGTGGAGGAGATTGCTGACACCTTGTGTCCGAGTTCCTGTTTTCTCTTCAGCTGAATCTGCAGCCCTAGACTTCTGCAGGTGTAAGACTGGGATTCACCTTCCCCAAGCATCATTCCTCTGTCCCTGGTTTGTGGAGCCTTGAGATGGTCTCCCCCAGTGGCCTGCAGCTGGTGAGGCCTGGCAGAGGGACCACGGCCAGCGAGTGCTCGTAGGACGGCAGGTGTGTGTGTGGAGGGTGGGGGCTTGGGGCGCGCAGAGGACGTTAGCCGGCCTGGCGGCCTGGCTGGGACAGCGGCATGGGAACCTAGGCAGTCTGCCACTTCTGTCAAAGGGGAGGCGGAGCACAGTTGGGAAGCATTTTGCTCACTGTCCTGCCCAGCTGTTAATAGGACAACAATGGAACAGTCTGCCAAAGGAGATGGTGATGTCCCTTCTACTGTAGTCGCTGTCACAACCTTGATGTCTTTAAGCTAATGACCGTTCACATCTGTGTCTTCAAACAGCGCCTGGCTCACTCCGGGGTTTAGTGCAGGGTTCTGCCGAGGTGTCGCTGTCCACACGTCCCAACGTACTGTACCTGCATAGAGAGCACTGCTTTGTTTTCCACTGTTGTAGACAAAACTAGGGAGAACTTTATTTTTCAATAAACTTTTCTTGTGTGACAGGTAGGAGTGATCTTTGGGGGGCTGGGTGGGTGCAGGGTCACCTGCAGAACACAGCCCAGCTGCACCCCAGCACTGGCGACCACTGCCTGCGTCTCACCGTTTGCAGATGCCGCCGGAAAGGCTGAGAGACCGTGACGGTCAAGGAATGGAGGACGGTTTCACTGTGGTGTGTTCCTTCCCCGCCTCACATCCACCGACACTCATCTCAGAGCACTCCCTAGACCGGGCCTTTTTTTTTGAGATAACGACTACATCAGATGCTTGAAAATCATTAAGGCTGTGCTAGTGAAATAGTCCTAAAAAGGCTGAGGGCCTGTTAGACCTGATGCATTTCCCTCAGGAGCACTGGGTTAGGCACCTGCCCTGGAAACAAGATCAAGTCCGCACACACCAGGGGCTGCTGCAGGTGATGCTGGGGGAAGGCGTGGCTCAGCCTCACACAGCCTCCCGCTCTGCCCAGAGCAGGGATAGCACACGGTTCCTGGATACGGAGTCGCAGGTACGGCATGATTCCTGTACACCAGTCACAGAAAGGTCCGAGCAGAATGTGAGTGTGTACGTTTAGGGGGGGCTACATCCTAGTTTCCCTCCGAGCTTCCACACTGTGTTAAATACACAGGAAACCTGCAGGAAAGACACCACTGAGTCTCCCATCCCCAGACCTGTTTGAGCAGTCGGCCCTCTACCAGGTCCGTGTTAATGTCCTGCAGAGCACTCCGCAAAGCGCCGTGGAGGAAGCTGGCTGGCTGCACCAGGCTGCACCACGGTCGGGCCCCCAGACCAAACCACCTCCCCTTCATCAGCCTGAAGTAGAGCAGTGGGAGGGGAGTTAGGGTCTGGGACAACCATCCCTCAGTCCCAGGCAAGGTCAGCTCCAAGGCCTCGGACACCACCACATCAGTGTGTGGCCACCCCTCACCTGAGCGATGGGTGGCCTCCCCACAGACGCAACCCACAGTCCTCCAGGGTCTCCACTCACACTCCACCCGGAACAAGTGACCCTTCCACGTTGTCCTTCAGCCACACAGTAAGCCTGCCTGCCTGTGACAGGGACACCTCTCAAAGGTCTCCTCCTGGACCACACAAAACAGGGCGCGGTCTCTATTGGCCAGACAGGCGCCTGGGCAAGCAGCAAGTGCTACAGTACAGATGGGTGTGGGGACCATGTTCACAGAACTGATACCTAACGTTACTAAGCTGCAGACATCTCGTCCTTACAGCCACTTCTCACAGGCCAGTGTACCACGGCCACCTGACAACACAGAGATGCCTGCACATGTGGGTAGATTGTGTCATTATTTATTACAAATAAACGGTGGTTTCACATCTGTCAAAAATGGGTCCTGTTTTTACATGTGTGTTCAGGTTCTGAATGTACAAGAAAGGGTCATGTGCTTAGTTCGTCCATGCAAAGCTCACACGTACATCACTAAGTGCTTTAAAAATAGAACGGTCTCCTCTTGAACCAATCTGTTTAGATTCAGGATTAGTAAAACAGTATGAAACTAATGAAAGTGACAGGAATTAGGAAGTGCAACACTGATGGTTCTGGGCATGTGACGGGGTGAGGGGCAGAAGGTACACACGGTCTTCCCTTCAGTTCTGCCGGAGAGGAGCTCCCAGGGCCCGCGCTGCTCCGTGCCCAGAGGAGACGGGTCCAGACAGTGGCTCTGTTTCAGAGCTTCCTGCCAAGCAGAGACCTTATCCGACCCACAGGAACCCTTTTACTCCAGAAAACAAACAGCCAGTTCCCAACAGACATGGGAAAACCAGTGTCCCCTCCTGGGCACGGTGTCTTGACGGGGTGACGGGGGAGGTGGGCGAGGGGAGCAGTGCAGACCAACCTGCTGGGCACGCCTGTTCCCGTGAACACAAACTCTCCAAATAAGAAAGTGGATGTTCAGCTAAATACTGGCACCGTCCGCCGTGTGGGAACCTCTCGTCGTCCTGATGTCTTCATGCAGATACAGACTGGCGCTCGGGCGCTTCACTCAAACATCTCGTAGTGGCGCGTCTGCCTCACCCTGGGCACCATGTCGATGAGAAGTCTGCAGAGGACACACACAGGTCACCCAGCACACCCCCATCGCCCTGGGCTTTGAGCGCTTGGGGAAGCAGATGGGAGAGACAATTTAAAAAAAAACTAATTCACATACCATAAAATTCAGCTTATGAAAGTATATAATTTGGTGGTGTTTGGTATATGCTTAGATTGTCCAATCATCACCACCTCCTAATTCTAGAACATTTTCCTCACCCCAAAAAGAAACCCACCAGCATTACTCCCTTTTCCCTCCCCAACTCCCCCCAACCACTAATAGATTTTCCCTAATTAAGAGAATATTTAATTTATAAAAGTAGACATGTACACTATTATTTTATAATTCACCTAATTGTTTAAAGTGTAAAGTTGAAAGTTTATGTCTGTTTTGTTTGTTCATATATTTTGTTTTTAGATTCCAAATATAAGTGAAATCATATGGTATTTGTCTTTGTCTCACTTATCTCACTTCACATAATACCCTCTAGGTTCATCCGTGTTGTGGCAAATAGCAAGATTTCATTCTTCTTTTTATGGCAGAGTAATGTTCCATTGTATATATGTACCACACCTTCTTTATCCATTCATCTATCCAAGGGCACTTAGGTTGCTTCAATATCTTGGCTATTGTAAATAATGCTGCATATGTCTTTTCTAATTAATGTTTTCAGTTTCTTTGGATGAATACCTAGAAGTGGGATTTATGGGTCACATGGTAGTTCTATTTTTAATTTTTTGAGGAACCTCCATACCATTATCCACAGTGGCTGTAGCAATTTATAATCCCACAGACAGTCCACAAGGCTTCTCTTTGTCTTCACATCCTTGCTAATACTTGTTACTGACGATGGCCATTCTGGCAGGTGTGAGGTGATATCTCATTGTGGTGGTTTTAATTGCATTTCTCTGATAATTAGTGATGTTGAGCATCTTAGCATATGTCTGTTGGCCATCTGTTTATCCTCTTTGGAAAAATGTCTATAAAGTGGGCAGGTACTCTGCCCACTTTTTAATCAGATTATTAGGATTTTCTTTTGTTTTTTTGGTGTCAAGTTATATGATTTCCTTATACTGTATATTTTGGAAGTTAACTCCTTAAGGGATGTATCATTGGTGCATATCTTCTCCCATGCAGTAGGTTGTTGTTGTTTTTTTTATGGTCTCCTTCACTATGCAAAACCTTTTTAGTTTGATATAGTCCAATTTGTTTATTCTTTCATTTCCCTTGCAAGAGGAGACATATCTAGAAAAATATTACTAAAAGTGATGTCAGCCCTGGCCAGTTTTCTTAAGAGGTTAGAGCGTTGAACCAAGGACCAAATGGTCACAGGATCCATTCCCAGCAAAGGGCATGTACTTTAGTTTTAGGTTCAATCCCCAGCCCTGGTTGGGATGCAAATGGGAGGCAACCTATCATTGTGTCTCTTTCACATCAATGCTTCTCTCTCTCTCTCTCCCCTCTTTCCTCCTCCTTTCCATTCTCTCTAAAAATCAATAGAAAAAGTATCCTTATTCCTTGGGTGAATACTAAAAAATAGTGATATCAGAGTTTACTGCCTATGTTTTCTTCTAACAGTTTTATGATTTCGGGTCTTATAAGTCCTTAATCCATTTTCAGCTTATTTTTGTATATGGTGTAAGAAAGTGGTCTAGTTCATTTTGCATATGTCTCTTTTCCAACACCATTTATTGTAGAGATTATCTTTACCCCATTGTATATTCTTGCCTTCTTTGTCATATAGGCATGGGTTTATCTCTGGGCTATCATGTCCCATTGATCTATGTGTCTGTTTTTATGTCAGTACCACGATGGTTTGATTACTATAGCCTTGTATAATTTGATGTCAGGTAACATGATAAATCTCCAACTTTGTTCTTTCTCAAGATTACTTTGGCTATTCGGAGTCTTTTGTGGTTCCATATAATTTATGCTAGTTCTGTGAAAAGTGCCATTGGTATTTTGATAGGGATTGCATTGACTCTGCCGCTTGCTTGGGATAATATTTAACTACTAGAGGCCCGGTGCATGAAATTCATGCACTGGGGGGAGGTGTCCCTCAGCCCAGCCTGCACCCTCTCCAATCTGGGACCCCTCAGGGGATGTCTGCCGATCCCTGTGGGATCGGGCCTAAACCAGCAGTTGGACATCCCTCTCACAATCTGGGACTGCTGGCTCCCAACCACTCACCTTCCTGCCAGCCTGATCACCTCCTAACAACTCCCCTGCCAGCCTGATTGATGCCTAACTGCTCCCGTGCCAGCACAATTGCCCCCAACCGTCCTCCCCTGCCAGCCTGATCGCCCCCAACTGCCCTTCCCTGCAGGCCTGGTTCCCCCAACTGCCTTCCCCTGCTGGTCTGATTGCCCACAACTACCCTCCCCTGCTGGCTATCTTGTGGTCATCTTTGACCACATGGGGGTGGCCATCTTGTGCAAGGGCGTGAAGGTCAATTTGCACATTACCTCTTTATTATATAGGATGTTCATTCTTCTAGTCCATGAGCACCGTGTATGCTTCCATTTATTTGTATCTTCAATTTCTTTCTTCAATGTCTTATAGTTTTCCAAGTACAGGTATTTTACCTCCTGGGTTAAATTTATTCCTGAGTACTATTTTTTATGCCATTGTAAATAGAATTTTCTTAATTTCTCTTTCTGATAGTTCATTATAGGTGTATAAAATGCAACTGATTTCTGAATATTAAGTTTGTATTCTGCTACTTGACTGAATTTATTTATTAGTTCTAGTAGTTTTTTTGGTGAAATCTTCAGGGTTCTCTCTATATATTATCTGTCATCTGCAAATGAAAGTTTTACTACTTCCTTTCCAATTTGGATACCTTTAATTTCTTTCTCTTGTTGAATAAAACTGGTGCAGTGGACATCCTTGTCTTGTTCCTGATCTTAAAGACAAAGCTTCCACCTTTCCACTACTGAGTATGTTAGCTGTTTGTCATATACTAGTATAGCCTTTATATGTTGAGGTATGTTCCCTCTATTTCTACTTTGCTGAGAGTTTTTATCATAAATGGGTGCTAGATTTTGTCAAATGCTATTTCTTTTTTTTTTTAATATATTTTATTGATTTCTTACAGAGAGGAAGGGAGAGAGATAGAGAGTTAGAAACATCGATGGGAGAGAAACATTGATCAGCTGCCTCCTGCACACCCCCCACTGGGGATGTGCCCGCAACCAAGGCACATGCCCTTGACCGGAATCGAACCCGGGACCCTTCAGTCCGCAGGCCGACGCTCTATCCACTGAGCCAAACCGGTTTCGGCCAAATGCTATTTCTTAATATATTGATATGATCATATGATTTTTATCCTTCATTTTGTTTACAAGGTGTACCGGTTAATAATGGCGGTTTTTGTAATAAAAGAAAACACGATAATTTCAAGAGAAACATCAAAAGTGCTTTATTCAAAGTAATGTCCATCACTAGCTACACATTTCCCCCATCTCTCAGGTAATTTATGGATACCGTCCCAATAGAACTTTTCTTGTTTTGAGGCAAACCATTCAGAGACCCAATTTTCCACTTCTTCGTATGTTTTGAAGTGTTGCTCAGAAAGTTCGTGTGCCATAGATCGGAACAAGTGGTAATCTGAAGGAGCAAGGTCTGATGAATATGGCGGGTGGGTTAATACTTCCCAGGCAAGATCTTTTAACGTGTCTTTAACTGGCTTTGAAGTGTGTGATGGTGCGTCATCATGAAACAAAATTACTTTGCCGTGTCTTCTAGTACATTCTGGTCGTTTCAGGATCAAAGCGTAGTTCAAATTGATTATTTGTTGTCAGTAGCGATCAGTAATAATGGTTTCACCTGGTTTTAGAAGTTCATGATACACCACACCTTCCTGATCCCACCAAACACAGAGCATTGTCTTCTTTCTGAATCGATTTGGCCTTGTAGTCGATGTTGATGGTTGACCTGGATCAACCCATGATTTTGTGCGTTTAGGATTCTCAAAATAAATCCACTTTTCATTGCCAGTCACAATTCAATGCAAAAAAGACTTTCATGCCACTGAAGCAACATTTTACTGATGGCTTTTTGGTTTTCCAGTTGTCTTTCGTTCAGTTGATGTGGCACCCGTTTTCCTTCCTTTAAAATCTTTCCCAGTGCTTATAAATGATTGGAAATTGTTTGCTGAATAATGTTTCATCTTTCTGCGAGTTGTTTTTGAGTTTGACATGCATCTTCATCCAATAATGCTTGTAATTGTTGGTCTTCAAACTTTTTCGGTTGACCTGGACGTTCTTTGTCTTTCACATCAAAATCATCACTTTTAAAGCGTTTAAACCAGGGTTTACAAGTATCTTGAGATGGAGCATGTTCACCATAAGCTTCCTGAAGTATACGATAACTTTTTCTTCAAAATAAAGTAATGAATTAAAACTTCCTGCAAATGCTCTTTTTTTGGCACGAAATTTGACATTTTTAAGCGTAAAAATATCTATGGTGTTAACACCTTCAGCAAATTTGACATATGAAGTTTGGAAGCTTGCTGTCAACACAACAAAATAGCATACATATCAAATCGCATATATATCAACATATGTGTAATTCCATCTATTGAAAAAAATCCACATTATTAACTGGTACACCTAATATGTGCTGTATCATGTTAATTGATTTGCAGATATTGAACCAACCTTGCATCCCAGGAATAAATCCCACTTGGTCATAGTGTATCACCTCTTTAATGTATTGCAGAATTCTGTTTGCTAATATTTTGTTAGGGATTCTTTTTGTATCTATGTTCATCTGGGATATTGGCCTATAATTTTCTTTCTTTGTAGTGTCTTTGTCTAATTTTAGTATCAGGGTAATGACTATTGTAAAATGTCTTTGGGAGCTTCCCCGCCTTGTCAATTTTTGGAATAGTTTAAGAAGGATAATTCATTGAATGTTAGATAAAATTCACCTGTGAAGCCATCTGGTCAAGGACTTTTGTTTGTTGGGAATCTTTTGATTATTGACTCTATTTCATTAGCAATTATTGGTCTGTTCAGATTTTGTTTCTCATGTTATTTTAGGAATTTATCCACTTCTTCCAGGTAGTCCAATTTTTTGGCATAAAATTGTCCATAGTATTTTCTTATAATCCTTTGTATATCTATGGTGTCACCCTTCTCTTTCATTTCTGGTTTTATTTATTTTGACCCTCTCTCTTCTTTTCTTGATGAGTCTGACTAAAGGTTTATCCATTTTGTTTGACTCTTCAAAGAACCAGCTCTTTATTTCATTGATCTTTTCTATTGTGTATTACCACTCTAATCTTTCTTTCCTTCCTTCTACTCACTTTAGCTTTCGTTTGTTCATCTTTTTCTAGTTTCTTTAGGTGGAAGGTTAGATCATTTGAGATTTTTTCTTGTTTCTTGAAGTAGGCTTGTATTGCTAGAAATTTCCCCTTAGAAGTGCTTTGGCTGTGTCCATAGATTTTTTTTTTTTTGGTCGTTGTGTTTTCATTTTCATTTGTCTCAAGGCATCTTTTGTTTTCTTTCTTGATCTCATTGTTAAACCATTTGTTGTTTAGTAGCATGTTATTTAGGCTGCACATGTTTGTGTGTTTTTCAACTTTCTTCTTGTAATTGATTTCTAATTTCATACCATTGCGATAGGGAAAAGATGTTTGATATTATTTCAGTTACCTTAAATTTATTGAGATTTGTTTTGTGGCCTATCATGTGGTCTATCCTGGAAATGTTCTGTGTGCACTTGAAATGAAAGTATATTCTGCTGCTTTGGGGTAAAAAAAATGTCCTAAATATATAAATTAAATCCATCTGGTTAAATGTGTCATTTAAGGCCACTGTTTCCTTGTTGACTTTTTGTCTGGATGATCTATCCATTGTCAATGAGTTGTTAAAGTCCTCTACTATGACTGTATTACTGTCTCACCCTTTATATCCATCAATACTTGCTTTATATATTTAGGTTCCCCTAGGTTAATTGCATAGATGTTTACGAGAGGTAGATCCTCTTGCTGGATTGGTCCTTTACCATTATGAAATACCCTTCTTTTTCTCTTGTTACAGCCCTTGTTTTGAAGTTTATTTTGTCTGATATAAGTATTGCTACTCCAACTTTTTGTTTGTTTCCATTTGCATGAACTATGTTTTTCCATCCCTTTACTTTTAGTTTGTCTTCCAATCTGAAATGGATCTCTTGTAGGCAGCATATGTATATGTCTTGTTTTTTACCCATTCAACCACCCTATGTCTTCTGATTGGAGCATGTAGTCCATTTACATTTAAAGTAATTATTAATAGGTAAGTAGTTATTGCCATTTTATTGTTTTCTGATTGTTTTTGTAGTGCTTCTCTGTTCCTTTCTTGTTCTCTTGTGTGTTGATGACTTTCTATTGTGTTTGGATTCCTTTCTCTTTATTTCTTCTATATCACTTATAGATTTTTGGTTTGTGGTTACCATGTGCTTTATATATACCAAGCAATGTTCAGCATTCTATTTTAAGTTGATAGTTACTAAAGTTCAAACACATTCTAAAATCACTGCAATTTTTCCTCTCCCCTTCCACATTTATGGTTTTGTCATTATTTTTTACTTTTTGTGTGTATCTGTGTATCCCTTAATTTATTTTTGTAATTACACATGATCTTTCTACTTTATAACTGGCTGATCCACTACTTTTACTGTTTCCCTTTGTCAGTGGAAATTTTATCTTTCCTATATTCTCTTATGATATATTTGATCTTTCTACTTAAAGAAGTCCCTTTAACATCTCTTATAACACTTATTTAGTGGTGATGAACTCCTTTAGCTTTTCCTTGTCTGCTTTGATTATAATGATATAGAGTAACCTTTGTGGTAGGTCCTTGCTTTTCATGACTTTTAATATTTTGTGCCAATCCCTTCTGGCTGCAAAGTTTCTGTTGAGAAATCAGCTGACAGTCTTATGGGAGCTCCCTTATAGGTAATGGAATGATTTTCTCTTGTTTTTAAGATTCTTTCTTTGTCTTTAACCTTTTGCATTTTAATTATGATATGTCTTGGTGAGGGCCTCTTTGGGTTCATGTTGTTTGTGACTCTCTGTGCTTCCTGGACTTGTCTGTCTATTTCCTTTGCCAGATTAGGAAGTTTTCAGTCATTATTTCTTTCAAGTAGGTTTTTAATCCCTTGTTCTCCCACTTCTGCTGGTACCCTTCTGATGCAAATGTTGTTATTCTTGATATTATCCTTTAAACTATCCTCATTTTAAAATATTCTTTCTTATTGCAGTTCCAATTGGGTGTTTCCTACTACCTTGTCTTCCAGGTCAATAATTCAGACCTGTGTTTTGAACTCTGCATCTAGTAGATTGCTTGTTTCCATTTTGTTTAGTTCTTTTTCTAGAGTTTCTTCCTGTTCTTTTATTTGGGGTATGTTTCTTTGTCTCCTCATTTTGGTTGCCTGTGTTTGCTTCTATGTGTTAAGTAGATCTATGTGTTAAGTATCACCCAGTCTTGGTAGAATGGCCTTATATAGTGTCTTGTGCAGCCCAGTGGCACAGTCTCCCTGATCACCTGAGCCAGGTGCTACAGGAGTGTTCCTTCTGTGGGTTGTGTGTGCCCTCTGATGTAGTTGAGCCCTGTTGGCACATCAGTGGGTGGGATTGACCTTCAGGCTAAATGACTAAAGCAGACAAGCTATTGTGTGGAGGCTAATCACATAGGGGGAGTCATTTTAGTGGGGCTTCGTTGCCAGCTGCTTCCACCCTGCAGATGAGTTATTTGTGGAGCTAGTTGGTGGTGCCCTGATATAGTCTAAAGCTGGCCCCGAGTGTGTTGCTTCTGGAGCTTCTTAGGAGGGGCTCCAGTGCGGGCTTGAGGCCATCTGGTAGGAGCTACAAGGTCTTTGTGGTTTGTTGCCACTAGCTCCAGGCTTGGGACCCTTTGGTGGGCACCACAGTGTGTGCTGACACAGGCACCACGTGTACTGGGCTCATGGCCATTTAGTTGAAGTTAGTTCCAAGTCAACACTGGCCAGTTTTGTCAGGCTTGGGGCCCCCTGATAGAAATTACAATGCAAGTTGAGATATATCCCCTCTTGTGCCAGGCATGCCAAGGCTAGCTGCTGCTTGTTTGGGGTTTGTGGAACTTTGAGGGATTTTAGGTAAGTCCCTAGTGTGAGCCACAGAAGGCCACTTGTGTGGAAGATCCACTGGAAGCACTTGGGCTGGAAATTTGAGTTGAGTGGGGTGGGGTCTCAGAGAATTACCAGGGTGGGGCAAATGGTGTTAGCCAAGGTGATGGAGAGCTGGGATTTGGCACCCACCTGTGACTGATGGCTGAGTGCAGTAGGGCTCAGCAAAGCAATCTTGTCTGCCAGCACTTCCATCCCTGGGAAGAACTGCCCTGACCCCTTCCCCTCCAGCCCTCACCCTGAAGCTGGTCCATTCAGTGTTTCCCTGGATGTCCCTGGCACTTTACAAGAGGCTGACCTTGCACTGAAGCCCAGAGAAATGAGTGAGCAAGTCCATGTGCAGGTCCCTCAAGATGAACGCTTGAGACTCCAGTAGCCACATCTCACTCAGATGCCTACTGGTTTTCACAGCCAGAGGTCATGAGGAGTCTTCAGCCCAGCACTGGTGCCCGTTTGTGACTTAAAGCCTATACCTCTTGTCAAAGCCCTTGCCCCACTTCAGTGCCAGCCACAAGACTATCTGATTCCGATGTGAGCTTTTTCAGTCACCTGACCCCACGTAGGCTCAGGGGGGTCCCAGGTACAGGTGTGACCATCAGGGGTGGAAAATGGAGCACTCATGGATGCCAGGAAAGCAAATAGGAAAACAGGCACTTACTTGACCCCGTAGGCAAATATGATAAGGCCGATGAGCACACCTGTGCTGCCATCCAGGTACCAGACCGCCGAGTTATGCTTGAATACCTCCGCACTCAGAAGAATAGAGAAGCCCATCACGCCTCCCACGAGGGAGTTAAATCCTGGGAAAGAAGCAGAGAGAGGCTGAGGGCACTGCCGAGCGAACTTCCTTAGCCACCAAGAAACTACCCAAACACCAAGCCTGCGCTGCAGGGAATGTTGCCCAGAAGCACTCTCGCAGGTGACAGCTGCCAACTGAGACCCCTGGGTGGCCTGTCAAGTCTGTTCAAATGTCACCAGAGACCTTGCTAGACAGAGCCATCACCCCCCACTGTCAGTCTCCATCCCTGCCAGGCACTCATGCCCACTTGACAGAGCCTGTACGTGGTTACTGTCGGTCTGCCTCCCACACACGAGAATATCCAGACCCCATGAGGTCAGGACAGTGTCTGGCACACAGGAGACATTCAAGTACTGGGTGACTCAAATCTGTTGAATGTCTCCTGGGCCCAGTACCCAGTGGGCATCTTATCAGTCTGATTATTATCCCACTTTACTGATGACAGAACTAAAGTTAAGCAGAGTGAGGTTAAATAAATTGACCGAGGTAACACAGATTGAGAGGAGCAGGGCTAGCCCTCGTCCTTTCCTTCCAGAGTCTAAGTCACCTGAGGATTTTCACTCTGGGAAGAAAAATGCAAAGTCAAGAATTAGGTACATGGCTGCAGAAACGGCAATCCAGACAGATGGTGATCATCTCCTTTCACATACGTCACACCTCAGGGGGTCCCCACAACTTAGGTATCACACTTCCATTTTACCTGTGAGTTTCCAAGGCCTCACGGGAAGGGAATTGCTTAGAGGGGCTCCTGAGGTCGCACCGTGGTGTGAGCCGCACGGCTCCTAGTCTGCCTCAGTGCAATGGCCTGGAGAAGCTCTGGGTCCATGCTGCCTGGTGACCCCCTGGCAGCTGGTCTGTGCAGGGTCAGCAACCTCTCCAGCAACAGGCCCTGTCTCATTCCTGGGGCAACTCCACTTGTGTTGTTTTTGCTGACTCAAAAGTGTTAACTCGGGTTGCACTCACTGGGGACTGTACAACTGGGGGAGAGGCTAAATGAAGAGCAGGGGGAGAGGAAGATGTGGGCGTAGAGGAGACTTGAGCAAAGCCTGGGTAAGACGCCTTCTCAGGTCCAAGGTGGAGACTTTGATAATGGGAACGAGATGAACCTGTCTGGGCCCTGCAATGGCATCTCATTGGCTGTTGCAGCCCTCTTCTCTTCCCTCCAATCTGTCATCTTCTCACTTCAATTCTCAGCTGGTGACTCGGCCCTGCACTTCTTAGAGCACAAATGTTCGGACAACAATACCTCATCTTCCTAACACCAAGTCCACACCCACCATGACAGCTGCCCCACATCCAGTTACATGCTCACCAAGGGACTCTGTTCTTGAAATTCTTCTCCCTCTTCTGAAACATTCCTCCTGGGATAAATCTTAGCTTCCCATCACCCACCTCCACCTCCTCCCTGACCCCACGCCACCCACCACAAGCCCCTTTACAAAACGTGTCTGCCCAACTGCACCGCCTATTCGCTCTCCATCCCCCGTCCCTCAGGTTCTCTCCTCCCCGACGCCCTCCCTGAGCTCAGTGACAACTGAGTGCCACGTGCGTGGTGAACTGGCTGACTTCATCCTCCCGGGAACACGTCCCTCCGGCCGCCATGACTGCTGGTTTTCCTCTTTCCACTCCAGCACTTCCTTCTCAGTCTCCTTCGCTAGGTCCTCCTCTTCCCCGTCTGAGCACCCTGCCGGTCCCCGGGACTCCTCCTCTGTCTACAGTTCCCCCTAGGCTGTCACCTCCAATCTCACCGTCAGTGTCTCCCAACTTTCTCTCTCTGGCCTGGCCCATCCCCTCAGCTGCAGAGTCATATAAGCATTTCAAACTGAACATGTTCAAAGCCGAAACCTCAATTCCCGCTCAAAACACCTCATGTCCCCTGTATGTGATGCCGTGGTTCACCTAGCTGCCAAGACCAAACATCTAGGAGCCCACCTTGACTTCTGTCACTCCCCAAATCTAATCACCCCCAAATCTAATCCATCAAGTAATGCTTGCCAACTGTTACCCCTAAAACTCCTTCTCCATCTCTCTACCTCTCACCAGCCCCACCGCCCAAACCTTGCCCAAGCCCCCCTCGTCCTTCGTCTGCACCCCTGCCTCCTCACCACCTTCCCTGCTTCCCCTCCTGCCCATCTCCCTTAACCCACAATCCCTCCCGCTCACAGCAGCCAGAGTGACCCCGGGAAGTGGACAGCCTCGGGTTGTCCTTTGAATCATCCTGTTCTTTTTTTACAAACGTCTCTGTGGCCCAAATCTTTCTCCGCAGGCCACCAGAGGCATCAGCAGAGCCAGCGCTGCCACAGGTGACCGGGGCTGCAGTGGACCTCTGGAGAGGGGAGTGGAGGTTTTGCTTCGGGGTGGCTAGAGAGAAGGGGAGACAAGGAGGACATGGCCGCTGCCCGGGGCAGACGGGAACCTCCAGCCCCTCTCCATCTCTGGGTCATGGGCACAGGTTGGCCCGTGGTGCCCTCAGAGAAGCCCAGTGGAGCTCAGAAAGCAGAGAGAGCGTGAGGTTCCCCCAGGCGGCCACTAGATGTCCACTCAGCTCCACCAAGTCACGCTCTGCCAGCCACGGACAGCCCAGACCCCCGTTTCTGACAGCAGGGCCCCACCCCATTCATGCCCACCCACGGGTGCTGCCCACAGTTCACAGCTGATGGATTCACTGTTCACCTGGCTCCCCGCCACCTTCCAGGAGGAGCCCTGCCTCCTCAGCCCTGCTCACCTGGGTTCTGCCAGTCTGGCTCAGTTCAACCTCACCCCCCACAGGGCTGCAGGGCACGCTGCAGCGGGCACACAGGACTGGAGGGTCCTGTGTCTGCCTGCAACAGGCTCAGAAATTCCAGCGGCAGTCACTCCACACAAGGAACCTGAGCTCGCAGCCCCGCCCCCAAGCCCCCCACCTTCCACCGCTGGTCACTCTCTGGGCACCGTCCCCGCCCACCCATGGCTTTTCTGCTTCCTCAGTTAAAACCCGAGCTGTTGTCAATCACTGTTACCCGTTTAAGAAGCTGAGGAGGGCCCACCCGTGCGGCCTTAATGATAGGTCAGAATCTGTATAATTCAGAACATCAGCCTCATGCAGCAATTCTGATGACAAGGTTTCATGTGCTGAACACCATGGCAGGTATTCAGAGATGAGAAGGAGCGGGGGGAGTCAGCCCAGCGCCTCAACTCGGGTTCCAGCGGCAGCGGGGAGCCGGGCTCCTGCCCCACTTCAGAACCCCCTCCTCTTCCCGCCTGACTTGTCCCATTAACTTACTGTCCATGGTCATTTTACCTTCGACAACGCAGAGCTGCCTCCAGCGTCGTGCCGATAGCAGCAATCGCACGTTGCCTCAACAAC
This sequence comes from Cnephaeus nilssonii, assembly GCF_951640355.1. NCBI lineage: Eukaryota > Metazoa > Chordata > Mammalia > Chiroptera > Vespertilionidae > Cnephaeus > Cnephaeus nilssonii. The sequence continues at coordinate 77,025,797 of NC_137081.1, read as the reverse complement.
TAAAGGAACACAGTCTAATGGACAAGATTCGCTGCGCTGGGCGTCACAGGGTGGGAAGTCTGCGTTTACCACGCCCTGGTGCCCGCTTTCTCTGAAGACCTGCTTTGGTGAGGACACAGCCCGGCATAAAGGACCCGGTGCAGCCAGCCTGATCGGGCTCCCACACAGCTCCAGCGTGGGAACCAGCCACTCACCAGGTGACAGGCGAGGCCCGCCCTCCCGCTGCTCCGAAGCACTTTGTGGGGAGAGAAGGCCACACCACCAGAGGACATTCCCAGGGCAGCAGGCACAGGTGGCGGCCTCCAGAGCCAGCCCCTCTGACACCCCAACATTAACGATAGGCATGGCTCCCAGACCCCACCCTCTCCCACCTCCCAAAGAGGAGAGAGGACAGTGGTTCCCTAGCTCTGCTAATCAACAAATGAGTAAAGTACAATTAGCAGGAGGCTGCAATTACTGCTGCGTATTTTGCTGACACTCCCACCAGGCAAGGAACTGCAGCGCACACCACCCACCGCCCCAGGCCCCTCATGGGAAACAGGCTTTGCCCTCCGCCAGAGTTCTCTCTGTCTGTATCTGTCTGTCTTTCTCTCACTGTGTCATCAACCCCATGGCCCATTCATCCCCGAGCCTTGTCCATTTGACATGTGTGTGGACACTTCCTCAAACCCCCCACATCCTCAGCCCCCTGCCCTCACCGCTGCCCAAGCCCCCAGGCCACCACCCTCAGCTCCCAGACCTCTCCTGCTTGGCACTCACTCCCCCGCTCTGTTCCCCATCTGACGGCCAGAGGACTGTTTAGAAAACATTAAGCATGCCTCCTCATCTGTTTAAATATTTAGCAAAACACACAGGATCCTACCCTTGACCTACAGTCCTCAGGACCCGCCCTTCCCCACTGTCCCAGCCCTCAGCCTGTGCCCCTCCTCATGCAGCCCCCAGGTGTCCCCGGCCCCGCCCCCATGCCCTCTGCCTTCACTTAAACATTTACTTTGTAAAACACCTCTCTGTTCAAGAATATGAGGGAAATACTGCTTATGTGTGAAAATTCTGGTCAGAAGTTGTTTCGTTAGAAAAACCATACTTGTCATTGGGGTCTTCCCTGTGCGCCCTGTGAAATGCAGCGAAAGGGGAGTGAAGCCTAAACAGAACCTGTCTGGGGTTGCTATCACCCGTGATGCAGAGCACCCGCCCGAGACGGTCAAGCCCACAGTCATGGGTGGGAGGGTCTGACTGCTGGGTGCACCCTCTGGCTCCTGGAGAGCACCTGTGTGTCTGGACAGATAAGATGCTGAGGCCCTGCAAGCCACAGGGGCTTAGGGATGTTAGGGCCCAAGGCGGCTGGGAGAGGAGCTGTTTCTCAGTGGTCACCCCTGGCCTGCCCTCCCCATCCCATCACCCACGTTCCAGGCGAAGACATGAGAAGGAGGCACACACACACACACACACACGCACACACACATGCGCGCGCACACACACACACGCACACACACGTACACACACATGCGCGCGCGCACACACACACACACACACGCTGGGGAAACCTAGGTGCAGCCAGGCCTCTGCTCTAAAGGGCCCAGCGGAGTGTCCCCCAGAGCAACGGGAAGGAACCTTGAAGGTGGCCGGACCCCCACACCGAACCCCATTCACAGCACGCAGCCCCCCTGCGCTGGTCAGCGCCGGGAAGAGGAGGACTCCGTGGCCAAAGGAGGCATGTTCCTTCCCCGATTCTGAAAGTGCAGACCCACAGCACAGGGATGAGCACTTCTCCCCACACGCTGGGCCGCCGGAGAGGCGAGAGCACTTTACTAGGGTCCGCTGGACGCAAGCTGCCCGCAGGCCCGCGTGTGGGTGGCGGCAGAGACCGCCGCAGAGGTCTTCTCGGAAGGCTTCCTCCTTCTCAGGGGCTGAGCCATAGCTCTTTACACCAGAGGGGCTTGATTTAACTAAGCTGCAGCCCCGCTTTGGGGACCAGGCAGGACCCTCATAGCAAGAGGACAGACCCTGAAAGGGGAAACTCTGGTTCTGCATCAGGAGCGGCTCCAGCTAACGTGGCACCAGCCCAGCGCCAGGCTCAGAAGCGCTCTGCAGAGCCCGCCGGTGCCACTGCGGTACCAGGGCTAACAGCAGCACACCCAGGACCTGCTGCCAGCTGAGGCCTGGCTTCCCTGGGCCTGCCCCTCGGGGGGAGGGGCACCCTCGGGGCCCATGGGGAGCTCCAGGAGCCGGGCTGGCCGTCTGGCCCACACAGCGGGGCCTGCACGCCGCCTGAGAGCAGAGCAGGGACACAGAGGCCTCCCTCCCGGACGCCGGTCCTTTCACTATTTTAAACAGCTCTTATCACTTACGAAGTTTGGGTGTGCTATGGGCATGTGGGCTCTGCAGCACAGGGAGGAAGGTGGCATCTTGCAAGGGCAGATGCAGATGGCAGGCCCTGCTGGTCACAATGGCAGGGGGGACCCTGCCAGGTCCACTTCCCTGGTGCGGAGTGTGTCCTGGCCCCGGGCTGGTGTGAAGGCAGCACAAACCTGTGCTCATCACATGGACAGGACCCGCCTCAGGCCCGGGAACCTGCATCTAACCAACACCATAAGCAATCCTGATGCTGCCAGTGGCTGTGGTCACCTGACTGGCATCCAGGGTGCCCTGGCCTTGCAGTCAGCACATCAGATCATGTAAGCCCCAATTTCCTCGGGTCTGTTCGAAGGGACCACACACACATGCACATGCACACACACGCACACACACACACACACACAGATGCTCCTCCCAGGATAACTGTCATTGCAAAACTGGAAATACCACTTTGACTTCCTGCCCATCAGCCCTACTGTGCAAAGGCCCAGCTCCACACACAGTAGGGCATCAGCACGGGACCAGGAGTCGAAGTCCACACAGTGTACCAGGCTTTGCCATTTGGGAGAGAAGGCCCTCTGCACTGCCATTCACCCCCTGCACAGCAGAACCAACAGCCACCCACGCACACCCGCCTGCTCTCCCGTATTCCACAGAGGAGAGCACCTCGGGAGTTGGGGGTAGCGTGTGTGTGTGTGAGTGTGTGTGTGTGTATGTGTGTGTGTGTGTGGTTCTTAAAAAAAAAAATTCAGTGATTTCTTCTCTATTTTGTGCAGACACACACACCAACCCACAAGCTTTTACCCTTTGACCTCTCACCCCAGGGTACAGGGGCTCATGTACTCCTGATCCCCTGGCAACTGTACATGCTCAAGAAGGGAGAAAAAGAACATGGCCAGGTGGTTAGTTTGAAAAGTTTCTTGTTCACACACCAGCACTAGTTCACAACCTGAAATGCCTTTTTCCTGGTTTCACACACCCTCTCTGTCATCCCAAAGGCCATGCAGGAAGTGCCCCTGGCCCTAGGGACACAGGGACCCGCCACCTGGTCTGGGTTCTCAGTGGAGCACTTTCCCAGCAAAGCCCTGGTTCCTGCACCTTGAACTCCCAGCGAGGTGAGCGCCTCACGGCTGGAGGGGAGTGAGCATGAGAATCCACAAAGAAAACCTTTCTCGATTGCAGAAGGGACCTTCACTCCCAGTTTGGAGCAATGCACACAAAGCCGAGACTCTGGGAAACCCTTTGTGCTTCATGATAAGATGCTAGGGAGCCCCCATCCACCCTGTTGGGGGGTCAGGGTGGAGGTATTCCTGAAGAATTTATTACAGTCACAGGGCACAAGCCATCTGCCCCAATATGGAGCCCTGGGAATCAGTGAACCGCCTGAGGAGAGGAGGCTAGTGAGGCCCGATTCCCACCTGGTGACCTCCTCTGCAAGGCAAGCAGCTAAAGGCGACCCTCCTGCGCCCTTGGCCCGGGAGGTCAGGCGCTGGCCCTACTCACCGTCGGTTATGAGCGCTCTGCTGGTCAGCACCTTCCCCAGCATAAACTTGAGCACGGCCAGCGTGCTGCAGAGGATCCCGCTTAAAATGGAGACGCTGAACAGGAAGTCATCCTGGAAGAGAAAGGCCCAGATCTCAGCAGTTCACCCGCCAGAGCAGATCATCTGCAAACCACTTGCCTTAAAGATGAGCTTTGTTCCCAGAACAAATCATCGGTTGGGTGTGCGGCCACCAGGAGGGGGCTGTGTTGCTTGTTTTCATACCTTCCTTACCTGTGTCCCTGGGAACTGAAAAGATGATCCAAAACAGATGCCCGGACTTATATTTCCTTAGGAACCATCAGGCACTTCTTTTCCTATAGGAGATCCCCCTTTGCACTATTCTGCCCAAATGACTGGCAATCATTGATCGGTAACAGAGTTGGTTAGAATATTAAAAACAGAGCCTTCCATGTAGAGTTTTTCATAGAGAATTTTAAGAGCAGTAGTTAAGAATTTTGGAACATGAAAGTACACCAGTGGCCTGAGAACACTGCAGCACAGAGCCAATTAAATTAGCCACAGAATTAGCCGAGAATCAGTGCAGCTACTGACAACCCTATTCCTCCCTCAAATTCACGCGAGACAATTAGAAGTTCAACTATAGCCTTCAAGGTGGGAAAAGGGCATCTAAAAATACAGTCTGCTACTGACGCAATCTTAGCACTTCCCATGAGCTGGTACCTTACCTTCGCAGGCACGCGAGTGAGTCACGTGCAAAAGAGAGCACCCCGTCTCATGACCTCAGGCCTGAGGCTCAGGCTTCAGGCTCCGTGCTCCCTCCCGGGAGACACAGCCTCCACATTCTCCGATATTAAAATGCAACTGCCAGCAGAAATCTAATAGAGCAGCACATATATGCAAGGAAATTGGATTTCTTAAGCATTTTATTATTCAAATTCACTAACCTGGTGACAGAAAGCTGGGAAGAGGGATGACAGCCTGCTTCCCTGAGTTCAAGACTGAACCAAGTCATTAGAAAAATCACCTCCTGGAAACAGGATATCTGCACGGCATCCCCCCCATCCTGGTCAATGGTGGTTGGTGGGTTTTTAAAAAATATGTTTTTATTGACTTGAGAGAGAAAGAGGAAAAGAGGAGAATGAGAGAAGGAGAGAGAGAGAGAGAGAGAGAGAGAGAGAGAGAGAGAGAGAGAGAGAGAGAGAGAGAGATGAGAGCGAAATATGGATCGGCTGCCTCTTGCACACATCCCGACAGGGGATCAAGCCCAAAACCTGGGTATGTGCCCCAACCGGGAATCGAACCAGCAACCCTTCGGTGCACAGGACAACGTTCAACTAAGTGAGCCACACTGGCCAGGGCAATGGTGGTTGGCTTTAACATACATCCACAGTCTTTTGCAACTCCTTCCTCTGGGAGGCACAGTTAACTACCCCTCCCCTGAGTGTGGGCTGCACTCGTGACTGGCATCTAACCAATAGGGCATGGAAAGGGAAAGACAGTAACTTCTCAGCAGAGAACCCAGCAAGTGACCCAGATTAAAATGACCATAAATTATGCTGATGCCACGTGCCTCCTGATACGATGTGGAGAGAATATCTCTTTGTGTTCTACCTAAAAAATCCAGAACCTCGGCTTAATTGTGAAAAAACATTAAACAGACCCATGTCCAGGGACAGTCTACAAAATATCTGAGTACTACTGCTGACTCATGTCCAGGTCATGAAAGACACAGATTGAGAAAACTGTCAGAGATTGGAGACCAAGGCGACGTGAGGACCAAGGCGACCTGGTGTCCTGGGCTGGATCCTGGGAAGGGAAAGCTCACTAAGTGGAAAAGCTGGGGCACCAGACAGTCCGGGGCTTTGTTAACAGTGTGACAGTCTCCTGATTGGGTAGAGGTACCTGGCTGTCTATGTGAGAGGTTAAACATTAGGGGAGGCTGGATGGAGGGTATACGGGAACTCTGTAATGTCTAGTAACTTTTATAAATCTCAAATTATTTCAGATTTTAAAGTTTTTTAAATGGTCACCTTTCTGAAGTTGCACCTCCTCAAATTATCAGTAAGGACTGTGCGAAGCCTGGCCCCCTGGCAGATCCCAAGTCCCTGCTGTGCATGAGGTTACAGAGCAGGGGCCATGTGGGAGGACCCCCAATCAAACTCCCTTTGTGCAGGCACCGGGCAGACTCAGGGAGACCACGGCGCAGTCGCAGGAAGCAGTGCGGGCATTGTTAGGGAGTCACAAATCCGCACCCAGGTGTCCGTGTGATTCAGGAAGTGTAAGTTGGGAGACCGAGGCATTCAACTAAGCACTCTGCGGCCCCAGATTCGCAGGCTGAGTTCTGACTCTGCTCACCCCATACCTTTCTGGCTCCGTTCACTCACTCAGTTTGCAAAGCCCTCATCCCTCAACGTCCAGAGGTGGATACAGTCTATGTTCACCCCACCTGGTCCCAGGGCACTGGGGGGATCCCCGCCCCGATGCAGCTCAGAGAGCCCCCGTGGCTCCGGCGGTCCTCTCCCGGGTCTGCTAACAGGAAGCTATGCTGTCTGGGGGTCGGTGACCCCGGGCGGCGGTGAGCCAGCGGGCCTCTGTTCAAGTCACAACCCATCACTCGCTACGGAAACAACCCCAAGCCCTCAAATCCCAATTCTCTTTTCCATAAATGGCGGTGTGATACCCACAGCCCCTGGCAAGAGCTGATGTGCAACAGGTAGCAATTGTCATCAAGGGCCCAACACACCAGGCACTAACTTCTTCCAGCAAACAGCCCACTAGGTGCTGGCGGTCAGCCCGGGACTAAGTAGGTGAGCATTCCTACAGGAGAAACACAGGGAACTCACTGGGGAGGGAAAAGCAGGCCTGGGGAATGTAAGCAAAGGGCAGAGGCTGCGGCTGGGACCCGAGTGGCTGATCAAGAGAGAAGGGATGTGGGACCCGTCCTTCCCCAGAAGCTTCATCTTCCAGAAGCTCTCATGGCCCAGGGCTCTGCGGTTGGTTCCTGGAGGAACAGGGGGCGGGTTACTGGTGTCAGAGCAGAAGCACCGGGTCGCAGCTAAAGGCGCTGGAGCCGAGCCTCCTGAACATGTGTGTGACTGGGCATGCCCTGAGCCTCCCTCTCCCCCTCCACGTCCCCCTCTGTCAGATGGAGCAAAGAGCAGGCCTCCCACCCCTGGTGGCTGTGTACTGTGTCCCCAGCAATCAGCAGGAACTACATTTCCCAGAATTCCTGTCCTCCGAGGCTCTGAGTCACAGTTGGCCCCCAGAGACGTCTGTGTGGAAGGCAGAAGTGAAGTGGTGGCCCCCAGCCCCTGGGGGCAGGTGCAAGGCGCCAGGTGCTGCTGCAGCCACGCTTGTGCTGCTAATCCACTGGCTCCGCCAGAGGGAGGGCGGCGGCCAGCCCAGCACCCTCGGGCCCTGCTGGGCCCCTCCAGCGTCTCTGTGCCCTGAGCCACCCACGGCGTCAAAGTTGAGACGATGAGGTCAGATGGGGCTCTAGTCCATCTTCAGGGAACCAGGCTGCCATTGCTCTGCTCCCCTCATTACCCACGTTTCCTTGCTTCCAGGCAGCCCTGCCGCCTTCAGGCCCAGATTCCGGGGTGGCAGCCAGCAGGGGCCCTTCTGCAGCCCCCCTCCCTGTAAGGTCCCTCCCTGCAGCCACATCCTGTGTGGTTCCCCTGAGAGGTACCTGGCTGTCTATGTGAGAGGTTAAACATTAGGGGAGGCTGGATGGAGGGTATATGGGAACTCTGTAATGTCTAGTAACTTTTATAAATCAAAAAAAGTTTCCTCTGCCTGAGCCTGACACACCACTGCATAAGGATGTTGCAAAGTGCTAAGCATGATCTAACACGGGGGAAATGCCATGTATAAACGGAGAAGCCAACATGCAAAGCCCAGGTGTGCCCTGTCTGGGGATGATTTCTGTTACCCTCACTCTGTGCCTCACCCACAGGCTTGTTGGCTCACTGTTGCTGCCCTGATCGGCCTCCGAAACACATGAGCCCGGAGGGACCCCAGAGACCTGGGCTGGCCCGGAGCTGCCCAAGTCCTCCCTCAAAACCAGCTTTCGAGTCCTCAAGTCCACGGTGCCTGCCCCACCAGAGCCCACCTGGCTCTCCTCTCTCCACAGCGCCACCCATCACCGTCAGCATGAGCAGAGTGTCACGGAGAGGCAGGCATCAGCCTGCTCAAGACATCTGCATGGCTGTTAGCGTCCCCCAAATGCAGATGCTGAGGCTCTAACCCCCCAATGAGATGAAGCCTTAGGAGGTATTAGGGTTAGACAAGGCATGAGGGTGAGGCCCTCGTGATGGGATTAGCGGCCTCCTAAGAAGAGGAAGTGATCTCTCAGCCACTCCCACTCCATTGAGGAAAGGCCAGCTGAGGCCACAGTGAGAAGGCGGCTACCTCACTGAGACGTGAGAAACACTTCCTGTTGCTTAAGCCACTCCGTCTCTGGCATTTGGCATGGCAGCTCGAGCTGACAGTCCCTGAGCGTGATAAAAGACGGTGTTTCTGAGAGGATCCTCTCTGGGAGTCAGGGAGCCAGAGCACGCGTGGCTAAGGATGAGAAACTGCAGCCCGACGGGGAGGAGCCCCCGCTGGCTCCCTTCGGAGTGCGGCCACCCTGCCTCACTGCCTCTCACAGCCACGTCAGCCAGCACCGGACGGCAGAGAGACAGGTGCCCCGGGCCACTCAGCTGTGTCGGGCCTGGATGTGTGCCCAGCTGTAAACGTACCAGGGTACCTCATCCGTGGCCTTATAACCATCTCCCATGTCACATGGACTCTGTGAAAACAGGGACAGCCACTGCCTTGTTAGGTTTCCGTTTCCACTGTTACCAGCACTGGCCCTGTGATTTCTCAGATTTGAATCTTACTGAATGGATAGAAGATGAGGGCAAAAACGTGCAAGAAAACTGGCCAACCCAGGTAGGTGCCCTTAACTCCAAAGCTAAGGATGCATGTGGGTTAAAGGTAAATGCTTCGTAGATGGTGTTTATGCTGTGAGCTTCTCCATGACCTTCGAGAAGTGAAGGCCTTTTGTAACTGTCTCAAAGCCATCTCCTGATATATTTGACATGAAAAATGGAATGTATGGGGGAGGTAGGTTATGTACAAGTACAAATAGAAAAATACTATCACAAAGGGTCAATCTCCCTAATAGCTAAAGAGCTCCTGGACATCTGTAGGAAAAAGACCAAAAAAAAGAGACCAAAAATAGAAAATGGGCAAAGGACAATCAGAAAATTAAAATGAGTTTTAAACCTATCAAAGATATTGAAACTTATTAATAAGAGAAAAAAAACAAAACTATACAGAGATATCATTTTCCACCTAACCAACCACAAGTATTATTAAAAAGTCCTGCTCTTGAGGCCTGAGTGGGTAGCTCAGTTGGTTAGAGCGTCATCCCAATATGCCAAGGTTGTGGGTCTGATTCACAGTCAGAGCACATATAAGAATTAACCAATGAATGCACTAATAAGTGGAACAATAAGTCGATGTGTTTTTTTTCTTTCTCAATCAATAAAAACTAGAAATAAAAATGCTTAATCTTTTTAAAAAGCCCTGGCTGGTGTGGTCAGGTGATTGGGTGTCATCCCATGCACAGAAGGTTGCTGATAATTCCCAGTAGGGCATGTGCCCGGGTGTGGGCTCAGTCCCTGGTGGGGAGGTGTACAGGAGACAGCTGATCGATGTTTCACTCTCACATGGATGTTTCTCTCTCTATCCCTTTCACTTCCTCTCTCTCTAAAAATCAATACAAATATTAAAGAAGAAAAAACCTTTTTCTCCTGGAAAGATGATAATATTAAGTAAATAAAGGGCAACCATAGACTGGGAAAAAACATTTGCAATCACATTTGTTAAAAGTCTTATACCCAACTTTGGCTGGTTTGGGTCAGTGGATAGAGTGTCGGCCTGCGGACTGAAGGGTCCCAGGTTTGATTCTGGTCAAGGGCACATGCCAGGGGTTGCAGGCTCAATCCCCAGTAGGGGGCGTGCAGGAGGCAGCCGATCAATGATTCTCTGTTTCTGTCTCTCTCTCCCTCTCCCTTCCTCTCTGAAATCAATAAAAAAAAAATATTTTTTAAAAAAGTCTTATACCCAGGTGATATTAACAATTTCTGCAACTCAATAAGCAAACAAACAAATGACTCAATTTTTTTTTGTTTGTTTGTTTTGTTAATCTTCACCCGAGGATGTTTTTTCCATTGATTTTTTTAGAGAAAGCAGAGGGAGGAAGAGAGAAAGAGAGAGAAATATCAATGTGAGAGAGACACATGGATTGGTTGCCTCCCTCACACATTCTGACAGCGCTGGGGATCAAATGTGCAGCCCAGGTGGTGCCCTTAACCGGAATTGAACCTGAGACCCTTCACTCCACAGGCCGACACTCCAGCCACGGAGCCACAAAAGATTTAAACAAATAATTTACCAAAAAAGATACATGGTTAACAAATAAGCACATGAAAAGAAAGCCAACATCCTTTCTCAGAGAAATGTAAATCAAAACCACCATGAGATACTACTATATGCCAATTAGAATCAGTAAAACTAAAAAGAAATGATAGCACTCATAGTGAGGATGTGGAGCAACAGGAACTGTCATGTACTGCTGGTAGGGATGTAAAATGGTACAGCCACTTTGTAAGACTGACTGGTCAAGTTAAATATTAACTTATCATAGGACCCAGCAACTCAACTCACTGATATTTACCCAAAATAAACAAAAGCCTATGTCCACACAAGAGCCTGCACAGCAATGTTGTTAACCATTGTTTTCATGGTGTCAAAAACCTAGAAACAACCTAACAGTCCAACAACTGGTAAATGGATAAGGAACTATGGGATATATCCATACAATGGAATATTACTTGGCAATGAAAGAGAATGAACTATTAATTCATTCAGCAAAAATATTGCTGTACTTCAAGAACATTATGCTAAGTAAAAAAAAAGCAGACACAAGAGACTAAATACTTTATGATTTCATTTATATTAGAGTCCAGAAAAGAAAAACTATGCCGACAGAAAGCCCATCAGTGGCTGGGGAGGGGCGGTAACTAATGACTGCAAACGTGCAGGGTGAAGCTTTTGGAGGGACAGAAATAGTCCCTATCTTCATTGTGGTGGCAGTTCTGTGACTATATACATCTATCACCCCCATCAAATTATATGGGGCATTTTACTGTATGTACATTATTACATCTCAATAAAACTAATTTTTCACCCTCACCCTAAAGACATGTTTTTATTGATCTTAGAGAGAGAGGAATGGAGGGAGGGAATTGGGGGGAGAGAGGGGGAGGAGTTGAGGGGAAAGAGGGAGGAAGAAGGAGAAAGGGAGGAAGAGAGAGAGGGAAAGAGGGAAGGAAGACGAGAGAGAGAGAGAGAGAGAGAGAGAGAGAGAGAGAGAGAGAGAGAGGAGAGAGAAACATTGATAGGTTGCCTCCTGTATGCACCCTGACTGGGAATCCAACCTGCAACCTTTTGGTGTGTGGGATGATGTGCCAACAGACTGAGCCCAGCCAGGGCTCAATAAAACTAACTTTTTAAAAGCAATTTATCTCAGGGAACCCGTGGGTGACAATTACAAACATTTACACAGTTCAGCTTATGCACATTATAATTCTATACATAATGTCCATTGTCATGATACGAGGCAAAGAAAGCACAATCATAAAGGAAAAAGGAGGCTGGAGTGGTCAGTGGTGGAACTTAGACACTGATGGGCTGACCTCAAGTCGCATACATTTTCTACTGATTTATTTCCACCGGGTGGGTAAACACCCCTTTTTATAGACTTATCGCAAGTGTTTCCTCCTCTGCTGGGTGTTTCCTGACAGCTCACACTCAAGGACCTGGCACGCGCACACCACGCCTCCGCTGGCCGTGTCCTCACCGGTCCCGTGACGCGTCCTTGCGCGTGCTTCCTTCCTGCCCCTCTCCGGCGGCGCAGCGACAGAGACCCGCTCATCCCCCCAGTGTCTCTCCCACGGCCATAAGAATGTCTGTGACAGGCACTGCCACCCTGCACAGAGGGATGGCAAACCACAACCACCAGACTTTCACAAGCAGCTTCATGGCAGATGCAGGAATGTTTATCCACTTGTCATCTGACCCACAGTGAACGTCAGTGGCCTAAGGTTACAAACCAAACCGACCGAGTGGAGGCATTCGTGGGGAGGCCAGGACGACACGATGGATTTCCAATGATCAAACGGGGTGCGGGAATGCTCCTCGGGATGGGGAGAAACCCCACCGAGAGGGTGCTCTGGAGCACCAGGTGCCCTGGGACTTTGGAGGGAAGTAGGACATTGGTGAGGGCAAGGCTGCAATTCTGCAAAGCCAGAGGTCCCGGGTTGACAGACCTCCCAGCCACAGCCAGGCTCCAAGATGCCAGACAGAGGTGGGTCTGAGCATCTCCCTCTGCTCCCACCGGCCAGGCTGCAGGACGTGAAGGCTCGACTGTGAAGGCCTCCCCATGCCCGTCCTCGTGCCCATGGCCCCCAACCCACACTTCAGGACACCTTAGGAGAAGCCACCTCAGCCTGGCCTCACCTTCCAGACCGCAAGTGGTCAGTCCATCGAGTACAGTGTCTTTTCTGAGACCTAGTAATGCCTTAACGGGCACTTTCCCAACTTCACGGGTCCCAAAACACGAAAAGCAGCCCCTTAACTCAATGGAACAAGGAATTCCTTACATAGGAATTCCGAGAGCCTGACAGACCCCTGCGCTACAAACAGCTTTCCACCCGAAATTCTGCTCTGTGCCAAGGCTAATCCCGCCTTACCTAAGAGATCCACACGCCCCTGCCCGTGCCCAGGCTCGCCGGCACCACCACCAGCCCCACACCTGGCCCCTGACCGGGCAAGGCAGAGCACACCTTCCGCAGAAAGAGGAGGTGGTCTTAAAACGATAGCGCGTCATAACTGGAGAAGTGCTTACAGACGATCTAATCGATGATGCAAGAGGGGAAACTGAGGGCAGGTGGCTCCCCCTCCCCCACCGAGGCAGCAGAGCTCAGGGCTCCCAACCATCACTCGCCTCTACCTTGGCGGCCTGACACTGTCAGCTCCCTCTAATGCTCTAGGCTGGAGCGTGGTGAAAGCCACACGGCTCTTTAAGGGTCCAAAGGCAATTAGGGGAGAGTTATAAAGCCTAATTGGGGCCAGTGAGCTACAGAGGTCCCCCCGAGGAGCGAGCAGTCCCAGTCCCACACCTGGCTCCCCAGCCCAAAGCACCAGTGCTGGGAAGAGGAGCCCCCATAACATCTGGCTGTGAAGTCAGCAGGGATTCATCCATCCAGGTGAGACAGAAGGCTGCTGGAAACTCAGGTGTCCTCTTAAAGGGCCCGCACAGACTCCCTTGCTCACAGGCACCCACGCTGGGCTTCAGCAAAGGGACAGCAGCTGGGTGCCGGGTGGGGGTTGGGGGGTGGTGGTGAATGCCAGAGACATACAGGGAGAAACTGAATTATGTGGCTTTAGGGCAAGGGCTGGAGGGACAGCCACCATCGCCCCATATTGAACCCTCCCCACACACAGCCAAATGGGAATCTGCATTAACCTGGTGAACACTGGGTGACTACCTGAGACCCAGCCCCACCCAACTCACACACCGCCGAGGCCCTTTCAGCAGCAGACTGTTGACCTTAAAAACTCTCCAAGGTCCGCAGTCCCCAAGCCGGCCTCAATGTGCCCTGCACCTTTTGCTGGGTGGCCCAGGCTCAGCACTGGTGCCAAATTTGAATCTGCCCTAACCTGGTGAACCCTACTCACCCCACCCTGGGGACTCCCTGAGACCCCGCTTCACATGGTGCCCATGGGCAGGCGGCAGGTGGCAGCAGGCCGCAGGGTGCCCCATGCCTTCTGCTGAGCAGCCCCCAGGCCTAGCACAGGCAGCTACCGGCCACTGATGCTTTGTAGCTCCTACCAGGCAGCCCCAGACAGCAGTGACCTTGGCCTGCACTGGAACCCTTCCCAAGAGGCCCCAGAACCAACACAATAGAGCATCAGCCAGTTAGCACACAAGGGGCACCCCCAAAAGGGGGTCTCGGCAGGCACCGAACCCTGTTGGGGTGAATCCCATGCTGGGGGGCCAGCCAGTCCTCACAGCCAGTCAGCCTGAGGGTCAGCTCCACCCACTGATGTGCCAACAGCAATCAAGGCTCAACTACAACCCACACAAGGGACACACCTGACACACTCGGCTCAGGTGACCAGGGAGGCTGTGCCACTGGGCCCCACAGGTCACCTGGGACACAAGGCCACCCTGCCAAGACCGAAAGGCGTAGCAGATCCACCTCATACAGAAACTAACAAGGAGTCAGCCAAAATGAGGAAATAAACATGACCCAAATGAAAGAACAGGAGAACACTCTAGAAAAAGAACTCAACAAAATGGAGGCAAACCATCTAACAGATACGGAGCTCACAACCCTGGTTATAAGGATGCTCAGTGACCTCAGTGGGAACTCCCACAAAGAGGGAGCAAGCAGAAATAAGTAAATGTCTGTTGGCTAAGCCCCCAAACTATAATATTGTTATAGCAGCCAGACAGACTCATACATCCACCACTCCCGCCCATAACTCCTTCGCCAGAAGAGAGGTGGGGGTGCGAGTTAACAGCTGTGAATCCAATTCACCTCCCGAGTGATTCCCTTTGTCACGTAAGCGGAGCAGCCTTGTTTCCGGCTGGTCAGCAGCCAGCAGCAGATTCTAACACTGACAGAGCTCTCCACCCTGTCTGCCCCCCATTGTTCCATACAGCCCCCCCATCATTCCTTACAGCCCCCCATCATTCCATACAGCCCCCCATCATTCCATACAGCCCCCCATCATTCCATACAGCCCCCCATTATTCCATACAGCCCCCCATCGTTCCATACAGCCCCCCATCGTTCCATACAGCCCCCATCATTCCATACAGCCCCCCATCATTCCATACAGCCCCCCATCATTCCATACAGCCCCCCATCGTTCCATACAGCCCCCCATCGTTCCATACAGCCCCCCCATTATTCCATACAGCCCCCATCATTCCATACAGCCCCCCATCATTCCATACAGCCCCCCATCATTCCATACAGCCCCCCATCGTTCCATACAGCCCCCCCATCATTCCATACAGCCCCCCCATCGTTACATACAGCCCCCCATCATTCCATATAGCCCCCCATCGTTACATACAGCCCCCCATCATTCCATACAGCCCCCCATCATTCCATACAGCCCCCCTCCCCATCGTTCCATACAGCCCCCCATCATTCCATACAGCCCCCCATCGTTCCATACAGCCCCCCATCGTTCCATACAGCCCCCCATCATTCCATACAGCCCCCCATCATTCCATACAGCCCCCCATCGTTCCATACAGCCCCCCATCATTCCATACAGCCCCCCATCGTTCCATACAGCCCCCCATCGTTCCATACAGCCCCCCATCGTTCCATACAGCCCCCCCATCATTCCATACAGCCCCCCCATCGTTACATACAGCCCCCCATCATTCCATACAGCCCCCCATCGTTACATACAGCCCCCCATCATTCCATATAGCCCCCCATCATTCCATACAGCCCCCATCATTCCATACAGCCCCCCTCCCCATCGTTCCATACAGCCCCCCATCATTCCATACAGCCCCCCATCATTCCATACAGCCCCCCCATCGTTCCATACAGCCCCCCATCATTCCATACAGCCCCCCATCATTCCATACAGCCCCCCATCGTTCCATACAGCCCCCATCATTCCATACAGCCCCCATCGTTCCATACAGCCCCCCATCATTCCATACAGCCCCCCATCATTCCATACAGCCCCCCATCGTTCCATACAGCCCCCCATCATTCCATACAGCCCCCCATCATTCCATACAGCCCCCATCATTCCATACAGCCTCCATCATTCCATACAGCCCCCCATCATTCCATACAGCCCCCCATCGTTCCATACAGCCCCCCATCATTCCATACAGCCCCCATCATTCCATACAGCCTCCATCATTCCATACAGCCCCCCATCATTCCATACAGCCCCCCCATCATTCCATACAGCCCCCCATCATTCCATACAGCCCCCCCATCATTCCATACAGCCCCCTCCCCATCGTTCCATACAGCCCCCTCCCCATCGTTCCATACAGCCCCCCATCATTCCATACAGCCCCCCATCATTCCATACAGCCCCCCATCGTTCCATACAGCCCCCCATCATTCCATACAGCCCCCCATCATTCCATACAGCCCCCCATCATTCCATACAGCCCCCATCATTCCATACAGCCCCCCCATCATTCCATACAGCCCCCTCCCCATCGTTCCATACAGCCCCCTCCCCATCGTTCCATACAGCCCCCCATCGTTCCATACAGCCCCCCATCATTCCATACAGCCCCCCATCGTTCCATACAGCCCCCCCATCGTTCCATACAGCCCCCCATCGTTCCATACAGCCCCCATCATTCCATACAGCCCCCCATCGTTCCATACAGCCCCCATCATTCCATACAGCCCCCCCATCGTTACATACAGCCCCCCATCGTTCCATACAGCCCCCATCATTTCATACAGCCCCCATCATTCCATACAGCCCCCTATCATTCCATACAGCCCCCCATCATCCCATACAGCCCCCCATCGTTCCATGCAGCCCCCCATCGTTCCATACAGCCCCCCATCATTCCATACAGCCCCCCATCGTTACATACAGCCCCCCATCGTTCCATACAGCCCCCATCATTCCATACAGCCCCCCCATCGTTACATACAGCCCCCCATCATTCCATATAGCCCCCCATCGTTCCATGCAGCCCCCCATCGTTCCATACAGCCCCCATCATTCCATACAGCCCCCCCATCGTTACATACAGCCCCCCATCATTCCATACAGCCCCCCATCGTTCCATGCAGCCCCCCATCGTTCCATACAGCCCCCCATCATTCCATACAGCCCCCCCATCATTCCATACAGCCCCCCATCGTTCCATACAGCCCCCATCATTCCATACAGCCCCCCCATCGTTACATACAGCCCCCCATCGTTCCATACAGCCCCCATCATTTCATACAGCCCCCATCATTCCATACAGCCCCCTATCATTCCATACAGCCCCCCATCATCCCATACAGCCCCCCATCATTCCATACAGCCCCCATCATTCCATACAGCCCCCCATCGTTCCATGCAGCCCCCTCCCCATAGTTCCATGCAGCCCCCTCCCCATCGTTCCATACAGCCCCCCCGCCCTCAAAGGGTTTTATTCATGGTGCTGCTGGCAGGAGCACCTTTCCTAGGGAGGAGTCATTTTTGCAGCACTTGTCACGTCCCACTTTACGTTCACTCCCTGTCACAGTGACACCAGGAGATGCAATTCCAGGTCACATGAGCTGTGGTCACCACAGCAGACACAGGCCCTGTGTGAAAATCCAACTCACCCAGCCCCCCAAGACCAACGCGTCCCCTTTCACCAGCTGGGTGACAGCACGTGGGGGTGGGGACGCGCTTGCTTACGCCGCAAAAAAAGCGTCCTAATGAGGACAAATTTCCAACCGTCCTGACACTGCCCAGCTATAGAATTACCCGGGGAACGCTGGTGCTGGCTGGATAGCCAACGCCTATCGATTCATGTCCCCAGGTGAAATGAAGTCACTCTAATCCTCAGATCTTTTTGTCCCTAGCCCCACACCCCAGGCAGATGAGAAAAGCTGGCAGATGTGGAGAAAATTACGCCGAGCACAAGCTCTCAATTTCCCCTGGTTATTAAATTATATTGACAAATTGCCATGGATGCACATTAAATGGCTCCACAATTTTACAATTAACATATCAAAGCATTCTGATGTGGGGAGGGTCAGCGCGGAGGGTTTGCAGCTGTGGGCAGCGGGTCACGGGTGGGGCCTGCAGACTGGAGAGCCCTGGCCCCTGGGAATCCCCAGCCGGACTGGCCCACCGGCAGAGTCTTGTGAAGGGAGCAGGTGCCCAGCTCCATGGACACCGTGAAGCTGAGGTTGGCAGAGCCACGGGTGCCACAGGCGAGGACAAGGCAGTGCCAGCGGAGGCACTCTGCCTGCCGGGGACAAGGAGGGCGCTGTGAGGTGCTTGGCTCCGGCTCTAAGACGCAGCCTCGTTTCTGTTAACCAAGGCATCGGCCGACTGCTGTTTGCTAACGCAGTTCAGGAGAGCAGGGCGCGCTGGGGGACCAGCACTCCGATGTCTGAAAACCGCCAGGAATTGGAACTGAGCCACTGTGACCGGCTCACACACCTTCCTCCCCGGTGGAACGCTGGGCATTTACAGGCAGTGACACCTCAGGGGTCCCACAAACCAGGACCAAGCACAATAAGCCCCCAGGACAGTCACACCCTCAGGACACAAAGGCACTGGCCCCAAACAGAGACGCTAAGTAACCTCTAGGATCAGGCCACACCGCTAGGGGTGCAGAAGGCATTCAGGCTCCCATCTGCCAGGCCTATGATCTCCTGCCCTTCATACATAAAAAACGCAGGACAGTCTCCCTCTAGTGCTGCCTGATGGTTCTGAATTTCAATTTTGGCGAAATAAAAAGAACAATTCACAACGCTCAGACATTGCTTCCTCTATTAGAAAACGCCTTAAAGATCAGAAGGAATTCCAGTGGAAGAGCATGGGATGAACACACACTTTCAGCCTAGTGAGGCCACTAAGGGCAGCACAGGATTTTTTTTTTTAAGGCCCAAACCCACAAGGACAAAGAAAACGGGAGAAGGATTTGTGTGAGCTGGAAAAGTAGACAGAGGTGTAGACAAAGGGGCAGGGGGAACGGCATCCTAGGGCAAGGGGGAGGATGAGAGCAAGATGCCCAAGCCCCAAGGGCTCAGGATCCATGACACTCAGCACCCTGGAACAGGGGGGCAGAGGTGAGACTAACAGCAGGAGGGTTAATTGACAATGTCCTCAGGAGCCCAGATCCCTCCTCCACTGGGCGGTGTGATGGGCGGTCCTATTCCCCAGCAGGCAGAGAAGCGCTTCCCTGCAGAGAGCAAAACACAGGGTCTCCCGGTTGAGCTGAAGGCAGGGTGACTGCCTTGAAAGAGGGGGTGGGTTAAAGGAGTTTGCCTTCTACCCTCGAAAGTGACTAGCCCAGGAGAACAGAGAAAATAATTTAAGTGCATAAAAGTAAAATGTACAGACTTATAAAGAAAACCAATTATACTTGCATTCACTTAAGAAGACAGAAAAACTGCTTTAGTCACAGAAGTGCTCCTAAATTAATGTACTAAATAGCAAAATCCAATAGCAGATCTAACAAGTACAGTAGTTTTAAGTTGTGATAAGCACAAAAGGTATTTTGAGATATCTGCCAAGTCAACCTTAAATAAAAAGATATCTGATTTTTATTTTATTGGTGAAAAAGTCACAGGTACTCTAATATTACAATTGTGATTGATTGCCTAATTTTATAATGGAAGAAAATGTTAACAGTCAGATTGAGGTGAAATAAAAATAAAGACAATTTATTTCCAGTTAAAGTTTATGGATCCCCTAAATTCCATCCCTGAACCCAAACACCAGGTTAAGAAAGTCCCTGCCCTAGAATTAAGATCACATTTGATAAGTCTTGACCACACACAATCATAAATGTATTCTTAAATATACGCAGGCAGCCAATGATCACCAGACTTGGAAGCCATCTAATATGAAAGACAGAGATAAAAACAGATAGAAAAATGTCACTTGCCAACAATAGTGTGCAGAGAGATGAAAACTTTTAAAAATGATCATTAACATCATTAGGAATAGGAGATACTATACTGTCATGTGAGAAAAGGATGCTATAAAAAGAACGTATCAGGAATAATAGTTCTTATAATTTAAAAACATACTAACAGAAGTTAACAATTTTAAAAGCATCAGAAGATAAGGTTGAGGGAATCTCTCAGAAGAACAAAAAATAAAATATAGGCCCTCTGGCCAGTAGGACTCAGTTGGTTGGGCATCATCCTAGGCACCAAGGGGTTACTGGTTTGATTCCCAGTCAGGGCACATTGGCATGATTTCTTGGCGAGGGACCTGCAGGAAGCAGTCAGTCCATGTATCATTCTCACATTAATATTTCTCTCTCTCTTTCTCTCACTCTCTCTCCCTCTTTCTCTAAAAATCAATTAAAAACCATAAAAATTTTAAAAAAATTTTTAAAATATCTCTATTTATTTAGTAATTGTTAAAATTTTAAAAACACAATATAGGAGAAATAAATTAGAAGACCAGTCCAACATTTAATAATATAAAGCCTAAAAATATAAGAACAGAAAAAACAATAGCAAAAAAACCATCTTACCTTATAATAGACAAATATGCAAATTGACCGCACATTCGCTACGCCCAAGCCACGCCCACTAACCAAGCCACACCCACCAACCACGCCCACCAGGAAACCGTTGCAGGGACGTTGGGGTGTGGTGGAGTGCAAGGCCGGGAAAGCCTCAGGTGGAGGCTTTCCCGGCCTTGGGCACCAGCAGGGAGCCTGCACGAATCGCAGGAAACCACTGGGGGTCGGCTCCTGCGATCCTTAGCAGGGATGTTGGGTGCGGCCGAGCCCAAGGCCACCGCCCGGGGCCAAGCCCCGACCCTGAAAGAAGGCAGAAGGCGGTGGCCACAGCCAAGGCCTGGGTCCCTGGTGCCGGCAGAAAACTGGTGCAGGCAGCCAGGTGAATGAAGGTCTATTGCACGAATCTTCGTGCAAACGGGCTACTAGTTAATAAAATAATTTAAGAAAATCTTCTAGGATTAAAGGACATGAATACCATTAAAGTTCTCAAAAGCAATATTAGAAATTAGAAGACAGTGAATTAATGCCTTCAAAACTCTAAGAGTAAACTCATTTCCACCCAGGCAAGTTACCAAGTCAAGTCTGAAGATAGAATACCAACATTTCCAGACATTCAAAGTCTCAAAATTTTTGTCTTCCCTGCATCTGTTCTGAGGAAGCCACTGGAGGATGGAGTAGCCCAGGAAAGGCAGCAACATGGGGTCCAATGAGATACAACCTAAGAGAAAGGGAACTGAATCCCCAGGATTGCAAGGACTGGGATCCTAAAATGACAACTGTAGGGTGGACCCAGAGTGTGCACATATATACGTGTGTGTGTGTGTGTGTGTGTGTGTGTGTGTGTAATTTATATTATATGTCCCTTTATTAGCATGAGAAAATACACAATGTAATGAAAGAAAGGAAAAAATACAGCAAACAAGACTCCTGGGCTCAGCTATGAATAACATTTACAATCTTAATAATAACATGTTGAATATTGATCTAATCAAAATAACAATGTCAATGTATTGGGAGGTAATTAGGCAAGGAAATGATTAAAGGGCTAAACAGAATAGGAAGTCAAGACGTCATGCCAATAACTGAGAAAGCAAGAAGTAACAACACATGCCTGTTACTTAGAGATGGAAGCTGGAAGGAGTTATAAACAGTTTCCCCTGGGGAGGGGGTTATTTTTTTATAATGAGTCTCACAGAGTAATTGGCTGTTTAAATTATATGCATGTACAACTTGGGTAAAACTGAAACTCAAGGTAAAGGAACTATTTCCGGGCAGTGATTTCTGAGTGTGTTAGTCAGAAAGCGAACCAGCAGGAGATGAGTGTTAGATGTAGGCAAGGAACTGGCTATGTGACTGTGGGGCTGGCTAAGCAGTCAGAGACCCAGGGGCGCACTGGTAGGGAGGATGGGCTGGGACTCGGCAGGCTCTGAGGCCGCTGTCCACAGGCAGAATTCCTCTTCCTCCGGGAAGCCTCAGCGATTCAAACCCCTCAAATGACTGGATCAAGCCCACTCAGCTTATGGAGTATTTCTCGGAAAGTCAAATGATTATACATATTAACCATTTCCACAACATTTCTCTCCAGCATCACCGTTTGTGTTTAAATGAATAACGGAAGACTACATAGATCGATAAATGAACCTGACAACACTGCTTGTTCCATTATGGTTACTCTAGGAGCACTCACTGGTGGTTCGGTCACTAAGGAAACTTTCTCACACTTACAAGTAACTGGGCTCCATCAGAGGTCCTCACCTGGCCGAGTGTAGGTTAGTCCAAAACCTGAAAGCCACCGAACACCTCGAAGGTACAATGTGGAACATCGCCATGTAGAACACATTTCTGTGCAGACTAACTTGGCCAACTTCTTACGTAAGTGACCATTTTGTCTCTTATAGGAAACAAAACAAAACAAAACAAAAAAGAAGCACCAACAGCAAAAACTGAAAAGGAAAATAAGCAAACATAAACTCACTTACCCACCCAAAAAACTGCATGTGAACAAAATGAAGGAGCCACTAAAGATAAGAACTTACTAAGCTAGAAAGCAGTGCTCGCTTCGAAGCATAGATACTAAAATTGGATACAGAGATTAGCATGGCCCCTGTGCAAGGATGACCCGAAAAAACACATACCAAAAAACTAGAAAGCAAGTCGACAGACCTGATCTGCAAAGTAAAATGCAGGTTTTTAAAAGAGAAATGCAAGAAACTTCTTGCAATCTAGCTTAAGAGACAAAAAGCAAGGCCACAGATGAACATTAGCAACACAACAGAGCCCCTAAATACAGATGGATTAGAGGTTATAAAAAATCATGTGAGACTATCAGGAGCAACTTTATTGTAAAAGACTTAATAGCCTAGATCAAATAAGCAATTTTCTAGAAAAACAAAGTTTGAAAATTGTTCCAAAAACATAAACTATAAAAATATTTAAGGTGTCAGGGGGAAAAACTCAATAATAATCCTATATAATAAAGAGGTAATATGCAAATTGACCCTCACGCCCTCGCACAAGATGGCTGCCCCCATGTGGTCAAAGATGGCCACCACAAGATGGCCAGTAGGGGAGGGTAGTTGTGGCCAATGAGGACAGCAGGGGAGGGCAGTTGGGGGCGACCAGGCTGGCAGGAGAGGGCAGTTGTGGGCAATCAGGCCAGAAGGGGAGGGCAGTTGGGGGTGACCAGGCCTGCAGGGAAGAGCAGTTAGGGAGTGATTAGGGGATGATCAGGCTGGCAGGCAGGTGAGTGGTTGGGAGTCAGCAGTCCCAGACTGTGAGAGGGATGTCCAACTGCCAGTTTAGGCCCGATCCAGTTTGGAGAGGGTGCAGGCTGGGCTGAGGACACCCCTCCCCCCAGTGCATGAATTTCGTGAATCGGGCCTCTGGTACCAATAATAATAGAAGCAACCAACTCCCATTCTAGCACCAAGGGCTGGGCGTCTTTTAAATGCTTATTCCATGCACTGACTGAGCAGATCCTTACAACTCCATGACATAGGCACTCATGTTAACTTTACAGATGAGAAAACTGCAGCCAAACAAGTGCAGTAACTTGTCCAAATCTCTCAGCTAATTTACCCAGGAAGTCTTGGCTGCAGAGTTCACTGGCTCAATTTTGAAGGTCAGTTCTACTAAGACTTAAAGGGACAAATAATTCCTACATTATAACCAGAGCACAGAAAAAGAAAAAAAAAAAAAAAGCTTCGTCATAGATGCGTCAGATCATCCATATTCCAAATGAGAAAATGGTGACTTTTATGTTCTATACCCCAGCCAAGAAATACACGTCTTGGATAATAAGAAAAAGAGCTCTGGCCGGTGTGGCTCCCCTGCTTGGGCACCATCCCGTGCACCAAAGCGTTACCGATATGGTTCCTGGTTGGGGCACAGGCCCAGACTGCGGGCTCAATCCCTGGTGGGGGTGAGCGAGAGGCAGCTGGTTGATGTTTTTTTCTCACATCAATGTTTATCTCTCTGTTTCCCTCTTCCTTCCTCTCTCTTTAAAAAATCAATTTTTAAAACACTTTTTAAAAAAAGCCACATAACTCATACAGGGTGGGGCAAAAGTAGAGTTACAGTTATTCATATGGAAAATAATACAGTAATTAATAAATAATAATATAAGAATAAACTCTTTTTTGTACTTACAACTGTAAACCTACTTTTGCCCCACCCTGCATGTGGTACACAAGGATGGGGCTTCAGGGGTCACCAACTTTTCAGACCTCACGGACCACCAGTGGTCTGCGGACCACCGGTTGGAGACCATTGCCCTAAATGAAATTTTAAGTGGAAACATGCAATGGATTAAAAAAAAATAGTACTTTCTGGACAAATAAGGCTTATCCCAAGAATGTAAGGATACCTCAATATTAGAATGTTGATTCAAAATATGAACATTTTAAAGAAAAAGAAATAGCTCAGTATATACAGAAAACATACTCAAAATTCAACAGCTATTTGTAATTTTTTTAAAGTTCTAAGCAAAAAATAAATCAAATAGTCACTTCTTCACTCCAAAATCAGCACCAAACTATTAAATATTGAATTAAAGATCTTGGATAATAAATGAGACAATGAGAGAAATATTAGAATTGTAAGAAGAGCCAAACCATCTTTACATAACATACCCAACACAATCTGATAGCCAAAAAATAATTTTAGAAAAGTCAGCAAGGTTATAGGTTACCAAAATCAACAGTATTCAAATACCACTAGATTTTTTATGCAGTAATAATTTAGAAAATGAAGCAAACATTAATCCTTAAAATAGCAACAAACTGCACAAAATATAAGGGAATAACCCTAATAAAAAATGTGTAAGGTCCTTATGGAGAAGATTACAAAATTTCAACTACAGGACATAAAAGAAAACATGAATGAAGAGAGATGAAATGGAAGGGAGGATTCGATAGCTAAAAGGAGCCAATTTACTCAAAATTAATACATTTAATGCAACCTCACTCAATACTACAACAGAATTTTTCATTAAATTTTGCAAACTAATCTTGAAATTCATACTGAGTACTACAAATGCAACATTAGTCAGAACTATTTTGAAGATCCCAGCAAAGAGGGACCAAGCATTAAGACTCACTGTAATTTCAGAAATGTTACCGTATAACAACACTGGAAGAGAACCCGCAGGCCCACAGCATGGACGTGACTGGCTCAGGTCCAGAGATGGCCACGCACCCATGGGGATTTGGCATCTGATGGAGGTGGCTTTTGAAATGGAGGCAGGAAAGGCCTATGCTCATATAAGAAAAATAATCAACAAAACTGGGTCCCTACCTCATACCATACACACACAAAAATTCTAGAGAAGTTAAAGGTCCGATTTTAAAGTCTATTTTTATATGTATTTAACAAATAAGAAGATATTGGCATACATCTTAATCACACCTTGAACCCCCATCTTCTCCAATCAAACAAAACCACCATAAACCCATAAAAGAAGGGATTGATAAATTTGGTTACAGCAAAATGTAAGGTGGAGGTGGGAGTGAGGAGTATCTAATAACAAAAAATACACAATATTAAAAAGAAAAACTAGATGTCAAGAGAAATCATTTGCAATTTGTATACAACAAGACTGGTGCTCAGAACCTATAAATAACTCCTGAAAACCAGTAAGAAGAAGACAACAGAAAAATGGGTGAAGGATGTATAAAGAAGCAGTTTATAAAAAACATAGACAATAAATATAAAGAAGTATAATCAACTTCACCAATAATCAAGGGAAAACAAAGTAACAATAAATATCATTTTTCAGCCAAGAGACTAGAAAACTATAATAAACTAGAGGCTCGGTGCACGGATTCAAGAGGGGGCAGGCCAGGCCGAGGGACCCCACTGGTGCACGATCGGGGCTGGGAGGGACCGTGGAAGGGCTCCAGGGCGTGTCCGGCCCATCTCGCCCAGTCCCGATCGGCCAGACCCCAGCAGCAAGCTAACCTACCGGTCAGAGCATCTGCCCCCTGGTGGTCAGTGCGCATCATAGCAACTGGTCAAACGGTTGAACAAATGGTCGGACACTTAGCATATTAGGCTTTTATTGTATAGGAAAGGATTTGAAGATATCATGAAGCATGGTGACATTCTGAGAACGTGAACTGGTGGAGCCATACCAAAGGGTAATTTGGCAGGATCTACTATCCCAAAATTCCTCTCCTGGATGTTTACCTAGAGAAACCCCATCTGCCCACACTACATATTACCCTGATAGTACAACTATGTTCATCCCAACAGCTTTGTAATAATCAACAACTAGAAACTACTCAAATGCCCCATAGAGGAGTGGCTACAATATCTGAATATATATGATAGGCGGCAACATCATACATATCTAGATCTTAAAAACATGTTGTGCCCTAGCCGATTTGGCTCAGTGGGTAGAGCGTTGACCTACAGACTGAAAGGTCCCGGGTTCGATTCTGGTCAAGGGCATATGCCTGGGTTGGAGGCTCATTCCTCAGTGGAGGGTGTGCAGGAGGCAGCCAATCAATGATTCACTCTCATCATTGATGTTTCTATCTCTCTCTCCCTCTCCCTTCCTCTCTGAAATCAATAAAAACATTAAAAAATGTTGAGTTAAAAAGTTGCGGTGTGATATGTACAATACCTACTCATGTAATAACACACATCATTATATTTCTTATGGATATAAATATGTCTCATACAAAAATCAGGGGTGATGGTCAAGCTTCCTCACCTGGATATCACCTGCTCCCATGCATCACTAGTGCTCAGAACAGAACACAAGGCTATGACTGCAGGAGTGGTCTGGGACGGGCCTCCCCGCTAGCTTGATTCTCCCACAGCCTCCCCGCTAGCTTGATTCTCCCACAGCCTCCCCGCTAGCTTGATTCTCCCACAGCCTCTTCACTAGCTTAATTCTCCCACAGCCTCTCCACTAGCTTGATTCTCCCACAGCCTCCCCACTAGCTTGATTCTCCCACAGCCTCCCCGCTAGCTTGATTCTCCCACAGCCTCCCCGCTAGCTTGATTCTCCCACAGCCTCCCCGCTAGCTTGATTCTCCCACAGCCTCTTCACTAGCTTAATTCTCCCACAGCCTCCCCGCTAGCTTGATTCTCCCACAGCCTCCCCGCTAGCTTGATTCTCCCACGGCCTCCCCGCTAGCTTGATTCTCCCACGGGGGTGTCAAAGTGTCCACAGCACAGACTGCTTAAGGTTCCCTGAAAAATAAGCTCCTCTTGGTTTTATCCCCTTTCTAATAGGGTTCTGGCCGGCTGCCTGGTATAGCCAAAGGCCTCACGCACGCATGAATTGATTCATTCAATATACATTTATCAACATACATGTATTAAGTTCCTACTACATGCCAGGTTCAGGGCTGGGAGGACAGTGAATCTTAGTCCTTAAAG
The DNA here is from genome assembly GCF_951640355.1 of Cnephaeus nilssonii. Classification (NCBI taxonomy): domain Eukaryota; kingdom Metazoa; phylum Chordata; class Mammalia; order Chiroptera; family Vespertilionidae; genus Cnephaeus; species Cnephaeus nilssonii. The sequence continues at coordinate 76,998,726 of NC_137081.1, read as the reverse complement.
AGTAGTGTCTATTCAGGGAGGCAAGTAGGAAGGAAATGACACTGTATTGTGGTCAGAGCACGAGGTGCCGCGGGAGCACGGAGGACGGGCAGCTGTACTGGGGCTGAGTGGTGTCTGGGGAACTCCAAATGGAGCGGTGCTGGGGTCAGGCAAAGCAGGACCCAGCAGAAGCCCAGGGCAGCACTAACTTTGCCCACGCTGCTCTCACCAGCCTGGACCGGGGGGGGGGGGGGGGGGGGGGGGCGTGTCCTCAGCGCTCCCCTGACAGCCGCCTCTCATGCTCCCTCTCGCTGCAACAGCCACCAGGGAGCATGAAGAGGCAGGTCCCGGGCCTCCCACGGCGCTGCCTTCGCAGGTGCCGGCCGCCGGGCTTTCAGCTCTGCCCCTTCACTGAGTCCACGGGGCTGGGGTGACCAGAGAGCCCACTGTAACAGGATTCTTTAGGACCAAGAATTCTTACCCAGTGCCCAAAACCACTTCCCCAAAAGTTCCAAATTTCCCCCCAGCAATTCAGGAACACGTGTGGCTTTGTCACCAAATACTCATATCCTGGTCACAGGCAGACTGTCCCATAGTGACAGCTCTGCCGCTGGGATGGGAGCTGGAGCACAGGTGAGGCAGAGAGGAGCCTCAGGTGAGGCGGAGAGGAGCCTCAGGTGAGGCGGAGAGGAGCCACAGGTGAGGCGGAGAGGAGCCACAGGTGAGGCGGAGAGGAGCCACAGGTGAGGCGGAGAGGAGCCACAGGTGAGGCGGAGAGGAGCCACAGGTGAGGCGGAGAGGAGCCTCAGGTGAGGCGGAGAGGAGCCTCAGGTGAGGCGGAGAGGAGCCTCAGGTGAGGCAGAGAGGAGCCACAGGTGAGACAGAGAGGAGCCACAGGGGAGGCAGAGAGGAGCCACAGGGGAGGCGGAGAGGAGCCTCAGGTGAGGAGGAGAGGAGCCTCAGGTGAGGCAGAGAGGAGCCACAGGTGAGGCAGAGAGGAGCCACAGGTGAGACAGAGAGGAGCCACAGGTGAGGCAGAGAGGAGCCTCAGGTGAGGCGGAGAGGAGCACAGGTGAGGCAGAGAGGAGCCACAGGTGAGGCAGAGAGGAGCCACAGGTGAGGCAGAGAGGAGCCACAGGTGAGACAGAGAGGAGCCACAGGTGAGGTAGAGAGGAGCCACAGGTGAGGCGGAGAGGAGCACAGGTGAGGCAGAGAGGAGCCACAGGTGAGGCGGAGAGGAGCCACAGGTGAGGCAGAGAGGAGCCACAGGTGAGGCAGAGAGGAGCCTCCCTGGGGAACTGAATCCCCGTGGCTTCCTGCACGGAGGGACTGTGAGCACCATACACACAGGGGCGCCTGAGTCCAAGCCTGGGAGATAAAAAGGCATTCAGTACGATTCCCTTCATTAGCTGAACAGTGAACAGAAAAACAGGGAAATGCTATGAGGACTGCATTGTCCATATTACACTTAGGGAAGTGAATGAAAAAAGATTTACTTTAAAATGTTCAACACCTTGCAAAGCTAAGACAGTACTCTTAAAGCCTCGGAGAAAGAGAGATACCAAATTAGAAGTGCGGAATTCTCACATTCCAAATGGAAAGACAAGTGCCGAGAGATTAAATACATTCCCAAGGTCAAGCACAGAAGCATCTGAATAGCTAAGTACTCAATCTTGCCTTAGCAACACGCATCTTTCATAAACACCAGTGTCCTTAAGTACACAGATGCCCCTCAATTAGACTGGGGGATGAAGAGGAGTGGGCACATTTCTTTCTCTCTCTTCTTCCCTCCCTCCCTCCCTCTCTTCCTTTCTCTTCTCCATTTTTGTTGCCATAATTCAGCAGCCTCCTAAGGCGGGTTTTCATAGTATTTGTCATGTGGGAATCTTCAAGGCCACTGGGAAAATGGATGGGGGAGGGGAGTGTGGGGGGGTCCCTCCCATTCAGTAGTTGGAAAAGCCTAGACTTGGAGCTTATTCAGAATCTTCTGTTAGACTGAGACTCGGCCATATTTCCTCAGTCAGGAAACGGAGCGCGTTGTATTCGCTGCTCTTGAAAGCTGACTTCCCGGACTCATACCCTGCGGCACTGCAGGAGGCAATCCACAGGAGAGAAGAGCCCTGGAAACACCTGATCTGTTCGTGTATGTGTGTGTGCCTGGGTCTACGTATACATGCGTGTTTGTATGCGTGTCTCTGTATGTCTATCTGTGTGTGTCTGTATGTGTGTCTCTGTGTATGTCTGAGTGTCTGTGTGTCTATATGTGTGTCTGTGTGTGTATGTGTCTACATGTATTGGTGTGTATCTATGTATGCATGTGTATCTGTATGTGTATATCTATATGTGTTTGTGTGTGTCTGTATATGTGTCTCTGTGTATGAGTGTCTGTGTGTCTATGTGTGTGTCTGTGTCTACATGTGTGTTGGTGTGTATCTATGTATGCATGTGTGTCTGTATATATGTATCTATATGTGTTTGTGTCTTTATGTGTGCCTCTGTGTGTCTTTGTATGTGTGTATGTCTGTGTGCCTCTGTGTGTCTTTGTATGTGTGTCTGTGTGTCTGTGTGTGTCTTTGTATGTGTGTCTGTCTCTGGAGGAAATTGTTCCATTTTTTCATCTGAGGATTTCTTTCCTCGCTGTGAACGGCAGCGAGTCTAACACCCTAGATGCTTCAGGAAAGCTGTGCTGGTCTAACGAGACCAGCTGAAGGGCCTTCTTGAGGTGGAAACACACACAGGGGCCTGAGACTGAAGAAAACAGCGTGGCGGGCAGCGCACAGACACGCCGCCTTCTGAGGAAAGCTCAAGGCTAACACAGCGAGGGAAAGAGAACCAACCAGCATTTGCCAGGGAACACCTGAACTGGCAAGCAAGCCCGCTGTACGTAAGAGACCGAACAGACCGGCGACCACGCATTCAGGTTTAGAACCGTGAACCCCCTGGGCACCTAGCCACCGGCAGCGAGTGCACCCTGTGAGTGCTCCTGGCAACGCCCGAGGCCGGCACACGCCAGCACTGCTCCCCTCACGGTGCCTCTGACCACAGCTGCCATGCTTAGCTGCTGCTTACCCTTCCCTCTTATCTCACTTTGTCTTCACATGACTGCCTATCTATAGTGCGACTTTTAGCGGTGCTGTCAACTTCCCAGGTTCTGGATGTATGGGTTACAGTCAGGAAAACAAGGCCTCACTTCGTGGCAACTTGAAAATATTTATTTTCCATAGATCTGAGCAGGATTCCTCTTGGCCTAGCTATGTGAGGCCATTAGGGGCCATGCTCAGCCTCTGGATGTCCTTGAACTGCATATATTGAAAATGTACAGGTTGATCAGTTGACATGGTTTTATGTCCAAGAAACCATCACCAAAAGCAAGAGAATACTTCCATCACCCCCTAAAGTTTCCTTCTGGCGCCTTAATTCCCCCTCTTTCTCCCCCCTCCCAACACACCATCCTCAGGCAACCACCACCTGCCTTCTGTTACTATAGATTAGTTTGCAGCTGAAATATTATATAAGTGAAATGCTATATACATGTTCCTTTTTGCCTTGTTCCTGGTGCCCGCCTTAATTATTTTGAGGTTATTCCATGTTGTTGTACGGGTTAATGCTGAGTAGTATTCCATTATGTGGATATACCATAATTTGTGTATCCATCACTTCCTGATATACATTGGGGTTGTTTCCAGTTTTTGATGTTAAGAAAGAAAAATGCAATAACCATTTGTGGAAGAGTCTGTGCAGACATATATTTTAGTTTCTCTTGGGTAAAACCCTGAGGGTGGAATGGCTAGATCATCTGATAAATGGATGTTTAACTTTTTAACGAACCTCTGAACTCTTCTCCTATGTGGATGAACCATTTCACTCTCACCATCAGTACATGAGAGCTGCCGATGCGCCACACATTTGCTTTTCTTAATTGGGGCACTCCAGTGGGTAGGTAGTGGTCACTTACAGTTGTTTTAATTTGTAATGCCCAGCTGATGAATAATGTTGAGCATTTTCTCGGGTGCTTATTGGCCATTCATTTATTTCTTGTCTTGTGAACTGTCTGTACTAATCTTTTGCCAATCTTACTAGGTTCTTTGTCTTCTTATTAAGCTGTTCTTTATACATCCTGGACACAAGTCCTTTGGGTGCCGTCTATGCTGTCCGGTCGTTTTCCTAACGGCATCTGGGAAGAACAAAGCTTTTTCATTTTGATGAAGTTCAATTCTTGAAGTTTTGATCTTATGATTCATACGTTTGGAACTGGATTCAACAAACCTTTGCTTAACCCAAGGTTACAAAGATTTTCTCCTTTCTTTTAGGGTTTACATTGAGCTTTATGACCCATTTTGAGTTAATTCGGATATAAGGGTGGATGTCCATATGGTTACCCAGGTCCAGCTGCTCCGGCACCATTCCTTGTAGAGATTTCACTGTCCTCCAATGAACCGCCCTGGCACCTTAGTTGAAAACCGGTTGGCTAGATATGTACAGACCTATTTCTGGGCTCTCTCTGCCTTGAACACTCTCAGCCAGTAATAATCGACTTCCCTCAGTGCTCCGCTCTCTTCTGCTTGGAAGCTGGTAGGTCCTTGTCTTGAAGATGAATAAAGAGGTCAGTCTTACTTAGGCACCGGGATTGTTCTGTTGGCAGTAACAAGAGCGGAACACCACTGACCAGGTTTCCACCTTCCGTTGCACGGTGCCGGAGGAGGTTGGCCGGGGGAATGTGGAGGACCTTGACTGTGTGTGATGGTTGTGTGTGTGTGTTTAAAGTACTTGTCAACACAGGTCCCGAATTAAATTTAGAGTTATGCTTGAGAGCGTGTCATACTGGAAGACGAATCTCTCTGTTGCTGATGGTGCATCGGTATTTAGAGGTTATTGCTCAAGAAGGAGCATACAGCATTGCCGACTCTGAGCTGAGTCTGTGCAGACATATATTTTAGTTTCTCTTGGGTAAACTCCGGAGGGTGGAATAGCTAGATCATCTGATAAATGGATGTTTAGCTTTTTAATGAACTGTGTCCCTAAAGTCATTTCCTGGACTGTTCAGTACAGTCTAAGCTTCCAGAACTAAAGGCACCAAAAGGTTCACCAACTTCTCTAGTCCAATAATATCAGCCAACACTTACCCAGTAGTCATGTGCTAATAAGCACGTTACTTACATCTTCTTACTTTGTTTGCTTAACAAGCCTACAAAGAAGGTGCCATTATTCCCATTTTACAAACAAAGAACGTGAGGCAGAAAAAGGCGGAGCAACCTGCCCCAGTTCTCCAGTTAGGAAGCCATGGAGTTGAGATGTGTCCCTGACTTCAGCTCCGTGTCCTTACCCCACAGGTGCAATGCTCTGGGCATGAGGGGACCTCAGAAACTCACCCCGTGGACCAGGCACTTGCCCAGGAGACCGGGGCTGACACGCTGTGAAACTGCTCACCTGCCCCAGAACTGCTTTACTGCCCACCCGCCAGTCCCCGCATTTCCTTCTGGTAAATACCTCCTACCTCAAAAGGGGCCCAACCTGAAATGACCTCAGGCCGTAAATGGGAGTAACTCTGATCAGAAATTCAGAAATATAAAAAATCGGAACTTTCGGGGCAGCAGCCACCAGAGTTAGCACTGTCATCTTAGGACAATTATTTTATTTTATTTTAAAATATATTTTTATTGATTTCAGAGAGGAAGGGAGAGGGAGAGAGAGATAGAAACATCAATGATGAGAGAGAATCATTGTTCAGCTGCCTCCTGCACACCCCATACTGGGGATTGAGCCCACAACCCGGGCATGTGCCCTGACTGGGAATCGAACCGTGCATGACCTCCTGGTTCAGAGGTCGACATTCAACCACTGAGCCACGCTGGCCGGGCACATGGCCAGACTGTGGGCTCAATCCCCAGTAGAGGGCGCGCAGGAGGCAGCTGATAAACATTTCTCCGTTATCGATGTTTCTATGTATCTCTCTCCCTCTCCCTTCCTCTCGCTCTAAAATCAATAAAAATATAGTATTTTTTTTAAAAAAGAAAAGAAAGCAAGCTGCCAGGGGAACAGGCCTGGGGTAGGGAAAATGCTGCTTCTGACAAACCCACAGTAACAACCTGACAGAAATCACATGTTAAAAAAGCAATTCTGTAGGGAGGGGTGAAGCTGTAGCTCCGACCTAACGTCATAATATGCAGGCCCTAACCACCAGTCTTCCTGGTTTCAACCACCACACCAAAGCCATGCTTTATTGGGCCATGTGGAATTGTCCACCCATTCCCAGCCAGTGTCTTCAAGTCTTTAAATTAGTTGCCAATTTATTTCACATTAAACACAAGGTTTCCACTTTCTCTTAAAAACTCGGAAGATCTGACCACCCCGGGTCCACAACCTCACAGGGCACCTCCACCAGAGGCCACACCCTTCATCCGGGGCACGCTCTCTAGGAGCCACGGACCGAGGCAATTCTCCAGTTCTTGAGACTGGCTCTGGGGGGCATCTGAGTTTGTGACTCCTCATTTAGGAAGAGGCACTGTGGAAAACCGCTCATTTTGAATTTCGGCAGGGGTTGGGGTTCAGGCTATAGCCTGCTGGCTTCCACAAAATTTCTAGAGCAGACACAGGGCACCCAAAGACCAGTACGGAACTATCATCGGCTACCACCCTGCAGCATTTACCTGGCCCCCCGTGCCACTCCGCTGATTAGAAGGCCTCCCCTCTGGAGAAGGGAGCTCACGCAGCTTGGAGGCGCCTTTGATACGTTTCTATACCTCCAACGGCTTTTAAAAAACAACACAACAGCCCTAGCTGGTGTGGCTCAGTGGATAGAGCGTTGGCCTGTGGACTGAAGGGTCCCAGCTTCGATTCCAGTCAAAGGCACATGCTTAGGTTGCGGGCTTGATCCCCAGTAGGGGGCATGCAGGAGGCAACCGATCAATGATTCTCATCATTGATGTTTCTATCTCTTTCTCTTTCCCTTCCTCTCTGAAATCAATAAAAATATATACTAAAAAAAAAAAAAACTATAAAAAAAACCCAAACTTCAGAGGTGTTAAGGGGTAACGATGAATGGCTGTAATTTTTAAGTCCCACGCTAAGACTGATAACGATGCAGTGAGCATGAGTTCCCCAAGGACAGGTCCAGGCCTGGGCAAAATCGTGGAGTTATTCACCCTCTCTGACCCCCACCTGGGAATGTAGACCTCAGTGTGGAATTCAGGTTGGAGTATTTGCACCATAAGATGCGAGGCTGTTTCCAGTTAAAAATGGTTCAGCTATCAAGAGAAAAAGCAAGCAGGGCCCTGCAAGGGTCGGTCTGTGAGCACGGCTCTCCATTCCATACCAAGCCGTCCTGCTGGCAATACATGTTTATGCCTAAAGAAATGAGTGTGTCAACTAGCCTGGGGCTGAAACGCCCCACCCATAAGCATTTCTTAGAGTGGAGTCAGATTTCTAGGCCCTGTAAAATGCAAATATTTTACAGGGTCTAGAACGTCTTAATTAATCACACTTAATACTTTCACGTCTATTCTTCACATAAGCTTCCGATTCTGACAGAACGGAACACAAGATAGCAAGTCTGTTGGAGGGAAAGGATGAAAAAGTTCAGGATCCTAGGCCACCAGGAAGATCAGGGTGAGACAACAATAGTGAAATGAAGAGCACAGACGATAATGAACAGTAATACTTGCTGAGCTAGCTCTGCTAAAAAAGACTAAACACCAGAGGAAGGCCCATTCCTACCCTGGTACCCGTCTTTTCTTCCTGTCACTGAGATGTCAGAGAGCCAGCTTTTCCATCCGTGATGATAAATAATAGGTAAGATCCTGACGAGTTACTAAAGGCATGGCTCTGTCTCGGCGTGGGGGGCAGGGCAACCTCACGCAGTTGCTTTAATAGCTCTGTGAAATGCAGTACAACATTCTGCTTTGCTTTTACCTTCCCCATAAACACATGTGCACATACGCACGTAATACATTACCTCAAAAGGGATTAACATATATTTTTCTAAAAGTAAACTTAAAGGGCTAATAATTTAGGTCTATATTAGCATGGTGCATGTAGGTGAGCACAAATTAAATCACATGAAAGGAGACCTTACTTTTGCATTTAAATCACTATGTACCTTGTCCAGGGTGAGGCAAAAGTAAGTTTACAGTCGTCAGGACATGAAACACAGAGTGTATTCTAGTGTTGTTATTATTTATTAATTATTGGCTTATTGTCCATACGAGCAAGTGTAAACCTATTCTCTTGCCCTGCCCTGAATAGGGAACCATGGCAACGGCAGCATCTCCATCTCCTGGTTCATAAATCAGCTGCCTTCTATAAACACTGTAAAAATATTTCCTTTATTCTGTAAACATATTTCTTTTCTCAGCATTTATAGGGAGAGAGGGGAAAAAGAATCAGAGTGCGGGTGACACTTCTCACCCCGAGAACAAAGCAGTCAAAGACACACTTCAGTATGAAATCGTGTCCTCCAGTTTCTGCACTCCGATGCCAGTTGTGCCAGAAAACTTACAGATTCATGTACCAAGTTGCAAAGGAAAAAATAATTCTTATCACAAGTCATTAAATGGAAGGAGAATAATAGATGTCAACAACAGACTGGCTCACTCTGCTGCTAAAGTCAGCCCATTTCCCTTTACATAAAAGACATCTCATTTTAAAAATAGTCAAAAATCTAAGGCGAGGGACACAGACCCCAGCACAGGCTCAACTATGTTAAGTCTTTTCATCTTGCCCAGTGCTTCTCTCCCCCAAGTGATTCACATTCTGCAGTGAGCTCTTCAGGACTCCCAACATGTTGTGCATACTCTCTGCACCTGCCCAACTGCCCCAGTGAACCCGTGAGAGGGGACACAGGAGGGAGTGTTAAGAAAGAAGGAGGACCTTACCACTTCTGGGAGCAGCTTAATTGAGAGGTCGTGGATGGCTTTGATCACTATACATATGGATGACAGAAGGAATATCACCCCCAAGATGACACAGGCTCTGCAAAGAAACAAAACATTGAGACACTTAACTGGGAGGACTCCACCTGCCCATTTACACAATGACAGTGACAATGACACAACCCGAGGCACTGGGACCCAGCCATGATTGGCCACATTCCCACTATAACCACCCACAGTCTCAGAATTGATCGTGAATCATTTCTAAGAAAATGATTCAGAATTTTATCACCAAAATCAACCCCATGGGGAAGAGACTCTGACATCCTACATCATCTCACAGCTTCCCATGAATGCTGGCACCACCCACCACCCACACCCCACCTGGCAACCCAGTTCACGCCTCCTCCAGCCAGAGGGGGCAGAGTTCAATAGCAAAGAGTGGAGGCTCTAGCATGAGACATCCCAAGCTCTACCATTTAACATGCTGCTTGATCTTGATCAAGCTACTTAACTTCTTTTAACCTCTATTTTCTCACCTGCCAAATGGGAATATTTCTACCTGAAGATGAAATCAGATAACACACAGAGCATAAAAAAATAAACCACGAATGCTGGATTAAACATAGGAAAACAAAAGCCCACCCTAGATGTCTCTCTGGTGATCAGACACCTTTGAATTACAGAGTATTTATGGCGAGATGGAGCAATTCTTGGGAAAGAAATGAGGGGAAATAAGTTAGGATGAGGTCCACTAAGACACCCAGCACAGGTGAGGCAGGAGGAAGTTAGGGATGAGGCCAAGGGCAGGGTGTGGGAGCGGCAGGGAAGTCTATGGGGCTTGGGTCCTAGGAGCTGTCTCTGGCACCCAGACACAACAACTCACAGGAGAAAGAAAGATGGAATATGAAAGTAACTATGAGGAAATGATAGTAACAAGGGTCAAAATGCCAAATAAAAATGAAAAGACAGAGGAGAGAGAAAAAATGCAAGAATGACCAACGTTAGCTCTAGATCATTCCTGTCCCACCCTGATGTCTCCCTCCTCTGGCAGCCTCCTCAGCCCTCTTCCTTCACTAGTAAATGAGATTATCTTTCATTATCCATCTTGGATTTCCTTCTCTAAGAAATGGCCCAAAGTTTCCTGCATAACATTGAAGTGGCACCTATTTAGAATTCTAACAACTAGAGTTCTAATAAACATGTTCCCTAAACCTGGACAGCAGAAACAAGCAGGTCAACTTGCTGCTTGGCGTCCTCTCGGCAGGCTTCTCACCCACACTCCAGCTGTAGGCTTTATTCTTCCAACAACACAGATAGAAAGAAGGCATCATTGCTGCCAGGGCGAACCACCAGAGAGCACCGAGATGTAGAAAAGGTAATGAATGGGCTGGGAGGGGGTCTTGGACAGACTGGCCCAGAGTGAGTGGGCAAAGGGGGCTGCAGCCGAGAGGAGAGCAGTACAGGGATGAGGTGGGCCTGCCGGAGGCCCTTTAGGGACGAGATACTGGGGCAAGACCAGGGATCCCCAGGGGTCGGTGGATCACTACTCTCCAGGTACTGGCCCCTGAGTCCCAGCTATGCCCCTGAGAAGACAGTGATGGGCCAGACACAACGTGACCATTTCTACCTGCAAGCAAATGGGACCCTGAGAGGTCCCATTACAGGAAAGGAGCCTACAGTGAGGATAGGCCTCCAAGATAAGGTTTGTGATGTGGGGTTTTTCACTCCATTCAAAAAACCCTCGAGTGACTAGCAGAGACTGATCCCCCCTCTCCGATAAATCCAACCACCAACTCAGTGCTTCTCAACCCCGACGGCACCCTGCACTCACCAAGGCCTTTTCCTGACAGGTGCCCAGTTCAATTTTATCAGAATCTTGGGGAGGAAGGGGGTGAGATTTGTTTGAAAGCTCCCCAGGCAAGTCCCCTGTGCATCAGGGCCGAGGGTCCCTGCCCGGAGCCAGGTGAGGCCCTGTTCTTAGGGAGCTTCCATGTGGGCAAAAAAGCCACAACGCTCTGGACAGAAGGCAGGGAGGGAGCGGCCGTGCCCGCGGGTGAGGAAAGAAAAGGCCCTAATGGCCCCACGAGACCTGCAGTGTCCCTGTGTGCGGAGCAGCTTTCTCCCCAGGACGGGGTAGGGCAGCCCCCACTTGGGTGCCAGACCTTCTACAGTCTGTCACAACACCCCTGAGAAGCGTCCATCGCACACCCCTTGGGTGGGGAAGTGGGGGGAGAGGAACAAAGGTCTGAGCTTCCTGCCGAGAGGACACGGCGATGCCACAGGAATCTGTCCCTCCGGTCACTGCAGGCAGCTCCATAACACGCTAAGTGGGTTTGGATTTTGTTTACATGACTTAAGGAGACACGTATTGAGAGTGCAATGGTCTCCTTATGTAATATCTTGCTTATATATTTTTAATCAAAACTACATTGCAAATCCCTTAAGGGCAAGAAGCCTGTCTTCAGATCAGTGTCTACAGCAGCACGCAGCAGTGCCCTGTGCATCCCAGAGCTGAGGTCACCATTCACTGATGAAGTCATCACTAGTGGCGTGGACAGCTCCCCCCACTTACCGCTTACCAATGCTGGGGGGGACAGAAAAACACTAAGTCAGCCGGTTTGCCTCTGGAACAGCCCACATTGTCAACCAACTCTGAAGTGTAATGAATATCAAAAGAAAATGATGATTTGGTTTATTAACGTTGAATTATACAAAACTGCCATCATATTTTCCTCATGAACATACCCATGAATAGGCCAAGAAATGTTTTTAAAACCTATTTTCATCCTCTTTTAAATGTGGTGCAAACTAAAACCCACAGCCACCCTCCCTCCCCCGGGCTGGGAGCCGGAGTGCGGCAGCTCCGCAGCCTGAAGCAGCTATTATTAGCAGAGGGCGTGAGGCTATTTTCTGACGTTTTATTAATAATATATTGTGTTTACACAGCAGCTTTCTCCCCAGGCACCCAAGCTCCACACGTCACTCATTAATGAGGCCCCTCCCCAGATGGGGTTTTTGTTTTTCTGCTGTTTCATAGACTGGGAGGGAGAGGTATGTTTCAACACAAGTAGTCAAGTGGGGGAGTCAAGGACTAGCAAGCTGTCCAAGGTCACCCAAGGAGAATGGCGTCCACCCAGACAGAGAAGCCAGGTCTCCTGACTCCCTCCCAGTGGCCATGCCTGGGTAATCACCGGCCAACAGGAGGCTCTGGGCATCCACGTCACATCCTCACACCCCTGGCCACCTGGGGCTGCTCGGTCTCCAGGCTGCAGCAGAGACTTGGGTCAGGAGCAAACACCGCTGCTTCCTGGTTCAGGGGCTCAGGGGTTTGGGGTTTGGGGGAGCGGCGAGGTAACACTCCATCGGCACACCTGGCCTTCACCTAGAGGAGCCGGGTCAGCGGAATGAGCGCAGCCTCCTTCTCCCTCCTGCCCAAACCCCAGCGGAGGAAAACTGAAGTCAGACAGAGGTAAATAAACTACCGTAATTCAAGATAATCTCCAGTCAACCCAGACTGAAGCCGAATTTAAATTCCCACAGGACCAGTGGCTGCCAAAGTGTAGGCCACAGGTCAGCAGCATCAGCGTCACCTGGGAACTTGTTAGAAGAGCAAATTCTGGAATCCACCCCAATCCCCTGAGTCAGAGGCCCAGTGACCCGTGTTTTACTGTGTTTTACTAAGCCCTTCAGGTGATCCTGACGGACACTCAATCTGAGTCTGTATTAGTGTTGCCACTGACACATTTAATGGCTGAACGACTAGTAAAGTCTACAGGAATGGTTAAAGCCATTGGCACCTCTGCAAAGACTGCAAATTGCTAATTGTGCGCAGCATGACAAACCTCTGGATAACCTTGCAAGTAAGCATTAATTTTTGCCTCTGAAATTCTAAGGGCGAAACCTACTGACAGATACTCTCACGTCCAAAATGATGTAAGGTTGTGAACTGTGGGTTTACAGGCTTGTGGTTCACATCAGTAAAGCCTGAGTCTTATACCAAATCTGACTTATTTCCCAAAGAGAAGCTGCTTCTAATCATCCCCTAAATCACACAAGATCTAAAACACAGTAGCCTGGCAATTAACCAATATAGTCTACAGCCTAAAGTGTAAATGTTTTATTTCTCATCTTGCACCCTGGTCTGCAAAGCACTTGTAATCTGAAACACTGTCAAGTGTAAAGTAATGAAAAATAAAAGCCAAATGGTGAGTATACTTAGGATGCACAATTTCTAATGCTGCTTTATATCCCAGTTAGGTCCTGTTTCACTCTATGTACTCTGCCATTTTAAATAAAGCAACAAACACAATCAGTTTGGAGGTGGGGTAAAGGGAAGGAGAAAGTGAGCAAAGAATGCTTATAAGTCCTTTCTCTTTCTCTATAATGGCCATGCCAAAAAGTCCCCCCTTTTTTTCAAGGACTTCCTCACTCCATTACTACCAACATACACCTCCCCTCCTATTGCAGGAGTTCCCTCCCCTCATCTTTCTACCCTTATTCATCTTACCTCCTCTCTTGACTTTCCTAGGCTCTAGGCCCCATCTCCCCGCTCCACCCACGTTCCCATCAATATCCTCTATCTCCAATCCCACCCACCTGCTGCACTGTGAACAGGCTGTGATGAGAGAGGGTGGCTTGGACCAGGGATGGTCACTCCGGCCAAAGCTCTTTGGGCCACACACTCTCCTCCATGGGAAGACTGTCCATCTCCTCAACATGTAACCACTAAAATCCTCCCCTTACTCAACAAATGGCCCTTCACTTATATCTATAATGACACACAAAGTGACTAGACCCACCCAAGTGACATCTCATTTAGATAGGACTTTTTTCCTGCCTTCAACTTGAGGGACAAAAGTCAACATTGGGGATTTATTAAAGAATCCGATTCTGGAGCAGTACAGTCCCATAGAACTTCTGTGATGATGGAAGTGTTCTATTATACATTGGCTAATATGGTAGCTACTAGCAATGTGTGGCTATTGAGCACTTCAAGCATGCCTAGTGCAACTGAACAAATAAAATATTAATTGCTTGTAATTAATTAAAATTTAGTGACTACCATATCAGACAGTGCCACTCTAAAGGTTGGGCTGAAAGTAGACTTACCAAAGTGTGTGAGGAGAAAGGTAGGGAAGAGAGACGAAGGAAGAGGAGAGAAGAGGGGAGGGGAGAGGAGAGAGAAGGTGAGGGAGAGGGAGAGAGATTAAAGCCCTGAAGCTACTCATCACAGCCAGGTAAATTAATGTGAGCCTGCAGGCTTTGCTCTAGGAAACCTTGCAGAAGGCATCACACCTTTGGTATCTTCCATCAATCAATGCATCATTTCCCTCCCTCCAGTTAACCCCCAACTCCCTAGGTTTACATGCAAGTCTCACTCTTGTTCTCATCTCATGCCAACCAATACCAGCCACAGCTACTGCTCCACCAGGGTAACTATTTTAGAAAGGGCTTTGAACTTCAGTCATTCACATTGCCAAGCCCTGAGACTAAGGCAAACAAAATTGATTCCCTGTCTCCCAGAGCACAAGCGTAGGGTGGGAAACCTGAAACTCATTACAGGACAGTCCTTACTTATAAATGTGGAATCAATGAACAGGAACAAAATGAAGAAAGGGAGCAGAGTGATGAAGACCCACCTAGGACAGGTTGGAAGGAAGAAGGGCTCTGCAGGGTGATGCTCACGCAGGGTCCGGAAGAATGGACAGGAACCATCAAGCAGAGCAGCTAGAAGGCTGTGAAGGGCACCCCAGGCCGAGGAAACATGTGTAAAGACACAGCACTGTGGGGCTCGCGTCGTGGAAATTCAAAGTGGAGGTGCTGTTCGTGGAGTATTTGGTTTGTGAAGTGACCAGCAATGCAAGGGCCTCACGGAAAAGGGCCCCTTGTGTCCTGGAAGTCCCGTCAAGATGGTGGGTGCAACACCCATAATAGGCACAATGGATCTTAGAGGGAACATGGACCAGTGTGTTGTACTTAATAGTTATGTACTGTATTTTAATGTACATTAGAAAAAACTGATTATCACCCCATGCCTGCAAGGTTTCACAGTGTTGTTTCTGGGATGTAGAAAGATGGAAGGAGACAAACACACAGGGACACCCCATCTCAAGAGTCCCAAACCCTACCCACTTCCAGGATACCCAGCAAGGGTAATGCATGCTGAGACTCACACCCTGAGCTCTTCGTCAGTCAAAAAATACCACTGCCGCCTTTCGTGGGGTGGTGCAGGGACTCGGCAGTGAACTGAAAAGGGAGCAGCTGCCTGCTCCGTGGAGCTCACAGGAGACACGGACAGCAAGCATGTGAACAAATAATCCCAATATGCACAGAAACATAAAACAGAATAAAGGAGGAGAATAACGAGAGTGTAATTTTATATACAGTAATCACACTGCTAACCAGGGGACATTTGTCCAAAGACCTAAGAGATGGGAGGGTGGGCTGAGCGCTACCTGGAGAGCAGCACGTGACAAAGGAACAGAGTGCCACGGCTGCTCGCAGCAGGGAACCCCACATAGTCAGTCATCAGGGACGAGGCCAGCGTGGCTGGCGCGCAGTGGTCACGCGGGAACTTAAGGTCACACTAAGTACTTGACCTTTCATTCTGAATAGGATGGGAAAGCAACGAAGGACTGAGCAGAGAAATGACAGGATCGCTCTGGCTGTTCTGGCAATGGTCCCAGGAAAAAAGGATACTAGCGTAGGGCAGGAGACATGGAGGTGGGTCAGAGGGATGCTTTCTCCATTCCTGTGAGATCCCAGGCAGGTTTGCTTTCACTTACTACTTTCAACCGAGTGAAGTAAGAAGTGGACTAGTGGGTCTTGCAAAGATTTTTAGAAAGAGTTTCAGGGTAAACATCTGTTTCTCAGGAGAATAAGAACACTCAGAAATCTTACTATTTTAGCAAACTGGTTATTCAAAGCATTTTCAATGCCAGATCAATTATCTGTGCATCAATTTCTATTTTTTTTTTCTTTAATATCTACTGGATGTATAACCGCTTGTCTATGTGTAGAATATATTTAGGCAGATACCCCAAAAGAGTGATATCGGCCTCTGCAGAAAACACTTGGGGAACAGAGACTCACTTTTCCCTCCATGCCTTGTCATGCTTTTTGTATTTTTTAAAACAATGTACATGTACTACCTGTTAAAGAAACCTTACATCAATGTGGACATTGAGGGAGCTTTACTGAGGGCCTACCAGATACCAATAAACCTGCTAGGTCATAGATACTATGACAAATACCAAACAGTCCTTTCCTTCAAATTAGAGAAAGGGGCATTGAAATCACACTATAGCCTTGCTGGTGTGGTTCAGTGGTTGAGCATCAACATATGAATCAGGAGGTCATGGTTTGATTCCCAGACAGGGCACATACCTAGGTTGTGGACTTGATCCCCAGTAGGGGGTGTGCAGGAGGCAGCCAATCAATGATTCTCTCTCATCATTGATGCCTCTTTCTCTCTTTTTCTCCCCCTCTCTCTCTCCCTTCCTCTCTGAAATCAATTTTTAAAAAACGTATTTTTAAAAATGAAATGACACTGGAATCTTCTAGAGAAGTTGAGATTTGAGTTGACTTTGAAAGAACCAAAATAAATAAGCTGGGTAAGGAGGAGTGAAGGGAAAGGGAAACCGTGTCCAAAGGCCTATCAGAATTCATTCTTTCAGCACATTTTCACTGCAAACCTACCGTATACCAGCCACCATTCTAGGGAACAAATCACACAGGTTAATGGGGTTGAAACCTGCTCTGAGGCAGGTGTTTGCTTGACTTGATCAAAGAACACCAGGACAGCCAGTGGGCCAAAGAGGAGGGAGGGAGGGGGAAAGAGTGAAGGTGAAGTCAGAGGTGAGGATCATGTAAAGTGTTACAGCCACAGTAAGGGGTTAGGCATTTCTGAAGATGGGAAGCCCTGGGGGTCTGATTGGGAATGACGTGATGTGACCGGTCTTAACAAGATGGCTGCTGCTTGGGAGGCTGTGGCAACACACAGGTGAGAAAGTCCCAAATGATGTTTCTTGGATTAGGACAGTAGCATTGATATATTCTAGTTTCAAGTTTTAGTTTGTTCGGGGATATATTCTGAAAGTACAGCTGACAAGTTTTTCTCATGTATAACATAAAACAAAGAAGAGTCAAAAATGATGCAAGTTTTTCAACCTGAGAAAAGTAAAGGATGGAGGTGCCACTTCCTGAGATGGGAGGACTGCAGGAGAAGAGGAGGAGCAGGGCTTTGGGAGGGGGGGGGCAGGTAGGAGTTCAGGTTTAGACACGCTAAGTGAGCAATGTCTGCTAGACAGGAGTTGTTGAGGAGGTGGTTAGAGACAGGAGTTTAGCTTCAGAGAAAAGTTCACGTGGGGACATAAATTGGGAGTCACTGGCACACAGAGTGCACTTAAAGCCTTGCGGGGGGACAAGGTCATTGTAAGAAATCACAAGTGCCTTCGTAAGGCTGGAGTGAAGGCTCCGGGAAGCTGGGGAGAAAGTGGGCATGGGCCAATCCTGAAGCGCCCCATGTGCTAAGTTGTAAAACTTTCTTAGGAGAACCATGCAGAGCCCCTGACGGCTTTGACGATGCAGTAAGATGATTAGATTTGTATTTCAACAGCTGACTCAGGCAGTATCTGTCATGAACATCTGGGCCTGACCTGCATCCACTCCCCCTTTCATTGATAATGAGCCTTGATTCACCTTTCATGCCTCACTTGGGCTGATGGGATATTCTTCCCCTGGACTTTGAATCCAAGATGAGTGATAGCAAAAACTGAACCCAGAGAGATGACTTATCCCACAGCAGGGACGGCTGGCAGGGCGAGCTCACTGGGACCAGAGAAGGGTGGTTGGCCAATGTCCCTTGGAGTAGCTGAGCTTCCTCCATGGTGGCTGGCTTCCCCCAGAGCAAGCTTTCCTGGACCAGAGTCAAGCTTCAGGCCTTGGGAGCCACAGTGCCCTTCCAAAGCATTCTGTTGGTTGTAAGTGATTCACAGGACTAAGATGAAAGGAGATGGGGAAAGATGGTGGCGAAGTGACAGGATGAGCTTGGAAGAGAGCACATGGGAGGACAGCATTGCCGTGGTCAGTCATCTTCAGAAAACTCCACCTGCCGCTATGACAAGGAGTCCCAAGATCGCCAGCCACCAACGAGGTTGGCACCCTTCCTGCCTGGAGCCTGTCTCACACGGGGTCTAAGCAGCCCGCACACTGGGCCAGGTCCCGTGCTGCAGAGGACAAGATGCCAGAAGAAAACGGGAGGTTAACTCCCAGGAGGCCTGTGGTAGATGCATCACTGTGCACAACAATTTGATCTCAACCGCACATTCTCATCCTGGCCGGGTACTTTTCAGCACCTCAGTGTAGAGGAGGACACATTTCGCCCACCATCAGGCTTGGAGGTGTGATGTACTCCTGCCAATAGAATATGAGTGGAGATGACAGACACCACACACACCTGAACAGAGCTCTGCCTGGCTGGCTTAGCCTCATCTCAGTCCTGTTGCCACAGGAACCACGATCCTCAGAGAGGAGCTATTCCTTTAGCCCAAGACTTTGAATAAGAACTCATGCAGCACAGAAGCTCTGCCAAACCTCAGCTTAGGAGGAAAACAACTGAGAAATTAATGGTTGTGCTGCTGTAAGTCATAGAAATTCGGGGGATGTTTGTTATAGCAACAAAGCTGACAGATACAAGGTTCTTAGAAGAGAAACACCTATGGCAGTGGCAGCCAAAGGCTGTCTCACAAAAGCAGCACCTGGAACCGGAGCAGGGGGCTGCCTGTTTGAGGACCGCTGTGGAACACCTGTCTGATGGCAGAGTTTTTACGGAAAAGAGGAATCGCCCAGTTTTAGTCCATCCAGAAAATCAGGCAACCCCAATGTCAAAGATATGTACAGGAAGCCACTCCTGGAATAAATGTTCTTATTGAATCAAAAAGATATACGAGAACAGATCCTCCTGTGACCTCTGGAACTCCCACCCGTGTTGGAGGCATCAGGCACCAACCCACTGCCTGCCTCCGGGGGAAACGAAAAGCCCTGCACCTTCAGGACACGCTTGTCGGCATGACTTGCTTAATTGACTCTTTTCTTTGCTCCATCACTAAAGAAACCCTCTGTCATTTCCTTGGTAACCTATCCTCCAGTGTCTCTAACCTGCTTGATGACAGTCTTTAAAGAAATTGGCTTAAATTGTTCATTCTCTTTGATCCACTTCTGGGAATCTATCCCCAAAGAAAAAGCTTTTTGCAGAAGAATGTTCACCGCAGCATTAATTATACTTAAAAGTGGGGAAGTTAAATGTGCCACAAAAGGAGTGTTTAAGTAACTGTGACACATCAATTCAGTAGACTACAGGGTGCCATTTAAAACTGCTTTTCTCAATGACATTAAAGTGTCAGAAAGAACATATTAAGTGAAGAAGCAGGATATAAAATGGTGTACACAGATTAAAAATATGTAAAAACAAATCCAAACCCAGGGAGACATTTTTGGCAGGAAATACACAAAACTAACAATGGTGCAAAGATGAACTTCTTTCCTTCTGCTTTTCAGCATGTTATACTTTCCTAATGGGATGAAACTTTCTAAAAATGCCTTCTTCGGCTACATTTCCTTTGATCGTATCCCCGTAAGGTATCAAACATCGGTCTCTGTCAAGTCTCACACTTGAGGGCACAAATGAATCAGGTTTGAACTGAGCATCTACTGTAGGTCCCGCCCGGGGAGGGGGCACAGTGTGTGGGGCGTGCCCTTTGGTGGGTGCAGCACTGTTGCTAGAGCAATATGGTCAGCTTCCACCCACTGAAGCTGTTCGTGTCTCCTTTTCCAAGACTCAGTTCACTTGTAAGTAAAATGAGAAGAATGAAAATGCTACTTCCCTTTCAAAATTATCATGAACATAAATAAGATGGTGGGTAAAATGCTGCAGGTCACTAACAGAATACTGAGTATATATAAAGTACTAAAGATAATACCCCTAATTTAATCTTGTTGCATTTTCTTCCAGAACTGGGTCTTTTGGTAGAGGCCATCAGTCATGCCCCACCTGAGGCAGAGTCTCAGGGCCAAGTCCTAGGGGTGTGGATTCTCGGGGGCAAACACCTCGTGGCCTGTGGGTAAGGGTTTGTGGCTTGCAGAGCCCTTTCCCAGAATGCTCAGGGCCTTCTCATGGGTGCTGCCACCTGGCAAGGTAGGAGGGCTGAGAGATGGGAATTCTGGGAAAGGGAGCGAGCTAGGGAAGGCCTCAGCAAAGTCCGTGACCTGCTCAGGGTTATAAAGCCAATCAGTAGATGAGTTGGGGCTCAAATCCAAATCTGAGCCTTGAAACAGAGATGAGCTAGAAGTTTCTTTATCTGGGTGTTCTGTGAATTTTAACACAAAAATTTTGCTGGAGTTGGGATGGGACCAGGAGTCCTGGATTCTAGGTCTATCCTTGTCATTAACTTGGGAAGAATAGGGAACTCGTAAGACCTCTCTAGGCCTCAGTTTCCTCATGCTTAAAATTAGCAAATTTGACTTAATCACCAAGGTCCTGATATGCTAAAATTCTAGTCTAAATGTAGCAGTGGGATTTCTGGCTCATTAAACATTTTTCTTTCAAATCAACAGGTTGACAGCACAGATTTATTTACATAACCAAAATGTAAGGACTGAATAGTAGGCATTGTTTACCTACTGCAACTTAGGAATGATATAGGATTTCTCACTGAGCAATGTACAAATCATGGGCTTCCTTTCATATAGTACTACAAAGCTGTCAGAGGGCAAGAAAGATTCACCATGCTTTTGGCTGAATTTTACTTCTCCTGTATCTTCTCTGTGACCTACACACTCTACTATTTTAAAGAGTGACATTTCCCAAAGGAAGAGATAAAAAACAGAGACTACAGAAAGAGAGTATTTTAAAACAAAAAATGTTATTCATCCACTGAGTTAGGCAACTAGCTTTTTAAACAGAATAATGGTTTTAAATTATTTGCAGAGTATTAATACAGTGTAGCCACATGGTATTATAACTTGGTAAATGCACATTAATGATTAATCCTAAAAGCCTTCACCTGCAAGAACTGGTTCCTAAAAATTCTAGAACTTTAAATGACAGTGATAGTTCTTAGTAGACTTGCAAAATGCGAAGGCTTCCCTGCAAAATACAGATCTGCTTATAAACAGACCTTTGCTGTGTTCCCAGTCGTCAATCCCACATCATAAGAGAGAAACGCCAGCCTGGGCGCATCGTTACATCCGGCCCATTGTCGGAACGGAGAAATTAGGAAACCTACATGCAACTTGCTGGAGTCTGAATAGATCCAAGGGCATCTCTGCATCAGCCCAGGGGGGACATTTCTTAACCACTGGGGTCACCTGAACGACCTCAGGGGCAAGGAGGGGGTCCCAGATGTCTTTGGAGTCACACCACATGCCCCAGGCTGGCTCCGATCGCAGTTGCTGCCCAGTGGACGGTCCCGTGCTCTCTGATTGAGTCCCAGCTCAGCGCCCAGGGGGTGGGGTGGTGCACGCGCAGAGGCAGGGGCAGAATGGAGCCCGACTACGGAAGTGACCACAGTGTGATGCCCCTGGGGGCCTTTTCTCCCTCACGTCTAACTCTCCTCTTTCCCTCGCTCCTGCTTCCTGGGATTACTCCTGGATCCCTGTCCAGTCCCAGGCAGGGGCGGGGACTTCCAGGAGAACCTAAAGGAGGAACAGTCATGGTGTGTTGTCAAAAGAAAGAGAAAACAAGATAGTTGGAGATAAACTCCGTCTGACCACAAACATCCACGTGAACAAACCAAATGCAGACCCAGGACAGGAGCTCCCACAGGCTCCCGGTTTTGAGGATGTAATCTGTCCAGAGCTCCCAGAATTGGGCCTTTCTCTGAGGCTCAAATGTCCAACCAAAAGCAGGCATGGCTGTTGTAGGAGCCTATAATTCCCTATTACCCTTCAGAAAGTCACAGGTCTAAAAGGAAGGCTATGAGTAAACCCCGCCAAATAAATGGGATTAGAGAAACAAAGAAAGTGAGTCTTCCCTCCTTCAAATGATTACATATTTGTCTCTGAAACCCGTTGCTTTGCCCTTCTGTGTGTGTGTGTGTGGTGGCGGGGGGCAGCCTTTAAAATCCGGTCCAGTCCATAGAGGAGGCCTGGGAAGTCGGTGCTAAGGCCGTGCCTCCCTCACACCAGCACAGAGCACACAGCTGTATCTCCGTGTGGACCTGGGGCAGCGACAAGCTTGGGGCAGGAAGAGACATGGGCATCCTGAGGCCAGAGGAGACGGGACTGGCCAGCAGTCCTCCCACAGCTGCACTGTCCCATGGAGGGAGGACCCCATGCTCAGCCACCTGAGAAGCTCAATCAGAAGGCAAGAAGGAGAGCAAGGAGCACATCCTTTAAATCACGGACATGTCTGCAGGGGAGAGGCCACTGCGGGGAGGGAGGCAGGTGTGGACAACTATGTACCACGTGGCATGCGGGACACTTGTTTAGGGGCACAAAGTGGAGACAAAGACAGTTCACATCACCGGTCTGTCTCTTGACATACTCACCTGGAAACCACACTTCCATGCCAATGTACAGGTGAGGGGGATGACAGAGGAGGAAAACCTTGTTATAATTTATCTAACTGTATGTACTACTGCCTTAGAGAAGCAAGGGAGGGGGGCCATTTTAATAAGACAACCTGTCCCTCTGTGTTTGATCCAACCACACATTCCTCAAATAGAGAATCAAACCGATGACCGATATGTCTGTTTGTTAATTAAGGATGCAGACTCCTCTAATTAGGAATGATCGTACCAGTTTCTGTGAAGTCTAGGATGATGCCCTGCTTGCTGGCAACCACAGTGAAAGCTCTGACTGAGTCTCACTCTTGCTGTGAAGAGGGGCAGTGGGGAGCCGTGCTCAGTGCGTGGGCCCCAGCACTAGCAGCAGCGTGTGGCCTCGGACAGCTAGCTCAGCTCTCTCTGACGCGGTCTCAGCAGCTACTTAATGGCACAGCTGCTGTGCGCTAATTCACAAACAGAGCTCATTCGCATGGTAGCTGGCCCAAAGGATTTTTTAAAAAGTGAGCTATTTGGACAATGAACTGACCCCAACACACAAAACTCCTCTCTCTGTCTTGGACCACACTCCCATGGTCCTGTGAGAGGGGGCCTACAACTCACCCATTAAAGGTCCAAAATCCCTCCTCACCTGCAACCTCACCTTCCCGTTACCAACCCTGTGCCCCGTGAGGGCAGGCAGAAAGCTCCTCTGTAGAATAAGCCTGTCATGCAAGTCCACCCAGAGCCCCTGGCAAAGTGGCCTCGTGGTACACCTCTTGGTCCCCAAACTGGCTGCTCATCAGAACCACCTGTGAGGCTCGACGAACTCGGAGGACGGGCTGCCCCTTGACGCTTCTGCCCCTGCAGTCTGCAGCCGCGCAGGTAAGTGGTGCCTGTGAGTTTTGGTTTCTTTTATTTCCACAAAGCTCTCCAGGTGTCTTAGGAAGCAAAAGGCTTAGGAACTTCTGTGAAGGTGCAGGGGTGACTCTGCGTCAGTGGTTCTCGGCCGGGGTGATTCTGCCCTCCGCTCGGTGGACAAGGGGACATGGGGCAATGTCTGGAGGTTGTTTCTACTGTCACACTTTGGAACGCGCTGCTGGCACCTAGTGGGTAGAGACCAGGGATGCTGGTAAACACCCTCCAAGGCCTGGGACCGTCCCCCACAACAAAGAATGACCCGGCCAAAGGGGCCAACCACACCAATGCGCCAAGCCATTTCAGCATGCGCCTTCCTCTTGGTGGTGCCCGAGAATAGGCATCAGGTTCCCGTGTTCATCAACTGGGACAACCCACAGAGCAAGAGGGCCAAACTGGGTGACACGTGTTGGCCTGATGGACGGGAAACAGCTTCGAAAGAGCAGCGATGGGTTCACAGAAAGGACCATAACGCTGCTCAAGGGGGAACAGAAGCCTCACATGAGAAGAGCACACCAACAATCACAACACTGCGACACATCAGGCGACAGAGCTGCTCCTTTTGACCAGCGAGTACCAGCTGTGCTGGCCGAACGCCCGCTTTGTCCCGTTTCCTCCTCACAACTGTCCCAGGAGACAGATCTTTTCAACTGCCTTGAGCAGTTGAGGAAAGCATGGTTCACAGGGTCTAAGAAGTGTGTTTAAACACGGTGCAATATACAGATCTTGTAACATAGAAATCCACACCTGAAACCTATATGTTCATATTGACCATTGTCACCCCCAATGCATTTAATAGAAGAAGAAGAAGAAGAAGAAGAAGAAGAAGAAGAAGAAGAAGAAGAAGAAGAAGAAAAAGAAGAAGAAGAAGAAGAAGAAGAAGAAGAAGAAGAAGAAGAAGAGGAGGAGGAGGAGGAGGAGGAGGAGGAGGAGGAGGAGGAGGAGGAGGAGGAAGAGGAAGAAGAAGAAGAAGAAGAAGAAGAAGAAGAAGAAGAAGCAGCAGCAGCAGTGGAGGAAGAGGAAGAAGAAGAAGAGGAGGAGGAGGAGGAGGAGGAGGAGGAGGAGGAGGAAGAAGGAGGAGGAGGAGGAGGAGGAGGAGGAGGAGGAGGAGGAGGAGGAGAGTGTTTAAGGCTGCCAAGCTGGGCTATGGACCCAGCCCACCTGTATCACCAGAGACCCACACTTGGGCCACTCATCACCCAGCTTCTCATCTCATGCTGTGTCCGTTTCTCCAAATGATCTGAGGCATCTGGTATACCTGACATCCCGTAGCCCTACTCGGGTTCTGTGGGAAACGTCTAGAGGGAGTGGGCACAGACTCTGGAGTCTGCAGGAGCTCCACTGATGATTCAGAGCACCCTGAGGTCTGAGAACCAGACCCCGCACTGCCATGCCCTCTGCTTGTCCAAGCCCATTACTGAGGCCAGCAGCCAGGTTTGCTTCCTCCAGAGCCAGAGCTGGGCTACACAAAAAGTCACATTCTCCTGAAGAGAAAACGAACCAGAACAAAATGTCGGCTCATTTGATCGGTGAGATGAAAAGCATTGGAATTTGCATTCCTTTACCCGGGGAAGCCAGTTCCCACGGGAGGACATGAGATTCACCTGAACAGGCCAGTCTCATAAATGAGCGGTATCTAAAGCGGCAGCACGCTAGGGCTTCGAGGCTCCATGGATTGTGTCATTTGGCCCCAAAGTCCCACGACCAGGAATTCCGAAGCACATTTGCAAATAATCCATTTGTGCCATGTTGGAGGCCTCATAATCTAACAGAGACTTTACCAGCCGTGGCCTTTATTTAACCAACAACAAAATCAACCTCGTAGGAACAGAATCAACCTCGTAGCCACATGGGGCGAATAATTATGGGAATAATAAAGAGGAAAGTTGTTTATTATTCCCACCACACTTATCCTACTGGCTTATCTGAGACCTACTACAGTTTGCCCTACTGTTGCAAGTACCCCAGTTTGCTCTAATTTGTCTGCCCAATGACTGTGAATTAAAGTAACCTGTGACTGCTTTATTTAAACAAAGGGAAAAGAAAGGTTGAATCCCATAGATGTAGGGAAAAAATGCCATGATCAGCCCTTGCAATGCCCATTCCCTTCCTAATGGCCAGGCCATGGGCTTCCTGACAGATGGAAAAGAATGACAGGGCTCCTGACAGAGCGTACGTAATGAGGCCCTGGGTAATTACAACCAGACATCCACCTGCACCGCTAATGCCAGCGGTGGTTCCGCCAAATTAGAGAATCAGGGTCTGTGGATAAAGACTGACATGTGTGTACTCAGTAATTTTATTAACCAATAACATGCTTGGTGTAAGAGACATGCAATTTGCACCCCTCACTAATTTAATAGCCTGTCTGTGGGTGTAGGTGGGGGTTGGAGTGTGTGTGCCATCACTGAACTGCTAGGACAGCTCAGAATAAAAACATCACCAGCCAGTCAATGAAGAGAATTATTCATGGGCTTGTTAAAAGGTCACATGCCAAAAACTTCATTCAACACAAAGGAGCTGAGGTGTGGTGTCCAATTTTTTTTTAAGACTCAAGAGATGATTGGACATGTGGACGAGCAACATTTCACTTAGAAATAAAGCTGTCACTGGTGCCTTTCAAAACCCATTATAGAGAAAATTATTAGGGCACTTCTTTGCCTCACCCTAAACCCCCCAACTTCGCAGGCACCTACTGCTTCATCTCCCTCCTGCCACCTTCCTCTGCCTTAGGCAAAGGAGCTCATATTTAATTCATCTTGAGATGAATTACTCTAGTCAGTTTGTGGCATCTTCCAGGAGTAGGATCAGTGTGGATAAATGGTTTTTCTCCGGTTCAAAGGAATAGAGGCTCCATTAATCAGGGAAATGTGAAGCAGGGGGCGGGTCCTTAAGTCCAGCCTCAGTGAGTCACGTGATTCGTGATTCGGTGGTTTCTGGGATGGGCCCAGGAGCGTGTGCTTTAACAAGTCCTCAGGGGACACGGGGTGCAGGCTCGGCAGCACTGCCACCACCTAAGAGCAAGATGGGCACCACCGGCAAACTGCCGCAGAGCCTGCCCCTGGCACCTGGCCAGACCTCATGGGGCAGCTCCCCTAATCCTCTCCCAGACAGGGGCAGGTGTGCGTGGAGACCGGAAAAGCTAAGGTGGATGTGTCTTTAAGGGGAGTGAGGCTAAGGTAAGTGGGGTGAGGAGGCAACAGGAAGGAGCGCCTGCGGCAGGACTGCTGCAGGCATTTTAGACACAAGGAACTCCTCCTCCTTCGGGCTGGAGGAAGGGGGCTCTGCAGGGGATACAGAATGAGCCGGAGGGCTTGGCCGATGCCCCAGGCATGGCCCTGCCAGCTGGCGGGATTTCCAAGTGAGATTTGCTCAGCCTGCAATAAGTCAAAAAACACGGTAACTCTCACTCCACACTGAGCACTGCCTTTCCCAAAGCCAACAGGGTGGAAGGAAGGCGGGGTTCCCGCTTAATGGAAGAAAAGGGAAGGGACACTTCGGATGCATTTAGCACTTCGGATGCAACTTTATAAAACCTCCCAAAATGTGTAAATATTTTAAATAAAATAGCTATCCCAGAGAGGAGCTGCAATCCACTCTATGACTATACCAGACAGACCGCCTGCCCAATGGGAGCCTTTATGTCATTAGTAAACTCTCTACGCAAATTTAAAAATCAAGAGTTTTTTAATGATGAAGAAATGCTCACTGTAGGAAGTTAAGTGGGGGAGAAAATAGGATGTACAACCAAACACACACAATTTTGTAAAAAAGCCCGTAAGCCTGTGCATATGCGTAAAGGAGATGGAGAGAAAGTCAGCCACTTTCTCTGGGTGGTGGGCTGAGGAGTGATTTTTAATTTTATCCTTTGAGATTTTGCAATTATAAAAAGTAAAAAAAAAAATTGGGTATTTTTGCAATTGATTTTCAAAAATCATAAAGATAAGTTACACTATCCAAGCAGGGCCGAGGCCAGCAGTGAGGGTGACAGGAGACATGCAGGAGGGAAGACCTGCACGGGGAGAGAGGGCGCTGGGCTCCAAGGCCCCTGCCAGGCCAGTGGCCAGGCCAGGCCTCCCAGGAAAATCGCTGTCACGCAGGTTAGGAACCCGCTTGTCCGCATGGAATCCCAAACCCAAAGGAAGGCTGGTCTCACACAAACGTAAGGGACATACAAGCACCTGCCCTCCCCTTTAAGCTCATTCTGCAAATGCTCCTATTCCTTCCGACGCCCAGGAAACGGCTCACCCGTCACCGCGGACGCCTCGCGTGCGCTCTACGAGGCCCTTGGGAGAAAAAGACGGACTTCCCAACAGGAATGGGCCCCAGTGAAATTAAAAAAAGAAAATGTCTTTGTTAATAAATCCACCCGAATCATTTTCATTCTGTAAGAAAATGACCTGGATTACTAGGTTACGGCCTTTTCTTTAGCTCCGTAACATATGCCTTCTTTGGCTCTAAATCTAATAACCTCAGAGCCCCTCTGGAGTTGGAAGGAGAATAAATCAAAGTAACGATTTCTGGAAAGCAGCTAATGTGCAAATGCGTTTTCTCCCAGTACACACCCCCCCTTCCTTTGGAATGGGCCAATCAAACACTAGACAGTCCAGTGTCCACAGAGAAACTGGGTTACAAACATTCCTACGTTTCTTCAGCTATGCCTTGATTCTTTCTGGCCTCCATTCCAGCAACATGGACCAGCTCATACCACAGTCTGGTTCTGATGGAGAGAAGAGAGTGAGGGGGTTTTATGTTTGTTCGGCATTGCCATTTAAAATCCCCCCTTTTAGAAGGCCACTAAAATATGCCATTTGGCTAATATCCTAAACCTATCCTCACAGAGCTTCTCCTGCAGGCTTCCACTTCCCTGGGGATGAATGGGCAGAAGGAGGCAGCAGACGGCGCCAGCCATAGAGGTGGGTGGATGGGCCTCGTGCCCACACGACAGCCAGCCAGCACCTCGTACCGTGCGACTCCTCCCACTCAGGCCCGCCCTCCAGGACTGTCCCAGGCATTGGGCATAACACACACGCAGAAAGTCATCTCCTTCTCCCAAGACCTTTCATCAGCTCGTTTCTTCCCTCAGCTCCTGGGCTCTTAAGAGGGTGTGATACTTGCAACATATAGATTCGATAGTAAGGAAACGTGTATTTGAGCCTGAATGTGCTTGCTGCCACCGCTTCCAACCATGGGATCTCTGGAAATGCAGAATCTCAGTTAAGGACGGGAAGGGCAGACCCAGCTTCGTGTAGTCTATTGTTTGTAAGCCTGTCCCTGGCCTTAGTTAACCAGGATATTCAGGAAAGCAACCTCACACCGGCCTGCAGCTGTGCCCGCGGTGAAGGGCGCTGGGGAATACGGCCGGCTCGCTGCTGCGCATATCAACTAGGTGAGCTTACCATGCCTGCATGTGTTCCTCATCCCCCCCTGCCTTTGCGGCTGGCAGCCCTTCCCATCACAATGGCCACCTCCTGAACAACCCAGATGACAGGTGAGTGGCGAACAACAGCCCCACCAACCACGCTCGGGGCAGCAGGTCTCCTGTGCAGGCACCCTCTTGCCCACAAACCAGCTTTCACCCTCATTCAGAATACAAACGGGGCTAGGAGGCGCGAATGGTCTTTAAAATCACAGTTCGGTTGTCTCTTACTAAAGAAAAATCACCCAGTAGTTCCCACGCGGGGCCTGAGGATCACACAGCGGTGCACAGAGACTCCTGTGCAAGCAGTGAATGGCAGCACAGCCTGAAAGAGCGAAGCTGGACAACGCAGGTTTCCTCACAGGAGACTGACGTGAATGCTCACAGAGCCAATAACAGAACTCCACGGGGCCCTGAAAATGCACAGATCAGATACAGACGGGAGATTTAAAATGACCTTGGTTTTGTGTTAGGTCGGAGAAAGAAGCAGGATCCAGAACAATACATACGGAAAGATCCTATTTTCATTGGCACCTAGTCATGTGTGTGTGTATAAAGCATGTGGGCGTGTATTATGTTTTATTTACATAGAAAATATTCTGGAAGCACATACACCAAACTATTCATATGACTATCATTACGGGTGGGTAGGAAAGGATGACAGCAAGTACAAATGAGCGAACACTTTCACTTTAAAATTTCTATTAATCTAAACGTACTTGTTCTACAAATATGCACCACAATTATAATCAATGAGATTGACAAAACAGTTTTCATTTTTAACGAAACATAGGTCCTCATACATTTACAATAGCAAAATCCCCTCATGGTGAACCACCTGAGCTCACCGACGTTAATTATATAATCAGATCACTCCCCCCCCACACACACACACACACACCCCTCTTAATAACTTGCCTACGGCTTCCTACTGCTCTTATGATCAAAATTCCCCCCAAGAGTCCCAAAGCCTCTCAGCTTCAGCTCCCCTTTGCCCCTCACTAACTGGGTCCAGCCGTGGGCACCTATTTTTCTGACCTTCAAACCCAGGAAGCTGATGTGGGCCTTTGCCCCAATCCCTCTGCCCAGGGATGCTTTCACCAGGCTCCTTCCTGCCATCGGAGTATCAGTGCTGGGACCTGGACCCCAGCTGTGGAGGACCCTCCTCCCCGTCACGCTGCCCTGGCTGTTTTCCTTCACAGCTCTTACTTCTCTCTGCAGTTACACTATTGTCAACCTCCCTTCAGATGCACGAGCCGGGAGTCGGCGGCTCTCTTGTTTTCCAGTGCCGGTAGAGTGCCTGGCACACAGTGGACGCTCAGTAACTCACTGTTGAGTCAACAAATACCTGTCAGAGCCAGGTGTTAGAAACTGCCTCTCCTGATAGAAGTCTGATCAGTAAAACTGGACTTTTCCAGAACAAAATTTACCTTCTCACACATGAAACAAAATGCACACTAAGTTGGCAGAACATGTACCCGACTAGAACCCAGATGCCTAGATCATCACTCACCATCCAGAAATGCGGGCTATAGACAATTCATAATAAGAAGGAAACTCAGGTTCATGGAAGTCCCTCAAGATTTACAGATCCATAGATCCTTACTATGTCTGGAAAAGGCAGGGAAGAAGTCTCTCCACCGCCACTTCCCTGAGCTGTCAACCCCAACAGCCAAGCGGACCCTGAGGAAGAGTGGGTATTTGCCAGGTTGGTCTTCATGGGAGCCCGCAGAAGAGCCTGCTCAAAACAGAGGTGACGGGAATATTGAGATATAGGGGCCTAAATGTGCCATCTTCCAAACTCCCATCTGTTCTCTCGAGCGGGCTTGTCAACAGACCCTTCACACGGCTACTATTTTGGGAGAGTTCTCAATGTCAGAGTCCAACATATGGCATCGTATCCTAGGAGAATTGCACCTTTGATAACCCGCTTTCCCGTGATCTCTGCCTCAGGTTCACCTTGGCAGAGGACGAGGATTTGAACTCTGAATGAACAGCAGGGAAGGTCAGTGTGTGGTTTGTTTAGGGGACTTCCACACTACTGACAACATTGGCACACGGGTTTTCTCACGGAAAACACATGCGCAAAACAAGCAAGAGATTTCTTGGCTAAAAATGCCAAGAAGCAATTTTTGGTGAGTGTATGCATAGCATTCAACTAAATGATCCCTTTGCAGCAACAAACACAATAGCACGGAGAGGAACACAGTAACTTTGCCTATTCTCACAGTTGCCCTAGGAAAGCTATGTGGCTGGGGCGGGGGTGGGTAACCCTGCCATTTAAAGCTTGGAGCAACTTTCCTACACATACACTGAGTCCTCTCAGAGATTTTCCATTCTAGTGGCTGGTATTTAAGCATTTAAGTTAAAGGGAGAGGGGAAAATAGGAAGCTGCTCCTCAATGGGCATAAATTTTCAGTCATACAAGATGGACAGGCTTGAAAGATCTGCTATACAACATTGTGCCCACAGAAACAGCACTGCACATACACTTAAAAATCTGTTAAGATGGGTCTCATGTTATGTGTTCTTACTACAATAAAATTAAAAAATTTAAAAAAAAGCTGCCCTAGCTGGGTGGCTTGGTTAGTTGGAGCATCGTCCCATATGGGACAATGGCAGGTTCGATTCCCAGTCAAAGCACATACCTACACTGAGTGGCCAGATTATTATGATCTCTGAGTGCATAATAATCTGGCCACTCAGTGTATATCCTATATAATAAAAGGCTAATATTCAAATTGTCCCCTCAACCAGGAGTTCAACCAGCAGGCAGGCCAGCCAACCGCCCATGTCCCCTCCCCCTGGCCAGGCTGGCCGGACCCCACCCATGCACGAATTCATGCACCGGGCCTCTAAGCCTCTAATACACACACACACACACACACACACACACACACACACACACACACACACTGAGTGGCCAGATTATTATGCGTTCAGAGATCATAATAATCTGACCACTCAGTGTAGGTTGCAAGTTCCATCCCTAGTAGGGATGTGTATGGGAGGTAACCAATCGATGTCTCTCTCTCTCTCATCTAACTCAATAAAAAATCTAAATTAAAAATTGTAAAAAACAAGAATTTAAATACAATCAAATTGTATTTAACAGTATGTATCCTTTTTACACCTGTAAATATATTATAGATTTACTTCTATATATAATTATGAACATATGTGTGTATATATATACATATATATATATAGTATGTACATATATACATACATATGCATATACACACACACTTTTCAACTCTTCAAAACATGTTCTCTTTTAATCCTTTCCTGGATTGCCTCCAAGGCAAGTAAAAGAGTAGGTTTAATTTAAACCTCACAGATGAGGAAATGAAAGTGGAGGGTAGTTACATTCTGTGTAGCAGAAACAGACCTAAAACACAGTTTTTCTGCCTCTCAGGTTGGAAAAATGACTGCTTTCTGCGCTACAGGGAAAACGAGAGGAAATCCATTCACCAGGCCCCTCCATCTGGCTGTGAGGCTGAGAGATGGCCTCGGGGGGTTGGCTAAGGGCTAGGGCTGTTCCCAGCTGTTCCCTCCTAATTCCTCCTCACTCTGAGTCCACAGTCACAACTGCCATTGGCTCACATGAATCCCTGGGCCTCCCCCACCTCAGCAGAACTACACAGCACTGCCTGGAAAAGAAGGCAACACCAGGGTTTGAGGCCCAGCAGGGCTGAGTGCAAATCACCAGCATAAATCCCAGTTCTACGCCTCTGGGCAAGTCCCTCTCCCTCTCAGCCTCCATTTCCTCTCCTGTAAAACTGGAACAGTGACACCTGTATCTCATAGGACTGTTCTGAAGATTAAATGAGATGAACATGAACAGTACCTAGCACGGGGCCCAAAGCATGGTAAGAAATCAGTGATGAACTCTCCTAAGAGTTACATCAAAACTTATCAGAGACCAGAGCACGAACTCAAGATCCCTCGGACCCCCGGCCATAGTTTCTGCCAAACTGTAAAATCCACAGCCGCATGTTCAGAACCTACAGGAACTAGAAAATATAGAATTTACAAAAACAAAACAAACAAACAAACACAGGAAGCTTCCTCCATCTGCTGATGGCAACAGTATGAACATCACTAGAGGAGCAGCTCATAAAACAGAAAAGGGGTTAGTCAACTAGGGAAACACACAAAAAAAGGTGGTTATGAAGGCAAATAGATGGGTCCCTTCAAAATGTGCTGCCCCCGGGAAAAGGGATCTCAGCCAGTGCCCTGGTCTCAAAGATGGTTCCTTCTAGACCCGAACAGCGTCTGCTGCACACACTGATCTGTTGGGCTCCCTGAGTCTGGTGTCATGAAACGTATTCACCCAACCCTGCTGCTCCAACGCCCAGGATTCCTTACGGGTCTCCCCACAGGAGAAAAGGGAGGACACCACATGGCTACCCAGATGAGGTCTTGTGATGGAGAAAACACTGTGGGTTAGAACTTCAGCATACCTTTTTTGGGGGACACAATTCACCTCATAACAGGAACCAAGGAAGCCAACACTTCTTCCTCTACTACGTCCTGCCTGCCGGAGTCCTGAAGGTTTCATGTCCTTTTCACGACAGGGGAAGGCAACTCCCTCTGCCTTCAGGCAAGACTTAACGCAAACTCTCCAAGGCCGGTGAGCTCCCGTCCTGCGATGGAGGCTCTGCCTTCCACACTGGCTCTCATCAGTCACCGAGGCCACTCCGTAGTTATTTATTCCCATTCAGGGGCTGCTCTTGAGCTAAAATACACTCCCGAGCTTTGTCAAGCTGACAGCACTAACAAATGTGGAGGAAATGCAATTCTCTTTCCCAGAGCCCCCAATTTAGGGCCACATCCAATATCCCAGGAGAACAGGGGAGACGTGGTACTATTTTAATATGCTCTTGGTATAACTCATTGCCTTTGCAGTCTCCTTAGATCAGTACCAAAAGCAAATCCCCAATCCATCATTTCTTAACGGCATCAGTTCCTTTCCTTTGTCCATTTCTGGAGCTCTTTCCAAAAACAGCAGGGTTGCTACTGAAACCAGTGATCAAAAGACTATCAAGCTGCCCTGTCGTCGGGTAGTTTTCAGGCCAAACGTTTGGCTCAGCAAATTGGAAAAGAAAACGGAGCAAATACCAGCCTGGTTGAGAACCAGTGTGCCCGTTTATTCCATGCAAAAAGACACACAGAGGATCTATGCCTCTCTAAGAATCTCCCCTCCAGAGTTCTCAGCCGTGCTGCTGAGCATCACGCCATGTGGAGGTCCATTTGGAACAAGAACAACCTCCCGGGCTGTCTTTGCTCAGTGCTGCAGAGTTAGAAGCGTGCAAAGGTGAGCAGCCTGCCCGCCTCCACCTCTCTGTGTCAGTGAACTGATGGCCTGCGAGAGAGACAGCTGGGACTGGGGAGCCCGCCTGGGGCCTCCCACCTGTGCTGCAATCATATGGAAAATGTCAGAGGCTCCAATGGGCGTCAATCTGTACCTTCTGTGGCAAGCACCCAGATGGCCCTCGGCAGCTGACGGCAGCAGGAGGCTGTATTTCCTGTGGCCTGACACGGTACCCAGGGCTGAGGATGCCGAAGACCAGGGTGAAATTCCCTGCATCATTGGGCCTTGCCAAGTTCCTCCTACACTGACTTCTCCCACACCCTCCCCCTCCAGTCACTCCTTCCCTCCTTCAATATCTTTCTCACATTTCCAAATTCCCTGGACTTTGATTTATTAATAACTTTATCTGGGTTTTTTAAATAGATTAAAAATGATCAAGCTATCTAAAGGGTCATTGTCCAATATGGTAGCCATCAGCCACATGTGATCTTTTTATTTAAATTAATTAAAATGAAATAAAGTTAAAAAAACCAGTTCTTTAGACACTCCAGCCACATGTCAAGTACTCAGTGGCCGCCTGTGGCTAATGGCTACCCCACTGGACAGTGCAGAGGACAGACCCATTGCCCCAGAGAGCTCTCCTGGTCAGCTCTGGTCTGGAAGCTATAAAGGCAGCATCTGCCTCCGTTGTCCGTCCCTAGACCTCCTCCCAGAGGCGATCCTGCTGCCAGGCTCCTTTGTGTCCCTACAGGGATTTTTTTCTGTCTACACAAGTGTTATCTCTTTTACTAAAACAAATAAGACCCTAAACACTGTTTTGCCCCCATGCGTTCCTTACTGAATGAACCTTGGAGATCACAATGTAAGTGCACACATAGTGCTTCATTCTTCTGAGGGTCCTCCCAGCAATCCCGTCACCGGGACAACCGCCACCACTCCCGCCTTAGAACCACGCTCCACCCCTGTGTCCCCTGTGTGGTGCCCAAGCACTTTCATGCTACTCCCAGTCTCCCACCCTCAGACTCTTTCCAACTCTTCCCCTCACCTCGTTGCCTCTCTCATGCACATTCGCAGAGCCCGTCTTCCTCCCAGTGAATTCCAAACCAGTTTCTCTGGCTTTCTCCCTCAACACTCCCAGGTACCCGCAGACTAAACCACCCACTGCACCTCCTGTTGTTGCCCCTAAACCCCCGACCCTCTCCTTCATTCACTGAGGATATCAGCACCTACCTCATGCCCTTCGTCTCCTCCCTAAATTCTGCAAACATCCCCTCAATCCCACGTGGAGCATCCAGCCAACGCCTGGCCTCACACATGTCCCTGACCTTTTGTCCTCACCCCACCTCAGCCACCCACTCCCCCACTAAGTCCACACAAGCAAATGAGCCACCTGTGAAGTCCTGGTTTTTAGCATCCCACTCTCAAATCATTCAAGATCAGCAAGACTTCTAATCCATGGTGACTATTCACTAACCTTGCGTTGCCCTCCCAGCCCCCGCACCCAGCGTGAATAGTCTGGCACGTTCTCGGTTCCCTCCCTTACAAACACACTTGCCTCCCTTCCCCTCTCTCACCTGTTGAAAACCCTGACCCTGGGTAAACCTGGTCCACCCTCTCCACACACATAGTCCCCACAAGAAGGTGACCAATCAAATAGGGAACTTTCTAAAATAAATAACACTGGTAGGATTAAAAAATGGAGTAACTGCTATAGAAAATAGTACAGAGGTTCCTCAAAAAATGAAAAGCAGTACTATCATTTGACCCAGCAATCCCATGTCCGGGCCTATATCCGAAAGGATTGAAAGCAGGGTATTGAAGGAATACTGGTACACCCTTGTTCATAGCAGAATTATTCACAGTAGCGGAAGTGGAGACAACCCCAATGTCTATCAGCAGATGAAGGGATAGACAAAATGTGGTATGTACAGACATACAGTGGAATATTATATAGCCTTAAAAAGGAAAGAAATTCTGACACATGCCACAATGTGGGTGAACCTTGAGGACATTATGCTAAGTGAAACAGGCCAGTCACTCACAGACAAACACCGTAAGATTCCTCTATATGAGGTGCAGAGAGTAGTCAAATCCCTAGAAACAGAGTGGAATGGTGGTTGCCAAGGGACAGGAAAAGGGTAACGGAGTTGTGTAATGAGTACAGGGTTTTAGTGTTACAAGATGAAAAGCTTCTGGAGATCTGTTCACAACAGTGTGAATGTATTAACACTACTGAACTGTACCCTTTGCTTAAGATGCTAAAATGAACGTTGTGTTTTACCACAGTAACAGAGCATAAAACGAACAAAGCTGTTGGGTGGGCTCCACTCGGTGGTGCTGAAGGCACACTCTCTCCTCTGAGCACCGAACACCCCACCCCACACAGTGCGCAGGTGGCAAGGCTAGGGTGCGGCCTAGTCTCCCTGCACTGGCAATGCCAAGCTTGATATTCACTCTGAACCTTAGAGTCAACGTAGGAAAAATTAGAAGAATTAACTAAGGACCAGTTGGGTATTTCCCCCTTCTCTCAAATATTATTCTCCAGCAAGTAACTGAAACCCAATAGCTTTCCTAGCTCTGCCTCTCATGATTCATTCATGCTCATTTCTATGCAAACATCAGTTTCTCAGCTGGCAGTGATTTCATGAATTTTTAATTCACATGGAATGAGCCAGAGATTAAAACTTTAAACTAAGCCAACAATAGAGGGTTGTGAGTGTCGTTTCAA
Organism: Cnephaeus nilssonii; assembly: GCF_951640355.1. Taxonomy (NCBI): domain Eukaryota; kingdom Metazoa; phylum Chordata; class Mammalia; order Chiroptera; family Vespertilionidae; genus Cnephaeus; species Cnephaeus nilssonii. The sequence goes on along the minus strand of NC_137081.1, from coordinate 76,961,954 downwards.
TCCCTAGATTAAGAATCTCTGAATGAATTCTCTGGCATCCTCACATGAACCATTATCTGTAAATTATCAAAACGACTACTCTGTGCGTTTTTGCCTTTGGAGCATTAATATAGATACACTATCTGCTTTGGCCTGGCTATGTGGCTCACTGGTTTAACATCGACCTGTGAACTGAGAGGTCAAGATTGAATTCCTGGTCAGGGCACATGCCTGGGTTTGGGCTCAGTCCCCCATGGGGGGTGTGCAGGAGGCACCCAACCAGTGATTCTCTTTCATCATTGATGTTTCTATCTCTCCCTCTGCCTTCCCCTTTCTGAAATCAATAAAAACATATTTAAAAAAATACTTCCTGGTGGTTCCTTCCTCTTAAATAGTACCAGCTTTGGGATCATTAAAAACAGTGAAACCAAAGACATTTCTTGTTATCAGTCTTAATCTTGGAAAAACTCCAGGCCACCTGGCGAACAGTCACCAAGATCCCAACACCACAGAAAAGCCAATGTGAGCTTTATGACTAATAGGTAAGAAACTGATTTTAGCATAAATAAAATCAGATTTAAAATAAGCAAGTTAGATGAGAAAAGTTGAGAAAGTATATCAAAATAGAATCCATATTTTAAAAATTATTAATAAAATGTTTACATTCTTTTTTCTTTCTACGTCTTTGGAATGTGGTATATATTTTATACTTACAACACCCCTTAGTACGAGACACAGATAAGTGCTAGAATGGCCACTAGTGGCTACCGTCTTGGACGGTGCAACCACAGAACAGAGAGATGTGTTCTGACAGGACAGGGACGAGCTCCTGCAATGTGAGCATCTCTCCAGGCTTCTGCACTCTCCAGCGTGTTCCCACTGTCTCCTCAGTGGCAGCCAGCAGCAGCGGGGAGCGCACAGCTGCTCCTTGGGCTAGAGCAGCGTTAGTTCAACTGTGGTCCTTACGGTATCAACATGTGAAATTTTACAAAATCAGTTTACTACCTTTGTTTTCTTAAATTTTTCCAGCCACAGATTGGCTCACCTTTTTCCAAATTAACCTTACCCTAAGCAATGTCATCTGTGCTATCACAAATTTGACAACTTTTAATTATATTTGTTGAAAAAGCTAAAACACATGAACGTAAGTATTTAACACTTAAAAGCAGTTTTGTGCTCTACCTAAAGCCAACAATGAACTAAACTAAAATTCATTCTCATTAGCGAATCAGTCATGGTGTCATCTCTCCAAAGCTTCCCGTTTGGCACATGGAATGTGAGATGAGTACTTTCCGAGTCTCCCGGCACCCACCATTCGGACCCTGACCTTTGCATGTTTGAGTCTGACAGAGCATCCCTACCAAGAGTACCTTTCGTCTGGGAGCCACCACAAACCACAGCCAGGGGCCCCCATTCCTGTGTGCTCAGCTGCTCAAAACCTGCCGAGGAGGGGTAGAAACCTTGCCCTAATGACCAGTGGTGGCTCAGGCTCAGGGGAGAACCCTTAACAATTAATAATCATGGCAGCTAAGGTTTACTGAACTACATGCCAAGCACTGTTCTAAAGCGCGCATGTGTGGGTGTGCACGCGCGTGTATGTGTGCATATGTGTGTGTGTGTGTGTGTGTGTGTACCATACTATGATGATTAAATCTCACTCATACAGTTGTCACAATAACGCTAGTGAAGAAGTTATTGTTTTGCTGCTTTTCTGGATGAGGAAACGAGGCACAGGGCAGTTAGTAGTTCCCCACAGTCACAGAGATAACAAGTGGGGGAGCTGAGATTCAAAGCCAAGAAAGCTCACTCTGGAACCCGTGCTGTTGTCACCCTGAAGATTCCAAACGGGATAAAGAAATGGAAGCTGGAAAAGACACATGTTTTATGGCCACAAACACAAATCCCTCAAAGACAACACTATCCCACGCAGGACACGGAGACTGAGGCAAGCAATATCCTCTGATAAGACAGTTAGGCAGACAAGTAGACTAAATTATAATGCCCTTAAGACGTCTTCTGGAAATTACCCTGGGGAACTCACTGTACTCAGAAAAGAAGACAAAAGCATGAAAATTCAAGGGAGCAAAGAATCCAATAACACAAGAGAAAGAGGATGGAAGGACAGGCAGGTTGACGAATCGATGGATGGATGGATAGACAGACAAATGAGCACACAAATGTTCACTCCAAACTCAAAAGCAGAGAGTATTATAAAGGGACATCCATCGCTCTGACCACTGCAGAAGGGGCCCATCATATGGCTGACATCACACCAGCCAGCCATTCTCAAAGGCAAATCGGGAGCTTATTCTTGTCCCTGGGACCAAAGCTGCAGGGTAAGCCTCTTTACGTGGCCTTCATTAGCACGGGCGCTGCAGGCCGGAGGAAGGCGAAGTCCACTTACAGGTACTCCCTGTGGGCAGAGTGCACAGCGGCCGCATTGCTGTAGCGCCACAGGACGATCGCCGATGACAGGACGTCGAGGACGGCATCAAACTAGGAGAAGGAGACACGGCATTAGTGGCTTTCCTGAGTTAACAGGACAGGGCTGAAGACACAAAGCAACGATTCTGTGAGTCAGAACATCTGAGCAAGTGACCTCAGAGCCAACAGTGGGCCCTGGGGACCGGGAGCCCGGGGCACCCCACACACCAGCTCCTCCTCCTCAGATTCTGCACCGCGCCCAGGGCCTGGGAAACACGCTCCATGGCGTGGTGGTCTGCCCCCAGGGCCCTGGCTGCCAGCACTCTGCAGATATGGGGGAATCACACGGTCCTGACCCGTGAAATTGGTTTCCCCACAACAAGCAAGATCATCTCAGCATTTCACTGTGTATCCCAAGTACAATATTCGGGGTGAGGAATCTGTTTCTGGCTTTCAATGGGACTGTTCTTCATGGAGGGGTGGTCACCCAAGGGCTCTGTGCTGTCTGCAAACACTTTGAAATTGTATATAAAATTCAGTGCTTTTGTTTGAATGAATGAGTGAATGTGTGAAGGAGGAGAGAGGGAGGTGAAGGAAGAGGAAGAGAGCATTGTAAGAAAGACAGTGAGAATATGTGTGTGTGTTGTGTATGTTGTGTATGTGTGTTGATGGTGGTGTGTGCATGTATGTGGTGTGTATGTGTATTTCTGGAGAGACAGTGCACTCCTTCTAAGGATTCTGAAAAGGTCCACAACCTCAAAAACCTTAAGTTTTCATAACAAAAGGAAGAAGTGGGTTTGGGGGCAGGAACACACACCCTGAGGCACAGGAAACCCCAGAGCTGCGCAGGAGGGGTGTTGACAAGCGCTCTCCTAGGGTCACTGTGCCACAGCACACTTCCCCCCTGGAAAGTTACAAGCACCCGGAAGGACGTGGGGAAGCTCCACCAAGTGTTCGGCATGCCCAGCCTGTGAAACACCCGAGACCCGTCTTCTCAGCAGCTCCCACCAGGAAGCAGGCTGGGGTCAGCTCCCCGGGGTCAGGTTCCCCAGGGTCAGCTCCCCGGGGTCAGGTTCCCCAGGGTCAGGTTCCCCAGGGTCAGCTCCCCGGGGTCAGGTTCCCCAGGGTCAGCTCCCCGGGGTCAGGTTCCCCAGGGTCAGCTCCCCGGGGTCAGGTTCCCCAGGGTCAGGTCCCCAGGGTCAGGTTCCCCAGGGTCAGGTTCCCCGGGGTCAGCTCCCCGGGGTCAGGTTCCCCGGGGTCAGGTTCCCCGGAGTCAGGTTCCCCGGGGTCAGCTCCCCGGAGTCAGGTTCCCCGGGGTCAGGTTCCCGGGGGTCCGGCTGCAGACTGACTTATCCTAGCAGCAGCAGCGCCTAACGCCCACAACTCTGCCTGCACAGCAAAGCCTTCGCTCCCGTGTGTGCCATTCTCCAACTGACAGCCTTGGGGAAAAGGGCCAACACCCTAAAACACCCTCACAACCAGCTGTGGGCAATGCGGTCCCCTCGTCTGTTCTGGAGGACTATACAGCTTCCTGGCAGTTCACTTCTGTTGATTCTAATCCCCCCTAGAAGCGATTTCCATAAAAGGTGTGCTTGTCATGCGAAGCTCTCATCTGCGAACCACCCCCTCACGGAGAGTGAGATCCGTGGGCTCAGGAAAAACGTGCAAAACTTCATAAAAGTACATTTCAGGTTACTTACTGCAAACCCAAAAGCAGAGGCGCTGTACCTCATAACGGAGACAGCTAAAAAGAAAGAAAATATTATTCAGAATATTTTAAGACCTCGTGGATATTTTCTCCCATTCATGAGTATATTAACATATTTGATCTGCCCTTTTAAACATCAATGGAAAAGTTCCAAGAGAAAAAAGTTAAAAATTAACCGTGGTTGTAAACTCTGAGAACTAAAAAGTGCAAAGAGTGAGGAGAACAGATTCCAGACTCCGCCTGCAATGGTGTCCCTCCCAGGGTGCTCTGAGCGCCGAGGGGCCAGTTTCAGAGTGAAAATGCTTAAGCAGTTGTCAGTATAACGACCACTGAGACCTGGAGAATTTGGCAATTGGGATAGAGAGCTGGGGACTATATTAAATTTTCAAAGTAAAAGTGCAATCACCCAAACTGTTCCCTAATAAAGTAACTAGTGGTTTCTCCATGCACGTGCCATTCATTGCCCATCAGAGTTTAAAATCTAGTGTAGACCTCAACAAAACTGCTTAGGAAAACAATAACAAATGACCTTAAATGACAGATGTCTACAACTGTAGATGTAACAATTATAATTAAAGCATTTATCTGCATTCAAAAGTCAACCTTTGGGGGGTAAGTCAATTAGGTAGCACTTTTGCCCAATTCTGTGATATTTTCTATGCCCAGCCAATGTTCAGCTTCAAAGACTGGTCTCAATTTAACTTAATAAAGGCAGTTCTCTATATTTAACAAGCACAAGTCCACCCTCCAACAAAAATGAAACCCTCCCCGATGGGTCAGCAGAGCTGTGGAGGGGGCTGTCCCGGCCCAGGTGCTGCAAGTGCTCACCGGGGAGTCAGAGAGGTGGGGGCGTAGGACACAGGTCAATGCTCCCACTCAGCTCACCACATGTCCCTTCTCGGGACCCGCGCTCTGGTCTACCCATAAGGCCAAAAATGAGTCCTGGACCGCCCTGCTCTCCTTTGTAGCCCTGCCCTGAGCACAAGGGGTGGCCTGACCCAATGTGAAGCAAGCGTATTTCATTGTCTGTGAGTCAGGAATTGAGACGGAGAGAGTCTAATTGGGTAAGTGATGTTGTTGGAATTGAAACTCGCAATCATTGGAACTGGGGTTGGCTGTGGTTTGCCATCAAGACAGAGGATCAGAGAGAGAAGCACGGGTACCGTGTCTGAGATGCAGCCACATCCCAGTCCTCAGGCCATGGAATGCAATCCATTACATTCCTGACCCTCTTCGTTTCTGACAGGGGCTGTTCCAGTTATCCCTGCTGATGCGCGTGCTGGCACAGAGAGCAGGTGTGTGCAGTGACCAACAGTAACTCCCACCGGCAACAGAGGGGTGCAGTGCAAGGGGCACCAGATTTCCCCGAAGAGCTCAATCTACAGGCACGTGGGCATGTGCGCAACAGGCAGCAGATCCCTCAGGGGGTCGCCCTGAGCACCCAGATGCCTGGCGGGACACTGAGCCCGCCCGGCAGCAGGTGCTCAGTAACTGCTAATTAAACTGTTGACTTTTATAGAAACAAGTTAAAAATGAGTATCTGGTTTTCCCTTTACAACCTGTTTGAGAACATCTAAGATCTGTGCCTTTTTTCTCAGTTACTCGTTAATCAGCAGTGGGAACCTTTTGAACGTCTATAGCATCTTCCACAGATGCCGGGCGGACACAGTGGATGAGGAAGAGCCGCCCGTGGGAGCTCCCGCTCTGTCTCCGCCTGCGCTGCTCGCCTGGCACCACCGCACGGAGGGCCCAGCCAGAAGAGCACCCCCTCACCTGCGCTCCAGGCAGTGAGCCATCACTCCAAAAGGTTATCTGGTGACACCACATATGTGTACAGTGGGCTACAGATTTCGGAGGTGGACACCCACTCGATTATACAGAGAAAACAAGGACCCGGGTTTCAGAGACTCTGGACTCCAACAAAGGAGCTGGTCATTGAATGGTGGAGTCTCTTTCCCTGACTCAGCCAGAGGCAATGAGCATGATCTCAACCACTCAAAGAAGTATACTGGAAGCCATGTCTGTGTGAGAGAGTTCAGCCCATCCAATGGAACACTCACACTGCTCTACCCCGTGCACCAAAGCAATGAGAGCAAGAGGGCTCCAGGTTAATCCCAGTCCCGCAGAGAAAGGAAGGGTTATCATCAATCATTTATTTATACATTGGCTTCATCCAGTGTCCCTGGTGAGGTGGAAAGGGAGAATATGGCATGGAGAACCCAGGGTGCACTGAAGGGCACGCCCATGGCCTTGGCTCAGGCAGCCTCCCTCTGTGAGCAGCTCCCCAGTCCCCACAATGAACACGAGCAAACGGTCATCACCACAGGACCCAAATTACTGAAGCGTGTAAAGTCATGGGTTGTTTTCCCCTGGCCTGCGGCTGAACGTGACACATCCTAATCCTGGGGTAAGAATGGACTCAAAAGAAAGGGCTGGTTCAGACAGCCCCTCTCCCACAGAAAGAGAGAAAACTGTGAGGTGTCATCAGGACGCTTCCAACTTCCCTCCCGCTAAGCATGGGTTCCTCTTAAAGAACAGCAGCCCCGGCCCGAAGGACACACCCAGGCAGAGATGACCAGGTAGGTGCCCCTGGAGCCCGCAGGTACGTGGCCAAGGGTAGCTGAAAGCCACCATGGCTCCGGGGTCTGACAGAAGTCCAGCAGTGGCTGTAGGGCAGGCTGGCATTTAACAGAGGCCAACAGACAATTATGCTGCAAGCTGGCAAGGTCTGTGAGAGGCAGGCAACGGGGCGGCCGTGAGTGGAGCTCTCCTATGAAAACTGCTCCGGGTGAAGGCCGGGGCCAGAGGGCTGAGGATAATGAAGTCGCGGTGGCTGTCAGCACTCAGCGCGGGGCCTGCTTAACAAACACCACAGCTGATCTGCAATGAGCGCCGACTGTCAGCAGCCTCCAAAGTCACCTGGGTGATGCTGCTGCCAGAATCACCTGGGGAAATTTGCAAGAACGTTTCTGCTCCTCACATTTTTTTATTTTCCTATCTTTTACGATTATTATTAAACTAGAGGCCCGGTGCACGAAATTCGTGCATGGAGGGGAGGGTGTCCCTCAGCCCAGCCTGTACCCTCTCCAATCTGGGACCCCTCGAGGGATGTCCAACTGCCCAGTGGGATTGGGCCTAAACGGGCAGTTGGACATCCCTCTCACAATCCAGGACTGCTGGCTCCCAACTGCTCGCCTGCCTGCCTTCCTGATTGCCCCTAACCGCTTCTGCCTGCCAGCCTGATCACCCCCTAACCACTCCGCTGCCAGCCTGATTGATGCCTAACTGCTCCCCTGCCAGCCTGTTTGCCCCCAACTTCCCTCCTCTGCCAGTCCAGTCACTCCTAACTGCCCTCCCCTGCAGGCTTGATCGCCTCCAACTGCCCTCCCTTGCAGGCCAGGTGCCTCCCAACTGCCCTCCCCTGCTGGCCATCTTGTGGTGGTCATCTTGTGTCCACATGGGGGCAGGATCTTTGACCACATGGGGGAAGCCATATTGTGTGTTGGAGTGATGGTCAATCTGCATATTACTCTTTTATTAGATAGGATAGAGGCCTGGTGCAGGAGTGGGGGCCAGCTGGTTTGCCCCGAAGGGTGTCCCAGATCAGGGTGGGGTTCCCTTGGGGCGTGGGGCAGCCTGAGCAAGGGGCCTGTGGTGATTTGCAGGCCGGCCACGCCCCCTGGTGACCCAAGCGGAGGCCCTGGTATCTGAAATTTATTTACCTTCTACAATTGAAACTTTGTAGCCTGGAGCGGAGCCAAGCCTCCTGCGTGCTCCACGGCCGGCAGCCATTTCTGTTTGGGTTAATTCACCTTCTATAATTGAAACTTTGTAGCCTTAAGCAGAGGCCTGGGCCCGGCCAGGGTGTGCAGAAAGCTTTGCTTTCTCCGTTGCCGCAGGCAACCCTGGCCTGGTCTCTCCAGCTCTGTGGCTGCTGCCATTCTGTTTGAATTTGTTTACCTTCTTTAATTGAAACTTTGTAGCTTGAGTGGAGGCTTAGGCCTGGCTAGGGCATGCGGAAAGCTTGGCTTCCTCTGTTGCCTGGGAAACCTTGTTCTCTGTGGCTGTAGCCATCTTGGTTGGGTTTATTTGCATACTTGCCCTGATTGGCTGGTGGGCGTGGCTTGGGCTGGTGGGCGTGGCTTGGGCATAGTGAAGGTGCAGTCAATTTGCATATTACCCTTTTATTAGGTAGGATTTATGGCGGTGGCATTGGTCAACATGAACATAAAGGTTTCAGGCATGGGTTTCTATGTTACAAGATCTGTGCATTGCTCCTCACATTTAGAACTTGCCTTCATTGCTCAGAACTTAAACATGCACTTAGGGAGCCTGTGGCCATCACCACCCTCCAAGGCTTGCGATTACAGGCCATTGGAGCCTCATTCCCAGGGAGCCCAGGCCGGGTCTCCTGCCTTTTACCACCCAGTGGCAAGAGTGGACGTTGGCTGCCATCTGATAGAGCTGGTCCTATGCACCCAAAAGTGTGTGCTTAGGATGTGTTTGGGCTCCTCTTGCTTCTGAGTGTGTTCTCTCTCTCCCTCTCTCTCTCTCTCTCTCTCTCTCTCTCTCTCTCTCTCTCTCACTGAGACACAAAGTCCATAAACTGTTCATAAGTAAAATGAAGACCTATAGCCTGGGACCTGCCCAATACCTGTTCCCCATTTGGGTCAGAGCACCCTGAGTGTCTGGGAAACATCATTCTCCCCACTCTAGTGTATCCTTGTCCTACGGCCAAAGTGAGTGATTCAAAAGTGGCACAATTCAACGTGAGCCCATGAGACTCAGTCCTGAGTTTTTGCTGAAAATATTGGGAACGGGATGTCTTTCTAAGAGGAAAGTGTAACTAGAGTTGGTAGGATAAAACAGAGCTTCAGGTAGCAATTTTGCCCTCGAGGGGAAGAGGCTGCCTGAGAATAAAGCCAACACAGAGGAAAGCAGATATTAAAGATACGAGACACAAACCAGACCACTGATGACATGGGCTAAGCCTCTGGAATCAGCCCGACCTGAAGTTCCTGCCCTGCATTTTTCAAATACATCAGCCAATAATTTGTCTTAATTTGCTTAAGCCAGTTTGAATTGAGTTTGTATCACTTGTAGCCAAATGTCTTAATACAATAAACCTTGACACAGTAACCCCATGTCCAAGAATCTGTTTTAATGTCTAAGGAATGGAAAAATTCTTTAAACACAAAAGGTTTATAGTAGGTTTATGTAATTTATAATCACAAAACACAATCTAAATGTCCAGCAGTAGGGTGATGGTTAAAGTATGGTTCATTCAAAAAACTGTGCACCTGAAACCTGTATAATTTTGTTAATCAGTGTCACCCCAATACATTCAATAAAAAGGAAAAATAGGCTACATGTAGCTATTTTTTAAATGTTTACAAAAAGTAGTGTTGTTTAAAGCTTATATTAGCATATTAGTTAGAATAATGCTATTGATGATAAACAGGTGATATGTTTGGTGCCATCAGTACTGGGAAATGATGGGTCTGGCTAATAAAGGTGCAGACTGGATGGAGAGGTCAGGACAGGCTTTACAGAGAAGGTGACATTTGAACGAAGACTTAAAGGAGGTGAGGGAATGAGCCATGCAGTCACTTAGAAGAAGAACCTTCCAATGGGAAGAGTCCATGCAAAGACCCTGAGGCAAAGTACCTGGCATGTTTGAGGCTATTCAGCAAGAGGGAGGAAATGAAAGTTATCCTATATAATAAAAGCCCAGCAACCAAACAGCAGAACAACCAGTAGACCAGTCACTATGACATGCACTGACCACCAGGGGGCAGACACTCAACACAGGAGCTGGCCCCTAGTGGTCAGTGCACTCCCACAGTGGGAGCGCTCCTTGGCTAACCAGGATGAGTGGCTGCTCCTGCTGCAAACCCCAGGCCAACAGGCAGGAACCTGGACTGCAATTGTCGCCTCCTCACCCCAGGCTCCTCCTCGTCACTCCCTGCCGCCTCCTCTGGATGCCCACAGGCTGCTGGGCTCACAGAGCTGGCCCCGGAGGCAGGGAGGCAGGGAGGCAGTTTGTCGCTGCTGCGGGTCTGAGGCCTATTCCACTGCCTCTCAGTGCTATTGTCCCTGGGCCTGGCCCCGACCGGGTCCCCTGGAGAGGCGAGTGCTGCGGCTCCATGGAAGATGCCAGACCAGGGAGTAGCCGCTCAGAGGGTGGATCCACAGCTGCTCAGCAGACCAGGATGAGCAGTCCTCTCACAGCAGGCCGATCCCCACAGGCCATGCCCCCACCAGTACATGAATCCTGTGCACCGGGCCTCTAGTATTAGATAATAGATTTCCCTATAATTTGAGCAAAAAATTAGGTACAAAAGAGCAAGATACAAGATTATATGTGATAGAAATAGTTCCACAGTACAGCTATGTTTAAAACAATGCATTGAAAACAACTTGGGGGAAAAAATCCTTCAACAGATAACAGTGGTTAATCTTTGGTGGGTAGAAATATTTGAGTGGATTTCTTTCCTTTCAAACTTTTTATATTTTCCACATTTTCTATAACCATCATAGATAGCCATTCAATCAGAAAAATATCCATTTTATTTGGGGGGAAATTACCCAGCTCATAACAATATAGCCAAAGATCTAAAAGAAAAGAGCAGGCGCCAGGTTTGTGATGCACACCTGGGGACAGTGCACTGTGAGCTCATGAATGCCTTGGCTAACAGGAAAGCACACTACCTTATATGTCCTTACGACACCCAAGTTTCTGAAATCCATCTCTCCAGGCCAAGTCACCTACATGAGTGGTTGCTGATTCCCCAAAGAGTTCACCAGAGCATGGTGGAGGGTCAGGCAAGCCAGGATGTGGAACACAAGCAAAACGTCACTCCCTGTCTAAGGGACAACCTGCCTCCCACGATTTTGCTTGTCCTGCACTCTACTTTCATTGATGTGTCAAGGGGGTAATCGCAGCTACATTTCCAGAAGCACACATGCAACAGAGGTCTTGAATAAATATTTACACGGGTCTGGCTAAAGACCAGGTCTTCTTTAACTAGGCTACATTCAGGCCAGAAAGCATGTCAGCTGGAAACTCAAATTCAAACAAAAAGACAGCTGGAAAGTGGAGGGACCCAGGCAACCCATTGTTAGGGCAAAGCCAAATGCAAATCACGCAGCTGAATAATCAGCAGGCTTTACCGAGGGTTGTGGAGGCCCAGACGAGTGCCTTGGAAATGCACAGGGAGGAGAGAGTGCCAGCAAGGCAACGGAGGGTCAATGCCGAGAGCCCCTCAACAAGGAACGTTAAACAAAGAGTGCCATTCCCCTCGCAGGCTAGTTTATAGCAACAATGAGGGCCCAGCTGTCATCCTCTCCCAAGTCAGGCAATAATTATCTTGAGCCTTAGCACTCTTTATCAACACCCCAGGCCCCATAACACCTCCAAGTTGCTAAATTGTCTGACCAGTGAAGCTCTGCTAATCAATCAATCCCACTTTAATTAGACCCTCCCTGTCACACAGAAGCCTGGCAACCGCACCCACAGCCATGGCCCTAATCCAACTGGAGAACGCATCTTTCCATCGCCACCTTCATCATCCTGCTACTACCCAGGCAGAAGAGGTGCAGCTAAGAGGAGTCAAGTTCATTGATTTATGTCCGAACTCGCTTCAGCGGGAAACCTCCAAATAGCTTCCTAATGCCCTCCCGCTCTAACAAGATTATAATACACTACAGAAATCTGTGACAGGATGTTGAACGCAGTCATCACTGAAGGAAATGAGGACCAAGCAGTTTGAAAAACAAATCAGCAAAACTCCCAGGCTGCAGCACCATGACTTCACTCTGTAGCTCATCTGCACAGACCAAAATCTGCAAAGATCGAAGGTTTTGTTTAACCTACACTGTATTATTCAAATATCAGAATTGGCTACCAACATTTTAAAATCAGGAGCCCTCACAAATTTAAGAAGAAAAAAAGAAGAAGAAAAGACATACCTAGATTTTTGGCTTCCCAGGAAAACTGAGATCTGCCAAGGCAAGCTGGCCCTTTCTCCCCGAGGTGCCAGTGCTGTGTGCAGATGGGGCATGTGATCTTGGGCACCTGCTGTCCCTCAGCATTAGACCCAGCTGGCCTCTCCCACCTACCTGGCCCCCCTGGGTATCTGCCCCAGTAGGCTCAGTATGAGACTTTAGATGTAGCTCACGAGGAGCTTAAGGGACAGCAATTCCCAGCAAATGCCTGGCAAATACTCACTGTGTGCATGAACAGTAGCCTCCAATATTTCCCACTATAAGGTCTGGCTCTCAGCAAATTACTGCCCGCCTGATGTGGCTGAGTGGTTGAGCATTGACCTATGAACCAGGAGGTCACAGTTCCATTCAGGGTTAGGGCACATACCCAGGTTGTGGGCTCAGTCCCCAATAGGAGGTGTGTAGGAGGCAGTCAATCAATGATTCTCTCATCATTGATGTTTCTATTTCTCTCTCCCTCTCCCTTCCTCTCTGAAATCAATAAAAATATATTTTAAAAAATATAGTGCCCAAAGCGTAGGCCATTCTTTGAGGGCTTTTTGTCTTCTCTAGGACTCAAGAACCATTCATTAGCTCCTGGCAGGCTATGGGCACTGCCCACCTAACCCGAACTCTGCAAGTCGACAGGCAGGCACACCCCTGCCAAGACCTCAGGGATGATCACGAGTCTCTCTTTCTTTCACATGACCAAGAGGTGGGTGGTCACATACAAAAAGTGGCCACAGTCCCTCCCCCACAATAATCTGTGCAATCCAAAGCAAGAGTGGGCTTGAAGAGGTTGTAAGATATTGCCCTTAAGCATCTTCGATGGGGGGTGGGGGGTGGGGAGTGTCACTTGATAATGACCTGGACCATTTTGCAATAAAAGATGCACTTGCATTCAGGTTTGTACCAGGAAGCAACCACCAAGATGTCTTGCCTGGACCCCCATATGTCCTCCTGCCTCCCTACCTGTACCTCTGCCTCAGAATTCTTGACATGCAGCCAAAGTGCTTCTACCTGTTGCACTCGGGGTAAAGGCAACGTTTTTATAATGGATAAGGTGCCGGGGGCTGACCTCCTCTCCTGCCCGCTCACTCCACTCCAGCCCCAGGGGCTCCTCACGGACCTCCCCACAGGCTGCATGCCCCTGCAGGACCGGTTCTAATTCTTTCCTCTGCTTGATGCATTCTCCCCAAGGGTGGCCTGGCCACTCCCTCATCTCCTTCGGGACTCTGGTCACAGATCACCTCATAGGCCTGTCCTGTCCAACTTATTTCATATTGCAACCTGCCCCAGCTCCCACTCTTAGCTCCTTGCCACTTTGCTCTACCTTTTCTTTATCCAGAGCACATTCTACCACACTATTCGATTCACATACCTATGAAAATCGTGTACCATCTGCTCCCTCCATCTATTAGCATATAAGCTCTATAAGGGCTGGAAGCTTTGCTGCTTTGTTCCCTGATGGCCCCCAAATGCCTAGATCAGGGCTTGAACACGTGAAAGCATTCAGATTGATTGACTGAAATAGTAGCTTAGCTCTAACTCGCAGTAAACAGGGAGCTCAGGGAGAAGCAGACAGGACCAAGGGTTCAACACCAAGAGGCCCAGCTGTGCTCCGGGCAGCCATTCCCTGACCAAATGGAGTGGCGCCCGCACTCTGTGGGCATAATGAAGAAAGCAGCCTCAACAACCACCATTCTTTTAAGGAGAACTTGACGCATCTGACTGACAACAACCAACACTATGGGAAGAGCAAGAACATTCCTGAACCCAGAAAGCCATGAGTAGCAGAGAACTTGTACATGAGGGGGAACATCAGAATAAGAACAACCCAAGGAGAGTGTCCAGCTGGGACCAGGGCCCTCCCACTGTCCCCACCACACCCCACATTGGCTCTGCTTCATGAAACACACCGACCCCCATTCCAGAGCGGCACCCATTCACAGACAAAAAACCAAGAGCCCCGGTCTGCCTGCGGGAGTTTCTTCAAGCGCACAGCACACTTCCGCACTGCTTCTTCTACAGACTGGGAAGAGAGGAGAGAAAAGGAAGAGCTGCTCAAAGCCATGCTCACCCAGCTTTTATGAATGTTTATGAACTACCTTCAATGGAGTAAACAATCCACCCTCACTTGGTGCTACATGTATTCCAAAGACCTCACTCGCCAGAACTAATGGTAGGAGCATGGTTCTTGCTCTGTCAATCACATATTCTCCCTTAAGTGTAATTTTATTCCTGCCTGTGCTATGGTTTCCCGTGATGCCAGAACCACTCTCAAGAAAGTAGTCTATTGCCTGTGGGCGGAGGCCCAGCCAAGACTTCACCCAGGTTAGTAGGACATCCTCAGACACTCAACCCTGTCCTGCAACCCACCCTGCCCAGACCAACAGGGTGGGCCTGAGCTCACCAATCATTCTCTCATTCAATAAACAAACATTTATTGAGCATCTACATGGCACACAATGAGCTGGGAATGTAGCAGTTACTTGCCCAATTATTTGATGAAATATGCCTCCTAAAGCCCTAACTATCCCTTAATTTCAGAACACTACTACTTTTGCTTAGTGAATAAACTATTCATTGAGTAGAAAACAGAGTCAGTGGAAAATTTTATCAAACAGGACCTTCACAGTTTGTCTTCTCCAGCCTTCTGTTCTAATTGCTGTTCTGGTTGCTGGGAATTCGAAACCTGAATGCTCATTCTCAGTCCATTATGTCTAACTTGGCTCAGTGTCTCTCTGGTACCGAAAGCCTTCTGCTCCTATGGCCCTCACTTTATCACACAAAGATCCTGTGTCTCCTCCAGGCAGCATATGAAAACTTGAAGTCAGGGGTGTATTGTATTCAGTTTTCTGACTCCAGGGCCTAGGAAAGCTCCAGCACACAGTTGGCACTCAATAAATGCTTGTTGAGCAATAAATACTTCAGGAATCAATAAACCCTAATAATAATGTCTGGTTCTTACTTACCATTATATAATGATTAATTCATGCAAGAACCAAAAGCTAATACTATGGGCACCGAGAGCTGGCAACAGCATGGATCATTCTTGTCAGGACACTAAGATGGTTCTTTGACCCTGCCGACACCACACCACACATTGGACCTCTTGGGTTTAAAGAGCTGCCAGGAACTTTTTAAAAAAACGGACTATATCATGGGGAAGAGGAATACACTGAATAAGACTTCAAAGACTTGGCTTAAAATAGTGGTGCTGAATAAATATTTACTCATTTGAGCTGATCAAAGTCATTAGAAGACCATTAACATTATCACTGAGAGAATAAAGTTAAGCATAGCAGAATAAAGGCCTTTTTCTCCCTCCCCTCTCTACCGCTCTCCTCTATAAAAACCACCAAAGTAACAAGGAACACAGAAAACCAGAGAAAGAGCATAATGGTCAAAGAAACTAGGAAAAAGCCAGCTTCAAACCCCAAGTTGTAAAGAATATCTACCACATACATTAAAACTTACATTACTCTGAAGGAAGGTGCTGAGAGCTGACAACATACCCCAATCACATCTTATTCTGAGCTCAGAGTTTTTCACAATATGGTGGTACCATCATCCAAAGCCCAAATAATTACCCCCTATAAGCAATGCCAAGTTGGGGGATGAGCTGCAGCATCCACTCCCGAGCCCTTTCCCCACATTCCACACACCAGAGAGCAAGGGAGGTAAACCCAAAGGAGTAGCTGCTGGTGTAAGAACCAGGCAGTTGGAAACCCAATGGCATTTCCAGTGAGAGGAACAGAGGCTGCAGTGTTAGACGTGCAGTCTCCCCTGGCTCACAGGTGGGAGACGCTCCCGGGGTGGACTACCAGGAGGGATGTAAAGCCCCGTGAGAAGAGCTGCTCGAACTCAAGCTGCATGCTGCTTCCTCAGGCCCCAGCTCTCCACAAAGCCCCAGTCATGAGAACAGCGAGGTCCTGGCTAACTGGCCAACTGGCAGACAGAGCCAGGGAACCGGAAAGAATCAGTAAGTGAATTCAGGATACATTAGGCCACCAGATACTAAGTCAATATACAAATACCAGTTATTTCTATTTTAGCTACAAACAGTAAGAAAACGCGGTTTTAAAAAGATACTATTTTCAACAGCATAAAAAATAAAATACTAAGAATAAACTAATGAAAAATGTGTAAAATCTCTACCTAGAAAAATAATAATATACTGTTGGGAAACATTAAAGATGATTAAACATATGGAGGGACATACCATGTTAATGAATTAGAAGACTGAATATTAGCAATCAAAATTCAATCAATATTTATCCAACAAAACTAGTATTTAGAGTTGAAGAAAAGATAGGAGCTTTCCAGACAAGAAGAAGCTAAAGGAGTTCATCACCACCAAACCAGTATTATAAGAAATGTTAAAGGGACGTCTTTGAGAAGAAAAAAAAGATAAAAAATTTGAGTAATAAACTGGCAATAACATATCTAGAAACAATTACTTTAAAAGCAAATGGATTAAATGCTCCAATCAAAAGACATAGGGTGGCTGAATAGATAAGCAAACAAGACTCTTATACATGCTGTCTATAAGAGACTCACTTCAGATTGAAAGACACGTACAGACTGAAAGTAAAGGGATGAAAAAAGGTATTTAATGAAAACGGAAACAACAAAAATAATTTGGGTAGCAATACTTACACCAGACAAACAGACATTAAATCAAAGGCTATAAAAAAAGACAAAGAAGCACCCAGCAACTCCATTTCTGGGTATTTATCCAAAGAAAACCAAAACACCAAATTGAAAAGACATGTACATCCATATGTTCATTGCAGCATTATTTACAATAGTCAAGATAGGAAGCAACCTAAGTGCCCATCAATAGGTAAATGGATAAAGAAGTGATACGTATAGACAATGGAATATGACTCAGCTATAAAAAAGAATGGAATCTTGCCGTCTGCCAACATGGATGGACCAAAAGGCATTGTGCTGAAAGAAGTGAGACAGAGACAACAAATGCCAGATGATTTCACTTATATGTGGAATCTAAACAACAAAATAAATGAACAAACAAAACAGAAACAAACTCATAGATACAGAGATCATGTTGATGGTTGCCAGATGGGAGGAGAGTTGGGGGGGGATTGAGAAGTAAAAATTGGTAGGTACAAAATAGTCACAGGGATATAAAGTACAGAATAGGGAATATAGTCAAGAATATTGTAATAGCTATGTAGTGTGTCAGATGGGTTCTAGATTTATCAAGGGGATCACTTTAAGTTATATGTGTAATCACTATATTGTACCTTAAAACTAATATAATATTGTATGTCAGCTATCATTGAAAAATTAAAAATTATTTTTTTAAAATTCAATTTTTTTGTGAGAGAATTGATAAGATGATTATAAAGTTTAAGTGGAAAGTGAAGAGTCAATCCAAGACAAAACTGAACAACAACACACCTGGAAAATAGTCACTCCCAAATATCAAGATTTATTTCAAAGCTCCAGTAATTAAAACAATCATGTTGGCACAAGGCTAAACAAAAAAATACCACAGAACAAAAGAAGATCCATGCATATATTGTCACTTCACTTATAACAAAAGTACTCCTGAAGTACACGCAGAGGTGGGGGGAGGGGAGAAAGATCTTTTTAATAAAAGGTCCTGAGCCATTGACCCTACCCACACCTTACACAAAACAATTGTATATATAGCTATGCTAAGTACAAGATAACACAGGAGATAACTAAAATATCATGATATCATGTATGAGAATATTTTCTTCATCTTGGCGGAAGGAAAACATTTCTTAAATAAGACATAAATGCATTCATAATAAAAGGAAATATCATTAAACTAAACTACATCACAATACCCCATTAAAACAGCAAGCTCTTTTAAACTACATCACAACAAAGGGAGCCTGAACTACATCACTACAAAGTGGGAGAAGATATTTGCAATAGTTACAGGCACCAGCAGACTATATGCAGAGTGTATGGAGAAGTCTTACAAATCAGTGAGGCAGAGAAAACCAACTCAGCAGGAGTATGAGCAAGACCTAGCAAGCTCCTCATGAAAGGTGATACACAAATGACCAATACACATATGAAAAAAGGTTCACAGCGGTAGTGTTCACAGCTATCAAAATTGGAAATGATACAATGTTCAATAGTAGAATGGATAAATAGGCAGTATATTCATCAATGGAATACTGTACAACAGTGACAATAAATGAATTATAGCTACTTGCAACTACATGTATGAATCACAACATATAAATGATAAGGGGATAGGAAGGGAAACACAAAAGCATTCATTAGACAGATAATCTATTTATGGTTCTGTTTGTAAAACATTCAAAAACAGACAAAGCAATATATGGGGTAAAATACAGGTGGTGGTTACCCCTGGGGCAGGGAGCAGTGACCAGGAGGGGGCAGGAGAAGGTCTTGAGTGAGAGTGAGTGGTCGTTGGTTACACAGGTGTGTTCATTTCGTGGCAATTCATCAAACAGCAAAATTTTGACCTGTGTACTCTTCTGTATGTCTATTATACCTTAATTTTTTAAAAGATTACTTACAAATCAGTGTTTAAAAAAAGTCAAAGAGCCAAAAAGATAAATGAGGAAAGGACAAAAACAAGCAATTTCAGAAAAAAAAAATCTACAAAAGCCAGTAAACATAAGACAGCAAAACTTACTAAAAGAAAACATCAGCTCTATTTCACCTATTAGAGTGCCAAAAGTAAAAGCATTTTTAAAAATGCTGGGTGTTAGTGAGGGTGTGGGAATATAAATCTTCTCATTCAATGTCAGTGAGGAAATTTCTTTGAAAGGAAACTTCAAAAATGTTTCACAAAATGCAAACTAGACACTCACTGAACCCAGCAGTTCTACTTTGAGAAATGTATTCTAGGCTTATACTGGCACAGGTGCAGAAATAATACATACAAGAGTGTTTATTACAGATCTATAACAGCAAATCATTAATCACTTAGGCATCCATTGATAAGGGAGTGATTTAGTAATTATCATATATTTATACTATGAGATATCATTAAGCTCTTGAAAAAGATTTGTAATGCTGCAAAATGCAGTGAGTGGATAGAGCAAGGTAATTCAGAGAATGATTATTAAAACATATGTGTGTATATATACATAAATAAATGCATGCATGTGCAGATAAAATTGCAGGGAAGTGGGTGATGAGGTTGAAAGGATGCTCCATTTCACTGTGTGTCCTTTTGCAAGCTTTGGCTGTCTCACTGTGTGTGTGTGCCTGCATGTATTTCCAAGGTGGAGCCGGAGGTTCATGCCACCACCAAAGCAAGAAGAGCCTAACCACTCTTGATATGGCCCCTGCGGATCAGTTACTAGATAGTTGCTTGCCATCAGAGACTTAAGCTGGATTTCACCAAAAAGAGCTGGTGTAAATGAAGATGTAAGTTGCTGGCAATTTTGACTACCTGGGGCTACTCTTGAGAGGAAAATGAAATAGATCCACTATTTTTTCAGTAAAGACAAAAATAACATTAAAATAAAGAGTCAGAAATTTCACAAAATTAAAGTCCTCAAGATAGCACCTTTCTCCATCTGCAACAAAATGTTTCCTTCCTAGTTGGGGATGATGCTAATGGAGAATCAAGAAGAGGAACAAATGCAAATATTCTCAGTGTTGCTATTGTCCTGGACATTCTGGGTAGACACAAAGGTCAGAGAACATATAGGGCACTGGCTAAAAAAGGCAGGTCTCCTGACTTTTTTAAAGGTTGGCATCTATCTTAGGTAGTTAATTGCAAAACCTTAGCATTCTTACCTCTTAAAATAATAAAACTAGATCCTAATAAGATTTACAATAGAACAAGGTAATTTACTCAACAAATGTGACTCATTTTATTTGAAAGCTTATGTTAACTGACGTATTTTAGGGTGCCCCACATCTTATTATGTTTCAATAACGTATTGCCAGCTTTCATTATCCTTGAGCATGAGTCGTTATAGCCTATAAAAGGTAGAAACAAGAATAAAGGAAAGAGATCTTAAGTCTGGTTTCTAAGTTAACAAATGCATTAGCTATACACACAACCTGTGAGCATTCTAACGTGAGGAGAATACAATAGCAAAAAAACAGAGCAGCAGATCCATCATACAATCAATACAACTTCACAAGAGAAGCTTGGGGACCAGTCACAAGAACAAATATGCAGACACAACCCTCCAACGTGAAAATATAGGCATTCCATGATGTCACAAAGCCCATAGTACAGCTGGTTTCCTGATACAAATAGCCTCAGCTGAGCCCTGAACGGATTTTATAGATGGAGAGCTGTGTTTGGGGGCATTTTACATTAACTGGAACAATCTCTCAGTGATATTGAGCTATGAATGAAAGATGAATCCATGTTGATGCCCCAAGAAAAGAAAAATAAGAAGTCAAGGTTTTTCTTGAACTTATGACAATAATTCTTAACTGATAGGATCAGTTTTATCTCCACTCAGTTGATAAATAACTCATAACTGTGTATCAGGACAGTGAATACAGTGAATTAAACATTTCCAACTCTGCCATGGTTGACCTGTCTACCTCAGGTTTTTCAAAATGAATTCCTTACATGCTGTTAAGCCTTCAGGGATCACACAGGGCCTCCCATCCCACTCCTACCTCATTTTAATCAGAGCAACTTCCTTCTCACCTGTACCTGACAGAACAGAATTTGAGTTCTGTCAAAATTTAACTGCAAGGATTAAATTAAAAACACTTGAAAACACATATAAATGAAGACAATCCCATCCACATTTATAAGGAGGAGGCCTTCACACTATATAATATCCTTTGTGGATAGGATTAGTATTCTAGTTGCAATACATTTCTGGCCCAGATCAAGCCTTTAATACAATTACTACCCATCAGGAAAATAGGCCATATTCTGTGTTCATACTCAAAGATGGTCCTCAAAGATATCCATCAACTACCAACAATCAATAGAATCCACAACACTCAACTTTGTGGATACCCTGGAACCTTTTCCTGGGATCCACATACACACATATACTAGAATGTTGTTTTTACTCATTCTGCTTTCTTCCTTCTTCTGGTAAAAGAATCTTTTATTTTGGGAGGTTCTGTCCCTTCAAAGCAGGGGTAGTTGATACTGAGCTGACCCTGCATTCAGGGACAATTCAAGGCCACCACATACCGGAGAGCTGGCCTGAGAATAAAGGTGACGCTGAGAAAGGAGAGAGGAGAAAGAAGGAAGGAGACAGGGATGAGGGAGAGAAACAAAATTCTGACCACATAACTCGAGGCCATGGATCCAGCCAATGGCATTTTGTAGCATGTTCTCATTTATTTTGCTTAAATTAATATGAGGGATTTCTATTGCTAGTAAATAAAACCCTACATTGCTACAACATGTACACATCTTTCCATCAGAACACTCGATACCAAGGCTCACAATACTCCCCACTCATGTTGGCGTCACTTCAAAGATAAATTAGAAACCAATTCATACAAGGACTTCTTCAAACAACAAGATCCTCTAAAATTATAAATAGCCTTAGTCTTAAAAAATCCAATTATATCCAACTCAACAACACAGTAAGACACACCAATATGGGGAAAAACACAGTAGGATAATGAAGAAATGGTATTGCCTAGAATTGACCCCAAGAAGAACATAACTGCCAAAAAAGGACTCCTCTTGATTAACTGGGCTCAAATTCATAACCAGAATCTAGCCGTCATTCTTTACAGAGGTCCCTCAGCACTCTGCATTTCACGGAAAAGCCACAGACTGGGCTGCCCAGCCTCCTGCACTGTGCTCCTGCCATCTGAGTAGACTCTTATTAAGAGAGCTCCTAGGACTGAAACTTAATAGAACTGAGACCTTCTCTATTCAATGAGAGCTGTGCAGCTATAATCTCATTTGCATTTTTACTGACCAATCAGAGTGGCTCCATTCTAACCAATCAGAAGAGTGTTATTTGGACCAAACCCTGAGGTTTTGGAATTCTCATTTGCATAGGAAAGGACCACTCAGGGACCAGGAGTGGGCACACTTCTCTATATAAGCCAGCTTCGTATCAGCTTCAACAGAGCATACTTTCTGTTTCTACCAGATACTGTGCTTCCCCAGCTGGGGCTGGGGCCGGGGCTGGAGCTACAATTCCAGCCAGAACTGTTACATCTGAGCCGCCTCACACAATGCAGCTGTTTCAGCAGCGCTGTTTCACAATTGAGCTGTTTTCACTGAATGAAGTCTCCCCCTTACCATATCCCAAATTGGGGACTCCTGTTGGTGTTAAATTCATGGTGAGAACCTCTGGTTCACACTAGTTACTATCTCACTTTGCATTGATCCTTTCTCCTTTGTATTTATTGTCTCACAATCAAAAGCAGACATCTAATAGCCAACTAGGCTATAGTTTGACCAAAGAACAGGAATATTTCTGCCAGCTCACTCCCACTTGCCTCTACCATGACCTTCTTACTATCAAGCTAAGGGGGAGGGGGGAGCTTAAGGTAGTGAAATAATTTTTACTCAGAAAAAAACAAACAAAAAAGCCAAAGAATTCTACTTTACAGATTTTCAGAGAGTTTTAGAGTTCCTATGTCATGTATCCTCAAGACCAAACCCAGGTTTGGTGATTCAGCAGAAGAGCTCACAGGAGTAAGCATGTAGTTAGTTATATCCCAGGGTAAGATTTGTTGCAGCAAAAGGATGCAAAGCCCAAAAGGGAAAAGGTGCACGGAGCAAAATGCAGAGGAACCCAGGCACGAGCTTCCAGGAGTCCTCTCAGGGAAGTGGGGAAGGCCATGCTGAATTCCTCTCGCAGCAGGTGGTGACGGCACACACACAGTGTGTCCGCCACACTGGAGACTCAGCACTCAGGGATTTCATCCCCCTTATCCTTGTTTCCACTTTCTGTGTTCAATTACTTGCAGTCCACCTCGATCTAAAAATATTAAATAGAAAATTCCAGAAATAAACAATTCATAAGTTTTAAATTGCATGTCATTTTGAGTGGTATGATGAAATCTCAGGCCATTTCACTCTGTCCTGCCTCGGGAGATCCTGAAAAGTTCAATCTGAGAGTCCTTATGCAAAGTTCCAGCAAAGCAGATTTAACAGAACCTATATGGTTAATTACTATTCCTGCTGCACATATGTAAGTAACAGACCAATTTATTAAAACTAGACTTACTTTGCAAACAATTTAGTCTTAATTTGGTTATTTTTTTCTAAAACTGGGAGTGATTTTATACAGAAAAGTTATGTTTCTGTAACACACCTTTGTGGATATTGGGTTCTAGTATGTTCATTATGTTTTGAGTGTTGCCCCTATCTGTAAACTGAACTGACTTCTAGTTTCTTGCAATGTCTGGCTATGATTCTCCAATCTAATGTTTCCAATTTTTCTCACATCCTCCTGACTTGGAATCATTAAGAACTAAAACTTCCCTATTTCCTGAAGTCTTGCAATACTGAAGCTGGACAACTTGATATAAACTTCAGGGAAATCACCACAGGAGCTCAGGTATGAACAATCTTCACACCTGCCATGTGGAAATATCACCAGATATTCAAACTGCGAGCCAGGAAAACCAATCAGATTGTCATGCCTGTCCTCCCTCCATCTGAAGATGCTTCAAGTGAGACATCTAGAAATCTTCTCCATCGGCTGCTTTCAGAACTTAGACTCTGGGACCATAGCCGGCTTCAATCAATGACTGTTGTTTTTATCTTATTTCCATAGAAATGCCTCTTATTAAATATCTGATTGCTTATACCATGGTCGGCAAACTCATTAGTCAACAGAGCCAAATATCAACAGTACAACGATTGAAATTTCTTTTGAGAGCCAAATTTTTTAAACTTAAACTTCTTCTAATGCCACTTCTTCAAAATAGACTCATCCAGGCCGTGGTATTTTGTGGAAGAGCCACACTCAAGGGGCCAAAGAGCCGCATGTGGCTCGCGAGCCGCGGTTTGCCGACCACTGGCTTATACCATAGGCTTAACTTCTGGAGCCCACATTAGATGCACCTGTGTGACCGAACTGACCTTTTCTCAGAACTAAGAGGCTGGTTGGTTCAAGGAGACACCACAATCTATCAACCCAACTTCCTGAATGTGAAACTTCTCCGGAAGTTTCGAAGGTGGGACAGAAGGGGTTCAGAACAGGCTTGCCCGGGATGTGCTACTTTGGCGTGTGGATTATTTTCAACGGAAGGCAATGGAGACCCTTCAGGGTCAGGAGAAACTTCTGCCCACCCCCTCTTAACTGCCTAAGAGGATTTAAATTAGTTAAGGTCCTTGCCCCTAATAAGAGTTACTGCCAGAGATCATTTTTGACGTATGGCATGGCAAACACCTAATTACTGAATATCTGCTCTTCTTATCATTCTGTGAGTCACCTGCCCCCCTCCCCCGCCAACTTGAAGGTTCTCACTTCATTCCTTACTTCAAGATGTCATGTATATCTAGTTTTACCTTTCTGTGTCTGAACCTCTCGTGTGTGGGGAGAGAGGGGGTGGTGGTTCCGTACACATACATGTAATGAAATTTGGTTATTTTCTCTTGTTAATGTGTCTCATGTTGATTTAATTATTAGACCAGTCAAGAGAACCTAGAAGGATAGCAGAAAAATTTTCTTCTCCAACACAGGCATCTATTGGGGGTCTTGGAACATATCCCCTGTGGATAAAGGGGGGCTATTATACCCTGTGTCTAGCATGTACCGAAATTCCAGACTCCCAGAGGGCAAGCAGATGTTCAGGATAAACATTGTTTGCAGGGAAGCTTGGCTCAGTG
Source organism: Cnephaeus nilssonii (assembly GCF_951640355.1). Classification (NCBI taxonomy): domain Eukaryota; kingdom Metazoa; phylum Chordata; class Mammalia; order Chiroptera; family Vespertilionidae; genus Cnephaeus; species Cnephaeus nilssonii. The sequence continues at coordinate 76,937,070 of NC_137081.1, read as the reverse complement.
AGCCAGGCTTATCATTCAGAGACAATGTAATGTCAGGGTAGAAAACAGTGTACTAGCCGGTTCCCACATGCAGAGGCCCACCTGCTATGTTAGCCTTTTCTGAACAAGGCCAAAGCTTAATTCTTCACATTAAAGTCAGAACTGAGCCCTGAGACAGGAAGTGGCTTGCCCAAAATCACATAGCAAAGCCAGCTTGATTTAGCACCCAGGTATCCAGATTCACAGAGAGGAAGAGAGAGTCGCCCCGACCCTCAGCCTCCAGACACATGTACGCGTAGCTTCCAAAAAGTGTGCTTCAGAGCGGAGACTACAAATAAGGGAGATTCAAAGACAGGTTTGATCCCCAGCCCACCAAGTCTCACCGGTGGAATAAATATAATGTCTCATACCACTACCCCTCCCCTTGGAAGATCTCTCTCCAACTCAATTTAATTATATTTGAAAATACCAAGCTCATTTTCACTTTAATTAAAACCATATAATTTCACTTAAAGATGGAAGAGTCCTTAGAGATGATCTATCTAGTCCAGCATCTTTATTTAACAGAAAAAGCACTGGAGTCCAGGGAGGGAAGCAACTTGTTGAGGCCCCATCGACCCATCCGAACGCCAGGGCCAGGATCCTCCTCTCCTGCCCCTAAGTCGCCTGCCTTTCTAGTGCAAATGCCGTCCTACCAGCCCAGGCTCAGAGCTCAGAGACTGTACACTTGTTATAGGCTCTTAAGTGCTTAATGATCCGACATAAATCATTCTTCATGGCCTATGCAAGGAAGTCTGTACAGCCCTGCAAAGAGCCAATATTTCTCAAATTAGAAAATGAATAAAAATGATGAATGCACTGGAGGAGATTTCATATGACATTTAGGTGCTATTTGTATGCATCCTCTTATAAATATTCAGTTACTCAGAAGTACAGCACAGTGCTGAATCTGCAACAATCCAACATGCCCCAGACATCCAGGCCCCACAAACAAAGCCGTTGGGTTGACCACCAAGGGGCCTCTCATGCCCTGCCTACCTCCTGAGCAAGCTGTGCGTGTGCAGATGAAAGAACCTAATGGGCTTATTTGCATGGCCAGAGGAAAGAGATTTCGGGCTTCCCAGCACGGTATCCCTATTATATCACCCAACCAGAGCCACAAAGGCACATGAAGGCAACACACACACACACACACACACACACACACACACACACACACAAAACCCAGTCATTTCTCCCCAGAACAGATTCTCATTGTGTGTAATCCAGCAACTGGAAGAACCCAAATGAGAATCTTTCCATATTCTGTGAAATACATGCCAAATAAAAAACTGATGGCTAGAAGGGGTTCAGTCAACAAAGTGACATTCAAGGCGTATCAGAAATGTGTAAACTTGTCACCGCTGGGGGAGGGGCGAGATACTACTGGCATCTTGCGAGTAATGCCAAGGATGCTGCTCAACATCCCTCAATGCACAGGACAGCACTGACGACGAAATATTATCCAGCTTGAAGTATGCGCAGTGCCAAGACCGGGAAACCCTGATCTAAAGAGATAAAGGCCAAGTCATAGCTCCTCACAGGATGTAGATAGAGTCTGAGAATTCTGTGCTGTTCTAGTGTAACGATCATATGAAGATAAATTAAATTCAAACATTAAAATTAAAAACATTATTCAATTAGCCAGAGGATTCCGGTTGCCAGAAATTTCAGACAGAGTTTTAGTTTCTTTATCTCACTGTTTAAAGGCTTGTATCCTTTCATTCTGCCAAACCTCAAATGCCTTTTGGCTGGAATCTGGTCATTACCCTTCGGATGCCCGTTGCAGCTCTGCCTCTGCTATTAGAGCCCAGGGAGTTAAGGACCCTCAGGGGAACTTGGAGAGGGACCCAGAGCTCAGAGTGCAGAGCTGGCCGCCCCGTGGCCATCATCTGTCATGTGGCCTGTGTGCCAGAGCCTCCGCTACCGCCCGGCAGTTTGTGTTTTGAATTATGTTCCTAAGGTCTGAGAGTGAAGTTCTGTAAACCATATGAAAACACTGGTAAATCAAGGCAGCAATTAGGAGTGAGAAATAAAACCCGTATTGCCAGGCTGTAAAGAAGCGGCAGAGCCTGGTCACATAGGAGACAGAGACAGAGTAGGTGAGTTTAATAAAAGTGAGTAAGATCTACATATTGTGTGTGTATAGGGGCAGGAGGGGGGGCAGGCATTAAGAGAGTAAGACAGCCAGAGCACAGCCTACACTCATCTAGGAAGGAGTGTTCAAATGGCACCTTCTCCAAAATTACTCAGTATTTGTCAAGGTATTTTGGTCTTCAAATTTGCACCAAGAAAACACCCACTTGGATGAAACAATGACCTGGAGCCCAAACAGGAGGGTAAACTCATTAACGGAAGCCGTTGTGCTTGCAGGTTTTCCAGCTGTGAGATGGGAACAGCCTGCATTTGGGCTCAGCTTGATGCAAACCACCCTCCCCCCCGCCCCCCGCACAACTGTGCAGGCTGCCCACCACCCACGGGCTTCCTGCCAAGGGGTCCAGTGAGGCTGAAACCCAAGCCAGTGAGCTAGCCAGACAGGCTGCACCCCGAAAGAGGGCCTTTGACTAATGTGCTCTAAGGCGACCCTGGGGCCTAAAAGTGATTAGACCAAGAGGAGGAAGAGGAGGAGGAGGAGGAGGGGGGAAGAGGGGGAGGAGGGGAAGGAAGAGGAGGAGGGGGAGGAGGAGGAGCAAGGGACGATTTGCCAACGAGGCCAGCCCAGACATGCGGGCCTCTGGGGAGGAGGGCAGGGGGAATGAGGGAAGGGGGGACATGTCGGGGTCCTAAGCACGCAGATGGGAAGCCAGATGAAGGGGAGAGATGGGGAGAGTCGTAACCTCCTTGGCCCGTGGATTTTCCTTCAGCACAGTTTGAGGGGAAAGAATCAGGAGGAAGAAAGTAATCATAAAGATAGCTGAGATAACTATAAAGATGCCTGGCCGTGATTTTTTATCTGCAAAATGCATCCTGGCTAAGCAGCCTGGAAACAAATCTATGTAAAAGCACGGTCAGACCCATGCCCCCAGCCTCATCAGGAGCCCAGGCTGAGCCCGGCCTCTCTGTGGTCAGACAGTGCCCGGGGCGATGCTGACGCCTGCCTTTGTTCCCACTCCACACACTTTTCCCGAGGACCAGCTGCGTGCAGGGCTGCAGGCCCGGAAGTGAATAGACAATCCGACCCCTCAGCTTTGGATTGGGTGGGGCAGACACACACAGGCGGTGTTCTGAGGATTTTCCAACTTCCCACCCTCATGTCCAGCTTGGCTGGGAGAGAACACAGAGGAGCTGGGTTCTGGTCCTGGTCAGGCAGGATTTCCACAGGAGAGCGGGAGAGGACACCCCATGTCAAAACAAGACATGTTTCGGGGGGGACAGGTCTCCAAGCAGTACTGACCCCCAGGGGAGTACCAGGCTCATGGCGGGACCTGGGACTTGTTCCTAAAGTGGGGAGCCCTGGGATGTGGAAGGAGGGTTCTCTGTGGAAAGGAGGATGAGAAAGGACCGTGGGGAATGCCTGTGCTGAAGAGGTGGGCAAGGAGCGAAATAAGCCAGTCCGAGAAAGACAAATGTCGCATGGTCTCATTTACATGTGGAATCTAATGAACAAAATAAACCAGGGGTCCTCAAACTTTTTAAACAGGGGGCCAGTTCACTGTCCCTCAGACCGTTGGAGGGCCGGACTATAGTTTAAAAAAAACTATGAACAAATTCCTATGCACACTGCACATATCTTATTTTGAAGTAAAAAAACAAAACGGCAAAAACACCCACATGTGGCCCGCGGGCCGTAGTTTGAGGATGCCTGATATAAACTGACAGACAAAATATGTCCAGAGGTAGAGATGCATGGAACAGAATAACAGATCTCAGTGGGGGGCTGGAGTGGGCGGGAACATGGAGAGATTAACAAAAGAACACATTTGCATACATGCATAAGTCATAAGGAAGGCCTGGGGTGGGGCAGGTTGGATAGAGGGGGGCAAAAAGGGAGAAAATGAGAGACATCTGAAATACTAGCACTGTCAACAATAAAATAAGTTTCTTAAAAAAGCAGTTTTAGCGGTGTCAATTTAAAGTATAAATTTAATAATGTTGAAATGCATGTGCAGAAGTATATGGATAACAAGCCCCATAAAATGGATTCCTACAAAACATTTCAAAATGGCTTTTCTAAGTAGGGTTCAGTGAATGGAACTCATACACATTTTCTAGTACATATACTGAAGTGTTTGTCAAAGATTGTAAAAAAAAAATGTTTCTATAATAACCTAAAAAAAAGTATGTAGTATCATGCTATTCAGAACTTGAAATAAATATCATTTTAAAAAGAAAAAAGAGGTGGGCAAATATGGAAGATTAAGTAATAGAACAAAAACAAAAAAACAAAAGGGTGGTATATCACACAATGGAATACTACGCTGCTATAAAAAAAAGAAGGAACTCTTACCATTCCCAACAGCATGGATGGACCTGGAGAACATTATGCTAAGCTAAATAAGCCAGTCAGAGAAAGATAAATATCACATGACCGCACTCATTTGTGGAATAGAATGAACAACATAAACTGAACAAAAATAGATCCAGAGACAGAGAAGCATCGAACAGACTGTCCAACCTCAGAGGGAAGGCAGGGGAGGGGGGACTAAGAGATCAATTAAAGGACTTGTATGCATGCATATAAGCATAACCCATGAGCACAAATAGCAGGGGGGTGAGGGCATGTGCTGGGGGGTGGGAACGGCCGGGGAGAAATCAATGGGGGGGAAAAGAAGACATATGTAATACTTTAAACAATAAAGAATTTTTTTTTTAAAGGAACTATGGAAGCAGAAAGATGAGGGCTAGAAGTGAGGAAGGCTAGGAAGAAGCTAGGAAGATGCCTTGGCAAGTGGAATGGAGAAACTGAAACAGACAATTGAACGGCTGAGTAATTTACAGCTAGCTAATGAATGGGAAGATCTTATCCTAACCAGGGACATTTAGGAGCAAATGGTTACATATTCCAGATGTGCTAGACAGACCCACCTCTGTCCCTGCCCCTCTTCAGTGACATTCTTTGAAGGTGAAACTGGCCAGAGAATGATCCTGACCACTCTATAAGCTCCTTTTGATGAATCAGCATATTAAAGGACACACTGGAAAGCTGATGAATATTCTATTGAGATCCTCTGGAGACTTCCCCTAAAGTGTCACCTAAAAAAGAAGCTGTGGTACATTTATATCATGGAATACTATGAAGCTGTAAAAAGAAGAATCTCTTTCCCTTTGAGACAGCATAGAGGGAGAGTATTCTGCTAAGCAAAATAAGCTAATATCACATGATCTCACTTATATGTGGACTCTAATGAACAAAATAAGCCAATGAACAAGTAGATCCAGAGACATAGAAGCATGGAACAGACTGTCGAATCTCAAAGGGAAGGGGTAGGGGTTTGGAGAGAGATTAACCAAAGGATTTATATGCATATATACATAACCCATGGACACAGACAATAGTGTGGTGAAGGCCAGGGAGGGAGGTGTGGGGTGGAGAGGTCAATGGGGGGAAAAAAGGGAGTATTTGTAAAAAAGGGAAAAAAAATTTTCTTCCTTTAAAAAACATATAAAAGCCCTTAAGACAAAAGACCTAGTGCAGTGGTCGGCAGACTCATTAGTCAACAGAGCCAAATATCAACAGGACAACGATTGAAATTTCTTTTGAGAGCCAAATTTTTTAAACTTAAACTTCTTCTAACGCCACTTCTTCAAAATAGACTCACCCAGGCCATGGTATTTTGTGGAAGAGCCACACTCAAGGGGCCAAAGAGCTGCATGTGGCTTTCGAGCCTCAGTTTGCCAACCACAGACCTAGTGTATACTCTCTCCAGAGTATACCCTCACCTCCCCGCTTCTTTCCGCAGGCTTGTATCTTTGCTTTCTTTTTTCTAAGCTAGAGGTTCCCAGGAGACTTACAACCAGGGGAGCAGTGGGCAGTGGCAGGCAGCTCGTCCCAGGCTAACCGCCTGAACCTGTCTCCAAGGATCCTCCTTTTGCCTCTGTAACTTGTTTCTTGAGTCCACACAGCCCTGCTGGCTCACTTCTTCTGCTCTGTGATTTCTTTTTAAAGGGCCAAGGCAGCTTCAGCTAGGTTCAACTCTTCCTCATGTTTCCAAAGGTAAGTTGGCCCAGGCTCACTCCTGTTGCTATCATCTTGGCGCTTCTATCTTAAGCCCTTCCCTTGTTTCACTGTCCCCAGCTTTAATAAACATACTCTCAAAATCACCTGGACTCCTACTGTAAAATCTTTCCTTCACGAAGTCAAGAACCCACACCTTCCAGACTGTGCCAGAGCAGACCCCCCTCTGTCCCGGACCCTCCTGATGACAGAAGGTTTAGTGCCTCAGTGATTGAAGGAGGAGTTCTCAGGGGGGCTGGGCCACAACAGTATCCACAGGTGGACAAGACCCTGAGGAAAGGGCACTTGACAGTCAGCTTGGGTGGGGGGGTGGGGGGGGGGCGGACACAAAAGAAGAATAGAGGGGATATGAGGATTCTGAAAACTCTTGGAGCTCTTCAGGAGAAAAATCACAAAACATTAGGTAGGAGATTATATGACCTGCCTGTGAAATTCTACAGAGTGGTTTCAGTCATCAAAGAGGAGGTCACTGTTATATTTCTCACTCAGCCCTAAATTAGAAAACTAAAAATGCCAATAGGGCCTTTTGTAGTCATGTTTTGCAAAAGCTGCATCGCCAGTGGATGGGCTTGGTCCCAGGTGAGCCTAATTTTAGCTTGCAAAGCGAGCTCTCCTAATATAAAAGGCCGCCCATTAAGAGGCAGTAAGAATTTCAACCTGGAACACATGGCCCAGCAGGACCTCTTACCATCAACTGAATGCCTCTCTGAGGCCAAGGTTTCCTTTTTTGGAGAGAAAGGACTCCCACACAAACCAGCAGGAGCCAGCCAGAGGTAGAAGATGGCGTGGACTCTCCATAGCCTCTCCGTTTACAAAGCTGAGGTTCAGGGCCAGCAGGGGACACACCTTTCTCAACAACTGATGTGTCTGCAAATATTTTAGGTCCCCAACGGAAAGGGCACACTCTGTGCTGGCAAACAGGCCCACGTCCATTCTTCCGCTGCACGGGGTTTCCTTCCTTCCCCTGCTATCAACGCTGAAGATGGGCGGGAGGAACAACCTTCTAAAATCTCCTAAACTGAGCGCCATTAAACAAAGATACGGTATGTACTCCCTCTCATGCTGCATAGCCGACGCTTTCTAAGTCTCTTAAATACCGTTATCTGGGCCCTGTCACATCCCGGCCACACTTGTTTGCTTGTCCTGACTCCTCCAGCCTGGACGCTCCCCAGGGGCCACTACTATCTTCTTCCCGTTTGTAAAGCCCTCCTCAACCTCACCCCAGCGCCAAAGCGGCTGACACCAAACAGGCTCCATGAGCTATTCCTGAACTCAGTAAAGGCAGCTGCCATTTTAAAAAGAATTTTAGGTAGACATATGCGTCATATACATACACACATATATACATCACACACACACACACACAGCGTGAACTCTAAACCAACTCCCATCAGGAGCCAAAATCTGTGTTCTTTCTCTATGGGAGTCACATCATCTCTGCTCTGGAAGGTCCTTTCCGTTCCTCAAGAGTCCCTTGGCCCCAGCAGGGAACAGAAGCCACCTAGACAGGGTGAAACAGGGTGATGGGAGCAAAACTGGATGGTGAGTCACCACGAAAGCATAACAGTCAAAAGCCACTCCTTGGGCTGGAGAGACTCTGTCCAGAGCCAGCAGGGGTGCAGCTGCCCAGAGGGAAGTGACCACCCAGCTGCAATGCCAGAGACCCAGAGTCCGAACCCGGGAGCAGGGAGGTCTGACCACTCTCCCCTCCACCCTGCCGTCTCCTGCCCAGGCCTGCAGGCACTGGGGCCACACCCACATCAGCCGGGAGGCACCCCACCCTTCCCCACCTGCCACTGTGACCCTCCCTGCCCACAGGATGCTTCCTTCTATCCTAAACAAGGGGGAATCCTAGCTGAATAATTCTTTTAACCCTCCGGTTTCCCTACTTTTCATAATACAGTGATATTAATTTCATAATTTAAACATAACAGGAAAAGAAAGGAAAGTTTTCCAATGAGATATGCAGCATTCTGGCAGGCTTCCATTAAAAGTCTTAATCACAGGGTTTATCTAGAAAAGTCCACACATAGATTCTGCTCACACAGTTCATGTTCTGGATTTGCCCGTTTCAAACTGATTACTCTCACCAAAGGCCAACAGGAAACCCAGCCATCCCCCGGACGGAGGGGCAGCACACTGCACTGGAGCCAGAACTGCATCGGGTGACACGGTTGCCCATTATATTTCCATCCTGCTACACACGTGAATGGTGAAGCGTTTACCATTGTGGTTGGATTTACATGTCTAATGTTGCGTGCAGCCATTTGGAGAAGATTAATTTGATAAGGAATTGCAGAAGTCATCAGACAACAGTTCCCCATGGTGCAGTTAATTGGAAAAAGACGGTACACATCCCAAATAATTCTAGCATGCAGCTGTGATTACCGTCCTCTCGTCTCATCCCAGTGATCTGACACACCGCCTAGATGTGATGACCATGCTGATCATGTAAATCCTCAATGTCTAAGTGGATGTTAAATAACAGGGCCTGTGTGTGTGTGTGTGTGTGTGTGTGTGTGTGTGTGTGCAGACACACGCGCATGCATACAAAGCCGCAATTTTTCTACAGCTCTGCCAAGTGGAGCCGGACCATGTTCTCAGGAAGAGAGGTGGAGAGAGACTGCTCTCTTCTCCCCAGCATTTAAATGGAGAGACCGTTGCCAGAGGAAAGAGGAGGTTCAATCACTCCTACTGGAGAGTGAAAGGAGCAGCACTGGGGAGGGGAGGAGTCTGAACCTGGACTGGCATCCCGCCTTCTGGGGTGAGAGGGACCGTCTACCCACCACACTGCTCCCCACTTTTCTGCAGCAGCCCCACTACCCTATGACCCCCTTCCCTGTGACTTCCCACTCAAGTCCATTCAAGAGGGTGCTGTTCTACTACAGAAGGGCTACAGTATTCCTCTAAGTGTTTTTTTTTTTTTTTTTTTTTTTTTTTTTATTTTATTTTTTTTTTAACCTTTAAATCATAGTTTCATTGACAGTTTAGAAGCAATCACTAATTTTCTCTCATTGGTTTCATTTGTATAATTGTACAACACAGACACTGTACTAGCTCGTCTTTGCCCTTTGGTATTTGAACTTACAAAATTTTTCTCTTTTTTTTTTTTTTTTTTTTTCTCATAGCACTTTATTTTTACTCTTTTTTTTTTTTTTTTTTTTTTTTTAAATTTCTTTATTGATTAAGGTGTCATATATTTGTCCTCATCCCCCCATTCCCATCCCACCCCCCTCCCCATGGATGCCCCAACCCTCTGTTGAACTTAAGCATTGGTTAGGCTCATATGCATGCACACAAGACCTTTGGTTGATCTCTCCCCCCTCCCCCCACCCTCCCCTATCCTCCCTCTGAGGCCCGATAGTCCGATCGATGCCTCCTTGTTTCTGGTTCTGTTCTTGTTCATCAGTCTATGTTGTTCATCATTTCCCCTAGATGAGCGAAATCATGTGTCACTAGAGATATACTTATAAGAACTGAATGTGCGACGAGCAATAATAGTTATGCTGACAGGCAAACGAATCAGTCTGTAGTGAGTTTCTTTCTGGTCCAACAGTTCTTTTGAGACCCAATATCAATGTCCACCAGTTCCTTATGAGTACATGTCGGCACTGACCCCTCAGCTCTGGATGGTGGACAAATGGTGGTAATGCAGGTCCGACTCCCTCTGGTTTGGTCTCGGCCGGATCCAGGGGCACGGCTTCACCCGGATCCAGGGGCCCACGGCCTCACCCGGACCCGGGATCCAGTCTCACTCGGATCTAGGGGCACACAGCCTCGCCCAGACCCAGGATTCAGCTTCATCCGGACCCAGGGGCGCATGGCCTCACCCGGACCCAGGGGCGCGTGGCCTCTCCCAGACCCAGGGTCGCGTGGCCTCACCCGGATCCAGGGGCCCACGGCCTCACCCGGACCCGGGACCCAGTCTCACCCGGATCCAGGGGCCCACGGCCTCACCCGGACCCGGGGCCAGGCTCACCCGGATCCAGGGGCCCAGGGCCTCGCCCGGACCCAGGGCCAGGCTCACCCGGATCCAGGGGCCCAGGGCCTCGCCCGGACCCGGGACCCAGGCTCACCCAGATCCAGGGGCCCAGGGCCTCCCCCGGACCCGGGACCCAGGCTCACCCGGATCCAGGGGCCCAGGGCCTCGCCCGGACCCGGGACCCAGGCTCACCCGGATCCAGGGGCCCAGGGCCTCCCCCGGACCCGGGGCCCGGCTCACCCGGATCCAGGGGCCCAGGGCCTCCCCCGGACCCGGGGCCAGGCTCACCCGGATCCAGGGGCCCAGGGCCTCCCCCGGACCCGGGGCCAGGCTCACCCGGATCCAGGGGCCCAGGGCCTCCCCCGGACCCGGGACCCAGGCTCACCCGGATCCAGGGGCCCAGGGCCTCCCCCGGACCCGGGACCCAGGCTCACCCGGATCCAGGGGCCCAGGGCCTCGCCCGGACCCGGGACCCAGGCTCACCCGGATCCAGGGGCCCAGGGCCTCGCCCGGACCCGGGACCCAGGCTCACCCGGATCCAGGGGCCCAGGGCCTCGCCCGGACCCGGGACCCAGGCTCACCCGGATCCAGGGGCCCAGGGCCTCGCCCGGACCCGGGACCCAGGCTCACCCGGATCCAGGGGCCCAGGGCCTCGCCCGGACCCGGGTCCCAGGCTCACCCGGATCCAGGGGCCCAGGGCCTCGCCCGGACCCGGGGCCAGGCTCACCCGGATCCAGGGGCCCAGGGCCTCGCCCGGACCCGGGACCCAGGCTCACCCGGATCCAGGGGCCCAGGGCCTCCCCCGGACCCGGGACCCAGGCTCACCCGGATCCAGGGGCCCAGGGCCTCGCCCGGACCCGGGGCCAGGCTCACCCGGATCCAGGGGCCCAGGGCCTCGCCCGGACCCGGGGCCAGGCTCACCCGGATCCAGGGGCCCAGGGCCTCGCCCGGACCCGGGACCCAGGCTCACCCGGATCCAGGGGCCCAGGGCCTCGCCCGGACCCGGGACCCAGGCTCACCCGGATCCAGGGGCCCAGGGCCTCGCCCGGACCCGGGACCCAGGCTCACCCGGATCCAGGGGCCCAGGGCCTCGCCCGGACCCGGGACCCAGGCTCACCCGGATCCAGGGGCCCAGGGCCTCGCCCGGACCCGGGACCCAGGCTCACCCGGATCCAGGGGCCCAGGGCCTCGCCCGGACCCGGGACCCAGGCTCACCCGGATCCAGGGGCCCAGGGCCTCGCCCGGACCCGGGACCCAGGCTCACCCGGATCCAGGGGCCCAGGGCCTCGCCCGGACCCGGGACCCAGGCTCACCCGGATCCAGGGGCCCAGGGCCTCGCCCGGACCCGGGACCCAGGCTCACCCGGATCCAGGGGCCCAGGGCCTCGCCCGGACCCGGGACCCAGGCTCACCCGGATCCAGGGGCCCAGGGCCTCGCCCGGACCCGGGACCCAGGCTCACCCGGATCCAGGGGCCCAGGGCCTCGCCCGGACCCGGGACCCAGGCTCACCCGGATTCCTCTAAGTGTTTTCATACCAGGTTTACTGGTAAATTTTCTAGTTTATCACAACAGATAGAGGTGGACGTAGAATTATTTTTCAAACTCTGTTTTCCTCACATTACAAAATCAAATGAATTTTAAACCATACCACCATAAAAGGACTCTGAAGCTATAATTGTGGTCATTTTTCAAGATGATTCCTCCATATTTTTAAAGCAAATTTGACATTTTTTTCTGCAAGTACTTTGGGGGCAGGGGTGTAAAAAAGATGGACAACCATGGACTTACAAAGTTCAGGATTCATCCAAGTTCTGAAAGTTCCCGCTGTCCTCACCTGAGTCACATCCAACCTTTCCCCTGCTGACTGCCCCTTACAAGGGAGTAATGGAGAGCAAACACTCTGGGGTAGTGCAGGCAAGCTGGCCACACAGCACTGAGACAGGTACCCCTGGGTCTGAACCATCATGACCCCACGCCTGCCACAAGGAAGAGACAATTGTTTCATGTTTCTAACCCTCAGGGTTCTCATCTGAAAAGTGAGCTGCTATTTTGCAAAGTTGTGAAAATGAAAAGGAATATTATGTGAAATATCAGTCACAAAGTAACAACTTACTTCTCACTGCATGAATATTTCTTGCTAATGTCTTCAGCAAGTATTTCTTGCTAAAAAATGAATTCTTGGCCCTTGGTTAATGGTAATGATTTCTTCTCTTACACACGACATGAAAGATTTCATTTGGTACCAAACTGAGAAATCTAGTCTTTAAAATAATAGCAAAAAAACAAAAACGTACCTTAGGTATCAAAGATCAATTATGAAACGAGATACTTCAAAGAAATAACAACCCCCAGCTTCCTCGCAACCTTTAATAAATGAAGCAGACGGCCAATTACCTGGTGATAGAGGGCTTTTCTTAAATTGAGGAGACACATTTTCATGGTACATTAAATGCTGTTGTCTGGGCCTCAGTGACATTTATAGTGAGAGAAAGAGAAGTGAAGAGAGTTAGGGTTGAAAATTAATTAGTCCATCTCAACCCCATGAGTCATGGCCACCAGCTTAGGAGACATAACACCATGCACTGGATTTTAATTAGGAGGGCTGCGAAACTGTTTGAGAACCAAAACCTAATGCCAAGTCCAGCTAGCAGGTTGATGGAACATACTACACAGTGCCATAAAGTTTTCCTTTTGCAAAAAAAAAAGAAAAAGAACAAAATAAAATCCTCCTTCAGGGGCAAATTCATTCATTCATTTATTGTGCAAAGGATGTCAGTCTTTGGGACAACAAGAAGTTAATATCAAGCTGGGCCGATACCCATATATTTCTTGGTGCCTTGGTTCCCTAACCTGTAAAATGGAAGTAATCTCTAGCCTATGGAGTTGCTGTGTACTGAGGGATCTGTCACCTGTAGAGCATTCAGAGCACACAGTAAACACATATGGGCGTATTTCTAATAATTAGCTCTCTCCATCATTACCTTCCAAATTCTCATCTTTGTCATGTGTGGTGATAAAACTTGGAGAGCACAAATATCTGATAAGAGACTCCCACAGACTGAAGGGAAAATCAGTCAGACCAAGTCATGGCTAATGAGGTCTCTCACTCAAATCCCCACGCAGAAGGCCCCAGGCCCTGAGAAGCAGGAGGCCACTTGGACTGTACTGGAGATGGAATTCAAGAGCCAATAAGGAGCTGAAGCCGAGGGAATTCTGGGAAAAGAGCCTCCCTACATCAGTGGGAACTACCTACCTGTAGTCTATGCTCTTAAACCTTTAGCAGGCTTTTATTAGCCCAGACTCTTGGACACCTCATGTGACTTGGCCTCCTCCCCTCCTTCACCCTCACCACACTGTCCACCCAGCTGTTCTGCGAAGCCCACCCCACCTCAGGGCCACTGCCTTGCTCTTCCCTCTGCATGCAATGCTCTTCCCCAGATTATCTGCATGCTGTTCCTCACATCCTCTGCATCTTTGTGACTTTCTCAGCGAGGCTTTTCCTGACCATATTATTTAGCATGTAACTGCTGTTTCTGCCCTCCATTCCCATTCCAGCTTCATTTTCCTCCATGGTGCTACCTACTCACAATCTAACATATATTCTATTTCCTTTGAGCTTCATAAGGGCAGGGATTTCTGATCACAGCTCTATCCCTATGGCCTAGAACAGCCCTGGCTCACAGTAGGAGCTGAATAAATGGCCGACAAGACTGATGCACAGAAAATGCCATTTTTGTTAGAAATAAAGGGTAGCCCTAGCTGGCTTGGCTCAGTGGATAGAGCGTCGGCCTGCGGGTTTGATTCTGGTCAAGGGCACAGACCTCAGTTGCAGGCTTCTCCCCGGCCCGGGCCCTGGTCAGGGCACGTGCAGGAGGCAACCAATCCATGTGTTTCTCTCACATCGATATTTCTCTGTCTTTCCCTCTCTCTTCCACTCTCCCTAAAAATCAATGGAAAATTATCCTCAGGTGAGAATTAAAAAATAAAGGGTAAATGATAAAGCAAACACATTACTGAACTCTCCTTGTTTTTCTAGGATGAAATCACAGTTTTGGATGCAGAGCTGAGGAACAATGCAAACCCTTGAGATGAAAAGCAGAAGCATAACATGCTGCCAAGAAAGGGACGGATCGGAGAAGGGCATCAGCCTCAAGCAATAACCACAGACTCACTGCCCAGCCAGGGTGTTCAAAGGAACATCCCCTGAGATCACAGAAGGGCACTCAGGAAGTGTTTGGCAGGGCTGCCAGGTGGTCTGCACAGCCCCTCCACGGCCACCGTGTGAAAATCACAAGTGGAAAACACCTCTCCAGAAACTTAAGTTTCAGACAAGATATAATCCTCTAAGTCCATTTGGAAGTCAAAGCACTGAGAACCATGAACTTGTTGATCATTTCATTTTAGAAGACTGCTCTAAAATTGCTGGTAGAAAATAGTCCAAAAACACCAGGTAAAGACCCAAGACGCTTGCTAAGGAGAGAAGGACATATAGGTGGTAACCTGTACTGAATTCATACATGAAAGTGTGTTCGAATTAGCTACAACCTGAAAGTATCAGCAATGTTCTGGGGCCATGAGCTTGGCATGCTACGTAGGGTAGTATATTTCCATTTATAGCTAAGGCAGCTGAGTTCCACCAGAGGACAGGACTTGTCAAGAATCACAGAGATGCTAAGCAACCGAGTTTAAGGCCCAGCTCTAGACCTCAACTGCCCAGACTGACCAGCCCACTCTCCCACAGATGTTTCATGCCCAAGACACATCATGGATACTTGATGTTCTTTAACTAGGAACTTAAGAGACAGGCCCCCAAACTAAATGCTCTGCCTACAGACATTTTCCTTCTATTATTACCACATCACACGGAGAGGCATTATACATTCTATTTCAATTTCTACGCCCCTAGAAACAGGGGTAGAAAGAGACAGCAACCTCACTCCCCCTATCGAATCAATTTCTAGGTAATGGTTACAAACTGAATCATCCATAAAACCCTCAAAATATCATCTCCACTTCCTAGCTAGGTGGCTTTGGGCAAGTTACTTAATCTCTCTGTTCCTCCATATTCTCTTAGGGGGTTGATGTGAGAATCAAATGAGTTAACAAAATAAAGTGCATGGAATGGTGCCCAGCATATTCAATAATAAATGTTAGCTATTATTATCATTAATATGTCTTACCATCATAATGTAAAAATTGGGATATTTCATTAATAAAAATGTAATGGAAAGAAAGGAATAGTTGCTTTTTCATTAAACATCAATAAGCACAAAATCTGAGGATAAAAGCCTTATCATAAACTAGAAGCCCGGTGCACGAAATTCGTGCACGGCAGGGGGTTGTCCCTCAGCCCAGCCTGTACCCTCTCCAATCTGGGACTCCTGGAGGGATGTCTGACAGCCCGTTTAGGCCCGATCCTGGGATCGGGCCTAAACGGGCAGTCGGACATCCCTCTCACAATCCAGGACTGCTGGCTCCCAACTGCTTGCCTGCCTGCCTTCCTGATTGCCCCTAACCGCTTCTGCCTGCCAGCCTGATCACCCCCTATCCACTCTGCTGCCAGCCTGGTTGATGCTTAACTGCTCCCCTGCCAGCCTGTTTGCCCCCAACTTCCCTCCTCTGCCGGCCTGGTCAACCCTAACTGCCCTCTCCTGCAGGGTTGATCACCTCCAACTGCTCTCCATTGCAAGCCTGGTCCCTCTCAACTGCCCTCCCTTGCAGGCCTGGTCCCTCTCAACTGCCCTCCCTTGCAGGCCGGGTGCCTCCCAACTGCCCTCTCCTGCTGGCCATCTTGTGGTGGCCATCTTGTGTCCACATGGGGGCAGCTATATTGTGTGTTGCAGTGATGATCAATCTGTATATTACTCTTTTATGAGATAGGATAGAGGCCTGGTGCACAGGTGGGGGCCAGCTGGTTTGCCCTGAAGGGGGTCACAGATAAGGGTGGGGGTTCCCTTGGGGTGTGGGGCAGCCTGAGCGAGGGGCCTGTGGTGGTTTGCAGGCCGGCCACGCCCCCTGGCAACCCAAGGGGAGGCCCTGGTATCTGGAATTTATTTTCCTTCTACAATTGAAACTTTGTAGCCTGGAGCGGAGCCAAGCCTGGGGCTCCGGCAGCCATTTCTGTGGCAGTTAATTCAACTTCTACAATTGAAACTTTGTAGCCTTAAGCGGGTGAGCCCGGCCAGGGTGTGCGGAAAGCTTTGCTTCCCCTGTTGCCGCCGGCAACCCTGGCCTGCTCTCTCAAGCTCCATTCTGCCGCCATTTGTTTGAATTTGTTTACCTTCTATAATTGAAACTTTGTAGCTTGAGTGGAGGCTTAGGCCTGCAACGGCTATGGAAAGCTTGGCTTCCTCTGTTACCTGGGAAACCTTGCTCACTGTGGCTGTAGCCATCTTGGATTGGGGTTAATTTGCATACTCGCCCTGATTGGCTGGTGGGCATGGCTTGGCTGGTGGGCATGGCTTATGTAGCGGAGTGATGGTTAATTTGCATATTACCATTTTATGAGAGAGGATGTTCCTCCCAGGGAGGATTCCTGTGTACAGGCTTTAGACTGTTTGAAGTAAGAGGCCCAAATGCTACCCCAGGGCTCCTGGCTGATGAAGAGCAGGCCAGGCTCTAAGGACCTCCAAACAGTGCTCAAAATGGGGTGGTCAGTTTTAACAAGCTGTACAGTTGAGTCAAGGTACACAAATACCGCTGACAGTCTCTGGATGGTACCTGGTGGAGAAAGGCCAACCTCCTTTGCACCAGGTTCCCTTGATCTCGGGCCAGGCTTCTGCTCGTTGAGTAGGGCTCCCTTGACCAAGCACCATGAAGGCACTTAAACAGCAGAGATTTATTGTCTCACAGTTCTGGAGGCGGGAAGTCTAAGACTAAGGTGTTAGCAGGGTTGGTTCCTTCTGAGGGCTCTGAGAGGGGACCGGGTTCCATGCCTGTCTCCCAGTTTCTGGTGGTTCGCTGGCAATCTTTGCCTTTCTTTAGCTTCACCCCACTTCTCTGCCTTCATCTTCACATAACATTCTCGCTGGGGGGTGGTGGGGGGACGTAAGTCCAAATTTCCCCTTATTATAGTGAGGACACCTGTCATATTGAATTAGGGAACTACCCTATTCCAGTATGGCCTTATCTTAATTAATTACATCTGCATTATACTACTTCCAAATAAGGTCACATTCAGAGTTACTGGAACTGGGACTTCAAGATATAAATTTGGAGGGACACAATTCAACCCATGCCAGCTGCAGCCAGCGCAGGCCTGGCCCCCAGGGCCACGCTGTGACTGGTGCAGGGGCAGCAGGGGAGCTGCTGGAGCCGTCACCAGGTGGCAGTAAGCACCAGTGCTGGCTTTGCTGCGGGCTTTAATTAACCCCAGAAAGGTAACAAGCGGCAGGGGTTATTATAACCCGCATTCTTAAGTCAAGTGTCACTTATATTTGCTAATTTAATCCAGCAGAAAAATCTAGATGGGTCCTTTTCTCCTTTCCACACCTATAACCAGTAGACAGAATGGCATTTCCTTGCCCAGGAGACCTGGGCAAAATGAGGAAATGGGAAAAGGGGTCTAAAATAAGAGTCAATCTTTGATTTAATATCTAGCCCCAGAGTCCTAAAAAAGTAAGGCATCTAAAGTCCTTAAAAAAAAAAAAAAGCCCCACACTTGACCTTGAACCAAAGTATCGCCCCCTTGTGGGAAGCTGGGTTGAGAGTACCATCTACAAGAACCTGCACCCCTGCCTAACTCACAGTTCTCAAAGCCAGCCTTCCCACAGGCCCGGGTGTATGTATCCACCAGCCTTCCCACACGCCCGGGTGTATGTATCCACCGGCCTTCCCACACGCCCGGGTGTATGTATCCACCAGCCTTCCCACACGCCCGGGTGTATGTATCCACCGGCCTTCACACACGCCCGGGTGTATGTATCCACCGGCCTTCCCACACGCCCGGGTGTATGTATCCACCGGCCTTCCCACACGCCCGGGTGTATGTATCCACCGGCCTTCCCACACGCCCGGGTGTATGTATCCACCGGCCTTCCCACACGCCCGGGTGTATGTATCCACCGGCCTTCACACACGCCCGGGTGTATGTATCCACCGGCCTTCACACACGCCCGGGTGTATGTATCCACCGGCCTTCACACACGCCCGGGTGTATGTATCCACCGGCCTTCCCACACGCCCGGGTGTATGTATCCACCGGCCTTCACACACGCCCGGGTGTATGTATCCACCGGCCTTCACACACGCCCGGGTGTATGTATCCACCGGCCTTCACACACGCCCGGGTGTATGTATCCACCGGCCTTCCCACACGCCCGGGTGTATGTATCCACCGGCCTTCACACAAGCCCGGGTGTATGTATCCACCGGCCTTCACACACGCCCGGGTGTATGTATCCACCGGCCTTCACACACGCCCGGGTGTATGTATCCACTGGCCTTCCCACACACCCGGGTGTATGTATCCACCGGCCTTCCCACATGCCCGGGTCTATGTATCCACCGGCCTTCACACACGCCCGGGTGTATGTATCCACATCAAAGACCAGGCAGACACACAAGAGTCGGGAACACACAGATACAGGGCACAGCAAGGGCGTCAGGTACTTGTCTCCTCCCTCCTAATGCTGGAACACTAGGACCCCATCTAAGAAGGCAGTGCCTTAACCAGAGGCCCAAATGCTGCCCCAGGGCTCCTGGCTGATGGAATTCCTTTCCCTGGCAACAAAGACTCTATTTAGCTGTATGATGCCCAAATCCTGGAACGCTCAGAGACCTTCTGAGCTGATGGAGAGGTACTCAAACACGTAACAAGAAGGGATGCTCTTCAAATCCAATTACTGCGGAGTGTTTAGATCTAATTTACTTGTAGGAGGAAAGCTGCTCCATAGCGGTCCCTGTTGTGTTTCAAGAAAAATAACCCTGTCAGTTACAGTCTCTGTAAACTACCACACCGAAGGGAGGTAAAATGTCCCAGAAGCCCAGAGAAAAACTGAATGCGAGTCCCTTCGACGCCAGGTAGATTCATACCCAGCCTGCAATACAGTGAAGTCCACTTCGGGTCCTAGAACAAACACCCCTGATGCAAGAAAATTCTTCCTGTGAATACGAAGACTGTTGTCTTTCCAAAAATCCTACTACATGTAGGGCTCTGAGAAAACCATCAGTCAGGCTGCCAGCCTGGGAAGCTGTGAAGTTGTTAATGGAATTTAAAAAACATTCCCTGGCAACTCCAAGAGAAGAAGTGAGTCAGAGAAAGCAGGGGATGGAAATACGGGACTCTGCGGTGTAGGCAGCTGTCCTCACCGCTAAACTAGCCAATCACACCTCATCACATCATCACTGGGGCTAGAAAAACAAAGCCAAACACAGAGACAAGCATCACCTTGGGTGTGACCTACAACTCCTCAATCAGATGAAACCGGAGCAGCATCACATCTGAGAGGACAGACAGCCACCCCAGGGCACAGGGAGGGGGCGTGCAACCAGCACATGCCTTCCACCAAGGCAACCACACCCCAGCTCCTCTCGGGAGAGGCTTCCCCTCAGACATTCACTAGATGCCCACTCTGGGCCAAGGACATCTGCTAGAGGGGGTACCGGAGAACCTACAGCATAAACACCCGGACCCTGGTCCCTGAAACATACCACAGAGTAAGGCAAATGCATCACAGTGTAAGGTCTGCCTGTGGTAAGAATACAAAGAACCGTAGGATTTGTCATTTGATAAAGGCAGAATCAAGAAGGGCTGCAGGGAATAGGAGACATCTGAGATGGCATGGAAGAGTGGCAAGTGGGTTATGCAAAAACTGGGAGAGGAGGAGGCCATTCCTGGTGGAGGGAAGAGCACCAGTTAGACTGACGTGTGGGGCTCATGAAGGGTCTTAGCGGACTAAGGAGCACAGGGTAAGCTAGTCGGGAATGGGGGCCACTTCATATTAGAGGGAATGTGAGATGTGCTTTAATAGTGTTGTTCCTCAGCTCCTCTTTCCCTCTATAACTTGTTTCCTAAGCCCATATCTTCTAGAAATCACTTCCTTCTACCAAATGAATGTTTATTTAAAAAATAAAATAAAAGTTTACTCTGCATTCAGCAACCCCTAGGATAGAGTGGACAAAACAAAGATAGAAGGCAGAGAGTGTAATTAGGAGGCTATTTTAATAGTTCATGCCCAAGGTCAAGACATCCAGAAGCAGGGGCCTGGTTGAGCTCTGATGTACAGACAAACTCAGAGAGACTGGCCACTGAACAGGGAACATGGGAAGGTGAGGATCCAAGAGGCCAACACATGAAAAAGGATGACCCACTCAGCACTCATTGAGTACCTACTGTGTGCAGTGCATGGTGATGCAAATATGAACAAGATGCACCCCTACCCTCAAGAACCTGAGGGAGAGAGAGCATCCATGGCCACAGTACTGATGACAACACCTACATGATTTGAGCTTTAAAGATAAATATACTTGCTCTTATTCATCATTCACTTAGATTTGAAATTCCCATCATCTTTCAGGCTTCCTTCTATTCTCCAGTCCCATGCCTGATTATTACTTTTTTCTAAGACTATGGATGAGCTATACCCAATTCAATCCTATGAAAAGGTTAAGCAACTTGCACAAGGTCACAGAGTCAGTGGCCAAACCAGCATGTCTGTCTCTTACCTGCTGCCCCTCCCTGAAATCTCCCACCCAACTCTCCTCCCATCCCCAGAGGCCACTTCAGCCTGACCACTGCCGCTGGCCTCTGAGCTGCTGTGACTGCTAATCACACACCTCTGGTCAGGTTTCTCCCAGGTCCTGCCCTCCGCTCCCAGAAAGTCTGCCTAAAGCCAGAATGGCAACACACACGCCCAGTTCACAGCTCCCTTACCTCCACCCAATAAAGCTCAAATTCCACAGCCTGACATTCAGGACTCCCACCGTGGTCAAATGCCACCACTTACATATGCTGCGCCCTCCCATTTAGCTTTTAGAGGAACAACCATTTTATGTTTTTCTGCAGCCTTCACAGCCCATAAATGTGCACATATAAGACATTCAGGCATAGGCACAGGTATAGATAGAGATATCTCCGGGATGAGAGAAAAACGCTGTTAAAATAAATCCCCTCTTCTCATAGTGCTCTACTTGGCTTTCTGCCAAAGCTCAAGCTCCAGGAGCTTCTGTGTCATTGGGATACAGGATAGGAAGCTTTTAGGAGGACAAGACAATAAAGGACCAATAGGTGGGTTGTGTGGTTCAGCTTCAGCTCCTACGAGCTCAGGGAAGGGAGAAACCCGTGTGCACAGACAGGACCCACCATAAGAGGTGGATCCCTTGAGCTGGCCTCTAAAGGCGGGGGCAGAATTGGCACATACGGAGCAGAGAACAGGCACGGTCAGCTTTACGGGAAACACACAAATTCCCCTGAAAGTTCCGCTGTGAATCTAAATGCATCCGCTTAATATTACACGAGGAACCTCCTCCTGCAGCACTGAGCCTGACAGCAGCGAGGAAAGCTAGCACAGCAGCACCCCGGCCCCCGAGGCCATTGAAAACGGCAGCCCTAGCAGACAGTCCCTCTCCCTCCGCCGTTAGCATCTCCCAGGAATTGAGCAGGACCCGTCACCACCATGCTCTCAAAAGGCACACACCCCACAGCGGGTGCCGTCTGCAGTTGGACTGGGAGGAGATCTCCTAAGAAACACTCTGATGAAAAGCCCTGTGTGCACAGACTTACTAAGGTGGTGAGAACAGAGCCCGCGCAGTAGGGAGGAGGCAGGGAATGAGGGAGGGTGCAGGTAAGCCAAGTCCCAAACTACAAGTTACTGCTCTTCCACTCCATCAATCACATTCAGGCAGCTCAGAACATGGGCTACGGCAGGGTTAACAGTTTTCAGTGACTCAAAGCTTGATTCATAAAAAACTGAAGATGACTCTGACTCTGGGATTGTTGTATTTTTTTCACGCAGAAGTGCAGCCCAGGAAGACGCTGGCTGCCCAGCAGTGATTAACCCCGATGAAGGCCGCGTGGCCACATGCAGCCTTTCTGGAACACTGCTGCCTGGGGAAGCATAGAAACCAACATGGAGAGAGAGCAGGAGGGTCATTTAATGAAGGCTGCAGGTTCTCTAGGTGGAGAGTTTAAAGGCCGTGTGCAACCACTTAATGAAGACGCAGGGAAAATTCCAGTTATAGCTACAGGCTCTGAACAATGGGAGAGCTGAGATGGCAGGACTTCCCCGCGCCACCACCATCAGGAAACGTGTGCCACCTAGAGAACTGTCCCTTCAGAAGCGCTTGAAATCTTCATCATTCCAGTACGGAAGGGAGGAAGGGAGGAAGGGAGGAAGGGAGGGGGAGAGGAGCAGCCTAAAGGTTATCTATTTCATCACCAGGACCTGAACATAACTGAGTTTCAAATGAGTGGGATGCATCTCATTTCTGCGGGGTGGTAATTACATTCCATAACTTATTAAATGAGAAATCCCATTTCAAAAAAAAGTAATCACCACTAAAAATAGAAGTGGAAGCAAGCTATTTATATGCTGCCTGTCACCATGCCCTCGCGCACACACAGCGGGATAAAAACAAAGACATATGTGGTACAAAAAGCTACTCTCCGTTCCCAAGAGCCAGGGTGCACCAGAACTCTAAATGGGGGAGGCGAACCCATTAGCAGAAATCCTGCTCGCCGTATTCATTGATTTAGGTTCATTTCCATCTACTAGTTTAGATGATCAGCAAGTAAATAAAATTCCATCAAGCACACAAATTGCCAAATTCAAAAGAAAGCATGGTGGCCAGTTCTCTGCATCCTGTAGAATAAACTTTAAACTACAACGTGCAGCATGAACCCAAGATAGCCAGTGTCTGTCTGTCTGTCTCTGTGTCTCTCTTGTTCAGGAGAAGAAAG
Organism: Cnephaeus nilssonii; assembly: GCF_951640355.1. Taxonomy (NCBI): domain Eukaryota; kingdom Metazoa; phylum Chordata; class Mammalia; order Chiroptera; family Vespertilionidae; genus Cnephaeus; species Cnephaeus nilssonii. The sequence continues at coordinate 76,913,997 of NC_137081.1, read as the reverse complement.
AATGACAAGGAGAAGTAGCAAGTGAATGGGTCTCACTAAACAAAAAATAAGATGGGAATCTATAGCCAGGCATCCTGGTGTATGTTCTGAATTACAGCATGTGCAAGTGAGGGATCAGTTACACACAGACCGTAACCGTAGCAGACACTGGTCCCTCTGCAGAGCTCCCTGAATGACTGAGGTCATGCCACTCTCTCTAGGTCTCAGTTCTACTTGACCAGTATTCAACCAAGAAACGGTGTTGTCTGCTCCCAAACCTGCTTACACCAGCTGTATCTGATAGTAAGTACAATTACATAATCTATACTAATAAAAGGGTAATATGCTAATTAGACCAGGAGACCTTCCGGACAAAGCCATGGTGGCAGGGCCGAGGCAGAGGCGGTTAGGGGTCATCAGGCTGGCAGGGGAGGGCAGTTGGGGGAAGTCAGGTCGGCAGGGGAGAGCAGTTGGAGGCAAGCAGGCTGGCGGGGGGGGGGGGCAGTTGGGGGCGAGCAGGCCAGCAGAGGGGGCAGTTGGGGGCGAGCAAGCTGGCAGGGGAGGGCAGTTGGAGGTAATCAGGCCAGCAGGGGAGGGCAGTTGGGGGTGAGCAGGCTGGCAAGGAAGGGCAATTGGGAGCGATCAGGCTGGTGGGGGGCAGTTGGGGGCGAGCAGGCTGGCAGGGGGGCATTTTGGGGTGATCAGGCTGGCAGAGTGGTTAAGGGCAATCAGGCAGGCAGGCAGGTGAGCGGTTAGGAGCCAGTGGTCCCAGATTGTGAGAGGGATATTGGACCTAAACCGGCAGTCGGACATCCCCCAAGGGGTCCCAGATTGGAGAGGGTGCAGACCGGGCTGAGGGACATCCCCCCCCCATGCATGAATTTCGTGTACCGGGCCACTAGTCCTATATAATAAAACCCTAATATGCAAATCAACTGAACTGCGGAATGACAGGTCACTATGACATGCACTGACCACCAGAGGGCAGATGCTTAATGCAGGAGCTGCCCCCCCCCCCCCGGTGGTCAGTGCGCTCCCATAGGGGGGGCACCACTCAACCAGAAGCCGGGCTCATGGCTGACCAGCGCAACAGCAGTGGTGGGAGCCTCTCCTGCATCTGCAGCATTGCTAAGCCAGCAGGTGGACATCCCCTGAGGGGTCCCGGACTGCAAGAGGGCACAGGCTGGGCTGGGGGGACTCCCCCCCCCGCCCCAGTGCATGACTGGACCTCTATACTAAATATTTACAGTAACATTACCAGCTAGCACACGCTATGTACCAGACATTGCTCTAAGGACTTAATTTGTACTCATTGATGTAATTGTCACAGCAATCCTTCAAGATCTGTGTGATCATCAGGCTTATTTTGCTAATGAAACAAACGAGGCCACGGCCCAGCTTTAAGCTAAAGTTGCAGAGCTCAGAAAAGCACCTGGGCAGTCTGGCTCCACAGCCCATGCTTTTAACTGCTAGGCTTTCCTGCCTAAATAGTAGGTATATTGATATTCATGAGAGCAAAAAGCAGTAGTAGTTTCTAGGAATTAGATTAAATGCTTTGGGAAGACTCACTAAAGTCCCTGTTGAAAATTAACTGACTTCACACCAGGTGTGGTCAAGATCATTGTGAAAGACTGGGAGGGGGGAAGAAATCACACACACACACACACACACACACACACACACACACACACAAAATGTAGGATCCTGGGCCCAGATGAGCTGACAAGCATGTATGTGCATGCTCTGCTGTAATCCCAGGCAACTGGAAATCACATTCTCGACATGGTTTATAACAAGTTCAATTCAGAATTCCAGGCACTATATACATCTTCAAAGAAAGAGGCTACACGTTAAAATATAACAATAAAGATATCTACATCCCCAGCTTTACCCTATTGTTTTAAAGTAATCAAAACACCTAGTCCTAATTACATCCGGTAAAGAGGCTTCTATTATGTGTGCGGGTATTGACACACATCCAGAGCTCTGAAGAACCTCAAAATAGAAAACAAGGTCTAAACAAGTCTAGTGTTGCTCCCATTGGAAGTCAAGCTCCTTGAGAGCAGGGTTTGCTGGTTTAGATCATGTCTATATTCCCTGACCCTAGAAAAATGCCCACCAGCCCAAACCGGTTTGGCTCAGTGGATAGAGCGTCGGCCTGCGGACTGAAGGGTCCCGGGTTCGATTCCGGTCAAGGGCATGTACCTTGGTTGCGGGCACATCCCCAGTAGGGGGTGTGCAGGAGGCGGCTGACCGATGTTTCTCACCCATCGATGTTTCTCACTCTCTATCCCTCTCCCTTCCTCTCTGTAAAAAATCAATAAAATAAAATAATTTAAAAAAAAAAAGAAAGAAAAATGCCCACCACATACAAGACAATCAATTGATATGCGTTGAATCAATTGCGTGCAACTACAATACTGGCTAGGTGAAACGAGGTCTAGAGAGCAAAACAGCACCGGGAATTGGAAAGGTTCCTCGCAAGTAATGAAGATGAACGTGGCTTTACCTGACTTAATTGTGCAGTTCTTCACTGGTCTCTGATCCAACAGGGTAATGAGTAGACAACTGGACAAGACATGTATGCAGAGGACTAAAAATTTTGTCTAGTGGACGGAAAGGAAGGAAATAAATTCATACCCAAGAACCTTCTTAATACCAAATGTCTCAAGATACATTTTCTGCAAATTTTAAAACACAAAGATCTGTAATGCCGTTCTTAGCCCCTTTAAGAGTTTTATGTGCTCACCCAATAGCCCCTGACTCCCTTTAAGACTTTCCTTATTAGTAACAGAATAAATTTTTATCCAGAATGATCAAAGAATGAAATCAGCACCTTACAACCACTCACAGTTGACCTCTCTACAAATGACAGGAGAATGGAGCATCAGTAAGCACCTGTTGAATAATTAAAATAAATAAGATTTACTTAGAAACTATACTAACCTAAGTTACTACTTTGAAAGGTTCTTCAGGCAGGGAGCATGGCATATGGCAAGAAGTATCAGCCAGTGGTTTAGATGACCTAAATACGACCTTAACAGCTCATCAGCGTGTGGCTTTCGGTCAAGCACAGCCTATAGGGCCCCAGGTCCTGCATCCATAAAAGGGACTAAATTTGCTCTATGAACTTGAAGATCTTAGGACTGAGTCCACTCTATTCTGAGTAGACCAGCCAAGTCCTAATCAGGGCTGCACCATTACTTTCACGGGCCCTGGGTGCTTTTGCCCCTTCCTCCAGCAATTACATATTAAATAATTATGTAGCAATTCCATGTTAATGACATATTTTATTACTAGAGGCCCAGTGCACAAAATTCGTGCATGGGGGGGGGGATGTCCCTCAGCCCAGCCTGCACCCTCTCCAATCTGGGACCCCTTGAGGGATGTCCGACTGCCCATTTAGGCCCGATCCCAGTAGAATTGGGCCTAAACGGGCAGTTGGATATCCCTCTCACAATCCAGGACTGCTAGCTCCCAACTGCTCGCCTGCCTGCCTTCCTGATTGCCCCTAACCACTTCTGCCTGCCAGCCTGATCACCCTCTAACCACTCCCTGCCAGCCTGATTGATGCCTAACTGCTCCCCTGCCAGCCTGATTGCCCCTAACTGCCCTCCCCTTTAGGCCTGGTCACCCCTAACTGCCCTCCCCTGCAGGCCTGGTCCCTCCCAACTGCCCTCCCCTGCTGGTCTGATCCCTCCCAACTGCCCTCCCTTGCTGGCCATCTTGTGGCAGCCATCTTGTGTTCACATGGGGGCAGCCATCTTTGACCACATGGGGGCAGTCATCTTGTGTGTTGGAGTGATGGTCAATTTGCATATCACTCTTTTATTATATAGGATAGAGGCCTGCTGCACAGGTGGGGGCCAGCTGGTTTGCCCTGAAGGGTGTCCTAGATCAGGGTGGGGGTTCCCTTGGGGCATGGGGCAGCCTGTGCGAGGGGCCTGTGGTGGTTTGCAGGCTGGCCATGCCCCCCAGCGACCCAAGTGGAGGCCCTGGTATCTGGGATTTATTTATCTTCTATAATTGAAACTTTGTAGCCTTGAGCGGAGGCCTGGGCTGGCCAGGGTGTGTAGGAAGCTTGGCTTCCTCCATTGCCGGGGAAACCCAAGCCTCCTGTTCGCTCCGTGGCCACAGCCATCTTGGTTGGGTTAATCTGCATACTCGCTCCTGATTGGCTGGTGGGCATAGCTTGTGGGTGTAGCAGAGATATGGTCGATTTGCATATTAGTCTTTTATTACATAGGATATTTTACAACTTTATAGCTGAGTATTCAAATATTACATATTTTAAACATTTCATTTGACCTAGTATTTTTCTACTGAATTCATAATAAATTAAAATATTTTTATGGGCACAACAGTATTATAGGCCACTACAGGCAGTCTTCTTAGGGGAGGGTCTCCATTACTCTTTTAAAACTGGCCTGTAAGGGTGAATGAAGACCTCCTGGCCTCCAAGGGCAAGGACTAATTTAACCTTTATCTGACTGGATGTGCCAAATTATTTCATCTTTTCCTCCTTGAAAATGCTTCCTTCAGGTTTCTAGAACCCAGTTCTTCCCTGGATTTCTTTTTGTCTCACTGGCTACCGCATTTCTTCTGCCGACCCTGAGACAGGATGTTCTGCCTCAACTGACACACCGTCTCCCTGGGGAGCCCATTCTCTCCCAAAGCTGTAACTACCACTTGCACACTTGGGAGTCCTCACCTATCGCTTGAGCTGTAAGCCCTATTGGACTCATCTGTCATATGGGGTGTGATTATTTTTTGTATCAACTTGACCAGATATCTGGCTAACATTATTTCTGGGTGTGCGTGAGTGTGTTGCTGGATGAGGTTAACATTCGAATTAGTTGACTGAGTAAAGCAGATGGCCCTCCCCAATGTGGGTGGGGATCACCAATCCACTGCGGGCCTGGATACAACAAGACAGGGAAAGGGGGAGTTTGCCTCTCCGCCTGACTCCCTTGGACTCAGACTCGCACCACTGACTTGTCTGGTTCTCAGGCCTTCAGACTCAGACTGAGACACAGCATTGGCTTTCCTGGGCAGATCATGGGACTTCAGTCTCCTTGACCACATGCATCAATTCATGCTAAATCTCGTGTGTCTGTATGCACGCACACACACTACTGGTTCTGTTTCTCTGCAGAACCCCATGAATTGTGGGTAATGTAAACTTAAAACTGTATTCCAACACAGAATTATTTTGCCTCCATATATGGTCATTTGGATCATAATAACCTTATCCTTCTGGCCACCTGAATTACAAACTCAGAGTCACTCTTGGCTCTTACTTTTCCAGTCTCATGTGCCACATGGAGTCATTTCAACCCTATCATTTGCTACTGGGAGAGAAGACCCAGAAAATCTCCGTCAAGGGGCGTTGGCAGATTATACCTTTTAATAAAGCCTTTTCCCTTTGGTTACCAGACTTTCCCCTAAATCAGTTCAAGTTCAACGACCTGAAGTGTTATTTTAAAAGATGACGGAATTTCATTTATTGCAATAGTCTGGATTTGGCCCCAAAGGCCACATTTGAACTGAAGATCAGGAGAAATTTCAGCAAAGTAATTTAAGGTGATCAAGAAATATACCCCATAAAAATGGGAGATGTCCTAGTAAAAAGGCCCCATAAAAGATGTCTGCTGGCCCCCTATCCAGGGCAAAGGAAGGTGATTACTGTAGTACCTTCTGAAAACCACTAGGAGAATTGCTGTTTCTTCCCTGACAAAAGAAAGCCATGTAGCTAGCACTCCTCAGGATTCCGGGTCACTGGGACCACACATACGCACACATGCACACACACACATACACCCAAGCACACACATACCCATGACCCCAGCACAGGCTGAGTCCTGACTGACAGGGTGATAACTGTAACCCATAACCCTCCCTGGGCTAACTCTCTCCTTTCCTGGGGACAAGCAATGCAGGGGGCTTCGATAGACCTGGCACTATTGTACTCATACCTGGCAAATCTATGTATGGGCTCAATCCATGAAAAGAAAGAACCTTTGTTTCAACTTTTGCACTAGAAGTTAGTCTGTGGAGAATCAAAACCACTCTGCAACCCCTCTCACAAGTCCCCTCTCTCTCCAAAACCACCTCATCGGTTCAGATTCATTTTCTCTTTCACCTGGATGATTGCAATAGCCTACTAACTGGTTCCAACCTAACCCCTTTTCCTTCCCTCTGCTGCCAGAGTGGCTTCTGATACACACATCTGCCCCTAACTCTCCCTGCTTTAAATCTTCCATGAAAAATATCAGTGTGCCCAAGGAGGTGTGCTCCAGGATAGTAACCACAGCACTATTCATACACAGGAAAAACTAGGAATTGGGGGTGGGGGAAGTGTTCATCCATGGGGAATGGTTAAATAAATTCTGTTACAGCCACATACAGAACATTATACAGCAGGTAAAATAACAGGTAGATTTATGAGACGTAACAAAGAATGATGAACTAGACAACATTATTCATGAAAAAGCAAGTTCGGACTTTGAAATGTGTCCTTAGCAATTACTGAAAAACGAAGCCCCCACAATAATGTAAGATGTTTTCTCTACGTACACACGTGTGTATAAAGAGATATAAAGGGCCTGAAAGGTCACCCCCAAACAGGGAATAGCTGAGGCAGAGGAAAGAGGAATAGGATTCAGGAGGGGTGCTCTGAGGGGAATTCACACTATTCACATTCTGCATCTGTAATTTAAATATTAATTAAATTCAAATATTAAATTTAAATAGAAAGATAAAACCTAAAATGTTTTTAAAACCTCCCTGCATCAATAAGAAAAAAGGCGAGCCAATAAGAAAATGTGCTTTTGTAGTCATACTTATGAAGGCTTTCCCTAACCCAAGGTCACAAAGATTATCTTTTTTTCCTAAGAGTTTTATAGTTCTAACTCTTACATGTAAGTCTATGGTTCATTTTGGTGCAATTTTTGCATATTGTGTGAGGAAAGGGGTCCAACATCAATCCACCATTTCTTAGGTGGATATCCAGTCATTCCAAAACCATCTGTTGAAAAGACTATTCTTTGTCCATTGAGTTGTCCTGGCACCTTTGCAAAAATCAACTGACTATAAATGTAAGGGTCTATTTCTGGGCTCTCAACTCCAGTCCATTGACCTGTGTATCTATCCTTATGCCACAATGACAATGTCTTAATTACTTTAGTTTTGTAGTAAGTTTTGAAACTGGGAAGAGTTAATCCTCCAACTTTCTTCTTTTCAAGGCTGTTTTGTCAATTCTGGGTTCTTTGCATTTCCATATAAAGTGCAGGATAAGCTTGCAAATTTCTGCAAAATAGGAAGCTGGCATTTCAAAAGGAATTTCATTGAATCTATAGATCAATTTGGGAAGTAATGCCATCCTAACAATATTAAGTGTTCTGATCCATGAACATAGGATGTATTTCCACTTATTTGGGTCTTTATTTTCTTTCAGCAATGATTTGTAGTTTTAAGATTCATTTTGCACTTCTTTTGTTAAATTTATTCCTAAGAATTTTATTCTTTTTGATGCCATTATAAGTGGAATTGTTTTCTTAGCTTCACATTCAAACTTTTCATTGCTACTGCACACAAATATAATTTATTTTGTATATTTATCCTGTTGGCATTCTGCAACCCTGCTGAACTCATTTATTAGTTCTAATCACTTTTTAGTAGATTCTTAGTATTTTCTATACCAGTATGCCACCTGCAAATAGCGAGTTTTACTTCTTTCTTTCACATATGGATATATTTTATTTACTTTTCTTGCCTAATTGTTCTGACCAAAACCTCCAGCATAGTGTTGAATAGAAATAGTAAGAGTGGATATCCGATCTTAGGGTAAAAGCATGCAGTCTTTCACCATTCCATATGCTATTAGATAGTTTTTCATAGCCATTCTTTATCAGATTGAGGAAGTTCCCTTCTACTTCCACTTTATTGTGTGTTTTGATCCAGAAAGGACAGTATTGTGAAATGCTTCTTCTGTGTCTATTCAGATGAGTGGGCATTTGTGTCATATATTTTATTGGTTACATTGATTTTCAGATGTTAAACTAACCTTGCATTCCTGGGATAAATCCCAGGTTACTAGGTATAATCCATTTCCATATTGATGGAATCAGCTTGCTAGAATATAGTCTACATTTTAACTTCAAAAATAATCTTGCTTCTTGAGAAATGACCTTTGATCTCTCTCTCAAAAATGAAAATTGCACTGAAAAATAACAACTGGTCTTAGCAATTTATAAATGATATTACTTGTGCTAGGTAATTAATTTGTGCAAAACTGCATGGATTTTTAGACCTCATAGTACCCTCAGCATTTTAGCCTAAACAGTCTTTAATGATCAACTACAAATTACTAAAATATTAGTATTAATTATATTATTAAAGAGAATTGTTAAGTTGGATTATAATGTGTATTTTCTTCTGTAAATTCTGTTACAGCTTACAGTGTAGCAGGTTTGGACATTCAACTATTAATATATGAAACAAATTAAGCAAGCCTAATTTTAATAGTATTTAAGTCTCCCTTATATAACTTCCATCAACAATGTCATATCTTTACAATTTATCACAAAAAGTAAGCACAAAAAAAGATTTTTCTGTTTCTCTAAACAAGAGGCATACTCTGGCAGTAGAATAAGCATTATGCAGGGACCCATCTACCTGAGGCAGTAAACCCATTCTGAGTTCACATTATTAAACAATTGCAATGTATATAACTAGAAATGTCAGACCCATGTTCATTATAAACCTTGTTTTTCCTCCACTAAATTCTCACACATACTCCACTATGCTGTTTTAAATGCCCTACATATTCCAGACATTTAAAATCATAGGCATAACTTCAGGCAATGATGGAGGGAAGAGATTAATAAATCCTTTCTCTAAAATACAACTCTATAATGAGATAAGACTGTCAAAAACAATCATTCGAGTCCCTAGATACCAAAGGCATACAATAAATTGAGATGCATATGTTCACTAAACACTGCTCAACTTTGGGTAAGTACAGTGGAAGTCCGTGATATTCTTGCCTAGAGCTCCCACTCCAGCTCAATGAACGGGGGAGTTATGCAAGAGCAGAGCTGGCTGTGAGAACTGGTAGCATCACTCAGGTGGGGCTGCCTTGATTTGGACCAGAGGGTGAAGAACCCACCTCCAGTGGGTAATGGGAAAAGCCCACCTCTCCTAGCCTGAGGTTGCAGTCCTGGTTGGGGTTATGCTGCACACAGAATGACTAGCCAGAAATTTAACAGAGAGATCCTGGAAATGAGTTAGCCAAGGACTTAATATGCATTCCCCACACCCTTGGCTTCTGGGAACTGCCAACATGCACAGTGAAAATCTGCAAGGGCCCAGCAGAGAGGAAATGCTGGGATAGACTTAAAAACTGTCTGGGAGGGACTCTGTCTCATTGTTGTCATATCCTTGGCACCAAGCATAGTTCTGGGTATGAATTGGGTATCTAATGTATTTCTATATATTATATACTAGCCATGAACAATCTGAAAATGATATTAGGAAAGCAATCCCATTCACAATAGTTTAAAAAGAATAAGATGGGAATAAAAATTAACAAAATAAGTGCAAGACACTAGAAACTACAAACATTACTGATCGGCGGGGAAATGCAATTCAAAACCACAATGAGATAACTCACATGTGTTAAAATGGCTGACACCAAGAAGACAAATAACAAGTGCTGGTGAGGGTGTGGACAAAAGGGAACGCTAGCTAGTACACTGTTGGTGGAAATGTAACCTGGTCCAGCCACTTTGTAGAACAGTATGGAGATTCCTGGCAAATTAAAAATAGAACTACCATATGATCCAGCAACCCTACTTCTGTGGATATATCTAAAGAAATAAAAACAGGATATCAAAAAGGTATCTGCACTTCAGTGTTTATTACAGCATTATTCACAATAGAGAAGGTCTTGAAGCAACCTACAGATTAATAAATAAAGATGTGGTACATATCTATAATAATAAAGGGGTAATATGCTAATTAGACTGAATGTCCTTCCGGGCGTCATTCCAAATGTCCTTCCAGACGAAGCCGGGGCCAGAGCGAAGCCCAAGTCCTGGGTGCCTGGTGGTGGCAGCCAGAGCAAAGCAGCTCAGGTCCCGGGTGCCGGAGGGAAGCCGGTGCTGGCAGCCAGGGGAAGGAAGGCCTACTCTTGCACGAATTTTTGTGCATTGGGCCTCTAGTGTGTGTGTGTGTGTGTGTGTGTGTGTGTGTGTGTGTGTGTATGTAACAGAATATTATTCAGCCATGACAAGGAAATCTTGCCGTTTGCAACAACATGGATGGACCGTATGCTAAATTAGATAAGTCAGACAAAGAAAGACAATATCACTAATATGAGAAATATTTAAAAAGCCGAACTCAAAATGGTAGTTACCAGAGGCTTGGGAGAAGGGGGACTGAGGAGATGCTTTTAAGGCTACAAACTTGGAACCAGCAGATAAATCAGTCCTGGCGATCTCATGCACTACATCCTATATAATAAAAGCCTAATATGCTAAGTGTCTGGTCATCTGGCTGTCCGTTCAACCAATCAAAGGATAATATGCTAATGATATGCTAAGGCCACTCAACTGCTTGCTATGATGTGCACTGACCACCAGGGGGCAGACGCTCTGACCAGTAGGTTAGCTTACTGCTGGGGTCCAGCCAATTGGGACTGAGCGAGATGGGCCAGACACGCCCTTGGAGCCCTCCTGCAGCCCCTCCCCCACATCCAACCCCACCCCCGATCAGCCCCCAACACCCCAATCTGGGACAGAGATGGCTGACCTGCCACCTGTGGCCCCTCCCCCGGCCAGCCCCACCCCCAATGGGCTCCCATCAGAACAGGCCCAGACCCCACCCATGCACAAATTCATGCACTGGGCCTCTAGTAGTGACTATAGTCAACAAGCCTGTGTTATAGACTTCAAAGGCACTAAAAGACACCATCATTGTTCTCACCACACAAAAAGAAAAAACTGTGATGTGATAAAGGTGTTAGCTAATGTTATAATGGTAACCACATTGCAATAAATAAATGTATCAAATCAGCATGTTGTACACCTTCAACCTACAAAATAGTGTATGTCAATCATATTTCAATTTTAAAAATAAACTACCAGTATCTACTACAATATAAATGAAACTCAAAAACATTATGCTAAGTGAAAAAAGCAAAACACAAAAGACTATATATTGCACGTCCATTTGGATGAGACTTGCAGGAAAGGCAAATCTATAGAAACAGAAAGCAGATCGGTGGTTCCTTGGGGCTGGCAACAAATGCAAAGGGGCATCAGAAAACTTTTGGGGGGGTGATGTTTTACAACTGGATTGTGGTTGCATAACTTTATAAATTTTACACCTGTTAAATTTTATGTGTAAATTATACCTCAATAAAAAACATAGCCTGGCCCTGGCTGGTGTGGCTCAGTTGGTTGAGCATCGTCCTGTGCACCAAAAGGTTGCCATTTTGATTCCTGGTCAGGGTACATGCCCAGGTTATAGGTTTGGTCTCTAGTTGGGCTGCATATGGGAGGCAACTGATCAACATTTCTCTCTCCCTCTCTCCCTGCCTCTCTCTTTAAAAAAAATACACACACACACACACACATTTATTTTTATAAAGCACCGTAGCCTGCATGGTATAGCAAATATGTTTGCTTTCCATCCCTACATCGCCTGTCTCTCCCACAGCAGGGAATCAATGGCTTCTCTTCCTTAGGGGTCAGATGCTAATTGCTGTCAAGAAACATGCCAAGATCTGTTTGCTAAGTGACAGCAAAGGCTATGTCCCTGCGTCACGGACCGAGTGGCACTGAAGCATTCGGCTGCAGAGTGCGAAAGACACCGTGAGCGTGTGGCCTGTTTTCTGTGCTGGGCAATGATGCCGCTTTGTATTTATCCCGCTGCCTTAGAAGTGAATTCCCAGCAGCAAGTATTATGAGAAGAAAATTACAAATGCAGCACAGGCAAGTCCATTTAAATGACAGGGTATGTTGATTCCCATTATGTTAAATCTAGTCATTTTCCAAGTCCTCAGAAACGATGGCCTGCTTGCCAAATGGGGCACTGGTTGTCTGGAAGCATGGGGCAGGCCCTTGGAGGACTTTAATATTAGACAAATCTCCTTTTCTCGCCGCGAGAAGAAACCAGAAAGGAAGAAGAGAGGTGGGATCTGAAATACACAAATGCGCAATAAATATTCTCTGGCCTCCAACCCAAGCACCAACAACCCCCTAAGGGTTTTCAGCGGACTGCACCAACTCGTCCCTCCCGTCCTGTTTCCTATCTCTTCTGAAGATTTCTGATGGTGGGGAAAAGGAATAGAAGAAACAATAAAGGGACAGAAACTTCACCTTCTCATATACATTGGCTTTGTGTTTGCCTTTTTCCTACATAATAATGCAGACCTCAAATTCTGATGACAGCCACTCAACCCAGGAGTATCCTATATAATAAAAGGGTAATATGCAAGTTGACCCTAATGGAACCACCCAGAACGACCGGTTGCTATGACATGCACTGACCACCAGAGGACAGACGCTCAACACAGGAGCTGCCCCCTGGTGGTCAGTGCAGGGGGAGCTCCACTCAGCCACAAGCCAGTGGTGGCAGGAACTTCTTCTTCCACCTCCTTGGCAGTGCTAAGGATGTCCAACTGATGGCTTAGGCCTGCTCTCCCCCGACCGCCCAGGAGCAGGCCTAAGCTAGCAGGTGGATATCCCCCGAGGGCTCCCGGACTGCAAGAGGGCACAGGCTGGGCTGAGGGACGCCCCCCCCCCCCCAAGTGCACGAATTTTCATGCACCGGCCTCTAGTATGTAAATAAGCATCCAAGGACTAGCTTCAACTAAGAAGTCTATAATGTTAGACGTGGAGAGGACCAGAAAGTTCACAACATCCAAACTCTCCAGTTTTATTAAAAGAGGTATAGGAACATGGGGCCTGTAGAGCTAAAGCGAGTGTTACAACAGGCCCATAGCAAGAATTCTGGACTGACTCTAAATATAGTGCTCTTTCCATCATTCCATGCTTCATTTTCGTAACAAAAAGGAAAAGAAAATCATCCAACTGAGGGTAATATAACGACTAGCTCTTGCTAGTGAACACACAGAAACATTTCACTCCACAGCTTGAGTTTCTTCCTTAACAGCAAGACATTAATTAGAGTAAGGAAACCACTGACTGAAGAGAGCAGACAATCCCTGATCTATGTATCATTTCCATGAATGCTCAGAAACGAGGACCCCCAGGCACCACTTTCCACCTCCTGCATAATTTGCTGCCAGCACACAAAGACAGGAATATACACCTGTGTTCTGCTAACACTGAGAGATACTCATTCCTGAAAACTATGAGCAGGTAGTATGTAGAGTTACAAAGGAAAGAGCATCAAGTGGACATAGAAGTTTCTCTACTTTTTTTCTAAATGCACTTATATTTGGAAAAATCATTACACATTCATTGCCAAAAGTAGACTAAACAAGAGTACAGCCAAGGAAAACTGAAATAACCCCTAACCCCACCACCTAGAATCACTCACCAATTTTGTTTCTGCCTAGAACTATATTGAGCCATCTCCTAATGGAGCTATGCTGCACACACATTTTCCTTCAGTTGGAAAGAGAGTGGATTTGTGATCTCAAGTCACGTGAAGGCCTGAGGAGCCAGTCATGGAGCACTACAGGGAAATGAGCAGCTGGGGATATCGGGAGGTTGGAAGCAGAGATACCTGGAGAGTGATTCTGACTTTTCCTTTCCCTGAGATGTGGCCTTGCTGATGATGCTAAGTTTAGCTCAAACCCTAAGTAGGTACTGAATGGCTAAAATTATTGTCCATTGAAAAACATATTATTTTACATGTCATTCTTAAATAGTGATATGAAGGGGACTATGACACAGGATAAAATTAGGCCTAAGTTTTTCTAATTTAGCAAATTTATACCTTTGACAAACAGGGTCTACAGCATGACAGAGCATCTGCTGCAGGGGGAGCGCCTCACCCCGCCAATCATCTCACAGTGACAACAGCCTGTCACCCCAACCGAATTACAGTATCTGAGTTTCTTCCTGGGGTATTGGGTTACTATTGTTACTATAATAAATTAACCACAAATTTAGTGGCTTAAAATAACAAAAATTTATTGTTTTCTAGTTCTAGAGGTCCAAAGGCCAGAATCAATCCCACTGAGCAAAAATCAAATCCCTTGTTGGCAGGATACATCCCATTTGATGACCCTAGAATGTGTTTTCTTGACTTTCCCAGCTTCCAAAGGCTGCCTGCATTCCTTGGCTCCTGGCCCCACAGCACTGTGACCTCTGCTCCTGTCATTAAATCACCTTCTCTGACCTTGACTCTCCTGGCTCTCTTTTAGAGGAAAGGGAGCTTTATGATTCCATTAGACCCACCCAGAAAATCCAGGATAATCTTCCATCTTAATATCCTGAACTTAATCACATCTAATTCTGCAAAGTACCTTTTATCATGTAAATTAACATATTCACAAGTTCCAGGGATGAGGGCATGGACATCATGAGGGAACCATTATTCTGCCTACCACATCTAGTAATAAAACATTCTTCAGGAAGATGAAAAAAAATTATTTTTAGAGAGGGAGGAAGGGAGGGGGAAGAGAAAGAGAGAGAAAAAAAAAACTGATGTGAGAGAATACACCAGCTGCCTCCCATTCGCACCCCAACCGAGAATCAACCCCACAACCCAGGTATGTGCCCTGACCAGGAATCAAACCCACAACCTTCCAGTGCACAGGACAACACTCCAACCAACTAAGTCAAACCAGTCAATGCTGGAACATGAATGTCAATGTGTGTTTAGTATTCCGTATCTTATAGGTAAATCAAATACCCTTTGATTGTTTCTGCTAGGTTGTTTCTAAATGTTTTGGTACAATCAATAATGCTGTCATAGACACTGTTAACAGGTCTGAATGTTTGTGTTCCCCAGTGTGTATATATTGAAATCCTTACTCTCAATGAGTCATTAGGAGGAGGGGCCTTTGGGAGGTAATTAGGTTATGAGGGTGGAGCACTCATGAATGGAATTAGTGCCCTTATAGAGACACAAGAGCTTGCTCAGTCTCTGTTTTCTAACACGTGAAGATACAATGAGAAGTCGGCTGTCTACAACCAGAAAAAGGGTCCTCACCAGAACCCCACGGAGCACTCTGATCTCAGACTTCCAGTCTCCAGAACTATGAGAAATGTATGTTGTAGATAAGCCACCTAGTCAATATTATTTTGTTACAGCAGCCGAAGCTGATTAAGACAGAGACTATGCTGACTAAATCTTTCAGCATTTCTGCAGTTATTTTCAGATCTAAGGATCTGAGCACATGATTAAGGCTCTTGATACATGCTTGCAAATCACCCTCTGAAAAAAAAGTTTCATTTGCATGATCTACAGCAGCTATTACAGTGCCCATTTGACATCACTCTTGCCAACATGAAATGCTATCATTCTATTCAATTGTTACCAATTCAGCCAGAAATGATAGTTTAATGTTTATATATGCATTGCTTTTCTTTCCAGTGACATAGATATGTTATATTTACTAACAATATTTCTTTTTGTGAAACTGTCTGGTTGTGTCCTTTGCCTGTTTTTCTTATAAAATTGGACAGTTCTTCTTACACATTTGAAAATGTATGTCTTTGAGATTGTTCAACTTCTTATTTCATCTCTTAGAGATGTATTTTACAAATATCTAGTTCTTCACTTTCTTTTTGCATTGTATTTATTTATCTATTGTTTGTTTGTTAGTGTATTTGTATTGATTTCAGAGAGGGAGAGAGAGGGAAAGAGAGATAGAAACATCAATGATGAGAGAGAATCATTCATCAGCTGCCTCCTGCACGTCTCCCTATTGGGAATCGAGCTCGCAACCCGGGCATGTACGCTGACAGGGTATTGAACCATGACATCCTGGTTCATAGGTCGATGCTCAACCACTGAGCCACACCTGCTGGGCTGCATTGCACTTATTAATGTTTGGGAGTAAATAGTTAAAGCCTCATAAAAATTAATTTAATTTTCAGGCTTTTCTCTTTATTATATATTTTCCTGTACACTAACTTCCTTTATTTGTTATAAGCCTAAACTGCAATATAATAGAACACTGCACTGCAAATAGAAAACTCTATATTTGAGTTTTACTTAATACAAAAACATTCTCATACTAAGATCAGATAAAAGCCATAGAAGAACTAGATGACTTATTCTTAATTAAATTATTTAAATAAAGAAGGGATCAGCAAACTATATCTTGCTACTTATTTTTTTTATGACCCATGAGCTTTTTGGGAGAAAAACAGAGGGATATGCTGAAAAGACAAATCTGGCCCACAAAACCTAAAATACTACCAGGCCCTTTACAGAAAAAGTAACTCATCTGAAATATATTTTAGTGTATATGGCAGAAAATATAAATCTATTTTTCAAAAAAATTTAACCGTCTCAACACTATTCTTTGTATTTGAAATGCCACTTGTTCAACTTACAAAAGAAATAGATATGGCCAGTATACATAAAAATGTACTTTCTCTCTAATTACAATGAATTGCAAATGAAATTAATATGCTGACACTATCAGATTAGAAAAGATTACAGAGGCATATAATATATAACATTGGAGAGGATGTGGGGAAATGTCAACATTGATTTTCTTTTTTTTTTTTTAAACGATTTTACTAATTTCAGAGAGGAAGGGAGAGGAGGATAGAGAAATATCAATGATGAGAGAGAATCACTGATTGGCTGCCTCCTGCGCACCCCCCACTGGGGATTGAGCCGGCAACCCAAGCATGTGCCCTGACTGGGAATCAAACCATGACCTCCTGGTTCATGGGTCGACACTCAACCACTGAGCCACAACAGCCAGGCAACACTGATTTTCTTGATGGGAGTATAAGAGCAACCTTCTTGGGGACACTATTGTAAAAATTGTCAAAAGTTTAATTCCATCGGCTCTTTCATTCAACAATTTAAATTTTATGAATTTATACTATAAAAACTCTCACTGAATTTCATAAGACAATGTGTATACAGCTAATTCTTGAAGTAATGTTTATACACAATACTGGTCAAATACTGGAATATTCCTAAGTGCCTAACTGTGTGGTATAGGGTTAACTCAGCAGCCCTGGATTGATCACACCCTGTACATTCCCAAGAAAGACTGAGTTCTGAGCCCTTGGAATATCCTTTCTGATAAGAGTATTTCTGGATGCCTGAGGCCTTGAACCATGTAGCAGAGGTTTCATCAGACAGTGTATGTTACCAATACGACACGTGAGTAACACCTGTTTTTGCTCTGAAAGACTGGAGAGTAATTAGTAATTAGCTGAGGCCAGTCATACAGGCATTGATTGCCTGCATAACAACTCCCAATGAAACACGGCCACCAGCCCTGACCAGTGTGGCTCAGTTGGTTGGGTGTCCTCCCGTGTACCTAAAGGTTGCAGTTTCGATTTCTGGTCATGGCACATGCCCCAGTTGTGGGCTCTATCCCCAGTACGGGGAGTGCAGGAGGCACGTGATCAATGTTTATCCCTCCTTCTCTCTTCCTCTCTAAAAATCAATAAAAATATTAAAAACAAAACAAAACAAAAAAAGCATGTCCACCAAAGCTGGTGAGCTTTCCTGCTTGACAACGCTTCGCATGTGTTGTCACACATTATTGCTGGGAGAATTGAGCACATCGGGGTTACTCCAATGAGAGGCCATTTGGAAGCTTCCTGGTTTCTTTTGCCGTCACCCCATGAACCCTGTGCCTTTTCTCTTTGCTAATTTTAATTTAAATCCTTTTGCTATAATCAACTACAAGTATAATAGATTTTGAGTCTTGTAAATCCTTCTAGCAAACCATAAAGCCTTAGGATGGTCCTGGGGAACCCCCAACACAGTATTACTAGGAATTTTGATAAACTGATACAATGAAACAATATAAAGCCATCAAAAGGCATGAAACGTATATGTGGATGAATATACAGTCACAGTGGATGCCTACAATATACTGTTAAATGATCAGTTACTACAAAACATGAATAGTATGACCTTACAATTCTAAAAGCTAACTTTTGTTAAATATTCATGATGTGTGCCAGGCCTTATCTAACTGTTGTACATGTATCATCTCATTTGATCTTCACAACAACCCTGTAACTACTGTAATGATGAGAGTGACTGAGGCACACAAAGGTTGAGTAACAATGGAGGTCACACATCCAGGATTTGAACCCAGGCTGTCTTACATCCAAGCCAGCATTCTTAATCTCCCAAAATGTGTGCATATCTGTAGATATATTTGTAATATTCCTCAAAACATGTATATTAATAACAGTTTCTTCTTGGGAATGAGATCACAGGAAGAAAAGGTAACGGCTTTTACTTTGAACTTTCATATGTATTGTGTTTCTGGTGTACAAGCACATATTAATGCTATAACAACTTTTGTAGGTTATCAGATCTGCCATATCATATGCCCAGTTTTCATAGATACAGCTGGGGACTGTTTTTGGTCTTTCTGTTTGGGTCTTGCACCCTTCCGTTTTATTTTAACGTCTTCAACTTTAAGCTTCGTTGTAATTCTGATTATGCCATTCCTTCTTCATCAGTCTCTATCCAAATTTTAGGTTATTCTTGCATACTTATTTTTCTAAATAAACTTCAGCATTATTCTATCAAGTTCACCAATTAAATTCCACTAGTGTATTAAGTAGAGTTGTTTGCATGGGTTTCACACGGGAGTACGGCCTCATTTATAAAGAGAATACCAACTTAGAATTTGTGATTTGAAAAAGGCTGGCTCAAAGTAAATGCAGGCTGTTTGTGAAGAAAGTGTTTGATGGACAAACTAATTGGTGTTGACCGAGCATTCCAGATGGACGTATAAAGTAATGACTACAGTTACATCTAAACCCCTATGGTCCACTTTCCTAATTAGTGAATATGCTGCATTATACATCACCATCAGTGTTCACAGGCCTTTGTCAGTAGCAACGGAATTCATTCATGCAACATACATACTACATACATACTACAGGACTCTTCAAGGTACTTGACTGAGTAACACTCCAGGGTTAACTTCTGTTGCTTAGTAGCTGTGTGATCTTAGGCAAGTTACCTAACCTCCCTGACCCTCAATTTTCTCACCGATAAAATGAGAGCAATAATTATACACCTTTGGGAATTACTATCGAATGAAACAACACATGACAGTTTCTAGGACATAGTAGGTGCCTGAGAAATGGAAAGTACCTTCATTCCTAATGTCTATGCCACACACCAGCCTATTTCAAAGTAGTAACTCATTTCCTGCCCCCCCAAAAACATTTTTTAATTAAAAACCTACTAAATAATACTCCTTTTATTTTGAGTATTTTCAAATCAGTGGTGTCTCATGCATGAATCTCCTTTCATAAGTCCTGCATCTCCCATGTAGCAATATGCAGAGAACGAGAGGTGCAGAAAGAGGGAAACGCCTGACACTGGGAGTGAGAGACAGGCAGGAGCACACACCCTCGATAAGGGCACAGCCAACAAAGCCGTCTCTCCACTCGGGCACCTCCATTGTGCTCCTGGAGAGTCAAATGCCGATCCCAAGGACGCAGGAAGAAATAAGACGCTTCTGAGGGGCCGAACAAGGGTCTGACAGCCAGGCCCCCTCCCCCGTGCCCAGGTTTAGTTAGCTGTCACGACGTCGCTATGGAAACCCTCTGCCAGAAGACACACCACCTCCAGTCTGTGAAGCAGGCAGCCTGTGCTCCTCAGCCCTGTGAAATACCCAGGATGCCTTTTGAAACCAATTTTTTGAATCCGTGTTCTATATGGAGATGTGCGAGGGGAAGAAGAGGACTCTGGCTGTTAATCTGTGGCTCAGCCGATTAAACAAAAAACCACCACAAATACACACAGGGCTGAGCTGAAAGAGACTATGCTAATGACAGAAGTAAAACATTTTGACAGCCTCACTCAGCTAAGTGTCAGACACTTCAGAAAATTTGGTTGGAAAAAGAAAATCGTCAACCAAGTATAAACAAGAGCCTACAAGGAATGGATGACAGGCAGCCTGAGCCTCTGCAAGAAGGAAAGGGACCTCCAATGAGAAGAGAAAGCGGGCCTGGGGGAGGGTTACCAGACCTTTGACAGGTGGGCTAGCGATGGACAAGGCGGGCCCTGAAAGTCTCAGCTGACTTTCCCAGGCCGTTGGAAGGGGCAGTTAATAAACACGGCTGGGCCGAAACCGGTTTGGCTCAGTGGATAGAGCGTCGGCCTGCGGACTCAAGGGTCCCGGGTTCGATTCCGGTCAAGGGCATGTACCTTGGTTGCGGGCACGTCCCCAGTAGGGGGTGTGCAGGAGGCAGCTGATCGATGTTTCTAACTCTCTATCCCTCTCTCTTCCTCTCTGTAAAAAATCAATAAAATATATTTAAAAAATAAAAAATAAACACGGCTGGTTAACTTCTTGCTGCACGGCTTATACACCTTTGGTGCTCAACCAAACACTAAAGAACACCGAGTTTGTACAAGCGAGGGCAGGCCTGAAAGCACACACCGCAGACAGCACGGAGCACACAGCACTTACGCCAATGCCTGTGAGGCCACTTCCCAGCTTCCACAGAACTGCCCCCTACCCACGAGTAGAAAAATCCAGAAACACAGGTAACCCGGACATCTGGGTCAGCTTTCTCTCACAGACCATCTCACCATGCACCTAACCTGAAAGTAGAAAGGGGCGCATGCCTTTCTCTCTAAATTGCAAAGTGCCCTGTTCTGCAGCCTCTCTCTCAGCAGCAACGTTCAGAGGCGTTTTAGGTAGAGTGACGCCCCAAAGTGGGAAGAGAGCATTTCAGTCCTGGCAGGGGAATCAAATCCACAGGTGCTCCTTGACTTACAACGGGGTCATGTCCCAATAAACCTATGGTAAATTGAAAATATAAGTCAAGAATGTCTTTAATACACCTAACCTGCCGAACACCATAGCTTAGCCTAGCCTACCTTAAACGTGCTCAGAACACTCACATTAGCCTGCAGCTGGGCAACATCATCTAACAGCGAACACACCGCAGAGTATCAGTCATTTCCCCTCGTGATCATGTGCCTGACGAGCTCCCAGCATCAAAGAGCATATTGTACAGCATACCGCTAGCCTGGGGAAAGATCAAAATTCAATATTTGAAGTACGGTTTCCACTGAATGCTTTTGCACCATCATAAAGTCAAAAAATTGTAAGTGGAACCACTGTACGTCGGAGGCTGCCTTTACCATGATACTGCACACAGCAAAAGACAGTTTTAACCTATACCTGGCAACAAAAGGAATCCTAATATAGGACAATCACTTTCAATGTAGCCAGTGAAAGGGACACGCAGCACGAAAATATAGGAAAAATGTATCGTTCCTGATCTATTTCTCTAAGCCAACAAAGGCAGGAGTTTGGCAGTCCTTGCACAGGTGTGTCTGATGATGGGCAAAAGCACCAAGTGGCCAACACTCCTAGAGCCGCCCCAGGATCTATTCTCCCCCATCCCTTGCCCTGAGACGTCCAGTTCTGATGGGACAGCAATATGCCAGTTGAGGCTGCCTGATTCCCAGCCTCCCTTGCGACTAGAGGTGGCCACAGGAACCAGAGCCAGCCAATAAGATGTGAGCTGAGTAAGCTCTGATCTCTCCCCCTCTTCTTGCTGCCAGGCATCCTGGATGCGTCCTGGCGGTGAAACTAGGAGCCTGAGAGCGAAACTCTCATCCTGCTAAGGATGGAAACGCAAAAGCTGGAGGGCCGGTCCCTGACAGGGTGGAGACGGCCTTCCACTGGCTCCTCATGAGAATCAGAAAGCTCCCGTTCAGCTAAGTCCTAATCAGGTTTCCTGTCACCTGCGGCTACATGTCATCCTGCGCTATAGGATTTCAGCCGGAATCACAGAGTCCGAGTTCTCTCTCATCATCCGTTAATAGCACTGCAGTAGAGATCAGTGAGAATGTCAAATCATCTAATACGTTAATAAGTAAATACTTTCACATCTCTGATATACTTCAGTTATTTTATGTGTTTGCTAATTACTGCAATTATACCAGCTCCGTACTAAGTTTTTAGAGCTTGGTTCCCAGTCATTTCAAAACTGTGATTCTTCATAAATTAAATTACGCTTCCTCTTCTTATCCCTGGCAGCAATCAAAAGCTCCCCTGTGGAGAGCAAGGTGGAGGCCGGAAAGAAGCAAGAGTGAATGGCCTTGTTTTCCCAACTTGCTCCACATCCATGGGAAAGGTAGCACCCCCTCAGTGCCTGCAACGGGCAGGGGGCACGGACTGGGTCGTTAGCCTCCTAAAGGAACCAGTGTTGTCCCTGCAGCATCCCACTTTATATGCTGGACCGGCCTGCTGCCTCCACGCCAGCTTTCTATCTTTGGCTGGCTCTGGTGCTTTAGCAAGACACTCCCCAAACTGTAAGCTACTGCCGTGCAGGTACATTCGCTGGTCCCAAGGAATGGCAAGTATTCCCCCTTCTTACAGCCCAGGCACCGCCATCATGAGGCTTCAGGGCCTGCCCCAGACAACACCTGTAAATGTGGTACTTAGGGGACTAAGAGGGAAAAGAAGGTTTCATTTTAAAGCCCATGTTCAACCCGCTTACACATACGTGGCTTCCATTTCTTTTGAACATCCACCTTATAACGTCCTTCAAATGGTCTAATCCTATATAATAAAAGCTTAATATGCTAAGTGTCTGGTCGTCCAGTTGGCTGTTCAACCAATCAAAGCATAATATGCTAACGATACGCTAAGGCAGCTCAACTGCTCACTATGACCACCAGGGAGCAGACAGTTTACTGGTCGACCAGTCGCTATCACATGCACTGACCACCAGGGGGAAGATGCTCTGACCAGTAGGTGAGCTTGCTGCTGGGGTCTAGCTGATCAGGGCTGAGCGAGATGGGCCAGACATGCCCTGGAGCCCTCCTGCAGCTGGCCAACCTCCCGCGTCCCTCCCCGGCCCCAATTGTGCACTGGTGGGGTCCCTGGGCCTGGCCTGTGCCCTCTGGCAATCCGAGGCCCCTCGGGGAATGTCGGAGAGCCGGTTTGGGCCTGATCCCACAGGCCAGGCTGAGGGACCCCACTGGTGCACGAATTCGTGCACCGGGCCTCTAGTAATAAGATAAAAACCTGCAAACTACTGAATGAGCATGATGAAGGCAGATATGATTTTAAATTGCACACAGTTTAAGCATTCATAATAATGTTAATTATTTGCTTAACCGCTAAGGAAATCAAAACAAATTTGCCTCTCAGAATGCCTCTTGGAAAAACAACAACTCTCCTAGTAAATCAAACTATAATTAAAATATCAGGTTTATAATACCTATGGAATTAATTAAAATAAAATCTTGAGCCACAGTCTGCTTGAGTTTCTCAACCTCAGCACCACTGACGTTTTGGACCAGGTACTCTGTCATGGGAGCTGTCCTGTGCAATAAGGGAGCTTAGCAGCTTCCTTGGGGAGTGTGACATCACATGTCTCCAGACATCGCCAATCTTCCCCGGGGGTCAAACCCCCTCCCCCCGCCCGCGGGGACTGCTGCTACACCTGCAAAGGATCTTTATCCACATCCGCTTTACAGATGAGAAAACTGAAGCCCAGAAATGCCATGAACTCAACACCAAGAGCTGAATGAGTGGCCCCGACAGGGAGCACACCATGGCAGCCACCCCTCGGTCCTTTGTTTGATCACACTGAACTGCTATGTGTTGGGACTTTGGCTGAAGACACGATATTTTAACTTAAAATAAATGTTACCACAGGCATGTTTAAAGAGCTCAACATCATTAACCAGCAGTACATTAGAAATACTAGAATGAGAAGCCTGTGCAGTTCATGGCCAACCATATGACTTTTCTCTATACTTCCATTAGACTAGTTCAACAACTGTGCATCAACCATGGATAGGCACCTGTATCATTCATTAAGCACAGAAGAGTTCCTGCTTGGGTGCATGGCCCTGCAGTGAGCTGACCGTAAGACAAGCCCACCAGGCACCATGGCACAGGTGAGGCACCAAGTTCCATAAGAAAGGTCGCCACAAAGTAATGTGGAGGCTTGAAAGGGAGAAAACTCACATTAGCTTGGAAATCCAAGAAGCCACAGAGGAAACAGGCTTTGCAAGATGGGAAAGGGATTCTGGGAAGAAGAAATAGCATGGAGGTGGAAATAAAGGACTACTGAATTGCCTTCCTGCCTGGAAGTTGGAGAAAATACAATAGGCTAGCAAGAAAAACTGAAGGTCATATAAAGGCAGGCTCTATATGTTTCACTGGACATTTGTTTTTAATTTGTTAGTCAATGAGGCATCACTGAGCTTCTAAGCATACGTGATAGAAGTGATGCAGCACTTCTGAGAAATTATATCCCCATAATCGCACAAGTAAATTAAAGAATTGCACAGACTGCCATGCCGTCACCGATGTGTCAAGAAGGCTTCTGCGGCACAGTCTGGCCCAGAGGCTGTCTGTCACTCCCGGAATGGAGCACTACAAACCGCTAGAAAGACGCCATTATACCGTGTGAGCGAGAGGTACTGTGCAGGCTTCCCTGGGGTGGAAGTGGCAGGAAGGGGACACACTGGGGCAGACACACAGGTGGATGCAGACATGGGTGGATGGCAGGTGAGAAAAGAGGATAAAGAGAAGCATGATCGTAATGACTGAAAGAACCTTAGGTCTGGAAAGAACTGTGCTAGGGGAGAAAATGAGTTTGAGATCTGAGAGAAGTCCAATTAGATGGTGGAATGATGGCACTGGAGCTTTGGGGAAAGATCAGGGAAATTATTTAGTTCACAGAGAAAAGCAAGTACAGATCTGGAGTCTTCTGCATAAAGTTGGTTCTTCCAACTCTCACCCAAGATAAGGTCCCTGCAGAAGAGAGGGGTGAGAGAGGAGAGTCTTAAAGAATGCCTACATTTCCTATTGTCTCTTTAAATCTTGTTGAGCAGCTTTAATAAGTGGTTTTTTGTTTGTTTGTTTTTGCCAGAACTTAAATGTGTTACTCCCAAACTTTGGACCAATGCAACATAAAAAAAAGTCCTAAACAATTTATACTAAAATTTTTTCAAGGTAAAATGTTATTACCACAGAGAGGGTTTTGTGTTTGTTTGTGTGGTTTTTTTAAGAAGAAATTATATTTCATATGTTTTAATGTACTTAACTATGTTTTTTATAGAAATGGAATAAACGAAATATTGATAAATTCATCTCTTAAAAAATACATACATTTAAGATGTAAAAGTAGGAGGTAAGATAAGAAAAGGCTGTGAAGGAATTTCTAACTCTAGTGAAAAAAGGAGGAGATCCAAGCTTGGGCAGCAGAAGCTCAAAGGCACCTGAAGGATAAGTACAGGAGGCAGGAGCACAGCCTGCAGAGCCTCAGGCTGGGTCTGGTCTCCGGGAGGCAGCAGCAGAGGCCAGGAGGTCCGAGGCTGCTCTCCAGAGTCAGACAGTCTTGGTTTCCGTTCCAGGCGTTGGCACTTGTCAGTTATGAGACCTGGGACAGGTTACTAAACTGCCCTGTGCCTCCTTGTCCTCGTCAATATAAGGATAATGCCATCCGCACATGTACATTATGGGAGGTCAAGCATGCAACACCCTTCACCTTTCCTGGTCCTTGATCAACAGCAACAGCTGTTTAACATCCCCCCCCCCCCCCCCACCACCACCACCACCACCACCACTGACACTGCGAAGGGCTATGACTCGGTTCTCCGCACCTAGAGCCAGGTGTCCTCGTTGCTTCCCTCCAGCTGGGGGGATTGGCTGAATGGCTGGACATATGACATGAACACAACAGAAGAACCATTCTTAGGGGGTGTGGGCAGGGGTGGGTTGAGGGAGAGGGGTAACAATTTAACACAATACAGCAAGGACCTTCAAACGTTTCTAAAAAGTGCTAGATGGCATTTTAGGATTTGAGGGCCACGTGGTCTTTGTCACAGCTGCTCAACCCTACTCTTGCCTGTGACAGCAGCTTGAGATAATTAGCACATGAATGGGTATGGCTGTGTCCCAATAAAGCTTTATTTACAGAAACAGGCAGTGGTTGGCCTCTAGGCCATGGGGTGCTGACCCCTGCAATAAAAGGTGGAGTGAGGCAAATGTTCTTAAACCTCTAGCTACTAAGTTTAGAGAAGGTAATGGAGATATGAGAAACATATTAAGAG
The DNA here is from genome assembly GCF_951640355.1 of Cnephaeus nilssonii. Classification (NCBI taxonomy): domain Eukaryota; kingdom Metazoa; phylum Chordata; class Mammalia; order Chiroptera; family Vespertilionidae; genus Cnephaeus; species Cnephaeus nilssonii. The sequence continues at coordinate 76,887,768 of NC_137081.1, read as the reverse complement.
GAGTAAGACCAAATTTTACGGAATCCCAGCCAGCAGAACCTGAAGTATAACAACTGCCTTCAAGTGGTCAATGTTTCATTATCCTTTTCTTTAAAAAAATATTGTTTGATTGATTTCAGAGAGGAAATGAGAGATAGAAACATCAATGATGAGAGAAAACCATTGATTGGCTGCCTCCTGCATGCCCCCTATTGGGGATCAAGCCTGAAAACTGGCCATGTACCCTGACCTGGGAATGGAACCGTGACCTCCTGGTTCATAGGTCAACACTCAACCACGAAGCCACACTGTCTGGGCAGTGTTTCATTATTCTTGGAGAAGGGGAGGGAGGAAGACAAAGAGATTGGCTGAAAAACATGGAAAATAAGTTAAAAACAACTAAGTGAAAACATTTATGAGCATCCATCTACATTGCTAATTGAGAGAATTTCAGTCTGATTCCTTGCTAAGCCTCCTGGGCTGATCTGTGGAAATGGAAATACTACGAACTTATTTCCCGGTGACAGGGACTTGTACACAATGCTCAGTGGATAAGGGGGGACTAAGGTACTTAGAAACACCAAACATTCATCACTGCAGAAGTCCTGGAAAATATCCTCCCGAAGCACAGGGGATAAAAGGACTAATGACTCTGGTCTTATCAGTAAGTCATTCAAGTCTTTAGCAGGGGAGATAAAACGAGATAAAGACACAGTAGTCTTAGGTAGAGAGAGAAATGTGGAAGCTCGGGGCTTCAGAGAGCAGAGGGTGAGGGCTGCAGCCAGGAGTGAGGAGAGAGAAAGATCTCAGCCTGGAAGAGTGGGCAGGATCTTGAGAAGCAAAGATTAGGAAAGGGTGTTCCAGGTGAAAAGACCACGTGGGCCTTGCAAACACTCAGGTCAGCAAGCAGAGGCTACTAAGGACATAAAGGACACCGGGTTGATATTCAGAGGCGGGAGGGCAGAATGGTGCCGGTTGTTAAAATCCTCCAAACTGCCCTAGCTGATTTGGCTCAGTGGATAGAGCGTCAGCCTGCAGACCGAAGGGTCCGGGTTCGATTCCAGTCAAAGGCATATATCTCAGTTGCAGGCTCCTCCCCGGCAAGAGCCCTGGTTGGGGCTCATGCAAAAGGCAGCCAATCAATGTGTTTCTTTCACATCGATATTTCTCTCTGTTTTTCCCTCTCTCTTCCACTCTCTCTAAAAATCAATGGAAAAATATCTTCAGGTAAGGATTAAAAAAAAAAATCTCCCAAACCTCAGAGGCTATAGTAAGGCTAACTCTCCTGCTTATGCAAGTCTGCTTCCATCCCCCTGGCCACCCCAGCCACCCCCGCCCGCTCTCCCAGTGCAACTCCCCACACGTCTGCAATCCAGTAACTGCAGTGAGGGCGGTGCAGCAGCGGCTTCCAGGCCTTGGTCCAGCACTAAGTCCAGGGCCCGTTCTTTTAGGGCTGAGTTTGCACCAAGCCAGACCAAGAGTCACCTCTCCTCACTGGGCTCAGGCCAGCTAACAAAGACAGTGCAACGGAAAGGAATAAAAATGAGGCTGGAAACACCCACAGGCGCCAAATCTAAGGGCACTTTAATAGAAAGCTGGTTCAGAAACCCTGACTTACTTAAAAAGTGCTTGCAAGGTTGTGTTAATTTATTTATAAAGTTTTCTTTAGGAAACATGTGATACAAACACATGGTTTAAAAATAAACTAGATAGCCCTGACCAGCGTGGCTCAGTGGTTAGAGTGCTGGCCCATGCACTGAAGGGTCATGGGTTCCATTCCAGGTCAAGGGCACAAACCTGGATTCCAGGTTCAAACCCCAGCCCCAGTCAGGGCACATGGGGAAGGTAATCAATGGATGTCTCTCTCTCACATCAATGTTTCTCTTCCTCTCTCCCCCTTCCTCTCTCCCTTCCACTCTCTGAAAATCAATGAAAAAAATACACTCAAGTGAGGATTAACCAAATAAATAAATAAACAAACAAACTATACAAAAACAATGATAAATAATTTTCCACAAATATTTTATAATTATTTAATAGTATATATAAACGCATCCTGATTTTTTTTTTATCACAAACAGAAATACATTATACTACATATACTATTGGCTCCTTTGTCTTTTCTTCAACTTACCAATGTACTTTTGAGTTTGTTCCATTAGTAAATAGATATCTGCCTCATTATTATTAATAACCACAGGACATTCTATTCATTATAAGGCTCCAATTTAATTTATTTAAACAGTGCTCTATTGATGGACACAGAGGTTATTACCCACTTTTGGGTGACAATGTGATACACACACTGACAGCAAACACTGCTGTGTCTGTCTTTGCATATACACGTCTATGTTAACTTGCAAGATGAATCCTAGTAGACGTGGAGATGCTGAAGCAAAAAGTATGCCCCACTGAAGGTTCCTGAGTGAGCAGGAGAGGCCAGAAAACAAAGGGGCAGCCCTGGCCGGTGGCCGTGGTGAGAGCGTTGTCCTGTGCACTGAAGGTGATTCCGCTTTAATGAACTATTTATTAATGACAGGAAAGGAGCAAAGGGGAGGCCAGACACTAGAGACATGTTCCCTCCAAAACACTGGGGGAGGGCACCAACAAAGGTACGGCAGACTCATGCTCAGTCAAGTTAGGATGATATAGCAAAGGTCCTTGCCTGTCAATCACACCTGGGGACAGAGACAGCCTGAATGGGCGTGGCCACTGCAAGAGTGTGAACATTTGGGAATACATAATCCCCTACACAAAGGAATTTGCTTTCTTGGGGCACTTGTTCCGTGCGCACTCTCTTGGCTCTCCTGTATTCACCCCTAGGGCCTATGGCCATGCAGACCCCACATGCAATGGACTGCTGGACTGCAGCGGGGAGCACAAGCTAAATTAGACTGATGCTAGCCTGGACCCAGCTCCAACATGGAAACTGTGAGCACTGGCTCTGATTTTAGCTCTACTGAAGCTGCAGCTACACTTCTCTGACTGGACCAAGGGGAATGGGGCTTTGGAAACTCAGGGGTGTAACTGCTCAGAAACAGAGCTCTCTCCTACACCTCATCCTCTGGTGGGGGCCTCCAGAAATGCTTATTCCAGCAGTATCCCAAGAACCGCACTCCCATGAGCAACCAGGGGAGATAAGGCATGCTCCCCCTGATAACAAAGGGTCCTGGGTTCGATTCCGGTCAGGGCACATACCCAGGTTGCAAGTTCAATCCTCAGTTGGGGCACACATAGTTGAGGCAACCGATGGATGTTTCTCTCTCATATCGTGTTTCTCTCTCCCTCCCTCCCCTCTGCCTTCCTCTCTCTCTAGAATCAATAAAAAACATATCCTCTGGTGAGAATTCTTTAAAAAAGAAAACAAAGAGGGCAGATGACTGGAGACATCTGTGAGTCAAAGTGAGCAATCTGGACAGAAGGGTGTAAAGGATTAAAGGAAGGGAGGTGGAGAAAGACCACTTGGGAGGCTCTAGCGATGTGCAGGTGAGAGGACCTGACTGGGGGCAGGGAAGGAGAGAAGGCATTTCCAGACCGATGCGGGTGAAGCTGCAGAGGGGAAATTAACTGAATTAAAACTGATGATATGCAGATATGAACAAGGGGGAGGCAGGTAGGACAGTAAGGAAAGGAGCAGGGGACCAAAGGCTCACATAGCGTTCCCCAGCCTGAAGCACCAGGACAGGCCAAACAAAACCCTCAGCGCGGGGTGCGCTGACTTGAACGGGAGTTCCATGTTGCACATGGTGATGCTGAGATGTTTACAACCAGTTAATTTTACTAACTGCTGCTGGAAAGAGGTTCAGGGGAGAAAACAGGGATTTAGGCACCATCTAGGGAGGGGGGTGGTATCAAACCAGGTCCCCCAGGGAGAGAAGAGTGCAGAGCACAAGTGCCAGCTCCCTGGAATCACCATCGTTTAGGGAGTCAGAAGGCCATCGGTCAGAGGGCAGAGGGAAAAGCACCATGATGTGTCCTGGGAGCCAGGGGAGGGGCAAGTCAAGGTAGAAAGCAGCCTGGAGGGAGAGGTGAGCTCACAGCAAGGAGAAAGGGGCATCTGGCTGCCTGGCCCCACAGTCTTCCAACACAGCTGGAAAAAACACCAAGGAAGGGAAGGAAGCAATGTTGGCGCTGCTACAACCAAGCGGGCACTAAACCACGTGGACACAGGGGCTTAAGAAAAGCAGTAAAATGGAAGTAGACTTTTCTGAGGACAGGAAGGCAGTTCAGAGTTCATAAGTCAAAGAGAAGGCTTAGATGAAAAGAGGAAAGAACTGAAAAAAAAAAGACAGAGGAGGTAACTGACAGCAAAATCTCAGGACTGGGCCTAGATGCCTCCTTATCATGACTGGTCAGAGATTCTGATCATCTGAAAACCAGCCCACTGTCACAGTGTTTAGACTCTGCAATGGTTTCTTTTATTTGCGCTTTCTGGTTCCAAGTCCAATTTCCCATTTTATGTTGGCCTTTTGCTCCCAGGGCAGATGCTGCGAGCTACTAAGTCCCCAGTGGTGGTTCTGCAGTAAGAGAAGCTTCTAAGGCTCACAGCAAAATGTCAGCGACACAAGCTGCCATCTAAATGTGCTGCGCTTGTGTGTAATCTTGTCCGTGGAGGACTCTTTTGTCTAGTTATAGCAAACCGTCTGCTAAATCAGAAGTAAAGACCTAGGAAATGCCACTGAAACGAGCAGCAGTGCAAAAATGGCACTCCCCTCTTCCCAAGGCTCGGGGTGTCAGATGCTTTCCAAGCCACTGCTGGAAACCAAATGGAAATTATTTCTTTCGGAATATGTCTCCCAGGGAAGGAAGACGTTAATGTCTCTTTGGCTCATTCCTTTGCTGTCAGGTCGCTAAGATCATTAAATTCAGCATGTTACTTCTTTCGAATATTAAATCATCTTCTTACTTCACTCACAGACAGAGTGCTAGCAATTCAATTTTTCCTTAAAAGAACTAGTTTTCCCAGGTTGTCGTTTATCCAAGACTGGTTTTCTTCACTGCTACTGCTATTAACTAGTAAATACAACTCTGATTTTCAAAGTATCAGCTCTGTAACCAGTACTAAAACTCAAGGCAGTAAGATGGGACATAAAATCAAAAGGTAAAATTATAAATAGTCCCAAAGGTAGAAAAAAGAAGGATGACCCACAACACCTAACAAATGAAGGAAATTAAAGGGAAAGAAGAAAAAAAAAAGAAAGAAAATGGGTAAAATTTCAAAACAGAAAAGAAGCATACTGTTTCTTTTCAGTAGGGCAACATACTGAAAATTCTCACCAACACCCATCAGTGTAGAGCAGAGGTGGGGAACCTTTTGTCTACAAGGGGCCATCTGGATATTTATAACATCATCCACCAGCCATACAACATCATCAACTTAAAAATTATCAACTCCAACATTTAATTAATTCACCCCTAATGGCCTGGCAGGGCCAGACCAAACTGTTTCGCAGGCCTTATATGGCCCTTGGACCAGACGTTCCCCACCCCTGGATTAGAGAAAAGCAAGATGAGGAAATAGAAATCCCCTAGAAAAGTCAAGTACAATGGCATTGGCAGGGAAGAGCTGTAACCATCACCGAAGCATCTCCAGGCCTCCGTGGAGGCCAGGATACTGCCAGAGCTTGTTATTTGGGCAGTTCCATGTGGACTGGGGAAATGCTTCAAGTCTGAGAGCACCCCCGCCCATGGGGACAGACACGTCCCTAGCTCTGAGCGGGTGAATCCTGGTTTGAGACATTTAACCAAATCTCAGAAGAGGAAGCACAGCTCAGGTCATTCAAAAAAGGCTGCAACCAGGTTCAGCTAAGCTCCATCCTTTCACCCAACACGCAGCTTCAGGCCACACAAAACTTAAACGAATACAATACCCACTGTCTTCAAATTGCAGTTTTTGAAAAAGCCTCATTTAAGACTGGAAGGGTGTCAAGGAGAAATCAGCTTCACTTTATTAAACCAAAGAATAGTCTAAACAGGATTTTCCATGCTAAGCACACAAATGTACAAACATACCACAACCACGAAAAAGAATAATACACAGCATTCTTTAGAAAATTTGTGAAGGATGCAGTCAGAAAGAAAACATAACTAGAAAAACAAAAGGAAATTGTCGCTGAGTGAAGATGCTCACTATTAATCAAAATTGATATAAGGACATTCAAGTAAACAATGGCACAGAACATAAAGTCAGAAATAGGCCACACATATACAGTCATCTGATTCTCAACAAAGTTGCCAAGGTATTTCAAGAGCAAAAAGAAAATCATCTTAACAAATTTTGCTGGAATACTGAATATTCAATTGAAAGAAAATATGGACTTTTACTGCTACCACACATTATACACAAAAATTAACTTGCAAAAATTTTAGGCATAAGCATAAAACTTCTAGATTGAATGGGGAACATCGGCCCTCAGGTCATACGAGGCCTGCGAAATAATTTGGTCTGGTCCTGCCAAGCCTTTAGGTAACATTGTACATTAATTGAATGTTTGACCAAGTATAGCAGGCTAATTTTTAAGTTGATAATTTTGTATGGCTTGCAAATGATGTTATAAACATCCAAATGGCCTTTGGTAGAAAAACAGTTTCCCACCCCTATTCTAGATGAATATATGAGAAAATATCTTTACAAACTAAGGGTAGGCAAAGATTTCTTAATAGAACACAGAAAGCAGTATCATTTTAAAAATTGAAAAATTAAACTTAAAAACTTGTGCTCAGATAAAGATATGTTCAAGAAAATAAAAAGGCAAGCATCAACCCTGGTCGGGTGGCTCAGTTGGTTGGAGTGTCATCCCATGCACCAAAAAGCCTGCAGTTTGATTCCCAGTCAGGGCACATACCTAGGTTGAGGGTTTGAACCCCATTTGGGCATGTACAGGAGGCAACCAATAGATGTCTCTCTCTCTCTTATTTCCTTCCACTCTCTAAAATCAATAAACATATTCTAGGGTGAGGATTATACAGAAAAGAAAGGCAAGCAGCAGACTAAAGAAGAAAACATGTACAACATATATATATATATATATATATATATATATATATATATATATATATATATATATATATATATATCTGACAACAGAACCACTAATTTACACACACACACACACACACACACACACACACACAGTTGAAAACACAATAGTTAAAATGAAATGGACTACTAGAAATGTTCAAATAACTCAAAAAGGGCAGGAAAGAAGACACGTAGGAACAAAAAGCAGATGGAACAAATAAAACAATATACTGGTATGCTTAGAGTAAAATATATCAATAATTACATTAAATGTAAATGGTCTAAACACACCAATTAAGAACAGAGATCTTCAGAATTGAATTTTTAAAAAAATCCAATTATGTGCTATCTACAAAAAGCTCACTTCAAATATGATTATACCAATGGACGGGTTAAAAGTAAGAGGTCAAAGAGATATATTACATAAATATGAATCAAAGACAAACTGGAGTAAATATATTAATATTAGACCAGTAGATTTCAGAGCAAAGACAACTATCAAGAATAAAGAGGGACATTATGTAATGGTGAATGGGATCAATTCATCAAGAAAATAGAATATCCTAAAAGCACATGCACCTAACAGTAGACATTCAAAACACATGAAAAAAGAACTGAAAGGAAAATAGACAAATCCACAAGTGTAGTTGGAGACTTCAATACTAGTCTCTTAGTAATAAATGAAACTAGTAAGAAAATCAGCAAGAAAGTAGAAATGAACACTAGCATCCAACAGGAACTAAATGACATTAATAGAATACTCAACCCCACAACAGTAGAATGAATACATACTTGTTTCAAATGCACACAGAACACTCACCAAAATAGACTATATCGTGAATCATAAATAAAATATTAACAATATAAAATAATTGAAATAATACAAAGTATATCCTCTGACCACATGGAATTAAATTAAAAATCAATGGAAAGATGACAAGAAAAATCTTTAAACATTTAGATTTAAGTAGTACAATTTTAAGTAATATATGGCTTAAAGAGGATGCTTCAAAAGAAATTATAAAATATTTAACTGGGAAAAAATTAAAATACAGCATATCAAAATGCATGGGATGCAAACAAAGCAGTGCTTCAAAGAACATTTAATCACTAAAGTTAAATACACTCTTGCCACATGACCCAGCAATCTTGTGCCTAAGTATTTACCCTTGAGCAAACTACAGTCCTCAGGCAAAATTCAGCCAGGCTCATTTGTTTAAATATTATTTTTGGCTGCTTTCTGCTATAATAGAGTTGAGTTGCAACAGACTGTTGGCCTGCAAAGTATTTACTATCTGGTCCTTTACAGGAAAAGCTTGCCAACATCTACCCTAGAGAAAAGAAAACTTAGGTTAACACAAAACCTGTATCCAATGCTTATAGCAGCTCTATTCATAATCATAAAAACTGGAACCAACCCAAACGTCTGTCCTTTGACAGGTGGGTGCATAAACAAACTATAGTACATCCCTACAATGCTATACCACTCAACAATAAAAAGGAACAAACTATGGACACACACAATAATTTGGATAAAGGCATTAAGCTGAGTGAAAGAACCCAGTCTCAAAAGATTACATATGGTACACTTCTATTGTATGACACCCTCAAAAATACAAAATAGAGACCAAAAAAACAGATGGGTGGTTGCCATGGTTTATATGTGGCACATAAGTACAAAGGAACACTTTGGGGACCTATGTATGAAACTATTCTGTATCCTACTTACAGTGGTGGTTACACATGTGTTAAAAGTACTATCTACACCAAAAATCAAAGCCCATTTTACTCTGTTCATTTAGAAAGTACAGTTTTAAGAAGATAAGCTTTGCTTCTAATATGAGCCCCTTGTTGAAGATATTTATTCACTTCTAGTATCTGAAAATTAATATGCATAACGGAGTCTTAATGTGAAAACATATGCTACAGCTTTTGTTGTTGACACTTGTTTTCAGCTTCAACCCTTATTCTGCCTTCAATTCAGTGAATAGCTTGGGCCAATAGGAGTCGAGGAACTAGAACCCACTGTGGTTGGATTCATGATGTAAAAAACTGTTCCAGGAGGTCCCAGGATGATTCATATTCATACACAATTCATCTCACAACTGATATCCTAGACTTGTAGGGCTGCCGGGGGCAAATCAGCTCAAGTCCTGTCCCAACTTGGGGCCTTTCTTTCACTTTCTCAGATTGTTCTGACAACAATGACGAAAGCACAGTAGTACAAGGTTCCAGCTCCAGAAGGAATAGAAAGAGGCTCAGGTAGTCTGAAAACCAGACCTGACATTAGTCAGTTGTGTGTTCTTGACAAGTCATTCAACCCCTCCAGGCCTCAATGTCTCATTCACAAAGGAAGGCCCCAAAACCTTTACATTCCCTTCCAGCTCAAACCGAGTTCATGTTGCTATCATCCAGGAACCTCTGAACCTCATTTATTAAACATTAAAAAGAGAGCTGATAAAGTAGCATTTGTGCCCAAAAGAAAGTCATAAAAGGAATATTTGTGGCCTTTTTATGAAGATTAAACAGGAAAACCTTTCATTTCCCCCACAACCGTCACCTCTCAAAAGGAAAGTCTAATGGTCTCTGAATGCCCTAGCAACCTCTAAAATCCCCTATGAGGATTCTCCTCAACAATTCCTGAGCACTCGCGTGCAGTGGGAATTCCATTTTGACTCTCAATTTGTCCACATTGTACATTAGGCAGTCTAGTTCAAATGTTCATTGTGGTGGTGATAGACGAGGTCTCTGACACAAATGATAGTGAAATTTATATTCTCTGTACCCCACAAATACTAAGAAAATAGCCAACAGATCAAAAACAGCACCTACCACCAGTTTTGAGTGTTTAGAAAACCTAGCTGATGAGAAAAGAAGATGTATATTAAGGATATAAAAAATAACCCCTGTCCAGCTGGCAACAATAAAAATTATTGTATTTACATTTCTCTTTGAGTTGCATGCTCAAAGATGGAAAATGAAAACACAACCACACAAATTTATAACTAGTCAATCTGTGAAAGCGTTGTTGCTTCCAGTTGCAATAGTTCTTTCTGAAACAGGTAGCATGATTCATGGTACTAAAAACGTGCTTCCTGCCAGCAGTATTACATTGTAATATTTCTTATGTCCTTTTAGCCTTTGCTAATACGGGACATAAATTATTCACTTCAACCAGAAGTAAACACCTCCTCAGGGTATTTTACTACAGTTGATGGTTCATGGCAAAAGAGTTCCATGGTGCTGAAGAATCATTTCAACTGCTAAGAAATCATCATATATCCATTTATTTGTAGTGGGACAAAATGAAATACACAAAAGAACGAAAGGTCAGAACTCTGGAGACAATTCTCTGACCTATGATTAATCAAAAGAAAATGTTAATGCATTCGAATCTATCAAAGTAAAAAGAAAATTTGTGCAACAAAATAATAGGCAAAAATGTTGAAAAAATATTTACATGAAATGTAACAAAGTATGATATCTATAATACATCAAATTCTCAAACTCATGAAAATATCAAAGCATAAAGAAATGAATGAGCAAAACATAGACATACAATTCAGAGAAAAGGAAATAAACACTTGAAATGTTCAGTCTCAACTAATAAACAAAAGCTGAGGGATCCTCATGCTTATTCAGACACAAACACTCACACACACACACACACACACCCATCCAGCCTCCTCATGCCCCAGTGCTCAGGACCAATACCAGTGACAAAACACCCTCATGTACTGAAAATGTTTACAAACAATAGTGCAGTGTAGCCCATTAGAGCATTCTCTATAGTAGTGAAACTGTGAAATTTAGAAGCAAAACAATTGGTTCATGTCTAGCTACGTTATTGGAGGAAAGATGTCAATCTTAAATAATAACTGAAACAGAAACATGGATATTTATAATGATTAAAAACTTGTAAGGACCCTGACCGGTGTGGCTCTGCGGACCATGCCCCGAAAGGTCACAGGTTCGATTCCCGGTCAGGGCACATGCTGGGGTTGCAGGCTTGATCTCAGGTAGGAGTCATGCAAGAGGCAGGCAATTGATGTTTCACTCTCACATCAATGTTTCTCTCTCTCCCTTCCTCTCTCTAAAAATCAATTTAAACATCTTAAAAACAAAACTAAACTTGCAGGTACACTGAAATTATATTAAAATATGGCTGCATGTCAACCAGTATTGAAATGAGTGAAGTAACATAAAATACTTCTACAGGATATTATGCAGCCATGATAAAGAATGCAGTAGGTCTGCATGTTCTGGCATGCAAAGATGTCCATGATATATAATTGAGAGGGGAAAAAAGGAAAGTATAGGGTAATATGCATGGTTTGACCATATTGTTGTGTAAAAAAACAAAACTACTCTATATCCTATATGATTTATTATGTATATGTATGTGCATAAAATACCTGAAATTATATATTTCAAATCATCAACATTTAAAAAGTAAATTTAGAAACTTTAATTTTAAACTTTATTCCCTTTTCTATCACATATTTTTAACAACCTGAATTATTTTTACATTTTAAAAACTCAATTTTATATTCAAATATCACACTGAAAGAAGAAAAAAATTAAAATAATGTTGAAGCAATGAAATTGTAGATTATATGAATCAAGCTTCAAAGGTTTATTTCTAAGTAAAAGTTTATTTTAGAAACAAGTAGCTGTAACAGGTAGAAATGGGAATCCAATATTTTACTGTTACTCTTAGTCACCGGCAGGCTGGTCACAGCTGCAGACTCCTGTGTACTTCAGGAGGCGTCTGTGATGTGCGGGTGAGAGCCTATGAGGAGGACACAGAGAGCCACCTCACAGGCCAACAGAACCTGCAGAAATAAAGCAGCTAAAAAAAAATTCAGCAATGTCCATGATTCCAACTTAACAGCTCTAAGGTCACAAAAAACTAGTTTTCAATTTAGGATTCTCTTTGCTTTGGAGAGCAAACACACCGTGCAATGCTTTTGTGTAGTTCACTGGTAATTTAAACTTTAACTTCTCCCACAAGCACTATGCAGAAAGGTGGTCAATGTATAACACTAAAATGTATATATGTTGAATGAGTTTTCAGAACAAATATCCTGGTTTGTGCTGAGTATTGAAACAATTGTCATGCTAGTGGGGGGGAAGGGGAGTGAAATGCATATTCGAAGGCAGGAGATAACACAAAACATCACTTACGTTTTTGTGAAGCTCTGGTTTGCAAAGAAACTCAAAATACTCCCCAAAAGAATGAGGACAACAGGCTTAGAAGTCTGAGAGTCCAGGAAGACAATCGAAGTCCCTCAAGTTACCCCCATACGGAGCACAGGCCCTATGATGGATGGCCTCTCAGACTAAGGCAGCGCTGGGTGTGCCGCCACCCAACACTCCACAACAGGTAGCTGGGAGGGAATCCGGCCACCCTTCCGGCAGGAAGCACCATCTCCTGCTGGCATGTTAGCTTACTCACTCCACAAATAGTGCCAAGTGCCTTCTGTTTGTTCTAAGTTTTGAGGATGACCTAGTGAAAAAGAATGAGTCCCTGCCATTGTTCTCAGGGAGTTGACATTCAAGCAAAGGAAAACAAGTAGTGAAAAAGTCAACAAAGACAAGAGAAATCCTTCACATGGAAGTTTCAGAAGAAAACAAAACAAGGTGATTTGATCAAGTCATACGGGGTGGTGCTACTTTAGATAAGGGGAGACCTCTGCAGAGGGGGTATTTGCGGCGAGATCTGAATGAGGAACCTGGGTGCATGAGAGGACCAGGCGGCTATAGTCGGTGGGGAATGAGTGAGTGAAGAGTTCCTATGAGGTCTGAGGGGAGGCAAAGGTCAGGCCACTCAGGACCGGGAGGTCATGGTGAAGAGTTTAGATTTTCGTTTACATACAATGGAGAACCACTGGAAGATTTTAAAGTAAGAGAGTGGAAAGATTTAGTTTATAACTCAAAAAGATGATCTAGCTATTGGTGTGGGGGTTTAGCCAGCTGGGAGGGGACAAGATGTAGCAGGACTGTAGGAGGCCATGGAATGGCACAGATGATGATGGCCTGGAGCAGCAGAGATGGCAAAGAACTAGAGAAATAGGGGCACATTTTGGATGACTGCTAAGAGACTGGATGCAGGGATAAGAAAAAAGGATAAATCAAAATCTCAGAGATTATTTTGAAAGGAATTGTGCCTTTACACAGAAACAACTACTTTCTTCATCCCCAAATCAGCCGTGCATGCTTTAAGACATCTCTCTCTGTAGTGGTACTGATTTGCCCGACCTTCCAAATGTGTTGACCTGGTAACCCACAGCCAGCATTTGAAAATCAGTCCATGTCAGAGAGAAGCAAGAGAAACCAGTCTGGTAGACAAATCCAAATCAGACCCTCTATAGCTCCGTGCTTTAACAGCTGAGCAGGGTGGTCCCATGCACGCCCAGTGGTACTGCTGAAGATCTAGAAATCAACGCCCCAGTCACTTCCAAAAAGAGAGAGCAGTTTTCTCCTGATAGTTTGGAAATGAGAGTAGACCCTGGGAAAAGCACTTTCACATACACATGCACCATTTTCACCATGTACTTATTTGCAGAATTTATTTCATTCAGCTGGCGAATGAAATATGCAGCCGTATTCCTGTTTCCAGACCATGGCTTCACGCACAGCACAGCATCACTCCTTATAGCAGGTCTGGGTGAAGCTCAGGCAAACAGACCCAAAGACTTAAACTTTATGGCTCCTTACTTTCTCAGGTGGGACACAGCAGCGCTTGTTAAGTTTCAAGAGGCTTATGATGACCTCAGGAAGCCCTTCACAATACAATCCATTCAAATGCTATAGAATAAAGACCAATTCAACTTTTTTCATTCAGACATTGAGCAAATGTGTGCATAGCTCACACTCCTACACATTCTTGAAAAAAACAGTTTGCCATTCCAAGATTAGGAGCCGGAAGGCTCTAGCTCTGCATAATTTCTGGAGAATTGTTTGATTTAAAAAGTTTTTTTAATGGACTTCAGAGTTGGAAATGACATTTTATATAGTATTTCAAGAAAGTATTCATGGACTCATTACTTTTCATTCATTCAATATCCACTCTTAGAACTAATGTGCAATCATATAATTTCTCCTTTTTTAAAATGAATGTTTGAACTGTGTAGAATGTGATCTCTTCATACATCCTATATAATAAAGAGCTAATATGAAAATGGTCGTCGTGCCCTCACGCTGTCACGCCATAACAACTCAGACACTCAACACTGGGGAGAGAGGAATGGGGACCAGCCATGCACAAATGAGCTCCCGAGAGAGGAATGGGGACCAGCCAGGCTGTGGCCCAGGAGAGGGACAAGCCATCCACCCTGCAGTCCTGGGCACCTGTGGCTGTGGCCTGGGTGAAGCTGCCATCCACGGTCCCCTGCGGCTGCAGCTGGCCCGGGTCCTGGGTGCCTGCAGCCAGCCAGAGGTAGGAAAGCCTGGGTCCCGGATACCTGCAACTGGCTGGAGGAGGGAATCCTGGGTCCTGGGTGCAGGGTGAGGCAGAGGCGGTTAGGGGCGACCAGGCCAGCAGGGGAGCAGTTAGGGGCGATCAGGCAGGCAGGCAGAGGTGATTAGGGGTGATCAGCCGGCAGAGGAATGGGGACCAGGTTAGAGACGATCAGGCAGGCAGGCAGGCAGGCGAGCGGTTAGGAGCCAATGGTCCCAGATTGCGAGAAGCAGTCGGACATCCCCCAAGGGGTCCTGGATTGCAGAGGGCGCAGGCCAGGCTGAGGGGAACCCCCCGCCCCATGCATGAATTTCATGCACTGGGCCTCTAGTAAAGATATAAGGAAAAGTTAACAGATGATAGGATAAAGAAGCTGTGGTACACACATGCAATGGGATAGTATTCAGCCATAAAAAAACGAAGTATTGCCATTTGCAACAACATCAATGGATCTTGAGAGTATCATGCTAAGTGAAATAAGTCAGAGAGAAAAGGACAGAGCTATATGACTTCACTCATATGTGAGATATAAAACAGAAATCAACAAACAGAATAAACTTATAGACACAGACAACCGTATGGTGGTTACTAGAGGGGAAGGTAAGGTAAGGGGAGGCTAAAGAGGGTAAAGGGAATCAAATATATGATGATGTAAGACGACTGGACTTTGGGTGATCAGCACACAATAGAGTATACAGATGATATATTATAGAATTGTATACCTGAAACATAATGTTATTAACCTATGTTATCCCAACAAATTTACTTAATTTTTTAAAAGGACAAGAAGGATATATGCCGAACTCATAAAAGTGGACATATTTAAATAGTGGAGGCAAGGTTAGAATGGGAAAGTTGATCAAAACCAACTCTAATTTTATCTATAATGTTCTGTTCACGAGATGATTTTTCATAGAATTTTAATTTCTGTATGCATACAGAAAAAACAGCTCTACATATGATTAAAATGTTAATAGTGATCCATTTTAGAATTTGAAACATGAGTATTTATTATTCTTTCCCTTATATTTGTCTCTCAGGAGAAAATAAAAGAAGGGAGAAAGGGCATGACTTGTTTTAATATCTTGGCATCACTAACCTGAAACCCACCAGTACTCCCAAGATGTATCAATCGTGAGTTTCAAAAGAGTGAGGGAGAGTGGGGAGCTCCCAACCACTTCATAGCACCTTTCATAACACTGTACGCCTTATAACCAAATTACAGTTTCTCTGTGCCATGCCTGGCAGACTTGGGGCTGTCTGCCCAGCAAGCCCCCTTTCTCTGAGAACCAGTGTGCACCAAGCCCACTCTTGATGGTGCCTGGTGGTGACAGTGTCCTCCTAGCCCACGGTGACAGCATGGCTTCACTCAGGAGCCATCGCAGGCCAATCAGATTCTCTGGCCTGAAAACCCCAAATTGGGTCTGCAGGGCTGTTCCATCTCTCTGTGTGAAGGAGCCTCTCTCGGAGGCGGCCTGGGAGTGAAGGAAACCCAGCTGCAGAGAAAGAAAAATCAAACTGACCCAGAGAGAGGCACAGAGGCGGGAGAGAGTGGCTGGAGTACTCATGGCTCTCCAGACTTGGAAGGGTCTAGAATCCTGGCCCTGAGCTGCAGGCCCCCCTCCTGCACGAATAAGCCTCATGCGTAAGCTATGATTTTGCCTTAAGATAGCTTGGGATGGTTTCTGTTAGTTAAAAATTTGTTAGTCCCAATAGTGCAAAGGCTTCTGGGAGGCCCCCAAGGCTCTTGGTCTGGCTAGTGAGGCAAACATGCAGGATAGAATTCAGCAAAGGTCCCAGCAGCTCATCCAATTCAATATTCCCCCTTTACTTCTTGCTACTTCCTAAAAATTCAAAGACAGTAAACCCTTGTGGGAGGCCTGGCGTTGGCTATTTGGACAAGCACTGCATTGCGATCATTCCTCTCTCACACAAAGAGATGGATCTGGAGAGTGACACCTGAGAAGCTATGGTTCAGTATTCGGAAATGCGCACCCCGGGTCCCTGTCTGCCTGGATGTCCCTGCTCCAGCCTCAATTTGAAGCATCATCAGGAGGACTGCACGGATCTTCCCAATGTTGGGCACAGGTGTGAGACGTTCTGCACACTTCCTCCTGCATCTTCCTACATTCTGTTTCCACCCTGCAAAGCAGGAATCACCTCCATCCCACAGGTGAGGAGGGGGAGATGCTGAGACATTAGGCCAGGCTGCTGAGCAAGTAGGAGGCAAAACCAGGACTATCCACATCTAATTCCTGCCCCTCCCACCACACCTGCTCCTTGTCAAATGCCCCAAAAGCTACCAAGGAAGCCTTCCTGCCTCCACATCCCCTCAAGGCCACTGACTCTCAGTAACCCTGAAGGCATGGTCCTGTTGAAGGACCCAAACAATGTCATCTCCCCCATTTTCGTTCCCCGATTCTCCTCTTCTCCTACCTGGATCGTGGCATTTTCATCGAGACCTCATGCCCGTGTCCTCTGTAAATTCCAGGTCTGGATTTCTCAGACCAGCTTTCCTCGTGAGCAGCGGACAGGCTGTCATCAGGGCTAGCGCACATTGGTTCGTGTTACCACATTCTATCCTTGTGGAAAAATTAACACAGAGCAACACAAGATGCCCACAGCTTTGACTACCCTCTCCCCAGCCCTGACTCAATGGACAGTTTCCAATTCAAAGCCGAGCTGTGTGAGCTCCATCAAAATCATCTAGAGGACTTGTTAAAACAGATTCTTGGCCTGCCCCTTGAGTTTTTGATTCTATAAGTCTGGGGTGGTTGGGACTAAGATTTACATTTCTAACAAGTTCCTGATGTGGTAGGCTAAAAAATGCCGCCCCCCCCCCCACTCCCCAAAAAAAAAGATATCCAGGTCCTAATCCTAATCCCTGGAGCCTATAAATGTTACCTTATGTGGCCAAAGGACCTTTGCATACGGTTTCAGTCAAGGATCTGGAGATGGGGAAATTATTCTGAATTATCTGGTGGCCATACATTTAATCTTGAGGGTCCTTATGAGAGGGAAGCAGAGGAAGAGTCAATGACAGAAGAGGATATGGCAATAGCACAATGAGGAGCAGAGAATGGAGTAGTGTGCCCACAAGCCAAGGAATTCTGGCAGCCACCAAAAGCTGCAAGAGGCAAGAACAAATTCTCCACAGAAGCTTCCAGGAGGAACCTGCTGAGTTTAGCACCATAATATTCCGCTCAGACTCCTGACCTCCAGAAATGTGACAGAAAGCATTTCTGTTGTTCTAAGCCACTTGGAAACTAATACAGCAAGTGATGCCGATATTGCTGGTCGGAGTCCGCGCTCTGAGAACCCTGCGCTCCATCGAGCCTGGGCACACCTACTGCCACTTTGAGGATCAGGGGGTGCAGGAACAGCTGCCTGGAAGAGCTGATGACGATTCTGAGCAGTGTACTACAAGGTGAATACACACCACTCCCTCCCTTCTCTTTAACTCACACGATGGGAAAAAGCAC
This sequence comes from Cnephaeus nilssonii, assembly GCF_951640355.1. Taxonomy (NCBI): domain Eukaryota; kingdom Metazoa; phylum Chordata; class Mammalia; order Chiroptera; family Vespertilionidae; genus Cnephaeus; species Cnephaeus nilssonii. The sequence goes on along the minus strand of NC_137081.1, from coordinate 76,869,824 downwards.
AGCAAAGTGGTAACAGAGCTGAGTTCAAAACCTGAGTCCCCGGTCACTGGCCCTGTGGCCTGGCCAGTCTCATAACCTCTTTGTGCCCCAGTTTCTGCATCTACAACTCAGAGATACCACCACCAGCCTCAACGCACTATCGAGAGCATTAACTGAAATGGTATGTGTAAGTTCTGCCTGAGCCACAGAAAGCACTCACCAAACACTTGCTACTATCATTATTTTGGGACTTAAAATTGCATTTAAAGTAGCTGAGTGCATATGCCCTACTAACAAGAGCCTCCTTCTTAATGATGTGTGTTGACTGACACAAATTAGTAAATAGCTCCCTCTGGGATCTGAGCAGCTCATCCTCACATTTCCCAGAAAGAGTAACAGAAAATAGTAAGACGTTTTTTAAAGAACCATATCCCTAAACCACCCAAATCCTGCATCACAGGATGCCGCCAGTCTCTCCAGCCTCCTTTCTCACGGTTCGCCCTCACCCGACCATTTACTCTAAACTTAGTAAACTAGTACTTCCTCAAAATCTATCTTGTTTCCGCCTCCCTGTAGGCTTCTTTCATGCCTTGAAAGCCCCTCCCTGGTCCCCACCCTCAGCGCAGCCATGTAGGTGGAACGTGTGCAGGGAGAGACCCTCCGTGCTCCTGCCGGCCTGGGGGTGGGATAAGCCTGGCTCTCCCTGTTCTGGAACAGGCGGGAGACACACCGGGGGGCTCAGTATCCAGAGGGGAGACTGTCACTTCACAACCATGGTGTGCCACTTCCTCATTTCATGATCTGGGCAATTTCCAGTTCCTCATCTATGAAAGGCAGATTGTAATAGCATCTGCACCCCACATAAGGGTTTGCTGGGGATTAAATGAGGTAACTCACGTGACAAATGATGTCTAGCACACAGTGTCTGGTGAAGGTAAACTGTTACCAGGACTGGCATATCTGAGTGTTCCTCTTGGGAAACCTGATTCTTTTCTGTCAAAGCGTCCACTCCCGATACCTCACTGAAGGCCCTCTGTGATGCTGTGCCTTTCTGAGCCCGTGTCTGAGCCATGCTAGACCCATCCACTCATCACCCATGATGGCCCCTCCTTTATCCCAGCAGGAGGATGGCCCAGTGCCTGAACATGCTTACTCACCATGTTCTCCGTGGCTCAATGCGTCTAATGAGACCCCAAGTCAAACCCACACCCAAGGAAGAGCTCCTTCTGAGCATAATCAAAAGCAATGCTGTGGCAGAGGCTGCTGCTTACCCTCTGACATTGATGCCCTCCTCCTTCTGGGTGATAGAGCCCCGTCTTCAGTTGCACGCATGGTATCCAGGAGACAGGCTTTATTTCCAGCCTTCCCTGCAGCGGGGACGGCCATGTGGGCAAGTCTGGGCAGCGAGACCTGAGTGCGACTGCATCGTCCAGGTGTGTCCCCTACAGAGGAAGGGTACACTTTCTGCTCCCTCGTTTCTCGTTTCCCTTCACAGTGATTGGCATGTGAATGCGGTGAATATGGAACGTGGAAACCTCTCCTCACAATGCGGATGAGACCAAAAGTCAAGAGAAAGAAGAACAAAAGGGAAGGAACCGACCCTGGCCAGTGTTGCTAAGTGTTTAGAGTGTAGGCCCACACATCTAAGGACTGAGGGTTCGATTCCTGGTCAAGGACATGTACCTGCATTGCAGGTTCAATTCCTGGCTCTGGTTGGGGCACCTGCAGGAGGCAACCAATCAATGTGTCTCTTTTGTATTGATGTTTCTCTCTCTCCACTCCCCGCCTCCCTCCTTTCCACTCTCTAAAAATCTGTGGAAAAAATATTCTTGGGTGAGAATTAACAAAAAACAAAAAAAAAGGAAGGCGCCAGCATGTCTGCTACCATGGAGCCGCAATAGCAGCCAGGACTGACTATGCCCAAGGCTGTGTTTAAGCCACGACCATTTGGAGTCTCTTAGAGCAACCAAGCCTGTATTTCAACTAATTCAAACATGTAACAGCTTCTAGATGTATCTGCAAATGAAAAGTTCAAAATACATTTTAAGCAAAGATAACATTCTGTGAGATTTTTCAAAGTGAGTCCTTGAGAAGGAGCTCTTGTTCAGCTAGGATCAGGGCTGTTTGTTTAATGAGTCACACAGCGTACAGTCGATCATTACCTCTCCTGAGATGGGAGCAAAGCCTATCCAATGGTCGAATCCACCTGCAGCACCCAAATGCATCCAGTGACATTTTGAATGTTTTCTTCTAACAAATGTTTTGAACACAGAACAGGATTGATATGGACCATTCCAACGGACAAAGCTCTGGACCAGCTGCTGGGAGATCTGGACCATGGGCCCAGCCTTGCCAAAGGCAGCAAGACCTGCTGGCCTCGTTGTCTGTATCTGAGACCAAAATTCTACAACCAAAGAAGGAAATGGCCCAAAAGTAGCAACTGGAAAGAGAAACCTGAACCCAAAAGAACAGCCTATCACACTCATAAGCCACTGCCACACACAACCCTCTCCTAACACAAGTTCCCATCTGTGTTCATTACTGGCCACAGCTTCCTCTCACTGAGCTAACTGGTTGTGTCAAGGGCTGGGAGAAAAAGAGCTGAATGTGGGGGCGGGGCCTAGGGAGCTCCATCTCTTGCTCATTGGCATTAACATTCTTCTTAATACTAAGACCCCAAATTCAAGTGCCCTAGGTCCAGTTAGCCAGTCCTTGCTTTTTTTTTTTTTTTTTTTTTGGTCTTTGCTCTCACTTCTGGTTCCTCTTTCACTAGGTTTAAACACTGAGGTTGCAACAAATGGGCCTTCTGTTGCCCTTTCTCCTCTTCATGCCACAATGTGGGCTTACATATGGTAAGCACATTGTTAATTTATTTCAAACATATGACTGATTCCCTAAAATAACCTACAATAAGGGTTATGTGTTTGCACCATTTTCCTTGTGTCTGCCCTATACCTGGGAGGCCAAAATCTACCACTTCAGTTACTAAATCACATTTCTTAAAGGAGCTCTCATACCAAGAGCTACACGGGGTCATAGCTTCCAGAATGTGCTACATGAAAGAGGCCACCACCAAGGAGTGAATCAAACAAGACGCCCAGGCTCCCCTGGCTACTTCCTAACCACAGCAGCATCCTCCCTGAAGAACAAGAGTGGGGAGGAATGAAAAGCCTTTTGATCAACTCAAGGATACACTGGCACCACTAGATCCAAAATGCCCTCCCCAAAGCCAACACTAATCCCCTTTGATGCCTGCTTGCTCTGTATCCCTGAGCTGCTTCTTTCCCTTGGAAAAGTCCCTCCTACTTTGGTCAATGGCCTACGGAGCCTCTTGAGGTCTGGGTCAATCATCCAGTCACATGGAAAAGAGAAAGCAATGGTCAAGAGCCCTTGCCACCTCATGTCTTTTTCTTTTTGCTTCCACCACTGATCGCCTCCATCTGGGAGTAAGAAACCAGATTCCTAATAAAGATTCTCTAACACTCTGGTTCCAAACCTCATTGGCCTTAACAGGTCAGCTTCCAACGAAATGCTCATCCCAGGGTTGGCAGATTGTACTTCCCAAGGATGGCCACCTGGATGTCTCTCCTGTCCCACATCTGTATCTCATAATGTGACAATGACACTCACCATTGAAGGGTGGGTCTATGTCCCCTTCCTTTGAACCTGGGTGGATCTTTGTAATTTCTTTCGATCAAGAGAATGTGAAAGGGACCCGGCACAACTTCTGAAGCGAGGTCATACAACACAAATCAGCTTCTATATGGTCCCCGCACCGGACACATTTCGGCAGAGCCTGCACCAACATAGAAGAGGTCCGACAATTCTGAAGCCACCATGCTGGAGATGACGTGGACAGACTGCACAGGGGCAGAGAGCGATGTCCAAGGTGTCCCGTCTGTTCCAGCCCTGGTTGTCCAAGGGTTCCCTAGCCAGGCCACAGGTGCGGAAGCAAAGACGCCTTTGAGATGATCCAAACCACAGCCATTCTCTGATGCAGCCTCACCAAGGACCCTGGGCCAGAACCTCCCAGCTGAGCCATTCCCACATCCCTGACGATGACACTGTAAGATAATAAAGACTGTTATTTTTAAGCCTCTACGCTTGTATGCAGCCACAGTGACTGGAACACAGGATTCTTAGTAGACACGGCCCTTCTCTCGTGAGAGCAATTCACCACCTCTGGGGCCGGTTCAGAACATATTGCCAGTGTTTGATTTCACAACGCAACTTCCTAGTAGGATAAAGGGCACTTTGTAAAAATAAGAGTTTAAACTTTTACTTCAAGAAGTTGAGAATTTCGCAATACCTCTTTTTTTTTATTGTTTAAAGTATTACAAATAGTACTACATATGTCTCCTTTTTCCCCCATTGACCTCCCCCCGCCTCCCCTACCCCCCAGCACATGCCCTCACTCCCCCACCCCCAGTGTCTGTGTCCATTGGTTATCCTTATATACATGATACCAGTCCTTTGATTGATCTCTTACACCACCTCTCCCACAACCCTCGCCTGCCTTCCCGCGGTAGTTTGACAGTCTGTTCAGTGCTTCTTGGGTTATGTGAGAGACCTTGAAGTGTCTGAAACTCTGGTCAGGCAACCCCCATGGCTAGAAGTGTCCAACCCTCCCGTGCTTCCAAGGGCAGAGCCAGAGTGGGGGCTGGCACAGCTGGGCAAAATGTGGGCCTCCCCACCCCCACTGGCCTGCTCTTGCCCTTACACTGCTCTTCCCCACCACAAGCACCACACGGTGGGAGGACCCTCTGAAAACCGAGATTCAGGCTCGCTTATAAAGAACAATGAAACAGGACCAGTGGCCAAAAAGTTCACTGAATTGGCTGGCGAGCTGTGAGAATCCAAGGGCTGGGCAGCAGCAGCAAGTGACACAGGAAGGAAGAGAGGCTTGTAACTGAGCAAGGGCTGAGAGAAAGGAGAGGGATGTGTCAAGGGAGCGAGGAGCTTCTATTTCAGAAAACCAAAGGCCTTTTAACTGAGTTCGGCTGAGATCACCTGCTCCCCATTTGTAACTGGAAACCTTCCATAAAGAGCCAATTACTTGACATTAAAGTGCCCGATTTTAAAGGACTTGGAAACTAACACCACATAAGTGCTCCCATAAACAAAACATCCGCCTCTGATGTCCTGGCTCATTTCTTTCAAGCGCTGATCCCTACTCCCTAATAGATGATGCGCCTGCACTTGAATGTAGGAACTCAGGCCCTGCCCGGTGAAAGGCCTGCCCTCTGCAAGCCACGATGTTTGCAAAGACCACCTTCTGGCAATGATTTCTATCCTCCTGTCAAGCCGTGTCTGCAGTCCCAAGAATGGGATTGCATCCCCCAGCCCCTCACCAGCAGTTTGCTTGCTCTCAACAGAGGCTAATAGCGAATAACGCAAAGACTGGCCCCAGACCCAGAGTGTCAGGTTCCCAAAGACTGAGTCCTGCCTGTATTTCAGCATCCTCCTTATTAGCAAAGCCAAGCAGCAGAGCTAAAGACGCTAAGTTGATTCTCAGAGCACAGACACCCACTCTGAGGCCAGCTCAACAGCTTTATCAGCGAGGAGACCCAACTTCCCCAACTTCTGGTCCTTGCAAGTCTCTAGGGTCAATTGCTACTACTCCTTCTTCCCAAATGATTATGGATCCAGCCACAGAGGCCCAAGGAGCCACACTCCCTCTCCCGTGTCCTGCATCTCTCCCCCCAGCCTGGCTATCTGCAACAACGGCCTCTCTGGTTGATTGATCCCCTGCCCATGGCTGACAGGAGACGCCCTGCCCTCATCCTGCAGACCCCAGGATGCCCCTGCTCCCTGCTCCTTGCTGACAGTCCCCAAGCCCCACTCCCTCCTGGAGCGCTTTTCATCCCGCCACAGCCTATAAAACAGAAATGCTGCTGTTACCCTCTCCCATGCAGCCCACTCAACTCCCACCCCCTTGGAGAGAGAGCATGGCAATGAAAGGAACATAGAAACTGGGGTTGATGAGCATGAATGTGGGCTGAGCCCCACCACTGATGGGCATCACTCAGGCTTTAAGAGCCACACCAACTGTTTGAGTTCAAAGCATAGCCGCACTGCTCACTAGCTGTGTGACTTAGGGCAAGTGACTCAACCTCTCTGGACCTTGGCTGCCTCATCTGTACAATGGAATAATTTTAAAAACTATCTTATAGGGCTATTGATGCATAAGATAAATTAAACTAACAAATGTGAAGTGCGCAGAACCTAACTTGACATGATAAATGCTAAATATGTTATCTATAAATATTATTTATTACCATTATCCTCATATGTCAGTTACAGTTCATCCGTCAACACCCTTCACAAGATTGCTGTAAGAATAAAATCGAATTTGGTTTGTAAAAGTACCCTGTAAATTATAAAAGTATAAAAAAGTATTATTCTACTTGTCTCAAAAAAAATCCTAACCTAGATCCTGTTCATTGTAAGGGTTTAGCTCTACAGTAGATGAACAGAGTGGAAGGTGTCAGATAGAAAGAAATAAAAATATGGAAATAGAGTTTCATGAATATCTATACCTCTGTATTCTAGAAATCTCCATGCCTACATTGTATACTACTGACCTCCATTTGGATGTACCACACACACACACCACACACACAAAACTGAATTTTGTATCTCCTTACCACCCCACAATGATCCCTAAATCTGGTCATCATCCTGTATTCCTGAAGTCCTCCAATAGGGCCTTCATCCATCCTGAATGCTGGTAAATTACCCTCCCCTGTCAGCTCTGTCAGCCTCATCTGCCGCAGGCCGTGCTGCTGCTCTAGTCCCCCCAACCTCATCGTCCCTTGGTCCTATTGCTGTGGGGGTTGCCTAAGGAAGTCTCTGCCTCCAATTGTGTACCCAAATCCCACCTGGGGCCAGTATGCCCGGGTGCACATTTAATCATGTCACTTCCCCATTTTAAGTCCTTCAAGGTCTTATCAACCACAGCTGTGGCACTGAACTTTTAGTCACAAACCCCATGGAAAATATGATAAATGTCATGAACCTTCTCCACAGGAAATGCATAATGTCTAAAATTTCACTTGCAAGGTTAGATGCAACAAGGTAGCCCTGCTGTCCTTGCACTAACCTAGGATAGGGAATCTGGCCCAGAAGATGAAGTCCCATTTCACAAGCTCACACAAGCACGTGTTGGTCTGCCTCCAATTACCCTCCACCTTCGCTTCTAGCTGCCTCTCCCTTGTTCCCATGGCTCGGCCACTGTGAATGACACAGACCTTCCAACACCCAGCATTCTTTCATGAGTCCCCAACTCCTTTCAAAGTTATAAACCCCTGAAAATAAAAATAAAAAATAAAAAACTGTACCATTCATTTTTGTATTCCTTGGACCTAGTGCTCAGACATGGAATTAGGTTAACAAAATACCATAAGCAAGCTTACTATAAGCTAGCATTTTCTTTAATTGTGTGGTAGACAGAATAATGTCCCCCAAAGATGTCCATGTTCTAACCTCCAGAATCTATGAATATCTTAATCTTAATGGCAAAAAGGGATTTTGCAGATGTGATTATATTAAAGGTCTTGAGATGGGGCCCAGTGTAATCACAAGAGTTCTTTTCAGGGAAACCGGGAGGTAGGAGAGTCAGAGAAAGGGGTAACGGAAGCAAAGGTAGCAGTGATGTTGATGGATGGTGGCCGCAAGCCAAGAAATGTGGGCAGCCTCTAGAAAGTGGAAAAGGCAAGAACCAGATTACCCCAGAGCCACCAGAAGGCCCTGCCAACACTTGATTTTAGCCCACTGAGGTTGACTTTGGACTTCTGCCCTCCAGAACTGTAAGATAATAACTTTGTGTGGTTTTTAAGCCAGTAAGTTTGTGGTCATTTGTTACAGCAGCAAGAGGTCACTAATACAAATTACTATACAGAACTTTATTGTAGTCCTAACTGGTTTGTCTCAGTGGATAGAGCGACAGCCTGCAGACTCAAGGGTCCCAGGTTCGATTCCAGTCAAGGGCATGTATCTTGGTTGCGGGCACATACCCAGTAGGGAGTGTGCAGGAGACAACTGATCGATGTTTCTAACTCTCTATGCCTCTACCTTCCTCTCTGTAAAAAATCAATAATATATATATTTTTTAAAAATAATAACTTTATTCACCCACTACTGAGCTTGTTCAGCCCCTGATGTAATTGTATTGATTTGTTGATGGTGGTAGTTTGTCTAAAATGTGTGTAGAAAGCAGGTATTTTATAATAAATTGTTGTGTAGTGCATGCTCTGTGTGAAATTCAGAGAGAAACCCAGATTCGGTGATTAACAATGCCAAAAATGCAAGTAACTAGCTATTGTTCAAATAACAGTGGTGCTATTTCTCTTTTGTGGCCTTTAGACTTTTGTTGCCCTAAAATTCCATTTTATTGGGAACCCATTTTCCACCTGGTCTTTCTTGACAGGGTGTGTGTGTTTTTTTCTACTTTAAGCAGTTTCTAAATAAAATTCTGTATTTCAAGAAAAAAAATAACTTTATTGCATATTCTCTTTACATAACTGTTTAGAATTCTAAAACTGTGATACCCTAAGTATCCATCAATAGGGGGCCGGCTAACTATAGTACTGTACAAATATACAATGATGTACTTCACATCCATTAGGAGGAAAAGGCTGTTATTTCTCTTATGCTACTTTATATGCACACATAAACATCCACTTATGTCAAGGGTACAAATTCTTATTACTGTAATTGGATGTATACTTTCTGTACCTAAATCACATTATACTCTGCACTTACTGCTCTCTACCTACCTTTTTCACTTAATACATTATATCACAAGTATCTTCCCAATTAATACAAAAGTACCTCTTCCTCATACCTAAGGATAGGAGTAAGCATCAACTTTTACTTTCTACGTACTAACTGTATTTTATAATATGCACTATCAAAAAATATATAGGGATACTTTTCTCTTTTTTTACTTATTGATTTATTATTAATATTTTTTTTTAGAGAGAGAGAGAGAGGAAGGGAGAGAGAAAGACAGAGACATTAATTTGTTGTTCCACCCATCCATTCACCTACTGGTCAATTCCTGTACATGCCCTGACCAGGGATAGAACCCACAATCCTGGTGCATCGCGACAATGCTCCAAGCAATTGAGCCACCTTAGCAGGAATACCTTTCCATTGAAGAAAAGACTCATTCTCATAAAATTTTCATGTCAAAATTTCATTTGGATCATTACACACAGAAAAAAGTCAGACCAAGTATTAGTAAAATTCAATGAAACACATCATCTGCTACTTTTCTTATTAATAAAAAAATAACACACCAATGAAAGAAATCTGAACCATGTAGGCACGAAGAGAATTACATCTGGGTTTAAATTTAGCCGCTGGCATCAGCTGAGGTTCTCCCTAGCCCTCTTATTTCCACCGTTTCCAGTGTGGCTGCTGTCTAATCACTGACCTCACTGAGAGATGTTGACAAACTAACATGTGAACAGCAGTAAGATACATAGCACTGATTTCTCAAGGGACCGACATGCACAGTTCATAATGGGAAGGACATGAATAATTCAGATATCTCCTGTCTGGAAAAAAAATGACTTTTAGATATCTAAGCCAAAATCAGGTTGAATTAATTAAAGAAGATAAATGAGAAGGAGAGCGGATTCTGTTTCTCAGCTTCACAAGTCGCAGTTGGCTAATTTCATGTGACACTCACGATAGGCAGCCGCCGGTGAGGGGACAGGGCTCATTAACAAATCTGGGCTCCGGTTTGGTCTTTCTCAAACGCAAAAAGGCCATGCAAAAGCGATCCCTGCTTATGAGCAGACGTTCCACAAAGCACAGCTCCCAGGAAAGGGAAGAGTCCTCAGGCTAGCCCCCAAATCCTAACTTAATATGTCAGTCCGGTGCCTCTGACAGAAGGAATGTGGGGGAGACCCTAGCGGAGGCCCACGTGACCCTACTGAACCCCCACCCCATCAAGACCAGTCTCCTAAACCCTGCTCCTACTTCAATCACCAGGAGGGAAGCGGGCCTTCTGAGACGCAAGGTACAATGGAGTGGGGCCAGGGGCGAGATGCTAAATGTTTAGCTGGCCTTCCAGAAGAAAAAGCCCTGACTTGCAGCACTTTCCAATTTCCATGGTGTAAATATACCCACTATCACCATTTTCAAGCTACCAACTTGATGTCACCAACCGGGGATCATGTATTAATTGAATTACAACCTCACTGTTTACATAAATCCTGAAATTTTAACAATTGGCTCTCACAAGGCAGCCAACTCCACTAAGTAGCCCTCCATCCTTGCTCAAATAAATAAATAAATAAAATTAATCTCTCACATCCCAATGCTCAAATCTCCACTTTTCTTATATGTAAAGAATTGGCTCCCTGGCCGGTTGGCTTAGTTGGTTGAGCATTGTCCCATGCACCAAAAGATCTCTCCAATTCCATTCCAGGTCAAGGCACATACCCAGGTTACGGATTTGATCCATAGTCAGGGTGCGTATGGGAGGCAACTCATCAATGATTCTTTCCCTCTCCCTCTCCCTCTCCCTTCCTCTCTCTCTTAAAAAAAATAATAATTGGGGTTTGGGTTATTTTTGTTGTTGACCACCTTAAGGAACATGCCCCCTCAGATGGGTTCTATGTTAACTGCACTATTTAGTACTGCGGTGAACATACATATATCTTTTTTTTTCTAATAGATATATTGAGACAATTTATACATCATATAATCTCTGATTAAAAGTGTACAATTCAACAGTTTGTAATGTATTCAGAGTTGTACAACCAGTATCACATTAATTTTAGAACATTTTCATCACCCCTGAGGGAAGCTTCTTACCCTTAAGAGGTCACCTCTCCCTTTCCCCCTAAGAACCCCAGCCCTAGGCATCCATTAATCTACCTTCTGACTCTATACATTTGCCTATTCTGCATATTTCAGTACATGGAATCATACACTATCACACATATTTTAAAATACAGGCCAAGCAAAAGTGGGTTTATAGTTCTGAGTACACAAAACAGTTTATTATTGGATTATTATTTATTAATTGAATTACAACTGTAAACCTACTTTTGCCCTGTGTAAAAATACTTGAGATGAACAGACTGTAATGATTTAGTGCTGAATGAGGCAGGGCTAAATGAGCGCTGTCCCCTCACCGTCCCTGTTATCTTGTAGAAACAACTGATAAAATACCATGTGTGGGAGTGTGGGGGGTGGGGGGAACTCCAGGAGGATCTGCCACATCTGTTTCTGTCAGCGTTTTTCTTCTATGGTTCTCTGAAGAAGGCATTTTAACCAGACACAGCCCCATCAGTGTAACTGTGATGCTCCAAAATCAAAGTTTTTGGTGCCCACCCTCTGTCTTCCTCTACAGACCCGGTGGCTTTGCCGGTGCAGAGGATGGCTCTGAAGACATCCAGGGCCCTCGGGTTGAGTTGGAGGCCCTGCTGGACGGCCACTGGGGCTATTTTTAAAGGCATCTCCCAAGTGTCAGCAGCAGATCCTGCCACGCGCCTCCCTCAGAACAAAACCCCACTCGTAAGAGAAACACTATAGATGAAATGCTTACTGCAAAATCTATGCAGGAAAAGGCAAGGGGAAGACAAAAATAAAGGTGCCAGGAGTCTTCTAAAACAAAGAAACCACCAGCTTCCACATATTATTTTTATAAGCAGAAGAAAAAACTACACCGGGTGAGTGGGGTAAGGGATAGTTTCAAATCTCTTAAAGTCACCCAAAACCAGCAGAATACAAAACTGTACTTATAATATGACCACACCTATATGTTTCTTAAAATGGATTAGGAAAGCTGGTTTTGTATTAAACAAAAACATTAAAATGACTGGGATATGGCCCAGCCAATATGGCTCAGTGGTTGAGCATCAACCTTCAAACCAGGAGGTCATGGTTCATTCCTGGTCAGGACATATGGCCAGGTTGTGAACTCAATCACCAGTGTGCAGGAGTCAGCCGACCAATGATTCTCTCTCATCATTGATTGCTTCTATCTCTCTCTCCCTCTCCCTTCCTCTCTGAAATCAATAAAAATAAATATATATATTTTTAAAGATGACTGGGATATCGAAGAGTGGAAGATTATTTTCTAAGTTTTTTCAAAATGACCTGTTATTTTTGTAATATCTATATGCTAGAGGCCTGATACATGAAATTCGTGCAAGGGGCTCGGCCCTCGCAGCCCCAGCTGCCTCGCAGCCCCATGGCCCTGCGGCCCCGTCCACTGGTCATTACAGAAGGTCATTCTGGAAGGTCGTTCTGGAAGGGCATTCTGCCGTCCGGTCTAATTAGCATGTTAGCTCTTTATTATCCTATATAATAAAAGGGTAATATGCAAATAGACCAAAGCAGAATAACCGAACAACCAATCAAAGCGTAATATACTAATGATATGCTAAGGCTGCTCAACCGCTCGCTATGATGTGCACTGACCACCAGGGGGTAGATGCTCCAACTAGTAGGTTAGCTTGCTGCTGGGGTCCAGCTGATTGTGACTGAGCGAGATGGGTCAGACATGCCCTGGAGCCCTCTTGCGGTCCCTCCTCGGCCCGATCGTGCACCGGTGGGGTCCCTCAGCCTGGCTTGTGCCCTCTTGCAACCCAGGACCCCTCAGGGAATGTTGGAGAGCCGGTTTCAGCCCGATCCCGCAGGCCACTCCCCTTTGGAGGGCACCAGACACAGGATTCATGGCTGGCGAGCGCTGCTGCACCAGCACAAGTCTCTCCTGATCGGGACTGATAGGGGCCAGGATGAGCGGGAGCGTCAAGTAGGAGCTGCAGGTGGCGCTGGACTGCGGGTTTCGGCCTGATCCTTGCAGGCCATCCAGAGGGACCCCACCCATGCACGAATTCATGCACCAGGCCTCTAGTATAAGCTTAAGTGACCGAATGACCAAACAACTGGTCGACCAGTCACTATGACACACACTGACCACCAGGGGGCAGATGCTCAATGTAGAAGCTGCCCCCTGGTGATCAGTGCGCCCCCCCAGCCAATCTCCCATGGCGGCCAACCTCCCGCGGTCCTTCCCCTCATCCACCCCCCATCGGCCCCGATCTCTGGCCAGGCTGAGGGACCCCACCCATGCACAAATTCATGCACTGAGCCTCTAGTTCTATAATAAATACCTAAGTAATCTTTGTCTTTTTAACTAAATACATTCACATGTTATCCACCCATAATGAAATGGACAGCAGCTCTTCCCACATCTTAGGCACATGGAAATGAACGAATGGGGTCATTCTGTTATTCTCCATGTCCAGCTCCACAGCAAGGAGAGAGCTCTGACCACGAAAAGCACTCCACCTTCTAGGAAATTCTCCTGCAGCCAGACACAGAAAACAAGTGACGCCACTGCTGCCTCCACCTGACCCGCTATGTCAGGGTTTCTTTCTGGTCTCAGGAAAGCAAATTGATCCTCACTAATTGATTCTGCTGAAACAGTTCCAGAATGCACATTTCCAGAACTGCACTGGGCCACTTAAAATCCTCTTTAACGCATCTGCCCCTGGTCTACTGCAAACACCACAGGAGAGAAGCTGTGGAGAGACTCTGAGGCTCTGAGGGTTCATATCCAAGGGCATGTGTAGAGGGGAATCTCACTGTTCTGGAGTGTGGGCAGGCAGGCGTCAGTTAGGGCTCAAGGACAAAACAGTAGCAAAAGGTACACCCTGCCTCACTCTCACGCCCACTCACGTCAGCACACAAACTTGTTTTTCTCTCTGGCTGCCTTTTTATGCTTTATCGGTTGCAAATGGGTCAGGAACAGGTTTTTGTCTTTCTGCAAGTAACGCGGCATCGTGGGGAAGATGCATGTTTGCATCTAGCTCCTTCTCACTAGAATGAGCTCCTATGGGAAAGGACAGTGGCATCTCTATCTCACTCAGCTTTGCCTTCATGTCACCCAGCGGGAGAGAGGGTGAAGGGCATCGAGGTTAGAGCAGCGGTTCGGGCACATTCAGACCTCGTTCAAACCCAGCCCCTGCTACTCACAAGCCTTGTCTCCCCAAGCGGTTCCTTCCCATCCCAGAACCTGTGAAATGGGGACCACCACAGGGACATGGGGTGCACATTCCCAAAGCCATCGCGAGCCCTACCATTAGGTAATCCAATGGTAGCTGTTTTGGGTAAGTTATTTTTCCAAGTACAAAGCAGGTGATTAATAAATGTCAGCTGAATAAATTAATCCTTACAAGTTATTGGTTTTTAATTGTTTTAAAATGAATTTTATTGAACTGCTTTGTTCTACTCTAATTCAAGTAAATGAGCCATATTTTAATGAGGCTACTGTATTTGAGAACAACTGCTAATTCCACTGCTAAAATGTCAGTCTTTCACTAAGTAAAAATCCCTTCCAAGATCTATCGATGTACAAGAAAATAATGGGTTTGTACACAGAGGTGACAACATATTTAATGGCACACAGAGCTCTGGCCCATCCGTCATAAGAGACAGCGTCTGCTCCCAGGCGGGGGTCGCTGTGGGGGTCCACCCCATGCATTAGCTCTTTCAGCTGCTGGTGGGTTTATCCCACGCTTTCAGGGGCAGAAGGGTGGATACAAGGGTGGAAGCAGGGGGCCTGGGCCAGTGGCTGAATACCGAGTGGTGTTTTTAACACCAACAGGCCTTCCTGGTATGCACCCACTGGCCACCATCCTTACGGTTAGTGTGACTGTACATATCTGTCTAGCCTCATGTGTTTGTTCTATCAACTTAGAACAAATCCTTTTACTTTAAGTCATTCATCATAACATCAGAAGAGGTTTTCTCCACCTGGGACAAGATTGGCATTTGAAGCAGGTGGCAGGTGAGTGCCATCATCCCAGCCCACGTCACTCATTTTCATACTTGCCTGGTCCTGTGAGAATTTGCATTTAGAAATCAATTTCCCCCAAGGGATAGTGAGAGACAAAGTGCTCTGGGTTGGAAGGTGAAGGACTGCAGACTGACGCAGGAACTCACCAGGGGCTAAGGCCTTTTGTCGGATTCATGCCCCAATATTGGAAAGGACCAATGGCAAAGGTCACCACCCCCCATTCTATAAATGACCAAAGAGGCTTAGAGGGACTTGGTGTCTTGAACAAGGTCACAGAGTTAAGAGTGGTGCCCTGCCTAGAAACGGACACTGGTCCTCACCACCCCACAACTGCATGGCACTGTGGTGAGGGGCTCACCACCCCCTCCCGCCCAGCTACTCCCATCACTCTGCTCTAACCACTTCACTCCCCAACCATCCGTCCTATGCCTGCCAGGATAAAGCTATTTTAAACTGCTCCTTAAACACCAGCTCCTACAAGAATACAAAGGAAACAACCAAGCCACAAAATGGGCACAGAAAATATCCTGATGGCATGGCTCTGTGCCTGGTGGTGTGACGGCTTGAAAAGGAGGGGCTGGGGCAAATCCCCGACTGCTTAGAAGTCTCTTAGCCACATAAACGGTTGCATAAAAAATAAGTTTCCTACATAACGTTTTGAAGCAAAACTGTGAAATGTGACCTTAAAAGAATTTGTGATCCTTTTCTAAATAATTCATTACTGTTTCCTTCTCATGGAATTTTCATTTTAAATGGATGTTCATCCTCAAGGGACAGCTAAAAGGATTCAACAAAAAGACTAGTCAACGGATTTAACACACAAAGAAGAAACCTATAAAAACTAGCATTAAAAGCCACTGGCCAAATTTAGCCAAACGTGCACCTCCCACAAATCTTTCACTTTTTCATCAACTAAGTCACCAGGACGTAAGTCTCCCTCAGTGTTGCATTCTGGTTGGCTCGTTATGGAGCCCGTTACAGTGCCAGCTTCCCATCAGCCTTCTGACAATTGGGATGACGGACAGCTATCCATCTGCAGTCATTTTGAGTGTGGGGTCGGCCTCCCAGGTCCTGCCCAGAGGCGGAGAAGATTTGGGGCAGGTAAGGCTTCTCATCAGCGTGTGTAGAGCAGTGGTTCCCAGCCTTTTCTTGGCCATGCCCCACCTAAGCATCTCTAAAATCCTAATGCCCCACTCCTCCCATGACATATAATTCTTATTATTCAAAAAGTGAACTATTCACGTGGAGGAAGCCTAAAAGGCCATTACCTTGGTCTAAACAAGCTTCCAAAGAGCATGGCATCCATGAAAGAGAAAAATAAAAGAATGAAAGGACAGTTGAAGTACTGAGGAAGAAATCACTAAGAAATTGTTTAAAAATAATAATATGAAGTAATATGAAAAAAATAGCAAATAAAGTTTCAAAACATATAATAGAGAACTGAAATGCATAAATATATCACAAAATATATTTATATACTGTATATGAGGCCCCTAGAACCATTAGAAATGCAAAAAACTCACTGTTAATAACTCATTCTCAAATTGCCCCCCTATGGGGCACATGCCCCACGTTGGGAACCACTGGTTAGAGGAAGGATAGGCCGTCGTCCTGTGCTGGGGGCCTGGTTCCAACCCAGCTCCACCACATGTGGGCTGGAGGGCCCAGGGCACGTGACTAACCTCTCCCTGCTTCCAGTTCTTCATGGAGTTGTTGTATGACACAGACACGCAAAGGGCTTAGAAGATCACCTGGCACCCAGTCAAGATCAGCTCCATCATTATTACCACTACAACCACTGTGGGCGGCCTGAAAAAGGCAGTTAAACAGGGCACATCTGGTAACCTGAGAGGGAAACTAAGCGGAATGTATGCCTTCACCCAGCTTTACGACTGCCTAGGATTCCTGGGTGGTTTTAGGGTGCCTTGACAGCTACCATTATTTCCTAAGTCATCATCTTCTCTCCGTCCAACTCACGGACACTCCACTGAAGCCCCTTCTTCCTGTCCCACTGCCCAGCACAGCAGGGCTCCCTACTCTACCTTCCACGGGCCAGCTGGCAATGTCTGATGTGCTCAGTCATGCCACACTCATCTGACCTCCCCCATCAGGTGACCCTGCTCAGTACTAGATAGAGCCTCAGCTCCGTGCCAGGCAGGCCGGCCCTGCACCCCCTGCCCTCCAACCTCCTCCAGCTTAGCTTCTGGTGGCTCCTCCCACACAAAGCCCCTCCCTGTGCTCCTGCCAAACTGACCGAACCACCTGCAATTCCCCGAAGACATGAGGCTTTTGAGGAACTCTGCCTTCCTGCTCCAGAACACATTCTCCTCCCTCTCCTTCTTCCTCTCTCTCTTTCTCTCTCTGTCCCTCCTTCTCCTACCCTCTCTCTCCCGCCCCAACCCAACCCCCCCAAACACCCCAAACAGGAATAGAAGAGCCCATCTGTAAGTCCTACTATTTGGCTTCAACAGCTGGGCACAGGCATCATGCCTTTGCTAGCAGAGCATCGCCCACGGTACACAGTACACTCTGGGTTTACCGGTCACCCTGCCTGCCTTCCCCACAGTGACGACCCTGGTGGCCGCCATACGGAGACCTCAATCCAGATCTGTGGAATGGACAGATGACCAGTCACCAATAAGCACCATTTTTTCTGGGAACGGAAGAGTCTGATGACCATTTATCACCCATTTAGTTTACGTATTTCCAAAGCACCCTCACAGTAGGCGTATTTCCACATGTGTAAACTGGGAACCCAGATATAAAGGGACCCTCTATAAAGTAACAGTGGTTGGGGGAGTGGACACATATCACAGATGGCGAAGCACCTTACTTCATCAAATACTCATTTAAGAGATGTCTGAGCAAACCAATACACAATCTGCAGGCAATTACCCCAAGGATGCCCCTTAGCCTGCATCCTTTCTCAGTCAGGATCCTCCGCTGAACCACAGACCACAGAAAATGACTGGGGCGAGTGTTCTCAGCTCCCTCATTCATGGTGCATGGCTGCTGCTATTCTATAGGCACAGGACAGAAATTAATCCATTGCTCACAACACTCTATTTAGGGCCTTAGAGCTTAATTCTCTTGCAGAACCTAGGCTGAGAAAGCCTGGGGGAGGAGGACTTTCTCTCACATTTTTACTCACTTTCCTTTATCACTTCAGAAAGCTGAAAGCTTCTCTTCCTACCTGTGGAGGCCAAGAACATGCTCCAGGTCCTGCTCTGCTCATTTTGGGCGGTCAAAGTCGTGTCTCAGTCAGCTAACCAGTTTGTGCCTCAGCATCATCCGCAGTAAACAGAGGCAAATGGTGTCCATCCCTTCATGGGAGGCCTATGGAAACTAATGAGGATGCAGGCACAAGTCCTCAGAACCACAGTCTGTTAGAGCTTGAGGAGCCTCAAGAGCTCTCCCCCCTCAGACCTTGCAAAAGAACATGGAAGCCAAGGCCCCAGGAACTGCCTCGACCTCCAGAATCCCAAAGCTGGGACCTCAAGTTTCCCGACTTCCAGTCCTTTACTCTTTTCACTGCACTCAACTCCTTAATTGAAAACCACACTCATTGGTTAAGCTATGGACCAGAACAACTTTTCTGATACAGTAAACAACAAGGGCTACCACACTGTCTAAACCTCTTGACACCAGAGCCTAAATTTCTGCTATTGAAGGCCCTGCTGCTCTCCAGAGTAAGTGCAACAAGTCCTGCTCATTCCTGAGCATGCTGAGCCGCGGCAGGTCTTACTCAGTCCCGTGTCCCCAGCCTAACACCAAGCGTTTGGTAGACATCGAGAGGGAGGAGAAGATCATTTATCAGATTTTGCTGCGAAAACAATTATGACCAGCAACAGGACAATGAGGGCACTGGAGTGATTGCTTCAGCAAGTCCCTAAATGAGGTGTGTCAGTACTGAGATCCCCCCATTGGAAAACACAGGAGAAAACACTTTTGAACACTATACCCTCAGGTTCCAGTGGTTTCTGAAGGGTTCAGGTTAACCCATGGCAAATTCAAAGCAGGAAAACAGACAACTAATTATCATTAACTGATGATAATCATTGTCATTTACTTGTGCTGTAACCACCTAAGCAGTAGTATGCATTGGCTCCAATACTGGCCACAAGTGGAGGGAAGAACTATTATCTTGCTTTACAGATGAGGAAAGCAAGGCCTGTAGAAAGGTTCAGTAAGTTGTCCAAGGTCACAGAGAGAACAAGCAGCACTTGGTCTTTGACTTATGGACACACACACACCCACCCATTCATTCTCTTAACAATATTGAACTGAGCAACTTCTATTGACTAGTAACTGAAAACATTTGTCCATCACAAATCTTACCACGAAGGGGCTGCCACCCACAAGACAAAAAGAAACGAGTAGCCAACTGAAACCATAGGCAGCAGTGCCGTAGGAGCCTGAGCGAGGGGGAAGTACAGTGATTGACCTGACTATGTGCATGAGCCACAGCTCAATGAGGGCCTTGAAGGAGCAGAAAGTCCTCTGAAGATCAGGGACAATGCAGAGGGAAGCTTTGAGAACAGGATACCCTTGGGCCCAGCCATCAGCTGGACCCCACGGTACAAAAGGGTGCAAGAGCAAGATAGCGCCCTAAGTCCCCAGTGTTCTAGAAACACAGAGCAGAATGAATTTGCTCCTAAGAACAAGGTCCACACAAAACATGGCCTCCAACCATGTCTACTCGCTCCAACCTAACTCCCAACCTACAGGCCTCACCTCCCTGACGTCATACCTAAAATAAAACAGGAGCCACTTCTCCACACCTTCCCCGAGGAGCTGAGTTGACAAAGTAATTGGCTGACTGTGTGCCCACTCAGGGGTCAAACATGATATTCCGTTTACAGATGCCGGCTGAGCTTACAGGTTCTTGAAGCCAGTCATCGCAGCATGGAAATGGCTGACCCGCAAATATAACTGTTTCCAAAATTCTCATTTCATTGCCCTAGACCTCCACTGGAGACCCACCACTGGGGGCTCTCTCCCTCTACACAAGTCATCCAAACATCCTGAATAACACGTGACTTTCTCATCCAGGAAGACCTGTGAGTAGGGAGCAATCAACCACCCAATCAGTAACTAGAAGTTTTACCATGAGCAATTTGGGGAGAACAATTTGGCTCTCTGCTAAAAACAACAACTCAGAATGCTAGAAATATCAAATTAAGAAAGAAATTATTTATGAGG
This sequence comes from Cnephaeus nilssonii, assembly GCF_951640355.1. Classification (NCBI taxonomy): domain Eukaryota; kingdom Metazoa; phylum Chordata; class Mammalia; order Chiroptera; family Vespertilionidae; genus Cnephaeus; species Cnephaeus nilssonii. The sequence continues at coordinate 76,849,816 of NC_137081.1, read as the reverse complement.
AATAAAGCATAATTTGGCATCATGTTACACCAATATGACTTATAAAGTAAGAAATTTTCCAGAAAAGTTACTGTGAGGTCCAGCAGTAGGTTAATCAGACCTGGAGCCCCCCCCAACCACAGCCCCCATCCTCCACCCACCTCCATGAATGCTTCATGCAATCACTGCAAAATTACTATAAAAGGAACATGGCAGGGAAATACAATCAAAACAGAGAAAGGATGCTGTCTGCAAATCAGTCACATCATCATTAAACCCATTTTCTGAAACGACCACTTACAGATTCTTAAACATGATCATACTGTCCATTATGTATCCAGGGTTGGTAAATAGGTTTTACAATCATTTGGAATTTTTCATTAAAAGAGATGAAAAATCCAACCCAAATTGGCTTAAGCAAAAGGAAATGGACTGACTCCTGTCACAAAACTAAGAGAGCAAGCGTAGCTTTAGCTGTGGCTGGACCCAAAGACTCCACCATCCTGTACACCTGTCTGTCCTGAACACAGAAATGGCTGACAGAGGGCAAGGTGCATCATTTGGATCCTCCTGCCCTTTTCATCAGGAAGGCAAAAACTTCCCCTGAACCCAGCCCCACCGGATAAATGGCTGACCCGCTCCTGTATCATTCGCCAGAAGTTTTACACAGCCCCTCGGACTGCAAGAGAAAAGGCACCTAACCCAGCCCCCAGAGCAGAGGAGGCATGGAGAAGTTTGTGAGAGGGGCCTGGTCAGCCTGCCACCAGGCTCAGCGAACGCAGCTGGACAGCCCAAAAGCAATCAGTCCATACCGCAGCGGGACCGTAGTTGCTCCAGACAGAAATCTCCAGTAAAAAAGAAAAACTGGTAGATTATCTGACAGCTTATCCATAAGATGGTTTTTCTTTCTTTGTTGATTTGAGAGAGAGGAACATTGATTTGCTATTCCACTTATTCACTGGTTGCTTCTTGTATGTGCCCTGACTGGGGATCGAACCCACAACCTTGGCATATCTGGACAATGCTGCGCTACTGGGCCAGCACCGAGATTTTTTTTTTTCTTTTTACATATAACAGAGTTGTTAGAAAGTAAGTAAGGGGAAACTTGACCAGACATGAAAAGAAAACTCATCACCTGAAAGTTTTTAAAAAGCAATGATTGACTTTAGGAATAACAAAAGTTGTACATAGCATGCTGCCCAGCTCATCGCTGTACAATTTTTACAAATGTTATTTAAATTTTAATATGTATGCTAGCTATGCATTACATATAATAATCTAATAAAAATAAAGAACAAATTAATATTCATCAAAATCATAAATATACCTGATATGGATTAAACCAAAAACTATAATACTGGTAAAACTGGGGAGGTGGAGATAAAAGTGTGACGGGTCTGACTTACAAACTAACAAATTAGCTGCCAGTTTCACGAGTGCCGGCAGAAGACATGAGACTTTTGGGTCAGAGACAAAGGACAATTCGTTATCCCCAACAGCAGTAGCCAGGGTATCAACCTGCCCCCCCATCCCCCAATCCACAGCCCCCTGGCCATACACAGAGTCCAGGTGACACCTGCACACACAGTGGGTTGCATTACAGGAGAGGAACCGCAAGTTTAAAGAAGCTGAATCTTCCATCATGAGCAGTAAGAAGACCTGCTCGTTCCTCTGGAGAAAACGCTCTCTCTACCTTCCCAGGCTGGTCACTGTACAAATATTTTTGAAAAGATAACCTGAAGCAAAGAGAGTTATACCTCTGCTTGCAAGGTGTGCAGAAATGTGAGAGACCCAGAAAGAACTATCTCCCAACAGGGAAGATACAGAAATGCCCCGAAGTGATGACTTTTAGAAACACAGTGTTTACAGAAAAGCAAAGAACCACCGGGAAATGGTTCTCTCTGAGGTGAGAAGTAGCCATGTGGGATAGAAAGAGGGGAAGGGAACCCAAACACAGCAGGTGTGTGTTTGTTTTTAAATCAACTTCAGCCCTATTTGACTTAAATCATGAGCCTGTATCATTTTTATACATAAAACTAGTCTTAAGATATGTAAAAATTTAGCAACAAAACATAGCCAATGTGGATTCATCCTCTGAATACAACTTTGCCAATGCCAGGCAGACCCCGCGGACGAGACCCCTCGGAAAGTGCCGCAGAGCGACCAGCAGAGGTGGCAGAACTCGTTCTTAAAGGGCATTCAGCGGTAAAGGCGTGATCCGGCTGACAGCAAAGTGAAGTTGTCACAAGCGGAGGTCAACTTTATAAACCACACAGGCCACGAACAACAATATGTGCCCTGTGTTACTTCCATCAGAAAATGGGTCACTGGTGAAAAGCAGAACTTGGTTTATCAACCCCATAATGGCTTACCAGACCACCTGCAAACTACCATGGGATGGCACAACGAAGTATCAAGCCATTTCCCGAACTCAAGCAGCCTAATTCTTGGTTGCCACCACCACCCAACCAGTTCTGGTCAACAATGGAGAAGAGAACTTGCTGGAAGGAAGCGAGAGTGCAGACAACTGGAAGCTGGTGGGACCGAGGGCGGCTGGGTGCTGAGGACACGGCTGAGCGCACGGCCCGGTCACTCTGGTTACAATGCCGCCGCGGCCGCCGCTCAGCACCAAGCTGCCGACTCCTGGCTGGGATGCCGCTGCCATCTCCAAAGCTGGAGGGACCTCGCAGGGCACTGCTGCCGACCCAAACCCCACGTGGGAACGTCTAATTGGTTTGACTTCGGCATGTGCCTCCCCCTGACTACAAGCATCCTGGGAGAACAAGCTTCTTCCAGCCTCCCAGAACCGGCCCCCTCCACCAAGACAGAAACGGTGAGTGTCTCCAGACACAGGAAAGGGGTTCAGACACTGGCAGCTGGAAAACAAAACGAGGGTACACGGTACCCACACAGGAAAAGTCGGCAATCCGCCAATGACAGGTGAGGAATATGAAAATCTCCAATCCCTATCAACTTCTTTTTTATACAATGTCTAGATTCTCCCAGTTTTTCTATATGTGGATATAATAACACTCAAAATACTCTCAAACGGGTGAGAAGGATTCGGTCCTACATCCCTCGGAGGGTGCGGAGGAACGGCTTTAGCTCTCACATCACCCACATCCCTCAGCTGTTTCTCCACTGGAGAAATAGGTGCTTCCTTACCTATTTCCAGGGAAACAATGGATGTTGAGCAGAAATGGAAAAACTGACTTCCCTCCGTTTCCAGAGTACAAATCCTACTCAAATACATCCAAAAACTGGGTAACGGAGTGTCTCCCCCAGGAGAAAAGTGCACGGTCCAACAGGGCAGCCGCGGGGACATGTACCGAGAATGACAAGAGGCTAGTCCAACAGAAGTGTGCTGTGCCTGTAAAACACTCTGATTTCCAAGGTGCAGCATGAAGGAAGAATGCACATATCTCATTCATAATTCTCATAGTTTTTATTGCCAAATGCTAGTATAATATTTTGGGGAGGAAATAAAAATATCACTAAACTTAATTGTACCTGTTGCTTTTTTCTTTGTCTAATGTAGCTCCTGGGAAATGTGTAATTGCCCATGAGGCTCACATTTGGGGCTTGAATTTTGAATTCTGGTTTGTTTCTATTGGACAGTGCTGCCCTAGACACCCAGTGCCCTCAGCTCAACCGCAATGGCCAGCACTGGCACACCCCCTCCAGCCTGCGTGCTCCCAGGAGGCGCGCTCCCAGGGGAGTGGGGGGCGCAGGTGCTCTCGGGAGACCTGCTCCAGAGCTGGGCAAAGAGAGATGATCAACCATTTGCAGTGCATCTTCCCCTCGTACCTATAAGTACATATGTGTTAAATGGGTCAAATGCAGTTAGGAAAACTAATAGCTTGAGCTTTTCTTCTTAAATTTCAACAGCTGAATGTATCATAAAGTTACATGTACTAGTAGACTTTATTCAAACAAAGGCCCAAAGCAAGTATAGACCCCCCACAATATGTGGTTTCTCCACAGAACTGCATATATAGCCCAAAGGTTTTCCCTCCCATCTGCTTTTACATAAACTGAATATCCACTGATTTATCAAACTTTAGCCACATCAGCAATTCATTTTTAAAAAGTCACTAATCCAAAAGATGGCGACCGGCAGGAAGGTAGGGAGAGAGAGAGTGTGAGTGAGGAACCCATAGAGGAGAGTGTAGATGTGTGTGGTGTGTGTGTGTGTGTATGAGATAGGGTCAGTTAGATTCTGCAGGTCTTCCAAGGGGCTCCCGAACAGGGCAGCCCTAGACGGCGGAGCCCCACGCACAAAGCGGACACTTCTCGGCGGCTGGTGCGGACGCAGAGACCACGCCATCTTGGGAAACAGAGCTGCCTGAGACTCGGATTCTGGCTTCTGACACAAACCAGGACCCTGCAGCCACTGGGGACAGAGAACTGCTATCACAGCTTCAGACAAACAAACAAGAATCCAGACTTCCCGGCAGATTTCCGTGAGTCAAAGAGCCTATCCCCCTCCTCGCAGGCGCTGATAGCGCCATAGTAACTGATAGACCCGCCCCTCCCCCAAGCTGCTGAGCGCCCACAGGCGTGCTGAAAGCGCCATAGTAACTGATAGACGCGCCCCTCGCCCAAGCTGCTCACAGGCGCTCGCACAGACAGCGCCATAGTAACTGATAGACCCGCCCCTGGCCCAAGCTGCCAAGCTTTGCGCAGGGACGCGCTCCCTCTTAGGGAATTTGGCGAGCGCTCGCGCACGGGACAGAAGCAGCTCCCCGTCGGGGAAATCTGTCAGTGCGCACAGAGGGCTCCCCTTCGGGGAATTTGGGGGAATTTGGCTCGCGGGTCACAGCTCCCCCTTCGGAGATTCTTAAGAGCGTGCACAGAGGGGCTTCCCTTTGGGGAATTTGGCACGCAGGACGGACTCCGCCCCCCTTCTGGGACTTTGGGAGAGTGCACTGAGCCGGCTCACCTTCAGGTTTTTAAGAATGTGCGCTCTAGCCGGTTTGGCTCAGTAGAGAGAGCACACACAGGACGCAGCCCCACTTCAGGGAATTTGGCACGCCGGACACAGCTGCCTGGGATCCCTGACTCACAGAGCATTCACACTAAGAGCCAGCGACCCCAATTGTTGGTGCGTGCACACACAGGGACCCTGATTCTCAACAAGAAACTGCACAAGGCAACAGAGACTTTGACACTCGAGTCTTGGTGCAGACACAGGGAAACTCTGACTCCTGGCACATGCTAAGGATCTCATTCTCGGCACATACCAACAGTGTGGTGCAGACAGGGCCCCTGATTCTAAATGTGCACACGAGACCACACGGAACACTGGGGACACTGATCCTGGGCAAGTTTGGTTCCCACCAACCAAAGACAGCCACATGTCCTAGTGTCAGAGCACTTCAGTGAAACTAGGGTGGAGCGAAGTCCCCACAGCACACGGCCCAGGTCCACGCAAACAGAAGCTTGAGCTTTCTGGTAATAGCCAGAATGGGGAAACGAAATAACTCACAGAGGAAAGAAAATGTGGAGTCGCCAAGAAAGGAAATTAGTGAAAATGAAGCTTGCAACATGACCGAAAAGGAGTTCAGAGTAATGGTCATGGAATTTATACATCGGATGGATGAGAAAATCAACAACTTATGCAAGAATCAGGAAGAAATGAAAAGTGATATAGCTACAATCAAAAACACCATGGAAAGTTTCAACAGTAGATTACAAGAAGCAGAGGACCGAATTAGTGAGTTAGAAGATCAGGTACAGAAACAAGCTCAAGCTGAACAGCAATTGGAGAAAAAAATTAAAAAGCAGGAGGAAAGCCTAAGGGAGCTTCGGGACAACATGAAACGAAGTAACATGCGTATAATAGGGCTGCCAGAAGGACAAGAAGAGCAGCAGGGATTAGAAAATCTATTTGAAGAAATAATGACAAAAAACTTCCCGGATATGGGAAAGATAAAAGTTACGCAAGTAAAGAGAGTCCCAAGCAGGATCAACCCCAAAAGACCCACACCAAGACATGTCATAATTTCAATGGCAAATATAAATGATAAAGAGAGAATCCTAAAGGCGGCAAGAGAGAGACAGAGAGTTACCTACAAAGGAACACCCATCAGATTGTCAAATGATTACTCATTAGAAACACAACAAGCTAGAAGTGAATGGAAGGAGGTATACAAAGTGTTGCAAAGCAAAGGACTGAATCCAAGAATACTATATCCAGCAAGACTATCAATCAAAATTGAAGGGGAAATCAGGAGCTTTGCAGACAAAAAAAGCTTCAGGGAGTTTATCACCACCAAACCAGCAATGCAAGAATTGCTAAAGGGAATACTGTAAAAAGAAGAAATAAACAGGTAAGAAGGAATACAGACACAAAAATAGATATGACTGCAAACAAATACCTTTCAGTAATAACTTTAAATGTAAACGGACTAAATGCTCCAATCAAAAGACATCGAGTAGCTGAATGGATAAAAAAACATGACCCATATATATGCTGTCTACAAGAGACCCACCTCAGAACAAGAGACTCACACAGATTGAAAGTGAAGGGATGGAAAAATATCTTTCAGGCAAATGGAAATGAAAAAAAAGCTGGGGTAGCAATACTTATATCTGACAAAATAGACCTCAAAGTAAATGCCATAACAAGAGATAAGGAAGGCCACTTCATAATACTAAAGGGAGAAATCCAACAAGAAGAAATAATTCTGGTAAACATATACGCTCCCAATATAGGAGCACCCAAATACATAAAAAAACTCCTGGAGGATATCAAGGGAGAGATTAATAGCAACACAATCATAGTAGGAGACTTTAATACCCCACTATCACCACTGGACAAATCCTCTAAACAAAAAATCAGCAAAGAAACAGCAATCCTAAATGACTCACTAGACCAGATGGAATTAATTGACATCTTCAGAACATTTCACCCCAAAGCCACAGAATATACATTCTTCTCAAGTGCACATGGGTCATTTTCAAAGATAGACCATATGCTGGGTCACAGGCAAAGTCTCTTCAAATTCAAGAAGATAGAAATTATATCAAGCATCTTCTCAGATCACAGTGGCATAAAACTGGAAATCAACTACAATAAATACAATCCAAAGAAATCAAACACATGGAGACTAAACAGCATGCTATTAAACAAGGACTGGGTCACCAGAGAGATCAAGGAAGAAATAAAAAACATCATGGCAACAAATGACAATGAAAACACAACAATCCAAAATCTATGGGACACAGCGAAAGCAGTCTTGAGAGGGAAGTTCATAGCTCTACAGGCCTATTGCAAAAAACAAGAAACAATGGTAATAAATTACTTAACCCTACAACTCAAAGAGCTAGAAAAAGAGCAGCAAGAAAAGCCCAGTGTAACCAGAAGGAAGGAAATAACAAAGATCAGAGCGGAGATAAATGACATAGAGACCAAAGAAACAATACATAAGATCAACAAAACCAAGAGCTGATTCTTTGAAAGGATAAACAAGATTGATGGACCTCTAGCCAGGCTCACCAAGAAGCAAAGAGAGAGGACCCAAATAAACAAAATCAGAAATGAAAGAGGTGAAATAACAACAGACCCCGCTGAGATACAAAGGATTGTTACAAAATACTACGAACAACTCTATTCCAACAAACTGGACAATCTGGAGGAAATAGACATATTCCTAGAAAAATATAACCTTCCAAAAATCAATCAAGAAGAATCTAAACAGCTCAATAGGCCAATAACTATGGACGAAATTGAAGCAGTCATCAAAAAGCTTCCGGCAAACAAAAGCCCGGGGCCTGATGGCTTCACAGGAGAGTTTTACCAAACATTCAAGGAAGAACTAAAACCTATCCTCCTCAGACTATTCCAAAAAATTCAAGTGGAAGGAACACTTCCAAGCTCCTTCTATGAAGCCAGCATCACCCTAATACCAAAACCAGATAAAGACAACACAATGAAAGAGAATTACAGACCAATATCCCTCATGAACATAGATGCCAAAATCCTCAACAAAATTCTAGCAAATCGGCTCCAGCAGTACATCAGAAAGATCATACACCATGACCAAGTAGGATTTATCCCAGGAATGCAAGGATGGTACAATATCCGCAAATCAATAAACGTGATACATCACATAAACAAATTGAAAGATAAAAATCACATAGTCATATCAATTGATGCAGAAAAAGCATTTGACAAAATCCAACACCCTTTCTTGATAAAAGCTCTCAACAAGGTGGGAATAGATGGCTCATACCTCAACATAATAAAAGCTATATATGATAAACCCACATCATACTCAATGGACAAAAACTAAAGACATTTCCCCTAAGAACAGGAACAAGACAGGGATGCCCACTCTCACCACTCCTGTTTGACATAGTACTGGAAGTATTAGCCATTGCAATTAGACAAGAAGAAGAAATAAAAGGCATCCAGATTGGAAAAGAACAAGTAAAGCTCTCTTTATTTGCAGACGACATGATATTGTACATAAAAAATCCGAAAGACTCCGTCAAAAAACTAATAGACTTAATAAATGAATTCGGCAATGTAGCAGGATACAAAATTAACGCCAAGAAATCTATGGCCTTTCTATACACCAATAGTGAACTTACAGACAGAGAGACTAAAAAGGCAATCCCATTTACCATCGCACCAAAAAAATTAAGATACCTAGGAATAAACTTAACTAAGGAGGTAAAAGACCTATACACGGAAAACTACAGGACACTGAAAAAAGAGATAGAGGAAGACGTAAACAGATGGAAGAACATACCATGTTCATGGATTGGTAGAATCAACATCATTAAAATGTCCATACTACCCAAAGCAATCTATAGATTCAATGCACTCCCCATTAAAATACCAACGGCATATTTCACAGACCTTGAAAGAACTCTCCAAAAATTCATCTGGAATAAAAAAAGACCCCGAATAGCCACAGCAATCCTGAGAAAGAAGAATAAAGTAGGAGGGATCTCAATACCAGATTTCAAGCTGTATTACAAAGCCACTGTTCTCAAAACAGCCTGGTACTGGCACAAGAACAGACATATAGATCAATGGAACAGAATAGAGAATCCAGATATTGACCCAAACCACTATGCTCAATTAATATTTGACAAAGGAGGCATGAACATACCATGGAATAAAGACAGTCTCTTCAATAAATGGTGTTGGGAAAATTGGACAGATACATGCAAAAAAATGAAGCTTGATCACCAACTTACGCCATACACAAAAATAAACTCAAAATGGATACAGGACTTAAACATAAGACGGGAAACCATAAAAATACTAGAGCAATCCACAGGCAGCAAAATGTCAGACATATGCCAAAAGAAATTCTTCACTGACACTGCCCCTAGGGCAATGGAAGCTAAAGAGAAAATTAACAAATGGGACTACAGCAAAATAAAAAGCTTTTTCACAGCAAAAGAAACCATCAACAAAACAACAAGAAGGCCCACTGCATGGGAGAACATATTTGCAAATGGCATCACTGATAAAGGTTTAATCTCCAACATCTACAGGCAGCTTATACAACTTAATAAAAGGAAGATAAATGATCCAATAAAAAAATGGGCAACAGACCTAAATAGAATCTTTTCAAAAGAAGACAGAAGGAAGGCCAAGAGACACATGAAAACATGCTCAACGTCACTAATTATCCGAGAGATGCAAATCAAAACAACAATGCGGTACCATCTCACACCTGTCAGAATGGCTATCATCAACAAATCAACAAACGACAAGTGTTGGCAAGGATGCGGAGAAAAAGGAACCCTCGTGCACTGCTGGTGGGATTGCAGACTGGTGCAGCCACTGTGGAGAACAGTATGGAGTTTCCTCAAAAAACTGAAAATGGAACTCCCATTTGACCCAGTAATCCCACTCCTGGGAATATATCCGAAGAAACTAGAAATACCAATTAGAAAGGATATATGCACCCCTATGTTCATAGCAGTGCAATTCACCATAGCTAAGATTTGGAAACAGCCTAGGTGCCCGTCAGCAGATGACTGGATCAGAAAACTGTGGTACATCTACACAATGGAATACTATGCTGCCATAAAAAAGAAGGAATTCTCATCATTTGCAGCAACCTGGGAGGAATTGGAGAACATTATGTTAAGTGAAATAAGTCAGTCAATGAAAGAAAAATACCACATGATCTCACTCATTTATGGATAATAAAGAACATTATAAACTTGAACAAAAAGATAGATACAGAGACAGTAAAGCATCAAACAGACTGTCAAATTACAAGGGGAAGGTTAGGGAGAGGTGGGGGAGATAAGAGATCAATCAAAGGACTTGTATGCATGCATATAAGCATAACCAATGGATGCAAAACTCTGGGGGGTGGGGGCATATATGGGAGTGGGGTGTGGGGAGGGCAATGGTAAGATATGTACACATATAATACCTTAATAAAAAAATTGAAGAAAAAAAAAAGTCACTAATCCAGTGAGTTGAAGGATGGATTTAATTCATCACAGGAAACACTGATAAACTCCTCAGAGCCTTGAGCAAACCATTAGAAACCCAACCCTCCTCCGCTCAGCACAATTGAAAACGTTATGGCCTTGGTTCTCTTTACACTGCTATTCTCCAGGCTAACTCATTAGACCTTGTGCAATCAAAACTGTGGCTGTTCCCACCAGTGTAAAGACTAATACTAGCAAAATGCAAACACTGATGAAACCCAAATACACTACTAACATAAAGATGGAGCCCTGAATAACGACTCTGAGAGACAGCTCACTCCTGAACTTATTCAAGAAACCTCCAGGCAGGCAGTGTCCCAGGAGCTGGTGACACAAACAGAAGAAAGCAGGTGCCGGCTGATGGGGCTGGGGAAGACACCTGCCAACCAAAGGGGAGAGGTTAGGACAGTGGTCCATACAGCGGGCAGTTGAGGGCCCCGAGCCAGTGTGAGGCTTTGGGGAGAGCAGGGGAGCAACTCAAATGCTTGGGGAGCTTCAATAACAGGCAGGGCAAAGCCCCTCGCCGTCGCCCTGCTGCTGGCCTCCTGCGGAGAAGCCCCTGATGGGCTCCTTCATTCCAGGAGTAGAGCAAGGCAGGCCCTGCCTCCCTAGAGGCAGCAACCAATTCGCTAAGTCTGTCTAGTGAGGCACCAAGTGTTAAGAAGCCCTTGTGGCTACACTGAAAGCCCCATTATCGCATCCGGGTTTATCACAATGCAGTTGATTTATCCTACTTCTCTCTGCCCGCCTCCCAACTGGCTCTGAGCTTAAGAGAAAATGGTTGTTATTCATTGGATCTCAAAACTCTAACAAAGCATCACACACACGTGCACATGTGCACGTGCACACACACACACACTTTTTATGTAACCCTGAGGTGCCCCCAAGTTTCTCCAACAGACAACACTGTGCTGACAGTCCCTGTCCTTCTCCCATGCCCACTCCCAGCTCTTGGCAGCCTGCCTCCAGGCTTCCACTCTGACAACGTTCTCTGTGAGGTTTCCAGTGACCTTCTGTACATCCAATGGAAAAATCTCCTCAACCTTGACCTCTGGCAGCACAGCTTACTTCCTGAAAGGCTTTTTTTGGTTTCTGTATCCTTATACAATTCTTATTCCCTGTGGTAGGTTTTAAACCCCCCAAAATACCCACATCCTAATTACTACAACCTGTGAATGTTATCTTATATGGGAAAAAAGGAGGGGAGGGTCTTTGTAGAGGTGATTACATTAAGAACCGTAGGTCAGGAGATTATCCTGGATTATCCAGGTGGGCCCTAAGCACCCTCACAGGTGTCCTTATAAGAGACAGGCAGCGGATATTTGACACATATAGAAGGTGATAAGGAGACAGAGCGAGAGAGATTTGAAAATGCTGGCCTTGAAGACTGGAGTGATGTGGCCACACACCAAGGAGTGCCAGCAGCCACCAAACACCAGCAGAGGCAAAGAACAGAGTTTCCCTAATCTCTGAGGGAGCCTGCTGATCATTTATTTTGGTCCAGTGATATGATTTTGGACTTCTGGCCTCCAGAACCATGAAAGAATAAACTTCTGTTCTTTTAAGCCACCCAGTGTGTGGTAATTTGCCTCAGCAGCCACAGGAAACTAATGCATTCCACTCCAGCTCTCCTGACCTCAGAGTCTTCTGCTAGTTCCTTGTTGTCTGCCCACCCCAAAAGGAGACATTCTTCAAATTCTGTCCTCTGCCATCTGACCTCTTTCCTCATGTCTTAGTTAGCTCAGGCTGTTATAATAAAACTAGAGGCCCAGTGCATGAAAATTCATGCACTGGATTGGGGCGGGGGGGGGGTCCCTCAGCCTGGCCTGCCCCCCTCACAGTCCGGGAGCCCTCAGGGGTGGGAGGCGACCCGGCAATCAGGGGAAGGTGATGCCCCATCACACCTCTGCTGCTGCCACTGCCAGCAGCGCAAGCCTTGGCTGGCCCTGGTTACCTGGGCCTCGGGTGGCCCTGGGCAGCTGGGCAGCCGTCATCCGAGGCTTGCCTGTGCCTTGGGCCGGCCCTGGGTGGCAGAGGACTAGGGGACTCCAGAGGCAAGCAGGGTTGAGGGGACTGGGCACCACCATTTTGTGGCTGTGGGCACCGCCATCTTTGAGGGCGTGGCAGTCAATTAGCATATTCCCTCCTTATTGCCTGTGGGTACCACCATCTTTGAGGGCGGAGTAGTCAATTAGCATATTCCCTCCTTATTGGCTGTGGGTGCTGCCATCTTTGTGACAGTGTGGGGGTCAATTAGCATATCCTCTCTTCATTAGATAGGCTACCACAGACCAAGTAGCTTAAACAGCAAGAGTTTACTTCTCACAGTTCTGGAGACTGAAAGTCTAAGTTCAAGGTGCCTGCATGGCCAGGCTCTGGTGAAGGCCCTGTCACTGAGTTGCAGGCCACCAGCTTGCTGTGTCCTCATATGGCCTTTTCTTAATGCATATGGGGGGCAGGGGAGAGAGAGAATAAGAATAGCTCTCTTCCTCTTTTTTTAAAATACATTTTTATTGATTTCAGAGAGGAAGGGAGAGGGATAGAGAGATAGAACATGAATTATGAGAGAGAATCATTGATCAGCTGCCTCGTGCACGCCCCACACTGGGGATTGAGTCTGCAGCCTAAGAATGTGTCCTGACCAGGAACAGAACTGTGACCTCCAGGTCGCTGCTCAACCACTGAGCCATGCTGGCCAGGCTCTCTTCCTCTTTTTATAAAGAAACTAATCCCATCCCAAGGGCTCACAACCTCATCTAACCCTAATTACCTCCCACAGGCCCTACCTCCAAATACACAGCATCTGGGTTAGGGCTTCAACATATGACTTTGGGGGAGATGCAATTCAGTCCATAGCACCTCCTCTGTCATTGTGATCATAGTCTGTCTCCCTCACCCCACTGCCCTAAAGCATAACATCCCCAAAGTCCATCTCTTTGTCTACACCTACCTCACTCTCCAGGCCCCCATCTCCAACCGGCCAGCTGCTTCCTTCTCCTCGTACTGCCAGAGCCTCAACTCAGCGTCAGCGAACTGAAGCCACCTCCTCTCCCGCTGAGCCTCACCCTCATCACTGCCACCAGAACCATCCTTATTTCTGTTACAGATCCTGCCCCTCTTCCTGTCCTCCAAGCTCTGGAACTCTTACCCTTTCATCCAAGCACCCTGAGCATCAACGGGTCCTGGTATGAGCCTGACCTGAAGAGCAAGATAACAAATAAAATAAATGTCGAAATTGTTTCAAACTCCAGCACGTTTAGGTAACCAAAAAGCTGAACCAGAGCCTATGGCATGATGAAGCTTCTAAAAGTGAATTCAAACTTTACATTGATGTGTATTGATGTGAATTCTCCATCTGTAGCGATAACTGCTGATAACCATCCCCTGTAGGTGGAATAACATGCTTTGCCCGTGGACACCACTTTAAAGAGGATCCCTGCAAGTCCAGACAGGGTTGGTCAATACAGTGGGTTCCAGAGACCATCTCGCACAGGAAACACTGAAGAATGTAAGATGCTCGGTCTGCAGAAGAGGAGACAAGATGACAGCATGAGCTCACACTGAACATCCGCCCTGTGGAAAATGGACATTCATCTCATGACTGAGGACATGGGCTCTACAGCCCGGGTGGCTGGGATGTGAATATAGTTTCTCTTATTAGCTATGGAACCTCAGGAAAGTTCATGACATCTGTGAGCCCTGGAATCCGTATCTACGAAGTATGATGCTGCTGCTAGCTCAGAGTACTGCTGTGACAAATCCAATCGTATATGTAAAGCATTTATGCGTGTGATAGGTGTTAGCTAAGAAAATAACAACTAAGAAGCCGTAGGGTTTTGAGGGGGGAAAAAGAGGCAAATTTCAGCAAACCGTAAAAACAAAAAAAAATTCTAAAATTAGGATTGGATAACATGAACTGGGTCTCGCTGAGTTACTAGAATTGCGACAGTGGATGTTTTCAAACAACGGCTGGAAGACCGTTAGAACTGGTCCAAAGAGAGTGGAGAATCTCAGTGCTGGCAGTTTCGAGCGGGTGGCACCTGAAGGAAGACCCTTCCTGCTGCCCCACGGCCCGGGCGCCATTGGGGAGCCACAGGACTAGTGTCGCTAGCATGGCGACTTTATGACTTTAAGGCAATGAGATTTACTTACAACCAAAGCTGGTCCTTATTTCACCAGAAACAAATCACAGCTGTCCCTGCTTAGAAAAAAATAGCCATCTTCTGTCATGTCAAAAGCATTCCCTAAGAATGCTCTCTTTATGGGTCACGTGGAGCCTAACCCCCTGCTGTCAGGAGCCTGGCACATCGATTACTCTGTGACAAATATCTATTCAGTTCCGATTCCATCTCTCTTCATCTGCACCAAAGAATAACCTAAAATTAGTTCCAAACCGTCACAAATGGCGACAGACACACGTTATTCTTTTTCCAAAAACAGCAAGAAGTTCCATTTTGAAAATGTACTTCATCAAATGAGCAAAGTCTACTTGCCATCTAAAAATACTATCGTTTCTAAATGCTATTAACAGGAATCCCAGAAATCTCCCTGGATAAACAAAGATATCATTAAAAAGGGTAAGGGATACCAATGCCAAGGTTTTCTGGGAAGATAACAATGGTAGTGAATAGTTTTTAAGTCTCCCTGAATCCCCCCATAAAAACATCAGAGAAACCAGGGCAGAAAAACCAAACACTCAAGCACTGATAACAAACTAGGTGAAAGGCATCGCCTCAAAACATCCAGTATGAACCCTGGCAGCTTCAACACCTGCATAAGATCAGCAGCGACCAGCTCAAGCCAGAGGGAAGAGAAGAGCGCCCAAATCAACAGAGGGACTCGGATGGACAGCAGGTCAAGTGAGAAAGGCAGCCAAAGCTGCGAGAGAGCTGCGTACGCTCCAGTTGGAAGGCAAGTACACAAAACCACAGAAAGGCTGATGGGCTGAAGCTGTCTGTGTGCCCTAAACTCACAAATCAAAGCTCCTTCCCAGGACATAGCTCCGCATCGGCACTAGAAGCAGAATCGAAACTGAATAGGCCAGAGACGAGTGGGACAAAGGAAATCTCAGTCATAGTGGAAAAGGGGAATAGGAGCAAAACCAAAGAATAGGAGGCCGTGTTATTTAAATACTGGGGGGAGAGGAGAGTTCTAGAGCCGTCGTGCTCAAAAAGCTCTTTAGTAAGACTCATTTCACCTAAGCATGAGTGGCAGAAGAAGACTGCCCTCACATATTATACAACTAAATTTTAACAATCAGAACTACGCCTTCTCCACCTGATGAGCACACACCAGGAAAACGTGCTCACAAAACTGATGCACACTCTAACATTCCAAACATTCCAAAAAGAAAAATAGAATTCAGAAAACACTTAAAACCAAAAGACAAATGTTCATTTCAACAATGAAGAGAAAGCTAGAAGAAACACAAGAACAATGACCAAAAAAACAAACAAAACAAAACAAAAAAAACATAGAAAGACTTTTAGAGAAGTAAAAAAAGGAGGAAAATCTTTAAACTCTAGAAGAAATAAAAGATAAAAAGCACTTGAGGAAAATGAACAGGTAAAGATGACAGGTAAGGAACATCTAACACACATATACCAGAAAGTATAAAACCAAAGACACTGAACAGAATGCACACTAAAGACTATACTTCAAGAAAAATTTTCTGAAATAGAAAGATATGAAACTACACCTGTACCTGGGAAAAGCTGACCTAGAATAACCATCACCAAAACCCTTGAACATTAAAAAATTTTAATTATTTCAGCATCCAAGAAGAAAATCAAGTCACTTTAAGGTAAGAAATGCAGACTGTCATCAAATATCACCAGCAATGCTTTATGCCATAAGACCTAATATATTTAAGATGCTTGGGGGAAGTGTAAACTAAGGATAGTATATGCAGCCAAAATGACCTTCAGTATAAAGGCCACAGGGTTGGGGGGTGGGGGAGGTAGGGGAGAAAACTTTAGACATACGAGAGCTCAAGAAATTTTTGTTCACATGAACTCTCCCTGAGGAATTAGTGAAGAGTTAAAATGAAGCATCAATATAAGATTTGGCAGTAAGCATTAAAAATACATTTATGTGTAGAACTAAGACTAAATGATTGTTATAAGGAAAACATTAGAGTATGTAATGTCTATAAGACCTGAACAATGCAGATGCTATCCTATTTTAACTATGTTTTTATTTATTTCAGAGAGGAAGGGAGAGGGAGAGAGAGCTAGAAATATCAATGATGAGAGAGAATCATTGATCAGCTGCCTCCTGCATGCCCCCTACTGAAATCGAACTGTGACCTCTTGGTTCTTAGGTCAATGTTCAACCACTGAGCCACACAAGCCAGGCTGGCTTTTTAATTTTGTTTACTGATGAGAGAGAGAGAGAGAGAGAGAAAGAGAGAGAGAGGGGGGGGGAGAAGAGAGGAGGAGGGAGAGGAAAGAGAGAAACATCAGTTTGTTGTTCCACTTACTTATGCATTCATTGGTTGCTTCTTGTGTGTGCCCTGACCAGAGATTTAACCCTCAACTTTGATATAGGGACGACACCCTAACCAACTGAGCTACTCAGCCAGGGCCTACATGTACCTGTGTTTCATAATTTTAAATGTACACTGCTTCCTGCCCCCCCCCCATGTAAATCAAAAGAAAAGTATGCTTGATTTTATTCAGACCTTTATGAAGAATTATAAACCAATTAAAAAATATAGCTACTCCACTGAAGGCATTCAAAACACAATACAAAACACTTGTATCAATCTCTTATAGTTTTCACATTCATAATTCTACATATGCATATCAGTACCTATTTAATCCTTATTTCAAAATGTCATAAAAGGAAAATGTCAACAATACGGTATGACTTTTCTTACCTCTCTTATATCCCAACTTATTTATTATATGCAAGTGTAAGCAACTAACTACTTAGTTTTATCTTTTAATATCATCACACCAAGGATTTATATATTCAGAAATACACTATTTTCTTCAAAATTATCTTCCTTCTATTTCTCCATTATTTTGCATCTAGGATATGATACTATTTTTGTAAATGTTGTGTATAGATGAAAATTTATTTTAAGATAGTGAAATGGGTATGATAAAATATTGATTATAAAAAGGGTACATTGGGTCTCATAAAACTGAAAACTGCTACTAAATATAGATCTGCAGTATTAAGACAGTACAGTTTGTTTATCAAATCTATTAATGTATATCTGTCTCCCTCACAGTGTTTTGCTGTTATAAACAAAAGTGCAATGAATTGTCTATATTATTTCAAACACATAAAAGCTTCATGCTTTATAAATATCTTTTTCTAGAGGCTCATCTTTTGTTTTATATGTGTTTTTTATTATGTCCAAAGTTTTTAGCCTGCTTGTAGTTAAATGTATTAATGTTCATTTTATTTATGTTAAGTTTATTGTTGTTGTTTTTTTGTTGTAGTTAAATTTATTGATGTTTGTGCTTTCTATATCATAAATTAAAAACTCTGTTTATTGCCAGGTCATATACAGGGTGGGGTAAAAGTAGGTTTACAGTTGTGAGTACATGAAACAGAGTTTATTTTTATATTCTTATTTATTAATTATTGTATTATTTTCCATACAAACATTGTGAACCTAGTTTTGCCCAACCCTGTAGATAGTCTCATATTTCCATCTAAAAGTTTTAAATTCTTGCTTTTCAGGTTTCGTTTCTTAATTCACTTAATTGACGTGTGTGGTGGGAGGTAGAGATTTATTTTCATGTTTTGCTCGCAGACAGCCACTTTATCCAGTATCACTATTTCCTCCCCAATTGGTGATGTTGCCTCTCTCACTTATTGATTTCCCATATAAGTGTGGTGCTATTTCTGAACTCCCTATTCAACTTCCTTGGTCTATTTGTTCCCCCAAATATCACAATTTCAATTGCTCTAGTTTTGACAAGTGAATGCACCCTCTTCTTCAAATAATCTTGACCATTCTAATCCCTCTATTCCTCTCTACATAAATTTTAGAGCCTTACCAATCTTGTTGAAAAATAAACTACTGGAATTCTTAGTAAAATTACATGTATTCAGGTTAACTAAGGAGAATTGACATCTTTTTATATTGCCTTCCCAATCATGAACACAGGATTTCTCTCTTTATTCAATTTTTTTTTTAACTTTCACCATTAAGGAACTGTTCTGATTTATTCCTTTTAGTTTGTTCCTATAAGAAATGGTATTTTTTGATGGAGTCTTCAGGGTTTTCTATGTACATTATCATGTCATCTGCAAATAATGACAGTTTTACGTCTTCTTTTCCAATTTGGATACCTTTTATTCCTTCTTGTTGTCTAATTGTTATGGCTAGCACTTCCAGTACTATGTTGAACAGGAGTGGTGAAAGTGGGCATCCATGTCTCATTCCTGTTCTTAGGTGAAATGGTTTTAGGTTTTGCCCATTGAGTATGATGTTGGCTGTAGGTTTGTCATATAAGGCTTTTATTATGTTGAGATATGATCCCTCTATTCCCATTTTGCTGAGGGCTTTTATCAAGAAAGGGTGTTGGATTTTGTCAAATGCTTTTTCTGCATCAATTGATATGACTATGTGATTTTTATCTCTCAATTTGTTTATGTGAAAAATTATTAGACTTAATAAATGAATTCAGCAATGTAGCAGAATACAACATTGATGCCAAGAAATCTATGGCATTTTTATACACCAATAGTGAACTTAGAAAAAGAGAGATTAAAAAAACAATGCCATTTACCATCACATCAAAAAAAAAAAAGTAAAATACCTAGGAATAAACTTAACTAAGGAGGTAAAAGACCTATATGCAGAAAACTACAGGACACTGAAAAAAGAGATAGAGGAAGACATAAACAGATGGAAGAACATACCATGTTCATGGATTGGTAGAATCAACATCATTAAAATGTCCATACTACCCAAAGCAATCGATAGATTTAATGCACTCCCTATTAAAATACCAACGGCATATTTCACAGACCTAGAAAGAACTCTCCAAAAATTCATCTGGAATAAAAAAAAAGGCCCCGAATAGCTGCAGCAATCCTGAGAAAGAAGAATAAAGTAGGAGGGATCTCAATACCAGATATCAAGCTGTATTACAACGCCACTGTTCTCAAAACTGCCTGGTACTGGCACAAGAACAGACATGTAGACCAATGAAATAGAATAGAGAACCCAGAAATCGACCCAAACCACTATGCTCAATTAATATTTGGCAAAGGAGGCAAGAACATACAATGGAGTCAAGACAGTCTCTTCAATAAATGGTGTTGGGAAAATTGGACAGATACATGCAAAAAAATGAAACTAGACCACCAACTTACACCATACACAAAAATAAGCTCAAAATGGTTAAAGGACTTAAACATAAGACAGGAAACCATAAAAATATTACAGGAATCCACAGGCAGCAAAATCTCAGACATATGCAGACATATACTGATACAGCTCCTAGGGAAATGGAAACTAAAGAGAAAATAAACAAATGGGACTAAATCAAAATAAAAAGCTTCTGTACAGTAAAAGAAACCATCAACAAAACAACAAGAAAGCCCACTGCATGGGAGAACATATTTGCCAATGTAATCACCGATAAGGGTTTAATCTCCAACATTTAGAGGCAACTCATACAACTTAACAAAAGGAAGATAAACAACACAATAAAAAAATGGGCAACTGACCTAAATAGATACTTCTCAAAAGAGGACATAAGGAAAGCCAAGAGACATATGAAAACATGCTCAAAGTCATTAATCATCTGAGAGATGCAAATTAAAACGACAATGCAGTACCATCTCACACCTGTCAGAATGACTATCATCAACAAATCAACAAACGACAAGTTCTGGTGAGGATGCGGAGAAAAAGGAGCCCTTGTGCACTGCTGGTGGGAATGCAGACTGGAGAACAGTATGGAGTTTCCTCAAAAAACTAAAAAAGGAACTCCCATTTGACCCAGTGATCCCACTTCTAGGAATATATCCCAAGAAACTAGAAACACCAATCAGAAAGGATATATGCACCCCTATGTTCATAGCAGCACAATTTACCATAGCTAAGATTTGGAAACAGCCTAAATGCCCATCAGCAGATGAGTGGATTAGAAAACTATGGTACATCTACACAATGGAATACTACGCTGCGGTAAAAAAGAAGAAATTCTTACCATTTGCAACAACATGGATGGACCTGGAGAGCATTATGCTAAGTAAAATAAGCCAGTCAGAGAAAGATAAATATCACATGATCTCACTCATTTGTGGAATATAATGAACAACATAAATTGATGAACAAAAACAGATCCAGAGACAGAGAAACACTGATCAAATTGTCAAACCTCTGAGGGAAGGCAGGGGAGGGTGGGGGGGGGGATAGTAAGAAATCAACCAAAGGACTTGTATGCATGCATATAAGCATAACCAATGGACACAGACAGTAGGGGGGTGAGGGCATGTGCTGGGGTGGGGCGGGGGAGAGAAAGGTCAATGGGGGAAAAAGGAGACATATGTAATACTTTAAACAATAAAGAATTTTTAAAAAGAAATGGTATTGTTATGAAAATTAAAATTTTTACTTCTATATTGCCTTTGTATAAGAACACAACTGATTTTTTAAACTTCTACCCATTCAAACAGCAACCTTGTTAAAATTACTTATTTCTTCTAATAGGGTCTGCAGAATCCCTTATCATTTCTACGTAGAGTAGACTATAATATTTATAAGTAGCAATGGTTACTTTTCCCTCTCTGATCCATATACAGGGCGTCCAAAAAAAATGCGTACACACTTTGAATGATTACAAAATCAGGGTCAGTTAAACTTGAAAAGGAGTGAAAATTAAGTGAGTTATCAGCTATTAAAATGTGTATGCATTTTCTGGAGTCACCCTATAGTTTTATTTCTTTTTCTTGCCTTACTGTACTGACAAGGACATCAAGAATACCTTTGAGGACAAGTGATAACAGCAGGCATTCTCATCTTCATTTCAGATTATAAGGAACTGTTTCTAATATTTACCACTTATAATTATTGACATTTTATATTAGATACCCTTTGTCCGGTTAAAACAATTTTCTTCTTAGTTTGCTAAAAGTTTTTATCTTGCCTTGAATTTTCTCAAATGCTTTTGTATATCTATTGAGATGCTATGGTTTTTTCCTCTTAATCTATGAGCATGATGAATTATGTAATAAATATTGTAATTGTACCTTCCTTGCATTCCTAAAATAAACACAACATGGTTATTTATTGTTTTGCTTGTTGTATAAACAGATTCAGTTTTTCAATATCTTAAGATTTTTGCATCTGTGTTCATGAGTGATACTGTTCTATAAATTCTTCTCTATTGTCATTGGTATGTGCATCAAAGTAGTACTAGTCGCAAAGAGCAGCTCTCCTTTGTTTGTAGGACACAGAACATATGATTGAGATTATGGAATCCTTGAATATGTACAAAAGCACCATGCCGGCCGAGGTCAGAGTCCTCAACCTCAGCACCATTCTCTGTTGTGTGGGACTGTTCTATGCATTACAGGATGTTTAGCAGCATCCCTGGCCTCTGCCAAGCAGATGCTAGTAAGCACCCATATCCCTAGTTGTGACAACCAAAAACTGTGTCTCAGGGCTGCCAGATGTTCCCTGTAAATAAAAGGGCGGGGGGGGGGGGGGGGGAGGCTGCAAATCAAACCTGGGTCAGAACCACTGGCCTAGATTAACTTTTTAAATTTCAATCAGACACACTGGGTCATTTTTATCCTTAAATTAATCATGGCAGACTATTATTCTAGATAATTATGCATTTCAACCTAAGCTTTCACATGTATATAATTAAACTGTTAATAATAGTCTTATTTCCTAAAATTTTATTTATTACTAATTATGCTCCTCATTTAATTTCTAATTACTTCTAATTCACTCCTTTTTTATCAGTCTTAGCAGAGGTAAGCCTATTTGATTAATCTTAATAGCTTTTAGTTTTATTGAATTCTACTGTTTCTTTTTCTCTTTCAGTAATTTGTACTCTTAAATGTATTGTTTTCTTTCTTCCACCTAGCTTGGGTTTACTTTATTTCTGTTTCTTAGCCTCTTGTTTTAGACAGTTTTGCTCATCAATTTTCAGTTTATCATTTTCTTTTCAGTTCTAAATATTTTTAATATTTAATATACTAGTAACTGTCCCCCTTGAGATACTCAAATGTATTGTTTGATTTCCAAGCGTACATTGTGACATGTAAGGGTATTTTAGCTGTATCTGATTTCAAATCATTTTCAAATGCATTGTGAACAGAGAGCATTGTCTATAAAACATAGATTCTTAGTAATTTGACAAGTCTTGCTTTGTGACCACAGAAGTGATTACCTTTTGTAATTGTTCCATGATGCTAAAATGTACTTGTTGGCTGCATGGTTCTATGTTGACCTACTGGGTAGTGTTTTTTAAATTGAAAGTTACAAACAACTAGTGGGGCATAACATCAATTTGATAGGTTGTGACCAGAACTTTTTTAAATTAAAGAGAATAGAAATTACCCTACTGCACACTTTTTTCTTATTTATAAACTCTTAACATCACGTTACTCACAATGAACAGAATGATACAGTTCAATGGCAGCAGTTTTTAAATTTCTTAGTAGAACAAAAAAAATCATGTTGCATCATATAATGAAAAATGGCTTAGCTTTGATGGCATGATATATATAAACATATATATATATTTACACACATAAGCTCAGCTATAATTGGCCACATGTTTTATTTTGAATAGCAGTCAAACATATTTGCAAAACACGAATTCCATAAGTCAAATCTTCAATGTCTTCACTAATTTTTTCTTTTCTCATTTATCAACTAGTAAAAGAAGTGCATTGAAGTCTACCATTATGATTTGTCAATTTCTACCTATAATCTCATCAGTTTTGGTTGGATGCTTTGGAGCTTTGGTTGGTACATACACATTCACAAATCCTTTTGTCTTCTGGGTGAATTGAACATTTTGTTTATATAGTAACCACCCTTTATGCCTAATAATGCTTTTTGTCTCTAATTCTCTTTTCTCTGATTTAAGATAGCTACACTAACTTTCTTTTGTTCATGTTGCCAGATATTATCTCTTTCTATCCCCATATTTAAGCCATTCTGTAACTTTATGTTTTAAATTTATCTCCTATTAACAGTGCACAGCTAGATTTTTAAAATCCAATCTCTCTGATTTTTTACCTGATGAATTTAAACCATTTATACTTTTTAAGTTACGGACAGTCCCAAACTTACAATAGTTAGACGCAATGACTTTTTTACTTTACATTGGTTTAAAAGTGATACACATTCAGCGGAAACTGTACTTTGAATTTTGATCTTTTCCTGGGCTAGTGATATGCAGTGTGACTCTCTCATGATGCTGGGCAGTGACAGGTAGTTGCAGCTACCACTCAGCAGTGCAATCACAAGGGTAAACAACTGATACTCTACAATACTGCCAGAATATTTTGGATGTTTTGTGTTTTCCCTTCCCATAGTGTCCACAAAATGCCCACCTATGTCTCCTGCTTCTAATGAGAAGAAAAAGAAGGCAATTACTTTGAGATGAAACTCAGGATAACTACCCAACTATGGGATAATGTAAGTGTTCTGTGCACATTTAAGGTAGGCTAAACCAAGCTATGATGGTCAGTAGGTTAGGTGTATTAAATGCATTTTCCACTTACGATATTTTCAAATTACAATGCATTTTTTGTGATGTAACTCCCACTTGTAAGTCAAGAAACATCAGTAGTAACATGCTTGGATTTGGTTGTTTTATTTTTCACTTACTATTCTTTTTGTGTGTGTGTGTGCCATTTTTTTTCACTTCTGCTCTCTACTGAATAAGGTAAGTTTCCTAATTCTTTTTTCCTCTCAATTCTAAAACAGTCCCAGACACCTAAAACCACTGACTCTCCTCCACTTTCTCTCTTCTCTGCTTTTGGAATTCTTATTGACTTCCACTGGAGCTTTACCTATCTTCCATGTCTCTCAGATACACCATATGAAAGAGAAGCAACACTTTGTGTAGC
This sequence comes from Cnephaeus nilssonii, assembly GCF_951640355.1. Taxonomy (NCBI): domain Eukaryota; kingdom Metazoa; phylum Chordata; class Mammalia; order Chiroptera; family Vespertilionidae; genus Cnephaeus; species Cnephaeus nilssonii. Next base: position 76,825,294 of record NC_137081.1, on the reverse strand, counting down.
ATTGTTCTGTTTGATGGTTTCAGAAAAATATGGCAGAATAGTTCCTCGCGTTTACTTTTGCTTCCTCTAAAAAAAAAATCACTAAACTTAAAATACAGGGAAAATTTTTTTAAACCCATCAGAAAAAGGAAATGGAAGAGGCAACAAAAACTATTTTTAGAAGCTAGACAACATATGGGCAAGTGGCAATTGATTTAACAGACTCCAGGAAGCAGCCGTGTGAGAGCGAAAAGGCAACCTCTCCTATCAGATGAGTAGAGGCTCACTCTCTGGAGGAGGTGCCACAGTCTTTTGTTGGAGGAGCTCCAGACTCAGCTGAAGCTGGGAAAACCAAACAAAATGGCAAACCAAGGTAAGAGTTTCAAACAGAATGCTGAGATTCCAGTCCTCTCCCCAATTCAGTTCCCAAAGTTCAAGCAGCCAAGTGTTCATCCTCCGGGCAGACGATCAGAAGGTCCTTCCCTGGGCAACCTGGGCAGCTCAAGAGGAAAGATCTGGAGTATGAAACTGGAATGTACCCAACAAAATGGTCTAACCTAAAGCAAAGGCCACCCACATGCTAAGAGCTCCAGTCAACTTTTTATACCCACTCTTAATATGAGCGGCCTATCAAAAATCACCACTCACTGGATTCCTCCCTAACATCAACAATGAGCCCAAGGCCCACAGAAAAGGAAAAAGCACCAGGAGGAAAACAACACAAGAAACAAAAAAGATTTTTTCACTGTCACTAATATTTCCTCAGAAATATAAGAATTTATCATTTTAGGCCTGGCCGGGTGTCTTGGTTGGTTCGAGTATCATTCCAATATGCCAAGGTTGCAGGTTCAATCCCATGTCAGGGAACATACAAGGAGCAACCAATGAATGCATAAACAAGTAAAACAACAAATTGATGTTTCTCTCTCCCTCTTTCCCTCACTCCCTCTCCCTTTCTCTCTGTCTGTAAAAAATAAATAAATAAATAGTAAAAAAATTTAAATTGATTGATCTCAGAAAGAGAAAGGGAGGGAAGGAGAAAGGGAAGAAAAGAAAAGGGGTGAGAGAGAGAGACATCGATGTGAGAGCAAAACATTGATCAGTTGCCTCCTGCACGCACTCAACTAGAGACCGAACCCACAACTTGGGTGTGTGCCCTGACAGGGAATTGAAGCTGCCACCTTCTGTACAGGACGATGCTCCAACCAACTGAGCCACATCAGGGCCAGAGGAAAGAAAAGGTTATTTTAAATGATCAATAAAACAAGAGTTGGATGATTTTTCAAAGGAACATTCAGGCAATTAAAAAGAAACTTGACAGTATAAGTGAAAAGTTCAACAGAAAGGTAGAAAGATAAAGGAAATTGAGATATAAGTAAATACATGTGTGGGCAAAAGTAGGTTTGAACTCAACCACCTTAGGAGGCAGTGGGGCTACCCAAGCAGGTCACTGAAATTCAGGTTTGTTTACTGATTTTCAAAGACTACACGAATGTGTAAATAATGAAGGCCGGCAATTTGAGCACTTAAGAGATTGCACCTAAGTGCACTGTGCCATTGTGCCATTCTTTTGAGTTAATAAAGCTATTGTAATAATCATAACCGGCATGTCTTTTTCCACATGAACAACTGTAAACCTACTTTTGCCCACCCCTGTATATATAAAGGAAATTCCCTAGGAAGTAGAGGGGGGAAAAGAGAAGTATAGAAAATAGGGACATATATAGATGAAAAAGACCCCATCACAGCAAGTCTCGTACAAAGGATTGTGATTTAGAATAGTTTAGGGCTCTAATAGCAACACTGGAAATAAGAATAGAATGGAGCAAAACCTTCAAAACTCTTAAGGAACATTATTTCCTACTGAGAATTTTCTATCTCACCATCAATCAATTGTCAAGACTATATTAAGGACATTTCAGGCTGGAAAGCTTCACCTACAGTGTGGACTTTCCTAGGGAGCTAGAAAAAGATGTGTGCCCCCCTTACCCCGCCCCCCCCACCACCACCAAAGGCTATAAACCAGAGAAGAGAAAAGCCTAGTATCCAGAAATCCAGAAATAGGGGGCTCAGAGGGAGATGAAGGGAATGCCCAGAAAGGTGGGAGGAGCGATTCCAGGATGTAGAAAGGGCAGCCAGAACAATTTAGAGGACATCAAGTGGCTCCAAGAGAGATTTCTTCAAGAAGAAACTAATGGAATGATCATGCACCTGAAATGCAACGGAGAAGTGGAGGTTGAAATAGAAATGCTGGATTTGAGTTTTGTAAGAAACAGAGTCTGAGAAAAGTTAACAGGAAGAAACAAAATGGGTATTTAAACCAGAGAAAATGAAAAATGGTGCAGGCAAGAAGTAATCATCCTTCACCATATGGCTCAATGAGCAAGATTTATATAGTCATACTAATGCCAAGCATAACTATTAGGCAAGGATGGAAATTCAGAAAGTCAGCATGTTTGTGGGACCGGGAGGAGACCCAAAGAGTAAATTATCTCCTTTCATGGTGGAAAGTCAAGAAATAATGCCTAAACTTTAAAAAAAATACCAATAAATAGCATTAGAAAGCCCATTGTCTCTACAGATACAAGTAAATACAAGGATCAAATAAAAGAGCTAAAGTTGTTGGGAGAGAGAGATTGGAGGGGAGAGGGGGGGTTGTTGTAGTTCTCAACTTTTAAAAAACTGCATCTATATTTAGAGCTCCAATAAAAATAAAAAAAATATATTTGTCTGGTTATTTTACAGTTGCTCTTTTCCTTTCATGTGTCCGATTTCTTTCTGACTACTCATATTAAACATACTTATTTTACAGACCTTGCTAGGTGTTTCTCTCACGTTGAATTTGAGTTCTAACTGGATGACTCTCAGCTATGGTGGACCTTTTTCTCAGGAGCTCTCTCATGTTGAATTGTGAGCTCATCTCTGGGGGAACTTCACCCATGGGACACCTGCTGGGCCACAGCTGAGGTTGTGCATGTGTTTCTTTCAATTGCTCCAGGGGTATTTCCAACCTCACACCACATCCAAGTTAACATCTCAGCTTGAGGATTCCTAGGTGACAGGGCTCGTGTAAACTCATAAAGTGGATGCCGTGGTGTCTCCTAGATCCTCTGCCTGCACCTGGGCATTCATTCCCTCAGCTGCCAGGAGTGAGGGAGGTGATGGCTCACAGTTCACCCCTCTCCTGGAACTGCTCTCTACTGAGGGAAGCTTCCTCTCCCTGGGGCAGCCCACACGAATGACTGCTTTAGCCCCCTTGCATCATTCAATTGGACCCTTCTAAAGGGCTATTCCAGTCTCCAACTCCCTACAGGACAAGCCTCCTAGTCAACAGCACTGAAGTTCAACTTTCCCTCTGCCCAGTCCTACTCCCCTTGCTTCCTTTCATGGATTATTCCCGAGAGTTTCCCCCAATAAACCTCTTGCAGTAAATTTCAGAGTCTCAGGGTCTACTTCCAAGGAAATCAACCTATGAAAATTCCAAACACAAATTTGTATAAAGTCAGTCTCATGGTTGTGAGTCCTAGCGGAAGGCTCCCCTACCCTCACTCCACACAGCTATGCAGAGGCAGACAAGCTTCCCCACTCTCCCCCTGGTCCGGTGGGTGGGTTTGTTCTGGTCCACCCATCCATTAAAGGTAAAGTCCTCTAGTGAATTTACCTCATTCTGAGACCTTAGCCCCCTGCACCTGCCTGGCACTGGCCAAGGCCATTGTTATGAACTGTGTTCTCTACAAAATGCATATGTTGAAGGCCTAACTCCAGTATCTCAGAATGTGACTGCATGTGGAGATGGAGCTTTTAAAGAGGCAATTTAAAAGAGGTCGTTATAGGAAGAGCTTAGGGTACAGACACACAGAAGGAAGACCATGTGAAGACGCGGAGCAGATGGCCATCTACAAGCCAAGGAGAGAGGCCTCGGAATGAAACCAGTCCTGCTGACACTTTGATCTGGACTCCAACCTGGAAATTAACTTCTGTTGTCTAAGCCTCCAGTCTGCGGTGCTTTGTTATGCGCAGCCGGAGCACACTTCTGCGGCCACCGTCCTTCCCTGTGTGGACGTGGTAACCCAGGCCCCTCCTACTGGCACCAAGCCCCTCTCCCCCCACCACTCCACCTCCCACCCTGGGCAGTCCTAGCTTCTGCATTCATCTAATAGCTCTGATTTTCAGCTCCTTCTTTGGGGGAGGAGATGACAGAGGCTACTGGTGACCATGTACTGTGTCCTATCTCTAACCATTCAGTGATGTCCTTTCTTACGCACCCCTATGTGTCCAACTGGGGGGAGGGTCCATCAGGTTATCTGCCTACCCCCTGCCCTGTCATTTGCTCTGACATCTCTAGAGTTCACCTTCCCACTAGACCTGAGCTCTCCAAGGGTGCGAATGGGTTGTTCCACTTCTGAATGCCCGCTGCCATACCCGCACAGCAGCCTGGCCTTGACCAACAGGCACTCACTAACAACTGGATGAACAAGTCACAAGCTGGAAGAAAGGACTGGCCCGTAGGCAAGGAAGACAATGAAAAGTGAGAAACAGGTCCCTTTAAGGGGGAAAGGACTCTCCCCCTCCCTCTGGCTTCATCTGTTACTTTCAAATCTCAATACCCCTACCTTGCAGCCCTGGGGACAGGGCACCAGAAAATAACCTCCTGGATAAGAGCAGCTGCGCCAGAAATCCGCCTCCCAGAGGCAGTTCCCACAGGGCCCACCATTACAGGCCTGGAACACAAGCAGCGCAGAAAACCCCTTCTTGTCCCCCTGGCTAACACATACAATTGGAAAGAGGTACAGCAATAAGAAAAGGCCTCAGGAATTTCCCACAGGGCGTTAGCAGACCTCAGGGGCACACGGGGCGGGGGGGGGGGGGGGGGGGGGGGGGGGCAGGACCCGCCTGGCCTCATGAGGTGAGTCCAGCTGGGGCCCACGGCCCAGCTCGGGAGTCACTGCTCTGGCTGTGTGACAAGGACACCCCCGTGCTAACGCAGCCTGGCCACACTTTTAATTAAATGCTGGGTGCAGAATGCAGGGGAAGGGAGGCAGACACACAAGCAGCTGCAGAGACCCCGCCTCCACTCCCGCTAGAAACAGCAGCGCATTGTAAGCATGAGACTCTGGGAAGATGTGATCTGACAGAGCCAGGCTAGTCGCACCCTTGTTTACTGTGCTTTTCCTGGTAACCTCCTATAACTGACTCCCCCATCCCCAACATCTTTCGTCTTGAGCTGAAGGTGGTATTAAAAGTGATGGCTTCCAAGTTTCTCGGGCTTGCTGTGTCTCTCCCATGTATACAGGAGGTATACATGTTATTCAGTTTTCATTTGTTTTTCTCCTGCTAATCTGTCTTATGTCGGCTGGATCATTAGACCAGCCAGAAGAACCTTGAAGGGTAAAGGGAAAATGTTCCTCTGCCACACACTCATTCAAACCTCAAAGTGAGCCGGAATGCATTTTCCTAAATCATCCTAACAAAGACATTAGTGATGTCAAAATTCTGAGTTTTGAAACAATTTGTGTTCCCTTTCTAGCCTCATTATTAAATCAGATTTTTGAAAGGTTTGTTCATAACAGCATTGTCATTTTCTGTGCTGCCTACCGATTACAAACAGAAGCAATTTTAAAACCAAACCAGGGCTCTCTCTGAAATATTCAATATGTATTACCATCTAGTTTCATATCAGCATTTGGGCAGGTCCAATATCACGATATCATCAAGTTATATCAAAAATAGTTCACATTCCTTTCAAAGAACATATTCCTTTCAAAATACTTCCAAATCACAAACTTTGATAGAGTTCACCTAATGTTTCAAACTACACCTGACACATGAATGTCAACCATAGTTACATATATAACTGATTTGGCACAGAGAACTCAGTAATACTGGCCAAAGTTAGTTTCATCATTAGGTCTTTGAGAAGCTACTAATTTGAAGGAACAGCATACCTGATTACCTGGAAATTTATACAAAGTGAAGGGAAACATTCTTTATTTGCAATGTAGACACTATGTTAAAATATGAACTCTTTCTAGCTGACTGAAAAAATGAGGCATCCCAAAGCTTATACATATCCATAATCCTCATTCCCAAACATGCAAGAGACAACAGCATTTCTTCAGAAGATGCTCAGCTACAAATCAGAATCTATGATTGAAGAGAAATGGCCGGTGAGAAGATCAAGACGGGAATTCTGACTGATCCCAGCAGTTACAGTTACAAGATACCACCCCTAGCAAGAGAATGGCCATAAGGATGATCAGTTGTCTCAGAAATATTTCAATAGTTTATAAAATAAATCAGACCTAAGCCTGGTATTAAAACCATGTATACTTATAATTTTGATATGATTTATAGCCTTTGTTTTAAAAATCTTTTTTTTTCCTCTGCACATTTCACAGAACTTAGCCTTTCCCCTTGAAAATCACTAACCCCTGAGACAAAACTGACCAAAGTTAGTTTTATGGCTCCCAGGTTTGAGCCTCTGCCAGCTCCTGAGCCCCAAGGTGAAAGGACCCCCTCAGCTACCTCTCCACCAAACCAGACAGAGGGGCACGGAAGCTGGCCCCAGAGCTGTCCTCCCGACCTGAAGAAATTGTTTACTACCCTTACCTCACCTTTGGCCAATCGGCTCCTAACATGTCCCCGGACTCTCAATCCACGGTGCCCTATGATTTTGCCCTATATAACCTGTTAGTTACCGGCCATCCACAGCCGGGTCTTTTTGAGCACAAGCTCACCTAACTCCCAAATACTGTGCTTAACTACTTAAATACATGCTCCCAGTCCTAATCAAGTCCTTCCGCCACTGTAAACTTGCTCATTCGTCATCTTTTGGCCAATGCACGCAGGCAAATGGACTCACACACTGGGGTTTGATAACAGTACCTAAACAAACCTTTAAAGTTTATTCCTGAGAAATTTTTTCTAAATTATTTTCCTTCCACCTAAAAAAGGGGGTTTTTAAAATATATCTCAGTTGAACCATCTTGAGTACTGCATGCTTTTCGAGCCCCCAAGGAGATGGTAAACCACCCAGCAGTGGCAAGAAGTCGTGGTGATAAACATGATCTCTTCACCATGATTACCAGCCCTGCCAACTCGCATGGACACGCTCGCATGGGCACACTCTCCAAAGACTTCTCTGCCATCTCAAACATGGGCATGTCGGGATTCTGTAGCAATTCTCTTTGAAAATATTAACTGAATCAGCCTGACCATTTCATTTCATCCCATCTCTCTGTCAACCACCTCCTTGAAGAATAAAACTAGGGCTCCTTCTGACACTTCTTAAAGCATACACTTGCTATTTCTGAAACATAAAATTTTCATACAGATTGTAATTTAAACATAACATCAAAAGTCAACTTACATTGCTTAATCCTATTGATTTTCTTTCTATTTGAAACTATGAAAAGGATTGCACAAAACTGTGTCAACATGTAAAAGAAGCTTTAGAAAGAATTTTAAATATTTGATATTATACATACATTTAGGAAACAAAAGGATAAAACCAGCAACCCTAACAACACAACCAGAGACCACCCTAAGGGTTTTAAATATGAAACACACACACAAAATATAGCTACGCCATATAGATAGAGTTAGGAAGCTGCCTTACTCTAAGCTGCCTGGTGAAGCTGCCAAGGTGACCGTGCTTACCATGTCTGGCCTCCCCTTTGCTCTCCTCCTATTATTACTATTAATGCCTAACTAATTACGATAACAAATGTACCACAGAAAACAACTAAGATCATGACATTATATGCCAATGCCAACATTTTAGAGGCAAGAAGTTAGAGTATTTGACTTAAATACGATGGACAAAAAAAAGGGGCACATACTAAACCTAATAAGCTCAGGGAAGGCCTGCATGCAGGGCTTACAAACTCAGAGACCAAAAGTAACCACACAGGATGGTCTGAACATAAAAATTCCTAAATAAAAGCTAGTCACTGCAGTAATAATGTCCTAGGCCTGAAGCTTCCTTGACAAAGGTCAGCCTTTACCTTAAGTGAGCCTATTGTCTTTTATGCATCTAAGATAACATATCTTTGAAATGTCAGAGTAATCCTTTTTTTTCCAGACCCCCCCAGGGGCACCCACAACACCAGAGCAGAGAGGATAGAACCCCTCATTGTTATCTTGTTGCCCATATACCACCTCTATGTTATGTTAACTACTCTGTACCCACCAATGTGTGTGCCTCTTGGGTTATTCTTTATTCATCTCAGATATTTCCCTACTTTGCATCCCCCCACCTCCCTAATCTACCACCAATGAATTTCATCTACCTCCCCCTATGACCATTACCTGCCTCCTTTGATTCTAATATCCTATATAATAAAAGCCTAATATGCTAAGTGTCTGGTTGTCCGGTCGGCCGTTCATCCAATCAAAGCATAATATGCTAATGATATGCTAAGGCCGCTCAACCGCTCACTATGACGTGCACTGACCACCAGGGGGCAGACATTCCAGTCCGACTGGTAGGTTAGCTTGCTACTGGGGTCCAGCAGATCAGGACTGAGCGAGTCGGGCTGGACATGCCCTGGAGCCTTCCTGCAGTCCCTCCCTGGCTAGCCAACCTCCCGCATTCCTCCCCAGTCCCAGTTGTGCACCAGTGGGGTCCCTCAGCCTGGCCTGTGCCCTCTCACAATCCAGGACCCCTCGGGGGATGTCAGAGAGCTGGTTTTGGCCCCATCCTGCAGGCCAGGCCAAGGGATCCCACTGGTGCACGAATATGTGCACCGTGCCTCTAGTATAAAATAAGCTGTAAAACTGCCATTCTTCAAGGCATTTTCTCAATCCCTTGAGACTTTGCTTCCTGGCAATAGTTTTCAGACTGGCTCAAATAACTCTTATAAGACTTTTTCTTAGGCTGGATGTTCTTGTCAACAATACTTGCTACAACAAAGAGGTAAAATCATTTTAAAAAGAAAAAAAAAACTTTTACAAAACAACATTCTAATTCCATATGTATTTTGCAATAGTCTTTTCCTAATTAAAGGAAATGGAACAAAATTTTCAAGATAACCCAACTGACCAGGCATAACATGTGAAACCAAAATTTCCTCATAATTTTTCCCTATTATGAGATTAAGTACATCAAATGTAGTATTATTCTCCCAAAGGAAGGACTTACTCAGTATTTCTTCACATTTAGGTCCCCATTTAAACACCCACAGGATAAAATGGTAACAGCTCTATTAGGCACAGGGACACTTCTGAATGACTGTATTCTGTTTGCAAACCACCTCCCTTCATTCCATCCCTCTTTCCTTACATATGTAAATTACGGTGTCTGATGGAGCCTGCCAACAGCCACCACAACCAAATTATCCTCTAGGGACCTCAATCGGGCTTGTTATTCTTGTTTCAGCAGAAAAAAAAAAGGGGGAGAGGAAGAAGCAGCTATTTTCAGGAATTATAATTCCTCTTGATTAGATTTCTGGCTCACAGCTAAATGTTTATACCCTGAAATGCATTACCCGCTGCTTCTAAATGTTTGGCTTTTATTGAGAGCCAAGATATGGCACCTACAATGTTTCCGATATAAATTGCTTCAAGTAATATACGTCTAGTTTTGCCGGGAGCATTTGGTCAAATTCTAATATGCCCTCTAGGGAGCCAACACCAACTTCCAGCAGCAGATCTAACTGTGTAAAATAGAATTTTAAACAACACAGAGCCCTATCTTCCAGGGGACACAGTCCTTTTCTCTCCTACTCTGAGGGTTGTCACATGATTCACTTTGTATACTTATCACTCAGAATATAGATCTTTCTATTAAGGTAATGAACTAATCACAAAATACATTCATTCCCCCCACTCCCACCCCCCCCAGCATTAAAAAAAACACTGGTTTCTACCAGGGATGAGCTGAAGCTGAATGTCATAGCTTACGCTTGTGAATCGTTGCCCGATCAATAAGATTAAGTAGCTCGTGCACATTTCCATAGGCTGCAGACATCAGCTAGAAGTATGTCAGAGGCTTCCTAACCTGCCAGACAGGACTATCCAGAGGTGGAAAATGTGCAATTGTCTTCATTTTTCTTGATTGTAATCAATGTTTTTGTTTCTGTGGCCACTGAAAACTTGAAAGAGGACCCTCTCGTTTTTCTTTCATAAAAATATGTGATTGATTTTATCCCAAACCTTACACAGATATCACTGGGGAGAAAGGGGAGGCTGTACTACAATTTGCACTCATCGGATTGCATTAGGCTCAAAATATGAATCTCACGGAACACACTTGTCACGTCAGCCCAAGCTGCAGGCAGCCACCAGGAGAATAGCTCCCCGTCCGGCTGGCAGCTGGAATCGATTTCCACAAGCCTACAAGGGAGAGAGCAAGCCTCCATTTCTTCTTCTTCACCACGTCTTCCCTCCTCAGAGGAGAGAGGCCATTTTACTAATTTATAAGCACCCTGACTATCCAACCACCCCAAAAAATACTCATCAATAATAGTCAACTAAAAGCAAAAGCGCACCCCACAGGAGTCAGAGAATGAAACAGGCAACCCGGGCACATCACTGATGGGCAAGGCTCCCGCTACTCACTGAAGGCGGCCACGGCCAGGGCCAGTGTCACGACAATGGAGAACCAGGAGACCCACAAGGCCTTCTTCCTGTAGTTCTGGGCTTCGTGAGGTTTCAGTCGGGTGCTGCTTTCTAGCAAGCCTGACAGAAAGAAGGCGAAACGGAAGTTAGACGTTTCCCTATTAAGAAACCCACAGCCAGAGCTACACTTTCTTATACACTATCTTGTCTTGGTTGCAAAGAAAACCAAATTCTCAGTCAAGCATTCAACATAAAAGGAGCTTATGACACCATCTCTGGCTAGACAGCTGATCATATAGCTCTCACAGGCAGGGCAGCCTCCTCACCAAGCTCCAAACTGACGGCCCTGGGGCCACGACGTGGTTCTACAATTAGGAGAGTTCGCCGGGAAGTCGGGAAGTCGGGCTTTCAGGCACCTCTTGAGAAGACCAGAGGCTCTGGCAATGCCCGGCCTGTGTTCCTGCAGCGTAACAGCAGCTGTCTTCTTTACCGAGGCCCTGCAGACCCCACCACGCTCTAACCTGCTGATGAACCAGCCATCCCCCAGCCCTTGGGTTAACTAGCTTGGCTCACACAGGTGCTGCTCCCTCTAACAGCTCCCTTTCGGTAGCAAAACAACACCAATAGCCCACATTTAGTTAGCCATTCAGGCTCCTCAGCTGTGGGCATTGATTTGCATTGATCCACCTGCGCAGTCCCAACTGGTGCGCTGGGTTTTGCCCAAAGCAGTAAGTCATGGGATACAAATGCTCACGTTGCTCCCTCAATGACGACTCACAGAAGGACCATTTCTCTTTAACTGCCACCACCAAGAGCCGTGAGACCTAAATTATATGCCATTTTTCTTCTCTCTTTTTTCTGCTTTATAGTATCTATCCCTTTGTACCAACCATATGTCGAAAAATTCTTAGAATATTAAAGGGAGTAAATCTGTTATAACTGGAGGCAGCTTTCCAGACAGGCCATGTATAAGAAAGGTTTGGTTTCTGTCTCCTAGGCTTTCAACATTGAGAGTCCTTGACAACAGAAAGTCGTGGCTCCCAGGCGATGCCCAAGCGTCAACTGCCTTGGGTGGGAGACCGAAACACCTTCAGTATGATCCCAATTTATATTTTTTCTTCTCCTTTGAAAACAGAGCATACATGGCACATCTTGGTTACAAAGAAAACCAAATTCTCAGTCAAGCATTCCACATAAAAGCAGCTTATGACACCATCTCTGGCTAGACAGTTGCTCGCATAGCCCTCCCAGGCAGGGCAGCCTCATCACCAAGCTCCGAAAGATTAAGAAATTGATCGTCAAAGCTTAGGCACTGTTTGTAAAATAGTGTACAGTGTGCGACATATCACACGTATGCATCACGTAAAAGGCATCATCTTATTAGACCGAGTGGGTACCACACTAAGCCTCTAGTTGTCAAAAAAAAAACAAACACAAAACAAAAAAAACCTGTGTCCTGTTAAAAATTATAGCGAGGACCCTGTTAAAATGTCTCAGTTCCATTTACTTCCCAGATGCAAGCACCCTGAACAAGTTCTGAACAAAACAAGAGGAAATATCGAGAGGTTGCTCAGTGAGCCCAGTTTATAGCTCAGAGATTTTGAAGTAATTGAAACCTGTAGACTTACATCAGATCAAAAGATAAATAAGATTGCTAAAGGTAGGTTTAAGCACAACCTCCATCATCTCACAGTATCTCCCCAAACCTTCCTTAACAAATGAATGCACTTGGATGGAAAACAGAAAAACCTCTCTTATGAAATTCTACCCTAGGAACAAGGGGTTTCGAAGTAAAATCCCTTTGTCTACTTCTTTCTGTCCCTTTGTCTGCATCTTCTCCAGCTGCCGAAAACACCCCATTCTCATCTTCAACTATAATCACCCTGTGTCCAGTTAAAGCCACAACCTAGAAAGAGCACGTCCCACACACTCCCAGTAATTTATTTTCCCTTTTCCCAAATGATATAAAAATCTTCCTTTCATCTTGGCAAATTGATTTTCAGAAGGGAAGCTGTAATATTTAAGTAATGACTCAAATAAGCAGTTAATTTGCTGGGTATTTTGACAGCAACAATCTCAAGAGGTTTATCTACTGGGGGTAAAAGCAAGGTTCCTTTTAGAAGTAGATTTAATGTTCTAAGAGAAACACAATGATCGGCGTTTTCTATCCTGCCACATGGCATTTTTCCTTCCAAAGTCAGCAGTTCCCAACAATATCATTGACCATGTAGACCAATCTACATGCCTCACCCTCAGGGGGCCAGCACGGCCATGACGGGGTTTGGGATCACAGCCCACATAGGCTAGCCTGCCCTGCTGAGGGGAGGCACGTCCTCTTAACAGTGGTTCTTCCCCTGATCTGATCCTGTGTGTACCTCTCCCATGAGATTTTTTTAAATTAAAAAACTGCAGTAAATGCACCGGGAAGACTGTCCCTGAAGGGAGGAACTTTCCCATTTCTATCCAACCTTGGTTATTTCCTACTGGTTTTCCTCTCTAAAAATATAGCCAGTACCAAGAATGGAAAACGTTCTACTCCTCAAAGGGAAATGGGGTATAATCACCTACAAAGACCCAGCTCATAAATGGCCTGCACACAGGTGCCTCTATTTCTGCTCCCATGTTGGCTGCGTGTACACTTGAAAGCCACGGAGATGGGATGAGAATTTCTGTTTTCAGGAAGCTGTGCTTCCAACGTAGAAAAAAGGCAGCACAGCCTAGAGAAGCCACGGCAGGCCTCAGGTAGTTGGCCTCCGCATTCCGATTTCTAATCTCGCTCCAATTTCACATATTTGCAATCTGGGCCAGGCACTAGTAAGCGTAAAGTTGTATTCATGAAGGACTGTATTATTATTTAAGGGGGGGAGGGGAATACAAATATATGTGGGGAGGTTGAAGTTATCAGCACTTCCATGCTAGTATGAATTAGTTCCGATCGCTTTCTCCTAAAGAGTCATGCTTGGATTCGCTAAAGGGGAAGGAAATTCATTAGCTGGGAAGGTAGTGGGAAATGCTGAAGCAAGGCTGGGCCCTAAGGATTGGAGCAGGACCATGGGGAAACACTTGTGGAGAGAAGAGTGGATATTAAAAGGGAGAGAGTGAAAACACTAAGGCTAATGTGGCCTATATTTCGTGTATTTAGTCCCTACAGGTCTCAGACCACAGAGCTCTTGCTCCCTGAACTACAAGACTCAGCCAAATGGCACTGCAGTTACTGACACTGTGAGCTAGCTAGGTTTCTGGAACCAGCCCACATCCCTAGGGGAAAATGCCTCCAAATTCCCAGAGCACTAAATTATAAAGCAAGCCTTGGATATGAGTTAGAAGCAGCCTGCAACAGGGTCCTGATAGCTCAGACGGAAGCTAGGACAAGAGAGAAAGCCAAGCATGGGGTACACATCCCGGGTACCCAACCCTCACATGCCCTACTTGGGCCTGGAAGATCACAAGCCAGGCATGATGGAGAGATGCACAGCAGGCCATTGCTAAGGCTCCAAATCCTTTCACCATCAGGAAGAAGGCAGCAACAACCACACCATTCCCAAGGGATGCAAAAATCGATATTGGAAAGATGGGGCCCCATAAGGAAAAATAACACAAACACAAAATATTGTAAACCTGCTCAGGTAACCTTCTGATTTATTTAAGAAAGATGACTCACGCATCATTAACTCTTTGCTGTCAGGAATAGGTTAAACAAAAGAATATCACACTTTCAGCTTTCAATGCCACGAAGCACTAGGTCTTTGGGAGACAGGGTCCGTCCTAACAGAGAGGCTGTGTGTGGTATGCAAAGCTTTCACAAAGTGACAGTTTATGAACAGGGAATGCTTTCACGCTATACCATAATGAAAAATGAAATTCAGCAGACCAGTTAAAAATAACCTTAAGAACAAATTCAGATGGGCTTTTTACACTTGAGCATGAACTACAAAATGATGCTAGGTATCAACTCACCCTAGCACTTTTTTCCCCTCCCATCATTTTGTGGGGTGGGGAGAACTAGGCCAGCCAGCTCTGGCAGATGACCTGCAATGCCACAAAAATAAACTCGGCTCAGAGTTGTCCTTCTTCACGACCAAGTTTGTAAACACTACCAGGTTCGTTGCAGAGGGGAAGGTAATTAACACCACCTATAACAAAGCTGACAGGTCCTGCTGGGTGCTTGGTGCCTATGATGTCGCCCATCATCAACTCTAAAATAACAGCCAGTCATGTGAGAATCCCACGAGAAACTGCAACACGGGTGCCCAGCTCGGTGCAAGCAGAGCGGCCCCAGTTCTCGCCGCGCTCCCGGCCTGTTCAGCCTGTGCTCAGGCACTGCCTTTTCCATGTCATTCTATTTCACCGGCTTATGGTTTAAAATTTCTAACAGGGAAGAGATCGTGCATCTGCACACTAAACCGGAATAAAAATGTGCAGGAGATACTAAGAATAGGACAGAAACCTGCTAAGACTAAAATATAAAAATCCGCCACAGCCAACAAAAACCAGGCGTCCAAGAAAACGGGTGGAAGTGGCGAGGAGCCGGCTCCCCCCGCGAAGGGCCTGGCGGCAGGAATCCCGCTTCGGCCCCCGGCCGGTTTTCACAGAACCACTGGATCTTTTTGAGGGGGTCGATTTGGACTTGGATTTGGTAACAAGCAGAAAAAATACAGACGTAGCCAAGAACGGGGCTTCGAGCAGAAAGGAAACGAGGGAGGGAGAGAAAGAGGGATGGAGGAGGAGAGGGACGCGGGAATGCACAGGGGAGTCTCTCCCGTTTCTCAAAGGGGCTTCGGCTGTCCGTGGGAAGGTGGGGTTTGGTCTCCCAGGAAAAGGGCCTTTGGGGGGTCCGGGGCCAGCGCCTCGGGAGCGATTCTGAAGGAGGTGGGGGCGTGCGCTCTTGGGAACCACCAGGTTTCGGTGCATTCATCCAGGTGAGGTGGCCCAAACCCAGGTGTCACAGTCCTCTGCCCTCACCACCGGACACCCCACGGTAAACGGGGTCCCCTGTAAATGAAGGTCGGGATCACAGCCCACAAAGGGGGTGGGCGGCCCGGCGGCCGCTAAGGGACTCTCCAGGGCAGGCTAACCCCGCAGAGGGAAGTTATCCGGGAGCCGGTGAAGTCGGAGGGGCTGGGACGGAGGACGCACCGGGCGCAGGTGCCTCCCAGCCGAGAGGGGGCTGCAGTCCCCGGGGGCGCTCAGCTCCAAAAGCAAAAACCGCCTCCCGCAAACTTTTCCAGGGGGCGCCGGAGGGGCAGGGGCTGAGGCTGGCCGAGAGGAGGGCGCGGGCTCCTGCGGGTTTCCCCTGGAGGCAGCGGGTCCTCGGGTTCCGAGGCGGCACCGCCCGCGGGAGGTGGGGCCGCTGTTCTCTGCTCTCCGCTCCTTCCCTGGGAGGTCCCTGCTCCGCGCCCAGCCCAACCCGGGACCCGGGAGCGGGAGCGGGGAGTTGCGGGTTCCTTGCCGCGCCGGCCCGGCTGGGGGCAGGGGCCGGGCCGGGGGACAGGGGCCGGGCGGCGCGCTCACCTCGGTCCTCCAGCCCGTCGTTGAACTGGCCGCTCTGGCTGATCCGCAGCTGCTGCCCCTCCTCGGGCTGCGGCGGCTCGCGCGCTGGGGGGCTCAGCGGGCCTGGGGCAGCGGCCAAGGGCGCGTGGCCCCGGGTCCGCGGCGGGGCGACGGGGCCCGGGGGGCTGCGGCGCTCGCTGCCCGCTGCCGTCTCCATGGCGCGGGGCTGCGGATCCCAGCGGCGACGATGAGAGCGGCGGGGATTCTAGTGAGAAGTGCGGGGCTTGGAGGCTGTGAGCCGGCGGAGGGACGGACGGACGGACAGCGCCGGGAGGGAGGGAGGGAGGGAGGCGGCGCCGCGAGTGGAGGTGCGCCGGCTGCAGGGGCGGGGGTGCAGGGAGCCGCGCGCCCGTGGCCGGGGCCGCGGAGTGGCTGCCGCGCTCCGCCCCCGGGGGCAGGTGCAGAGGCGGGGACCCGCCCCGAGGCCCCGGAGCCGCACCCGCGCGCCGAGACCGTGCGGACTGAAGGACTCGGCGGGCCAGTCGCGCCCGGGAACTGCTGGGGCGCGCCGGCCGGGCCTAGGGAGGGTGTGACGGAAGCCCGGCCCCGGTCGCGCCGCGTGCCCAGAGGGGAACCCCCGGGCCCGAGTTCCTCTGCCGTCCGGGAAGCCGGCGGCCGCGCTCCGGCCGGAGAGCCCGCAGCGCCCTCACGGGGCATCTCTCCCCTCTGGAAGCGCACCGGCGTCAGGGCGGCGCTGCGGCTCCGCCTGGGCTGCCGTCCTCGCCGCCCATCCCGGGGAAACCGGGTGCACCTGCTCCCGAGCCGTCGGCCCGGCGTCCCCGGTGGCTTTGATTGCCCTCCCCGTTCCTCCCTTCAGCACCAACGTAAGGGCGCCGAGTAGCCTTGGATCACTGGGCGCTCAAAAAATGTTGGGGTCCCCAGGCTCCCCACGGAGACCATCCTTGGCCTTTGTCCCAGCCAGCCCCCTCCAGTCCCCCCCCCCCCCCCCACACACACACACACACGCTGGCTGTTTTCCCTCTGAGTGTTCCAGTCTCGCCGGCCCTTCGGGACTCGAAGCCTGTCCCGCGCGGCGACCGTCCGCGCCACTGACCGCGCGGAGCTCAGACCCGGGCGCCGAGCGGCTGGTCCCCGCAGCGAAGGACGACCGGGCCCACGGCCGGGGCCCACGCCCGCTCTCTGTCAGCCCCAGAGGTTCAGAGGCGGACAGGCCGTTTGTCAGATTTGTCTGGAATTCAATAGTATCCACATCCAAATTAGATTTCATTTTCAAATAGAAGTTTAAGTTTTAGATTTCGTCTTTAAATTCAATGCGCTATAAAATGCCAATTCCTTATTTAACGCCTGCCTACTTTGGGGGGTGGGCACTCTGGTTTTTTTGTAGAATAACCTTTCTTTTGCCTGCGATTGAAATCGCAGTAGGATTTAACTGCCTTTGCGGTGTGGTGGGAACGTCACTAGAAAAGGGAAGAGGGTTTCACTCGACGTTAGATTCCTGGGTTGGAATGAGAAGATCTGAGTTGACCTTGGCCAACTCACTTTACCTGTTTGATCACTAATTTCGTCGCCACAAACGGAAAGAGTTGGACGAGGTCATTTCATAGGCCCCTTCTTCTGGGAAAAGAAGGTGGGAGGGAGGAACGTAAGAAAGAAGGAAAATTTTTTTAATGCTATGATTACTTGGATAAAAAAAAATGAGAAATTCTACTTAACTCCCAATCTTTGTTCTGTCCTTGAAGGTAGACAAACCTTCGGGTGTTTGTACACACACACACACACACACACACACACACACCACCTCCTTGCTCTCTCCCACACAGTCTTCTTCCCTCCAGGTGTCCCTCCTTCAAGGCTCTCAGACATTTGAATCACCTGGGAGTTTAAGAACCAAAATGCCCAGGGCTCTCCCACCGCTGGAGATCCCACAGCAGCGGTGATGGAATTGGTCTGACCTGGGACCTGGGCATCAGTATGTTTTAAGCTCACTCCCCTTTCTAAAGTCATCTGGGAAGCCTTTGTTTGTTTGTTTGTTTGTTTGTTTAAATACTGACTCCTCGTTGCTTTGAAATTCTGATTAAGAAGATCTGAAATCTGGATGAAAATCTTCATTGAAATCTCTCTTCTCTCTCTCTCTCTCTCTCTCTCTCTCTCACACACACACACACACACACACACACACACACACACACACACTCCAAGGTCTGTCTGTGTTCTCTCAAAGGAGCAAGTACCTTTGTTCTTTCCTCTGGTTCTCAATTAGTTCCCTAGTCCAGCGCATCCAGATGTGAGTGTGCAGATGAACACCCAGGATTCTCGTTAAAATGCAGATTCTAACTCAGCAGATCTGGGTTGGAGGCTGAGAGTTCTAACAAACCTCCAGGCGCTGCTGACACTGTGGTCTGAAGGCCACACTTTGAGAAGTAAGAATCTAGGAGTTATTTATTATTCCTGGGAAAAATACATTTTCTCAAGTTCCAGGTGACCTGGTTCAATTCTTGTCTCCTCCAGAAAGATTTCTCCGACGCCAGCTCTCCCTGGGAGCTCCTTTTGGTGAACGGTAAATGTTTAATTATTCACGGCCTGTTTCACGGGTGAGGCAGTGATTGCGCTGCTTGCCTGATCCCATCTGCACTCACCCACATCTACCCGGACGCCAAGGACACAATGTTCACCCAAACAATCTCTGCTGATTCACTGGAAGATAATATTAGCTTACATTCTTGGATGCCACGCATCTTGCTAAGTGTTTTACATACATTGTCTCTCTCGCTCAACTACTACTATCTTCGTTTTACAAAGGAAGAAACCAAGGCAAGTCTGTTAAGCTCGGCTAGCACCGCAGCCCACACCGGTACTGCCCCCTAGAGGGCATTTTGGAAATTTGTAGTTGCTTTAATTGGTTACCACAATGATAGGAGGAAGGAGGGCGAGGAACTGGCATTTAGTTGAGAGTGGACAGGGATGCAGGTCCCCCCATGCACAGGAATCCGAAGCACAGTGATTGCTTGTGCCCCACATGGCTTTCTATGTCAGACTGGACGCTTGGATCATTTAAAAAGTGCTTCTAATTACATTTGCACTTTAATTCTGTTTTACATATAAGCACAAAATATTTTTGCACCATTTAAATACACACTGTTGTGGAACAAATGCAAAAAAAAAAAAGAGTCCGGAGGCTTTGCTGGAAATGAGTGGTAAAAATTCACAAGAGTCTCAGGGTTTTCAAACTGGAAACACAGCTGAAGTCTTCTGAAGAAGAAAGGTTAGGGTTCTTAGAGTAAAAACTACATTCTTGAGAATAATCGGTCCTGCATTCTTAGCCTTAAGCTTGGTTCAGAAAAGGTATCACTGAAATCCAGGCAGTCTGAATGATGGATGCCAGGTGGTCTTAGGAGAGGGGCGCCAGGTGTGTATCCAGGACTGAAAATTCAAAAGTTTAAAAACTAGTTCAAACAAAAATAGAATCCTTTCCTCAGGTCTCAACCTACTCAATTTTAGTAATTTAGCAGCTTAACTATAGTGACTCCATTTTATTTCTTCACTCTACTCCTTATTTCCTCCTTTTTGACCAAGATTTGTCTCTCAGAAAACATCATAAATCAAACAAAATGTTTTAATGTGCATCGATGCCAAAGTGGCAATGCCTTCTTTGGGTCCATTATGTCCCTCGAAGGGGGGATATAGGCTAGAGACATGCTTTTCATCAATGAGTGTGCAGTCAGCTCAATATGTGTGCCAATATTGAGGTTAAAGCATTGAGAAGGACCCATAAAGACATTATTATTACCCACTAGTTTCAGAACGCAGTCTCAGTCTTGAGTATAGGTCAGTTCAGTAAACAGTTGTCTCTCATTTCAGGAGGTGATGCTGCAGATGGCTCCCGCAGTTAGGTCTATTGGTCTGTAGTCGGGTGTTTAATAAGAGGCATCTCTATGGAAACAAAAGAGAAACAACAGTTAACGATTGAAGCAGACTTAATCCCAGTCTCTGAGTTCTGAAGGCAGCCAGTAGACTTCTAGGTGTCTGGCTCAAAGCATCTTCAGATGGGTGAAGGCAGACAGGGACAGTCTGATAGTTCTGGTCCGCACTTTGAATGTCACTGGTGATTTTTCTGCAACTGGCACAAAGACTGTCCATATATGAGCTGTTGTGGTGACTCCTCTGAAGTTTCTATCAGGTTGTCGCACTTTAGCTTGCAGGACTTTTGGGAAAGGGCGGTTTTAATTCTCAATGATTTCAAGTCAAAGGATGGGAGAGAAATCAAAAGCATCCGTTTGCAGAATCAGAGCCAGATGCTGGAGGAAACTGGAAGAATTCAGGATCCTATCCAGCTCACAGGTAGGAACAAAACCTCAAAAGACAATGAACAGTACTAGAATCTAATATCCACAAAGGGGTATTACTGACACACAATCTTCCTCTAAAATCGCTCTCATTTTTACCAAATATAGCCAGATTAAGAGTACTTTGCTTACAAAACAAGTCTTGTTTCAATAAACTTGGCCTGTTGTTTACATAGGAGCCACAAGAATAGTAATTAACTATATAGCTCTTTTAAATGTGCTTAGCTGTGTGTTTGGTTTTTGTTTTGTGTTTTGTTTTTTGTTTTTTCATAAAGAATCATCAGGTTGAACTTTAAAAGGTCTCCCAAAACCAGAAAAGCCAAAGCAAGGACTTGCCATCAGACTTTGCCTGTAATATCTATAAGTTTGGGCGAGTTCCTCTCTTCTCGAGTTTCCCAAAATATTTTCAAGTTCTTACACTTGACTGATAGTAACTCCATTTTATTTCCTTACTGGGTTTTCTGTAAATGCAACTACAATCCTATGCCTCATAACAATGAAGGACTTCCTATATACCAGTGGTCCCATAATATTATAGTGCAGCTGAAAATGTGATATCACTTAGTGGCATCACAGCCATCTTAGTCCTTGTAATGCATCACACAAATATTTACCATTGTATTACAGTTGCCCACAGGATTCAGTACAGTGACATGCTGTACAGGTTTTTTAGCCTAGGAGATGTAGGGGAACAGAATTTGTCACCCCAAAATATGCCTATATAGGCATAAGGTTTATTTCAGGCTGGTTGACTTTGAGAAACAGACATCAGAGAAGCTCTATAAACCAAGTGGAAGTTACCCTGTGTAAAAGATGCTTACCTGTGTAAGTAAATCTCCAAGGTAAATCATCCTGTATCAGCAAGAGGGGCAGGACCCTGCCCTAGAAACTCAATGCAAAAGGCCATGACGTAAATCCGCAGCCTTTCCCTTGTTTAACAACCTCACCCTTGCTCCCTGTGCTTTCCCTGGTACTCTCCATAGCTGACTCCCCTGACGTCTTCTTCTGTCTCCAGCTGGAGACTGTGACTTCACTCAGTTTGGCAAGTTTCTCGCAGTTCCCAGAGCTCTCCCGGATGTACAGGAGGCATACGTGTCATTAAACCTTTGTCTGTTTTTCTCCCGTCAATCTGTCCTTATTACAGGGGTGTCTCAGCCAAGAACCCATAAGGTTATAGGAAAAATTGTGTTTCCTCCGCTACAGAATGTCCACGTAGGAACATCCAAGCCTGGATGTGAGCTATTTTTCACAAGCTCTTATTTCAAAATGTCAAAAATTAAGAAGTGTAAAGAATTGTTACAAATTTTTATTTGAGCCAAACTAATGACATATGACTGATCTCAAAGGATCCTGAGAATGGCAAATTTGCAGTTTCTTTTATGCACTAGAAATTAAGGAGGGAGTATAAGGAAGATTTTATGAAGATGGGAGAAAGCAACTGGGGATTAGATTCAGGGTAGTTAACAAGATGATGTGCTCTCTTGAAGGGGGTTGTGCTTATTTCAAAGGTACGTTAACCTAGATGCACAAGAACAATGGACAGGGCTTGCTTAAGGCAAAGATAAACCTTTTACTTCAGAAGTTACAGGCCTGGGGTGTGACCACTCACCAGGCCCTGTCCATTTAGGAATTTATGATCAGATCACTCTGTGAGGTTACTTTCTTGTAGAACCCCGTTTTCATCCACAAGAGCAAAATCCCAGATAAGTCTAGGGCTGTAGTAGGCTATACCATGTAGATTTAAGTGCACTCTATGATGTTCACACAATGATGAAATCTCCTAATGACGCAGTTCTCAGAATGTATACCTCTGTGACTTTACGGTGTGAGTCTAGGAAATGTTTTAAGTTGTTCACCATTTTGGGAAATTGGGACACTGAAGCAGTTCCACTCATGGCAGCTGAGTCAGCAGCCAACACGTCTGCACCTGTCAACTGTATAACTGACACAGGCCTGTCATTTCGTGTGTGTATGTGAAGATTTTTATTGAGCTTGTAGCTAAAAATAAAAGGCCAAAGGGAGAGGCAACAAACATTTGTTTGAGACCCAAAGGAATAGCTATTCTGAAAGCACTGATTCAGGCAGAAACCCGCTGGTGCTCTGATAAGGAGGTGAGGACAGGAGGTGTTGATGAGAAAGGGAAGGGGAATGATTACAGGAATCGAAGGAAGGAATTTCTATGGCTGTAGATAAGCTAACAAGGTGATGCTAATTCTAAAGAATAACTTTAATTTCCAGTCCGGGAGTCACAGCAAACAATTATTTGGAATTACAGAGCTGCTTTAGGCTCAGTCTAGTTATTTGCCCAGTTTTAATTTCCAAAGGTTAAAGGATTAAGAAGTACAAAGAAGTTCCTCTGAGGTGGCAGCTCCAACTCCATTTTTAAGTGGCTTTGTTTATATTATTTTTCACAAGCTCTTATTTCAAAATGTCAAAAATTAAGAAGTGTCAATAATATTCCAGTCTTGCCCTACTGCTTTTAGATTCTAAGTACTGTAGATGCAAATACCTGATTATAGTTGACCCTTGAACAACTATAATCAGTTATAATTAGGGGCACTGACCCCTTGTGCAGTAGAAAAACCACATACAATTTTTGACTTTCTCAAAACTTAACTACTAATAACCTACTGTTGACAGGAAGCCTTACTGATTACATATGTAGTTGTTTAACACATACTTTATATGTCATATGTATTATAGTTTATATGTATTCTTACAATAAAGTAAACTAGGGAAAAATGTTAAGAAAATCATAAGGGGAATATATTTACCATATTAACTGAAAAGTTCTGCATGTAAGTGGACCCTCATTGTTCAAATCTATGTTGTTCAAGGGTCAACTATACTTCTTTAAGACTTCCGGTGCAGTTCGGACTGAGCATTTATAAAAGCAAATACATATTAAACATTGTTGTTTTACTTTTACTCCTTCATTATAATTAGGTCTTTTTTAAATATATATTTTATTGATTTTTTTTTTACAGAGAGGAAGGGAGAGGGATAGAGAGTTAGAAACATCAATGAGAGAGAAACATCAATCAGCTGCCTCCTGCACACCCCCTACTGGGGATGTGCCTGCAACCAAGGTACATGCCCTTGACCGGAATCGAACCTGGAATGCTTCAGTCTGCAGGCCGACGCTCTATCCACTGAGCCAGACTGGTTAGGGCTAATTAGGTCTTTATACTGATGTTTAAACTATGTGTGTAGATACAATCTATGATTCTATTTCATGATCACAATAATAAATATTAAAAAATAATTGTTATAAAAGGGAACCTTAACTGTCACAGCCAAGAGGAGTCTCAGGAAAAATGGCAACTAAGTGTAATGTATCGTGGGTGGGATCCTGGAACAGAAAAGGATATTAGATAAAAATTAAGGACATGTGAATAAAGCATGGATTTTAATAATGTATTAATTATAGCTCGCTAATTATAGCAATGCACCACACTAAGATAAGATGTCACTTATAGGGAGACTGAGTGCTGTGTATATGGGAACTCTCTGTACCATCTTCCCATTTCTCTGCAAATCTAAAACTGTCCTAAAAAACAAAGTCTACTTAAAAAAAAAAAGAAAGAGTAGCCCTCGCCGGTTTGGCACAGTGGATAGGGCATCAACCTGCAGACCGAAGGGTCCCGGATTCAATTCCGGTCAAGGGCACGTATCTCAGTTGCAGGCTCCTTCCTGGCCCAGGCTGTGGTCAGGGTGCATGCAGGAGGCAACCAATCAATGTGTTTCTCTCACATTGATGTTTCTCTCTGTCTCTCCCTGTCCCTTCCACTCTCTCTAAAAATCATTGGGAAAATATCCTCAGGTGAGGATTAAAAAAAAGAGACAGAGTAAAGTAAAGGTGAGGGAAGTTGGAAAGGCTTGAGTCTGAGACACAGACATTCTAACCTTGAATTCTACTGCCCACTACAGAAAGAAAAACCATGGACAGCACATGAGGTCTTTACAAAACTTTAACAGGGTCACTGGGATTGCAATGTTCATGAACCTGGTGAGAAACAAAGGATATGACAAAAATTAAACGAATATTTGTAATTTTAGGCCTATTCCACCGACTTTTACTAAGATTTATTTTTGGTATATTTAAGGATTTAAGTTTTGCGAATTTTGTGAAATCTGACATTTTTAAATCACTGGGCTCCCATCAGGACATTTTAGAAAGTCACACTACTTGGGTAAGAGCATGGGGACATAAAACCTGACTATTGAAATCCGACAAGAAGCTGAGTGGTGGCTTATACACGGGAATGGGAAGAAAGGCCAAAATGCCAAAGAAAACAGAGTGAGGGCCTCTGCTGGGATAAAGGTCACAGTGACCTGCCTGCTAAGGGTCCTGAGTTCTAAGGACACTTCAGGTAGGAGCCACTTAGTCCTCACCACCTCACACCCCCATGAAGCAGGCTTTAGCAGTATCCCCTTCCTAAAGACGAGGAAGCCGAAGCTCGGGGTCAGTGACATTCTAATCAGCACAGGACGGGCGCTCCCGGGGCCTTGATCTGAACCTCCGTACTGCATGTCCGCTCTAAAGATCTAAAGGTGACCAGGAATGTGGCTTCCACACCTGATTTCCCTGCATCAGATTGGACACTCAAGTATACTTGTCTTACTTTGTTACATGTGTGGGCTTTGGAAACCAAATAGAAGCATGTTATCATCTTGTGCAAGTCTTGAAGAAACGTAAGTGACACGCAGAGCTAGTGTGACCCTTGCAGCGTGACCCCTGGCTGAGGGTGGGGTGAGGACCTGTCCCTGGAAGGAGCGTCCAAACAGGCTGCCCAAGTCAGCTCAGAACAGCATTTATAGGATGGGCCGGAAGAGCTGTCCTTGGCGAGTGGGAGTGTGTATATACCTGAAGGGGTGAATAGTAAATTACAAGCTCCCTTTCCCATAAAAAAAGTTTCAAACGAGGGCATGACTATGGACCATTCAGAGAGACACCATACTAGTGATAAGCATCATTGGGGGCTGTGAGTACAAGATATCATAGCATTAAGACACGCAAAAAGCATCGCTCAATGCCGGCTCTGCCTTTAAGGGACTGACACTCTGACAGGCTGGTGTGGTCCCGCATCGCCTGCCTTTGCCACGTGCTCTCGTGAGCACTGTGCCTCAGCTCAGTTTGCACATTACAGTCGCCGGGACTGAGTGACCATGCTGTGCTGGTTCGTGGAGATGCCCCTGGCTCTAGCATGGAACATTCCACGTCCTGGGAAACTTCCTGGGTCGCAGGAAGGTTGGGACAGTTGGCCCTACCCGATGCTTTTACAAATCCTGATGCCCAAACCAACCCCCTGATGGATTGCATCAGGCGGCACAGGTGGTGGCAGGCTCAGTAAGAAAGATCTGCTGCCCTGGCCCAGGCAGCCCTCGATGTGCAATCCGGGAGTCCTTTCTTTATCTGGCTGCTGCAGTCCCCCCGCCCGGCTCCTCCTCTGCGCTCTCCTGACCGCTGCTTCTGAGTGGCACAAGCGGTCCTGTCCTTCGGGAGGGCACTGGGCTTCTCCCGCTGGCAGATGAGGGCCCGGCACCCCCACAGTGTTTCGGACCTGGCAGCAGTGTATACACACACGCGCAATGATAACAGCAGGGTCACGGTGGAGACCACCACCACGGCAGTGATGCCTGTTTTTTATGGCTGCAGCCACCACGGCCAGGAGTGTTTGGGGAAGACCACCACCCCTTTCCAATGCGCACCCAAGCACAAGACAGGACTGCTTGAGGACCGTGTTTCTCAACTGGAATGTGCTCAAAACCACCTGGGGATCTTGGTAAAATGCAAGTTTCAGTTCAGTAGGCCTGGGATGGGGCCCAGTTTTCTGCATTTCTGGTAAGCTCCCAGGCACCACCCTCTGGATGGAAGGGTCTGGAATGCAGAAGCAGTTGGTTTTGTTTCTACTTTGAAAGAAACCACGGTATGGTCAGAAAGGGGGAGTGTGGACACAAAATTAACAGAAAGAGAAAATAAAATAAACAAACTATAAGTAACTAGTAATGCAGTGCATAGGGGGAGCAGGCATATTACTCTTTGGATTCCTCAATACTCAACAGACACAGTGGGCACAACACACAGAAAAGAGCCACTGGAAATGCTACATGTATGAGGACTGACAGTGATTTGCAAAGGTAAGAGGGCATCCTGGGAAAGGGCCATGGTGGGTATGAAGGTTCTGTGATAAAATTAGCTGAAACTTTGTCTAAATGTACATGTCCACAGTTCTCTCCAAATAATGGTTACCTTTGGGGAAGAAGGCGGTTGGGATTGGGATTGGATGGGGCCTAGTGAAGGGCCTTCTGGGTGGCTGGGAGTTTCTAGGCCTGGACTTGGGTAGCACTAGCTTTGTAATAACTTATTAAGCCATACATTTGATTTGCGTGGTTTTCAGTGTCTGTGTTTTAATTTACAATACAAATATTTATAAAAAACTCTATCCATAATAACCATATCTAATGTGAGGGATGGGTCTTCCTTGGCTAAAGCATTTGGGCTGAACCCACCAGTTTGCCAGGGGAAACTGCATCTTCAGGACACTCATCTCATCCGCTCGATGACACAGCAGAGGTATGGAAGAGGGCACTGAGAAGAATAAAGTACAAAGGTAGCTGAATTAAATAAGGGAATTAAATAAGCTCAAACAACTTTCATTTTATTCTGCTCATATAAATAAAAGTTTATGGCATCCACTCTCCCCTGATTCTCCTCCTACCCCCTCTGCCCTCCCCAGAACCTGAGGCCCATGAAACCAACTGCCCCTGGACATCGCCAGCTGAGTAAGCCAGGAAAACTCAAAGCGACCAAAAGCAGAACTTCATTATCTTCCCCCAAAACAACCTGTGCATCTTCAATCTCCTTTCACTGGCAAATTGCAGCACAATCCACAGTTATCTTGAGCCCAATCCTAAAATTACCCCTCTTAACTTTACTCTTCCTCATCCTCAAAAGCAGCAGGTGACTAACCTGTGTTGATTCCACCTTTTTAGCACTCCTTATATCATTCCCACCTTTTCAACCATGCTCCTGTTGTTTAATTGTGGAACCTCTTGCCATCTCTCACCTGTATTATTGCAGTGGTCTCCTGGCCAATCTGTCTTCCTCTGGTCCAGCTCTAACCATAGCGCTCCTCTGTCAGCTATTGTTTACAGCAGGGGAGGGCCCTACTCCATTACGACTGGTGTTCTTATGAGAGCAGGAGATCGGGACACAGACACACAGGGGAATGACCATGTAAAGATGCAGGGAAAGGGTGACATCTACAAACTAAGGAGAGAAGTCTCAGAGGAAACTAACCCTGCTGACACCTTGATCTTGGACTTCCAGCCTCCAGAATTGAGAGAAAATAAATGCCTGTTGTTTAAGCCACCAAGTCTGTGGTACTTTCTTATGGTGACCCTAGCACACTAATGCAATGCCCAAATGGAAGCTTGCGATGAAGACTCCTGACTGCGACCAGTGGAGCCCCTTGACCTTCCAGCCCTGTCTGGATGACACCTGGGTCCCTTCTCTCCTGTGTCCTCTGGGACTCTGGTGGGCGAGAGGTATTTCCTCTTTCCTGACTCTCTGACCCAGTGGTCTTCCCTCTTGACCACATATTAGTCAAGCCCTTCCAAGACATTCTGAATTAATTATTCTGGAATGGGGCCTGCACATCAATTATTTTTAATTTGTCCAAGTGAATTCCTACATGCAGGCAAAGGGAGAACCACTGGTCCAGCCCCTGCCATTTTCCAAAAGTCAGGCCATCCTCATACTCACCGACACTTAGCAAGAGCCTCCTCACATCTCAGTCTGCTTCCACCTCTACTGTTCCTCCCAACCCATTCATTTTCCAACACACAGTCACCCGTTCTAAAACAAGAGTCATGTCTTTCTCCACCTAAAAATCCATCAATATCTCCTCATTAATTCAGGTTTATGTTACAAGCTCATTAGCCTTACATCCAAAGTCCTCCATGCTCTGGACTCTGAGGCCTCTGCACCTTTATACCATCTCCCCCCACTTGGTCCCTAAGCTCCAGCCATGCTCACATCCTGGTTCCCCTGAATCTCCAAGCACTCTCACACCTCTGCTTCACCCTTGCTTTTCCCTGCCTGGAAAGCCTGGCTAATGCCTTTAGTTCAGTGATGACATGGTCTGGGCAACCTTCTCTGACACCGTCCCCATGCTCAGACTATCAGGTGAGCTTCCCTCCTTTCCCAGAAGCCAACAGTGCACGCCTCTGCCAGAGCACAAATGACACTGTTTGTAATTATTACATGTCTGTCTCTTTTGCCGGACTGCACCCATCCCCCTTCTCCGCCTTTCTGGGTCCCAACCCAGTGCATATATACACAGGAGGTCTTGGTGGACATTTGTTCAATGGATGAATGAGCGAATGAATGAGTAAATGGATGAATGAGTGAATACCTTGCTCTTTTCCAGTTGTGCACACCACTCGATGCCTGCTGTCTCACTACCATCCACAAATGGGTTTGGTCCCTCAGTTCTGACATTCCTCCTTACTGTTATGTTCCACGCCTACTTAAATCCCAAGTAACTAGATATACCAGGACTCATCCAGCCCACAACTAGCAGTGAGAATAGCTAATAGAATCAGAGCTACTCTGGGCCAGGCACTTTCCATTCTTTAATATTCACAACAGCAATACAGAGTAATTATTATCATCTCCATTTTGCAGCTGAGGAAACTGAGTCTCAGAGTGAAAGCAACGTTCCCAGGGTCACACAGCGGGGGTGGCTGAGCCAGAACTAGAACCTCAGAATTGGGCTCCACACGCTCCAGCCCTTTCTGCCTGGCCAGGTGACAATCCACCGAAAAGAGATGTGGCTGGGTAGGTAGGAAGGAGGCATGGCTGCCAAGATCAAGCTGACAAAGTGACTCAGTTCCCGTGAATGAGCCCTGGCGCAGTACCCCAATTCTATAGCCATTAGTATTTCTGCCACGGGCCATGGTGTACCCAAGTGACCTGTCCATACTGCCACCCTCCATCCATTAGATTTAGAATGTGCAATCCACACAAAAGGGCTTTTGCCTGTTCTGTTCATTTATGTATCCCAAGTGCCTGGAACAGTGTCTGGTATAAGGTAGATGTCCAATAAATATTTGTTGGTTTAATGAAAGGAGGAGTGAATTAACAACATTCATTATTAAAAATACCCAATGCCCTGGTCGGTTTGGCTCAGTGGATAGAGCGTCGGCCTGCAGACTGAAGGGTCCCAGGTTCGATTCCGGTCAAGGGCACGTACCTTGGTGGCGGGCACATCCTCAGTAGGAGGTGTGAAGGAGGCGGCTGATTGATGTTTCTCTCTCATCAATGTTTCTAACTCTCTATCCCTCTCCCTTCCTCTCTGTAAAAAATCGATAAAATATATTTTTTTAAAAATACCCAATGTACTCCTTAGCACTGTGTAGACTTTTAGAACCCAGTTCTCTAATGAACCCACATGTAAGGGTTGAAATTTTTGTTCTCTCTTCTCTGTGATATATTCTCTCCCTTTTTTCATGTGGATACTAAAAGTTACAAATACTCACTGGGTAGAAATGCACATTAAGATCTGGTGGAAAAAAAGTCCTAATGTTACTTTAACTCCAAAATAGTCATCCTCTTGTGGTGCTACCTCCTGAGACTGCGTGGCTTTGTAGCTGTTTATAAACTTGAAAATTGGTTCTTATTCATCACCAAGAGCTGTTGCTCATCACCTTGACTGTGACTTTCAAGTCCTTTCTGAGTTCAACCTTGAGTTCTCATCTCATGATGTCAACACCATTGAAAGAGGCTCGAATTGTTCCATATGCAAACAAAATATGAGCAAGAAAGACCCCTTCTATGACTTTCTAATCTAAAGGAAATACAAGTGACTGGGCTCTGGTTCACCTGGGCCACAGCAGTGTGTCCTTATTATGTCTCACTGGTCCTTGAATTCTTCATGTCTGAAGAAAGACAAATACCTATTCTCTGTAGCCCAAAAGAAAGCCAGGATAATAATTGTGGAATGCAAATACAGGAGTTAGATGGGGCCTCCGAGGCCAAGACTTCACTTTACAGATGAGGAACTTGAGGCACATCAGTTTCCTATTGCTGCCATAACACATTCCCACAAACTTGGTGGCTTAAAACAACACATGTGTATTCTTGTCCAGACCTGGGAGTGAGAAGTCTGAAATGAGTGTTACTGGGCTGAAGTCCAGTTGTCTGCTGCTTCCTTCTAGAGGCTCCAGGGGAGAATCTATTCCTTGCCTCTTCCAGCTTCTCCAAGTTGCTGGCACTCCTTGGCTTCTGGACACATCACTTCAATCTCTGTTTTCATGGTCAGATCACCTTCTTCTTTATGACTCTGATCCTTGTGCCTCCCTCTTAGAAATACATTTGCTATAACTTTAAGCCCACTGAATACTCCAGGATAATTTCCCCATCTCAAACCCTTAATTTAATCACATCAGCAAAGTCTCTTTTGCTATATAAGGGTTCTGGAGATTAGGACATGGACATCGCTTTGGGCCATTATCCAGCCTACTATGTGGTATGAGAGGAAGGAGCCAGGCCTACGACTGAGGTCTTTCAGCTGCTCCTGTTTATCTACCACCTGGGTCTCAGCTGAGGCCTCTCTGTCATTCAAGATTAAACTCCCACCCCAGGTTCTGTTGAGAAGTTTAATGTGTTCTGCAAGCTTGGGCTAACTCCTCTGCCATATCTTGTCAAGGTCACCTCTACCCTACACCACTGAATTCCTAATTTCACTTGCATCTCAAGTACCACAAATGTTCTCTTAGTTCCTTGTCCTCTCTATTCTGTGCTGATCCAGACATGGGACTCAGTTCCTTTCCTTGATTTGCCTCAAACCATTCAAAGAGGCAATTACTGTCATTCATGTGTATGTTCATTCATTTATTCATTCATTTAGAGTTCTCCAGGGGGCCTGAGTCCTAGTTGCCCACAGGGGTGACTGACTTGATAAAACACTCCTATCTGTTTTCATCTTTTCTCTGTCTCACTTCCCAACCCCATTATCAGCATTCTTGAGATTACTCCCTAAATTAATGATGTGTACCCAAATTCTTATCTCAGGATTTGCCTCTGAGGTAACTCAAACAAACCAAGGCAATAGGCAAAATCAGCCCACTAGAATCAGCAACCTCAGTGAGGACGGAGTGCCGAAAGCACCTGTGATATCATGCACTTAGACTTCCAGAAGGGGATAAGGCCCCCATGGCACAGTTAGCCAGGGATGTCCTTACATTTAAAAACCGGAGGTTCTGAAAGGATGCCTCCTTCTTCCCCTCCTACCCCCCTCCCCACACACACACTCCCACCAAGACATCCACTACGCTGTGATCTCTTTTAATGGGGAACAGTATCTTATTACCCGATATACATCTAGCTTCCAAATTCTCCCAGAGAAGAGCGTGCACTACCTCAAAATCACAGTAGGGTATAGTTAACTGCTATCTGACCCTCTCCTGAGAAGAGACTTGAATGCAGAGAGGAGGGTGGGCACCTGAGATACAGGCCCCGTGATGCAGGAGAAGGTGAACAGGGAGGGTGATGTGAGCCAGCACGTCCTCGCTTCCCCCAGAGCCAGCACTGTGACTGGCTCCCATCAGCACAAACTCTTCCATCAGAATGCCCATCCTCACCCTGAGCAGATTCCTAAAATTTCCCTGGAGGAATAAGTAGTGCAGGGAAAACCAGAACAGGACAGAGAGGCCGTGAGTACACTACCTTGATGGGGTTGAGCAAAGGCCAAAAATATCTCTGGGACCTGACTTGTATCAGCCCCCTTCCCCTACTTCAGCTCCTGCTCGTTCCCTGCTGCAAAGGCCCAGTGAGACTCTGCCCCAGGGACTTCTGACTAGAGTAGATCCTCCAGATCCGGGCTCCCTTCCAGCTGATCCATATCCTGGTCAGGGTGAGGCCTGGAAATTATCTCCCTGGAAACCCCTCGAGGTCCAAATGAAGAGAACAGGAACTAGAGTGAGGGAGCCTGATTCTGGTCCTACCTAATCTCACCTTCTGACGACTGGGCTGCTGCTAGCCCTTGAAGAATATAGCCTCCCCCTGGGATTCCTTCCCCTGGGAATGACATGGAGCTGTGCTCAGTGTGGATCAGAACCTTTTCAGGTGCAACAGACAGGAATCAATAGCCCTGGCTTGTGTGCGTGGGAAGGACAGAATGCATCAGGTGCGACAGACCCAGGGCTGTAGCAGTGGTCAATATCATGTTTTCTCTCTCTCCACCTCTGGGTGCTGTTGCTCCTTATTCTCCCTGACCTCAGAAGGGTTTTTCCCATGTATCAGGGGAAATGGCCACTGACTGTCCTGATAGGACTCCTTCCAGCATTTCGGAGGCAGGAGACTGTCTTTCCCCTTGGTTTAAAAAAAAAAAAAGTCTCAAAGTCAGCTTCTGATTGGCCTTGCTTGATCATGTGCTCACTTCTGACTCCATCTCTAATCCAGCAGGGTTGGTGCACTGGTCCAGCCTGGGGCATGTGCCCCCACACTGTGAAGTGGGGGGCGTGGTTTGCAGGGTGTGCTATTAGTGGAAGGGACAGGAGGAAATAGTGCTGGGCAGCCCACATCCAGCCCCCAGCTTGACTGCATGGATTTGATAGCCACGGTCCATGATGATGAGACCTAAGTCAGGGAAAGAATAAAGAAAAGAAGAAGTGAGGCCAGAGAGAGTAGAGGATGCGAAGGGGAAATCACACCTCTTATCCTTGGGAAGCAGTTGTTTCAAAGATAGAAGCTGAGGAAAAACATCCCTCCATGGGCAGGGAGCCCAGAATCATGTCACACCCGAGGAGCCGCGTGGAGTACCTTTAGTGGGGACAGCTCCTCCAGCCTCATGTTCTCCTGCAAAACACAGAAAGTAGTTCTGGAGTCACGGGGCTTGTCCTAGGTAGTTCAGGAGACCTCAGGTGGGGCTCTTGGTGCAATCTATCAGGAGAGGATGAAGGAGGGAAGCAGACCAGAACAGTTCAGCGGAACTCAAACCCCATCCTGGTCCTGCAGGGAGCTCCATGGCACCTATGGCACCACAGAGTTATTCAGCCCGGGACAAAGGACTAGCCTTTTACACCCATGCTTGTCAGTCGTTGCCTGGGAGCGGTCGGGGGTCACCTCCAGAGGGAAAGCAGTCATTTCTAGGCATCATGAGTATTATTATCTTATCCCTGTTGTACAAAAGTAATAGCAAACATCACCGAACACATGCTTCTCGGCCAGACACCGCACTCAGTAAGGTAGGCATGCGTAGGCAGCAGGAGTCTAACTAAACAGACCTAGTTTATATCCTGTGCCAGCCCTGCCATAGACTAGTTATGTGATTTGGGGTGGGTAATTTAACCCCATTGAGCCTCAGAGTTCTAATCCATAAAATGGGCCAGTGACCAGAGCTGCCTGCTGGGGCTGTCATGGGGACGGCATCAGATCGCCCCTGAGATGTTCTTGGAGCAGAGGAAGCTCTCACATGACCCGTCCTCACGGTCAGCTCCGTGGCTGGACTGCTAACACGGCCAGCGCTTTAGCTCACAGACACCTGGGGGTCACAAGGACACTGATTGGTTTCACAAAGACCGGAGTAAGAATTTGCATTGTGTAAAAGATGGAGCCAACTGTGTTTCAGGGAGTAAATCCCTTTTCAAAAAGAGGATGTGAAAGCTCAGCCTGAGCCAAGCACGTTATTCAGTGAGGCGGTGCGGGGTGTGGGGCCTCTGGGGCAGATCCCTGGGTCCACCCAGGTGACTGCTCAGAACAAGCGGCCTCACCTGGGCTTTCACACAGATCTGTCGGCCTGAGGTCACCACCTCTGACCTGCTGGATCAGCTTCTGCCTGTAACCAAAGAGAATGCTTATCCAGGTAAAGATCAGCTCAGGCTCTGACGTATGACAAACCTGGGCTGTACCCTGGCTCTAACAGCTGTGTGGCCACAAACACATTATTTACTTGTCTCTAACTTTCATTTCCTTCTCAGTTAATTGGAGGAAATAATAACTGCCTTTAGGGTTCGTATAGAGAATTAAATTAAATGATATTTGTAAATACTTAAAGCAGTACCTGCTCCCAAAGGGCAGCTATTATTGTTATTGATGTTCATTTGTTCAACCAATTGATCACCTACTATGTGTCAGCACTCTTACTAGTAGTGGGGAGACATTGGTAAGAAAAAAACATGAGGCCCCTGCTCTTAAGGAGCTTATATTCAAACTAGAGGCCTGGCACAGGAAATCATGCATGGGTATGGTCCCCAGGCACAGCCTTCAATCAGGGCCATCTTCACTGGCTGCTGGCAGCCAGCCCCACCCCCCCACCCCCCACTCCTGACACCCACCCCGGTTCCCCATTCCCTATCCTGATGGCTGGGGAGGAACCAAGAGATCGGCCGTTCCCACCTGCTCACTGGCCCCACCCCCGCTGCAGGTTGCCCTCAGTGTGTGGGGCAACTGGCAGGGTGGGGGACTTGGCCTGGCGCCGCCCATATCCCCCACCACCCACCCCAGGTCCCCATTCACCACTGCGATCAGAACCTGTGGGCTGGGGTGAGGGACAGAGAGGTGATCAGTGCACCCCATAGTGACTGGTCGAGCAGTCATTTTCGTTGTTCTGCCATTATGGTCGCTGGGCTTTTATTATATAGGATGAGAAGAGATAGTTAGCAAATAAACAAGAAGAACTACAGGTGTGGTTAAGTGTCATGCAGGAAATTTAAACAGGCTGGTGTTTTAGAGCCTGAAGAAATAGATCCTTCAGTCTGGCCTTGTCTTTAGAAAGACCTCTCTGAGGAGGTGAGATTCAGGCTGCAATGCACAAACAAGATGGCCCCAGTGATTAAATGACCTGGAGAAAGCACATTTCAGGCTGAGGGAGCAGACAATGAAAATGCCCAAAAGTGGGAATGAATTGAGCATGGTGAGAGCAAGCTCAACATGTCTGAGGGACACACAAAAGTGGGAGAAGGAGGTAGACAGGCGAGAGATGAGTCTGGCACAGTAGACAGAGGAGACAGGTAGGGTTTTGTAAGCCAGGTGAGATGTTTGGATCTTAAATCTAAATGGCACAGAAAGCAGCAGCAGGATTTTAAGCTAAAGAGAGAGAGAATCTGAAATTGGCTTTTCAAAGGTCACCTGGATAATTCCATCCAATACTTAAGAGAAAAATTAACACATCCTACATATCTTCCAAAACACTGACCATGAAGAAACACTCTCCAATTCATTATAAGAGGTTGGTATTATCCTAATAACAAAGGCAGAGAGACATCATAAGAAAAGAAAACTAGCCCTAGCCAGTTTAGTTCAGTGGATAGAGTGTTGGCCTGCAGACTGAAGGGTCCCATGTTTGATTCCGGTCAAGGGCACATGCTCAGGTTGCGGGCTTGATCCCTAGTAGAGGGCATGCAGGAAGAAGCCAATCAATGATTCCCTCTTGTCATTGATGTTTCTATCTCTCTCTCTCCCTTCCTATTTGAAATCAATAAAAGGAAAGGAAAGGAGAGGAGAGGAGAGGAGAGGAGAGGAGAGGAGAGGAGAGGAGAGGAGAGGAGAGGAGAGGAGGGGAGGGGAGGGGAGGGGAGGGGAGGGGAGGGGAGGGGAGGGGAGAGGAGAGGAGAGGAGAGGAGAGGAGAGGAGAGGAGAGGAGAGGAGAGGAGAGGAGAGGAGAAGAGAAGAGAAGAGAAGAGAAGAGAAGAGAAGAGAAGAGAAGAGAAGAGAAGAGAAGAGAAGAGAAGAGAAGAGAAGAGAAGAGAAGAGAAAGAAAAGAAAACGAAAGTCGTATATTCACGTGAACACAGATGCAGAAATCCTTATGAGATATTGGCAATCTGAACCCAACAACAGGCCTTTAGTGACTTTTCCTCTGACTCTTCAGCTGCAGCCTCTAGTCCTCCTTCCAGCTCCGCCCACAGGCTAATTCCAATATTAAGCCCATTACATCTCCCATACTTGTTTAAAAAAAAAAATGCATTTGACAAAGTACAACACCCATTCCAGATAAAAACTTTCAACAAAATAGGAAAAGGGAACTTCCTCAGTCTGACAAAGAGTATCTGTGAAAAGCCTATAGTTAACTCCATACTTGATATGGAACACTGATTACCCCTGAGATCAGGAATGGGAACAAGGCAAGGATGTCCCCTCTCACACTCCTATTTAACATTGCACTAGAGGTTCTAGTTGCCGTAATAAGGCAACAAAAATACATAAAATACTTCTAGATTGGGGTAAAATGAAGTAAATATGTCTTTATTTACAGATGATATGATTCTATATGTGGAAAATCCTAATCATTCTGCCTCCAAACAAACCCAAACTATTAGAGCTAATAAATTCAATAATAAGACAAACAATCCAATTTTTAAGTGAGCAAAGGTTTTGAATAGACATTTCATCAAAAAAGATATTTGAATGACTGGTAAGCACACAAAAAGAAGCTTATCATCATAAGTCATTAGAGAAATGAAAATTAAAACCAAAATTAACCCTACACACCTACTAGAACTTCCAAAAACACTGACAATACCGAGTATTGGTAAAGATGTGGAGAAACTGGAACCCTCACACATTGCTGGTGGGATCATAAAACAGTACAGCCACTTTGGAAAATATTTTGGCAGTTTCATAAAAAAACTAATCAGCCCTGACCAATGTGGGTTAATTGGTTGAACATCATCCCATGCACTGAAAGTCACTGGTTCGATTCCCGGTCAGGGCACACACCCAGTTTCGGGTTCAATCCCAGGTCAGGTGTGTGCAGGAGGCAGCAGATGGATGTTACACTCTCACAATGATGTGTCTCTCTCTCCCTCTCCCTCTCCCTCTCCCTCTCCGTATCCCTTCCTCTTTCTCTAAAATCAATATATATATATATACTAGAGGCCCAGTGCACAAATTAGTGCACAGATGGGGTCCCTTGGATTGGCCCCCCATTGGGGCCGACAGAGGGGGGGCACAGGGGGGATCGGCTGGACAGAGGGAGGACAGCCAGAGGTTGGCAGGCTGGAGGGAGCAACTGTGGGAGATTGTCCAGCGGGGTGCGGGGAGGGACTGCAGGAGGTTGGCCTGCCAGTCCCTGCAATTGGGGCCAATGGGGAGGCCAGCCGGCGGGAGGGATTGCAGGAGGTTGGCTGTGGGAACACACTGACCACCAGGGGGCAGCTCCTGCATTGAGCCTCTGCCTCCTGGTGGTCAGTGCGCATCATAGCAACCAGTCGACCAGCTGTTTGGTCATTCAGTCGTTCAGTTTCTTAGATAGATAGACAGATAGATAGATAGATAGATAGATAGATAGATAGATAGATAGATAGAGATATAGAGATATAGATATATAGATATATAGATATATAGATATATAGAGAGATATATATATAGATACTAGAGGCCCAGTGCATGATTAAATCATGCACGTGTAGGGTCCCCTACACGCTTTCGCTTTCGATCACTGGGGAGCTGGGTGCCTGTCTGCTGGTGCACCAGGCCTTTCAGAAGCCTCCGGCGCCACAGAGGCTTCTGAAAGGCCTGGTGCCGGAGCGGACAGGCACCCAGCTCCCCCGCTTTTGATGGTCCATGGCGGAATGTGAGCTCGCTGCCCCAGAGGCCCCTTCTGTGCCGCAGCACAGCCATGGCGCAGACACTGAGCTCACGCCGCTAGCGGAGCTCAGCATCCCACCGGCCCAATTGGCCACCCCAGCCACCCCGAGTCCCGCCCCCCCCCGCGCCTTCTGGCCAATCGTGGGCATAGCGAAGGTACGGTCAATTTGCATATTTGTCTATTATTAGGTAGGATATATATTTATATATTTGTTAATCCTCACTGGAAGGTATTTTTCCTATTGATTTTTAGAGTAGAAGAGATGGGGGGGGGAGAGAGAGAGAGAGAGAGAGAGAGAGAGAGAGAGAAACAGCGATGTGAGAGAGACACATCAATTGGTTGCCTCCTGCACGTGCCCTGACTTGGGGCCAGAGATCAAACCTGCAAGTCAGCTATGTGCTCTTGACTGGGAATCGAACCTGTGCCCCTTTGGTGTGAGGGCCAACACACTACCACTGAGCCACACCGGCCAGGGCAATAAAAACATATATATACTTTTAAAAGTTAATCGTACTTACCAGATGACCCAGCAATTCTACTGGTAGGTATTTACCCATGAGAAAGGAAAACATGTCCACCCAAAGACTAGTATGCAAATTTTCTTAGTAGTATCTATATATATAAAAGCCTAATCGACCAGAACTCCCACTCCCCAGTGGAATCGGGCCTAAGCCGCAGTCTGGCCTCCCTCTGCAGGAAGCAACCAGGCCGGCCAATCAGGGAACAGCATCATCCCCATCACCCTGCTGCTTCTGCCAGGCCTCCCTCTGTGGGAGGTGACTGGACAGGTGTTCAAGGGATGGCACCACCCCCATCACCCCACCATTGCCGCCTGGCCTCCCTCTATGGGAGGCGACCAGACAGGCCAATCAGAGGATGGTGCCACCTCCCCCATCGCCCCTCCGCCACCACTGGTCGCCGCCACCCCCCCATCACTGTTCCCTCCCTCTGCCTGCTGGTATGCACCTTGGCTGGCCAGGGGCCGCCTGCTCACCAGCCCCGCCCATGCTGACTGGTTGTTCTGCCATTCAGTTGATTTGCATGTTATGCTTTTATTATATAGGATACAACTGAGCAATTAAACTACGGATACATGTTACAAGACGAAGGAATTTCAAAAACATTTTACCAAGTGAAGAGAGTTAGATATAATCAACCACATATACTATGATTCCATTTGTGTGAAATTTCCAGACAAATGTATAGAGACAAAATAGATCGGCAACCGCCTCAGGCTTGGGAGTTGGGGGGAGGGGTGAGAGCTGAGACTGACCACAAAACAGGAGTCATTCTGTTTGCGGGGAGATGCAGACGTTCTAAAACAAGATTGGGGTGAAAGTTGTACAACCCTATAAAT
Source organism: Cnephaeus nilssonii (assembly GCF_951640355.1). Taxonomy (NCBI): domain Eukaryota; kingdom Metazoa; phylum Chordata; class Mammalia; order Chiroptera; family Vespertilionidae; genus Cnephaeus; species Cnephaeus nilssonii. The sequence continues at coordinate 76,785,947 of NC_137081.1, read as the reverse complement.
TTATTAAAAACAACTGAATTGTACATTTACAATGGGTGAAATTTATTGATGTAACATATCCCTCAATAAATCTGTTTAGAAAAATCTGGGTAACGATGTGGAGAACATATTACAGGGGATCAGAGTGAAAGAAAGGTGATCAGTTAGCAGGCTGTTGTTTTGGTCCAAGAGGCACGTGATGGCACCTTAAACCAACCTGGTAGCAGTGGAGACGGAAAGAACTGGGGGACTCTGGCTACGTTCCGCTAGTGGAGTGACAGGATTGCTGACGGCTTAGACATGCCTTGAGGAGCGAGGAGGACAGAGAGGCACTGTGGCGGTGGTGACAGTGTTTGTCTTTTGCAGTTAAATTCCAAGGGGTCCCTAGCACCCTTGCTAAGGGCTCTGGCCTGTGTGTGAGGAGAGGAGAAGGTGTGTGTGTGGTGGGCGGGGCACTTTTTAAAAGTGCAGATTCCTGTGGTCTGATTCTATTGAAACAGAGTTGGTCAAGGTTGGTCCCCGTAATCTTCATTTGTACAAATTCCCTCGGGTGCTTTAGAAGCACTGCAAGGTTTGTAATCTGTTGCAGGCATCATTTTAAAAGTGCAATAACGCTTGACTTTTGCTAATTGGCTCCCATGAACTTGTCTAATATCCCTCTTCAGGGTCCTAAGCATAGGTGTCCTGTTGCCATTCACAGATCTGCAGCCCTGAGAACACCAAGATCGGAAGTCCAGCATCCTGGGGAACTTGGTTCTTTTACACTTAAATTCCAGGCTGGCCAGCCAGCCCCAATCAGCCCTGACTGGCCCCAATTGCCAGCCAGGCCAAGGGACCCCACCCACACACAAATTCGTGCACCGGGCCTCTAGTTTCTATAATAAAAACACCAGTGTGAACTAATTTTAAAGGATATTAGGCATCATGAATATGTCAGTGTGCCACAAATTAATCTATAAACAGAATGCTATCCCAATAAAAATGTCAAAGGGGCTTTTGGGGGAATGTAACAAGTTGATTCTAAAGTTCATATGGAAGACATGTGAAAAGATGCTCAACATTATTAATCATCAGAGAAATGCAAATTAAAACCATGAGACATCACCTCACACCTGTCAGAATGGTTACATACATTCAATAAGGAGTTAATATCCAAAATTTAAAAAGTACTCATATAACTCAACACCCCCCAAAATCAAACAATTCAATTAAAGTTCATCTGGAAAAAATAAACATACTAGTATAATCGGAAATTTTCTGAAAAGGAAGAGAAATGAGAGGACACAAATCCCAGCAGGTATTAAAATGCACTGTCAAAACCACAATAAGTAATGGAATTATGTGGGTAGTGAGCCATGAACAGATAAGCACATCGATTCAATGGAAAAGAGGCCAGAAATAAACACAAATGTTTGTGAAACTTTCTTATTGGATAAAGATGGCACTTTAAACCAGTAGGAACCAACAAATCCTTTAATAAATGGTATTGGGACAACTGGGTTGCCAGCATGGGAGAAAAAAGAACCGAATTGCTCACTTGATCCCTACACTTAATAAATTCCAGGTGTATCTAGGTATTAACAATAAGATAGAAGCTATAAAAGTATTAGACTGAAGTATGAAAGGATATGAGAATATTTTATGCTATAGGAATGAAGAATGCATTTCTAAGCCATATGCAAAGCCCAAAAGCCATAAAAGAAGTCACTGATGTATTTGACTTGATGAAGCTAAAAGTTTTCGGCATGACAACAAATATTGTGAGCAAAGTAAAACAGAAAAACTACTGACTGGAAAAATGCCCACATAATAAACGTCAGGAGGCTAACTTCATACATATATATCCTAAATCAATTTTTAAAACAGGTCAATGAACCAATAGAAAGAAATTATAAATTTATAGCAAATCCATGAACATGAAATTCATTGAAATAGAAATAGAAATGGTGCATCTATATATAGAAAACCCTAATATGCAAATAGACCAAACAGTGGAACAACCAAACAACTGAACTACTGAAGAACCGGTCACTATGATGTGCACTGACTACCAGGGGGCATGCGTGGAACATGGCGGCCATCAGCCACAATGGGATGGTAGAGCGGGGGCGCCACACCAAGGCAGGGTGCCGGCCGCTGTCATCGGGTCGAGCCTCTGGTGGTTACTGAAAATTCTTTGCTCCTGTGTGCCATGGTCCTGCCCGCCACTCACATCTGCTGCCAGCGCCCAGCGCCAGCTCCGAATGCCCCTCAGGACTTCTCCACCTCCTCCTGCTCCTGAGGGGCAATTGGGTCGGCAGCCGCATCTTGCACCCACTGCTGGTGCCAGAGCCGCCTCACGCACCCACTGCTGGCACCAGCCCCAATCGCTCCTGGGAGCAGGGCTGTTGGCAGACAGGGGGCCAGGGGCCACGACGGGAGGGGCCAGGCAGGGGCACAGAGGATGGGCCGAGACCCGCCCCTGTGCCCACCACAGCCTCATGGCCCACAGTTCCTTTCAAGGTGCACAAATTTGTGCACTGGGCCCCTAGTGGCCATATAAAAGATGGTCAACCTCACATGAAACAGGACGGTATCATTTTTCATCTATCAGCTTGATAAATTTTTTTAAGTTTAATAATAAAGTCTTAGTAAGGCAGAAGAAGCAGAGACCCCTATACTGTCAGTGTGAATAGGTACAACCTCTATGGAAGGGTATTTGGCATTACAAGAGTAAAATGTGTACTGATCCCTTGACCCTGCATTATACTTCTAAGAGTTCATCCTTTAGCTGTGCACATATACAAAGATGTGTACTCAAAGTTTGTAACAACGAAGACTAGACACAACTGACTATCACTAGGGAGCCAATCAAACAAACTGAACATTTAAGTCAGCGGATGAAGGATCACGCAGCTATAGGAAAGTATGAGGTAATTTTAAGTATGCTGGTATAGAACAATCTTCATGCTACATTTTTTTAGGGAAAAGGCAGCAAGCAAAGCAGTGTGTGTAGTACGCTCCAATTTTTGGACAAAGAAGGACATGATACCTGTATTTGCAGAATGTCTGGAAACTTGCATCAGAAACTGGTATGGTGCCTACGTCTGAACAGGGAGACCGAGGACTCTGAGTTTGGGGTAGAAGAGAAACCTATTGTCACTACACACTTAATTCAGTTTATTTTAATTGTTTACCAAGGGCATGCATTCATTTTTCAGTTAAATGGACAAAATGTACTTTAATATACAGCATCAACTAAGTCCAGTCCTCCCATTTTATAAATAAGGAAGTGAAGGAAGTCCCGCCCATTCATTTATTCCTCCAGAAGATGTTTTTGAGTGATGCATTAGTTGCCCATTGATTTGGGTGGTAAACACACAATGCAATATTCAAATGCTGTGTCTTAGAATTGTATACTTGAAACCTATATAATTGTATTAATCAATGTCAACCAAGGAAATTTAATAATATTTTAAAGATAAATAAATGCAAAGGAGGAAGTCAGGAGGCCATCCCAGTAATCTAGGCATTACAGAGTGAGAGATAGTGGCTCAGAGGACCAGCGGTGGAGGTGAAGAGGAGAGATTTGACTTCATGAGGTGGCAGGATATGACATGCATGCTGGCCGTGAGATGTCAGAGAAACTGACAAGTCAAGAACGACTTTGAAAATATGGGACTGCCATTATTGGAGAAGGAGGTTTGCAAGAGCAGTGGGTTTAAGGGGGATAGTTAGTTCGGTTGTGATTCTGTTGGACATCCCAGTGGAGCTGCCCAATGGGCAGCTGTAAACCCAAACCTCTAGTTCAGGGAAGAGGACCGATGAGAGATAAAAACTGGGAGTCAGAGAGGTGGCGTTTAAAAGCAGGAGAGCGAGCAGTGGGCCACGGGCTGGCAAAGGCGTAGCTTGAGCCCAGCTCTCCCTGCTCCTGCCCTTCCGCGCTGGAGATGTGAGAGGGAGCACGGACTGTCTTCCTCGTTCTTTGGTTTGTAAAAGAATTAATTTCTGGCTTTCTTTTTTTAACAGGAAAGTGTTTCATGTTCAGTTTAGAGATTGAAAACCAGATAATAAACACCAAAAATTTAAATAACCTATAATTTCATCAACCATAAAATAATCACTTCTAACCATGTGATTTATGTTTTTCAGACTCTTGCCAATTTAAAGTCACACAATGCCTACAAAGTATGTTGCTTTTGCTTTTCTATTTTATAAAGAAATATGAGAAGGGAAATGGGGGGGCACTTTGGAAGGCTCACCTGGTGAAAATAACATAATGCCGGCTTTCTGCCCGCCGATGCTTCGTTTTGCATAAGGAGGGTCAGTGCCTCGTCCTGGAGCCCACAGGGAGACTGGCTTTCCTATGTGCACCGCTGGCACCTGGCGCATAAACACACAAGTGGGCACTTGGCTGGTGTCACCGCCTGGTGATACTATGCCTCCCTACCTCGGGCTTCCGCCCTGCCCATAGCTGGATAATGAGAGGCTGTTTCTGGGCAGCAGGAAACGTACTTCCTTTACCAAACGGTGAGGTTCAGGAAAGGTTACTCAGCAGCGGTTTCACAGTGGAAAGAGAAAATTGTCTCAGACAAAGGGAGAAAGGAAAAAACCTTGGGAATTCATTTTGTCTTTTGAGCTCCCAGAACATCTCATTCAGAGGGGAACTGTCACCTTTCTATTCCTGGCCTGATAGGAGGCTCAGAACTAATGCCTGCCTGCCTTTTGCCTGAATTTCTTTGAAAATCTGAGGCCCAAAGGGGCTCCCCGGGGAGCATCTGCTTCAAATACTGATTAGCAAAAGGAGCAGAGGGTGCGGGGCAAAATCTGCTGACCTCTCTCCTGCCCCCCATGCCTTCCCCACTCTCCGCCCTATCCTTCCAGCTGCTCCTGTCAGGACAAGGTGAAATTGGGGCCACTGAGCCCCAGGGCCAGCGTTTTCACCGCTATGGAGGCCAGGCATCTCTGAGCACAATGACCTCAGCGTCACTCACTCCTGCGAGAGCTCGGCAAGACGCTCTGGTAAAAGAGGCAGCTCACCTGGGCTCAAATCCCACCTTGAGCAAGTTACTTAATCTTATATCAGACTCAGTTTCCACACTTGCAAAATGGGGATGATAATACCCACCAGTCAGGTCTGGTGGCAATAAAATGTCTGCAACACCCTGGCTCGTAGTGGGGTCACAGCAAACATTATTGTCCTCCTCTGAGGCCAGCCCTGTCGATGTGGGTTCCCTCTCTCTGTATTCCTTTTGGGGTCCTCAGAAGGTCATCTGGCGACACACTTCTCCTTTTCTATCTTCAGGAGTGCTCCAGAGAAAGAACCCCAGGTCATTCCCTCCACATTTGCAGTTGATACTGAAATAGATGTGATATTGAGTGCAAAGTCTCCAAGTCACAGTGTAGGACTTAGGGAGGGTTCAAAATAAAAAATGACCTGTGGTAGAAGTTTAATTGGGAAAATGGGAGTAACTCTGTTTGGGGAAAATGTACATTCTCTGGAATTTCTCCAACAGCCACACCAGTGGGGAGGGAGGCGTGTGGAGGCCTGGCATAGAAAAGAAGTCCAGGTCCTGTGGTATGAGAGGTCTCCTAGGGTTAGGACTCCTGCTCTGGCCCAGGTCAGGGCTCCAGAGAATGCACAGGGCCCCAGGAGGAAGGTCGAGCTCTGCTAGTCTGAATGGCTTCATCAGATCGTCTCACTGGCACCTCACAGAGTCCTCCCCCGAGGAAACGGGAAAGCCTGGCATAAGCGATCTTATTCTTTTCTACTTAGGCATTGTTAGAAGATACACCGGGAGAGCGGTGGTGAACAAAATTTCTGATTTAAAGATTCTAGTTTCAAGATAATCTCTACAACCCAGTACTGAATGCCCAGGTGAGACAGGTGGTGTTAAGGCCACTCCTGCACAGGCCTGCTGTCCCCCTGCCTCCCTCCTTTGCACGCTCCCCGAAGCCGCCCTGAACTGTATAGGGTCCATCAGTTGGCCTTACATCAAGAGAGCCTGGTCAGGTGCTTCTGCTATCAGTATTTCCACCGATGCCTTGCTAATTAGAATAGCGGATGCCAGAAATGGCTCTTCGATAATGAAATTACCCACTTGCTGATTAACACGATTCTAGTTAAAAATGCATTCTCACTTGTAAAAATATAGTATGTAAGACACGTGGGCTGGATAAAATGGAGACATTTCCCACCTTTTATAATCAGGAAGTAAGAGCCCTGCCCCGAGGAAGGGGTGTTCGCTGGGCCCCACATCCGGCCATTGTCTCAGAGGCCTTCTGGTTGCCAGCGCCAACCCCACCCCAATCGAAGGCAGCCTCTGGCATGCAGCAGTGACTGCCTCGAGTGGGAAGAGGTGAGAAGCTGAAAAGGCAGGGAGGTGGACTCGCTTCCAGAAGAGTTTTTCTGGACCATTTTTGTCCCTGCTGCTTGCTAATGTAATAAGTGTCTGCAGGAGTGGCAGAGTTTGGTCTGAGACTTTTCTATTTTTGGATTAAACATTTTTTTTAATGAGACTTCTTTTATTACACCAAGACTGTGAGTCTCCTGAAGTCTCCCCAAACCATCTCTGAGCTTAGTTTGCAACGGGGCACCATCACAATGGCTATACACAGTAAGAAGTTTCCAGCGCATGGATACCGGCGTGGGGGAGTCAGGACATGACCGGCAGATGTGCGGGGGGGAGAGAAAGAACACAGTGATGCTGCGTGGTAACTATGGACACGTTTCTGAGCCCTCTTTAGAGACCTCTAGAAATAAATAGAAGATGCTCGGTAAGAGGCTGGTGAGATCTCACAGCAAAGCTGGCTCGGGCCCAAACCATTTCAGTTTGGGCATCAAAAGCAAATGTAACTTCATTTCCTACCTACATGCCAGGGAAGCCTGAAATGTTAGTTACATCCAAGGAAATTAAGTACAGTTATATACAATAATTTTAAAAAATCATTTAAAATATACAATGGTTTCTGTTATAAGCTATCCTGGAAAAAAAAACAACAGTTGAGATGTTATGCCCAGATTTCGTGATCCCCAAAGACCACCAGGGAGCCGAGTCGGATGCAAAAGCAAGGAGCCTTTATTCAAGCTAGCTTGAGCTCAATCACACACACACACACACACACACACACACACACACACACACACACACACACACACACACACCGGCGCTGCTGCGGCGAGGTGGGGAGAGAGAGCGAGCTTCAACAAAGGTTTTATGGGGGTCTGGGGCAGGGGAAGAGGTGGGCTCCTGAGTTGGCTGACCTCGATTGGTCAGCTCCAGGTCAGGGTTTTATTTCAGGGTTTTACAGCAGGTCTTTGGGGCGCGCGCAAGGGATAGGGAATGATTAACCCATTCCCGGGTCTGAGTTCTGCCTTGCTACTTCCTGATGGGGAAGGAGCTTGCTATGGTATAGTTTAATTTGGGCACAACTGCTTTGCTGTGGTCTTTCCCGGAAGGCAGGTTATTCTGGGGACAGGATGAAAGGCCTTGCACAAAAATGGAGTCTCTGCCCTTTCAGAGACAACCAAGAGCAGAAGTCTTATCCAAGTTATGGCTTCTGTGAGATGTAATGGGGACATGGTTCATTTTCCTCTACCAGACTTACTGGTATAAGAAAGTTTTCTCTATGACTTCTGCTGATTTCATGCACTACATTCCTGGAAGGCAGATGAGTGGAGTGGACCCCTGGGTAGTGGTATCAAATACCAACTACTGAGAAGTCTGGAGGGGTTGCGAGGGGGAGGTTGGATTCCCATTTCACCTCAAGAGGCCGTTTTGATCGGGTGACTGCTCAGGTGCACAGCCACCCCAGGGAAAGAGAAAATCACATGGGGCTCTAAGCTGGGGACCTCCTGCCACAGGCCAACAGGAGGACCCTCCTAGCCTGTGTCCTCGGAGGCAAAGTGGGAAGCTGGACAAGTCAACCAGCAAATCGGTACTGAGCCCTTGTGAAGTGCCAAGCACCGTGCCAGGCACCGTGAGCCAGTCTTGCTATGAATAGTCTTGTGAACGGCAAAGGCAAAATCACACACGCTAGTCCTTATAAAGCAAGTGGGGGGTCAAAATCCCAGGCCCTCAGGAGGCAGCATTTGCTCTTCTAGCCAACCTGTTAGTCCCAACAAGTAAAGCAGCTGCAGGCGTGATGCTTGCTCCGCCTGAGCCTTGATGTGCCCCAAATTCCCTCTTCCTCCCTTCCTTTCTTTTTCTCAGCAACGAAACAAATTTTAGCATCTAATATGTTCCAGACACTTGTGTTAGATTCTGAGAATACGGAGATGAAAACACAAGTTATGGCCTTTCAGAATTCATGATCCCGTGTGTGTGTGTGTGTGTGTGTGTGTGTGCGTGTGGTGATAAAGAGATATAAACAGACCATTAAAACCACTTTATAAACAGTAGGATAGCAAAGCCTCAGGTAACTCAGAGGAGACACATCAAACTCAGAAAGCATGTCGGGGGTATAAGGACAAGCTCCCTGGGTTGATGCCACTTGATCTGAGTCTTGAAGGACAAGCCAAGTGGCCAGGGTGAAGGATGAGGATAAAAGGCATTCAAGGAAGTGGGCAGCGTGTGCAAGGGCTGTTGTGACTGCAGAATGCTGAGAGGGTCTCCAGGGAACTCGGTTTGGCAGCTGGGGCAAGGCATGTGGGGTGGGAGGTGGAATCAGAGGAAAGTGAAACTTGAGGCTGAGCCCAGATCACAGGAGAAACTGAACTTAATTCTAAAGGTGATAGAAGACCAAAGGATTTAAAATAGAGAAGGAACAGAAAATATCTTTGTTATAGGAGGTCAAAGACTGCGGTAGAAAAGACAAAGACAGGGCCATGACAGTGGTTTAGGGTGTAATTCTAAAAAAAAAAAAAAAAAAAAAAAAAAAGACCATTCAGGTGTACTTGCCATAATATCAGTGTACTCCAATAAGTCGTCTATAATTAAGATTTTTAAGTTGTGTTCTCATTATTCCCTAGTACTGGTACCTGCTTCCAGGAATGCTGTTTATCGTCTTAGTAAATCATGTTGCTTTACTCCCCACCTATTGCTTCAGCAGCTCCTCAATGGTTCTTTGCTTCAGAGAGAAGGCGACACTATTGGGATCAAAGACATCATAGCTCAGCTTTAAGTTTCAAATTGATTTTGAAGATATCAATGTGATATGGTGAAGATAATAATCTTGAAAGGTAGGTTTTGTTGAGCAACAAAGGTATTTTCTAAATTCTGAAACTTTCCCTTTAAATAAGCAGAGAAAAGGGAAGAACTTGGATAAGAGCAAAACATTTGAAAGGGGAAAGGGAGAGAGGGCTAAAGGTCTGATGCAAATGTCCTGGCTTACCTTGTGGGTGGAAACTTCCCGAAGGGGTATAAGGAGCCCGCTTTATGTTTTGAGAAACTTGAAGACACTGGGTTCTGTGTCAGAGGAGACTGCTGGGCACTGGCCCTGCATTGGATGCCTGGAGCAAGTGGTAAGGCAGCTTCATTCAAGTGGACCCAGCCTCCATGCCACATCCTGGGCTCCAGGAGGGCCCACAAGGACCAGTGGAGATAAGGGGGTGCTAAGAAAACTGGTAGACCAGAAGAAGACTGGGCATCCAAGAGGGAGGCCACAGAGCACAGGGCCTGTTTATAAAAGCTATAGTAGGGCCTGGCTGGTGTGGCTCAGTGGTTGAGCATTGGCCTAGGAACCAGGAGGTCACAGTTTGATTCCAGTTAGGGCACATGGCTGAGTTGCAGGCTCGATACCTAGTGTGAGGTGTGCAGGAGGCAGCTGATCAATGATTCTCTCATCATTGATGTTTCCATCTCTCTATCCCTCTCCCTTCCTCTCTGAAATCAATAAAAATATATTTTTAAAATATATATAAATGCTGTAGGAGGGACCTCAGCTTTAGCAGTGACATCCACAATTCCATCCAGGACCTACTTCCCCTCTGTATCATGTATAGAGCTTGCCAGAGACCCTATAGACTGAGGGCCATCTCACGGAAGCCAGGGGAAACCCAAAGGCCCTACATCTGAGCCCAGGTGCCCAAGGGGCAGGGAGGGACAGCCTGAGATAGGATGTGAATTTGAATTCACTATTTACCCATAATTGACAGTTTTAAATTGGAAGAGACTTAAATTTAATAAACAATTTTAAGTGTCTTCCTCATGGGAAAGAAGGGGGATGGTCTTAAGTGGATGGGGCAGTTTGTGAATATAAGGATATAAGGTTACTTTTGGGGGGAATCTGAGTTATAGTGAGTAAACTTCTCTCCTGCTTCATCAATGTGTGTGATCCATACACACACAAACACACACACACATACACACACACACACACACACACACACACACACACAGGCTTTTGAAGTCCTTCTCTGACCAAAGTTATCACATCAAAAATTAAGCTCCAAAATAGCAGACATCATAAGATCCTTGGAAAGGTTGGCTTTCGAAAGAAAAGGCTGAGGACTTACCTTCTAGCAAAGGGGAGTCAACAGAGTGTAACAGTTACGACCTTGGAGGCCAACACTGTCTTACACTTTGGTTCCACCACGGACTAGCTGTGACCTTGGGAAGAAGTCATTTACATATCAGTTTCCCATTCAGTGAAATGGGAGTAATACTCGTACCCACTTCATAGGCTTGTTATGAATACTGAGTTCATATCTGGAAAGTCCTTGGAACAGCTTCTGGCATACAAGTGTTGCCACAGAAGTGTTTAACAATCAAACTTTGGTCTCAAACGCCTAGGGACTTATGATGGAAGGGAGGGTCACATGTGATATGGTGATTTAGAATAAAAACTGTAAACTTTTTGTTCATACTTCTGAATCTGGACAGGTCCTTTGGCCCTAGAGACCCTTCTCTCCCCTAAATCTCTGTCTACACAGTGCAGATAAGATTATTTTGTGTTTCTTACTCTAAAGAACTGTGAAAATTAATGAGTAAGACTGTGAAGTGCTTTGACTTCCTTGAATGAAAAACTAAATCATAAATTAAAGGTCATATAATTTTTTAGCACTTTCTCACAATCTTCAACATTCAACTATGTCATCATTATTGTGTTTCTTCTAGTGTTCAACAATGCAATATGTTTGATGAAATGTTTGACCTTTAAATATCTCATAAAATTTAGAGCTGATTGGCCTACAAATGCTTTTGATATATTTGATGGTAGATTTTTAAAAAATATATATTTCATCACAATGGTGGTAGTATTCAACAACGAGGAAGAATTTCTTAGACCTGAATCCAAAAAATTAATCTGACATCTATCTAAAAATAGAGATGGTTTCTTCCTTTTATGTCCCTTTCTCTATTTTTAAAAGCTCACTATTTGTTCATTTGCCTTCCCCAGATGTGATCTGGGAGACTGAAATCTTTTTATAAAACCTAGCTGGAAGAGCTCACAGATATACAAAGGTGCTGATAACACCAAAGGTGCAACTTACGTCAAAATATCACAGAATTCAAAACTTTAAGGATCTGTTGTTGCCACTTCGTCTTCCATTATTAAATGCATAGAAATCACAAGGGGTACACCTGTGAGAATTTTGTGAATTAACAAACATCCAAAATGCAGAACTAATGGGGATGACATTTAGGCTTTGAGGCAGGGCTAAATTCAGGTTTTTAAAAGGTTGGTCAGCTGTTCCATGCAGATGTTGTTTTTATCTAGTGCTCAAATCATTTCATCATACAATCATGTTTCTTGAAAAGGCAGCAAACGTGAGGCTTGGGATATTTTTAGAAGAGGTAGTTCCTATCTGTAGATGCACATAGGAATTACACGAAGCTGGGTCCACTCCCATGGTCTAAAACAGTGTTGCAAACTGGGTCCTGGTCTATTCCTAGGCCCCAAAATCACCTTGTGAATCAAAACTGAATTTAATAGCTTGAATTGTTACCAAGCCCATAGTCCCGTAAAATATTGTTCTATAGCCATGCTTTTCCACAGCAATATATCTGAGGTATTTCCCAAAGGCTATCCTGATAATAAATGAACCTATTGTGTGACAGGTCAGAAAAACAAACAAACAAAAAGAAACAAACCTGAATTTAAAATAATAGAAGAGAATAAAATACATAACATCATGTCGTGCATTGTATGTTGAAAGAGGAAGCTTTTTCAATGCGTGTGTGTGTGTATGTGTGTGTGTGTGTGTGTTTTGGATTATGATACAAAATGTATTTTTTAGGGTGAGTCAATAAAATAGATTTGAAGGTTACCACGCTAGATTACTATATGAAGATTTCCCACCCAATATAAGCTATTAATAAGAGAGAAAATTAATACAAACCTAATGGAAAATAATTTTCAATAAGTTTCATACACCTTGAAATTATTCACAACCTCTAAACCAGTTATTTCATCTTTGGATATCTACCTTAAGGAAACAATCCAAAATCCAGACAAAGATATTTTTTACACAAAAATGTTCACTATACTGTTATTCATTTCACTGAAACCCAAAACAGCTTAAATGCTTAATAACATGGAAGTAGTCACTCAATTTTAGAATATGAAAACTGGTTGAGTATTGTATCATCATTAATAGCACATTTTCAGAGGATTTATAATGATGTGGGTAATGTTTATGATATAATATTAAATTTAAAAAGATTCCCTATATTCTATAATCTTAAGAGTGGTAAAAACTTGCTAGAATAAAAATGTTAAAATATTGGTTTTCTGAGTGGCTGAGTTATGGATTATTTTCATTCTCTGCTTCTCTATATTTTTCAAGTTTTCTATAGTACATGTGTGACATATCTATTGTCTAGGGGGAAAAAGGTGTTTCTTTCAAAAAACAGTTCCCTCTCCCCAGGAGAGTCAGTGTACTTTCTCATCAGTGAGTCAACAATGTCATCATTTGCTTTTTTACAAGGACTCCACCTCAGGTGACCCCACCCCCACCCCACCCCTGTTGGCCCAGAGACAGTAACATTTCCCTTCTTTAAATGCATTTTCATGGTGTAAAATGACCTTCAAGATTCTGTGTCGCATTCTTCCTGGATGATTGGCACAAAAGCAACAGCACCTGGGTCAAGGTGTCTTGTCTCTCAGGCAGCATGCCCATAGGTATCATTGCTTTTCTCAAGAGCAGCATCTCAGTTTCCTATCCTGCTATAGCAAATCACCATAACCTGGTGGCTTAAAACAACTCACACTCGTTATCTCACAGTTCTGGAGGTCAGCAATCCAGGATGGTTCTCTCTGGGCCAAAAAATCAAAGCATCGCCTGGCCTGAGATCCAGCTGGACATTCTAGAGGAGACTGTTCCTTTGCCTTTTCCAGCTTCTCAAGCCGCTGCATTCACAGCCCCTTTCTCTGTCTTCAAAGCCAGCAGCTTAGCATCTTCAGCCCTCTCTCTGCTTCTGTTCTCACATAACCTTCTCTTGTCTGACTCTCCTGCCTCTGTCTTCTTAAGGATCCTTTGCGATTACAGTGGGCCCATCCAGATGATCCAGGGTAGTGCTCTACCTCAATGTCCTTAACATAATGGCATCTGCAAAGCCCCTTTGCCATGTAAGTAACATAGTCACAGGTTCTGGGGATTAGGACACGGATATCTTTAGGGAGACCATTATTCTACCACCACCAGGTTTGACAGAACAGCCTGAAACTGGGAGTTCATCTCTCTTGCATACAGACAAAGTGGTCTGCAACTGCAGTGCCAGTTAGCCCTTCCGAATGTGTACAGACCCCTGATTTTCCACTAGGGGGCGACATCCATTAGTAACAGGGTCTGTAACTCAGTGGTTGGCGCTGGCCAAAGGTTCGCCAAGGGAAGAGATACTTCCTAGCTTCTACAGCATCACAACCTGCAGACAAGGTGCAAACACAGCCCCAAGTAGATGCTAGAGGACCAGCGGTTGCCATCACGACTCCTTTCTATGCTGGTCGCCTAGGCGATTGTTATGTAGAAGGCAAATGAGCCGAAGAAGGGAGCTCATGAGCTCAAAAAAATCAGAGGTTAACAACAATAATGAAAACCTTCTTAGATATGCACAAGTTTGCTGTGAAAATTTTTTTAAAAATCAGAGATTATTATAACTTGCTTTTTTTTTATTTTAGAACTTTAAAAATTCCTACAGTAATGCCACATTGAAAAAAAAATAGAAAATACAGTTAATTAAAAAGCTATGATAAAATATATTGCTTTTATGTCACATTAACGCTGAATATGAAACAACTAAGGGTCCGTTTTATTTTTGAAAGCCCCTTTACAGAGTTGTGGATTTAGAAAATTAAAATTCACTTAAACAACTAAATTAAACTTCAAAGCAGTAGGAACATTTGGTTATTTAACGATCCTCACACCTTCTGTTTGGGTTTATTTGCTTAAACTCAATAGTGTGCTATTTTTAAAAGATTAATTTCACTGAATTAATTAATTTGGAGCCACAGTTTTCTCCAGGCCCCTCCGCCCCGCAGCTGTGCTTCTGTAGCCTCCCGTGTTCCCCACCTTCCTTCAAAGCTGATGAAATAAAATGCCAGCATTCACGAGCCTTTTCCTCTAATTCCTCATTGTGGTCAATAGAGTAAAGAAATCTGATTCTTTTCTGTCTGTCTCTCAGCTTTTTCTTCTCAAGATATTATCGTGCCTGAAATAGTCCAGCTTCTGCCCCATTTGCTAAATTTCTGCCCCATCCCCTCAAAGCTCAGCTTCACACTGCCTCTTCCCCGCAGCCTTGGAGAGCCACACAGGCCAAGGCCAACTCTCCCTGCTCTGAGTTTCTCCAGACTAGATGAGCTACCCCAAGTCTGACACTTAATCACCAATGTTCTTGCCAAGCGTTTTCATGTAGCCTGGTGTTATTTTCCTCATCTTTTATGGCTTAGGGGGCCTTAGCTCGGAGAGGTTAGGCCACTGCCCAGATTCGCACAGAACACTCAGGAGCGGCTGGACACTCCAGCCAAGTCTCCAGACCCTTTCCCAGTGCCTGAGTCCCTGCCCCAGGCTGCCTCTTGTGTCATCATATTGCCCAAAGCAGGTCTTTTCATGTGATAATGAGATTACCCTTTCAAATATTTGTATCTTTCCATCCTAGACATTATAAACTGCTTGAAGGTGATCGTATTTCTTCATGCAAAATACAGCAAACATATATTGAGCTCTTAGTCTTTGCCAGGTACTGTGTCAAGTGATAAAAATGGAAGGGTAAATTAAGACAATCCCTACCTTTAAAGTTCCTAGTTGGGTGCAGACAGAACAGAGTACACCACTATGACACGGCAGTGTGAAAAGTGTCCGAATGCAGGACAATGCAGCCTGGGTTCAGGAAGATCTCTCCAAAGGAAAAATCCTCCAACTGGGACTGAAAGGCAAGGAAAGCAGAAGAAGGGGGAATTCGCCATGAGCCAGGTGTCACTCAGGTATCACCTCATTCAATCCTCCCAGCAACCCTAGCAAAGATGTGGGGACGGCAGAGGATAGCAGGTAGTTATGATCCATTTACTGCTTCGCCATCCACTATTAACACCAACAAACTCCTATGCAGCTCTTCTTATGTGCTGGCACTATTCCAAATACTTCACTTACGTTAATTTAATGGTTGCAACAACCTTTCAGGGTGAGTAATAGGATTGTCCTTATTTTACAAATCAGTAGAGTAGGCACAGAAAGGTTAAGTAACTTTTCCACAGTCACACAGTAACTGGATTTAAACCAGGCAGTCTAGCTCCAGAGTCTGTGCTCATAACCACCACACTATGCCAACTCTACCAGACTATTTCTTCATCCCTTGAATATTTATACTGGCAAAAGTAATGCATATTCTTACTAAAGATGCCAACAATTAAAAACTGTGCAAAATGTCATTTTTTTTATACTTCACCTGATATAATCTCCAGTATTTTGAGTGAATTTTGAAGCTAAATATTATTATGCCCATTTTACATATGGGAAAAGTGAGTCTTAGAAATGTTAAGTAACTTGCCTGGGGTCACAGAGTTGAAATTCTGGGGTTCAGAACTAAATCTTTCTAGCTCTACCATCTGTATGGGAACTGCCAAGCACGCTGGGGAGAGTGGAGAGGAGCCCGAGCTGATGGCCAGCATGTGCTCCGCAGGCACAATCAAGGTGGGCTGCACATGCCACACTGATAACACCTGGTTCTTCGTGGTGATGCACAAGGGGGAGGGACGTGATCCTACTGGGCTTTTCATGTTGGTGATGTCCAAGGCGGAGGGGACATGATCCTACTGGGCTTTTCATGTTGGTGGTATGCAAGGCGGAGGGGACATGATCCTACTGGGCTTTTCATGTTGGTGATGTGCAAGGCGGAGGGGACATGATCCTATTGGGCTTTTCATGTTGGTGATGTGCAAGGCGGAGAGGACATGATCCTATTGGGCTTTTCATGTTGGTGATGTGCAAGGCGGAGAGGACATGATCCTATTGGGCTTTTCATGTTGGTGATGTGCAAGGCGGAGAGGACATGATCCTATTGGGCTTTTCATGTTGGTGATGTGCAAGGCGGAGAGGACATGATCCTATTGGGCTTTTCATGTTGGTGATGTGCAAGGCGGAGAGGACATGATCCTATTGGGCTTTTCATGTTGGTGATGTGCAAGGCGGAGAGGACATGATCCTACTGGGCTTTTCTTGTTGGTGATGTGCAAGGCGGAGGGGACGTGATCCTACTGGGCTTTTCTTGTTGGTGATGTGCAAGGCGGAGAGGACATGATCCTACTGGGCTTTTCATGTTGGTGATGTGCAAGGCGGAGGGGACTTGATCCTATTGGGCTTTTCTTGTTGGTGATGTGCAAGGTGGAGGGGACATGATCCTACTGGGCTTTTCATGTTGGTGATGTGCAAGGCGGAGGGGACATGATCCTACTGGGCTTTTCTTGTTGGTGATATGCAAGGCGGAGGGGACATGATCCTATTGGGCTTTTGGGGAGAGCATGAGCATGTGGAGACTGGAATGTCAGAAACCAGAATCTGGATCAAGGCAGTGGTAAGAATAGACCGACACTCATGATCTTAGTGGAATGGAGCAATGGAACTTGATGACAGTGAGGGGAGGCTCTCCAAAAGAAAAGCTTGGATAGAGATCTGAAAAATGAGGGACACGCATCCCAGTGAGAGGGAATAGCATGCACAAAGCTGTCAGAAGGAAGCGGGCAGGATGCTCGCAGGGAGCTGTTTGTAAGAATCTACACTAATAAAAGAAAAACATGCAAATTGACCATCACTCCACTATGCCCATCAGCCAATCAGGAGGGAATATGCAAATTAGAAGAACAAAGATGGCGGCTGCCCAGAGACAGCAGACTCTGGCTTGAGTCTGCAGCAAAAATGAAGAAGGCAGACTCCAGCCGGAGCGAAGGCCTGGGTCCCGGGTGCCAGAGGAAAACTGGTGCTAGAAGCCAAGGGAAGGAAGGTCTATTGCACGAATCTCTTGCGCAACAGACCTCTAGTGTGAAATAATAGTCTTTTGAAAGGCAATTTGGCAGCTGGTGTAAGAATGTTCAATGTTCATACTCTTCAACCCAGTAAACCTCTTTCAGGTTTCCATCATAGAGAAACTACTTGCATGTGGGCACATTAACCCGTTGAAGACAGCAGTGTTCAAACAAAACTCTGGAAACAGCCTAAGTGCCCATGTACAAGGAAATGGTGAAATAAGGAATAGAACATCATCTTACAAAACACCAGACAGCAATTAAAAGGAATGAAGTAGACCTAGATATGTAGCTTGGAAATATCTAGAAGACATAGGGGTTAAAGAGAAAAAGAAGATTATTGGCAAGTCTGTTCCAAAAGTATCCCAGATCCATCACCCTCTAGTTTGGCCCCTGGCATTGGCAAACAAGGTTAATCCTTCCTTGGCGTGGGGCATGCTGCTTTCAGAAAACTGAAGTGGAAAGCTCTTTCTGAGGACACTTTCACTGCGTTCATGACTGGTCAGACTGAGGAAATAGTCCATTGAAGTACATGTTAGGGGCACCTGACATTGTATTAATTTTCTGTTATTAAATCTGAATTTCTCTCGAGGTACCAAGGTAAGCTTGATTAATGTTCTCTTTCAAATGATCCCTGAGTGGCAGCTTTCTTGCCTTTAATTCAAAGTCTAGTGCAGCTCCTTGTCAAACGGTTGCCAGGAGATAGAAGAGCCACCTCCCCGTCTCCCTGCCATGGCAACGTGCCGTTACTTCCTAATCCATCTTCTTTCTGTGGAAGTCTAGGTTTCTGAGAGTGGGGTGCAACCCTTGATTAGCTAATCTGGCAGAGAGAAAAGAATCTTCTAACCTTCCTCTGCTCAGAGACCTCCTTATGTGGTTTATGATCTTGCCCTATAGCTGCCATCATTCTTTTTTATTCTCTCACAGCTTCAGTGAGACACTTCTGGAACCAGAAATAAACTTTGAACCCTTAAAAGTACAATATTTCAACCTGGCCAGGTGGCTCAATTGGTTGGAGCATTGTACTGTACACCAAAAGGTTGCAGGTTTGATTCCCGGTCAGAGCACATGCCTGGGTTGTGGGCTCGATTCCCAGTGTGGGGCATGCAGGAGGCAGCCGATCAATGATTCTCTCTCATCATTGATGTTTCTTTCTCTCTCTCCCTCTTCCTTCCTCTCGTAAATCAATAAAATATATTTTAAAAAATAAAAAGAGATATCATCAAAATTATTTCCAGTTTATTAAAAATTCATATGTCCAGGCTCCGACTCAGAAATTCTGATTCAGTAGTCCTGGAGTGAGGACCAGGCATTCCCATTTTTTGAAAACTTCCCAGTAAGTCTGATGTCATGTGAAATGTGATGAATATGTAAGTGTTCTTTTGTGTTCTTTTTTCCTTTTTAACAAAGAAGGAATGCTTGTTGCATACACATCAAGGACTTGTAATCTCGTGTCCATAAATCTAAAAAAAGATAAAATACCATAAGGAAAGATGAAAAGGAAAGAGCTCCTTCCTATGCTCTGACTGCATTTCTAGAGTGACTGATCACAATGGCTAGAGCGTGGTCCCAACACACCAAGGCTATGGGTTCGATCCCCACCAGGGCACATACAAGAATCAACCAATAAATGCATAAATAAGTGGAACAACAAATTGATGTTTCTCTCTCTCTCTCTCTCTCTCTCTCTCTCTCTCCCACCCCATTTCAATTTTTAAAAAGATATGCATCAAGTTGATTCTGCATCCTCGTGCTGCGTTGCTGCAGAGCCTTTGCGGACCCATGGAGGAGGAGGAAGTGGAGACGTTTGCCTTCCAGGCAGAATAGCACAGTTGATGTCACTGATCATCAATACTTTCTACTCAAATAAAGAGATCTTTCTGGGGAGCTTATTTCAAATTCATCAGATGCTCTGGACAAGATCAGATATGAAAGTTTGACAGATCCCAGGAAACTAGACTCTGGGAAAGAGCTGCATATTAATCTCATTCCAAACAAGCAAGACCGAACCCTCACTATTGTGGATACTGCAATTGGAATGACCACGGCCGATTTGATCAATAACCTGGGTACTAACGCCAAGTCCGGGACCAAAGCATTCATGGAAGCTTTGTAGGCTGGTGTTGATATCTCTCTGATTGGCCAATTTGGTGTCGGGTTCTATTCAGCCTATTTGGTTGCTGAGAAAATGACTGTGATTACCAAACACAATGATAATGAGCAGTATGCCTAGGAGTCGTCTGAAGGAGGATCCTTCACAGTTAGGACTGACATAGGGGAACCCATAGGTCATGGAGCAAAGGTTATCCTGCACCTGAAAGAGGACCAGATGGAGTACTTGGAGGAGAGATGGATCAAAAAGATTGTGAAGAAACACTCTCGCCGAAACCGGTTTGGCTCAGTGGATAGAGCGTCGGTCTGCGGACTGGAAGGTCCCAGGTTCGATTCCGGTCAAGGGCATGTACAATGGTTGCGGGCACATCCCCCGGTGGGGGGTGTGCAGGAGGCAGCTGGGCGATGTCTCTCTCTCATCGATGTTTCTAGCTCTCTATCCCTCTCCCTTCCTCTCTGTGAAATATCAATAAAATATATATATATAAAAAAAGAAACACTCAATTTATTGGCTATGTCATTACTCTTTTTGTGGAAAAGGAACATGACAAAGAAGTCAGTGATGATAAGACTGAAGAAAAGGAAGAGAAAGAGGAAGAGAAAGAAAAAGAAGAAAAGGAGTCCGAAGACAAGCCTGAAATCAAAGATGTTGTTTCTGACAAAGAGGAAGAAGAAAAGAAGGATGGTGACAAGAAGAAGAAATAGAAGATCAAGGAGAAGTACATCAATCGAGAAGAACTGAACAAAACAAAGCCAAATTGGACGAGAAATCCTGATGACATTACTAATGAAAAATATGGGGAATTCTACAGGAGCCTGACTAATGACTGGGAGGATCACTTGGCAGTGAAGCACTTTTCAGTTGAAGGACCGTTGGAATTCAGAGCCCTTCTTTTTGTCCCAAGACGTGCTCCCTTCGACCTGTTTGAAAACAGGAAGAAAAAGAACAACCTTAAGTTGTATGTTCACAGAGTTTCATCATGGATAACTGTGAGGAGCTGATCCCTGGATACCTGAATTTCATTAGAGGTGTGGTGGGCTCTGAGGATCTCCCTCTAAATATTTCCTGGGAGTTGTTGCAATAAAGCAAAATTTTGAAAGTTAACAGAAAGAACTTGGTCAAAAAATGCTTAGAACTCTTCACTGAACTGGCAGAAGATAAGGAGAACTACAAAAAATGTTGTGAGCAGTTCTCTAAAAATATTAAGCTTGGAATTCATGAAGATTCTCCAAAATTGGAAGAAGCTTTCAGAGCTGTTAAGATACTACACATCTGCTTCTGGTGATGAGAGGACTACTGCACCAGAATGAAGGAGAACCAGAAGCATATCTACTACATCACAGGTGAGATCAAAGACCAGGTCGCTAGCTCGGCCTTCGTAGAGTATTTTCCGAAGCATGGCCTAGAAGTGATCTATATGATTGAGCTTATTGATGAGTACTATATGCAGCAGCTGAAGGAGTTTGAGGGGAAGACTTTGGTGTTAGTCCCCAAAGAGGGCTTGGAACTTCCAGAAGATAAAGAAGAGAAAAAGAAACAGGAAGAGAATAAAACCAAGTTTGAAAACCTGTGCAAAATCATGAAGGACACCTTAGAGAAAAAAGTAGAAAAGGTGGTCGTATCAAACCGATTGGCGACATCCCCATGCTGCATTGTCACAAGCACATACGGCTGGACAGCAAACATGGAGAGAATCACGAAGGCTCAGGCCCTGAGCGACAACTCAATAATGGGTTACATGGCAGCAAAGAAACACCTGGAGATAAACCAGACCATTCCATCATCGAGACCTTAAGGCAGAAGGCGAAGGCAAACAAGAATGATAAGTCTGTGAAGGATCTGGTCATCCTGCTCTATGAGACCGCGCTCCTGTCCTCTGGCTTCAGTCTGGAAGACCCTCAGACACACGCTAACAGGATCTACAGGATGATCAAACATGGTCTTGGTGTAGATGAAGATGACCCCCCTGCTGGCGAGAGCAGTGCTGCTGTGACCAAAGAGATGCCGCCCCTGGAAGGAGACAATGACACCTCACCCATGGAGGAAGTAGACTAAGCTCACCTGGAGAACACCTGCACACGTGTTTAATACTTTACCTTCATTCTCTTGGATAATATATTTTCAAGGACTTTTTTCTTTATTTTAGTTAACATTTTTAATATATGTTGGGCATGGCAACTACTTAAAGGGAAGACCGGGTTCCTTTCCCCCTCTACATGTGTGAGACTGTGATACTTCAGGTACTGAAGCCAAGCTCCTGTTTCTTTCCTAGTTCCATGTTGGCCTGTTTAAACATAATGGGGTTATGTTTGTTGTAAGATATGTGTAGCCTAATGTTAGTTAGCTTTGTGGTCTGAGGTGTTTATCTCTCAAGCAGATTCCCAAGTAGACCAAATCTTTTGTTGCTAAAGTGTTCTGAGATGCGTGGTGAAAACAACCTTCATCCCCTAAGATCTGCTTTTTGAGCCTAACATCCCCTGTAGTTATCAACTGCATGTTCGGCCTCTAGAAGTTAGTATGCTAAGCTGACCAACACGATGGTAGTAACTATCCACAGGGTTTGTCTCCAAAGAAAAGGATTGTTTAGCATCGCAGAAATATAAGCTACCTAGGCATGTTGTTAAGCCGCTTGAAAGTAACTCAGAGCAAGTTTCGTGAATAGATGTGTAGTGCTCTAGTCACATTCTGCTTTAAAAGGTTATGGCAAATACAGACAACGTAAAAAGAAAAAAAGATATGCATCCTTCAGTATGCAGAAGTTCTTTATGCAGACATCCCATTTTGACACATAGAACATTAAAAAGATAAATAATCAAGCGGTAAGATTAGTAAAATTAATAATTTCTACTGCTTCATCAAGGATATTCCTAAGTTAAACTGGTATTTTTTGGGTTTTTTTGTTGTTGTTTTGTTTTTAAAAAGATGTTTATTTTGAGAGAGAGAGGAAGAGAAAGAGAGAAACATTGATGTGAGAAACATTGATTGGCTGACTCCTGCACACCCCCTACTGGGGATCGAGCCCACAATCCGAGCATGTGCCCTGACCAGGAATTGAACCAGCATCCCTTTGATGCACTGGACAATGCCCAACCAACTGAGCCACACTGGCCAGGGCACTGGCTTCTTTTTCCCTTTTTTTTTTTTTTTTTAACTTCAAATGTGTAACAGGTTCTGTGCCATTGCCTTGAATCCTGCTAAGGCATCAGAAGTTTTACCCATCATTGCTTTGACACTACCAATGCAAATGTCAGCACAATGAAAAAGGCAAACAATATTTTGAAACAATTATTTAAATAGTTTTGATGTGCACCGCTGTGTGATCTTTCTCCAGTTAATGTCGGCTGCTGGGGAGGCAAGTAGTTGGATATAACCAAGGCTGAGGTTCTGCCAGTCAGGTACAAGAGACAGAGAGGACCAAGGGAGTCAAAGGTGTTTTAAAGGGGAGGTACACAGTATGTATTTGGAATCTCAACTGAGAAGGGAAAAAAGAAGGTGAGAACCAAGAGAGATTGCAATGGATAGTGAGAAAGTGGTTTGGTCAATGAAAGGATGGTTTGGTCCAAGCGGGATGGTTGCCATTGAGACGTCAGAGGTACTATAGTTTATTGATGATATCAAACCTGTTTTGACTGTATGACAGAAAATAAGAGTGACTGATAATAATAAGAACAGTAGCTGGCACTTACTAAGGCACTAAGCTAAGCACATCACAAATGTTGTCATTTGATCTTTATGTCAATTCTATGAGAGAAGTACTATCATTATTCATTATCATTTATCCACTGGATTTAAAAATGGAGGGTTTAGGGAGGTTAGATACTTTACTCAAGATCATTTTGTACTGGAATTGGGCTCCAACCCAGGTTGCAGTCCCCAGGGCCCATCTACTTCATCACTACCCAATAGTTTCCTATCCCCAACAAAGTCAAGGTATTTGGAAGTCAGGCTTGGTCAGCCTTTGCCTTTATAAAGAAAGAGCGATGTATGAGTGAAGTGATGAGAAGAAAACACCATGGTGAAAACCTAGACAGGTAGGCAAGAGGTGGGCACACCTGGCATTTTTCCTAGCGGTGCCATCCCTTCCACTTTCTCCTGTAATAGTTGCTTCCATTCAATTCACTGAGTCCTTCCCTGCTTGTGTATTCTCAGCTTTATTCCTGTCTCTTCCTTGGTCCATGGACATGTGACTCAGTGACAGGAGCCTGGAAAAGAGGGACAGACTATTTGCATGTTAATTTGAAACTGAAAAAAAAAATTTTAAATATGGCAGATGCATTTTCTTCACTTAGAGATAAAACATATGTTTTGAATAAGAACAGATCATATTACTGATTTACAAAATTTGACAAAATAACAGTTCTAGAGTTCACAGTTATCTTTAACACTAATCTTTGTCTAATGAGACAAGCTTTCCAGATCCCCTTTTTTAATGAAAAAAAAAGCTGTTTTGCATAATGCTTTACATTTTTTTTCAAAAAATCTCATTTATTCTTTAATACATTAAAACTTAAATATAAGATATCTATAATAATAAAAGCATAATGTGCTAATTAGACCAGACATCCTTCTGGGCGAAGCCGCAGTGGGCCGGGCGCCGGGGCTGAGGAGGCAGAGGCGGCAGAGGCCCCTGGCCACCGCAGCGGCGGGGGCGAATTTCGTGCATCGGGCCTCTAGTATAAAATATAAAACAATTATATAGAAGGTTTACTCTGACCTAATAGATACTAAATTGCTGAACCAAACACAGCACGTCTTTTCTTATATTCCAGTGGGGGAGACAGACAAGGACAGCTTTTCACAGGTGACTTCTCTGCCTTGACCCTCCTGACACCCTGTGCAGTAGGTGGTTGTGTAGGAAGAATAATGACCCCCGAAGAAGTCTACATCCTAATCCCCAAACCTGTGAATGTTACCTTACATGGCAAAAGGGACTTCATTGATGTGATTAAGAATATTGAGATGAGGAAATCATCCTGGATAATCAGGGTGAGCTCAATGTGATCACGAAGTCCATATAAAGGGGAGACAAGAGAGTCAGAGGAGAAGATGTGCAACGGAAGCAGAGATCGGAGTGATGCAGGGCACAGGCCAAGGAATGTGGGAACCTCCAGATGCGGAAGAGGCAAAGGAGCAAATTCTCTCCCATGCCTACACTGCCAATGCCTCCATTTTAGCCCACCAAGGCCCATCCTGGATGCTTGGTGTCCAGAGTTACAAGATAATAAACTTCTGCTGTTTAAAGCAACTAAGTTTATGGTAAGTATTATAGCAGCAGCCCGAAACTAATATAAATGGGCATCATTATTGGTCCTATTTAACTGATGTATATGAGTGAAAAGTTCACATGACTTAAACCTCACATTCTGGAGGGAGTATAAAATGGTACAACCTCCATGAAGGACACATTGGCATTACATATCAAAGTCACAATACATTTACTCCACTTACCCCAGTCCTACAGATTGACCTACTTGCATGAAATCACACATGTTCAAGTTCATTCACAGCAGCATTGTTCATTGGAGCAAAACACTGGAAACAATCCAATTGTTTATCTCTAGGGGCATAATGGAATACTATGCAACTGTGGTAAAGCATGAGGAGACTCTCTACATACTGACATGAAAAGATCTCCAAGATATATTCTCCTTTTTCCATTTTCATACATAAAAGGTAGCACACCATATATACTTTTGTGGATGGTGCTTTTGCTTACTTAAACTGAGTGAAAAGTTCACATGACTTAAACCTCACATTCTGGAGGGAGTATAAAATGGTACAACCTCCATGAAGGACACATTGGCATTACATATCAAAGTCACAATACATTTACTCCACTTACCCCAGTCATATACATCATATACATCAGTTTCACTCATATACATCAGTTTTCATACATTTTCATACATAAAAGGTAGCACACCATATATACTTTTGTGGATGGTGCTTTTGCTTACTTAAACTGAGGTTTAAGTCAAGCAAAAGCACCATCCACAAAAGTATATATGGTGTGCTACCTTTTATGTATGAAAATGGAAAGAGGAGAATATATTTCATATTTGTTTATATTTGAATAAAGAAATACTGTGAGAGTACACAAAAACCTATAGAATACAGAGCTGTATGGAATGAGGTGAATGGTCAGAGAGGTAGGAAAAAGATTGTTCAATATTCATCTTTTTATGTCTTATTTTTTAACAATGTGAATGTGCTACCCCATTTTTCTAATTAATTTTAAAATAAGTTTAAGTTGCTACGGGCCTACGGTAGCACAATTAATGACAACAGTAGCAATAAAAGTGAAAACAGCAGTAGTGGCAGCAGCTACCCCTTATTGAACACATGTTATGTGCCCAATCCTTGCCTTTCTTATTAAACCATTACAACAACCATGTAAGGTACGGATCCTTATTCTATTTACAGATGAAGAAGCTGAAGCTCAGAGAGGTTGAAACTTGCTTGAGGTTCACTCAGCTTGTAAGCAGAAAAATTGACCTCCTGGAGCCTAGAAACCATGTTGTCAACATCTAGCATTAGTGCTCTTAATATCACAACACAGTATATCACAAACAAGTTGTTGA
Organism: Cnephaeus nilssonii; assembly: GCF_951640355.1. Lineage (NCBI taxonomy): Eukaryota > Metazoa > Chordata > Mammalia > Chiroptera > Vespertilionidae > Cnephaeus > Cnephaeus nilssonii. The sequence continues at coordinate 76,759,898 of NC_137081.1, read as the reverse complement.
CAGACAAAAGTGAAAGCCACGCTGGCTAAGTGGAGTATGAAGTTTTGGTTTTTTGGTTTTGTTTTTTTATTTTTTGGGGTGGGGGGGGCAGTCTTGTCTGTGATGCTTCGGAGAACTTTATTTCAGGACAATCCATATTTATTTATTTATTTATTATATAATAGTTTGTTGATTTTGAGAGAGAGAGAGAAAGGTAGAGAGGGAAACATTGATGTGAGAGTGCAACATCCATTGGCTGCCCCCTGCATGCCTCCACCAGGGGTGGAGCCAGCAACCCAAGGATGTGCCTTGACCAGGAATGGAATAAGCAGCCTTTTGGTGCACAGGACAATGCCCCAACTGAGCCACACTGGTCAGGGCAATCCATTGTTTTTAAATTTGTAAAATTAGGTAGTCAAATCGTCTCATCAGTGTTTGCACCATAGAATTAAATTGACAGGTTCTTCCTTTCATTCCAGTCCAAGATCTGGGTCCCAGCCCCTTGAGTTCTCCACCTGCCTGCCAGGCCAGATCAGGGCCTGGGGCAAGGACATAAATGGAGGCCTATCTGCTATATTTATGACTGTAAGTTGTAAGCCAAGTTGTCAAGTAAAATATATTCTGTCTACCTACCTTGACAAATGCACCCCTTCAGAACTATGTGAAAGGCCAAGAAGTTTGAAGTTAAATTTCTTGGACTCATAGAAGTTCTGTCTGAGTCCAAACATGATACTGTAGACAGCTCTGGTCTCTGGCCTGCAAACTATGCCCTTTCTCTCCTCACTTCTAGTTCCCTTCCATTCCACAATGAACCTCAAACTCCCAGCCCACATGTCCAAGCTCTACACACCCCCAAACAGCCACCCCTTGGCCACTCTTTGGGCCTGGGGATATGCATTTCATGGCACATTTTCTGTCCTTGGGAGGATGAACCAGGACAAGACTCACACAGATCCTAGAAGCAATCCCAGGGCCATTGGGAATCGGGCTGTGGTCTAAATTGTGAGAGGGAGGGCTACCTGTAGGCATGGTCCTTTGGTCTTTGGGACTCCTCACCCAGAGGGAGCCAGTATCAAAGTCTATTAACGCATGGGGCACAGGGAAGGGAGTCTCTTTCTCAAGGTCAAGAGAAACATTGCCTGCCCCTAGATGTGTTCACAAAAGTGATCCTAGGAGATGGACAAAATTCAGGGCTCAGGCCAATCTATCACTTAGTGACCAGGAGAAAATAGTAAAGAGAAAGAATCACACGGTTCATGGTAAATTCAAGCAAACAGTGGGCGGGGTAAGCAACTAGACTACACACAGAATTTCAGTGCACTTGGGACGTTTGGATCCATCTAAGCTCAAATTTAAAAGATGAGCAGTTGAGCAATGATAAAAATATACCATTTTCCTTTTTGTTGTTGATGTTGTCAGAATATTTAAGTACTGCTCACACACTTTGTACCTTAGAAATCATTTGGTCCTGGTATGAAAGTCCATGTCCAAGTTGTTTGGACTCTGTTGATCACAAGGAACTGAATGTTCCTCAGGCACCAAAGTAATGTGGGCTTGGAGTGAGGCTGCGGTGCGCCAGGTTGTTACACCCAGACATTCTCCTCTCCCACCACCATCACGGGTTCAGGCTGGGCCTGCTCAGGCTGGTCCCCACCCCTGTTTTGCTAAATCAGACTTTTGGGATTTTGTGAAGCACAACTGGAATAGAAGGAAGAGGAGGAGAAAATCCAGAAATCCAAAGGTGGGGGCTAGGGAAGAATTGGGGGCTTTATATGGAAAAAATATTTAAAGAAATTTGAAGATATTTTATTTTGATCTATGGTCCCCTTCATGGTGTCTGAGAAATACATGTGGGAGACTCAAGTTACTTTGAAATTACATTTAGTTGCTGGGATATGCTTTGTTGGTGGTGACTTGGTAATGTGATGTCTTGGGTGAAGGCTTCATGAGCTTGTAGGTGTATGTGGAATAAGGATCTTGGGAATCTCATAGGGACATGTCAGCAGTCATATTAACACATCCGTGGCAACCAGAACATAATGCAACAAACTTAGACATGGTTCAGAACCACAAGTAGCTTTGACAATCATCAGCCGTCATCAGCAAGCACCATCAGCAACCATCATCAGTATCATACGATTGTTCATATATAGTTCTGTCCCTAATTACTCTTGCCTCTACCAACTAACCAGCCAGGGTTTTCCTCACTCATGACTCCAATGCTCTCATGCCATCTGCATGCTGTTCTGTTTCTGTGTGTTGTTTTTAGCTTCAGTATCTATCATTCGAGCAAATATTTTTTCTCTCCTTCTAAGCAAATGATGAGATTATGTTACATGCTCCACTAGAAGTTATGCGTGGATGTATGATTTTCTTTAGCCAGAGAAATTGAGTGGAAGTGACACGTGCCACCTGCAGGGGAAACTCTAAGAATCAGGGTGTGCTTCATCCTTCTTTCTGCCGTGGTGGCCAGAATGTTTCAGAGAGTGGCTACTGCATCTGGATCTCAGACTGAGGAAAGTGACATCGTGCAGCATGGCGCACAGCCATGTTTGCTGAACAGCTGGCCCAGACAAGAAATAAACCTCTGTTTCCTTCATCCACTGAGATCTGGAGCTTATGTGTTACTGTAGCATAAGCTAACCCAGAATCCTCAAAGTGTGGCCCTGAATCTAAAGCAGCAGCATCGCCTGGAAATATGTTAGAAATGCAAACTCATGGGTGGCAGCCCAGACCTACTGAACCAGAAACTCTGGGGTGGAGCCCAGAATCCTGTGTTTTAATAATATTTAATTAATAGTACTGGTAATATTTAGTTAATATTCAGCTCAATATGTTTGAGAACCACTGACCTAACCTATTTCAATGGATTCTGCTTCCATTACCAAACATCTGATGCTCTGTACCCAGAAATAAAATGCACCAAGAGACTGTGTCTGGTCTAATTTAATCATCATCACCCTACTGGGCAGAACTCTGTACCACACCACCTCACAGGCCACTGTCTCCCTCAGATTCATCCCTGGCCCAGAGGCCACAGTTTGGGAGGGGGAGGGCACAGGCCTGCAGAGCCACCCAGAACCGCCCACTCGCATGAGGGTATGGTTCAGAAGGGGCAGTGGATGCAGCAGGCACCATGATTGCTCTCAGTAAGTTATAACAAATATAGAAAAATACATAGGAGATAGGACAGCAAACTACAAGACTTTAAAGGAGTTGTGATGGTTCTACTGACCTGTTGTAACAATCTTTTCCCGTCCTTCTCCCTCCTGTTCTTAGTTTGCCTTCTGCCAACCTGTCTGTAGAGGAGGCCTGTTTTTTGTTTTTTAATATATTTTTATTGATTTCAGAGAGGAAGGGAGAGGGAGGGAAAGATAGAAATATCAATGATGAGAGAGAATCATTGATCGGCTGCCTCCTGCAGCATGTGCCCTTGACAGGAATCGAACCTGGGACCTTTCAGTCCTCAGACTGACGCTCTATCCACTGAGCCAAACCGGCCAGGGCTAGAAGAGGCCTTTTAAGGTTTAGCCCAGTGTTACGGAATTTGGGTGTACATTAAAATCACCTGAGGGATTTAAAAAATCCAGACCTGTCAATTCTGAATCTGAATGGGGGCAGGGGAAGCTGTCAGATTTAGCAAGGAAAACTGCAGGACTCACAGTTCACTTTGAATTTCAGAGGAATCATTATTTTTTAAGTATAAGTATGTCCCATGCAATATCTGGGATATATTTTTACTAAAAATATTATTCATTATTTATGAATTCAAACTTAATTACTAGTAGGCATTCCTGAACAGGGGCAGGGAACAGGGGCAGGGGCAGGGAGGGTGGCAGATCAGTATTTTTAAATTTCCCCAAGTGATTACTATTTGAGGTTTAAGATTGAGAACCTCTGGTTTTGCTCAAACCATCTGCAACCCCACAGGATAAGTTATTATTATTTTCTATCACCAGAGCTCTGAATAAGTCCAGAGTGGAATTCATTCTTTTTTTAACACACTTCAGGTGATGGATTTCACATTCATTCATTCCTGCTCCTCCTCCCACAGCACGGTGAGAATGTGCAGTGATTGACAACCCTCACATTGCCATTATGAGTGAATAGCACATAATCCCCATTATGTAAATGCCTACCACCTCATTTCTGAATTACGTATTAATTATGGCAATAGTGAATGAAGAGGCTTACTCAAAAGGGAGAGCTATTCTCTCAGTCAAGTTAGAGTGGGAAAAAAAAAAGATGAATAAAATTCAAGTGTACTAGCTTTTAGGCTGACACTCATAAATCTAATTTAGAGTGAGCCAAACCTTTTTCCTGAGTTTCAGTAGGCATAGTTCTTTCTACCAGTGTAGAATCTTACTAATTACTCTGATCTGGCAAATGCTAATGTAATCAAAGGATATCTTGGATTGAATCTTAATTCTCGATTCCTGCAATTGATTAAAAAATATATTTTTACTGGAATAGAATGTGTGTTGCTGTGAAATTATTGTCTCGATCATTGAAGCAAATAGGTAAGCTATACTGTGTCTATCAGAGTGAGATGAAACATTAGATTAACTTAAACTACTCAGAGAAGACAAACCATTGTGTTTCATGGTCAAAGATGACATTAGTTATGGTGACTTTTGAGAACTGACAATGTAACACATCCCAAATTTTTTTAAAAAGTATTTTTAAACCTTTCCAAATATCAGAATATTACAACTTCATTATAAAATATTTTTTAAATGCAGAGATAAAAACTCGTTCAGAATCCCGCTCCTCTAATAGAAATGTAGTGTGCATTTTGGCTGCATTTTCTTCTGGACTGAAAATTTATTTTGCGTGTTTCAGGTGGTTGTCCATGAAACATTCTTAAAGTCTACTCACTGCAGCCCCTATGCTGTTGTTCGTCACCTAGCAAGCCACTCAAATGCGATTTTAAAGCTGTTCCTTTCGTTTAAAATCTCTAACCCTGTCTCAGTGGATGATCTAACTTCCTACCTTAAAAAAACCATAGATACTAGTAGTTCCTGATGGTTGATTGCCTTTGATTCAACACTTCTTGGCCTCATCCTATCCTTTCATCCTTCCCTTCACTCTTAAAATGACAGAGGATCCTCTTCTACAAAACCAACCTCCTACCTTTACTCTGATTTCCATCACTTCCTGTCCCCTGAGCAACTTCCCACCTGTTCCCCTAGTCCCCATTATTCAAAGCCCCTTTCCCCCTAATAAGCTAACTCTCCATCTATACTCTGGTCTCCATGCCTCCTCAGGTGGCTCATGTCCATCGATAATATACAGGATGGAATTATCAATCCAAACCTCCCCCAAAACTCCCTACCCATATAATAACACCTGTGGTTCCTAGTTGAGTTTGCAAAATTTCAGGTGTATCCTTGTATAAATGTATGAAAAAAATTTAAGTTACTCTACTTTTCTATAATACCTCTCAATTACTAATACAAAGTATTTATGCTATCAGATAGCAGTAACTTAATCTCAGTTATTTCAGGATTTCTCTTACCCATCCATTTTTCTTGACGTTTTATCTAAACTCTGGTGGGCCTATATGACAATAATATTATGAAAAATAATGATGACCCCCTACCACTTATTCTAAGGTAGGCATTGCTTTATATGTCTTCCATGTCTTAACTCACTTGATCCTTACAACAGCCCAAGGTAGGTTCTATTGTTGTCCTATTTTACAAATGAATACATAGAGAATTAAGTAATTTGCTCAAGGTAACAAAGTTTGTAAGTATATGCTATAGTCCATGCTCTAAATCAATATCCCAGACCTCCCTCCTTCCCAATCACTCTTTTGTAGCCCAAAGCATTAAAAGGTAGAAGTAGTTTTTTTTATTACTCTGATCTGGCAAATGCTAATGTAATCAAAGGATATCTTGGATTGAATCTTAATTCTCGATTCCTGCAATTGATTAAAAAATATTTTTTTACTGGAATAGAATGTGTGTTGCTGTGAAATTATTGTCTCGATCATTGAAGCAAATAGGTAAGCTATACTGTGTCTATCAGAGTGAGATGAAACATTAGATTAACTTAAACTGCTCAGAGAAGACAAACCATTGTGTTTCATGGTCAAAGATGACATTAGTTATGGTGCCTTTTGAGAACTGACAATGTAACACATCACAAATTTTTTTTTTTAAGTTTGGGTCCCTGTCTACATTGGCATATGCGGAAATATCTTCTTTCCATCACCAACACATGCAGATGTCTGCTTCCTCATCCCTCATCCCTCACCCCAAGACTCCTTCATGACTGGCTTGCTTTCAGCTGCTTCTGTCCTACTTTGGGGATCACTCTGTAGCTCTCCTGCCTTGCTCAGCCTCGAGCACACTGCCTACATATCTAAAGCTTCCCTGTCCTGGTACAACTTTAACCACATTTCCTTGCCACCTTCTCAGGCACTGCTTAGGAATAAAGGCATAGGTCCCCTCTACTACCAGATCAAGATCTTGAGAGCTATCTGAGGTGTCTTCCTCCACCTTACCCCCAGGCTTGCCTGTGGAAGGCAGGCATCGGGATGCACTCCTCAGTGACCCACAATATCAACACACGTCCCCTCTTTCTCTGACCCCTCTGCCTGGCTTAGGAGGTCTTTATTTCGTCAGCAGTGGGGAAATTTGGTCTCAGCCCTAAATCATCCTAGGTCTATGGCTCAAAGTCTTTCCATCAATCACCAAGGCTGAGGCTTTTAAAATTCAAAATTCAAAAGCTGGCTTCTCTTTTTACCCTTGAACACCTAATTTTCCAAATATAAAAAGAGCCACAGGATTCATGGAAATACTGGGAATAGCACTTGTTGCTGCATGATATTGAATAAGGACTGAAATCGTTCATACAGCAGTTCCACATGAGGCTTGGATGGAAATGCTCCTAAAGACATTTTATCCACTTATTCATGTTTATTTATTTATTAATTAGATCATCAAGTATTCATGAAGCACTTATAATGCATTGAACTAGTCAAGATTTCCTGATAAACAAAATCAATAAACTGTGTGTGTGTGTGTGTGTGTATATATATATACATATGTATATATATATATATACATATATATATGTAAAAATCTCAGTAACAATCTCAGTTTTTATTTGAAAATATCTTTACTTCTCTCTCACTGTTAAAATAAAATTTTACAAGGTATACAATTCCAGGTTCATCTGTGGCATACGGAGGGGCTCAATTGGAATGATTTCCACCAGGAAGGATTTGCATTTTCTTTTTCTGAGTATGAGTGGGAAGGGCATAGTTGAGCATGACAATGTCTCTCAGCCTTTTGAGTGTATTTCCTAATATTCTAAGGCTCCCATTATTGCTGTGAGAAGTTGGTTGTCGGTCTCATTACTGAGTTTTGAAGGCATTCTCTTTCTCTCTAACAGTTTATAAGATCTAATCTTTATTATTGGTGTTCTGCAGTTTCATTGCAAGGTTTCTAGAAATGGAGTTCTTTTTGTTAATCTTCCTTGATTTAGGATGAGTCTTGGATCTGTTGGCTCATCTGATCTTAAAAAATTTCAGCCAAAACCGGTTTGGCTCAGTGGATAGAGCATCGGCCTGCGGACTGAAAGGTCCCAGGTTCGATTCCGGTCAAGGGCATGTACCTTGGTTGTGGGCATATCCCCAGTAGGGGGTGTGCAGGAGGCGGCTGATCGGTGTTTCTCAGTCATCGATGTTTCTAACTCTCTATCCCTCTCCCTTCCTCTCTGCAAAAAATCAATAAAATACAAGAAAAAAAAATTTCAACTCTTACCTTTTGAATATCTCTCTCCTCTCTTTTAGTACTTTGATTAGACTCCTTTTAGACTTTCTTATTCTATCCTTTGTACTTTGTGGCACTTTTATATATGGGCAATCTCTTTATCTCTCTGTGCAAGTCTCTCTTCCAGTTTGTTAATTCTCTTTTCAACTATGTCTACTCTGTTGTTTAACCCTCCACTGAATTTTTAATTTAAATTACTATGGTTTCTTTTATGTCAGTTCTATTTTAGTACTGTTGTTTTTCAAACTTGGCCAATCATTTGATAGTCTCTTGGTTGATTTTTAAACTTTTATTTTAAATATATAATATATATATATATAATGTATATTCTATGTTTAAAATCTCCAATATATTTGTCCTTGGAGGTTTAAATTTATTATTATTTCTGTGGACACTCACTCATGATGGCTTTTTTCCTCATGTGTGTAGAATTTTTTATGAGTCAATATTTTGTTGACCTTAATCTGAGGGAATCAGTTGGAATTATTTTCTCCAGAAAGTATTTGCATTTTATTTTTCTGGGTATTGATGGGGAGGGAGTACTTGAGCATTACCAATCTGGTACCTTAACTAAAATTTTCACTAGGTCTTTGACCAGTACTTCTCAAGGAAATTCCCAAAGAAAACTATTTCTTCTTTTCTTTTAACCAGGTGCTACTTGATTTTTTTTACTGTGTATATATTGATAAAATTGAAATATTTAAAAACAAAGATTAGTCCATTTTGGACCTGCTGTATTCATAGGTTTAGTACAGTCCTTTTTAAAAATAATTTTGTGCTACACAGCCTGGCTACCAAAGAATTGTTGACCAACAGCTAAGTTGACAAACAGAACTTTGAACTTTAATGAGGCAGCTCCAGTGAACCCAGGCTTGGCTGAGCAGGCCTGCTGGCCAGTGCCTAAAGGTAGCTGTGAAGGGGCAAAGTAAATCAATTAACTCCGTGGTGTTCATCTCTTGATATCAAAACTTCTTTCTTTACACGCTTCTCCTCTGATCCTGTGGAGATGAAAATTGACATCCATAATCATATTCTACCAAAAGAATGGCCAGATCTAAAAAAGGTAATGGTGATTAATTTGCTGAATTATTTTTGGAACTTCTCCAGGGTTTCTCAATGCCTCTATTACAAACCTAGCTTTTCTTTGAGGAATTAGATGCTAAGTTTCTCTGCTTTACGAATGCTTTAAAATTATTTCATTACTCTGATTTCTTAGTTTTAAAAAAAATAACTTTTATATTAATTTTGAAAGAACATTGATCAAAGATGTAAGTCTTTCTCAAAATTCCTTTCTCCCCTTAAATGAAGCATTCTTTAAAATGTCTGGACAATTTAAGTCAGGCAGTTTCACTTCCATTTGAATAACATATTCAGCTGCTGGGAAGGGAAGATACATGCCAACTACAGAATTGAAAGTTATAGTTTCAAGTAAGAGACTATTAAAAAATGGAATGTGACAGGCTTCCAGGATTTCTACAACATATCTCCTCTCCAAAATGTTTAAAATAAGGCTTAGAAGCACCAAGAGATAACTTACGGATTTTTTTTTTGTAGTCTATTTTAGGGTGCTGCCTGAAACCTTTCCTTTTTGATGTTCTTTAAGCTGTAAATCCTTGTTATGAACAAGAGAGAAGGAACATCAAAAACCCCAGAGAAAATGACATGAGGCCTTCGCATAATGAGTGTCTCTAAAGACTCTGCTCTGTGCTTCTCCAAAGATGGATATTTCCTCTTGGCATTAAGAACTTTTGAATGAATAACTATAACTGAATAAAATGACTAGGAAGGTGGGAGACATGAAAGATATCTAAAATTGGCTTGAGTTCTGTTCAGGCTAATTATCAGGTTTTATCGAATCTTAAGAGTTCTCTAGAACTTTCACACCATTGATAATGTTTCACCTTTTTATCCCAAGTGAAGAAAAATGGATTAACCTAAGCTCTGATTAAATAGTGGCACATTGTGCAAGTAGCGGAGACAATTTTCTTCTCATAGTTGTCTCCTGGAAGGATGTTAACCTTAAGTGTTTCTTTGTTCATTGGTATTTTAGGTAAGATGGGTGGTAGACATTGTGGATTGAAAAATACAAATGATGCTGAATCATCTTTGAAAGGCTGTCCTGTTACAGCCAATGCTAAAAGCTAACCCCATCAAACTCACCCCTCCAAAAGGAGTCTGAGTGCCTACATGGGAACTTGCTGTTCTGAATGCTGTTTTCCTCGCCATCCTATCTAATAAAAGAGTAACATGCAGATTGGCCATCACTCTAACACACAAGATGGCTGCCCCCATGTGGTCAAAGATCCTGCCCCCATGTGGACACAAGATGGCCAGCAGGAGAGAGCAGTTGGGGGTGATCAAGCCTGCAGGGAGGGCAGTTAGGGGTGACCAGGCCAGCAGAGGAGGGAAGTTGGGGGTGACTGGGCCTGCAGGGAAGGGCAGTTGGGGGGGACCCAGGCCTGCAGGGGAGAGTAGTTAGGGGTGACCAGGCCTGCAGGGGAGGGCAGTTAGGGGCAAACAGGCTGGCAGGGGAGCAGTTAGGCATCAATCAGGCTGGCAGGGGAGCAGTTAGGCATCAATCAGGCTGGCAGGGGAGTGGTTAGGGGGTGATCAGGCTGGCAGGCAGAAGCGGTTAGGGGCAATCAGGAAGGCAGGCAGGCGAGCAGTTGGGAGCCAGCAGTCCTGGATTGTGAGAGGGATGTCCGACTGCAGTCGAGCATCCCTCGAGGGGTCCAAGATTGGAAAGGGTGCAGGCTGGGCTGAGGGACACACACCCCCATATACAAATTTCGTGCAATGGGCCTCTAGTATAATCATAATACTCTTATACTTCCAGGGAGCAGTATGTAATTTGATCCACATAAAATCTTGCTAACTGCAAAATTTATAGGATTTATATTATTAACCCTGCTGAATTGATAAAGTCCTGGAGACTCAGAAATAAGCCTAGACTCCTATGTGGGATCATGCGGCCTCTCCCCAGCACTACCACCACTCCCAGCTGAGAGAGCTGGCCCAGGAGAATGGCACTGCTATAAGGGATGTCCCCACTTCCTTTTGCCACCCCCACCCCAAGTGCCTCCCTTGACACCAGCTCGCTCCCAAACACACCCCAAATCCACTTAGGGTTCATCATGGGGTATTGGAACCTGGCTTCCAATCTGCAGGTCAAGCAATCAGATCTATTAAATAGTAGAGTTTTGTATTTAAGTGCAGGCAAGCCTATGAAAAAACAACTAGCAGAAAACAGTTCTGTGTTTTCAAATTGGGAGGAGTGAGATAAACAAAAATACGTGAAGTGGTGCTGGGACCCATCTCCCTCCCTCCGAATTTTCAGTCTATGTGGTCAGAGTGAGTACTGAAGTAACAGTAGTTAAGAGAAGATCTTCTTTGGTGTTCATATAGTTCAATAGTTCCAGCAGATATTCCTTTGCCTTCCAATTGTTTCTTAGGGGGCAAAATATTTCAAAGCATCAATCTTTGGGAGCTTTGGAGGCAATCAAGATACACATCATGATGATGATGATAATGATGATGATGATGATCAAACTTTGCAATTTTTTAAAACTTTCCAATCAAAGAATGAAAAGGATAAACCAGTACTAGTTTTATGTTAGAAGATGAAGCCTGTTTGGAAGAACTAACATCTCTTTTCAAACCTGACCTTTTAAAAAATTAAATATTAATAGACACACCTCAAAAACCTTGCTCTCCTTATGCAACAAAGAAACAGAAAAGCAGAATCAACATTCCGGCTTGATGATTAACTAATCATTACAAAAGACTAGGATTTGAGAAAGTTTTTCATTTTCACTTGCTAATACGTCAGAGTTACAATTAAGATCTGTGAGGCAAAATGAGAGCAGAATCAGAAGGCACTTGATTAAATTGTTTCTAATGAATCAGTACCCACACTCTGTCACAAATAGGAGCATGGTGGCTAAGAAACCACGGTGGAAGTGGTTTCAGGTTATCCACATGAGATTATTCCTCAAGACAATGATGATAATAAGCTTTCGGCTTTTTCCTTCAGCAAAACTCTACTGACCACCAATGATGTGTCCAATAGTAGGGCTTGCAAAGGTTCTTCTAATTTTAAATAGCATTGAAAAATTCTGGCCTTTAGTAAAAAAACAAAACAAAACATATATGTACATCTTCTTTCATTAGCAATAACTTAATTACACTTGATCACTGTAAGATTTTAGGAGACAAAATCCCAGACATAATTCAACTTCTCAACAACCTCTGTGAAGAAATACATATTTGGTTTCATCACCCGGAGGTTCATTATTTACTGTATGAAAGTGTGAGGTGCCCAAGACATTAAAAATGTCACTCAGTTCCTCAACCTGATTCAGATGTTCCCAATTCAGAAGCACATCTTTTATATAGAGAAATGAATGCCCTTGAATTTTTAAATTTGTTTTGTATTTTTCATGCCCATCAATTCCTATGGGACATTGGTCCTTGTCAGCCAAATATCTTCAGACTGTAAGTGCCTCCTGGCAAGTGCTTGGACCAAAATTACCACCAAGGTCATAAATTTCCAACCCCAGGCTTGTTTCAACCTAGGATGAGAGCTGGGGGGCTAAATGGATCCCAGACTTGGAGCAGAATTACGTTGACCCAAATAAGTTAGGTATTTGCAAGGGGCCTAGAAGAAGCACAAAGTATTCAAATTTTGTGCTTTGCAAGAAAGGGGAGGGAGGAACACAGTGTCAAAGGGCTCCTTCCTTCATAGTGCTGCTTAGTGTCTGACCCCAGGGTGTGCCTTATTTTACCACCTAAGGATAGAAGAGACTGTCACCACTGTGCCACCCGCATTGCCATCACTGCCTGCCACCAGTACCACTACCATCCCTGGTACCACCACTGCCACCAGACTCATTACCACAACCCTCACCACTACCCGCTCACATCCTCCACCATTGCCACTACCACCACTATTATCCCCACCAAAACCTCCACCATCGCCATCACCACTGTTGTTGCCACCATATCCACCATCGCCATCACCACTGTTAGCACCCACGAGAGCCTTTCTATAAACCAGGTCTGGTGTCAGTGGTTTTCTAAAATTATCTCATGAATCCCCACAAAACCCTAAGTCACAGCTGAGGTTACGTGTTAACCTCAATTACACATAAGGAAGCAGTGACTTCGAGATGTTAAGTTACTCCAACAAAGCCAAGTATCTTCTAAGTGGTTTGTTGTGTGTGACAAGAGCCCTCTGTTCTGCCTCGCTCTGCCTCTCTGCCCTCCCCCAGACGGTGTACTTTGTAACCTGCTGATTTATGTAGGGGTTAAAGTTCCAAAGGGAATTCAGAAAAAGTAAGAAAGAGAATGAGGAAGGAATGAAAGACAAAGAGGGAGGGAGGGGAAGAAGAAAAATAAAAACTTTTTTTTCTACATTAAAGTAAGATTTCAATGGCAAATTTCCAGTTTGAGAGTTCATTCTGAAGTATAACTGAAGGAAGCCATATTCCAGCCCCTCCTCCAGCATACTTTATCTCTGGGCAGCTTTATCCAGGGGCAGAGAGGGGGAAAGCACAAGGGCATTGAATGCATGAAAGGAGGAGAGTGTGGGGACACATGCAATAGAGAAACTGGGTCCAGGGAGGAGGAACGTGGGCCCCTGGTCCACAATTTCCCTTGCGTGTCCAACCCACTGAGCCAGGTCCTCTGATGTCCCTTGGGGAGAAGCAGGTAGATCCAGAGCTAAGTTGATTATTTGTTTTTTTGAGGGGGGGGGGTTCTTTTGTTTTTGTAATCCTCACCCGAAGATATTTTTCCATTGTTTTATTTTTAAAGAGAGAGTTTTTTTAAAAGGAGGAAGAAAGAGAGGGAGAATGGGAGAGAGAGAAACAGTGACGTGAGAAAGACACATCAAATGTTGACCACTGGAAATTCCTCGATTGGTTGCCTTGAGCATGCACCCCCACCGGGACCAGGGATCAAACCTGCAACCCAGGTACATGCCCTTGACTGGGAATTGAACCCGAAACCCTTCAGTCCTCAGGCTGATGCACTAACCACTAAGCAATCCAGCCAGGGCTAAGATGATTACTAGGAGCTGTAACTCAAGAACAAAACTTACACGCAGGTAGAATACAGGTGGTATAAAATTGACCAAAATCTTAAGTCTTTTGGAGCCGACCAAAGTCACAGACACACAGTCACACAAACACTCCTGTGCTGCAGGCCCAGACCTCTCCTCTCAGTCTGGAGGGGCGAGCAGAGCTAGGACGAGGGATCTGCCAAGACCTGACTTCCTCAAGTCAACCTCGCTGTCATGACATAAGAACCAACCACTGTTAGCTGGTCTCATCCATCTAAAGCACGGGAGAAGTTGTACTGACCTTCAGCTTCCTTAACTCGTCTATCCATCAGTGATGCCTGGAGCTGTTGAGGAGCTCTTCACATCACTGTCTCTGGCTGCCATACCCTCCCCTCTTACATCACAATTTGAGGGCCACTGCTTTGGAGCATGGAAATGTTGACCACTGGAAGTTCCTCTCCAATCTGACCTCAAACGCCCTTTTCAATCTCCATTCCCTGGCATCACCTGACCCAAGTTGTGGGTCAGAACCCTCCTCCAGGCTCCCAGAGAATTTGTGCATCACTCAATCACAGCACGTCTCACATGTGTTTATGGCTTTTCAAGTACTTGCCCAATCCAGCCCCACCCTCTCAAGACTGTGCTCCACACAGGCTAGAACTGCTCTTCACTTTTTATTTTCTCTGCCCTAGTAAGGCCAGTCATGGGTGGGATTCCATGAGGGTTTGTGAAATGAATGAATGAAGAGTGAATGAATGAATGAACAATGAGATTTTAAAAACTATAGTTACACGAGTCATATATGTTCTTAGGCAGAGGCTTACAAAATTTTTTAGTCATAACTGTCAAGGAGAAATATATTTTATATTGTGACTCGGCACAAACATCCACATATAATGGAAACAAGAGTTTCATGAAATGAAAAATTACACATGGGAGTCATTCTGATCAATCCATTCCACTCCACTCCACTCCATTCCACTCCACCCCACTCTACTCCATTCCATTCCATTGCATCCCAATCCTCTCCATTCCACTCCTCTCCACTCCATTCCACTCCATCCCACTCCACTCCATTCCATTCCATTCACTCCATTCCACTCCACTCCACTCCATTCCACTCCACTCTATTCCATTCCATTCTACTCCATTCCACTCCACTCCACTCCATTCCATTCCACTACACTACACTACACTACACTACACTACACTACACTCCATTCCCTTCCACTCCACTCCACTCCATTCCATTCCATTCCACTCCACTCCATTCCACTCCACTCCACGCCATTCCACTCCACTCCACTCCATTCCCCTCCTCTCCACTCCATTTCACTCCACTCCATTCCACTCTACTGCACTCCATTCCACTCCACTCCACTCCATACCACTCCATTCCACTCCTCTCCACTCGATTTCACTCCACTCCATTCCATTCCGTTCCATTCCACTCTACTCCACTCCACTCCATTCCATTCCATTCCACTCCACTCCATTCCACTCCAATCCACTCCACTCCACTCCACTCCACTCCACTCCACTCCACTCCATTCCTGTACTATCTAGGCTTGGGTTTTTCAAGAACCAGACCCCAAGATAAAGATTCAAATGCAAGTTTACTTTGGAGGTGACCTTAGAAAACACCAGTAGAGTGAGGAAGAAAGACAGGGAAAGCAAGGCATCCAAAGAAAGTGTAGAATGTATACCTCAAACCAGCCAGACCTTTGATCTAGTGTATTCAGTGTATTCACAGACAAGCATCCTCAGTCATTGGTTGAGGACTGCTGATGGGAGGTGGACACTAGTTTACTAGTACGA
Source organism: Cnephaeus nilssonii (assembly GCF_951640355.1). Lineage (NCBI taxonomy): Eukaryota > Metazoa > Chordata > Mammalia > Chiroptera > Vespertilionidae > Cnephaeus > Cnephaeus nilssonii. The sequence goes on along the minus strand of NC_137081.1, from coordinate 76,744,256 downwards.
GAAGGGCCTGACCAAAGTTGGCTTCTGTGGCAAAAGGGCTGGTGTGAACAGAAGGGTTAAGGGGAGGGAATATGGGTGGAACGCCAACACCATCTGCTCCATATACTGCTTGGTATTTTTAGAACATCTGGGTCACTCACGGTTCACTAAATTGATTTCATGGATCACAACACACTGTTTAAAGAGCAGTGTTCCAATATGGCATTTCCTAAAGAGTGGTTCTTATTGTCCATGTTCTCCTGATGAAATAGTTTAGTTGATACAGAAACAAATATTTTTAACATAAATCCTCACTTTAAAATTGCAACCTGCATGAGGATAAAAAGTAAAACTAGCACTTCTATGATATAGAATCTTATTCCTGAATAAATGCATTTAAGGAAAGAAAGTAAATGGATTTTAATATAAATATTGAATAAGTGGTGCGTGGATATGAGGGGAAGATGGGAAGGTGGTACTTGAAAGGATGGAGCTCAGGATTCTTTGCCTCAGAAATGCCCTTTATTGCAGTCCTGTCCGCTTTGCTCTTTCAGTCTAACTGTGCCTCTCCCCCTGCAGAGGTTCGGCTATGGAGGCTGGGTGCAGCTCCAACACCACAGCAAGGTGAGTTTCTCCCAAAGTGAGCCCGCCTCGGACCCAGGGACCCTGAGCCTGAGACCTCCGGGGGCTCTCCACCCTTCTGCCCTCCTGTGGACTTCGCAGTAGGCAAGGGAGCAGCACTGAGGTTTCTCTAAATGATTGGAAAAATGTGGGTCACTGCAAAGAGCAGCATTCGGGAAGATAAAATGGAATTTGAGAAGCCATTAAGAAACCTCTCTTTTTTGGCCCCTAGAACCAATTTTAGCATTTATTGCTCTGCCTTAAGGAATAGATGCTGGAGGACATAGATTTGGGCACTAACCTGGCCCCCTCCATGGGTCATTATAGTAGATTAAGGCCATCCAAATAAATGGAACAGTTTAGGTTTGAGCACAAGCTAGAGAAGTTAAACATTGGAGACCCGGAAGAAGCCACTGTTGGGTAAGAGGAAAAGGTGCAAGGAGGACTGAGAAGGAGCTCAGAGTCTAGGGCTACAGAGAGGTCAGCCCTGACTTCATTTTCAGAGGCAGCACGTGCCTGCATGGAGCTGGGAGGGAACATGCCTGAGTGTCCAGCTGGAACACACCCGTGCCTAAAGCAGACCTGGGAGACTCGCGGTCTGGGAAGACGCGGTTACCCTGTGCCGGCGGGGCGAGGGGGGGGGGGGGGGGCGGAGGGACACATGCAGTGTGATAAGGTTGGGCGGACTGCTTTTCACCAAGTGCTGGAGGACATAGATTTGGGCACTAATCCTGGAGAAGACCTCCTGGAGGAAGTGACGCCCAGCCTGAGGCTTGAAGCAGGAAAAAAGGAAACAGATTTCCAGGAAGAGGAGACAGGGAACACCGGCATGGAAATATTAAACTTATCTAAGCCCACAACTCAAGCACTTGCTATGGCTGGGACCAGCATTTCTCCAAATGTGATCCCCAGACCAGCAAGTGCAGCTTCACTTGAGAAGATGGAAGAAATTCAAATTCATGGGCCTCAACTCAGACCTACCAAATCAGGAACTCTGAGGAACCAGCCAGCAGTCTGTTTTGACAAGCCTCCAAGTGATTTGGACGCTTACTCGTTTGAAAACCACTGCCCATATTCATTCACTCACTGGTTTTTATTAACATCACAGGCTAGGCCTGGGAAATATACTGGTGAACAAGACAGGCCTGTTCCCTGCCCTCGTGGTGATAAGCTTCTAGGGGGAGACAAACCTGTTCACTTTGGAGAATGGAATGACAAATGGTGCTATAATAGGGAGGTTACTTAGGGCTGGCTGCACAGGCAGCTAGTGAAGTCTTGGAGGAAAGGAAGGAAAACGTGGAATAGCGTCCCTGGCTCAGGGAACAGCAGTTACAAAGGCTATCGCATGAGGAAGAGCTGTGCTCAAGAAACAAAGAAGGAGGGCATTGTGGCTGAGATGTGATGAAACGGGGAGGCGGTAGGAAATGAGGCTAGTGAGGTAGGCAGGGGCCAGATCATAGAGGGGCATGTGGCACATGCTAAGGAGTCTGGATTTTATTTTCAACACAGTGCAAAGTCTTTGGAGGGTGTTAATGGCTTAAAAAGACCACTTCAGCGGCAGAGAATGGATTAGGAGCAAAGTGGTGGGAAGAAGCCTCATCAGATGGAGCCTTGGAGAATGGGTTTAGGCCTTTGAACTTGATCCTGAAGGCAGTGGGGAACCATTACAGAGTTCTCAGCACCAGAATCTGTGGGGCATCTACTAAGTGCTGATTTAGGCACTGAGCCGCACTTCTGTGCTGAGCAGTGCCAGTTCTGAGCCTGGAGCAGTGATCTAAACTGGCCTCGGGTCTCCGGAGGAGGAAAACAAGCTGAGCAGAGCTGATTACAAGGCTGTGAGGAAGCCCCAAACGCAGGGAAAGGCCACTGTGATTTTTATTTTACTCCATATCCCAGGCTGCATTCCGTAACCTTGATAATGGATTTGAATGGCCTTTGTTTCATTTTGTTTTCATGCATAAACTTAACAGCAGATCTAAAAACAAAACAAAACAAACAAACAAACAAAAAAAAAAAACACGAAAAAACCCAAGAAGGAAAATATTTCCGGTCACATCCAGTCCTACGTATTTCCAGCAAACTTGGATACAATGGAAGTGTAATAGAACAAAACAGTGACTCTCTCCTTCCTTCTCCCTCAAAACAACCAAAGTAAAACAAAACAAAACCAATCTGTATTTTTTATCATTACAGTGGTCAGGGATTACAGTCACTGGAAAACAACATGTGAATGTATACAAATATTCAAATTAGACTAACAGTAATAAGAAAATCTAGTTTCCTTTCTTAATGAATTTCAATGCTTTTGGAATGAATGGCGGGGTGCTTGTGTGCCATGGTAAAGCCTTGTTCAGAATTGAAAAAATACCACCTGTCTTTTGGTTGAATATTTAGGAAAGTGTAGGTAGCAAGACAGTTTGTATGGCCTCCTCTCAGGAGCTGCACGGGGTGAGGATAGAACTGAGTCCTGATGGCAAGAACCTGGGAGCATTTCAAAGGGTGGACATAGGGCCTCTTTCAAAACCGTGGGTCAGCAGCATCTACAGATCCCCACTGAGTGTTTTCCAGGCCCTTGGGACTACACACACACACACACACACACACACACACCATTTCCATCACACCGAGCATTAAACACACACTATTCTGTGTAATTCTAATCATTGGGTTCCTGATCTGAATGTTTTTCCCCTCACTGGGAAGCCAAGAAAAAACCCAAATGGATAAAGTTATTTATTCAATGATGATAATTTTGAGCTAACTGAACAAAAGAGACAATAAAAAGCAAGGGACTCGGGGAAAGTGGAAAGCCCACGGCAAAGGGCAGTTTCCATAAAGATAAAGAATCATAGACCAGTGATCATCGACTCCAGAGTTTGAAAATAAGGATTGCAACCTAATAGTGAATCATAATAACAAGTCAGGGGGTTAGGTAGGACAGCTTTAAAAATGAAATAGGTTACAAAAGAAAACAGCAGGATACACTGTTCACAGTAAGAGTAAATGCTGTTTCATGGAACTTTTGTCCCAGTTTGTATCTGTTTAAATAGATTTATATGGGTCTACTGGGTCACAATGGAAAATATATTTCTGCATGTGAGGTCACAGCCAAAATGAATTGAAAGCCATTATTCTAGTCCAACGCTGCCGTTTCTGTTTTCATTTTGAAGGTTAACTTTTCATTACATAAAGTATCATTTCAATAAGTTCTCCGCCACCAGTACCCCTGTCAACAGACACAGCGCGTGGCCACTGCCAGAATCGTTGGCAGGACAGTTCACTGTTCTGCCTTTTTGCATCACTTGCTCTTGATTAAAAACCAAGCATTGATTGGCCAAGCTCAGGGCAAGGAGAGCAAGCATTTGGGCTTTTGAACTTCCTTAGAGGAAGGCTGGGCTCTGCCTCCGCTAAGACTCTTATAGGAGACTAGGGGCCCGGTGCATGAAGATTCATGCACAGGAGGTGGGTCCCTCAGCCCGACCTGCACCCTCTCCAATCTGGGAGCCCTCTTCAATCTGGGAGTTTCTGTCTGTCTTTGCAATCATATGAGAGAATAGTCTGAGACCCCAACCCAGTTGGGTTTGTTGCTCACAGAATAATAGAGGCATTTTTTTTTTCTTTGCTTCATTGGTGGAGATTTCCTGGAAGTTTTAGGATATCTTCCCTTTAATTTTTCCTAGACACTCTGATTTTACTTATGTCTCTCACCTTTGCTTTCCCTCCATTTCCCACTGCAACAGTAACTTGCTACAGACTCACTTTGCTCTAGTGTCTAGGAGATCTGTCTGCCACCAGAACTATGAGTCCCAGAATTCCTGGTGCTCCTCGCACTCTGGGTTTTCCCTTCCTGCTCTGTCTCCGTCCCACGGCCTCCCGCTCTGCCAATTCCTCCAAACCGCCAGCTCTCCCTCTCTGCTCTCTGTCTGGTGGCTTGGGAAGTGAAGTTCCCCAAGCCGCTCCACTCTCCACTGGCTCTACTACTCTGCTCTCCGCCCAGCACCTGTGTGTGCAAATTAACCTGCCACGGCGGCGGCGGCGGTGGCGGCGGCGGCGGACCGGCCGGGGCGTGCGGCTGGGTCTTTGACAGCCCCACGCCCCGGCCGGTCCGGTGGCCGGTCCCCCTCGGGCGGTGGTGGCGGCGGTGGCGGCGGCGGCGGGGGACCGGCCGGTGCGTGGGGCTTCATCATTTGCGTAGGAGCGCGAGTGCCTCCCAGCCGGACTGTGGGACTCTGGAGGGGCTGGACTGGGGTACTCTGGCGGGGTTGGACTGGGGGACTCTGGCGGGGCCGAGAACACTGGGCGCCGCCATTTTGTGGCTATGGGCGCCGCCATTTTGCAGCGGAGTGACGTCTAATTTGCATATTACCCTTTTATTAGATAGGATTCCCCAACCCAGGAAAGGTGCTCAGATGCTGGCAGGGTCAGCAAAAGATGAGGACTGAAGCAAGTCAACCCTCATGTCAGAGACTGGGTTCTGCTTGGACACAGACACCTGTCATGGTTACACAAGGCACTTGCTCACTGACTTCTTCCCTCCCGTCCATGAGAAATGAAAACGTGGATCTTAGGGCTTCCTCATGCAAGCCAGATGTGAAGGGGCTGCCACACCTGCAGCGGAAAAGTGGTTGGCTTTCGCCAAGCAGAAGTCGGGGAAGGTTTTGTCCATGGGACAGACGGATCGAGAAGGAAGCTGTGGCAAGACCTGTGTGCAACTCGCAATCAAAACAAGGGGGAGAGCGGGAGGGCAGGGACTCCATCAAGCAGAGCTCAAGGCCTTTGATCACCACATGCCCACTCGGCCATCACGCAGGGCCCCCGGGCAATGTTGAGGCCTACAGCACTGCCAGAGGTGGGGTGCCCTCACAGCAGGGGAACAGCAGGAGACAGCCTAGTCCCTCGTTGGCCACATGTCATTAATAACTAGTACTTAGAATAACCAACACTTAACATGTGTCAGATACTCATGTGCTTTATATGGATTCTCCCATTTTATGCTCACACGATCCCTTTAAGGTAAGTTATATTATTTTTTTAAGGTAAGTTATATTATTTTTTAAGGTAAGTCATATTTTTATCCCTACCTTAAAGATGAGCAAACTGAGGCTCAGAGAGGTTGTTTAACTTGCTCAAGACCACACAGTAAGTAGTAAAATGGGGATTTGAACCTGAGCAGTCTGATTTCAGGGACCTGGGTCAGAACTTTTCCCTTTTCTTTAGGGATCACAACCTGGAGGCTGAATTTAGAAGCCACTGCCATGCTTCTGTACAGCCATTTACCTTGGCGCCCGGCCCTGAGGAATAAGAGATAGTGTACGCAGGCGGCACGATGCCTGGCGGAGGTCAGCAGCTCGGCCCCTTAGGTCAGTCACTTCATCGCCCACCCTCTCCTGCAGGTGTTGACATCAGTGGGCCCTGCTCTGCCAGACAAATCACTTCTTCTGACTAACCCTCTGTGGCTTCTCTATAAAACCAGAGGGCTGGGCTGGACTACACAGTCTATCTCCGAGGTCCTTTTCAATTCTAAAAGTTGTGTTTTATCTTGAGTTTTCCAGACACTGAGCCTTGCTCTCGTAGGGCTCGTAGCCAGTGGTTCAGGTAGACAAGGTGACCAGCCATCCTCAGTCATGAAGCCCCAAAAGGCCATGACCATGGCCTTGTTTCTCTCTGTGCCCAATTGCTGGTGCCTATGAGCACACTCCTTTAACTCCAGGCCAATATGAAGGCAGGAGGATGAAAAGCTGAGTTCTGCTGAATGAACAGATTTCTACTAATAGGGGAGAACCGTGTTCCAAAGCATAGAAGAAAGGCTTCATCTAAGTAAACTTAGGTTAACGTCACTGATGTGCCTCTTCTGCCCTAGGGAGAGGCGAAGATGCTGAAGGACGGGAAGGTTTTCAGGGTGGTCCAAGAGAACTGCTGGGATCCAGACGTCCGCATTAGAGAAATGGACCAAACAGGTACTTACTCTGAGAAATGTTACCAGTGATCATCTCTGATAGAAAAGCCACGTCTCTCCCTGAAGTCTGTTGACCACTTTACAGGATTTATGTGATGGTAACTTCCGATCGCCTTTTCTCCACGGGGCCTGATGGGGGAGGGGTGGGCCTTCTACTATAATTGTTTTAGTGTGGATTAAAAAAAAATTTTAATTAAGTATACCTGTTTAAAGTAGAATGCTATATCATAAAAAAACATAAATGTGGCATTTTACTATTTTAAAGCTTTTTGAGTTCAAATGTATAGTATGTACTTATTATTAAAGTTGATTAAAAGAATAGAAATTAGAATTCACAGAGTAAGGATGCCAGTTTCCTGCTTAGTCAGATTCAGGATCCAATTTCTTCCCACACTTTGTCTTGGTACACAGGACACAGATAGTCCCCACTGACACATAAGGGGTGGAAATGAGAGCAGTTAGAAAGCAAGTTAATGGTGTAATCTCAGAATCGTCTATAATGAAGTTAATTCCGAAACTTGAAAGAGGAGAATTGGGACATTCTTATTTCAAAGCTGAATCACTAACAATTTCTGAGAACTGCTTTGCATTCCTTATCTTATATTTATAAAGCAAACAAGTCCCACAATTTAAAAGAATTTAAAATATGGTACGATGGCCACACTGTGCTTTCACTTATTACTGTGCCACCCAAGTACACACGCTCCAGAAGATGGGCTGAGCCTGTGGGCACGCGTGGGCCATGCCAAGGGAAACTGCCCTACAGCACTGCCAGGCCTAAGCTTCGACGTTGGTGGTCTAGATGTAAACCAGGAAACAAACACTTCATACCCACAAATGAAAGAGCAGCTCAGAACTACCACCTTCTTAATCAAAGATAAATGTAAAAGAAGTTAAAATATGTACACAGAGATGGCAGGAGACATTTTATTCCAAAGTCTACACAAAATGAGTTAACCTGTCAGCCCCAAATGAGGAGGTGGTCTATGGAATGTTAGAATTTGGTCCAGGATACTTTGGGTCGGGAATTGCTTTATCCTATCTAATAAAAGAGTAATATACAGATTGATCATCACTGCAACACACAATATAGCTGCCCCCATGTGGTCAAAGATCCTGCCCCCATGTGGACACAAGATGGCCACCACATGATGGCCAACAGGAGAGGGCAGTTGGGAGGCACCCAGCCTGCAAGGGAGGGCAGTTGAGAAGGACCAGGCCTGCAAGGGAGGGCAGTTGGAGGTGATCAACCCTGCAGGAGAGGGCAGTTAGGGGTGACCAGGCTGGCAGAGGAGGGAAGTTGGGGGCAAACAGGCTGGCAGCAGAGTGGTTAGGGGGTGATCAGGCTGGCAGGCAGAAGCGGTTAGGGGCAATCAGGAAGGCAGGCAGGCGAGCAGTTGGGAGCCAGCAGTCCTGGATTGTGAGAGGGATGTCCGACTGCCCATTTAGGCCCGATCCCATTGGGATCGGGCCTAAATGGGCAGTCGGACATCCCTTGAGGGGTCCCATATTGGAGAGGGTACAGGCTGGGCTGAGGGACAACCCCCCTCTGTGCACGAATTTTGTGCACCGGGCCTCTAGTAGTTTTTATAAATAATTAGAAGTATATTTAAATGGCATTCAACTTGAACTTTGCAGAAAGCCTGAAGACTGCTGCAGACCATTCCACAGAACACAGCATACATGCCCCTGGTCTAGAAGTATGTGGTGGGAGGGGAGCTAGAGAAAGAGCATGCTGCTCAGATCTACAGCACAGAGCAAGGCTTTGCTCCAAATGTAACCCTGAGCAAGGATCCTCACCCCTTCAAGGAGAAAACTAGAGGGAATGAGACTTGGATGACTGGTGTTCACTTAGATAAAGGGTGTCCCCTTTGGGTTTTGCTGTGTGTTTCATTCATTGGCTGTCTTTGAGAGCACAGCCATGACTATTCCTTGCTGAGCATTTACTTTGTACCAGGCACTTTTCTCAGTACCTAACATGTATCAACTCATTTAATCCCTATAACAACCCTAGGGGGTATCATTTATTATTATGCCCATTTTACAGATGAAGAAACTAAGGAACAGAGATTAAACAACTTGCCCAAGATCACACAGTTTGTAGGAGTCAGAAACAGGATTTGAACCTGGGCAGTTTGCCCCCAAGGGCTTAACAACTACATCCTACCACCTCTGTGGAGATAAGAATATAAATGACAAAGGCCCAACACCGAATATTCCAGCAATCCATGCCATCTTCACAGGGAGCGAAATGTAACTGGCAGCCCCTGGGTCACTTCATCACAAGATCCAACACAGAACAAAGGCCAAAATAATAACAATGAGCTGATGCACATAGAAGCATTTCCTAAGTCCTCAACTAGGTGGGGTTCCTAATGAAGCTGGTTCTGGAACAGACCAGGAAGGTCAGAATTGGTGAGGGATCCAGGCCTGGCGACGGCTGGGGTGGAAGCTCAACGCCTCTAAGTGGCAGGCAGTGTTGTATCTATTGTTACCTAAGGGGGCAAGTGAGTAAATGGATTTGCTCAAGATCACACAGCTAGTAATAAGCAGAGCCAAGACTGTGCTTAGGGCTGTCTTTTCATTCCACCACAAAAGCTTTTCCCAAATCGCCCTCAGGGTAAGGATCACCTGGGGTGCTGGCTAAAATTTTTTTTCAGGCCAAAACTGGTTTGGCTCAGTGGATAGAGCATCGGCCTGCGGACTGAAAGGTCCCAGGTTCGATTCCGGTCAAGGGCATGTACCTTGGTTGCGGGCACATCCCCAGTAGGGGTTGTGTAAGAGGCAGCTAGCTGATCGATGTTTCTAACTCTCTATCCCTCTCTCTTCCTCTCTGTAAAAAAATCAATAAAATATATTTTTAAAAAACAATTTTTTTTCAGGCCCCATCCACTAAATCAGAATTTCCAAAGGAGGGCCTAGGAATTTGTTTTTAAAATGTTCTGCCCCAACCCCAAATGTAATCAACAAGTAAGTTGTATGAAGGTTGTGCTATGTCATGCTGCTAACCCTCTCCTTTAAAAAAAATATAAATTCTAACTGTATTAGACTTGTTTTCCCCCTTTAGTTCTGAGAGGCCAAAGAATATGTATCAAATTCAACCAATACACAAATGATACAATTACTGTGTCAATATGAAATATTGTGACAAGTAATGGTCACTGGGATATAGGGAAGGAGAAAGGCTAGACAGGAGCCTCATGGCACCACTTTCAAAACATGTGACCTTAGATCTAATCTATAAAATAGAGAAATGAAATCGAGTAATGTAAGTGAAAGTATTTGTGTAAAATGTAAAAGATTTTACAATTGAAAGGTACTCATCTGTTTGATACTAATCAATGAATGTAAATAATATCTTGTGACAATGATTAACAATACTCTCTTATCAAGCCTGCAGTCTTTCGTTTATTGGGTATGTTCAGGCACCACTCGTGATGCTGATGCTATGGCATGGAGAGACAGGCTCAAGTGGTGTTTGTATTCAAGTAGGGGAAGGCACAGAATCTATAATAATAAAAGAGTAACATGCTAATTACACTGAATGTCCTTCCTTCTGGACAAAGCCACGGCGGGTGGGGGAGAGGCACAGGGTGGCAACTGTGGCAGGCAGGAGCCTAGGCAGAGGCCCACAGCTGCTGCAGGGACAGGGGCCGAGTCCCTTGCACGAATTTCGTGCATCGGGCCTCTAGTAAATACATAAATACAGAAATGACAGACTGTAATAAGTATTAGAAAAGGAAAGGAATAGAACAATGGGATAGATCATGGCTGGAGTAGCAGGGAGACCACTTTGAGGAGGTGACATGTGAACTGAGACCTTCGGGTAAAAAAAAAAAAGCTTATCTTGTAATGAGCCAAAAGAAAAGCATTCAGGCAGGAGGAACAGCAATACAAAGGTCCTGAGGCAGAAAGCAGTTACAAAGAACAGGCAAGAGACCAAGGAAGATTATGTAGCCCCAAGAGAGACCATATGGAGCCTTGTAGACCATGCTCAGGTCTGGATTTTACCTTAGTATGATGGAAAGTTTTGAGCAAGGGAATGACTTAATCTAAGTTTTAGCACCTTACTCTCATTTCTGAGTGGAGAACAAACCACAGGAGGACAAGAATGGTGGTAGGGGAGGTTCCGCAGTGGTCCCCGTAGGAGATGCTGGTAGCCTGGTTAGTAGGCAGGGGATGGGGATCCTAGGTGGATGAAAGGAATTAAGTAGAGCTAACAGTTCTTGCTGGTGAGTCGGATGTGAGCATGAGTAAAAGAGAGCCACCCTCCATTTGGCAGCCTCTCCTGACACCCGAGCTCCCAGAGCTTGAAGATAGAGATTTCAGGCCTCCTGGAGGCTGGATTCTGGAGCCAAATCCCGGGTCCCATTCTGAGCATTCCAGACAGCGGGACCCAGAACCACGTAGTAGCTAATTAAAGAGGGGGAGAAGGTGGCTGGGAAAAACACGGTCATTCATGAGCTAAGATAAAAAGCCCTGAAAAAAATTGCTGGGGAAATTCTTGCTTACATAGACCTTCACAAAAAAAAGGAGGGTAGAAATAACCCTAGACAAAGAATGCCAATTAGTTCTTAAATGATTTCATTTTTGTCCAGCTCATACCCCTCCTCTGAGAACCCAACACTGAGGGACAAGGGAGGTCTGGGACAGAGATCCTGAGAGAAGGTGGACAGGGAGCAGCAGCCAGGGAAGGGAGAGAGAGGACGAGGTGGGGTGGAGGATTGCTGGGCTACTTGGGCATAGGAAATACAGGAGTGTCTGGGTTATTCTCATCGGCTTTGCCTTTCCTTTGTGTCTGTGTCTAGGAGTGACTGTGCAAGCCCTTTCCACGGTTCCCGTCATGTTTAGCTACTGGGTGAGTGTGAAACTTCAAACCATCTCCTTGGTGGGCAAAGGGTATGTCTGGCAAATAGGTAGATGACTCGGTCTTGACATTGCCCCACCTCCCCTCTGGGTCTCCCCTATAGAGATCGGTGGGGTCCCTCAGCTTCTCACACGGCAGTGGGCCCTTCTGGGCCTGTCTTCTTGGTCCTGTCCTTGCTCTAGACCCACATGGTCCAGTACAGTCGCCAACAGTTGCACATCCCTATGTGACTCGCATTGTGTTTTCACTGGACGCACAGTTCTAGACCCAACCTAAATTTCCATCAGAACTTACCTGTCTGATGACTCATCCCCGCAGTGCCTTACTCAGTAATCAACAAGCCAGTGTATTCTGAGGTGACGATGATTTTGAGGTGGGAACAATAATAATGGCCTAATACGTTGCCTCTCCCAGGGAAATGTGCAATTCAAAATGGGATTCCTGGAGTTGGACGCTTTTCCCCAAGGGATTACGTGTCGAGTGCTAAAGCTTCAGGCATGATTGCGAGCATGTGGAAGGACACCTCTGTACACAGCTGGCGGTGCCCCGGCAATCCGCTCACATGTGCGAATCTTCACTCATGTTGTGGTGTACGGAGCAATGGAAATACCACCTGCTCACAAATACTTCCCCACCGGGGCTCATAATTCCAGTGCTAGTGATTCAGTCTTGATCTGTTTCTGTAATTAGATTCATGATTTAAATATATTTAAATTTATGACTTCAATATGTCTAAATTTATCAGACGGGGTATCATTCTGACTAGACAAGTGGGATTGCAGGAGAACACCAAATTCCTGGCAGTGGGGTGAGATGATGTTGAAAGGAAAGAAAAGGCCCTAGCCGGTTTGGCTCAGTGGATAGAGCGTTGGCCTGCGGACTCAAGGGTCCCAGGTTCAGTTCCGGTCAAGGGCATGTACCTTGGTTACGGGCACATCCCCCGTAGGGAGTGTGCAGGAGGCAGCTGATCAATGTTTCTCTCTCATCGATGTTTCTAACTCTCTATCCCTCTCCCTTCCTCTCTGTAAAAAAAAAAAAAAAAAAAAAAAAAAAATCAATAAAATATATTTTTTTAAAAAAGAAAGAAAGGAAAGAAAAGAATGAAGAAGGAAGAGTTAGGGGAACAGAAAGCAAACTTCATCTGCACCAGCATTTTGCTAGGGTAACTGAGTGTCACTGCCTACGGAGGGACAGGGAGGGGGAGAAGCAGGGACAGGAGAGCTGTACAACATCCTGACGTCACACAATGAGGCATAACAAGGAGAGGCCCTAGTGACGTCAGGCGCCCGGGCCCAGCCTCCTGTGTGGGGGTAGAGGAGGTACCTAGGTGTGCAGTCTGTGGGCTCCTGTCTGCAGGGGTGGGGATGCCAGGCCCAGAAACTGTGTCTGTCCCTTCAGATTACAGCCTCACTATTTGTAATTAATCATCAACACTAGCAGTTGTCTTTGCATTTGCAATGCCTGGCTTCTGGGTCTTCTGCAGCAAGTGCCTGTCCCAGCCTGTGCCTCAGCTTTCTGCGGGGAAAGCCACTGAGAATGACAGTGATTTCGCCTGGGGAGGTGTTGTCCGGAGTACAGCGCTAAAGAAGGAGGTTCTGAATGATGTGGTGTTCCCTCATCTGTCTCCACCAGGCCAAACCTCAAGACACGTTAGACCTGTGCCAGTTTTTAAACAACGACTTAGCTGCCACTGTAGCGACGCACCCCAGGAGGTTCGTGGGCCTGGGGACATTGCCCATGCAGGCCCCCGAGCTGGCCGTCAAGGAGATGGAGCGCTGTGTGAAGGAGCTGGGCTTCCCGGGGGTCCAGATCGGCTCCCACGTCAACACGTGGGACCTGAATGCACAGGAACTCTTCCCTGTCTACGCAGTGAGTGCGCGGCGGGACCGGGCACCATGCAGGGCGCTGGGGCTGGGCACCGTGCTGGGCGCTGGGACTGGGCACCGTGCTGGGCGCTGGGCCTGGGCACCGTGCTGGGCGCTGGGGCTGGGCACCGTGCTGGGCGCTGGGGCTGGGCACCGGGCTGGGCGCTGGGGCAGGGCACCGGCTGGGCGCTGGGGCAGGGCACCGGCTGGGCGCTGGGGCTGGGCACTGGCTGGGTGCTGGGACTGGGCACCGGCTGGGTGCTAGGACTGGGCACCGTGCTGGGTGCTGGCAGGAAGAAGATAAATGCGCCACCTCACTGGGAGGGGGAGAGAGAGATGCCGCTGACATGCTAGGACATAGGAGCAAACATGGGAAGAGGTCCCATAAGGAGTGGCCATTCCATTGGGAGAGGGGCGAGTGGAAATGCACCCTGAGTTAGCTGAGTGAAATCTCTTTTCTTTCTATCACCCATGCTCTCCTGTTAATCTTACATTCAGAAGCCAAAATTTTATCCTTATTACAGCCACTGTGCAAAGAACTGTGTTAATGACATACAAAACAATAGTTATTTTTGCTTTGGGGAAAAAATCATTATTTTTCAAAATTATATAACATAATTTTGAAGAAATTATGGGAAATAAAGAAAAGTGTAAAAAGGAAAACATATTCCATAGTCCAATGTAATCCATAATCCCACCACCCAAAGATAAGTAACTACTGCTATAGTGTATTTCATTTGTTTTTACATATATCTATATTCTATTATATGCGTGACTTCATATTCTAATTGAGAATTTCCACCCTAAATGAAAAGTCTCTTAATGCATGATTTTTAAATAACTGCATAATAATTCCAATATATGCATATGTTTTGATTTATATAATCATTCCTCAAGTAAACCATTTTGTAAGCCATACATTTTGAAAATCTTCCTCTGCCTCCTGTTTCGGCAACGGAACCTGCTTTCCTTACACCAGGAGTCAAGATGCATGATTCTATATTCAGCTGCATTTCAGAATGGTTTACTTCCCTCCTAGAATTAGGATAGTATTGTTTTCTGTTATTTTCATTGTAAATATAAAATCTTTCATAATGAATTAATAGATATTGGTGCACTCACCAGGCACTACACTCACTGATCGTTTATTCTTTTATTATCTGGTGAGCTCTGACTACATGAGGGAAAATTCCCATTTTTGTGCCTATGGACCCTGCCCACCAGGCGGGAAATGCCTGTTAAATTGCCTCCTGGTGACCTGGAGGCTTTAACGTTCCTCTAAATATTGAGCTCCCTGAAGATTACTGGCTGCAGTGGCTGAGCTAACGCAGTGAATGTTTTCTGGAAACTTTAATGAGCTTTGAAAGAGGATTTATTTATCTGTGTATCCAAGTTGTTTCAGCACAGTGTGAGCAAACCTTCAGCTGCGAGTCGTTTTATTACTCATTGGAATTGGGCTCAGAGAGCAGCAGCAGCCTGTTGTGTACAGTCTTCTCATTTGTGTGACTAGCTTGACCCACCCATCATTCTAACGAGGCTGTTTGGGGGCTTGCAGTCCCTGAGGGGGTTCAGGAGAGCCCCCTGGCCCAGCTGACTTACCACGTCCAGGGGTTGACAGCACGTTTATTTGGTTGGCAAGACTTGCCAGCCTCACTACTCTGTAACTTGCGTCGGTAACATGAGCTGAAACAAATAAGAGGGGTTTCCATGAGCCAAGTTGGCTGTGTCATGTCAAGGTCGGCCTGGAGCTCCAGGGTGTCTAACTGTCCACCTTAGCTCCTAGACCTTCTTTCTTAGTGAGTGAACCCAACATCACACTTTCAGCACCGTTTTCAGGCCCTAAAGTGACTTTGTGACGAGTATGAGGCAGACAGAATGGTAGTGGCAGGCTACCTGCCTCTATCACTTACCAGCCAAAGACCTGAGAGAGTTACTTAGCCTCTGTCTGCCGTAGCTCTGTTCTCTGTAAGATGGGAATAACACAAGTGCTCAATTTATAAAGAATAAAACTAGTTAATAATTGTAAAATTCTTAGGATAGCTTTGGCACATGGTAAGTTCTCTGTTAATGTGAGTTACAAAAACTTATACAATTTTGAGAGTATAAGTGACTTCTGTTTGTGTTCTCTACAATATTTCACATACAAAAGGTGATCAAAATATTTGTTAATTTGAATTAAATAGAAATGAACCATCGTAGGCCATAGAATCAACTTTTGTACTAATGAGGAGTCAAATCCCACTGAGATATCATGGTCATGTGTCTTTGTCAAGCCCAAACTACCCAAGAAGCTGGTATTCTCTTTCCAGCCTGCATCCATTATCAGGTTTATATCAAAAGGTTTCTATCTCTTCTGCTCCTCAGAACCTGTTGAATTAGAAGTCCTTTCGCCAATCTACCCTTTGCCTGCCACATCCAGAATCCCATGTTGTCCCAGAATTGCTTCTCCATTTTTAAAAAATGTTTCTGTACAGAAGTCCCATTGTATCAAACTAGTGAGTCCACATATTAATATGTAAGGGTCAGATGAGTCATCCAGCCCCCAGTATATTTGGAAATGTGCTAAGAAAAATATGTTTTGAACCTTGCTAAGCACTAATACTCAATGCCTGTTGAGGGGACTTTTTAAAATGAAACATTTTGCTGAATAAAGGTCATTCCATCCAGATGGTATTTCCATTTCCCAGAAGGCCCTGGAACAAGTTTGCTCATGACCTTCATCACAGCACATGCCTGATGGAGGCATTGAGATCGCTTCCTTTCTTTAAAGTGATTTCATTCACACCAGGCTGTTTAGGGACTCCTGAGGCTGAGCTCCTGGGGCTTTGTGAAAGCCTGCAGACCCCAGAAATTCCCACCCTCTATCAGGCTCTGAGTGACCAGAGGCTTGGGTCAGGCCAACCTGCCCCAGCCCAGTCCTGAACCCCTGACTCTCAGCCCATCACTTCCTCACTCTCCGTATCCTCAGTTTCCAAGTGGAGGAAAGGAGGGGACACTCCAGTCCTGACTCCAAAGATAGAACCTGAGCAGTCCTTCCGAAAGAGTAGACCAAGGAGGAACCAGCGGGGGAAATTTCCCTGGCATTTGAGGTACAAGATCAGTCCTTAAGCATTTTGCTCTCAGCCAAAACATCTGAGTGATGGATGTTTGCTGTGACTTGTTTTGCCAAAAAATATATTTAATTCATTAACCTCAATGGTAAATGCACACACACACACACACACACACACACCCTCATTAAATCTAAGTGTCCTTTTTATTTTCCAAGCAGGAGCACAGATTATCAATGACTCTTTTATAAAGATCAGGAAACAACTTCAAAAATATTTGGTTTGTGTATTCAGATCAATATAGACCTAGGGAAAAGCAATTTCCCTAAAATAGTACCCCGTATCTGCTGGCTCACCCAAATAACCCTCTCTCTCATTCCTTCTTTGAAGGCAGCTGAGAAGCTGAGCTGTTCCCTATTCGTGCACCCCTGGGACATGCAGATGGACGGACGGATGGCCAAATACTGGCTCCCTTGGCTCGTAGGTTTGTGTCAGCTTGCGGGTCTAGAAAAGAGATCTAACTTTTGTATGTTTTCCCCAGTTATCTGTGAAACACTATTATGTCAAAGAGAGAAAGTTTAATTTATTAACAGGATTGTGCATTACTGAGCTCTTACTCCGATTATTGCTAAATATATTACCTCATTTAATTGTAATCATATTCACACAAAACGCTCTGAGGCTGACATTATAATAACCATTTCATGGACGGAGAAACTGAATCTCAGAGGGGTTAGGAAGCTTGTCCAAGTCACACAGTTAGTAAGTGAACATGGAATTTACCCAGATCCGTCTGACTCCAAAACCACCTCACCACACAGGCTCCCAAAAAGGCTCCAGAGATAAGTAACCGATTGCCTGTCTAACCGACTTTTCTAGAAGCCAATAATAGCATCAGCTCTTTCAAATGAGAGCCCTGGAGTTAGGAGGGAAGGTCACCTCACACCGCCCAAGGATCGAGGCCCTCGATGACGGGTGACCCAGGCTTTCAGTTTCCCTTACCTGCTCCTCTCTTCTGCTCTTTGCCTCCTCCATTCATTCGTGGTTTCAGATGAGGGACAGGGAAGAGGAGAGGCCTCCCTTTGGCCTGTCCGCTCTCTCATTAGCATCCTGATGAGAAAAAGACAGGAAGACAGGTTAGAATCCTGGGGCCACGTGGGAAGAGTGCAGCTCGTCTACAAACCCAAGGAGTGGTCCCCGCAGAGCAGGGCTGGGTTTCCTTTGGGAGGCCATTACCCATTCCCTTCTCAGCCTCGTTGGTACAGGTAATTAAGAAGTAACCACCATAAAGCATTAAATGGAGCCGTATATTGAAAGTAAAACTGAATTTCAGTTCCAGCTCGTCTAGATTTATTTCTGTAATACCCGTGGCAAGTCATTTCACCTCCTGACACCCCAGTTCCTCGTCTGTAAAGTGAGAGAACTGGTTTGGATTCTCCTTCTACTCTGATATTTTATGCCCCTGGCATTGCTTTTGGAGACCCGTGTATGTAGTAAGGCAGCTTCCTATCTACTCCCCACCAAATTTTGAGCAGGGATTAGTAGAAAGAGATCACCTAAGAAGCCCCAGTGCTTTCCAGCTTCAAAGAAAATCTCGTTCTAATTCACACAGCACTTTGACAAGCCCCACAAACTTCTATACATGGCAACTTCCCACATGAAAAACAGAGGAGAGAACAAAGGGGTGCTTCGTCATTCATTTATGCAACACATATACACTGAGGTCCTGCAGCATGTCAGGCCTGTGCTAGGCACCAAGGATACAGACGTGGACAAAACCTCTGCCTTCCGGAAGTCTATGTTCTGGTTGGAGGAAAGAGACAATAAACAGGCACACAGATCATAAACAGGCTAATTTCAGAATTCTATTCTGACGCAAAGGTGGTCATTAGTGATTGGAGGATTCCCGGCAGGGGTGGGTCATACTCCGATTTACACTGCAAATATTCTGCTTTGGCTCCTGTATGGAGAACGGGTTGTGGAGTTATGGCCCAAGTGATTAATGGGAAGCAGAATCATAGGACCAAAAGGAAGTGATGCTGTTCATCTCCTGCCTTCATGAAGCTCTGCCCATTTCAGATGGACATTAGTCTATCATGCTTCCAGAATTCCCAAGAGGCCAGGGAGCCAGGGTGTCGCTGTCCACAGAGCAATGGGGCAGATGAGCACCCACTAAAGCCCCATGAGGCAGCTGGAGAAGCAGGCTTCCCCAGAAGGCACCAGGCTCAGCTGTGGAGCCTGCAGAGATTCCTTAACCACAGTCTGGAAAGCAGTCACCTGAAAATGGAACCCAGAATGAGTCCGAGAAAGTAAAGACACCAGGCATGAAACAGACACTTCTAGGAGCTTGAAATCATTCACTTTAATCCAGCTCTTTTCTTTTTTATTTGGGGTGTGGGGGGAGAACCATCAATTTGTTGTTCCATTTATTTATGCATTCATTGGTTGATTCTTGTATGTGCCCTGACCGGGGATCAAACCCACAACCAAGATGATGCTTTGACCAGCTGAGCTACCTGGCCAGGGCTTAATCCAGTTATTTTCAACCTCAGCTCTAAGAAGCAGCAAAAATTTGTGAGGAATAATAATATGAGTCAATATTTATTGAGCACTTATTAAGTGGCAAGAATTAACAACGATCATCCCAACCCATTTACAAATGAGGAAATTGAGGCACAGGGAGGCAATTAATATTTCTTGAGTATCTCTAATGTGAAGTTCTGGCCAAGAACTTTCCTGACATTATTTTCAAGGCTCCACAACAGCCTTGCAAGATGGGCAATACTGTCCCCGTCTCACAGGTGAAGCGCAGGCTCGGGGGCTTTAAATACCTTGCCAAAGGCTGGAAAGCAAAAATGGGAGGAGTTAGGGTTCAGCCCAGACTCATTGTACTGTCTTGCCCCATTGCATCCAAAACTGAAGCTGGGGGAATCAGGACAAAAAACAGGTCCTCTGGCTCCTTGGCTATTCTAGCCATTAGGTGACTCTACCTGCAAGTGGCATATAGGAAGCATCAGATGGTTCTGCTCGCCAAGGTAATAGCCTGTATATAAGCAAGCCATGCTAGGGCGCAGGGACCCCACGTTTCTCGGCACTGACAATTACAGCAAGCCGCCGTTCCCCACCCTGAGCATCACTGCACTTCGTGCGAGAGGGGACAAGCCCTGTACCTTGTGACTGTTTCCTCTTTCAGGAATGCCAGCAGAGACCACCACAGCCATTTGCTCCATGATCATGGGTGGAGTGTTCGAGAAGTTTCCTAAACTGAAAGTATGTTTTGCACATGGAGGTAAGACCTCATCTGTTTTGGTCAGCTCAGCTGCCATAACAAAACACCACCTTCTAGGTGGCGTAAACAACAGAAATTAATGTTTTCACAGTTCTAGAGTTCCAAGACCAAGGTGCTGGCAGGCTTGGTTTCCAGCGAGACCCCTCTTCTTGGACTGTAGAAGGCCACCTTCTTACTGTGTTCTCACATGGCCTTTACTCTGTGCATGCACAGAGAGGGAGGGAGGGAGGGAGGGAGGGAGGGAGGGAGGGAGATCATTCTGCTGTCTCTTCCTCTTCTTATGAGGACACCAGCCCTATCAGATTAGGGTCCTACTTTATAACCTCATTTAGCATTAATTATCTCCTTAAAGGCCCTATCTCCTAATACAGTCACATTGGGGGTTAGGGTTTCAACATATGAATTTTGGAGGGACACAATTCAGTCCCTAACATCCTTCCAGTAATCATTCTAGTCACAAAGTATATGATGGTTCAAGGGACCAAATTCCATTTTTGCTGACAAGTTTAGTTTGATTGGCACAGTTTTTGCTTTATTTTGTTTTGATTTGTTTTTATTTAAATCTCTGTCAGACTACAAGCTGTCCAGTTTCCAATAATCCCTACCATTCACTATTGTTTAAAATAGACCTATTTTATTCATTTACATTTCCTGCTTGGACTCTATAAGTAATTGAGTTTGTGACTCTTGGACACACAGACACACACAATCAAACTCTTCGTGCTGCTCTCTAATTTTTTTTCCTTCTCACCAGCATATAGAGACATCTTCCAGGTCAATAAGTATAGAACTTCATCATTTTTGATCATTGCAAGTATGGCAATACATTTTTAGATATTATAATTATTATTTAGATATTCCCTAACTGATAAGTTGCCTCAATATTTTTCTCATATGACCACACTATTTGAAAACTTTGACCACATATCTTTACACACTTGTCTTCTCTCTTTAGGATAAATTCCTCAAATTTGAATTTCTAGATGAGTTGTGGGTTCTTCTGGGTCATCTCTCAGCATTTGGGACCTAGTAGGTCCTTTGTTAACCAGCTGGGTTATAGTAACTTTTCTTTGCATACAACATGAGGATTAAAAGGAATCCTTTTCAGCTCTGGCCGGTTGGTTGGAGCATTGTCCCATACACCAAAAGGTCATGGGTTTGATTCCGAATCAGGACACATGCCCAAGTTGCAGGTTCAGTCCCCAGGTGGGAGGCAATCAGTTGATGTTTCACTATCACATCTATGTTTCTCTATCTTTCTTCTCCCTCCCTCTCTCTCTAAAATCAATAAAAAGAAATAAAAAGGAATCCCTTTCAATCGAAGCAAGCCCTCAGTAATGGGTTTTACTTGCAGGTGGAGCCTTCCCCTTTACAGTAGGAAGAATCTCCCATGGATTCAGTGTGCGCCCAGATCTGTGTGCCCAGGACAATCCAATCAACCCAAGGAAGTACCTGGGTTCCTTTTACACAGACTCCTTGGTTCATGATCCCCTGGCCCTCAAGCTGTTAACAGATGTCATAGGAAAGGTAAGCTGGGTCTACCATCTGGTTGGCTTATAGAGAGCAGAGTGCAGGATCAGCAACCAATTACTTGGTATCTCTCCAAAAAAGGGGGATGGAAGAAAAGGCAACTGAAGAAAGAACAGGGACAGTGAAATTTGGGATTAGGCTTGTTTGCACAGGGGGTGCTACGCAAATCATCCTTCACCAGAGAGTATGTATCTCCAGGGAACCATTGTATATGCCAGGGAAATCCCAGATAATCCACATGGCCAGGAATTCCCCAGATCAGCTCCTCTTTTTTAGGGTCATCTCTGTACCCATTCAAAATGACACATCACGATGTAGTACGCAGAAGAGAATCAACAGTTTTGAAGTCAAATTGACCTGGGTTAAGATCCTGGCTCTCCCTCTTACTGGTAGGGTAAATTGTGAGCCTAACTGTCCTCATTCACTAAGTAAAGAAAACTGGAACATTAAAGAGGGGGAAATGGATCACCTGAAATTTCTTCCTGAAACAGCATGGCCTACGTTTTGAAAAGGATTCTCTCATTTGGAAAAAGACCAGCACAGTAGTACTTTAAATCTCACAAGAAAAAAATCTTTCCTCCCTTATAATGTGCTAGCTGCTCTCTCTGTTGGCAGCATCTCCACCCTTAAGTATTCTTTGAAAATGCTAGCTTGGCAAATTATCACAATTTTAGAGCAAACACCAGTCTGATTAGTGAAAAGTCTGAAATAGTTTTTCAATTCTGCTGTATTACTGACAGATATCTGTAGGAGGTTTCCAGATTTTCCCAAGGAAAACAAATATTAGGGGTTTTCTAAAAGAACGTGGACATACTTAAAGATTTGCAACATGGTACTTGGCTTTAGAGGAGACACAAAGGCAAGCATTTAAATCTTGTTTAGCAGAAAAAGCGGCCCATCTGAAAGGTGCAAGTAGTGTTCTGTCTCCAGCATGGAGACTTCATCTCGCTGTGGAGCTGACTGCCTCTCTGCTGGAGAAACTGGCTAGAACATAAACGTAACACATTCTGGTTTGGTAATAAGTTCTGAGATGTATGTCTGAGCCTTCGAGCTTTTGTGTTGTCCCTGGCAAAATGGATGCTTAGCAGCTGGTTGTGACTGTGGATTATTTTTGGTTTGGACAGAGGGGTTAGGGGCAGGTGTGCACACAGGCAACTGCAAAGAGGAGAAGCTGAGAGGCTGTGAGCTCTGGCCTTTGAGCAACGGAGGAGGGGAATGGGATATGGCGTGGAATTTGGGAAAGGGTCATTTCTACTTCCTCCCATCAAGCCTAGTACCCCCTGGTTTTCTTGAAAATGGCAAAATCAGGGGAAAACACCCTTGGAAAATATAGCACTGACCTCATGAGGGATACCATCCACAGTGAGGCATACTCTCAGCATGAGGGATACTTCAAACAGCATTCAGGGCAATACGTATTGGCCAGGGGTCAGAGCAGAAGTGGAAGAACATGCAAAAGCCTTGGGAAAGACGAGATAGTGAGCATATGAAAGTCCCTCTTAGGGACCCACAGAAAAACTCAGAGGGCACTTTGCAAAGTTAGAGAGCTTACATTAAAATTGTGAAGATTGGAGCCATTATAATTTGGGCGTCCAAAACAAATATGACCTCGTTTTATGTGGCCTCACAGTCTGGTGAACCAGGACATGTAAGTAGTATCTATAATGATAAAAGGGTAATACGCTAATTAGACCGGATGTCCTTTCGGACATCCTTCTGGATGACCTTCTGGATGAAGCCGGGGCTGCAAGGGAAGCCCAGGTCCCGGGTGCCAGAGGGAAGCTGGTGCCGGCAGCCGGGGGAAGGAAGGCCTACTATTGCATGAATTTCGTGCATCAGGCCTATAGTATATTAATAATTTAGGATTCTCTTTAAAAGACTAATGCTTCCTCATTCTAGTTATATTCACATCAGCAAATCTCTCAAAAACAATCCCCAAACCAAAATGGCTGAGGAAAGTCCTAGCATGGCGGCTGGGCTAGAAAGCCACTGTCCAGATTAGATTGAGAGGACTAATGCTGTGGAGGGAGGCCTCCAGGCCAGGGGAAAAGGAACTGATGGGATATTTGATGTGTTTGAGAAGTTGAAACAATGATTGCCAGGCATGCAGCAGATCTGTTGATGCATTAGGGACAGACAAATAGTACGTGCACAGAAAATTAAGCAAATGAAAGAAAAGGAAATAACTCCAAGAAAACAAACATCCACATCACAGCAGATAACCATTGTACATTGCTTAATCAGCAGTGAACAATACTTACAGTCATAATAGTGTAAGTACTAAGTACTGGTTTAACTAAAAATTGTAATTCTATTGGGAAAATGGAGAAAAAAAAGTTGAGTAAGAAAGAAAATCTCAATGATTATAACAGGAAGTCAGTAAATACTCTCTAGAGCAAGCATGTCAAACTCACGGCCCATGGGCCGCATGTGGCCCACAACAAATATTTTTGTGGCCCAGCCAATATAATGGCATGTAAGAAAGAATAAAAAATTTGTAACTTAATTTTTACAATATTCTGTTATACATAGTTATTAATAACGAACTACTACGTTCGCTAATGACTGATTACTATAATCGTGTTGCATTCATTTCCCTACACGCCTTACACGCAGGCACACCATTTCTCTCCACTAATACCAGCAGCGAATATTTTAGCAGCCAATTGCCACAACATTAGTATTGGACTGACTTGTTTGATCTGCGCAACAGGAAATATTTCGCTTTCAGAGAACAAGAAAAATAGGCTTATTTGCGTTACGCTTATTAATTTGTGCAGTTATTCAGTGTCTGGTAAGTTAATGTTTAAGAAAAAATATTAATTTTATTAAAATGTTCTATTATTTTATGTTTAACAATTACTCATTTATTTCAGCCCTTTGTATTCAGCATGTCTCTATCGAAATAAACCTACGTTTCTAAGAAAATTGAAGCTTTTGGTTTTTTTTGTGGCCCACATAAACTTAAACCTTGTTTATTTGGCCCATGTTAGCCTTTGAGTTTGACATGCTTGACTTAACCCCAAACTACCAATTTTATAATTCTCCTCTTGGTACATATAAACACATTGTGTACCATCGACTATTAATTCTATCTTCTTGAAGAAATACCTTCAGGAGTCTTCTGATTTGCTCCAATCTGGATTGGGTTGGTATTTAGACCTGCTGCACAGCTGTCATCTTGAAATCTCCCTTTGCTCACCACCCACCCTCCCAGCACACACACACACATACACACACTGAATTCCCTGTTTCCTGAATCCTATGATTTTCCAGCTGCTTGGTGGAGAATATCCTCCAATAACTTTCTGAGAAAGGGCATATGAGAGATGAAATTTTTGAAACCCTAGTTAACTATAAATGTCTTTATTCTTCCTTTATAATGAGTTGTTTGGCTAGGTATATAATTCTAGCTTGGAAACTGTTTTCCCTATTAATTTTAAAGACATTTTCTATTGTATTCTGACTTCCACGGTTGCTGTTGAGTAATGTAAAGCCATTCTAATCTTTGAATCTTCATATAAAACCTGTTCCTCTCCCTCCTCGCCCCAATCTCAAAGACTAAGATTTTCTTTTTGTCCTGAAGTTTCATAATAATGTTACTTGATGTGTAACATTTTCAGTCATTATAATAGCTACTTGGTGAGCCCTTATATTCTGTACATTTTCTTAATTTTTTTCTTTCATAACTCCCTTTCCTCTGTTTTCTCTTTCTGGAGTTTCTATTATTCTAAAGTGGAACCTTATTTTTATTTTTGTCCTGAATCCCCCTTCTTTGAGTTTTTGCTTTATGTTCTGGGAGATTTCCTGAAGTTTATTGATAAGACCTTATATTTAATTAACTTTGATTGTTTATTTAATTTTCAAAAGCTGTTATTATTGTTCTTGCTCTCTAAACTTTTGTTAACATCTTCTTGGTGTTGAGTGGATACAATATCTTTTCTTATCTCTCTGAATATACTAATAATTTTGGGAAATTTACTTCTCCCTGCAAAACTTCATCCAATAGGTTTTTTCCTCTTTTAAAAAAAGTCTCAGTCTTTCATATTAAATGTTTTCCTTAAATGTCTATAATCCTTGGCTGTCTGCTCATATTTAAGAGCAGTAACTGAAAAGGTGACCAGAAGTATCTGCATATGGAGGGGGCCTATCAAGTGTGGTCTTCTCTATAGAGTAACTCAACTTAGCCATGGACTTTGAAAGATGTGAGTAAATTGAATTCTTGTACATTGCTGGTTGAAATATAAAGTGGTGCAGCCACTTTGGAAACCAGTTTGGTGGGTCTACAACAAGTTAACCATAGCCCTAGCTGGTTTGGATCAGTGGATAGAGCATCGGTTGGCCTGCGGACTGAAGGGTCCGGGTTTGATCCCAGTCAAGGGCACATGCCCAGGTTGTGTGCTCAATCCCAAATGTGGGGTGTGCAGGAGGCAGCCGATCAATGATTCTCTCTCTTCATTGATGTTTCTATCTCTCTCTCCCTCTCCCTTCCTCTCTGAAATCAATAAAAATATTTTTAAATAAATAAATAAAATATTTTTTTAAAAAGTTAACCATAGAATTAGCATATGTTCCAATGCCACTCCTAGATATATACCCAAAGAAATTGAAAACAAGAATTCAGACAAATGCTTGAACACAAATGTTTATAATAGCATTATTTGCAATAGCCAAAAGGTAGAAATAACCCAAGTGTTCATCAACAAATGAATTAGGCAAAATGTGGTATATCTATACAAAGGGATATCATAATCAGCCATAAAAAGAAATGAAACACTGATACAAGCTCCAAGTGAATGGACCTTGAAAATATGCTAAGTGAAAGAAGGCAGACACATCAGTCACATGTGTTATGAGGCTATTTGCATGAAGTATCCAGTATAGGTGGATCCACAGAGACAGAAAGCAGCATAGTGGTTGCCAGGGTCTGGGGGTTAGGGTGGAGGGAGAGGGCAGGGGGAGGAGGGAATGGGAATGACTGCTTTATGTGTATGAGCTCTTCTTTGCGGTTGTGAAATGTTTTAGAACTAGATAGAGGTGATGGTTGCACAACATAGTTAATGTACTAAATGCCACCAAAGTGTACTAATACACTTTAAAAATGGTTAACATTTTTGCATTTTTTAAATTATAGTTACCTTAGTGAGTGTGAATTGATATCTAATTGTAGTTTTGATTGGCATTTCCCTAATGACCAGTGATGTGATATGAATTGCACCTCAATTTTTTTAAAAAGTGAAGATGCCTCCCTGCAAGTTAGACGTTCATCCCCTCCAACTAATATATCTATTCATATGTTCTTTTCTTTATTTTTAAAAAGAAACCAGAAATTCTTGTTCTGTAAGATAGAAAGTGTTTTTATTTCACAGTAAAAGAAATGATTCACTTTTAGAAGGAGCAATGTTATTTTAGGCATTTTAGGCCTCAAATTTCTACAAAAGGCTTAAATGTGATCTTATCTTGGGTATTTGATCTGTGGATTAAAAGTTGAACCTAGGGGGATGAGAAGAGATAAACCAAAGAACTTATATACTTACTACAGGCCTGGTTCATGACATTTGTACACTGGGGGGAGAGGGGGTGGGGGTCCCTCAGCACAGCCTGTGCCCTTTAGCAGTCTGGGAGCCCTCGGGGGATGTCAGTCTGACTGCCATGGAGGCGGGAGAGGCTCCAGCCACCGCTGCTGTGCTTGCCAGCCATCAGTCCAGCTTCTGGCTGAGCAGCGCTTCACCTGTGGGAGAGCACTGACCACCAGGGGGCAGCTCCTGCATTGAGCTTCTGCCCCCTAGTGATCAGTACGCATCATAGCGATCAGTTGTAATGCTGTTCGGTTGATTTGCATATTACTCTTTTATTATATAGGATATTCATAGCCCATGGACACTGGCAATAGGGTTGTGAATACCTGGGGGGCTAGGGGGCGGCAAATGGAAGACATCTGTAATACTATCAACAATAAAAAATAAAAATAAAATGTTGAACCTAAGCTGGAAACGAGTCGGGCTCGAAGGCCAAAGCTTCTTCACCCCTTTTCCATGCCTTCTTTACCATTCCAGACCGCTTTGTTCAGGAGCTCTAAAGGTTAGGATGATCTGGAAGCAATGAAAAGATCTTTTATCACCAAAGAAAGACTTTATGAGGTTTTAGGCAGTGGAGCATATCATATGTGTTTGGAATATTTCCATCTGATTTAAATTTAAATGTATTTTAATATGTCTATCCTTAACAACCCCTCCAGCCTGTATTCTGGTGAAAGGATGTTTTCCTGTGCACTGTTGTCCTAGATAAAGTGGGACCCTTTTTGTATCTAAGCTTCCTGAGAACAAGAGTGTATCTTACTACCTTTTCAAGAAGTTGTGATAAATGAGAAGGTCAAGTTCTGGCTCTACTTCCTGTTAGCTGGGTGATCTTCAATAGCAAGTCACTTACCTTCTCAGCCTGTTTCCTCAATTGTAAAATGGAGATAATAACCAGGTAGAGTTGATGTGAGGAGCTAAATAATACTATGCCAAAGGACAATACAAATGTCATTGATTTATATTACCCAGTGCTTTACAAATAGTAGGTGTTAAGTTAATGTTTGTTTAATTGAGTTGTGTAATGATCTTGTGGATATAAGGCTAATCTTACTTTGCATTGATTGAGTTAAATCTGGCTCTTTCTCTAGGAAATTATGTTTCAGGGAACCAACTGAATCCTAGGTATACTAGAATGTTTGTAGTGAGCTATGTTATAACAGAGTTATGTTGTATTTACTGCAATGCTACTAATGAATATGCTAATGAGAGGGTAGTTAATTGTTCCTTTTCCAGAAGACAAACGAACGCTCCTCCGCTATTTGAATTTATTTAGTAAGCCACATCATTCAGTGTGCACAGCATTCCCTGAAAATGTGAGAGAGCTAATGCAGCCCAGCAGGTGAGCACTTTATTTCTCTTCCCTGGCAGGAATACTAATCACTAGTATCATCAGCTCAGTAAGTCTTTGGCCTCATAGGCTATGTGTGCTGCCGGCTTTGGGAAGGGAAATATATGCTAGGCAGTCTTGTTGGTACTGAGAAATCAATCAAGATCATTCCCCGCGTTACTGCCTGATAAAGAAAACCAGTGTCCGTCTAGAAGGTATAGTGTCAGGATCCCAGAAGAGGCCACCATGGTACCCAGAATGCCCACCATTAGAATTATTCCTTTGGAGTTAATGGTTTTCAGAAAGCTCCAACAAAATGTAGATGTTGTCAAGAATTCCATTAGCACAGATATCCTTAAAAATTGGTTCATTATCAATCCAAGGGAATAGACTCCTAAATCACAGACAAGAAGACAGAAGAAAGTTCCAGCTTTTGGGAGGTCAGGATCAGGTATGTTACTTGGGATTCTGCATGTAATCCACTTAAAACCTAATCAATTTGCAGTTACAAGATAATAAGTAGTAGAAAAAGCAATACAAAAAGTACTTTTAACTCAAGAAGTGTTCTTTAGCATCAATCGAGTAGAGACTGATACTAAGCCATGGAGCATGCAACCTTCACCCTGCAGGACATAAGACGTGTGAGGAATCTCTTCTCCCACCTTTTCCCTGCTACTATCTCTTTTCTCTCAGAACAAGAAAAAAATTATCAAGAACTTCACTTTCAGTTCTTTTATGCTTACTTCCCTCTCCTTTATGAAATTACTAACAAATTTTAAAAATTGTCAAAAGTTTACCAGGAGGTATCAACAAAAGGTGTACAGATAGATAAGGGTATGGAAAATTCACAAACTAGATTGTTACAAGAGGATAATTAACCTCGTATGGAGAGGAGTCGTAAACAATAGCTATAAATAATAATTAAATGCTGCCAAATCTTAAGTTTGGTGTTCTGCCACAGGCATCCAAAATCTAGTTAGGAAGGGGAGCAGGGACACATCTTAACCAGGAAGGATAAATTGCTGAGGAATGGTTTTCATTTCTGCTTTAAAGCCATTTGTTTTCTCCACATTAAAACAGAACAGACACACACACCCCTTCTTAAAATGTATTTCTGTCCTAGGCCATAATACTGGGAGTGGAAGAATCCTGGAAAAGTAAGAAAAATTAATTTCTAGATTTTAATTTCATGCCAATGTAGTTGACAAATGTAATATAAGCATGGGACTTTTAAAAATTATGTTGTGTTTTGGCATTGTAAACAGCTTTAGCAAAAGGAGTAGCAATATGGACAGATGAAACTCCAGTGAATACCAGCAGACAGTTAAGAACAAGATCAGCTGTTGGCACAGATGTCAGTACATATAACTTTGGGTCTTTGGGGCTTCCATCAGCAGGTGTAGTTACTCAGTTTTATTCAGTAATGAATATAGGAATCTAAAAATAATTGTTAAGTCTATTGTGGCCTTTCTCTAAATTTTATTTAATATGGTAAAATAATATTTACCATATTATTTCATGTAAATATTTTCATAAAACATAGGGGGAAAATTTTTGTAGAAATCAAAGTGTCACATCCTCACAACAGTTCGAATTTAGAGTTTAAAATACATTTAATATTTAAGGCTTAGTAATAATGAGACTTCCCTTTTTCCTACAAGCCAGTATTCATTCCTTCAATGCACACATTTGTTAAAGCAACTCTCAGATGGATTATAGGTGCATGTCGGAGTTTTATTTCCAAGTTGTTTCAAAAGAAGAGGCTTTCTGAACAGCACAGTTCAAAGATTCTATCTTGGCAGAGACATTTTATAGGGGGAAATGGGTCCAATAGTTCCGTTAGACTGGGGGGGAAAGAGGAGGAGTGGGGGGAGAAGAAAAATTATATCTAGAAGGCTAACTATTTTCTAGGAAGAGCAGCTAGTCACATCGGACCACAAAGTGCTGCTTCAGCTCAGCTTTGGGACAACTTTCTTTCTCACATTTATGTGTGTGTGTGTGGCGGGGGAGGGGTCGGGGGTGGGGAGTGGGGAATGCCATGTAAGGAATTTGGGCTTTACTTTCTGGATAGTGGGAAATTATTGAAGAATTTAAGTAGGGATGGGGCATGATTGGATTTGCATTTTTAAAATACTATAGCATTCTCTCCAGTGTTAGATATAGATTGAAATGGATGAGACTGAAATCAGGGACACCAGTTAGAAAATTATAGTAGTGGCCCAGTTTAATTCAATAAACATTGACTCTATACCAGGCCTTTGGCTCAGAGATGGAGACACTGTATATGTCCCATTTCTTAGCTGAGTGGAGGAGATAGAGACACAAGCCTGGCTCCACCACATTATTAGCTGTGCAACTCTAAACAAGTTAGTTGTCATCTCTGTTTATCTGTTGAATAGGAATAATAATATTAAAACCTATCTCAGCCGAAACCGGTTTGGCTCAGTGGATAGAGCGTCAGCCTGCGGACTGAAAGGTCCCAGGTTTGATTCCGGTCAAGGGCATGTACCTTGGTTGCGGGCACATCCCCAGTAGGGGGTATGCAAGAGGCAGCTGATCGATGTTTCTCTCTCATCGGTGTTTCTAACTCTCTATCCCTCTCTCTTCCTCTCTGTAAAAAATCAATAAAATATATTTAAAAATAAATAAATAAAAATTTAAAAAAATAAAACCTATCTCATAGGAAGGTTGTGAGGATTAAATGAGTTAATGAATGTAAATGGCTTAGAACAACATCCTACAAATAGTAAGCAATCAATAAATGCTAGATATTATTACTATCCTCTCTAATAAAAGAGTAACATGCAAATTAACCATCACTCCGCTACATAAACCACACCCACCAGCCAAGCCACGCCCACCAGCCAAGCAGAGCGAGTATGCAAATTAACCCCAACCAAGATGGCTACCAGAAGGGAGGCTTGGGTTTCCCCGGCAACAGAGGAAGCCAAGCTTTCCACACACTCTGGCGGGCCCAGGCCTCCACTCAAGGATACAAAGTTTCAATTATAGAAGATACATCAATCCCAAGAGAAGTGGCTGCTGGCCACAGAGCGAGCAGGAGGCTTGGCTCCACTCCAGGCTACAAAGTTTCCATTGTAGAAGGTAAATAAATTCCAGATACCAGGGCCTCTGCTTGGGTCGCCAGGGGCGTGGCTAGCCTGCAAACCACCACAGGCCCTCGCCCAGGCCTCTCCACACCCCAAGGGAACCCCACCCTGATCCAGGACACCCTTCAGGGCAAACCAGCTGGTCCCCACCCATGCACCAGGCCTCTATCCTATGTAATAAAAGAGTAATATGCAGATTGACCATCACTCCAACACACAAGATCAAGATAGCTGCCCCTATGTGGTCAAAGATCCTGACCCCATGTGGACACAAGATGGCCACCACAAGATGGCCTGCAAGGGAAGGCAGTTGAGAGGGACCAGGCTTGCAAGGGAGGGCAGTTGGAGGCGATCAACCCTGCAGAGGAGGGCAGTTAGGTGTGACCAGGCTGGCAGAGGAGGGAAGTTGGAGGCAAACAGGCTGGCAGGGGAGCAGTTAGACATCAATCAGGCTGGCAGGGGAGTGGTTAGGGGGTGATCAGGCTGGCAGGCAGAAGCGGTTAGGGGAAATCAGGAAGGCAGGCAGGCGAGCAGTTGGGAGCCAGCAGTCCTGGATTGTGAGAGGGATGTCCGACTGCCCGTTTAGGCCTGATCCCACTGGGCAGTCGGACATCCCTCGAGGGGTCCCAGATTGGAGAGAGTGCAAGCTGGGCTGAGGGACACCCCCCACACACACCCCCATGCATGAATTTCGTGCACCAGGCCTCTAGTCTATAATAAAAGGGTAATATGCTAATTAGACTGGACGTCTTCCAGATGTCCTTCCTGACCAAGCCGGGGCCGGAGGGAAGCCAGCCCGGGTCCCAGGTGCCTGCGGGAAGCCGCAGGAGGGAAGCCCGGGTCCCGGGTGCCAGAGGGAAGCTGGTGCTGGCAGCCAGGGGAAGGAAGGCCTACTCTTGCATGAATTTTCATGCATCGGGCCTCTAGTTATTCTTATAAGAGAGTAACTCATAGAAATGTAAGAAGTGCTATGAATAAAAGTGTGTATTTGGTGCTTCAGGAATAGAGAGGTCACACTTGGCTGAGCTAAGAGATGGTGAGAGCCTGAATTAAGGGAGAAACTAGGGAAGGGAAGTACAAATGATAGATGCAAGAAATAAATACAGGAAAAATCCAAAGCTTAGTGACCCATGACATCCAGACATATCTATACTTATGGATTTAAAAAAACAAAACTCCATATTGTTAAGATATCAGTTCTCTCCAAATTATAGGTTCAACATAATCCAAGCTGAGGCTAAAATTTATAGGCATATACAAAGAATCAGAGAGGCAAAATAATTTTGAAAAAGAAAAATAAAGTTGGAGAGTTTCAAGAGCTGCTATAAAGCTAAGGTGGACAACACAACGTGGCATCAGCATAGGATAGCAAGGAGGTTGATGGAGTAGACAAGAAAGTGCAGAAATAGACTCACTCTTGTCTGGTCAGTTAATTTATGACAAAGGTACAGAAGCATTTAAATAAGGATTGGAAAGCCTTTTCATAAATGGTGCTGGAACAAGTAGATATCCATCTGAGGTTAAAAAATGAACCTTGACTCTACTTCACACCACACACAAAACTTAATTTGAGGGTGTCTTTAATGCATGCAGGTTTGGTTTGCAAGGACCAGTGAATAGTGCCCAAAATTCCTGTTTGTTGGCACACTGTCGAGGCTACTGAGAGCCCATGTTCCTGAGACTTTTCCCTTTCCACAAGAAGAGAATAAAATAGATCAGATGATGGCAGCAGTGTTCTTAACAGCCAGGCCTCAGCAATCAGTGACTTTTGAGAACACGGATGTGTATTGCACTGAAAAGGAATGGGCAAGCCTGGTGCCTGCTCAGATCCTCATGTACAGAATGGGATGCTAGAGAACCATGCGGCCGGGGCTTTCCTAACATCCTCCACTTCCAAACCAGCTCTGATCTCTCAGCCTGAGCAAGGGAAAGAGCCATGCTTCATCCAGCCACAGGAAGCCCCAAAGAGGAGGAGCAAGAGATCAGGTCCTGCAGGATACATCTCAAAAACAGGATTTACCTACTTAGCTAAGATCTTATCACAAGTAATAAAATTAAAAATTCTTTAAAATCATCAGTTATGAGAAGGCAGGACAAGATTTAACCAGTTTTCAAAGTAAGAAATTGATTAAAAACCATTGTAAATTATGTCAAATACACATTTTCTTTTTCTGTAGATTAATAGATTTAATGTTTTCAATTCATTAAAATTATTCATTTTAATGTACCAAAATAGTTAATTTGAGGATCATACACGTAAACATAAAAGCTGACACTATAAAATTTCAAGAAGAAAATGTAAGAGAATATCTTCTCAACTTAAAATCCAGCAAAAATATTTTAAATATATTTTATTGATTTTTTTACAGAGAGGAAGGGAGAGGGATAGAGAGCTAGAAACATCGATGAGACAGAAACATCGACCAGCTGCCTCCTGCACACCCCCTACCGGGGATGTGCCCGCAACCAAGGTACATGCCCTTGACCAGAATCGAACCTGGGACCTTTCAGTCCACAGACTGATACTCTATCCACTGAGCCAAACCAGTTTCAGCCCAGCAAAAATATTTTAGACAGGACACAGAAAGAAATAAACATTTTTTAAAATGATCAAATTACAATTCATCAAGTTAAATACTTCAGTTCATCATTAGAAAAATTAACTAAATGAATAGGTAAGTCACATAATGACACAAAACATATTTTTATGATAAAGGACTTGTACTCAATAATAAAAAGGCAACCCAATTTAAAAATGAACAAAAGATTTAAATAGCCACTTTCCAAAAGACATACAACTAGCAATAAACATGTTTACAGAAGCAGGGGGATATGAGTGAATGTAGCCAATAGATACAAACTTCCAATTATAAGGTAAATAAGCTCTGAGTATGTAATGTACAGCATGGTTACTGTAGTTAACAATACTATGTTGTATATTTGAAAGTTGTTGAGAGTAAATCTCGAAAGTTCTCTTCACATGAAAAAAATCTATTACTATGTGAGGTGATGCATGTCAACTAAACTTACTGTGTAATCATTTCTCAGTATATATACAGTAGTCCCCCTTATCATCAGATTCACATTCCCCAGTGTTAGTTGCCCATGGTCAACTGCAGTCCAAAAATATTAAACAAAATAAGCAATTCATAAGTTTAAACTTACACACAGTTCAGAGAAACGAGATGAAATCTCATGCCATCCTGCTCCATCCCTTCTGGGAAGTGAAACATCCCTTTGTCCAGAGTACCCAGGGTGTATGTACAGCACAATAAGAGAGAGAGACCACATTCACATAATTGTCATTCTTATAATTATTCTATTTTGTTACCAGTTATTGTTGTTCATCTCTTACTGTGCCTAATTTATAAATTGAACTTTAGAATATATATATATATTTATGAAAAAAACATATATATAGGGTTTGGTACTATATAGCTTTAGGCACCCAATGGGGGTCTTGGAACATATTCCCTGTGATTAAGGGGGACTACTGCACATATCAATTCATTGTGTCACACCTAAAACTAATACAATGTTATATGTCAATTATATCTCACCAAACTTGGAAAAAAAAGAGAAGAAACTAAAATATGTTCTTTAAAATGGTAAAAAATAAATAAGCAAAGATGCCCCACATCATTAGTTCATCAGAGAAAAGCAATTTAAACCACAATGAGGAACCACCACCCATCACTAGAGTGGCTAAAAACAAAAAGATAGAAAACTCTTTTGGGAATGTGGTGGAGCAACTAGGACTTTCATACACTGCTGGTAGAACACACTCCTACCCTACAACCACAAAGTTGTACTCCTAGGTATTTACTCAAGAGAAATGAACACATATGTCCAAAAAAGGGTTTTACAAGAAAGTTCATAGCAGCTTTACTCAAAATAGCCAAAAACTGGAAACAATTTTAAGTGAAGGGACATGAGAGAACTTTCTGGGGTGATGGAAACGTTCCTATCTTGATAGGGGTATGAGTAACACAGGTGTATACATTCGTCAAAACTTATCCAACTAAATACTTAAGAATTTTGCAGTTTACTCTGTAATTAATACCTTTAAAATATTGAATTCTAGCTAGTAAGTTTGCTTTATGCAGCAGTATGTTTTAGCAATCCTGCAAATACTTTCTGTGCATTCTAAGCTTAAGCAAAATGAGTAAATTAATTTAGTAAAAGTGTCTTCCTGTTGGAAAAGGTAGTTACAAATATAGATAAGTAGATATAGAAATATGGGTGTGTCTGTGTACACACACAGAGTTCCATATCCTATCTAATAATAGACAAATATGCAAATTGACCATACCTCTGACACACCCACAAGCCATGTCCACCATCCAATCAGAGCGAGTATGCAAATTAACCCAAACCAAGATGGCTACAGCCACAGAGAGCAAGGTTTCCTAGGTAACAGAGGAAGCCAAGCTTTCCACCTGCCCTTGCCAGGCCTAAGCCTCCACTCAAGCTACAAAGTTTCAATTATAGAAGGTAAACAAATTCAAACAAATGGCGGCAGAATGGAGCTTGAGAGAGCAGGCCAGGGTTGCCGCCGGCAACAGGGGAAGCAAAGCTTTCCACACACCCTGGCTGGGCCCACCCGCTTAAGGCAACAAAGTTTCAATTATAACCCCAACACAAATGACTGCCAGCCTCAGAGGGAGCCCCAGGCTTGGCTCCGCTCCAGGCTACAAAGTTTCAATTGTAGAAGGAAAATAAATTCCAGATACCAGGGCCTCTGCTTGGGTTGCCAGGGGGCGTGGCCGGCCTGCAAACCACCACAGGCCCCTCGCTCAGGCCACCCCACACCCCAAGAGAACCCCCACCTGATCCGGAACACCCTTCAGGGCAAACCAGCTGGCCCCCACCCCTGTACCAGGCCTCTATCTTATCTAATAAAAGAGTACTATGCAGATTGATCATCACTGCAACACACAATATAGCTGCCCCCATGTGGTCAAAGATCCTGCCCCCATGTGGACACAAGATGGCCACCACAAGATGGCCAGCAGGAGAGGGCAGTTGGGAGGCACCTGGCCTGCAAGGGAGGGCAGTTGGAGGTGATCAACCCTGCAGGAGAGGGCAGTTAGGGGTAACCAGGCCGGCAGAGGAGGGAAGTTGGGGGCAAACAGGCTGGCAGCAGAGTGGTTAGGGGGTGATCAGGCTGGCAGGCAGAAGCGGTTAGGGGCAATCAGGAAGGCAGGCAGGCAAGCAGTTGGGAGCCAGCAGTCCTGGATTGTGAGAGAGATGTCCGACTGCCCGTTTAGGCCCGATCCCACCGGGATCGGGCCTAAACGGGCAGTCGGACATCCCTCAAGGGGTCCCATATTGGAGAGGGTACAGGCTGGGCTGAGGGACAACCCCCCTCCGTGCATGAATTTCATGCACCGGGCCTCTAGTCAACAATAATTATCACAACATTTACCAGAGCTTGGTTTCTAAATACTGTTTTCCACTGTAAGGAAGCTAGGCTGCTTGCAGAAAAGGCTGATTTAAATACAGATAAAGTACAAAATGAGCTAGAAGGACTTCCAGTGCCTGAGAGTAAGAAAGTACTCAAAATAATGGTATCATACTTACTGGCAAAAGATTGAACGGTTCTTCCCTCACCACTTAGATTCAACATTGTACTGAAGACTTTAGCCATGGCAATTAGAAAGGAAATTACATGAAAGGCATACAGATTGGAAAGGAAGAAATAAAATTATTTGGGGATGACATATAGACAATTCTAAGGAATCCACAAATAAACTATCAAGGCTAATAAATGGATTCAGCAAGGTTGTAGAATACAAAATAAATATATGAAATAAACTGTATTTATATTTACTCGCAATGAATAATCCATAAATGAAATTGAGAAAAACATTTCATTTACAATAGCATTAAAAAAGAATAAAATACTGAGGAATAAATTCAATTAAAGTATAAGAGTTGGACACTAAACTATGAACCATTATTGAAGAAAATTAAAGAAGACCTAAATAAATGAAAAGTCATCCCATTGATTGGAAAGCAATATTGTTAAATGGCAACATTCTGACATTGATGTACAGATTCAATGTAATCCCTATCAAAAAAACAGACGTGCCTTTTTTTTTTTCTTTGCAGGAATTGACAAGCTGGTCCTAAAATCCATATAGAAATGCAAGGGACCCAGAATAGCCAAAACAATCTTTAAAAAAAAGAACAAAGAGGATTCAAACTCCCAATTTTAAAATTTTCTATACAGATACAGTAATCAAAATTGTCTGGTACTGGCATAAGGACAGACATAAAGATCAACTGATCTAGCCTGGCCGACATGGCTCAGCGATTGAGCATCAACTGTGAACCAGGAGGTCACGGTTCGATTTCCTGTCAGGGCCCATGCCCAGGTTGCAGGCTCGATCCCCAGTGTAGGGTGGCCAGGAGGCAGCTGATCAATGATTCTCTCTCATCATTGATGTTTCTATCCCTCTGTCCCTTTCCCTTCCTCTTTGAAATCAATACAAATATATATATTTTTTTTAAAGATCAGCTGATTTTGAACAAAGATGTCAATACAAGTCAATGAGGAGAGAATAATCTTTTCAATATAATATAGTGGGACAACTGGATATCCACATGCAAAAAATAAAATAAAATTGGGCACCTTCTTTATACCATACACAAAAATTAACTCAATATTGATCAAAGATCTAAGTGGAAGAACTAAAACTACAAATTCTTAGAAAACATAGTTGTAAATCTTTGTGACCTTGAATTAGGCAATAATTTATTAAATATCATACCAAAACCACAAGCAAAGAAAAAAAATAGGTAAATTAGACTTCATCAAAATTCAAATTTTTGTGCCTCGAAAGGCACAACTGAGAATGAAAGGACAAACCACAGAATGAAGAAAATATTTGTAAATCATATACCCGATAAGTATGAGTTTATATTTAAAAATATATAAACTATTACAACTAAATAACATCAACAACAAAAACACAAAGGATCTGAATAGATATTTTTCCAAAGACGTATTAATGACCAATGAGCATACGAATAGAAGATGTTCAACTTCACTACAGAAATGCTAATCAAAACTAAATGAGGTATCACTTTACATCCACTGTGGTGGCTATAATAAAAAAGATAGACAAAACAGCAAGTGTTGGTAAGTATTTGGAGAAATTAGAACCCTGATACTTTGCTGGTGGAAATGTAGAATGCTGCTGCCACTGTGTAGAGTAGTTCCTCAAAATATCAAACATGGATTTACCATGTGAGACAGCAATCCCACTGCTAGATATATACCTAGGAGAAATGAGCATATGTTCACTCTTTAAACTTGTACACAAATGTTCAGAGCAGCATTATCATAATAGCCAAAAAGTAGATAGAAACAACCCAAAAGTCCATCATCTGATAAGTGGGTCTACAAAATTTGGGATATCTATATGATGGATGTTATTCAGCCTAAAAAGAACTGACTTGAGCTATATTATGAATGAACCTTGAAATCATTATACTAAATGAAAGAAGGCAACATATTACACTTCATGTTTATGAAATTTCCAGAATAGGCAATTTCATAGACACAGAGGGCAAATTAGTGTTTTCTTGAGGCTGGAGGAAGGAGGTAATGGGGAGTGCCTGCTAATGGGAATGGGGTTTACTTTGGGGTTAATTAAAATGTTCTGATCAACATAATTTGATGAACAAGAATAGATCCAGAGACAAATGGTAGGAGAGGGGGAGGGTTAGAGAGCAACCAAAGGACTTGTATGCATGCATATTAGCATATCCAATGGACACAGGCACTGAGGCGGTGGGGGCTTGCCTGGGGTGGGAATGGCTTGGGGGGGACAGAGAAGGGGGTGTCAATTGGGGAAAAACAAGACAAATGTAAAACTTTAGACAATTTAAAAAAAGAATCTAAAAAAAATAAAAATGTTCCTGAATCAGGTAGTGGGAATGATTACAAAAATTCATAAATATACTAATGCCTACTGAATTGTACACCTTTAAAAGATGAATTTTATGGTATGTAAATTACATCTTAAAAAAAGAAGAGAGATCTCCTGCACCCCAAATTCAATCTTTTTTCCTGAAAGCAACTAATGTTATTTCTTGGGTACCACTCCTGAAATAGACTCTAGACGTACAAACATGTATTTGTGTGTGTATAGGTCCTTGTTAAAAACAGAAATACGAGAATAAAGCAGATACATTGTCCTAGACATTTTTTCTCTCTTTACAATATAACTTCAAGTACATTCCTCTTTAC
This sequence comes from Cnephaeus nilssonii, assembly GCF_951640355.1. NCBI lineage: Eukaryota > Metazoa > Chordata > Mammalia > Chiroptera > Vespertilionidae > Cnephaeus > Cnephaeus nilssonii. The sequence continues at coordinate 76,704,823 of NC_137081.1, read as the reverse complement.
AATATAACTTGGCAGTTATTCCATTTCAGCATTTGGTTCTGGATATGCTACAATTTGGTTTGCTAGTATTCTGCTACAAATACTGTTGCAATTAATTTTCTTGTGTACATTTCCATGACATGCATATGAGTGGGATATGTTTCTAGAAGTTAAATTTCTGTATTTTATTTTGATAAACTGTCATTATTGACTTAATGTCCTTCTTACTATAATGTGGGTTCTCTGAGGACATGGACCATTTCTCTTTTGCTGACCAGGGTAAGCTAGATTCCAGAACATTGCCTGACATACTAGGGCTTTATATATTTGTAGATCGTCAAGCCTGAGTGCTCTGATGTACAAAATGTCAAATGAAAATTTGAGTACATCATTCAAAAAACAGACAATGATACAGTTTATAGAGACAGGAATTGTTTGGGGGGGGTTGTTTGTTTTCTTTCCATCCAATTGTTTGTATAGTTTTTCTTTTTCAACTGTAGTATGTTTTCAAAAATTGTGGGATCAATTGCAATGTATCGTTGTAAGAAATACAGAATCCTTCATTTCATTGGAATACATCAGCATTTTTATTAAATAAATGCCTGATTCTTATATTTGAGTATTCTTTCAATTATTGGAGGAAAAGGGGGGCTTGAAGGGAGAGATGGGAGTTGATTTGCAACTTTAGGAGACCTAATAGCGACACCTGCTGGAGAAAATGTTAGAATAAGTTGGAGGATCTGTTGTTTTTTTGTTTTTATAAATATGTTTTCTTGATTTCAGAGAGGGAGAGGGAGAAAGAGATACAAACATCAATGATGAGAGAGAATCACTGATAGGTTGCCTTCTGCACGCCCCCTATTGCAGATGGAGCTCGAAACCTGGGCATGTGCCCTGACTGAATCGAACTCTGACCTCCTGGTTCACACAACCACTGAAACACACCAGCTGGGCCAGAATACGTTTTTAATCCTTTGATTTTTAAAAATTTTAGATCAGTTTGTTTCTATTAATCAGGAAGAAATTTGATATTTTACCATAGGAGTGCTTGTAATAATTATATATAATTAAGTTTACAGGAGGTTCTTTAATGTTCTAAAAAATTACAAATAAAAACATTTTTTCTTTTTTCAGGATAAAGTCATTTTGGGAACTGATTACCCCTTTCCACTAGGTGAGCTGGAACCTGGAAAATTGATAGAATCCATGGAAGAATTTGATGCAGAAACAAAGGTACATGCCTTTTATTCCATGGACTTCTTCCTGTTTTCTCCTCTAATTATGTTTGGTTTCAGAGCACTTTGATATGTGATATCAAAGAACAGGGAATTTTTACACTTAATATTCTTAGAATTGTTACTAGATCACCAGAAATACTAGTGGATGAACTATTAAAGGACCAAAAAAAGTTTAAAAGCTGAAAGTCAACCTAGTACAACTAAATTTATAAAGGTGAGAAAGAAAACTGCAAAGAAGCATATCATAATAATATGTTTGCACGTTAGAAGAAAAATGTCTAAATTTTTAATTTAATGTTTCTCTTACAATCTACCAATCTCAAAAATTGTAATGATTCTAGTAATTTGAATATTGAGACTAAAGTCTTGATTAACAAGGACCCAAGAACGAGAACCCTCAAATAATTGGGTGTTTTTCTTTCGGCATTTGACTTTTAAGGTGGGTAAATGTGCCAAAATGCTGCCCCTGCCTGTTCTACCCCTTAGGCTCCTGAACCAAGTAGAGTTAAAGTGAGATGCATTGTCCCCGGATTCTCTCTCCCTTGCCATCCCCTCCCCCGGGCCCCCCAACAAAACAAGTTCTTCCTGAGGCCTTCACCACCAATCACTACACAGGGTTGGGGATGGCCAAAAATAAAAACATGTGGATATATAAACTCTTAACAAATCTTACAAGTCTTAGTCAATCCTTTTGTATAATACTTGGCTTTCTTCTAAACTAGAATCCATAAGTTCTCTTGGTCTCTAATTCTCTGCTCTAATCGTTAAGGATTTAGTGAAGCACATTAACAGATGCCAAGAAGAATCCACTCTGCTTACTGGTTGCAAGTTATTAACTGGGAAACCTGAGACTATTTTATACAGGAAGATTCCCCTAGCACTGACGCACCTTAAGGCACTTATAGTCTTGAATTGTTAAATATTTTCTTATTAAAGTAGGAAGCCATAATAAGATTTTTTTCACTTTTTCTTTTTACAACAGAGGTTGAAAATGAAAAACTATCTATAAAATTAATAAAAATTAAACTGAAACCAGATTACCCCAAGCACCCTGATTAAGAGTTCAATAGAATAATAATTACTTTGTCTTTTATTATTTAACTAGTGGCCCGGTGCACAAAATTCATGCACGAGGGGTGGGGGGGTGGGTTTCACCTCAGCCCAGCCTGCACCCTCTCCAATCAAGGACCCCTTGGGGGATGTCTGACCACCAGTTTAGGCCCAAACATCCCTCTCACAATCTGGGACCACTGGCTCCTAACCGCTCACCTGCCTGCCTGCCTGCCTGATCACCCCTAACTGCCTCTGCCTGCCTGCCTGATTGCCCCTACCCCCTCTGCCTGCCTGCCTGATCACTCCTAACCTCTCTGCCTGCCTGCCTGATCGCCCCCAACTGCCCTCCCCTGCCAGCCTGATCTTGCCCCCAACAGCCCTCCCCTGCCAGCCTGATCGCCCCTAACGGCCTCTGCCTTGGCCCCCACCACCATGGCTTTGTCTGGAAGGAAGTCGAACGTCCAGAAGATGGCCAGTCAACCTGCTCTAATTAGCATATTACCCTCTTAGTAGTATAGATTATATGGAATACAATTGCTTAAATGGGGGGTGGGCATTTTTATCAGGAGGAGATGCTCTTGGCAGACAAAAATACATAATAAATACATTATCCCTATATCTGGATGCACTATACTGCCAAATCGGTCATTAAAAAATTGAACCGCTTTCTTACACCTTACACCAAACAGCTGTTGGCCTTAAAACTCCTCCCCAGGCCCCACCTTAGGTTGTGCCTTCGTAGTTCACCCAGATTAGATTCTGATTGGTCGGTTTCTATGCCAGTCAGTGTCAAATGCTCCGCCTCCTAGGCAGCCATTGGCTCCTCGCACTTCACCCAGATTTGGTACTGACTGGTTGGTTTCTATGCCAGTCAGCGTCTCTGGGCCTATCAACGGGCCTGATCAGGGAGGCAGGGCTGATCAGCAGCCCCAGCAGAGGCCCGAGAGAAAGAGAGGCACAGCTGCTGGCCAGGCCTGGAGCGAAAGAGAGAGGCAAGTGCTGATCAACAGCTGCCATGGAAGCTACAGATCAGACCCTGCTTCTCTCTCCAGGCCTCTCTTCGGGCCTGATCCGTAGCCCTCTCGGCAGTCAGTGCTGGGTCAGTGTGCCCACAGCGGCGGCAGTCAGTGCTGGGTCGCCACGGCAACCCAGCACTGACTTCCCGTCAGTCAAGCCTTCAGTTGTTTTGGATGTTACGGACCCTGGGATTTTATATATTAGGATTTTATGTCCTTATCACTTTCAACTTTTAAAATATCTTGTATAAAAATTTTATACTGTCACAAATAAAAATGACATTTTGTACAAGGTTAATCAGTGCAACATTTCCTGTAATAAAAGACTGAAAACAATCTATAGGAGAATAGTTACATAAGTAATAATGAAATCTATACAGCCATAAAAAAAAACACTAAAAATCAATTTACAAGATATATTAAGTTAAAAAAGCAAGGTGCCAAACAACATATGTAGTATATTTCCATTTGTGTATGGTATACTCTCAATTTGTGAAAAAGAATCTCTATATACCTAAATATAAGTATTTGCTTATATGTGTATATCTCTAGAATAACAGACAAGAAACTGATGGCTTCACAACTCTGTGAACACGCTAAAAATCATTAAATTATACACTTTAATGGGTAAATTGTATGGCAAGTTTACCATATCTCAATAAAGCTGTTACAAAGTATATAAATAAAAATATATTCCATTACAGAAAAAAAATGATAACTATATCTGGGAATATAACATCCATTTTATAAGTTTGAGCTCTAAAGCTCAAAAATTGATCATGATATCTAGATGTATATATGGTATGAATGTTATACAACTCCATACATGTTTCCTTCCACCCTCAGCTACATGCCTGACCTTTGCAAACTGGACAATTTTCAGTTGGCATATCACAAAGTTACCTCTCAAATTGCAGTAGTTCTCTCTGTGAAGTTGATTTAGTTTATAGCTGGGGAGAAGGTGAAAAAAATTTGGCAGTCCTTTTCTCATGTGAAATTGATAAATGTATACATTTGTACAATATTCTGAGATGTTTCATCTATATCACTTTTCTTGCTCCCAAAGAGTTCCCTTTTATTTGGGACCGTGCAAAAGGACAATACATGCCTGGAAGCTGGGGGGTGGCAACATGACTCTAGCTCTGCTGTTCCACAGTCCTAAACTGTACCTTTTCTCTGTTTTTGCCTCCAAATAGTCCTTAAAACCCATTGAAGAGTCCTGTTGAAGTTCCCAAAGAGCATTTTCCTAAGAGGGTTCTCTCTCCCCCTTATAATTTTTTCCTTTCCTCCTACAACCAAGTTTCAAACATGGGGCAAGAGGATTTGGGTAAGAGATTCATTGTTTAACCTGCTAATATTTTTCTCTCACATTGGGGAATTGATTTTTTTTAAAAACCTGATAAAGACATTCAATAAAGGACTTAAGAACAACCATTAAATAATGCTTTAAAATAAAACCTTTTTTTTTCTTTTTTTTTTTTTTTCAGGACAAACTCAAAGCTGGCAATGCCCTAGAATTTTTGGGTCTTGAGAGAAAACAATTTGAATGACTGAGTTCACTACAAAGGCAATCTTTCAAGAAGATATTTTATTCTTGTTTTTAAATATGTATCACACATGCATAATAAAATCCTATTTTGAACTATTTTATCCAGAAATAGAATATCCCTGAGTATCCTAAATTATACATAAAATGACTCACATGTATTTTTCACTCTGAAAAGCAGTACATTATTTCACATGCAAACCAAAAATGATTTCCCCAGAACTTTAAAAATTAATAGCAGAAATAAAATGCAAAATGTCATTAATGCTTTATATGAAAAAAGACCAAATCTAGATTCACCCTAGAGGACTCAAGTAGGTTCTCCACTTTGAGCAAGTATATGTGCTGAGGGCCCGAATAACCTATTTTTATTCAGTTTAAACACCTTCCATTGGCCCATAACTGGTCTGGGAATGCTTTAGATTCCACAAACTAAATGTTGTAAATATTTCATAACCTGTAGGAGCTTATAGTTCAAACTAGAGACTCAGTGCATGAAAATTCGTGCACTCAGGGGGGTCCCTCAGCCCAGCCTGTGTCCTCTCACAGTCCAGGACCCCTCGAGGGATGTCCACCTGTCAGACATCCCTCTCGCAGTCCTGGAGCACTCGGAGGATGTCTGACTGATGGCTTAGGCCTGCTCCCCGGGGGAATCAGGCCTAAACTGGCAGTCAGACATCCTCTGGCAGTCAGACATCCTCTGGCAGCCTGAGAGCCCTCAGGAGGATGTCCGACTGGCAGTCAGACATACTTAGCGCTGCCAGGGAAGCAGGAGAGGCTCCTGCCACAGCCACTGCACTGGCCAGCCATGAGCTGCTTCTGCCTGAGCAGCGCTCCACCTGTGGAAGCGCACTGACCACCAGGAGGCAGCTCCTGCATTGAGCGTCTGCCCCTGGTGCTCAGTGTGTGTCATAGCCACCAGTTGTTCCTGGTTGTTCAGCCATTAAGGTCAATTTGCATATTACCCTTTTATTATATAGGATAAGGAGGCAAGTCACATGTTCATGAAATAATTACTAAGCAATGCAACATCAGTGTCACAGAAGTTTCAGTAAAATTCATCTGGACTCAAACTTTTGGGAGAATCCTCACAGACGTTGGAACTTGGAGTGAGTCTAGAAGGATGGAAAAGGCTTATGGGGAGTTGGAGGTGGTAAACAGATAGAAAGGCAAAACTATGGGAATAGAGGTTTCAGACTAAATGACAATTTATTCTGGAGAAAAATTCCAGGCTATAATTTACTTTTACCAGAAGCTATTTTAATTTAAAATACTGAGTAGAGCCGAAACCGGTTTGGCTCAGTGGATAGAGCGTCGGTCTGCAGACTGAAAGGTCCCAGGTTCGATTCCGGTCAAGGGCATGTACATTGGTTGCGGGCAAATCCCCAGTAGGAGGTGTGCAAGAGGCAGCTGGTCGATGTTTCTCTCTCATCGATGTTTCTAGCTCTCTATCCCTCTCCCTTCCTCTCTGTAAAAAATCAATAAAAAATATATTTAAAAAAATAATAATAATAAATAAAAATAAAATAAAATAAAATACTGAGTAGAGTGTGTAAAGCTAGCCGTGGAGATTGAAAGCAGAGCAACACCAGGGTAGTCTTATTCTACTCACTTCATTATTTATGGTCCTACCTGGGCTGCTGAAAATGAACTTGGCCTTAGGAAGGGTGATGAACATCTGTGTTTTGTGTACCTCTGGCTGAATTCCAAAATCAAATATAATTTTTCAAAATTACCCTCTTGCTTTGACTGATTAATACTCTTATTCCCTCCCATTAGCCCAGAAAAATCAAGAGTATTGGCATGTAATTTATGCTAATATAATCTTTGCTAAACTACATCTATCCCATTATTTTTACTTTATTTAGTACATTACTCCACCTCTTTGTTGCTCCTCCTATTGCTTTCTACTACTTTACCCACCCACACTCTGCTTATTACACCAATCTGCCTAAAAACAAGGTTGAATAAAAGAGTAACATTCCTCCTCAAATAGTCTATATTTGAGCACTTTTTAACATAATGTTTAATTACTGTTTTATCATGAAAAGTAACCTGATCATTTTAGTAAACATCAATATCATAGATAGACTGATAAATAGATAATGAGGATATTCATATTCATATTCACAGAATGTTTATGTGATGTACCAAGCTATAGCACTGGGGATATAGAATAAAAGGGATAAAGGATAAAAGTCCTTCTCTAATGAAGTCTACAGTCTGGAGGATAAGAAACATAAAGGAGGGAGAAAGGAAAGAGAAAGGAGGAGTGAACTGGAGGGGAAAAGGAATGAAGGAAGGAAATTTTTCTGATAAATATGATGCAGTAGTTAAAATTGGGAAATGTATAACGTGATTATGGGAAGGATGGGGAATAAGACATTAAGTTGTGGGATCAAAGAAAGTCTCTTTAAAGAAAACTTTGACCTAAGACTTGAGTGATAGGACAATAATAGTTAGAAAGCCCTTCTCTATACCCAGATTAAAGAGGAATTTACTCATCTTTCTTCTAGTGCCTGCATAGTTTCATTGTCTTATGGTTAAATCTTTGAGTCAATCAATGTTGGAGTTATCCTTATATATGATGTGGGGAATGAATCTAATTTTATTGCAGCATTATTTGTTATTGTAAAATATTGAAAATTATATATCGTCCAAATGTAGGAGACTGAACAAACTACAGTACACACACGAACAGATACCTAGGAGTCAACCTTGATTTCTTTCTTTCCTGTCCTCCCTCTTCCTTACATTCAGTCCATTATCAAGTGCTGCTGGTTCTACCTATGACATCTCACAACCTCATTCTATTATTCTTGCACAAGTCACCATCATTTCTTGCCTAGTCTCCTTACTATCATTCTTGACTCCTTAAATAATTCTCTATACAACTGTTAATGTGGTTTTTCCTTTAAAAAAAAACATAAATCAGACCATATAACAGATTTATTTTCAAAAGTCCAATGGCAAACAAAATAAAATAAAAAGTCCATTGGCTTCCTATGAAACTTATAAAAATCTAAACTCTTGATCATGGCCTACTTATCTGGCCAACTTTCTATCTTCATCTCCTACCTCTTCCCCCCTTGTTCACAAACTCTGCCACAAGCTCTTTCCTGCATACAATCAATAAGGAAACATCAGCTTTAAACAGCACGTTAGACCAGAACATTCCATCCAAAAGCAAAAGAATATTCATTCTTCTCAAGTGCACATGGAACATTCTCCAGGAAAGATCATATATTAGGCCACAAAACAAGTCTTAATAAATTTAATAAGATTTAAGTCAGATCAAGCATCTTTTCCAAACAAAATAGTATGAAAATAGAAATCAATTACAAGAAGAAAACTGGAAAATTCACAAATATATGGAGATTAAACAAAATACCACTGAACAACCAGTAGGTCAAAGAAATAAAAAATAGAACTCAAAAAATACTTTGAGACATAGGAAAATGGAAATACAACACACTAAAACTTATGGGGTGCAGCAAAAGCAGTTCTAAGAGGAAAGTTCTTGGTGATAAATGCCTGCATTAATAAACAAGAAAAGTCTTAAATAAACAACCCAACTTTACACATCAAGGAATAAGAAAAAGAACAATGAAGCTCAAAGTTAGTAGAAAGAAGGAAATAACAAAGATCAAAGTATAAATAAATGAAATAGAAACTAAAAAGACAATAGGAAACAGATGGGGACTAGGTTGACCACTTAGTAAGTTATATAAATGTCTAATCACTAAGTTGTACACCTGAAACCAATAAATATTGTATGTCAACATAATTGAAAAATAAAAAAATTATTTTTAAAGAAGACACTAGAAAAGAGCAATGAAACTAACTCTGACTTTTCTGTGGACATAATTCAGCCTCTGAAATATAGTTAATGGTATTAAACACATCCATGTTTTAGACATATTTATTTGAGGAGCTGGGTAGATTTACTACCATTTACCATAATGAGGAACACTATGGGATAAGCAGGCTTGGGAGGGAAGAGAATCAACAGTTCCACTGTTGGACTTCTTATATTTCAGATGCCTCTTGGACATTTAAGTAGGAATATCCAGTAAGCAGTTGCATATACTAGTCTGGAGAGTTCAGGAGAGAAGTTGGAAAGATGTCATCAGTATATATAATGTATTTAAAGAAATAAGACTGGGTGAAATCTCCTGGAGAAAAAGTAAAGGAGAGAACCAGAAGAACCCAGGGCTAATGTCAGATGGAGGAACCAACATTGGGTAGCAGCCAGTGAAATAGGAGGAAAACAAAACAAGAGCAGTATTCTGAAGTCAAGAGAAGACAATGTTTCAAGAAGTCCTCACAGCTTTAGGCATAAAAAAAAAAATCAAAGCTATAATACTATGGTACTTTGCAGAATCATATGCCCAAATGTAACTTAATCTCTTTATCCCAAAAGTTAGTTCCACTTCCTAAAGTACCAACTCTGGTTAATGGCATCACCAGTCACCTAAATCCTCTCCTTCACCCATATCCAATCTGTCATAAATCAAATAAATTCTACCACTTTTATATCTTTTATTTCTTATCTATCCTTTCTTCTTTATGGCTTCTAAATAAATTCCAGTCCTCATCTCTCACCAGGACTATTAAAATAACCTCTTATTTATACCCCTGACTCTGGGCTTAGTCTGATAAAATCCATCTGCCACCCTGTTGCCAGAGGAAAATTTCCAAAGTACAGATCCTATATAATAAAGATGTAATATGCAAATTGACCATCATGCCCTCGCACAAGATGGCCACTCCCATGTGGTCACGAGATGGCCGGCAGGAGAGGGCAGTTGGGGGGGACCAGGCCTGCAGAGGAGGGCAGCTGAGGGGGACCGGGCCTGCAGGGGAGGGCAGTTGGGGGTGAGCAGGCTGGCAGGAGAGCAGTTAGGCGTCGATCGGACTGGCAGGGGAGTGGTTAGGGGGTGATCAGGCTAGCAGGCAGAGCGGTTAGGGGCGACCAGGCAGGCAGGCAGGCGAGCGGTTGAGAGCCAGTAGTCCTGGATTGTGAGAGGGATCCAAGATTGGAGAGGGTGCAGGCTGGGCTAAGGGACACCACCACTCCCCCCCCCCCCCCGCCCCAGTACACAAATTTCATGCACCGGGCCTCTAGTCTGATCATATTACTCCCTCTCTCAAAATTTCTCATGAACTAAAGTAGTGGTTTCTAGTTTTGGGGATTTCTTTGATCAATACCTCCCCCTTTTAAAAATTGTACTGATATCTCTAATAAAGCACACCTCTGATTTTAAATTGCAATTGCTACCCTCCCACTAAACTGAGACTTCCTTGAGAGCAGGAACAAGCCTTCATTCACTCATTCGCATGCATTCAACAGTACTTTTTGAGGGCCTGTTATGTACCAAAAACCAAGTTAGGTGCTGGGATAATGTAAGTAAAAATAAACATGGTTCCTGCTTTCATGGTGCTTATAATCTAGTTAGGGAGACACGTATCAAGTAAGCAACAAATAAACATAAAATAAAATTGCTACCAAGACAAGAGCTATGAAGGAACATAGAGTGTGTAGAGAGCTTGTAATAGGGATCTGGCCTAGTCAGAGTTGGGGAGAGACTTTTCAGAAGAAGTGTTGCTTAAAATGGAATTAGGAAGAGCAGACAAGAGCTAAAAGAAGAAAGGGAAGAGTATTGGACAAAGAGAATAGCATAAATGAAACCCTTATGGCAGGAGAGAACATGGCAAGAAATAAGACCATTAAGGCTAGAGATAATAAAGCAAGATGTTCTTGGTATAAAGTGGCAAGATCATGTGGGGTCACAAGTCAATCAAGGAATTTATCTATCAGAAAGCAATGAGGTTTTTAAGGAAGGGGTGACATAACTAGAGTTGAATTTTTAAAAGAACCTTCTGGCCCTGAAACATGGCTTATACCCAGGACCTCGAAAGTCTCTCAAGGAAAATAACTTTTTCAGCCCTTTCTCTCCTTTGTTATCTAGTCTAAGTACTTCTTCAAAATAAACCCCTGACAAAAAATCCCAGCACCATCAGATTCCAAAAGACAACCATTCCTAACCATCCAAGCATTCCTCTTCCTTTCACACAACCCTTCCCCATCTTTTCAATCTCTCCTAAAAAGGAAACCAGCTCTGACTCAACTCAATTTATATTATCCAACCAGAAAACTTGAGCCTATATTCAAAACAATTACTTAAGAATAGCTTAATTTAAATAAATACCCAATTTATATTTAACTTAAAGAGATAATTCTGAGGCTTTTTTCTCAATCAAAATAGAACAAAAGTGGGTTGAAGTTTCCATTTCTGAATATAGAACACTGCTCACAACCTAATTTTTAAAAATGTAGTTTATTTTTGAAAAGTCAATATATAAACACATTAGAAGAGTTCAAGATCAAATTCAAACTGTCTCCCAGAAGGAACCAATTTTGTGTGTGTGTGTGTGTGTGTGTGTGTGTTCTTGCAAAGATAATCTACAGTTATACAAATACTTACATGTACATATTCCTTTGCTCATTTTACCTAAACAGTAGCATCTTGCTTTTCCCCCTCCTACTAAATATCTTGGTGCTCATTCCACATATAAGCTGCCTTCGTTTTTATTTTTTTAAGCCTCTTTTATTTATTAATTACAGTTGACATTCAATATTTTTTATATTTGTTTCAGATATACAGCATAGTGGTTAAATATTTATATAACTTACGAAATAATCCCCCTGATAATTCTAGTACCCACCTGTCACCATACATAATCTATATATATAAAAGCCTAATATGCTAAGTGTCCCTCCGGCCATTCGACCGATAGCTATGACACACACTGACCACCAGGGGGCAGACGCTCAATGCAGGAGCTGCCTCCTGGTGGTCAGTGTGCTCCCATAGCAGGAGCATTGCTCAGCTGACCAACGGGCATCAGACACCAGGCTCATGGCTGGCAAGCGCAGTTGTGGTGGCACAAACCTCTCCAGCAGACATCCCCCTGCATGCCCCTCCCCAATCCAGACCAGGACTGGGATCAGGACCAGCATCAGGACTGACTGGGCGTGAGCCCGTGGCCGCTTCTCGGTCATGGGCGCACCAGTATCGCCCTAGGACAGGCGTGTGGAGACCGCAGCAGAGAAGCAGGCACAGCGGGACTGGGATGAGTGGGAGCCGTGTAGCGCACGGCCCAGGCTTAGGCTTCTCCTCGGCCACCTGCCACTTCGCGCACTACATCCATCAGGGGATGTAGGACTGCCAGTTTCAGCCCAATCCCTGCAGGCCAGGCTGAAGGACGCCACCAGTGCATGAATCCGTTCATTGGGCTTCTAGTTATTACAATATTATTGACCACTACAGGCCTGGTGCACGAAATTCGTGCACAGGGAGGGCAGTGTCCCTCAGCCCGGCCTGCACCCTCTCCAATCTGGGACCCCTTGGGGGGTGTCTGACTGCCGGTTTAGGGCCAATCCCTAAACCGGATTCGGCCCTAAACTGTAAGTCGGACATCCCTATGACAATCCGGGACTGCTGGTTCCTAACTGCTCACCTGCCTGCCTGATTGTCCGTAACTGCTTCTGCCTGCCAGCCTGATCGCCCCCTAACAGCGCCCCTGCCAGCCGGATCACTCCCAACTGCCCTCCCCTGCCAGCCCAATCGCCCCAAACTGCCTTCTCCTCCTGGCCCGATCACCCCCAACTGCCCTCCCCTGCAGGCCTGGTTCCCCCGCTACTGCCCTCCCCTGCAGGCCTGGTCGCCCCTAACTGTCCTCCACTGCTGGCCATCTTGTGGCGGCCATCTTGTGACCACATGGGGGCAGCCATATTTTACGAGGGCGTAACGGTCAACTTGCATATTACCTCTTTATATATAGGATCTTTGACATTGGGTAGTAGTCCCAACTTTTTCTTTGGTATTATTTTGGTCATTTTTGGTCTTTTGTATTCCCATATAAACTTTAGAATCAATTTGTTATACATAAAATAACTTGCTAAAAATTTTATTGGGATTGCATTGACTCTATAGATCAAGTTGGAAAGAATTGATATCTAAAGATATTGTTTTCTAATCCATGAACCCAGAATAGCCTCCCATTTATATCTTCTGTCCTTAGAATTCTGTAGTTTTCTACACGTATTTTAGATTCATACCTAAGTATTACTTTTTGTAAACAGTGTTTCAAATTTCAGTTGCACATTGCTGATAATGTATATTAAGCTTGTATTTTGGGTTTTTTTTCCTTAAGCTTATACTTTATAATCTTGCTATAATCACTTACTAGTTCCAGCTTTTTTAACTGAGAATTTCTACATAAACAATTGTCATCTATGAATAAAGCCAATTTTACTTTTTCCTTCCTGATCTGTTTACCTTTGGTTTCCTTTCTTTTCTTTATTGTATTATCTAGGACTCCCAAAGCAATGTTGAAAGGAATAGGGAGAGGAGACATCCTCCACTTACCAGGAAAGCTTCTAGTTTCTCACCACTAAGTATAACGCTAGCAGTAGGGTTCTTAGAAATGCTCTTCAGCAAGTTGAGGAAGGTCCCTTCTGTTGCTTGTTTAGTTTTTCTCATGAATGTGTTGGAGTTGGCACTTTATAAACTCTGCTGGAGGCCAGCGAGGTAGGTAAGAAATAGAGTTATTTAGACAACTATTCATAACTGCCTACTGCAACCAAATCAACAGCTGGATGGTGTAATGGGGACAGACAGGGTCAAGATGGAGCAGCTCGCTGAACATCGGAGCCCCTAAATGATGACAAAAGCCTGGAGTCTTAATCAGGAACTCAGAAATCATATCAGTTGCCTTTTAGAAGTAGCTCTGCCTATACTGTGCAGTGTTAACATTTTAAATGTAACATGTTCATGCACAATATAGGCAGACATACAGCAGGTGTGGGCTCAGAGCCACAGACCTACTCATGCCAGTGGAGCTCTGCGGTCTTTTCTTACAGGGACTTAGCGATGAAGTGAACAGATCTGGGCAATGTTACTGTATTAAATACTTGAAACATTCTTGCGCCGTCTCTCCTGCACTATCTGCTTCTCCTGACCTCTCTTAAATCACAGCGGGGTTTAAAAGCACACTCTTGATAGGACTCGAAACCTCGTCTAGAAAGTCAGCTCCTCCAGTTACTAACTGCATAACGTTCGGCAAGTACTTGAAAGACCAAAACAAAACAGCCGACCACGTAGTTGTGGGATTCGAACAAGGTAACGTTGGGGGAAAAGCACTCGAGCGCGACGCACATGTGGAGGGTTTCTTCTTCTGTGCTCTTCCCCACGTAGGTCCTTCCCAGGACCGCCGGTTGGGCAGATTCTCTCCCGCGCACGGCAGTCGAGAGCCTACGCGGACCAACGTCAGAGAAAAGTGGAGGTTGCGGCGGGTCGCGGGGACAGAGGAAGTTTTCTCTCTTTTAAAGCGCCGCCACGCTCCCGGCCCACGAACCCGCTCGGATTTCAGAGTCCACGGCCAGGCCGCACAACGGACCCGCCCAGCCACCCGCCGGCCTCTCGCCACCCGACCCCAGGGCAACCTCTTCCGTACCCTCCTCCCGCCCCTTTACCCCACCAACCCTAGTCCCGGCATGCACCGCGCCGACCTTTCCCTTCCGCCGACCCCCACCTTCCGGTGTCTCCAAATGACAAGCGGCGCGGAGCATTGTGGGTCCGTACGCCAAGCGCGGCGGGGGCCGAGAAAAGAAAGCAAACTACTAGCGCGAGCCGGTAGGGCGGCCCCTGCGCACGCGCACGGCGGCGGCAGGGGGTGAAAAGAGGCGGTGCGTGGCCTAGGGCGAGCGGAGTGGGGCGGGGCCGCGCGGCCTTGGCGAGGAGTCCGCGAGCCGGGAGGGGAGGGGGGCGGCTGAGGGAGCGGGCGGAGGAGGAAGTGTCATGGCGTCGGGCCGTGGAGCTTCTTCTCGCTGGTTCTTTACTCGGGAACAGCTGGAGAACACGCCGAGCCGCCGCTGCGGAGTGGAGGCGGACATAGAGCTCTCGTACCGCCAGCAGGCGGCTAACCTTATCCAGGAGATGGGACAGCGTCTCAACGTGTATCCTTTCCTGTGCTTGGCCCTCCACTGCTCACGCCCTGTCCCCACTACTCGCCGGGTCTCCAGGCCTGGTGCCCCGCGAACATGGCGCCGGTCCTCCCGTGCGCCTCGGCCGCGCCCTAAGGGAAGGCTCGGGCTCGGGCGGCCGCGAGCGGCCCGAGAGCCGGAGGGAGGAAGAGAGGAGCCGGGAATGCGGGCTGGGGGCCGCGCGTGGTGGCGGCGGGGTGGGAGTGCCGCCAGGCGAGGGGAGAATCGCAGGGGTTGTGGCCGGAGAGAGGCGGCTGCTCGGGCTCTGGTCCGAGAAGGGGCTGGGAGGCCGGGTTAGCGAGGCTGGAAGGCGAGTGTTCGCAGCCTCTCCCCGCGTCCTCGCTGCTCCGAGGCGGCTCTCTGTTCCTCTGGGGCGCCCCGGGGTCCGTCCGTGCTCGGCGTGGTTTTGGACCGGTGTGCGCGCGCGTTTCAACTGTTGGGTTTTGGGCTCAGCCAGTCGTAGCTAGTGATCAATCCTCTCTGGGCTCGTCTGTTTATTTCCTTACTGCTTTGGGTTTGTTTGGGTGTGAACGGGAGGGGTTGGGAAAGAACCGTAGATGGGGAATTTTCCACCAGAATTGTTTTGGAAGTGAGATCTTGTTTTCCTCAGACATTTCCTCAATGGTACGTTTCAGCTCACAGCTTACGATCAACACCGCGATTGTTTATATGCACAGGTTTTATATGTACCATTCTTTCACCAAATTCAATAAAAATGTAAGTACTGTTTTATTGTCTGTTCTTACTACAACCAAATTTTAACTAAGTCGATACGCAGAAAAAAAAAATGGTTATTGACTTTGACTTTTGGATTTAGTGTTCCAAGTGAACAGTAAAGGTAAATCTCCTGGTGAACGTTTTGCTTCATTTGTGATGACAAGCTTCCAAGATTGTGTCGGGCTCTACCAGGTCGTTTGAGCTAAAAGATAAAAAGAAACATTTCTTTACTCAAAGGATTAGTAACTCGGTATTCATTTAAAATTTAAATAATTTCAGATAGTAATGTACAGTGTAATTTGGGCAAGTCTAGTCATTCTGTTGTACATCTTAATTGTATTTGGACTCATTGTTTCAAATGTTGTGAATAGGGCTTCATTGTAACATTAGTTTGAAATGACCTTTTGAAAGAATTAAATGTTTACGGAAATATTTCACTTGCTAACACAATAATTCCTGTTTATCACACATTAGCATTAGTTGTCTACTTAAATTTTTGGTGATTCAAACGTCCAATCTTGCTGCAAGCATACCATGTCAGTGGTGTGTGTGAGTGTGTGTGTGTGTGTGTGTGTGTGTGTGTGTGTGTAAGTTTGAAGTAAAACTTACCCTACCATACTAAGGCACTGATTTTGAACATTACCTGTAAATCTTGGCACATTTTGTAATGGCATTTAGTTGAAATTTTTATTTTAAGTTTTGAAAGATGTGAATTTGGTGTCTGTTCTTTTCAGAGTAGCATGCATATTGTGTTGCATATGTTTAAAAATTGCATATTGTTTAGAAATAATTAACTCTACCTTAATTCTCACTGTATTTTTTGGTCTTTTTTTTTATCACAGCTATTTTTAGAATGCTATTCTGAAAGGTGTGTATAGAAAAATGGACCATGGAAGACTATATTTGTGGATTGTCATTAGGATCTTTTTGCTAAGAAAAGCTTTGAAAAGGTCCTTAAAATTTTGTTTTGAATTGGAAAGAGAAGCTTCATAATTTAGATTGATTCTTATTTTCATCTCTTCTGATCATGTCTGATTTGGTTTATTAGATTGGCATATAGGTTTGTCTTGAACAGTATGTATTTGTATACATTTTGGTCTCTTGCATCCTTCGTTGCTTCTACTTTTTCTCTTTTAAATTTGTGTCATTTTTTTATCTGTTTCCATTTTCCTAGTATTTCTTGTGCACAGAACTTAGGTCAATGATGGTGTTATGGAAGAGAGAGGAAGTCTTTTTGGTAATAACATTTACATTGAGAGAATTAAATTTATATTTAAATTGTCTGCAATGGCAGTAGTGAACTAATGAATACTAATATAAATGTGGCTTTCCTTAAGTAGCCCTGGAAAATGCTTCTAGAAATCACAAGTCAAAATAGTTTGGAAATTCTTTATGTGGCTACAGATGTCCTGAATCAGGCTTACTTTTCTACATCCAGTAAATATCTCTCCACAAGACTACACTTATCATTTTGAATCCTCCCTCTTTCATAATTTGTCCCTATTACATGGTTGGTGTGCTTTAAAGCAACCATCTTGCTTACAGCTAAAATTCACAGCTTTAACTTGAAGTTGACTGGTGAACTCCAGGTCACTTGCATTCTGACTTTCACTATTCAATGTCTTTACATGTATGGAGGTGAACTTCAGCATTTTGCATTGACTTGTTATTAGCAGGATAATTGAAATCTGATGTTAATTTCTATTTTGAAAAGTAATTTTGCACCGTTCATATGTAATTGTTGTCTTTTTACCTTTGCTTTTAAATCAAAAGTGGTTTTAATATCTGTGTACGTACACTTACATCAGTTGCACAGCCTCACTCTTTTATCTTTTTTTCCCTATTCTTTTAGGGTGAAGGGGGTGGTCTCAAATCGAATGTGAGTCACTTTTAAATTCATACTCCCCCTCATCATTGGGGAAAACAATTTTTTAGGGTTATAATGGAATGGTATAGTAGAGTAAACTTATAAAAAACATGAGTCTTCACAAAGTAAACTGAACACCAGTTAGTAAATTAAGCCCTAACAGGCTTAAATTTTAAGATGCTGGAGATAAGCTATATTTAATTTTATAATCAATATTATGCATTAATTATATTTTTATGGCTTCATTTTCCCACATTGACAAATTAAAATAAGTAAAAAATCCTATAAAACTCAAGTGCTATTGTATGGAAGAATAAAGTTAGTTTCAACATGTTTGTGATCCAGAAACTGATTTATCATTGAATTCTATTGTCATTTTGCCTTGTAGAGTTGGATCACTATCAGCAGTAAATTACTTTTATGTGTAACCTAGGTAGATAAATCTACCCTTTGCTCACTGGACACAGTGAGGTTTATGTAATTGGGATTAGTAATTAAAGAATGTCTATGCTGGATCAAGCTCAGGATAAATCTAGTAAAGTATAAAAGCCCTGGCACCAACAGTGCCTCCAAGGTGTATACTATAGCAGAGCATCCTCCCCAAGGTCAATCTTAAGAATAGATGTTGACCTAGCTTCTCTTAGAAACCCTGCTCATTAATTTGGTTAGACAAGTTTATGATGCATTTGTTTCTTATATTCCAAATCTAATGAGTACTCTTAAGATGAGGTTGTAGTAAAAAAAAGCACACTCTTCTGAGTATTTTGTTGGTGATGGTCTGTTGTCACAGCACCCACCCTCTACTTTCCTTAGTTCCTTTGCCTTTTTTGAGCTGCAACAATCAAAACTGTACATAATATGCCAAATTTAGGTGTACTGTAATTTTCTTTAAGGTCCCAAGAGTACATGGTTGTTGGTTAAGGACAGTATTCAAGACTAGTGATTTTAAGGAATGACTTATTAGAATGAATGCATCATTTATCTCATGTCTGAGTTTGATTTTATACATCTAAGTTTGGTTGGTTGGTCAGCTTCTAGACATAAGCAAATTTGTATTTGCTTGTGCTAAAATTTGATTACCACTTTTTGCTTACAATATATATAATCTTAATTGATTTGGCTCTTGACTAGTAGGTAGCATTTGAAAATTGGAGGTTCTCTTACCTATCTAGAAAAAATGCTCACTATCTCTGTTCTTTGTCTGATAACATTCTCCCATAATTTTTAATAACAGTCCTTACAGTAGAAATTTATTTATGACTTTTTTTAAGTTAATGTTAACCAGTTTATACCATTGCCTTTTGTGAAAGAAAACATTTGGGGGGGACTTGATTAGCTAAAGGGTCTTGTTTAAATTTTTATTGTGAGAGCCCTAATTTTTCTCAAAGATAAGAACATAGATAAAGTTAAATATAAAAACACCTCCCTAACACACACTTTCTCTCTAAAACTAGAAAGTAAGCAATGTCAAGGGCAGAGGGTTTTTTTTGTTTGTTTTCTTTCTCTTTAGCTTTGCTTACTGTTGTATTACCAGTACCTCTCATAGAACAGATATTCAGCAACTATCCTATCTAATAAAAGAATAATATGCAAATTGACCGTTACTCCAAGACACAAGATGGCTGCCCCCATGTGGACACAAGATGGCCGCCAAAGATGGTCTGCAGGGGAGGGCAGTTGTGGGCAGTTATGGTTGACCAGACCAGCAGAGGAGGGCAGTTGGGGGGGACCAGGCCTGCAGGGGAGGGCAGTTGGGAGGGGACCAGGCCTGCAGGGGAGGACAGTTGGGGGGGGGGCAGGCCTGCAGGGGAGAGCAGTTGGGACCAGGCCTGCAGAGGAGGGCAGTTGGGGGGGGGACCAAGCCTGCAGGGGAGGGCAGTTGTGGGTGATCATGCCAGCAGGGAGGGCAGTTAGGGGTGACCGGGCCAGCAGAGGAGGGCAGTTGGGGGACACCAGGCCAGCAGGGGAGGACTGTTGGGGGGGACCCAGGCCTGCAGGGGAGGGCAGTTGGGAGGGGACCAGGCCTGCAGGGGAGGGCAGTTGGTGGGGACCAGGCCTGCAGGGGAGGGCAGTTGGGGGTGACCAGGCCATCAGGGGAGGGCAGTTAGGGGCGACCAGGCTGGAAAGGGAGGGCAGTTGGGGGTGACCAGGCCTGCAGGGGAGGACAGTTAGGGGCAATCAGATTGGCAGGGGAGGGCAGTTAGGAGTGACCAGGACGGCAGGGGAGGGCAGTTAGGGGCAATCAGATTGGCAGGGGAGGGCAGTTAGGAGTGACCAGGACGGCAGGGGAGGGCAGTTAGGGGCAATCGGGCCGGCTGGGGAGCAGTTAGGCGTCGATCAGGCTGGCAGGGGAGTGGTTAGGGGGTGATCAGGCTGGCAGGTAGAAGTGGTTAGGGGCAATCAGGCAGAGGCAGGCGAGTGGTTGGGAGCCAGCAGTCCTGGATTATGAGAGGGATGTCCAACCGCCCGTTTAGGCCCTATCCCACTGGGACATCCCTCAAGGGGTCCCAGATTGGATAGGGTGCAGGCTGGGCTGAGGGACACTCCCCCACCCCCGTGCACGAATTTTGTGCACCGGGCCTCTAGTTTGTCAATAGAATGGATCTAATCTTTCTTTTTTTTTTTTAATCCTCATCTGAGGATATTTTTCCATTGATTTTTTTTTTTTAGAGAGTGGAACAGAGAGACCGACTCTCTGTCCACTGAACCAAACTGGCTAGGGTGAATGGGTCTAATCTTGTTGCCCACAGCTTTATTAATGAATCCTTATACATTTTCCTCTCTATATATATCCTCCCCACAGACACACTTACAATGTTTTCTTTTATTATTGAAAACTAATGTAGGCATGTGGTAAATGAAATAGGTACAAAAAGAGATATTATAAACCTGTCAATCATAGTGTGTGTGTGTCCCGTCCCGTCCGGTCCCGTCCCCCCCTCCCCCCCCCCCCCCCCCCCCCCCGCCCTACAACATTGGCTGTTAAAGTATTTGTGTGCCCTTTCAGAAATACATTTTGTTTGGGCAGGCATATATGTATATTTATTTTTCAGCACAGAAAAAGGTCCCTCCCATACCCCAGTTCTTAGAACCAGTACACAGCCTCATATAGAATTGGATTCATCCTACTTGGGGTTAGGTGTGGCTACTTCTGGGGAAGTAATTTTTAAGATGGCACCAGAAGGGTAGTGTAGATTGACCCAGTGGATCTAAACTGGCAGTAGTTTAGCCAACCAAGGGACATTTGACAAGGTCTAGAGACGTATTTTCGTTTTCACAATAGGTGAAAGGGGTACTATTGGCATTTCATGGATAGAGGCTGAATGCTGCTAAATATCCCACAATGCATAGGACAGAACCCCATAACAAAAAGTTACCTGGTCCAAAATGCCAGTAGTAGTGAGGTTGCAAAAACCCCACATTAACCAGTCCTACAGAGTTAAGTTGAGTGAAGGAGACTGAAACTGTTATTTTCACTAAATTAATTTTGAGTGTGTGTTAAATTTCATCTGTTCAGTAAGAAATTGCCTATTCATTTGTAATTCCTCAAGGACCTTAAGAACAAATACCACATTTGTAATTTTTTTAATTGAGGGTTTTAGGGAAACTTTGATAAAATTTAAAGTTTATATTTAGTTTGTTAATAAATGTTGCCTCTCTGAAATACTGTTTGGCCTCTTGTTTGAGTTTGTTATGAATTTGACATCTACTTACAAAATTTATTTTTTCTAATTTATCTTCTAATACTGTTATTCTAATTTTCATTATGTTCTAATTTTGTTAAATCTACCAGACTTTTGCTTTATTTTATTACCTTTATGCTTATCTGGAGATAAGTGTTCCCCATATTTATTTACTGATATGGAAACAGTTCTTGGGTTTTTATTGTTTGTTTTTTTTCCTTCTTAGGTTTACTTTGGTATGTGGTTCCTACATGTTTATTTGAAGTTGATGTACTCTTTTTTTTTTTTAACATGTTTTTATTGATTTTTTTTTTTTTTTTTTTTTTTTTAGAGAGAGAGAGAGAGAGAGAGGATGGGAGAGGGAGATAGAAACATCGATGGGAAGCATTATCTATCAGCTGCCTCCTGTACACCTTCTACTGGGGATCAAACCTGCAACCCGGGTCTGTGCCCTGACCAGGAGTTGAACCAATGACCTCTTGGTTCATGGGTCAGAGCTCAACCCCTGAGTCACATGGGCCAAGCAATATACGCTTTCTTAATTCAGATAAGGAAGATAATCATAAAAGCTAAATACTTTATCTAAACTCACACACCTACAGAGTGACAAAAGCAAAAATCACAGCCAGATCTAGATTCCATAGTTTATGCAGTTATCACTATGTCTACCTCCAGAATCTATTTCTAGAAAGCTAGTCATAGCCCTGAAATTTCTCACTGAAAGCAATATGTATAAAGCTTTTGTGATTCACCAACTACCTGCATCAGAATTATCAGGATGTTCATTAAAAATATGCTTTACTGGCCCGGCTGTAGTGGCTCAGTTGGTTTGTGCATTGTCCTGTGCACTGAAAGGTTACCGGTTTGATTCCTGGTCAGGGCACATTTGATCCCCGGTTGAGGCACATATGAAGGGCAGCTGATTGATGCTTTTCTCTCTCTCTCTCTCTCTCTCTCTCTCTCTCTCTCTCTCTCAATGACCTCTAGTGAGGATTAAAGAATAATAATAACAAAATAAACCTAAATCTTTTTAAAAATACCGGACTGTGCTTTAGAACTGTGTAATCAGAATATTTGTGGTGGGATTTGGGATTCTTTACTTTAACAAGCTTCCTAGGTAAATACTGATGGCTGCTCAACTTGAAGACCCAGTTAAATTTTGCTTTTTTCCCTGTGTGTCTCATAATCCATTGTTAATGCTCTGGTTTTGTGAAATCTGAGTGGTTGTTTCTATTATAGCTCACTTCTACTCTGCCTTTTAATTTAATAAAAGCAAATTAGTCCAAAAATAATCTTATGTTAAAACTAGAGGCCCGGTGTACGGGTTCATGCACAGGTGGGGTCCCTCAGCCTGGCCTACACCCTCTCACAATCCAGAACCCCTTGGAAGATGTCGGATTGCTGGTTTCAGCCCGATCCCTGCCTGCCTACAGGTATCAGGCCAAAACGGCAGTCCGACATCCCCCCCCCCCCCCACCCCCAAGTGATACAGCAGTGCCGAAGTGGCAGGTGGCTGGGGAGAAGCCCCAGACGGGGCTGGGCGCAGCTCCACAGCCACTCATCCCAGCCCCGCTGCACCTGCCACCATCTGGTAGAAGGCGGGAGAGGTTCCCATGGCCACAGCTGTGCTCTCCAGCCATGAGCCCGGCTTCTGGCTGAACAGCTCTCCTCCTGCGTTGAGCATCTGCCCCCTGGTGATCAGTGCGCATCATAGCACCAGTTGTTCGGTCCTAAAGGTCGTTGAGGCATATATATATATATATATATGTATATATATATATATATATATATATATACACACATATACACACACACACACACACACACACACACACTTACATACATACTATCTATTACTACAACTGTGAAATACTGTAGTGCTGACCAGTAGAACTTTCTACAGTAATGGAAATACTCTGTTTCTTTGCTGTTTAAAACAGTAGATACTAACCAAACACGTTTCCTTGATTATACATTTGAGATTATTAGACTAGATGATTTATAAATTCTTTTTTAACATAAATTGCATGGATGAAAATTTAAGAACCACTATGTAACAGTCACTTTATCACAGCTAAAGTATTCTTCTCCTGAGAAAACAGATGCAGTTACTGAGTGACTTGCCCAAATCTAGCAGCCATTATGTAGTTGGCATTCGAACTCAGATCTGTTGCCTAATCCCCATGCTGTATTTTTCTCACTTTTGTCCTACCCTAATATATGTTTAAGAAATAGGGCACACTAATAATTGATGCCAGTGATTTCTAAGGAGATGAGTAGACAAGTAAATAATGAAAATACTCTCTGATTTTGATTTGCTTTTACCTCATTGGACAAAATCCAATAACGTCCTTTTTTGAATTGGGCCCCTAATTCCTCTTTCAACCATATTCCCCTCCTCTTTGTTTCCGCCCCTCCCCCATGTGGTGCTTTCTCCATTTCATGTGATTATGGTCTGTCAGGTTTTATGACTCAGCTGAAATTACAACTCTTCATAAAGTATTTCCCAGATAATTCCACTCTTTCACTTCTAAATTTTTATCTCTGATTTTATCATTTAGGTTTTATTCACATTCCATTGTATCCCCATCTGTTTGGTGTCCTTTAGTGCTGAGGGAAAACCATGCATATATCAGGTGAAGTGTTTATGATTACAACAAACATAAAACCACCAAATGTACATCTTAGTGAATTGTAAGGCAAATAACCTTTTTATCCCCACTCAAGTCAAGAAACTATGCTAACTACCCCCAGAAGTGCTTCTATGTACCCCATTTTGCTATCAAACCCTCCCCTCCACAAAGTACCAGTATTCTTATGTTAAAGTAATCACTTTTTCCAGTTCATTTATACTCTGGTTTAGGCAAGATGAAGGTGTGATCGGTCTTTTAAGTCTCAATATTCAGGTTTCCCCTCTGTCCCTTTCTTTCACCTAAGTTTTAATCTGTTGAAGGACCTAGGGCAGTGGTCGGCAAACCCGGCTCGTGAGCCACATGCGGCTCTTTGGTCCCTTGAATGTGGCTCTTCAACAAAATACCACGTGTGGGCATGCAAGTACAGTGCGATTGAAGAAGTACCCTAATTAAGTTAATAACAATATACCTACCTATATAGTTTAAGTTTAAAAAATTTGGCTCTCAAAAGAAATTTCAATCGTTGTACTGTTGATATTTGGCTCTGTTGACTAATGAGTTTGCCGACCACTGACCTAGGGCATTAGATCTGAAGAATTTCCAGCTGTCTGGAATTTGTTCATTTTATACTCATGGTGTGGTTTATCATGTTTCTTTGTTCTTGTATTCCCTGTAAATTGCCATTTGGGTCATGAAATTTGATCAGATTCGTATTAGATCCCTTTGGCAAAAGTACAGGTGGTTTTGTGTTCTTTCAACAGGAGGCACCTAATGTCTGGTTGTCTCTCTTTGTGGTGTTAGCAGCTATTGACATTTGATGCCTAGATCCTTTTCATTCATTTTGATACTCTAATTCTATCATTTCTTCTTTATTAATTAGAATATTTTAATAATGAAATGCTGTGATTCATAAACTATTTGGACACCCAGTGGTACAATTCATATTGAAAAGGCAAGATAAATACTTGTTTCTTGCCCTATATTTACTATCTTGTTGAGGTGTAATTCACATACCACACATTTCACCTATTAAAAGTATACAACTGAATCTTACTTTAGTGTACTTCAGTTTTAGAAATTTTCATTACCCAAAGAAGAAACTCCACACCCTTTGGCCCTCTGTCCCCAGTCCGTCCAACCTATTCTGGACATTTCTTATAAATGGAATCATACAGTAATGTGGTCCTTTGTGACTGGCCTCTTTCACTTAGTGTGCATTTTCAATGTTTGCCTGTGGCATAGCATGTATCAGTACTTTATTTTTGTTGAACTATCATTATACCACATCTTATATACATTCATCAGTTAATTAACATTTGGGTTTCCACCTTTTGGCTATTATATTGCTGCTATGAACATTTATGTATAACTTTCTGTGTGAATGTATGTTTTGCTTTCTCTTGGGTATATACCCAGGAGTAGAATTGCTGGACCATATGGTAACTGTACTCCAATAATCTTGGATAGCTTCCTCATTATCTGCTATAGCAAGGTATTATTCCAGGCTCATTTGTAGTACATTTTCTGCTCCACAGCTGGAATGGCCATTTCTTTAAAAATTTTGCTTGCTTTTAGTAGCAAGTGGTATTTCAAGATTCCAACTTGGACACTAGGGATCGTATTATGTTGGTCTTGTTTCTAGGCATCTTTAATGAAAAGTGAGAAAATACATAGTACGTTAAATATATATTCAATGTATTAAATTTTGTTTATGCATTAACGTGTGAAATATACATTAACTGGGCTTTCTACATATTTTTATTTTAATATATATTTAAAATATCTCAGGAATTCATTCTGATTCAAGACATTATTTTTTAGTTAACCTCTTTTGTATTACCTTTACAAAAGGTATGTCCTTTCTTTCACACCAGAAATCTTAAAGTTAAGTCTCAGAATAACAGTACTACCACCATCACCATATTTACTGAGAACAATGAAATGTTTTTGCTTTGCTCTTGTTTTTCATCCCTCGTTTTAATTCATATGGCTATATTATCTATTACAAAACTCTTTCAATCCTTATTTAATCTTGGTTCTGCACGTATTATTGTTCATTACCAGTGCTTATGTTGAAGTCTATTTTCTGATAACCATCCTAATGGCTGTGAAGTGGTATCTCATTGTAGTTTTGATTATCATTTCTTTTACGGCTATTGATGCTAAGCATCTTTTAATGTGCTTATTTGGCCACTGTGTCTTTTTTGGGCAAGTGTCTATTCAAGTAGACATTTGTCCATTTTTTAATTAGGTGTTTTTTGTTAAGTTTCAGAAGTTTTTTATATTTGGATATTAACTCCTCAGGGAAGACATTAAAAGGTTATCTTTAGTCACTTTAGGAGTTGATACACTAATTTCTAATCACTACAATAGACTATCATTTAAATGTACTTCATTAGGGTTAGTCCTTCTAGGAATAATTAATATACTTGAAGTTTATTCTGTTAAACAAAAAGAATCTATCTGGGAGAGTTTATTGATAACATAAAAAAAGAAAGCATGTGATATTTTTTATTGATTTTTTTTTTTCCCCCAAATTGAATCTGAAAAGAATACCTATAAAAAGTTTTCCAAAAAGCTTTAAGGTTGTTCTCAAACATGGTGCTCCAAGTGCCTAATTACAGGGATATTGACTTATGGAGCATTTTGACTATATATTACACGAGTCTTTATAAAGTCTCCTTGAAGCAGGTTTTTCTTTTTCAAAAATTAGATGATTGTAAAATATTCAAAGATTTTCCATATACACATGCACACGCATACATACCTGTGTCTGTTAGTACTAATGGTTCAAATACTTCTATGGTGGCGTTTGTCCCAGAACTAGCACAGCATTTTTAATGTTTGCATTGGCCAAGACACGCAAAGGTTTCTGTATACTGACTTTTGGCCATTTATAAATTGACTTTGAAGGAAGCTAGAACAAGGATTCTGAAGATGTTTTTGGTATAGAAAATTGGGTAATTTTTTTTTAAGTAAACAAATTCCATCACTATACCTTACTACCCTATAATATTTGGGAGTATTAAACTTAATATTTTATACTTAAATAAGTTATGGTTCTAGTTATAAAGCTGACATATTAAGTACCTATGTGATCGTATTTAAGTAAATACATGCAATGTGAAGCATTTAATACATTTAAATCTATTTTAATATAATTTTAATGAATTTTATATTCAGAATGCCAACTATAGGTTTAAACCTATGCTAATATATATATATATGTCTATATAAACATTAGCTAGGAGTTAATTTCCTACTTACTATGTTAATGTGGTTACTTGAAAAATCATAATTACATTACATTTATATTTGACAGGGCTGGTTTGGACTATAAACTCTTAAAAGTTAACACCAGGTAACTACTAATGGAAAGATGTTTGTATCTATCAACAAATGTTTGATATAGATGTTTGTATCTATCAACAAATACATGTATAGATGTTTGTATCTATCAACAAATACATTATAGTGGAATTGACAATGGAATGTGTTATATAAGAAAGAGTGCACATTCAAACTAATTTGAAATTGAGGTCTCATTTAGAAGTTGAAAAAGTAAAAATTATAATTCTTTTCTAGTCAAGAATCTTAAGATCATGAAAACAGACATAGTTCCAAGCTTGGGAAAAAATAGCTGAGCCCTGGCTTGGTTGAAACATCATCTTGTACACCAAAAGGTTTAGGGTTTGATCCCCAGTCGGGGTGCAGGCAACCAATCAATGTTTGTTTCTCTCTTTTTTCCTCTCTCTCTCTCTCTCTCTCTCTCTCTCTCTCTCTCTCTCTCCCTCTCTCTATCTCTCTCTCTCCCTCTGTCTCTGTCTCTGTCTCTGTCTCCCCCTCCCACTTCCTCTCTCTAAGTGTGAGGGTTTAAAAAATAGCCGAGAGCGCAGGAAAAAGTTATGAGGATTTGGGAGCAGTCTTTAAATGGTGCATTGATTCAGAGAGGATTCCAGATTTTTACACGTTCCCCATATCCTTAGGTAGATCCTGTAGTTTCTATTGCTATAGTTCAGTGATTGTTGTTTTGAATGCCTAATAGGAGTAGCTGTTTAAATTAATATGGTTCATTTATGTAGACTTGAACATAGTTCAAATTATTTTTGTTAACCAAACAAGAAAATTAATGATTTTCTGAAATGATTGCATAAGTCAAAGTGAATCATTGTTTAAGAAATGGATATAGCCCAGCTTCTGTGGCTCAGTGATTGAGCATCGACCATGGCACTCAGCGGTTCACAATTTCTCCCTCTCAACCCTGGGATATACCATTCTCTATCTCTATAGCTTTGCATATTCTGAACATTGCATATAGCTGGAATTATACAATATGGTCATAGCATAATGTTTCCAAGATCCATCCATAGGGTGGCATGTATCAGTACTTCATTCCTTTTAACGGATGAATAAACTTTCCATACATCATGGGACTAATACCTCATTGATGGACATTGGGATTGTTTCTATTTGGGGTCTGTTGTGAATAATGCTATTGTGAACATTCGTGTACAAGTTTTTGTGTAGACACCTGTTTTCATTTCTCTTGGGTATATATACCTGGAAGTGAAATTGCTGGGTTGTATGGTAACTCTAGACCTCCGTTATCTTGGAGAGTTTTTTTAAAACCATTTAGAAAAACTGCCAAACTGTTTTCCAAAGTAGCCAACGATTTTACTTTCCACAAGCTATGTGTAAGGGTTCCTATTTCTCTACCTCTTTGTCAACACTTAGTATTGTCTTTTCTCTTTTTTTATCAAAGCCATCTTATTGTGGCCATCCTAGTGAGTATAATGTATTTCATTGTGGTTTTGATTTGCGTTTCCATAATACCTAATGGTATTGAACATCTTTTTGTGTATCTTCTCTGGAGAAATGTCTGCTTAGATCCTTTCGCCATTTTTTAATTTGTGTTGTCTTTTTATTATTATTTTATAAGAGTTCTTTATATATCCTGAGTAACAGTCTATTATCAGATACTAGAGGCCCTGTGCATGAAATTCGTGTAAGGGACTCAGCCTCCACCGCCGCAGCAGCTGCAGCTCCTGCCACCGCGGCTTAGTCCGGAAGGACTTCTGGTTTAATTAGCATATTATGCTTTTATTATTTATAGATAGGATTTTCAAATGACTCCTTCCTGCTATGGACTATCTTGCACTTTCTTGATGTTATCATTTGTAGCACATGCATTCAGTTTATATTTTTCATCTGTCACTTGTGCTTTGCTGTTATACCTACGAAAGTATTGTTTTATTCAGGGGCATGAAAATATATTTCTGTTTTTTTCTAATAAGTTTTATAGTTTTAGCTGTCACATTTAGGTCTTTGATCCATTTTGAGTTAGTTTTTGTTTATGGCGTAAAGAAGGGAACTGCCATCTTCACTTTTTTGCATGTGGATATCCAGTAGTCCTGTCGCCATTTGTTGAAAAGACTATTTTTCCCCCATTGAATTATCTTGGTATTCTTGTTGAAAAACCAATCTACTATAAATATGTTTATTTTGGTCTCTATTCTGTTCCATGATCTATATGTCTTTCCTTATGCCAATACCACATACTGTGTGTGTGTGTGTGTTTTAACTTCTTTTTTTCAATTATAGTTGACATTCAATATTACATTAATTTAGGTATACAACGTAGTGATGAGACATTAACATACACTGTGATCACCCCAATAAGCCTGGTATTCATCTGACACCATACATATATACTAGGTGTACCGGTTAATAATGGTGGATTTTGTAATCAAAGAAAACACGATAAATTCAAGAGAAATATCAAGAGTGCTTTATTCAAAGTAATGTCCATTGCTAGCTATACATTTCCCCCATCTTTCAGGTAATTTGTGGATACCGTCCCAATAGAACTTTTCTTGTTTTGAGGCAAACCATTCAGAGACCCAATTTTCCACTTCTTCGTATGTGTTGAAGTGCTGCTCAGAAAGTGCGTGTGCCATTCATCGAAACAAGTGGTAATCTGAAGGAGCAAGATCTGGTGAATATAGCGGGTGGGTTAATACTTCCCAGGAAAGATCTTTTAAAGTGTCTTTAACTGGTTTTAAGTGTGTGATGGTGCATCATCATGAAGCAAAATTATTTTGCCATGTCTTCTGGACCATTCTGGCCGTTTCACGATCAAAGCGTGGTTCAATTGATTATTTGTTGTCAGTAGCAATCAGTATTAACAGTTTCACCTGGTTTTAGAAGTTCATAATACACCACACTTTCCTGATCCCACCAAACACATTGTCTTCTTTCCGAAGCAATTTGGCTTTGCAGTCGATGTTGACCTGGATCAACCCATGATTTTGTGCATTTGGGATTCTCGAAATCCACTTTTCATCGCCAGTCACAATTCAGTGCAAAAAAGTCTTGAATGCCATTCAAACAACATTTTACTGATGACTTTTCGGTTTTCCATTTGTCTTTCGTTCAGTTGATGTGGCACCCATTTTCCTTCCTTTAAAATCTTTCCCATTGCTTATAGATGATCGGAAATTGTTTGCTGAGCAACATTTAATTTTTTTGCAAGTTGTTTTTGAGTTTGACACGCATCTTCATCCAATAATGCTTGTAATTGTTGGTCTTCAAACTTTTTCGGTTGACCTGGACGTTATATGTCTTTCACATAAAAATCATCACTTTTAAAGCGTTTAAACCGGCGTTCACAAGTATCTTGAGATGGAGCATGTTCACCATAAGCTTCCCAAAGTATACAATAACTTTCTTCAAAATAAAGTAATGAATTAAAACTTCCCGCAAATGCTCTTTTTTTGGCACGAAATTCAACATTTTTAAGCATAAAAATATCTATAATGTTAACACCTTCAGCAAATTTGACATGAAGTTTTGAAGCTTGCTGTCAATACAACAAAACAGCATACATATCAAATCGCATATATATCAACATGTGTAACTCCATCTATTGAAAAAATCTGCATTATTAACTGGTATACCTAGTATAGTTATTACAATATTATTGACTGTATTTCCTGTGCAGTGCTTTACTTCTCCTTGGCTGTTTTTATAACTGGCAATTTGTACATCTTAGTCCCTTTACCTTTTTCAGCCATCCTCACAAACTCTGTCCCACCTGGCAACCATCAAAATGTTCTCTGTGCCTGAGTCTGTTTCTGTTCTGCTTGTTCTTTATTTTATTTTTTAGATTCCATATATAAGTGAAATCATATGGTATTTGTCTTTTTCTGTCTGACTTACTTCATTTAGCATAATACCCTCTAGGTCTATTCATGCTATCACAAATGGCAGGATTTTGTTTTTTATGGCTGAGTAATATTCCCTTGTATATATTTTCTACTTCTTTATTGAACACTTACGTTTCTTCCATATCTTAGCTATCCTATATAATAAAAGGCTAATAAGCAAATTGGCCCAATGGCAGAATGACCAGTCGCTATGACACACATAGGGAGAGCACCGCTCAGCCAGAAGCCAGGCTCATGGCTGGCAAGTCCAACGGCGGTGGCGGGAGCCTCAAGCCGGGCTGAGGGATTCCCCCCTCCCCCCCCCTCAAGTGCCTGAATTTCGTGCACCAGGCCTCTAGTTATAAATAATGCTATAATGAACGCAGGGATCTCTGTCTTTTTGAATTAATGTTTTGAGTTTCTTCAGCTAAATACCAGAAGTAGAATTGTCTCTTGTGACTAGCCTTTTGTCCAATGTAAATATTGCTATCCAGCTTTTCTTTTTTTTCCCCATTTCTATTTGCATGAACTCTCTTTTCCCATTCTTTACTTTCAGTTTGTGTGGTGTGTTTTTAGGGGGTAGGAAGAGAAACATCTATGACATCTATGTGAGAGAGAAACATCTATGTATGTGCCCTGACCAGGAATCGAAATGTGCCCTTTTAGGTGTGCAGGATGATGCTCCGGCCAGGGCAATCTGTGTATCTTTTGATCTGAAGTAGGTTTCTTGTGGGCAGCATATGTAGGGGTATTGTTTTCTTATTCATTCAGCCAGTGTTTTGAACTGTGCATCCGATAGATTGCTTATCTCCATTTTGTTTGGTTCTTTTTCTAGAGTTTTGTCCTATTCTTTCATTTGGGACATGTTTCTTTGTCTCCTCATTTTGTCTGTCTCCCTGTGTTTGTTTCTATGTATTATGTAGGGCCGCTACATCTCTCAGTCTTAGTAGAGTGGCCTGATGATGTAGTAGGTGTCTTCTGGGCCCAGGCACATTATTTCCCTGTTCACCTGAGCAAGGTGCTCCAGGTGTGTCCATTGTATGGGTTGTGTGTAGTTGAGACTTGATTGCTATTGGCACCTCAGTGGGAGGGATTGACCCTCCAACTGATTGGTGTGAAGACTGGCTGTCACTACAGGGAAGGAGCTATTGTGCAGGGGCTGACCCCACAGAGCAAGATTTGCTATAGTGGGGCTCTGCTGTCTGCTCTTTGGGTGTGTCATTTGTGGAGATGGTTGAGTGATGCTCTGGTGCAGTACCACATAGTTTTGATTAATTTTATAGTAAATTTTGAATTCAGGAAGTATGAGTCTTCCAACTTTCTCTTTCAAGATTGTTTTGGCTATCTGGGTCCCTTGCATCTCCATAAGAATTTTAGGATCAGCTTGTTAGTTTCTATAAAACAGAAGCTGGGATTTTGACAGGCACTCTGTGAATCTATAGATCAATTTGAGGAATACCGCCATCTTCATAATATTAACTTTTCTATAATATTAGTTCTTATTTGTTTAGCCATTTGAAGGAAAGTAGACCTTTTTTAATTATTATTTTTAGAGAGAGATAAGGGGAGAGAGAGAAACGTCAGTGTGAGAGCAAAACATTAATCGTCTGCCTTCCGCATGCCCCCTACCAAGGATCAAACTGGCAACCTTTCAGTGCACGGGACAATGCCCAACTGAGCCAAACTGGCCAGGGCAAAAGTGGACTTTTTAAGATTAATGTAGAATATTTGAGTACCTATGCAATGTTAATGTTCTTGTTTCACAGTAAGTACTACATGAGTTTGGGAGATGGTAGCTGAGAATAGAGACTTAACTATGAAATGCTAAGTGTACTTTAAAGTATAAGTTGCTTTTTGTTTGTGTGTTGTTTTTCTTTTGTAACAATAAATAAATGTTAAAATGCCAGATAGTATTAGGCATATTTAATATATTTAAATGTAATTATGGAAATCAAGCCTTATTCTCTTGAAGACTGCTTTTCAGCAATATTGAATACTAGTATTTTTTAGTCTTTATTAAGCCAGCTCTCTTTTAAATGTAATTAGATGTCCCAAAAAACATCCAGCCTGAAGATTTTTTAAATTCTCAAGCTAAATTATCTTCTGTTGACAGTATTACATTCACACATAATTATATGAGTAGGAAAAAAAAATAGCTAAAATACCAGGCTGAGTTAATGACATTTTCTGTAATATTGAAATGTCAGTCTTTTCAGTGCAGCAAAATTAAAGATTTAAACCACTTCTTAATATTGTGCTGGAATTTTGGTTTAATTTGCTTGAGCTTGGTAATCTTTCTTATTAGCAAATGTACATTTTGAACTTTTCCATTTTCTTTTTTGGTGGGGGTCTTACCTCCCTTGTTTTTACTTATATCTAAGTTTCTACCTTTCCTTTTTCTATTCTAGGAATTTCTTTCTATGAGTCTCTGCTAAAGTTATATCATTACTACTTGTCCTCACCTATACCTTTGGCAAGTGATTTCCAAATTTTAAGCTGTGATACCTAGAACTAGCTAGATATTTATTAATGAAATCTTTTTCAAAGCACAGAAATAATTATCCTCGTCTTAGTCAGGGAAGGGATTGGTGTTGAGGCAGTTGAAAAAGGGGGGGTGGGGGTAGGAGGAGGGTGAATGGGTTCACTGGCCTGCACGACAAAGAGATGAAACTATGGTTTAGGAGCCTGTTGATACTAGTATTGTATTATCAAATAGAAAGCAGATTTAGAAGTCTTATCTTTGCTTCTTTTAGTGCTTTTTGGGGATTAGGAGATTTAAAGTTGAGTAATAACACAGCTGTGGGTGGTTCTTAAATACAAATGTACACACAAAGAGTGTGCATAAAGTTAATTACTAAAACAAAGACCAGATGATTCACTTGAAACTGGCTGATATAGCCATCTTCCGGTGACTTAGAAATTGCCCAGGCTTTTTGTTAATTCGAAAACCTTGCCTCCAACTATCAAGGTTGAAGCCAGCAATGGAGAGTGAAGAATGTCAGCAGTGAGGGCATCATCATGAGCAGAGAAAGGGGAGACAGCGGCCAGGAATGGGCAGGAGGAGTGAGACCAAGAGGTAGGAATGAAAACATAAAGGAATAGAAAAAGAGAAGGGGGTGAAAACAACGGCAGGGAGAAAGGAAGAAAGGAATGTGGGTATAACCATTAATGTCAAATATCATAATTCAGTGTTTTAATCTGCTTAGTTCGAAACTAAGAACCTTTAAAGAATTGAGTTTAACTGTGGAAGGAAGAGGTGAGCAAGAAAGAAGAAAATTTTTATAGCGTGTTAAATCGCATTTAAAACTTAAGCTCAACACTAACAATACACAATTGTTTAATTTTTCAACATAGTAATGACATTTGAGTCATATTACTATAGGGCACTATTCTAAGTGCTGTACATATCTTTATCCATTTAATCCTCACCACAAGTTTACAGCAGATACTGTTTCTCCCATTTTACAGATGCAGAAACTGAACCACAAAGAGAATAAGTAAATTGCCTAGGCTAGTCAGATTCTACTGAGGCAGTCTGACTACTGTGCTGCAGCTGGCTTCATCACCTCTTCCTCCCCCTCCATGATTTATATGGTATATTGTTTTGAGAATATAATACCTCCTTGAACTAGTTGTACATTTGCTAGAGTAACAAACTCTGGACTATTTAAAAATAAATTTCCCTTCCCTTTAGTTACAGTAATTGGAGAAAGTTTATCAAACTGGGGACCAGAACACAAGGCAGGTAATGCATGGTCCCTGTCCCCAGTGAACTGAATCTGTTAGTAATTGGTCCTTGAACCAGCCAAGTATGTACTCCAGCATTGATGTGAATTCTTTGACTTTGAGCCAAGTTTATGTGTGTTAATGAATGTTCCCTCAAAAGCCACAGACCAACTAGTACTGCCAATATTTAAAACATTTGACATTCTTATCCTTTTAATAAGCCACACAACAGAATCAACTTTCCATATAAAAAACAGTAGTGCCTAGTTTGATTACCTTTCTTAGTCACCCTTAAAATTAAAGTCTCACTTGGATATTTACAAAGTATTTATCTAAAAAGGTGTTTTGTTTTGTTTTTACAGCCCTGATGGAGTAAAATGTTTGCAGGCTGTAGAGAAGGAAATGTGAATGGAGTTAGTGGATTTCACCAGGAACTTTGGAAGAGTATTGGGTATTAGTTGCACTGGAGGAGAATGAGAATTGAGCCCTATTTAGAGGGAACAGAAAGACTTCTGTGAGGAGTGTGGGTAAATACACAGGAATCTACCCTGATGATCATTGCTTAGCTCACTAAATACTTAATTTTTAAAATTACTTGTAGAATTTGAGAATCATTCACTAGTACAATACTTTGTTACATTGAGACGCTCTTCTAAGGAGACAACTGTGGTCTGAAAGTACCTCTTCATATTGAGGCTTTCAAAAAGTCTGAAGAGGATGGACCTGTGACTGGGAATCCTAAAAGATTTTACCAAGAAAAACTCATTAGAGACTTTTAAAAGTGCCTTTAGGCAAGTAAGAGAAATTCTGGATCATCTGGCAGTTGGGAAGGAGTTTAAATATTAAGTTTATTCTAATTTGACTTTTGCCTTGTTCCTCTATTGCTTCACTCCTTGATAAATAGTTGTAGCATTTGAAAGCTGGCTTAGCCATTCCCCTTTTAGATGTGAATAAGATAATAAATGAGAAGTTATTCGAAACTGAGTGTCTTCATTTTATTGGGTGTTTCTTGCATTTCTTACCTTGGTATTGGTTCTTAGATTTTTACCGTGGCATTTGGAATACTTTGAATTACATATTGGTGCCTTTATGTTTATATATAGGTTATCCACGTGTCATTCATTCAAATATATTGAACAGCAGCTGCACAATGCTAGATAATGGGAACATGAATGAATAAGTCAGTCTCTGTGTTCAAGCTGCTTCTAGACTGGAGGACAGAAAGATTAATAAACCAGAAGTTAGAATACAGTATAAATATAATGATAGAGGTATGCATAATTTTTCTTTGAATAAAGAAGGGTACTTTACTCTGGCTCAGAAATTTTACTTTGGAAGGAGATGATCTTTTGAGTTAAGCCTTTAAATAGAAAAGTAGTTAATCAAAATAGGTAGCAGTGGTAGGAAATTTTAAGTATGGGGAAAAGTACCAGATAGGAATAATCCAATCTCAGTTGTTTTATACTTTTTACATCTCAGAAATACCACCACCACCATTCTGCTCCCCCACCCTGGGTGACTATTTAACTGGCATTTTAAGAATATTAGCTGATTTTGATATTGCTTAATTAAATCTATTGTAAGAATAACAGTGTATTCTAAATTTATGAAAACTAAGAATACATTGCTTTTTTAGCATTCTCAATTAAAAATATTTTTTGTTATAATTTTAATTTTAAAAGATGAAATTAATTTGAAAGTTCAAGTTAAAATTATTCAGTCCTTTTAAGGTAACATTATTTCTGGTTATTTAAAGCCAAACTTACTTAATTTTAGATCTGTTTTAAAGATTGATATATCAGGAAGGAAGAAGACTTCTAGTCATTTTTACTCATTCATCTGCAAATGCATTTGGAATAGAGAAGGTTCCTTTCAAATACAAAATCTAGCAATTAAATTTCATGTCAGTGAAATAAAGGCTCCACCTTCCCTATATCAGAAATTTTCTCCTTTTGTTACCTACCCAAATCACATAGCATTGATTTATGCCCTTCTCTCTTTCCCTTTCTCTTTTGACATTGTTTCTATATAGTGATTGAACCCCAAGATACAGTGAGACTCAGATGTTTATCTCTTGAAAAATAATGTATCTGAATCTTGACATTTAGACATTATCTTTCCATGAGATATTTCCTTTTCAATTAAATTTATGGGGGTAGCATTGTTAATAACTTTATGTAAATTTCAGGTATACAACATTATAATATAACATCTGTTGTAATATAACTCCATTGTGTGCTCAGCACCCAAAGTCTTGTCTCCTTCCATCACCATGAAATATTACTTGTCTGTAATCTTAGAACGTTATTTGAGTTTAAAGTATGCCCATTTTCTGGGTCAGCAGTTACTTGGTTTATTAGTAAGTTCAGGGATAAATGTTTGTTCAAAATTAGTGTTCTCTGTCTTAGTGCTATGTTCTTATACTTTAATCCAAAGAACATAACTCAGTAATGCTTTAAAAATTGCTTATTTCTAGATCTTCAATTGGCAATGTTTCTTCTCTGTTAGTTTGTCGTACATGTTTATTTCCATGAAACTTTTAATGATGTTAGTAAAGTACTAGAGATATTAGGTAGCAGTTTCATGTGCAGAATCTTCAATTTGCCTTATAGATCCTTTTCCTGTCTCTTAAGCAAGATTGTGTAGCTTTTAGCTACACAATGAGTCATTGATTAATTTAAGAAAACCCTAGAAAGTGGTGGCTGTCCTAAAAGAAGGAAAATTTAGGTATACTTTACCCAGTTTTTCATCGTTTTTTAAAACTATGGCTTCATTCCTTGTCTTAAGGTGTTTTTTTTCCCTTTACCTTCACAATGTGCATTAATATTATTTAAACTTTCTCTTACTTTAATTAAGTATAAGTCTTTTTCCTTTAGTAATCTACTTACAAAACAAGTAAAACAGATTTTATCAATTAGGGTAACTAGTTCTATTTATTGAATAACTTTATTAAAACTCTCATCATCAATCTTTTCATAGCTCAACTAGCAATTCATAATTTCAGTGTTACATTCCTTTCTTGCACACCTCTCCCCTTTAGAAAGTAAGTTTTTTCCAAAATTTGTTTTTAAATCACCAACTTTCTTTCTTTGCTGCAGATAATATCACCTACTGCATTATTTTTGGCTGCAAAAGTGGAAGAACAGGCTCGAAAACTTGAACATGTTATCAAAGTAGCACATGCTTGTCTTCATCCCCTAGAGCCACTGCTGGATACTAAGTGTGATGTATGTAAAAATTGGGGTATTTTTTGTTTTTTGGGTTTTTTTTTTTTATTTTTCTTTGTAAATTTGAAACCTTTTCATTATTTAGACGTGATAAAAATATATCTTAATTAGTGTTGCCTTCCAAATGCTGCTTATTCCTGTTACCACTTAAGAATGTAAAGGCAGGAAGCAATCAGGCGGAGACATATTTCATGTATGTTCATGAATTATAATGTCATTCTGAATTATGTAAGGTACTTTTTAAGTATTTCACATTTGTTTATTCTCACAGCATATCTGTGATATGTGTAGAGGGTAAATCATTTCACCTCCATCGTTTGGGTATGTTCAAGATCAGAGAGAAATAACTCAAAATTGTTAGCAAATGAAGGAATAGGAAAACCTCTGGATTTACTTCCAGACCAGTAGTTAATCTTTTTTACAGAATTGTTTCTTTATTTAATGCATATATACTACTACTTATCTCTTCGATACATAAAAATACATTTCACCATGCTTTCATGAGCGGCAAGCACTTTTTAAAAATATTTTCCTAAAGAGTAATGCTAATTTCCAAACAACTTGTTCATCATCAGTATTTTAATAGACCTTGTTTGAAAGCACCATTTTAAAATGATCTGATATCTTATAACAAGAAAGAATTCTGGGCCTTTAAAATCATTTTTCTAGCACTCTTATTATAGTTGAGTTCTTTATCAGGAACTTTTAAGTACTAAATGACTACCAGATTATATTAATTCAGTTTGATTTGGACCAAGTTTAAGTTCCAATTAACTATATCTGATTTTATTAATCTAGATGTTGTTATCCTAGATGTGTTAAGGAAGTAGAATATTAATATAGCCATTCAAAAATAGAATTTATG
The DNA here is from genome assembly GCF_951640355.1 of Cnephaeus nilssonii. Classification (NCBI taxonomy): domain Eukaryota; kingdom Metazoa; phylum Chordata; class Mammalia; order Chiroptera; family Vespertilionidae; genus Cnephaeus; species Cnephaeus nilssonii. The sequence continues at coordinate 76,666,017 of NC_137081.1, read as the reverse complement.
ATTATTCAAAAATAAGAACTATTTAAAATTAGTAGTGTCTACTAATTTTACAAATTCAGAATTATTTCTTGTGGTTACTTAGGATATTGTTCAAATAACCGAAATGTATGTTTTAAAAATCAGCTCAGTGACCTTTTCAAAATGGGACAAAAATAAAATTAAAGGTACTCTCACTCTGGGTTTAGCAGTATGTCCTTATATAAATGAATACTTATATGTGATATATTGTTTTCTTATTAACAATATTTCTAGTAGTTATGTCATGATCTAAAAATGAGATTGCAGAAAAATTTTTATACCATTTATTTCCAGAGTAATTGCAATAGGTGAAATTTTTATTTTGTTAATCCTACCCCAAGGATTTTTTTTTTTCCATTGATTTTTTAAAGAGTGGAAAGGAGGCGGGGAGACTGAGAGAAACATTGATGTGAGAGAGACACATCAATTGGTTGCCTCCCACATGCACCCCGAGATACATGCCTTTGACCAGAATCAAACCCACAACCCTTCAGTCTAGGAGCTAACCCTCTAACACTGAGCAAAACCAGCTAGGGGGTGAATACTTTATTGAGGTTGGGTGTATGATACATTATTTTGGTATTTTATATCTAAAATTTTTCCTTTTAATCTAGAGATTATACAGCTTTTTAAAAAATTTTATTTTGCCTTTTTTGAAGAGAGGAAGTTAATTCTAAAAGTAACCTCCTGTTACTTCAAGAAATTATCACATGATGCTATCCTAGATTAAGTTGATTGATAAGACTTTTCTTTAAGGTGGGTTTGAATTTGGTGTTCTTATGTGAGTTGGTGCTTTCTATCTTAATAAGCACTCATAATACCTAGGTAAAGTTTTATATTATAGACTAGAGATCTCTTTTGTTCCAATTAGCAATCCCCCCTTTCATATTATCATTATCATTAGGTTTTTTGGGGTTTTGCTTTATTTACAGAAGTAATTCAATTTAGACTTGTCACAGAATATAGGCTTTCTCTATTTCCTTCGATTTTTTTCCTTCATATTTATAAACTACTCTAATTCTGTTGTAATCAACCTATAATTCTCATGAGATTTAACGGTCCCATAGTCTAGTAGTTACGTTTATCTTAAGTATTTTAATATTACTGTTTTTACCTCACAGGCTTACCTTCAACAAACTCAAGAACTGGTTTTACTTGAAACCATAATGCTACAAACCCTAGGTATGTACTTACATCATATATTTTTATGTGTGTTCTTCAATGCAGTACAATAAGTCTTTACTTAATGTCATCAATTGGTATTTTAACTAAGTGAAACAACATATAACAAAACCAGTTTACTATGGGCTAATTGATACAAACAAGAGTTAAGTTCCTATGGTATAACAAATGATGTTGAATGAAATGACATTATTCAAGGGCCTGCTATATGTATTCTAAATAAAGGAAAAAATGTCTGGAGTGATTTTATCTTTGATGAAAGTTTCATTTTAAAACAAAGTTTGGGGCCAGAATATTATTGCCTGGTTATAAGAAAACCATTTTTAAAAATTTAATTTCATTTCACATAAACAACCTTTGGTGAGATTTTAATGTTTTCAGATAATTGGGATATTGTGCTTCGTTCTGGCTTTGCATTGGAGAATGAAATATTCCTCTCAAACTGTTGCATATGATTGTAATGTGTACATACATACATGGCAGTTCTTGTTCTCCTACAGCTTATAGTCAGTATTTAATGAATGTATATCATTTTTAATGTGACATAATAGTTAAATGTTGAACATTCTTTTCTAAAAGTTATGTTGTCTGCAAAGTTAGTACAACTTAATTGGCCTCTAAAGATCATTTATTCTGATGTTTCACTTTACCATGAGGAAATTGGGGCTTAAGACAGTTTTGACTTCTGTGAAGTCATGTATTACTCCTAAAAGAACATTGTCTTTATGGAGAGCTGGGTTTAAATCTGTAGGCCTCTGACTTGGGCAAAATTCCCCTCTTTACCTTTCATGCCTTCATTCTATATATGAGGTGGAATAATAATGCCTACCTTAACATTGTGAAGACGATGTATTAAAAAATTGCCACATAGTGTCTGTGTCATAATCATTATTTATTATGGTAGTTATTTTTATTTTATTTATTACTCCATTCCCACATGTTGGATTCAAGTGGTAATCACAGCTTCTCATAATAACTGATTCTTTTTATTACAAAAGTAGCTTGTTTGAAATGTATATCACTTGTTTAAAGTTTTTATAGTATAAAAAGATACAAAAATAAAAGTGAGAATATTCTCATTCCCTCCAAATCTAGTAATGTAAATGTTATTGTTTTATTATATAAATTAAATAAATATGAAAATTTAAATATAATGAAAGTTGAAAAAGAAAATTATATTTTAAAATAATTAAAGGTATTTTTTTTTTTTTAAATCATTGTGTTATTTGCATTATGACAGAGTCTTAAGCACGGAGAATGAATAATAGCATTTTAAGGGAAACATAAGAATGTATAAGATACACCTCTTTGGCTTTCATTAAAGTACGATTTTGCAGGTTTTATTACAGTTTTATTATAGGAATATAAATAGACCATACAGTAACTTTATAAATCCAGATTACCTATTTATTAGGATATTATTCACTTACTGCTTCTGAAGGCATTAGATGTGTCCTCCCTCACCCTACTTAAGGGTTGAGCCCGGTCCTACTTAAGGGTTGATTGGGCATTGGAAGCTTTTCAATATTTTATCTTTGGTTTTAGAAACAGTGGTTTAATGAATCATGAGGCCTACAAGGTATACTTAACCTTAACAATTTTATTATTAATGAAACATAGTTATAAGCTAACTTGCTGAAACCTTTTGATCTAAGGCATACTAAGAAAATAAGAGCACTATATTATTTAAAAGGTCATTTCTTACACTGTAATCCAAAGGTTATATTTATGAAAAATTTCTTTTCACATCTTCTGAAAGAGTTGGAATACACTTAAGAACACCAGTAAATTCAATAAAAAGGGGAGGGGGAGAGAAATATACTACATAGTTGAATTCCCTGCTTAACATGTGGGACAAACTTATTTGTATTTGTCGTGATTTTAGTTTATTTTTAACATGAGAATAATCTCAAACTAATTGTAATTCAGAATTTTGAATAAATATTCCCCCCAATCTCCAAATAACTTTGATAATAAATTTTCATAATTGGAACATTGTTTTTGAGAAGAAATGATTTCTTATCAGAGGTATATAGTGATCATGTCAGTGATAAGAAACATTATCTTTGGGTTTTTTTAATAGTGAAAAATATATTACACATTTATGGTTGTGTGGTGAATGGCATTTCTCAGGCAAGTATTGTAGTGGTAAGTGATTGGGGAAAAAAGTGCTTTTCATTTCAGGTTTTGAGATCACCATTGAGCACCCACACACAGATGTGGTGAAATGTACCCAGTTAGTAAGAGGTAAGTGATCTTTGAAACTTTTTAATTAATACAGTATTTATTATTTTTGTTGTCTATAATTGATTTAAATGTTATTTTGTTCTTATAGCCTTTTCTTTAATTTTATTAAAATAAGGGAAATGTCATTTTGAAGCATTACTTTTTAGTGTTAGGTATCTTCCTACTCATCTACTTCTATTTGTATACACTTCAGTGAGAGTTTCATTTCACTAAAAATTTGGAGGGCTTCAAATATTTGGGCTCTCTACCTCCCCATTGGGCTATGCCTGTCCTATATTTCAGTTAATATTTAAGATGTAGGCCATTAACACATGGGTACAGAGAGTAGTATTAATTTTTAATTTATGTCAGAAACTTTCATTGACTTCTTGAAAAGACTACAGTATAAGAATTTGGAGGTCAACCTCAAATTTTTTCTGTAAAAAATTGTGTTTCTTAGATTTGTCATGTTTGCAAATGTTTTGCCCATCTTCATTTGAACAAAATTGGTTTAATACATTTTTCACAGTTCTTTGGTATTACTAAAAATGGTTTTCTTTTTGTGTAAAATGAGGAAATATATAGCATGATACATAGTGTATAATGTGGCTATTACACCTTTTATAAACAGGAATAAGGAAGCTTTTATACTTTTTGCTTTACTGCTTATAAAGCATGTGGAACACATTTTTCTGCTCTTGTTAATGAATCCTGTGTATCTGTTATATGCCTAGAAATAGTTTTTCCACAGTTGCATGTTGTTATACTGCTGCTGCTAGTACTGTTTCCCATTAGAAATGTTATGTACTAATAGCAACCCCTTAGAACCTTTAGTGTGCCTTTTTTCTATTACTTCCTTTTTGAAAATTAAATTTTGCAGTTTTCATTCTTTTACCACCAGACTTCTTTAGGATTATTCTAAACAAAATGGGTAAGACTTTTGAAGGTCTTGTTTTGTTTTTTACTGTTTACCTAAATAGCCTCACATTTTATTCATTCTAAATTTAATTCATTTTATACCTAGGTAGGATTTTATTATGTTATGACTACATTAAAAAAAAAAAAAAAGGCTCTGTTATCTGACACCACAAGAACTGGACCTCTAAAAATGCCATTATATATATTTTTATCCTAATAGCACCTATTATCATTTATAAACTTGAACATACTTAATTATAGTTCCTGTTCTTTGTGATTATATGAATATATTTTATAGCACATTCTCATCCCCAGTATTACAGTATAGTATAGATTTGTATAGATAACTAGTATAGATGTTGAATTAAGAAAAAAAAATCTGAGTAGTTCTATTTTCCTAAAAACTTGAAAGGGTAAACTGTTTTGTCAGACTAATGGAAAGCCATATAACTTGTTTTAAATTGAGTCTGATGAAGAATGATATTGAAGGAAGATATTAATATAGGTTAAAATAATACTTTAGTGGGAATTGAAACTGGATTTTCAGCTTAGTATTGTGAAGTTTTAGTCAGCTTTTTAAAAATTGTTTTTCAAAGTTTATTAGTTTTTTTGTACTTTCTCCTATATCTAAAAAAGCTAGAGACATAAAGAACATTGATTTGCAAAATTGAATAATAAATTTTATAACATTTATAAAAACTAAATTTTATGTATCATCCAAAGCAAAATATTAAAATACGATTTTTTTGTTAATGTTTAAAATGTGACTGACTTAAATTTTAGTACAGATTTTATATATGTTTAAACTCCTCTTGTGTGACTAACATTTTGAGTAACAGGGTTTGTATCTCACTCCATTTAATACATTTTCTTTCATGTTTGTTCTTTTTTTTTTTTTTCTCTATTTACAATTTTAAGCTAACAAAAGAACATTTTTCCTACATTCTTCCTCTGTTGCACAGTGAGGTTATTGAATTTAGACATCTTGTGAGGTGAAAACTGCTATGGCAATTTAAAATTTCTTGTCTACATATTTTGCATCTTTTGTGAAGGGAGTAAATGGTTTGGCTTCTTCCAAGTCCTTTACCTCCTTTCCCCACAAGAGAAAATTGGTATTCTGCTCCTTTGCTGCAGAATTGGCTAATGTCACTTTACAGGGACCTTCACTTTTCTGATTTATCCTTTCTTTCCCATAAGGGAAGAAAGCAATACTTAAGTCAAACTGTCTCCAGGACATTCTTTGACACTCTTAGCACAGCTCTGCTAAGCCCAAGTCCCTTTTTAAGATTCACATGGGACAGCAGGGATTACAGGTGCTACAGATAACACTACCAGGGGCAAGGATTTTGAGGCCTTTTAGAGAGGGGTGAGTTGAAGAGAACTAATCCTAGTTGAAATGGGAAAGATTATGTCAGTTTTATGAATGTAATTGGAAGAAAAGGGTGAACTATAGCAGAGGCATCCCTGTTGGGAAAAATAAGCAGAAGGGGAGGGCCTGTTTTCCATTTCAGTGTCTTAATTTCCATTCTTTGAGAGGGTGACAGTGTTGAAGCATCATGATTCCCTCTATAGTACTCATATCTAAAGTTCTATTAATTGGATTCTATAATTTAAAAATATATATATAGTGGAGTTTCCTATATCTGTCCTTATAATGTTTTAGGTTGTTTATTTGTTGATGCTTAGTAGCATGATAAAAAACTGAGCCGTTGTGCTCTCTGACTTTGGAGGGTGGGGGTTTGTTTTCTTTTATTTTGATGGAAGTACTAAGCCAATTTAAATATGACTGAGGATTAAGTCTGGCAGGCAACTCTTTGTATTTTGTGTTAGACTTCAAAATCTTTTCTTCTTCTTCCTCTTCTTTTTTTTTAAATCCAGGAGAATGCTTTATTGCAACTTTTAGCTGACTAGATGCTTAACTTAGTAACAAGTTTAGCCCTTGTAACTGGCTAGCTAAAAGCAAATCGGCTTGTTTCTCAGATCTTTGGGGGATAGCAAGAAACATTTGAGTGAATGTTGTTGAAGATTTTCAGTAGTATAGAAAATGATGGCGCTCTTGTGATATTTGTAAGTAGTAAGTAAAATTTACTTTTTGTGTACACATCTTTGAAGTTTTTGTTATGTTGAGAACTTTTTAATGGTAGCATGTTAAAGCTGATAGTATTGTCTTCGTTTTTCTTTTTTTTCCTTACAGCAAGCAAGGATTTGGCACAGACATCCTATTTCATGGCTACCAACAGGTTGTTATCCTGACCCTCTTTGTTGCACTGTTGTAGCACACTATAGCTTCCTTTAATGCAGGGCCCCCTCAATGTGTCTCTTACCCTTGTTGCAACAGGAGACTGGACCATCTACTGTGGTGGTACCTTCCTGTCTGCTTTGCGGTGTATTGTACAAGGGACTTTGGGCACAGAGGGGTTAAATGCACAATGTGAAGTGTAGTGGTGCTTTCTGATGACATATTCTCGATTTGTGAGTGCATAAGTCTAAAATTGGTAGCCTGAATAGCAGCTAAAGATTACACAGAGCTAAACTTAACGTAGAAATTCGAGCAACTTGGTAAGTATAAAGCTATTTCTAGTTTATAATTATAGTTAAATGACAATTTTTAAAATTTCACATTGATCCAATCTTAATTTTAATCATTAAAGTTTTTTAATAAATAAAATTTCTATAACTTGGTTACATAATACCCATTAGTAGTAAATTAGAAGTAGTCGACTCCTATCAGTGCCTAGATGTGCATAAGTACAACTTTTACTTTTAAAAAAACCTTACTTCCTTTTTAGTTTATATAAATACAAAATGGTGTGGGTTATGATTGATCAATAAACATTTTCATTAATTCTGAAACTGAAGTGGAAGAATAGTTTTTAAAAGCCTTTAATATCTAATATAAAATTTTGTTCTGTATTGATTATATTAATTATTTAAATTTGTTGGGTTTTTTTAATGGGTTTTTGGGGAGGAGGGACCAAACCAGCTTTGTGTGGCCCTTAATTTTTTTGTGACACTGTTAAGTTTTATTTAAATTTTGGATTGGCAAATATCCATTATTATCCTCAGATACATGTTGTTGGGCTTTAAACTCTATTCCGAGGAATTCTGAACAACAAAAGCAAAAAGTTAACACTTAAATTTAAAACTTTGGTTAGAAAAGCCTACTTGTAACATGTTACATGCCCAGTATAGTAGAAGGAGAAAGAGTATTTTTGTAGTACATAGCAACATTGGGCTTTGAAGCTGTTGCGCAAAAGGTAAGTTTTCTCTGTGGGTCTATTGAAAAGAAGACAGAGGTTTACATAGAAAAAGTGTTAAATTCTCTTTAACTTACTTGAGAATTATGTTTAAGCCACATAAAATGGTAGAATCCCTGATTATCATGCATTGTTGAAATGTGTCACTTTTACCAAGAGTCCTCTGCTTTTTCATTATTTTTTTTGCCATGGTATTACAAAAAAAGCAAAAATGTCACCAAAAAAAGTTTAAGGTATTATAGTGGTTATTGGAAATAGAAGTGTATTAGGTATATGTCTTCACCTCCATTTATAAAGAAATAAAAATACTTTGAATTTAGATGTAAAAGCAAAATTCAGAAATATTAATATATTAGTATTAATAAAATATTAATAAAATACTCGGGCTTAAGAGTATGGGGAATGTTCATAATGTATAGGGTTTTTTTTAGTACTAGAATTTTGTAAGTATAGTGTTAGCTTTTAACATAATAAAATAAGATTTTGTACTTTAGGCTTACAGAAGAAAACCTTTATACTTCTGTTTTTGTTCTAATCTTACTGGTAAATGTTTTTTCTTTGTTTTACATATTTGAATTTCTATGACTCTTCATTTTCAAACATGCGCCACAACAGTCTACATCTTACCACCTTCTGTCTTCAGTACAAACCAACAGTGATAGCATGTGTATGCATTCATTTGGCTTGCAAATGGTCCAATTGGGAGATTCCTGTGTCAACTGATGGAAAACATTGGTGGGAATATGTGGATCCTACAGTTACTTTAGAATTATTAGATGGTAAGTAGAGAAAATAAATCTTTTTTAAATTAAAATTATTTCTTTTTATTATGGAAAAACTAGTAGCCCATTTGCAGGAAGAATCCTGCAAGCGGTCGCTACGGCCGCCATTGCGGCCACCGCGCCTGCACCCACGGGCCACTGCCGCCCACCCCGCTCCGCCCTGCTCTGCCCCGCTCTGCCCGGCTCCGCCCCACTCCGCCCCGCCCGGGCTTTCCCTCTGGCAGCCACCTTGCTTTCCGCTTTTCCTCCCTCTTCCTTCTAAGTTGTCTTCAGTCTTCACTCCTCCCTCCCTCAGTGTGTGCAAATTAACCACCATCTTTGTTGGGTAATTTGCATACTCACACTGATTGGCTGGTGGGCGTAGCGAAGGTGCGGTCAATTTGCATATTACTATTTTATTAGGTAGGATTCTATCTAATTCTGTATAGGTTTGAAAACTAGTGAATCCCATACACTCATGCCAAACTGAATAGTTACTAATTCTGGCCATTTCAGCATCCTTCCTCCCCTGCAGTTTTTTTATTTTTAATCCTTACCCAATGACATGCCTTTATTGATTTTAGAGAGAGGGAGAGAGAAAGAGAGAAATATCGATTGGTTGTCTTTCATATACACCTCCACTAGAGAGAGAACCCGAAACCTAGGTATGTGCGCTGACCAAGAATCGAACCAACAATCTTTCGGTGTACAGGACGATGCTACAACCAACTGAGCCACACCGGCCAGGGCTCCCCTATAGTTATTTTAATGCTAATCCAGATATCATTATTTCATGTATTAATATTTTAGTTTGTATTTCAAAAAATACTTATTTTTTTTTAGATATAACATAACTATAATTCTTTTTAACAATTTGTAATAGATTTAAAAGAATAATTACATGATCAAATGAACACAGGATGAAAAATAAGGATTCATTAGCCTAAAAAAGATAAAGTGTACATATATTAACCACTACTGAATATCTCAAGCCCTTTGACACTTTTCAAACTCAAAGGTTAGTTTTGTTGAGTTTAAAATGTATGGACCCAAAGTCAGGTATTATTGCAGAAGATGTGAAGCAATGTGAAGCAACTAATGGTATTTTCTGGGTAACAGTTCTTGCTCTGTAGTTCCACTGATGAAATGTGCCATTGTTGTCTTGCAACATTAAATGTGAATTGACAAGGGAAAATTGGGGGTACAAGCTCTCTAAATTGAGCCTAGAATTTGAGGGTCTTCTAATAAGAAATTTCCATGGTTAAGACATAAGAGAAGTTGGCCAGAGGTAGGAGATTCTTGGAGATTAAGATATTTTAGCTATGTTATTATAAATTTCAGAAAGGAAATAAATAACATCCTTACTTAATAGATGTGCCTAAACTAGTATGTTGGGTTATAGCTTATTCTTTTTGTGGGCTTTCCCCAACTTCCTTTACAAAATTTAAAGCTAATGGAAAATAGGATTTATGTCTGTTGCAACTGAGGACATCTAGAAACACAAAAATGCATTTTATCAATGCACTAGAGGCCCGGGGTGGAGGGAGGGTCTCTCAGCCCAGCCTGCACCCTCTCCAATCTGGGACCCCCCTGGGGGATGTCCGACTGCCTCTCGCAATCTGGGACCGCTGGCTCCTAACTGCTCACCTGCCTGATTGCCCCTTACCCCTCTGCCTGCCTGCCTGATGGCCCCTAACCGCCTCTGCCTCGGCCCCGCACCCGGGACCCAGGATTCCCTCCCTCTGGCCGGCCACAGGCACCCGGGACCTGGGCCAGCCGCAGCCGCGGGGTGGGCAACTTTTCTCCCTCTCCTGGGCTGCAGGCGCCAGCGCCCGGGACTGTGGGCTGGTGGCTTCGCCTGGGCCCGGCTTTGTCAGGAAGGACGTCCGGATGGTCATCAGGAAGATGTCCGGTCTAATTAGCATATTACCCTTTCATTAGTATAGATCTTATTGGGGGGATATCATATTGATATCTCTTATTGCTAGTAATGATAACCATCATCACTTGATTAAGATGTTATTTACTGTGTTTCTCCATTGTAAAGTTACTGTTTTTCTCTTTGCAATTAAATATCTTGAGGAAGATATCCTTTTTTTCCCTCAAACTTTTGCCCCTAATTTTAAATCTATTAATGGATCTTGCCTGCAACAAATATTTTTTTTTTTTCCTAGTGGAGGTTTATATTTTGGGAGAATATTCTTTTAATGCTACTAAATTTTCCAGGGATTCTGAGTAAGCTTATAAAATTTGGGTGGGAGAGTGATTTTTTTAAAAAATACTAGTTCAGAGCTCTGTCTACTTAAATGCTGAAGTTTGAATAGGAGGGTGATAGTGAAGTAGATGAACTCTTGAGAACCTTTTTAATATTGCTCACTTGAGAGAAATTTAAATCATGAAGGCACCTTCTAAGTTATGAATTTAAATTTTATTTTTAGAGTTAACACATGAATTTCTACAAATACTGGAGAAAACGCCTAGTAGGTTGAAGAAGATTCGAAACTGGAGGGTAAGAGAATTGGCAGAGTTTAAAAGATTATCAATTTGTCATTTATCTAACGATTACAAAGCTAACCAGTTTGAATTTTGGGGGTTAAATATTCTTTATTTCCAGTATTCCTGAATAATTATAATGTATCAGAAGCTACATACACACATACCTTATTCAACTACTGTGTCCATTGGACTTTGCTGAGTATTTTATAAATTTTTTATAAACCTCACAATGATGGTAATATTCTTCTCATTTTACAAATGGGGAAGTTAAAGCCTAGACAAGTTAAGTTACTTTCTCAAATGGTGGCTAGGTTGAATATCAAATTCCAAAATTAGTGCTTTCAATTTTATAGTCTTGTTTTATAAATATAGAATTTTTATAAGCAAAGAATTGTATTAAATTCCTGTGTTGTCATTGCTTTTTATTTAAATAGGCTGACCAGGCGGCTAAGAAACCAAAAGTAGATAGACAAGTATCGGAAACACCGCTTCTTGGTTCATCTTTGGTCCAGAATTCCATTTTAGTGGATAGTGTTGCTGGTGTGCCTGCAAACCCAAGTTTTCAGCAACCATCTACATCGGCATTCCCTGCACCAGTACCTCTGAATTCAGGAAATATTTCTGTTCAAGACAGCCATACGTCTGATAATTTGTCAGTGCTAGCAACAGGAATGCCAGGTACCTCATACAGTTTGTCATCACACCAAGAATGGCCTCAACATCAAGAATCAGCAAGGACCGAGCAGATCTATTCACAGAAGCAGGAGACATCTCTGTCTGGTAGCCAGTACAACATCAACTTCCAGCAGGGACCTTCTCTCTCACTGCATTCAGGATTGCATCACAGACCTGACAAAATTTCTGATCATGCTTCTATTAAGCAAGAATATACTCATAAAGCAGGGAGCAGTAAGCACCATGGACCAATATCTGCTACTCCAGGAGTTGTTCCTCAGAAGATGTCTTTAGATAAATACAGAGAAAAACGTAAGCTAGAAACCCTTGATCTGGATGTCAGGGATCATTATATAGCTGCCCAGGCAGAACAGCAACACAAACACGTGCAGTCGCAGGCAACGAGCAGCAGCTCTGTAACTTCTCCCATTAAAATGAAAATTCCGATCACAAATGCAGAAAAACCTGAAAAATACATGGCAGATAAGAAGGAAAAAAGTGGATCGCTGAAATTACGGATCCCATTACCACCCACTGATAAAAGTGCCAGTAAAGAAGAACTGAAAATGAAGATAAAAGTTTCTTCAGAAAGGCACAGCTCTTCTGATGAAAGCAGTGGGAAGAGCAAGCATTCCAGCCCACATATTAGCAGAGACCATAAAGATAAGCACAAGGAACATCCCTCCAACCGCCACCACCCCAGCAGTCACAAGCATTCCCACTCACACAGTGGCAGCAGTGGTGGCAGTAAACACAGTGCTGATGGAATACCACCCACTGTTCTGAGGAGTCCTGTTGGCCTGAGCAGTGATGGCATTTCCTCTAGTTCCAGCTCTTCAAGGAAGAAGCTGCATGTCAATGATGCATCTCACAACCATCACGCCAAAATGAGCAAAAGTTCCAAAAGTTCAGGTAGTTCATCTAGTTCTTCCTCCTCTGTTAAGCAGTATATATCCTCTCACAACTCTGTTTTTAACCATCCCTTACCCCCTCCTCCCCCTGTCACATACCAGGTGGGCTACGGACATCTCAGCACCCTCGTGAAACTGGACAAGAAGCCAGTGGAGACCAACGGTCCTGATGTCCATCACGAGTACAGTACAAACAGCCAGCATATGGACTACAAAGACACATACGACATGCTGGACTCGCTGTTAAGTGCCCAAGGAATGAACATGTAATTGTTTGTTTAGGTCAATTTTTCCTTTCCTTTTTTAATTTAAAAATTGTTAGAATGGAATCCTCCTGATCTAGCAGTGGTAACACCTGCCGTTGCTGCCACTGTTTCAATATTTGTAAGTGCTGCTTTATTCTTCATTCTGAAAAGAAGAGATTATAGTAAACAAGTCTTTATCTCCACATATGATAGTGTTATAAATACTGTAAAAGCATGGAAGGTGCAAAACTCAGTATTTCTACAATTGCAGCTAAGAACATTAGGATGAATGGCTGGCTGCTTCTAGGAATATAAGATGCCTCAAGCATTTGTTATTTATAATTTGAATACTGTAGCTATATTATTTTTGTTGTTGCTTGACTTTTGAATGAGTGTAAATTGTTTTCTTTTGTGTATTTATACTTGTATGTATGATTTGCATGTTTCAATGTTAAAGGGATAAAACAGTATACTGAAAACAGTTTACAGGAAAGTGGAGAAAAATGTACATACATTTTTGTATGTTTAGATATTACCATAAATACTCAGGATTGGAGCTGCTTGTAAGTATAACAATATACAGAATAACTTTATTTTATCTTGTCAGAGTCCATCACTAATCTAAAACAAAGGTGGCACTTTTTCATGTTAACCTTAAACTCTAGGCCTTACTGGAAGCCTCTGAAGGGGGACACTTCAATACCAGATGGGTATGCAGTGCCACAGATGGTCACTTACACTGTGAGGCACTGAACTGCCTTCAGAGGTTCTGACCAGATTGGCTGCTGAAATAGCCCTAGTTTTCTGAAGGCTTGAAGAGGAAAAAATTAAGTTTACATACTCTTGATGTGAAGTGCAGTTAAATGTTTGTTGGTTTGTTGCAGTACTATAACACAGAGCTGTTAATAATGGTTATGTAGATTACTGTGATTTGAAAACGAAATTCACAAAACGTACATAGCGAAAAATTAAGTTTTTTCCTTAAAGAAAAAACGTCAACACTACATAGTTTAACAGTAAACAGGGATCGCATTTCCTTCAGCATTCGGAATGACAGCGTATTCTCAAACATACTCCTCCCCTCAAGCTTGTTTGTGTGTGATGCCACATTTCTTTTTCAGGTAAATTCAGTCTTCCTTTTAAAAATAAAATTAAAACTATTACTCTCTCAGTTCTTTTCTATTCTAACAATAAATAAAAAGATCACTGTGCATTGTACCTGTATTTATAGCTTATCAGGAACCTCTGAGGAAAAAAAGGTAGAGAGCTAGTGAAGGTTTTACATTTGTTTGCACGTCTCAGTATATTCCTGTTGAGGTCACATTGGCACAGTCATCTGACTTTGAATAAACAATAGACATTAATTTGTTTAAAATTTGTTTTAAACACTAGTACTATGGCCCTGGTTTATCAGTGAGTCTTCTATTTATTCTGTGGTAAATCTTTGAGCTGTTGAGTATCTTTGAGATGGGTTGAATTCAGCTTCTGTTGAACTGAAGGCTGTCTTCATTTTTCCTCTATGTATATGATTTATTTTTGTTTTAAAAAGCCACTGATATGTGCACAAATGTAATTTTACCCAAGTATGTTGCAGTTGTAAATATTAGAGTTTAATCTTGTGCTCTACTTTTATTTAGCAATTATCTAATTTGCCAATAGCTTTATAATTTTTTAAAAGATAATTGTTTGTTATTTTGTCGATGTTATTTGAATTTAGTATAGTAGGAGCCTCTTTCTAGGGACTTTGCCTAGCTAGCATGTCCTAACATTTGTTCGTCTTGCATAACTTTAGTAATCTTTGTCATTATGTGTAACTTTGTTGTTCTGTATGGCATATTATTGTATCCACAAACATGATAATTTTGATGCAGTTATACTTTGACAGTGGTACATAATCCAAGGACTAGTATATAGAATTAAGCTGAGTACAGAATGAAGGGAGGGAAGGGTTTTGTTCTTGGTAATTTAGATGTGAAACCTCTAAGGAGCTATCATGTGAAACTACATAGTGTGGTTATGCTACTGTATACTTAGGGATGATAATACCAGGAATTTTAATAAGATTTTGTAAAGAATATCCAGAAAATTAGTGAACATATTTTCAGTATGACATAGAAAACAATGTGAATATTTAAGGTCTGTGACTATACTTAAACTTCACAAAGAATTTGCAGAATTGTTTTGAGATGTGGGAATAAACGTAATTTTGTTGAATCTTTATTGGTGCTAATGATGGACAGTTAAAAAGTTAGCTAGTGTATATTGTTATGGGTCAGTACTTATTAGTACTTCCAAGATTGAATTTAAAATGCTATGTATTCACTTTTCACTCTGTAAATGTAAATCTTTACAATGACTTTATTTATTAAAGGGCAGCCAGTTGTAATTTTTACAGGATTGTGTGAGCTGTTCAAACTCTTTAACTTCTGAACGGGACATTAGCTTCCAAAACCACGATGGGGATAAATATGGAAATCCTTTTTAAGTTTCAATTCCATTCAGTGAAAATTCACATAATTCATATTACCATGAATTTTCTTTAGCCGTCTCATCAGCCTGGTCCCAGTAGGCTCAACCAAAGAAAAAGACTCTAGTGAATGGACATTATTACTGAGTCTTCTTGTAAGTAGCCATAAATGAACCAAAATAGTATCACCAAATTTAGGTATGAAATTCCACATGTGCAAAGTACTGTTAAGGTGAAACATTTTTGATGAGATTTTTAAAACTATTTGAAATATTAAAAAGCATTATCTTTTAACAGCGTATAAAAGAGTGATTCATTTTTTAGTTGTGTTCTCCCCAGGTCATAGGTTGTTACTTTTATGCAGAAGCACACTGCATACAAAGGCTTTTCTTCTACCTCTTTCGACCAACTTGCCAACATTGAGCTGTGCCCCCTAATATTTGCCTTAGCTACTTTAAAACACAATATTTCAGAACCAAAGCAAAGGAATATCTTTTCACAGAAATTTTCCTGGAGGCCTACCTTACAAAACTGGCAGTAGTCTTTATTGGTAAGACCTTGCAAAAATCCTAGTTATTTTTTCTTATTTAAATCGGAGGTTCCTTTCTTATTGCAGGTTTTTAAATACTGAAAAGTCATATGAATCATCCCTAATTTTATCTTTGAGTGTATTTATAGATGTATCTGGCTCTTCCTATGAGCCTGCTATTTGTTCTGGTTAGAGTTTTTAAGAGTCCAAGAAAATTTCTACCGTGATACCTGATTTCATACAGAATTTCATGAGTGGTGTTTACATTACTTTGTACTGTTAGAAATCATCAAAGCTGAAAGTTTTTCTGAAAAATAGGGCTAGCCAGAGTAAGGGTCAGGTCCTGGGGCATGCAGTCTAAGCCACCAGTCCAGGGCTCGATGGAGAAGACAAACGGCCACCATCCTGAGATGGATGGGGCTCTTTCATACAGAGTTTGGGGAAGAAAGGTGTAAGTTGTCATGAAAGAATTTACATTGGCTCTAGATGAAAGGCTGGAAAAGGTGTAACGGGGACCATTCTAGGATAGGCTGTAAAGGAAAGGTATTTGATGCATTTGTATTGGTTGTGGGCAACAGTTTGGAATATTCATGTGTAAACTGGATGAGGCATCATCTGGTGATGGCTGTTCTCTGGGTAATCATAGGAACCTGGGAGTTAATTCCCAGTTTCAACATACGTTCAGGAATATGAACAGTCTTTTGTTGGTTTTATTCCTAGGCCCTGCTGATTTATTTCCTGTCTCTCCCACCCTCCAGCCTGATGTAATTTAATTTAGGGTAGGACATGAGAATTTTCCTCTTGTCAGCTGGATACCTTAATTTTAGCCTGTCTATCCCCTTAGAACTAAAGAAATGACTAGTTGAGGTTTATTTTAGATAACCAATTTAAAGTTTTTTTGTTACTGAATGCCTTGCCTTAAAAGCATTTAAAACACATTTTTGTTATATTTGATCAGTTAAATTGCTGATTTTTATCCCTTAACCAACCTTAGAAATAAACAGTGAATTACTGTTAACGTACTCTTTAAGTATCCTTGGTTGATGAGATATTTTAGTGCTTTGGAAATAAGTAAGGACTTTTTTTTTTTTTTAATATATTGATTTTTTACAGAGAGGAAGGGAGAGGGATAGAGAGTTAGAAACATCGATGAGAGAGAAACATCGATCAGCTGCATCCTGCACACTCCCCACTGGGGATGTGCCCGCAACCAAAGTACATGCCCTTGACCGGAATCAAACCTGGGACCCTTGAGTCCACAGGCCGATGCTCTATCCACTGAGCTAAACCAGTTAGGGCAGGACTTTTTTTTAAACATGGTATTATCTGTAAAGTAAGAAGGTTATATTCTCAAGAAATCTCACTCATCCCAAATTTATCTAAATAGAAAGTAATAGTTCTCACCTAGTATCATGCCTAAATTGTTAGGTAATTGTATGCATCTTGAGTCATCTTGCTGTCTCATGTGCCCATATATCTATATATATAAAAGCCTAAGCGACCATTATGACTGGTCAACCAATCTACCAGCCGGTAGCTATGATGTGCACTGGCCACCAGGGGGCAGACACTCAACACAGGAGCTATCCCCAGGGTTCAGTGTGCTACCACAGCCAATCTCCCTAGGCCAGCCAACCTCCTGTGGTCCCTCCCCCACCCCAGATTGGACTAGACGACCCTGATTGGCCCCAGTCGCCGGCCAGGCCGAGGGACTCCACCCGTGCATGAGTTTGTTTATAATGGGCTGATTTAGACAGGCATTTTTATATTAGAAAAGCGGCACATTCTGTCCCTGGCTGCCCAGGGTGCCAACTTAACTATACAAATGTGTTCATTTGAGAATTTAAAATTCAGCTATGTTAATATCTGAAATTTCATCAGTGTAAGCTGACATGTTGCTTATTTTGTAAAAGAAGTTTGCCTCTGAAACATCTTTACAGCCAGTGGGTCTGGGATGCTCCAAGTGTTTTCAGTCTGATGCCACACATCCATTTTTCCACAATGTAGAGTTGGGCAGAGCTAGCTTTTGTGCCTGTGACTCTTTTTGTGGCCTGTGTAATTTTCCAGTATCTTTTCTGCCTAACAGGTTCTTGGGTAGGTCAGTAAGCCAGGTACATTGAAGGTTGTGTGGCTAGGAACAATTTTGTTCTTTTAAAGGTGACTTGTTCACTGTGATCCATCAGTCTCAAAAGTAAATTCTGAAGACTAATTGCAAAGTTTTTGAGGGAAGCCTCACTTAAACCTGTTCAGTTGTTGGTTTAATTTGATTTGCCTATTGTTAATGAGTACGTTACTATTTTCAAGCAGTTTCACTAGGTTTGAAAACTGCACATGTACTCATTTTGTTGTCAACAATGACTGGGATTTCATTTTCTGAGTTCCCCAAGAACTATTGAATGAGATGTTTGCTGATAGAAAATCCAAAACAGGAATATGTGTATACGGCATGAATTCAATTAGTCATTGAATTTCAGTTCAGTATCTATTACAAGGAATTAATAAAATTTGTGTATTCACAACATAAATCCAAGGCTCTAATATGTCTTGTTAATGTGAATCAGAAATAAGTTTCAGTCCCTGGGGAATGTGGAAAATCAGGTCCCCTAGTATAACTTATTCTGAGTAAATTCTGATACCATCAAGGAGTATGGTCTCAGGGATCAGAATGTCTGCATTCCTTCCCTACAACACGTTGGTGATAGTACCTATCATAGGGTGTGAGGTTTAAGGTGTGGGTGATGGGAAGGGAACAGATGATACGGAAGAGCATCCTAATAGAGGTATATAATTTTGGGTATTAGGGAGAATGATGAAGGCCAATCTAGGTGCATAAACTTCAACATGTGCTTAAGCACTGCATGCCTCCCATTTATAGAACTCGGGTTGTTCACTCGTAATTCATACTTTGGGATTTTTTTGTTTAACCTCTTTTGTCACCTCCACAAAAACCAAAGAGTAAGTAGTTGCAATTATACGGAAGGAGAATTAACCATAAAAATCTAATTAAACTACTTTAATATTGCTGATCTTCTCCAACCTCCTCCCCCACCCTCCCATCTCCACTGACTCCTGCACCTTCCACCTGAAAAAAAAATGGAAGCCTTGCATGGCTTTAATAACACAGAACTAGAGTAGAAAAGCTACTTCCTCCAAAATACATTTGAAGCCCAAATCGAAATGTTTTGAAATCACATTAAAAGGTTTGTCTTCGCCCTAACCGGTTTGGTTCAGTGGATAGAGCGTCGGCCTGTGGACTGAAAGGTCCCAGGTTCGATTCCGGTCAAGGGCATGTACCTTGGTTGCGGGCACATCCCCAGTAGGGGGCGTGCAGGAGGCAGCTGATCGATGTTTCTAACTCTATCCCTCCCGCTTCCTCTCTGTAAAAAATCAATAAAATACATTAAAAAAATAAATAAAATGTTTGTCTTCATCTTGTGTTGATAACACCAGTTAGGTGTTATCATTAACATATAATAAATTACATGAGTTTTATTTAGAAATGTTATAAAGTCAGTAATTTCAGTTAACCAGACTTAGTAATTCCATTTTGTGATTCATCCTACTCCATTGTTTCTTCCCTCATTTTTCCTCTACTGTTTTCAATATAATTTTTATAAATTGTGCATTTTTGTTATAACTACTATATGGATCTACCTGTTCCCTCCCTGCAACATCACCTCTTAAAGCAATGGAGGACCTCACTAATTAGGGTTTTTATCATTTTGCCATGAAATTAAGAGGCTTATTTAAACCTTATAAATGTCCAGAGATATACCTGAACTCATATTTTTTTTGTCTTTGAAGTCATAACCTATAGTAGCAACTGCTTTAGGGATGACTTCAGCCGTGGTTTTTCACAAGTTTGGCAGCCATGGCAATAGGACAGGATAATAGAGCTTTTCCTGAGTGTTTGCTGTTCCCACCTCACACTAATGCCATCCGCAAAGACTTGTTAACTTTGTTGAGAACCAGTGAAGATGTAGACTACCAACACTGGGTGCTTTCAAGTTCACCTATCAGCTGGAAAGCCTTTTTTAATGCAAGTTTCTACATTATGTAGCTGCTTTGAATTAATACAAGTGCAGCAAGTATGAGGAATAGAGACAAACCAATAGGTGATGGAGGCTTTTGGCTGCTCATTGAGCTGATTGAGTTTTTCATCTCAGAGCAACTCATTACACCGGAAGTCCCAGGGCTGGTGTAGTGGTCATGCAGGAGGGTCGATAGAGCAGTTGAGTAGAATACAGCACGTTCCCAGTCCCATACTCGAGAGATCACTCTTTCCCACTACGGCAGTTCCTAATTCAGCCGCTGAGAAATGGCCACAAATGCTATGGAACTGGAACTGCTTTTAGAAGTTTACTTAGGGAGTTATATTTCCTTTGATTGAGCTTGGGGCCCAGAGCATACAGGAAGATTCACCCCATAGTGAAATGCACCTCTGAATGTGAAAATGGGCATTGTGCTTGGTAAGAAGAGAGGTGGTCAGAGGGGAAGGCAATACTGCCAAGTGAAAAGCTTTCCACACCATTCAGGTAATCAAAACCACTAACAGGACTGGTGGGTTTATCAGCATCCCAGTGAAGTTTTGTTTGAATAAAATTTAATGATGTAACTGATTTTATTTTTAAACCATGAATCTAGGAGGCAGCAGGGAAAGTGCTCTAAAGTCAGACAAACCTGGGTGGCAGTCCCAACACCCACCTACCAGTTGGATGACCTTGAGAAGATTGTGTAGCTCTGAGCCCTGTTCATTAATAAAATGGAATTGCTACCAACCCAAACAGCAGCAAGAAGTAAATGATGTGCATTTTTCTAATAAGAGCTCAATGAATGCTAACCCTCCCAACTCCATCTATCTGCACTCCCAGTCTCCTTCCAGACCCTTTTCCTACTGAGGAAGCTCTACGCGTCAAACACTTGGGCGATGATGAGAGCTAATTCCAATCTCATGTCCTAACAAACAGAAAGCTCTTCTTAGGACCAAGGCTGGCCTATTGAAACTTCAAAGTTTTTTTTTCTTTTAATATATTTTTAATTGATTGTAGAGAGGAAGGGAGGAGAGATAGAAACATCAATTAATTGGCTGCCTGCATGCCCCTTACTGGGGATCTAGCCTACAACCCAGGCATATGCCCTTGGCCAGAATCAAACCCAGGACCTTTCAGTCCACAGGCTGATGCTTTATCCACTAAGCCAAACCAGCCACGGTGAAACTAAAGTTTTGAAGGGTCTGGAAAGAGACTTTCATATTCCAATACTTCAGAATTCTGTATCAATAAAAGAGGGATAGGTTTGTCAACACCAAAGACATGTGTCCATTACTGTGATTTGTATACATAGTACAAACATCTGACTCACTGTCCTTTCCCCATAAGGTTTAATAGGCTTGAACGTAAATACTTGCTCCAAAATAAGGTAAGACCACTCATATTTTAAATAATACTAAAAATCCCAACTAAAAATTTTAAATGTAAGCCCTACTTGAACAAAATGATGTTTCATGTAATGTTGATATACAAGTACAGGCATAACTCAGATTGCAGGTTCAGTTCCAAAGCACTGCAATAAAGTGAGTTGCAAACCTTTTGCTGGTGGAGGGTCTTGGATTCAATATGTAAAAAAAGAAAAAAGGAAAGAAGAAAAAACCAAACACATCTGTGAAATGCAGTAGAGCAAATCGCAATAAAATGAGGTATGCTTGTAAATAAAATAAGAGACAACATATCCCTTAAATTCCTCTCAACTATGAGAAAGAACTGTACAAATTGGAGAGAAAGAAGGAAAATATACTCACAAAAACCCATCTAAGCATGTTGACCATAAAACCTGTTTTACCTCAGCTGGACTTCATTTCACATGTATTTCTCAAAACCCTGAAGCAGCAGCCTGACTTTAACAGTCTGACAACTGGTGTTAGAATGCACCTCAAGTTTGTAGTTGTGATCTGTTGAAATGATAGCCAGTTGAAAAAAAAAAATCCTGCTATAGAAACCTTTTCAAATATGCTTAGTCCACCAACTTAAAGCAAGGGCTTGTAATAATTTTGACCACTTGTCCATGTTCATTTTGGGGAGGGTTAGCAGTGTTTGGGATGTGAAGGTGAAGAGCGGCCTAAGTGGAGATGTTCCTGGAGTGAAGAGACCAGGGTGCCCGGAAAGCTTATACATGCTGATCCTCTCCCCTTATCCAGTCAGCTTTATCCCACCCGTGGGCTAGGTTTAGCTATTCTACACGTGTCAATGACTTAATTCTCTCTACAAAAAAGTGAAGACCTCAAGTCATACTATAAGTTATAGGAAAAGCAGTCTGAGGTTTATGAGGCCACCTAGTATAACCCGCTTGTAGTTGGAGACTTCAGAGGAGTTTGGGGCCCTCTGATAGTGAAATACGAAGGCCTTTAGCTATTCCTGTTAACCTTGACGCTCCCATCACCTGCAAGGTTAAAATTGTAGCCCAAAATAAACAGAACCTAATGTCTACTTTTTTAAAAAATAAATAAATCTTTATTGTTCAGATTATTACAATTGTTCCTCTTTTTTTCCCCCCATAGCTCCCCTCCACCCGGTTCCCACCCCACCCTCTGCCCTTACCCCCCCACACACTGTCCTCATCCATAGGTGTACGATTTTTGTCAAGTCTCTTCCTTCACCCCCCACACCCTTTTCCCCCTGAGTATTGTCAGTCCACTCCCTTTCTATGTCCCTGATTCTATTATATTCACCAGTTTATTCTGTTCATCAGATTTTTTATTCACTTGATTTTTAGATTCACTTATTGATAGATATGTATTTGTTGTTCATAATTTTTATATTTACCTTTTTCTTCTTCTTCCTCTTCTTAAAGGATACCTTTCAGCATTTCATATAATACTGGTTTGGCGGTGATGAATTCCTTTAGCTTTTTCTTATCTGTGAAGCTCTTTATCTGGCCTTCAATTCTGAATGATAGTTTTGCTGGGTAGAGTAATCTTGGTTGTAGGTTCTTGCTATTCATTACTTTGAATATTTCTTGCCACTCCCATCTGGCCTGCATAGTTTCTGTTGAGAAATCAGCTGACAGTCGTATGGGTGCTCCCTTGTAGGTAACTAACTGTTTTTCTCTTGCTGCTTTTATTATTCTCTCTTTGTCTTTTGCTCTTGGCATTTTAATTATGTGTCTTGGTGTGGTCCTCTTTGGATTCCTTATGTTTGGGGTTCTCTGCGCTTCCTGGACTTGTAAGTCTATTTCTTTCACCAGGTGGGGGAAGTTTTCTGTCATTATTTCTTCAAATAGGTTTTCAGTATCTTGCTCTCTCTCTTCTTCTGGCACCCCCATAATTTGGATGTTGGTACGTTTGAAGTTGTCCCAGAGGCTTCTTACACTATCTTCATATTTTTGGATTCATTTTTCGTTTTGCTTTTCCAGTTGGGTGTTTTTTGCTTCTTCGTATTTTAAATCTTTGACTTGATTCTTGTGATCCTCTAGTCTGCTGTTGGATCTCTATATATTATTTTTTATTTCAGTCAGTGTATGCTTAATTTCTAGTTGGTCCTTTTTCATATCCTCGAGGGTCTCTCTAAATTTATCAGCCTTTTCTAGAAAATTCTTGAAAAACCTTATAACCGTGGTTTTGAACTCTATATCCAGTTGTTTGCTTTCCTCCATTTCGTTCATTTGTGACCTGTTTCTTTGTCTCTGCATTTTGGCTGCTTCCCTGAGTTATAGAGTGGCTTTGTGTGCTAGGTGTCCTATAGGGCCCAGTGGCTCAGTCTCCCCAGTTACCTGAGGTGGACACTCTTGGTGCACCCCTTTGTGGGCTGTGTGCACAGTCTTGTTGTAGTTAAGCCTTGATTGTTGTTGGTATCACTGGGGGGAATTGACATCCAGGCTAGTTGCCTGTGAGGATCAGCTGTGTCTACGATGGGAGAACTTCTGTGCTGGAGACACCCTTATGAGGCAAGACTTACTTCAATGGGGCTTTGGTGCTCACTGAGTCTGCCCCCTGAGTGTGTCCCTTATGGATCTGAGGAGTTGTAATCTGGATGGTCCTACTCTGACCCCTGGGTACACTGGCTCTTGGATCTCTAAGGAGGTGCTAATTTAGCCTCTGCCTGAGGCCACCCAGCAGGAGCTACGGAGAGATCTGCAGATTCCTCTTCTTTGTTTGGGTTTTGGAGGTGCCCAGATGAGGCCCAGCTGTGAAGCAATGCAAGCTGTTTTGGAGCCTTGAGCCTTTTGGATGTTCTGGGTCTCACTGACTCAGCTGTAGGTAAGTTTAAAATTCAAAGAACCATGCCATTCATATGCAAAAGCCTCTGCGCTCAACTTGGATGGGGTGGAGTCTCATGGCAGAGCAAACAGCTATGGCTTTGTGGGGCGGGATCACAGGGTGGGACAAACAGCGATGGCTTCCCGTCAGCCCTGCACTAAGAGGCCCCTGGTTCTCAGTGTCCCACGGTAATTGCTGCAAGCACCTCTGAGAGAAAGCCACCCTCGAGTTTCGCCCGCTGCCAGACAGTCCAGTTTCTCCCCGTATGAGTCTGGGTCCCCAGAGTCTTGCCCAGAACTGGAGTTCAGAGCAGTCAGGAGCTTTAGTCTCCCTCCTGATTGAGAAAGCCCGCCACATACTCAGTTGCCAGCCCTCTCTGTGCGCGTGCGCCTTTGTACCTCTGCCTTCCGTAGCTCCTGTAAGTCTCAGTGTGCTTTTCTCTTTCCTTCTAGTTGTAGAATTTCCACTTAGCCAGCCTTCCTGTGGTTCTGGATGATGTCTGTTTTGTCTTTTAGTTGTATTTTGAAATTGTTGTGCGAGGCAGCAGTTTAGGTGTTTACCTATGCCGCCATCTTGGTTTCTCCCAGCAGGTACCTTTTGGTGTTTGGTCGTGACGGTGTTGTGTCTCTCTACTTTTAACCTACCTCTCACCTTCCTCAAGTCTCTTTTGTAAAAAATAAGTGTCAACCCACCGAGCAATTAAGTACAATTTTTTTTTGTTTTCACAATTTATTTTAAACTAATGACATTAAAATGACAGGACAAAAATAAAAAGAAATATTGTATAAGCAATAGAGATTATAGTTACTGGATAGTCAAAACTGTAAACACTGGAATACGTGGGGTTTTTTGTTGTTATTGTTTTTAAAAAAATTTCTCATATACATAAGTAATCATGCCCAAACCTTAGAGAGACTATGTAACAAACTTTTTAGGTAGTGACACGTGGGATCTAGTTAAACTGGGTTAGATAGACTTTCCAGTAGGAAAACCAAGGTCCTTTAACATCAGTCCCACAATGAAGCAATAACAGGCTCTGTAATGGAACTGGAAGGAAAGTGTTGGTGCGTATTCAGTAACTTCTCTTCAAGAAGGGGTGCTTCAGGAGCTGAAAAGCAGAGGGGCGCTCATGCTGGTCCCTAAGAGAGGAAAACCACATTAGAAGCAACATCCAAAAATGTGCATGCCAACCAGATCTACTTGACTCAAAATGCCTACTTTAAGAAGAAAGTACAACCTCTGCCAGTCAAACAGATGGATTGAGCCCAGTCTGCAGTTTTCAGCTGTGTGATCTTTGGCAAGTGACTCAGACTCTTTCCTCATCAGTAACATGGAAATAACAGTAATACCTAACTCGTTGGGAGAAACACATAATGTATATACAGCTGTTCAACAATGTCTGGCACATAAGTAATTGTTCAAAAAACAGTTGCAATTATGATTAAAAAGTAGGCCCTATTTTTCACATTGTGGTTTTGTTCAGTTTGTTTAGGGTAGAATTTATACACAAGTAAAATTATAATTTTAAAAAAGCTTAATGCACTTTTAACTAGCATTACATTTATTTTTAAAATTTCAAGGCACAGGAATCCAGAACGAAGGCTGTTAAGGAGTCATTTAAATATGTGCTGGTGATTAATTGAAATGATCCTATTTGGGGCACTCTTGGAAGAGCATAAAGTAAAGGGAGACAGTTGCTCAATTAGTACAACTGTGCTTTTGTTTTTTCCCCTCAAGAAATCAAAAAGCTTTCGCCAATGAACCAGTCAATGAACTAATGAACCATCCAATAGTTATCTGCAATGATCCATTCCAAGGCATTCTTTTGGTTAAACTGGCATCTTTGGATAAGTTTTGGAGCAAATGACCACTAAGAATAGCCCAGGTGAAAATGGAAATAAAAATGAAATACTTTGGGGAAAAAGTGATATAAATCATTTAGAAATAAAAACTTCTCCCCTTCTAGGAGGCTCTTCCTCTGATACAAGGCACACAGCCATCCAAAATGACTTATGATGATTCCTTTCAGTACAAAAATCACTCCCTGATTTCATAATTCTAGTGGAGGTTCGAATGGGCCATATATTGCAGGGGAAATGTGAGCTGCTTGAAATCTCTGGGCATTTATCTTCCTCCTCCTGACTTCAGTTTCTTACCTGGTTAGGCACATGCGCACAAAGTCCACTGCATTTTCTGAGAAGTGTTCAGGTAAGGGTGGCATCAGCCCCCGGTGTGCGCCAATGTAGAACATGGCTGCCACCCGGTCCATGGATGCCAGCGGAGGCTTGCCTGTGGCCATCTCAAACACAGTGCAGCCCACACTCCAGATGTCCGACTTCCTCCCATAGCCAGACTCATTGATGACCTCTGGGGCCATCCAGTAGGGAGTCCCATGCATGGACTTAAGCATGTCACTGTGAGTGCCATTTACGCCAGCCCAGGCCAAACGTTTGGCACAGCCAAAGTCAATCAGTTTTATTATTCCAGTAGGCATGAGCATAACATTATTTCCTTTGATATCTCGATGCACCACGCAGTTCTCGTGGAGATAAGCAACACCTTGCAGAATTTGTTCTGTGTATTTACAGAACACCATCTCAGGCAATGGCCCAAAACGGTTGATAATACTAGAGATTGAGCCACCAGGAACAAACTCCATGAAAATGCTCACTGTGTTTTTTTCCAAGCATGTCCCCAAGTAGGTCACAATGTTGACATGTTTCAGTGCTTTGAGCAAATCCACTTCTTCCTGCAATTTCCGGTATTCTTTTTCAGTAGATAACTTATCAGAGGTATCCAAAGCCACCTGTTTTACAGCTATTAGCTCTCCTTGGCTAGTTAGACCACAATATACCTAGAAGCAAACCAATACCTATGATTAAATATAACCAGCATTTCAGTGGAGCTTAGATGGGGATGAGCAGCATGGTGAGTAGATATCACCAGTGGCCTGTATTGATTAGATCCTGGCTTCACCCACCCCAGATGTGTGACTTGGGTAAGTTATATAACAGTTGTGACTTCAGCTTTTTCTCATCTACAAAGCTGAGGTACAGTTCTTACCTCACAGATATCTACAATGACTAACTGAGATGGTGTTTTGGGAAAGCACATTGTGTAATAACTAAAATAGGGCTATTTCAGTGCTAAAGTGTGGGAAGCATGGGACTTGGTTGGAAAGTCTGTAAGGAGCAAACTCCAAAAGGTTGGAACCTCCAGGGGGAGTTGACTGAAGGCAACCACCCCTGCCTTGACCTTTCCAAACAAGTCCGTGTATGTGTAAGCTCCCAGGTGTTTACTGGAATCCTTACGCTTAGTCTTTAGACGTCCTTGCTTAAAGGACACTGCAGATGCATGTGTCTTCTCAAGGATGCTTACCCACCTGATAGTATCTAATAGTTAATTTTAGTTCAAGCTATTTTTACAATAACAGCCTGAGGAGACAGGTGAACGGGGCGGTTTGGTTTCTCTAGTCAGGCAGTCCCTTAGCCCTCTCTTTCACAGAAACTGGTGTCAGAGTAATCATTCATCCATCACGCAGGGGCTGCTGGTCAGTCCCGGCACTAAAGCTCAAAGGAGACAGAAGAAGGCAGGTCCTGAGAAAATTCAGCAGTCACCTCTGCCAAGTCTTCCTACCTTTTCACTGATGCCGCAAATGTCTCTAGCTAGAAGCGTAACATGCGTTACCTGGGGGACAGTCTTCTCTTTAGCAATCTATGTAAATACTATCAATACTGCTAGGACTTCAAGTGATCTTTTTTTTTTTAAATTTCTTTATTGATTAAGGTGTCACATATTTGTCCTCATCCCCCCATTCCCATCCCACACCCCTCCCCACGGATGCCCCCACCCCCCTGTTGTCCTTAACCATTGGTTAGGCTCGTATGCATGCACACAAGTCCTTTGGTTGATCTCTCCCCCTTACCCCCACCCTCCCTTCCCCTCCCTCTGAGGCCCGACAGTCCGATCGATGCCTCCTTGTTTCTGGGTCTGTTCTTGTTCATCAGTCTATATTGTTCATCATTTCCCCTAGATGAGTGAGATCATGTGTTACTAGAAATATAAGAACCGAATGTGAGACGAGCAATAATAGTTATGCTGACAGGCAAATGAATCAGTCTGTAGTGAGTTTCTTTCTGGACCAACAGTTCTTTTGAGACCCAATTTCAATGTCCACCAGTTCCTTATGTGTACATGTCAGCACTGACTTTTCAGTTCTGGATGGTGGACAAATGGTGGTAATGCAGGTCCGACTCCCTCTGGTTTGGTCTCGCACGGACCCAGGGGCGCGGCCTAACCCGGATTCAGGGGCGCGCGGCCTCACCTGGACCCGGGACCCAGCATCACCCGGGCCCCGGGGCGCGTGGCCTCACCTGGACCCAGGGGCGCATGGCCTTACCCAGACCCAGGTGTGCGCGGCCTCACCCGGACCCGGGATCCAGCCTCACCCGGACCCAGGGGCACGGCCTCACCCGGACCCAGGACCCGGCCTCACCCAGACTCAGGGGCGCACAGCCTCACCCGGACCCAGGATCCAGCTTTACCCAGACCCAGGGGCGTGCGGCCTCACCCGGACCCAGGGGCGCACGGCCTCACCCGGACCCGGGGGCACGCGGCCTCACCTGTGCCCGGGACCCAGCCTCACCCAGACCCAGGGGCGCGTGGCCTCACCCGGACCCAGGGGCGCGCGGCCTCACCCAGACCCAGGGGCGCGCGGCCTCACCTGGACCCGGGATCCAGCCTCACCCGGACCCAGGGGCACGGCCTCACCCAGACCCGGGACCCGGCCTCACCTGAACCCGGCACCCAGCCTCACCTGGACCCAGGGGCGCGTGGCCTCACCCGGACCCAGGGGCGCGTGGCCTCACCCGGACCCAGGGGCGCGTGGCCTCACCCGGACCCAGGGGCGTGCGGCCTCACCCGGATCCAGGGGCGCGCAGCCTCACCCGGACCCGGGACTCAGCCTCACCCTGACCTGGGTCCCAGCCTCGCCCGGACCCAGGGGCACGCGGCCTCACCCGGACCCGGGACCCAGCGGGGCTTCGTCTTCTTGATCCCTGTCGGTCAATTCCCTCTCAGCAATTCCTCCGGCCATTTTCTCAAAGTTCCAGGACGGCTGCTGTGGAACTCGCTGGGTGGCGGGCTCGGCGAGGTTCCAGTGTGCCCGGTGCGTGGCGGCGGGCTGGTCCGAGGTCGCTGCGGCGGCACTTGGGTCTGCAGCGGCGACCAGTCGCCGGGCGAGCGCACCTGGATCCAGGACCAGCGGGGCCTCGTCTTCCCGATCCCAACTCCCATCAGTCAATTCCTTCTCAGCAATTCCTCCGGCCATTTTCTCAAAGTTCCGGGGCAGCTGCTGTGGAACTCGCTGGGCGGCGGGCTCGGCGAGGTTCCAGTGCGCCCGGTGCACGGCGGCAGGCTGGTCCGAGGTCGCCGCGACAGCGCTCGGGTCTGCAGCGGCGGCCGGTCACCGGGCATGCGCACCTGGCCGCTTCTGGGGCGCAGAGATTCTCGAAGGACTCGGAGGTCAGCAAGTGCAGAGTCTCCCACCCCATGTCCCCCAGGGGCTCGTCTGTCCGTGCTTGGCAGCGAGCGGAGCCGTCTCCTCAGCCGGAGACCGCCGGGGGAACTGCGCCGAGCATGTTCCAGGCCGCCATTGTGTTGCCAGAGCCATAGTTCTTAAAGTGTGATCTTTGGCTCACCGGCATCAGCATCATCCTGAGTCCCCCTCTCTTTTATTCTAGTTGTAGAGCATCCGCTCAGCCAGCCCTCTGGTGGTTCTGGATGGTGTCTGCTCTGTTTTCCAGTTGTAGTTTCAAAATTGTTGTGGTAGGCAACAATCAGGTGTCCGCCCTATGCTGCCATCTTGGTCCTCCAGAAGATTCTTAAGTAACCTTATAAATGTGGTTCTGAACACTGTGTCGTCCATTAGTTTACTTTCCTCCACCTCTTCTATTCGTGACCTGCTTCGTTTTCTCCACATTTTGGCTGCCTCCCTATGTTGATGGAGTGGCTTTGTGTGGTCAGTGACCTATAGGGGCCGGTAGCTCAGCTTCCCCAATCTCCCTAGGTGGTCGCTCTTGGTACCCCCCTTTGTGGGCTGAGTGCAAAGTCTTGGTGTTGTTAAGCCTTGATTGCTGTTGGTACACTGGGAGGATTTGACCTCCAGTCCAATTGGCTGTGAGGATCAGCTGTGTCTATGCCGGGAGACAGCCCCATTCAACTAGACTTGCAAAATTGTAAAAGCCTCTGTGCTCAGCTTGGATGGGGCAGAGTTTCAGGGTGGAGCCTACAGTCTTGGCTTCCTGTCAGCCCTGCCCTATGAGGTTCCTGGGTCTCAGTGTCCCTCAGTGTCCCTCTGTACTCCCTGCCAACACCTCTGAGAGAAAGGCACCCTGGAGTTTCGCCCGCTGCCAAACAGTCTAGTCTCTCCCCCAATGAATCTGGATTCCCAGATTCTCGCCCGGAACTGGGTTTCAGTGTAGTTGGAACTGGGGCTCAGCGCAGTCTGGTGCTTTTGTCTCCTTCCCACTAGGGCAATTCAGCGGCACAGTCAGCAGTCCGTCCTCTGTGCACATTCACGTGCGTGCCTCTGGAGCTCTGCCTTTCGCTGCTCCCCTGAGTTTCCGCCTTATAGCCCAGATTCCCCCAGTATGAGCCTGGCTTCCCAGGGTCTCGCCCAGAACTGGGGTTCAGTGCAGTCGGAGCTGGGGTTCAGCACAATCTGGCGCTTTTATCTCCTTCCCACCAGAGAACGCCAGCCAGGCACTCAGCCGCCCCTTCCTCTCCGGCTCCGGCTTCCCCGCACGCGCACGTGCCCGTGTCTCCACCCGTGTCTCCATACCTCAGGCTTTTACGGCTCCTCTGATTTTCCTTGTGGTTTTCTCTTTCCTACTAGTTGTGGGCGTTTCAGTCAGCCAGCTTTCCTGTGGTTCTGGATGATGTCCGTTTTGACTTTTAGTTGTATTTTTGAAATTGTTGTGCGAGGCTGCAGGTTAGGTGTTTAACCTATGCTGCCATCTTGGTTTCTCCTATTATCTCTCAAGTGATCTTTTTTCCAATTCACAAAATGTAAGGAACATCTTTTGTTTCTTCCACTCAGCAATGATTCTCCCCACTTCTGATAACATACTCTGAGCTGCTGAACAAAGAGATTTCTTTCCCACTGGACTTGAACTTAGGAGAAGGAGAGGCTAGAAATATGATGGCCATTGTACAAACACAAGGAACCTGAGAATGAGAGCTGGAAGGCGATTAGAGAGGCCAGATCCTGATGACATTGTTTCACCCCTGAAACACCTGTGCCCGGAGCCAGACCTACTTGAGATCCTTTAGTTACATAAAGCAGTGAACCGCCTTTTCCCTACGCCAGTTTGTTTGGGTTTCCTGTTACTCCCAACTGAAATAGTTCTAAATCAAAGAGTATGATGTGGGGTGGGGAGGGAAGGGCTCACGCAGAGTACTAAAGAAGAGGGAGGGGTCCAGGAGGAGTGGGGGTTTGGGTTTCATCGTGTTTCCCATTTAACTTACGGTGCCGTAGGCTCCCTTCCCGAGGATCTCACCCTTGGTCCACAGGATGGCTTCTTCATACTTTAAACTATTTTCAGAAAATATCTTCTTTTCACTGAGAAATTTCTCTTCACCATATATTCCGAACCCATTACTATGTCTCTGGAAGAATGAGATAAAAGGAAAAGTCACCATTAAACTCAAGAAGAGAAGAGGTGGCTTCCTTCCTTCTAACTTAGGATCAGCTAACTAGGAAAAGGCAAATATGCACCCGTAACTAATTACATTGGATGCCCCTTCTACTTAACCCATGCCAACAGCCTCCGATCAGGTCATACCTGAAGCCTTCCCTTTTCCACTATGAAACTTTCCCACTCCTCTGCCTACTTTTGACTTGTTGCCAAATGCAAGTGATGGTGGCCGACTCCTTTGCTATAGTGAACTCTGAATAAATAGCCTTTGTTCTTCACTTACTTCCACAACACATACACACTCAAATACACACATATTTACATAAGCATATACCTACATACACATATTTACATTTACACACAAACATACATACAGATAAGATCCTCTCTCATGCACACACCCACAACCATAAACAAGCAAATCTAGTATAGTAGTCAAGACCAGGTGCAACAGACTGAAGATCCATGGCCCTGTAGACCCTTGATACTCAAGGGAGACTCTGCAGACAGCTGTATCACCTGAGTGCTTGTTAGACAGGCAGAATCTCAGGCCCCAGGCATACTGAATCAGGGTCTGCATTTTAACATGATCCCCAAGAGATTTGCATTCACCGTAAACTGTGAGAGGCCCTGCCCTGGAAGGGAGGAAACAAGTATCTCTTTGGAGAATTCAGATCATGTTTTCCAACTGGTTGATCCTGACTAAATGCTTTGTTTTGATCTCCTTTACCAGTCCTTAGAAATAAGTGATGATGGTGGTGCAGAGGCATGGTGAAGGCCCTTTACGAGCAAGACAACCTGCAGGGTCACCTTCCTCCCAAATGAGCATGCATGCCCCAGAAGGTCCTTTGGGTTCCTCCTTCCCATCCTTTCACATTTCTCTCTCCAAATTGAAAGCTAAGGGATTTGTGAAAAAAGAAAAGGTCACAAAAAGTCAGTGTTTTACTCTAGGACTGTCAGGTGGGGCTCTGGATGATTATATTTATTAGCTTGTTAGCCTTTTTTTCAGTTTGAAATGGCAGAGTGGTAGACCCATCTCAGACACACCTGCACCACATACTCCCATTTCCTACCCCAGCTTGAAGGCCTCTCTGAATCACGATCTACCTCCCAGCAGAGACCAAGATCACCATAAAGGCAGAGCTGGCCTTTCAGGACAAGGAATATCTGCACCGTGATTAAGTAATTAAACGTGGGAGGCTGGAATCAGAATGCCTGGCCCCACCACTGTCTGACTGAGTAATAAACTTCAGTTTCCTCATCTGCAACATGGGGACTTGCTAGTACCTTTAGTATTTATCTCATAGAGCTGTTACGAAGCATATAAAGGAGGCAATATGATGCCCCTTGCTCATACATGGTAAGTTCTCAATAACTAGTCATAGTATAATTATTTACCTAGTATTCTGATCATCTATTTAAAATATTTATTCCTGATCCTGATATAGTGTGAACTAGATGGTGAGCCACTTCAAGGCCCATGCTAATTTCTTTTTAAATTTGTTTTTATTAATTTAAAAAATTTATCTTTATTGTTGAAAGTATTACAGATGTCCCCTTTTTTTCCTCCATTGACCCCTTTTTGCCCACACCTGCTCCCACCCCAGGCATTCAGCACACCATATTAATTTCTTTCTACTCACACACCACTGAGAGCGATGCTTTACCCATAATTATCTCACTGCTGATATTTGTTGATTGAAAACTTAATCATTGTATAAAAACATTGAACTATTTAAATAAGTAGTTTTGTTATAGTATTAACATACCCAACAATTTTCCATTGTAGTGTGGGCTATCAAAATTCCAGAAGTAAAGCAGCATAATAAAAAAAAATTTAGCCCAAGAGTTTGAGGACCTGGATTCTAAACTTGCAACAATGAGACCTGACAAAACTATTTAATTGTTTACGCTTCCTGATTCCTCATTTGAAAATAAGGAGTTTGAAGTAGATTATCTCTAGGGTCCTTTCCCGCCCCAATTAAATCATTAATTCTAATTATACCAACCTGTATTTTGACATTTGTTGTCTCTCCACCCAACTCTTGCATGGTATTTCCTCTCCTGCTGAAGATGAGATTTATGTTTTCAGGATCTGTTTCATTTGCCACTATCTGACAAGCGTTGTTATCTTTCTCATCAAGAGCTAATAGTTTTGCAGCTAGACAACCTAATAGTTCATCTGTCAATTCTTCATTCTTTATAGAGTCGAGAATTTCTTGGGAAATTGAATTTGCATCATTTAAAGTTTTTTCAAATGTTTGGTGTGTAATTGACTTATGAGCTAAACTATCATGATCCAAAGAATGTGCCCAATGTCGATATGTTTGAGAAGATACACTTCCTTGTGTGTCTTGGAAAGAGAGATTCGTAAGTGTTTTAGATGTAGCTACCAAACTGTCAAACTCTACATCATTCGTTAAGATTTGGTTGGCAATTATTTTACCAAGAGATGCTATATTCTGCTTTTCTTGTGGTACATGTTTGTTGAAACTCTTCTCACTGGGCACTGCCCTGCTGCATTCTGAAAGGAAAAAGGGGGTCTGGTGATGTAGCTCTTCAAGTTCATGCAGATCTCGAAGGCTCGTGGCAAGAATTTGATTGTTAGAAATGTCTCCTTCATCGGCGGACTCTTCCATAGAGACTTCTTCAACAATGGACAAATCTGAGACAGGAAGGCATTTGTTCTGTTCAGTGGACTGTTCATGAGTCTGAGCAAAGTTCATGGGCTGAACTTTGTCTTTGGAAGACAGACAGTCATTTCCCAAAGACTTCATCTGCCACTCTGGTTCTGAAATCCCACCACCATTTTCAGTCTCTTGTAGTTTGCTACCTACAGCCTTGAAACCCTTTTCTTTGGAAATTAAACTTTTGTGCCTGTGTTTAATTCCAAGCAAAGCCTTTGGGGGTTTAACATGTGGTCTTTTCTGAGAAAGCCTTGTTCTGCTATTGCTGCTCCTCTCGCCATGTGAAGATCGACATTTACCGTTGATACATCTGCCTGATGGAGCTGAGCATATCTCTCGGTAATATTTGTTTTCATGCCGTTCAGCCTCTCTCATGTGACAATAAACTGGGGTCCCAAACATTTCATAGATTCCAGGTCCATTAGCAGTTGAATTGATTTCTTTGAACATATCACTATACTTAAGATCTAGGTAATTTAGTCTTGGCTCTATTGGTTGAACAGGGATAGGAACTAAAGACTTCTTTATTCCTGGATTTTTACAGATGCAAGGAAATGTTTGCTTTTTAGGTTTCAGAGCCCAGTAAGTAGATTGCTTCTTTTCTGTCTGAGGCATTCTCCTTTGAAACTTGGGTGATTGCCGAGGTCTGGGTTCAACAAGCCCCAAAGAAGGGAAAACTTGTGTTTTTATGCTGGTTTTATGCTTGGTAGGCTTAATGGAACCATCAATGGAAATCATGAAATTCTGAGGTGTCCTGTTGCTGGTCTTGGTTTTTGGATCGAACTTGTTTCTCTGGGTTTTCATCACATGCCTGTCATTTTCTTGGTGTGCACGGATGTTGAAGCTATTGTTATGAAGGGTGCCCTTTCTTTTTTGGAGGCCTGGCTTGGCTACTGCTGGTTCCTTGGGAGTCTCATCTCCGGGGAAAGTGATGTGGATAAGAGGCACTATCCCATTCACTTCTGATTTGCTTGCCTCTGCTATTGATATTTTTGTATTTGTCTCCATGTTGTTATGATCTTCCAGTAGCCTTCCAATGGGGCTGTCAGGAATTACATCGTACAAACTTTTAAGTACAGTAAATTCTTCTAAAATATGGTTTGGTTCAATTAGTTCACCTTTATGCACCGAAGTACTTTTTGAATCATCTTTATCATGTCTAGTCTCTTTATCCTTGCTTAGAGTTATTTCTGAATGCTGGGCTTCTTGGGACTTGATTGGCATGGTACATCCAACGTCTGAATTTTGTTCATAGTTTCTGGCTACGGAACCCTCTGTCTTCCCTGATGAAAGACATTGAGAGTTCTCTTCTTTTCTCATTTCACTGGCAGGGCAGTCCATATCCACTTCCCTGTCTGCAGGAAAACTGCCTTCCTTAAAATTCTCAAAGGATACCAAAGACTGCCCTTTTTCAAAGTGAGAGATTTGAATTTTGTCACATCCTCCTGTTTCCTTCAATTTCCTGTTCTCCTCCATCTCCAGGTGTTGTCTGTGATGGTTAGCCCTCCAAAAAGAGCACATGTTTCTGGACCAAATAGAGCTACTGGAGGACCTGATAGTCTGATCCACAAACACCTTGGATGAGGCTTCCAGTTGCTTGTTTGGTGGTCTTAACTCATCAGATCGACTAACAGGCTCTGAGAGCTTAGGTACGAAAGATACAAGGCTTGGAATGTTTCTCTCTCTCTCTCTTTGATACTGGTGATTTGGGGGGAAAGTAAGAAGACCAGGTCTCCTGGGCAAGAATGACAATGGTGGCAGAGGGAACTAAAAGGAAAGAGAGAAAAAGCTCATGAATGCAGAAACATATAAGCATATCACATTAACTGGTTTAAAGTAACCCTCAGAGATTCTAAGATTCTCTTTAGGGAGGCCTTGTATTTAGGAAGTACAAAGCTATCATTGAGATAATAACTTTAAAAGCTAAACACACACAAAAAAATTAAACATGAGAATTAGCTATTTTCCTCCAAGTTAAAAAACAACAACAACAACACTAAAAGCTCACTCCAGGGTTTTTTTGTTTGTTTGTTTGTTTTAGAACCAAGGTAAAATAATACTCCAAAAACCACAGTTATCATAAAGATTCATGGTTCTATATTTAAAAGAAGGGCCCTATAATGTAAGCATTAAAATATAAGATGAGACATTTTATTTCTCTCCTTTCTCTTTATTTTCCAAAGAATTGATCTAA
The DNA here is from genome assembly GCF_951640355.1 of Cnephaeus nilssonii. NCBI lineage: Eukaryota > Metazoa > Chordata > Mammalia > Chiroptera > Vespertilionidae > Cnephaeus > Cnephaeus nilssonii. The sequence continues at coordinate 76,629,503 of NC_137081.1, read as the reverse complement.
GATTTTTTAAAAATTTTCCACTTAGAATAGCTTAAAATTGTTGTTAACACTTTAACAATGAATTACAGGCTAACTCAGAATTTGTATCCAGAACACACCTACTCCTCATTGCTTTGCTGAACTGTTTTGTTGAGGGTGGCTTTAAATGGGCCACACTATATACTTGAAAGTTAGCAACCCTGATGGTTTCTAATTCTCCTTTGCCCTACAAGTAGTTTCAAAATAAGCTAGTGTTTGTTATTATCAACCTCTAGAGGTCAGTGTAACCCAATATATGATGTTCAGCGTTCAGGTCATGAAGCTATAAACTCTTAAACTCCATGATTCTTTTCATTGAGTCCTTCTCTTGTGTATACAGATTTAATACCTAATTACATCAGAATAGTTATGGGCTGGATCTTGCGTGGGAAGTGAGAGCTGTATGTTTCATTTTCATTCTGTTGCCACCCGTGTTTAAGAGGAAAGGAAGAGGAAAGGACCCTGACATTAGACATCTAATTAAGCTTTAGAACCGGGCGAGATGCAGTATAATCTCCTACTTTTATTGATGATGTTCTCCCATATCTAAAAAATAACAGGAAATAAAGACAGATTCTCCCAGTGCTTAAACATCTCCCTAAGAGCAGCCATATTTTTTTAATCAATAAACCCCTTTTTACAACAATGAGCAGTACCGAGTCATTTTCTCAAAGGCTCCTGGATACAGAAGAGTTAGACAGTTGAGAGAATTGCAAGGATCTTTCCAAATGCTTCATTGATATATTAGATAACTAGGAAAACCTTTCTGCCCCTGGAAGTAAGAATGACCTAATTTCTAGATAAGTTTTAGGAAGACAAATTTAAATATGAGAGCTCCTTGAATCATTATCTAGAGAACAGGAAACGCCCTGGAAAAAGAATATACAAGGCAAGGTATAATTTACCCAGAAATTATTTGCTACTCTATAAACTACATGTGAATTGTTGTTTTTCCAAGAAATAACTGTTGAGAATTTGAGTCTTGAGTTCTTTGATAGAGTTTTTCTCCAACAACAAAAGTTCTTTGGTGTTAATCCTTAAGTCAGTAACACTAAAACTAATCTTACCTCAATTCCTCGGCGGCTGTACTTCATATCAGAGGCAGAAAACTCTACAACAAGGAAATTTAATAAAAGTTAGATATTCTCAGTAGTAGAGTGAACACAGTCAGCCTCACACCAGAGTTTGGGTATGGAGTCATCTTGGTGCTGAGGTTTGAAAAAGTCAAAATTGAGAGTTACTCCAGCTGTAATCCATATGGAAGGGGGTATGGTTTGATTACACAAAACCTTAGGCTACTTCCACTAGAGGGGGTTGTTGTCTTATATATAATATTGTTTCTCATACATGTATGTTATATATATATATATATATATATATATATATATATATATGTGTCTTATATATAACATTTGTATATGTATATGTTGATATATGTTTATATTTACATCCTGGCAGAAAACACGAGCTCTCTGGACCAGAGAACAGAGCATTCATTGCTCACAGGGCATCGCAGCACCAGTTCCAACAGGGCCACGCACTGAGAGCCGGGTGTTTACCTGTACATTGCACCACCGGGATGAACACAGAAATCGCGGCTCAGAGTTTATACAGAGTGTTTGGCACTTTGATCCATCTTTCCCTCCCGAGAAATGTAGGGAGGGAGAACTGTCCCCAGGAGAAAGGGGGAATGTAGTCTCTGGGCTTTATTGCCCTAGAAGGTGAGCAAGCAGCTCCCGAGGAAACCAGCCTCTGAATCTCTCTGGAGCAACACACTCTCTCTAATTGTAAGACCTGTTTATCATGTCATCACCTTTCCACCTAGTTTCCTAGTGCCTTTTGCTCAGGAAGCCTGGACTGTGCAGAAATGTCAAAATATTCATATATAATTATCTCCCAACTGTGTTTGAACTCATACTTGGCATCCATCATAAATTCTAAAGGGGAGCTGTGTGGCAGGGGGGGACGGGATTGACTAGGTAGTGTGAAGCCTAGTTGTTGTCTTCTAGGCTTGGTCCCCCAAATCCCACCCACCATCACAGCTTGACGCTAAAGCCGAAAGTGCCAGTGTGTCCACAGTCACAGCAGCTCACACACCTGAGTGAAGTGCGACAGGTGGGGACAGTGGTAGGCTGAAGTCACATGCCCCAGCTAAAGGGCCACCCATTACCAAGTCCTAGTTGATGCTGTCCATGCCAGATAGGGAATCCATCTCTGCGAGATCTCCATTGTCAAGAAAGCTGGAGACTTTATATGAAATTTCCCTCTCCTATCCCCCCCCCCTTTTTTTTAATGCTTTGAAGGTCTGTGGGTCCTTTTAGCCACAGCTACCACTTGAAATTTCACTTACAAACAGACCTCTTTAAGATGCCATTCTCAGGTGAAAAATGGTGACCTAAAATGAGGATCCCAATCGGAGGGGCACGGGCACTCCCCTCAGCCACAGCTGGCCAAGGCCCCTCCCCCAATTCCTTATGCACTAATTCAACGAGTGCCTACCGAGTGGCCAACACTGTCCCAGAAGATGGCAACATAGTTGTGCACAACAAAGACAAATTCCTTGCCCTCATAGAGGTCATATTCTAGAGGCTGAGATTTTCTACTGAAAAGATTCTACGACTTAACACCAGAAATACAACTGAATATAATTTATAGTGGGTTCATATGTATAACTTCCTGAGTTAGAAAACCTTTCAGGTATTATTATAAATATTTAGATAAATAGTATCCAGTGTTGGTAAGGAATGACATGAGGTAGAAAGGCACTCAAACACTCAGGTGAGAATGCAGACATAAGACCTTTCTGGTAGGTAATTTGAAAACCTTTTAAAATGTATATAGAATTCCAGCCCTGATCGGTTTGGCTCAGTGGATAGAGCAATGGCCTGCGGATTGAAGGGTCCTGGGTTCAGTTTCAGTCAAGGGCATGTACCTTGGTTGCGGGCTTGATCCCCAGTAGGGGGCGTGCAGGGGGCAGCTGATTGGTGTTTCTCTCTCATCAATATTTCTAACTCTCTACCGCTTTCCCTTGCTCTCTGTAAAAAAATCTATAAAAATCTATTTTTAAAAATGTATATAGAATTCCAGTTAAAAGGCTGAACATACAAACTTCTCCCCACACTCCTCACAAACCTCACTAAAACGACAGTGAATACATTTTAAAAGGCGTGAATAAGAACAACAAAAACCCTGAGGAATAAACAGAAGATGAGCAACATCAACAACATTTCGGACAGTGAAAACCGCATGGGTGAATAATAATCGATGACTTGCCAGCCTTCTCTATCTGCTCACTGCCTGCAGAGGGGAGAACCGGGAGAGAAATAAGAACACAGAGCAGGCCCTGAAGACACGGCACCTCCGGGGGTGAGGAGAGCTGAGGCTGAAACAAGGGATTGCATGTAAGCCTGCGGAGGAGGAGGTTCCAGACTCCCTGCCCTGCCCACCATCAGGAGCTGCTCCTCCGGCCGGGCTGGCGGCGGGAGGGTGACCCTCTGGAGAGCTTGGCACAAAGACGCCACGGAGCGAGGAGCAGCTGAGAGCAGACGTGGGTGCTAGGGTGAGGAGAAGAGGATGGACTGAAAGCCGCCCACTGACAGGTGACGCAGCCTCACAACTCTGGGCAGGAGCCCGGACAATCCCTCTCCAGGGAACCTCACCAGGAGGAGCCCTGTGAACGCTGACACTGGAACCCCCACCCCACCCGCCCGGCCTCACCAACGGCTATGCGAGGAGCGCCTCTAACGTGAAAATACAGAGCATAAAACAGACTGAAAGAAAGTGAAGCGTTCAGAGGAACAGAGCAATGAAAACTATTATTGCTGCACTGTCCTCAGGGAGCTACTGGGAATGTGCCCCCTGAAAGGAGGGAGAAACCAGGAGGAGGACGCTGAGCATCCAGCACGCAGGCGCCCAAGGCAGCAGGAGGCCAAGGCTGGAGGTGAGGGAACCCCAGGGAGAGAGCTGGTCCGTGGGTCCGAAGACCAAGCAACACAGAAGGAAACAGGAGGGCAGAGGGTTCCAGGGCAATGTCTTCAGAAACACTAACCAGCCGGTGACCTGCCATGCAGGTGCCTGAGCTGAGGTGCATTTCACAGCCCATCAGCCAGCATCGGGAGGGGTTAGGCACGGGTGTACAGAGAGTAAGCGCATGCTGAAAGGAGGCATTCATCAACACTGTAATGAACTCCATGTCCCAGCAGGAGGAAAACGCCATCACAGCACACGAGTGAGCTCAGCTGTAAACAGTATTTCCCCAGTCACAACAATGGACACACCGAGTGTTGATTTCTTTTCAATACAAAGGTTGAGAAGATTGGGGATTGCCCATGTGTGAGAACAGTAATGTGAAAGTGTTCAATTCTAATAGCTAAGGTCTAAACGGAACAATTAAGCAGTATCATGATAAACATGTTATCTTGAAGTATGGAAGTACATTCTAGGAGAAATGGTCTTGGAATACTATTTGTGCTTTTTAGTTTTTATTTGCTCATCGGCCTTTCCTGCCTTTTCCTTAATCAACATATATTGATTTCTCATTTTTAAAATTGCACTTTAACAAATTTTTAAAAGGCTGGAGGCGAGGACTGGCCTGGGGAACCGCAGCTGACATTTTCCGATAAGCAGCTTCCACTAAGATACTGATCTAACCACGTGTGTGCTGGTCTAGTGTGTAGAGTTACTTCTGTTACACCTTTAAGGTTCCCTGTGGTGTGGCTGGGAGAAGGGGGTGTGTCCATGATGGCCAGTTCAGTCTCCCCATCCACACTCCCGCCAGTCTGTACCTGCACCAACTTACTGCCCCTCCTTTTCCCTAAACTCTCTCCACTACAAGACTAACTATGTGTATCCTTTCCTTTACTCGTCACTGAAGAGGGACTCAGATGGAAGGGATGAGCCTGAACACAGATGGAAAGGCGCATTGGCTTCAGAGACAGGTGGTCCAGGTTGGAGCCCAGCCTCTGTAACTCACTAGCTGTGTGACCTGGGCCCACTCTTAGGCGTCTGGGGCTCAGTTTCCTCATTTCTAAAACAAGGATGCGGTATTACCTACATCCGTGCGTATCTGTGCCTTGCAATAGCAGACACTCAATAAATGGTTATTGTTGTTATTAATTCAATACACACTTTTTAATAGTTATGCACCAGGCCTGGTGCCAGGTGCTTGAAGGTGTGGTGGTTTTTGCCTTTGTGATCTGGTGAAGACAGACATATAAACAAATGGTGACAATTCAACACGACGAGTGTTGTGGTGCAGGTCAGGCCAGGATCCTATGGGAGGTGAAAGGAATGGTGACTCCTCTTGGCCGATTGTCTCAAGACAGTAGAAAGCAAATAGCAGACAGCATTGCCCTAAGGGGAAACACTGGCCTCCGTGCCTCTGTCTCGGTCATGAGTCCTGAGCTGGAGAGAGTGGCAAACTCAGCTCCTGCAGGAAAGCATCCTCAGTGTGGACCCCAAGGTTCCCACAGATAAACATCATGCAAACAGGAGTTCACGGGAAAGATCTTCAAACACTCAAGAAAAAGATAAATAGACGTGTTAAATGAAGGATAAAGGAATCTGTGCATTTGAATGGACTCACCTTCAGATTTTCTCTGCTGGCCTTTCCGAAAGGGAGGCACATCTCTGGCTACAGACTTGGAGATGCTGGCTTCTAAGCAAGGTCTCGGTAACAAGAAGGCCAAGTTCTCACCGCAGAGCTCCTTGGAGCTTTCTTCTGTCTTCAGGAGTAAAGGCTGTGTAGTTGGTATCTTTGTTCTGAAGTCCATCATCTCGGTTTCATTTGAAAGAGGAACAGAAGGTGCCTGTGCCGGTTCTTGATGCTCTGAGGTTATCTGACTAAAAGGGGGGAGGAAATGGCTTGACTTAAAACTCGTTCCCCATGTCCTCCGGATCTCCGGTTCTCAGTCCCGCCTGACATCGCTAGGAACTTTGGAGAACCATTTCCAGAAGGTGCTGCTGAGTAGGATGGCTGCGTTTCTGAAAGGACAAGCCCTCTCCACCCTTCATCTTGCTCCCCACCCCGCCTGCCCTCTGCACCCCACACTTGAGTTTTCCCAGTCCCCATTTGGAGCAGAGAAATCAGAATGGCCCACGGCACCCTTTTACTTCTCCAAAGGCATTAACCAGCCGGTGCTTCTCAATCCGTCTTTGGCGAAGGACCAGTGCTTAAACTTTCCAGCCTATTGTGGACTGACACTTTTGTAAAATGTAACAAAAGTGAATTTCTACAGCCCCGGCCGGCGTTGTCGGTGGTTAGAGCATTGGCCTGTGCACCAAAGGGTCTCAGGTTTGATTCCTGGTCAAGGGCACAGACCTGGGTTGCAGGTTCAATCCCCACCAACCAATCAATGTGTCTCTCTCACATCAATCTCTCTTTTTTTTCTTCCTTTTTCCCTCCCTCCCTTCCACTCTCTCTAATAATCAGTGGAAAAAAATATCCTCAGGTGAGAATTAACAACAACAAAAAGTGAATTACTATAAAAAAGAAACGAAAAAATTTTTAAAAAGCCCCCTTTTTTTTTTTCATGATCAGATCTATGAACATAACATTACTTTGTGAAATTGCTATACAACTTTTTAAGTGTTTAAATTTTCGAGTTTATACTGACTTCATTGTGGACTGGTAACAGAAGGACCACAGACCACAGTTCAAGCAGCTCTGGTGCAGGGAAAGCAAACCATGGCCTCCCGTCTGTTTTCCTAGTTTCATTAGATCGCAGCTACATCCGGTTGTTTTCAAATCGTCTCTGGCTGCGGTCAAGACACAATTGCAGAGATGAATCATTGCAACAGAAACCATAGGGCCCACACATATTTACCTGGGCCCTGCCACAGTAAAATTTACTATGATTCCTGCTTTCAGGTGATTTTTTTCTTCTTTTTAGTGGACTTCCTAAAAATGTAGGTTGCCATGCAACTATCATTTCATACTTAAATTTTGTTCTAACACTTCAAAGAATATTCCTTACTTGCTTTCTTTTAAATCTTCTTGGCTCATCTCTTGGGCGTGATGGACGTCTCTTGGAAAAGTAACAATAATCTCGACACCTATAGAAACATGTGACAATAGTAGAAAGAAGAAGAAAGGAATGAAGTCCAGTGGTAACTGAGAGAAGTATTTTATTTTCGGTTATTTGGCTAACCTGTTCTTCATGATTACAGAGTGGAATTAACCAGGAGGTAGCCATCTTTGTATCTTTTCTGTCCAACATATGATAGGTCTTAAATAAATGCTTTCTTAGAGAGCAAAAAATCGTATGGCAAAACTTTCCAGATATAAAATAAAGGTTTATGGCAAGCAGTGTTGTCCCTAGGATAGGAAAAACAAGGTTATCTTCTAGAAAGTGTAACCAATGACACCTACTTCAGAGGACTGCTGTGAGAGTTAAACGAGATAATTTATATATTACCTCAGGAGCTTGGTCGTATTTGTAAATTTGGTCAGCTCCTATCTGACTCCATGGAACGATTCCCAGTATAACCCTTAAAATAGAAAATTCCAATTTGTAGAATTGATGCTTGCTTACCACATACCATGTTAAGCATACCTAAAACACCACTGTGAGCCACGTCGAAATAGCCTGTACTTTAAGGCTTGGCGGTCTATTCATTTTTCTTCTATTCAACAAAATTGTATGAAGTGTGTATGTCAAGCCCAAGGCTTTGTGCTGAAGATATAGAAATAAACAAGGTGCAGCTGTGGACCTCACCGAGATGATAAATAAGGAAGCAAAGAGAAGCATTGTGATCAGGAGGACGCAGTGCCTGCCCTATCCATGGATTTGTCAGAGCATTGATTCAGTTTGCATGTGCCCGGAAGAGCCACAGTTTAAATCAGGTCCACTGGTTGATTGCTGAGGAAGCAGTGTGTATCGCAGGAAAGACAAGAGCAGGGCACGAGTCTGGGTCTACATCCCTCCTCCACTTCTTTGGTGACCTTGGGAAAGTTACTTAATAGTTATTATTATTAGCATTATCTCAATTGAGGTGTTTTTTAAAAAGAACTTTAAATTTTATTTTAACAGTTTATATTCATTATTATTTTATATTAGTTTCAGGTGTACAGCACAGTGGTTAGACAATCATGTTTTTATTATTTTTATTTTTAAAAAAATATATATTTTATTGATTTTTTACAGAGAGGAAGAGAGAGGGATAGAGAGTTAGAAACATCGATGAGAGAGAAACATCGATCAGCTGCCTCCTGCACACCCCCCACTGGGGATGTGCCCACAACCAAGGTACATGCCCTTGACCGGAATCAAACCCGGGACCCTTCAGTCCGCAGGCTGATGCTCTATCCACTGAGCCAAACCGGTTTCGGCAATGTTTTTATCATTTTTAAAGGATTTTGGATATTTTGTCCTGCATACAAGAACCACCATAACAAAAGCATTTTTACTGTTCAATTTTTGTGCCCGTGTTATTTATGAGACTAGCATTAAAAACCAGTAAACATTTCTAAAAGGAAAAGTTTTGTTTACAATGATAATAGTATTTACTAGCTTTATTATTCAATATTATATTACTAGAGGCCCGGTGCACGAAATTCTTGCAAGGGGGGGTGGTCCCTCAGCCCAGCTTGCACCCTCTCCAATTTGGGACCCCTCGAGGGATGTCCGACTGCCCGTTTAGGCCCGATCCCAGTAGGGATCGGTACTAAACGGGCAGTCGGACATCCCTCTCACAATCCAGGACTGCTGGCTCCCAATTGCTCACCTGCCTGCTTTCCTGATTGCCCCTAACCACTTCTGCCTGCCAGCCTGATCACCCCCTAAACCACTCCCTTGCAAGCTTGATTGATGCCTAACTGCTCCCCTGTCAGCCTGTTTGCCCCTAACTGCCCTCCCCTGCAGGCCTGGTCACCCCTAACTGCCCTCCCCTGCAGGCCTGGTCCCCCCCAACTGCTCTCCCCTACAGGCCTGGGTCCCCCCAACTGTGCTTCCCTGCAGGCCCAGTCACCCCCAACTTCCCTCCTTTGCCGGCCTGCTCACCCTTAACTGCCCTCCCTTACAGGCCTGGTCCCTCCCAACTGCCCTCCCCTGCTGGCCATCTTGTGTCCACATGGGGGCAGCCATCTTTGACGACATGGGGGCAGCCATCTTGTGTGCTGGAGTGATGGTCAATTTGCATATTACTCTTTTATTAGATAGGATGTAGTATCATGAAAATGTACCTAGCTTTGGTTTTCTTGATGTTTCTCAAATCAAACAACTTGACTGCAAGTTTTCTAATATTATATGGTAGCAAAGGATATGTCACTAAAAATGAAGTTTTCTTGGAATTCTAAAAAAATTTTTCAAAGATCCTGTCACCACACTCTGTAAGCACAAATGGAGAGGCTTGGAATTACTGTGTGGATCTGGAAGGAGCTTAGAGGCCACCTAATCTGAACCCTTCATTTTAGAAATGGAACAACGGATACCCATGAGGCTGTGGGACGTGTCCGGGGCCACTCTTGGACCTGAAAGGAAGATGGATGTCTTTCATAACATTCTGTAATCATCCTGGAGGGAAAGCACCGAGCTGACATATTAGAGACAGAAAAACATGCAGCAAACATCCCTAATAACTAAATGTCAGTGAAAAGGATGTTCTGCACAAAGCAAGGTGCGGTTTGTACTTTGTATGGAAGTTAGAAAACTGTGCAGTGTATTCACAAGAATGTTCTTGAGAATGACTGTATCTTTACAATGATTGAGGACTAAGAAAACCAGATGTTTTTAAGTAAATTTAATGTTTTTAAAGTCTGTTAATTGGTTGATTTCTTTTTCATAACAAAGACCAAGGATATAGTAATCAAGTATAAGAAATACTTGCTTTTTAAGAAACTGTTAAAAGCAATGGGCCCAGCCTTGGCCAGGTAGCTCAGTTGGTTAGAGCATCATCCCAATGTGCCAAGGTTTTGGGTTCCATACCCAGTCTGGGCACATACAAGAATCAACCAATGAATGCATAAATAAGCGGAACAACTAATCGATCTCTCTCTCTCTTCCTATAATCAATAATTAAAAATTGGTTGGAAAGGTTGTAAGGAGGAAAATTCTGAAAAAAGGAGTGGGCTGAAGCTGGTCCTCCCTGTTTATCAGAATTCTGACTTAGGTGAGTTTGGCTGAAGGCAGCCACTCCTAACTGTTCCTTGACCTGTGCATGTGCGGACCCTCAGGTGTTTACCAGACTCTTTATGCTTAGTCTTTAGGTGTCCTTGCTTAAAGGACACTGCAGACACATGTGTCCTCCCAAGATTACTTACCCTACTGATTGTACCTAAAAGATAAACTTTATCTCAAACTGCTGGTACAATAAAAGCCTGAAGAGGCAGGCGAACGAGGCTGATTGGTTCCTATAGCCAGGCAGTCCCTCAGCCCTCTCACAGCAATCGTGTGTCAGAGTAATCATTCATCCGTAGCTCAGGGTCTGCTGGTCAGCCCTGGCAACACTCAATCAAAATCTATAATCAACAATTAAAAATTTATCCAACCAATTATCCTATTAAATAAAAGCCTAATATGCTAAGTCTTTGGTCCTCCAGTCATCTGTTCAACCAATCAAAGCATAATATGCTAATGATATGCTAAGGCCGCTCAACCGCTCACTATGATGTGCACTGACCACCAGGGGGCAGACAGTCGACTGATCAACAAGTCGCTATGAAGTGCACTGACCACTAGGGGGTAGATGCTCCGACTGGTAGGTTAGCTTGCTGCTGGGGTCCAGCCAATCGGGACTGAGCGAGACAGGCCGAACATGCCCTGGAGCCCTCCTGCGGTCCCTCTCCAGCTGGCCAACCTCCGCGTCCCTCCCTGGATCCAATCATGCACTGGTGGGGTCCCTCAGCCTGGCCTGCACTCTCTCATAATCCAGAACCTCTCGGGGGATGTCGGAGAGCCAGTTTCGGCCTGATGGTGGAATGACCAGCTGCTATGACGCACACTGACCACCAGGGAGCAGACGCTCAATGCAGAAGCTGCACCCTGGTGGTCAGTGCACTCCCACAGGGGGAGCGCCGCTCAACCAGAAGCTGGGTTCATGGCTGGTGAGTGCAGTGGTGGTGGCAGGAGCCTCTCCTGCCTCCGTGGCAGCGCTAAGGATGCCCGACTGCTGGCTTAGGCCCACTCTCCAGGAGGAGTGGGCCTAGGCCGTCAGTCAGACATCCCCCGGGGGTTTCTGAACTGTGAGAGGGCGCAGCCCGGGCTGAAGGACCCCCCCATCCGAGTGCACGAATTTCGTGCACCGGGCCTCTAGTATATATATATATATATATATATATATATATATATATATATATATGTATATGTATATGTATATAATGGGCCCATCCTAAATTATTGGCCCTAAGTGGGAAAATAAATTATAAAATGTGCTGACTCTGAAATCAGCTGGGAACATACAAATGTTTTCTCTGTTTTGTCTCTTGAATGCTGTGAGCGGTTTGGGAGCCTCTGAACCTGCCCAGTGGGCCAGGAAAGATGATGCATTGTCATATGTAAAAACAAAGCACTTGCTCTTGTCTGAGTGCATCCTTCTACATAAGGTGTAAATTAACCCCACCAGAAAATACTACAGTAGAAAAACTAAAAGGCAGCATTTAAACATAGGCAGAAACATACTTTCCTCACAAAAATGGTAAAAATGACATCCAGAAAGCCTGAAAAGGATTGTTATTTGTAATGTTAAAGCCATTATTAAAATGAAAACTTAAAATTGGCTTAGCCTAAGTCAATCAATAAACAAAAATTATTTTCTCCTAAAAAGTCTCCCTTTCCTTTGTTTTCTGCTTGTTCTGTTTAAATTGATGGGTATCAAAGGTTCAAAATATTTTTTAAATCCTCACTCAAGGAGTGAGGATATTTTTCCCATTGATTTTTATTTTATTTTTTTCAGATAGAGTGGACAGCAGGGGAGAGAGGGAAAGAGAGAAAGAAGCAGTGATGTGAGAGAGACACGTTGATTGGTTGCCCCCCACCTGCACCCCAACTGGGGACAGGGGTTACACCTGCAACCCAGATACGTGCCCTTTACTGGGAATTGAACCCACGACTCTTGGGTGCACAGGCTGACACTCTAACCACTGAACATGCTGACCAGGGTTAGGTTCAAAATATTTTTATAACCACTCCATGTTTTGATAATTTCCTAAATCATTAGTCTCAACAAAGAATTTTCAAAAACTTCACTTTACAGCCTCCTTTGCCACTAGAGAGACAGGCTCACTTGAGTTACATGAAAAAGGATGAGGCGCCGGCATCCCTTTTGCTGATGTGGGTGCAGCAGAGAGAATCGTAGGTTGATGCAGCGGCAGCTCCCTGCTGGTGGCAGAGGCAGCCTGGTTGGGGGTCAGCAGCAGCCCGTTTTGAGATGTAGTTATGAGAATTCTTTCTGATGATACAACCTACAGTCTGTTCTTCTCCTTTGGCTTTTCAATGGTCTATGAACTCTCTAATATCTTCTAAAACTTCCTTTTTAACCCAACTAGAGTAGATTCTGTTATCTGCAACTAAGAATCTTGATGGTTATACACTGTAGTAAAATAAATAAATAAAAATTAAGCCGTGGCTGGTGTGGTTGGGCATCACCCCATGCATCAAAAGGTTGCTGGTACACTCGGTAGGGAGCATGCAGATGGATGTGTCAGTGTTTCTCTCTCCCCCTCTCCCTTTCTCTCTCTCTAAAAATCAATAAAAATTCTTTTTAAAAGTTTAAGTCCACTAATTTTCAGGAAATGGGTTCTTACTTACTCATGAAAAGAGCAATTGTACATGCTTTATTTCCAGTCTACAAGGTTTGTATCTGTTATGTTCTGGAAAAAATAGCTGATTGAGGAATGCAAGATTTTTATACTAGGGAAAAAGATGAGGGATCTTTTTTGGAGTCTATAAATTGTATTTTACACATTACCATCTGTAAAAGTTTGTAATAAAGCAAGTGCATAGTGCAGGAATACTTATTTTTTAAAAGCTATGGGAGTGATCCAAACATGGAGATTATATATAGACATATTTTAGTGATGCTCCCTCTTAAATAGACTACAATGAGCAAACAGATATAAAATAAATGATTACATGTATATATCTACAACAGAATAAATAGTCCTATGGTAAATGCGTAAAGTCTTCATAAAGTATGCAAACGCTTTCAACATTAACCACTTGGCCTATGTTAGAAACAACATGTAAATAGGATTTAAAGCAATGTATTGATATTTAAGATGGAAGCAATGCACAGTAATGCTCCAAACATCTTTATTTTAGAGTTTGTGACTCAAAAGAGTAACTAACTAGCTCAACTGAAGACTGTATCAACTATGAGAAGAAAGGTTAAAAACATAGATGTTTCTTTTAAATTTATAATCCAAGTTACTAAAGCTTAAGGCCACAAGAACTTCCTGGAGATGCTACATAAGGATCATGGCTCCTATATGAAAACCTAAAATACTACAAATCGATTTTAAAAGAATTACTAGTATCTCAAGTGGCAAGTCATCTCCAAACTGAGCTGAGTAAATGTATTATTTAACCTCCTGGAAAGTGCTTGGGACACAACTGGGCAGCTGAGAACTTGGCTTTGACTCTTTGGGAGTCAAAGGCCAACTTCAGGGACTGCTTGGAAGGGGCCAGGATTTGTTTATGTTAATTAGGTCTTTCAGGGTTCATGGTGTGAATCATTTCAAATGTTACTGAATTATTCTCTGCCCTCATCCTGGGGAAGAGATTCTGAGTGAGCTTGAGAAGGCTGCCAGCAGAGGACAGCATCGCACAAGGGGCAGGAGGAGACCGAAGCCTGGCTAGCACCGCCTCACCCAGGGGAGGTTGCCAGGGACAAGAGGAACAAGTCAACCACAGGGCAGCTTCCCTGTAGTGTTAGACATGGAAGTCAGAAAACTGCGGAGAGAAATGGCAGCCGTTTGAATAAACATTTAATTTAAGAAGTTTATAGGTGGAATGTGATAGACAAATGTGATGCTATGGTGACTAATTTCTGACTCAAAAATTTGCAAATACCTTGTGGTCTGTTCAATGCAAGGGCGCTTATAGATATGACAGGATACCACATGTGGAATGGGTCGTTGTTTTGGAAAATTCCAGATTTATGGCCTCATAGAATAAAAGACTGGGACTTAGAGCTTTAGTGCCTTGTTCAGCCCCCCAACTTCCCCTCAAGGCAGGAGCTCTGGGTCAGCATCAGATGAACAAACGCTTAGATCTGAAAGGGAACAGATCCCTGTTGCTGATGGAAGATTCTGTGAGGAAAGAAATGGGGTGGGGGTGGGGTGCTGGAGGCTAAAGCAGTTAGCATATTAATGCAAAAAGAAAACATTGGAAGGCCAATGGACTTTGATATTCAGCAGGGCTGAAAATCAGCATAATACTGCCCTGCTGTGGGCTCAATGGCTCAAGGCAATTTCCTAACCTGATAATCCTTATACTGTTTACCAAACTTTACCTTTGATCTGCCTGTATGCATTGCTAAAGGGAAAATGTGTATTCAAGTAAATAAAAAGCGGACCAGGCAAGAAGTCTGTGTGCCTCTATAGGAAAGAGGTCTCCACCTGGCCCCCAAATGCCTTCTAAATTCATATTTCTTGCATAGCATTTTCATTTGTGCGTCAGCCCCTCCTTCAGATCCTGAACCCTGCTGCCAAGGGGGAAGGGGATTGGGGGGATGGCTGGAGAGATAATATTTAAAAAAAAAAAAAAAAAAAAAAGGAAAGGGCCAGAGAATGGCTGGCTGAGATGAAGTCAGCCATCTTCATCTCAGCCAGCCATTCTTTATTCTACCCCTTTATTCTTCTGGGGTAGAATAAAGAAAAGGGAGACAGAGGGGTGCAGAGGGATGCCCGTTTTGGCAGAGCAAGTTGACAAGACTCACTAATTCAGATATGGGCAAAGGATGGACTTATGAGCGGTTTTTCATTCCCTTTGTGGTTTTCTGTGTTTCCGAAGTTCTGCACTGAGCACTTCTGAAATTAGAGAGAAAGCTAAATAATCCACGTTCTCTTTGTAAACACTTCAAGGACAGAAGCCAAGATACCTTCTGTCCTGGGTTGCCAATCTCGTCCATCACCACTCGGATCTCCTCCTTCTTTAACCAATATGGAATGGCTGCAGTTATCATCTTGGTCAAACTCCTGAAATACCATAAAATAGGAACTCAGTTATTCAGTGTGCTCCTTTCTTCCTTCCTTCCTTCCTTCCTTCCTTCCTTCCTTCCTTCCTTCCTTCCTTCCTTCCTTCCTTTCTTTCTTTCTTTCTCTTTCTTTCTTTCTTTCTTTCTTTCTTTCTTTCTTTCTTTCTTTCTTTCTTTCTTTTTTGGCAGAGTGAATGTTGACTTTTCTAGGCTAAAGTTTCACACTGCGGATTCCTTTTAAATAAAGTATTTAGGACTAAAATAATGGGAAAGTGTCTGCCCCAAGAGTACCAGGCTCAGACAGATATGGATATGATGAATTACATAATCAAAAATGAAGATCAAAGATGAAATCACAGAGACACATAGAAACTCAATATTTTATTCAGGCTTCTACGCTGCTACAAATTCCCTCTGGGTGGGTAACTGGAAAGAGTCCTTTGGCCGCAGTCACAGTGAACAACCCCAAAGGAACACGGTCTTTTCCGTCTGCCTCCTTGGGGCATCGTTTACAAATGTGGAGGGTGGAAATCCCTGCCCATATGGAAGCTGCCCAAAGGACCCTAGACTGAAAGGAGGCAGCAAAGCTGATTCAAGCTCCACTCCGCCAGCTTTCTGATCCAATCATGGCACGTCTCCGTTTTACCCTCTAGGACATAATCATTATGCTGAAAAACATGTTTGAGAACCAACTTGACTTATAAAAAGTTCTCCAAACTCTCTAAAGAAGAAATGCTTTCCTGTTGGAAATCACTGATATGGGTAGGTTCCCTCATAGAAGTTGTTGCTGGTGATTTTGCCCTTTTGAATGCCTAGAACAGTGACAGATGCAAGTAGTGGTTACAATATCCCATCACAAGCTGGATTGATCATGAGCTCCCTGGCTTCTCTGATCTGGGTGACCAGCTATTTAAGGAGACTGTTGGATGAAAAGGCTTTGCCCTGCAATGCCTGTTGGACAGGCTGGCAGACTATCGCAAAGCTCTGTCATTCATTACTTGCCAAGGGAGCCTTTTTATTTTCTCACTTTGTTCATTTTCATTATCATAGAAAATAATAAAAGTAAACCCCTTATTTATACTGCCACTAACAATATTTTAGGTATTCAACCATAATAATTTAGTTGTCATACCTTACTTTTATGCAGCAAGTCATGCTTTTAAAAGTATTTTCTACTTTCTGGCAAAGGTTAGGTACCTCACTCAGACCGCCCTGGTTGCCAATGGCAGGTGGGAGACCTGGACTGGCTCACCCTGATCCCAGACTATTGTCAATTTCACTGCTCACGCTTCTCTGCATTTCAAAAATCCTACCACTATCTGGCAAATTTCTTCTTCCTCCCATCCAATTACAAAGGGGGGAGGGAGATCCTCTTTTTAGAATATATGGAAATACACAATAGTCTTTTTTGAAAAGCAGAAGAAAAATCACCTATAATCCTACCAATAAAAAGCAAACGTTGTTAACAACTGTTATTGATATTTTAAAACATTAATTTAATTATATTTCCTTTGTCTTTTTCTAAGAATTTAAATATATAGTTGCATCCTGTACTTTAATATCTTTTTAAAAAAATATATTTTATTGATTGTTTACAGAGAGGAAGAGAGAGGGATAGAGAGTTAGAAACATCGATGAGAGAGAAACATCGATCAGCTGCCTCTTGCACACCCCCTACTGGGGATGTGCCCGCAACCAAGGTACATGCCCTTGACCGGAATCGAACCCGGGACCATTCAGTCCACAGGCCGACGCTCTATCCACTGAGCCAAACCGGTTTCGGCTATACTTTAATATCTTAAGATAAGCATGAATTACACAGCAATTTACTAAGCAAATGTCATTTGAATGAAATTTAAAATTTCTTTCCCTCAAAAAAATACCTACCAGGGGGTCATAACAGCCCATGAGTCTTATAACACTAGCACTATATGCTTAGTAGACAGTTTTTAATTCTTTTTATTACATACAGTGCTGGGAACACCTGTGCAATTAATACCCTAATTTTACATTATTTCTTTAGAGTAGATTCCTAGATATGAAATTATTGATCCAAAGAGTATGAAAAATTTTAAGATTTTTTTTTTACACACACAGTTTTAGAAGTAAAGTTTACACTTCACCAGCTGTGCATGCGTGTGTTGCATTCCATCTTTTTCCTTATCAATTATCATCACTTTTCATTTGTAGTGATGCAATATGTAGACTCGGTTATCTTAGTATTGTTTGAACGTGCATACTTTGATTAGTAGAAAAGTTGGAGATAGTTTCAGATGCTTATTGACCACTGAATTGTTTTAGTATATATAGTCTTTGTTCAGATCCTTACTTCACAACACTATGAGACCTCAAAATATTTTTCTACCATTTCATATAATGACAATGATTCAATAAAATTTTTGTGCTAAACTTTGGAAAATAGCACATTTTTAACATTTGGAAGTGTTAAAAATACACCTGGTTCTCACGCCAGGTTTCTGTACTGATTAATGGGCTGTGATCAGCCTCAACTGCTCAGTTCATCAGTAGTTGGTCCTTGAGGAAAAGCTGGAAGATGCAAAGTGTGGGAACACCTACTTACGAAATCAGTAACACTAGCATTTACGTATGTAGTGCCAGACACTGTTCTATGCACCTACACATATGAACTAATTTAATCCTCGCAACAACTCTAAAGGCAGGAACTATTTTCTTCTTTCTAAATGAGAGCCAGAGAAGTTAAGTTTCTTACCCCAGGTCACATAGCTAGCCAGTGGTATTGCCAGGAATCACACCCAGACTCAGAAGTCTGGGTCCAGACCTCTTAACAACTCTGCTTTCTTGCTACCATGAAAAGTTCAAAACAAAGGATCTCAACAAAAACCAGAAAGAAGATAAAAATAACAGTGAGCAAACATTTTTTAAAAGGATACTCAAACCTAATTTATAAGTTTTGCACAGGACAGAGTAAAAGATGCGTTACCTACAAGTGCCTGATAAAAATCTTTTTAAAATAAACTGAGAAACCATAAGCATCGCAAACAAAAAGGATGTAGAGAATGATATCTGCTTTGAAGGCTTTCATGGAAGCGAAGACTCCTGCAGAAAGAGCTCAGACTTTTCTGATTCCTTTCAGAATGCTAAATCTGAAAGACTTTAGGATGTGCTCAGGTGCCACAAGGAAGAGAACTGAAATAATGGCATTCAGTTGTGAGGTAAGGAGAGAAAATGTTAGACTAGCACATCCCAGACACAAATGGATTTCATAAACCATTGACAACAATGCAGGAGGTGACAACAGGCTAGACACAGGACAGCATTCTCATCCACAAACAGCAGAATGCTAAACACACAGAAGAGAAAAAGGCATAGAAATCATACATAATTAAATTTGGAAAGAAGATTCTTCTTAGATGAAAAAGATTGGGAGAGTCTATAAAGAGCCTCTAGGAGTGAGCCTACAAGCAAGGCAGCTGCTTCTGTTTGTCAACTATAAAAACCTCCGCAGACAGCCGAAAAGAAGAGAGAGCTTTCACTCAAAGAAAAGAAGGGAAGGATGACTCTCGGTTTTGCAATTGAAACCCTAGAGAAAGCGCTAGGGAAGAAAAGGCAAGTTCAACAGTGAAAGAGTCTGTTTCTCGGAAATGAGTTCAGAGTTACTTTAATCATAATAAGAAAAAATATAGAAGGAAAGTTCAATAAACTTTTTAAAGTTGCACACACAAAAAAGGTAATAGCATGAAGGGATTTTTTTTTTTTTTTTGCCTTTTCAAAAAGAAAATTGCTTAAATATACCATAAAAATTTAAAAGTAGCCCAGCCGGAGTGGCTCAGTTGTTGAGTGTCAACCTAGGAACCAAGAGGTCATGGTTCAATTCCCGGTCAGGGCAAATGCCCAGGTTGCAGGCTGGATCCCCAGTAGGGGGTGTGCAGGAGGCAGCTAATCAAAGATTCTCTCCCATCATTGATGTTTCTCTCTCTCTCTCCCTCTCCTTTCCTCTTTGAAATCAATAAAAATATTTTTTTTAATTAAAAGTAAATCTGTTTTGTTTATCAAATTCTAATCTATGACACTTTCAAGATTGGTCTCTAGGTACCGTATTTTATATTAGGTCTGATCAAATAATTGAATCAGTACCCCTCCCCAGGAATTGACCTTTAGGTCACTTCACAATGGACATTCCACTTGCTTAGACCACATTCCACTTGCTAAGACCATTATCTCTCCCCTCCAGACTTTCTCAAAATCCAGACCTGCACAGAGAATTCTCCTCCCAGAAAAAGCCCACCTAGAGTCCTTTAAAAACCTCTGACTCCCCACCTTTGGGGACTGGCGCCATTTTGGGGCTCAGCCCATCTGGGTATCCAGATGACCTAATAAATTTAAAACCCCTTACCACTTTGGCCTCATGCATTCCTCCTTGGGTGACCCTAACATTTTATTTCAATTACTATGTTATATTAGTAACCAAAACCAATGCAACCTTCAGTTCTGTGACAAAATCCCCCACATAGCAGGTTTTCTCAGCCTCAGTGCTATTGACATTTGTGGCTGGTTAGCTCCCTGCTGTGGGACCTGCCCTGTGCATGGTAGATATTTAGCAACATCCCTGGCCTCTACCCACTAGATGCCAGTAGCGCCTCCACCTCAGTTGTGACATCAGAAATGTCTCCAAACATTGCCCAGGGCCCCCTGGGGGACAAATCACTCCCTCTTGAGAACCACTGTACTGAAGGAACTTTAAAAAGAAATACTCTAACCTGTTTAGAAAAGTTATAAATGAACAAAGGTAAAATATTCATGTAGTATTAAAAGTTTCCATTCTACCTCATCCTATCCCATGTCACAGAGGAATCCTTATTTAACCATTTCTGTATTTTAATTTTTAATCAGTGCAAACAAATTAACCTCATCCTTTTAATTTTCAAGTTTTACATTCTATTCTAAGAAAACTGTGCTTTTACAAGCCTTTAACCATCACCCTACTCCATGCCTCCACCCTCCCTGCCTTTCCAGCCCTGCCTCAGTTAGCAGTCTGTTTGCTAAGTCATACAAATTCCTGTGCATTTACTTACATAACAACATCCCCACACACAACACATGGTATTGTTGTGGGGTTTTCTTTTTGATGCAAATGGTATCACACTCTGCACATAAATTTAACCAAGGCATATTTTTCTGTAGTATGGATATGCCATCGTGGGTTTTTCTTCGTTTATTTTAATTTGTATCAAGCTTGACATGGGTTTTTTTAAGGTTGACATTATTAAAAAGCCAGATAATGGTAAGAGACTTATAACAAAAAGGTCATCAGTTTGCTTACCCACCCTTCCCAGTCCTTTAACCTTTTCTTTTGGTATTTTCTTCCATATTTCTAGAAAACACTTACTCTGCTATCTCTTGAGGAAGCAGAATGAGACATTATCTACTGACTTATTGTTATCAGAGTTCACAATAAAAATATGCATAATAAATGGAATAAATACACATCTATCAGCAATTACTTTAAATGCAAATGGATTAAATGCTCCAATCAAAAGACATACAATGGCTGAATGAAGTACAAAACAAGACCTTTACATATGCTATCTACAGAGACTCACTTCAGGTCAAAAGACACACACAAACTGAAAGTATAGGGGTGGGAAAAGATATTTTATGAAAAAGAAGTAGCTAGAGTAGCAATACTTATACCAGACAAAAGAGACTTTAAAACAAAGGCTATAACAAAGAGCCCAGCAATTCCACTTCTGGGTATTTATTAACACTAAATGAAAAAGACATATGAATTTCCATGTTTACTGTAGCATTATTTACAAAAACCAAGATATAGAAGCAACCTAAGTGTCAATCAATAGATGAATGGCTAAAGAAGTTATGCATATGTACAATGAAATATGATTCAGCCATAGAAAGAAATGAAATCCTGCCATCTGCAACAACATGGATGGACCTAGAGTGTATTTGCTGAGTATAAGTCAAACAGAGAAAGACAAATACCATCTGATTTCACTTACATTGGAATCTAAAAAACAATAAACAAACAAGCAGACCTGAAAGAGAGAACATTTTGATGGTTGTGGGGGATGGGTAAAAAGAGGGGGAGATTAAGATGTACAAATTGCCAGTTATAAAAAGTCTCAGGGATGTAAAGCACAACATAGGGAATAGTCAGTAATATTGTAATAATTGTGTATGGTGTCAGATGAGTGTGAGATTTATCAGGGTGATTACTTCATAAGTTATATAATGTCTAATCACTGGGTTGTACACCTGAAACGAATGCAATTATTGTACGTCAACTCTAATTGAAAAATAAAAATAAAATTTTTTTAAATGGTGAAAAAGTGCCCTGGTGGGTGGCTCAGTTGGTTGGAGAATCGTCTCATACACCAAAAGGCTGCAAGTTCAATTCCAGTCAGGTACATACCTACGTTTCAGGTTCCATCCCTGGTCAGGGGCACAACTGATCAATGTTTCTCTTTCATATCAGTGTTTCTCTCTCTCCCTCTTTCCCTTCCTAGCTCTCTAAAAATCAATAAAAACAGATCCTCAGGTGAGGATAAAAAAAAAAGGGTGGAAAAAGTAAGCCAAGTTTTTCAACTAGCAGAAAAATATGTGTGAATCATATATCCAGACTATATAAAGCATTCTTTAAACCCAAAAATAAGAAAATGAACAATCCAATTAGAAAGTAGACAAAAGACTTAGATGATTCATGCTAATGGCAAAGAAACACATGAAAAAATGTTCAGCATTGGCCATTAGGGAAATACAAATTAAAACTACAATGAGACACCACCACACAGTTATCAGAATGGTTAAACTAGGGAAAAAGATGGCGACCGGCAGGAAGGTAGGGAGAGAGAGAGTGTGAGTGAGGAACCCATAGAGGAGAGTGTAGATGTGTGTGGTGTGTGTGTGTGTATGAGATAGGGTCAGTTAGATTCTGCAGGTCTTCCAAGGGGCTCCCGAACAGGGCAGCCCTAGACGGCGGAGCCCCGCGCACAAAGCGGACACTTCTCGGCGGCTGGTGCGGACGCAGAGACCACGCCATCTTGAGAAACAGAGCTGCCTGAGACTCAGATCCTGGCTTCTGACACAAACCAGGACCCTGCAGCCACCGGGGACAGAGAACTGCTATCACAGCTTCAGACAAACAAACAACAAGAATCCAGACTTCCCGGCAGATTTCCGTGAGTCAAAGAGCCTATCCCCCTCCTCGCAGGCGCTGATAGCGCCATAGTAACTGATAGACCTGCCCCTCCCCCAAGCTGCTGAGCGCCCACAGCGCGCGGAAAGCGCCATAGTAACTGATAGACGCGCCCTTCGCCCTAGCTGCTCACAGGAGCGCGCACAGCGCGCACAGACAGCGCCATAGTAACTGATAGACCCGCCCCCGGCCCAAGCTGCCGAGCTTTGCGCAGGGACGCGCTCCCTCTTAGGGAATTTGGCGCGCGCTCGCGCACGGGACAGAAGCAGCTCCCCGTCGGGGAAATCTGTCAGTGCGCACAGAGGGCTCCCCTTCGGGGAATTTGGGGGAATTTGGCTCGCGGGTCACAGCTCCCCCTTCGGAGATTCTTAAGAGCCAGCACAGAGGGGCTTCCCTTTGGGGAATTTGGCGCGCAGGACGGACTCCGCCCCCCTTCTGGGACTTTGGGAGAGTGCACTGAGCCGGCTCACCTTCAGGTTTTTAAGAAAGTGCGCTCTAGCCGGTTTGGCTCAGCAGAGAGAGCACACACAGGACGCAGCTCCACTTCAGGGAATTTGGCACGCCGGACACAGCTGCCTGGGATCCCTGACTCACAGCGCATTCACACTAAGAGCCAGCGACCCCAATTGTTGGTGCGTGCACACACAGGGACCCTGATTCTCAACGAGAAACCGCACAAGGCAACAGAGACTTTGACACTCGAGTCTTGGTGCAGACACAGGGAAACTCTGACTCCTGGCACATGCTAAGGATCTCATTCTCGGCACATACCAACAGTGTAGTGCAGACAGGGCCCCTGATTCTAAATGTGCACACGAGACCACACGGAACACTGGGGACACTGATCCTGGGCAAGTCTGGTTCCCACCAACCAAAGACAGCCACACATCCTAGTGTCAGAGCACTTCAGTGAAACTAGGGTGGAGCGAAGTCCCCACAGCACACGGCCCAGGTCCACGCAAACAGAAGCTTAAGCTTTCTGGTAATAGCCAGAATGGGGAAACGAAATAACTCACAGAGGAAAGAAAATGTGGAGTCGCCAAGAAAGGAAATTAGTGAAAATGAAGCTTGCAACATGACCGAAAAGGAATTCAGAGTAATGGTCATGGAATTTATACATCGGATGGATGAGAAAATCAACAACTTATGCAAGAATCAGGAAGAAATGAAAAGTGATATAGCTACAATCAAAAACACCATGGAAAGTTTCAACAGTAGACTACAAGAAGCAGAGGACCGAATTAGTGAGTTAGAAGATCAGGTACAGAAACAAGCTCAAGCTGAACAGCAATTGGAGAAAAAAATTAAAAAGCAGGAGGAAAGCCTAAGGGAACTACGGGACAACATGAAACGAAGTAACATGCGTATAATAGGGCTGCCAGAAGGACAAGAAGAGCAGCAGGGATTAGAAAATCTATTTGAAGAAATAATGACAGAAAACTTCCCAGATATGGGAAAGATAAAAGTTACGCAAGTAAAGAGAGTCCCAAGCAGGATCAACCCCAAAAGACCCACGCCAAGACATGTCATAATTTCAATGGCAAATATAAATGATAAAGAGAGAATCCTAAAGGCGGCAAGAGAGAGACAGAGAGTTACCTACAAAGGAACACCCATCAGATTGTCAAATGATTACTCATCAGAAACACAACAAGCTAGAAGTGAATGGAAGGAGGTATACAAAGTGTTGCAAAGCAAAGGACTGAATCCAAGAATACTATATCCAGCAAGACTATCAATCAAAATTGAAGGGGAAATCAGGAGCTTTGCAGACAAAAAAAGCCTCAGGGAGTTTATCACCACCAAACCAGCAATGCAAGAATTGCTAAAGGGAATACTGTAAAAAGAAGAAATAAACAGGTAAGAAGGAATACAGACACAAAAATAGATATGACTGCAAACAAATACCTTTCAGTAATAACTTTAAATGTAAACGGACTAAATGCTCCAATCAAAAGACATCGAGTAGCTGAATGGATAAAAAAACACGACCCATATATATGCTGTCTACAAGAGACCCACCTCAGAACAAGAGACTCACACAGATTGAAAGTGAAGGGATGGAAAAATATCTTTCAGGCAAATGGAAATGAAAAAAAAGCTGGGGTAGCAATACTTATATCTGACAAAATAGACCTCAAAGTAAATGCCATAACAAGAGATAAGGAAGGCCACTTCATAATACTAAAGGGAGAAATCCAACAAGAAGAAATAAATCTGGTAAACATATACGCTCCCAATATAGGAGCACCCAAATACATAAAAAAACTCCTGGAGGATATCAAGGGAGAGATTAATAGCAACACAATCATAGTAGGAGACTTTAATACCCCACTATCACCACTGGACAAATCCTCTAAACAAAAAATCAGCAAAGAAACAGCAATCCTAAATGACTCACTAGACCAGATGGAATTAATTGACATCTTCAGAACATTTCACCCCAAAGCCACAGAATATACATTCTTCTCAAGTGCACATGGGTCATTTTCAAAGATAGACCATATGCTGGGTCACAGGCAAAGTCTCTTCAAATTCAAGAAGATAGAAATTATATCAAGCATCTTCTCAGATCACAGTGGCATAAAACTGGAAATCAACTACAATAAATACAATCCAAAGAAATCAAACACATGGAGACTAAACAGCATGCTATTAAACAAGGACTGGGTCACCAGAGAGATCAAGGAAGAAATAAAAAACATCATGGCAACAAATGACAATGAAAACACAACAATCCAAAATCTATGGGACACAGCGAAAGCAGTCTTGAGAGGGAAGTTCATAGCTCTACAGGCCTATTGCAAAAAACAAGAAACAATGGTAATAAATTACTTAACCCTACAACTCAAAGAGCTAGAAAAAGAGCAGCAAGAAAAGCCCAGTGTAACCAGAAGGAAGGAAATAACAAAGATCAGAGCGGAGATAAATGACATAGAGACCAAAGAAACAATACATAAGATCAACAAAACCAAGAGCTGGTTCTTTGAAAGGATAAACAAGATTGATGGACCTCTAGCCAGGCTCACCAAGAAGCAAAGAGAGAGGACCCAAATAAACAAAATCAGAAATGAAAGAGGTGAAATAACAACAGACCCCGCTGAGATACAAAGGATTGTTACAAAATACTACGAACAACTCTATTCCAACAAACTGGACAACCTGGAGGAAATGGACATATTCCTAGAAAAATATAACCTTCCAAAAATCAATCAAGAAGAATCTAAACAGCTCAATAGGCCAATAACTATGGACGAAATTGAAGCAGTCATCAAAAAGCTTCCGACAAACAAAAGCCCGGGGCCTGATGGCTTCACAGGAGAGTTTTACCAAACATTCAAGGAAGAACTAAAACCTATCCTCCTCAGACTATTCCAAAAAATTCAAGTGGAAGGAACACTTCCAAGCTCCTTCTATGAAGCCAGCATCACCCTAATACCAAAACCAGATAAAGACAACACAATGAAAGAGAATTACAGACCAATATCCCTCATGAACATAGATGCCAAAATCCTCAACAAAATTCTAGCAAATCGGCTCCAGCAGTACATCAGAAAGATCATACACCATGACCAAGTAGGATTTATCCCAGGAATGCAAGGATGGTACAATATCCGCAAATCAATAAACGTGATACATCACATAAACAAATTGAAAGATAAAAATCACATAGTCATATCAATTGATGCAGAAAAAGCATTTGACAAAATCCAACACCCTTTCTTGATAAAAACTCTCAACAAGGTGGGAATAGATGGCTCATACCTCAACATAATAAAAGCTATATATGATAAACCCACAGCAAACATCATACTCAATGGACAAAAACTAAAAACATTTCCCCTAAGAACAGGAACAAGACAGGGATGCCCACTCTCACCACTCCTGTTTGACATAGTACTGGAAGTATTAGCCATTGCAATTAGACAAGAAGAAGAAATAAAAGGCATCCAAATTGGAAAAGAACAAGTAAAGCTGTCTTTATTTGCAGACGACATGATATTGTACATAAAAAATCCGAAAGACTCCGTCAAAAAACTAATAGACTTAATAAATGAATTCGGCAATGTAGCAGGATACAAAATTAACGCCAAGAAATCTATGGCCTTTCTATACACCAATAGTGAACTTACAGACAGAGAGACTAAAAAGGCAATCCCATTTACCATCGCACCAAAAAAATTAAGATACCTAGGAATAAACTTAACTAAGGAGGTAAAAGACCTATACACGGAAAACTACAGGACACTGAAAAAAGAGATAGAGGAAGACGTAAACAGATGGAAGAACATACCATGTTCATGGATTGGTAGAATCAACATCATTAAAATGTCCATACTACCCAAAGCAATCTATAGATTCAATGCACTCCCCATTAAAATACCAACGGCATATTTCACAGACCTTGAAAGAACTCTCCAAAAATTCATCTGGAATAAAAAAAGACCCCGAATAGCCACAGCAATCCTGAGAAAGAAGAATAAAGTAGGAGGGATCTCAATACCAGATTTCAAGCTGTATTACAAAGCCACTGTTCTCAAAACAGCCTGGTACTGGCACAAGAACAGACATATAGATCAATGGAACAGAATAGAGAATCCAGATATTGACCCAAACCACTATGCTCAATTAATATTTGACAAAGGAGGCATGAACATACAATGGAATAAAGACAGTCTCTTCAATAAATGGTGTTGGGAAAATTGGACAGATACATGCAAAAAAATGAAGCTTGATCACCAACTTACGCCATACACTAAAATAAACTCAAAATGGATACAGGACTTAAACATAAGACGGGAAACCATAAAAATACTAGAGCAATCCACAGGCAGCAAAATGTCAGACATATGCCAAAAGAAATTCTTCACTGACACTGCCCCTAGGGCAATGGAAGCTAAAGAGAAAATTAACAAATGGGACTACATCAAAATAAAAAGCTTTTTCACAGCAAAAGAAACCATCAACAAAACAACAAGAAGGCCCACTGCATGGGAGAACATATTTGCAAATGGCATCACTGATAAAGGTTTAATCTCCAACATCTACAGGCAGCTTATACAACTTAATAAAAGGAAGATAAAAGATCCAATAAAAAAATGGGCAACAGACCTAAATAGAATCTTTTCAAAAGAAGACAGAAGGAAGGCCAAGAGACACATGAAAACATGCTCAACGTCACTAATTATCCGAGAGATGCAAATCAAAACAACAATGCGGTACCATCTCACACCTGTCAGAATGGCTATCATCAACAAATCAACAAACGACAAGTGTTGGCGAGGATGCGGAGAAAAAGGAACCCTCGTGCACTGCTGGTGGGATTGCAGACTGGTGCAGCCACTGTGGAGAACAGTATGGAGTTTCCTCAAAAAACTGAAAATGGAACTCCCATTTGACCCAGTAATCCCACTCCTGGGAATATATCCGAAGAAACTAGAAACACCAATTAGAAAGGATATATGCACCCCTATGTTCATAGCAGCACAATTCACCATAGCTAAGATTTGGAAACAGCCTAGGTGCCCGTCAGCAGATGACTGGATCAGAAAACTGTGGTACATCTACACAATGGAATACTATGCTGCCATAAAAAAGAAGGAATTCTCATCATTTGCAGCAACCTGGGAGGAATTGGAGAACATTATGTTAAGTGAAATAAGTCAGTCAATGAAAGAAAAATACCACATGATCTCACTCATTTATGGATAATAAAGAACATTATAATCTTGAACAAAAAGATAGATACAGAGACAGTAAAGCATCAAACAGACTGTCAAATTACAAGGGGAAGGTTAGGGAGAGGTGGGGGAGATAAGAGATCAATCAAAGGACTTGTATGCATGCATATAAGCATAACCAATGGATGCAAAACTCTGGGGGGTGGGGGCATATATGGGAGGGGGGTGTGGGGAGGGAAATGGTAAGATATGTACACATATAATACCTTAATAAAAAAATTGAAAAAAAAAAAAAAAAAAAAGAAAAAAAAAAAAAAAAAAAAAAGAATGGTTAAACTAAAAAATACTGACAGTACCAAATGCTGACAAAGGTGTAAAGAAACTGGATCTCTCATTTATTGCTGGTGGGAAGATAAAATAAGAGCATCACTCTGGAAAACTGTTGGGCTTTTTTTTAAGTAAGCATACATCACATATATATGATCTCATAATTGGACTTCTGGGCACGTATCCTAGAGAAATGAAAACAAGTGTGTACAAAAATCTGTACACAAATGTTCATAGTAGCTTTATTTGTAATAGCCCCAAACTGCAAACAACCCAAATGTCTTTCAATGGGCGAATGGCTAAATAAACTGGGGGACCTCTGTGTCACAGAATATTACTTAGTCATCCAAAGAAACTATTGACACACACAGCTTGGATCTATCAGCATATATTCATTAAGCTGAATAGAAAAATCCAATCTCAAAAGTTTACATATATGATAATTCCATTTATATGACATTTCTGAAATGAAAAAAAATTATAGATATGGAGAACAGATCAGTGGTTGCCAAGAGTTATAGAAGAGGGGTGTGTGTGTGTGTGTGTGTGTGTGTGTGTGTGTGTGTGTGGTTATAAAGAGGGTAGTAGAGGGAATTACTTGTGGTGACAAAACAGTTTTATATTTTGATAAAATGTCATAGAACACTGCACACAGACATACACAAACAGAAAAAAAGAGAAAGGCATGCATGCAAAGACTAGTGAAATCCAAGGAAGGTCTGTAGTCTAGTTTATTGCATTGTGTCAGTGTCATTTTCCTAGTTTTGACAATGTACTAAAGTTAGAACAATATTTCTCACTAGGGGAAGTTGGTGAAGGACACGAAAGACTACTATGTATAAGTTCTTGTGAATCTATAATTATTTCAAAATAAAAGGTTTAAATTTTTCTTTCTGTTTTTCATTTTCTTTGTTGTTTGGGGATGATTTTTGAAAGGAGAAAGGGACTGAAACGTGTTTACTCCACCAACTCCAAAACGCATTATTATTTTTAAATAATATAGTCCATACCTCATTAATTTTTAAAAATAAACAATTGTGTAGACATATTTTTTTCTGATCAATAAAATACTGAGTAGTAATATTTTTAACTCTTTGGGTTATGTTAATTTTTATAAAAACTCAAAAGGTACAAATAAGGATACCGTTAAAGTACATCTATAATTCTCTCCCCATAGACAACCACTGTTACTAATTTGTTGTAAATCTTGGGTACCATTCCACAGTTTCCTATGGATCACCGTGTGTGCTACTTGTACTGTTACTATAGTAATAGGAACTTTTGGTGGAGTCATTCATCACAGGCAGCGGGTGACAGCTAGAGACAAGAGGAGGCATCTCCTTTGTGGTACCCTGTGATGAATTTGACACAATCAGATTCACAAGCCACACTTTATTATTTAGTGCAGATGCCACAATATTTTGTGGTATTAGATACACACATATACACACTCAATGCATGAGACTAAGAGTTGACTAGCTAATTACTGCTCTGAGATTAAACTCCAAGAACACTGTCTTATTTAATGTGCTTTAAATTTCTCTATGATTACATTAAAATATAATTGTAGTAATTGTTATAAGATATTTAAGCAACACAAATGAAGCAGTAGATGAAGTATCCATTCTTCGTTGGCTGTTTCTTTACGGAGAGCATCTTACCTCACTGCTGCTGACACTTTGCAAGAGTACATTTTGGTTTTGGGTAACTGTCATATCAGTTGGAGAAGAGTTTGTATCGTGACAAATGTCAAGCAATGATTCAGCATGTCTGTCTGCCAAAAGAAACATAATGTGTTTTGATAAGACTCATCTCAATTTCACAGGAAGATTTAGCTCCTGGTTCTAACATCAGTTCCATTTTGTCAAAGATTTTCCTAAGATAGTGATCTGGGATCCTGATGAAGTTTCAGGGAATAATTTTCACAGGAAGAGATGTGAGGACAACATGAATCCACAGAATAAATGAGGTTTTGTTTGTTTGTTGTTTTTTTAAAATTAGGTAAAGTTGCCAAGTGAAACTGCTAACAATGGGCTGGAAATTATATTTGCTTTATAGTTGCCAAAGAGAAAAACATTTAGCTACTGTGAGCACACGTCCTGTCTAGCATTGAAGCCACGTTAAATTAACAAGGTTCAGACACCCATCAGTGAACTCCCTGTTAGCTCCTGAGGGGCACTGTTCTCATATTCATCCCCCTCCTGCCAGCCTGCCTTCCCCAAATAAGCATGGGCTCTTGGATGACAACGTCTTCCTCTTCCAATGGCTCTTCCATTTATTTATCTTGTAACTGAAACAAGATTGAACAAGTGATCTATACTCAGACCCTCTATTTCTTCATCATATTTTCCTTCTTTACTCTTTGCAATCTATCTTCTGCCTCTATCCTGTCATTGAAAGTTCCCACTTCCTACCATATCTGCTTTGTAAACTCCTTTCTAATTTGATATTGTGTCCATTTATTCCTCTTGCAACTCTCTCCCAATTCTCCTATGTGCACACCACTCTCTAACGGTGGGGGCACCTCCTCACCTCAGTACCCCGCAATTTTCTCCCCATCATCAATCCTTCATTGATCTTGTCCACTCTCAGGTCCTTATGATCTCTGTTGTGTAGAGAACTCCAGGACTGATATATCAACCCACCCTTTCCCAGAAGCCCTATCCTACAGAAAATTGCTACTTGAAAGTGCCCAGGTTCCATCAGTACAATTATTTTTAGAACATTTTACCCTTCAGTATCCTCACAAAACCAGTGTTCTTCTAGTTTGTTGATTGTATTCCCATCTTCCCACATCCCAGGGCTGAACCTTCGAAATCATGTTTGACTCAACTCTCACTCAACTTTTTTCTTTGTGTCTTCACTATCAACTTTACATCACAAAGTTCTGTGAATTCTTTCACAATATCTATTAAATGCACCACATTAACAGACCACTATAACACCTTGCCCAAGGACTCTTTTCCTAGTTCTTTCCACCATATACTTTCTTTCTTTTTTTTAAAAATGTATTTTATTGATTTTTTTACAGAGAGAAAAGGGAGAGGGATAGAGAGTTAGAAACATCGATGAGAGAGAAACATGGATCAGCTGCCTCCTGCACACCCCCTACTGGGGATGTGCCCGCAACCACGGTACATGCCCTTGACCAGAATTGAACCTGGGACCCTTCAGTCACAAGGCCGACGCTCTATCCACTGAGTCAAACCAGTCAGGGCCACCACATACTTTCTTAATAGAGTTCCCTGCCATGAGTCTCTTTCTTTGAATCCATCCTACACAATAAGAACAGGTTAATTTTCCTAAATCAGGGCTTTTATCATTCTCTGGTTCAAAATTCTTTAGTGATTCTATTTTATTGGGGGGAAAAAGGGATATCCTTAGCTTTACATTTAATGGGTCCTCAATGGACACACTTTCTTTATGCATCTGATGTTATGTGTTCATTTTCCCTGACATGAACTTTCAGTCTGGACTCCTGCTTGGCCCTGAGATAACCTGCTCTCTTACAGCACGGTGCCTCTGCTCCACAAAATCAAATCCCATCATTTTTCAAGGACCGGACTGAGTCTCACCTCTTCCACGAGACCCCCTTGTTTCCTGACCAGAAGCTTCAAACAAAAAGTCAATGAAACAATAAAGTCAAGCAGGTTGCACAAAATCATATGTTGCTCAGTGGCATTTTTTTCCTTTATGCCTTTTGCTGTGGCTGTCACCGTGTCTTTGCACAGACTATCTTTCCCCATCTATATCTAACCTTCTCTTTGTTTCTTCCTACCATATCTCATCCAGCATCCAAGAACCACCATAATTCCCTTCCCCTTTCAAGTTCCCAATGAGTTCTTTCTCCTCTGACTTATGTGATATGTCCCTGACCAGACTGAGCACTTTCAAAAGTTTGGATCATATCGTAGACTTCTTTGCATCCCTCAGAGAACCTAGTCATGGGCTTTTAGTCACTGCTCAATAAATAGTTGTCAGATATATTTCTTAAAATGGATCCATCAAATACATGTAGAAAAAGAAAGATTTCTACTAGGGCCCTTATATTTGGGGAAATTTGCAAGTGAAATAGGAATATTTACCTGGTTTTGGCATAGAATTCATTAGCATGTCCAATAACTGCTGTTTCTTAAAACTCTTTATTTGTGACACATAATGTATTGCTGATTTTCCACTAAAATCGCAGAGCTTAGGATCTCTAGGAGAAATAGAATCAACATCAAAGGTTATTAGTTAAATCTGTTCAAAAAAGAAAATGATATGGAAGGAAAAATATTGACATCAAATAAATGAAGGCAATCTTACATAGTTTGGGGATAAAATAATTACTTCAAAATGTATGAGATAGTGACAATTTTTTATAAAACATTATAATATATGCAGAAAATTTTTGAACATAAACTTTCATAATTCTTTAGTGATGCATAAATTCAGTAAAGATAAAAACATATTGATAAACCATGGTCTTATCATTCCAAATAGTTGACTTGATTCTTTTTCTTTCCAATGTTTTAGCTAACTGGTTACCTTCTTGATCTCTTTTTTTTCTAATCCTTTTATCATTCAAAATAGTAGAATGACATAATCTCTCTTTAAAATTAAGCCGATATGCTCTTGGTTGCGTGGAATGATCTTGTCATAAAATTCCTCTCTGCATGGTCATTTCATTTTTCTTTCTTTGCTCTGTGGTTTTTAAGCCCAATTGGCTGATCTTAGGGCTTCTTGCAACAGCACTAATATCCTCTCTATGCCGTACTGAATCCTAACATCAGCTCAGAGAGATCCAGAGGGTAAATGATGAGAACTCTATCAACAGGTCATAGTGAGGGAAACAATGATAAAACTTCATTAGTCATGTTCTGAGACAAGGAGAGAGTTGATCATGGTCTCCGATCTAATACCTTTGAATTTGAATCTATTGTTATGGGTAATGTTTTATGATCTACAACAATATTCTGTTATGGCCTTTTCTCCACCAAGGTCATGATTCAAAAGAAATAGCATAAGATCAAGGGTCAGGAGACTGTCACTACCTGGATCAATGGCAAGCACTAACTTTTAGGGACCTCAGTTTGTTCATCTGTCTTGAGAGTGTTTCTCCTTTGATCTCCTGTATTCTGGACCCACTTCAGGACTATTGAGCACCCTCTCTGGGGTGGTATCTAGTAACCTCCATTTTTAACAATCTCCTCAGATGTTTCTCAACACTAAATTCTGAGGTAGTGTCAAACTTCCATCTTCAACCTTTAATACTAATATTTTAAAAATAGCTCACATTTTGAAGTATACTTTTCTTTTTGAAGGCCCCCTTTCCTTTGTTTTTTCCATAACAAAATCCATATGGAAAAAGCTTGGGCCATCTGTTCTTATTTGATGACAAGATATCTAGGTAACAAACAGCATTAGGAAACCAATTCTAACATGAGAGACTGTTTGTTAACCTCTGACTTATTTTCTTTGCCCCCTCCTAAAAGAACATGTTGGCATGTAGTAATTTCTAGGTAACTGGAAATCACTACTATAAATTGCTTTAGACAATGGACAATGCTTTCCAAAATAATTAGTAACATCTTGAGGGTAGGGAGCTACATACTACAGAATTATCTGACATTCCCAGTAACTACCAAAAGAGTAAGTATTTTAAGCCAGGGTTTAACAAATAGCAAAGTATAATGCAATCAGCCGTCCAAATTGCATGTTGTATTTTTCCTTTCCAACTCTGTAATCCCAATTGGTGCCAAAAAACTTTTGTTTTGCTATTTTGATTAGATAAATTAATTATTCTAACTAGCTGTGGGTGTTCAAAAAAATGTGTCTTATGCTTTTAAAGCTTCTTTATAAAAACATCAAAATGTAACTTCTCAGGATGCCCTAATGACCTGTTAGTTGGGTATCCTGAAGGTAGACAAAAAAAGAATATTTAGTAAACAAAACAAAGGACCAATGTAATAAAAATAACAGATAGCAACATCTAGCATCTGTGCATCACTTTGCAACTACGAAGTCCCTTTTGTGAACATGCATGTGCATTTAGTATACATATTTAAACATCGAAATGACTCCTGTAAGTAAGAATGGCACATATGCCCTTGCACTGGTGCTGACTGACCACTCATACTCACGCGTGGTGCCTGAGGAGCTCAGCCAGAACCTCCTCGGGTCTGTAGACTGTTGACATCTCAAGACTCTCAAACAGGTCCACGTCTCTCACAGCCAGCATCAGAGGGGTCAGGCCATGCTGGTTTGGGAAATTTATGTCCAGGAACTCTTCAGATGCCTTTAAAAACGTGAAGCTTTATTTACGTTATGTTTTTCTGGATGTCTATTTATACTAATCTTTGCATTTTCATTGCTTGGCCAAATTCTTATTTTGACTTCAATACCTTCTTTCTCAATATGTATATTGGGAGGGAGCTGATGAATTGAAAGAACACAGGCCTGAGAGGCAGACAGACCTGGGGGGGGGGGAGGGGCGTGAATTTTAGCTTTTTAAGTTGGTTATTTAACCTCCCTGATAGGGTTATATCAAGGACACTCTGTTAAAAGGTGATTAAATCACCCTGATAAAATAAGGGATACCACCAGTTACACAATGAATAATTTTCATCCGGGACGTAATTATACAAAAAAAAAAAAAAAAAGGGGGTGATATTTATTTAAAATTCAAATTTAACTGAGTGTCCTGTATTTTTATTTGCAAAACCTGGCAACCCTCCTCACTGGCCTTCACAGTCCTCAGCTATAACGCAGGAATAACAGCGTGTTCCCTGCAGGGTTGTTCTGGTGATCGGAGAGCAGAGCGTCAGACACATGCTCAATAAATGTTTTTGTAATGATGCCTGCGTTACAATAGTAAGGCCACTCATTTAACTGTACTTATATAATCAAATGGTGGATATATATGTTATTTGTTGTTTTAATGTTTTAAATTAATTAAAATTTTAATTTGGATAACTCAAAACTGAAAAGCCACTGGAAGGCTAAATTATCAAAATTGTTTATTTCATAGACTAAAGTAACTCACTAATTTTCACCTCCATTTCACTTTATGCCATATGAACATAGTGTCTTTACCTCAGTTTCTCTAGGGACAAACTAGAGATAATGATATTACCTCAGAGTGGTGTTCTGGGAATTAATTAGTTAACTTTTTTTTTTTTTCGGCCTCTGAAAAGAAACTGCCTCTTATATCAACGTTTATTATTAGCTAGGACCAACATGAACATTTCGAACCTTACAACAGCACATTAATTTTGTAATCTTACAACACACATTAATTCAGCATCTGTGGATTAGGCTCTGGGGTCCAGTTATAGCCATTAGTTTCTTAAAACTCGGCTGCCAATCTTTAGGGGTGAAAAATGTGGTCAAGTAAACAGACATTGGATTACAACTATGGGTATGTTGCAAATACCAATAAAATAAAATTTACTGTCTTTCAAAAAAAAATTCTAAGCCAGAATTCATGACATATGGCAATTTTAGATGATCATTTAATACAACAAAAAATGTAGAGCCCTTTGGATTTTGTTGTATATTTTCTTGAACTCTAGGTGACGATAATATTGTTCACTTTTCCTTTATCTATTTGTGTCTCTTCCATCAGGGAAGGGAAGAAACTGGTTTCCTAGCAGCCATTGATTTTCTTTCAGTGAGAAGGTCATGTGATCTGACAGTATCTCTGAGGGTAAATGCCAAGAGTAAGCAGTGGCCACCAATAATTAGTGTCCTTGGTTATGGATATAGTTTTGCAAGTTTGATTGGGAAAGAATATCAATGGGTAGAAAATCTAAACAAGAAGATCAATACCCTAAGAAGAAAGCACTTAAAAAATGTGTCCTCTTAACTCCTGTAGTCACAGCTAAATATTATGCAAAGCACAGGCTCTCTGGTTCCCTTTTCAAGGTAAAGCTAATAACTGCAACTAGTCCAGAGGGATCTAAACAGCAGCTGTACAAATGGCACCGATGTCAAGGGAACGCCTCTGAGCAAGTTGACAGTGGCTCTCCAGGGGCACCCTGGGAGCGCATTATTTCCCGGGGGCGCTGCCGACTTCTGGCTTCCAGCTGCAGGAAGGGAAAAAGGCTGCTGCTTTGTTCTTTATTATCTTGTTTTCACCCCAGTGTCCCGTTTGATTCTGTTTCTTGCTCATATTTCCTGCCTGGAATTTCCTGGGACTGCGTTTGAAATGGAGTTATTTTTCTTTAAAAGGAGTCGTATGTAGTCTGTGCCCTTCTTACCACCCACCCACCCACCCACCCACCCAAAGGTAGGAGTTAGCATTGATTTGACTGACCAACAATTGCTGAAGTTGTTCAAGATCACCTTGCCAGGAACTTCGCAGAAGTTGCATTTGGGAAGCCTGGATTCCATGGGTGGCCAAGAGCTGCCTTCGGACACCACAATTAGCCACATGGACCGCGGTTCGGTGGTCGTAATTGCAAAGGGTGATATCTGCTCCCTTTTCCAGAAGAAACTCAACAACCTGCAATGCCACAACATTCTTATTTCGCATTGTTGAGTACCAATGGTGTTTTCAGGGCTGAGTGGAAAACTTACTTAGACATACATGGCTTCGATTCATGATACAGGAAAGGAGACGAAAAGGGGCATAAGAATAAAGAATTAACTTGGAAGCAGGTGATTGCTATTTGCATTTTTTTTTAAATCTCCATGATGTGGATGGTTTGAGGATACTATAGCTTTTTCAAACTGGAGGTCTGTGAGTATTTCATGTTAAATTCACATAACACTTTCAACTCCTATTAGTATCATCTGTAGTTCAGAATATCAAACCCAAAAATTCAGGCTTATAGATTATTGAATGTTACAAGTATTTCTAGGGAAAGAATGAACTCTGTTTAAAATGATGGAGGCTTAATTTATTCAACAAATATGGTCTGAGTGACTAGTGCGTGTATAAAGAGCTGTTCTTGGTGCTGAGACCCCAACAATGAACAAGACAGATGACCAGCCTTTAAGGCATTTACAATCTAGTGAGGAACAGAGATGGATAAAAAGGCAATTGCAACACAGTGTGATATATGCAACAATAGAATAAATACAGAAAACTGGCGGGGGGGGGGGGGCACATAGAAGAAACCTATTCAGCTGTCTTAGAGGGGCTGGGAAGACTTTCTGGAAAAAGTGATGTCTAAGTTGAGAACTGTGGAATCAGACTCAGTTAACTAGGCAGAGACTGCTGGGAAAGATTGTTTCAAGCAAAGGATATAGTATGAACAAAGTACTGTGAATGCTATGGACAGAATTGTCTCCTAAAAATCCATATGTTGAAGCCCTAACAAGCAATGTGATTGTATTTGGAGAGAGGGCCTCTAAGAAGTAATTAAGGTTAAATAAGATTATAAGACTAGGATCCTGATCTGATAGGATTAGTGTCCTTGTAAGAAGAGACATCATCTCTCTCTCTTTGCTTGTCTCTTCCTCTCCCTCCCGCTCCCTCTCTCTCTGTCTCCCTCTGCCAAGTCAAGGAGAGAGTTCCCATCAGAAACTGAATCAGCCAGAACCTTGATGTTGGACTTCCCAGCTTTCAGAACTACGAGGAAATACAGTTCTGTTGTTTGAGTCCCCAAGACTATGGTATGTTTGTTATGGGAGCCCAAACTAACACAGCGGACAAGAAGACAAAGAACATTCAAAGCTCTGGAAGGAGGAATGTATGGCTGGAGCTCAAGAATGGGGAAGCAGAGGTAGGAGATGTGATGAAGTCATCGGTAGCTAAAGTGAAAGGCCTTACCAACCCCTTTTTGGCAATTAATGTTTTAATCTTCAGGGAAATGAGGAGCCAGTAAAAATTTTGAGCAGAGAAATAACATGATCAGATAAGTATTTTTCAAAATCACTCTGGCTGCTGAAATGGATTGATGTGGGGAAGAGTGGAAGTTGGGAGACCAATGAGATCATGGAGATATGATGGTGAGGAACAAGGGAAATGGCAGAGGCATTGACTGCCTTTGTTTTAGACTATGTTTTTAAAGATAGTTGTATAGTGAGCAACCTTGGAAAACAGACACAGTGTCTCCCTCTGGAGCACTGGGAAGACTTACTTATTGGCTATTATAAAAGACTCAGGTTTCCCAAGTTCAGGGTTTCTCTCTTATAATCTAATCCCTGTATGTGTAGGTATCACCTCTCTATGTTGCCCTTTGGAAATTGGGGCTCAGGGAACTGAAGCAAATGCTAGCTATTACTATCTATAACAATAAAAGCGTAATATGCTAATTAGACCAGATGTCCTTCTGGATGAAGCCACAGCAGTGGGAGCCGAGGCAGAGGCAGCCGCCTTGGTGGAAGGGGCTAAGAGGATGGGGGCCGAGCCCTTGCACGAATTTTGTGCATCAGGCCCCTAGTTATGAATAATAAATTATGATTTTTCTCTGACCCAGGAGTCTTGTGTCTTCTGCCAGATTCTAAAACTGTGGCAGGCAAAATTATAGCTTGCATATAAGGAGAAAATCTCAGATGCTTCACAGATGATAACTTTTGCAAAAATGAGATGATGAGAGAGAAAGGCATGGCGGAGGAAGAATGAGGAAAGTTCATGGGAAATCGTAGCAAATATGTTAACCAATTTGTATGGTAAATTGGACACTAAAGGATCCTCCACTTTATTGACAATATATGACTGTTTAAGGAACTAAACAGGAAGGTAGTTATAGGCTGTGTATCAGGAAATAAGTTCAAAACAGCTATTCCCTGGTTTTGGATAATTCTTCTGTGGGTTGTATCTTCCTTACCAATTTGCCAGTCAGCCTCAGGTTCATGCCATTGTAGCAAATAATGCCAAGATTTGTTCTGGGTAGACAGAAAATTCTACTCCCTTTCAGACAACAGTTACAGAGATGCATATTTTCACTGAGGATGGAAGTAGGAAAATTCATGATTAAAATGGTAAAACACACACACACACACACACACACACACACACACACGCCAACTTTGAACTATGGCTGGTTCACTTAGAATATGGGTAGTAAGATGCATGATGCTTATTAAGGAGGAATGATAATACCTCTATTGCAGCTTAGCTCTTCCTGCTGACAACCTTAGATCCATTTCATGATGAAGGTAAAGCCTTGGATTTTTTTATTTTTATTTTTTGCAGTTGGTTTAGCTACTTTAAGGGAGCAATGGCTCTCTTGGGGATTTCCCAGAGACAGAAAAATTCCCATGATAAACTACAGCTGAGGCATTAACTAGTGTTCAGGTTCTCACTGGCCTGGATTGGGTTACAATGCTGATGAAGGTGACTCACTGGAGAAAGAGAAATGGACACAAAGAAATCTAGACAAGTTCTTAGGATTAGCCCCACTGCCCTGGAACACTCCCCTAGACCTTATGTTAAAATCAGGTGAAATTTTAAGAGATATTATCGTGAACATGAGTCAGCAAATGGTTTATATTAATGTAGAATCCTTTAAAAAATTGTAAAAGGCCTGCTGTGAAAGTTAAGCCTGAGTCAACCAAAGGCTTCACACCCTGAAGCTCTAGTCAGAAAGCAATGGGGCCGTCGCCAATGAGCCCTTGCCTGA
Organism: Cnephaeus nilssonii; assembly: GCF_951640355.1. Lineage (NCBI taxonomy): Eukaryota > Metazoa > Chordata > Mammalia > Chiroptera > Vespertilionidae > Cnephaeus > Cnephaeus nilssonii. The sequence goes on along the minus strand of NC_137081.1, from coordinate 76,589,598 downwards.
CGCTGAAATACATGGCACCAGTAATAATTACTTCGCCACCTGATATAGGGCTTCAGGGGGGCTGAAAACATCAGGAGTTCATTTACTTGAGAAACAGGAAGCCTCCATGTTTCTGGAAACCAAAAGGAAATGTACCTTGCCTATTGGCCTGTAACCACTCTTTCTCCACGTTCCTAACCTCTCCACAGCCTCCTGTACCTCAACCTCATCTGCTTTAAGGAAAAAGAGCATTAGAAGTGAGGCCACGGAACCCTATCTTCAAAGGGGACTGAAGATCATGGCCACCCATGGGAGTATGTTGGTGAACTTTGGGGAGGGGAGAGACTCAAACCTGTATGGTTCCCTTGAAGTCACATTGCTTGCTGCCCAGATCCTTGGGGCAAGTGAGCGCATGAATTCAGCTAATGGGGTTTGGGCATGGTTTGCAGTGGGGAAGGAAATCTAACGTGGCTCTGTGGGTGGTGCCCTTTGGTCAATTCAATGTACTATGGTTGCAGCTTCTATATCTGAATCTGTAAAAAGGAATTCATGTATTATAAGTGTATAACTTCCCAATCCCATTAAGTGTCAGGGAGGATTCTTTTAACCACGATGGGTTACTATGTAGAGAAGTACGAGTATCTTTGGAATCCCCATACAGGTTTGAGTCTCTCTGTAACTGATAATTTTGCCAATTGGGGAACCTTTGGCAAAGGGGGGAAGTTTTCACCCACAGGTGCCCCTTGGGGATCCTCCCTGACATGTCCAAAAGGTACATCACTTTTGAAAAGTGGATATCAGCTTGCTAGTGGCTCTTATCAAAACACCCTTGTGAAAGAAAATATCCTGGCTCTCCAAAACTAACAAGCACCTTAAATTTAACTGACTGCTGGGTCGGCCAGATAGTCCAATGTTAATTGCCAATTACCTTAGCCTTACCAAGAAGTTTATTAACAACAGTGGCCAACAGCCCCAGATCTTGCACCTTCCACGTAAAACATTTATCAACACTTCACTCCCATTCCTGTAGCCATCACTCACTCATTCTGTGGGGCAAATGAATGCTACTAGGCTACTGGCACAGACAAACAATACGATAATCCTTCCAAATCAAGGACCAGGCTCAGTTATTCAGACTGAATTGGGAATCTTCAGGCTTACCAGCCAGCTGAGAGGCCACATGGAGGCACTATCAACCTGTGCCCCTGACTAATGTAGTTCCCACTTGGGGGGCCAACAATGGTAAACACCACCTTCCCCCCACCCCCCAAGGAAAGATACTTATTGTGTGAAAACCTGACATTAACTTGTATCCCTTCTGAAAACATGGTGACTTATGCTTTATGGGTGGTCATAAGAGAGCCTCAGATCTTTAAGGAAATACTATCAGTAGATGATGTAGCCTCAGATGACTTCAGAGCTCTCCCCAAAATGAAGCTACTATTGGTTATCTGGGGGAGCTTCCAGAGGGATAGTTGACTTGTCATTTGTGCCCCCTGTGGATAAGTATTCCTAAGATAGAAGTCATACAATTAGACAAAGTAGGACAAAATTTGTTCCTAAATTGAAGTTACCAATAGCACTACCTCATCCCTGAAAGACTTTCAGATCAGCATTCACTGGCCAGGGGTTATTATAGATGATAGAATTGCCCTAGACTTCCTGTTTTCGGGCCAAGGTGAAGTCATGGCTAATACATGCTACTGTAACTGGATTGATGCCTTAGATTGAATGGGACAATGAATAGGGCAACTTAAGAAGAAAGCCACCTGGTTTTCTATGGCAGATCCTGATGATTTATGGGATTTGTTCAGCTGTAGGAGTCCAGGATCCTGAGTAGCATGGTTGAGGCTAGCCTACAGTATGGCTTCATTCTGCTGCTTGGAGTCCTATGTAGTAGCTTTACTTAGATGTTGTATGAGACAAATTGCTGGATTTGGGCCCAGTCTCTGTTGATAGATTAGTCAGAGTGACCAGCAGAGAGGTGTACTCATGGAAAACTCACCAGAAACCAAGACAATGTATAAATGAAGGGTAGATATTTTTAGGAGAGAAGTTTCCCTGGGTCTCTTACATTCCTACAAGTCTTACTGCCTTTCCCCAGACTCTCTTTTCAAGCTTATTTGTGTAGTGTTTGTATAGTGAATAACCTTGGCTAGAGATAGTATCTCCTTCTGGAGCAAAGAGTAGGTTTGCTGAATGCCCATTATAAAAGATACGGCTTCCATAAATTTAGGGTTCCTCTCCTACAATCCAATCCACTGTTTGAGCAGAGGTCAACTGGCCCCCTTCCTATCATCCTGTGGGAATTGGGTAACTGACATAAAACTGATAATACTCTGGCAAATGGTATTGTTTCTGACCCTGTGTTGTTTCTTATGCCAAGAATCCAATAAATTGCATCAGGCTAACTTGAAGAGGCCTGAAAGAGGAATGAAAGTGGTCAGAGGAGGATGTGGGCTCAGTGAAGGTGTTTGTTAATTTATGTGTCATCAGAAGGGAGATATCTCAGTATATTAAATGCTAATGGGAAATAGCATCACTGTTTGCAATAATAGAAATATAGAAACTGCCCACCTGTCCATCAAAGTAAGATGGACAGACAAGTTGTGCATAAATGGAATACTAAATAGCAGTAAAAATGAAAAACCACAGCTACATGTGTTGAAGTGGGTGAATCTCAAAAACATAATAATGAACAGAAGTAAGTTACAGAGACTCACATGCAGTGCAAGTTTGTTCTTATAAAGTTCAAAAACAGGAAAAGTAAACAGTGAATTATTTAGGATTATGTGCAGAAGTAGCAAAACTAAGGAAATGATTAACCCAAAATTCAAGATCATGATTATGAAGTATGGGGGATGCAATTCAGGAGGAGCAGATAGAGAGCTTTTGATGCATGGCTATGTCTGACTTTTGGCTTGGTTGGTGGGTATATGGACACTAATCTCATTTTTCTTTAAGTTGTGCACACATACTTCTTTTTAAAAAGTATACATAACATTTTAGAATTTGTTTAAAAGGTGTTAACAGAAAAGAATCAAAAGAGGGGGAAAAGCTAAGAATTAGTCAAGAGAGAGGCTAATTGAAGTGGCCAGCAGGGTTAAGGACCACTTGCATTTAGATTCCCAAGAACTTGTAGAGGTACCATCCTGTGAAGTTGAGTGAAATTTGTCTTTTTCACTGTAGTTTTTCCATTCTAAGCCCTTTTCAATTCCCCTTATAGCTCCCTGCTTGCTGATCATCTCCAATTCCAAGTGCTCATATTGTTCTCACTGTCACCAGCATTCTTTTTTTAAAGCCTTATCTGAGGATATGTTTTTATTAATTTTAAGAGAGAGAGAGAGAGAGAGAGAGAGAGAGAGAGAGAGAGAGAGAGGAAACATCAATTGGTTGCCTCTCAATCAGGGATCGAACACAAAACCTAGGTATGTGCCCTAGCTGGGACTGAACCCTCAACCTTTTGGTGCATAGGATAACACTTTAACCAACTAAGCCACCCTGCCAGGGCTCACCGGCATTTTTTTTAATTTAAATTCTTTATTGTTTAAAGTATTACATAAGTCTCCTTTTCCCCCCATTGACCTCTCCCCAGCCGCCCCCACACCCCCAGTACATGCCCTCACCCTCACCTGCATGCTTAAAAAGAGTCTTATAAGTTCCCACACACAATGGTATAAATGATCAATAAGACCCAAATGGATTATTTAATCATTAGTTTATCCATTTAATAGACATTTATTAAGCACCTAGATGTGTGAGGCACTTTAGGTGGATATGTAACTAGAACAAAGAGGACAATCTTGTGTCCTTGTCCATCTTAGTATTATTTATTTACTCCTTTCTCCCTACTTTCAGGATTATATGCATTTGTTAGAATAGGGTACACTTTTCTAGGTCTGATGAAACTGAGGGTGGGGGTGGAAAGGAGGAAAAAACTCAGGCCCCATTATGTGGTCCCACTAGACATAAGCTCTTCAAAGGTGACATCTGCATTTGATTCAACTTGGTATCCAACATGAAGTCTAGTATTCTGTTGACTGAGTAGGGGAATAAATAAAGATGGTGACTGTCTAGATTATATAGGTTCTCCTTCCAGTTGCCCCTCACTCTTCCCCCCCACCTCCATCCCCCACCCCCTGCTTTCTGCCTTCAGACATTCTTTCATGGAGTTGGGTGGTAATGCTATTCCCAAACATCTCCTCTTGGAATCCTTAGTTAGAAGAGTATCCATGGGCCCCGGACACCACATGTTACCTCTGTTAGATTTTCTTCTGCTGCAGTAATGAGAGGTGTATTCCCAGTCTTTGGATGCTGAAAATCAAGGTTTCCAAGAATGGAATGGACTTTAGTAATATGGTCACAGATGAGTTCCACATCACCTCTTGAAACTACTTCCAGCAAATCATGAATCAATTTATTTTTGTTCATCTTGTTCATTCCATATAATTGCCTTTAAGAGAAAATAAACAATTTAATTACACAAGAGATAACAAAGCAGTGGGTAATTCAAATGTAACAAAGTCTATCTTTAGGTCTCATTTCTTTCTTTTATGTATAAAATACTATAACAGCTTTTAAAGACAATTTTTAAAAAGGAGAAAACCCCATAATTCCACCAATCTTGGTTCTTTGCACACATATAGGGTGGAGTAAAAGTAGGTTTACAGTTGTGAGTACGTGAAACAGTTTATTCTTGCATTTTTATTTATTAATTATTGTATTATTTTCCACATGAACAACTGTAAACCTACTTTTGCCCCACCACGTATTTTAAATTGGGAACAATAATAATTTTACTATCACTTTTCAAGATCTGCTGTGGTGCAGGATAAGAAAGGATGATCAACATGAGAATGGAAAGAGCACAAGTTTTAGAGCTTGACAGACCCAAACTCAAATCCCTCATCCACAGATTATCAACTGTGTAACCCTGAGCATGTCACTCAGCTTCTCTGAACTTTATTTCCGCAACTTGAAAATGGAAATGATATTCCCATTTTCAAATGGTTGGTGAGGATCTGAGATACTATATACAAAGTATTGGCTTGTTCTATTGGTGCAAGTTCTTGTAGGATTTCATTTTCTTTAGCATTGTTTTTAAAATCCCTATAATTATTTTCCTTTTGAAAGTCCAGTCTTCCCAACAATACTGTAAACTCCTCAATAGCAGGGACATTCTATGCTTCTGCTGTTGTAACCTCCATAGTGCAATTCAGGGTGCGTCACTGATGAGCATGGTGACACCACCATTCTAGATTTTTCAGGGAAGTCCAAATTTTAAATATCCAAGCTCAGTATTCCAAATCATTGAAATATTTCTTAAATTGCATTTTCTGAAACCACCTATCCTCTTGCTGTTGGAAAAACACAAACTCCTTTGTCAGATTCTATATTCCTATTCCAGTTTCTGGCACCATAGTCACCATGTTATTTCATTGAATGGGCAATTTATTTGCAGTGAGCTGGCATTTGGTTGAAAGCAGAAAAGCAAAAGTCCCATTTCATAGTACAACTTTGTGGGGGAAAAGCTAAAGAAAAAAAGAAAAGATCTAGAATTGGTCTTTAATCTTCCAAATACACAAACGCCTTCAGAATTCATGGGCTAGACTACATAAAACTTTTTTTTTTTCCTCAGAGAGAACATGTACTTCACCCCAGAGTTAGTACTATTTGATAAATTCATACATTCATTTATATATATATATATATATATATATATATATATATATATATATATATATATAAAGGTATCAATAATATTTGGAGACTCAGAGTGAAGGAGAAAGGGAAGTTTTGACTGGGGGAAGAGCATGAATAAAGGCCAGTACTCAGGGTCAATGAGGAGAGAGTGGAGCTGGTGGGAATTTACACTTCTGAATAGGTTGGGAAGGCCAGGGGGAGTTCTGAGTATTGCCTTTTTGGAACACTGGTACTTTAGGAAGATTATTATCATAGAGAATAGAAAAGTAGAAACAAAAAAAATTGAAAATAAAGCTTAAGAGGGTCTGTGACACATTGGCCATAGATAATGAAAGATGGGGCCAAGAGGATGGGGTTGGGCAGCGGGGGGATGTGATGCAGGAGGAGCAGGCATTTACTTTTTCGGAATGAGGTCAGCAACAGAGCCAGCATATAAGTAGTGTGTGGGTTCTCAACTTCCTGTAGGAAAGACTCCACAACACAAGACCAGGTGGGTTTGAGAGCATGTTTATTAATGCTGGGGACCGTGAAACAAAGAAGAAATTAGGGTAGAAGAAGCAATGGGAGAGAGCCTGGGCGGGGCTCTGCTTTGGCTCCCTAGAAATGTGATAGGAAATGATTGAGTCAAGGTGGGGCTGCTGTTAGCTCACTGGGAAGTCAGAAAAAAGGGGTCTTGGAGACAGGATCAGGGGGTGAGCCGTGGTCGAGCTGCCACTGTCCACTGCTCCTCTGGCTGTTCCTCCTCCTCTTGGATACCTTTAGAATTTAGGAAGAAATTAAAGTTCATGCCCAGGAAGGGGCCTGGGCATGCTCAAGGGCAAGACCTGGCTGATATCCTTTGTTTTGGGGGTTTTATCTCTCTGGAGGTGAGAATTTTAGGGGAGGTTTCAGCAGAATATTCATCAGCTTTCCAGGTGCAATTTTTAATATGCTGATTCATTATTTGGCCTGCTTTATTGTTTTACTTTACCTTGGGTCTGTTTGGCTCTAATGGTCTCGTGTGTGTTTTTTGTTGTTATGTGCTCCTCAGACCTCATCTGTCCTTGGGTTAGCTGGCACAAATGGCATTATTAGGATCTCTGTTCTCTATCTCCCTGACCAGCATGATTTAAGCTATGTATTCTCTGGTTAGGGAGTGTCCTTGGTTAAGGGAGATAGGTCTTTCAATTCACCAGATGGCTGTAAAAAGTTCAAATTGTTTGACCTTGTTTAATTTTCTTCTCTCAGTTTCCCCATTCTCTTGCCCAGGGATTTTCCTAACTTCTCACTCTCCTGCCTCACCGGTGCCTTGTTTTCCTCACCTGTAAAATGCAGATACTAATACTAATGTTCTAATGGTGTTGTTTGGAATTAGACAAAATATGTATAAAGCCTTTAGAATAGTGAATTTACAATAGTAAACATGTAATCAATGTTGGGTATTATTGCTGTTATTATTATTATAGTACTAGAGGCCTGGTGCATGAAATTTGAGCACTCGGGGGGAGGGGGTTCCTCAGCCTGGCCTGCGCCTTCTCACAGTCTGGGAGCCCTAGGGGGATGTCCAACTGATAGCTTAGGCCTGCTCCTGCAGAGAGCAGGCCTAAGCCATCAGTTGAACATCCTTAGCACTGCCATGGAGCGGGGAGAGGCTCCCGCCACCACCACTGCACTCACCAGCCATGAGCCTGGCTTCTGGCTGAGCAGCACTCCCCCTGTGGGAGCGCACTGACCACCAGGGAGCAGCTTTTGCATTGAGTGTCTGCCCCCTGGTGGTCAGTATACGTCATAGGAACTGGTCATTCCACTGTTTGGTCCATTTGCATGTTAGCCTTTTATTATATAGGATTGTTGTTATTATTATGTATCATCACTTTGAGCAAAAGTAGGAAAAGACTTGAGGAATTGATTCTCTACTTCAATTTATTCTCTACTAGAAATTCCGTGGAAACACTAGTACTAGTACTTAGCCTAGGAAACTTAAACCGAAAGGAATAAGCAGTAATGCTAAATGCCAATTGGAAAATGACATGAATTGCAAGAAAGATTATGGACTGGATTCTAATCACTAAGTGTTCCCAGAAGTTGTCTAATGAGAGAAATCACCCGAATGCTTAAGTGGGAAAGGCAGAGGGAGGGATCAGATATTGGGGTGGAGGATGGAAGGTGCATCCTGGAGACAATAAAAAGGTCAGAGGTTGCCCGGGGTCGGGGAGGGGTGTTGAACAGGTGGAGCCCAGAGGATTCCAGGGCAGTGAAACCACTCTGTGTGATACAATAATGGTGGGTACATGTTCTACATTTGTCCAGACCCTTAGAACGTGCAACATCAAGAGTGAACGCTAATGTAAATTCTGAACTTTGGATGATAATGATGTGTCAATGTATGTTCATTAATTGTACCAAATGTACAACTCTGGCGCTGGATGTCGATGGTGGGGAGGCTGTGTTTGGAGGGCTCAGACAATATATGGGAACTCTGTGTTTTCCACTCCATTTTGTTGTGTACCTAAAACTGTTCTAAAAAATAAAGTCTACTTTGAAAGTCTATTTGTTTTTTAAAAATTAAAACAAAAAGTAGGGAGAGTCCCTTGACAGAGAATCAAACCTGAGGCCCTTCAGTGTGCAGGCCGACACTCTAACTACTCAGCAACACTGGCCAGGTCTGGTTGCTTATTATTAAGTTACCACTGTTCTTAAGCTTTAGCCTGTACTCATGTGTACCTCTGGTTGTCTGCTTCTGATGGCTGTATCGTGTTCAACACCATACTATTTTATTATCCCTTCCCTAGTGATGGACACGAAGGGGCCTCCAGCTTCCCACTCCACAAACTACACTGGGATAAATATCCTGGTTCAGGCCTCGTTTCGCATCACGCCCAAGTTTCTCTGAGGTGAATGGTCCGAGTGTATTTAATTTCACCAAATACTGCGGGCGGTTCTCCAGAATGGCTATGCCTGACTGCTTTCTCTAAGCTCTTGTCAGGGAAGCAGACATTTCGTTGATTGCTGTCCCTTCATCATCATTATCCTAGCCATTAGCATTAAATGCACCGTGTACTTTACCAAAAGCTAAAAGGAGAGATGATACATTCAAAATCGGGCCACAGAAAATTTAAACACTAGGATACATATCTGTCCCCACAAATTGCTTTGCAACTTGGATTTATATACTTATTTTTGAAAATGCAACAGTATTTGCAATATCTTTTTAGGAAAAAGAAACACTTTCAGAAATAAAGGATCATTGAAACCTGTTCTTCAATAAAGCTGAAAATCAGATATACAAATAACAACTGGGCAAGAAAGATACATTTGTATTACCAGTTTATTCATAAATTGGAAATAAGACTCCAAAGGTATTTTTTCCAAGGTTATTAGCCCTAGCAATGAAAAGACAGTGTATGTTATGAAGTAGTGGCTTAATTCTTTTAAAAAAATTTTTTTTTACTTCTCAATTACATTTCACATACAATATTAGTTTCAGGTGTACAATATAGTGATTAGACATTTATATAACTTACAAAGTGATCACCCTGATAAGTCTAGTACCCATCTGACACCAAACATAGTTATTACAATATTATTGACCATATTCCCTATGCTGGACTTTATGTGCTTTAATTTTTAATGTAACTTTTAAATTAGAGTATTTTACAAGTAATATCTACCACCTAAGTAAAAAATTAAAATTTCAACCAAACCACAACCCAAAAGTTGTTAAATCCAATCACTACAATAGTGGGCAATGTGGTCATTATATGGTCATCCATCGCCTCACACACTCAGTAGCGACTGCAAGAAGACAAGAATGACATACAGCAGTATCCCTATATATAGTTCGCTCTTTCAATTAATATGGATGGACCCACATTGCTTTTATTAGTGAGCTCCATTTCCGCTGTGATCTTCTGTCTGTACATTTCCATTTTAAGTTTTTTCATAAGAAAACTTTTCTCAATTTTCCCCTTTAGAGTTGTTTTGAACAATGACTTTTAAGCAATATTTCATTGCACAGGAATTTCTGGCTTAGCATCTATGGAAACCCAGTCTCTTTTATGGTTAATCTAATTGTAAAACAACATCCTCACTGTATATTTGACTTGGAATCTTAAGAAATTAAGACTGAAAGCAATGGGAATCCTCTTTCATTTTGAGAAAATTTGGCTAGAAACACATATTATATATACTGAGTGGTTACAAGGAGGTTTATACCATGTAAATTTAACACATATTTTGGTGATTAAAAGAAAAGATTGTGCTTGGGTATAATTCAATGGAAGCAATTTTATATACTTTTCTTGTTCTTATCAGTTTAGCCTATGGTCTAGAAGCATTTGTATGAAAGATTTCAAGGAATTGTCTCATTAGAAAAGTTTATCACAACAACTCTAAGGATATAATTATTTGAGTTTTCTCTATCCACTTATCTGATATTCCTCCTCTGAGACATCCTTTGAAGAGAAAAAAAAGTTACAACATATGGTATTATCTAAAACATGATGAAAAATGGAGATTTGCCTTACCTATGGTGTGTTTTGCCGAGGGAGCTGGTACACAGCTGAAGAAACATCAAGCCAAACAGCAGTCAACATGATCCTAATTCACAGAGGCACTGATTTCTGGGACAGCTGTCAAGCACACTTCAACAAGGGATCCATTTAAAAGCAGCATAGATTTAGATCGTTTTCTTTGCTTATTTTCCGATGTTGAACAGCTCAAAGTACCTTTACAATATATTTAAAGTTGGTTCTGAGTGCACAAATCCTTCAGCTAGCTGCAAAGCAACTGCTTAGTTTACGAGCTGTCACCCAGGTAACCATCCACTGTGCATTTAGCTTGGAGAATTGAAAGCAGGACAATCTCACCCAGGACGGAAAACAAGTACTGCACACTCCCCAAAGTTGCTGTTTAAGTGCTTCCAAGAGTTGGATTCCTGTGCACTTCCATGACTGGCACCAACCCACAGAGATTTTTACCCAGGAAAGCCATTGTAACTGCTGTCACGTGCCACAGGGGCTCCTTTCCAAATCTGAATCTTAAAGCGTGAGAACCCAATAGATGAACCCCAAACTGATTGTATTCTTGGAGTCATGCTCGAGAAAGTACCAGTGAATGGAATTTCTTACATTAGAACATAATTCTTGTCTACTCTTATGTTATTTCGAAGAACAAGCTTCTGTAAATGGGCTGCATTTTTTGTGAGTCGTAATAGTGATAAACCAGCTGTACGTGACTTTAAATTCTGTAAAAACATACTCAGGCGGAAGTAAACTCAGGACATTTTAAACGCAAGGTCACCTGGCATTTGTGTGCTGCTAACTTTTTCCCTGCCACTTACTGAAGGACGCTGGGGGTTCTCCTCTAAAGATATACTTAACATTATACTCAACTGAATAGAGTGCTAACATTTTATCAGAACAACAGTTAATGTTTACTTATTTATTAAATATATTTTTATTGATTTCAGAGAGGAAGGGAGAGAGAGCTAGAAACATCGATGATGAGAGAAAATCATCGACCTGCTGCCTCCCACACGTCCCCCACCAGGGATCGAGCCTACAACCCAGGCACATGCCCCGACCAGGAATCAAACCACGACCTCCTGGTTCACAGTTCGACACCCAACCACCACGCCACGCTGGCTGGCGACAGCTAATATTCATTAAATGCTTACAAGGTTAGTCCTTCACATGAATGATGTCATTTAACCCTCAAAACAACTCTGTAGAGTAAACACTATAAGTAAACACTGTCATTCCCATGTTACAGATGAGGACATTGAGGCTTAGACATTTTAAGCTAGTAATTGGTAGAGCTGAGGGATTGAACCTAAGGAGCCTGACCACAATGTTGAAACTATTCGCTGCTTTTCCTATGCTAACGCACAACTCACATACTTCTCGAGTGAGTGAAGACTTCAGGGTAAAAACCACTCAGAGATTGCTGGGTTTATGTAACTATTTCGTCACCCAATTCAGTACGAAGCAGTCTGACATTAATCCAAGCACTGCCATTCTCTGTTTTACTTCCCGAACCCTACCTTGTTTCTCCTCCCAGCAGAAATAGTACTCTCTTAGCATTTGTGCCAAGAGAGAGTTATACGTACTGTGGCTTCTGATGTTGAGGATCTCTGCAGGGTCACCCTTGGGTTCTGGCTGGTCTGCAATCCATTAATATTTCAATTGGTTTCCTACAGGGCAATCCTCCTCTTGTCTCTCATTTTGAGAACTGATCATTCATTCAAATCACGTTTTGTTTTTTTCAAGAAAACTCCGGTTTTCAGAAACAGTGGTGAGTCAAGCATACAAACACAAACAATATTAGGTGATAAGGCCACCATGGAGCTGTACTAGTATAAAAGGCCTCACGGAAGCATGGAAGAGGAGTGTCTAACTTTCCTTGTTGGAAGGAGTGGTCTATATTAGTTTTCTAGGGCTCCCATTACAAAATACCACAGACTGGGTGGCTTAAACAACAGAAAGTTATTTCGTCACAGTTCTGAGGCAGGAAGTCCAAGATAAAGTCCACATTTGGTACTTCCTGAGGCCTCCCTCCTGGGCTGGCAGATAGGTGTTCCTCACTGAGTCCTCACATGGTCTCCTCTCTGTGTATTTGCAGACCAGGTGTCTCTCCACATGTCCTAGTCTCCTTTTCTAATAAGGATTCCAGTCATATTGGATTAGGGCCACTCTAAAGGCCCCATTTTAACTTAATCTCCTCTTTAAAGGTGGTACCTCCAAACACAGTCACAGTCTGAGGAACTAGGGATTAGGGCTTCAACATATGAATCTTGGAGGAACACAGTTCAGCCCATAACAGAAGGACATAGGAAGTCTTCAGAAAAGACAATTATCTGAGCTGAAACTTGAAGGACAAACAACTCAACAGGTAAACCACAGACAGAAGGACATTGCAGGAAAACTAAACAACTAAGCATCTCCAGAGAAAAGATAAAAGGACAAAATATTGGAAACATTCAAGGAGACACATGATTAAATCTCTATTTTAGAAAGCATCTCCTGACGGCAGGATTGATAGATCCAGAGACATGGAAGCATGGAACAAACTGTCGAATCTCAGAGGGAAAGTGGGAATGGCTGAGTGGAGAGATTAAACAAAGAACTTGTATGCATATATGCATAATCCCTGGACACAGACAATAATGTGGTGAAGGCCTAGGATCGGGGGTGGGTGCAAGCTAGAAGGAGTCAATGGGGGGAAAAGGAGGACATTTGTAATACTTTCAACAATAAAGATTAAAAAAATAAAAGAAAATTAATGGAACCCAGCCAGTGGCTCAGTTGACTGAGCATCAACCCAGGAACCAGGAGGTTGCTGGTTTGATTCCCAGTCAGGGCACGTGCCTGGGTTCCGGGCTCAATCTCCTCGATGTTTCTATCTATCTCTCCCTCTCCCTTCCTCTCTCTGAAATTAATAAAAACGTATTTTTTAAAAAAGAAAATCAATTGAAGAAGAGAGACAGACAGAAAAGGTAGAAGATTATTATAATGGGTCAGTAAAAAAAATAGCAGTGACAACTTAAATCAACGACAGCAAAGATAAATGGAAGGAGTTGAGTCAAGATTTTAGGTTTTTCAGGAACATGGTAGGCCATGTTATTTGGACCAATACCTTTACAGACAACAAATAAAAAATGCTGGATAAAATATTTTAGGATTTGCTTAACAGTAAAGAAAAAGTAACAAGATAATAAAAAATTACCAGGCCATACCCTGGCTGGTGTGCTCAGTAGTTAGAGCATCTTCCCGAGCACCTAAGGGATATGGGTTCAATTCCTAGTCAAGGACACGTACTTGGGTTGTTGGTTCAACCCACCCCAGGGCCCCGTTGGGGCCCATGCGGGAGGCAACTGAAACACATTGATGTTTCTCTCTCTCTCTCCACCTCCCTCCCTCCCTCCGTCCCTCCCACTCTCTCTAATAATCAATAGAAAAAACATCCTTGGTGAGGATTAACAACTACAACAAAATCAATGGGGGGAAAAATGTATATCCTTGGGTGAGGATTACTAATAATAATAATAATAATAATAATAATAATAATAATTATCAGGCCAAAGTGTAGGTAAAAACAAGAACCCATATTGTCTAAGAATGACTGCTACCACCACTTGTTTTCAAAATTGTGCTAGAGACTTTTGTAAGTACATTAAGGCCAAAGAAAAAGAGAAGAAGCAAAAAATAAAACACAGAAATTCAAAGATTGGTAAGGAAGAAACAAAGTTGATATTATTTATGGTTAATACAAATATGTATGTGAAAATGCAAAACAATTATAAGAATTAATAAAAATAATTACATAGAAAATCAAGATACACTGTATTTCTATATGCTGGCCAAGAAAAAGTTAGAAAATAAAATTTCTGAGAAGGTACCATTTACAATTTTATCAACAAATATATCTAGGAATAAATCTAATGAAATATGTCCAAGACTTTTATGGAGAAAACTAATATTTTTCTTTACAGACTTACTAAAGATATGAATAGAAAGATATACCATGTTCATGGATTAGAAGTCTTAATATTATAAAAATGTAAATTCTTTTAAAGTGTCACAATCAAAATCATAGCAGTTATTTTAGAGACAATAACAAGTTAACATTTACATTTTTATAAAAATTTAAAGGTCCCCAAATAATGAAGATACTCTTTAAAATAAGGTGAGAAGATTTTACTGCTATAGTAGTATTCCTTTACTCACAGGAGATATATTTCAATATGCCCACTGGATGTCTGAAATTGTGAGAGTACTGAACCCTATATATGCTGTTTCTTCTTATACTGTATATACATACTTGTGATAAAATTTATTTATAAATTAGGCACAGTAATAGATTGACAATACTAATAATACAATACAACAATTATAAGAATATACTGTAATAGAAGTTATGTAAATGTGGTCTCTCTTTTTTTTAGTAATTTTTATATTTTTCAGTTCAAACCTATTCCTGAATCTGTGTAATCATCCCTTACTTACAGTTAATGGTTTGGTGTCACTAGTGTCTCAATGCTTTCTGCTGCAACATGTTGCCATCAGTCAGAACACATTTTCTGTTCATATCTTCCACCCATAAGTATAATGCCTTTTCCATCATAGCTAAGCACTTACCACACACTGTAGTAGTAACTCTTTCAGTTGAGGCATGAAAGCAAAACTAACATGAATTTCTTTTCCCTTCTTCACAATTTCATGGCTAAAAGGTTCATTCTTACCATAGATCTTAGCAACCTCAGCATACCACTTTTTCCCCCATAAGTCAGAACTTTTTTAAAAAATTTTTTAACATATATTTTATTGATTTTTTTACAGAGAGGAAGAGAGAGGAATAGAGAGTTAAAAACATCGATCAGCTGCCTCCCGCACACCTCCTACTGGGGATGTGCCCGCAACCAAGGTACATGCCCTTGACCGGAATCGAACCTGGGACCTTTCAGTCCACAGGCCGACACTCTATCCACTGAGCCAAACCGGTTAGGGCCATAAGTCAGAATTTTTGTCTTTTAACTTAAAGGAAGCATTTCACGGCTTCTCTTTGACATATGCAAATTCCAGCATCACTACTCTTGTGCTGTGGTGACAGTATTAAGTAAAGTAAGGGTTACTTGAGCACAAGCTCTGTGATACTAAGACAGTAGATTTGAGGGGGGTTTTAAGTGACTAATGGGCAAGGAGAGTATATATTTCATGTTACACACCATGGTGTGCATTTTAAAACTTATGAGTCAATTATTTCTGGAATTTTCATGTAATATTTTTCAAACTGCAATTAACTATAGTCAGAAACTATGGAAAGTGAAACTACAGATAACGGGGGACAACTGTATTAGAATGGAATAACAGTGAGAGCCCATAAACACACCCATAAATACACGGACACTGTTTTGTTGTTGTTGTTGTTGTTTTTAAATTGATTTTTGAGAGAGAGGAAGGAGGAGAGAAAGAGAAACATTGATGTGAGAGAGAAACATCGATCAGTTGCCTTCCCTATACGCCCTGACTGGGGATGGAACCCATAACCTAGGTGTGTGCCTTGACCAGGAATCAGACCTGCAACTTTTTGGCACCCACGATGACATCCCAACCAATTGAGCCACCCGGCCACGGTGGGACACTTGTTATTTTTTTAAGTCTGAAAATTCCAAGAGTTGGTGTTGATAATAAAGATAAATAAATAAAGCAGAACAAGCATTCTAAGAGAGTTATTTAAAATAGTAAGGAGGCTATGAGGGAAGTGGGGCCTAGGCCGCCTGTGCACATTTTGTGCCTTAGTTCTCAGAGCTGCTATTAAGCTACTCAACCTGTTGCTAAACTCAGCTAAAGGTCCAGCCATTAACATCCTGTATGGACACATATGGACTTGACCTCACCCTTGAAGTTTTTG
This sequence comes from Cnephaeus nilssonii, assembly GCF_951640355.1. NCBI lineage: Eukaryota > Metazoa > Chordata > Mammalia > Chiroptera > Vespertilionidae > Cnephaeus > Cnephaeus nilssonii. The sequence continues at coordinate 76,573,527 of NC_137081.1, read as the reverse complement.
CTTCCTCCTTTGCAATCCCTGTTAACCTAACCCACAATCCTTCATGTGCATGAAAGAATTGCATTTTGTGGGTTTTGCCTTTATAAACCCTTCCTTTCTTTCTTCTCCCCAGAGCTCAGTTTGGTTTGCTATCTGAACCCGCATCTCTCAGATTGCAATCCTTTTCCTCAAAAAAATTATTTCAACTATAATTTGATAAACCACTTTGAAGCACTAATATTATCCAGTAATGTGGATAACACTCATATTCCATGACCTAGAAAATCCACTCCTACTATCTTCACAAATATATACCAGGACACAAGTACAGGAATATTTACAGCAGCATTATCCCCTTTAACCTGAAACAATCTAAATGTCCATCAATAGTAGAATGGATAAATGAATTGTGTCATATTTATCTGATGGAACATCATATAGAAATAAAATAAATGAATTACTACTATACATAGTAGCATGGAGGAATCTCACAAGCACAATCTATATATATAAAAGCCAAGCGACCAGAACGCCAGAATGACCAGTCACTATGACACGCACTGAGGCCCACCAACCGATATGATCAGGGGGCAGCCCTCCCCCTGGCTGCCCTGGCCAGATCGGGGGCGGCGCCAGCTGGCCAATATCCCATGGCCCCTCCTCCAGCCGGCCTGGCACCTGATCGGCCCCCCCACCCCGATCGGGGGCAGGGCTGGTGGCCAACCACCTGTAGCCCCTCCATCCTGCCAGCCTGGCCAGATAGGCCCCCATCAGGGTGGGCCAGCTGGAACCCACCCATGCACGAATTCATGCACCAGGCCTCAAGTGTTGAATAAAATAAGGTACACAGAAAAGATATAATATGATTCTATGTAAGGCAGGCAACACTAAACTATATTGTTTAGGGATGGAATTTTATTACAGGTAAAACTATGTTATAGTAAAACTATAAAGGTTAGCAAGAATATCTGCATAAAAGTCAGGGTAGTACTTACCTTGTGCTGAGGAGGGACTATAATTGGTTGGGGGCATAAGAATGCTGGCAATTCTCTAGTTCTATTTCACCTGGTTGATATGTGAATGTTTGATTTATGAAAGAGCAAATCAAAACAAAAGCTTTTCATTAATTTTCTTACTATTACAGAAGAGACAAACAAGCTGAGACCTAGCTAAAATCCAAAACATTGACAATCCAAATCAGGCCACAAAAACACTTAGAGGAACCTTAAATGCATAATTATATTATGTGAAATAAGTCAATCTGAAAATATTTCATACTGTAATGGAGCACAGTTTCATTTTAGGGCAGTAAAACCAGTTTGTATGGTACATAATGGTAGGTACATTTGTCAAAACTCATGGACTACACAACACCAAGAGTGGATCCTGGTGTAAATTATGGGCTTCATAACATATTAACATTGGTTCACCAGTTGTAATAAATGCACTGCACCAATACAAGTGTAAATAATAGGGGAAACTGTGTGTACGTGTTGGGTGGGATGGGATATCTGTGGGAACTCTGCATTTTTCAATCCATTTTTCCTTAAACCTAAACCTGCTCAAAAAATAAAGCTTTTAAATTAAAGGACATTAAATGGAAGACATATTTACATAAATAGAAACAGAAAGGATTTGTCACCATCAGACTGGCACTACAAAACGTGCTAAAGGACGTTCTTCAGTGTGAAGCAAAATGATGCCAGATAAAAAGTTGGACATGTAGGAAAGAGTGAAGAGCACCAGAAACAGTAAATATATGAGTAAAGATTTTTTAAGGGGTTATGTGTCAATTACACCTCAGTAAAATAAATAAAGAAACTGGCAAGGTAAATGAACATGTAAGTTGGAAGGCTCTAATATTTAATGAAAAGTGATAGAATATATTAGCCATAAGTAAACTGTAAAAAGTTAAGGATGAATATTTTCATTCCTGGAGTTACTACTAAAAAACCTCTAATTAGTAAACCTCTAATAATGCAGGTGTATAACTAAAAAGCCAAGAGATCATTTTAATTTTTTAATCCAAAAGATAAAGAGGTAAAAAGGAACAAAATAATGGGGCAATACAAGATGGTAGACATATATTCAATCATATAAGTAATTACATTAACTATAGCTAAAAGGTATATGTTGTTAGAATGGATTTAAAAAGAAGACAGCCCTGGCTGGTTTGGCTCAGTGGATAGAGCGTCGGCCTGCGGATTGAAGGGTCCCAGGTTTGATTCCAGTCAAGGGCACATGCCTGGGTTGTGGGCTCGATCCCCAGTAGGGGGTGTGCAGGAGGCAGCCGATCAATGATTCTCTCTCATCATTGATGTTTCTCGCTCTCTGCTTCTCCCTTCCTCTCTGAAATCAATAAAAATATTTTAAACATTTTTTTAAAAAGAAGACAAAATATCTACTGTATATAAAAGACATGCTTTAAATCACAAGAATAAACTCAAAATGGATAAAAGACTTAAATGTAAGTCACAAAACTATAAAAATCCAAGAAGAAAATATAGGCAGTAAAATCTCAGACATCTTTTGTGGCAATATTTTTGCCAACATATCTCCTAGGGCAAAAGAAAGAAAGGAAAAAATAAAAATGGGACTACATCAAACTAAAAGCTTTTGCAGAGCAAAATAAACCATCAACAAAATGAAAAGGAAACCCACTGTATAGAACATATTTGCCAATAATACATCTGATAAGGAGTTAAAAAAGAGCTTATAAAACTCAACAGCAGGAAGACAAACAATCCAATTAAGAAATGGGCAAAGCACCTGAATAGACAGTTCTCCAAAGAGGACATACAGATGGCAAGAGACATATGAAAAAATGCTCAACGTTACTAATCATCAGAAAGATGCAAATTAAAACTACAATGAGATATCATCTCACACCTGCCAGAATGCCTATCATCAGTAAATCAACAAACAACAACTGATGGTGAGGGTGTGGAGAAAAGGGAACCCTCATGCACTATTGGTGAGAAGGTAACTGGTGCAGCCACTGTGGAAAACAATATGGAGTTTCCTCAAAAAAGTAAAAATGGAACTGCCTTTTGACCCAATGATACCAATTCTGGGATTATATCCTATGACTCCAAAATGCTCATTTGAAAGAATATATGTACCCCTATGTTCATTGCAGGGTTATTTACAGTAGCTAAGATCTGGGAACAGCCCAAGTACCCATTAGCAGACGAGTGAATAAAAAAAGCTGTGGTATATTTACACAATGGAATAAAAAAGGCTTTTGAAATAGCCTGGATAGAACTGGAAATTATTATGCTAAGTGAAATCAGCCAGTCAAAGAAAGACTAATACCTTATAATCTCACTTATATGTGTAATTTAATGAACAAAATAAACTGAAAAACAGTAGAAACAGAGGAATGGATACATGGAACAGACTGACAGCTGTCAGAGAGGAGGGGAGAGGTCAGACTGGATGAAAGAAGGTGAAGGGATTAACCAAAAAGCATATACCAGGTATACATAACACATAGACAGACAACAGTGTGGTGATAGCCAGAGGGAAAGGGCGGTGGGTTGAGTGGAGGTGGGCAAAGGTGGAGAAAATTGGGATGGAAAGAGACTTTGTTTGAGGCAATGGGCACCCAATACAGCATGCAGATGATGTTTTAAGTTGTACACTTGAAACCTGTATGGTTTTGTAAACTAATGTCACCCCAACAAATTCAATAAATAAATATAAAGACACAGATAGGTTGAAAGTTAACAGATGGCAAAGATGTACCATACAATAATCTATTTTGTTGATTATTGTATGGTATATCTATGAAACATTTTAAAAAGTCAGAGTGACTACATTACTCTCAGATAAAATAGACTTTAAGACAAAGAGTTTTACCACAGATAAAGAGAAATGTTTCATAGTGATAAAGGAGTTAATTATCAAAAGTCATAACCATCATAAATTCCACAGGAGATACAGTAGGCATAGGGTCGTTTAGGCAGGGAATTTGTAAACAAGTGGCTTGCTAGAACAGTCAATGGCTTTATCCTTAGAATATGTGAATCTGTGTAAAACTACTCCAACTGTACACTTGTTTTGGAACCTATGGCTGTAAATTAAGCTTAGACCATTTGATTTGCACATCATGGTCTGCTATAATTTATCTGTTTTCTGAGTCAGGGAACAGTTTGCTTTGTAAGTGGTTGTGTCGGTTCCAATTCTAAATTGCACAATTTGAAACATATTTTAGATATAGAATTAAGAGAATATGCTGAGAAAATTGAAATTAGAAGGTGAGAGATAGGAAAGGATCAAGGAAGATTTAAATTTGGGACTTAAGCAAATGTAAAGATGAAGGTGTCATTTATTGAGATGCAGATAGTAGGAAAGGAACATTTTGGGGCAAAAAAAGCAAGAGTTATGTTTTGGACATACATTTGAGATGCTTGTTAGTCTTCTAAAAGGGCAGCTGGATATAGAAGTCTGTGGTTCAGGGGGTGTTCTTTGGGTGGGGGATAAAAAAATCAAGGGTCATCTATATATATGGGTGACATTAGGTTACCTTTAAAGGTCAATAGTTTTGGCCCTTTTTTCTTTTCTAATATAAGGTTATATATTTCCCTCTAGGTGCCTCTTTTGCTGTATACCACAAATTTTGATATGTTGTGTGTATTTTTTAATCCTCACCTGAGGACATGCTTAGAGAGAAGAAGGAAGAGAAAGAGAAACATCGATTGACCACTCTCCACACACGCCCCGCCTGGGGATCAATTCTGCAACCCAGGCATGTTCCTGACCGGGAACAGAACTGACAACCCTTGGCTGCACAGGATGATGCTCCAACCAACTGAGCCACTCCAGCTGAAGCAATATTTTTATTGCAATTTACTTAAAAATATTTCCAAATTTCTCTGATGATTTCTTTTTTGATCTCTGGGTTTCTTGTAAGTGTGTCATATAAGTTCCAAATATTTGAGGTCATCTACGTATGGATATAAGGTTAGATTACCCAAAATTGTACCTGAAGGGAAAAAGGTGGTCCGCCCTGCATTCATTCAACATCATATCTTGAAAATCTTTTTTTGTGCAAAGCATTATTCTAAGCACTGGAAAAAATATCAGATAAACAAGATAGATAGATAACAACTAAATAATCAAAGTAATATCAAATGGTTATAAAGGCTATGGAGAAAATTGAAGTGATAGAGACTGACAGTTGTGGGTAAGAGGGAACTGTATTAGGTTGTATGCTCTCATAAGATCTTCCTCATAGGTAACATTTGACCTGTTACTTGAATGAAAAGAAGTAGCCAGTTGGAGGCAGAGAGTTCTGGGCAGTAGGGACAGCTGGTATATATATCTTCAGGTCTATCTATACTAATAAAAGGGTAATATGCTAATTAGACCAGACATCTTTTGGATGTCCTTCCGGACAAAGCCATGTTGGCGGGAGCTGAGGCAGAGGCGGTTAGGGGCAATCAGGTTGGCAGGGGAGAGCAGTTAGGGGGTGATCAGGCCGGCAGGCAGAGGCAATTAGGGGCAATCAGGCCAGCAGGCAGAGGCGGTTAGGGGTGATCAGGCAGGCAGGCAGAGGTGGTTAGGGGTGATCAGGCAGTCAGGCAGGCGAGTGGTTAGGAGCCAGCAGTCCCGGATTGCGAGAGGAATGTCCTGGATTGGAGAAGGTGCAGGCCAGGCTAATTTTGTGCACTGGGCCTCTAGTATAAACATAACATGTTTAAGTTACAGAAGAAAGGAGCTTGGGGAAGGTGTTAGAATTAAGGATGGAGAAGCATGCAGGGGCCAGATCTTGAAGGCATGCTCATAGGCATGGTAAGCAGTTAGATTTTATTCCAAGTGTAATATGAAGCCATCAGAGCATTTTACTCAAGGGAGTAGCAGGGTTGATTTTTTTTTTTTTAAGGACATATCAATGGTTCTTTAGAGAAAAGACTCTAGGATGCAACAGTGGAAGTCAGAGGTGAATGTAAAAGCAATTGGTACTTGGTTTGCCATAAGTACCTACCAATAAGTGAAAGCTTTAAAGGCAAAAACCAATTAGATAAATGGCTATACGAATGCTCTTGTTTGAAGGACATTCTTATGAGAACATTTTATGGAAACCAAGGCATAGTGAAATAAAAGGCCTTGAAATATGACTGCTTGCCTCTGGTTTCCATTCCTCGTTTGGCCCAAAGAAACTGATTTGGGATAGCATTTTTACAGATTATGATTAAAAGATGCTCCAGAACCCAAATTCTAACGTTTCCATCTCCCTCTCACTCTGTTCTTAGTTAAATATGAATTCCACAACGGTAAGTAAGAAAAACAATTTTGTGTAATAGTACGCAAGAAAAACTAAGAAATGAAAAATAGCACAGTGATCAAGTCCTCCCTCTGGTGGTCACCATGCTCAAAAGCTTGCCCTTATTCAGCCGCTCTTGAGGGCGTCAGTACTGCAGGCTTCACTGTGCTCTCTGGCGGAATATACTCCCCTCATACCCCTCTATTCCCATAATACTTCTATTATGACATTTAACAGAATCAGGCTCATTGTAGAGTTATTTTATCTCTCCATTAGGTTCTAATTTCTTGAGGACAAGGGATGCATTTTAATTATCTTTGTTTCCCTGATGCTGTTTATGTATTTTACACATAGAAGGTTCTCAGTGAATGTTTCTAGAACTGAATATATGCCCCGGAAAGCTCAAAAACAGTGGAGAATTTTATGCAGTGGCATATTGCTTACTATAGGAAAAGCTCAGGTTCTCAGTGGAGCTATGTTTTTATTACACACTGGCTGGGTAGAGAGGAGGAGAAAGAGTTAAAGAAAACAATAGTAGCAAATGAGACGCCATAGAGGAGCTTGAAAGGGACAACAATTAAAGTTTTAAATCCGATGTTAGCTGTCAGAATACACTAAGAATAATTTTGGAATGCCTGGGCAGCCCGAAGGTCTTGAGCAGGGCAGGAGTAAAGGATTTTAACGCCCTAAAAAGAGCTTTTCTGCTGAGGCAGCAGTGGTTGGAATGTGAGCTGCCTCCCCCGCATGCTAAGCTCAACCTGTTTGTCCCTTGCAGCCCAGTTGTGGGAAAAGGTGGAGGCTTTTCCAGAAAGATCATGAAAGGACCGGTTGCTTTTAAGGAACACAGTCTTCCTAGGAACTTAAAAAAACCTCTAGGGTAAATCTGCAAGCAAAAGATTTCTCCCAATCTTTTCCACTTAGAAGGTAATGGAGGGAGAGGGGGGTGAAGGAAAGGAAGGAAGATAAATTGGGCATTTTAGTGGACTGAGAGGAGAGACAAAGATCATTGCGGTCCAAGAGGCTTAGTAGCCTAGAGAGAGGCCAGGATTTCTGTGACTCTGAAAGGGGCAGGGGCTACCGGTTTCATTAAATAGGTGCTCTGCAGCCCCAAAGAGAACGTAGCAGGAACATGGCCAATGCTATGAACAGAGCCAAAGCCTTGGCACACAGACATGGCTGACGTCAGCTTCATCTGGAGAGATTTTATAAAAACACAGAATCTTGCAATCTCACAGAAAAACAAGTGAAACATTTGAAAACACTCTTTATAGGAGAGAAATATGAGTGGTCGACAAATACACATAAAGTTGTCTAACTTCACCAAATATCAGGGAAATGCAAATTAAATCATTATTTGTTCAGCATATTGGCAAAAATGTAAAAGCTTGATAATATTAAATTTATGGGGAAATGCCTAGCTTTATATAGTACTAGGGGCCCGATGCACGGAATTCATGCAAGAGTAGGCCTCCCTTCCCCCGTTTGCCGGCACTGGCTTTCCTCTGGCACCCGGGACCCAGGCTTCCCTCGCAGCCCCAGGTTTGTCCAGAAGGTTATCCGGAAGGATGTCCAGTGTGTAAATAGTAATCCTGTTTGTGAACATTGCAGTCTGGTGCTATTTATCATAGTACATTTTAAAATGCACATACTATTCAACCCAGTATTTCCATTTTCCAGTATTCACCTTACAGTAATTCTCACAAAAATGCTGATATAATAAATTTTTACCCTAGTGATTTTCTTAAGAAAACTTTTATCATGGAGAATTTCAAACATGAGAAGTAAACAGTATAATGTAATAAACCTCTATATACTTATCACCCATCTAAGAATGTTATTAATAGCTTTAAATAGTAAAGTATCTAGATGTCAACACATAGGAGACAATTAAATAAAAAGTAGCACATCTAGCCCACCAGTGTGGCTCAGTGGTTGAGCATCAACCTATGAAACATGAGGTCAAGGTTCAATTCCTGGTCAGGGCATATGCCTGGGTTGTGGGCTCGACCCCCAGTGTGGGGTGTGCAGGAGGCAGCCAATCAATGATTCTCTCCTATCATTGATGTTTCTATCTTTCCTTCTCCCTCTCTGAAATCAATAAAAATATATGAAAATTTTAAAAATGAGTACAAACAATATATTTTGGTACAATATATATAAATGGCATGTAAAAGCATAGGAAAGGGTCTGAAAGGATTCACATTTAACTGGTATTAGCGATTTTATCTTAGGGGTACGGGGATTGAAAAGACAGTCAAGGAGGCCATTTATTTTATGCATACGATTTGAACCTTTTGTGAGGAGAAGAAATTTCTATTACTTATATAGTACTTGAACATTTAAAATATGATCCACAGGCTCTGTCTCTGGTGATAGTGTTTTAAGTATCTCCCTCCAGGCAGTGTATTGCTGTACATAAATGGGCAAATGGAAGAACAGAGATGACTGGAAGATAGAAGATGAACTGCAGCAATATAGTAGAAGCAGTTGAGAGAGAACGCTGTCCTTCTAATCTAATTAGAAGTTAGACAGACATAAACATTAAAAGAGATCTGAGAAGCAGATCAGCAAGCATTTGGAACTATTATTCACATAAAAGTAGTTGATGGGACTTAGAATAGTACAATACAAAATAAGGCCAGGATTAGGTTTAAGATTTTGCATTTATTAACCATCTGTGGCTAAAATAGTTCACTCTCCCTAACAAGGAAAGATTGGCCATTAAATAAGAATATGCTCGGGTAAAATATAGTGATCAATTGTACATACACACAAATAGGCTAGAAGAACATGCTTATTCTGTAAACTTGTACACAAATTTGATGACTCTTCAATTAATTCTTTTGTTTCCTAGATTCAGAGCTCGAGAACCATTAAAATACTAAAAATATAGAAACACATAAACTTGAGCAAACTAAATCAGCCTGCCAGCAAGTATTGTCCTTTCTGAATCTACCAGACAACAAGTTACAAACTTAAAAAGCGGAACTAGTTGCTCTTGATGTTATTATCTAGAAGGACTTTTCAATCACCTGATACTTGAAACTTCTTGAGGGCAAGCACTTTGTTTTTATTTTTTAAAATATATTTTGTATTGATTTCAGAGAGGAAGGAAGAGGGAGAGAGAAAAACATCAATGATGAGAGAGAATCATCGATTGGCTGCCTCCTGCATGCCCCACACTGCAACCGGGGCATATGCCCTGACCAGAATCAAACCGTGACCTTCTGGTTCATAGGTCTACGCTCAACCACTGAGCCACGCTGGTTGGACTACACTTTGTTTTTATGTTTTTATTTCCCAGTTTCTAGAACAGTGCCAAGCATATAGCAGCTGGTTTTAACAAAAGTTTATAGAATGAAAAAATGACTGACTGAATGAAGAGCGTATGAAAGCTACATTACTTCTCTTGAAAATTTCTGGAGATTCCTCTTTCTAGTTCAAGAAATAATGGACTAGTTATTTAGAAGATAAGTGTGTGTGTTCTGAAAGGTCACTTGAATACTTTCCTACCACTGATTTCACAAAGAGTTTTGAGAAGTTGGATGACCAGGACGCATCCCTTTCTAAACCCCATTATAGTTCTTTACGTCTTATCTCAGACTGTGAGCACTTTTTGAGGGCCAAGATTATTCTTTGAATCCCTCCACAGGATTGACCACACTGTCATGACAGTAGATACTGAATAAATATTACTGAACGAGCAAGTAAATGCTGTCTGATCATTTTGAGTTAGAGAATTTCTCTCTAAGGAGTTTCTTGTTCCCATAGCATGTCTTCCTCTTCCAGCTGTACCTTCTGTTCTCTTGGCAGCATCACAGAACATTCCTGATTCTCCCTGCTCGAGGCCATCAAGGTTGATGAGGACGGTATAGTCCCATTGTTGTTGCACTTCCCACAATGTTTACTCTCTCACGAAAATCTCATTGATCTGCGATGCCCCCACATTCCTCTGAGGACTAAACCTAGGGTGATTTTTTCCAGGTTTCTAATCTCTCAAATTGCCTATGCCTCAAAATTCTCCCCATCCTCATTACTGGTGACACCTTGAAGTAACTGAAAATTATGCTGGAGAGAAAACACATTGGCATGGAAAGGCCCTTGCCTTTGGACGTGTAGCAAAATAGCTCCTGATACGAAGAAACAAAAATCTTTTCTGCTTCATGAACCAGTGAAAACCTAATAAAAGTGTGTCTCCCCTGGGTACTTTACATCATTAGCAACTGGCTTCATGCTTCACTTTAACAAAGAACTTATTTTAAAAGTTTCTCCAGGGAGAAGACAAGGAGCCAAAAATATCTTGGAAGAAAACTTTACCTAGCAACCTGATAAGGCTGTTCCGTACAGCTTCTAAAATTCATGCAGCCAAGTCTTTGTGATGTTTTAGTTTGTGATTTTGATATACGCTGAAACTTCTTCAAGGCTAAGAGAGGAATGTAATGCTTTACATGTGAGTAGCATTTTATGGTTTTTGTAGTACATTCATTATAAATGCTATGACCATAATCGACCACCTACTATATCCTAGGATATATGCTAACCATTTTACAGATGTACTACATGGAACTTAATCTTTGCTATAATTCTATGAAGAGATATTACAAGCCCCATTTTACTAGTGAAGAAACTGAGGTTTACAGGAATTAAGTAACTTTCTCCAAGTCATACAGTTAGTAAATGACTAAACCTGGATTTATCTAACCTTCAAACCTACCGATTTATTTCACTTGGTGAGAATCTTAAAAAGTTAAATGAACAAGTTACTCTTTTCCTTTTATATGTACAAATCTCCTGATGCTTATGTTTGTATCCATCTTTTTCTTTCCTTCTCAAAAAAAAAAAGCCAACCTCCTCACATATTCTTTATTCCCTCCCACCCTCCTGCTACATGTGCTCTGAGTTCCTGGCACCACCTTGCTGCACAACTCCAGGAAGGCTATTCACAAGGAGATCTCTGTGGGTGGCCCCTCATGAAGTAAGACTTCAGATTGCAAGTCTCGAGTTTGTGACCAGCAGCTCTGTGGACTTCCTCCCCGCTCACCTTATCAAGAGCTCCATCTCCTCTTCATCATCAATCTCTCTCTCTTAGATTATTATCATCAGCATACAAACACATTTACAATTAACCTTTGGTGAACATGGGATTAGGTACTCCCCTTCACAGTCAGAAATCCAGGATAACTTTTTAAAAAATATATATTTTTTTATTGATTTCAGAGAGGAAAGGAGAGGGAGTAGAAACATCAATGATGAGAATAATTGATCAGCTGCTCCTGCATGCCCCCTACTGGGGATCGAGCCCGCAACCCAGGCCTGTGCCCTTGACCTGAATTGAACCTGGGACCCTTCAGTCTGCAGGCTGATGCTCTATCCACTGAGTCAAACCAGCCAGGGCCAGGATAACTTTTGACTCTACAGTTGGCTTTTCATATCCACAGATTTAACCAACTGTGGATGGAAAACAGTATTTTGGATCCACAGGTGGGAATCTGTGTTTGGGAATACAAAAATACTGTTTTCTTTCTGAGGTGAGCTGAATGCTGTGCAAAATCCCCAGATACAGAGGACTGACTCGGTTGAAAGAAATCTGAGTATAAGTTGTCCCGGGCAATTCAAAACCATGCTGGTCAAGAGTCAACTGTACTATCCTCTGTACTTGCCTTAAAGACAAACAAAAAACCCCAAGAAACAACAACAATCAACCACTCTTGACCCAATATTCCTCTCTTGTTTAATTTTACAGCAGCAGTCAATATTTACCATCTTGAAATGTGCCATCTCTCTTTCCTTATGTTCCTAATTCTCTAGCCACTATTTCCTCTTTGACTAGACACTTTTTTCCTATCCATCCCTAAATATGAAATTTCTTTAGGCCTTGATGTGAGGCTCCTTTTCTTCTCTTTCTATATTCTCTTCTTAAATTACCTCATCTATTCTTGTGATTTAAAATGCTCCCAAATTTATATTTTCACCCCAGGTCTTGCCTCTGAGTCCTATTATTATACTCAATTTTCTCCTTGACAACTCCCTTGGAATGTTTTACAAGCCTGTTAGACTTGCCTACTAAAACACTAGTTTCCTTGTTCCTTCCCATCTTTCTCATCTCAGGACATGGCATTAGCCTCCCACAGTTGCTTACACCAGAAACCAGAAAATTATCTTCAATTCCTTCCTTTCTCTTATCATGCATTTAATTCATCATTAAGTCCTGCCTATCACATATTCAAAATACATATCAAATAAGTTCACCTCGTCTACTGACCACCCTAGTCCAAGTCTCCAAAGCATCTCTCACTGGATGCTTTCGTGACTAGCTGCTGTTCCTACTTCTTTTGCGCCACCCTCCAATCTATTCATATAACATCCAGGCTATTACAAAATGTAAGTTGGATCACATCGCTCTCTTGCTTAAAACATTTTAGTGAGTTCCATTGTGCTTCAACCCTAGCCTGAAAGGCTCGATGGTCTGGCCCATACCTACTTCTCCAACTTCACCACAAACACTGCGTTCAAGGTGTTCTTCTTTGGTCTGTTATACAGATCAGTTATCTACCTTCCAGCCTCTGGATGTGCTATTTCTTCTGCTTAGAAGCCTTCCCCACCTCAACCGGGCTGCCCCCATCTTATCCTTCAGCTCTCCTCTAAAATTCTTCTTGTCAAGGTTACCATTGACCTCCACATTGCTAATAGTGATGCTGACATATGTAACACCTCTGCTTTCTGTTCATGCAGCAAATTTCCACTTTCCACATTTCTACAATACATCTTCATATCCCCAGAGCCTAGCATAGTGATTGGCTTGTACTGTAAGTAGTAGGTGTTGAATAAATCCATGAAAATGAATGAAGGTGCAAGTTGAGACCTATTGGGAATGGTTGCTGCACACAACCTCCCACCAGTGTGGTGGACAGAAACTAGAAGGAACATCAAGAGACAGGGTTCAAGGTTTGGCAGTGGCAATAACTACCTGTTGTCAAAATTCTTCTGACCTTAGTTTTCTTGTATGCCCTAAGACTGAATTTTGTATTGCTGAGATGAATTTCTTAGTTCTCTACCCCCAAATTCCTTCTTATGGGTTGCAAACTCATTAAATGAGATTTAATTTTTTAAAACTTTTAATTATGAAAAAATTCAGACCAAAGGAGAGTATAAACATCCATGTACCCATCACCGACTTAAGCAATTACCTACTCATAGCTAATCTTGTTTTATTCCTAGCCTACCTACTTCCCCCTCCTGTTATTTTCAAGCAAATCCTGGATATGGTATCATTGAATCTGTAAATACTTCAGTATGTCTGAGATGTAATTATTAACCGCTAGACAGAACACCTGTTCCTCAATGGCTTAAAAAGTGAAGTTTTCACTTAACAGCACATTGCTCTTTCCATAAACAAGATAACTAGCACGATGATTTTTATTTCCTGGCTTAACCTAAAATGTGTAAATTCTCTGAGGGGCGTAGGTGGGAGAGAGTGGGTATTAGAGCACTTCTCAGTGCCCAGCAATCAACAAAGGGAGAATGAATGAAAACTCAAAGTGCTTTAGGTTTTTAACACAATCTTATCCTGGGAATCTAGGGCCTTGTGTTGCCTCTTTTCTTCTGGTCTCTTCCTGAATTCATTATAGGAAAATTTCAAGTTCAAAGCGATTTTTAATGTGATGATTTCAGCCTGAGAAGACTATTACAAGCAGGACTTACAGGGGGCGGGGCCTCCGGGGACGCGGCTGCACCAAGGCCCCGCCCCGAGGGCTCTCGGCCCCGCCCCTGCGGGCTCTCGGCCTTCCTTTTCCTCCTCCCCTGGCCTTCCCGTCCGCTTCCCAGCAGCCCCTGCGCCTGCCCCGGCTGTCCTCAAGATGGCGGCCGACAGTGAGGTGAGGTGGTCGCTCCCTGCCCATTCCTGCCTGCAAGTTCGCTCCTCTGCCTCAGCGCCTGGACGCTCAATCTGTTTTTTTTCTTCCCTCCCCCGCCCCGCAGCCCGAGTCCGAGGTATTTGAGCTCACGGACTTCACCACCGCCTCCGAGTGGGAAAGGTGAGTGAGTCGTATCCTTGGTTCGCAACACCTTGGGCCTCGGCGGGCGCCCCCTCCGCCGCTCCCTCAGCCCTGACCGCACGTGACGTCACTGCTGTGTGAAAAGCGAGACCCGGGGGTCCCCGGTCTCCGCCTCCTCCACCCCGGGTCAGCCGAACGCCTCTTCCGCGTCTGGCGTCTGACAGCCCGGGCCCGCCCCCGGCGGCCGAACCCTGAGACTCGGCTCCCAGACAAAGTTTTGTTTAGTCTCACGCCACTGCCCTCGGACCCGGGTTGTTGCCCACACGCACAATTTCCGTGGCTACCCCTTCCGCACTGTTTCCATTTATGTTTAACTCGTTGACAGAAGCAATAAACTTCGCAGCTGCTTTTTTTCCTCCCGTGTAACAGGAGTGAACCCTTTTGGGCGGAGGCCGCCGGCGCGCTGGCTGGTGGTCGTCCGCCGGCCGCCCTCCCAGCACTTGCACCCCGTCCTTTGGAGTAACCTTGCCAGGGGTCTGCGGCTGACCTCGGCACGCTTTGACTCCGTGGGTCACGTGCCCAGGCTCCCCGTGCCTGTCGAACTCCACTGAACAGCTGGCACTGTTGTATCCCTGAAATGAGTTAAAAGCCAAGTTTGTGGAGGAGTGAGCGCTAAGAATCGAAAAGCCTTAGATTTAAGAGGCTTAGTGCTCGGTGTCAGAGAAACCCTTCCGTTTCCCGGGTTTTGAGTGTGAGTGAGCTTGCTGCAACATTTTATAGGCTTTCTGGTTGGGAGAGGTAACTTGTGGATGTCATGTCGTTAGGTGACATAGGAAAACATAAAAGGTCTCAGCTGGAAGAGCAGTTTGACCTGTGGTATCTTCCAAAAGAGCAAAGTCAGTAAGCCATAACCACGCTGGCAAGGCTTTAGGGAGCAGGTACCGTGTGTCCAGAATTATGCTAATGGAAAAGAAGAAAAACAAAACCCTAGTCCTAGACCCATATTTTACCAGACAAACCAGCAAATAGTTAAATTGTAAGCCACTGGCACTAACTATAAAAACAGCAGTTTAAGTAAGTGTAAGTAAGGATGATATGGATTTGCATTGTTGGAGATATTTTCATAAGAAAGATAGAAAATGAGCTGGGCCTGGGAAGTAGGAAGTGTTTGGTTAGACATGAGAAGGTACTGACACGAGTGGAGACGGTGAAAATGAACCTTTGGAACTTCATGAAGAAATGCTTCCCTGGGGTGAAGGTTACCTTAGAACTAAGATTCATAAAGAAGACAGGACCAGGTTATGGACATCCTCCAAAGCTCAGTAGAGTCCAGTGACTTTACTGTGGCTCAGAATGCTTGTCTCTGATTATGTCTGTCTGAGGTGGACCCCGATATCTGCATTTCTAACAAGTTCCCTCCCAGGGGATGTTGCTGTTGCTGGGGGTCTGCAGAGGACACTGAGCATGAGCCCTTAAAGAACAAGAGTGAGAGACACTTGATTTTATAGCGGCAAAGGTGATGTGAGAGTTGTTTCAGAAGACAAAGTAAAATTAAGGCCAGTGACTTACCTTCATCCATAGTTAGGTTGGTAATTTGGAGATTGGAGAGAAAGGACAGAGGAAAGGATAGTAAGACATTTCAAAAGAAGATTTAGATAGAACATGAGGAAATTTGAGAGTAGAAAGAAGCAAACTCAACTGCAGCTTCTTGCCTGAAAGAATGAAGATAAAGTGGCAGAGCATGCAGAGTGCAGTTTTAGACCTGTTGAATGTGAAATAATAACTTCTTGTCTTGAAGGCAGTTAGAAAAATGTAACCTGAATCTTGGAGGATGACAGTGGGTGTGAGTGAGGAAACAGCAGAGTATTGAGTGGAAAAGGATCACTTTCCCCCACCTAAATATTTAAAATATCCTGAAGTAGAATATTAAAATCCTTTAGCTCCTTATCTATCTATATATATAAAATCCTAATATGCAAATAGACCAAACGACAGAACAACCGAACAACCAGTGCTATGACATGCGCTGACCATGAGGGGGCACATGCGGAACATGGTGGGTGTTGGCAGCAGGTGGCAAAGTGTGGAACGTGGCGGGTGTCGGCCGTAGTGGGATGGTGGAGCAGGTGAGCGAGGGCGCCAGACTAAGGCAGGGTGCTGGTCGCTGTCATTGGGGCGAGCCTCTGGTGGTTACTGAAAATTCTTTACTCCTGCACGCCGTGGTCCCGCCTGGCACTCGCACCTGCTGCCGGCGCTGGAGCCGCAGCTCGCACCCGCTGCCGGCGCCCAGTGCCGGTCCCGATTGGTCAGTGCCGTCAGCGGGTGTGAGCTGCGGCTGCTGGCCCCGAATGCCCCTGAGGGCTTCTCCACCTCCTCCTGCTCCTGAGGGGTGATCGAAACAGTAGCAGCCGCTGCCTGCTCGTACCCACCGCTCACACCCACAGCTGGCGCCGGCCCCAGTCACTCCACGCCATCAGTGAAATAGTGTTTTATGATTCATGGAAGATGTTAAGACTTTGGAGTCTCTTCAACTTTGAGTATAGTGTTTGAATGAAAAGTTCTTGTCGGTATGGTATGACCCATACAATTTATTGAGAGGGCTGACTAGAAACCCATTCTCTTTTTATCATTTTTCTGTTGAAGAAATATTTATTGAGTGCCCATGTTCCAGGTACAATCGAGGGCATTAGGGATGTGGTGGTCAATAAGAACAGATGATTCCTGCTCTTACTGAATGTATAGTTTAGTGAAAGAGACAGATATGAATACTATATAATAAAAGAGTAATATGCAAATTGACCATCACTCCAACACACAAGATGGCCGCCACAAGATGGCCAGCAGGGGAAGGCAGTTAGGGGTGACCGGGTCGGCAGAGGAGGGCAATTGGGGTGACCAGGCCGGCAGAGTAGGGCAGTTGGGGGAGACCAGGCCAGCAGGGGAGGGCAGTTGGGAGGGACCAGGCCTGCAAGGGAGGGCAGTTGGGGGGGACCAGGCCTGCAGGGGTGGGCAGTTGTGGGCTATCAGGCCAGCAGGGGAAGGCAGTTAGGGGTGACCGGGTCAGCAGGGGAGGGCAGTTAGAGGCAATCGGGCCAGCAGGGAAGCAGTTAGGCATCGATCAGGCTGGCAGCGGAGTGGTTAGGGGGTGACCAGGCTTTCAGGCAGAAGCGGTTAGGGGCACTCAGACAGCTAGGCAGGTGAGCGGTTGGGAGTCAGCAGTCCTGGATTGTGAGAGGGATGTCCAACTGCCCGATTTGGGATCAGGCCTAAACAGGCAGTCGGACATCCCTCAATAGGTCCCAGAGTGGAGAGAGTGCAGGCTGGGCTGAGGGACACCCCCACTTGTGCACGAATTTCGTGCACTGGGCCTCTAGTAAAATTAGTAATAGAAATGAGTCTAATTACAGTTGAAATAAGAGCTGAGAAGGGGAATAAACCTGGTCTTGTAAGAGCATATAGCCATTAGACCTAATATAGAATGAGTAGCCAGTGGAAATGACCCTTTACCTGAGATCTGGAGAACTTTCGGGGTAAAGTTATTAAATTATTCTAGTCAAATATCAATACTTTTAGGATAGAGTCCGATAGTAGAATTAAAAAGAAAGAAAAAGCACCTGTAATCCTACCACCATTAGATAGCTACTGTTACTATTTTGAGAAAATTCCTTCTAATCTATGTGTTTTGTAAATTGTATCAAACCATTTTAATATTTATTTATATAGTTTCCATTAACATATGAACATTTATTTCCTCAAATGGACTTTAAAACATGATTACTAATGGGTACATATTATTCCATTGAATGGATATACCATTAATTTACAACTGTTTGCTGCAGTTGAACATTAAGATAGGTTTCAGTTAACGCGCAAATTTTCGCTCACATTTGGATACCTTTTTATTATTACATTTTTGTTCTTTTTTAAAACACGTGAACTAATTTCTGTCACACTCATATTCAAAGCTGATAATTGCCTTTTGACTGAATCCCCCTTCCCCAAAGTGAATTAGTATATATTAATGCCTTTAAATTTTTCTTCCTTATGGAATTATTTTTATTACTGTTAACTAGTTTATATTTTTTACGAATTAGACAGAAAAGTATTCTTTATAGACTGGAAATACCTGGATCTAAGGAGACTTAATCAAGTATTTGGAAAAGACAATATGTATGCCCAGTCAGTATTAATGCCTTGAATTTTAAAGAGGAATTAATTAGAAGGTTCAGTTGAATCATAAAAAGTGATTTATCATTATTGTCTTACAACAGAAATGTAAAAATTATTATGTAAATCACTGAAGAAAAAACCTGATGCCTTGTATTTTGCTAGAATTAACTCTAATACTCTAGCAATACTATGTAGGCGTTTTAGTAGAGCAATGTCGTTGTTATATTGCATCATACTTACATAAGAAGTCAGCTTCTCAGAGTAATAACAAGTCTTCAGAAAGTATCTTTTAATATGTATTTAACATTACTGCTGAGATTTGACAGTTTTCATTTGCTAATGTTGAGAATATTGCTAGTCAAATTTATTCTTTTATTTTTAATAGGTCTGTTTGATCATTAGATTTAAAGATGTGGATAATTATAAAATCTGTCAGTTATGCCTTAAAACTGATAAATGTACTTGGATTTTCTTGCCAGCTGTTCCTTAAAATTTGTTTTATTTAATGAACAATGTTCCCAAATAATGTTTTCTTTTTGGGGAGGGGGGGAGGAATATCAGAGAATTCCTAAATCTTTAAAGGAAAAGTTACTAAATTAGTTATTTTGAAAATAGGGAAAATATTATGATTTCATAATTATCTTTGATAGTATCATGTTAGTCTGTCAGTTTTTACTTCTGTCTCAAATTTATTCGTTTTATATAGACATTTATTCTTAATTTATATTTTATAGCAGGCAGAATGCCTTTGTTGGATAAGCAGTATACTCAAAATCTAAGAATTCTTGAATGAAAGGAAATTATTTTCACTTTTATTCCACACTGATAAATTAGACTAACAATATTAAACTTATGAGACTTCTCTGATAAAAATGTTAAAATATAAAAAAATGTTTTTCTAAGAATTGTATAACAATAGTAAAAAATATGCAGTTACATATTTAGAAAGGTGTTTTTTTGCTCCTTCCCAGGTTTATTTCCAGAGTTGAAGAAATCTTGAATGACTGGAAACTGATTGGAAACTCTCTGGGAAAGCCACTTGAAAAGGTCAGATCTATTTGCTGGTGTCTCTAAATGAGTATTTATTTTGAAACTTCTATTTTTAAGCCCTTTGCTGCATTTGGTACATTTGAATTAAATGTTTTTTTAAGCTATGTATAATCTATAAACATAAAATGGTATCTGGAAGAATTTGGATTTGAATATGTGGCAAATAATACATGTAAGGCTTTTGTGAACTGTTTTTTAAATAAAATTTTATATGTACAATGTCATTCTTCGTGAGTGATTTTGTTTCTCCTAATGTTTACTTCTTTCTCTCTCGCCTTCTCCCTTAGAATGTTAGAAAATCTTTTTTTTTCTTTTTTTAAAAAGTTTCAGTTGGTTAGAGACTGCAGTTACCAACCTCTTGGGTAGAATATTTTGCTTAATTAATGAGGAAAAATTCTTGGTCTTAACAACCAACTGACTGTAATTTTACTCAATTTTTGTATTTTACAAATACCACTAATAACACTTGTTTTCACCACCTCCTTTTGTTGTTTTTTTTTTAACTTCATAGATGTTTTGAGGATAAGACTGAAAAAAATATTCAAAATTGAGGTGGAATTCTAATTCTAATCTTAAGATACTGGCGGTTTTACTCAAACTATGCCCAAATGTTTACTGAAAAATGTACTCTGAGAATAAACCTAGATTTTTCTGTATTTTGATAAAGGGAACTAACAGTTTAATTTAAGCTTATATAGATGCTTTTTGTTAGATTAATTATTTTGAAGTAAAATTGATCATTTTTATTATAAGTCTATCACTAAGCGATTTATCCCTCTATAAGGAACTCTCAGTTCTCAATATTTGCTAGGTTATTTTTCACCTTAATGGTGATGTTAACAGAATTTGAGACAATGAAAGCAATAGGATATTTTTCTTTAGCTATATGAATAAGAGCAGGAAAAGTAACACTACATATAGAAATCACATCATTTAAAGATATGCTGAAATGTATAGAGTAAATTGACTTACTAGATTTAAATACTTTTATGGATACATTTTGAAATAAAGAAAATGTGAAGTTCTCAATCACAGATCATTCTATTCCATGTGAAACAAATACATACAACAATTGATACAGATGTCAATAAGATTAAAGGCAAAAACAAGCTAGGTATAACTGGAATGAAAAATTATTTGTACCACCAAAAAGAGAGCTAAACTGGGTATTTGTGAGCTCTGATATTCCTCAATTATATGATTTACACATATGTGCTGTGTGTCACATCTGAAGAAATGGTGAGCAAGATTCATGTTGACACTGAACATAAATTCACATGAGAGAGAGAAGTAATAAGTAAACAAGACTCAAATTTTAGATACAAAATTCAGTCTGGGGATATAAGTTGGGTAATGTATTCAAAGTAAATTGCATACTGACATACATATAGTAGGGACTAAAGGAGTGTAACTCTCCAATTCTTTCCTTCCTATAGATTATAGTAAATAAAATGAGATATGGAAAACATGAAGAGATTTCAAGGTGAGCTGTATAATAAGATTAAAGAAAGCATAAAGGAAAGGTATTATTCAGCATAGAAAAGAAAGTTTAGGGAATGCCTTTATGAGATTTTACTTTATGTAAGACAGTGATGACCAATTCTCTTCCTTCATTGAGGCAGAATTAAGAAAAGTTATTTTTTCAAAACCATTTTGAAAAATTTTAAACATAAATACGATAATTTAATGAACCCTCACGTGCCCATCACCCAGTTTCAATAAAGAATAATCTGCCATTTCTTATTTCAGTAGTACCTTTATCACCTCCCTATCCCCCACTAAGTTTTTTTTTAAATGATATTTTGGGGGTAAAATTTACATATATTGTAATGTACAAAACTGTTTAATTTTTACAGATGTTTACATAAGTATAACATTCCTCACTCAAGATATTGGATAGTTCTGTCACCCCAGAAAGGTCCTAGTGACCCTTTCAAGTTAATTCCCATGCTCCTCACCCATGACCCCCAGGCATCTACTGTTGTTGTTTTTTAACTATAGACTACTTTTGCTTGCTCTAGAAATCATATATGTGCTATCATAAAGTATATACTCTTTGTGTCTTTGTTTTAAAACAATAGTTTTAATATTGTTCTAGGTTATTGCATGTAACTATTTTTACTGTATGAATATACCACAAATTGTTTCACTTGTTGGCAGATATATGGGCTATCCTATATAATAAAGAGCTAATATGCTAATTAGACCAAACAGCAGAATGCCCACCCAGACAACCTTCCGGACGAAGCCGGGGCTGCGAGGGCCAGCCAAGGCTGGGCCTGCCGAGGCTGTGAGGCTGCGAGGGCCGAGCCCCTTGCACAACTTTTGTGCATCGGGCCTCTAGTCTATATATGTAAAAGCCTAAGCAACCAAACGACTGGTTGCTATGACGTGCAGTGACCACCAGGGGGCAGACGCTCAATGCAGGAGCTGCCCCCTGTTGGTCAGTGCACTCCCACAGCCAACTTCCTTTGGCTAGCCAACCTCCCGCGGTTCCTCCCCCCCAGCTGGCCCCAATTGGCCCTGATTGAGACTGGGCGAGACTGGCCCGGATCACTGGCTAGGCTGAGGGACCCCACCCATGCACGAATTCGTGCACCAGGCCTCTAGTAATGAATAAAGCAGAACATTCTTATATGAGGCCTTTTGGTAGACATATGTTCTTATTTCTCTTGAGTAAATATTTAGGAGTGGATTTATAGGGTTATAGAATAGTGTATGCTTTATGCTTAACTATAGGAAACTGCTGAAACTTTTTGTACCATTTTAACCCCCCCACCAGCAAATATATGAGAGTTCAGGTGGCTCCACATTCTCACCGACAATTGGTTTTCAGTCTTATAAACTTTAGTCATCCTAAATGGATATGTAGTTTGTGGAACTAATTTGTATTCCTCATTCTGGTTTTAATTTTTATTTCTGTGGTGAATATTGGTAGCAACCACCTTTTTTTATATGCTTATTAGCCATTTTATGTATGTCTTTGTGAAATGTCTGTTCAAGTTTTTTTGTACATGTTTTAAGTTGGGTTGAGTTTTTATTGAGTTGTGAGAATTCTTTTAGTTCTATATATTCTGCTTTTAATTCTTGATTCAGTAGTTTTGCTAGGTTTTGAAGATATTTGTATGTTTTCTTCTAGAAGCTATCATTTTAGCTTTTAGTTAGGTCTGTGATCTATTTTTAACAAATATTTGTATATGATGTGAAGTGGGGAATTAACTTTTTACATATGGATATCCTATGTATTGTAGAATCTTCTGGGGAAAAACACTTCTTTGTCCATTGAATTGCTTTGTTGCTTTTGCCAGACAGTTAACTGAGGCAATACAACCTTCTGGAATCTGTATTCTGTTCCATTAGTTTATTTGACTATCTTGATGTTACTAAGTTGTCTTGACTACTGTAACTTAGGGTTTCCCAACCTTGGCATCATTGAAATTTTGGGCCATATTGTTGTGGGGCTGTACTGTGGACTATATCACAGTTAGTAGTATTCCTTGCCTCTACCTTTAAATGCCAGTAGCACCCTCCCAGTGGTGAAAACAAAAATGTATCTTGTCATTGCCAAATGTCCCCCAAGGGACAAATTGCCCCTAGTTGAGAACACTAACTAGCTTTATAGTAAGTCTTGAGGTTTGTTCGTATAAATTCTGTAGCTTTTGTTGTTTTCCCAAGATTATTTTGTCTATTCTAGGTACTTTATGTTTCTATTATGAATTTTAGCATAAGCTTGTTAATTTTTATCAAAAGGATGATTATGCTGGGACTATGATTGGGATTGTGTTGAATTTATAGATTTCTTTGACATTTTGACAATCTTGAAGTTTCCAGTCCTGAACATGGTACATTTCTCTATTTAAGTCATCTTTAAATTTTCTCAGCAATGTTTTATAGTTTTTAGTGGAAGTCTTGCATATCTTTTGTTTAATTTATTGCTAAGTATTTTATATGATGTGTTTGTACATGGAATTGTTTTTTAAATTTTATTTTCTAGTTTGTTGCTAGTGCATAGACATAAAATAAAATTTTATATGTTGACTTTGTATCTGGATAAATGTAAAGATTCATACTCATTTTGTTAAATCTTTTGTATTTTCTACTCTCATAATCATATTGCCCATAAGTAGGGACAGTTTTACTTCTTTTTCAGTATTTTTACCTTTTATTTCTTTCTTTTTTTTGTTAATCCTCGCCTGAGGATATTTTTTCATTGATTTTTAGGGAGAGTGGGAGAGAGAAGGAAAGACAGAGAGAAACATTGATGTGAGAGAAGCATCAATTGGTTGTCTCCTGCACGAGCGGGGAGGAACGTGCAACCCAAGTACGTGTCCTTGACCAGAATCTAACCCGGGACCCTTAGTCCACAGGTAAACACTCTATCCACTGAGCCAAACTGGCTAGGGCCCTTTTATTTCTTACTGTTATTGCACTAACCAGTAAAATATTGAATAACTGTTGAGAGTAGACATCCTGCCTTCTTTGCAGTAGTGGAGATGAAATTTTCAGTACTTCAGCAATGAGATCTGTAGGTTTTTCATAGGTGTCCTTTATAAGAATGAGGAAATTCTTTTCTTAGTTTGCTGATTTTTTAAATCATAAGTGAGAGTTTAATTTATTCAAATCTTACTCTGTATTTAATGAGATAATCATATGGGTTTTTCCTTTTTATTCTCTGAATGTGGTAATTTATATTGATTTAAAATCTTTCTTATGGTAAAATATATATACATAAGAATTACCATTTTAACTTTTAAATGTAAAATTGAGTGGCATTAAGTACTTTTTGCTGAAGTTTTTATCAACCCAAACTGAAACTCTGTACTCATTAAATAATAACTTTCTCCCCCCCACTCCTCCAAGCCCCTGGTAACCATTATTCTATTCTCTTTTCTATGAATTTGACTACTTTAGATATCACATATAAGTGGGATTGTACAGTATTTGTTCATTTGTGCTGGGCTTGTTTTTCCTCAGGTAACATTTCTTGTTTTATCTTTGAGTTCAGTTACTCTTTCTTCTGCTGTCTCCAATTTGTTGTTAAGCCCACATGACTTATTTTCCAGTTTAGTTATTGTACTTTTTTAGGTGTAGAATTTTTATTTGTTTCTATTATAATTTCCAGTTCTCTGAGGATTCTCATCTCTAAATTTGTTTTGAAATATTTTCCTGTAGTCCTTGAATGTATTTATTACAGCTAGTGTAAAGCTAGTTGCAACACCAAGGCCACTGTATTCTCTTAAGTATAGGTTACATTTTCCTATTTTTGTTGTTGTGGGGGAGTATATGTCCAATAATTTATTAATTTTATAGTTGTATTTTGAGTGAAATATAGTGACTAGATTCTGAAGTTGTCCAAGAGTATTTAGATTAAAACTCAGTTCTCTTCTCAGTGGTGACAGCAGCTGAAATCTTATTTTCAGTCTCCTGCTTTTCACTGTACACTGGAGTCTCCACTGCATATGCATGGTTTAGCAGATTGCCAAGATTTGAGACAGGGTTTATATGCAAATTTTGAGGCTTAGTTTCTATTGGCTTTCGGAACTTACACCTTAACTTTAAAACTTCCTTGCCATCTTTGAGCTTCTTTTTCTGTTGCCTGAATCCAGGAAAGTCCCATCATTCTGCAGCCCTGAGTTGTGCCTGGATTGGAGTGTCTTTTTAGATCAGTTCTCATGGTGTGGCCTGACCCTTGTTGCTCCCTGAGAGCCTTTTAAGGATTGACAAGGCCCTGCCTTTTCTAACTACCTAGTGTATTTGAGGCCAATTTCCTTCATGTACCTCAGTCAAAACAATGGATTGCAAAGATTAAATGAAGGTGCAGAAATGGGAATCCAGTTGCCTTTTTAAAACTAATATGGAGATTTACAAAATTTAAAACAATGCCACCCTTCTCAATATTTTGGGGTGTTTTTTTTTTTTAAAATAATTGTTATAACTTTAACATGTAATAAATTCTTTTCATTTTAGATGAGTTAAAAACTTGTGATTGTTTTTCCTTTTTAGTTTCTAATATGGGGTCCTTGGTAATTTAAGAGTGTAAAGGAGTCCTCAGGCAAAGAAGTTTAAGAATTGCTGTATTAGACAGAAAGGTACTAACACACACATCTCATCAGATATAATCCCTTTTTTTTTCATGGATAAACTCTGCAGTTTCTGCCTCTATTTGGTCACTGTTCAGAGCCTTGAAAAATTGTGTTGTTTTGTCCAGATTTTATAAATTTTATCTGAAGGATAGTTAATTTGACCAAGCTACTTTTACTATATGAGACCCTGAAGTGCTGAAAAATGACTTTGAGAAGAAGTAGCAGTTATTGAGCATCAGTTCAGGCACCATGCAATATAATTGGGACTGCGTCTGTTAACTTAATCATTACACATATTTCAATGATGAAGTATTACCTCATTTTATGGATGAGAACAAGACTTTGGGTACTGATAGTAATTTGCCCAAGGTCATTCTGCCAGTAGTTTGTTGTAAGCTTGCCTTTAACCCATATTGTTTCTATTTTAATATGCCCTTTTTGGTTTCAGATTTAAGTAAATGTAAAAATTACATAGTGGAAATACTAGAATAGATTTCTAAGGCCTATTTTGGAATCCTCCTATCTAATAAAAGAGTAATATGCAAATTGACCCTATCTAATAAAAGAGTAATATGCAAATTGACCATCACTCCCAAGACACAAGATGGCCACCCCCATGTGGACACAAGATGGCCGCCACAAGATGGCTGGCAGGGGAGGGCAGTTGTGGGCAGTTGGAGGTGACCAGGTTGGCAGAGAAGGGCAGTTGGGGGAGACCCGGCCAGCAGGGTAGGGCAGTTTGGGGGAGAAACAGGCCAGCACCGAGGGCAGTTAGGGGTGACCGGGCCGGCAGCGGAAGGCAGTTGGGGGAGATCAGGTCTGCAGGAGAGGGCAGTTGTGGGCGATCAGGTCAGCAGGGAGGGCACTTTGGGGTGACTGGGCCAGTAGGGGAGGGCAGTTAGGGGTGACCAGGCTGGCAGGGGAGGGCAGTTAGGGGCAATCGGGCCGGCAGGGGAGCAGTTAGGCGTCGATCAGGCTGGCAGGGGAGTGGTTAGGGGGTAATCAGGCTGGCAGGCAGAAGCAGTTAGGGGCAATCTGGCAGGCAGGCAGGCGAGCAGTTGGGAGCCAGCAGTCCTGGATTGTGAGAGGGATGTCCCAGATTGGAGAGGGTGCATGCTGGGCTGAGGGACAACCCCACCCCCCACCCCATGCATGAATTTCGTGCACCGGGCCTCTAGTAGAATAATAATCCTATCTAATAAAAGAGTAATATGCAAATTAACTGTGACTCCAACACACAATTTGGCTGCCCCCATGTGGATACAAGATAGGATTGCCAGCAGGGGAGGGCAGTTGGGAGGGACCAGGCCTGCAAGGGAGGGCAGTTGGGGGTGATCAAGCCGGCAGGGGAGAGCAGTTGGGGGGGGGGACCAGGCCTGCAGGGGAGGGCAGTTGGTGGGGACCAGGCCTGCAGGACAGGGCAGTTGGGGGTGATCAGGCCTGCAGGGGAGGGCAGTTGGGGGTGACCAGGCTGGCAGAGGTGGGCAGTTAGAGGCAATCGGGCTGGCAGGGGAGCAGTTAGGCATCAATCAGGCAGGCGGAGTGGTTAGGGTGTGATCAGGCTGTCAGGCCGAAGCGGTTAGGGGCAATCAGGAAGGCAGGCAGGCGAACAGTTGGGAGCCAGCAGTCCTGGAATGTGAGAGGGATATCCGACTGCCCAGTAGGATCGGGCCTAAACGGGCAGTTGGACATCCCTCGAGGTGTCCCAGATTGGAGATGGTGAAGGCTGGGCTGAGGGACACACACCCCGGTGCACCAGGCCTCTAGTAGAAGAATAAACACTATAAAAGTATTGAAATGAGTTCATATTTTTTACACTCAGTAGATTGGAATGACATTTACAGTTGACCCTTGAACATGTGGGTGAGAAGCGCTGATTCCCCACCACAGTTGAAAATTTGCATATAACTTTTGACTTCCCCAAAACTTCTAATAGTTTACTGTTGACTGAAACAGTTGATTAAAACATATTTTGTATATGTATTATATGTTGTGTATTTATTATAAGTAAGCTAGAGAAAAGAAAATGTTATTAAGAAAAACATAAGGAAGAGAAAATAAATTTTTAGTATTTATTGGAAAAAAATCTGCATAAAAGTGGACCAGTGCAGTTCAAATGCATATTATTCAAGAGTCAAGTATATTGTAGTGCTTAAAGTCTACATGGCAGACATTAAATAAATTTGAATTATAGGTTTTCTCTTGTGTGAAAACTTCCCAAACTAAGTTATAACTATATGTCATACTTGGGACTGATACAAACATTATAAACAATTTATATTCCTTTATTTGTATTCTGTCAGAAAATTTAAGTATTTTATGGATCATTGGAGTGGGAGGGGTGAAGTTTTTTTAAAAGCTAAAGTTTTTGAAAAGTAGACAGTTGAGAATCAGTAATGAGAATACAGGGTTTCTGAAATGAAAGCAACATTGAGCTGCCTATGATGATTTTAGGAATTGATTATTTAAGATAAGGTTTATAATCTCCCCCCTTTTTTAATTTTTCCTTTAAATAGTAACCATAGTGTCTATGAGTATAACTTTTCTGGGTATTATTCAGAAGGGAAAACAGTATATTATCATAGTTTCTATTCTTTCAAATGAGAAGTTTTTGGAGTTCTTTGTTGTTACTGTGTTAAGTTTTTATTGTAATAGGAAATTCCAGGGGACATCTTTAAGAGATAGCATAGCATAGTGATGAGAAGTCATACTGCTTGTGTTGGAATTCTAGTTCTATTACTCCTTCTGTGGCATTGGGCTGTTTTCAGTTAATGTTAGCTGCTGCTGGTTGTGGCTTCTCTTTCTTAAAACTATTCACCAGAGGCTTAAAAATAGTATTTGCTTCAGTATACTGGGATATAAACAAATAGAATTATTATTATTATTATTATTTTGCTATGAAAATTAATTGTTTCCCTAGAGCTCCTAGAAGTTAAAAACTTAGCATGTACTAGTAGCTGGGGAAAAAATAAAGTTTTATGTAACGTATTCTGGTCAAAAAGCTCCGGATTAATCTGAAATAGATAAGAGGTCTCTTGAGATGTTTTTAGTTCTATTATTTCCTAGTTCTTTAATATATATACTTTTTATTGATTTCAGAGAGGATGGGAGAAAGAGAGAGAAACATTAATGATGAGAGAGAATCATTGATCGACTACCTCCTGCACACCTCACACGGGATAGAGCTCACAATCCGGACATGTTCCCTGACCTCCTGATTTATAGGTAGATACTCAACCACAGTTCCACGCTGGCCGGGCTATTTCCTAGTTCTTATACTTTAAAAAAATATATATTTAAAGATGTAGCACAAGAGTTTTTCAGTGTTATCAATAAAATTGTTAATGTACATCATGAATTTCTTTTATTTTTGGATGTTTCTATTGATTTTGGAGAGAGAGGAAGGAGAGAGAAATAGAAACATCAATGTGAGAGAGAAACGTCTGTTGCCTTCCATACACACCCAGACCAGGGATTAAATCCCTGGAACCTGGGTTATGTGCCCTGACAAGGAATCAAACTGGTGACCTTTTGGTGCATAGGACAACTCTCAACTAGCTGAGCCACACTGGCCAGGGCTACATTATGAATTTCACTTTGAACTTTAATTTGTACAGGACATATGCCACTAATACAAAAAGAACTACGCAAAAATAATTCTAAATAAGTACATAAAAAGAACCTAATAAAAATCATTGGCTAATTTATTTAAGGCTATTTATAGTAATAAAATTGCTTTACAACATAAATCTAAATAACAAATATCTGCTTTGTGAACTATTCATAAGTTAATACTCAATTTCATTAAATGATGTCCTTACATTTTACTAGTTTGGCTTGGTATAGATCACATTTTGTTATAACAAATTTGACAAAAATTATTTTTAGCAAAATATTAGTTAATTATAATCATTTATGGGAGAATTCGCAATTATATCTATATGCTATAATGCTTAACTTTTCTTTCCAGCATATAGGCAGTGAGGTGTGACTCAAAATCATTAGTCATAATAGATAATTTCCTAATTTATTTATTGCATACATATACATTGCCTTGGATGTGCTCAATAAATGTTTGCTGATTGACCCTCAGAATACCTGATTAACCCCCTGAACTTGTTGTTACCTTTGCATAAGATAATCATTGTACACATTTAGTTGCTTGGAGTTTTGTTAAAATATGATGGACTTGTAAGTCTATTTCTTTCACCAGGTAGGGGAAGTTTGTTGTCATTTCTTTAAATAGGTTTTCAATATCTTGCTCTCTTTCTCTTATTCTGGCATCTCCATAATGTGAATGTTTGTACGTTTGAAGTTGTCCCAGAGGCTCCTTACACTATCTTCATATTTTTGAATTTTTTTTTCTTTTTGCTCTTCTAATTGGGTATTTTTTACTTCCTCATATTCCAAATCGTTGATTTGATCCTCAGAATCCTCTACTCTACTCTTGATTCCCTGTAAATTATTCTTTATTTCAGTTGATGTATGCTTAATTTCTGACTGGTCCTTTTTCATGTCTTTGACATTCTCACTAAGATCCTTAAAAGTCTCACTTAGCCCCTTGACATTCTCATTAATTCCCTTGAAGCTCTCATTAAGTCCCTTGAGGCTCTCATTAAGATCCTTGAGTAACCTTGCAACTATTGTTTTGAACTCTGTATCCAAAAGTTTGCTTGCTTCCATTTCTTTGATTTGTGACATGTTTCTTTGTCTCCGCATTTTGGCTGATTCCCTGTGTTTGTTTCTATATATTAAGTAGAGCTGTTAGGTCTCCTGGAATTGGTAGAGTGGCCTTGTGTAGTAGGTGTCCTGTAGGGCCCAGTGGCTCAGTCTCCCAGTCACCTGATCTGGGCACTCCAGATGCACCCCTTTGTAGGCTGTGCACAGTCTTGTAGTTGAGCCTTGATTGCTGTTGGCATCACTGGGAGGAGTTGACCTACATGCCAATTAGCTGTGAGCAACAGGTGTGTCTACAATGGAAGAGCTGCTGTGCAGGAGAGACCCCTATGGAGCAGGACTTGATTCAGTGGGGCTTTGTTGCTTACTGAGTCTGCCCCTTGAGTGTGTCACTTGTGGATATGTAGAGTTGTAATCTGCTATGGTCTGAAGCTGTCCATCAGGTACACTGGCTCTGGGACCACCCAACAGGAGCTACAGAGAGGTCTGCAGATGGCTGCTTCTTATATTGGGCTAGGAAGTGGCCAGGTTGTGAAGCAAGGCAGGCTGGTGCTAGAGCTGGGTCTTGGGCCTTTTATTGATAGGTTTGGGGCACGCTGACTCCAGGGGCTGCTTGTTTAAGAGATTTTAGCAAAGTCTGAAGCCTCAGACAGCACAGGCCATTCATATGGAAAAGCTGCTGCAAACACTTGGGGGAGAGCTGCAGAGTGGATGGGGTGGGGTCTCAGGGAGTCACCAAGACTGAGTGTACAGTGTGGGCCAAGCTGATGAAAACTCAGATATGGCTGCAAGTCAGCTCTGGGATAGGGGAGGTCCCATCACAGGAACAATGACCCCTGTTAGCACCCCTGTCTGAGAGAAAGCTGCCCCAGAGTTCCTGCCTCGATGCTAGACAGTCCAGTTCCTCCCCATATGTCCCTGGATTCCCCCAAAGCCGCCACCAGTGCTGGAGCTCAGAGGGAGCAAGACCATGTAAATTCGTTTGTGGGCCCTCTAAGAGGGACTCCTGGGATTCCAGCAGCCTCCGTGTCACCCAGCCACAATCCCTGCTGCTGGTATTTATAGCCTGAAGTTTTGGGGACTTCTCTTCCCAGCTCTGGAACCCTGAGCTGGGGGTCTGGTGTGCAGCTGGGACCCCCTGTTTCTCAGGGAGGCCTTGGAGTACCCCTCCCGATGAAAAAAATGACATCCAGGGGTGCTGGACCAATCTGTTCCGCACCTCCACCCCTCCTACCTGTCTCAGTGTACTTTCTTTTTTACTTCTTTAGTTGTAGGACTTCCATTTAACCAGATTTCAGGTGATTCTGAATGATGGTTCTTCTGTTGTAATTTTGATGTAGTTGTGGGAGGCCATCTTGGTTCTTTTTTAGAGGATTTTTTCCATTGATTTTTTTTTGGGAGTGGAGAGACAGAGAGTGAAACACATTGATTGGTTGCCTCCCAAACACACCCCGACCAGGGCGAGGATTGAGCCTACAACCCAGGTACGTGCTCTGACTAGAAATTGAACCTGTGACCCTTTGGTGCACGGGCCAACACTAAACACTGAACCACACCAGCCAGGGGTCAAATGTATACATTCATCTCTTCCCTTCCACCCATCTACTTTACAAAACTAACAATTTTTAACAGTTGGTTCCATTCTGTGTGTGCACATTACACCATTTTCAAAAGATGACTTGTCAGTTGCCTTTCTTTTTTAAACTTTATATTTTACTAGAGGCCCGGTGCGCGAAATTTGTGCACTTGGAGGCAGGGTCCCTCAGCCCGGCCTGCGCCCTCTCGCAGTCCAGGAGCCCTCAAGAGATGTCCGACTGTCCTAAGCCGGCAGTCGGACATCCTTAGTGCTGCTGCTGAGGCAGGAGAGGCTCCTGCCACTGTCACTGCACTCACCAGCCATAAGCCTGGCTTCTGGCTGAGTGATGCTCCCCCTGTGGGAGCGCACTGACCACTAGGGGGTAGCTCCTGCATTGAGCATCTGCCCCCTAGTGGGTAGTGTACGTCATAGCGACTGGTCGACCAGTCGACTGTCTGCCCCCTGGTGGTCAATGCACATCATAGTGAGCGGTTGAGTGGCCTTAGCATATCATTAGCATATTACACTTTGATTGGTTGAACGGATGACCGGATGACCAGACACTTAGCATATTAGGCTTTTATTATATAGGATTGGTTTTTTTTCCCTCCAAGATGGGACATAGACATCTAATTATCTAATGCTTGCATGGTAGTCCATTGAATGTATGACTATCATTATGTATTTATGCATATTCCTAGGAAGGATATTTAGTTTACAGTTTCTGCACTTACAGTATGGAGTAGTAAGCAGTATTGTACATACATTTGCATACTTGTATGCATATTTCTCTGACATTTCTAAAAGTAGAATTACCAGGCCAAAGCAGATGTGATTTTTATTTTTTTGATAGGGCCTTATTTCCCACCAAGATGATTGAATGTACTTATCCTCTCCTCACACATGGCATATGAAAGCACCCATTTCTTTCTTTTTTTTTTTTGAAAGCACCCATTTCTTCATTCCTCCAACAGTATTTTCATCAATATGAGAGGCTAAAACTATAATTTTTATTTATATTTTCCTGAACACTGGTGAGATTGAGTCTTTCTTCATATTTATTAGACACTAGAATTTCCCTTTTGATAGCTTGTTATATACACTGACCAGTTTTCTGCTATCTTATCTATATATCTATATATATAAAAAGCCACTGTCCCCAACGACCAAAGCAACCAAACGACCAGTCGCCATGAGGTGGCATTGACCACTTCTTGGTCCTCTTCTACTCCTCCCCCCGCAGGCTCCGATGGATCTGCGATGGTGAATGGAGGAATTGTGGTGCGTGGTGGGAGGACTGGGCTGGCTGTCAGGCTGTTGGGATCACCAGCTCATCCCCGGCTGCTCGGGGGCTCAGGCCTGCAGGAAAGTGGGCACTGACAACTTTACCTCCATGCACGTGCACCAGGCTGGCCGCTGATGGAATGTGCTGCCCGCTCGGGGCTGCTCACGCTGGGGCGGGTAGGTTGCAAGCGTGCACCGTAGCCTCCATCAGCGCCTCAAAGCCCCAGCAGCAGTGGCAGCGGCAGCGGTGCCCATGTGAGCGGCCCCGAGCAGGCAGTGCGTTCCATCAGCAGCTGGCCCAGCGCACGCACACGGAGGTGAAGTTTCCGGAGCCCACTTTCCCATAGGCCTGAGCCCTGGAGCAGCCAGGGATGAGCTGGTGATCCCAATGGCCTGACAGCCCGGCGGCGGAGGCAGCGTTTGGCCTGGGGACTGGCGAATGGGCAGAAGATGGCCCTGATCGCAGGAGGCTAGGCCTTGGGACCCTACCCGCACATTTTAATTGTGTGCTGGGCCTCTTAGTTGAATTATAAAAGGGCTTTTATGTTTTTATGAAAATTAATGCTCTGTGTTGCAAATAATTTCCCGAGGGTGTCAATTTTTTTAAATTTGAATGTATCTTTTGCCTTACAAAGTTTATATATTTTTCATTTTACTGAAATGCATAATAAAAATTGTAGATAAAAATTTGTCAATTTGTCCTAGCTGGTTTGGCTCAGTGGGTAGAGCATTGGTCTGCGGACCAAAATTCCTGGGTTCAATTCCGGTCAAGGGCACATACTGTGGTTGCAGGCTCCTCGTTGGCCCAGGCCCTGGTCAGGGTGCATGCAGGAGGCAACCAATGGATGTGTTTCTCTCACCTCCATATTCTCTCTGTCTTTCCTTCTTCCTTCCACTCTCTCTCTAAAAAGTGAAAAAATATCCTCTAGTGAGGATTAAAAAAGAAATTGTCATTTTAACCATTGGCAAGTGTACAGTTCAGTGGCATTAAGGACATTCATGTTGTGCAGTGATTGCCACAATCTGTATCCAGAACTTTATCATCCCAAACTGATATTCTGTGCTTATTGAACAATAACAACTTCATATGGTAAAGAGCAACCATATAATATTTATCCTTTTGTGTTTGGTTTGTTTCACTTAGCATGTCGTCAAGGTTGATGCATATTGTAGCATGAGTCAGAATTTCGTTCATTTTAAGGCTGAAAATATTACATTGTGTGTGTATACACACACACATACACACACACACAATATTGTATTTTGTTAATCCATTCATTTGTCGATGGACACTTGGGTTGCGTCTCCTTTTTGGTTGTTGCAAATAATGCTGCTATGAAGATGGGTGTACAAATACCTGTTTGAGTCCCTGCTTCCAGTTCTTTTGGGTACATACCCAGAAGTGGAATTCCTGGGTCATATATTAATTTTTAAGTTTTTGAAGAATCACCATATTGTTTTCCACAGCAGCTGCACCATTTTACATTTTTACCAGCAATGGACAAGAGTTCCAATTTCTCTCCACCCATACCAACACTTGTGTTCTGTTTTTTTGTTTGTTTGTTTGAATCCTCACCCGAGGATATTTTCCCATTGATCTTTTAGAGAGATTGGAACAGAGAGGGAAAGACAGAGAATCATCGACGCGAGAGAAACACATCGATTGGTTGCCTCCTGCATGTACCCTGACCAGGGCCCTGGCCCGGGGAGGAGACTGCAACCAAGATACGTGCCCCCAACAAGAATCGAACCTGGGACCCTTTGATCCACAAGCTGATGCTCTATCCACTGAGCAAAACTGGCTAGGGCTGTTTTCTGCTTTTTTTTTTTTTTTTTTTTTTTTTTTATAGAAGACATCCTAATGGGTATGGAATGGTATCTAATTGTGCTTTTGATTTGCATTTCCTTAATCATTAGTGATGGTTGATTATCTTTTCTTGTGCTCATTGGCAATTGGTGTATCTGCTTTGGAGATCATTTTGCTCGTTTTTATAAGTCAGGTTTGTTAAGTTTAAGAGTTCTTTATGTATTCTGGATATTAATCCCTTTTCTGCTATATATGATTTGTAAATATTATCTCCTGTGGGTTGCCTTTTCACTCTGTAGACAGTGTTCTTTAATGAACAAAAGTTGTTTTTATTTTAATGTAGGCCAATTTGTCTATTTTTTGTTGTTGATGACTCTGCTTTTGTTGTCATGTCTAAGAAATCATTGGCAAGTCAAATTTCATGAAGCTTTACCCTATGTTTTCTTCTAAGAGATTTCTATGTTTAGAGTTTTCATACATTTTGAAGTAATTTTTGTATATGGAATAAGGTAAAAAGGGTTTCTATTTTAAGTAATCTCTGTCTTTAGGACTTCTAGATTTCATGTACAAAGGGCTTCATGTGCTTCTCTATTTTTTACTATTTACTAGTTCTTCTAAATATTTTTCTTTCAACATTTAGAAATCAAGGATTGTCTTAAGTTACATTGATTTAGTTTTAAATTGTGAATGTCTTTATCTCCAAATTTAACCACATTAACCAAATGACAGGAAAATATGCAACCTGATGAAAAAGGTACATCTCATGGCAATGTCTTTCTAAGTTCCTGGCTTTTTGCTTCTAGCAACTACTCAAGGTTTCACACTGCCCATTTTCTCTTTTCCTTTCAGATATTTTAAAGGTCTGCAGATGTTTTCAGAATTGGTCTTAGATTCCCACAATTGCTACTTTAGGTTGGGCCTTGTTCTCATTGCCCATCAGTCTCTAGTTATTGCTGCAAATCTAAACCAGAACCTACTGTCTTCTGTTCTTCACATTTGTGGCCATTGTTTTTATTAGACGTAGCCATCTTATGACACTGAGTACATCTTGGATGACATTAAGTGACTTAGATTCTAAGTATTTGTGTAAGGGGCCAGCTTCTATAGTAATTTAGAACTTTTACATTATTTCTGAATTTTTGAAAATAATAAATAGCTAACACTTGAGTGCTTAACTTACTATGCACTAGGTACTTACTAAGCACTTTTTATATATCATCTCATTTAATTCTCAAAAACAATTCTAGGAGATAGATACCATTATTATTCCTACCTATAATAATAAAAGTATAATATACTAATTAGACTGGACGTCCTTCCAGGAGACCTTCTGGACAAAGCCGGGACTGCGAGGGAAGCCGGTGCTGGCAGCCGGGGGAAGGAAGGACTACTCTTGCACGAATTTCGTTCATTGGGCCTCTAGTTTTATAGATAAAAATTGAGGCACAGAGAGGAAAGTAACTTGGCCAAGATTACTTAGCTAGTAAGTAGTAGAGCTACTCTGTGAACCTAAGAGATCTGCCCTGAGATATAGTCTTCCCAGTATAAACACTGAGCTGTAATACTTAAAAAATTATTTTTAAATCACCAATACCCCCCTCCTATACTATTTTCCACTTTCACCCACCCCCTCACCCCTGCAGTCATCACACTGTGGTCCAATTGTTTGTGTCCATGAGTTCTCTCCTTTTTTTGTTCTCAATCCCCCACCCCCTCCAACACACCCCTCACCAGAGCTGTCTGTGTGCCATATCTTTCTTTTCTTTTTTTTTCTTAATCCTCACCCGAGGGGTTTTTTTCCCATTGATTTTTAGAGAGAGTGGAAGGGAAAGGAAGACACACAGAGAGAAGCATTGATGTGAGAGAGACATACCAACTGGTTGCCTCCACCATGCACCCAACTGGGGCTGGGGATTGAGCCTGCAACCAAGGTATATGCCCTTGACTGAAAATCGAACCTGCAACCCTTCAGTCTGTGGGCTGACACTCTGATCACTGAGCCAAACCAGCCAGGGCACGTGTGCCAATACTTCCTGACTACCCCTTTTGCTCACCTCTTCCTGCTTTCATCTTCCCTACCTTAACTCTTTCTCATTATTTCTTTCCTTCCAGTGTATTCAGAGGAATTTTTCTAAACTGATATTGTCACTATGCACAGAAGCCTTCAATGGCTCTCCACTGCCTACAGGGTAAAGTCTAAACTCATATGCATCTGTGCAAAGTCTCTCTACTTTCTCCACTTTTCTCTTTTCCCCTATAGCAGCGATTTTCAACATTTTTCACCTCATGACACACATAAACTAATTACTAAAATTCTGCAGCGCACCAAAAAAATAGGCTTTTTTGCTGATCTATCAAAAAATAGATATAATTTTGATTTATTTACACTGGACAGCTATTGCGGTGTTGGCTGTTGTCATTTTTCATTTGACATTCTAAAAGAAAAGAGGTCAATGCCCTTGACTAAGTAGTCAGGCGTTGTATGTTGTAAAAATCCTTGTGGCACACCAGTTGAAAATCACTGCTCTAGAGGAAACTTCAGCTAAATTGGGCTATTTGTTCCCTAAATTTAACCTGTACTTTCTTGCCTCAGACCCTTGTCTGTTTCTTATTAGTCTTATTTTACCTAAAGACTAACTGGAATTCAATTTTCTAAATGAATCTATTTCTGACTTACTCAACCATCTCCTTAAGTTCTGACCCACTTATTGTTCTCTCTGTGTATCTTTTTCTCATATGTACTATTGAATATCTGTAATAATAAAAGCGTAATATGCTAATTAGACTGGACGACCTTCCAGACGAAGCCAGGGCTGCAAGGGAAGCCCAGGTCCCGGGTGCCAGAGGGAAGCTGGTGCCGGCAGCCAGGGGAAGGAAGGCCTACTCTTGCATGAATTTCATGCATCAGGCCTCCAGTATATATATATATAATTTTATACACATACATATACAGTTATGTATGTGTATATATATGTATCTGTCTTAACCTTTAGTGGAAAGAACAAAGCCATGACGGGTCAAATTCTAGCTTTACCTTGGACAGGTTTTTAAATCTCTGAACCTTTTCTTATCTATAAATGGAATTGAAACTTATATCACAATGTTACAAGATTTTATATATATACACGTATACATACATAATTACATGTGAAGTATTTGGATTAAATACTCAGTGGATGTTAGTTCTTATTTTGAAAGGCAGGGAATTAATCTGTACAGTCCACTTTTAAAAACAATATTTGTAATGAACTTTAAGTATAGTGGATTAATTAAAATCCTTGGTGGATAAACATATATGTGGTGCATATATAAACAAGTAAGAAGGTCATCTATACAGATGAGGAGGTCAGATCAAGCAATAAAATACTTGGGGCTTAAATTGCAAGCCAGGCTCACTCTAAGGAGTGTAAATTTTGGCTGCCAAAGTAGGCCCAAGCTCCTATTGGAGTTGAGTGCTGGTACTATTGAGTTGTTGCCTTTAAAGAAGACTTATATGTGTCAAAATGTGTCTCCTACCTAATTGAATCGACTTGACTAGTTCTCTTTCCTGAGGTTTAGCTTATTATATTTGTTATGGTCCACTTGTAGTTAGCTGTGTCCCCTTTTTCCAAGATCTCTTGCTATTATAGTTATTAAGTAGCTGAATGTTTTCTGGATGAATTGTGGTTCTTTATTGATTCAGTAGGTACTAATCTCAAGTTCCCTTGTGTTTCCAAGTTTCCCTTGTTAGGGTATTTACTTGTAATAACCCTCTGTAACTAAAGTCACAGTTGCATGCAGAAGAGCTTCTAGACTGAGTTTTAATATAATTCCCCTTTTTACTTTTGTACTTTCAGTAGATGATCCTGATCCAGGCTGAGTAGCTTAGGAGACCTGAGAAGAGTGGGAGATACATAGATGGCTGGATTTTTTATTTTTATGATTAGATGTAGTTTTTTAATTATTAATTTCAAGTTGTCATGATCAAATATCTGTGTCTATGACTACATAATAAATATACTGAACTGGAAACTTTGCCATTACACAAACATTAGGGTCACAAACTATATCACATATCATATACATTTCACAGCAAACAGTTCTTCAAATGTAGCAAATCTCTTTTGTAACAATATAGTTGGAGAGAGCAATGTCAGCCATCTCCATTAAATATGTTCTTTCATATTTTTGCTGTGCTTTGGCGTTCTCATTTGCAGTCTTCAGGAGACTAGGTGTCTGTTGGATTTGAGTTCTACTGGGTCTTTATTTGCATGCTACTTCAACAGCATACATGCATATTTGTTTGGTTTTTGTAAAACTACTTGAAAACTATACAGTTTGAGTCACTTGTGACTAGAGAAGCACTTGATTTGTTTCATCCAGAAATAGATGAAATTCCCAGTGAATATCTTGTTATCTTGTACTAGAGGCCTGGTGCACAAAAATTTGTGCACTTGGGGCGGGGGGGAATCCCTCAGCCCGGCCTGCACCCTCTCGCAGTCTGGGACCCCTCGGAAGACGTCCGACTGACGGCTTAGGCCTGCTCCCTGGGGGATTGGGCCTAAGCTGGTAGTCAGACATCCCTCTGGCAGCCCAGGAGCCCTTGGGGGATGTCTGACTAACAGCTTAGGCCTTTTCCGCTGTTAGGGCCAATTTGTATATTACCCTTTTATTATATAGGATAGGATTTTTAAAGATTCCTGTGCATTCAGATTTGAAACTGCCTGGGATATCTTTTCAGACAGAATAGATAGATGCAAAATACCATGATTAAAGTTGAGTCTTCTCAGACTGAATTTTTTATTGAGATATAATTGATATACAATTCACCAATTTAAGGTGTACATTTCAATAGTTTTCAGTACAGTATATTAACAGGGTTGTACAACCTTCTCCACAATCAATTTTAGAACATTTTTATTATCCCCAAAGAAACCTCATATCTGTAAGTAGTCACTTCTTGTTACCTCCCATCCCTAGGCAATAACTAATCTTTCCATCTCTGTATATTTGCCTATTCTGGACATTTTGTATAAATGCAATCATAAATATGTAGTCTTTAGTAATTGGCTTTTTTCACTTAAAGTTTTCAAGATTGGTTCATACTGTAGCATTTATTAATACTTCATTTATTTTCATTGCTATATAATAGTTCTTTGTATGGATATATTTCCTTTTTTTTTTGGCTTAAGTAATAGAAATTTATTGTCTTATAGTTCTAGAGACTGGAAGTTCAAGATCAAGGTATTGGCAGGGTTGGTTCCTTCTGAGGCTTGGAAGGAAAATATATTCCAGGCCTCTTCTATTTTCGGATGGTCTTAGATATTACTTGGCAGGTAGATGGCATTCTTCTTGTAACTTCACATCATCTTCCTTCTGTATGTATCTGTCTCTGGGTCTAAATTTTGGATATACTGTATTTCCTTTAGGCATTCATCAGTTTATGGATATTTCCATTGTTTCTACTTCCTGGTTATTGTGAATAATGCTGCTATGAATATTCATGTATAGTTTTTTGTTTGGATGTATGTTTTAATTTCTTTTGGATGTATTTTTAGGAGTATAATTGCTTGGTCATAAGGTAACTTTATTTTTAACCTTTTGAGGAACTGCTGGACTATTTTCCAAAGTGGCTGCACCATATTACATTTTTATCAACAATATATACATGTCCTGATCTCTCCACATCCTAACCTACTTGTTATTATGTTTTTGATTATAGCCATCTTGGTGGATATGAAGTGATATCTCATTATGGTTCCTTTTTATTTGCATTTTTCTAATGGCTACTGATGTTGGACATCTTTTTATGTTGTTATTGGCCATTTGTGTATCCTACTTAGATCTAGTCAGATCATTTGCCTATTTTAAAATTGGATATTATTTTTTATCTAGAGGCCCGGTGCATGAAATTCATGCACGGGGGTGTGTGTCCCTCAACCCAGCCTGGACCCTCTCCAATCTGGGACCCCTCAAGGGATGTCCTGGTGGGATCAGGCCTGAACGGGCAGTTGGACATCCCTCTCACAATCCAGGACTGCTGGCTTCCAACTGCTTGCCTGCCTGCCTTCTTGATTGCCCCTAACTGCTTCTGCCTGCCAGCCTGATTACCCCCTAACCACTCCCCTGCCGGCCTGATTGATGCCTCACTGCTCCCCTGCTGGCCCCATTGCCCCTAACTGCCCTCCCCTGCTGGCCTGGTCACCCCTAACTGCCCTCCCCTGCCAGCCTGGTCACCCCTAACTGCTCTCCCCTGTAGGCCTGATCCCCCCAACTGCCCTCCCCTGCAGGCCTGGCCCCCCCCCAACTGCCCTTCCCTGCAGGCCTGGTCCCCCCAACTGCTTTCCCCTACAGGCCTGGGTCCCCCCAACTGCCCTTCCCTGCAGGCTTGATCGCCCCCAACTGCCCTCCCTTGCAGGCCTGGTCCCTCCCAACTGCCCTCCCCTGCTGGCCTGATCGCCCACAACTGCCCTCCCTTGCAGGCCTGGTCCTTCCCAACTGCCCTCCCCTGCTGGCCATCTTGTGTCCACATGGGGGCAACCATCTTTGACCACATGGGGATAGCCATCTTGTGTGTTGGAGTGATGGTCAATTTGCATATTACTCTTTTATTAGATAGGATTTTTCATTTGTAAGAGTTGCTTATATATTCCGGATACAAGTCTCTTCCAGGATTTATAAATTGCAAATATTTTCCCCATTCTCCTTGTTGTAGCATATGTTGTTGTGGGTTGTCTTTTTACTTTCATGATGGTATCTATAGTTTTTGCGCTTACATTTAGATTCATGATCCATTTTGAGTTAATTTTCATGTGTAGTGTAACAAAAGGGTCCAATTTCATTCTTTTGCATATGGATATCCATTTGTCCCAGCAGAGAGAGCTTTTTATTAAAAAATATTTTTTATTGATTTTAGAGAGAGTGGAAGGGAGAGGGGGAGAGAGAGAGAAACATTGATGAGAGAGAAACATTGATCGGCTGCCTCCTGCAGGCCCCGTACTGGGAATTGAGCCTGCAACCTCTGCCCCGACTGGGAATCGAACCGGTGACCTCTTGGTCATGACACTCAACCAACTGAGCCACACCGGCCGGGCCATAGATGGCTTTTTAATATTTGTACTTCAGTACTGCAAGTGGTCAGAAGGATTTTTTTCTACCAGTGGATGAAAACTTTAATTTTTAGCTCTATTCCAAGTGGTTATCTGCTACATATTAGAATCAGTAAGGAGCTTTTGGAAAATTCTAGTGTTTAGGTAAACTTTAGAGATTCTGACTTAATTGATCTGTTGTGGAGCCTAGTTATCAGTACATTTTTTAAGCCTCTTAGGTGATTATAAAGTCTAATTAGGTTGAGAATCACATCTCTGTTCCTCAAAAAAAAAAAAAAAAGGAAATATGCCACTTTTTTTATTCTTTACTATATTTTTCTTCTTTTCAAAATGTGTTGCTTTTGTCAGTAGAAGAAAAAAAATGTTTAGAAGAAAAAATTTTTAAGTAATTTGTAAATAATTGAAATAGTTAAATTTCTATTTTTAAAATGGAAGATTGTATTTTTACGTGGTAGGTTGTTTAAGATGTGAAATTAGATTATGGAAACCAGTAAATCCTAGAGATGACTAGTATTTAGGTATTATAGAAAATCTCTTAATCCATGTAAGCAGTGAATTTACCCATCTGTGTTTAATCTGTTCAGTGAGGAAATAAGTTTCACCAAGAACTCAGCATGAGGATTCTAATGTACATATGTCAATTCAAATCAGAATACCTTTTGGATTGGTTTTTGTGCTGTTTCAGGTTGTTAGACTAGATCACAGTGTATATGTTATCCAAATATATGTAACTAGAGGCCTGGTGCATGAAAATTCATGCACTGGAGGGGTGATCCCTTAGCCCGGCCTGCCCTCTCTCACAGTCCAGGAGCCCTCAGGGGTGGGAGGCGACCTGGTGATCAAGGGAAGGCGACGCCCCCTCACACCTCTGCTGCTGCCACTGCCAGCAGCACAAGCCTCAGCTGGCCCTGGTTACCTGAGCCTCGGGCGGCCCCATCTGAGGCTTGCCTGCACCTTGGGCCAGCCCTGGATGGCTGGGGGCTGAGGGACCTGGGGTCTCTGGAGGCAGGTGCACGGGGCTGAGGGGACTGGGCACCCCCATCTTGTGGCTGTGGACGCTGCCATCTTTGAGGGCGGAGCAGCCAATTAGCATATTCCCGCCTTATTGGCTGTGGGCACCGCCATCTTTGAGGGCGGACCAGCCAATTAGCATATTCCCGCCTTATTGGCTGTGGACACCGCCATCTTTGAGGGCGGGGCAGTCAATTAGCATATTCCCTCCTTATTGGCTGTGGGCACTGCCATCTTTGAGGGCGGCGCAGTCAATTAGCATATTCCCGCCTTACTGGCTGTGGACACCGCC
Organism: Cnephaeus nilssonii; assembly: GCF_951640355.1. Lineage (NCBI taxonomy): Eukaryota > Metazoa > Chordata > Mammalia > Chiroptera > Vespertilionidae > Cnephaeus > Cnephaeus nilssonii. The sequence continues at coordinate 76,530,248 of NC_137081.1, read as the reverse complement.
ATCTTTGAGGGCGGGGCAACCAATTAGCATATTCCCTCCTTATTGTCTGTGGGCACCGCAATCTTTGCAACAGCGTGAGGGTCAATTAGCATATTCCCTTTTTATTAGATAGGATGGTATTTGGATAATACTGGTATTTCCTAGCATCTTTGGGACACATGGGGGTTATTATAAATATTGAAAAATGATAATCCCTAAGATATCTAGTAAGCATATAGACACTGTTAAGTTCTGGGCTGCAAAGAAGAATAGAACAGTGTTTGCTCTTCATAATCTAATGGAAAAACACATATAAACAAATGACTAGAATAGGTGTCATTCTAGTGATTTGAACAAGATACTGAGAATCACCACTTGTTTGGAGGTAAAGCAGATCTTTTACAGGAATTAACATTTAGGTTGAATTTTTTTTAATTAATAAATAAAAAGTATGCTAAGATTGCCCTGACCGGTGGTGCTCAATGGTTAGAGCATCAGCCCGTGTGGTGAAGCATTGTAGTTTCAATTTCTGGTCAAGGTCATGTACCTGGGTTGCAGGTTCGATATCTGGCCCTGTCCAGGCTTGAGCGGAGGCAACCCATCCATGTATGTCTCTCATATTGATGTTTCTTTCCTCCTCCCTCCCTTCCTTCCACTCTCTAAAAAGCAATGGAAAAAATCTTTGAGTGAGGGTTAAAAAAAATTTTTTTTAATGTGCTAAGATAAATAAAGTAGTGAAGAATAGGATAGTCTGTGCACAGGTATGAAGGCGATAGCACACCTCTGGAGAAATACAAGTCATTAGGCATAATTGTAACACAGGGTAGATGGAAGGTAGCTATGAGAGATGAAACTGGAAAGGGGTGGGGCTACATCTGTAGGCTTTGTATTTCTACCAGTGCAGGTGCATGCCACTGTTCGGAGCACTTTTGTGTATTATGACTTCTAATTATATTACACTAGAGGCCCGGTGCACGAAATTCGTGCATGGGGGGTGGGTGGAGGCTGTCCCTCAGGCCAGCCTGCACCCTCTCCAATCTGGGATCCCTCTCACAATCCAGGACTGCTGGCTCCCAACTGCTCGCATGCCTGCCTTCCTGATTGCCCCTAACTGCTTCTGCCTGCCAGCCTGATCACCCCGTAAACACTCCCCTGCCAGCCTGATTGATGTCTAACTGCTCCCCTGCCAGCGTGTTTGCCCCTAACTGCCTTCTCCTTTAGGCTTGGTCACCCCTAACTGCCCTCCCCTGCAGGCCTGGTCCCCCCCAACTGCTCTCCACTGCAGGCCTGGGTCCCACCCAACTGCCCTTCCCTGCAGGCCCAGTCAGCTCCAACTTCCCTCCTCTGCTGGCCTGGTCACCCCTAACTGCCCTCCCCTGCGGGCTTGATTGCCCCCAACTGCCCTCCCTTGCAGGCCTGGTCCCTCTCAACTTCCCTCCCCTGCTGGCCATCTTGTGCCGGCCATCTTGTGTCCACATGGGGGCAGGATCTTTGACCACATGGGGGCAACCATCTTGTGTGTTGGAGTGATGGTCATTCTCCATATTACTCTTTTATTAGATAGGATAGAGGCCTGGTGCATGGGTGGGGGCCAGCTGGTTTGCCCTGAAGGCTATCCTGAATCAGGGTGGGGGTTCCCTTGGGGTGTGGGACGGCCTGGGTGAAGGGCCTGTGGTGGTTTGCAGGCCAGCCACGCCCCCTGGCGACCCAAGCAGAGGCCCTGGTATCTGGGATTTATGTATCTTCTACAATTGAAACTTTGTAGCCTGGAGTGGAGCCAAGCCTCCTGCTTGCTCCGTGGCTGGCAGCCATTTCTGTTGGGGTTTGTATAATTGAAACTTTGTAGCCTTAAGTGGAGGCCTGGGCCAGCCAGGGTGTGCGGAAAGCTTAGCTTCCTCCATTGCCAGGGGCAACCCTAGCCTCCTGCTCTTTCCAGCTCCGTAGCTGCCGCCATTTCTGTTTGGATTTGTTTACCTTCTATAATTGAAACTTTGTAGCCTTGAGTGGAGGCTTAGGCCAGCAGGCGGAAAGCTTGGCTTCCTTTGTTACCGGGGAAACCCAAGCCTCCCTCCTCCTCTCTGTGGCTGTAGGCATCTTGGTTGGGCTTATTTGCATATTTGCTCCTGATTGGCTGGTGGGCGTGACTTGTGGGTGTAGCGGAGTTAGGTCAATTTGCATATTACTCTTTTATTAGGTAGGATTTTACATCCATTTTTAATGCCAATTTTTGTGGGTGTTTTTGTACAATATGCATAATATATTGATACAGTAATGCTTAAATTATAAATAAACATCTATAATAAGAAAAGCACAATGTGCTAATTAGATCGGACAGCCAAACGACCTTCCAGATGTCCTTCCGGATGAGCATCTGGACAAAGCTGGGGCTGCGAGGGCTGAGGCAACTGGGGCTGCGATGGGCCAAGGCAGCCGGGGCTGGAGGGCCAAGCCCCTTGCACAAATTTCGTGTATCATGCCTCTAGTTATATATATATATATATATATATATATATATATACATGGAGATGAATATTTAAAAGTTTTTTACTGATAGAATGTATGATTAAAAATCTCTAGCAGTCACTCACTATATAGGTTATAGAAAGCCATTACAGTATTTTAAGTGGAGAAGAAACAATATCAGAATTGTATTTAGGAAGATGACCATCTACATCTTACCTAATATAGACAAACATGTAAATTGACTGTACCTCTGCTATGCCACCAGCCAATCAGGAGTGATATGCAAATTAACTCAACAAAGATGGCGGTTAATTTGCATACACAGGCGCCGAGTGACAGGGGGCGGTCTCTCAGGGCCTCTGGGCAGCGTGGGAAGGCGGGGCTGGAGCGGAAAGAGGCGGCTCCCGGAGTGGAAAGAGGCGGCTCCTGGAGCAGAAAGAGGTAGCTCCGGGGCCTGAGTGGAAAGGGGCTGGGCCGGAGTGGAAAGGCGGTGCCGGCAGCCAGGGAAAGGAAAGCCCATTCGAGCACAAATCTTCGTGCATCGGGCTTCTAGTATGTATATAAAACCATAATATGCTAATAGACCAAATGGCGGAACAAGCAAACAACCGGTCACTATGACGTGCGCTGACCACCAGGGGCACGCGTGGAACATAGCAGAAATTGACAGCAGGTGACAGAGCACGGAAGGTGGCAGGTGTCAGCCATGGCGGGATGGTGGAGTAGGTGAGAGGGGGCACCAGACCAAGGCGGGGCGCCGGTTGCTGTCATTGGGGCAAGCCTCTGGTGGTTACTGAAAATTCTTTGCTCCCACGCGCCGCGGTCCCGCCCGGTGCTCGCACCTGCTGCCAGTGATGGCCCCACACGCACCCACTGCCGGCACTGGAGCTGCCGCTCGCACCCCCTGCTGGCGCCCGGCACTGGTCCTGATTGTTCCATGCCAGCAGCGGGTGCGAGCGGTGGCTGCTGGCCCCAATCACTCCTGAGGGCTTCTCCACCTCCCCCTGTTCCTGAGGGGTGATCAAGGCAGCAGCCACTGCTCGCACCTGCTGACAGCACCAGCCCCAATCACTCCGTGCTATCAGCGGGTGTGAGTGGGGCTGGCGCCGTCAGTGCGTGGGAGCCGCGGCGGCTGGAGCAGGGTTGCCGGCAGACAGGACCAGGGGCTGCGGTGGGAGGGGCCGGGCGGGGGCGCAGAGGATGGGCTGAGACCCGCCCCTGTGTCCACTGCAGCCTTGCCGCCCACAGTTCCTTTCAGGGTGCATGAATTCGTGCACTGGGCCCCTAGTGTAGAATAAGGATTATAGGGTAGAGATAAGGAGACCAGTGGAAAGCTATTAAAATAGTCTGGGCCAGTATTGTGAAGGGCTCAACTGTAAGAGAGTGATCTTCATTCTGCTGAGGTGGGCCTTCCGGAGTCCTTGCTCAATATATTGTTAGTTACCAGATTTATTAAGTTGAAAGATAAGTGCGAAGGATTAAGTTCAAAATATGATGATATTTAGTACATGTTGTTCTTGCATAATTGCTATTATCTTTTTTTTTCTTGAAAAAGAGCACCTTTCTCTTCCTCACATTTTCCCCAGAAGTTAGAATCTCTCCCTCCATTTCCTTGTCTCTTTAGAAATCCTATTGATTTTTTTCTGTATTGGCTTATACTTGCACACAGTAAAATGTACAGAATTTAAGTATACAGTTTGTTTTGACAAATGTATGTACCCTGTTACCACCATCTAAATAAAAATATAGGACCTTTTCACCACCACAGGAAGATTACATGTTTCTTTCCCCAGTCAATCCCATAGGTAAACAAACAAACAAAAATCTTGTAATTCCACAGTTATTTCTTCCACTTATAGAATGTTTTTCCTGTTCTTGAACTTCATATAAGTGGAGTCATACACAATGCATACACTCTTTGTATCTGATTTTTTTTGCTCATCAGTGTTTTAAAAATTCATCCATGTTGCCCATATCATTTTTTGTATTGTATGACACTGCCACAATGTGTTTATCCTTTCTCCTGCTGAAATTTAAATTGACTTCCATATTTTACTTTTACTAATAAAAGTGCTATGCACAATTTTGTGAACATATGCTTTGATTTTTAAAAATTTACTATGTTCTTAGGAGTAGAATTGCTAGGTTTTATGTTTAATTTTTAGAAACTCTAAACTATTTTCTAAAGTGGTTGTACCATTTTATGTTCAAATGTATGAGATGTTAATTTGCTCCACATTCTCTCTGACACTTAACATTGTCAGTGTTTTAGTCATCCTACTAGAAGTCCGGTGCACGAAATTCATGCACCAGGGGGTGGGGGTCCCCTCAGCCCGGCCTGCAACCTCTTGCAATCTGGGACCTCTTGGACATCCCTCTCTCAATCCGGGACTGCTGGCTCCTAACCACTTGCCTGCCTGCCTGATTTCCCCTAACCGTTCACCTGCCTGCCTGATCATCCCTAACTGCTCGCCTGCCTGCCTGATCGCCCCTAACCACCTCTGCCTTGGCCCCTGCCACCACGGCTTTGTCCAGAAGGACGTCCGGAAGATCATTTGGCTGTCCGGTCTAATTAGCATATTACGCTTTTATTATTATAGATTGGGTGTGAAGTATTTTATAGTGGTTTAAATTTGCATTTCTCGAATGTCTACTGATACCTAGTATCTAATAACTCATCATAGTAAAGTGTATCTACCATTCATAGCTTCTTTTGCTAAGTGTCTAAATCTTTCCTCAATTAAAAAAATTGGATTGTTTTTTAAATTATCCTCATATATCGAGTTGTTTTTCAGGTATATATGTTTTGAAAGTTTTCTCTAGTACCTTCCTTAATTTTCTTACCTGTGTCTTTTGATAAGCATAATTATCTATATATATAAAAGGCTAAGTGATCGTCCGACCGGTAGCTATATCGTGCAATGATCACCAGGGGGCAGACGCTCCGACCAGTAGCTATGATGTGCACTGACCACCAGGGGGAAGATGCTCAACACAGGAGCTGCCAAGCTGTGATGACTTGACAGCGGCCTTATTGCAATCCGGGGACCCCTCGGGGGATGTTGAAGAGCCAGTTTCGGCCCAATCTCCGCAGGCCAGGCTGAGGGACCCCACCTGCCAGAGGATCCCCACTCACTCCACAGAGGCCCTTCAAGCCACAGGGCCACCCAAGGTGTGGCTGGCTGGGGAGGGACTGCGGGAGGTTGGCTCCAGAGCATGTCCGGCCCGCCCGTCTCGCCCGGTCCCACCCTGCCAGCCACCTTCTAATTAATTTCTGCTCAATGTGCATGAATCCATGCACCAGGCCTCTAGTATTTAAATAAAGTTCCTTTTCTCAATTTAAAATTTTTATTATTAGTACCTTTTGTTTCCTATCAAAAGATTCTTTGCCTGTCTCAGTGTGGTGAAGATATTCTCCTGTGTGTTCTTCCATGTGAATATCTTATTATTCCAGGACCATTTATTGAAAAAAACCACCCTTTCCCTGCTGAATTGCAGTGGCTCCTCTGTTGTAAAATGAAGTATATGTGTGAATGTATTTCTGGACCATTGTATTTTATTGATCCATTTGTCTTTATGCAAATGCTAGAGTGTCTTAATTATTGTAGCAAAGTAAATCTTAAAATCAGGTAATATATTTTTCATCAAAATTAAAATCAGGTAGTATATTTTTCATCATTTAACTATTCTTGGTTCTTTGGGTTTTCATATTAGTTATAGAATCAGCTTGTTAGTTTCTACAAAATGCCTGGTGGGATTTTGACTAGGATTGTGTTTAATTTATAGATTAATTTGGGGAGATTTAATTGACAGCTTCATAGTGTTGTGTCTTCCAATCTATGTACAATATACATCTCTGAGACCTATATCTTTCAGCAACATTTTGAAGTATTTTAGGTAGAATTCTTGCTCATCTTTCTTTAAGTTTATTCATAGATATTTGATTTATTTTTGATGTTATAAGTGGTAAATTTCATTTCCAAGTGCTTGCCACTAGTATATAAAACTACACATAGTATTTGGGTATTGACCTTGAATTCCACAACTTCATAAACTCAACAGTTAGTTTCAGTAGTTTGTAGATTTTGTTGAATATTTTTTGTATATAATCAAGTCATCTGTGGTAGCTGACAGTTTTATTTCTTTCCGATTTATATGCTTGTTTCTTTTTATTATCTGATTGGAGCCTTCAGAGGATATTTTTGATGAATTACTAGATTAGTTTTGAATTGGAGTTGTCATTTCTGGTTTTAATCAGAAATGTACATCATACTGGAATTTGGTGTCAAAAGATTTTATATCATAATTGAATTTGGTGTCATAAGATTTTATATCATAATTGAATTGAAGGTTAGAATGTTGCTTTTAGTTGAGCTAAATTATCTTAAAAAGTCTGTTTTGGAAATAAAATCTGGATTTCTTGTTGATTACAACCAAATTTTCCTTAGATAGCTGTTGGTAAGGTTGATTGCAGTACCCAGAATCCAGGGTTAGGACTTACATATACACATAAAGAGAATATTTCAGCTTTCCTTCAGGCTTAAAAAAGGGATTCACCTCTCATTTTCAGGACTTCTCCTTTTTCTTTGTTTTAGCCTTAACTTTGTTATAGTAGGCATTTCTTCTAGCAAACCAAGCTCTACTGTATATTATTATATCACTCACTAGAGGCCCAGTGCACAAAACTCGTGCACGGGGTGGGGTGTCCCTCAGCCCAGCCTGCACCCTCTCCAATCTGGGACCCCTCAAGGGATGTCCGACTGTCTCGGTAGGATCAGGCCTAAACGGGCAGTCGGACATCCCTCTCACAATCCAGGACTGCTGGCTCCCAACTGCTCGCATGCCTGCCTTCCTTCCTGATTGCCCCTAACCACTCCCCTGCCAGCTTGATTGATGCCTAACTGCTGCCCTGCCAGCCTGTTTGCCCTCCCCTGCAGGCCTGGTCACCCCTAACTGCCCTCCCCTGCAGGACTGGTCCCCCCAAACTGCTCTCCACTGCAGGCCTGGGTCCCCCCAACTGCCCTTCCTTGCAGGTCCAGTCGCCCCCAACTTCCCTCCTCTGCCGGCCTGGTCACCCCTAACTGCCCTCCCCTGTAGGCTTGATCGCCCCCAACTGCCCTCCCTTGCAGGCCTGGTCCCTCCCAACTGCCCTCCCCTGCTGGCCATCTTGTGCTGGCCATCTTGTGTCCACATGGGGGCAGGATCTTTGACCACATGGGGGCAGCCATCTTGCGTGTTGGAGTGATGGTCAATTTGCATATTACTCTTTTTATTAGGTAGGATAGAGGCCTGGTGCACGGGTGGGGGCCAGCTGGTTTGCCCTGAAAGGTGTCCTGGATCAGGGTGGGGGTTCCCTTGGGGCATGGGGTGGCCTGGGTGAGGGGCCTGTGGTGGTTTGCAGGCTGGCCACGCCCCCTGGCGACCCAAGCAGAGGCCCTGGTATCTGGGATTTATTTATCTTCTATAATTAACCCTTTGCACTCGCTTGCTTTTTTCTCGATTCCTTTATTCTAATACTAACCGTGTTGAGTCACACTCGACATCCGAGTGCAAAAGGCTAAAACTTTGTAGCCTTGAGAAGAGCCAAGCCTCCTGCTTGCTCTGTGGCTGCAGCCATTTTTGTTGGGATTTATTTATCTTCCATAATTGAAACTTTGTAGCCTTGAATGGAGGCCTGGGCCAGCCAGGGTGTGCGGAAAGCTTGGCTTCCTCCGTTGCCAGGGAAACCCAAGCCTTCTGCTCGCTCTGTGGCCGCAGCCATCTTGGTTGGGTTAATTTTCATACTCGCTCCTGATTTTCTGGTGGGCGTCGCTTGTGGGTGTAGCTGAGTGATGGTTAATTTGCATATTACTTTTTTATTAGATAGGATTTCACTTTGAAGCTTTCGATATGGGCCATATATGTCTTAATTTCACACAGGTTAACCTAAATTTAAGGAAACCCAACATGTACATGTCATACATGATGATTATTCTAATGAAAAGATTGCTATTTGATGTATTTAATAAGATACCTTTAGGACATTTAAAATATGATTTAACTCAATTCAGAACTGTAAATGCCTTGCCAGGAACACACAGAACATTTGGGTGTTTTACATTAGGTATAGTTATGAAAACACTTCGTAAAAGCTCAGTAACTCAGCATTACTGCTTACATATTTTCTATCTAGTTTGGGACTATCTTTCCTGGGATGGTATTTCCTGCTTCCTAATGATGCTATGCTGCAAAGACTATCTGCCTGTCCAGTGGAAAGAATAGCTATGGGAGATTAGAGACCCCATGAGAAAATTTCTTTTTTATGGTTATGTTGCATAAGTAAGGTTGCTTTTTAAGACTTTTAATTAAAATGTTTTCCAAAAAAAATTGCTGTTTACAAAATAAATGAACAAATAAAATAGAAACAGATTCATAGACACAGAGATCAGACTGATGGTTGCCAGAGGGCAAGGAGTTCAGGGGACTAGGTGAAAAAGATGAAGGGTTTAAGAAAAACACATTGGTAGTTACAAAATAGTCATGAGGTGCAGCATTGGGAATATAGTCAATAATATTATAATAACTATGTATGGTGCCAGGTGGGTACTTTAAATATTGGGGGGGGGGCCATATTTTAAATATATGATTGCCTAACCACTATGCTATACATCAAAAATGAATACAAAATAATATTGGGTGGAAGAACCAAGATGGCAGCTTAAGAAAGCAACTGTACTTGCTGCCTCTCACAACCACATCAAAATTACAACTAAAATACAGAACACCATCATTCAGAACCACCTGAAATATGGCTGAATGGAAGTCCTACAACTAGAGAAGTAAAGAAGAAAGCACACTGATACTGGTAGGAGGGATGGAGGCACGGAATGGGCTGGATCGGCACCCACATGTGCTGCTTTTGGATCAGGAGGGAGATTGTCTCTGCGGAGGCCGCCTGTGAGAAACAAAGGGTCCCAGCCTCACACCAGCCTCCCAGCTCAGGGTTCCAGAGCTGGAAGAGAAGTTGCCATTAACTACGGACTATAAAAACTAGTGGGGATTGGAGCTGAGTGACACAGAGGCTGCTAGAGACCCAAGTGTTCCTTTTAAAGGGCTGGTGCACCAACTGAACTTAAAAGGTCCCACTTCCTCTGAGCTCCATTGCCAGAGTGAGGCTCTGGGGACCCAGACACATACGAGGAGGAATTGGATTGTCTGGCATCAGGGCAGGAAATCAGGGCAGCTTTCTCCCAGATGGAGGTGCTCCCAGGGGTCATTGTTCATGTGCTGGTACCTCCTCTGTGGCAGGACTGACTAGCCGCCATATCTGTTTGCTCTACCTTCGTGATTCCCTGAGATCCCACCTCATCCAATTTGCAGCACCACCCACTCATTTGCAGTGGTTTTTGCATATGAATGTCTGTCCTTGCTGAGGCTTCAGACTTTCCTAAGATCTTTCAAACAAGCTGCAGTTGGGTCAGCGTGCCCCAAACCTAACAATAAAAGGCCCAAGGCCCTGCACTAGCATAAGCCTGCCTTGCTTCATAGCTGGGCCTTGCCTGGGCATCTCCAAGCCCAATCCAAATAACTCCTGCAACGTGGCCCCATGCAGTGGCTGACTTTGCGCCTCCCTGGAGGCCCTAGAGCCATTGCACCTGGTGGACAGCTTCAGACCATACCAGATTACAACTCTACACATCCATAAGTGACACACTCAAGGGGAAGACTCAGTGAGGACTGAAGCCCCACTGAAGCAAGTCCATAGGGGTGTCTCCTGCACAGCATCTCTCTCACTGTAGCTGCAGTTGGTGCTCACAGCCAATTGGCCTGGAGGTCAACTCCTCCCAGTGACACGAACAGCAATCAAGGGTCAACAGCAAGACTGTGTACACAGCCCACACAGGGACACACCTAGAGTGCCCAGCTCAGATGACTGGGGAGGCTGAGCCACTGGGCCGTACAGGACACCTACTACACAAGGCCACTCTACCAATTCCGGGAGACATAGTAGCTCTATGTAATACACAGAAACAAATACAAGGAAGCAGCCAAAATTGGGAGACAACGTATCAGAAATGAAAGAAATGGAAGCAAGCAAACATTTGAATACAGATACAGAGTTCAAAACCATGGTTATAAGGTTACTCAAGGATCTTCTTGAGACTTTCAAGGATCTTAGTGAGAAAGTTAAAGACATGAAAAAGGACCAGTCAGAAATTAAGCATACACTAACTGAAATAAATAATAATTTACAGGGAATCAACAGTAGAGTAGAGGATTCTGAGAATCAAGTCAACGATTTGGAATATGAGGAAGCAAAAAAAAACACACCCAATTAGAAGAGCAAAAAGATAAAAGAATCCAAAAATATGAAGATAGTGTAAGGAGCCTCTGGGACAACTTCAAGCATACCAACATTCACATTATAAGAGTGCCAGAAGGAGATGAGAGAGAGAGCAAGATATTGAAAACCTATTTGAAGAAATAATGGCAGAATGCTTCCCCTACCTGGTGAAAGAAATGGACTTACAAGTCCAGAAAGCACAGAGAGTCCCAAACAAGAGGAATCCAAAGAGGCCCACACCAAGACACCACATAATTAAAATGCCAAGGGTTAAAAACAAAGAGAGAATCTTAAAAGCAGCAAGAGAAAAGCAGTTACCTACAAAGCGTTGCCCATATGACTCAGCTGATTTCTCAACAGAAACTTTGCAGGCCATGCGGACTGAGAGGTCCCGGGTTCGATTCTGGCCAAAGGGCACGTACCTTGGTTGTGGGCACATCCCCAGTAGGCAGCTGATCGATGTTTCTCTCTCATTGATGTTTCTAACTCTCTATCCCTCTCCCTTCCTCTCTGTAAAAAATCAATAAAAAAAATTTTTTTTTAAAAAGAAAGAAACTTTGCAGGCCAGAAGAGAGTGGTAAGAAATATTCAAAGTGATGAATATCAAGGACCTACAATCAAGATTACCCAGCAAAGCTCTCATTTAGAATTGAGGGTCAGATAAAGAGCTTCACAGATAAGAAAAAGCTAAAGGAGTTCACCACCACCAAACCAGTATTACATAAAATGTTGAAGGGTATTCTTGAAGAAGGGAAAGGGGAATGGGAAGGGAAAGGGATAAAAAATATGAACAATAAAATGGCAACAAATATATATCTATCAACAATTGAATCTAAAAATCAAAGTAAACAATTTAATGAACATAATCAACTGATAAATAAAATAGAATCAGAGGTATGGAAACATGGAACAGACTGATGAATTTCAATGAGAAGGGGGTTGGGGGCGGGAAGAGATTAACCAAAGATCTTACCTAAGGACACAGACAGTAGGGTGGTGAAGGCTTGGGATGGGGTGGGAACCAGGTGGAGATGGGCAATGGGAAGGTAAGGGGGACATCTGTAATATTCTCAACAATAAAGATTTTTTTAAATAAAAAAAAAAACATTGAATGTAAACTGTAATTGAAAAATTTAAAAAATAAAGTATAAGCAAAATTCAAAAACAAATTGCTATTTAAATGGGAATATTTTAATGCCAAAGCTTAATATAAAAGCTTGCAAAACCTGTTAAGCTAATTTATTACTGATGTCACATCACTTAAATTGATTTTACAAACTGCTTTTTTATGAAGCAATTTTTATGTTCCATAATGCTGTGTGCTATAGTGATGTTATTTAATTTGAGATTTTATAAAAGTATATTTTATTGCCATGTATTTTCTAATTTATAAAATTTCATCATTTTTTGTTAAAAATAACTCAGGGATTCTGCTATTGGTAGAAAGGTGGGTTTTTTTCTTGCATCTGAAGAGGCATGGGATTTATTGTATATTTATGATTTTTAAAACTTCTTTATTGTTTAAAGTATTACTTATAATATTACATATGTCTTCTTTTTCCCCCATTGACCTCTCCCCAGCCACTCCCACCCCCATCATACACCCTCACTCCCCTAGTGTCTGGTATGCTTATATGCATGCATACAAGTCTTTTGGTTGATCTCTTACCACCACCCCCCTGGATATTTATGATCCTATATTATAAAGAGCTAATATGCTAATTAGACCTGATGGCGGAACGACCTTCCGGAACAATGGGGGCGGGGCCGAGAGGCAGCCGGGCCGCAAGGGCCGAGCCCCTTGCACGAATTTCGTGCATTGACCCTCTAGTTTTATATATAGAGACTCACCTCACAAAAAGTACTTGAAAGTAATAATTTTGTAAGTTTCTTAATAGTTTATATTCTAGGGAATTTTTTTAAAGGAACATTGATAAATCATTTATAAAATAACTTCCTCTTTGTTTTATTCACTTACATATTTTTCCTTTTTCTTTAATTGTGTGGAAGATACTGGATGAAACTTAGATTAGTTGGCAGGAAAAGGGAAAAAAATTCCTGTGGTTAATAAACATAATGGTAGCTATTGAATACTTTAATGTTTCCCCCCCCTTCTTATTGTTAAATACAGGGTATATTTACTTCTGGCACATGGGAAGAGAAATCAGATGAAATTTTCTTTGCTGACTTCAAATTCTCAGTTACTCATCATTATCTTGTACAAGAATCCATTGATAAAGAAGGAAAGGATGAAGTACTAGAAGGTAGGCTTTTTTTAAAAATACGTATTTTAAACTCTTGACTTGTAGGGTTGATTATCATTTTGAATACGAATTTAGTTCTCTTGATTATGTAGTATCCTCTGGATATGGTTTACATATGCATAGTTATTTCACCAGTGCATCTGAAGTAGAAGTGATCTTTTCAGAGGAAGAATCACAGCATCATTTAAAAATTAATTAAATCAGCAAATATTTATGGAGTGCCTACCATGTGCTAGTTACTCTGCTAAGTCCATTTGAACCCAAACTTAAATTTATGTTTCAGTAGGGGAGATAGGTTTATAGGTAAGTAACAGTCATAGGAGGTAGAAAGTGCCATCCCAAAGCACAGATAAAGTTCTCCTAGAGTTCAGAGGAGAAAAGATTGCTTTTAATTGGGAAAGATCAGAGGTGTTATGGAGAATTAGGCAACTACTACGTGGGCTATGCTAGATATTCAATAAATGTGCTTATAGTTGTTTATAGGTCAAATCCCCAAAATCTTCGTCCCGAGATATACTAGTATATAACTGTAAGTGAGCAGGGTATTAAAAACATATACATTTTGGAGCTGTCAGTCAAAAATACCCTTTATTAATTTTATCTAATAAAAGTAATATGCAAATTGACCATACGTCCGCTACACCCACAAGCCATGCCCACCAGCCAATCAGGAGCAAATATGCAAATAAACCCAACCATGATGGCTACGGCCACAGAGAGCAGGAGGGAGGCTTGGGTTTCCCTGGCAATGGAGGAAGCCAAGCTTTCCGCCTGCCCTTGCCGGCCTAGGCCTCCACTCAAGGTTACAAAGTTTTAATGATAGAAGATAAATAAATCCAAACAGAAATGGAGGCAGCCACGGAGCTGGAAAGAGCAGGAGGCTAGGGTTGCCCCCGGCGATGGAGAAAGCCAAGCTTCTGAAGCCCTGGCCTGCCTTGGCCTTTGCTCCAGGCTACAAAGTTTCAATTATAGAAGATACATAAATCCCAACAGAAATGGCTGCCACCACGGAGGAAGCAGGAGGCTTGGCTCCACTCCAGGCTACAAAGTTTCAATTGTCGAAGATAGATAAATCCCAGATACCAGGGCCTCCGCTTGGGTCGCCGGGGGGCGTGGCTGGCCTGCAAACCACCACAGGCCCCTCACCCAGGCCGCCCCACACCCCAAGGGAACCCCCACCCTGATCCGGGACACCCTTCAGGGCAAACCAGCTGGCACCCACCCATACACCAGGCCTCTATCCTATCTAATAAAAGAGTAATATGCAGATTGACCATCACTCCAACACACAAGATGGCTGCTCCCATGTGGCCACAAGATGGCCACCACAAGATGGCCAGCAGGGGAGGGCAGTTGGGAGGGACCAGGCCTGCACAGGAGGGCAGTTGGGGGCAATCAAGCCTGTAGGGGAGGGCAGTTAGAGGTTACCAGACCGGCAGAGGAGGGAAATTGGGGGTGACTGGGCCTGCAGGGAAGGGCAGTTGGGGGGTACCCAGGCCTGCAGTGGAGAGCAGTTGGGGGGGACCAGGCCTGCAGGGGACAGCAGTTAGGGGCAAACATGCGGGAAGGGGAGCAGTTAGGCATCAATCAGGCTGGCAGGGGAGTGGCTAGGGGGTGATCAGGCTGGCAGGCAGAAGCGGTTAGGGGCAATCAGGAAGGCAGGCAGGCGAGCAGTTGGGAGCCAGCAGTCCTGGATTGTGAGAGGGATCCCAGATTGGAGAGGGTGCAGGCTGGGCTGAGGGACACCCCGGCCCCCCCGTGCACGAATTTCATGCACCTGGCCTGTAGTTTAGAAAATAAATATGCAGGATGTGTGTTAAAGTTTTTCTGGTCAGTTAAGGACATTTTGCTAAGTGAGAGAAAGACATTCCTCTTCCTCCGAATCTAAGTGCTAGCCCTAGATTTAAATCTTTGAGCAATTGCAAAACTACATGGACTAGCAAGACATGTTCTATAATATTTCTTTAATCATATTATAAAATTCTGCCTTAGAATGAAAAGTTAACTTTTTCATTATCTAATGTTTTTGTAGATGTTCTTCCACAGTCTATGCAAGATTTGCTGTGTATGAATAATGACTTTCCTCCAAGAGCACATTGCCTGGTAAGATGGTAGGTATACATTTTATTCAGAAGAACTTTTAGGAAATGTGTTGGGGAGGCCCCAAGACTGCCCAGGTTCGATGATTTGGTAGGAGGACCCTCAGGACTCAGCATATAGCTGCCCTTACTGCTATGACTTATTACAGTGACAGCATGCAAAGCAAAATCAGCAAAAGGAAAAGGTGCTTGAGACAAAGTTGTAGGCAGTACAAGTATTTAAGAGTCCTTTCCTAGTGGAGTCACACAGTACATACTTAATTCCCTTAACACCAGGTTGTGACAACATATGAAATGTTGCCTACCAAGGAAGCTTGTTAGAGGCTCTGCTCTCAGGGTTTTTAACCTTTTGCACTCGGATGTCGAGTGTGACTCGACACGTAGTTTCACCGTGGGGGGAAGGGGGATTTTTGTCTGTTTTTCCAGTATCTTTTCTTGTTTTCATTAGCATGAAAGGACAAGTAAAATGTAAATGCCGTCTCAACTGATGCCAAAAAATAAAAATAAAAATGAAAAACCGATAACGCATGTGAAATTTATTAGGAAACTAGTACATGATCTTGTTGGAGAATTCAGAGATGGTACACTAACTTCCAGGGGTAGATTATTATCCACTAACTTAGAGCAACGTTTAGATGGAAAGCTCCATATAATCACACCTTACCCTAACAAAAAACACAAAGATTGTGTTGTTTGTTCTAACAGAAAAATCAAAGGAAGAAGAAGAGAGACGATTTATATTTGCGAAACATGTGAATGTAAACCAGGTCTTCATGTGGGTGAATGTTTCAAAAAATATCACACCATGAAAAATTATAGAGATTAAAATTACTCTTTGAATGTATCAATAATTTGAAATATAAAAAAAATCCAAATAAATAAGTTTGTATGAAAAGAAACTCCAGTTTTTTATTCTACTGCCGCACTTTGTAAAATCTGGGGTATTTAAAAAATTAAATCCCAAGTAGAATAAAGGAATCGAGAAAAAAGCAAGCGAGTGCAAAGGATTAATTGGGGGTGGCACCTTCTGACTGATAACAAAATTTCAGACTCCCAGAAGGACGCAGGTGTTCAGTGTAAACTATATTGTTTGTAGGCACAAACATTTTAGGCACAGTAACTCTTATCAGTTAGAGCAGAAGTGAGAAACCTCCCTAAATCCAAGTTCCCAGGTGCCAGCAAAGGTAGGCCTTGGAAGTAGATTATCCTAAGGATAGCAGTCACTGGCCTAAATACCATAGAAAAGTTAACATATATTGTTGGGAATGGAATTGAAAAAAAAAATGTTGATCTCAGTTACATGATAACATCAAAGCTCTAAATTATAAATGTGACACATTAATAAAAAAGGCACATCACATTTAAAAGGGCTTTATCTTTTTTAGTAATTCAAAGTATGTCTGAATTTTATTTCGGAGGGAGTGGCATTAATACACACCATCACTAAAATGGTCCAAGTATAAGCCATAGTCAAGAAAGGAGACCTGGTAAAGGGAATTTATAAACTGGTTTTAAATTATTCTGTTGGTGTGAGTTGGTCTTTTAATTTTTTATTAAAGAATTTCTAAGACAGGGGAAAATGATAACATCTGTGTTTATTTCTTTTTGTTCATTCCATTGTGATTACTATAGCAAGCAGATTATGTAGCACACTAACAAAATAAAAGAATTATTTGCAAGTGCAAATAAACTGGATATTGTTTCATAAATACTGCTATATTAGCATGATATTTTAAAAACTTTGAACTTAAACAATTTAAACAACTATAAAAGGAATTCAATAAATTACCCATTTAATTTAATCAGAAGAATCCCCTGATCTTTAAATGGGTAATTTAAATGTGAATATATACATTAACATGGCAAAATACTGTATATTGGAAGGCAGCATGTTATTATAGAGCAGGGGTGGGGAGCCTTTTTTCCGCCAACGGCCATTGGATATTTATAACATCATTTGCTTAATATAAATTTATGTTGCTATGAAAAAGTGCCTAGATTTATTGAATTTCGAGTCCTGCTTGCAATTGCCTTGGAAGGGCCAGACCAAATGATTTTGTGGGCCTTACACGGCCCTCAGGCCAGACGGTCCCCACCCCTGTTATAGAGCAAGACTTTCTTTCGACATTAACTGAACACCTACTGTTTGGCCAGACACTGAATTATACAAACTTATGTTTAATTTCTAGTTTAAGTACTTATTATGTTGGCAACTTTAGGCAAGTTACTTAATTTCTGTGTGTTAGTTTCTACGTTGGTAAAGTCAGCATAATAAATAACATGCACCTTTAGGGTATGTGTGAGGATTTAATAATATAATGGCATATAGTGTGTTTATCAGAATCTCAGTGCCATTATGTAATTTCTGTTAAGCTTTTTAAAAATAATGCTTTTATTGATTTCACAAAGGAAGGGAGAGGGAGAAAGAGATAGAAACATCTGTGATGATAGAAAATCATTGATCAGCTGCCTCCTGCAAGCCCCCTCCTGGGGATGGAGCCTGCAACCCAGGCATATGCCCTGACTGGAATCAAACCGTGGGTTTATGTCTGGATGCTGTTGGTTTCTGTAGTTTTATAATAAGTATTTAATTAGCTACTGTGACTCCTCCAAGTTTTTTCTTCCTTTTCAGTGTCATTTTGGCTCCCTCACTTTTCCATTTACATTTTAGAATTTGTTTGTCTTTATGTACAAAAAGTCCTGGTGGAATTTTGATTGGAATTGTTTTAGATTTCTAGGTAAGTTTGGAGAAAATTGAATCATTACTATGCTGAGTCTTCCATTTTATGAACTTGGTTATCGTTGGTCTCTCCAAATTTTTAGATTTTATTTGATTTCTTTCATCAATGTCTTAGTTTTCAGCATACAGATCCTGGATATGTTTTGTTAGATTTATACCTAATTATTGCTTTCTTCTTTTTAAGGAGCTATTGTAATGCTATTATTTTTATAAATTCATCTAGTTGTTGCTAGTATGTAGAAATAGGACTGATTTTTGTGCATTGATCTTATATCCAATGACATTACTAGATTGCTATTCTATGAATATTGTAATGTCTTTAGGGTTTTCCATCTAAATAATCATGCTGTCTTTGAATATGGTTTTATTTATTTTTTAATAGTCTCTATGTCTTTTTTCCCCCTTGCCTTTTTAAACTGGCTAGGGCTTTCAGTAAAATACTGAATAGGAGTGGTGAGGATGGATGTCTTTGCCGTGTTCTGATTTCAAAGGGAAAGCATTTTGTTTTTACCATTAAGTACAATGTTAGCTGTAAACTTTTCATGGAGATTTTTTTAATAGATGCTCTTTATCAGGTTGAGAAAATTTCCTTCTATTCCTAATTTGCTGAGAATTCTTAAGAATGGATGTTGAATTTTGTCAAATGTTTTTTTTCTGCTTAAATTGATATGATCATTTGTTCCTTCTTTAGATTTTTTTTATACTCAGCAGAGGATATGTTTATTGATTTTGGAGGGAGGGAGGGAGGAGGAGAGAGAGAGAGAGAAAGAAAGAAAGAGAGAGAGAGAGATATCAGTTGGTTGCTTCCCATTTGAGCCCTACTGGGGATCAAACCCGAAACCTTTTGGTGTATGGGACGATGCTCTAACCAACCAAGCCACCTGGCCAGGGCTCTTCTTTAGATTTTTAATATGGTAGTTACATTGGTTAATTTTTTTGATATCTAGCTTTGTATTCCCATGATAAACCCCACCTTTTGTGGTATAATTTCTTTGTGTGTGTGTGTGTATTTATTTATTTACTAGTAGCCCATTTGCAGGAAGAATCCTGCAAGCGGCCGCTGCGGCCGCCGCTGTTGCGGCTGCTGCGCCTGCACCCGCGGGCCACTGCCGCCCGCCCCGCTCTGCCCTGCCCTGCCCAGGCTTTCCCTCTGGCAGCCACCTTGCTTTCCGCTTTTCCTCCCTCTTCCTTCTAAGTTGTCTTCAGTCTTCACTCCTCCCTCCTTCAGCGTATGCAAATTAACCGCCATCTTTGTTGGGTAATTTGCATACTCACCCTAATTGGCTGGTGGGCATGGCTTTGGCTGGTGGGCGTGGCTTGGGCATAGCAAAGGTGCGGTCAATTTGCATATTACTATTTTATTAGGTAGGATTGCTGGATTTAATATGCTGTATTTTTATTGAGGACTGTCTGTGTTCATGATGAATATTGGTCTGTGGTTTCCTTATAGTTTGGTTTTGGTATCAGTATTGCTGGCTTTATAATGTGAGTTGGGAAGTATTTTGTTCTATTTATCTAATATCTGGAAGGGAGTGTGTCAAATTGACGTTATCTTTAAATATTTGGTAGAATTTATCACTGAAACCATTTGGCCTTGGAGTTCTCATTTTATTGAGGTGTTGGTCCCTTCTAGGATCCAGGTTTTAAGAAAACTCTTGGTTCCAGTTCCTTGTCTCATCTACACCCATGTCCCTGAGGGACCACTCAAAATGTAACAACCTCTGTACTGAGATAGATTGATGGAAAGTCCCTGCACAGACAATTCTTCAGTGGATCTAAAGCAGAAGGAAGCTGGCATGTTTAGATTACTTTGTAGAGAGATGGGTAACATCATTGAAAACATATAAAGTTACTATTTCCTCGTAAGCACAGGCACAGTTGTGGATGATAATATCCAAGTGATATGCTTCTGGAAGCATAGTTTCCAGGCCTCGCCTTACTTATGTTTGTTACTGGGGTATTCTTGGACATACCCTAGTCTGAGTACACGCCACAGACCACCTCCCAGGGATGGGTATACTTGATCAATCTCAGAGTTATAGAATTCACATTATTGCTGCAAGGCTAAAATCCTACCTAATAATAGACAAATATGCAAATTGACCGCACCTTCGCTATGCCCAAGCCACGCCCACCAACCAATCAGGACGAGTATGCAAATTATCCCAACAAATATGGCGGCTAATTTGCATATCAAGATAGCATAGAAAGAAGCCAAGAGCTGCAGAAGGTAGCAAAGCTGCGGAGAAGCAAGCAAGCCGGGGGGAGGAGAAGGGAGGAGCAGAGGCGGGGCCGGGGAAGAAGGAAGGAGAGCAGGCGGGCTGGCGGAAAAGGGAGAAAAGCAGGTGGGCTGGGGGAGAAGGCGGGGCGGGGGAGAAGGGAGGAGCGGAGGCGGGGCGGGGGACAAGGGAGGAGAGCAGGCGGGGGCGGGGTGAGGGGTAGAGTGCAGCAGGAAACCCTATTGCAGGATTTTTCCTGCAATGGAAACACTAGTATATGATATTCTCAGACATAAATATACTTTTCTTCTATCATTCTCAGTCTCTTGAGTCCAGCAATTTTCAACCTTTTTATCTCATGGCACACATAAACTAATTACTAAAACTCCACGGCACACCAAAACAGAATTTTTGCTGATCTAACAAAAAAATAGGTATAATTTTGTTTCATTCACACCAGAAAGCTATTGTTGTGTTGGCTATTGTCTTTTTTTATTATTATTATTATTTGACGATCTGAGGGAAAAGAGGTCAGTGCCCCCAACTAAATAGTCAGGTACTGCATGTTTTAAAAATTCAGTCTATCAAAGCATCAGTTTTGTAGACATCTCTGTGAGTCATACTGATAGGCTTTTAGCATCTAAAAAGCTTGTCATGTAACATCCAAATCCCCAGTTCCTAGCCCTGAGGACCCATATCTCCAAACCCTGGGTTTTCTCAGAGTCACCTTGAGTGCTTGCTTCTGGCTTTCAGTTTCCTCTTTGTGTCTATCCCCCAGTAATCTCCACTTTATTCCTTCACGTTTAGCTATTATTTTTAAAACATTGTGATATTTAATCAGGTAGTTTGGTATGTTTCAAGGAGGGGGTCTGTGTCATGTCAGTCTGCCATATTGCTTCCCTATTTAAAATTTGATCTTTGAAAGATCGGAAGGCCAACAACCAAACTTTTGATAATTATTTGAAAACTAGGCATATTAAAAGTATATGTGTTACAAGAAATACTAGAAGTGTATTTCTTGTATCACATGATCTCACGCATCTGGGGGAAATAATGAACAACATAAACTGATGAACAGGGACAGACCCGGAGACAGGGAAGCATCGATCAGACTGTCGGACCTCAGAGGGAAGGTAGGGAAGGGTGGGGGGGAGGGGGAGAGATCAACCAAAGGACTTGTATGCATGCATATAAGCCTAACCAGTGGTCACGGACAACAGGGGGGTGAGGGCATACGTGGGGAGGGGTTTGGGATGGGAATGGGGGGATGAGGACAATTATGTGATACCATAATCAATAAAAAAAAAAAAAAGTATATGTGTTGTCTCTTATTAGGCAAACATTATTTTTAAACATTTACTATGAGCCAGATACTGGGATACCACGGATGAAATATCACCCCTGTCTCAGTAAGCTTTGGAATTATTAGTAGGGGGACAGAAAAGGGAACAAATGGCAACACTGTTGACAGATGCCTTCAGACTGGGCAGCGCGGGCTTGATGCAGGCTCAGAAAAGGTGCCGCCTTTTCAGACAGATTAAGTCTGGAAAGAGGGTTGAGAATGGCAAAAGATGAGAAGGGACTGGTGTAATTTGGGTCTAATGTGAACTGAGAATCTTAGGAAGATTTCATGGTATTTTAATGCTTCTATTTTATATAGAATTTTTAAATTATAATTGTTAAATATTAAAATCTTTGCAATTGGAAAGATTATAAATTACTCAACATGATTTTTTAGCAACTGAAGAATAAGTATATCAAGAAGTTTTTACCTATAAATATTTCCTTCAAAAAAATTAAACTGAACTTAATACTAAAACAGTGATTTTGAAGATTTGAAAACTATTTTGCAAAATACTCATTCATACCATTTGTATACAATCAGTATAGGTTTGAATGAGAAAATTCATATATGGTTAACTTATATTTTCAGATCAAACTTTAGAAATTTGAGCCTAGCCGGTGTAGCTCAGTGGTTGAGTGTTGGACGTATGAACCAGGAGATCACAGTTTGATTCCTGGTTAGCGCATATGCCCAGGTTTCGAGCTCGATCTCCAGTGTGGGACATGCAGGAGTCAGCTAATCAATGATTCTCTGTCATCATTGATGTTTCTCTCTCTCCCTCTCTCTTCCTCTCTGAAACTAATAAAAATATATTGGGGGACAAAAAGAAAATAGAAATTTGACATTTGTGTCAAATGTTTAATTTTATTAATTCTGGTTTATTGATCTACACTTATTTTTGATATCTTGTAGTTTCAGTTTCTATATCAAGCACCTGTCAGATTAGCTCCTAACCTGTTTAACTATTTTAAGGGTATTTTATAAAACTGGCCATTAAAAGGTATGTGGATGTGATTAGTTTTTATGGTCTAGGCAAGATAATTGATCTTAATGATGTGATTTGGTGGATGCTTCTCTCCACCTCCTTATATAACCTGTGCTTTAAAAATCTTCTAATGGCTGATTCCTGAAACCATCATTAGGGATTTATTCCCTTGGTTAATTGTTATTCCTTATTCAGCACTGTGAATGACACAAATGTTAGCTGTAGCAGACATTTATGCCCAAATGTAAATTCATGAGATCTTTATTGAGCAGAAGTTTTAATAAGAAAATAGGATTATGAACCTCTCTATCTCCTAAAGATATCCACATCCTAAAACTTGTGAATATAGGTTATATGGCAAGAAGGAATCAATGGAGCAGATGGAATTAGGGGTGCTAATCAACAGACCTTAAGATATATCCTGGATTATCTGGGTGGGCCCAGTGTAATATTAAGAGTTCCTAAAAGTGGAAGAACTATGCAGAAGAGAGTCAGAGTGAGGTGATGGGAGAAGAAGTTGGCCTGCTGTTGCTGGGTTTGAAGGTGGAAGAGGCCACGGGCCGAGGAATGAAGTTGCCTCCAGAAGCCGGGAATGACAAGGGATGAATTCTCCTTTGCAGCCTCCAAAAGGAACACAGCCTTGCTAAGAACTTGATTTTAGTCTCTTGAGACTTGTGTCAGACTTCTAACCTATAGAACTGTATGATAATAAATTTTGGTTGTTTTAAGCTACCAAATCTGTGATATTTTGTTATAGCAGCACTACAAAAATAACACAGAAAGTGAGAGCATAAATGCTATATGCCTGGGGAGGCTCTACTGAGATTGGAAAAATACACTGAAAGTACAGCTAGGTTTAACTGAGGACAAATTTTGTCTCTATGGTTTTGCCTTTGTCAGACCTTCAGCTTCAGTTACTTTGTGGTCACTATAAGGGAACAGCAGCCGCAATAAAAGGAACAGTCCACAAACAATCTTATGAACTGTGTTTATAATTGAATAATTATGATGGTTTTTTAAAAATTTATTTTTGTGATTTTAATGTATTTTTTTGCTGGGGAGAGAGACAGAGACAGAGACAGAGATAGACATGAAAGGACCTGGTAATTTTGAGAATGGAATTTTAAAATAGCCCTAAGGACCTATAAAATGTTCTTATTCTTTAAAAGGCTAATGTTCAGAGGACTTCTGATAATGGTGACATGAAGTGTTGGCAATTACCTTCTTAAAAAAAGAAAAAGAATATATGAAACTGGAAGAAGTTTTATAAATAACTATTTTAGGGCACTGGAAATTGCTTAAAGGCAGAAAAAAATTTAGAAGTTTGTGGGGTTTTTTTCTCTTGAAAAACTGCTTGAGCTTCTGATAAGAACAGAGGGGCCTCTGGCCCTTCTACTTGTGGCTGTTCTATTACTGTCCCTCTTCGCCCAGATCTCTGTTGGTGAGAACTGTTGTTTTCCAGCCTAGGCTGGCCATGAAAACCACCAGCTCTTTTGTCAGATAGGCAGACTTGCTTCTGGGTGAAGGGCAAAAACCTGTACCTTTGCTAGGCCAAGGTTGCAGTCCATAGGCAAGTGGTGGATTCATCAGAGATTTAACAAGGATATTCTGTATGGGAACCATGGAAGAGCTGGGTTCATCTGTATGCATTCCTGTATGATAGGAAACTACATATGTACACAGGAGACACCAGAGCCCAAACTTTAAAGCTAGCTGTGACTTTGAGTGAATTATCCAACCCCCACACACAGATCAGTCATTGGAAAATGAAAGCCTTACTGGTTTAGATGTTTAAACACATCTGTGCCCAGATTGTTGGCTTATCACTAAAACAAAGGATAGCCTGGTTAAAAAAACAAGAACAAAATGACTGAATAGAGACATTAATAACTGAATACCTTGGGGGAGACAGATTGCACAGTTTAAGCCCAGGCAAGTTACTAAATACAAACAAAAAAGAAGCAACCCTCAGGAAAGTTAAATAGGGCCTGGTTTTGCTAAAATATATTACCTAAATGTAATTTTCAACCACAGATGACTAGATATGCAGGGTCACACAGGAAAATGTGGCCCATATGCAAATAGGGAAAAAAAACCACACAGTAGAAATGGACTCTAGTGGACCCAGATATTAGATTTACCAATAGTTTCAAAGCAGTTACTATAAATATATTCAAAGAATTAAAAGTATACTAACAATGAATCAAATAGGATATCTCAATAAATGGAAACTATAATAAAGAACCAAATGAAAACCCCACAGTTGAAAAGTATAACTAAGGCTTGGAGCTAATAATCGCCACATTTTAAAAATTTACTTAGTTTTTCTTGACTTGCAGGCTAAGTCTCAATCCCTCTCTAAAATGCCACTTAATAAAATTGTCTGTACAGTTTTTTAAAAAGTATAACTGAAATAAACTCACCAAATAACTTATATTGATCCTTCAAAGATAATAGTAGGAAAAGTACATTAGAATTTAGAGAAGAGAACATATTTAACAGGGGTGAATGATTGGTATTTGAGACAAATATTCAAAAAAAGATCCAGCAGGATTTGCATATTCAGTGATGGCAATAGAGTGTGTGTGTGTGTGTGTGTGTGTGTGTGTGTGTGTGTGTGTGGCATTTTACGTGGAGGACATAAAACCAGAGGATAGAATTTCATTGTAGATAAATAAAAAGCAGTTCAGTTTGGTTTGTTTGTTGTTAATGGCAACATACACTGGCACAGGCTGTGTTTGTGTAGAGAGGGAAGAGATAGTTTGGCAATAGCTATCAATGTTAAAGATACAGATGTTCTTTTTCCAGCAACTTTTAGGAGTTTATTTCACAGATATACTTGTAGAAATAGACAATTACAATATTGTTGCAACAGCATAAAACTGGAAGCAAAGTATTGATGAATAGGGGATAAGGTACAGAATATATATCCTAATATATAAAAAGCCAGGGGCAGTCACGACCAAAACAATCGGACAGATGACCGAACACAGGCTGCCTGGGGTGACAAGGCTGGCAGGGGGGTTAGTGAGGGATGACCAAACGACTAACAGCAGGCTGTGTGGGGCGACCAGGCTGGCAGGGAGGGCAGTTGGGGGCGACCAGGCTGGCAGGGGGACAGTTGGACGATCAGGCCGGCTGGCATATATATGTGTGTGTGTGTATATATATATATATAATGTGTGTGTGTGTGTGTGTGTGTACATATATATATATATATATATATATATATATATATATATATGTACACACACACACACACACACACACACACACACACACACACACACCACTAGAGGCCGAATGCACGAAATTCATGCAAAGGGCTTGGCCCTCGCAGCCCCGGCTTCATCCAGAAGGTTGTTCAGCTTTCCAGTCTATTTAGCATATTACGCTTTTATATATATACTAGAGGCCCAGTGCATGAATTTTGTGCATGGTGGGGGGGGCCTCCCCTCAGCCCAGCATGCACCCTCTCCAATCCAGGACCCCTCAGGGGTTGTCCGACTGCCGGTTTAGGTCCATCCAGGATCGGACCTAAACCGGCAGTCGGACATCCCTCTCACAATCTGGGACCGCTGGCTCCTAACTGCTCACCTGCCTTCCTGCCTGCCTGTTTGCCCCTAACTCCTTCCCCAGCTGGCCTGGCCACCCCCAACTGACCTCCCCCCCCTGCTGGCCTGGTCGCCCCCAACTGCTCCCCCCCCCACCGGCCTGGTCACCTCCAACTGCCCTCCCCTGCTGGCCTGATCACCCCAACTGCTCCCCCCTGCTGGCCTGATCACCCCTAACCACCTCTGCCTTGGCCCCTGCCACCGTGGCTTTGTCCGGAAGGACGTCCAGAAGATGTCCGGTCTAATTAGCATATTACCCTTTTATACACACACACACACACACACACACACACACTAGAGGCCTGTTTGCACGAATTTGTGCATGGGTGGGGTCTGATCGGCTGGGCTGACTGGGGGGAGGGGCCACGGGCAGTTTGCTGCCCGGCCCAGCACCCTGGTCAAACTCCCGGTCTAGGGAACAATTTGCATATTAGCTTTGTATTATATAGGATATATATAGTATGTATATACACATATATACATATATATTATAATCTTATTTGAAGATAGAGTTGGTACATGGACAGATAAAATATTTCTGGAAGAAGAACCAGCAAACTGTTGACAGTGGTTTCATTCTAGTGTGGGGATGGCACAGGGAAGTGTTCTCTTGTTTTCTGTCTTCCAAGGACATTAAAAAAAGAAAACTATTTTTCAAGACCTGTAGAGCTTAAAATTCATAGCTCTGGCCTCCTTCCAGTATTTGATGCTGCTTCTACATAACTAATTTTGAGGAGGGTAGAGGTGATCGCTCCAACACAAATGGCAGTAAATAAAATCTTCTTAAAAAGTCCAACCCATAATCTGTTTATTGTTCAGATATGAATGGCAAAATGAATTTTTGTATCTGAACAATAAACAGATTATGGGTTGGACTTTTAAAGAAGATTTTATTTACTGCCATTTGGAGGATGTCTTGAGGAGAATGTTTATAAAAACTAGAGGCCCGGTGCACGAATTCATGCATAGGTGGGGTCCCTTGGGGTAGCCTGCGGAGTACGGGCCCCAGCTTGCACCCCCAGCCTCGAAGCCCTGCAGCCCTGCCTGGCACCCTGCCTTGGGTTGGTGCCACCCCCTCACCTGCTGTACAATCCTGCCTCCAGGGCGATTGATTGGGACCCGGCCCCCCGCCCAGCTCCCTCAGTGACTGGGAGCTGGGTGGTGGCCCCACCCCACACCGCTGCTGTTGGTCACCGTCTGCAGGGCAATCGGCAGGGCAATCAGGCCCCCACTCGCACCTGCCTTGACCTGGTGCCGCCCATTCACCTGCTTCACCATCCTGCCACGGTCTCGCTCTCATCAGGGTCCATCGGGGCCAGCAGTGCCTCCACTGCCACCCGCTGCCAGTGCCATGTCACTGAAGCCCACCATGTTCCGCGCCACCCCCTGGTGGTCAGCACACATCATAGTGAGCGGTCAAACGACCGCCCAAGGGGACAATTTGCATATTAGGCTTTTATTATCCTATCTAATAAAAGAGCAATATGCAAATTTACCATCACTCCAACACACAAGATGGCTGCCTCCATGTTGACACAAGATGGCCACCACAAGATGGCCAGCAGGGGAGGGCAGTTGGGAGGGACCAGGCCTGTAAGGGAGGGCAGTTGAGGGTGATCAAGCCTGCAGGGGAGGGCAGTTAGGGGTGACCAGGCCGGCAGGGGAGGGCAGTTAGGGGCAAACAGGCTGGCAGGGGAGCAGTTAGGCATCAATCAGGCTGGCAGGGGAGTGGTTAGGGGTGATCAGGCTGGCAGGCAGAAGCGGTTAGGGGCAATCAGAAAGGCAGGCAGGCGAGCAGTTGGGAGACTGCAGTCCTGGATTGTGAGAGGGATGTCCAACTGCCCAGTAGGATCGGGCCTAAACGGGCAGTTGGACATCCCTTGAGGGGTCCCAGATTGGAGAGGGTGCAGGCTGGGCTGAGGGACACACACCCCTGTGCACAAATTTCGTGCACCAGGCCTCTAGTATAGGATAAGCATCCACAACTCTTTTCATATCTAGAGTTAAAATAAATTAGGCAATGAGTAATGCCTTTCATAATCTTTATTTTTAAAAATTATTAAATACATATTGAGGAGAGCCTAGGACAGGAATTTTCAATAAGCAAGATCTCCAACTTGAACTTTCATGTTTGTAAAGTTTGGCTGCAAATTTGTGGTTTTTAAAGGCATTTTTAAAGACAGATAAATAAATTTTCATTATTATAAAGTACCATAGCAAGAATAAACTATTTTCTGATAATGTTGTCATCTACCTAAGTGTTATTGAGTAAAAGAATAAAGAATTCCTTTAATTATGATACTTAAGTTAACCATTTGTCTCTTTGAAATAGTGTATCATGGCTTGTAATTACTGTGTATCATGGCTTGTAATTATTTTACTGCCACTTAGGAATCTTTCAAACTTTCTCTTTCTATAATAGTGGACTTAATGTTATCAGTTAATCAAAGCAAAATTTCAGTGCTAGCTTTCATGTTTCATTTTTAAAATTAAACTTTTAAAGCAAAACTGTTATTTATTTCCCTTGTGATTTCAGCACATTGCTTCTAGTTTGTAGTAGAATGATGGAAGTATTTTACTAAATGAAGGCATTCTGATTGTAGGTTCAGTTGCTATTAAAAAAAAGAAAGAAACACATGTACTTCAAACCTGACTTGTTAAATTTCTTAAGGGACTTTTTTTTAAAATGTTTTTCAAATAATGTATTTTTGTATTCTGAAGTTCCCCCTGTTTAATAGCAGTCATTCCTTTTTTTTTTTTTTTTTTTAAGGTATGGACTGCGAGAGTTCGTGGTGCTCGCCCCTGCAGCAAACAGCGATGCTGTTCTCAGTGAATCTAAGTGCAATCTTCTTCTAAGTTCTGTGTCTATTGCTTTGGGAAACACTGGCTGGTAGGGGACATTTTGAAAAATAGACAATAAGTTAAAAACTATTTTTAATCATATTTTATGAAGGAAAATGGTTATCAAGTGTTAGGTTTTTTTAAAAATTATACTTGGGATTACTACTTGTACATTATTATACTTTTGGAATATTGTATATAAGACTAACTCAACAAAACCTTTAGGCAGAGCATTTGTAAAGGGAAACATACTGAAATACTCAATGAATGTTCAAAATGAAGAGTACTGTTTTTGTGCTTTGCTTCCAAATGTTTAGTGTATTTAAATTTTGTTACAAAATCTAATTTTAAAACTTGACAGCATTGCCTTGTTCAACCTCAGCTGGAAACATGCTCATCAAGTGACTCAAATTTTAATGCTCTCCACATGTCTGCAAATGACTGTGAAAGTGCTGCAACTATTGATTTTGGGGTTACAAATAAATTTTGGCAAGTGGGCTAATTTGCACATAGGAAAATCTGTGAGTAGTAAGGATTAACTATATCTTCAAATGATAAAGTAAAAAGTACATCATCATGAATGTTGGTTTAATTTGTATTATTTAGTACCTGTGAATCAAGTTTATGTATCATGACTTTGGAAAGGCTAATATATGATCATTTTTATTGAATAAAATTTTCATTCTACTTTTTAAAAAACTTTCAACCATTTAAAAATTCCTGTTTTAATTATGTCCTACAGCCAAGTGCCACTCTTTGTGCAAATTCATCACAAATGGCGAAGAATGTATGTGGGAGAATGTCAGGGTCCTGGTGTCCGAACTGATTTTGAAATGGTTCATCTTCGAAAAGTGCCAAATCAGTACACTCACTTATCGGGTCTGCTGGATATCTTCAAATCAAAGATTGTAAGTTGGCATTGATATTGTGAGTCTTTTCTGGAATCCAGATGAAAGTAGCAATTTGGTAATTTGATTGAGTAGATAGAAATATTTCTCTATAATATTGATAATGGAATTACTTAGAAGAAAGATGTAATTGACTATATAAATTATAAATTACTGTCTTTTTAAAAATTTTTTAATTGATTTTTATATAGAGAGAGAAACATTGATGTAAGAGCTAAACATCACTCGGCTGCCTCCTATAAGCCCCCTACGGGGGATAGAGCCTGAAACCTGGGCATGTGCCCTGACTGATAATCGAATAGAATATAAGGCACATTTATCTTAAAAATAAAATCAGCCCGGCTGTTGTGGCTCAATGGTTAAGTGTCAACCTATGAACTAAGAGGTCACGATTCAATTCCCAGTCAGTTCACATGCCCAGTTTGCGGGCTTGATCTCCAGTAGTGGGGCATGCAGGAGGCATTCCTGCCAAAAATGTTTAACATAAAACATAAGGAAATACCTGTATATTTCCAAAATGAGCCATATCTTGGAAAGAAACTGGCCTAGACTCTTCAAAAATGTCAGTTATCGTAATAGGCAAAATAAAAATAGGGAGCTGCTTAGTTTAGAGGAGAATAATAGCTAAATGGAATACATGATCCTTGATCAAAACAAAATAGCCAGCCCTAGCTGGTTTTCCTCAGTGGATAGAGCATCAGCCTGTGGAGTGAAGGGTCCCAGGTTTGATTCAGGTCAAGGGCACATGCATAGGTTGTGGGCTTGATCCCCAGTGGGGGGCATGCAGGAGGCAGCCAATCAATGATTCTCTCTCATCATTGATGCTTCTATTTCTCCCTCTCCCTTCCTCTCTGAAATCAATAAAAAAATTTTTTTAAAAGAAAGAAAGAAATGCTGGCATACAGGAAATTACACATTGTATGCTCATGTCTATAAAAAAACACACACACACACACACAAAATAGCCATAAGTGACACAATTGGGACAATCTTAATAATGACTATATATTAGAAATTGGCATTAATGTTAAACTTCTTGAGTGATCATTGTTTTATGATTGTGTATAGTTAAAGCTACCCAGTATGTAACTCTCCTATACTATCTTTATAAAAATTACTCTTTAACATCTACTTGAAGTGTCCCAGTGCACTTATCTTTCACTGGCAGTTGATTTCATTTTTACATATATCTAATTACTAGAGGCCCGGTGCACAAAATTCGTGCACATGGGGGGGTGGGCGGAGGGGATCCCCTCAGTCCAGCCTGCACCCTCTCCAATCTGGGACCCCTCGGGGGATGTCCAACTGCCAGTTTCGGCCCGATCCCAGAGATTGGGCCGAAACCGGCAGTCGGACATCCCTCTCACAATTCGGGACTGCTGGCTCCTAACTGCTCACCTGCCTGCCTGCCTGATCACCCCTAACTGCTCCCCCTGCCAGCCTGTCACCCCTAACTGCTCCCCCACTGGCCTGGTTGCCTCTTAGTGCCCCCCCTGCCAGCCTGGTTGCCCCTAACTGCCCCCCCCCCCCACTGCCCTGGTTGCCCCTTAGTGCCCCTTCTGCCGACCTGGTCGCCCCTAACTGCCCCCCCCCCCTGCCGGCCTGGTCACCCCCAACTGTCCCCCCAACAGTCTGGTTGCCCATCACTGCCCCCTCTGCCGGCCTTGTCACCCCTCACTGCCCCTCTTGCTGGCCTGGTCAACCCTCACTGCCCCCCAGCCGACCTGGTCACCCCATGCAGCCTGCTGGTCAGTCGTTTGGTCGTCCCTCGCTAACCCTCCTGCCAACCTGGTCGCCCCACGCAGCCTGCTGGTCAGTCGTTTGGTCGTCCCTCGCTAACCCTCCTGCCAACCTGGTCGCCCCACGCAGCCTGCTGTTCAGTTGTTACTGTGAGGGCATCATGACCAATTTGCATATTACCCTTTTATTAGTATAGATTAGAAAAGACTTTCTTTTGGATGGGAGCAGTTCTGCCCTCTGGAGTCACATAAAATTTAAATTTAAATCCTCTTTTGCCACAATCCTCTAATTTTATATATATATATATATAATCCTCACCTGAGGATATGTTTTTATTGATTTTGAGAGAGAAAGAGGAAGAGGGAGAGAAAGAAACATCAGTCGGTTGCCTCTTACTAGTATATGCGCCCAACTGGAAATTGAGCCTGCCTTTTGGTGTATGGGATGACACTCCATCCAACTGAACCAGCAGGCCAGGGTGCCTCTAAATCTTTGAAAACGTTCACACACTAGTCTTTTCTTTTTCTGTTTAGACATTCTTCATTTTTTCCCCCAGATGCTCTTTATATTTCATGGTTTTATATTTGGATTGTTGTTTTTTTTCTTTGGTTTTTTTTTTTTAATATATTTTTATTGATTTCAGAGAGGAAGGGAGAGGGACAGAGAGATAGAAACATCAATGATGAGAGAGAATCATTGATTGGCTGCCTCCTGCACACCCCCCACTGGGGATTGAGCCCGAAACCTGGGCATATGCCCTGACTGGGAATCGAACCGGTGACTTCTTGGTTCCTGGGTCGACGCTCAACCGCTGAGCTACACCCGGCTAGGCTGGATTGTTGATTTGGATATTTGTCTCTTTTAGAACTACATTTCTTCGTGTTTTGAAGAAATTTTTTTGCAGGCTCATTTTGAATATCTAACATTTTAAACTTTCCTGCTTTTCCTAGTGGTTTTGTGGTTGTTCCCTACCTGCAGAATATTTCAGAAACACATTTTAAAATGGTGTTTGGAGCCTCTTGTTCTGTGGTGATATTTGGGGTATTAGAGTTATTGGATTATTTGCTCAGATCGTAAGAATGAGTGTTTTTTCCCCTTACACAATAATTCTCCCCAGTCCCATAGCTTCCAACAAGTCCACTGTACCACGCAGGAGTGCCCTGCCCCAGTGTCTGTCTTAAACAGAGGGTCTTGCTGTGCCCGCCTTCTTCTGTGTGGAACACTTTTGGTCCCATATAGTGCAGTCTGCAATCCTAGGCTGTCAACTCAGCAGGCATGTGCCTTGAGCCCCATTTATCATTTTTCCATACCTTTTTTAGGGCCCACAAAGATAAATATGTCATGTTTGATCTTAGCTATTTCTTTTTGGTTTTCTCTTTCTATATTTATCTACATTGCTATCTGACTGGAGTAGAGGTTACATGTGAAACCAACCTTATTATAGTTTCTAGACCATTTGTACCTTATTACATGTGAACTCTCATTTGCTATCTGGACCTGGCTAAAAAGATGATTACTGACCAGCCAGAATCTTATCTTGCTTGTCTAGGATACAGCAACCCAAAACCAAATTATCTTTTTGGCAACCACCTTATATTGTGACTTTAGATTAAGTTTGTATTCAGTTAAAGCTACTAGTGACAATTATAGATGCTGCTGTTGAGCTAAATATCTCTTCTTCCTCCTAACCAGCAGTATCTACAACACCTGGAAACTGGTTAGATATGCAGAATACTATTGAATCTACATTTTCACAGGCTCCTGAAGTGGTTCCTATGCACTTTTAAGCCCTATTCCACATTTATGTAGGATGAGTAGTATTAAGGGAAGCTGAAGTCACAGGATGTTTGGATGACATTCATTTTTATTATTTTTAATGAAGGTAAAGATAAATCTAAATCTTCTGTTAACTGATTCATTACTATAAATTATTTTGCATGAGTGGCCATTTGTTTTAGTCTGAAACTTTGGTTCAGTATTCAAGACTGGCTTTAATTTGAGTTTATTTTCATTTAAAAGAAAGAAAAGACATTCAATCATCTCCCCAAACCTAGTCTTACACTTTGTAATAGTTTTACCTTATTTAAAAATGAATTATAGGTTTTTCACATTTAATATGACTGAAGAGAATAGTAAGAAATTATCTATAGTGGGGGCTTGCCTGGGGTGGGAATGGCTGTGGGGGTGGTCAAGCAGGAGAAAAGGAGAAATATGTAAAACTTTAGACAATAAATTTTAAAAAAAGAAATTATCTGTAAGAAATTTTCTGTAATAAAAGCATAATATGCAAATCGACCGAATGGCCGAACAACAGAACAACCGTCTGGATGACCTTCTGGATGAAGCCAGGGCCGTGAGGGCCAAGGCAGCCCGGGCTGTGAGGGCTGAGCCCCTTGCATCAATTTCATGCATCGGGCCTCTAGTACTTGTATAATTGAAATTGTATAAGATATTTGGAAGAGTATTTTGCTTAATAGGATTTAGTATCTTGTTTCCAGGTAGTAGTCTAAACAGCTTTATTCTAATGTCATTTTGTTCTCTGGCATTGTTTTTTAAAACACTTTGTGTGTTTTTTAAGCTACACCATTCTGTCTTTGCATTTATTTCCTAGGGATGTCCTTTAACACCATTGCCTCCAGTTAGTATTGCTATTCGATTGACCTATGTACTTCAGGATTGGCAGCAGTATTTTTGGCCTCAGCAACCTCCAGGTGAGATAATTTAAAACTATATTTCACTTACTGAATATAAATAGAAAAGAAAATATATTCAGAAATTATTTAAGAGTGTGTTTTAGGTGTTTTAAGTTTGAAATATCTGTAATTCATTCTAAATGCAATATTGCTGATTTCATTTCCTTCATCATTTTTTTCTCTTTAAAAAAGTCTTTAGATTGTTCTAGACTAGAGACAGTATTACTCTATACTTGACAACTTGTCTTTGAAAGCTAATACTGCTTATAAAGCATCCCCCTGCTGTGGAACATCATGTGCTATATGCAGTGAATGATTAAAATGTCTGTTTTTAGAATACTATAATAAGAGAAGCTATCATAAGCTGAGGATGGACTGCAGAGAACTTTATATAGTTTGAAGAAGAGTGTTAAATAAGGAAACCAGAAAAAAAAAGTTTGTATACACATATACTTATGATGGGAAGGCCTGTAGAATATTGTATTTTAACTTGCGTTTGATAAAATGCAATTAAAATCAATTTACCTGCTTAGCCATTGAAATACTGCTTCATTCAACAATCATTATCTATAATAATAAAAGGGTAATATGCTAATTAGACCGGACATCCTTCCGATGAAGCTGGGGCCAGAGGGAAGCCCAGGTCCCAGGTGCCAGAGGGAAGCCGGTGCCAGCAGCTGGGGGAAGGAACGCCTACTCTTGCACAAATTTCATGCATTGAGCCTCTAGTTGGCTTATAATAGGCCAGACTCTGCTAGAGACATAGAGCCTAATTAAGTGGGGTTTTGTTTCCTGGGTGTTTCTCTTACTTATAAGTGTAATTGTATTCACGTATATCTAAAAAGAAATTAAATACAAACGTAAATTATTATAAGGATTTTACTAGCCTGAAAACATTTTTCAGTCTCCCTCAAAGAGAAAGTAATGAAAATTAAATAATATTCTTTACTGTTTGTTTTTATTCTAAGTAGTTGGATATTTATAGGATTGAAAATAATAAATTGGTACTCTTGGGATGATATTAAAAGTAATGTAATACATTCTTAGCTTTGGTAGTTATATATACGACTACTATCTTATTTTATGTATTATTGAATAATTGAAACTAATTGAAACTAATCTATAATAATAAAAGTATAGTATGCTAATTAGACTGGACGTCCTTCTGGACAAAGCTGGGGCTGGGAGGGAAGCCTGGGTCCTGGGTGTCAGAGGGAAGCTGGTGCTGGCAGCTGGGGAAAGGAAGGCCTACTCTTGCACAAATTTTATTGATCGGGCCTCTAGTGTACAATAAAAAATCTGCATCTAAATTACAGCAAGAGGAAATAAAAGCTGAGCTGATATATAAGAAGAAAGACTCAAATGTTTGTTTTGGTAATTTTAGTTCTCAGACAAAAATACCCACTAGACAATTTGCAGTTGGCTTCTAGTTATAAGTTTAAATTCCTACCCTCTTTTTCTTTTTTTTTTAAAGGCTGCTCTAATATTAGTCAATTTAAAAGATTTCCCAAGATGGTACCTTGGTCTGTTGATGATCTAAGAAGAAGCCCAAGAGCCAAAATTTTTGCAGTGTAATTCTGATTGCCAATAAGGCCTTTGTTAACATTCTATTGCCGATTTTTTTAAATGGGTATAAAAATTCCTCTTCAGTGGATTGAAGGCCATATACATTTTTACTATTTTCTCCTATAATGAGAATAAAGGGATTGAAAATGTAATATGAGCCAGACACTGTGCTTGGCATTTTATATATTATTTCACATAATTTTCATTTACAGATATTACTGTCTTTCTCAGAGAACATAAGTAACCGGACCGAGGTCACATGGTCACCAAGTGATAAAGTTCTCATTCAAACATTGGTCAAACTCTAAATCTCATGGTTTTTTCATTTCATAATATTACTTCTCAATTTTTAATTTAGTTAAAACATTTGTGCAGTTATAGTCTAGTAATTTTAATTTATAAAATGTGTTTATTATAAATTTTGAAGCTCTTAAAAATTACATCCTATATAATAAAGCGGTAATATGCAAATTGACCTTCACACCCTCGCATCACAAAATGACCACCCCCATGTCGTCACAAGATGGCCACCCCCACGTCACAAGATGGCCACCACATGATGGCCGCCCCCACGTCATCACAAGATGGCCACCCCCACATTGTCACAAGATGGCCGGCAGGGGAGGGCAGTTGGGGGCGATCAGACCAGCAGGGGAGGGCAGCTGGGGGTGATTGGGCTGGCAGGGGAGCAGTTAGGCATCAAGCGGGTCGGCAGGGGAGCAGTTAGGGGGCGATCAGGCTGGCAGGCAGAAGCGGTTAGGGGCAATCAGGCAGGCAGGCAGGAGAGTGGTTAGGAGCCAGCAGTTCCAGATCAGGCCTAAACCGGCAGTCAGACATCCCCCGAGGGGTCCCAGATTGGAGAGGGTGCAGGCCAGGCTGAGGGACACTCCCTCGCACAGTGCACGAATTTCATGCACTGGGCCTCTAGTCTTGTAATAAAGCTAGTCATTGTGATCTTTATTATTGTAAGCATTCTTTAGTTGGAAAAATGGATTGAATTGACTTGAGAAAATTTAGTGAATCAAGTAAGTGAACCATATATAATGACTAATTTTATTAATTTAGTTAGGGTATAGTTTGTCAAACATGATTTTAGCAAATCTGGGCATGTTCATAACTCAACAATAGACTTTAACTTTAGGAATTCCAGGGTAGTAGGAATAATTAAGAACAACCATCTGTATTATTTCAGATAGAAATGAATCCTTTTGATGTGTTTTGGAAGTGTTTATTATTTCTTCAAAAGGAATGGAACTTCGGGGAGTGTTTTACCTTCTAAATTCTCTAATCTCAGATAACCATTCTTAATGGAAAGGAAATTCTTTGGTGAACTTTAAATATTTCCACGTACTATCAACTGAAATATGATTTTATTAATGATGACTAATTTGTTATTCAGAAACTATTGACAGCAAAACTGATGAATGTAGGGTAGTGCTTAAATGTTTTAATACTTGGATAATCTTTCTTTTAGATGATATTAATCACATTCTTAAGAAATGCAAAATAATGTTCTTTTGAATAATATTTAAGGAATATTTAAGGAGGTTAAAATTGGAATGCATGATTTGACTTAAACACTGGATAAATAGGAATAGGAATTGTGTCCCTTTACTATGATTTTTTTTGGGGCAAGTCTTTAATACCTGACTGCTTGCTCTCTGACTTGCTGTATGAGCTCTTGATATAGGCACTTTTAAATCTATAATCTTCCAAAGGGCTAACCTAACTAATTCTTGTCTCTATTTTTTGCTCAATAATGGAAAAATGTTTCTTTGTTTAGATATAGATGCCCTTGTAGGTGGGGAAGTTGGAGGTTTGGAGTTTGGCAAGCTACCATTTGGTGCCTGTGAAGATCCTATAAGGTGAGAATTTCAATCTATTTGAATTATGGGACTTCACTTTAAAAATTATATTAATACTGATTTTACTGTGCTTTTTAATAATGTAGCTTCCTAGAATGAATATAGTACTAGATTCAGACCTATGACTAACAATCTGTTCATCTTTTTTTTTTTCTCTCTGTAACTTAAGTAATAAGAAGCTTTAAAATAATATATAAAATGTATATAATACCATTTATTGATTTTCCTTATAGAAGTGATTCTTGGTCTACTTTTTGGGAAACATTTGATATATTGAAAACAGATTGTTAATCTTATATGTAACAAACTTTCATGTATCTATCACCTCGAATTAACATTTACATTTTTCCTGACCACTTTTTCAAAATGTACAAATTAAGACTTAAGTTTAAGACTTAAGGCATAAGGGTGACCTCTTAGGTTACCCACCTGCTTTTCTAAAAGAGCTACTGAATTTTAAGAAAAAGTTGTTTCACAAGAAAATGTGGGGCTTGGAAAGTTTAATCACCAATAATAAAATATTTGGAAAATATAAACAATGGTGATTTAGAAGCTATCTTATTTGTTAAGTTAAACTATTTGGTTAATGAAAAAATACATACACGTGTATATATACATTCTTAATAATCTCACATAGAGTTAGAAATAATAATACTTTAAAAATTACTCAGGAGAAGAAAAAGTGAGTATCTTTTGTAATTAATATTTTTTTATTACATGAGCTGGGCACAATGCTAAATGAGGAAGATACAGAAGTAAATAAAAGCGTCTGTCTTCTTGGTATTTATAGTCCAGTTGAAGGAAATAAACTTGAAATAATCACCTAAATAAACATACAAGTTGAGGGATAATTGAAGGAAAAGTACAGGCTGTAATGACAGTAAAATTAGGAGCTAGTTTAGATTGGGGCACCATCAGGAAAGTATTCTCAAAGGAAGTATATTTAACTTTAGTCTCAGTTAGGGGAGGACTTATACAGACAAAGAGTTAGAGAACGACCATTCCAGGTGGAAGGAAGAGCCTGTAGAAAAGAGTTTAGCTTGTTTATTGTAGGAAATACAAGATGGCCAGCGTGGCTAGAATACAGCAAACAAGAGAAATTGTATATGGTGACTTATAGATAGATTTAGCATCCTCCAACTGACTTATTCATTTGAATTTCGCTTAGTGAAAATTTAGGGGAAAAGAATAAAATTGACCTGGTAGTAGAAATTGGAAATAGTTAGTTATTAAATATTTCTAATTTTATATGTGATGAGGAATCAGTAGAGAAACAAATGATTAAAGAAGAATGCAAAAATAAATTGGGGGTAAGATGATACATATGGTAGACCAGTTAAATCCAATGGTGATTAGCAAATGTGGGAGCTATGCTTTTAAAAAGGAATCTTTGGCAGTGGAAGAGGAAATGAAGAGGCTTTTTTCAGTGTCCATTCTTCTTGTCAAAGAAACTGTTCTATAGTTAGAGGGAGAGGAGAGGACATAGTGATAAATGCTTAGGAACTGAATCTAAGGTTAATACCTAAAATCATTCAGGAGCTTATAGTTTTAAACTCTAATCATCTTTATTGGAAAGATAATTGGTAACTCAAATGTTTAATTGGAATCATTATAGGATGGGGCTTGGAAAATAGGCTTGAGCCAAGGGTGTCTAGTTGCTTAGTTCATAGCTGAGGTTACACTGCATTATTGTGGAGAGCTGGCCCTGCTTTCACGCTGAATTCTAAACCGTACTTGTGGATTCGGAGTCTCCGACTGAAGTTGCCAATTAGTTGAGCACCACCAAAGATCAGAGAAATAATGCAGGCAGTCCTTGGGTTACGTAGGATTTGATGTACATCGTTTCGTGGTTACATCGCCATCTCCCATTTATTTATTAAAAAAAAAAAAGTTCCGTCATTTTGACATATGTACATATATGCTTTATGTTTTTTATCATTTATTTACCACAAGTAAAGGTCAGGAATTGTTATCTTTCTTTTAATTTTTTTTTTTTTTTTTTTACTGTTTCACTTCATTACTGCTGTGTATGGGCTCCATGTGAGTGACGCTGGTGCTTATGTGGGTGGGTTCCGACTTATGGCGAAAATCGCGTACGTCATGCCATAGGAACCGATCTCCGACGTAACCCGAGGACCTACTGTAATTGGCTCTTTTTGGCTTCTGTAGTCCCCAAACATAAGAAGTGAATTTAGAATCTAGACAGGAAAAAAAAAATTCATTAAATTCATAATCCCCCACTCATAGGAGATCACTGATTACAGCTTGATATGTGTTCTTCCAGTCACTTTTTTCTATGTGTGAATTTGGTGTGTATATATGCATGTGCAACAAGGGTCTGCAAGACCACCCTCAGGTCAGTGATTTGTTAGGAGGACTCATGGAACTCAGCAGTTATGCTTGTGGCTATGATTTTTACAGCAAAAGAATACAATGAAAAGAATCAAAGGAAAAAGGCACATAGGGCGAGATCCAGAGCAAACTAGGCACAAGCTTCCTCTCCCAGTGTAGTCACACAGGACACACTCAATGCTCCCAGCAATGCATTGTGATGTGTGAAAGGTTATCTACCAGGGAAGCTCATTAGAGGCTCAGTGCTTAGGGTTTGTTTGTTGTTCTTTTGTCCTGACCCAAGGATATGGTTGTTGTTTTGTTATGTTTTTATATTTTTTACTAGAGGCCCAGTGCACGAAATTTGTGCACGGGGGAGGGGAGTGTCCCTCAGCCCAGCCTGCACCCTCTCCAATCTGGGACCCCTCGAGGGATGTCCGACTGCCCGTTTAGACCCTCTCACAATCAGGGACTGCTGGCTCCCAACTGCTCACCTGCCTGCCTTCCTGATTGCCCCTAACCACTTCTGCCTGCCAGCCTGATCACCCCCTAACAACTCCCCTGCCAGCCTGATTGATGCCTAACTGCTCCCCTGCCAGCCTGTTTGCCCCCAACTTCCCTCCTCTGCCAGCCTGGTCACCCCTAACTGCCATCCCCTGCAGGGTTGATCTCCCCCAACTGCCTTCCCTTGCAGGCCTGGTTCCTCTCAACTGCTCTCCACTGCAGGCCTGGGGCCCCCACATCTGCCCTTCCCTGCATCCCTGGTCACCCCCAACTTCCCTCCTCTGCTGGCCTGGTCCCTCCTAACTGCCCTCCCCTGCTGGCCATCTTGTGGTGGCCAACTTGTGTCCACATGGGGGCAGGATCTTTGACCCCATGGGGGCAGCAATCTTGTGTGTTGGAGTGATGGTCAATCTGCATATTACTCTTTTATTAGATAGGATTGATTTTCCAGGGGGGAGGAGAGAGAGAGAGACAGAGGGAGAGAGAGAAACATCAATGTGCGAGAGAGACATCAATCGGTTGCCTTCCATATGTGCCCCAACCAGGAATACTACCTGCAATCTAGGTATGTGCCCTGACCGGGAATCAAACCTGCAGCCTTTTGGGGTATGGGACTATGCTCTAAACAACTGAGCCACCCAGCCAGGGCAATGCTTGGGGTTTTTATCTGGGGCTGGTCACATAGGCACCCTCTACCTAAAATATATCAGAAAGTAGGGCCCAAACTGGTTTGGCTCAGTGGATAGAGCATCGGCCTGCGGACTGAAGGGTCCCAGGTTCAATTCCAGTCAAGGGCATGTACCTTGGTTGCAGGCACATCCCCAGTAGCGGGTGTGCAGGAGGCAGCTGATCAATGTTTCTCTCTCATCGATGTTTCTAATTCTCTATCCCTCTCCCTTCCTCTCTGTAAAAAATCAATAAAATATATTTAAAAAAAAAAAAGAAAGCAGGTATTCAACTTAAATCATATTGTTTGTACAAGGAGTTCAGGCACAGTGAGCCACTTTTATCAGGGAATGGTAGGAACCCTTCTAAAGTTCCCAGATATCAAGCCAAGGGCCAGCCTTGCAAGTAGTCCTATCAGGCCTGCTATGTTAACTCATTTTTTGCACAATATATTTATACTAGAGGCCTTGTGCACAAATTTGTGCACGGGTGGGGTCCCTCGGCCTGGCCAGCGATCGGGCCGATAGGGGCCGTCTCGCCCAGTCCAAATCGGGGCTGGCCAGTGGGGTAGGTTGGCCAGCTCAGGAAGGTTGGCTGTGGGAGCGCACTGACCACCAGGGGGCAGCTCCTGTGTTGAGCGTCTGCCCCCTGGTGGTCAGTGTGCATCATAGGTACTGGCTGGTCATCTGGTGTTCTGGTCATAACGGTCGCTTAGGCTTTTATATATATATAGATAGATATTTTATAAATGTTTGTCATCCTCTATA
Organism: Cnephaeus nilssonii; assembly: GCF_951640355.1. NCBI lineage: Eukaryota > Metazoa > Chordata > Mammalia > Chiroptera > Vespertilionidae > Cnephaeus > Cnephaeus nilssonii. The sequence goes on along the minus strand of NC_137081.1, from coordinate 76,488,336 downwards.
TTTTTTGTGGCTTGCTTTTTTTATTTTATAATTTTACATGAACATTTTTTGAAACTTAATATTCATTTATAAGAGATCCCCAAACTATGACCTGTGGATCAAATCTGGCCAGTTGCCTGCTTTTCTATAGCCAAAGAGCCAAGAATGGTTTTTACATTTTAAAAGGTTTTAATAGAAAAAAACAACCTAAATATAACATAGACTACATGGCTCACAACAGCTAAAATATTTACTCTCTGATCCTTTGCAGAAGAACTTTGCCAACTCTCATTTATAACTTTTTTCCCCAAAAAATGGCATGTAATTCATATACCATGAAATTCACCAGTTTAAAGTGTACAATTCAGCTCTGGCCAGCATTGTTCAGTGGTTAGAGTATTGGCCTGCTTACTGAAGGGTCTAGAGTTCGCTTCCGGGCAAGAGCACATACCTAAGTGGCAGGTTTGATCCCCAGCCCCGGTCAGGGAATGTGTGGGAGGCAGCCAATCGATGATGTCACTCTCTCTTCCTCTTACCCTCTCGCTTCCCCTCCCCTCTTCCCTCCCCTCGAACCTCTCTAAAAATCAGTGGAAAAAAATGTCTTCAGGTGAAGATTAACAATAAATAAACCAACCAACAAATAAATAATAAGTACAGTTTAGTGGTTTTTAGTATTTACAGAGTTGTACAACCATCATCATTATCTAATCCCAAAAAACTTTTATCACCCCCAAAAAGAAACACCTCACCTCTTAGCTGCCATCCCTCCTAATCTCCCCAGGCTCTCCAGCTATAGGAAAGTGCTACTCTACTTTCTGTTTCTATGAATTTGCCTATTCAGGACATTTCATATAAATTGCAGTATACAATATGTTCTCTTTCATGTCTGTCTTCCTTCACTTACCATAATGTGTGTTTTTTTGTTTGTTCATTTTGGTTAATCCTCACCTGAGAATATTTTTTCCATTGATTTTTTTTTTTTTTTTTTTTTTTTGTTAGAGATAGTGGAAGGTGGAGGGGAAAGAGAGAGACATTGATTGGTTGCCTCTGGGAAGTCTGCAACAGAGGCACTAACTGGGGCAGGGAACAAACCTGCAACCCAGGAACATGCCCTTCACTGGGAATCTAACCCTCAACCTTTCAGTGCCAGGGCCCACACTCTATCACTGAACCTTACTGGGGCCGGGGAGCACAATGTTTTTTAGGTTAATCCTGTATAATAAAAAGCGTAATACGCAAATTGACCAAATGGCGGAATGACCTTACACACACACACATTAAAGCTTTTGGATATATTTTATGTTTTGTTTATTTTTAGTGAACTCCACTTAGCAACTACATGGCCTCACCTGACTGAAGGTATCATTGTGGATAATGATGTTTATTCGTAAGTATGTTAAGAGTTATGCATTGAGACTCAAAACATTTCAGTAGAATAAATTAACTGCCAATGGTTAGCAATTTTCTTTTTTTTCTTTATATCGGTTTCTGATAAGGTTGATTTTTCTATTTTTTAAATATCACTCTTAAGACTGATGAATATGTATTAAAGATGTGTTTTTAAGCTGCTGACTTTGGGGATGTGATCCTTAGTTCAGAGATAATGAACAATCTCAGTCTTACTTGGTTTTAGCAAAGATATATCTAATCAGTTTGGGATTTAGTACATAATTCTGTTAAACTTTCTTGGCTGATTAGAAGCATTTCATGAAGTGCTTTGAAGAGATGATCATCATCAGAAAGTGTGGAAATAATATTTGATCTTTAAATGTCATAAATAACATCCATGTCATATACTCCTTACCAATGGAAATGACTTGAAAATTACAGCAAGCATTATCTATCTAAGAAGAATGTGGAAAAAGAGGAATGCAGTTTTAGTACCCTCTCATTCCTGATGCAGAACAGGAGAAATAGGACACTTTTTCTTTTCATAATTAAAACAAATGTGTTGTATTTGCTGCTGGTGAAAATAACATGAGCTTTCTTAATCAGGTAATTAAGATGGGTATAAAGAAAAAAGTAAACACTACCTAGAATCCCATTACTTAAAAAACAGCCAGTTAGTATTTTGGGGTATATCCTTTTTTTAATAATTGAGTTATAATTGACATAACATTATATTAGTTTCAGGTGTACAACAATGATTTGCTATTTGAATGATAATATATCTTTTTAAAATGCATACTTGCTTACTTCTCATCCCTTTTTTATATTTCCTAATGTAATTTCATTAGATTATCAATGTACATTGATCACTTTTTAAAAATTGTTTTTGTTATTTCCTTTTGTTCTATTTTGTCCAAGCACTTTGGTTTCTTAAGATTTTTTAAAACGCATCCAAATGGCCTAATGCATCAGGATAATAGCAAGTTTAAGGGAGGCAAAACGTATAGCTTATTCTTCTGTGTAATGATTTTATTAGAGTGCATTTTGGTAAATTCATGAATATTACAGATGAACATAATTAGGATCTTATGTTTATTGTTTTACATTTTAGTGATTTGGATCCTCTTCAGGCTCCCCATTGGTCTGTTAGAGTTCGAAAAGCTGATAATCCTCAGTGTTTGCTAGGTAAGATGTATTATCTTCCTTTCCTGAAATACCACCAGTCTGCCTGTCTTCCAGATCAGGAACACTGAACTCATTCTTTATACTTTATCTGTCCAAAAAATATTTTTATTTTTTTACATTTGTAGAGTGCTTTGTAGATCTGCTAAATTATCTCATATACCAAAAGGTAGTGGGTTCAATTCCTTGTCAGGGAACATACCTGGATTGTGGGTTCCATCCCTGGCTGGGGCATGTATGGCGGGGCAGGGGGCAACCGATATCTCTCTCTCTCTCTCTGTCAATTTTTAAAAATCTTTGCTAACAGTAGTGAATCCTTATAGTTACTCTTGAATAGCACTAATAGAGTATTTTAGTTTTAACAAATCACACCTCAGAATTATCTGATATTTTCTCATGATCTGAGTTTTAGTCTTAAGATGCATTTATGTCACTTCCTATTTTTCCTCCTGTGGAATAGTCTGTATCTTCCACTCTAGTTATTAGAGCCCTTTTTGCCTTTTGCTATGCCTCCCAACCTGTGGTATATGATGGAAAGAGCATTGATATTTACGATGCTAGCCCCTACCCACCCAGCCAGGTCTTCACACCCTATTGCTCATGTCTTATCGATTATGCATATAAGTATACTAGAGGCCCGGTGCACGAAATTCGTGCACTGGGGGTTGTCCCTCAGCCCAGCCTGCACTCTCTCCAATCTAGGACCCCTTGGGGGATGTCGACTGCCGGGATCGGGCCTAAACAGGCAGTCGGACATCCCTCTCACAATCCGGGACTGCTGGCTCCTAACCACTCACCTGCCTGGCTGCCTGATTGCCCCTTACCGCTCCCCTGCCGGCCTGATTGACACCTGCCAGCCTGATCACCCCTTAACCACTCCCCTGCCGGCCTGATTGACACCTAACCACTCCCCTGCCGGCATGATTGACACCTGCCAGCCCAATCACCCCCAACTACCCTCCCCTGCCAGCCAGCTTGGGACAATGTGGGGGTGGCTATCTTGTGACGACATGGGAGTGGCCATCTTGTGACGCAAGGGCATGAGGGTCAATTTGCATATTACCTCTTTATTATATAGGGTAAGTTCTTTGGTTTATCTCTTCATGTCCCCCCTATTCCCACATCAAGTTATGTCAGTCTATTCCATGCCTCCATGCTTCTGGTCTTATTTTGTTGGTCAATTAATTTTCATTAGATTCCACAAATAAGTGAGATCATGTGATATTTGTCTTTCTCAGATTGGCTTATTTCACTTAGCATAATATGCTGTCCCAAAGGGTAAGAGATCCCTCTTTTTTATAGCTGCATAGTATTCCATTGTGTAAATGTCCCACAGTTTTTTTTTATCCATTCATCTACTGATGGGCTGTTTCTAAATCTTAGCTATTGTAAATAATGCTGCTATGAACATAGGGGTGCATATATTCTTTCCGATTGGTGTTTCAAGTTTTTTAAGGTATAGTCCCAGAAGTGGGATCACTAGGTCAAACAGAAGTTCCATTTTTAATTTTTTGAGGAAACTCCATACTCTTTTGCACAGTGGCTGCAACAGTTTGCATTTCCACTAGCAGTGTACTAGGGTTCCCTTTTCTCCACAGCCTCGCCAGCACTTGTTTGTTGATTTTTTTGATGATAGCCATTCTGACAGGTGTGAGGTGACATCTCATTGTGGTTTTAATTTGCATTTCTCTGATGATTGATTAGTGAATTTGAGCATTTTTTTCATATGTCTCTTGGCCATTTGTATGCCCTCTTTAGAGAAATGTCTATTCAGGTCTTCTGCCCACTTTTTAATTGGATTGTTCATCTTGCTTTTGTTGAGTTGTATGAGTTCTTTATATATTTTGGATATTAACCCCTTACCAGACGTATCACTGGCAAAAATGTTCTCCCATATAGTGGGTTCCCTTTTCATTTTGAAGTTGGTTTCTTTTGCTGTGCAGAAGCTTTTTATTTTGATAGTCCCATTAGTTTATTGTCTCCTTGGTTTCCTTTTTCCCTAGGAGATGTATCAGCAAAAATTCTGCTACGTGAGATGTCTGAAATTTTACTGCCTATGTTTTCTTCTAAGACTTTATGGTTTCATGCTTTACATTTAAGTCTTTTTAAAAAATATATATTTTTATTGATTTCAGAGAGGAAGAGAGCTAGAAACATCAATGATGAGAGAGAGTCATCGATCAGCTGCCTCCTGCATGCCCCCTACTGGGGATCGAGCCTGCAACTCAGGGTCATGTGCCCTTGACTGGAATTGAACCCGGGACTCTTTAGTCTGTAGGCTGACACTCTATCCACTGAGCCAGACCAGCTAGGGCTATTTAAGTCTTTTAAATTAAAAAAAAAAGGTTTTTTTAAATGGATTCCGAACTCCAGTAGGGTGGCAGTTAGGAAACAAAGACCACTGTATACATAGGGTAATATTCTTGTTACTAGTACAGCTTAATGAGAATAGATACTCTTTGTTTTATTCAGGCATAGAACAAGGGCTTAATATTATTAGTTACAGTTTCTTTCCTTTTATTCTAGAAGGAATTCTAAGGAAAAAAAATTACTATCCTGGGATATGGAGAAAAAGGAAGAGCCAGGTTTCCTTTGAAATAGGATTAATTTTTGTCTTGAGTTGTAAATACTGAATGTGTTTTGAAAATTTTTTTCCATATCTTAGTTAATAGCTTTGTGAAAAGGCATGTACTTTAATTTATAGGACTGCTTTCTTTGTTAAGTGTCAAAAATTAATAACGTTTTTTTTTTTTTTTCTCTGTAGGTGATTTTGTCACTGAATTTTTTAAAGTTTGCCGTCGGAAGGAATCAACTGATGAGATTCTTGGACGATCCACATTTGAGGAAGAAGGGAGAGGTGACCTACTTTTTTTTAAGTTATTTTCAAATGTGAAACCCCTTTTCTTGGACATGTTTCTAGCAACTATTTATCTATTTTCTTACTTAAATTAAGTTGGAATACCAAGTGTTGCTGGATTAGATAGCTACCATTTCTCTCTAGGTTATACTATATACCCTGAGCTTAAAGCACTAAACGTATTTAATAAGCTCTTTCCACCAAGAATGTAAGATATTTTGAAAAGCAGGGTTTTAGAGGTTTATTTTTGAAGTCTCCTGGGGAGAAATAACTTGTGTTACACCTTGTCAATCATACATGCATATGAAGGTAAACATGTGTATTAAAATTTTATAATTCTGAGACCATGTAACACTAGCAAAAGGAGTGACTACAATATTTTATACAGTCTTCAGTTTACTCATCACTTTGATCTGCTAAGGTTGGTGATATAATTTCTATTCTTCTAGAAATTGCTGATATAACTCACGCCTTGTCAAAGTTGACAGAGCCAGCACCGGTTCCAATTCATAAATTATCAGTTTCAAATATGGTACATACTGCAAAGAAGAAAATAAAAAAACACAGAGGTGTAGAAGAGTCACCACTGAATAATGATGTCCTCAACACTATTCTCTTGGTAAGCACTAATGTCTTTATATGTCTATATGCATATGCATTTATTCATTATATCTTCAGTCCTTTCTGTGTGGCGGGCACTGGATTGGGAATATAAAATGAGTAAAACAAAGTCCCCACATTCAGAGAGTTTTCACTGGTGTCTGGGAAAAAGGAAAGGAAACAATACTTACAATACGTGTTCCGTTTGAGAAGTCCGGCAGAGGGGCTGTGAGAGCACAGCAGGGGTGCCTCTGTCTCTGGGTGGTGGCAGTCAGGGAGGGCTTCACACAGAACACTGGGACTCCATCTACTTTCTTTCACAGAGAAAGCTTATGTTATAGTGAATAGTAAGAGGCCTGGGTGTCTCCTAGGTACAGTGTGGTGGAACAAGCCCAGCCTGGGAGCCTGACTTTGTGATTTGAACACCCATTTGACTTCAGTTTCCTCATCTGTAAATGAGGCTGATAAAACCTTGTGAGAGTTTTGTGAGCGTTAAAGGACTTTGCCTGGCATAAATATGCCTTTGATACATATTCTTACTGTAATTGTAGTTATAATCATACTTCTGGCAATTTGTGCATTAAGACAGCCTGGGGAAAAACCTTCAAGAATAGTACAATGAAAAGAAGACTGGTCTTGTAAACTTCATGTTAATCTTATCACTGTATTTAAATCTGAACAATACTCTTGGCCAGGTTTTCAGCTTCTGTGTCTCTAAGACATGGCAGTGTTACTTAGCTCACACAGTGATATGAGAATAGGATATTGCTTGTAAATGTGCCGAGTTAGTGGGGTTGGCACACAGTAGTTCCTCTATTTCTAAAAATCTGTTGAGTATGTTCTGTAATATGTGGCACAGTATGCATAGTAAAAGGAATTACAAATCAACAGTACCACAAAGGACTTGGGAGAAACAGTGATTTAAAAAAAAAAAAAAAAAAAGGACTGAAAGTAAATTTCTGTAGAGAAGGCCCCTTCTTAAGAATGTATCCTTAGAGATGTTATTCCAGTTATATAGCTCAATTATCATATGCACTGCATTTTTCTTTTTTAACCAATCCTACACACAGACACATAAACAAAGACCATGTGGAAAAGATACACTGGTCATTACAGGTTCAGACTGCTTCTTACTTTCTAGGAGAATCTTATAAAAGAAGTTACCTGTCTTAAATATCATACTTTTACTAGTAGCCCTGTGCACGAACCCATGCGCTAGTAGCTCTGCAGGGCCTGGCTGCTCTGTGCCCGCTGCCCAGAGGCTCTCCGTGGCCCAGAGGCCCATCGGCGGCCGGGTGCAAAACACTTGCGTCGTCGCCAGAGCGATGACACAAGCGTCCCCCCCACCCGCCGACCCTCGGCCACTCCGTGCCCACTGCCCAGAGGCCCTCCGCAGCCAGGGTGGAACACTTGCCTCGTCGCCATGGTGACAAAGCAAGCATTCCACCAGGCCACTCACGCTGCCCGTTCTCAGCGGCCGCCCCCGCCCCCCCCCCCCGGGACTGGGGGACTGCGGCGGGGCTGAGAGGACGGCGCCACCATCCTGTGGCTATGGGCACCGCCATCTTTGTGATGGAGTGATGGTTAACTTGCATATTACCCTTTTATTAGATAGGATTATTTCATATATGAAAACCTGTAGATAATATAACAACTGAGTCTCATGAATATATGGGTATTTAAATTTTTTCTTTTATAGCTTTGTCTTTTTTATAATAATACTTTCTCCTAAAATATATAATATTAACACTATAATATTAACACTTTCTTAAAACTTTAATGACCTTGGATGAACCTGCAATCATAGTGAAGAAATTTTGGCTTTGCATTCTGTTTAGTTTACAGAACCAGGTGGTTACTATTTTAAAAAGCCTCTGATTCCTAAAATTGGCTAGTCACTAAAACTCTATCTTCAAAGAAAAATAGAAATAGTTTGAGATAATGAAGAACCAACTGGCCAGTACAATAAGAGCATTTTCATTGTTTTAACAGCATAATCATTAAAAAGTCAACTAGTTCCTATATGAGTAGCAAAAATCAACAAATTAGGAAATTTGTTTGACATTGTGATTATTTCCATTCTCCCTTAGTTCTTATTTCCTGATGCTGCTTCTGAGAAACCATTAGATGGAACTTCTTCAATGGACAACAATCCTTCGTCAGAGAGTGAAGAATATGTAAGTCTAGTGATTAAAATGCATCAAATTTCTAAGGATTTGCTATATTTCTAGATTAGTAGAATAAGGATCTTTTTATTTTAAAAATCACCTTAGGAAAACATGAGGGGCCATCATGGCCTCCACTTAAAAAATGATCTGCAATAGAACATTGACGTATTTTGAGTAGCAAGAACTTTTCTGATAACAGTGGAAATAAGTAACATAAAATACTGTGCATGACTGTGGGATTTCCCTCATTTTAGACTTTTTATAAATAATAAAATTTGTTTTGCAACAGATTGGTTCCTGTATTTCAAACTAGGAAGTGAGTGAAAAACTCATTAATATTATAAAATATGTAAATAAAGTAAATTTTTTATGTTTTCCTTATCCAGGTCTTTGATAAATTGAGAAATGAGAGTTTAAATGACAGATATAGAGAGATATCAATCTGTTAGAACAGTTATTGTTAAGAAATAGATTTCATAAAGTGAGGAGAAAAGGCAAGAGTTTTACATTTTCAGTTTGCACTGTTCTGAGTTTATCTTCTGTTTTTGGTTTTGACAACAAGTGTGTACTATTGTTAAGTAAAGGATTTATAAAAGTAACATAAAAATTGGAGTACATCTTGAAGATTCCACAGAAGAAATTGAAACTTTAACTTTTGCATCACCAAACTAGAGCTTCACTTTTTTGATCCTTGTAGAAATCTTGAAAACATGGAACTGCCTAAGAACAATTTAGGCAATATGTATTAAACATTGATAAAAACTAGTTTGGGTAGGATAGATTTAATTTTAGTATTAAAATCTTCACCCACACAGTTTTTGAATATGCATATAAATATGTTGTTAACAAGTTTTGCTTTGTTTCTATTTTGTTAAATTTAGAATCTCTACAATCAGTTCAAATCTGCACCATCTGACAGTTTAACATACAAATTGGCTTTGTGTCTTTGTATGATCAATTTCTACCACGGAGGATTGAAAGGAGTGGCACACCTCTGGCAGGAATTTGTTCTTGAAATGCGTTTCAGATGGGAAAACGACTTTTTGATACCAGGGTAATAATTTCAATATCCACTTGTATAGATAGGATTTTTTGTTTGTTGGCAGCATTTGACTTTTGAACCATTAATTCTCGTCTAGGAATTCTACCCTAAGAAAATGGTAAGAAACTTTGGACATGTTTATGTTCAGAGGTGTTCACTGCAGCAAATTTAAAAGCCTATCTAATAAAGAGGGGATATGCTAATTGACCCTCACGCTGTCACAAAGATGGTGGCACCCACAGCCAATAAGGAGGGAATATGCTAATTGACTGCCCCGCCCTCAAAGATGGCAGCGCCCACAGCCACAAGATGATGGCACCCAGTCCTCTCAGCCCTGCCGGGGCGCCAGGCACGCAGCAAGGCCGGGCCCACCTCCAGGCGGGTCTGGCTGCTCTGCGTGCCTGCCTCAGGAGTCCCCCAGTCCCCTCAGCCCCCCAGCCACCCAGGGCCGGCCTGAGGTGCAGGCAAGCCTTGGATGGTGACTGCCCAGCCAATGCCCGAGGCTCAGGTAACCAGGGCTGGCCGAGGCTTGCACTGCCGGCAGTGGCAGCAGCAGAGGTGTGATGGGGCATCTCCTTCCCCTGATCGCTGGGTCACCTCCCCCCGCTGAGGGCTTCTGGACTGTGAGAGGGGACAGGCTGGGCTGAGGGACCCCCCCCCCCCCCGCTCCAGTGCATGAATTTTCATGTACCAGCCCTCTAGTAGGGGAGAAAAAGGTTGAAACAACCTAAGTGCCAAATATAAAAGAATGGTTAAATAAATTATTATATATCTCTACAATGGAAAGTTATAGATCCATTACAAGTTTTTCCCCAAGAATCTCTAATAACGTTGAAAATGATCCTAATATTTGTAGTAAAGTAGAATATAGTATTGCATATACTGAGCATTTTCAATTATGCTGATGTTTATGTAATATTGTACAGCAAACTAAATGGAAAGAAATACAGCCAAATGTCAACAGTAGTTTTCCCAGGTGTGAAATTATATTTTTATTTTGTTCTTTCTACATTTGTGCATTTTCTAAATTACATGTTGTAAACATATATTTTTTATATTTGGAGAGAGAACATCTCTAGAGTTCATAAGTTCAGATATTAAACATTACCTGTGAATTTTTGTATAGTTTACATTTCACTTAATCACATAGGAGAGTTTAGTTAGCATAAATGTTGATTACTGCTCAACTACCCTTACTAAGGGAGGAGACTCATGATATGAGTTATATAAAATAGTGACTAATCCAAAAATGTTTACTCTTCTGTCATTTGCCAGTTTCTGCTTAGCTGATTACTGGGAACTTAGTGGTTTAGAATTAGAGGCACTCCAGGCAAAAGAGAAGTGGAGATTGATTGTTTTTATATTGAGAATTCACTGTAGTAATAGAGAACTAAAAAGATAGTCTAATCTGTTTTGTATGGTGTGAAATACTGTATGCCAGCTACTTCCTGGGGTGGATTTAGAGACTTTTTATTTTAAGTTTCTGTTAGCTTGAATGCTATCACTACTTTACTCTTAAGCTTTGAAATATCTGTTATACTTGCTATTGGTGATTTGTATATAGGAGGATAAAATAAATTCTGATCTTTTAATCTTATTTGCCCCATCTCAGTTATCTTCATTACATAACTCTAGTTTTAATTTCTTATCAATATGGCTAAAATTTGTGGTAGTATAAAAATTATGTATATCTGAAGCAATTTTACTAAAACTAATCTTTGTTTTCCCATTGCTTTATTTGATAGATTAGCAAGTGGCCCCCCAGATCTAAGATGCTGTTTACTACATCAGAAACTACAGGTAAAGATTTTTCAGTGACAGTGTTTAATGTGATCTTGAGTTAGTTGGAGCTTACTTCTGATGCTAAATTTAAGTATGGATTATAGGCCATTCTTTTTGTGTTGCTGTAGGTTACTTAAAATCACTGTCATTCACAAGTTGTAGGGGAAGGGTAGAGAATGAAAATTAAATATTCAAGCAGTGGGTTGATTTTTATTTTACTGTAATGAATTCAAATATATATATTTCTGTTTTCTTAAGATGTTAAATTGCTGTATTGAAAGAAAGAAGGCACGTGATGAGAAGAGGAAGACAAGTATTTCAGATAATGTGACTAATACATATCCAGGGGATGCTGGAAGACCTGGAGACCAGCTGGGGCCAGATAATCTAAAAGATATGGACAAGGAAAAGGGAGAGATGGGAAAATCGTGGGATTCTTGGAGTGATAGCGAAGAAGAATTTTTTGAATGCCTAAGTGATACTGAAGAATTTAAGGGAAATGGACAAGAGAGTGGCAAAAAAGGAGGACTTAAGGAGATGGCAAATTTAAAGCCAGAAGGACGACTCAACCAGCATGGGAAACTTACACTGCTGCATAATGGAGAGCCTCTCTACATTCCAGTAACCCAGGTAGGGCCTGGACTGGCACATTAAGTTTTAATTTTTTAAAAATCTGTTGTGTATATAACTTCATTCTAGTAGATGATTGCTTTGGATAGGGGCAATTCTTTAAACAGTCTATGTTCAGAGATCTAAGATGTGAAATCTAAATAATAAACTATTGGGGCTTTTAGGTCTATCATTTCTTAAATTGAGAAATGTTTTGAAATTTAAGTAGATAGTAGCTCATTATGTATAAGGTGATATATTATTTCTTAAACTCAGTAGTGAGTACTCAGGTGTTTAAAAAAAACCAACAATCCAAAAATATGGAGGGGAAAGAAAAGTAGGAATCCTTTAATTTGAGGCCATTTTACACCATTAGTAAGTAGAACAGCAACAACTCAACACCTAAGGAAGAATAATAGTTTTTGTTGGGTTGTTGTTGTTTTAAACTATCTTTTTATTGATTTCTGTTTTAGGGAGAGAGAGAGAAACATCGACGTGAAAGAGAAACCTCAATTGTTTGCCTCCCACATACACCTTGACCAGGGATCAAATCCTCGCCTGGGTATGTGCCCTGACCAGAATTGAACCAGTCACCTTTCGGTGCAGAGGACAACACTCAACCAACTGAGCCACATTGGCCAGGCTGTTGCGTTATTGAATTTACATGAGTAATATCTGAATATGTTTTGTGAAAAACTCAATTTAGAAAATGTGAAAGCCACCACCCATAATTCAACTCTTATTCCTAGAAGTAACCACTATTACTAGTTTGGGTTATAAATTTCTCCTCTTAGTCTGGGCGCATGAGATCTCATGTTTTTACATTTCCCTAATGAATAATGATACTGAACACATTTTTTTTTTTGAGGTATTATATGTGTACATATCTTACCATTATCCCCCCACCCCACACCCACACATGCCCTCACCCCCCAGAGTTTTCCGTCCATTGTTTATGCTTATATGCATGCATACAAGTCCTTCGTTTGATTTCTTATCTACCCCCCCTCTCCCTAACTTTCCCCCTGTAATTTGAAAGTCTGTTTGTTGCTTTAATGTCTCTGTAACTATCTTTTTGTTCATCAGTTTATAATGTTCTTTATTATCCATAAATGAGTGAGATCATGTGGTATTTTTCTTTCATTGACTGGCTTATTTCACTTAGTATAATATTCTCCAATTCCATCCAGGTTGCTGCAAATGATGAGAATTCCTTCTTTTTTATGGCAGCATAGTATTCCATTGTGTAGATGTACCACAGTTTTCTGATCCAGTCATCTGCTGACGGGCACCTAGGCTGTTTCCAAATCTTAGCTATTGTAAATTGTGCTGCTATGAACATGGGGGTGCATATATCCTTTCTGATTGGTGTTTCTAGTTTCTTCGGATATATTCCCAGGAGTGGGATTACTGGGTCAAATGGGAGTTCCATTTTCAGTTTTTTGAGGAAACTCCATACTGTTCTCCACAGTGGCTGCACCAGTCTGCATTCCCACCAGCAGTGCACGAGGGTTCCTTTTTCTCCGCATCCTCGCCAACACTTGTCGTTTGTTGATTTGTTGATGATAGCCATTCTGACAGGTGTGAGATGGTACCTCATTGTTGTTTTGATTTGCATCTCTCGGATAATAAGTGACTTTGAGCATGTTTTCATGTGTCTCTTGGCCTTCCTTCTGTCTTCTTTTGAAAATATTATGTTTAGGTCCGTTGCCCATTTTTTTATTGGATCATTTATCTTCCTTTTATTAAGTTGCATAAGCTGCCTGTAGATGTTGGAGATTAAACCTTTATCAGTGCTAGCATTTGCAAATATGTTCTCCCATGCAGTGGGCTTTCTTGTTGTTTTGTTGATGGTTTCTTTTGCTGTAAAAAAGCTTTTTATTTTGATGTAGTCCCATTTGTTAATTTTCTCTTTAGCTTCCATTGCCCTAGGGGCAGTGTCAGTGAAAAAGTTCTTTTGGCATATGTCTGAGATTTTGTTGCCTGTGGATTCCTCTAGTATTTTTATGGTTTCCCGTCTTATGTTTAAGTCCTGTATCCATTTTGAGTTTATTTTTGTGTATGGTGTAAGTTGGTGATCTAGTTTCATTTTTTTGCATGTGTGTGTCCAATTTTCCCAACACCATTTATTGAAGAGACTGTCTTGATTCCATTGTATGTTCATGCCTCCTTTGTCAAATATTAATTGAGCATAGTGGTTTGGGTCGATATCTGGATTCTCTATTCTGTTCCATTGATCTATATGTCTGTTCTTGTGCCAGTACCAGGCAGTTTTGAGAACAGTGGATTTGTAATACAGCTTGAAATCTGGTATGGAGATCCCTCCTACTTTATTCCTCTTTCTAAGGATTGCTGCGGCTATTCGGGGTCTTTTTTTATTCCAGATGAATTTTTGGAGAGTTCTTTCTAGGTCTGTGAAATATGCTGTTGGTATTTTGATGGGGAATGCATTGAATCTGTAGATTGCTTTGGGTAGTATGGACATTTTAATGATGTTGATTCTACCAATCCATGAACATGGTATGTTCTTCCATCTGTTTACGTCTTCCTCTATCTCTTTTTTCAGTGTCCTGTAGTTTTCCGCGTATAGGTCTTTTACCTCCTTAGTTAAGTTTATTCCTAGGTATCTTAATTTTTTTGGTGCGATGGTAAATGGGATTTCTTTTTTAGTCTCTCTTTCTTTAAGTTCACTATTGGTGTATAGAAAGGCCATAGATTTCTTGGCGTTAATTTTGTATCCCGCTACATTGCCGAATTCATTTATTAAGTCTATTAGTTTTTTGATGGAATCTTTTGGGTTTTTTACGTACAATATCATGTCATCTGCAAATAAGGACAGCTTCACTTCTTCTTTTCCAATTTGGATGCCTCTTATTTCTTCTTCTTGCCTAATTGCGGTAGCTAATACTTCCAGTACTATGTCAAACAGGAGTGGTGAGAGTGGGCATCCCTGTCTTGTTCCTGTTCTTAGGGGAAATGGTTTTAGTTTTTGCCCATTGAGTATGATGTTTGCTGTGGGTTTATCATATATAGCTTTTATTATGTTGAGGTATGATCCTTCTATTCCCACCTTGTTGAGAGTTTTTATCAAGAAAGGGTGTTGGATTTTGTCAAATGCTTTTTCTGCATCAATTGATATGACTATGTGGTTTTTATCTCTCAATTTGTTGATGTGATGTATCACATTTATTGATTTGCGGATATTGTACCATCCTTGCATTCCTGGGATAAATCCTACTTGGTCATGATGTATGATCTTTCTGATGTATTGCTGGAGCCGATTTGCTAGGATTTTGTTGAGAATTTTGGCATCTATGTTCATGAGGGATATTGGTCTGTAATTCTCTTTCATTGTGTTGTCTTTATCTGGTTTTGGTATTAGGGTGATGCTAGCTTCATAGAAGGAGCCTGGAAGTGTTCCTTCCTCTTGAATTTTTTGGAATAGTCTGAGGAGGATAGGTTTTAGTTCTTCCTTGAAAGTTTGGTAAAACTCTCCTGTGAAGCCGTCTGGCCCCGGGCTTTTGTTTGCCGGAAGCTTTTTGATGACTGCTTCAATTTCTTCCATAGTTACTGGGCTGTTGAGCTGTTTAGATTCTTCCTGATTGAGTTTTGGAAGGTTGTATTTGTCTAGGAATATGTCCATTTCCTCCAGGTGGTCCAGTTTGTTGGAATAGAGTTGTTCGTAGTATTTTGTAACAATCCTTTGTATTTCGTCAGGGTCTGTTGTTATTTCACCTCTTTCATTTCTGATTTTGTTTATTTGGGTCCTCTCTCTTTGCTTCTTGGTGAGCCTGGCTAGAGGTCCATCAATCTTGTTTATCTTTTCAAAGAACCAGCTCTTGGTTTTGTTGATCTTTTGTATTGTTTCTTTGGTCTCTATGTCGTTTATCTCCGCTCTGATCTTTATTATTTCTTTCCTTCTGCTTACACTGGGCTTTTCTTGTTGCGCTCTCTCTAACTCTTTGAGTTGTTTGGTTAGGTAATTTATTACCATTGTTTCTTGTTTTTTGCAGTAGGCTTGTAGAGCTATGAACTTCCCTCTCAGGACTGCTTTCGCTGTGTCCCATAGATTTTGGATTGTTGTGTTTTCATTGTCATTTGTTGCCATGATGTTTTTTATTTCTTCCTTGATGTCTTTGGTAACCCAGTCATGGTTTAATAGCATGCTGTTTAGTCTCCATGTGTTTGATTTCTTTGGGTTGTTTTTATTGTAGTTGATTTCCAGTTTTATGCCACTGTGATCTGAGAAGAAGCTTGATATGATTTCTATCTTCTTGAATTTGGAGAGACTTTGCCTATGTCCTAACATATGGTCTATCTTTGAAAATGTCCCATGTGCACTTGAGAAGAATGTATATTCTGTGGCTTTGGGGTGAAATGTTCTGAAGATGTCGATTAAGTCCATCTGGTCTAGTGAGTCATTTAGGATTGATGTTTCTTTGCTGATTTTTTGTTTAGAGGATTTGTCCAATGGTGATAGTGGGGTATTGAAGTCTCCTACTATAATTGTATTGCTGTCAATCTCTCCTTTGATATCTTCCAGGAGTTTTTTAATGTATCTTGGTGCTCCTGTGTTGGGTGCATATATGTTTACCAGAGTTATTTCTTCTTGTTGGATTTCTCCTTTTAGTATTATGAAGTGGCCTTCATTATCTCTTGTTATGTCCTTCACTTTGAGATCTAATTTGTCAGATATAAGTATTGCTACCCCAGCTTTTTTTTCATTTCCATTCGCCTGGAAAACCTTTTTCCATCCCTTTACTCTCAGTCTGTATGCGTCCTTTTTTTTGAGGTGGGTTTCCTGTAGACAGCAGATATATGGGTTTTGTTTTCTTATCCAATCTGTTACCCTGTGTCTTTTGATTGGGGCATTCAATCCATTTACATTTAAAGTTATTATTGATAGGCACTTATTTGTCACCATTTTTATTCTATACCCCTGTGTTCCTTCTTTGCTTCCTATTTCTTTCTTTCTTTCTTTTTTTTTTTTTTTTTTACAGCAGACCCTTTAGCATTTCTTTCATTGCTGGTTTGGTGGTGATAAACTCCCTTAGCCCTTTTTTGTCTGTGAAGCTCCTGATTTCACCTTCAGTTTTGATTGATAGCCTTGCTGGGTACAGTATTCTGGATTGAGACCCTTCCTTTGCATGACTTTGTATATTTCATTCCATTCCCTTCTGGCTTGATGAGTTTCTGTTGAGAAATCAGTTGTTAGTCTGATGGGGGTTCCTTTGTATGTAACTGTCTGTCTCTCTCTGGCCGCTTTTAAGATTCTTACTTTGTCGTTGGTGTTTGCCAACTTAATTATAATGTGCCTTGGCATCGGTCTTTTGGGGTTCATTTTGCTTGGAACTCTGTGAGCTTCTTGGATTTGTGTGGGTTTTTTCTTCCCTATATCAGGGAAGTTTTCTGTTATTATTTCTTCTAACAGGTTTTCTATTCCTTGCTCCGTTTCCTTTCCTTCTGGTACCCCTATTATCCTGATGTTGTTTTGTTTTGTGTTGTCCCGAAGTTCCCTTAGGCTCTCCTCATGCTTTCTAATTTTTGTTTCTAGAAACTGTTGTAATTGGGTATTTTTTTCCATCTTGTCTTCTAGCTCACTTATGCGGTCCTCTGCTTCTTCTAGTCTACTCTTGATGCTTTCTATTGAGTTCTTTACAGCAGCGATGTCATTTTTCATTTCTTCTTGGTTCTTCTTCATTTCCTCTTGGTTCTTACTCATATTGTCGAATTTGTCTTCCATCCTTTTCAGCCACCTTACGACCATTTCTCTGAATTCTTTCTCTGATAGGTTGTTTGCCTCTAGTTCGTTTACTTCCTTTTCTGGTGATGCCTGCTTCTCTTTCCTGGAGGGGCTAATTCTTTGTTTCCCCATGGTCTCTCTTCTCCGGATGTCTGGTTATATAGTTCTCTCTCTCTGGCGTTGATTTAAAGGTACAAAATACAACACAACCAGGCACAACACACAAGGCACTAAACAGAATTGTATTCACGATATTAATAACCTCCAATAAAGGTAACCACCAGAGAAAGACAAATTAGGGAATAGGAGTGGAAGAGGGAGAGTAAAAAGAAAGAACAAAAAAAAAAAAAGAGTGTGAATCTGAACTTGGGAGAAGAGCAGAAAGAAAAAAGAAAAGAAAAATAAGTACGAGAGGCAAGAACAATACTAAGAGAGAAAAGGGGAACAAACTATATATATGGGGAGTAGACTCCACTAGAACAACCACTAATCCCAGCAAATTCCAGCAACACGAGCCTGGAGCTTAATACAAACTGCAACACCAACTAATATCAAGTGAGGCAAGGGAAAACAAAAGTAATAAAAAAAAACAAAAACAAAGCAAACAATAGAACCAACCAAACAAACAAAAAGTATAATCAAAACAATCTCATAAAAAAAGCATAAAAATTCAATCTAATCAACATTCAAGCAAACAACAACCAAAGGCCAGAGAGAAAAATAATTTTTTTAAGGGGAAAGGTTAGGAGGAGAGTGATGGCAAAATGTTAGCGTTGAGATAGGGTAAGGGAAAGATGCAAATAGAATGTAGGACACTAATCCCAAAATAAAAGAAAGAGAAAATCTAATGATATTTAAAAAAAAAAAAAAAAGTAAAATAATAGCAATAATAATGCTGATTGAAAATAAAAATGTAATAATTAAAAAGGTGAAAATCGAGGAAAAAGAAAAAAATTTTGTTTCTTAAGTAAAAGATGCAAAAAATGAAAATAAAAACATTAAAATAAAAAAATTGAAAAAAAAAATTGAAAAAAGAATTAAAAATTAAAAAATAGGAAGACTAAAATGTGCAGTAGCGGCTGTCATTCACTTCCTCTTTTATTCTGTTTGGTATGCCTGTTTCCCAGTCTGGGCGGTATTTCAGTTCAGCTTCGTTCCTCTGCTCCTCCATGTTGTAAGCCAATCCTGCTTTTTAAGCCGGCCGTGTCTTAATTTCTCGTATTTATTTTTGATTACACCAGAGACAATTAACGTTTCAGCCCCTGGGTGGCAGTGTTTCTGAATTGACTTCCGGGCCTCTCTAGCTTTTTTTTTTTTTTTTCCCCCTCTATGGCACTCACTTCCGGTTTGTGGAGGTGTGTGCCTCACAGCTGCCTCTCCGATGGTCACACCTAGCTCTGTTCCCAGGTTCCGAAAAAACAACTTCCCCTGCAGTCTTTCAGGGTTTTTCCACCTGGGTTTTCCTATGCGTTGGGCTTAGTAAGCAGAGTCGGAAAGAGCCCAAGTGTGCGGACAGTGGGTCTGTGCGCCAGACTAAGGAGCCCGCACTCCTTTGAAAATTCTTAGTCTGATCCTCCTAGTCAGATTAAAATGAGTTGATTTTAAGAGGTCACTTCAGTTAGCAGCTCTGAGGACCCCCTTCCACATTCAGGGATCACGGCAGCTCCAACTGCCGCCGATTTTTCTAGGCACAGACCTCCCGGTTCCCGCTGGTCCCACGGCTCGCGCGCTTCCCTCCCACCGCGGGGATTAGAAACCACACCTTATTTCAGGCGAAATCTGACCTTTCCGTGGTTCAGTGAAGGGTTCCTTTGAATCCGAATGTTTGCGCCGATAGGGGACCGGTGTTCTGGTGCTCGCAGCTGTTCAGTGTTTGCAGTTCCTGAACACATTTTCATATATTTATTGCCCATTTGGGTATCTTCTTGGTGAAGTGCCTATTTAAGGTCTTGCCTTTTTTTTAAATCCTCACCTGAGGATATGTTTTTATTAATTTTAGAGAGAAAGGAAGGAAGGGAGAGAGAAACATCAATGTGAGAGAGAAACATCCATCAGTTGCCTCCTTTATGCGCCCAACTGGGGATCAAATCCTCCAACCTTTGGTGTACAGGATGATGCTCTAACCAACTGAGCTACCCGGCCAGGGCAGCTTTTGCCCCTTTTTAAAAAATAAGTTGCCTTTTTTCTTATTGCTTGGTAGGAATTCTTCATATATCCTGGATATGAGTCCTTAGTCATATATACATATTACAAGTAATTTCTCTTAATCTCTGGCTTGCTTATTCACTTTCTTACTGATGCCTTTAGTTAAATGGGTATTCTTAATTTTAATAAAGTCTGATCTAACAATGTGTTCCTTATGTGGATAGTGCTTTTGTCTCCCATTTAAGAAATCTTTACTTCAATGTCCTGGAGATAGTCTCATGTATTTTTCTGAAAGTTGTATTATTTTACCTATCTTGCTTATATTTGTGATCCACCTCAAACTAACTGGTATAAGGAAGAGGTTAAGATTCTTTTTTTTCTGTTCCTACATTATTAATTCAAAAGACCTACCTTTTTCCACAAAGTGGCAGTGATATCTTTGTTGTAAATCATGTGACTGTATGTGTGTTGGTCTGTTTCTGAATTGATTACTATGTTCCTTTAGTCTCTTTGTCTATCCTTATGCCAGTAGTGCACTATTTTTATCACTGTGGCTTTATAAGTGTTTCTATTTTGTAGTATAAATCTTCTTTGTTCTTCAAAATTATCTTAGCTGTCCTTTGCATTTTTTCTATTTCTTTTGTTGTTGTTTGTTTTGTAAATTTGAGAGTCAGCTTGTCAGTTTCCACATGCAAAATAATCCTGCTGGAATTTTTAATCATATTGCATTGAATTTATAAATCAATTTAGAGAGAACTAAAATCTTAACAATATTGACTGATGAACAAGAACAGAACCAGAAACAAGGAGGTATCGATTGGACTATTGGGCCTCAGAGGGAGGATAGGGGAGGGTGGGGGGAGGGGGGAGAGATCAACCAAAGGTCTCGTGTGCATGCATATGAGCCTAACCAATGGTTAAGTTCAACAGGGGGTTGGGGCTTCCATGGGGAGGGGTGTGGGATGGGAATGGGGGGATGAGGACAAATATGTGACACCTTAATCAATAAAGAAATTAAAAAAATAAAATAAATAAAATAAAATCTTAACAATATTGAGTTCCATGAACATGAAATACCTTTCATTTTATTTATTTATTTATTGTTGACAGTATTACAGAAGTCCCCATATCTCCACCCCTTTGTCCTCCCTAATATCACTCCACACTATTGTCTGTGTCCATGAACTATGCATATGTGTATGTATGTTCTTTGGTTAATCTATTCCCGTCACCCCCACCTCTTCACCTTTCACCCCTCTGAGATCTGTCAGTCTGTTCCATGCTTCCATGCCTCTGGACCTACTTTGTTCACCAGTTTATTTTGTTCATTAGATTCCACATATAAATGAGATCATGTGATATTTGCTTTCTCTGCCTGGCTTATTTTGCTTAGCATAATCTCCAGGTCCATCCATACTGTCTCAAAGGGTAAGAGATCCTTCTTTTTTACAGCCGCATCTTATTCCATTGTGTAAATTACCACAGCTTTTTTATCCACTCATCTACTGATGGGCACTTGGGCTGTTTCTAGATCTTAGCTATTGTAAATGACGCTGCAATGAACATAGGAGTGCATATATTCTTTCTGATTAGCCTTTCGAGTTTCTTATGATATACTAGAGGCCCAGTCCATGAAATTTGTGCACGGGGAAGGGGGGCCGTGTCCCTCAGTGCAGCCTGCACCCTCTCCAATCTGGGATCCCTCTCACAATCCAGGACTGCTGGCTCCCAACTGTTCGCCTGCCTGCCTGCCTGATTACCCCTAACTGCTTCTGCCTGCCAACCTGATCACCCCCTAACCACTCCCCTGCCAACCTGACTGACGCCTAACTGCTCCCCTACTGGCCCGATTGCCCCTAACTGCCCTCCCCTGCTGGCCTGGTCACCCCTAACTGCCCTCCCGTGCCAGCCTGGTCGCCTCTAACTGTCCTCCCTTTCAGGCCTGGTCGCCCCCAACTGCCCTCCCTTGCTGGCCTGGTCCCTCCCAACTGCCCTCCCCTGCAGGCCTGGTTCCCCCCAACTGCCCTCCCCTGCAGGCCTGGTACCCCCCAACTGCCCTCTCCTGCAGGCCTGGCCCCCCCAACTGCCCTCCCCTGCAGGCCTGACCCCCCCCAACTGCCCTCCCCTGCAGGCCTGGGTCCCCCCCAACTGTCCTCCCCTGCAGGCCTGGTCCCCCCCTAACTGCCCTCTCCTACTGGCCTGATTGCCCACAACTGCCCTCCCCTACCAGCCATCTTGTGGCGGCCATCTTGTGTCCATATAGGGGCGGCCATCTTTGACCACATGGGGGCAGCCATCTTGTGTGTTGGAGTGATGGTCAATTTGCATATTACTCTTTCATTAAATAGGATTCCCAGAGATGGGATTGCTGGATCAAAAGACAGTTTCATTTTTAATTTTTTTGAGGAAACTCCATACTGTTTTCCACAGTGGCTGCACCAGTTTGCATTCCCACCAGCAGTGGAAGAGGATTCCCTTTCTCCACATCCTCACCAGCACTTGCTGTTTGTTGACTTATTAATGGTAGCCATCCTGGCAGGTGTGAAGTGATACCTCATTGTAGTTTTAATTTACCTCTCTCTGATGATTAGTGATATTGAACATTTTTCATATATCTATTGGCCATCTATCTGTATGTCCTCCTTGGAGAAGTATCTATTCAGGTGTTTTGCCCATTTTTTAATTGGATTTTTCGTCTTCCTTTTGTTGAGTTGGATGAGTTCTTTGTATATTTTGGAAATTAATCCCTTATCAGATGTATCATTGGCAAATATGTTCTCCCATACAGTGGGTTCCCTTCTCATTTTGTTGAGGTTTCTTTTGCTGCACATAAGCATTTTAGTTTGATGTAGTCACATTTGTCCATTTTTTCCTTTGTTTCTTTTTCCCCCGAGGTGATGTATTGGTGAAAATACTACTACGTGAGATGCCTGAGATTTTACTGTCTGTGTGTGTTTGTTATTTTTTTTTAAGGATATTTATGGTTTCCCACCTTAAATTTAAATCTTTTATCCATTTTGAGTTTATTATTGTGTATGGTGTAAGTTAGTGGTCCAATTTCATTTTTTTGCATGTATCTGCCCAATTTTCCTAAAACCACTATTGAAGAGACTGTCTCTACTCCATTGTATGCTCTTGCCTCCTTTGTCAAATATTAATTGACCATAATGGCATTGGTCGATTTCTGGGGTCTCTTTTCTGTTACATTGGTCTATAGCCTGATCTTGTGCCAGTACCAGGATGTTTTTATCACAATGGCTTAGTAGTAGAGTTTGATATCCAATATTGGGATACCTCCAACTTTGTTCTTCTTTCTCAAGATTGCTGTGGCTATTCGGGTCTTTTTGGGTTCCATATAAATGTTTGGAATACTTGTTTTAGATATGTGAAATATGCTGTTGGTATTTTAATAGGGATTACATTGAATCTTTAGATTGTTTTAAGTAGTATAGACATTTTAATTATGTAAATTCTTCCAATCCATGAACACAGTATATTCTTCCACTTGTTTGTATCTTCCTCTATCTCTTTTTTCAATGTCCTGTAGTTTTCTGAGTAAGGGTTTTTTTTACCTCCTTGGTTAGGTTTATTCCTAGGTATCTTAGTTTGAATTGTGAATTGTTACTGCACTTCTTTCATTTCTGACTTTATTTATTTGGGCTCTCTCTCTTTGTTTCTTGATGCATCTGGCTAAAGATTCATCAGTCTTGTTTATTTTGTTCAACTGGCATATCTCACTGTTTGAGCATTGACCTTTGAACCAGGAGGTCACAGTTCGATTCCCAGTCAGGGCATATGCCTGAGTTGTTGGGCTGGATCCCTAGTGTGGGGCGTGCAGGAGGTAGCCAGTCAGTGATTCTCTCTCATCATTGATGTTTCCGTCTCTCTCTTCCTCTCCCTTCCTCTCTGAAATTAATAAAAATATTTTTTTAAAAAAATCTTATTTATTTTTTCAAAGAACCAGTTCTTGGTTTCATTGATCTTTTGTACTGTTTTTATAGTCTCTATGTCATTTATTTCTGCTCTCATCTTTATTATTTACTTCCTTCTTACTCTGGGCTTGTTGTTCTCACTTTCATTTTCTTTTCTTTTTTTCCTTTTTTCTTTACTTATCAGTGTTTTATAGTTTTCAACATAGAGGTTTTGCATATCTTTCATTAGATATTTTTAAATCTTTGTAATTTCTTAAATGTTATAAATGGTATTCTTAAATTTAATTTTTAAGTTTTTCCCTGATATATAGAAAGAATTGTTTTTTGTGTGTATTGAACTTGAATCCAGCAATCTTACTACATTCACTTATTATTCTCATAGTTTTTTAATTATTTGGATTTATCTATGAACACAATCATGTTATCTGTTTATACAGACAGTTTGAGTTTTGATTTTCAAAACTTTATACTTCTAAAAATTTTTCTTGCCTTATTGCACTGGCTTGGACCTCCAGTACAATGTTGAGTAGTGGATAGCCTTCTCAGAAGAAAAGCATATGATAATTATTGAGGGTATCTGATATAGATATCATTTTATTTTATTGTTTAAAGTATTACACATAGTAGTACATATATCTCCTTTTTGTTTTCCCCATTGACCTTGCCCCAGCCTCCCCCACTCCCTGTCGCATGCCCTCATCCCACCCCCACCCCCCAGTGTCTTGTGTCCATTGGTTGTGCTTATATGCATGCATACAAGTCCTTGGGTTGATCTCTTTCCCCCCCTCCCCAACACTCCTCAGCCTTCCCACTGTAATTGGACAGTCTGTTCAATGCTTTTCTGCCTCTGTATCTATCTTTTTGTTCATCAGGTTATAATGTTCTTTATTTTCCATAAATGAGTGAGATCACGTGGTATTTTTCTTTCATTGCCTGACTTATTTCACTTAGCATAATGCTCTCCAGTTCCATCCAGGTTTCTGCAAATGGTAAGAATTCCTTTTTATAGCATCGTAGTATTCCATTGTGTAGATGTACCACAGTTTTTTAATCCACTCATCTGCTGATGGGCACTTAGGCTGTTTCCAAATCTTTGCTATTGTAAATTGTGCTGCTATGAACATAGGGGTGCATATATCCTTTCTGACTGGTGTTTCTAGTTTCTTCGGATATATTCCCAGGAGTGGGATTACTGGGTCAAATGGGAGTTCCATTTTTAGTTTTTTCAGGAAACTCCATACTGTTCTCCACAGTGGCTGCACCAGTCTGCATTCCCACCAGCAGTGCACGAGAGTTCCTTTTTCTCCGCATCCTCGCCAGCACTTGTCATTTGTTGATTTGTTTATGATTGCCATTCTGACAGGTGTGAGATGGTACCGCATTGTCGTTTTGATTTGCATCTCTTGGATGATTAGTGACTTTGAGCATGTTTTCATATGTCTCTTGGCCTTCCTTCTGTCTTCTTTCGAAAAGTTTCTATTTAGGTCTGTTGCCCATTTTTTTATTGGGTCATTTATCTTCCTTTTTATTGAGTTGTATGAGTTCCCTGTAAATGTTGGAGATTAAACCTTTATCAGTGATAACATTTGCAAATATGTTCTCCCATACAGTGGGCTTTCTTGTTGTTTTGTTGATGGTTTCTTTTGCTGTGCAAAAGCTTTTTAGTTTGATATAGTCCCATTTGTTTATTTTCTCTTTAGTTTCCATTGCCCTAGGAGTGGTATCAGTGAAGAAATTGCTTCGGCATATGTCTGAGATTTCGCTGCCTGTGGATTTCTCTAGTATTTTTATGGTTTCCTATCTTATGTTTAAGTCCTTTATCCATTTTGAGTTTATTTTTGTGTATGGTGTAAGTTGGTGGTCTAGTTTCATTTCTTTTTTGCATATATCTGTCCAATTTTCCCAACACCATTTATTGCAGAGACTGTCTTGACTCCATTGTATGTTCATGCCTCCTTTATTAAATATTAATTGAGCATAGTGGTTTGGGTCGATATCTGGGTTCTCTATTCTATTCCATTGGTCTATATGTCTGTTCTTGTGCCAGTACCATGCTGTTTTGAGAACAGTGGCTTTGTAATACAGTTTGATATCTGGTATTGAGATCCCTCCTACTTTGTTCTTCTTTCTCAGGATTGCTGTGGCTATTCGGGGTCTTATTTAATTCCAGATGAATTTTTGAAGAGTTCTTACTAGGTCTGTGAAATATGCTGTTGGTATTTTAATGGGGAGTGCATTGAATCTATAGATTGCTTTGGGTAGTATGGACATTTTAATGATGCTGATTCTACCAATCCATGAACATGGTATGTTCTTCCATCTGTTTATGTCTTCCTCTGTCTCTTTTTTCAGTTTCCTGTAGTTTTCCGTGTATAGGTCTTTTACCTCCTTCGTTAAGTTTATTCCTGCTGTATCTTAATTGTTTTGGTGTGATGGTAAATGGGATTGCTTTTTTAGTCTCTCTTTCTGTAAGTTCACGATTCGTGTATAGAAATGCCATAGATTTCTTGGCATTAATTTTGTATCCTGCTACATTGCCGAATTCATTTATTAAGTCTAATAGTTTTTTAATGGAGTCTTTAGGGTTTTTTATGTATAATATCATGTCATCTGCGAATAGGGACTGTTTTACTTCTTCTTTTCCAATTTGGATGCCTTTTATTTCTTCTTCTTGTCTAATCGCAATGGCTAATACTTCCAGTACTACGTTGAATAGGAGTGGTGAGAGTGGGCATCCCTGTCTTGTTCCTGTTCTTAGGGGAAATAGTTTTAGTTTTTGCCCATTGAGTATGATGTTGGCTGTGGGTTTGTCATATATGGCTTTTATTATGTTGAGGAATGATCCTTCTATTCCCACCTTGCTGAGAGTTTTTATAAAAAATGGGTGTTGGATTTTGTCAAATGCTTTTTCTGCATCAATTGATATGACTATGTGGTTTTTATCTCTCAGTTTGTTTATGTGATGTATCTCGTTTATTGATTTGCAGATATTGTACCATCCTTGCATCCCTGGGATAAATCCCACTTGGTCATGGTGTATGATCTTTCTGATGTACTGCTGGATCCGATTTGCTAGAATTTTGTTGGGGATTTGGCATCTATGTTCATGAGGGATATTGGCCTGTAATTTTCTTTCATTGTGTTGTCTTTATCTGGTTTTGGTATTAGGGTGATGCTGACTTCATAGAATAAGCTTGAAAGAGTTCCTTCCTCTTGAATTTTTTGGAATAGTCTGAGGAGGATAGGTTTTAGTTCTTCCTTGAATGTTTGGTAAAACTTCCCTGTGAAGCCTTCTGGCCCCGGGCTTTTGTTTGCCGGAAGCTTTTTGATGACTGCTTCAATTTCTTCCATAGTTATTGGTCTATTGAGATGTTTAGATTCTTCCTGATTGAGTTTTGGAAGGTTGTATTTTTCTAGGAATATTTCCATTTTCTCCAGGTTGTCAAGTTTGTTGGAAGAGTTGTTCATAGTATTTTTTAACAATCTTTTTTAACAATCTTTTGTATTTTGGTGGGGTCTGTTATTATTTCTCCTCTTTCATTTCTGATTTTGCTTATTTGGGTCCTCTCTCTTTGCTTCTTGGTGAGCCTGGCTAGAGGTTCATCAATCTTGTTTATCCTTTCAAAGAACCAGCTCTTGGTTTTGTTGATCTTTTGTATTGTTTTTTTTTTTTTTTTGTCTCTATGTCGTTTATCTCTGCTCTGATCTTTATTATTTCCTTCCTTCTGCTTACACTGGGCTTTTCTTGTTGCTCTCTTTCTAACTCTTTGAGTTGTAGGGTTAGGTAATTTATTACCATTGTTTCTTATTTTTTGCAGTAGGCTTGTAGAGCTATGAACTTCCCTCTCAGGACTGCTTTCGCTGTGTCCCATAGATTTTGGATTGTTGTGTTTTCATTGTCGTTTGTTGCCATGATGTTTTTTATTTCTTCCTTGATCTCTCTGGTAACCCAGTCATTGTTTAATAGCATGCTATTTAGTCTCCAGGTGTTTGATTTTTTGGGATTGTTTTCATTGTAGTTGATTTCCAGTTTTATGCCACTGTGATCTGAGAAGATGCTTGATATAATTTCTATCTTCTTGAATTTGAAGAGACTTTGCCTGTGACCTAATATATGGTCTATCTTTGAAAATGACCCATGTGCACTTGAGAAGAATGTATATTCTGTGGCTTTGGGGTGAAATGTTCTGAAGATGTCAGTTAATTCCATCTGGTCTAGTGAGTCATTTAGGATTGATGTTTCTTTGCTTATTTTTTGTTTAGAGGATTTGTCCAATGGTGATAGTGGGGTATTAAAGTCTCCTACTATGATTATATTGCTGTCAATCTCTCCCTTGATATCATCCAGGAGTTTTTTTATGTACTTGGTTGCATATATGTTTACCAGAGTTATTTCTTCTTGTTGGATTGCTCCCTTTAGTATTGTGAAGTGGCCTTCCTTATCTCTTGTTATGTCCTTCACTTTGAGATCTAATTTGTCAGATATAAGTATTGCTACCCCAGCTTTTTTTTTCATTTCCATTCTCCTGAAAAACCTTTTTCTATCCCTTCACCCTCAGTCTGTGTGCATCTTTTTTTCTGAGGTGGGTTTCTTGTAGATAGCAGATATATGAGTCATATTTTCTTATCCAATCCATTACCCTATGTCTTTTGATTGGGGCATTTAATCCATTTACATTTAAAGTTATTATTGATAGGTACTTGTTTGTCGCCATTTTTATTCTTCACCCCTGTGTTCCTTCTTCGCTTCCTATTTCTTTTTTTTATAGCAGACCCTTTAGCATTTCTTGCATTGCTGGTTTGGTGGTAATAAACTCCCTTAGTTCTCTTTTGTCTATGAAACTTCTGATTTCACCCTCAATTTTGATTGATAGCCTTGCTGGGTACAGTATTCTTGGATTCAGACCCTTCCTTTGTATGACTTTGTATATTTCATTCCATTCCCTTCTGGCCTGATGTGTTTCTGTTGAGAAATCAGTCGCTAGTCTGATGGGGGAATCCTTTGTAGGTAACTTTCTGTCTCTCTCTGGCTGCTTTTAAGATTCTTACTTTGTCGTTGGTGTTTGCCAATTTAAGTATAATGTGCCTTGGTGTCGGTCTTTTGGGGTTCATTTTGCTTGGGACTCTGTGAGCTTCTTGGATTTATGTGAGTTTTTTCTTCCCTATATCAGGGAAGTTTTCTGTCATTATTTCTTCAAACAGGTTTTCTATTCCTTGCTCAGTTTCCTCTCCTTCTGGCCCCTATTACGCGGATGTTGTTTCGTTTTGTGTTGTCCCAAAGTTCTCTTAGGCTCTCCTCCTGCTTTATAATTTTTTTTTCTAGAAGCTGCTCTGCTTGGGTATTTTTTCCTACCTTGTCTTCTGGCTCACTGATGCGGTCCTCTGGTTCTTCTAGTCTACTCTTGATGCTTTCTATTGAGTTCTTTATAGCAGCAATGTCATTTTTCATTTCTTCTTGGTTCTTCTTCATTTCCTCTTGGTTCTTACACATATTGTTGAATTTGTCTTCCATTCTTTTCATCCATCTTATGACCATTTCTCTGAATTCTTTCTCTGACAGGTTGCTTGCCTCTATTTTGTTTACTTTCTTTCTGGTGATGCCTGCTTTTATTTCATATGTGGGCTGTTTCTTTGTCTCCCCGTGATCTCTCTTCTCCAGGTGTCTGGTTATGTAGTTCTCTTTCTCCTTTGCATGAGGATGCGCAGAGCTCCTCTGAATTCATGTGCTCGTGCCACTTGGGCACCGGTGTTCCCTGGTTCACAGCTGTTCGCTGGGTGCCGTTGTTGTAGAGTCCCGGGATTTTCAGGCTTCCGACAACATCCATTCGCCCCTTCAAGACGGTGCAGTCTCCGCATCAGAGCCAGTCGCTCCCGGAGGGATCCCAGCAGCAGTGGAGGCTGCCCAGTCTGGGGAACCCTGTCCGGCAATCCCCCACAGTCCCCTGGAGTATAGCTGTCCCTCAACTCACAAACAAAACACTCCCCGTGCGACCACACACTCTTCTTTTTTCACTATCTTGCAGTCTGCTTTCCCGTCGGCAGCCATCTTCCTTCGGATATCATTTATCTTAGTAAGGAAGTTCTCTTCTGTTTATAGTTAATGAGAGCTTTATATCATAAACAGGTATTATATTTTATCAAATGCTTTTCCTGCATATTAAGGTCATCATAAGATAATTGTGAATTTCAAGTGTGATAAATTAATAATAGAGAATCTAGTCCAAAGTAAGCACTCAATTTTTAGCTATTATTCTTCTGAGGACTTTTTGTTATAGAAGATACTAGAGGCCCAGTGCACGAATTCGTGCACAGGTGGGGTCCAGCAGGCCTGCCCAAATAGGGTCAGTTGGGCCGGGCCAGCCAGGGGTAGGGGCCGCAGGTGGTTGGCTGGCTGGGGTAAGGGGCTACAGGTGGTTGGTGGGCCGGCCCTGCCCCTGATCGGGGGGGGGGGGGCAATTGGGGGCGGGGCCCTACCACCTGGTCAAACTCCCAGTCGAACTCCCTGTCGAGGGGACAATTTGCATATAGGATAGTGGCTAGTATTGCTTCTCAAAATGCAAGGATTTACTTAAAAGTTTTTGTAACTGGTTTTCATATTCTAAAATGGGTTGATGAATTGTAATAGTACAGTCGGATGTTGGATGCTTGTTTGGTAATTTTAAACATGAATTCTGTTAACTTTATTATCCATGTTTATATTGTTTCTTTGCCAGGTATCTATCATTTAAGAGATTAGTTTATTTTATTTGACAGGCTTTATGCTTTTATGTTTCTATATCCCTTTAAAAATAAATGCTATTTTAGGTGTTTTATTACTAAATTTTAGTATTAGGACAGAATATTCTAATAACTAGATGTATGTTTTTTCTTGTTTTGTTATAAAGTATGCAGTAGGTATTGAGTTCTTGTGGTATAGACCTGGGTTTGGGGATCTGGTAGAACTGATTTACATCCTGGCATCATCACTTATTAACAGTATTACTACTAGAACTATGTTTTCTCTCTGAGCCCCTTTTTCTCTCTTAAAAAAAGTTAATTTGCATTTTCTAGAATTTTATGTAATTTCAGTATGCTTTTTTTGTTTTGGGTGTAATTTTTAGCATAATTATTTTATGTTTCACACATTGTTGTGTGTATCATATAATAATCATTTATTGTTATTGCTTAGTAATATTCTATTTTATGGATATATCACACATCATTTATCTATTCTTTTTTTTATTGATGTTCCAAAAATAAGGGAACTTTTGGGGGTGATAGATATATTCATTATCTTGATGGGTTTCATGTGTATATTTAGCAAATGCACTCTTTAAATTATTGTATGCTGAGCCCTAGTCAGTGTGTCTCAGTGATAGGAGTGTGATACTGTGCAACAAAAGGTCATGGGTTCCCCGTAGCTGATTTGGTTCAATGGACAGAGCGTCAGCCTGCTGATTGCAGGTTCCCAGGTTTGATTCCCAATCGGGGCACATGCCCAGGTTGTGGGCTCAGTTCCCAGTAGGGGGTGTGCAGGAGGCAGCCGATCAGTGATTCTTATCATTGATGTTTCTATCTCTCTTTCCCTCTCCCTTCTTCTCTGAAATCAATAAAAATATATTAAAAAAAAAAAAAAAAGGTCATGGGTTCAATTCCCAGTCAGGGCACGTACCCAAGCTTTGGGTTCAATCCTGGTTGGGGTGCATGCAGGAGGCAACTGATCGATGTTTCTCTCTCTCCCTCTCCCTTCGTGTTTCTCTCTCAAATTAATAAAAACATATCCTCGGGTTAGGATGAAAAATAAGTTAAAAGGTAAATAAATTATTGTATGTTGATTATAGTTCAAAAGAGCTGTTGAAAAAGTTAAATTGTCATCTGATAAATGATTGACAAGAAGAAAAAAGTATTTCTATCTTGTTCTAATGTATCTCCAGTTTTAATACCTTACCTACTGTTTAGTAAACCAATATTAATACTTTAAAAGCCACTAATGGTTTATATTACTCTGGGTTGTTCCAGATTAAATCACATATCATATTTAAAAACATTTGGCAGTCCAGCCGACATGGCTCAGTAATTGAGCATCAACTTATGAATGAACCAGGAGGTCACAGTTCAATTCCCGGTCAGGGCTCATGCTTGGATTGCCGGCTCAGTCCCCAATGTGGGGTGTGTAGAAGGCAGCTGATCAATGATTCTCTTTCATCACTGATGTTTCTATTTCTCTCTCCCTCTCCCTTCCTCTCTGAAATCAATAAAAATATTTTTAAATAAATAAAAATAAAAGCATTTGGCAGGTAAATGTTCAACAAAGTTAATTTTTTATATTCTTTCTTTTTCCATGTTTTAATTAACAGTACTCCCTATTTCTAATGATCTAGTTGCAGATTGTCTTGGTTTGATAGGGTTAATAAAAAAACCCAAGAAAGTTGTTCTGGAAACTCAAGTTTTATTTTTTTTCAAAAGGTTATGCTTCTCTCATTTATTTCAGATGCTTCAGTTTCCATATTTGAATTTATATTCTAAATATTAAATAATTTAGACTTATTTTTCTCTTAACATGTATCCTATGTATTATGAAATTAATTTTTATATCTTACCTTTAGGAAATCAGGGCAAATTTTTAATCAATTCTACTTTCTTCCTTTAAAGTTAATCTTATTTTCATTATAACCATTATATATGTGATTATATAAAATGCTTGGAATTCAAAATGATCCCAGTTAAAGCCAATACAATTTCAAACTTTAGAAGTTAGCTTAAAATGTGCCATTAATCAGTTCCCACTTCACACACACACACACACACACACACACACACACACACACACAAAGACTTTATATAGGACCTTGCTTCATAAGAATTCAAACACACACCCATAGTCCTTTCATGTAGACTAAGTCAACCTAAAATTTATGGCTAGGAGAAGCTTAAAGATGAGCCCAATACTCCAGAGCCAGGGCTACCTAGGACAGATACCTGTGGAAATCTGTTAGAGCATGAGTACTTAGCTAGTGGATTGGAACAAACTAGTAGTTCTAAAAGTTAGCATCAGACAGGTGTCCTAGATGCCCTGTTAAGTTTGCTACTTGGTAGTTTTGCTACTTGATGATCTTGGGCAAGGCATTTTATCTCTGTACCTCAGTTTCATCACTTGTAAATGCTCTGACCACCTCTCAATGATCCTATGAGATCATGCATATGAGAAAGCTTTGGGCATATTCAGAAGTTGTATATATTAAAATGTATGGTCCTCATGCTACTTGCTGCCTATATTTCTCTTGATCATGTCCTTCACTTATAGTTGTCCTGAAATTTCCACATTAGAATGGTAGTCAGTATCCTTTCAACATCTTCCTTCCTTCCCGCCCATCCTGTGATTTCAGGGCTATAGGACAGTGAAAACTAGCTCCCTTTTATAGAAGGAAAGCAGGCCTCTTCTCTTGAGGTTCATATAATTTTTTAATTTGACTGAGGCATTTTGATACCATAGAGAAAGTAGAGTGAAGCTTTTACCACCCTAAGTATTTTGTCTCTAATTGGTAGCATTTATTAAGCATGTGCCAGGATTTCTTCTTCACAGAAGTACGATACTGAATACTTGAGTGATTGTCCAAGATCATAGAGCTGGGATTCATACACAAGCACAGACTCTTACTGCTCTTACTGTCATACTGCTTTTCCAGTTACTACTCAACCCTCAGTATCATTGTGAGACTTTAAAAGTGTTGCTTGTTCATTGTAGAGAAAAGAAAACAAAAACTCATAATTTTATAATCCAGAGGTAATTAATCACTGTTAGAGCAGTTCCTTCCCATTTTTCCTATATCAAACCATTTCCCTCTTACTGTATATCCATATTCTTTCCACTTTATAAATAGTGCTGCAGTGATATTACTAGAACTGGAATTATTGGATCAGAGGACATGATCATAAGTGCTTGCCATGTATTGGTTGCCAAATTGTTGTCTGGGAAGACAACAATATTATATTCTCATCCGCAGTGTTTAAAAGTGCCCCATTTAGGTTTGTTTAAAAAATTAGGATACCAAAAAAAGAAGTTATTTTCTTTTGTTTGTTGCTGTGTTTTGAATGCCATAGCTTTACCATGCTTCTACTTTATTTATGACAGATAGTTGTGAAAATTATTTGTCCTCAAGGCAGTGGTTCTCAACTGGGGAGTGATTTTGCCCCCAGGGAAATTTGGCAATGTCTGGAAACATTTTTTTTGTTGTCAAGAGGTGGAGTGGTACCACTTGTATCTAGTAGGTCGAGGCCAGAGATGCTGCTGAACACCCTGCAATGCATAGGACAGGCCCATGACAGAGAGTTACCCAGCCTAAAATGCCAGTAGTACTAAGGCTGAGAAACCCTGGTTTATAGTCAGCTCCTGAAATCTAGAAGATATCCATTGACAAATGTTCTAAACACTTCTACATCATACTCTATTGTCTAAGAATAGAAAAGTTCAGTTTTTTCTGACTTTAACTGCAAAACAGGAGAACTTCGTTTGGTTAGTCTCTGGATTGTTGAGTTATTAATATTTCAATGAAATCAGTTCTCAGAGAACTTTCCTAAAGCCCTTTGAAAGTTTCGTGATGTTTTCTGTCACTCTTTTAATGATTCTACAGTGTACCCTCCTTTAGATTTGCCTTAGCTTTTTTCTTAATTTGGGCTTACCACTAAAATATATAATGTCTCTGATTCCCAAAACAAAAAATCCACAACTTCTTATGGGAATTAGTAATTAGAATGTCTTTTGAACCTAAACTCAAAGCAACACCAACAACATAAAACTTAATTTATTTGGAGGTTTTTATTTGGGGTTCAACTCATTTGCCTTTAATTTTCATATATATATATATATATATATATATATATATATATATATATCAGTTTTCTTCTCTTATTAGTTATAATAAAAACCTTATAGTAATTAGTGATATCATACGTAAAAATATCATTAGGGTGTTATTTCTGTATCATTAACAGGCAGAAAAATGTTCAGTGCACCCAAATTTCTGTCTTTTAGCCATCAGTTCTCACCAAGGGGAACGTGATAATCTTATTTGTTGGGGTTGAAGAGACCCTGAAAGTCATATTTATTCTTGTTAATTTGGTACGTTTCTATGTAGGTTCCAAAAAACTTGTGAATTTCTCTGAAATTTTTTCCACACATACCTTGGGACTACTAGAGCTGAAATAATTGTTGCCTTTGTTCTATTTTTATAGCCCTGCTTTGTCCTCACAAAGGCTATTGCTGAGCTTTGTCCTTTTGTGCTTCACAGGAGCCAGCACCTATGACAGAAGACCTGCTAGAGGAGCAGTCGGAGGTTCTAGCTAAATTGGGCACCTCCGCGGAAGGGGCTCACCTCCGGGCACGCATGCAGAGCGCCTGTCTGCTGTCAGATATGGAGTCTTTTAAGGTGGGTCACACTGTCAGGGCTCAGGATTCTATTTTGAGTTATTCTGGGATGAAGCTGTGAAAGTCACTCAATAAAGCGGTATAAAGACCTGAATGTCTTTTTTATTAAAAGCTTTTATTTCATTAGTAGTTAATAACACCCCGCTTCTATCCCCTAAAGGTTGTATTCAGAGTTGCTTCTTGAGTTTAAAAAAAGAAAAGAACAATCTTTGAATAATAGTTGAAAGTTGAGACTTGAGTAATTTTTATATCTGCATTGGGATGTCTTCCTCCTTTGTGTGTGTTCAGCCAATATCATGCAAGGCTTTTAGGAAACCCGTAGGCTTTAACATAGATTCCTTTGTTCAACAGACCTTTGATATCCTACTTTGTGACTTGCACTGTGATTAGATAAGTAAGAAATACAGTGTTTGTTCTCAGTTACAGTCTGTTGAGGTTGTGTAAATAAGTGTGTGATGAGTTCTTTTATGAAGGCAGGTCTAAGAGGGGACTAACTCCACTGAGTGGGTCATGGCAGGTTTCTCAGATGAGTCCCCATTTAGGATGAGTAGGCATTTGCTCCCTACTCATTTTAGGCCTGTATCTAGCCATAGCGAATTCAGAGAATGGTGACATTTAGCTTGCTAGCTGAAAATCCCAGGATGAAGAAAAGTCTTTATTATTATTACTAAGAGGCCCGGTGCATGAAATTCATGCACACGGGAGGGGGGATGTCCCTCAGCCCAGCCTGCACCCTCTCCAAACTGAAGAATGTCTGACTGCCCATTTAAGTCTGATCCCACCAGGATCAGGCCTAAACGGGCAGTCGGACATCCCTCTCACAATCCAGGACTGCTGGCTCCCAACTGCTCGCCTGGCTGTCTTCCTGATTGCCCCTAACCGCCTCTGCTTGCCAGCTTGATCACCCCCTAAACACTCCCCTGCCAGCCTGATTGATGCCTAACTGCTCCCCTGCCAGCCTGTTTACCCCTAACTGCCCTCCTCTGTAGGCCTGGTCACCCCTAACTGCCCTCCCCTGCAGGCCTGGTTCCCCCCAACTGCTCTCCCCTAAAGGCCTGGGTCCTCCCTAACTGCCCTTCCCTGCAAGCCCGGTCACCCCCAACTTGCCTCCTCTGCCAGCCTGGTCACCCCTAACTGCCCTCCCCTGTAGGCTTGATCAGCCCCAACTGCCCTCCCTTGCAAGCCTGGTCCCTCCCAACGGCCCTCCCATTCTGGCCATATTGTGGTGGCCATGTTGTGTCCACATGAGGGCAGGATCTTTGACCACATGGGGGCAGCCATCTTGTGTGTTAGAGTGATGGTCAATCTGCATATTACTATTTTATTAGATAGGATAGAGGCCTGGTACATGGGTGGGGTCCAGCTGGTTTGCCCTGAAGGGTGTCCCGGATCAGGATGGGGATTCCTTGAGGCATGGGGCAGCCTGGGCGAGGGGCCTGTAGTGGTTTGCAGGCCGGCCATGCCCCCTGGCAACCCAAGCGGAGGCCCTGGTATCTGGGATTTATTTATCTTCTACAATTGAAACTTTGAGCCTGGAGCGGAGCCAAGCCTTCTGCTCACTCCGTGTTGGCAGCCATTTCTGTTGGGGTTTATTTATCTTCTATAATTGAAACTTTGTACCCTTAAGCGGAGGCCAAGGCAGGCCAGGGCTGCAGAAGCTTGGCTTCCTCCATCGCCAGGGAAACCCAAGCCTCCCTCCTGCTCTCTCTGTGGCTGCAGCCATCTTGGTTGGGTTAATTTGCATACTCATTCCTGATTGGCTGGTGGGCATGGCTTGTGGTTGTAAGGGAGTGATGGTTAATTTGCATATTACTTTTTTATTAGATAGGATTACTTATTTTTGAAAGAAGAGACAAGTCTATGTATATATTTTTGAAAACCAAGTGGGTAGCCCATTGGGCCACAGGGCTTCCTTTCTACTGCTGATCCCCAGAATTGTCCCCCAGGCACAGACTTTCCTCCTTACCTCGTCGCACCGTGACGGTCCCCACGTCCCCATTCCACACCCTCCTCAGTCCTGCTCTGTGCTATAGGCCAGCCTGAGTGTGAGTTTCCCCAACATAAACACCCATGAAAACACATGCCACTTTCATCTTCAAAGCTAGCAGGTTTGTGACAGTAAAAGGAAACCTCTTATTCCCTGCTTATTCCCCCAATATTTACTAAAAGAAAAAATCTTGAGTAAACCTCTTACGAGCTGCATATTTTCCTTAGAGACAAACGATACATAAAATGTGTGAGTTCTTTTGTGCTGTGAAATAAGAAAGAGAGATGTGTTGTTTTAAAACAAACAGTTGGCACCGTGAATAAATAGAAGTCAGTTGGGT
The DNA here is from genome assembly GCF_951640355.1 of Cnephaeus nilssonii. Classification (NCBI taxonomy): domain Eukaryota; kingdom Metazoa; phylum Chordata; class Mammalia; order Chiroptera; family Vespertilionidae; genus Cnephaeus; species Cnephaeus nilssonii. The sequence continues at coordinate 76,451,177 of NC_137081.1, read as the reverse complement.
CCTGGCTGGTGTGGCTCAGTTGGTTGTAGCATTGTCCCATAACACCAAAAGGTTGCAGGTTCAATTCCCGAGAGGGAAAAGTCATTTGGCTCTCAGGGCATGTGTTAAATCAAAAAAGTAAATAAGAGAATTGGCTTAGGGAGTATGTGCACAGTAGGAAGTACTAGCCTGCCCAGTGGCTCTTTTGTTATTGTTGTCTCTTTTAATCCTCACCCGAGTTTATGTCCTTATTGATTATTTTTAGAGAGAGAGAGAAACATTGATGTGAGACAGAAACATCGATCAATTGCCTCCTGTAATCATCCCAGCTAGGGGTGGAATCTGCAACCTAGGTATGTGCCCCGACCGGGAACTGAACCTACGACATTTTGGTGTATGGGGTGACGCTTAACCACTGAGCCACTCTGGCCGGTTACCTGACCTCTAGCTGCCTTCATATTCATCTGTCCTTGTCCTACCATAGTATCCTTACAGAGGCAAGTACAGAATGAAATCCAAATTGGAACTGTAAAAGCTTTTCCCCATAGAAATATATCGGCTCCTGATGGTAAGGTTCTATATAATTCCTTCAACACTGTGCTTCAGCAAAACTAGAGTTCATTAGACTCTTTTGGATTAACCTGGGCACCTACAAACCTCTCATAACATTGTTTTAATCAGAAAATTTAAGGAAATATGTAGTCACTCTAAAATAGATACGGTTGCCTCCCCCTTTTTGCGTAGGGATGACTTGCTTTAGGGGCCCTTGGGAGCGTCCCCAGAGCTTTGGATGAATGCTGATATGGACCTGAGGTACCTACACCTTACAACCCAGAAGCACAGGGCCTGTTCTCGAGCATGCCCTTGGATGCATACCTAGAACAGTAGAACAAAGACAAGCCAGAGCTGTTTGTTTAGCCTGGTATCGTAAGGACAACCATAGGGAAGAATGCTGGTGTCAACTGTCTTTTTTTTTTTTTTTAACACATTCTGTGGTACAGGAGTTAAATATTATTTTCTTTTTTAAGTTCTCTCTCTCCACTCAAGGCCTATTTCTGGGTTCCTAAGATGTTCTCAGTGGGTGTGGTATTGCCTGGTTAATATCCAGATCTTTGTGCATGAATCCTGACTCATGCAGTAATCTTGACCTTTTGCAGTTCACAGCAGTACTTATTGCCATGATGCCATAGCCTTAATAGGGGTGGGGAATGCCCAGTCCGCAGGCTATATAAGACCTGAGAAATCATTTGGTCTGGCCCTGCCAAGGCATTAGGGGTGAGTGAATTAAATGTTTGACCAAATATAGCAGGCCAATTTTTAAGTTGATAATTTTGTGTGGCCCTCGAATGATGTTATAAATATCCAAATGGCCCTTGGCAGGCAAAAGGTTCCCCACCCCTGCCTTAGAAGTTTATGTTGTTGACTGGGTTAAGGACCCTCCTCTGATTCCTTATCCTCTCAGAGGGATTTCCTAAAGTGGTAGGGATGGTTAAGCTGGTAGCCAGTGAGCTCAAGAAGAAAGAATTAACAGTTTTGCTCTTCACATTTAAGACTAGCCATTCTCTTCAAGTCTGTTTGCATTTTGGTCTGAGGTTAATTTAATTTAAAAAGAAAGGAAATGACCTTCCGCATAGCACTTCTTTGTTGATGTTTACATGACTTACTATTTCAGGCAATTAAATATAGTACTCATACAGGAAGATTATGTTGTGGTAGAGAATATAACCAAAAGGTATGTGTTTAATGTGTGTACACATATCCTTTGAGTATTAGGGGATAATACATATACCCATCCTTAGTACTCTGCTAATATATTACTGTACACTTGCAAAAGAGAACTCTGTGCCTTACTGCTAACACTGGGAAGCCTCTACTTTTATTCCAGGCTTGAATGTGTAATTACTTAAAGGATTTTGAAATACACCCTTGTAAATTCTATAGAATTATCCACTGAGTAAAAATGTAATTAGTTAGATTTCAGAAACCTGAACAATAATAGTTTGCATTTCAATTCCTTAACAGCACAAAAGCAGTTTATGTGAGAGTAATGTTGTACATAAAGCACAAGAATTTGATGGCTGAATAGAACATTTTTGAGGTTAGCTGATATTTACTGCGGTATTGATTTATTGAGGGGGGAAAAGAGCAGAATTTTTACATTATTGTGTTATTATTCTTTCATGTTGTGTATTATTTAATTTACATGACCTGCACTTATTTGATACTTTTCTAAGTTTTGAGTAGTTATGCTATAATTTTAAACTATGTAACTTATCTGTTTAAGAGAATTATTTTCACTTTACATAAAATTTTTATTTCCAAATTCATCAAATGGAAGTATTTTCTTTTTCTATAAAATAGAGACAGCAAAAATAAAATGCTTTTGGTATTTTAACATTTGATCTGTTTTCGAAGTGACACCCAAACTCATGTCACATATTAGATTTTATAAAGATTAGGTAGGCTTTTTGTGAAGGGGAAAGTATGATCTTGCAAACAGGTTTATCAGTAACTGTTGATTTTTATTTGGTTCTGCTGAATTTTTGGCCTTGATTTAGGCAGCTAATCCAGGTTGCTGTCTGGAAGACTTTGTGAGGTGGTACTCACCCCGGGATTACATTGAAGAGGAAGTGATTGATGAAAAGGGAAACACGGTTCTGAAAGGAGAACTGAGTGCCCGAATGAAGATTCCAAGCAACATGTGGGTGGAAGCCTGGGAAACAGCTAAGCCAGTTCCTGCCAGAAGGCAAAGGAGACTCTTTGATGATACACGGGAAGCAGAAAAGGTAACTGAGGTTTGGCTATCTAACACTAAAGTGGTCATTATTGTTCTAGCATTTTAAAAACTCACTATTAGACATGAGGTCTTGGACACTCTTGAGAAGCAAAGCATTGAAATTTAATGAGCTTTTTATGTATCTACTATTTACATTTAAAATTTTAGGATTAGTTGCAGTTAGGCCCAAAAATAAGATATCCATATTTTATATAGAATGCTTACCATTGGACTGTCTCATCTCACAGCATATATCAAAAGCCTTAAAAATGGTCATGTCCTTTGACCTAGTTATTCTACTACCAAGAAATTTATTAAGGAAATAATGAGAAATATGTAAAGATCAATGTACAAGAATGATGTTCAAAGTTTTTTAGTGAAAAGTGGATATAACCAAAGTTACCAAAAATAAGCTTGGTTCAATAAATTATGGTTTGATCATTTAGTGAACTGCTTTTCAGTTACTAAAAAATACTTGGAATTCTAATGAGTAGTGGTAGCTGCCTGATATCAAATTGCCCCACATACCCTCCTACCCACCATCCACCGGCCTCCCAAATAATCTCATATACTTAATAAGTAAATAAATCCATGCCTTAAGCATTACTAGGAGACAGAGATTACAGTGACCTTCAAATTAAAACTATAAGTAGAGAAACAAGCCAAATTCCAGTGGAGTTCCCATTGCTGCAGGTGCCGCATGCAGTACAGCTAGAGTTCAGGATCTGAAGAAGGGGCCGTGCACAAATGAAAACACTAGACAAGAAATATGAATTTAGAAGGCATGGGGGTGGGGGGCAGATGGAAACCTCTTTCTAGTGGAGAAGCTCACCGACTTCTGGCCAGTCTGCTTTTTATTTACTTGAATACACATTTGCCATTTAGGAATGGATACAGGCATATCAAAGGTAAAGTTTGGTAAACAGTAAAAGGATTATCAGGTTAGGGAATTGCTTTGAGCCATTGAGCCAACAGCAGGGCAATATTATACTGATTTTCAGCCCTGCTGAAAATCAAAGTCCATTAGCCTTCCAATGGGTCTTTTGGCATTAATGTGCTAACTACTGTTGGTTTTAGCCTCCGGCAGCAGGAGAGTGTGGACAGGGAGTTTTAAGAAGAGCTGAGGGATACAGAAGACAGACGGAGCACAGAGTCACCCAAGAGAGAGCTTAACACTGGGCGCCAAAGTACTTGGTACAGGCAGAGCTTGATAGTTCACAGCATGGCTACAGGGAGAGGCTTTAACGTAAGCTGGATGACAAGTGAACACTCAGAGAAACTGTCTTGGGAAACCAGATATATAGAGAAGCGTTGATACCCCTTAGGGATAAAGCAATGATGGGAAAGAAGGAAATGAGAGGGAAATTAAGGATCATGCAAAAGTGAAAGACAAACAAGGCTTATCAACCGCCTGGCCAATGTGGCTTGGTTGAGCATCGACCCATGAACTAGGAGGTCACGGTTCCATTCCTGGTTAGGGGACATGCCCAGGTTGCGGGCTCAATCCCCAGTGAGGGGCATGATTCTCATCATTGATGTTTCTATCCCTCTCTCCCTCATCCTTCCTCTCCCAAATCAATAAAAAAACAAACAAACAAAAAATAACTTACAAACCTCCCTCATTCTCTGCTGTCCTTTAAAGAACTGCAGAAAAGGGGCACTTTCAAATTGTGGCATGACTAGGTATACTAAAGAGCAGATCACATCCATACAAAACTATAAAAAAACAAAATGCAGGTGGGTCAGTTAGCTAATGAAAACATTCCCCAGAAAATTGACCATGAAGCAGAAAATTGTTAACAACACTCCATACATACTGAATCACATATCTTTAAACAAGCATGGGGGATAGGAAAAATCACTTTTAATCAGAAATACTAAAACCAAGAGCAAAAATGGACCCAAAAACTGCAAAGTAGTGAAACCACAGCTGGTTTAACTCAAGATAGAAATAGAAGAAAAAGACACCATATCAAAAATAAAGACTAAATGACAAGGGCCCAAGAGAGAGTAGATTCATATTTAAATATAATATTTAAAAGGCATCAAGAAAAAGTGGCAAAAGGACTAAAGGGGGTTGGAGAGAAAGTAGTAGAAATGGAAAACAGGAAAAGTAGGAATAATACTCATTTTATCAGAGTCCTTGAAGAAAAATCAAAACACTAGCCTTGGTCAGGTGGCTCAGTTGGTTGGAACATCATCCCGCACACCAAAAGGTTGTGGATTTGATTTCTGGTCCGACACATACCAATCAATGTTTCTCTCCCTCTGCCTCCTCTCCCTCTGCCTCTCCCTCCCCCTCCTCCTTTTCTTCTCTCTCCCTCCCTTCCATTCTCTCTCTCTCCTTTCCCCTCTCTCCCAAAAAAAAAAAAACACAACACCATAAAAACATATCCTCAGGTGAGGATTAAAAATAAAAATCAAAACGCTAAAACAGAACTAATGTTTAAAACTGCAATCCAAGAAAATTAAAAAAGAAAAGAAAAGGGCATCACTTGTGCTAAATAAAAGCCAGTGACATCAAACCTGGTTAATACCTTATCTATTGCAGTTTTAACCTCTCCCAAAAACATAATCTTAATCAACCAGTATGGAATTTTCTGGCCATGCACCAGTGAGGTAATCTGTCACCCGGGCCCTCTACCCCCATAGAAAGAAGAGTCAATCTGTGTGATAAAAATGTTGTATTTTTTAAATCAGAAAAGTAAAACAATTTCCATTTTAGGAAAAAAAAACAAGAAAACAACCAAACCAAAAAAATCAGTGGAGGGTACCTAGAAATGTTTAGAAATAATAAGTGAGAAAAATAGGTCACAAACAGTATTTTAGATACTTCATATTAGTTCATTTAATATGTTACGTGTACTTGATATTTTGAAAAATTCTGGAATGAAAATGTTCCACCGTTAATAATTCTATCCCTAGGTGGTGTGATTTACAGGTAGTTTTTATTTTCCTTGTATTTTCCTAATTTGTATGCATTACATATGGAAGTGGGGATGGGGATATGAGAATATTAACCCTTATTGAGGACAGAAGTATGCAGTTGTCTTCAGTAACATTATTCTTACCTTTGGCAGTAGTAGCTATTTGCCTGGAATGTAGGGGTAGACACTAAGAGAAGAGAGCTCGAGATTCTCTACTTTTGTTACAGATGTGAGTTCAGTGGTCCAAAGCAGCAGTTTTCAGCTGGTGAGCCGCAAGAATTTTTAAAGCGTGCAACACCTGACTATTTAGTCAGGGACACTGACCTCTTTTCTCTTAGATTGTCAAATAAAAAAATGGCAACAGCCAACACAACAATAGCCGTCTGGTGTGAATGAATCAAAATTATACCTATGTTTTGTCAGATTGGCAAAAAATACATTTTTTGGTGTGCTGCAGAATTCTAGTAATGAGTGTATGTGCCATGAGATGAAAAAGGTTGGAAATCACTGGTCCAGAGGATTTTTTGTTTCGTAAATGGCTGCTTTATTCATAGGCAACTGCATTGATAATTTATCTGAGTCTGGGCCTCCTCCAGGTGCTGCACTATCTGGCAATGCAGAAACCTGCAGACCTTGCTCGGCACCTGCTACCTTGTGTGATTCATGCAGCCGTACTCAAGGTAAAGGAAGAAGGTAAATGTCTTATTTGATTAGTAATTAGTTCATTTCTAAAATGAAAGTGTATTTTGTCTAACTTACTTAATGATGGTTTTGATCTTCTTAATAGAAAGTCTGGAAAACATTTCTTCTGTTAAGAAGATTATCAAGCAGATAATATCCCATTCCAGCAAAGTCCTGCACTTTCCCAATCCAGAAGACAAGAAACTAGAAGTAAGTTGGGTGGACTGTCAGCATCTCGCCAAGTACTCTCTCCTCCCTGTGGGCAGTAATTACTTTCAAGAAACATTTTAAAAGGCTTTGCCTTTCTCTGCTGTTTTCCAATGTATGACTTCCCCTTTTCTACTGTTAGGAAATCATCCATCAAATTACTAATGTGGAAGCCCTAATTGCTAGAGCCCGCTCACTGAAAGCCAAGTTTGGAACTGAGAAATGTGAACAAGAGGAGGAAAAGGAAGATCTAGAAAGGTAATTGCTATTTGACTCGCTTATTTTTGTCTGCAGTAGGAAAATCCACCACTCCTTCAGAAAATTTTAATGAAATGTCGAGATTCTTTGTGATACTCTCCTATGATTTGTAACAAGCATTGGCCAGTTCAGAGAAATTATTATCATAGGATTTGACCTCTGCTGTATTTCTGAGTACTTTCTAGGTGTTTCCACTGCTCCCACCTGCAGAAGCAAGTCTACCAGGTCTCTCTTCTAGCAAAGTCCTTGTTTGCTCCCGGAGGCGTGGTGCCTGCACCTGAGGAGAAGCCGTTAACTCTGTCACTAGCACTGCTCAGAGCTTTGCTTGCAGCTCTCACTGTTCCTTAACCACAGTCTGAAGGGTTTTGCAACTGTAATTCTGCTCAACATTCATTTAATTTTTTTTTAAATACCTGTGAGAGCGAAGGTGCATTTACTGTGCACCTTGCAAATATGTTTGGAGAGCGACCGGGCGGCCTCTCCAGGATGAGACAATGCCTGGGCCAGACTTCTCCTGGCAGCACCATTATCAGGGAAGCCTTCAGTGTGAGCCCTTGTCTGTTTGTGCCCATTGAAATGTCATGTGTTGCTTTAATGTGTGATAAAGTGTTTCCAAATTAGCTACTTCAGTAGCTTGAATTTGTTATAATGTTAACATCATCAGTAGCCTTTTCACAAGGAATGGCATTATTGATGCTAGAAAATTAATAGTATATGACAAGGCATTTGCTATAGCTTCTAACAAGATTTTGTTTGAATTTTATATCTTTTGTTGAGTGAAATTTTCTCCCAGCCTTCTTTGTTCTTGAAAATGCCTTTTTTCTTTTTTCTTTTCTGGATCCACTCTATTCATCAGTTTATTATGTTAACTAGATTCCACATATGAGTGAGATTATGTGATACTTGTCTTTCTCTGACTGGCTTATTTCACTTAGCATAATACGCTCCAGGTCCATCCATGCTGTCTTAAAGGGTAAAAGATCCTTTTTTACTGCTGCATAGTATTCCATGGTGTAGATGTACCACAGTTTTTTTTTATCCACTCATCTACTGATGGGCACTTGTGCTGTTTTCAGATCTTAGCTATTGTATAATTGCACTGCTATGAACATAGGGGTGAATGTTTTTTCTGATTGGTGTTTTGGGTCTCTTAGGATATATTCCTAGAAGTGGGATCACTAGGTCAAATGGCAGTTCCATATTTAATTTTTTGAGGAAACTCCATACTGTTTTCCATAATGACTGCACCAGTCTGCATTCCCACCAGCAGTGCACGAGGGTTCCTTTTTCTCTACGTCCTCGCCAGCACTTGTCATTTGTTGATTTGTTGATAGTAGCCATTCTGACAGGTGTAAGGTGATACCCTCATTGTCATTTTAATTTGCATCTCTCTGATGATCAGTGAGTTTGAGCATTTTTTCATATGCCTCTTGGCCATCTGTATGTCCACTTTGGAGAGGTGTCTATTTAGGTCCTTTGCCCATTTTTTAATTGGATTGTTTGTCTTCCTTTTGTTAAATTGTATGAGTTCCTTATATATTTTGGATATTAACCCTTTATCAGCTGTATCATTGCCAAATATGTTCTCTGATTCAATGGGCTCCCTTTTCGTTTTGTTGATGGTTTCTTTTGCTGTGCAGAAGCTTTTTATTTTGATGTAGTCTCATTTGTTTATTTTCTCCTTCGTTTCCTTTGCCCTGGGAGATGTATCCATAAACATATTACTACAAGAGATGTCTGAGATTTTGCTGCCTATGGTTTCTTCTAGGATTTTTATGGTTTTCTGACTTACATTTAAGTCTTTTATCCATTTTGAGTTTATCCTTGTGTAAGTTGGTGATCTAGTTTCATTTTTTTGCATGAATCTGTCCAATTTTTCCAACACTATTTATTGAAGAGACTGTCTTGACTCCATTGTATGTATGCTCTTGCCTCCTTTGTCAAATATTAATTGAGCGTAATGGAAAATGCCTTCCTTTTAAATGAACAGAATGAGCTCTAATCAAGTGAGTCGTTTCTAAAATAGCAATATCAGTCAGTGAGCAGGCAGTGCATGCTTGGCGGTTCTGCCTTTGACTCTCTTAGCTCTACTCTACAGATCTGTGATGGACTTGGCAGTACAGTATTTCCAGCACAAAATGGCACAGTTTACAGTCGTGACACTGCCCAGCAAAACGTGCATTTTGTGCATGCACGCACACATGCACTTATACATCTCAAAAGAGCCAAAGCAGCCCGGCCGGTGGCTCAGTTAATTGGAGCATCACCCCGGGCACCAAAAGGTTATGGTTCGATTACTGATCAGGGCACATACCTAGGTTGTGGGTACAATCCTCTGTCGGGGCATGTACAGGAGGCAACTGATCAATGTTTCTTTCTCTCTCTCCCTCTTTCCCTTCCTCTCACTTTCTCAAATCAATTAAAAAACAAACAAATATATCCTTGAGTGAAGATTTAAAAATATTAATATTTTTAAAAGAATAAAAACGAAACATGGATCATTGCTTTGTTGTATAAATGAAACTTGGTTTTTGTTATCAACTTTTACTGAATATTTCTTCTTACACTTTGGCAGAGATGGGCTTTTCACAAATTTTATGAAAATGCTTGAAAGGTAGTAAGGATTGTCATTTGAGTCCATTTAAATTCCAAATATCAATTTATTCTGTTATAAAGTCCCCCTCCAGCCATGGCAGTTGAGCCAGTATCAGTGTGAGGGTTTGCCCCCAAAATTAATCTGGAGGATTGATGGGAAGTGAGCAGCTCGCCTTCTGTTCTTTCTCCCAGGTTTGTGAGCTGCCTCTTAGAGCAGCCCGAAGTGCTGGTGGTGGGCGCGGGAAGAGGACACGCCGGCAGGATCATTCACAAGCTGTTTGTGAACGCACAGCGGGTACGTGAGGCTCCTCGCTGACAGGCTGTGGCTTCGCCAGCCCTCTGCTCAGTGGGGCGCTGTTTTGATTCCGACACTTGGCTGCTTCTACAGCTGCTGGCCCCGTGTGAGCCTGGGCATTGCGTTCAGATGTTGCTTTCTTAATTTGATAGGGACTCAGTGGCCAATGGCCAGTCCTGGGCTGTAGGAAAAAATGTCCACTACTTTCAAATTAGAACGGGCTCAGTTTTACTGGTCAGACTCCATGTACAGCAAATGGTTTCACAGCTTAACTATGAAGTTAGTAAGTCTGTTTTTGTAACGGTGAAGAGGTTTCCTAGGGAGGAGGCGCAGGGTGTCAGAGTTTGGGGATGGAAACGGGCTTCACGGAAGAAGCCTGATTTGAAACATCGGCTTTATCATGACTTCTGCTATGGAAGCACGGGTTTAGAATCAGATCACACCTTCTGACATCCTAAAGCACTGAGATTGCCATTTTCATAGAGATGCTGCTAGTTAGCCTTTGTACTGATGCTCTCTGTACCGCTCTGTTTATGGGTAAGAGGTGCTGGCATCCCACGGTGACCTCATGTCCCGGCTCGTTAACCCTAAAGGTTCTGTTAGAATATTACCCAGTGCACTACATCCCGGGGCCCTTACTGACACTGAGGCACTGGAATGACCCAGATTTGAAGGTGTGATTCTCAGAATCAAATAAGAAAAAGACTTTTAATGGGTTTACACAAGGAGTAAAAACTTCATAATCTCCTTTGAGTTTATCTGGAGTATTCTATTTAATATATCAAAATCATGGCCAAATATATTGATCTGAATTTTTAGGAAGAATTAAAATCTGAGGTTATTTATGAGGGTAGCTCTTTAAATTTAAAAACTAAGTATTTTAGTTCCTTATAAATGCGAGTTCTAGAAAGCAATAGATAATTACTTTGATTTGTTTTGTTTTTTTGTCTGGCATGAAAGCAAGAACCGACTTTGTTTTCACACCCTATGTCTTCTTCGCCTGCTTACTCACCAGATGCTCATGAGCTCATTTCTTGTTATGAGAAATATGAACTTTCCTCATATTGCAAAAACTCTCCTTAGTTTCTAAAATTTGTGTGTTGAGGATTTAAAACCTAAAGTATTCATATATTTAATGCTGAGAGTGTTACTTGTTTTGAATAGTTAAGCAAAATTATTCTCCCCAAAATGGAAATATCCTCCAACCCCCCTACCCCCCACCTCCCAGACTATAAGTAAAGGCTCATTGTAAAAATTTGGGCAACACAGAAAATTCTAAAGGAATCATTAATCACATTAAAAATTAATCACATTAATCTTACTCCCCACTGAAGGTCATGCTAGCATTTAACAAGTAGTGTATACAAATATATGTATATTTTATAAAAATAGGAATATATATATATATATATATATATATATATATATATATATATAGAAGCCTAAGTGACCATTAGGATGGAACAACCAGTCGACCAGTCGCTATGACGTGCACTGACCACCAGGGGGCAGACGCTCAATGCAGAAGCTGCCCCTGGTGGTCAGTGCACTCCCACAGCCAAACTCCCACGGCCCCTCCACTCGACCAGCAAACCTCCCATGGCCCCTCCCCCCAGCCAGCCAACCTCCCGTGGCCCCATAGGCCTCGATTGCCAGCCAGCCCGAAGGACCCCACCCAGGCATGAATTCGTGCACCGGGCCTCTAGTCCTATATAATAAAAGGCTAATATGCAAATTTTCCCTTTGACCAGGAGTTCAACCAGGGGGTATGGCCAGCCGGCCAGCCAACCTCCCACATCCCTTCCCCCAAGCCAGCCAGACCCCACCTGTGCACAAATTCAGGCACCGGGCCTCTAGTATTATATAATTTACTTTATTATTCTTGATGTCCACACAATATAATTACCTTTCTACATCAATAAATATAAGAGTGTATCATCTTTTCGGGGCCTCATCATATAGCCAATCTGAAATTGTTCATTCATCCCACATTACTTCAAACTTCCATACCTCATGGTGAATGTTTTCAGGGAATTGGCAGACCAATCCATAAAACAAGCACTTGTTGGTACATTTCTCAACTCAGTCCTTAAATGCCTGGCTAATGAAAACTATTTAAGTTTATTCTTTTTTTTTTTTCATAACTGACATTGTATGTCAGTTTACTAATATAGGCACATAGTAATTTTATATATTCATACATTTTAGCCCTGGCCGGTCTAGCCCAGCAGTTAGAGTGTCTTCCCGAGCACCGAGAGGTCATGGATTCAATTCCTGATCGAGGGCATGTACCTGGTTTCAGGTTCACTCCCCGGCCCCTGTCCAGGCAGGTGCAGGAGGCAACCAATCAATGTGTCTCCCTCACATGGATGCTTTTCTCTCTCTCTCTCCCCCCACTTCCACTCTCTCTAAAAATCAATGGAAAAAATATCCATTGGTGAGAATTAACCAAAAAAAATCATACTTTGTTGTTGTTGTTGTTGTTGTTGTTGTTGTTGTTGTTAATCCTCACCTGAGGATATTTTTCCATTGATTTTTTTTTAGGGAGCGTGGAAGAGAGAGGCAAAGACAGAGAAACATCGATGTGAGAGCACATCGATTGGTTGTTTCCTGCACGAGCCCTGATCATTTTAATTTTTCAGTTATACTCATAGATTCTGTGCCCTGCCAGTGTGGTTCAGTGGTTGAGCATCGACACATGAACCAAGAGGTCACTGGTTCAATTCCTGGTCAGGGCACATGCCCAGGTTATGGGCTCGATCCTCACCCAGTAAGGGGTGTGCAGGAGGCAGCTGATAGATGATATTTCTCTCATTGATGTTTCCATCTCTCTATCCCTCTCCCTTCCTCTCTCTCTTAAAAAAAAACATTTTTTTAAAAAAGAGGTAGATTTTTGTTAAATCATTTTCCCATTAAATGACATTCTGTACGTCACCTGTTGAGCCATCAGATGCATGAGTAGTGGGTATGTCTGCTCAATTTGATAACTAGGTGTGTTGTATGTTTGTCTTGATAATTCTTTTGATAGAATCATGTTCCTTAATATAGTGCATGCTGTCTGAAATAATCTTGAAATTCCTTGTCTCTTTTTAAAACCATCTTGCTTGGTTTTGTTTCCCTTTCATCACTGTTTCTTTTCTCACCCTTTCTCAAGCTGACTGAATCTTCTGATGAGGTAACAAACAGCCTTGTCCCTCATAGTTTCTTGTTCCTCCCCCTCCCTCTAACTCTGTAAGATCATTAAGACTATTGACCTCTTTAATAGTTTGGATTTGACATACCTTTCTTGCTGATTCTTGTATAACATAGTTTCATATTTCCATTGCCAAAAATATTTTTTTTCCAAATCGGGTATTCAGAAAGAAATACAGTGATCAGAGAAATGAAACAACTATAGTGATCAGAGTTAAAATTAAGAGTAATTGAATATGTATTTTATGCAATTTTAATGAGAAAATAGATGCCTTTGATATTGAGAACTTCGCTTTTGTTGCCATTGCTGCGTTACGTAGACCTCACTGCTGCCTCACACTAGCTGCCCACAAACAAAACCACTGGCCCTAGTTGTATTTCGACCAGTGAACCTTAAAAAGAATTGGAACCCGGCATAAAAACACCTTTCTAGCCTCTGAGAGAACCAGCCCCATTACTGGACTGAGGACGTCAGACTCTGTCTTGGGTCTTTGCTAGAAGAAACACAGAAACCAGCACATTTTCCCTCTTCATCAGATATTTGAATATGGCCCCCACTTTTTAAAGCAGATTGCCCGGCAGTCATTATCCCTTCTGTCTCTCTCACCAATTTATTTGTAATCTCTGGCTGCTCATGTAGTGTTTCAAACTTCTTGTATTTTCTGTGTTGTGTTCTTGAGTAATCATAACATAGTTGACAACATTACTGAATAATGTAGAACATTTTTCTGCGTTTATCATGTTTATTCATCTGTCCTTCATAGTGATCTAAGTTTAGCACCGACTTGATCTTGAATTTAGCATTTGATTCTATTCAAGGCTGCAGCCATGGCTCCACCGGAGGAGGAACTGAAGAGAGTGGGCTCCGCGGAGGAGAGAAGGCAGAACTCGGTGTCCGACTTCCCACCCCCTGCTGGCCGGGAACTCATTCTGCGCACCACGGTGCCCCGCCCCGCCCCCTACTCCCGGGCTCTGCCTCAGCGCATGTACAGCGTTCTCACCAAAGAGGATTTCCGGCTGGCAGGTGCTTTTTCATCAGATACCTCCTTCTTCTAGTTCTTCCTGGTCCACCCCATTGAGGCTTCAGAGCCGTGCTGACCCCTTCTGTGGGAAGGAGGTTGTGCCGGTCGGAACCTGGGAGGCATGAAGAGGGCCTGTCCAGTTGAATGATCGAGGTCGTACTGGCATCTGAAAGACTTTGGTGCCAAGCTTGGGCTGGGTAGTAGCTTGTGGGGCCCAAGGTAATGGGCTTGAACTGTTGAAAGATTTTTTCCCCAAAGAGATGGCCCTTGGGGTGGGGTCGGGGACCAAAAATGCAGGAGCTCTCTGTGCTCACTCTGGCAAGACTGTGTTCATTTATTCCTTCTGTGACTGTCCCTTAGGCTGTGGCCTTGCATCTATAGTCTGTGCAAACTCTTCTTATTTTTATTAGTATCAAGTATGCAAAGTAGAGGATCTGTTAACTCAGATTTCTGGGTGTTTGGGAGGTAGAATCTATTCCCAGAATCTGTGTTTTTAATATATTAAATGGCATTCTGTTTATTCAATCACCTGGTCACCATTTTTATTATACTAATTAACTTTTGATGAGCATTTTGAATATTCTAGGAGAAATCCTAGAGTTTCACATAGTTTATGTGTTTTTCCGTATATGACCTAAATGTATTCCTTCTGATAAAACTATATCAAATGTCACTGCAAATTAGTTTGATACCTACTAGTATCTTGTAAGGCTTCTCTTACTTGTTTTGTTTTGGGTGCCATGTAAAAAGATAGCCTGCAAATTATTGTTCTCTCCTTCCCTTGTTGTTCAGTATGCATTCCTTTTGTGTGGTTGCTGGTTGGATACCATATTTAATGAAGTATAACAAAAATATAGTCTTGGTACATAGAGATTATCATGCAGTTAGTATAATTTGGTGTATGTGCTAATGTAATGAATAGAAGATTATTTCAGTGAACTATTTTACTTTTGTATTTTAGTTAAAATGAAAATAATTGGTGGGGATATGGAGTAGGACTAGCATAAGGATGACCACAGAATACTTCTAGTTGTCTGATGATCAAGATCTATTATGTTTGTGTTGCTATATGGCCTTTGTTCAATAATCTTAAATCTATTTTTAGGCCTAAAGTTCCCACTTTAATCCAAAGTAAAAAATGCTTATAATGAAGCATAGGCCTTGCTGTGAAACTTTAAATAATTAATAGATCTGTGTAAACCTGTTATATTATTTTTGTAAAAAAAAAGTATGTGTGTACATATTTAAGAGTGTGTGTGTGTGTGTGTGTGTGTGTGTGAAGGAGGGAGGCCGGTTGATCACCGCCGGCCTCCACAGAGCTCTTCTCTGAGATGCTGGACTGGTTGATGGTGCACCACAGAGATACAGTGAAGACTAAGTCTGTCTGCTTTCCAATGGGACGTTAATAAGAAAGACACATTTTTACAGAGAGAGGTTGGACTTCAAAACGGCATTGTGAGTCTAATAAAAGGAAGTGCTGCTTTCTCTGGCTGGTTTTCTCTTCTTTTCTTCCCTCTGGTGTTTATTCTTATTTCAGTTAATTTTATACTGTCTCAGCTCTTGCTAAATATTTGCAGCCTGCTGGGTCTTGCAGGGATCTCAAGAATATTCTTTGTGTCTTTTAAAATGGAACTTATCCCATTTTACTTTCATTATAGTTAAGTGTTTATTTCACAGGTATTTTTAAGAAATAAAAACCAGGTACTGTACTAGGCAATGAAAACAAAACAGAAACCGGAACTCCCTCCTCCTTTCAGTCACCTTCGCGTCACTGGGAAAGGCTGATACCTCGCTGCCATAAAGCGGAGAGTACAGCCCACCAGGTATGCATGGGAGGCCCAGCATGTCCCATATCACTGTCGTCACTCATTCATTAGCGTGGAGAGGAATACAGGCAATAGCAGTGATGCAGGGAAGGTACTGTGGGAGAGGTTTCTCACTCACGCTAGGGATTAGGCGAGTCTGTCTAGATTGAGAGCAGAAGGTGAGTAGGAGCTGACAAAGAGGGGGAAAGTGTGATAAATGGCTTGCAAAAAACTACAATAATTCCCCCATCCTTATGTATTTGCCCTAATTTATTGGGATTTCACCACTGCTCCCATCACATGGAATTCATTTTTCCACCCCTTCAGTCTGGACTTACCCTTGTCTTTCCTTCATCAGTGGACTGTTAGCAAGCGTGACACAGGCCAAGAGTTGAAAGTACTTGCACACTGGGCTGCCTTCTCCTCCTGCAGGAACCTGAGACATGCGAAGAGCCCGATGAAGGAAGAACATTGGGGAGGTTTGTGATGCAGAAGTTAGCTGATGCAGGAGGGGATAGAAAGAGTGTTATAGGTGAGGAAATAGAATGAGCCAAACTCAGAAGCAAAAGAAACTATCCTAAGAGCCAGCATTTCCATTTGTGCGGAATGTGGAACCCAGTGTGGGAAGAGGTGAACAGGTGAGATCAGGACGTTCTGTGTAACCTCAGCAAGGAGTTTGGGCTTTATCTCAAGACGGGTGAGTTGCTGAAGAGTTTTAAGCAAGGGTGTGGCAGGGGTTAGATCGCAATTTAGCAGGACAAACGGATTGGGGAGTCTGGGAAAGTGTATGCATGTCCTAGTTCTTGCGCTAAATTGGAAAGTAGCAATTATATGGTTGGTGTTTTTTCCTCTTTCGTGCTTTGTACTGTACTGCAAAGAGCCTGACAAATGCTCACGGCACCCACGTGACTCCTCACGTGGGCCCTCCCACGCCTGTGTATTCCTATACCACGCGAAAATTCGGATTTCTCTGCAGGTTGGGATTTTGTAAAGTCCAGTAAGCATTTACATTTATTTTCCATTCAGCAAGTGTTTATTGAGTGCCAACTCTGTGCCAGGCACTATTCTGGGCAACAAGGATTCAGCAGTGAGCAGGACAGATAACAGACCGTCGTGGACATGACAGGAAAGGACACCAGTGGGAGGGAAGGGCTTTGTGGACGGGGGACAGGGAAGGCCTGAGTGGTGACATTTGAGCAGAGACCTGCATGGAGTGAGGGGTGCCTCAAGAGTGGCAGATGATTCTAGACGGGGCTAGTGAGTGCGAGCCCAAGGTGGGTCAGCTGGGTTTGTTGGAGGCACAGAGAAAGGGCCAGTGTGGTTAGGGTTCGCGAAGGGAAGAGCGTGCAGGGAGGAAAGGGACCAGATTACACACAGCATTAGGATTCTGTCCGCCTGACTGAAGGGGAGCATGGTGGATGGACTGTCATAATCGGACATGAGTCCTCCCTTGGCTGCTGGTGGAGGATGCACTGCAGAGGCAGAGGTGGGAGAGGAGGAGGAGGGTTGCCAGAGGAACCACCCAGGTAGACGGAAAAGATAGAAATACGTTCTAGGAGCCGAGAATAACAAATAGTTGAAGGAGGTGTCAAATGCCATTAAGATGTCAGGTAAGAAGAGGACTAAGAATTGGCTGTTGCATGCCTGTGTGTGCAGAGTAGCAAATGCAGTCCCAGAGGTCACGCAGTTCACACTGGGAAGGAACAGGAGCGCCTGGAGGGAATGTCGTCCCCCGACCTGAGTGCCCGTCACACTTCTGTCCCAGCCAGAACGGGTGTGGTTGCTGCTGCTGCTTGCCAGGAGCTGAAGGGCAGGAGCACAAAGTCACTGTCTAGTTATTTTCAAGCCAATGATAACCCTGGTCCCGGCCCACTGTTGCTGCCAGCTCCTTCCTTCTGGGCAGGCAAGGTAATGGAGAGGGCTTGACACTCAACAAATTCTGGATGGATGGGTGGGTGGGTGGATGGATGGATGGATGATGGATGGATGGGTGGATGATGGATGGATGCGTGGATGGATGGATGGATGGATGGATGGATGGATGGATGATGGATGGATGGGTGGATGGATGGATGATGGATGGATGCGTGGATGGATGGATAATGGATGGATGGATGGATGGATTGATGGGTGGATGGATGGATGATGGATGGATGCGTGGATGGATGGATAATGGATGGATGGATGGGTGGATGATGGGTGGATGGATGAGGGGTGGATGCCTCTTGATGGCAAAAGAGTCCCCACTGTTATGTTTGAATCTCTGGACTCATATTTGGCCTTTGGGCACCATAAACCAGAACATTTCGGAATATTAGCTCCTGAAAGGCAGCATTTCTCTAGCTGGGAAGTGGGACTGGGCATCAGCCTGAGAAAGGGGGCGTGGCTAATCTCAAAATACAAAATAAAGCTAGTTCATAGCCTCACGACTCCTTCGCCAGCAGTTTTTCACCTGGCAACTTATGCTGTCTGACAGGTAGTCACGCAGGAATCTGCCCCTCACCCCGCAACAGGCTCACCTACTGCAGGCAGCTTTCCAGGGCCGAGCTGACCCAAGGAAGGGGCTGAAAGGAAGGCCCCACTTGGCCCCACTTGGCCCCTCCTGGGAGCGGACAGGAGCCTAGCGGCTCCGGCTGAGTCTCTGAGTCTCTGCGAAATGCTCCTCTCGTCCCCACCGGGCCAGCCTCCCCGCCTCGGCAGCAGGAGAGTTCTCGGCAGCTGCGGGCAGAGATCTTGGTGCAGCTCAGAGGCTCGCTTCCCTGCTGCCTCCCAGCCAAGGAGTGTCGTGAAGGGGGTGACATCTCTTCCCTATCAGGTTGGAAAAAAAGAAAGGATTCTTTTTCCATGCAAAAACCCTGATCGAATATTTGTTTTTTGTTTTAAGTTTGTATGTTTGTAATCCCAGAATAAGGCGGGCCAGTGGCTTGTGAGGCAGAATGTGTGCAGGCGGGGCTGTCTCATGCTGCATGAGCTGCTAGTTGGGGTCAAAGCTGGTGAGTTGACCGGAGTGCTCAGGCCTGTGATGAAAGGTATTAGCCACTGTATTAGTTTCCTGTGGCTTCTGCAACAAGTAACACCAGCTGGGGGGTGCGGGGTGTTAACAGAGGCTACAGTCTGGGAGCAAGGTGCTGGCAGGGCCACGCTCCCCCGGAAACCTGTAGGGGAGGACCCTTCCTTGCCTTTTTCTAGCTGCTGGTGGCTGCGGGCAGCCTTGGCATTCCTTGCCTTGCAGCTGCAGCACTTCTGCCTGTCGTCACATGGCCGTCTCCCCTGTGTGTCTGTGTCGCATGACACCAGCCACCCTGCTGCAGGGTGGCCTCACTTGCATGGATTACCTCTGCAATGATCCTATTTCCCAACAGGCCGCCTCCAAGGGACTGGGGTTAGGACCTGAACAAAGCTTTCTTTTTTGGAAGGGGTGGGGGTCGCATTAACCATAAAAGCATCCTTCACAGCCAGCCCCACCTGGCTGCTGTGGGCCATGGAGCTGATGGGTCTAATCCCGGCCTTCCTAACCGGCCTCAAGACGCTGGGCTGGGACCTAACCTCTTCCAATGCCAAAATGGGGACCAAAGAAAAGAACAACCAGGCTGTTAACAAATTAAACAATCTGAGACGTGCCCAGCACGGTGCCCGGTGCAGGACACATAGGGTTTGTGTGAACTGGCCCAAGTGGCCCCGTTGTGGACGAGTGAGTGGTTAGCTGTTGGACACAGGCTCCGCTGCGAGGTGAGGACAGCTGCCAAGCCGGCCTTCACAGGACTGCCAGGTAGCCTCGTCGCAAGGAAGGCGACTGAGAAATGGACCCTCCCATCAAGTGGACTGCTTTCTGTTCACCCCTTTCCCGTCCATGGAGGAAGTTACGATGAAAGGCTGAGGAGACTGGTGAGGTGGGAGTCAGGCAGTGGCATCGCACGTGCCAGGCCGAGGGCCTTAACTCGGAGGCCCCTCCTGGCCGGGGCGGCCGGAGCAGAGCGCAGGGAGGAGCAGAGCGCAGGGAGGAGCAGAGCGCAGGGAGGAGCAAGGCTGCTGCAGCGGCCACGGCCAGCCCCAGAGCTTCGCCCGCGGTGGGGGGCTCGGCCCTGCTGAGTGCAAGTGCAGAGGCTCCGAAGGTCTGGGCAGGAACTGAGAGCAAGCCCGGAGGCCGGCGTGGGGACCAGTGGCCACTGCAGTGAAGGACGAGGTGCAGCCTGGACATGGAGGTGGCACTGAGTGGCCAGCTGCTCTGAGAGGGAAGAGCCTGGCCTGGGGCTGGGGGCACGCGCTCAGCCCCCGCGCAGACCCCAGAGGGGGCGCTGCCGCCTGTCCTCCGGTGTGCCACGCCCTTCCTGTGAGGGACACACGGTGGGCCATGTTTCCCAGGAAATGCCCCTCCGGCTGGCGCAGAGGCTGAGGTGCCCGCAGCAGGGCCCATCCTTGCTCATGTTCTCGAGGAGGATACGGGCCTGGTTTCTGTCTGGATGTCGGCCTCACCAGGCAGCCAGGGCCTGTGGTTGAGACGACGTCTGAGTGCCTCGTGGCCTCTGCGGGTCTAGCGCAGTGCCGTCCTGTGCGGGCACGGGCTGTGGGCCTTCTCTGTCGTCTTCGGGACGGTGGCCTGGGAGTTTGTGACGGAGCATCAGTGACATTCCCTCTGCCCCTGGGAGGTTGTCTGAAGCTCGGATGAAGCAGACGCCCTGCAGGAGCTCGGGTGGAGGCACTCGGCTCCCACACGCACGCCTGCTCGCTTCCCTCTGAGGACGCTCCAGCCGTGTCGCAGTGACCTCCGTGGCGGGCCTTTCCCTCCGGAGCATCCAGCCGTGGTCACCGGAATCCAGGTCCCTTCCGACCCCCCTGCAAGCGTCCTCCCCTTCACCTCCAAACGGCTGGGGTTCGCCCACACTGCCCAGGCCCGAGCACATCTCGGTTATGAAGCTCAGGTGTGGCAGGGCCACGGCTTCTTCATTTTCTCCAGGGCTTAATTTCCGTTTTGAGGCCCCTTAGTCTTGATTAAATCAGGATTCTTGTCCTGTTTCCCCGGATCCCATAAGTGTAGCAGGTGGAGCTATGTAGGGAGTGGGGGCAGGGCCAGGCCCAGGCCTCACAGGTTTATTTTTTTTAATATATTTGTATTGATTTCAGAGAGGAAGGGAAAGGGAGAGAGGGATAGAAACATCCATGATGAGAGAGAATCATTGATCGGCTGCCTCCTGCACGCCCCACACTGGGGATCATGCCCGTAACCCAGGCATGTGCTCTGACCGGGAATCGAACCGTGACCTCCTGGTTCCTAGGCCGATGCTCAGCCCCTGAGCCACGCCGGCAGGGCCTCCTGGGCTTCTCTGATCCATTCCGAAGGACATCCATGAGAAGCCCTGGCCTGACATGACCTGGGCCATCAGCTCCGCAGGCTGTGCTAACCCATCAGCAGGCCTGTCTGCTTGGATGCTCACCTGCAGGCGGACGAGGAGGCTTTATGTCTTCCCGCCCAGGGACCATTCCTGCCCCCTCCCCCAGGACTGGCTGGATGAGGCGCCTCAGGGTTTCCCACCACCATCCGGTGTGCAGGACTAGCCCGGAGCTCCCCCACCAGGCTGGGCCACTGGGCTCTCTGGGCGGCTCAGCACACGCCCCTCCCCCACCTGGGCAGGGGAGCAGCTCGACCGCCCCCCTGGGTTTCTGATGCCCGCCTCCTGTCGGGGCTCCCTCATACCTGCCCGTGGCTCGCTCACTGCAGGGATGTCAGAGGCAGCCACAGGGCTCCTCAGTGACCTGCCAGGATCTTGGGGTGCTCACCAGGGCACCATTATAATGAGGGCAGGTGAGGGGCGGACGACAGGGAAGAGCTGGTGGGATCGTGGCTGGTGGCCCTGGGAGGGGCTGGGGCAAACGCAGGGCGTGGCACTCGGCGAGAAGAAACCCGTGAGGAGCGGGAACCGGACGGGAGCCCTTGGTGGCCTGATGGGGCTCAGGCTTCCTGGGGCACTTGCTTGGGGGCAGGGCAGCATCTAGAGCAGAGGACAAGGGGCCACTGGATTTCGAGGCGAGTCCACTAAGACTCCAGAACCCCAGGCTCCTTAGCCCGGTCGTCCAGCGCGGGGAAGTTCCAGGAAAACCACTCAGGCCCGTGAGTGAGGCTGTGGATTTGCTCCTTTCCCTGCCAGGCGTCCCGAGTCTGAGCCCAGTGTTTGGTCCTTTCCATCCCTGTCCCGGGAAGTCTCCTCGAGGCCGAGCTGAGATGGGAGCGCGGGGCTGTGGCTGCGTGAGTGACAGGGACTGGCAGGGCCTCGCTCCCTGACCGCTAACACTGCCCTTCTCCGGGGCCAGGTGCAGCCTGGGGCCTGTGCCGCCCACTGTCCCAGCACAGCCCGGGGGCCCACCCTCCAGGCTCTTGCTTCCGGACCAGCACGCATTGCTGCCTCTTGCCCTGAACCCCTAGGCCCGGGAGCCCGAGACAAACATGGCTATGCCCGCTCATTCTAGGAGGTCCCTGAGCCCAGACATCTCCCAGGCACCCACGCTCGGGAATGGCTGAGCCCTGACCCTCCCCGGATGGGCTGCTGGGAGGGGGGCTGTGCCTCTCAGGCAGCCATGGGGAAGGGGGGGGGGGCGCAGGGGGAGGGAGCAGCCTGGCCGGTCCCACAGTCCCCAGGGCCTGACCCTGGCTGGCCCAGGCTGCAGAGAGGACTTGCCGGACTCTGGCCCAGGCACTGCCTCGGTTTGCTTGTGTCTACAGAGCACAGTGCTGTGCTGCGGCAGGGCAGCCAGGCGGTTCTAGAATTCTCTCTTCTGAGGTCACAGAGACAATCCCAAGGGAACAGGGCAGGCACCTCAGATTGCAGAGCCCCACCGCCCGGGCGGACTCTCACTCTGCGCATTGGTGACGATGAAGAAGCAGCAGTCCTGTTTTCCTGGGGTCTCCAGACCGCCCTCTCCCATCCCCTTTTCCCCTGCCTCCTCCCCCTCTCCTGCTTCCCTCCACCCCTGCCTTCTGCAGGCCCCCACTCTGGGCCCCCGGCCTGGCCCTCCTCCTGCTCCCCCACCTGGCCCAGCCAGGTTCCCGTCTCTCACCAACGGGCTCCCTCCTCTCCTGGGAGCCCGCAAGGCCGGCAACCTGCGCAGGTGCCCTGGGGTCCCCTGCTCCCCCTGCCCTGCCAACCCCCCGTCCCCTCTTTCCATCCACCCTGTCCGCCTGGCCTCCCTCTCTTCCTTTGCCCTGCACCCCCCTTCTGGTCCTTCTCTGGCTTCCAGCCACCTGGACAGATGGCTCACCGGCCCCTCCCCTCCCGCCCAGTCCCCACTTCCCTCCACAGCCCCTCCCTTGGGCTACCCTGCCAACTGTGCCAGGGGCCAGGAGTCCCTGCCATTGGGCACCCAGACCTTGCAAAGCTTCGAGAGCAGGGCCCCTTCTGGGCGCAGGGAGCAGAATGCGGTGGGCAGCAGCCACAGGTAATCCTGGTGGCCCCCTGGACAGCTGGCTCCACAGTGAGGTCTTCGCCATGTGGCCGGCGGGCCCATGTCGGCGGGTGGAGGCCGGGCCACAGGCCAAAGGAAATGTAACAAGCTCCCGTGTGTCCACTCGTGGGCCCTCCAGGCTCTCGGAGCTGCCATTAGAGGGGGGGCTGGGCGGGGCAGACTCTGGGCACCTTTCCCTGCCGGCCACTTCCCCTCCATGTGGCCACGCACAGTCCCCTCATTCAGAAGAAGCGAGTGCCCTGTGCCTGGTACAAACCTCACTCCCCAATCCAGCCTCCCCAGGAGACAGTGACTAGGGGTCGCTCAGGCAGAGCGCGGACTGCCAGGGCTGGGGAGCGTGGCCCTGGGGGGTGAGGTGGAGCCCTGCTGTGAGGCATTGGGGCCTGGAGCTGGGGGTGGCCTGGGACCCCTCTGGGCAAAGTGCCCATTCACTGTGGTCCTGCGCAGTGTGGCCGGCCCTCCAGGCAGGACCTGTCCCGCAGCCGCCCAGGGGCAGAAGGAAGCGCTGGGGGTGGGGGAAGCTGTAGGGAGATGAGGGCTGTGTGGAGGGGCCTCCACTCTCCTTCCTGCCCCCTTGCAGGCCCCAGGGCTACTCCCGCTTCCCACCTGTGGCAGAAGGGACGAAAGGCCAGACTGGCCAGAAATGGGGGAACCCACGTTTAAACCCCTCTGTCTGCCCGGCGGGGCTAGACAGCTTGAGACTGGACGGCCGGAGACTGGAAGGCCGGAAGCCGGCAGCACGGCCTGCCCTTCTTCCCCTTCGAAAGGTGAGTCTTGGGGGTGCTGACTGAGCATGGGGAGGGGACCCCCTAAAAACTCACCAACCACCAGCTGCCCCACCCCCAACCCCACCCCCGCTCCGAGGCGCGCAGCCTGGCAGCTTTCGGATGCAGGCCGGGTGCTCAGGGTCCAGGATGGCTCTTCCTTTTGGCCCCTGCAGGCATCTCAGTCTTGATAGTCGCCTGCCCTGGGGTGCAGTCATGTTCCGAAGACGCCTGGGACTGCACCCCTTCTTCAGGATGCACGGCGTCCGCAGGCCAGGGGAGCCCAGCCCTCCCGCCGACGGCCCACACGTGAGTCACTCCGCAGTGCATGCAGCCTGTCGGGACCCCGGGCCTTGAGCTCCGAGCCCTGTGCCAGGAGCAGGCGTGGAGACAGGCCGCTTCAGGGCCCGTCCACGGACCTGTCCTCTCTCCGTCCATCCGCTCTGCAGCCTCCGCTGGGCCTGGGCCAGGCACAGGCCAAGAGCCAAGTCCGAACCTGCCCCGGAGGCTCCGTCCCAGGCCCTGCAGGCAGGACTCCGGGCCTCGGATCCAGGGGGCAGGACGGCTCTCGTGCGGCTGCAGCCGGTGCCCTCGGGTCAGGAGAACCACCGCCCTGACCCTGCGCTCAGACAACGGCCTGCCCTGCCCACTGAGCCCACCTGTCACACTCACTCTAAACCTGACTCATGGCCACAGGTCCTCCTGAGCGTGGGGAGGGGAGCCATTCTCTCTCCACACACATGCACACACACGCACATGCACACGTGCATGCACATACACGCACACACACACAGACACACACACAAGCACGCTTGCACGCACGCACAGAGCAGCTCTCCAAATAAGGTAAGGGCTGCCTTCAGATCACGCACTGCTCTGTACCCCTGGCCTTTCTTCTTGATGGGGAAATGGGCACATGTGGGCCTGGTTACTGCCAGGGACCCACAGACCCGTGTGCTTTGGGGTCAAGGAGCCCTTCGGCCTCCTGTTCAGTGGCCTAGAAGATACGGCTGTGATGACTGTGATGGAGCCAGTGCTACGAGGCCCAGACCGGCCTGGGGAGCCCGCAGGCTGGAGGGACGTTCAGTCTTTTCGGGACAACAAAAGTGGACCGTGGACCGTGGACTGCTCGTGTGCACACCACCTGGACCACACCCACCCTCTGGGGTTTGGAAATTTCTCTGGGAAGCATCTGGGGCTCCAAATAGCCCCGTTCCCAAGGCCCCTTCCTTCCCTCCATGACCTGTGGCCCCAGGCACCAGCATCTCAGGACTGACCAAGGACAGAGGCGTGCAATGTCCCCACAAGTAAGGAAACCAATGACCAGCTCCTCAGGCCATGGGACAGCAGTCCCGCCCCCGAGGGCTCCCAGCCCCCTGCCAGGGGCAAACGTGAGACCGGCGTCTCAGAGGCTCAGCCCAGGCCCAGGGCTGCAGGACATTGGGGCCGCCTGGGCAGGAAGCTTGTGGAGTTCATGGTTGGCTAGTCCCGCACTCTTGCCCTCTTAAGAGATGCAACTGACCCCCAGGAGGGGAGGTGGGCGCCATTGCAGCCAGCTCTCCTGCCCAAGTGCTACTTGGGGCAACGTCTAAGCAGCTCAGAGAGGCCAGTGGACACTGCTGACCGAGACCTGGAGGAGGGGCAGCCGGAGTCAGGTTCCCGTAAACACAGGCGGACTAGGAGGCTGTACGTCTTCCCACCCAGAATGACGCCCTGACACTTCCTGGGGAGCGTGAACAGAGGCCAGGCCACGGGACGCCCTGGAGCATTCCCAGGACTCTGAGGGCCCCGAGCCCCGAGCCCTGCCCTGGGCTGCGTGGGGGCCCGGGAGGTCTGCATTGTCCAGAACTGGCAGAACTAAGCCAATGAGCACCCATCCTCTCTGACCTCCTCACTCAGTGTCCCAGCACCCGTCATCTTTCCTTCAAGTGAGATGCCATCAGGAAATGCAAATATTTCTTACAAGGATGAAAAATATTTATTAAAACCATTTCACAGAGACATGGGGCAAAAGAGCAGGCTATGCAGGGCTGGCTCAACCAGTTTTGGGTCATCTGGTTACAGAAATACAACTTAATATATATCTTCTTTAATACATATATATCTTATAATGAATAAATGGCATGATATATCTTATACATCTTATAAATGAACTAGAGGCACAGTGCATGAAATTTGTACATGGAAGGGGGTGTCCCTCAGCCTGGCCTGCACCCTCTCCAATCTGGGACCCCTCGGGGGATGTCCGACTGCAGGTTTAGGTCTGATAAGGCCTAAATTGGCAATCAGACACCCCTCTCACATTCGGGGACCGCTGGCTCCTAACCGCTCACCTGCCTGCCTGCCTGATCACCCCCAACTGCCCTCCCCTGCCGGCCTGATTGCCAGCCTGATCGCCCCCTAGCTGCTCTCCCCTGCCAGCCTGATCACCCCCTAACTGCTTGCTCCCCTGCCAGCCTGATCGCCCCTAACCGCCTCTGCCTCATCCCCCCGCCCCCCCCCCCCCCCCGCCACCATGGCTTTGTCTGGAAGATGTCCGATCGACCCAGTCTAATTAGCATATTACCCTTTTATTAGTATAGATAAATAGCATTAAATGTTCTTTTGTGAAGAAAATTGTTTCCGTCCAAAGCCCATCCTGACAGCTGCACTTCCTTGAGTGGCCATTCTGAAGGCCCCACCTGAAGTTTCACACGACACCCCTCACCCCCACTGTCAGTGTGGGAACGACTAACCAAATTGTAAAGGATTCAAGCATCTTGCTCTCCTTGGTCCATTTTCTCTATTCTGATTGCTGATCCACAGCGTCTGTGCTGCATAGTTTACAGATTTTGCAAAATTAGCAGTAACCTTCTCCTAGATGAGGCCTTTGCCACGTAATTTTTTTTCTGAATGAATCAGAGCAAGACGTTTTTCAATGGCTGACATTTTACCAGAATCCATAAAACAGGTCGTTGTTAGCTATTATCGACTATATTTTTAAGTAATGTTAAATCATAAGGCCCAAACTAAAATCAGAGTCATCTTATTCAAGGAAACCAATTAAATTTTGTTAAATTTGTGTTCAATTTGTTCACATGGGTTTTGAAACTTAATAAACTTGGGAGACGAAGACGAGGGAAGCATTTTTGGGCAAAGGAGATCTGCTCCGTGCAAACCAAGGGTCCCCACTCCTAACCCTCACATAGAAGTGCAGGAGGAATCCTCATAAGACTGGTTACTTGCCTGTAGCCTCCAGCCCGACCACAATAAGCCCATGACACCCCAGCACTTATTCTCTGTGTACTTTATTATAACCATCCTAGTGGGTTGCAAGTGGCCAAAGTATACGCTTTTGGACACAAGCTTGAGAGGGCCCCTCATAGGCTCTAATGTTGCCCTTTGGTCTCATGAGGCTACTGAAAGCTTCCATTTTCTTGTTACTCAAATAGTATGTGCTATCTTTTTAGAAAATATATTTTTATCAATTTCAGAGAGGAAGGGAGAGGGAGAGAGAGATAGAAACATCAATGACGAGAGAGAACCATTGATAGGCTGCCTCCTGCATGCCCCACCCTGGAGATTGAGCCCACAACCTGGACATATGCCCTGACTGGGAATTGAACCATGACCTCCGGGTTCATAGGTAGATGCTCAACCACCGAGCCACCCCTGCCAGATGAGTCTTTGCCATCTTTACATTAAGCTGGTGACCCAGGGACGCTCAGGGAGAGCTACAGGGAGGTGACAGCTGGGTGAGGGGCGAGCTCAGGTTGTCTTTCTGATGGGAGGCTGAAAGGATGCCAAAGCCCCAGAAGCTACGGAGAACCCGAGGTTACAGACTCTGAGAGTGAAACAGAAAGGCAGCAGCTGTTCTTCAAGCCAAAGAAGCTTCCGCACCCACAGAGGAGGTGCGACTTGGGGAAGAGGTGCTGGGTCGGTGCGGCCGCTGGGAGGGAGACAGGACCCAGCCTGCCTCCGGAGGGCACCCAGAGCCGTGGCCACACCCTTATCTACAGGGTATTTTTTTGTCTCAGGAGCAAATCGGTTGGGAGCTGTTGTCAGTGCACGCAAACTACCAAACTACCGGGAGGCTTCTACCAATGACGTGAAAAGAGGGAAATGAGGTTGCTGTCTAAAAGCTAGGCTTTGAAATCAACAGGTAATTGACGATCAGAGTTAAACCAAGCCCCCTTCAGGAGACACGATGGCGCCGTGGCCAGAGCGAGGGCTTAGTTGTCAGGGACCCAGTGTTGGCTGCTCTGTCCGGGGTGGAGATGGGGGAGCTCCCGTGGACACGGCTGTGAGGCTGTGAGACATCCGAGTCTTGGAATGGGCTCAGCACTTACCTTCTGGTTATGATTTGACTTCCTCAGTGTCTTGGCTCAAGTGAGATAAATGCCTTTCGGGCAGAAGCTAGCCGGCCACCAGCCTTGAGAGCCGTGGCTCTCAGACTGGGCGAAGCTAACATGCGCTCACTCCAGGAGACCCACCCTTGATCTCTGGGCCTCTGAGACCTAGGACTGGCCCTGGGAATTGCCAAGGGCCGGCGGTTCCAGGAGCCCTGGGGACCGGCAGCCTCGCTTCTTGGTGGAACGTAGATGCACACTTACCAGCCCATGGTCTGTACCCACAGCGTTTCCAGCCGCTCCTGCCCCGGCTGACCCTGCGCCCATGCCCTCATTACAATGCCAGTGACCCACAATGGTCAGGATTTCCAGGTTCTCTTCCTCAGATAGTGCCTGGGAAGCCATATTAGTTTCCCGTGGCCGCGGTGGCAAATGGCCACATATTACAACACACATTCCTTGTCTGATAGTTCTGTAGGTTGGAAGTCCAACACAGTCTCACTGGACTAAAATCAAGTCGGCAGGGCTGTGTTCCTCCTTGGGGTTCCAGGGAAGAGCCTGTTTCTGTGTGTCTTCCAGCTTCCAGAGTCAGCTCTGCCCACAGTCCTTGGCTCGTGGCCCCTTCCTCCATCTTCAAAGCCAGCCACAGCGGGTGGGGTCCTTCCCACATTGCACCCCTCTGACTTGCTCTTCTGCCTCCCTCTTCATCACTCTTGGGATTGCTTGGGTTCCACCTGATAATCTGGGAACAGCTCCCTGTCTGTAGGGCAGCCGACTAGCAACATTAATTCCTCTGGAACCTGAGTTCCCCAGGCCGTGTAATTGAGCATATTTGCATAATCTGGGCATCAACACGCGGACAACCTTGGGGGAACCGTGATCCTGTCCACCTCAGAAGCCCGAGGAACGTTCCAGGATCCACAAAACCTTCCTGGTGGCTCCTAGTCACCTTAGCCAGCAACTCTCCTTCCTCACCCCTGGCCACCTCAGAAGTAGCTTCTCTGGGTGCACATGAGCACTGCACCCCACGTATGGGCCCAGGCATCCTCCCCATTCTCCAAGGTCTAGTTGAAATGGGATGAAAATGCCATGGTAACAACGGGCCCCGGAATTCCTCACGGCCAGGGAGACATCAACAACAGTTGGACGGAATGTGGGAACTGGGACCACAACTCAGAGGCGCCGAGCGCTCCGCGGGAGGTGGGAGGAGAGGAGAGAGAAGAGCTGGAAAACTGGGGCCAGAGGACCTGCCCGGAGGGGGCCGGGGTTCGTGTGCGATCAGGCCTGAGGCCGTTCCCAGGGACGGGGTGGCTGTGGGCCGTGTTAGCTGTGGAGACGCATGACTGACAAGCTGCGACATGAAACCACTTCTCCCTGCAGCCCACAGGGTTCCCGAAGCCCAGGGTGCTCATCACTGCCTGTGAGCAGGAGGCCCTGAGGAACTCGGGAAGAAGCTGGCCTGCCTGGTGGCCAGAGGCCATGGAGGTGTCAGCCGGCCCCGCCCTGGGCGCTCACAGAGAACGTGAGAGAGCAGTGGCTACCCTCAGTCCATGGGCCAGGACATCCAGGCGGGCTGTGTCCTCCTCCAGCCCCTCGGGGTCCAGATGAGCCAAGGGTGGCAGGACTCTGGCGAGACTCCAGCTGACCTCGGGATCTCACAGCTAAGGCCAGCCTGTGCCTTCAGTCACATGTCACTAAAGGCTCGGGGAGGGCAGCGGGCGTTCCAGCCAGGGAACTCTCAAAGCCCTCGTCAGGCTTGCAGGCTCCGGGCACACCAGCTTCGCCCCCAGGCTGCCCTCTCTGCAGGCCGGGCCTGCCGCCCTCGGGAGGACGTGCCTTTGTCATTTCTATCCCAAGTCCAGCAACCTCCCCCCTTCCCAGTTTAGTCTTCTCTGGGCCCAAAGACAGGAGGAGAACATCCTTCTCATGCTCGGTTCTCAGGACCCCAGGCAGTTAGTTCCAAGTTGCAACTGGCACAGCGTGGAGTCGATAGCTCCCCTTCCTCTCGGTCAAGGCGAGCCTGCATCTAGGCTCCTGATCAGTGTTGCCAACGTGGCTTCTAGAACGCGCGTGAGGACGTCCCTCTCTGTCGACTCTGCCAGCAGCACTAAGAATCGCCCGTGATCAATCTCAGCCAGTTCCATAGGAAAAAAATCTCATTTTCATTTTCAGTTCTTTGACTACATTCGAGGAAGATGTGCTTTTAAAATATGCATATTCCCTCTTTTATTAGCTCCACTCTACACTCAGAATGAGGAGCCAGGAAAAGCCTATTTCAAATGTCACTAGATCTCTGTTTAAATATGAGAAAAACGTCACCTCAAATGGAGAAGGGAAGGTGTTGTTATGTGTGCAACTTTCATTCTGAGAGTTGAGACTGAGGGAGGGAAAAGGAAAAACAAGAGAAAAGCTACAAAGGGGGAAAAGGAAGAGCAGGAAAAAGAAAAGCAGGGAAGAAGCGATAAAAAAGAAAAAATGTAGAATTGCTTTACATTTTGTCCCAGGGGCCTCACCTGGGAGACAGGCTGGTAGGTGACGGTGAAATCGACACACCTGGCCAGGGGGCTCAGTTGGTTGGAGCATCGTCCTGTGCACACACACACACACACACACACACACACACAAAAGTGTGGGGTCAGGGCACATACCTAGGTTGCAGGTTGATCCCTGGTCGATATGTATGGGAGGCAATCAATCAATGTTTCTCTCTCACATCGATGCTCCTCTCTCTCTCTCTCTCTCTCTCTCTCTCTCTCTCTCTCTCTCTCATCCTCTCCTAAAAATCAATAAACATATCACTGGGTGAGGAATAAAAAATATAAAAGAGCCATACTCAGCTGACCCTGCACTCTGCCACGTCACGTCCAGGCCAGGGCTCTCACGCTATGTGACCGCAAGACCCCTTTACACCATGAAAAATTATTAAGGACCCCCCCAAAAAAAAACCCCTCTTAGTTACGTAGTTAATATCTATCAGTATTTGTATATTAGAAACCTGGGACCAAAATATATTGTGAAATACCAACTGTGAACCAAAGGCAATAAAAACTTCTTTTTAGGGAAAAAAATTATAAATATTTATATAAATAACATTTTAATGAAAAATATATTTTCCAAAACAAAATAAAATGGTGAACAGAGAGGCATTATTTTCCCAATCTGACCAGTCTCCCGGACGTCTGGTTGAGAGATGGCTGGCCTTTGCCTCGGCCTCTGCTCTCAGTCTGTTGTGACAACACCCATCACACAGCCTCTGGAAAACTCCACTCTGCACCCAGGAAAGGACACGTACGGGAAAGGATGTCATGGTATAAAAATAGTTTTGACCTTGTGGATTTCCTAAAAGTATCCCAGGAACCCTTCAGGGTGGCCTGGACCACACTTTGAGAACCACTGATTTAGGCAGGGGAATTGATACAAACTCTCACCCCTTCTCCAGGAAGGGATATCGACAACATGTCAAGGGAGGGGGGCAAAGGGGAGAATTGGGGGCCATCTGCGTGGGCTGTGTGCGCACCATGGCCAAGGGCATGGGGCTGCTGGAGAGTAGAACGCAGCAAAGCGCAGCGTGAGCCTATAATCCTCGGTTACTTGTTGGGCTTCCCTAGAGAATCAGAGGGCTGTGACGAAGATGTTCTGCTCCCGGTTTTAGGTGTGTTTCAGAGAACCTTCATGGAGTCCTATAAAACCCCACTGAGTGCGCCTGTCCTGGTCCTGAGGACTCAGGAGGTCCCCAAGGGCCCCCCTGCGCTGGCCTGCAGGCTCCCACCTCGGCCAGGCATGGCCCAGGAGGAGCAGGACCCCAAAACCCTTTGGTGGGCAGGCTGATGTTCTACCCCTGCCAGCTGCCACACCAACTTCCGCCAGCCTCCCCTCGTGATGCCTTCCCACACCCACCACGGACCTCGGGGCCTCTCAGCCGAACGACTTCCCGGGCATCTCTTCTGTTCAGGACACTTATTTATTTATTTATTTATTTATGTATTTTTATTGATTTCAGAGAGGAAGGGAGAGGGCGAGAGAGGTAGAAACATCAATGATGAGAGAAGCATTGATCAGCTGCCTCCTGCTCGTCCCCTGCTGGGGATCGAGCCCACAGCCCGGGCATGTGCCCTTGACTGGAATCGAACCTGGGACCCTCAGTCCGCAGGCCAACGCTCTATCCACTGAATCAAACTGGCTAGGGCATTTATTTATTTATTTAAAAAAATTTTTTTGTTGTTAATCCTCACCCAAGGATATTTTTTCCATTGATTTTTAGAGAGAGTGGAAGAGAGTGAGTGGGGGAGGGCGAAGAGAGAGAGAGAAACATCAATTGGTTGCCTCCTGCACATACTTCAACTGTGGCTGGGAATCAAACCTGCAACCCAGGTATGTGCCCTTGACCATGAATTGAACCCACAACCCTTTGGTGGGCAGGCCCACTGAGGGGCACCAGCCAGGGCTGCTCAGAACACTTTAAAAGCTGTCTTTATTAATTTGAGAGAGAGAGGAAGGGAGAGGGATGGATAGAAGCATCTATGAGAGAGAGGCATGCCCCCTACTGCAACCTAGGCATGTGTCCTGACCAGGAATCGAACTGGGGACCTCTTGGTTCATGGGTCAATGCTCAACCACTGAGCCACACCGGCCGGGCCAGGACACGTTTTCATACAGACGCCACGTCATTATCACAGCTGACAACTGTAAAAGTCAGCCTTTAATGTCCTCTGCCATCCGATCCATCCTCATCCCCCAGTCGCCTCAGAGTCTTTTTATAGCTGGTGGTTGGAATTGGGTCAGGACCCAAAGGAAGGCTCAGGCTGCGTTCTGTGGGTCTCCCCTCCTTTTCCTTTTCTTCTCATGGCGTTCGTTTGGTAAGGAAACATCATCTGCGAGTCCATTCTCAATGCACAGCCAGTAGTTGGGCCTCTCCCAGCCGCTGCCCCTCGAACTCTGCCCCCCCGCCCACCCCCCCACCCCCAGCTGGTCTGCGGGGCTTTCCCGTCCACCCCACCTTGGCCCGGCCCGGGGTTTGCTGTCACAAAGGAGGCCGGGCTGGGCCAGCAGGCGCGGCCGCCCCTCGGCAGCCGGGCAGAGCAAGTGCCGGTGCAGGGACCATCCTCGCTCGCTCCGAGGAGATGCGGGCAGCGTTCTCTGTTTGGACGGCTGCCTTCCTCACGCATCTGCCTTCCTCGCAGGCACCCAGTGCCTGTGGCGGGGATGGCATCTGAGCCACTCTCCGCCCCTGCGGCTGAGGCCTCCAGGAGTCCTGTGAACTTTCCTTAAGTTCCTCAGCCCTTGGCCAGTTTGTGTAAATACTGACTTCCAGTGCTGTTCACCCGCATTCCCCTCTCTCACCCCACTTTTGGCCCAGAACAGCCCTTATTTTTGTCCGTGTTACATAACGAGGGAAGTGCATTCTTAGCAGCCCACTGTCACTCCTGCACTATCTTGCCAAGAGAAAAAAGGACATATTTTTAGTGTGAATTTCCCAGACGTTGTCAACTATTCTGGGACCGAAGCATGACGTCATGGTGGGGAGAGGGCCCAGCGGAGGCTGAAGCCTGATCCCCAGAAGCTGGAAGCCTTTCTCCTGTTCTCCCCGTCCTACCATCCTCTCTGCCTCCCTGTCCTCCCTGCCTCCCTGTCCTCCCTGTCCTACCATCCTCCCTCCCTCCCTGTCCTCCCTCCCTCCCTGTCCTCCCTCCCTCCCTGTCCTCCCTGCCTCCCTGTCCTCCCTGTCCTACCATCCTCCCTCCCTCCCTGTCCTCCCTCCCTCCCTGTCCTCCCTCCCTCCCTGTCCTCCCTGCCTCCCTCCCGGTCCTCCCTGTCCTCCCTGCCTCCCTGTCCTCCCTGTCCTACCATCCTCCCTCCCTCCCTGTCCTCCCTGCCTCCCTGTCCTCCCTGCCTCCCTCCCGGTCCTCCCTGTCCTCCCTGCCTCCCTGTCCTCCCTGTCCTACCATCCTCCCTCCCTCCCTGTCCTCCCTCCCTCCCTGTCCTCCCTCCCTCCCTGTCCTCCCTGCCTCCCTCCCGGTCCTCCCTGTCCTCCCTGCCTCCCTGTCCTCCCTGTCCTACCATCCTCCCTCCCTCCCTGTCCTCCCTGCCTCCCTGTCCTCCCTGCCTCCCTCCCTCCCTGTCCTCCCTCCCTCCCTGTCCTCCCTGCCTCCCTCCCTCCCGGTCCTCCCTGTCCTCCCTCCCTCCCTCCGGGTCCTCCCTGCCTCCCTGTCCTCCCTGCCTCCGTCCCTCCCGGTCTTCCCTCCCTGCCTCCCTCCCTGCCTCCCTGTCCTCCCTTCCTGCTGTCCTCCCCGCACAGGTGCTACATTTTCAGCAGCGGATTCAGGAGCCCAGGAATAATCCTAATTGCTATTCCTCATTCCTGTTGTTTTGGGATTTTCAAAAGATTGGGAAAAGTCATCTATTTTTTATTTTAAAAAATACTTTTAATAAATATTTCCCTAAAACAATGAGAGGTGGTCCGTAGGCCGTTCAGCCGCATGGCGGGCGGCGTAGGACCCACTGAGGACCGGCCTGCAGGCGTGACCTGCGGAGGGGACCTGCCCCTCGGTGCTGCGTGCGCAGCCTCTCTCAGCAATGGTTTGGAGCTCATTGAGCAGAGGGAACACCTGCTCTCTGCAGCCACCTGCTGAGAATTTGGGTTTGGTTCTCAGTGCATAGGATGGATCCGGCGGAGAGGGCAGCAGCCTGGAGGCGGCGCCCTGCGTCCCATCAGCCTCCACCATCCAGCCCGTGGTCAGGAGAGACTTGCACGTGGGAACGAGCCTGGACATCACAAGGAGCAGGTGCAAACCGCGTGGCTTTAACAACTTGGCGTGCACTGGTTGGGGCCTCCTTTGGGTGGTCCCTCAGACTCTCCGGGAGTAAATGTCCCTTCTGCCTGCTGCCGGGGGCAAGGGGCGGGGGGCTGTACTTGGGGAGAAAAGTTTGCAAAACTCTCCCTGAGGGGCAGGGGGTCAGCGCTCCCGAAACTCCCGGCAATGAGGCGGTGCAGGCCACGCCTGTGAGTGGGAGCCAGGAGCGCCCAGGGCCCGCCTCCCTGTCCCCCCCCCCCCCCCCCATCCCGCCCACGGAGCAGCTCATCCCAGCGGGCCCACTAGCGGTTTCTGCAAGTGAGGAGTAAGCCTGGTTTGGTTACGCTAGTCCAGTGGTCGGCAAACCGCGGCTCGCGAGCCACATGCGGCTCTTTGGCCCCTTGAGTGTTCTAACGCCACTTCTTCAAAACAGACTCGCCCAGGCCGAAAACCGACTTCGGCGCACGGGCCACGAGGTTTCAATCGCACTGTACGTACGCGCCCGCACGTGGTATTTTGTGGGAGAGCCACACTCAAGGGGCCAAAGAGCCGCGGTTTGCCGACCACTGCGCTGGTCAGATCCCCCGTAGGATATTGTTTAGGGCGGCAGGTCCTGAGCGTGCTCAGGCGGAGAACCATGGAGAACAAAGGAAGTGGCCACACGTGGGCGCTCCCGGGAGGGTGAGAGGAGGCGAGGCTGCGGCCTGGCCCCCGGGGCTATTCCGGGAGGCCCTTCGCCGTCCAGGTGCTTGGATGCCGCCGGCCTCAGAGCCCACGGTAAGTAGGTGTTGCCCAAACCATCCCAGTGCCGCTGGCTGTTTCTCACGGAGAATGTTAGACGCTGGGGGCTCAGCAGGGCTGCCTCCTCCCCGGGTCCGTCCGTCCTCCAGGGGCAACACGCGAGGGAAGTTCTCACACAGGGGCGGGGTGGGCTGCCCGGCTCCCCTCCCGAGCAGGACTTCCGAGCCCCTCAGCAAAGACCTTCCCAGCAGGCTTGGCAGTGCCGTGGGGCTCCCGGGAGAGCCCATCACCGGCCACGTCAGGTCCCGCCTGAGAAGCAGGGCAGGTGCCGCCAGCAGGAGGCCTCCTGGGGCGGGGCAGGCTCCCCACGGAGACCTGGGCAGGTTCCTCCAGGGCGGGCCCTTTGAATGCGGGAAAATGGCGTGTGCGTTTCCGGAGCACAGACCTTGGGCTCAGGATGAGAAGGCGACCCCACACGGCAGGCCTGTGTCCTCCTCGGCCACAGCTCCCAGCTCCCCCCAGGAGCTTTGAGGACGTTCACTCGTTGGACAGAGGATGGGAATAGGCCCTGATGTTGCTGGCCTCCATTCTCAAGGTCACCTGTGCCTCATGACTCATCAGCCCGGGCTGAGCTGCCGACAAAACGCCCGGTTCTATCCAGGAACCGGCGCAGGCACAGTGGTGCAGACGGCTTGGGACTCTCCCATGTCAGCAGGGAGCCGGTCCCTTTGCCACCCTCCCGAAAAGGAACGGGAAATGCCCTCGGGCTCCATGGAGAAAGGCC
The DNA here is from genome assembly GCF_951640355.1 of Cnephaeus nilssonii. Classification (NCBI taxonomy): domain Eukaryota; kingdom Metazoa; phylum Chordata; class Mammalia; order Chiroptera; family Vespertilionidae; genus Cnephaeus; species Cnephaeus nilssonii. The sequence goes on along the minus strand of NC_137081.1, from coordinate 76,414,577 downwards.
ATTCTCCTTTGGAAGAGCATCCAAGGACTGACACCAGAACAGACCCATGGCAGGAGCCCAGTGATGAGCCGAGAGACTCACCCTCTGTGCCCAGCGCCGGAGGCTTGTCCTGGGAGGGGAGCCAGGGGCTCGGAATCGATGCTCCCTCCTTCCTCAGAGGAGCAACTGAAGGCTCTTTGGGGAGACATCCCGAGCTGTTAGGTTGCTATTTATCATCTCTATTAAGTTTACTAGAAACAATAGGCCCCTTTCTAATGAAAACATTTATAAAAATGACCAGGGAAGACAGAAATCATGTCAATTAGCCATGGTGATTCATTTGGCTGCTGTGAGTTCAGATCGATGGAACAGTTCACAGAGCAGATGTCCTAGGGGTCTTATTAATTGCATTTGGTGAACACTGGAATTGCTATTTTGTTCCCCAGTTATTTTGATGGCTTCCCTTGAAGACCCGTGGACTCCTGAGACTGTTCAGTGATGTGCCTGATAAAGACGTACCTGTGAGTGCACGGGCTGGCCCACAGCTGCTCGGGATCAGCGACAGTTTGGGGAGGAAGGGAGCAGGATGCCGGATGAAAAAGTTACCAATGAAATAATGGGCTCAGCCCGGCCCGGGTGGCTCAGTTGGTTGAGCGTCCGTCCCATGCACCAGGAGGTCACCAGTTCGGTTCCTGGTCAAGGCACATGCCCAGGTTGCAGGCTTCAGTCCCTGGTGGGGGAGTGCAGGAGCTAGCCCATTGATGTTTCTCTCTCATCGACGTTTCTCTCTCTCTCCCCCTCTCTCTGAAATCAATACAAACATATTAAAAAATAATAATGCCCCCAGCAGCCAGGAAGGCGGCATTTCCCAAGATTAGTCTGCTCTGCTCTTTAAACCCCAGGACACAGCGAGAACACACTGAAGTGTAAACTCACGATGCTCCTCGGGGTACTCCTGTGCCGCCACGGACTCCTGAACAGGGTTAGCAGCTCTTCCAGGGGCAAGGGGAGGAGATGATGTCTGCCTTGGATTTGCCATAGAATTCCTAAGATTCGGGGCTGACTTTCAGCAGTGGGCGGAGCCTTGTCTGAAATCCTGCTAGTTGGGAATCCCACCCATCTCTCTGAACTGGTCAGGCCTTATACACTCCCCCTCTCCCAAAAGCCACCCCCAAATACATTTACCCATCCTTCACAGCCTTTCTGCCAGTTAATCTAAGGAATGGCTTCAGGTTAGCACAGAGGGGGCCACAATGTCACAGTACACTGTGCAACACACAGGCCAGCTCCTTGGATCTCCTGGGCACCACTCCATCTTTCTTTCACCCATCAAACCCTACATCTAACTACATCTAACTGTTCAATGAACAAGTGGAAGAGTCGATACAAAAGTACAGTTACTTTTGGTCCTGAGCTATATGCCAGGATATGGTTTTTTAAAAATAGATTTTAGAGAGTGAGGAAGGGGGGTAGAGAGAGATAGATCATCGATGTGAGAGAGAAACATCGATCAGTTGCCTCCTGTATGTGCCCCGACCAGGGATCGAACCAGCAACCTAGGTATATGCCCTGACAGGGAATCGAACCCACAACCTTTGGTGTATGGGACGAAGCTCCAACCGAGCCACCTGGCCAGGGCTATGCCATTTTTACTATAAAATATTTCCGATTTCCAAGTATGTATATGTTTGAAGGTACAAAGAATGTTAATTATTACCTGTGACTTGCAACCTGGCTTTAGGAAGAGGACATTACTGAGCCTGTAGAGGCCCCTCCGGCCCCGCCTTGGCCACAGGCCTTCCTCTGCCTCCCAGGTGGGGCACGTCTCTGACCACGGAAATGAAATCACGGCGTGTGCAGTCTTCTTTGAACGTTTGGTAGAATGAACCCGTGAAGTCTGGTCCTGGGCTTTTTTTGGGGGGGAAAGGAGGTTTTTTTGTTTTTGTTTTTGTTTTTTATTGCTGTTTCAATTTCCTTACTAGTGATTGGTCTACTCAGGTTTTCTAATTCTTCATGATACCGTCTAGTAAGTTGTAGGCTTCTAAGAATCTGTCCACTTTTCCCAGCTTGTCCAATTTGGTGGCATATAGCCTTTCGCCCATCAAATTTTATAATCCTTTGTAATTCTGTGGTATCTGTTGTAACTTCTCTCTCATTTCTGATTTTATTTCTTTAGTGAGTCTAGCTAAATATTTGTCAATTTTGTTGATCTTTTCAAAGAACCATCTCTTCTGCTCATTACTTTTTAATTGACTTTTTATTCTCCATTTTGTTTATTTCCACTCTGCTTTTATTATTTCCTATCTTCTGACTTTGAGCTTCATTTGCTCTTCCTTTTCTACTTCCTTAAGGTATAATGTTGCAAATTGATGCAAAAATTCTCAACAAAATACTAGCAAGCCCAATTCCTCAGCATATTAAATAATTATACACTATGTCCATGTGGGATTTATTCTTGAAATGCAAGGGTGGTTCAACATAAAATTATCAATTGATGGAATACACCATATTAACAGAATGAAGGACAAAAACCACATGATCTCAATTAATGCAGAAAAATCATTTGATAAATTTCAACACCCTTTCATTATAAGGATGAAACTACTAAGAAAAGAAGGAAACTACTTCAGTATTAAAAAGGTCATAGATGAAGAGCCCACAGCTAACATACTTAATGGGGAAAGACTGAAAGCTTTTCCTCCAAGATCAGGAATGAGATATGCCAATTTTGACACTGCTATTCAAGAGAGTATTAAAAGTTCTAGCAAGAGCAATTCCAAGAAAAATAAATAAAAGGCATCCATATTGGAAAAAATTAAAATTATCTGCTTGTAGATGGCATGATTTTATATATAAAAAATCCTAAAGATTACACACACAGAGACACACACACACCTACACACCTGTTAGAACTAAAAAATAAGTAGTATAGTGAAGTTGCAGGACACAAAATGAACTTATAAAAATCAGTTACATTTCTACACATTAACTGTGAACAATCTGAAAAGTAAATTAAAAATACGATCCCATTTACAATAAAGTAAAAAAGAATAAAATACAAAGAATTAACCAAGGAAAGAAAAGAATAGTCAACTAAAAATTACAAACATTGCTCAAAGAAATTAAAGATATAAATAAGAAGAAAGACATTTTGTGTCCATGAGTTGGAAGACTTATTTTATTTTAGTTTATTGAGTTGAGAAAGTGAGAGGAGGGGGTGGAGAGAAAGAAACATTGATTTGCTGTTCCACTTACTAATGCATTCATTGGTTGCTTCTTGGATGTGCCCTGACTGGAGATTGAACCCGAAACCTTGGCATATCGGGAAGAAGCCCCAACCAGCGGAGTTACTCGGCCAGGATGAATTGGAAGACTTGATACTATTGAGATGTCAGTACCACCTAAAGTGAGTCATTCTAACCTACAGCTGCTGTCGGCATGGGGGAAGAATGGGTCTCAGAGATGCCAGCAGGCTGGACAGGGCAGGCGTGGATTTCGGGGGGCAGAGGGCTCCCAATGCCCAGGGTTGCTTAGGAACTAGCGAATACATTTCCAGGCCAGGGACAGGATATGCTAACATACATTAGGAACATATTTTATCATTGTGCTACGTAAGAAAGAAGGCACAGTGGTAAAACGAAACGCCTATCCCACACACCTCAAGTTTTGCTAAATGGGGAAACATTTGGTCTCTCTTTGCCCTTAGTCCCTCCTCCCTGAAGGAGGCAGAAGAACGTGGCCCTTGGAGATTTCAGCGGCGGCACAGAGGATAAAGCACCTGCCCCCTCCCGTCTCTGACCAGCCTGCCTACCAGACTGGGGCTTTCTGCTTTGCCACTTTTATGAGCCCAGGAGCCCTGCGAGTCCTTCTCTCATCGACCCCACAATGAGGCCAAGGGACTGTGGGACAGGGTTTCACAGACTAGATCAGGCTCCTACTTTGCTGCAGGGGCTGCCATGTCCCGACCAGGACATGGGCCACGAGTGTTAGCTTGGCTGAGGAGCAGAGCCGTGCCACGCTCTCCCTACCCTATCAACCTCAGAATTGATCTTCTGAATTTCATCTTTCTGACTCTCAGGCTCATGCCTCAGCGGCTTCCCAACTGATGTGTGGAGGGAGGCATTAACAATCACCCTCCCCAACTCCCTAACAGCAGCTTTCAAACCAACAACAGAGCGCCCGCAGAGCGGTTCCGTGCAGGCCTCTGTAAACGCCCATTTGATGGCAGCGGAGGCACCAGCTGAGACACAGCACGGAGAAGCCATGCTGGGTGGAAAGTGGGTAGGACGGTTTGCAGGGTTGCACAGGTGGCTCTAAAGGGGGAGTGCGCAATCTGGAGTTACAGCCGAGGTGGCTGTGTGGCGTGGCTACCTACACTGTGTGTGTAAAGTGTATGTGCTCAGCACTTGCGACGGCCAGGAAAGCGATTGTGTTAGTTTTTTGTTTGTTTTTTTAAAGTTCATTTTATGGGTTAAGTCAAAACCGTGTGAAGATCTTTCTTAAAAAGACCTTAGCTGTCACACGGAACGATGTTTGGGGTTTCTGTAATTCAGTGAACTCTGGTGGAGAGAAGGCAGATGCAGAAGAACAGAAAGACTATGAAATATGTACCCTTTATAGGAAATGCAGAATTAACAATATTTTTAAGATGTTCCATCTGCCAGTTTCTAGAAAACAAACAAACAAACAGCATCTCTAATGAGACAGAGCCACGCAGTATTTCAGAGCTGGGAGAAGACTGTTAACGCAGGTGCAGCAGCCGGAACCAGAGTGAATTCCAACCTCTGGCCTTTCTCGGTAGGCAATGGGAACCAACCAATAGAAACACAACCAGGGCGGCAAAACACCCTTGCCAGCAAAAGGCAACTGACAAACGAGAGGAGATGGGGCATTTTTCGGGGGGTTGGTTATTCAGATAGATCTGGGCATTGAATAGGAGCTCACAATTTTCCAGTTTAAAAGAATAAAAGGTAGAATGAGAGACAGGCTAATAACATGCAACAGCAAGTGGGATACTATTTCCACAACCTATTCTTGATGTTTGGTATTCATGGCTCTGTATCCCTTAAGTAAATACAATTTTCCCACTTCACTCTGAAGAGCTCAAGAATGTTGACTGCTTAGACATATAATTTAAAGTGGTTCATGCTTTTATTTCCACAGAAACGACACTTTAAGTGTTTCGCTCAAGAATCTGAAGATGTATTAGTAAGACATGCGGGCAGAAACTGCTTTTCCCATCAGCAGTTCAGAAAATGTAAAACGGTATTTAGTTGTCACAGGAAAGTCTCCCCAAGAAATGTACCTTCGAATGTGATCAATGCCGAGTGGCCGAGTGGGTTTCCTTAGAAATTCCAAATGTTCTCTTCCCTAGGGCCCTGGGGCTGCTAAAGCAGCTTTATCGGTCATCAGCGTTTCTGGAGATCAGTGTCACTCAGGGGCCGAGCAGGAAGGAAGGACAGGCATGGTTTGGGCGCTGAGCCACCTGCCCAGGAAGTCCTCCCACCAGCTCCAAAAGGCCCAACTCCGCAGCGGGAGGGGGCGGGGTGCGGGCACGGCCTCAGGACACCACCATGTCTCCCAGCGCAGGCATCTCCTCCCAGCTCCAAACTGCAAACTGCTTCGTCCCTGGCGATCCGTGTTCTGCTCTGTTCCCTGGGCCCAGCGCCCTTCCTCTTCTGTCTGTACCTGCGGAGTGTTTTCAGGGCCGCCTCCTGCATGCCGCCAGCCCCTTGGTCTTGCACTTGTCTCCTTTCCTATGTGGTAGCTGCTATGTTCTTCCAGGGGGTGGGGGTGGGGGTGGGCGGCTCTGCGCTCCTTCCTGCAGGCAGGGTGCAGGGTCCCCTCCCGACACCTCGCGTGCCCTCTAGGGAACTTCCCACTTGCAACCCACCGGGGGCAGCTTCTTTCAGACTGTGAGGACGAAGGACAGCCTCCCTCGGCGTCCCCGCAGTGTTTACCTTGTGAGGTCTTTGCTATTATCGATCTCCGGCTACCTTTATTTTCAGTCCCAGAATGCTCCGCCTCAGTGTGCCCCACAAGTAAAGTAGGTCAAGAACCTGTGTGGCCAATGCTCATTGTTCCTTAGAGTGTTTTTCTTTCCAGCTTTATTGAGGTCTAATTGACAGATAAAATTGTATGGTGTTTAATGTGCACAATGTGGTCATTTGGTACACTGATAGAATAACCACCGTCTAGTTAAGTAACACTTTCATCACCTCACCTATTTATCTTCTTGGTGGGGGGAGAACATGTGTTCCACTCTCTTAGCAAATATCAACTGTACAATACATGTTATCACCTGTAGTCACCATGTCATGTGTTAGATCCTCAGATCTTATTCATCTCATAACTGAAAGTTTGTACCTTTTTATTAAACTCTCCCTATTCCCTCACCTCCCAGTCCCTGGTGACGACTTTTCTACTCTCTATTTCTAGGAGTTCAACATTTTAAAAAAGATTCAACATGTGATGCCATGTAGCATTTGTCTTTATTTGGCTCATGTCACCTAGGATGATGCTCTCCAGGTTCATGTTGTCACAAATTGCAGGATTTCCTTCTTTTTTAAAGCTGAAAAATATTCCACTGTATACATCGACTATGTTTTCTTTTTTATTGATTCTTAGAGAGGGAGAGGAAGAGGGGTAGGGAGAGGGAGAGGGAGGGAGGGAGAGAGAGAAACATTGATCTGTTGTTCCACTTTATGCTTTCACTAGAGGCCCAGTGCATGATTGAATCATGCACGTGTAGGGTCCCCTACACGCTTTCGCTTTTGATCACGGTGGAGCTGGGTGCCTGTCCGCTGGTGCACCAGGCCTTTCAGAAGCCTCCAGCGCGGCAAAGGCTTCTGAAAGGCCTGGTGCACCAGCGGACAGGCACCCAGCTCCCCCGCTTTTGATGGTCCGCGGTGGGATGTGAGCTCACTGCCCCAGAGGCCCCCTCTGTGCCGCAGCACAGCCATGGCGCAGACGCTGAGCTCGAGCCGCCGCTGGCGATGCGAGCTCAGCGTCCCGCCGGCCCAATCAGCCACCCCGGCCACCCCGAGTCACACCCCCCCGCGCCTCCTGGCCAATCGCGGGCATAGCGAAGGTACGGTCAATTTGCATATTTGTCTATTATTATGCTTTCATTAGTTGCTTCTTGTATGTGCCCTGACTGGGGATCAAACCCGCAACCTTGGCATATTGGGACAACACTTTAACCAACTGAGCTACCTGGCCAGGGTGCTATGTTTTCTTTATTCGTTCATTCGTTGACACACACGTAGGTTGTTTTCATACCTTAGCTCTTGTGAATAATGCTGCAATGAACATGGGAGTAGAGATATCGCTTTGAGATAATGGTTTTGTTTTCCTATAGATATATACCTGGAAGTGAGATTGCTGGATCACAAGATAGTTCTATTTTTAACTTCTTGAGGTCACCATACTATCCTATCTAATAAAGAGGGGATATGCTAATTGACTGCCATGCCCTCACAAGATGATGGTGCCCACAGCCACTAGATGGCATCGCCCAGTCCCCTCAACACCACCTCATCCAGCCTCAGTCCCCAGTCTCCTCAGCCCCGCCTCATCCAGCCGGAGACCCCCAGTCCCCTCAGCCCTGCCTCACCCAGTTGCTGCAGCATCCAGCCTCAGTCCCCCACTCCCCTCAGCCTCGCAGGGGAAGGCAGTTGGGGGTGATTAGGTCAGTAGAGGAGGGCAGTTGGAGGTGATCAGGCTGGCAGGGGAGGGCAGTTGGAGGTGATCAGGCCGGCAGGGGAGGGCAGTTGGGGACGATCATGCCGGCAGGGGAGCAGTTAGGGATCAATCAGGCTGTCAGGGGAACAGTTAGGGGACTATCAGGCTGGCAGGCAGAGTGGTTAGGGGCAATCAGGCAAGCAGGCAGGTGAGTGGTTAGGAGCCAGCAGTCCCAGATTGTGAGAGGGATGTCCAACTGCCAGTCACAAGATGGTGGCGCCCAGTCCCCCAGTCCCCCAGTCTCCGGCTGAGGGGACTGGGGGATTCCCTCTTTATTACATTGGCAGTCGGACATCCCCCGAGGGGTCCCAGATTGGAGAGGGTGCAGGCTGGGCTGAGGGACCCCCCCCATGCATGAATTTCATGCACTGGGCCTCTAGTCCTATATAATAAAAAGCTAATATGCAAATAGTCATCATGCCCTCACGCCATCATGCCATAATGGCTCAGACACTCAACACTGGGGAGAGAGGAATGGGGACCAGCCAGGCTGCGGCCCGGGAGAGAGACAAGCTGCCTGCCCCATGGTCCTGGGCACCTACAGCTGCGGCCAGGGTGAAGCTGCCCACCCACGGTCCCGAGGCTGCGGCCGGCCTGGGCGAAGCTGGCCTGGGTCCTGGGTGCCTGTGACCGGCCAGAGGAGGGAATCCTGGGTCCTGAGTGTGGGGTGAGGCAGAGGCGGTTAGGGGTGATCAGGCCAGCAGGAGAGCAGTTAGGGGCGATCAGGCCAATAGGGGAGCAGTTAGGGGTGATCAGGCAGGCAGGCAGAGGTGGTTAGAGGCAATCAATCAGGCAGGCAAGCAGAGGGGTTAGGGGCGATGAGGCAGGCAGGCAGGTTAGGAGACAGCGGTCCTGGATTGCTAGAGGCAGTCAGACATCCCCCAAGGGGTCCCAGATTGGAGAGGGTGCAGGCCGGGCTGAGGGACTCATCCCCCCATGCACGTATTTCGTGCACTGGGTCTCTAGTTTTCCATAGCGGCTGTACCAAAGTACATTCCCACCAACAGTGTACAAGGGTCCCCTTTTCTCCACATTCTCACCAGCATTTGCCATCTCATGTTTCTTTAAAAAAAATTTTTTAATCCTCACTTGAGGACATGCTTAGAGGAAGAGAGAAGAATGAGAAAGAGAGAAAGAGGAGAGAAACATAGATGTGAGAAACATCAATTGGTTGTCCTCTGTATTTGCCTTGACTGAGGCTTGAACCTGCAACCCAGGTATGTGTCCTGACCAGGAATTGAACCTGCAACCTTTTGGAGCACAGGATGGTGATCAACCAACTGAGCAACTCCAGCCAGGCTTGTGTCTTTTTTTTATAATGGTCCCTATAACAGGAGTGAGATGATATCTCATTGTGGTTGAGTTGCATTTCCATGGTGCTTAGTGATTCTTTTTTGCTATGGAGTTGTATGAGTTTCTTATTTATATTGGATACTAATCTCTTATTGGATATGTGGTTTGCCAATATTCTCTCCCATTGAGGAGGGTTTTTTGTTGTTGTTTTTTTTTACTTTTGTTGATGATTTCCTTTACTGTGCAGCTTTTTAATTTGATGTAGTTCAACTTGTTTATTTTTGCTTTTTTAAAAAATATATTTTTATTTATTTCAGAGAGAAAGGGAGAGGGAAATAGAAACATCACTGATGAAAGAGAATCATTGATTGGCTGTCTCCTGCACACAACACACTGGGGATCGAGCCCACGACCCAGGCATGTGCCCTGACCAGGAATCAAACTGTGACCTCCTGGTTCATAGGTTGACGTTCAACCACTGAGCCACACCGGGCTATTTTTGCTTTTATTATTGGATCCAAAAAATTGCAGCCAAGGCAGATGTCAAGGAGCTTGCCCCTGTTTTCTTCTAGGAGTTGTATGCATTCAGGTCTTATGTTCAAGTCTTTAGTCCATTTTGAGTTGATTTATACGTATGGTGTAAAATAGGGATCCAGTTTCATTCTTTTGCATGTGGTTATCTAGTTTTCCCAACACCATTTATTGAAGAGACTATCCTTTTCCTATTATATAGTCTTATCTCTTTTGTTGAAACTTATATATGCACTAGAGGCCCAATGCACAAAATTCGTGCAAGAGTAGGCCTTCCTTCCCCCAGCTGCTGGCACCGGCTTCCCTCTGGCACTCAGGACCCGTGCTTCCTTCCAGCTGCCAGCAGGCACCCGGGACCCAGGCTTCCCTTGCAGCCTGGCTTCATCTGGAAGGTCATCCGGAAGGATGTCTGGTCTAATTAGCATATTACGCCTTTATTATTATAGACTAGAGGCCCGGTGCACGGAATTCATGCACTGAGGGGGGTTGTCCCTCAGTCCAGCCTGTACCCTCTCCACTATGGGACCCCTCGAGGGCAGTCGGACATCCCTCTCACAATCCAGGGCTGCTGGCTCCCAACTGCTTGCCTGCCTGCCTTCCTGATTGCCCCTAACCGCTTCTGCCTGCCAGCCTGATCACCCCCTAACCACTCTGCTGCCAGCCTGTTTGCCCCCAACTTCCCTCCTCTGCCGGCCTGATCACCCCTAACTGCCCTCTCCTGCAGGGTTGATCACCTCCAACTGCCCTCCCTTGCAGGCCTGGTCCTTCTCAACTGCCCTCCCTTGCAGGCTGGGTGCCTCCCAACTGCCCTCTCCTGCTGGCCATCTTGTGGTGGCCATCTTGTGTCCACATGGGGGCAGGATCTTTGACCACAGGGGGGCAGCTATATTGTGTGTTGTAGTGATGATCAATCTGTATATTACTCTTTTATTAGATAGGATAGAGGCCTGGTACAGGGGTGGGGGCCAGCTGGTTTGCCCTGAAGGGTGTCCCGGATCAGGTGGGGGTTCCCTTGGGGTGTGGGGCGGCCTGAGCGAGGGGCCTGTGGTGGTTTGCAGGCCGGCCACGCCCCCTGGCAACCCAAGCGGAGGCCCTGGTATCTGGAATTTATTTTCCTTCTATAATTGAAACTTTGTAGCCTGGAGCGGAGCCAAGCCTGGGGCTCTCTCCGAGGCCCGCAGCCATTTGTGTTGGGGTTATAATTGAAACTTTGTTGCCTTAAGCGGGTGGGCCCGGTCAGGGTGTGTGGAAAGCTTTGCTTCCCCTGTTGCCGGCGGCAACCCTGGCCTGCTCTCTCAAGCTCCATTCTGCTGCCATTTGTTTGAATTTGTTTACCTTCTATAATTGAAACTTTGTAGCTTGAGTGGAGGCTTAGGCCTGGCAAGGGCAGGCGGAAAGCTTGGCTTCCTCTGTTACCTAGGAAACCTTGCTCTCTGTGGCTGTAGCCATCTTGGTTTGGGTTAATTTGCATACTCGCTCTGATTGGATGGTGGGTGTGGCTTGTCGGAGGTATGGTCAATTTGCATATTTATCCATTATTAGGTAGGATGGGCTCTCTAGTCTGTTCCATTGGCCTATGTGTCAGTTTCTATGCCAATACCATAATGTTTGATTATTATAGCTCTGTACTACAGTTGGAAAGCAGGAAGCATCATGTCTCCAGCTTTGTTCTTCTTTCTCAAGATTGCTTTGGCTATTTGAGGGTCTTTTGTAGTTTCATACAAATTTTAGGATTTTTTTCTATTTCTATGAGAAATGTCATTGGAATTTTGATAAGGATTGCATGAAATCTGTAGATTACTTTGGGTAATATGGATATTTTAACAATATTAATTATTCAGGTCCGTGAACACAAAATATTTTCCATTTATTTGTGTCTTCTTCAATTTCTTTCATTAAAGTCTTGTAGTCTCAGTGTACAGATCTTTTACCTCCATGGTTAAATTTATTTGCATTCTATTCTTTTTGATGCTCTCAGTGTTTTTAGTTGGGGTTTTGAAATCTGGCAAAGAGAGAGACCACCTTCATGGGTCATTTCACCTGAAACCATCACCCATTCCTCCATCTGAGAATGTTCTCCCTAGAATTACCAACTTAATTTGATCTAAAGAGCAAGCTCCACTCAAACCTGACCTACTTACACCAAACTCTCACTTGCAAACACTCGCTGCTGGAGGAAAAACAGTGTGAAGACTTCTTAGCCCTCAGCCGTGAGGAATCCTGGGTTACTCTGGCAATGAGGCAGAAAGCTGCAAAGAGCTTGACCAGCAAAGCAGAAAAAAGGCCAAAGAAAGCCCAACCTAACTTGTATAATAAACAACACTATTTGATCTTATACAGCAAAATAGTTATAAACTTAATGAGAACTCTACAAAAAAAAATTCATGAGTGTATAATCTTTCTAAAAACTAGTGCTCTGCATTGTGAAACATCTGCTATTAATTAAAATTGGAAAGTCTCAAACTGATGAGGTCATATCGATACGGAATTTATACACAGTCTTTGTGGTGTACTTCGTCCTCGAACCTGTGTTTTGTGTAGTTCCAACTCTTCGCTTTCATGATTCTGACATATTACAGGACTGTGCTCTGCTTTTGTTTCATTACCACCCTTTTACTTTTTTATATCAATTACATTTTATTTTTTAACATATATCTCAATCAGATCATGCTTTAATATAAAGTGTTTTATCATCATCACTCCTTTTAAAATAGGTACCTTTCAGTAAGACAGGATTTTAAAAACAAGAAGTGGTAACTGGGGGACTAAGGTGCTTTGACAGTAAGCCTAGCTTTAATGCCTGAAGGCAAACCAGCTTTGCCTGGAGTCAGAGCACGGGGCCAGGCTGGGGAGAGCCGAGCTCCGGTGGGAAACATGTCGGATTCAGAGCTCGGCAGGAAGTGGGACCGGTGCTTGGCCGATACGGTCGTCAAGATAGGTACTGGTTTGGATTAAGACTTGTTTTCTCACTTACCTTCTTTAAAGGGAGATGTGGCCACTAGCCTTTGGTTCTGGCATGGGATTGGGAATGGCCTCCTCCAACTGCCAGCATGATTTCCAGGCTCCGTATCTTCTACGTGGAAAATATGTCAAAGAGCAGAGCGTGACTTACACCTGAGAATATCTCAGTGGGCGGAGAAGAGAAGTCATGTTTATTCCTCAGGAACACTGAAGTGCCCGGAGTAAGCTGACATTCTTCTGTGTCAATGTTACCAGCAGTGCTTTAAACGCCAGCACACTGTTTATGTATTTGAAGCCAAGTCTGTTTCCTGTTTTGTAGTTTCTCTCTGGAAATTGCAAGGAGGTGGTCTTAAAAGAAATATATTAAACAAAAATAGGCAAAAACAAACAAACACAAACAAACCCCCAAAACAAAAAACAGCTAACTGAAAATTGAAGTTTAAGTGACATTTTATATTTTATTTTTTCAGTTTTTTAATATATTTAACAATTACTTTACCCAGAACCCCTGATTTGTCCACAAACACTATAGGTCCAATTAGTTTTTTTAAAACATCATTTTAATAAAGACAACTGGCTAAGAAATAAAAAAGAAAACACTCAAAACGTGTACCCCAAGCCCATTTTGGAGGCATTTAGTGAACACGAGTCTCTCTTGCATACTAAGCAGGCTGGTCACGCTTTGCCCAGGATTCCTGAATAATGAGGATTTGCTCCCAAAACTTCCCTTATGGTCTTGCCATGCCCCATTCTATACGCTCAGCAGTCCTGAAACAATCCCAATCCAGCAGCATTTTGCAAGTAATTGAGAATATATTTTTTAAGTACAACCCATGCATAACACCATGATTAAGGTAGTAGTAGGAAATCAGAGCTTAACAAAACCTTACTGAAACACAATTGAGAGTCTGCATGAAATCAAGGTCACAGAAATAGTACTGCATCTCAGGATTTCTGTTAGGTACTTTAAAAAGGTATTGAACGCTAAAAGCATTTAATATGAAAAGGGAAGCTGAATTCTTGACTTTCTGAAAAATTTCACTCTTAAAATATTAGACAAACATGAAAAAAAATGAGTTAAATTCCTCCACATGTAAGCCATCTGTCATCCATTCCAAGTTTGTTAAACTTCATTTCTTCACCAAGAACCGCGTGATGTCGGATCCATGCTTTGCCGCCAGAGACTGTCTCCTCACCTGGCTTCTTTCCTTGGCTTGCCTGGCAGTTCTCTAAAAGTTAAAGACATGAATGTGTTCACATGTGGGGAGAAAAGTACTGGCTACAGAAACTCAACTACTCTTCGTATTCTGTTAGTCTGGAAACACCTACATGACTGCCACACCCACGCCCAGTGTTTAGCCATTAGGGACATCACCAAACTACCAGCAGTGAACCCGAGCAGCTCTGCTGAGGGCCGAGGTCCGGGGTTCACTTAGGACCAGGTGCTGAGGAGAAAACACAGAGTTTGGGGGGATGCTACCCAGTGAGATCCGGGCATCCCTCCCTTAAGTCTTGGGGAGGAGGCCATGATTCTCCTTGTCCAAGTGGGAGTTTTAGGCCATCTCGGGATTTCCCAGAGTGCAGTGTGCACAAGGCCTGCCCCTTCGTCATTCCCAACCCAGCAGCCAAACCAATGCGGAAAACAAAATGGGATAGACAAGAAATGGATTGTTTTGCCAGTCCCGCAAATAAGACTTCTCATGAGAACCCGAAAAAGTGACCACAGAAGGGGCAGCATTTTGCTTTGCTGTGTCTTAATTCTCTTATTAGTCTTAAGTATGCTACTAATTTGCACGTTGGAGAAATCGAACGGCTTCCCCCCATCCCCATTGGAGTCCATGCGCGTGTGAAGTGACCCAGGTGGAAGGGTGTGGAAAGCAAAGAGGGTTCAAATGAAGAACAAACAGAACAATCCCCATTTGTGTAAAGTTATGTTTCTGAGGAGAGGACTCTAAAACATTAAAAGGCTAAGAAAACGCTCATATAATAGGAACATTGTCAAAGGATTGAACAGATCTCAAAGCTGTAAATACAATTGATTAGCATTTTAAAAACCATTAGGACTTTTAGCAAACAAACTGGGGCAGGCCTCTTCCCCCACTGCCCGGGCACAATCCATGCAGTCAGATGGGCACTCTCTTCCCTGACGGGCTGGGAGGGGCCTAACAGTATAACCTTCGGGGAAACAGCTTGGAGATAAAAACAGCAGCCTCAAAAATATCCAAACACATGACTCAGGGATATTTTAGATCTGAGAATCTATCTTAAGGAATGACCTCAAAAACAATAAAGTGCGTGGCAACAATATGTATAAGAACAAAAAAGAATGTAAATAACTTCAATGTGCATTAGTATAGGAATGCTAAATACACTAAGGTAGAGATCTATTCAACAGAATCATGTGTAGCCATTTTAGACAATAACATTGTGAATGCTTATGGGAATGTGAGAAAATGCTTAAATCTGCCAAAGGGAAAAAATAAGTCAGATGCAAAGTTTCATACTGAATAAATGTGTCTTTCTAAGTTTATCTCAACAGGTAGGCCTGACTTCCTTTTGCTGACGGCCTGTTAAAAATTCATCCTAGTTGATAAACAAATACTGTGTCATTTTCCCCCTCTCGTTTTAAGCAACAAGTAATTAATTGTGCCAAGGTTAACAGGTTTTATACTTTGGCCAAGAGTGCAATGTTTGCATATTGAACTGAGTTGGTCCTAGAGATAATTTATTAAAGTTCTTAGACATTTCAGGACATCCTTAGCTGCACATGCAAACATATGTCACTGCCCCAATTCACCGAACTTCTAGTTTGAAGGTCTGGGTCTCTTCAAGACTAGGCAAACTACATTGTATTTCTTTTCTGCTAGGCGGTGGGGAAATTTCCGGGTCCTGGGATGAATCAGAAGGCAAGCAGCTTCTCTCCCATCTGTGACTGAGACCTAGGCCTCGAGAGGAAACACAAGTGTTAGGTGATGAAAGAAATAAAATGTATCTTGGATCCCAGCCCAGGACGTAGATGCACCAGTCCTCTCCACGCCTGCAGGCACGATGTCACTGCTGCCTGGGACGGGTGGGATGAGCGGGGCGCGTACTGACCTCTCTGTGACAGACTGTGCAGAGGGTCTGCAGGTTGTCCAGGGAGCACTGTCCTCCGCCTCCGAACACCGGCCGGATGTGGTCCACCTGCCAGAAGTGCCCTTCCCCGGGGGCTCTGACCATCTCGTTAAGCTGCAACCAGAACCCAGGATCAGCACTTTTGTACATACACTGCGGGAACTGTGGGCTTTGCATTGTGCGATCATGTTTACACAGCAGAATCAGGGGAAAAATACATTAGGATGGCTCTTTATAGCGTTTGTGAATAGGAAAAAGCATCTAGGTTAGCAATTTGAAAACAATAAAATGTTTCTGAAAAGTTCTTTTTCCCTTACCTAACCCATTTTGAGAAAAAATTATAAGCAAGTAGAAATACCAAGACTCCTGACAGACTGGGAAAAACTAGTTGTTTTTTCACTTTTGAGCTAGTTTATACAGTCACTAAAACAAAACAGAAAAGATTAAGAACAGATTAAAAACTTAAAACTTCTGAATATTACTACTGACTTAAACAATCTTTAATTGTTAACCTAAATGCATTTATTACTATACCAATGACAGTTTAATATTAATAGCTATAACCTGGAACTCCCATGCTAGTCACCTGGGAATCTGCTAGTTTACAAGGACTGGTATATTTCTAGAACAACCTCTATAAGTTGCATATTTTGAATAAACAAAGATGTCCACTTAAAGCAGGGATGATTTAGGCTAGTCCACATACACACACTTAATATTTAAACAATGATGACCTACATTCAAACGGGATGTATTGTAACATTTTACCTAAGGTAGTAAAACCAGCTCACAGCACAGCTGTGCAGTTGTTTAAATATCACAAAGATCAGTGTGAAGGTTGTTTTTATTTTCTCGGTCTTGAACAAGGAAGAAGTTGTAATCAACTTCCTGGCTGCCAGCCATGGGAACCTGTGATGCAGTTCTAAAGCACTTTCAAGAAAAGCTGCAGACCTGTGTGGGCACAGGGCCCGGTAGGCAGTGCCCAGCCTCAGAGGCACCCCAAGTGGCAGCGAGTTGGAGCGGAAGCTTTGTCCAGCTGTGGCTGGCACTGTGGAAGCAACTACAAATAGAAGTCTGATGCATCGAGCAAATGGCGCATTCTTAGGAAAAAGAGCCATTTTGGTTCTGCCTTTTGTAACCAATTCTTTTGCTCTGAACAGTCTCTACTCTGACAGACTCTATGGTCTAGAAGGTGTTTATTCTCCCTAGTAATTGGCAAATCACGTGGGGACATCTTCAACATCCTAAATTCACCTGTCCAAAGAGTCACCCCTCTCTGAGTGGTCCTCCCAGAACCGAGCCTGTGGTGCTCCCTGTCCTCTGAGCACTTTTGTTTTGGGAGTCACTACGGGGAGTCACTACGCTGCTTCGTGGACAGGCCGCTTCCAGGATGTCCGCAAGTCTGGCCACGTGTGTCTCCTGGCAGCCTGCTCATGGAGGCGGCAGGCAGCAACGACTCCGGTGACACCCGGGGATGGGTGCTATATGTCCCTCACCCATTGACCAAAGGATATTTCAGGAACTCAGGACACCATTTAAAAAACAGTGTATCTCCCTAGTTCTCAAAGTCATGCGAATTCATCTTTGCAGAAATGCTTATTAATGAATTCTGACATAATTCAGCAATAATAGATAAATAAAAATATATGATTTGACAATATTTTAGTGGGCAGAGAGTGGCTCAGGAGTGATTTTTTAAAAAATTAAGCTCACTGCCCTGGCTGGGGTGGCTCAGTGATCAGAGCATCAGCCTGCACACTGAAGGGTCATGGGTTCAATTCCTGGTCAAGGGCACGTACCTGGGTTGCAGGTTCAATCCCTGGCCCTGAAGGGCGTGTGCAGGAGGCAACCAATCGATGTGTGTTTCTCACATCGATGGTTGTCTCTCTCTCTCCCCCTCCCTCCCTCCTTTTCACTCTCTCTAAAAATTAATGAAAAAGATATCCTCAGTTGAGGATTAACAACAAAAACTCAGCTCACTATAAAATTATACATTTTGCTTTAGTTTGAAGTTTAGAACTGATTAGATCACAGCATTAGAAATCCAACTGAGTTTTGGGAATCAAAGCAAATATTGAAAAGTCTAAAGATAACATTTTGTCATAAATTGCTCTGCTAAAATCGTATTTTACAACAGATGAACATGTTTCCTTCTCATTGCAATGAACTGCATTTTATCTGTTTGCCCTTTGTCATTCAATATTAACATCATGAAAAGTAGAGCAACTGGACCATTGTTGTTTTTTTTTAATTTATTGGGGATGTGAAGAAAAAGGACACCCTGTACACTGCTGGTGGGAGTGTAAATTGGTACAGCCACTGTGGAAAACAGTATGAGGTTTCCCCATAGGTGCTTCTTCTTTTTTCTTTCTTTTGGAATCGGACCCGGGATCCTTCGGTCTATAGGCTGACACTCCATCCACTGAGCCAAACCGGCTAGGGCCCTCATAGGTGTTTCTTGATGCAATGTACCATCTGTTAAGGTCTCTTCCCCAAATAATTTAACGAAAATCTAATTAAGCCTCTATATCTTATAACCATTATTCTGGAAATCAGGGGGGTAGAGAAACATGTCAGATAATACCATGAGAATATAGGGAGACACATCCAGAATGTGGGAAATCCTATAGGCAAATGATCCAGTTTCCTCAGCAATCAATAGTGTAAAAAAAAGAAAGGGGCAAAACAGATTAAAGAGACCATAAGAGGCATGACTAACTGCCATGTGTGGGCATATTTTGATCTAATCTGAACAAGGCAACCGTAAAAAGGTATTTTTGAGACAATCTGGGTGGGAAACCAAACATAGACTTACTGTAATCAAGAAATTACCATTGTTTTGTGTGTGATAATGGTTATTGGGGGGATGGGATTAAATTTCCAAGACAGACAGAAAAAGAGAGGGAGGGAAGGAGGATGGGAAAGAAGGAAGTCTTTGTCTATGAGAGATACATAACGAAAATATTTAAGGATGAAATGAAGTGCTATCTGGAATTTGCTTTAAAATAATTCCAAGAGAGCCGGGACCAGTTTGACTCAGTGGATGGAGCGTCGACCTGCGGACTCGGGGGTCCCGGGTTCGATTCCGGTCAGGGCCGTGTGCCTTGGTTGCCGGCACGTCCCCAGTGGGGGGTGTGCGGGGGGCAGCTGATCGGTGTTTCTCTCTCATCGATGTTTCTAGCTCTCTGTCCCTCTCCCTTCCTCTCTGTAAAAAAATCAATAAAAAAATATATATATTTTTAAAAAAATAATAATAATTCCAAGAGAAAAAAAGAACTGAGGTAAGGGACAGATGAAAATTAAGGCAAAAATGTCGATAACTGTTAAAGTTGGGTGATGGGTTATGGGCTCATCATTCTCTCTACTTTTGTGTATATATTCAAGATTTCCCATATAAAAAGTTAAAAGGAGAGCAAGTCAGTCTCCATCCCTCAGCACAACGCTGCCTTCTGTCTGCCACACAACGATGACTTACCTGTTCTAGAGGGAGCTTGGAGGTCCAGGTAACGTCCAGAAGACTCTTCCGCTGACTTTTAGGAGCGTCTCTCAGACGTAAAAAGAGTTCTTGTGCGTTCAGATGACACAGCTGACACACACCATGTTCAATTTCGAACACTTTGGCTCGCAGGTAATTGTTATTAGAACGAATCCAAAACTCCTCCTGACAGTTCAGAGAGCAAAACCGTGAGTCCCAAGCGTTCACTTTGCACTCTTGCTTAGTTTGGCCTGCGGGCTGCTGACAGCGGAGGCAGAGCGGATTTCCTTCATTATCCACAGCTTGTAAGTAGCCTTTGGATGCAGGAGGCTTCACAGTGAGACCAGCTTGCGCTAGGCAGGGAGTCAGCGATGGGCCAGAGGCTCCATCTTCAAGACACTTCCTAGAACGGAACAGAACATAGCTAATAAATACACTAGTCTAAATAAGCCTAACGTCATATAATGGGCTTCAGGACTCCTATGCTGATAAACAGTAAACATAGAACCCACAGATTCTGTGATTCTATGTGGAGTGAAGCTAGTCAGTACTCTTGATTCCATGCCAAATACAGGAAAGAAGGGTGTGTTTAAAAAAGTTAATTTGAATACCAATGAGCTGCATCTCTTGAGAATTTAGGTATCATCAAGTTAAACAATCAGACTTGGAAACATCTGGAGAAGTTAGAAATGCTCTTGAGGCTGGGACAGGACTGGCTGATGTGAAATCCCAGCTAACGCTCTCCCAACGCTGCACACCTCGCTGCGACACAGCCCATTCCCAAGGCTCCACGGACCTGTCCTCCGGCTCCTCTGGAAACAGTCACATCCGTAAAGTGACAGCCAAGTAGCTAACAGCGTCCACAGGGTGAGAACCGAAGACTTGCTAAGCATGTGCCTCCTACAGGCAAACTCAGAGTCTGACTGAATTAAAATTAGAAATGAAACGTAATAGGACATGTGCTCCATTTGTTAGAATAAAAGGAAAAGGTGCATTACTCAATTATGTTGAAAAGTCCTACATGGGAATTACAACCGCTGTTTTCCTATTTTCTACGCTGCTTATTAGAAGCATTAGAAGAAAACGTCTTAGGAAAGAAAGAGCTCAGTATCAGGGGGCAGAGTCCAATTTGACCTCAGGTCTCCTAGCATCTTAGTGGCCTGGGGCAGTTCACTTGGTCTACCTGGTCCCAGGGTCCTCAAAATAACCTTCTTGCTTCTAATTTCCAAGATGAGGCCATCATGTGCCTCACAGGGTTGCTATGAGAACTGAAGGATTACTGTATTGTGAAAGCTCTTTGGAACGTGTAAGGTGGCCACACAAAGGAAAAGCACAATTACAAAAATGAATGCAAAAGTGGAAAGGAGTGGTCTCAGTACTGCTGTGCCCGACTAGTAAACAGGCCTTACTGTGTCGAAGTGTCCTGCGGCCCAGCCTCCTTGGTGATCAGACGGACGTGGCCCCCGGCATTCTTTACCTTGTCCATCGAGGCTGCAGCAACATCTTCTTTAGTTATGTATCTAAAATAATGACATGTTAGGTAGATGTTCTCTCCCGGTAAGATGTTTCCTGTTCATGTAGCTCCTTGCAAAGGCAATAGGAGAGAAAAAGCGAGACCCCAGTCTATTGGTTGTGTGATGCCAAAGTTAGGGGATGACGTTTTCTCCCTTTATATTGGTCACCACGGGTGGGAAACACATCTCTTTCTTCCACATTAGACTTATTTTTCTAAGAAATTCAAGAGTCATTCAGTGTTCTACGGGCCCATTTTCACTTAGAGGAAAAAAGGAGTGGGCGCAGGGATAAGAAATGATGGAGCGCAGGCGCACGAACAGCCTTAGGTATGGTGCAGGGAATCTCTAACAGCGTTTCCCCTCTCCTGGCCTCCTCTTCTAGGTTCCATATCACCTTGATAAGTTATAATAGTGAATCAGCCAGCATTTCAGATAAAGTGGTTCTCTTTTTAGCTAAACAGGTTCAATCACATCTTCCCTAATCTCAAGGTTGATCCCGTTATTATCAGCCCATCTAGGTTTACAGAACTGCCACTGAAGTGAAGCCACTCTTGCTGTGGGATTCACAGCACCATCACTCCCACACCACGGTGTAGGGGCTGGAAGTGAGGAGGAAGTTATTCCAATTAAAGGTGATGGGGGAATGTAAGAAGGTGAAATGCAATTACCCAATTAAGTCCTTCTAATTAGCATGGCCCAGTTTCTCTGGTAGTTAACACCTATTATAGTTTTGGGGTTTTGTTTTTTTAAATCAGTTCAAACATAAATTTCTTCATTTTTTGAGTACTTCATTTGGGAGCTTGACAAAAATCAAACTTAAATCACAATGGAATAGTTCTGCAATTGTAGGTAAATTTTAGAAATTTGCTTTTATGTTGTTAAAGCATATTTAACAATTAATAGATTTCCTTCTTATAAAGTATTTTACTCATTTTCAATTAGGTAATACATACTGCACATATATCAAAATTCAAAAGATAGGCAATAGTGTATTTCTCATTCTTTTCACCTCCCCCCAAAGCTACCTCTGCTGCTAGTTTTTAACAAATCCTTTTAGAAATCGTTTTTTTTCTGTATACAGGTTACATATTTTATTTATTTATCTCAGTATTTTTACAGACACATAACTCATAGCACTAAATTTAACATTTTAAATTTTACAATCCAGTGCATTTTGCTATATTCACCAGATGTACAGCCATCACTACTACCTGAGTCCAGAACATTTTTATCACCTCAAAAAGAAACCTGAACTCACTAGGAGACACTCCCATTAACTCTTTCCCTTTAAAAACAAATGGTAGCATCATATACACAGTAGTCTTCACCTTGCTCTGTTTACCTAACCATACATCTCAGGATCTCTCCTCAGCACATACAGAATTGCCCTATGTTTTAAATGGCTGCAATATTCCATTATTTGGATAAACCATGTATTTAACCAGCCTCTGATTAATGGGCATTTTGGTTGTTCCAGTCTCTGCTATCACAAACAATGCTGTCATAAGTATCCCTATACATGATATTTCCTACACATGAAATAGATATAAAATAAATTCCAGGAAGTAGAATTGCCAGGTCAAAGTTTTAGTGCTTTAAATTTGGGTAGCTTCTGACACATTGCTCTCATTTGAGTTTGTTCCAAATACAGACCCACCAGCAATGAATGAGAGTGCCTGTTTCCTCATACTTCCACTAGCACCAGGTATGTCATTTGAAAACTTCTTGCACCAAAAGGTTGCTGGTTCGATTCCAGGTCAGGACACATGCCTGGGTTGCAGGCTCAATCCCCAGTCCCCAGTAGGGGGAGTGTAGGAGGCAGTCCATAGATGTTTCACTCTCACATCGATGTTTCTCTCTCTCCCTCTCCCTAAAAATCAATAAAAATATTTAAAAAAATAAACCCCTCTGTTAATGGTGATAGGTATCTCATTATAGCTTTAAGTTTGCATTTCTCCAAGCGTAAGGGTGATTATCTTTTCATACATTTGCATTTCTACTGTGTGTCTTTCTTAAAGCAATAAAGAATTATAGTGAATTCCTTTAAAATTCTCTAATTTTAGTTCGTAAACTCCTCCCACCCCCCATTTCTTCAACCATTTTATTCCCTTGATAAAAACAATTCACTAAAGTATTTCAGTGGATTCTAAATGAACTAAAAAGCTTCATAGCTTTGAGGGGCGAGGGAATATTAAGTCTTGCCTTAGGTATTATTCAATATTTAAAGGCTTAGGAACCTAATTCAGTAACTTTAAAAGATGCTGAGAAATCTATTCAGAGATTTAGGAACTAAAAATAACCTTTCCTACAAGAGTTTTTAGCACAGATTTTTGGAAACCATGGAACAGATCAATCAACACCAAATGGAGGGGGTAGGGGATAACTTTTCAAACATAGCTGTGAGTTACCAATATTTAATTTTCCACTGAGGTTTGTATGAAGTTCATGTAAGTATATCAACTCTCAAAAGGATTATGGTAAATCCCAATTCTGACAAATAGAGAAGGAAGAACGTTGTCTGCTAATACTTCCTGGATGGGGCTGCGGCAGAGGATGGCAAGTTTTGTAAGGAGAGGAGTGAGTGTGCTGAAAGGGGTCCACTCCGATGAAAACACTGCTGGCTCCAGGGTGCCCACCTGCGTTGGGGATCAGCTGTGGCTGGAGGATAACTAGTTGGCAGCCTAAACTCAACAGGGCTCCGACTGAACCAGGCCTGCCTCTGCCGAACGGGAACTCACTTAGGAACTGAAACAATGGCTGGTGACCTTGGCTTCTATTCACACTCAAGAGTGAGCTGCTCAAAAGCTGACTGCAGGCCCTGAGCTTGGATGAGCCTGAAAACTGGTGGACAGCACGGGAGGGTAATCTAATTGGGGATTTAGCCATTGCTTTTGGGGGGAACTCCTAAAAATCAGTACCTATTTGTCTTTATTCTAAGGCCATTCCATTTTTTTTCAGAGATGAATCTTATGCCTAGGAAATAAAATGTGGCTGCTGGTGATCTGGAAGTTGAGTAAAGAATGTGGAAACACTCTGAGCCTGATGCCAACCTTGGTTCCATTTCTCTAGAAAGGAAACTGGGAGGACAGTGGGGGAAAGGCGTCCAGTGTCTAACCGTCCGCACACAGACTTCCACTCAGCGCTGCTGCGCAGCCCTGCCCTTCAGAGAGACATGGTCACTCCACTTTACTGGGACTTAGTGGGGTTCCACGGGGAGATCGGCATGCTTCCTCAAAGTACCGCCCCTCTAAGGGGACACAATTCATTGTCATGCTCTGCTAAGTCAGTTTCCCTGGAGCCCTCCCTCTCTAATCAATGACTGCTCTTCATTTTCTTTTCTCCATTCCCATTGCTAATGACTTCATAAAAAGTCCTCATCTTTTGTTCTTTCCAAGTCTACTACAATAGTCTTTTTAATTTGTGTGGTAGGTAGAATTTTAAAGACATCTCCCTAGGATTCCTGTCCCCAGTATCCAATCAATAACGCATGTAGGTAATGCTGTAAAGGGACTTTGCAGATGAAATTAAATTTACTAATCAGCTGACTTTAAGATAGGGAACAATTCCAAGCACAAGGAGTTCACACAACTTTGCTTGTCCTGAGATGTAGGGATCCTTGTGCTAGAACTAGGAAGAAGCCTCTAGAAGCTAAGAGCGACCCCCCCCCCCCCCCAGCTGAGAGCCAACAAGAAAACCTAAGTCCTACAACCACAAGGAACTGAATGCTGTCAACCACCTAAATAAGCAATGGATCCTTTCCAGACTATCAGTAGAGCCCAGCTGGCCCACATCTTGACCTCAGCTTTATAAAATGCAGAGCAGAGAAACCAGCAGAGAAACTCAGGCTTTGACTTATAAAACCCCAAGATGATAAACCACTGTTGCTTTAAGCCACTGAGTTTGTGATAATTTGTCATGGTAGCAACAGAAAACTAGCTCAACTCGTCTCCCCAACTCGAGTATCACCCTTTCAATCTACCCTTCCAACTGCTGCCAGAGTGAGCTCTTAAAAACACAAGTCCAACGACTTACTCTGCTGCTTGTTAACACACGTGATATCTATAAGATATCACTGCACATCCTATATAATAAAAAGTATATGCAAATCGACCAAATGGCGGAAGGACTGGTTGCTATGACCCACACTGACCACAAGGGGGCAGACACTCAACGCAGGAGCTGCCCCCAGCCCACAGGCTCCAATCGCCTGATGGGGAACAGGGAACCAAGGGTGGGTGGTGGTGGTGGTGGGGGGGGGGGGGGGGGGCGGGGCCGGAGCAGCCGGGAAAGATGGCCTTGATCACAGGCCGTGCATGAATTTTGAGCGCCAGGCCTCTAGTAATTTTATAAGTAACTTTGGTTTGTATCAATTTTATGACTTGCTTTTTAGCCTGACCAGTTATCTTTCTCAGGAGGTTCTTTGAGTGGTCATCCATGTCCGATGGAGAAGAAACTAGAAATGGCTGTGGTTATCTCTGACTGTGCTTATAAAAATGAGAAAATGGAGAGGACTGGAAGAAGTATTGAAAATAGGCATCATGCTTTTTGTTATATGTGTGTGCATATATGTATGTGTAGGTGTGCGTATGTATAAACACACACATATTTTAAATGTATTTTTTATATAAAGTAATATATGCTCCTGAGAAAAATTCAGTACAGAAGACATTAGGCAAGAGTCCAAAACTGGCAGCTCATAAATAAACCAACTCAGCAGAGTCATGCAGTATTTTATTTTTAAATCTGAATTTAAATGATGTTAGATGGGTTATGCACTTTACAATTTGCCATAGTTCCATCTCCTGCCCCATCTTTTTCTAGTTTTACACCTGACCTCATTCGCTCATTTACGGTTCCTGCTTTGTTTTCATCATTAGTTTGTGATCCTGGAGTAAAGTACCAAGTCCCTACCATCTCCACAAGTCCCCTAATCTGTGGTCTACAGCAAGATCGCTCAGTGGTGGCCCTACTGGCACTTGGAAACGGGAAACTCGTTGCTGGGGAGTGCAGTGCTGCTCACTGCAGGACTGTCATCAACACCCCAGGCCTCTGGCCGCTAGGTGTTCCCCTGCGGTGTCCCCTGATTTTGACAAACTAAAAGTTGTCACCCTGGGGGTAAAACTGGCCCCAGCTGGAACCACTGTCCTAGAGAAACCTCTGGGAAGATTTTCTGAGGTATCCTTCCAGACACTTTCTATGTCAGTAACAGCAGTTACATATATTTGTGTCTCCATCCTTTTTATATACTTATTTTTATCCTTAATGAATTATCACAAGTGTCATTCCTTGTTCTCCCATATGAATGACTATACCACATGCCATATGCTGAAACAGCTGAAGAGATTTTCACTGTGTGGGGATATAATTTATTTAATCAACCACATCCTCTCCTAAACCATTGGTGAATTTTTTTCACCTGTGTGCACAGGAAAGGCCAGAAATCACAAACGATGGCATGTGGGGGTGAAGGGGTTACAGGTGTATGGAGACAGCAAGGGCCACGGGGTCTTTCTGCCATGGGGCCGCTGGTGCTTTGCGAGCTCTTCAGAGCACGAGAGGGCGGCACATAGCCGCCTGCCCTTCCCGGAACCTGCTTCGTGCTGAGGAAAGACTACAGAGAGCGGATCACACGAGGGGACACGAGCCCTAAGTGAGGCGGAGATGATTGTGATGCCAAGAAAGGAAAGTCCACGCACAGAGATTGTCATTGGTGATGACAGAGGCAAACGGCTGCAAACACGAGACGCCTAACCTTTCATTTCGTTTCCAACCACAGGCGGAACCGTTACCTCCACCACCTGGGTGGTGGTGCGGCCACCAGAACCAGCTCCCTGTGCATGGCACCGAGACCCACGGCCGGGACGCAGGGCAGATGGGCCCAGAGGCGTGTCCTGCTGTCCTCGCAGGGAAATGTCTTCCGGGGAGCAAGGGTCCCGGGCTGGGTGAGTGCGACTCATGTTGAGAAAGGACAACCGAATCTTGGATTTCTTCAGTGGTTACATAAATGCCTCAAGCCACCCCTCCCCCTAAGAACTAACCATGCCAAGTCATAAAATACAAAATAGAAAGAGAAGGTCCGCCCATACCTTTTTGTGCTATTTGGTTTGGTCTGTTGCTTTGTGGCCTCTTCGAATGCCAGCGCTGGGCTGCAGAACAGCTGCCCGCTCCTCCTGACCACCCTCTGCTTCATGGCCGTGAGGCCGCTCCATTCGCGCACGAACCGCAAAATCTGCCGGGAGATGAGAGGTGAAAGCAGGGCACGCAGCGCACCGCACGCCTTCTTTTGAAGTGGGGCTACTTACAGCGCCCGGCCACTGAGGGGGTGTTATACCCCAAACAGGCTTCTAGTGAAGGCTTTCTTCGGTTTGATCGTTCACCTCTTTCTCGTGAACCACCTACAGCCAGTTCTGCAGGCGTCTCCTGGTCCAGAGACTCGGCAGGCACGTTTCCGGGCACCCGGCACACGTCCCTGGCACGCAGGGACCAGCTGCAGCAATGTGCTCAGTGAGGCCGACAGAGGCCCGGGTGGAAGCCATGACCAAGGCAAAGCTGGTCTTGGGGACAGCGGGGGTGGCAGTGGTGACCGACCGACACTGCTACACCTGAGAATCGCTTTGAACCCCACGACTTAAGTCATCGCAGGAAGGCAGGCATCAATCAACCTGGGCATTTTTATTAGAGTGACATTCATCTCACTTATTGGTCAAATATACGTAGCTGGCTATCTTCTGGGAACCTGCGAATCACGATTAGTGACACTGAAGAAAATAAGTCAGTGCTACCTTTCCCTTTAAGACAGGTGCAGCCCACCCATGGGCAATGTTTGATTTCCACTCCAAGGGCAAAACATCGTCGCTGTTTCCTTGTAGAAAGCAGTACGCTGCAGGCTGGGTCCGCCCTGCACACGCTGACCCTCCTTTGCAGGGAAGGGAAACGGCCACAGCTGAGCACCGAGGCCACCCTGGCAGGTGCGTGGCCTGCACTGCAGGCTGGTGCTCTCACGGAATCGAGAGTCACCCAGCATGGCCTCATCTCCGCTCTCAGAACCTGCCAGGTTAGAACGGAGTCTTCACAGATAAAGTGTGACCTGACAGATACAACTATCACGTTGCTACTCCTGTGAATGAGGCATTAAATGTGAGGATGACTCAATCCACAGAAGCAGCAACCTGGGTGTGCTCACTCACCAAGGGAACGGAGCTCATATATAGTCTGAGCAGCGGGGTAACTTGCAGGCACGGCCGGTGATGGGAATTCTGCAACAGGCCACGAGTGCTCCGCTTTTATGACACTCCAAATGGTCATTAACATTACTCAGATTTTAATTTACAACAAATTCACAGAACTATTCTTACCAGGGAGCGATTTTGTTTCAGCTCAAAGCTTGCTGGTAAATCTTCCCAAAGGTCTAATTTTATATCCAAAGGAATGAAATTGCAGTTCATCTGGTTTCCATCCTGATTATAGATTAAGAAGGCATTGTTAATCCATTTTGTCTGTAGGCACCATAATTATTTTAAAAGTAAAGAACTGTATTATGACATAATAGCTCAGTCTCCCAAGATCCACCCACACAGCCCCCCAGAAAGGACGCTGAGAGGAGGAGGGAGGAAGGCTCCCCGGGGCCCTCTGAATGCCACAGTGCGTTCACTGCTGAGGGAAAATACCACGCAGAGGGGTAGTCAGCTAAACACAAGGCTGGAGCAGGAAGTACTTCTTTATAAAGGGGGAGAAGAATCTCTGCATGTGAAAATAGAGCAACAAGAGTCGAATCATATTCGAACTCTCTCTGCTAAAAGAAAGCGCTCCAGCTCCCACAATTGCTTTGGGAAAAAACACACAAAAAAATTACCTGCGGATTCAAAGTTTAGATACATAATTGTTATTCTAAACTCAATCAGACTTGGGATTCTGGCTGCAAGGACAGTTCTTTAGAGTTACATGTTAATGACATAAATGGCTAAATAGCTGTTACTGCTCTTCCTTTTAAGCAGTGTTCTTTTAGGCAGCGAGCTGAGTTTTTATCCAGATTCTACTTTGGCTCTTCGAAGGTCAAAAGGAAAGATTTCATCGCAACTCTGCTGTAGCTGTGAAAAGACCTGTTAGCATTTCATCTGCGTTGGGTCTCGTGTGTAGAAAATAACTGAATAACGTTTTATGGTAAAGGGGCACATATTTAGAGTAGTCGTACAAATGCACTGGAACTGCTAAGAGAGATGTCAAGAACAGGAGGCGGCCACGCTGCCAGGCTGGTGGCCGAGCCAGGAGGGATGGCGAGGCCGTGGCTGCACCTGGCCTGGCAGCCGGCCCCTGTGCCTCTGCCAGGAGCTGGCAGGTTCTCCCCGGCCTCCACCCGAAGGGGAGAACCACTAATCAGATGATTCAGGAAGCACAGCTTCCACTGCAGAGAGTAAGACGGGTAAGGAGCTAAGGGCTTCTGAATTCCTGTGTGCTCTGCACGGTGTCTGACTTTTGGCTTCTTGACCCTCAAGCCCACCTGGGGTCAGTTCCCTGTTGCTCCCATGTGATGGTCAGAGAAGCGAGGCCTGGCGCTCGCTCCCGAGGGGGCGAGGGTGGTTCAGGGTGAGGTCTGCCTGGGTGAGCAGAGGCCCCGGGGCGCTCCTCCCAGGTCTAGGCCTGGGGTCCAGCCGTCAGGGGAGCGCTGCTGACTGCCTGGCTTTGTCTCGGTCCCTCTCCCGGTGTGGCCCCAGGACAGAGGTTGTGGGCCGATGAGGAGGCTGCTTGGTGATTTTGTATTCACGATCCTCCCCACCTCCTGCTCCTCTATCCAGCTCTTCTAATCTTCAGTTAGAACTGAAGGTTATTACATGGAGCGCCATCTGTCTATATCTATATTTGGTGTAGTAGATAACATGGCAGTGAGTTTGCGCAGCTGCAACATAAGTTATCTTTAAAAAGGCATTCTTGCGGTAGAATGGCCCATGAGTTTAAAAAGTTATAAATACCATTTTCTTATACTTATACAGATTAGAAATTTGAAACTGTAGTCCAAACAAAATTATTCATAATTTCAGCAATTTTTTCTCAAATATTCAGACCAGTTAACCTAGGCCAAGGGTTCTCACACGGCCCCCAGCTCTTTTCCGGGGATCCACACGTCAAAGAGTTGATATAAAAACAGTAAAACACGATTTGCCTTTTTCATTCTCGTTCTGTCACAACTGTACAGTGGCTTTCCATGCACAGGCAGATCTGGGAATCCCACTGTCTTCTATTAAGACTTTAGAGAAAATTGCTACAAATGTAAATGTTCATTAAATATTATTTTTGTTTTGGAAAAGGTAATTGTTTTTCATGAAAATATGCTACTGATATAAATATGTATATTTACATTATGGATACTCTTAAATAAAACAATAAATGAATGTTTTTAAGTGTTTCCATTTTAATTTTAGATATAGTAGATATCAATACATACAAGCCACATAAAGAGATAAAAGTTTGAGCCCCACCAGCCTAGGCTCTGGCAGGAACCCGAGCAATCCTTTCATGACATCGCCATGGAGTTCAGTGAACAGATGGGCAGGCGGAGGCTCGCTAGAGACGCTACTGTGGCTGCTGCTACAAGAGGTCAGGGCAGGAGCTGGTATTTTATGAGAGGGCACTGTGGCTGGCCCTGTGCTGAGTGCTTTTCAGGAATCAGCTCCTTTCATCCTTGTACTGCTCCTCTCCACATATTACAGTGGAGGAAACTGAGGCACAGAGCAATGAAGTAAGGTGTCCAAGACTCCACAGCTAGTCACAGGTCTGAGCTGAGGCTCTGGTGCTGACGTCTGGGCTCCTGACTACTATGCTGGTTGCCTCTCTGACTTACCATTGGGATTTGAGGACTAGCTTTAAGGAGAAAAGGAACTAGGTGCCAATCTCTTTGTTAATAAAATTAAATATCTCATTGAAACATGAAAAAAGGAAGCCTTTTGCATGATGCAAGCCACATAGCCGGCATGATGCTTACCTTGGTGTAGAGGTGAATCCGGTCGGTGTTCCTACTTGCACGAAACATTAGGGTGCTGTACACTGGCTGAGGGTCTGCGCACTTCGACTGTTCTAATCAAGAAGATGAAAGAGAACCTGAAGGCTCATCTACCCTCAATCCAAAATAGTTCATTTCAGTCTTCTGTGGGCTGGCATGATGAACCAGTTTACCACGTATATCAACCCCTGTGACGGAAAGCATGTGCCTGGGCCTGAACAGGATGCAGGGAGGCAGCTCGGAGCATAGCCTCCACGGCACCAGCGGCTCTGCACTTTCGCTAGTGACCCAGGAAGAAAGAAACACCTTCAGAAAGAGCGGGACAGTTACAAGTCAGGCCTAAGGGAGCATTCCTTGCCACCACGAGTGAAGGAGTCTGGCATCTAGACTTCTGCTAGAGCTGATTGAAGTGGAGGCTGAAAGGGCACCGTCTTGATCAGCAGCAACAATACCACCCCGTGAGGGCCCCGTGAGGGCCTGACTCCCTGTGGCTTCGCCTCCCGTTCACAAAGGGAAACGAGTGGATACCTTCTCTCCTCATAATCTCTTTTCATTTATTCCTTCCTCAGTTCCACTGACCAATATATTCTGTAGGAAAGACAGGCTTATCAACGCTGACCTAAATAATAATTATAGTTAACACTTATCAAGTACTTACCATGTTCCATGCACTGGTCTAAACACATATATTAATACCTCTCAGAAATAAGTAGTGGATTATTTAGAGGGGGAAACTGAGGCACATTCACTTGCCCAAGCCCACGCCATTAGCAAGAGGATTTAGCCCAGTGAGTTACTATGGTCACAAACTGAATAACAAAGAAAATAACTCCAAGGCACTCACAATCTCTTGCCAGCTGGCCCATAAAGATAGTGATGCATGACATATAGACTAGTATTTGCCAACTAATACAGCTATAAATAATAAGTGGAATCAACCCAAAAGCAAATGAATCTGAAACTCTATGTGGTTGGCTCCAAGTGCAGTCATGATTCATATAGTCTTTTATAAAAAATTAAACTATAGTTAATATACATTATATTAGTCTCCAGTATACAACATAGTTATTCAACATTTACATCCTTAACAAAGTGATCACTTGATTCGTGCAGTCTTGAAATTATGTTCTTCAGAAAAATTTTCTTTACCAAAAACACACAAAACCCCAAACCCTAAATTTAAAATATGCCAATTAGTTGTAGGCTTTTAAAAGAAATTCATATGTAAAGAATTAATTATCTGCTAATGGCTGTTAATAATCTGTCAACCTTACCATTTGGCCCCAAAGAAACTCCCAAATATCCACACCACCCAGTTGCTGGGCGTGGGCCGCTGTGTGAAGGGGCGGGGCTGAGGCGGGCTGCAGGTCTGGAGCAGGGCAGCCAGGTGCTGGTTCTGCTCTCCGGTGATGTCTGAGTGCCAGCAGCTCTGCACTCTCCACTACCTGGTGTTTAAGTGTGTGGCTTATATTTTTAATATAAATGAGAATACGAGGAACCCAGAACCAGGTGGTGATCACAAATCTACTAACAGCATCATGTGCCTAAGCACCTGGGTATTACTTGGACAATGGAAATTGGAGCAAACTTACCATCACCCGGCGGGGGCGTGAGTCCATCGTCTCTCCCGATTTTCGATATTTCTTCCTTGCTCTCAGCCAACGGTTCCGGTTCTGTCTGTACAAGCACTCGTTTTTCATCGTCAGAATTAGTGCAAATGTTTTTGGACGTGTCTTTCTGAGAATCATCTTTCTCATTTTTGTTTTTATCCTGGGTATACTGTCGGCTATCTATTTGTAGAATTATAAAAATCAGACAAATAATTTACACATACATTAGATAAAGTCATTATTTACTCTAAGCCTAGTTTGAAAAGGAAAATTTAAAAAAGTCACAGTAGTTCTTATAGAAAGAAACAAAGTCAAACAAAGTCATCCTCTGGAAACATGTATTGGAGACACTCTAGGTGCTGGAGAGGAAGCAAGGACAAGACAGATGCGTCCCCGCTCCCTGGAGGTTCCATTCTAAGTGGCAGAGGTAGACAATAGGCAGGTAAACAAGTAAATAGGGCCTCTTCAGGTAAAACAGGGTTTTGTGAGTAAGGGGATGGTCAGCAGGGCCAAGCTCTAGGAAGAGCCCCATTTGAGCTGAGAGCTGTCCATGCGTCTAGGAATCCTGGCCCCGGGTCTTCATTCTTGGGTTAGATTCTACCTGTAGCTAGAAGGTATTAGAGGGTTTTAGGGAAAGGAAGACATTGACCTAAGTCTTTAAAGGCTCACTCTGGCTGCTGTATAGAGAAGAGCCAAAGGGAGAATAGTAGACAGGCCACTGAGGTATGAGAGAGAGAAAACGGTGGATTCCCGTGGGTGATAGCAATAAGATAAAGTGGCCGGAATCAGGATATATTTTAGAGGCCACACCAGGAGAATTTGATGGATCAAGTGTGGGAGGAGAGAAAGGAATTAAGAATGCTGCCTAGGTTTTTAACACGATATAAGGAAGATAGAGGAAGAGAAGATTTGGGTGTTGGTGGTGAATCAACAATTACACTTTGGACATGCTAAGCTTGAGGTACCCATTAGACCAAGCATGTCAAACTCGCGGCCCTCGGGCTGCATGCTGCCCACAAGGAATATTTTTGTGGCCCAGCCAATATAATGGTATGTAAGAAATGTTTTAATAAAAATTAACTTTTACAATATCCTGTTACACATAATTATTAATAACGAACTACAATGTTCGCTAATGACTGATTACTATAATCATGTTGCATCCATTTCCCTTACGCACCTTATGCACAGACACACCATTTCTCTCCACTAATATTAGCAGCAAATATTTTAGCAGCTGATTGCCACGTCATTAGTCTTGGACTGACTTGTTTGGTGTGCACAACAGGAAGTATTTTGCTTTCGGAGAACAAGAAAAATAGGTTTATTTGCGTTATGCTTATTAATTTGTGCAGTTATTCAGTGTCTGGTAAGTAAATGTTCAAGAAAAAAGATTAATTTTTATTAAAATGTTCTATTATTTTATGTTAACGATGACTCATTTATTTCAGCCCTTTGTATTCACATGTCTCTATCGAAATAAACCTACGTTTCTATGAAAATTGAAGCTTTTGGTTTTTTTGCGGCCCACATAAACTTAAACCTTGTTTATTTGGCCCATGTTAGTCTTTGAGTTTGACATGCTTGCATTAGACGTCCAGGTGGAGATAGATATTAGAGACCACTGGATACATCCAATCTGAATTCAGTGAGAGAGAAATCTGGGCGTATACAGTAAAATGTCAAGTATAAACTATCGATTTTAAGAACAAAGCACAAGAGAAGTGTTACACATTGGCAAATATTATGCTCATTAGTATACTGTACCAAATCTCATCTAATATGCTAGAATCTGCATGAGCAACCTCCATAGGAATGTAATATCCTAACACGGCTCCTTTGATTTTTGGATTCCACTATTTCCTCAAAGTGTTATATGGCAGGCAAGGACTTAAAAATTTAGATGGATTAGAAATAATTCTGTGGTTCAATACTTTTGGGGTATATCCAAATTAAGATTGGAAATCACTATGACAAATTACAGTAACATAAATCTAATAATAACTTTTATGTACAGTAATACCATTGTTATGTAGAATATATGTTTCTCTTTGAACAGACAGTTGCTTGCTCACAAAAGACATTTTGTTTTTGTTTGGACTGCTTGGGAGTTTGCTTATTAAATCGTGGGTCTAGAAACGTTCGTTGTTGCTCTTGGTATCATCACAAAGAAAAATCAGAACTATAAAACCCTGTTAAATTATAATTTTTGTTGCTAAATCGCTCAACTTACGTACTTAAAGTGAACTGACATAACCTCGTAGTCACAAGATACTTTATTTTTATTGCCTGTAGCAGTTGGAAATTGAATGAGATAATGCAAATTGTGAGAGAGATGATATGGGATAAGCTTGTGGTTCCAATTTAGTTCACAGACAACAGGTGTCCACGTTACAAATATACCCACCCAGATGGCAGGCTTGTCAGTGTGGGTAGGAACACCCAGGAATGAAAGAGGAAAGACTCAGCTACTGATTACACTTCCTCTCAAATCAAAGCTAAGACGGAGGGAAGCATGGCCGGCAAGAAGGAACGGCAGTTTCAGCTTCAACTTCGCTGCGTCTTTGTTAATGTTAATACTCTGAAGCATTCACATGTGATGGAAAAGGAGATGTGGACAATTATTACACTTGATAAAACAAAATGACTTCTTCCAGGTTCCAAAACTGTCGACTTGGTACTTTGAGTTACCATAAAAAATGACCTCTCACACAGGAGAATTGGCAACAAAAGGCATACGAGTGATCTTTTTCTTAAGACAACCAGGTATTAATAATCATTCCAAAAGCAAAGCATCAGGAAATGGCATCTTATGCTATAGAAACATACTCTGAGGTATGTTTATCATTTCTACTTTTAAAATAGCATGCTTTAAAAAAGAATAAACTCATAAAACATATCAAATCGGTTCTTTAAAAAGATCTAGAGAGGAATTTCTATGATTGTCATGCAAGAAACATGGCCCAGTGTATATTTTACTAGACAAAGAAGCGACACTGGGTTATTTTGTTATTTGAATAAAAATAATGTATAATTTCTTTAAAGTCAAGTATTATCCTCTGAGTAAAGAAAACAGCAGGTCTATGACTACCAGGCATATTTGCTGCCATAGCAACAGAGCTTCTATTCCTGCCCACTGAATTCACATCCTGCTGGCATTAATCACAAATGTCCATTTGTGCCAAATTAATGCCAGGCCACGGACGCTGGGGGTCCACATTCTTGACGGAGCCAGGAGCTTTCCACATTCCACAAGGGGATACATTCACTTCACATGTGCAGCTGTTCCTCCAGCTTAAAAGCTGCCCTACGAAGCAGCCTTGGTCTCGAAAACCACAGGCTACCTGGAAACACCCCTGCCGGGGCCCCGTGTACTCACCAGCACTGCCCTGAGGATTCCCACACACTTCACAGTAAGGCAGCAATGCGTTGTTAATGTAGGTGCAGAAACCGCACTGCCAGTCCTCTTGGGGAGGGGCCGGGGCGGTGGCCTGGGCAGGAGCTGTGGTTTTCTGGGGCCGGGCCGGCTGCGCCTGTGGGGGGCTGCAGCGGTCATCGGGGGTGACTGACTTCCGTCTTTTAGCTTCAGGTTCAAAACTGTTTTCAAAATCAGTGGTATCTCTTGTAGGTATTTTTCCAGGGCCTAGTGGCAGTACAGTATTTTTCTCATGGAATAGCTTTGATTCATCACAGGAGGTCACCAAGTTCGTTTTTTTAGGTTTTGGTAAAAAGAAAGATCGAATATCGTGCTGTTTTTCTTTTTCAAACTAGGAAAAACCAACAGTTATCAAATTAACAAGCAATCTAGCATGTGCTTCCCAATGAAACAGCTTGACAAACTGCTTTCATGAGCCATGTCTTTTCTCTTTTGAGTACCTTGTTGGGAATGATTTCTGTTTTGCTGGGACTCTTCATATATTTGTAGATGCAGAATATCATTCACACATCCATACACTTCCTGAGTGTGATTTTTATTTTATTTTAGCATTTACAACGTGCCAAGCACTTTACATCTATTCACTCCTGTGATCCTCACACCTGCTCTGTGAGGCAGGTACTATGAGTCTTTCCATATTCCAGATGAGGACATTCCAGCTTTGGAGAGGTTAGGTGAACGGGCTACAGGACTTATATAACTAAAATGTACTTCATAAACTATCTGTTCCACATGTAAAACAGGGAAAGAAGGTGCTGTATGTTTAAATATTTCAGGTCAATCAAAAGAACCTAGAGAAATGTATCACACCCAAACTATAAACACAATGATCATAAAAAATATGTTTTTCATATTAAACTGTTTTTCTTGACCAAAGAGAATTAGAACAGCTACTTTAACAGACACATTTTAATAATTATCTTGTTTTCTTTTCTAACAACAGCAACATCTCACGTTTTTTATCACCTTTTCAAAGTGTAAATCGCAACCTCCTGATAGAGGAAGCAGGGTTCTTGCCTTCACAACTGATGAGCTAGCAACTAAGGTTCATTAAAGGAATTAATTTCAGAGAAGTCCTACTGGGGTTGAATTGGATACCACTGTGAACACACACACACACACACACACACACACACACACACACACACACACTGCAGCAGTCTGCATTTCCAAAGATGGTCACACCAATTTTTACCCCATTTCACATGCTCTTCTCACAGTGTGGCCCTGACACACTACATTTAGAGGTAGGACCTGTGTTCCTCCTACCTGAGCCTTGGTGGACCTTTGTAATTGTCTCAACCAACAGAATGCAGTGCAGGGATGCTGTATGACCTCTGAGGCTGGTCACTGAAGGTTGTGTGGCCTCCATTTGGCCGATCTCTCTCTCTCTCTCTCTCCCCCCCCCCCCTTCCTTTATGTCTTGAGATGCTTTGAAGTCCAACCACCATGTTGTGGGAAAGCCCAGGCCACATGGAGAAACAACATGAGGAAGTCAAAGTTGACAACCCAGATAGGCCCCCAGGTTACGGCCGGCATCAACTGCCAGACATGTGAGGGAAGGAGACTTCAGCAGTTTCCAGATCTCAGCCTTGGGGGCTTCCCACAAAGGCCCCAGGCATCTCGGAGCAGGGACAGGTAATCTCCGCCATCCCCTGGCTGAATTCCTCGCCCATAAAAACCATCAGAAATAACATATGACTATTACTGTTTGAAGAAACTAAGTTTTGGGGTCCTTTGTTATGGAGCAATAAATAACAAGGACAGATACTACAGATAATGACAGCACCATATAATAAACTGTAAAGACATTATTTCAAAATCTACTCTGTAATTCTTAGTAGTGCTGCATAAAATATAAAGGTTTAGCAAATTCATAGAGACAGAGCATTAAATGGTGGCTGGGGCTGTGGGGAAGGGAAATGGGGAGTTATTGCTAACTGGTTACAGTCTCTGTTCAGATAATGAAAGAATTTGAAAATAGTAGTGATAGTTGCACAATATTGTTAATGTAATATTAGGAGGCATTTCCACTGAATTCTATACCTAAAAATGGTTAAAGTTATAAATTTTATTATTATACTATATATATATTCATACTTTTTAAAAAAAAACATCAATCCCCTCCCCCTATCCCTCCAAAAAAATGGAAGGTAGGAAGGTTTAGGCTGTTCCCATATTAGTAAAATTAAAACACATATTATAGGAAAAAAGTTCCTCTCCCAATAATGTACTACTTTTATTTTATGAGGCTGTTATTTATACATTTTCACATTCTATAAAAAATTCTCTAATTACTTGTGGAAGGTACATATTTTAGATAAAAATATAAAGCATGAAATAATTAATGATGAGACAAATATTTAAACAATGCACAAAGGAAATTATAAGAAAAGGATGGAGAAAAGCAGAGAAATTAGCAGACTTAACAGAGTTTGGGGTTTAAAAAAGAAATGAGTGTGCATGCATATGAGCCTAACCAGTAGTTAAGGACAACAGGGGCGTGGGGGCATGCGTGAGGAGGGGGGTGGGATGGGAATGGGGGGATGAGGACAAATATGTGATACCTTAATCAATAAAGAAATTTAAACAAAAA
Source organism: Cnephaeus nilssonii (assembly GCF_951640355.1). Lineage (NCBI taxonomy): Eukaryota > Metazoa > Chordata > Mammalia > Chiroptera > Vespertilionidae > Cnephaeus > Cnephaeus nilssonii. The sequence continues at coordinate 76,376,331 of NC_137081.1, read as the reverse complement.
AATAATAAAAAAATAAAAAATAAATGAGGAAACAAAGATTTAAAAAATTAAAGTAAATGTTCTATCCAAATAATAGGACTGCAACGAGGCCTTGCAGGATTTTGAAAATATTAGCAAATGTTGAGCAAACATGAACAGATTCCATCAGCTATTGCTAGTGAAATGATGAGGATTTTAAGGTGGAGGTCAGCTCTCTGAGGCTCTGCATGTCTGGAATTAGCTGGTTTTGCTCTAACCCTTAGTCAGTAGTTTCGTTGGGCAAACGATTCTTAAATGTTTTTCCAACATTCGAAGAGGGTGAGGCTGTTCCCTTATAGATGAAAGCTTTTTGCTTGTTTTAGATGCTTTCTGGGCCTTTTAATCCCTGGTGTTCTACAATGTCAATGGTCTGCACTTACTCATCCATATCTGTTTCATCCATATCTACATGCCTTCTGCTCAGCACTCAGGATACCTTAAATTTGAATAGTTACCTTTAGCTCGTGGACATTTCTGCTATTCTTTGATAATTTCTTCCATTCCTTTTTCTCTTTTTCTGGAATTCCTGTTAGCAAAATGGAGGACCGAGACATCTATGTCTTTTATTCTCATATTTCCTGTTTTGGTGTTTTTACTTTCTAAACTCTTGGAGTTTTCCTGTATATATATATATATATTTAAGTCCTCACCTAAGGATGTTTTGATTGATTTTTGAGGGAGGAAGGGAGAGAGAGAGGGAGAAGGAGAGCGAGAGAGAGAGCGAGAGAGAGAGAACATCAGTTGGTTGCCTTCTGTATATGCCCCCAACCAGGGATCAAAACCTCGACCTTTTGGTGTACAGGATGATGCTCCAAACCACTGAGGCACCCAGCCAGGGCAGAGTTTTCCTCTATTTTATCTTTAGAACCTTCTAGAGAATTTTTTATTTTGGCAGTCATATTTTTAATTTCTAAAAGTTCCTCTTCTTCCCTGTTCCTTTTTCATATTATTGATTTTACTCATATTGGCAATATTATTTCAAATCTGAGGCTACTAATTGGAGTTTTTAAAAAGTTATCCTTAGGATGAATTTTTGTATTTTTTTGTTCCTTTTTTAGCTACAGGTTTTCTCCTCAGATGTCCAATGACCTTTGCTGTCCCTTCCTACATAAGAATGAAGGAATAGAAGGGCTGCCTGGGAACTCGGGACACGGGGGCTTATCACCAGAAGGTCGGATAGGACACAGTGATTAAAGGGGAGGGATGAGGTAGATGGAAGGGCCCAGAGTGACCCCAGCCTCCTCATTTACGATGTGTAACACTGTAGTGATGACATTCTCAGTTACTGTAATAGGGAACACAGAAAGGAACTGGGCTCATTAAAAGGCACAAAGAGAAAAGGAAATAAGCCCACTTTTTGACCTGTGTGAGGACTGGGGGTACTGGGGTATGGAGTGTGGGGAGGGGGAAGTGTCAGGAAACAGGTCTGGAGTTCAAGAGGAAGAGCCAGCTGGGTTTACCCATCGGGAACACTGGCATAGAGAGGTCGCTAAAGTCACAGGACTGGATGTCACCACACGTGGAGGGGGCAGGAAGTGAGGAGAGGGGGAAGGGGAAAGCCACAGACAGAAAGCAGAGGAACAGCATGAAGGCTGGAATGAGGAAGAGATACTGAGAAGGGAACAGAAAGGGAACAGTGAAAAAGGTAGGAAATCAGGAGAGTAGTGGCTTTAGTGTGTGTGTACTCTGGTTTTCCATTCATTCTACTAGGTGCTCAGTGGGTGCTTTCAATCAGAAAATCTCATGTCCTTCAGCTCTGGGAAATTTTAAGAGTTTTTTTTCCTTCCTCTATGTCCTCTGTTTGTAATTCTTACTAGGCAAAAAGCTTCTGAACCAATCATATGATTTTCTTCACCTTTTCTCACATTTTACCATTTCTATTTGTTCTACTCTGTGTGATTTCCTCATTATTTTCCTTTCCATCCTTGCTGAATTATTCCTTTCTAAGATATAGGTTCAATTTCTAAGAGCTTTTCCTTGTTCTCTGGTTTTTCCTTCCTTGCTCTTGTTTCATGGGCACCAGACATTCTTTTACTTCTCTGTGAATATCAATGGTAGTTGTGGTGTTTTTTAAAGTTTCCTTCAGCTCATTGCATTGTCTGTTTCTTTCCTCCCCCTTTCTGGGCTCACATGCTTGTTTTGGTTTCTCTTTCATCTGAGTGGCTTCCTTTCACGCCCGGTAGCCCTGCTGTCCATTCATACTGAAAAATAAGACACCAAAATGCTGCTGTTGGAAGTTCCACGTGGGAAACTTCACTGGGGTCAACAGTGACTGCCTGGGGATCCCGTTCAGTCTGCACTGCTGCTTCTTAGTCCAGTCAGTTTCTCCAGAAAGGGGTCCTCCAGGCCTCTGCCCGGAGGATGCAGTGCTGGCTACCAGGGACCAGGGACCCGACCAAAGGGTGCTGATGCCTGCAGCCATATCACCCCCAACGTCCCCATCTCATCTCATTGGGAGCTAAGCAGGGCCGGGCCTGGTTAGTACTTGGATGGGAGAAGATGGCACCAAGCACTTCACCATTATTAAGGAGTCTTTCACCTAACGTGCTTGTTTTCAATATACTGTCTTAACCCCCTCCCTCAACTGGTTCTCTTCCTAGATATAACTTTAAAGACATTTTTAAAGAAGAACAAATAAAACAGCTAAATAAATAAATATGAAATACCAAAAAATAAAACAAAATATACAAATAGGCTATTGTCGCTTATACTGAATAATGTTTAAATAAAAACAAAACTTTTGTCTCATTCTACATTTTAAATAATTTGTTTCTATAAAAACATTTTAATTTCTCCATCTCCCCACTAAAATATAAAATGAAACAAAACTGTTTCAGATTTATTTTTTAAAAAGCAACCCTCTCTTCAATAACACAAAACAAAAACCTAAGAAATCTTTCAAAAAAAATGCTCAGGGCCTTAAAAAAATCAGCTTTTATAGTTGATCTCTTCAATTAAGCTACTTAATTAAGCTATTTTTAAACAAACTTCTTTTACTAGTTAAGTAATGACTAATTTTGAAAATTAGCATTTGAAAAATTCTCATTCTCTGGTAGAGGCTGGTTGGAAGTCAAGGTTAGCAGTGACTGGGGGTGATCAGAAATTGACGTCGCCCTCTGCACTGCTCAGGTGTACTCACAGCGCCTGGGAGCAATCGGCGGTATAGGTGCTATTTTGAAACTACAGCCACTTGGGTAATAATAAATTGAGACTGTAGCGTGTAAATTTCAGAAAAGGAGTGGGTGGGCGGAAAGGGAATCATTTTATATCACCTCAGGAACCCAAGGATACACAGAACATAATTTTAGAAAAGGAGAGGATGAGGTTAATCTGTGACAATGACTTCAGCTGATGTTCTGACGGCTAAATTGGACAATGATGAATGTAGTTACAGGGAGCGAACGTTACAAGTTAGGGCCCTGGCCATGGGGCTGCCAGAAGCTGTGAGGCATAACAGAATAAAAACTTCTGAGATCCTCAATTATAATGAACAACATAAACTGATGAACAAAAACAGATCCAGAGATAGAGAAGCATCGATCAGACTGTCAAACCTCAGAGGGAAGGTAGGGGAGGGTGGGAGTAAGGGGGAGAGATCAACCAAAGGACTTGTATGCATACATATAAGCCTAAACAATGGACACAGACACCAGGGGGGGTTAGGGCGTAAGTAGGGGGGTGGGGGGGTAAGGGGGAATAAGGACACATATGTAATACCTTAATCAATAAAGAAAAAATTAATTAATTAATTAAAAGTTAAAAAAAAGAAAAAGAAACTGATCCATATCACCAGTTGTTTTCTGATTGTAGCCTCGGAGCAATCAGGCAGGAAGCTGGCTGACGAGGTTTCTTTGACACTTAGCTATGACTGAGAAACACAGTGAGAACATCTCTGACACGTCCTAATGATGACTGTCCATGTTGGATGGGAACAAGGAGAGTCACAGGTTTGCTGAATACAAGTTCTTAATTTGAGGTTCATGGGCCGCTCACTAGACCTTGAACAGCCTTCAGCAAGCCTGAGAAAGCCCTGGGTTGCCTAGAAAAGGTTGTATTGTATGTGCATTTTCAGAGAGCAGTTCTTTATTCTCTCCATAGTCTCAAAGGGATTCGGGTCCCAACAGAGGTTAAAAGCCACTGGATTATGCCCAGCTGGTGTGGTTCAGTGGTTGAGCACTGACCTATGAACCAAGTGGTCATGGTTTGATTCCCAGTCAGGGCACATGCCCAGGTTGCAGGCTCAATCCCCAGTAGGGGGTATTTAGGAGGCAGCCAATCAATGATTCTCTCTCCTCATTGATGTTTCTATCTCTCTCTCCCTCTCCCTTCCTCTCTGAAATCAATAAAATATATATATATATATATATTTTAAAAGCCATTGGATTAGAATAAAATACCTGAAGATGCACATATGGTTCAAGTTGCTCCATTTCTTTCCTTAATTTTCTAGAGATAACGAGAAATTGAAGGCTGATACGTGAGTGTACACATGGGCGGTGAACTCTTTTTAAGAGGAAACAAATGCATACATTCTCTTAAATAATGAGGATTCCTCTAGCTGATCTCAAAATGATTAAAAACAAAACTGAATAATGCCAAGACACAGTAACTTCTGTGCAGGCATGAAAGATGCTCACTTAGCTCACTTGCCTATCGCTGTAACAGCTTCCCATAAGAGCAAATGACAGGGGAGTACTCATGCAGTCCCAAAGGGAAACTGCTGATGAGGTGAGTAGAAGAAAGTGCCTGGGCTGCAATGGCTAGGGGACTCAGGAGACATTACTGTGCTGGCAGGACTCAGAGGTGTCATGTACGTCAGCCTAAAACAACACCCTCTCCTGGATGACTGGAGGCAGGGACAGATCACCAACAGCTCCTGGAGATTCCACTGGGGACATGTCTGCTTAATACAAGAAGGAAATGACCTTGTAGGCACAGATACTAAATATGAATGCAAAATTCCTGTGTCTGTTAAGCTGCTTCTAATAACTTTTCTTTTAAAATTTAAATTAATTTTTAAAAAGTGATCATGGATCCACTGAAGACTAAATCTGAGAAAAAAGTTTTAAAACAATAATTGTAAACAAAACGCTCCCCAAATAAACAGGTTTTTCAGAAATATTAGGTTTAAGCTTTCTCGGTCTCACCACAATACTGATAGTTACATACTCAGCACCCACACTGCGGTGGCAGGTCGACATTTAAAAATTACTGACATTAATATTATAGCACTTCTCAGTGGTAAAGAAAAGCAGGAACACAGAAAGTCAAAATATTTTTATGGCCTAGGAAAGCTTTGTTACTTAATAGCAAGAGTAAGCTAAAATGTCTTTCTTTTATAACTACACTAGAAGCCCAGTGCACGAAATTCGTGCACGGCTGGGGGTTGTCCCTCAGCCCAGCCTGTACCCTCTCCAATCTGGGACTCCTGGAGGGATGTCCGACTGCCCGTTTAGGCCCGATCCTGGGATCGGACATCCCTCTCACAATCCAGGACTGCTGGCTCCCAACTGCTTGCCTGCCTGCCTTCCTGATTGCCCCTAACCGCTTCTGCCTGCCAGCCTGATCACCCCCTAACCACTCCGCTGCCAGCCTGATTGATGCCTAACTGCTCCCCTGCCAGCCTGTTTGCCCCCAACTTCCCTCCTCTGCCAGCCTGGTCACCCCTAAGTGCCCTCTCCTGCAGGGTTGATCACCTCCAACTGCCCTCCCTTGCAGGCCTGGTCCCTCCCAACTGCCCTCCCTTGCAGGCCTGGTGCCTCCCAACTGCCCTCTCCTGCTGGCCATCTTGTGGTGGCCATCTTGTGTCCACATGGGGGCAGGATCTTTGACCACATGGAGGCAGCTATATTGTGTGTTGCAGTGATGATCAATCTGTATATTACTCTTTTATTAGATAGGATAGAGGCCTGATACAGGGGTGGGGGCCAGCTGGTTTGCCCTGAAGGGTGTCACAGATAAGGGTGGAGGTTCCCATGGGGTGTGGGGCGGCCTGAGTGAGGGGCCTGTGGTGGTTTGCAGACCGGCCACGCCACCTGGAAACCCAAGGGGAGGCCCTGGTATCTGGAATTCATTTTCCTTCTACAATTGAAACTTTGTAGCCTGGAGCAGAGCCAAGCCTGGGGCTCCGGCAGCCATTTCTGTGGCAGTTAATTCACCTTCTACAATTGAAACTTTGTTGCCTTAAGCGGGTGAGCCCGGCCTTGGTGTTCGGAAAGCTTTGCTTCCCCTGTTGCCGCCGGCAACCCTGGCCTGCTCTCTCAAGCTCCATTCTGCTGCCATTTGTTTGAATTTGTTTACCTTCTATAATTGAAACTTTGTAGCTTGAGTGGAGGCTTAGGCCTGCAACGGCTATGGAAAGCTTGGCTTCCTCTGTTACCTGGGAAACCTTGCTCTCTGTGGCTGTAGCCATCTTGGATTGGGGTTAATTTGCATACTCACCCTGATTGGCTGGTGGGCGTGGCTTGGCTGGTGGGTGTGGCTTATGTAGCGGAGTGATGGTTAATTTGCATATTACCATTTTATTAGAGAGGATTCTTGCCTTAATAAGAGACATTATAGTAACAAATTACTCACAAACGTCCTAACTCATCATGACTGTCCTTGTAAAGAAATAATGATTTTAAGTGACCCTTTTAATGTGATAAGTAAGAAACTTACATGTAGGTGTTTCTAAATAGGAGGAGTGATCTGAGTTTACAGTAATTTTTATCAAAAGGGGATTCTCTCTCCTCATTGATGTTTCTATCTCTCTCTCCCTCTCCCTTCCTCTCTGAAATCAATAAAATATATATATATATATATATATATATATATATATGTATATATATATATATATATATATATATATATACATATATATATATATATATATATATATATATATATATATATATTAAAAGCCATTGGATTAGAATAAAATACCTGAAGATGCACATATGGTTCAAGTTGCTCCATTTGGGGAAATATAGTTAAGTCAACACGCCCGTATCATAAGCAATGTGGAAAATGGAAGGACATATTCCTCTCTTCAGTTATATTGCTGACACCCAGTTATTGTATTGTGTTTCTGTCTTTTGTCCAATTGTTTTTGAAAAACAAAAGAAAAAATATTGCTTTTGGTGGGGAGTGCTGAGAATTAAAACTGCAAAGTGCTTAACATGACAAAGTGCATGTTTTTTTCTGAAAGGTGCAGGGACATAATATATTTGCTCTGTTTTACAGACAAATCCCCTGGCCATGATGATAGGATTAAGTCAGTTGCTGGAACTGAAGGAGAGGAAAAGAAAATCTAGTAAAACTCATAAGAAAGCAATAAAGCACTTCAAAGCCTGGTGCGAGCCCAGCTCAGCACACACCACCAGCAGAGACAGAGGGCGGGTTTAGCAGGCTGTGATCCAAGGACAGCTCTGCCCTGTGTCCCTCTCTCCTGTTCCTAAAAGAACTGACGAATCAATTCAGTTACGAAGGAGGGACCTGGACCTTTGCTGGTCTCCTGAATGGCCGATGACTGTTGGCTGGGGCTGGCACTAAGACGGCTTCTCTACCATTTATAATCAAGCCAGGGGATACAAAGTGACAAAAGTAGTTTCATCATCCAACAGAAAATACATTTTTTAATTCTCCTAAAAATAATGACTGAATTTTTCAGATTTTGCAAAATGTTCATTTCCATGTAGTTAAAATTGTGACAGTGATCAACTCTTAGGCACAAGTTTTTCTCTGTGGGCATAGAGAAAACAAAATAAAACACTCTGGTTTAAAAAATGGTAAAAATGAAAAACGTTATTACTTATTTTTAAAGATGACATCCAGAGCAGTGCAGGCAAATGTCTTTGGGGGTGGCTCTCTTCCAAGGACAATTAGAATTTACAGCAAAATGTTATCTAATATTGTGCACAGATCGCTGGAATGGGACTCTGGGTAAGTTATTCAGAGCCCACAGGCCACAGTCTCTCCCTTAAGGTCTAGGCCTGACGTCCATATGCCTCTTGGACATCAGCTGAGTGGTTCAGAGGCTCCTCAAACTCAAGGTCGCAATGGACTCTTCACTCCTGTCAGCCAGCTCCTCTCCTACCCTCAGTCTCCTGGCTCTACTGCTGACCAGGTGGACCGTGAAGTCCTCTGCTAGGGACCCTCCCTTTGTAGACTGAACTGGGTCACTTCCTTCCACTTCAGCTGGTCCTCCCCTCACCTACTTACATGCCTCTGCTCATGGCACCTCCCTGACGTGCCTGTTTCAATCCCCTCTTCTCTTCCTGAACATGATGCTGTTAACCAGGGCGCCACGCAGGCCTCACTGTATTGATTCTACCCCTGGTAGGAGTGAAATTTTTCTCTTTCACTCTATTACCACTGCCACTGTCAGGATGTTTAGTACCCCAAATCCCATTTGGGAATCCCTGACAAGGAGACTTCTATTTAGTAATTACCTTACTAGTAAAAAAAGAACTGGCTTTATCAATAGACCTGTGCGTACCTGAGAGCACCACAGTCAAGTTTCAGTACAAGATGTATTACCATCTGAAGGCCACAGTGAGAATTCCCGCGTTCCCCCCACATCCAGCAGTGGAGAAGGCTGTGGGGCCTGACAGGGCCGGTGGACACACACGTGCGGGGGACGGGAGCCCATTAGCTTTGAGCTGTGGCCCAGCCAAGTTCCCAGGCTCTGAAAAACCAGACCAACAGCTCCTCCTCCAGGGGCAGGGGAGAAAGCCCAGAGGGAGCGGCGGGGCTGGAACTGGATGGGAGGGAGGGCAGGGAAAGAATCGGTTCCCCAAATACCACTGCCTCCAAGAACTTCTGTGCCTTCTTAGGATTCATTTCCCACACTGCCACTTTTGAAAATGGAAATCTGATCACAACACTCATCTGCTTAAAAGCCTCTGATGAGCCCTGGCCGGTGTGGCTCAGTTGGTTGGGTGGCGTCCTATGGGCTGAGAAGTTGCTGGTTAGATTCCCAGTCAGGGCACATGCCTGGGTTGTGGGCTTGATCCCCAGTAGGGGGCATGCAGGAGGCAGCCAATCCATGATTCCCTCTTCTCCCTTTCTCACTCTTGCTCTAAAAATCAATGAACTATCCTTAAAAAAAAAAAAAAAAAGAATCAGTGGGGGAAAAAAATAAAAACCTCTGACACTGGTGTTTCTGGGATAATATCCAACTGCCGGGCACGGCTGTGCGGCTCCTTCCGCCTGACTGCAGCTTCGGGCTTCCTCTCCTGTGACTCACTCCTCGGGTGCCCACGGAACCGCGTTCCCTGAAACATGACGTCTGTTCATGTCTGTTCGTGTCATGGTGCTTTAGGAGCTCCCTCTGCCTGAGCTAGAACCCCTCTGAGCTCATCCTCAGACTCCACTTCCGAAGCAAAGCGTCCCACTGCCCCGGGCAGCCATTTGCTCCGTCCTGGGTGCCCAGAGCCCGCCTCACACATCTGTTCCCACATCCGTCACATTACATTAAATGACGTGCTTACAAGACTCTCTCTCAATTAGAGGAAGCTCCAACGGAAAGCTAGCAGTTTTCCTTACCTTTGCACCTAGCATACATCCTTTTACAAATAACAGCTTTAATGAGATAGTTTACTTATAAAATTCACTCTTTTAAAGTGTCCATCCAGTGATTTTTTTGTAGTCTATTCAGAATTATGCAACTATCACAACTGTTTAATTAGAAAACATTGTCATCACCCTCACAAGAAACCCCATTCCACTGAAGCAGTCAGTCCCTCCCCCGGCCCCCCAGGCCTGCCTCCCACTAATCTGCTCTTTCTCTGTGCGTCTGCCCGTCTGGCCAGTTCATAGAAACAGAACCAGACAATCTGGGCCTTTCACTTGCATAATGTTTTCAGGGGTTCCTCTATACTGTAGCCATGTGTCAGTACCTCATTTCTCTTCATGGCCGAGTAATAGTCCATCACGTGGATATACAACACTATTCTTTCATCAATTGATGAACATTGAACTGGTCTAACTATTTGGCTATTACGAATCATGCTGCTATAATATTCAGGTACAAGCTTTTGTGTGGACATTTTTTAATTTCACTGGAAGTGGAACTGCTGGGTTTACTAGTTTAAGGAACCGCTATATTGCTTTTCAAAATGGCTGCATTCTACATTCCTACCAGCAATGGATGGGTACTCCAATTTCTCTACATTTTTGCCAATACTTATTGTCTGTCTTTTTAATTTTCGTCATCTTACTGGGTGTGAAGTGGTATCTCACTGTGGTTTTGATTTGCATTTCATATAACCTTAATAAATATCTTACCTTATAATAGAGAAACATGCAAATTGACCGCACCTCCGCTATGCCCACGATTGGGCCGGCAGGAGGCTGGGGGCGGGACTCCGGGTGGCATATCCGCCATTGAGAAGATCAAGATGGCGGTGCCCAGTGGCCGGGCCCATGCCGCCGCTCCCGGGGGTGCCAGGGGCCATCGGCACCCCGGGGGGCGTGGCCGGGCCCATGCCGCCACTCCCCGGGGTGCCTGGGGCCATCGGCACCCTGGGGGGGCGTGGCCGGGCCCATCGGCACCCCGGGGGGGCGTGGCCGGACCCATGCCGCCACTCCCCGGGGTGCCTGGGGCCATCGGCACCCCGGGGGGGCATAGCCGGGCCCATGCCGCCACTCCCGGGGTGCCTGTGGCGATCAGCACCCCGGCGGGGCGTGGCCGGACCCATGCCGCCACTCCCCGGGGTGCCTGGGGCCATCGGCACCCCGGGGGGGCGTGGCCGGGCCCATGCCGCTGCTCCCGGGGGTGCCTGGGGCCATCGGCACCCCGGGGGGGCGTGGCTGGACCCATGCCACCGCTCCCCGGGGTGCCTGGGGCGATCAGCACCCTGGGGGGGGCGTGGCCGGGCGATCGGCACCCAGGGGGGCGTGGCCGGGCCCATGCCGCCACTCCCGGGGTGCCTGGGGTGATCGACACCCGGGGTGGGGGGCGTGGCCGGGCCCATGCCGCCGCTCCCGGGGGTTCCGGGGGTCGATCGGCCACCCGGGGGGGGCGTGGCCCGGCCCCTCCCGCCCCTCCCGGGGGTTCCGGGTCGATTGGCCACCTGGGGGGGCCTGGCCGTGCCCATCCCGCCCCTCCCGCCGCTCCCGGGGGTCCCAGGGGCCGAGGCTTTCCGGGCCTTGGGCACCAGCGGGGAGCCTGCACTGATCGCAGGAAACCACTGGGGGTCGGCTCCTGTGATCGGTAGCAGGGACGCTGGGTGCGGCGAGCCCAAGGCCAGGAAAGCCTGGGGCGGCCCCGACCCTGAAAAAGGCAGAAGGCAGTGGCCACAACCAAGGCCTGGGTCCCTGGTGCCGGCAGAAAACTGGTGCAGGCAGCCAGGTGAATGAAGGTCTATTGCACGAATCTTCGTGCAAACGGGCTACTAGTTTATATATAAACATTTTATATATAATGAATTATCTCTGAATGCATTATGTGTAGTACATGTTCCATATACACTGGCTAAGCCAAAATGAAGTGTTTCATGTCCTTTGCATTCCACAAGTAATCAAGGGTCTATAGTACACTGGTTCTAAAGCCTCTAGTATAGTTTGGCAAGGTTATGAAGGTAGGGTTTAGAGCAGAGAGACATTGCTCAATCCAGCTCTGCATTTACTGACTGTGGCAGCTAACTTAACCTTTCGGAGCGTTAGTGGGACGTGGTAACATAGCCTCACGGTGTAGTTGGGAAGATTAAACAAGATCGTGAGTGTTAAAGGCTTAGCACAGTGACTGCACAGAATAACCACTCGGCTAATTATTATTATTACTACTACATGTTAATTATTATTACTGAGTGACTTGAAGTCACAGAGGCAAACAAGACAAATGCCTAATAATAGCACTATGTGATGTAAGCGATGACAGTGATATCTGAATGTCTCCATGACAACGAGGCTGCCTCTGATCCTTATCATTAGGCTATTATGCAGACTAGTTAATAATGTTTACAGAGTGGTTTGAATTCTGAAATATATATTAAATAAATACCAAATGTGAGGTGTGTTCGCTTCAAGAAACCAGCGCTCACCCTGGCTGGTTTAGCTCAGTGGATAGAGCATCAGCCTGCGGACTGAAGGGTCCCGGGTTTGATTCCGGTCAAGGGCACATGCCCGGGTTGCGGGCTCGATCCCCAGTGGGGGACGTGTAGGAGGTAGCCAATCAATGATTCCCTGTCATCATTGATGTTTCTATCTCTCCCTCTCCCTTCCTCTCTGAAATCAATAAAAATATATTTTTTTAAAAAAGAAAAGAAACCAGAGCTTTAGCATATTCAGAAACAAGAGGCTTGGATGAGACAAATTTAGACTTCACCAATGCCACAGTTCCTGTGGTCAACTTACTTCCCGCTGTTACCATTTTTTCAACTAGACACTATGTGGGAAACAAGGCTATTATTTCTTATATATTTATGACAGATTCTTTTTTTTTAATATATTTTATTGATTTTTTACAGAGAGAAAGGGAGAGGGATAGAGAGTTAGAAACATCGATGAGAGAGAAACATCGATCAGCTGCCTCCTGCACACCCCCTACTGGGGATGTGCCCGCAACCAAGGTACATGCCCTTGACTGGAATCGAACCTGGGACCCTTGAGTCCGAAGGCCGACGCTCTATCCACTGAGCCAAAGCGGCCAGGGCTATGACAGATTCTTATTTGTACTTTTTAGCCCACAACAAAACAAATATTTCATACAATGTTGGAATTCAATAAATATGCAGTTTATGAATTTTGTGGGCATACTTTGAAATTTCAGTTGTGCTGGAGAGCTCTCCTTTCCAACTACATACACTATTTTTGCAGCAAACCAGCAACCATCCTATGTGTTTTTTTTAAAATATATATTTTTTATTGATTTCAGAGAAGAAGGGAGAGGAAAAGAGAGATAGAAACATCAATAATGAGAGAAAATCATTGATCAGCTGCCTCCTGCATGCCCCCCATTGGGGACCGAGCCCACAACCCAGGCAGGTGCCCTTGACCGGAATCGAACCGGGATCTTTCAGTCCGCAGGCCGATGCTCTATGCACTGAGCCAAACCAGCTAGGGCAACCATCCTATGTTCTCAATGACAATGTGATGTCTGAGAGGTAAATCTGCTTTGGGTGAAGGATGCCCTAAGGCCCGGAGGACAAAGGCCAGGGACTGGAGCTTGGTTATGACAGAGAAAAGGCAGTGGTATGAGCCAGGTCAGAGACATGAGCACTGGGGAGGTAAGGAAGGCTAGACAGCCAGGAAGAGGCCAATGAGAGAGGAAACCTGGGAAACCCTGAACTAAGAGCCCACTAAGTGAAAACAATTGGCAAGGAACGCAGAGAGTGCAGGAGTGGGGAATTGGGGAGCTCTCTGGAAATCTGTCCCCACATGGAAGAGAACTGCTGTCTGAAGGCCCAGAGGGAAGCAGCTCTGGCTCACTGAGATCTGAGGAGAGAAATCAAGCAGAAGGAAGACTTGTCCTAAGCGGGAGCTGGACGTGCTAAATCAGTCCTTTCTTTTGCTCAATTGTGAATCACTTATGCACCAGGTTTCTCTTTGGATACTTCTCTTTATAATACTATAAAGTATACGTTATATACTTGGAAAGGACTGTGGAAGCCATCTAGTGAGCTAGGAACTCAATGGCTGAATAAATGATGATGCTGTTACCCATTAAGGGCCAAAAGAGGATGGGAAAAGTCCCTAAAGAGGTTAGGGGAAGGGCCCCGTTTACCACAGCTATAGCCAAAGGAAGGAATATCCCTCAGATGATGATGGCAAAAATGATGCAGCCTTTAATTATTTGGAAATGACAACATACACTAATATAGTCCATATTTCTCTCTTTCCATCTAGAGACAACCTACTTTATCATTCAGTGGAAACCCATGTAGGAAAATTAAAGCATCTCAAAGCCAAAAGAGAATTAGGAGCCATGCGCATTCAGACGAGAAGAAACGAACAAGCCCGAGAAAACAGACCCCGGCTGAGGCCGTGACCCTGGTGGGAGGACGACTCCTCAGGAGACAGCCACCTGGGCTGTGCAAAGGTGCCCTTCCTTGTGGGCATGGGATGTTTGCTCTCATCTGAGTTGGACTTAAATTCGAGTTTCATTCGGGTTAAATAATGTCCTTTAAAAATGTAAGTATATCTAGGATGGGTGAAGAATTGTGACTCATACATTTGTGTGGATTAATGCCATGCAGGTGATTATTTAGATGTTTAACAACAGCTGTAGTAGAGGCACTGACCAGCATTGGGTCAAAGCAGAGCCCGAGGGGCCCCGTGCTGCCAGGTCACAGAGGTCGCTGAGACCTGCAGGGAGGTGAGGGCCTACACACAGGAGGGGACTGAGGAAGTGGCTATTTACCAACCATCACCCAAATATTTGGTATTTAACAACCAGCACACGTCTCCTGGTATATACTGGTAGAACACCATCCTGACTCCACAGATTCTTTTCATCTAACAGTTGGGTTAGGTAACACAAGGAGGACTCTGATGAAGACAGGAGGGAGATAGAGATGATACCATTCTGAAGGGCAGTGCACACCAGGGGAGAAAGAAGGCAGGAAATATAAAAATGAATAGAAAAATTTTATCCACAAAAGGTTTCTCTCCTTTCCCTCCTCCTCTTCTTCCGAACCACAGGCCTCCCTGTCCCCAGGGCCCATCATCATACTAAAGTTGGGCTCTAGTCAATTCACTGAAGACCAATCTGTCACACTGACCAAATTTATCGCTTTTCTAAAAATCATTCATAGACTTCACATCTTTTGAATGTGTCGGGCTGGCAGGGGTGAGAAGACTGGGAGCTGGGGACCCGGGGGACTTGAGCCTCCTCCCTCTCTTCCTGCCCGGTTTGTCCTCTTTGCCCCTCAGGCTCACCCTCTGCTCCTGGTCTTCTCCCGGGGAGCCCCTCAGCTTCCCCTTCTCCGGGCTGAGGCCTGGGCCGAGCTGTGCGCTGACACACACAGTCTGTCCTTGGCAGGGGAAGGCCCCTGTTCTCTGCCCCAGCTCCGACCTCCTGCCGCAGCCTCGGAGCACTGGCATGGAGATAAAGCGAACATGCCTTAAAATGCTGACACCGCCAAAACAGTCACACGCTGTTCAAAGCCATCTAATTAGAACTGTTACAAACTTTCCAGTTAAACACGTGTTTGTTTGTTTGTTTTATGACAATAGACAAATTTAGTTAATTTGGCGAAGTTTAATTAACAAAATTAGAAATAGCCTAAAATGCCAAATGTAGGAAACAATTTTTAAAGGATTTTTAAAAGGATCAGAAAGAAATCCGTATAAATAGAAAAATTCCCATAGGAAATGCTGATTTTGGCAACATTCAGAAGAAAAATATGTTTGTCAGTAGACTAAATTTTTTTAGGACCTTTCAAAAAATTGAACATTTCTTAACCTTTTGCACTCGGATGTCGAGTGTGACTCGACACGGTTAGCATTAGAATAAAGGAATCTAGAAAAAAGCAAGCGAGTGCAAAGGATTAAAAATGCATGAAGCGGGAGGATGTAAAGAGAAAGTGCTATGTGGCATTCCCACCTAAAGTCATTCAAGCACATTTCACATGCTGGCCAAAAAACAAACAAATACAAAGCAAGACAAATGGTCTGTTATAAGATTCCGATTTACACACATCCTCCCTTATCCACGGGGACACGTTCCAAGACCCCCAGTGGATGCCTGGAACCAAGGATAGCACCAAGCCCTCTACGCACTGTATGGTTTTCTACACATACCTTTTCACGTAAAGGAAGCACTTTCCGGCTCCTCTTTGGCATATGTGAATTGCCGGCATCATTACTCTTGTGCTCTGGGGCCATTATTAAGTAAAATAAGGGTGACTTGAACACAAGTGCTGCAATCCTGGGACAGTCAATCTGATAATCCTGACGGCTACTAAGTGACTAATGGGCAGGGCATATACAACGTGGAGACAAAGGGATGACTGAGGTCCTGGGTGGACTGGAGCAGAATGGCATGAGATTTCATCACGCTACTCAGAACGGTGGCACAATTTAACACGTATGAATTGTTTACATTTGGAATTTTCCATTTAATGTTTTTGGACCACTCTTGGCCATGGGTAACTGAAACAGTGGAAAGCAAACCGCAGGTACATGGGCAGAACTCTCTGTGATACCACATGTGCATAAAGCCACGCACTGGAAAACCTGTGCAAGGTAACAGTAACCTACGAGAGACAAGCACCTAACTCAGGAAAGTGAGCTTCAGTCAGGGTGACTGGGTGACCTTCAACTTTATACAAAGATATATGTTTTTCTTCAGATACACATGAACACAATAAACATGTACATATCTGTGTCAAATGTCAAATTCTTAATACTTGTCATAGAAATGAACTTTTAAACATAGTTCAATAGTTAAGAAATTTTAGAGAAAGGAAAACTACAAATAGTTATATTTTTATAGTTTGAATTATATATTTTTTTTAAATATCTAGAATACCTGGTTTTTAATTGACCAAAGTATAATGTAATAAACACTACTAAAAGGAGTTGTTTAATTAAAAAAAATTCTTACAGCCCTAGCTGGTTTGGCTCAGTGGATAAAGCGTCAACCTGTGGACCAAAGGGTCCCAGGTTCGATTCCAGTCAAGGGCACATGCCCGGGTTGCGGGCTCGATCCCCAGAGGGGAGCGTGCAGGAGGCAACCAAACAATGATTCTCTCTCATCGTTGATGTTTCTATCTCTTTCTCCCTCTCTGAAATTTTTACAAACAATCCTTCTATTTTTTTAGCAACATTTGAAAAAATGGCATTCTAGCATCCTAGAAAAAAAAAAAAAAACTAATCCTGCAAATAAGATACATAAAAATTTAGTAAGATTCCACATAAAAATATTATGTTTTTATGGAACTAAACTTTATATTAAATTTTTAAATTTATATTATGAAAAAACATGTATAGACTTTAATTTTATTCTTATAATTTCTGATCAATTCTTTTAAAAATTAAACTCCCCATAATTCTCATACCATATTGCCCCAAAAGGGGTCTGAAACTTGCTTATGTTACATTTTGTGGCAAATTTAATACATGTTTCCCAACCCTCAGGGTCATAAAGATAGCTTCCTGTATTTTTCTCTGAAGTTGGATTCTACTTAGCTTGTTTTTCTAAGGAACTGAACAGTGAGGCACTGATATTAACTGTTGGAAGATACAAGCCACAGCTGCAGCCTCCTTCCATCTGTTATTTTTTGGTTCTAAGCAGTTTTTCAGCTTTATGTAGAGGCTAGCTTTCAATAGCACGAATAAGTAAAGGTTGCTATTTAAAACAATCCTATATAATAAAAGGTTAATATGTAAATCGACTGAACAGCAGAACGACCGGTTGCTATGACATGCACTGACCACCAGGGGGCAGACACTCAACGCAGGAGCTGCCCCCTGGTGGTCAGTGCGCTCCCACAGGGGGAGTGCTGCTCAGCCAGAAGCCGGGCTCACGGCTGGCAAGCGCAGTGGCAGTGGCAGGAGCCTCTCCCACCTCCGCAGCAGCGCTAAGGATGTCTGACTGCTGGCTTAGGCCTGCTCCCCACCTTCAGTTGGACATCCCCCAAGGTCTCCCAGACTGCAAGAGGGCGCAAGCTGGGCTGAGGGACTCCCCCCCCCCCCCCGTCTCCACCCCCCCCCCCCAGAGTGCATGAATTTCATGCACCGGGCCTCTAGTATACAATAAAGTTATAGTTTCAGACTATTAAAAAATAGAAAAGGATAAGTCATATAATCGTCTTACATGAGTGAACAAAACTTCATCCCTGAGCTCCTCCGAACTCTCATTGGGAGTCCAAGCTTCAGCAAACTGCAGGAAATCCCATTTTTCCTTCTCCCCTTCCTCAGCCTGAAGTCGCTCCTTCCTACCGTTCAACGTGCTCCCGGTAACCTGCGCCTGTAGGAGGGAGAAGCATGTGACCTTCGTAACGTTCGCCTCACTGCTGATATTTGCTAAGCAATATCTTGATTTTGCATTTGAATCACAAACAATCCATTAAAGAAAATCATATTGCTTCAACATATCATGTGCTGTAGTAATATAGTTATTCAAAATCACAACCAAATGACCAGTTTTCACTAGACAAATTATCCCATTGGCTTTTCTCATAAAAACTTATTCTAATATTTATAAACTTTTGAACCTACATATGAATGGCCATTTTGAATATCTATACTCAGTGCTTGAAAACTATCTTCTAATCTTTAGTCAAATCCTTTCTGTAAACATTCCGCAAGGCTGAGAGAAGAAACAGCTCCGGGGACAGAGCAAGCAATGTCCCTCCTACCTTTTCGAGAGTCTGGGTGCAGGTGTCCTCTATCCAATATTAGCTCTGGATTCAAGAATCCTTCAGAGAAAGGGTTTATTCTTTACTTCCGAAAAAGACTTGGTGCTTGAAAGCATTATGGTTCCTTGCTAGCTATCCCTCTCCTCTAGCCTCTAAAGTGGTAGAAGAAGGGCGTGAATACAATAGGAATACACGTAAATTCATGCCTCTTTTACAAAGGATAGCAGGTACGGTACTACCTTTTCTATTATCACCAATATCTTAGTGTACTTAGGTATCCTTTGCCTGAAAACACTAAAACCCATTCTCTTAACTGATGTAGACTATGGATAACAGTAAGGTGGTAACCTGGTTTAAACTCAAGCCTTACCTTGCGATTCAACATTCCCCACATGAGGGTGTCTAGAGTCCCATTTGCAATGAGGTAGTGAATATTCACAGAATTGCACTGTCCAATTCGGTGAGCACGGTCTTCTGCTTGCTTTATATGCCCAGGGTCCCAGTACAACTCAGCAAATACAACATGAGTTGCAGCAGTAAATGTCAAACCCTTAGCAAAATAAAGTGAAGAAACCAAGATGTAACTAAACTGAGAATATAAAATAGAGCCATGTGTAATAGTCTTTCTGAACACATTAAATGGAGAAGAGAACGCTGAAGGACTTAAAAACAGATCAATTTTTCATACTAAGCCAAATTAAGAAAATATAATTCACGAAAGGCAGATGAAGACTGCAAGACAGCCAGGTGAACTACAAAACACACATTCAAAATGTATTTCAATATTTCAAAAGTCAGCTTAATGGACACACACACACACAGAGAATTACTTTATTGTCTGATGAGGACTGGATTCACATTACCACTGGAAAATCTAATAAAATACATTATAAATGAGAGTATAATTTCTAACACATGGTATCCATAGCAACTAGGAGAGAGCAATGACATCCTCTGTTCATTTAATTCATACTGCTGTTCTATAAAGCAAGAAAATCATGTCTCCAGTCATACTGTTCTCTTCCTATGAAATTTCTTATGTTACATTCCAAAGGCTCTGAAGTCTACTAGCTTGTATCTCAATATATATAACACAATTTCATTTTCTATACAATTGCACTTTACATCAGTTTGAAATAGTGCAACATTTAAACTATTAACTGTCTTGTTTTATAAATAATATATGAAATAAACAAATCTCCTCAAACTAAAAGTGAGTAAAAAATGCAGGCTGAGTGAGCTGCTAACTCTGCTTATGCTTTTGCCACATGCAGGTGGTCGACAGAAACACCTGCCATCCTTCGAGAGTGTCATCCAATCCATGCTGATGCTCACATGCACTAGAACTTGAAGGGAGGGACTCTTATGACTGCTGTATTGTTATTTTGACATGTGATTCTAACTTAAACTATTTTTATATCTCATAACAACATCATTTTAACCTTCATTTAATGGTGGCATTAGTTCTCAAGCTGAAAAATTCACTGAGGATCGATCACTATGGAACAGAAGTTAGAAGTAATAAAAACATGGAGAGAGCCAAACCACCACCATGCTAAACTGTACTGCTGTTTAAGACAGGGAATGCCACAAAATGTTAGAGATGATGTCGAAAATTAAGAAGTCGTATTTAAAGAGGGACACCTTTAAGCATGTACAAAGTGTCATGTGACCATATGACAATGAAGGGGGAGTATGCTGGCAGGCTCAGCATCCTTCTAAGACACTTCTAAACTACAACGGAGATTTACACACCCCGAGAGCAACGCTCTTTCTACTTTCCTTTCTTCCTATGAAGATACCGTGTCCACGTACACGAGTTTTGAATGATGCAAGGTCTTCAGGAATACAGCCTAGAATAAAATGTGAGTGCCCTGTCAATCTTAACTTCAAAGTCTTTTCTCAGGCCACTCCTAAGCTCTCCTGCCTGGCTCCGCCTACATTGCTTCTCCCATCCTACGAGCATTCCATTTCTAATTTTAAGCTTTTTGGTGATATTTTCTATGTCTGGAATATTCTAACATATAAAACTCAGATTACTGGAAGTTTAATCCAACATGAGCATGGAAGTGTTGAGACAATCATCCTTTGGGTTAGAATTCCTAGTGAGTTCTAGAACCATGTAAAATTGTATGTATATGTGGGTAAATCCTCATGGAGTTTCTCTGTATATACAATCTTATATACACACATTCGTTTGCTGGGTAAAAGCAGATCTTTGGCTCTGGTTCAGATTCAAGTCTACGGAAGATACCAGATATGGCATACACCAGGTTGGATGCACAGCTATATATTCAATTACTTTTCCAGATGTTAAATATCGTGGCTCAGACATTTACATTGAAGTATTTCAGAATATTAGGAGAAAAGAAAATACAGAAGGCTCCCCTCTTCTACAGTGTGGCAGAGACTGCTACTGCCTTCCCCAGTACCTATTCTTATCTTATTCCTTTGCAAAGTAACACCTGCCTTTTAGCATAACTACCTGGAAAAAGGGCTACTTTTCCCAGCCTGCCTTGCAGCGGCTAGTTGTGGCCATGGAACTGACCACAGGCCGGTGAGAGGTAGCATGCCTCTCTCCAGCCAGCTGTCTGGATGGCAGCTCTGCAGAAACTCGAGCAGCCCTCTTGGGAAAGAGAGACCTGCTAGGAGTGGTGAAGCAGAAAGCCATGCTAGCCTTGGACTGTCTACATGAGAGAACTAAGTATTTAAGTCTTTCTTAATAAGGGTTTCTATTTATTTGCAGGCAAACATAATTCTTAAATATATATATTTCAGAGAGGAAGGGAGAGGAAGAGAAATAGAAACATCAATGAGGAGAGAAAAATCATTGATCAGCTGCCTCCTGCATGCCCCCCTTACCCCCACTGGGGATTGAGCCAACAACCTGGGCATGTGACCTGACTGGAAATCAAACCTTGACCTCCTGGTTCATAGTCGACGCTCAGCCACTGAGCCATGCCAGCCGGGTGCCAAATGTAATTCTAAGGACCAAACCAGGGGCACCCCATACAAAGTTCTCAGAAACAGAGTGCTTATTCCTCAGGCCATCTTACCTTATGAACTCTGAGGAAAATAACCAAGTAAGATAAATTCTATAAGAAAGGGATGGGAAAATTCCAGACAAATTCAAAGGAAGGAAAAACAGTCATGAAACAGTATTACAATCAAATGCACTAAATACTTCTAGAAAATTCTTTCCTTGAAAATTTAGGAAGGTATCAGTCAGCGGTGTTGAGGTCTCCTTCTATTATACTTTCCAGCACTCTCCAACACAGAATGAACATTGATCACACTAGATACCAGATATAAAGTTATCACTATAGTTAATGACCTTTTTATGATTTCAAAGACATTTTATTATCAAGTTGAGGCCTGAAATTTCTTACCTGACCAGCAGCCTGAATGCTTAGGATAGCCACACGGGTCTCAGGATCCTTTTGAAACTGATTAACCAGATGTATTCTTTCTGAAGACGGAACACTTCCATCTATCCTAACATATCGAGTCTAGCATTAACAAAGGAAACGGCAAAGTTAGGACAAGCCCGTATGTACCCATCTTATTTTATATACTTTACAGCTTATTTTTATGTTCACATAATAAAATAGAAACTGGTTAAGATGACAGGTTGGAAAATATCATACAAGAAGAATCTTAACCAAATTACTTAATAGCTTCTAATAACAATTTTATGTTTTTTATTATTTGAGTTTTATTTTTAAGATTAAAAACAATTTATTCATTTTTAGAGAGAGAAAAAGAGAGAGAGAGAGAGAGAGACCTCAATTGGTGGCCTCCCACATGGGGATGGAACCCAAAACCTGGGTATGTGTCCTGACCGGTAATCGAACCCACCACCTTTTGGTGTATGGGACAACGCTCCAACCAACTGAGCCACACCAGCTAGGGCCTAGCAATTTTATATTTTTTAATCTTTTAAGCTACTTGAGGGTAGGAGCTATGCCTAATTCATCTTTATACCATCATTGCCAAGCACAATGCCTTGTACGTAACAGGAGTTCCATAATCATGACTGAATTAAGCTAATGTTGTCTCAGTAAAATTCCATGTAAATTAATATGCCAATTTTCAATTTAATGATGTATCAGAATAACTTTCTAGTTATAGAACCACTAACTCCAGAGTAAAAGTAAAATCAGACATGCAAGAAAGGAAAAAGGGCATTCTGCCCAGGTATTAGAAATTCATGAAAAGCAGTACATCTATTTCTGAAATATCCCAATAGTAACTGGGAAAATATCCTTTTTAATGTTCCATTTGAGTTCTCTTTTTTCACATTATTAAACTTAAAAGAAATATGCATCTCCATTGAGTTGGGGGACAAGACCCGCACCCATGATTTTAAGAAGTAGGGAAGCATTAAGTGCCTAACTGAACAGTTCTGCGTTTTAAGAATGATGTGAGTTGAGAAAAGGAAGCCATCAGTATGTGTTAGAACAGCTAAAAATAACTTATTTCTCAACTTTGTAAAACAAGTATAAGCTCTGAATTTCAAATAACCTCATTTATATGTGCACTTTTATGGAAAATATAGTCTTAAATAGTTGAGACAGAAATATTCACTTATATAAGAAGACAGTCAAGTTAATCACTAAATAGAATGTCCCTTAGTAACTTTCTCTGTCTTCACAAAACAGATATAAAATGACCAGTGATCCATTTACTATCTATTAGGGAGATTATAAACTCTTCAGAGAGTCTTTCTAAAGAAAACACATTGCTTTGAGCAGTTCACCTCCAACCCCAGGATACCCACATTCTTTATTCTTAGTGATGTAAATGGGATTCTAAATCCACCAGGAAAGCAGAAGTGGGGAAAAGAAGCAGACTGCTCCTCCTGGGATAGATTCCAGTATTTTAAGGGATAATGGAATCCGAATAAGAAAATACTGTGAGTCTAATAGTAAGGCCCAATCATTTCAAAGTTATTTGTAAGGTTAACTCTCCCTCAGAAGGTGTTTTACAGTCACTATGAGGTAATCAATGAGAAAGTACCTTTCAATGTACAGCACTTTATTATCATCAATCTTTCAATAAAGGAAACACTGACATTACTTTTTGGGTAATAATGAATTTATTGTCTAGTGCTTGATAAACCTATACTGTACAAAGTAATAAAAATATGGCTTTATTCCTCCATTTAAAAAAAATCTACCTACACAGGCAAGAAGTTCTGCTGTTATGCATATAGTGATAATAGGAGATATTATCTGGCTGCTTCTGAGCATCTCTAGAAGCCCTCGCACATAAAGGGATGGCAGGTTTCAACTTTGGAAGAAAAAATGGAAGACGCTGTGACTGACAGAACAGCTGGGAGACAAGGTGGGCCTAAGAACCCACGCAGGAAGGTCAGCGGGCTTGCTGGAGCTGACCTGATGGACTACCTGGCCCCAAGCTATAGATTCACTTACACTGCGAGTAAGTCTTCGTAATCATATTCTATAGTGTGCTGCCTGGAGTTTGAAAGGTCTGACTATAGCTGGGCACAAAAATCAGCAGAATTCACCCTTCCTTTCCCCTCGACGTCTCCCCCATTCCAGGGGTGCCTTTTGGGTATTCAAAAAATTTAACTTTTAACTGCCTATACCAATCTCAAATGGTATATCCATGAACAAAAACCAAATTCACAACATAGACTATTAAAGCAGCATATTTTAATCAATTCAGACCATCTGATTAGTGGAAAATTATGAGACTGGTATAAAAGGCAAGTTTTAATAGGATACCATCAACACAATAGTAATATAATATTAGGATAATTTTCAAGAAAAATATCTAATATTAATTTATATACCATCATGCAAAATAGGCAAAAAAAACTCCATTATAAGACAAGTGATGCATCCTGAGGTACTTTATAGACAAATGGTAACATACCTTGTTTTCTATGACTGCTTCTGTGCAAGCCTGGAGCATGAGTAAGTGGTGAGCGAAAACCAGAAATTTAAGCGAGTCGTTCTGAAGCATCATCTTAATGTAATCCTTTACAGCACCTGCCTAAATATTAAAGTTAAACCTTATTCTTATTAACATCATAAAAATGTTTATTAAAAGTGATTTTACTTTCTTTCAATAAATCAAGAAAAACTCAAACATTGATACATTTCTATGAATTTCTAACTGTTTTGGGTTCTAAGTAGCCCAGGGGAATAGAAGCTCACATATAATAGTGAGTGGGAGAAAAGGGACAAAAGAGGAAAAAGAATATATTCTTGTTGAGAAAACAAGAATATAAGAATTAGCAGGAAGAAAAAGATGACAAAAGACTTTAGGTGGAAAGTAGACTCTGGCCAAGAAGAGGTTGGTGGTTTTTTTTCTGAAGGTAATTTCAAAAAAGTTCATATAGAAGACTAAGTGGAATAGAGTTAAGGAGAAAATGAAAGGTAAAAAATTAGATGAATAGCATTATTTTTTAAAAAAGGGAAGACTAGAAAAGAATGAGAAAGCAGGGACTGCAGCTTAACGATTAAGAAAAGTAGGTTTATTCATTTTTTAAGCTAAAAATTTAAGTAGATTTACAAATAGGGCACTTTGGAGAGAAATTGATAATGAGAAGGTCACAGAAGAGGCTGGAGGAATGAGATTAAGAGTACAGAAGGGAGGTCTGAGAGAGCAGGGAGATACAAAGAAATTGTTGGGTAGAAAAGGAAAAAATTTTTAAAAGTGCAAATTGAATAGGCTTTTCTTACTTAACGGGAGGCCAAATTACCTATTAAGAATAAGAAATCAATCTGAGATGAATCAAATAAGACTTAAATTTAAAGTGGATAGCATGACTTAAATCTAAAACACAAATAGAGCCTCTTAACTGTTAAAAACTAGTTACTTTGACATTTTGGGGAAAAACAGTAGGCGGAACACATTTAACCTCCATCCCTCTCAGAGCTCTATTTAAATAATAGAAAGTATATAGGAGAAAGCATTGGAGAGGGATCAATAGCAATAAAACTTAGGAAGCTAAAAAGTAGACAGATGCCTGGTAACTGATCAGCCACCTAACAATAGTTCCTAAGCTGTCAGTATGAAAAACCCAGAAGAGAAGCACCTGGTTTGCAATGTTGTAATCTTAAAAAGTTCCGGAAATGGCACCTCTGGAAGGAGGAAGGGGATGTGGCTAAACAGGAAGATTGGTTGAAAGCATGTTTAGTAGTTGATTATGCGCAACACTCATCCATATGCTGTCTCTACCCATTCCATACAATAAGTGACTTGCCATCCCATCCTGGCAGAAAACTAGAGATTTATTTTCTAGAGCGGGTAAAGCAAGGTATCTGATGGAGGAATCCCACATCGACCGTAGGCTATCCTATAAAAATCCTGGGGATTAAATGAAAGTTACATAATAAATGCTGAGATCTGCTCTTCTCTCTCAATCTTCTTACCCCTCACAGGCCCATACTCTCTAGGAAGAGAACAGAATCATATAAAATTATTATTTTCTGAGGAATCTGACCACCCAAAGAGAAAAGACCAAAGAACTAAGGATCAGCAGGCATTTGTAGAAAGCAACCTACATGAACAGATCAACTGTACAGAGAGAAGAAAATTAGAAGGGATTACATTTGTAAAACAAGAATAGTATGCTACAAAAAAAGAAATAAAGAGGAAGGAAAGTATTCTTGGTAAAAAATATATTAACAGAAATAAAAAATTCACTGGTTATTAAAATAAGAAAGTCTTCCAGAAAAAAATCAGTTAAAATATCTAAAATATAAGAAAATTAGAGGAACAGGCCATTAGGGCAATATATGAATAAAAAAATTCTAGAAAACAGAGGAAAGAAAATAATCAAAGAAATAAAAATGTTTTACAGAACTTAAGGACTTAAATTTCCAAAATGGAACGTGGCAAAGGCCTAAGAAGATTCTGCACAGTGGATGAAAATGGACCCAGAGTAATATCCATCATGAAACTTTATAATACTGGGGACAAAGAAATGATTCTATGAGCTTCCAGAAAGGAGAGGAAAAGATTTCACAAAATCAAATCGAATAAACATTTTGAACTGCATTGGATACTTCAATATCAATACTAAAAACTCTAAGAGAAAATGATTTCCAACTAAGAATTTATATCTAGCCAAATTAAAAATCAGATATAAAAATAGAATAAAAGCATTTTCAAATATGCAGGGATTAAAATAATTTACCTATAATATACACTTTTATAGAAGGCTACTGACGAATGTGGTCCAGCAAAATAAGGGAGTAGACAAATGAAGAAAATAATCCTATATAATAAAAGGCTAATATGCAAATAGACCGAAAGACAGAACAACTGAAAAACCGAACAACTGGTCGCTATGATGTGCGCTGACCACCAGGGGGTGCGCGCGGAACATGGAAGGAGTTGGCAGCAGGTGGCAGTAATGAGATTAAGAGTACAGAAGGGAGGTCTGAGAGAGCAGTGAGATACAAAGAAATTGTATGTCAGAACATGGCGGGTGTCAGCTGTGGGGGATGGTGGAGCAGGTGAGCGGGGGCACCAGACCAAGGTTACTCTCATCGGGGCAAGCCTCTGGTGGTTACTGAAAATTCTTTGCTCCCGCGAGCTGCAGTCCCGCCTGGCGCTCACACCTGCTGCCGGTGCCGGCCCCCTTGCACCCGCTGCTGGCACCCAACGCTGGCCCCAATCGCTCAGCGCTGTCAGCGGGTGCGAGCAGCAGCTGCCGGCCCCGATCGCCCCTCAGGGCTTCTCCACCTAACCTGCTCCTGAGGGGCGATTGGGGCAGCAGCCACCACTCACATCTGCTGATGGCGCTGGCCCCGTGCAGAGGATGGGCCGAGACCCACCCCTGTGCCCACCACAGCCTCACGACCCACAGTTCCCTTCAAGGTGCACTAATTCATGCACTGGGCCCCTAGTCCTATCTAATAAAGAGGGAATATGCTAATTGACCATCACTCCATCACAGATGGCTGTATCCACAGCTGAGGCCAAGTTCCCTTAAGGAGCCTTAATGAGCAATCAGCAGGGACCTGAGGCTATACCCTCCCCTGCCCCCGTGGGACATGACAGGGGACCTCAGGCCGCGTCCCCCACCCTGGAGTCAGGCTGGGGGACCTCAGGCAGTGCCTTCTGCCTTGGCACCAGGCCAGGGGACCTGAGGCGACGCCCCCCACCCGGTGGGGCTTGACGGGGGACCTCAAGGTGTGCTTCCCGTTCTGGTTCTGGTTCTGGGCTAGGGGACCTTAGGCTGCTCCTCCTGCCCCAGCGCCAGGCCGGGGGACCTCAGGCTGCACCCCCCACCAGGTGGGGCTTGACAGGGGACTTCAGGCCGTGTCCCCCACCCTGGCACCAGGTCAGGGGACCTCAGGCCGCACCCCCTGCCACAGCACCGGGCCAGGGGACCTGAGGCTGCACCCCCCTGCTTGGCAGGGCTTGACAGAGGACCTCAGGCTGTGCTCCCCACTCAGCAGGGCATGATGGGGGACCTCAAGGTGCACTCCCAGTGCTGGATTTGGGGAACTCAGGCCGCGCCCCCCGCCCAACGGGGTTTGACAGGGGACCTGAGGCTATGCCCCACCCCACCTGGCGGGGCTTGACGAGGGACCTCAAGGCACGCCCCCCACCCCATCTGGGGGACCTCAGGCCATGCCCCCGTCCTGGCGCCAGGCCAGGGGACCTGAGGCTATGCCCCCTGCCCGGCAGGGCTTGACAAAGGTGGGACTGGCCGGGTCTGGATCTAGCCCAATGGGGGGGTGGCGGCCGGGTCTGGGTCTAATGCGATTTTGAGGCGCATGTGGGTGGGCAAGGACTTGACTCTGGGTCCCCCTTTTAATGTGCATGAATTTCGTGCACCAGGCCACTAGTATCAAATAAAGAGGTAATTCAGCACAAGGAATAAATAGAGAAAATCTCCAGGATGAGAGATCTGCAGCAGACTGGATGAGCAACAGTCCCAACTGGGGTGGACCAAAGGCTACAGGGCAATTTTTTTACATAGATTAAAGTTAATAGAATACTAATGTTTAAAGATATTGAAAGGAGTCCTGGCTGCTGTGGCTCAGTTGGTTGGGTGTCGCCCCATGCACTGAAAGGTCGCTGGTTCAATTCCCCACCATGACACATGCCTGGGTTTCATGCTCAATCACCAGTTATGGGGCGCAGGAGTCAGCTAATCCATGTTTCTCTCTTACATTGATATATCTCTCTTTCTTTCTCCCTCTCCCTTCCTCTTTCTCTAAAATCAATAAAAATTAAAAAAATTAAAAAATCAATAAAAATATTTTTAAAAAATATTGAGAGAAAATTAAACCACCAGAAAAAGTCTGAAGATAAATTATTGAAAATGATTTATAGAAGAAAGAAAACATACCCATAGTATATTGCACAGTTCTCCTGTAAATATTACAAACACTAGAGGCCCGGTGCATGAAATTCATGCACGGGGGGGGGGGGAGGGGGAGGGGTGTCCCTCAGCCCAGCCTGCACCCTCTCCAATCTGGGATCCCTCTCACAATCCAGGACTGCTGGCTCCCAACTGCTCACCTGCCTGTCTTCCTGATTGCCCCTAACCGCTTCTGCCTACTAGCCTGATCACCCCTTAACCACTCCCCTGCCAGCCTGATTGATGCCTAACTGCTCCCCCGCCAGCCTGTTTGCCCCTAACTGCCCTCCCCTGAAGGCCTGGTCACCCCCAACTTCCCTCCTCTGCCGGCCTAGTCACCCCTAACTGCCCTCCCCTGCAGGCTTGATCACCCCCAACTGCCCTCCCTTGCAAGCCTGGTCCCTCCCAACTGCCCTCTCCTCCTGGCCATCTTGTGGTGGCCATCTTGTGTCCACATGGGGGCAGTCATCTTTGACCACATGGGGGCAGCCATCTTGTGTGTTGGAGTGACAGTCAATTTGCATATTATTCTTTTACTAGAAGCCCGGTGCACGAAATTCGTGCACGGCGGGGGGTTGTCCCTCAGCCCAGCCTGTACCCTCTCCAATCTGGGACTCCTGGAGGGATGTCCAACTGCCCGTTTAGGCCCAATCCTGTTCGACTGCCCGTTTAGGCCCGATCCCAACAGGATCGGGCCTAAACTGGCAGTCGGACATCCCTCTCACAATCCAGGACTGCTAGCTCCCAACTGCTTGCCTGCCTGCCTTCCTGATTGCGCCTAACCGCTTCTGCCTGCCAGCCTGATCACCCCCTAACCACTCCGCTGCCAGCCTGGTTGATGCTTAACTGCTCCCCTGCCAGCCTGTTTGCCCCCAGCTTCTCTCCTCTGCTGGCCTGGTCACCCATAACTGCCCTCCCCTGCAGGGTTGATCACCTCCAACTGCCCTCCCTTGCAGGCCAGGTGCCTCCTAACTGCCCTCTCCTGCTGGCCATCTTGTGTCCACATGAGGGCAGGATCTTTTACCACATGGGGGCAGCTATATTGTGTGTTGCAGTGATGATCAATCTGCATAGTACTCTTTTATTAGATAGGATAGAGGCCTGGTGCACGGGTGGGGGCCAGCTGGTTTGCCCTGAAGGGTGTCCCTGCTCAGGGTGGGGTTCCCTTGGGGCGTGGGGCGGCCTGAGCGAGGGGCCTGTGGTGGTTTGCAGGCCGGCCATGCCCCCTGGCGACCCAAGAGGAGGCCCTGATATCTGGAATTTATTTTCCTTCTACAATTGAAACTTTGTAGCCTGGAGTGGAGCCAAGCCTGCTGCTCCCTCCGGGGCGGCAGCCATTTTCTGTGGCAGTTAATTCACCTTCTACAATTGAAACTTTGTAGCCTTAAGCGGGTGGGCCCGGCCAGGATGTGCGGAAAGCTTTGCTTCCCCTGTTGCCGCCGGCAACCCTGGCCTGCTCTCTCAAGCTC
The DNA here is from genome assembly GCF_951640355.1 of Cnephaeus nilssonii. Lineage (NCBI taxonomy): Eukaryota > Metazoa > Chordata > Mammalia > Chiroptera > Vespertilionidae > Cnephaeus > Cnephaeus nilssonii. Next base: position 76,346,203 of record NC_137081.1, on the reverse strand, counting down.
CATTCTGCCGCCATTTGTTTCAATTTGTTTACCTTCTATAACTGAAACTTTGTAGCTTGAGTGGAGGCTTAGGCCTGCAACGGCTATGGAAAGCTTGGCTTCCTCTGTTACCTGGGAAACCTTGCTCTCTGTGGCTGTAGCCATCTTGGATTGGGGTTAATTTGCATACTCGCCCTGATTGGCTAGTGGGAGTGGCTTGGCTGGTGGGCGTGGCTTATGTAGTGGAGTGATGGTTAATTTGCATATTACCATTTTATTAGAGAGGATTAGATAGGATTAGATAGGATAGAGGCCTGATGCATGGGTGGGGGCTGGCTGGTTTGCCCTGAAGGGTGTTCCAGATCAGGGTGGGGGTTCCCTTGAGGTGTGGGGCGGCCTGGGTGAGGGGCCTGTGGTGGCTTGCAGGCTGGCCATGTCCCCCAGCGACCCAAGCAGAGGCCCTGGTATTTGGGATTTGTTTATCTTCTATAATTGAAACTTTGTAGCCTTGAGCGGAGCCAAGCCTCCTGTTCGCTCTGTGGCCACAGCCATTTTTGTTGGGATTTATTTATCTTCTATAATTGAAACTTTGTAGCCTTAAGCGGAGGCCAAGGCAGGTCAGGGCAGGCGGAAAGCTTGGCTTCCTCCATTGCCAGGGAAACCCAAGCCTCCTTCTCTCTCCTTGGACACAGCCATCTTGGTTGGTTAATTTGCATACTCGCTCCCGATGGGCTGGTGGGCATGGCTTGTGAGTGTAGCAGTGGTACCGTCAATTTGCATATTACTCTTTTATTAGATAGGATGGTTCTAATAATATACATGGTGAGTATTGATCAAGCCAAAATTAGTTCAAGTTACTATAAAATTAATAAAGTATAACTATATCCATCCATCCATGCATCCATCCATCCATGTACCTACCTATCTACCTACCTATCACTTTGTTGGGAGAAGGGGAATTCAGAAAAGATCTAGGTGTGTGGGAGGGGGGAGGGGTGAAGGAGCTAAAATTTTATCTTCCACATTGGGAAGGCAAATGGTGACAGCTAAAATTATAAACAAATGGTAATACAAACCAAGAAGCAAGATAAACTTGTAGCTGAGGGATTTGAGATAAATACTAAAAAGATCAGCTACAAGAATAGGAAGCGGTTTCCTTTAGGGAATAAGTTTAGGGAATTGTTATATTTTGAAATGGTGATTTCTCCTCATTCAACTATGAACATATGTGGCTTTGGTAGTAGTGGGAAAAAAAATTAAAACGGGCATTTCAAAATTGAAAAATACCTATTGAAAGCTGATTTGAAAGCCCATTTTTTTATGTCTAAATTTTCTAAACAATAGTTATTCATCACACAATGAGACTGGAAGCTGTTAGGAACTTTAGCCTTGGATTTCAGTGTCTCAGAAAGTGGAAATGAAGCCCTCTCAAAATAAGGAGCTATAAATTCCAGATATGTTGCCATGGTAACTGAACCACTTTAATAAACTTCATGTTTGCCTAAAGAGCTATATTTACCATGATAAGCCTTTCAAAAAGTACATGGCAAGTTGGAGTATTTTTAAGGTACATTCATTTCCCATCCATTGCAGACTAATCACTCTACCCCAGCATCAGACGCATTCCGTGCCTCTTCATAAGAAAGCCGTTTCTACTAGAATCCTCCACTCATGTCACCCTTCCTTATTCAACCAGAAACTGCTGATGCCAAAGCACAAGCTCCCTACTCCTGACTCCTTCCAATCCACTGGTTTAGAATAATTTATGGTGACTATTAATTTTATGAAGTTCAATCATATTATGGGCTAAACAGTCTCTTGGGACTAAATTTAGTAACTTAATCATCTTAGTGATATTGCTTCCTAGGAAAAAATGCATTTGGAGAACCAAAATAACTATGTACAAACACACTTTAGGATTATTTTAGGGTCATAGGTAGGGATTACATAGATTTGCATCCTAAAACATACCATACATGCATTTTAACTATTCTGATTTTATTATTTTTTTCTTTTATCCTCACCTGAGGATATTTTTTTCCATTGACTTTTAGAGTGGAAGGGAGAGGGAGAGACAGAGAGAAACACCTATGTGAGAGAGACACATCTATTGGTTGCCTCCCGCATGCCCCCGACCAGGGCTGGGAGCCTGCAACTGAGACACGTGCCCTTGAGTGGAATCGAACCCGGGACCCTTCAGTCCGCAGGCCAATGCTCTGTCCACTGAACTAAACCAGTGAGGGCCTGATTTTATTCAGATTAAAACTATCACTGCATTGTCATGTTTTAAGTCATCTGAGCAGAAACTTGCTTTCAAACTATCTTAAGTGCACATTAAATGGAATGGCAGGTTCTATTAATGACAGGTTATGCTGGTTCAGTTTTATAGAAGTAACAGAAAATGCATGTACTGACTATTCTATTTTATTTTATTGAAACTGGCCTGTTAGTAATGTGTTTGTTAGTCAAAGACCTCTTTTAAATAATTAAGACTACCCACTACATCTCATTTAAAGAAATATAGAAATGAAGAAAATATGTTGTAAAAATTTGTTTCTTAAATTTTTTTTTTAGTGACTAGGTATGCATCATGCTTTCTGAAGTAAGCGAACATAAAGACTGCATTAAAGACCTGTTGAAAATTACTTAATTTTTTAAATTGTCAGTTTTTAATCAAATAACAAGAAGGAGAAAGGAAAAATGAAAAAGACATTAAACCTGAGCTATGACAAAGATTCTCTCCTTGACCAAACATTAGTCTTCTTGACTAGGCCTTACCCTTGGCCTTGAATCTGACCAGTCCTTGCCAGGTCCACATAGTCCATTCTCACCAAACATTTTGCTAAGTCAGTTATTGAGAACCCCCACTTTTATTTTTATTTTTTTAAAAATATATTTTATTGATTTTTTACAGAGAGGAAGAGAGAGGGATAGAGAGCCAGAAACATCGATGAGAGAGAAACACCGATCAGCTGCCTCCTGCACCCCCCCACTGGGGATGTGCCCGCAACCAAGGCACATGCCCCCGACCGGAATCGAACACGGGACCCTTGAGTCCGCAGGCCGACGCTCTATCCACTGAGCCAAACCGGTTTCGGCGAGAACCCCCACTTTTAAAAATATTTTTTTAATTGATTTTTCTACAGAAAGGAAGGGAGAGGGATAGAGAGTTAGAAATGATGAGAGAGAAACATCGATCAGCTGCCTCCTGCACACCCCCTACTGGGGATATGTCCGCAACCAAGGTACATGCCCTTGACCAGAATTGAACCTGGGACCCTTCAGTCTGCAGGCCGACGCTCTATCCACTGAGCCAAACCGGTTAGGGAGAGAACCCCCACTTTTGATAACTGATCAACTCTTGATATCTGATCAAGTTTTTATTGCTTACTTTTGATGTCTAAGTTTTTGACCTTCCTTTAGCAAGAATCCCCCTGTGCTGGATGTCTCCTCTTAGTAATTTTCCATCCACCAACCCCCTTATCCTGCTGGTTGGCTACCAATCCCCACCTGTCGTATTCAGAGTTGAGCAAGCTCTCTCCTCAACTTCAACAGAGTGCACTCCCATGGCAATGATCTTGAATAAAGTCTTTCTTACCATTTTAACAAGTGTCAGAATAATTTTTTCTTTAACTGCTATAAATTCTAGCTAAGGGAATATGAGTCCAAACGAAGCTCCTCTAAGTTCTGAAGTCCTCAGACCCCAGGCCAAATGGAAACTTTGTTTAGATACTTGTGGCCACATACTTTCAGAAAAGCTCTTCACGTTCTTCTCAATCAATAAGAGGTGAATTGTGACTGGTCTCAGCAAGCCTAGCACTTTCATTCCCCCTACAAGTGATTCTGACAATAAGAAATGTGGAAAGTGTGCTGCAGGCTTCAAAAAATCCTCACTGACAAAGGGACTATGGGGAAAGCTTTTCATTGCCTTAGACATTGTGGCCTGAGCATGGTACAGGAAATGAGCAGTCATCTTGGGGTTATGATGGAAGCCACTGAGGACAAGTGGTAAACTGGGTCAACCAAAGGACAAAGACAGAAAAACCTGGATTCTAAAAAAACCCCACAAAAAACAGCTTTACTGAATATAATTCACAAGGCATAATTCATCCATTTAAAGTGTATGATTCAATTTGGCTGTCACCGAATTGTGCATCCATCAATGGTTCTTTTTTTAATCCTCACCTGAGGATATGTTTTTACTGATTTGAGAGAGAGAGAGAGAGGGAGGGAGGGAGGGAGGGAGGGAGGGAGGGAGGGAGAGAGAGAGAGAGAGAGAGAGAGAGAGAGAGAGAGAGAGAGATCAGTTTTCTTTCTGTACATACCCCATGGGGGATAGAAGCCCAAACCTAGGCATGTGCCCTGACAGGGAATCAAACTCCAACTTTTTGGTGTGCGGGACGACACTCCAACCAATTGAGCCATCTGACCAGGGCTGTTCATGGTTCTTAATTTAGAAACCATTTCACCAATCTGAAAAAATATTTTCAAATCTGGCAGAAGACAGCCTTCAGGGAAAGACTAGTGTTTTGGAAATTTTCACATGCCCAAATTTTCCCACAGAAAACAAGAGCTTCACTTCCAAAGGTGTTTGGGTGAACTATTGTGAATGTTATTTCACCTTTAGGCAGGTTTATGCCTAGATCGGTAAATAGGAATCTGACACTTCGAATACATCTAATCTTTTGACATTAACCAAGTTCAACAAGCAGCCCACTTTGCACTGAGAAGCGGAAGGGCTACAAAACAGTGCACAGTGAACAAATCCAATTTAATACCTTAACCAACATGAGTTTACAGAAGAACCTTAGATATTTAACCTTCCCATAAAACTTTCTGGAACAAGATATAATAAAGCAATCACTCTATCTAATCATTCTGCCTAATATAGAATAGATGAGCAAGGCTATTCCCATTAATGACATACTCCACTGGGTTTACTCAAATTTATATAGAAAGTTAGAAAGTGAAGCCAATAGTACATGGACTTCTAAAAAATTGTTTTCATAAGAGCTGATTTCCTGGAAGTTTGGTGATAAAAGTCACTAATCACAACAGTGAATCTAAGTCTTTTAAAATTGAATTCAATTTTAAAAAATTCTCAATTTCTCTCCTAACTCCACCCATTGGTAATCAACTTTGTACTACTAAAGTATACATGAATAAACTTTATTGGGTGTTAAAAAGTATAACACTTAGAACATGCAGGCTTTAAAATTCTGCATCTTCTCCATGCCTGTGCAAGGATGCTGAAAAATCACTAATAGGGAAATGGGCACCACTTTAAACCCACGGTCATTAACAACTATTATATGTATTCAGCTATCTTATGGGAACAGTAGCTAAGTGCATGTACTCTTGAGCAACACCCTTAAACTGTTTTAGTTTCTCCAACCATAAAAGGGGATAAAAAGTACCTATTCCCCAAAGAGTGGTGGTGAGAAGTAAATGAGTTAGTGCATAATATGAACTTGGAATAGTGCTTAGGACGTTGTAAACACTGTAAAAGTGTTAGGTATTATTATTACTATATTTCTCCAGTAAATTGCAGAAACAACTTCAACCTTTATCACTCTCTTTGACATCAGAACCTCTGCCTCCTTGGCTCTCAAACTTCCCACTGTCCAGAGAAAACAGAATTTATTATCCGAAAATTCCATTGCCTTTTCTTACTTTTACTCATCATAACTTCCTTCCCTTTTCTAACAAGAGATTTTTCTTCTCTTCTCTAAGGCAAATCCCTCTACCTGTGGTTCCAAACTTAACCATTCCTGACACCTCAAAATCCTTACACTGCTTTCCTTCTTAAGGGGATATTGAAGTTTAACAGATCCTTCCTCCATTCCACATTCCACTATCTTTTTTCCTCCTCTAACACGAGAACATTATTGTTTTATTCGTACTTTATTATCACCGACCATCTTACAAATGAACAGGAAGGAGGCAGACTGTGCCTGGTTCGGAGCCAGAGACCCGTTCCTGAACAGCAGTGGCCCAGGAAGAGGCGCGCTCCAGTCTCACAGTATCCCCGTCCCTGTGTGGCAGAGACGATCACAGTGGCCTCATTACATCTCACTGCAGATTATAAATAGCATTCTACCTGTGTTAAAACAGCAAAGAGGAAACACACTTGGTGCATAATGGAACTGTGTTTAAAGCAGTCTACCTTCTGGAAAATTTTTAAGGCATGAAGGAATGCTGCCATTCCCCAAATAACAGAAGTTTAAATTATGGGATGGTTTAATCATAGAAAAATAACTGGCATTCCTCTTAAAATGGACTTCTCTAAAAATGAGATGTTGTTGTAACGTACCAGAAAATAGCTAAAAGTTGGCTAAGCCATACTACTACATATATCTGTGTTTTTTTTTCCCCTAGGAGAGTATTACACTGATCGTAAATCTAAAAAATCTGTGCATTTGTATCCAGTGTATTCTCAATAAATATTAAAAGGAATAAGAATAATAATATAAAGGAAAATTAATTTTAATAACCTGAGATCCTTCACTAATTGACTTTTTACCAGTAACACTGATTATTTTATCTTCATTTCCTTTTAGTGTTTATCATAATTATTTACTGTTTATTACCATTATTAAACTTCTTATCACTAAGAGATATCTAAAAAAGAGATCTCAATAATGTAATAACAAAACTAAGAAGATAATAACAAACATACTTAAAACTTATACAGCCTCTATCTTCCTACGTACAAGTTCTGAATCTCAAAAGACAGACCAGCATAAATGTTTTTACAGCACATGGAGGATATACATCAGTACCATAATTGTACGGTACTTTAGCACTGCATATTATAAAAATGGATCATATCAATATAACCTAATTTGCTGACATGACCTAGTTTGAAGTGCTGTATACCTGTCTGCCTAGAAGACACTGTATGACACGAGAAAAAGAAGAGAAGATCAGAGCAGAGCAGGCAACCTATCCGGGAGCTCTATGAAACCTGAATAGATGGAGACACATTTGTCGCGAAGGCTTCAGACATAACTCTGCCTGGAGCAAAGGAAGAGGATCGATGACCCTCAGAGGTTCTTTCTAGCGCACTGTTCTCTAATCACAGTTAATGAACAGTGTTAAAATAGTCATATAAATGGATGTGGGAAGGATTCGCTTCCTCAGAAGAGCTGACAAGAAAAATACTTTACAAAAAAAAAATACTTTACACATTGTTTATTATCCTATGTAATGAAGAGGTAATATGCAAATTAACCCTCACACTGTCACACCATCACAAGATGGCTGTTCCCACAGCAAAGGTGGGGTTCCCGTAACACAAGATGGCTGTGCCCACAGCAGAGGCGGGGTTCCCGTAACGAGCCATAATGAGCGATCAGAAGGGACCTGAGGCTGCCTGGCACTGCCGGGCCGGGGCGGGGGACCTGAGGCTACGCCCCCCACCTGGTGGGGCTTGACAGGGGACCTGAGGCTGAGCCCCCCACCCGGCACTGGGCCAGGGGACCTGAGGCTGCGCCCCCCGCATGGCGGGGCTTGACGGGGGTGGAGCTGGCCAGGTCTGGATCATGCCCAATGCAGGGGGCCAGCTGGGTCTGGGTCTCGCGTGATTTCGAAGTGCACGTGGGTAGGCGGCGACTTGACTCTGGGTCCCGCGGCACGCCCCAGACTCTGACAGGAGGAAGATTTTCATATACATTTTATTAATTTTCTTTCATCTCTGACATTTCTATTATAGAGAAAGGGCAAATAGCAATATTAAAATATTTCCTCTAATTAATTCCCTTTTAATGTGCATGAATTTTGTGCACTGGGCCACTAGTATAGTGATAATCTTTTAAAAATTAAATACCACAAATATTGGCTGGGTAGTTCAGTTGGTTGGAGCATTGTCCCATATATCAAAAGGTTGCGGCTCGAGTCCCAGTCAGGGCACATACGTAGGATGCAAGTTCCATCCCCAGTCAGGGTGCATACGGAAGCCAATAGATCAATGTTTCTCTCTCTCTCTCCTCTCTTCCTTTCTTCTTCTCTCTCTAAAATCAATACACATATCCTCAGGTGAGGATTAAAAAAATTAAATACCACAAATAATAAAGATATGTGTCTCCAAATAGAATCCTATCTAATAAAAGAGTAATATGCAAATTGACCGTACCTCTGCTAAACCCACAAGCCATGCCCACAAGGTATGCCTACCAGCCAATCAGGAGCGAATATGCAAATAAACCCAACCAAGATGGCTGTGGCCACGGAGAGCAGGAGGGAGGCTTGGGTTTCCCCAGCAATGGAGGAAGCCAAGCTTTCCACCTGCCCTTGCCGGCCCAGGCCTCCACTCAATGCTACAAAGTTTCAATGATAGAAGATAAATAAATCCCAACAAAAATGACAGAAGCCACAGAGCTGGAGAGAGGAGGCTTGAGTTGCCCCTAGAGATGGAGGAAGCCAAGCTTTCCACCTGCCCTGGCCAGCCCAGGCCTCCAAACCAGGGTAGAAAGTTTCAATTATAGAAGATAAATAAATCCCAACAAAAATGGCTGTGGCCATGGAGCAAGCAGGAGGCTTGGCTCCACTCAAGGCTACAAAGTTTCAATTATAGAAGATAAATAAATCCCAGATGCCAGGGCCTCTACTTGGGTTGCTGGGGGTGTGGCCAGCCTGCAAACCACCACAGGTCCCTCGCCCAGGCCACCCCACGCCCCAAGGGAACCCCCACCCTGATCCGGGACACCCTTCAGGGCAAATCAGCCAGCCCCCACCCATGCATCAGGCCTCTATCCTATCTAATAAGAGTAATATGGAGATTGACCATCACTCCAACACACAAGATGGCTGACCCCATGTGGTCAAAGATGACTGCCCCCATGTGGACACAAGATGGCCACAAGATGGCCAGCAGGGGAGGGCAGTTGGGAGGGACCAGGCCTGCAAGGGAGGGCATTGGGGGCGATCAAGCCTGCAGGGGAGGGCAATTAGGGGTGACCAGGCCGGCAGAGGAGGGAAGTTGGGGGCGACCGGGCCTGCAGGGAAGGGCAGTTGGGGGGGGGGGGGACCCAGGCCTGCAGGGGAGAGCAGTTGGGGTGACCAGGCCTGCAGGGGAGGGCAGTTAGGGGTGACCAGGCCTGCAGGAGAGGGCAGTTAGGGGCAAACAGGCTGGCAGGGGAGCAGTGAAGCATCAATCAGGCTGGCAGGGGAGTAGTTAGGGGGTGATCAGGCTGGCAGGCAGAAGCGGTTAGGGGCAATCAGGAAGGCAGGCAGGCAAGCAGTTGGGAGCCAGCAGTCCTGGATTGTGAGAGGGATGTTTGACTGCCTGTTTAGGCCCGATCCCGGTAGGACATCCCTCGAGGGGTCCCAGATTGGAGAGGGTGCAGGCTGGGCTGAGGCACACCCCCCGCCTCCTGTGCACTAATTATGTGCATCAAGCCTCTAGTATTTTATAAGTAACTATATACTCACACAAAGGCATTTACTTGAATACTCATTATTTTCTTCAAAAATCTTATTCTTATCAAGATTTTCAAATTTAGATAAACTATCATTAGATTTTTATCTTTAAACTAGAGGCCGGGTGCACGGAATTTGTTCATTGGAGGGGGGGTCCCTCAGCCTGGCCTGTGCCCTCTTGCAGTCTGGGAGCCCTCGCTCCTTATCACCTGCCTGCTTGCTGATCCTTACCGCTTGTCTCGCTGCTCCTTAGCGCTGCTGCAGAGACGGGAAAGGCTCCTGCCACCGCCGCTGCACTAGCCAGCCGTGAGCCCTGCTTCTGGCTGAGCAGTGCTCCCACTGTGGGAGCACACTGACCACCAGGGGCAGCTCCTGCAATGAGCATCTGTTCCCTGGTGGTCAGTGCACATCATAGTGACTGGTTGTTCTACCGTAATGGTCGCTTAGGCTTTTATTAAATAGACTAGAGGCCCAGTGCATGAAATTCGTGCACGGGGGGTGGGGGGGTGTCCCTCAGCCCAGCCTGCACCCTCTCCAATCTGGGACCCCTCAAGGGATGTCTGACTGCCCGTTTAGGCCTGATCACGGTAGGATCGGGCCTAAACAGGCAGTCAAACATCCCTCTCACAATCCAGGACTGCTGGCTCCCAACTGCTCACCTGCCTGTCTTCCTGATTGCCCCTAACCGCTTCTTCCTGCCAGCCTGATCACCCCCTAACCACTCCGCTGCCAGCCTGATTGATGCCTAACTGCTCCCCTGCCAGCCTGTTTGCCCCTAACTGCCCTCCCCTGCCAGCCTGGTCACCCCTAACTGCCCTCCCCTGCAGGCCTGGTTCCCACCAACTGCCCTCCCCTGCAGGCCTGGTCCCCACCAACTGCTCTCCTCTGCAGGTCTGGGTCCCCCCCAAACTGCCCTTCCCTGCAGGCCCGGTCGCCCCCAACTTCCCTCCTCTGCTGGCCTGGTCACCCCTAACTGCCCTCCCCTGCAGGCTTGATTGCCCCCATCTGCCCTCCCTTGCAGGCCTGGTCCCTCCCAACTGCCATCCCTTGCTGGCCATCTTGTGGCAGCCATCTTGTGTCCACATGGGGGCAGTCATCTTTGACAACATGGGGGCAGCCGTCTTGTGTGTTGGAGTAATGGTCAATTTCCATATTACTCTTTTATTAGATAGGATAGAGGCCTGGTGCATGAGTAGGGCCATCTGGTTTGCCCTGAAGGGTGTCCCGGATCAGGGTGGGGGTTCCCTTAGGGCATGGGGCAGCCTGGATGAGGGGCCTGTGGTGGTTTGCAGGCCGGCCATGCCCCCTGGTGACCCAAGCGGAGGCCCTGGTATCTGGGATTTATTTATCTTCTATAATTGAAACTTTGTAGCCTTGAGCGGAGGCCAGAACCAGCCAGGGCAGGTGGGAAGGTTGGCTTCCTCCATCGCCGGGGCAACCCAAGCCTCCCGCTTGCTCCAGCTCCGTGGCTGCTGCCATTTTTGTTGGGATTTTTTTATCTTCTATAATTGAAACTTTGTAGCCTTGAGCAGAGGCCAGGGCTGGCCAGGAAGCTTGGCTTCCTCCATCGCTGGGGGCAACCCAAGCCTCCCGCTTGCTCCAGCTCCGTGGCGCCACCATATTTGTTGGGTTAATTTGCATACTCGCTCCTGATTGGCTGGTGGGCTTGGCTTGTGGGCGTAGCAGAGGTACAGTCAATTTGCATGTTTCTCTTTTATTAGATAGGATTCCTGAACATAATTGTTCAAATGATCCAATAAAGAGAAAAGTATTTAATATGATGATGCACAGTACAAAGAAATCTATCATCTAACAGCTTATGCCTTGCTGAGTTTGGCACAGATTATATTTAATGGGGGACTGGGCTTATACCACATCTCATGTTTTTCCCAGTTTCACTGAATGGCACAAACATCAACCCCGTTGACCAAGCAAGAAATCTACATTTTACTTTTTTCCTCCCCTCCATATTCAGTCAATCACTAATGTCCATTGATTTGCCATTGTAATAATTCTTGAATTATTCCTTTCCAGTGCACACATGGTACAGCCACTGCCCTGGGTTAGACCACCCACTGTGCACTGGGTTACCAGTGCACATCCCAGCTGGATCCCCTGCCTTCAGGCTTGTTTCTTCCAGTGCATTCTCCACACAACTACAGTTCTTTCCCTGAGGCTCAAATCTGATCCTTTTACTCTACTCCACTATATCAGATTCCTCAGAACCCTGTGGAAAATTACAAACTATGAACTGCGAGTTTCATGACATGGTTACTGCTCTCTATGGTCTCCAGCCTAGTCTCTCTCAGAATTCCTCCCTGACATTCTATGTTTTAGCTGTGACGACCTACTTTTGGTTCCCTAAATATGCCACTTCTAGATAATTTTTGTGAGTTTGCAAAAACTATTCATCTGTCTGAAATATACTCCACCAGCCTCATCCCCTTCCTATTTCACTCCCCTCGTTTTCTGGTTGGCTCACCCTCCCTATCCTTTCCCCGCCACCCCCAAGGTAGGCCAGCTGTCTTTTCCCATGTGCTTCCACAGTTTGAAGCACTAAATACACTCTACTATAGTTAAATGTTTATTTTACTGTCTTCCCCAACATACTCCAGTTCTTTGAGAGGTAGATGCTGGTATCTTGTTCACTGTTCCTCCCTGGCACCAAGCAATACCCTTGCTATATAGTGGGCCCTCAATAAGGATCTGCTGAATTCGTCAAGAAAACAGCTAAAGAAAGGAATCTTCAACATTCATTTGCATATAACATAGTAGTCAATTTATAATCTGTGGTAGTTCAAAAGTTCATTTACAAATAGGCTTGTGAGAACTCTGAATACATTTTCTCATAAAAACAATATTAAATGTAGTAGATAATTAGCTGCCTTCCCAAAATCTATTTCATCTATAATGTAACTAACCTGTATCATTTACAGTTACTATAGACTCTAACTACTGGATAACAATAATTGTTCTGGGGGAAAATGTATGAAGAATTCCAATTTAGTAATGACATGAACTACTAATTTATGTAACTGGTTGAGGACAGAAGTTCTAATAGGGAGGGAATGAAAAATGACTAAAAACTAGGGATTTGCGGTGGCAAGGATTGGTCGTCTGCTGCCATTAATCTTTGGGAACATGTTCTAATCCGGATTAATTGACATTTCATCTCTCTTCAATTCCTTTAAGAATCCTAGGAATTAGGTACCAACTTCCTACTGACTGTCAACACTTCAGACTTCCAACAAGCGTTTCCTATATCACAGATAGGAAGTTAAAAACAAGGTTCTCATATTCTTTTTCCTTAAACAAGCATTCTGTACTCACTATTAAATGCAAAAAAAGCTAAGCAAGCAAGTAAACAAAAACAGCTATTAACTCTATGAAAAACAACAGTTGTCAAAAGAAGCAATGTAATTATAGTCAACTGTGAAATGCTTAACTGAGTCATTACATGGTAAACAATGAACACTAATCAAACCAAAAATTATGATAAAAATTATGATATGGAAAAATGAAGCTGGGTGAATGTATTGCAAATACTTTCTCCTAATCTGTATTTTGCATTTGCATTTTTGTAAGTGTCTTTCATATTTCATACTTTTTTAAGCACTAAAAATTTTAGTTGTGAGTCCCATTTTTTCCCTTTAAAGTATGTGCTTTTACAGATGTTGAATTAAAATGTTGTACACATGAAATTTATATAATGTTATTAAATAATGTTATCTCATTAAGTTTAATAATAAAAAAGCATGTATTTTTGTATCCTATCTAAAAAAATCACTACCCAAAGTTTGGGAATATTTTTATGTATGTTTGCTATTAAAATTTTTATAAACTAGCTTATATTTATGTCTTCGACCCACTTCAGGTTAATTTTTATGTATGATGTGAAATAATGGTCAAGGCTCATTGTTTTCTTTAAGAACATCCAATTGTTCTAATACCGTTTGTTGAAAAACTTATCATTTCCCATTGATGTACTATTACAAGTAAAAATCTAAGTTTTTACTTCTCTAGGATGAATATCCAGGACACACACACACACACACACACACACACACACACACACACACACACACTTTTTTAAAGAGAATTTTCATAAGTTTATTTGAGCCAAACTGACAACATTGCTGGGAAGCAAGCTCTCAAATGCTTCCCATATTTTTTATGACCATATTTTATCTCCACTACTGGCTTATAAACTGACTGAAAGATTTTCTTTTCTCCAGATACTGTTGTTGTTTTTTTATTTCTCGCATTTCCATTTTACTGTGTTTATAGTTTTCCTATTTCTTCTGAAATTCTCCTTTTCATGTTTATTTTTTTTTACTACATCCTTTAACATATTATTCACAGCTTTAGAAAAATTCCTTGTGTAATAGTTCTACTATCTGGGTCATTTCTTCAATTGATATTATTGATTGTCTTATCTTTTTAAAAATTTTCATAAACTCTATTTAATGCTAGAAATTATATCTAGAAGAACAGGACTGACTGAGATAAATGATGCTTACACCCAGAAATGGGCATACTTCTCTTCCTGCCAGGGTGACAGTATGGGAGGCACTAAGACAATCTGGTCAGTATTGAGTTGTATTTAGGTTCTCCTATGACATTTATCTTCAGTAAACCAAAAATTTTGAATTTCCCTATTTTGTGATAGTATGAACACAGGGTTTTTCTAAATGTTTCAGCTGTATTCTTAGCTTTCATCAGTCCCTCATGTCTACACTATAAATAGGTGTCTCTCTCCCCCAGTAGATTGACCTTGATGATTTCTCAGTGTTAATGCTAGGGGACAGAGAATCTCTTGGGTTTCCTGGTACCAATCCTATATAATAAAAGGCTAATATGCAAATTGACCGAACAGCAGAATGACCAGTCGCTATGACACACACTGACCACCAGGGGGCAGACACTCAATGCAGGAGCTGCCCTCTGGTTGTCAGTGCGCTCCCACAGGTGGAGCTCATGGCTGGGCTCATGGCTGGCGAGCACAGCGGCGGTGGCAGGAGCCTCTCCAGCCTCCACAACAGCACTAAGGACCCCTCAGGGGATGTCCGACTGCCGGCTTAGGCCCTCTCCCCAATCCTGGACTGTGAGGGGGTGAAGGCTGGGATGAGGGACCCCCCCTCAGTGCACAAATGCACACCAAGCCTCTAGTTCAGTATAAGGCAACTTTGCTCCAGCTGAGTCTCAAAGATGGGACTTTCCTGCTGTTTCTATCCCTTTTCTCTGTGGCAACTAAACTTTATCTCATAACTGTGAGTGCTCCAGGGCAGTAAAGATGTTCTCGCCCCTCCTCCTGCAGTAACAGATCTCTGCCAAGTGCAAAGTCTTGATTTCAACAGGGTTTCCTGCCCAGTCTCCAGAAGTAGACAGCTTTTGTTTCTACCCAGCCCCCAGAAGCAGCTGATCCTGGACTGGGTTTTGGAGGCTGGGAGAGGGGTTTTGCCTCTCCCACAATGGCTTAAGGCTTTTGCTTAATATGAGAAAAGAGTCCTGGAAATAAGCATGGGATTATGCTCCACCAATGGGATGCTTTCTGATCTCCTGGTCAGCACCAGGTAGTGGCCAGTGGAAGTAAAGCTTGTGTGTGCGGGTGAACTGCCTATGCCAGGACCCCCAACATTTTGAACTGTCATGACAATACACGCTCAGCCTTTATAATTTTGTTAAATTTTGGCTTTCTTCTTATCCACTTTTACGGAAGCTACCTTCTTCCTAACTCAATCTGCCAAAGGAAAAAATGTTATATGTCTCATCTCTCCTCTCAACAAACAAGGAAAGGAAAGACATTTTCTCAATCTAAGAAAGGGTATCTATGAAAAACATAAAGATAACATTATAATTAATAGTGAAAGACTGAATGCTTTCTACCTAAGATTGGCAACAGGCAAAGCTGTTCAATCCTATCACTTCTATTAAAAATTATATTGTGTGCCTTCAGTGCAATAGGCAAGGCAAAGAAAAGACATATGGATTACTGGAAGGAATAGAAGTGTCTTTATGTGTAGACAAAATGATACTCTACGTAGAAAATCGCAAAGAATTTACAAAAAAGCATAGGAACTAATAAGTGAGTTCAGGAAAGGTCAATATATAAAAATCAATAATTCTATATTTAAAAATAAAAATGTAGAAATTTAAATTTAAGAAATACTATTTACAAGAGCATAAAAGGACATGAAATACCTAAAAATAAATCTAACAAAATGTACTCAAGAAAACTGAAAACAGCCCAGCCAGTAGTGCTCAGGGGTTGAGCATCAACCTATAAACCAGGAGGTCACAGTTCGATTTCCAGTCAGGGCACATGCCCAGGTGTGGGCTCAATCCTCAGTTGCAGGAGGCAACTAATCAATGATTCTCTCTCATCACTGACATTTCCACTATCTCTCCCTCTCTCTTCCTCTCTGAAATCAATATATATATATATAAAACTGAAAAAAACATTGCTGGGAGAAATTAAAGAAGACCTCAATTAAATCAGATACTCTCTTCATGGATCAGGAGATTCAATGCTTAAGAAGTCAGTTCTCAGTACCACCTCCCACTTGTTAGAAAGGATATTTATTATAAAAAAAGACAGAAATAACAAGTGTTCATGAGGATGCACAGAAAGGGTAACTTTGTGCACTGTTGATGGGGATAAAAATTGGTACAGTCACTATGGAAAATAGTATGGAGGTTCCTAAAAAAATTAGAACTAGAATTATCACATGATACTGAAATGTCGCATTGAGTATTTATCAAAAGAAAAATTTAAAAAATAACTAAAAAACGATATATGCACCCCAAGTTTATTGCACTATTATTTACAGTAGCCAATACCTGGAAACAACATAAGTGGCCATCAATGGATGAATGGGTAAAGAAAATATGGTATAAAGTCTGAGGTGGGGCAGGAGCCCGATGAAGGGTAAAAAATGGCAGGTATCTGTAATACTCTCAAAAATAAAAATACATTGCCGAAACCGGTTTGGCTCAGTGGATAGAGCGTCAGCCTGCGGACTGAAAGGTCCCAGGTTCGATTCCGGTCAAGGGCATGTACCTTGGTTGCGGGCACATCCCCAGTAGGGGTTGTGCAAGAGGCAGCTGATCGATGTTTCTCTATCATCGATGTTTCTAACTCCCTATCCCTCTCTCTTCCTCTCTGTGAAAAATCAATAAAATATATTTTAAAAAAAATAAAAATAAAATAAAAATACATTTAAATAATTACAAAAGAAAAAAGAAAACGTTATATATACACACAGTGGAATATTATTTAGCAATAAAAGAAAGAAATCTTGCTATTTACAACAACATGGATAGACCTTGAGGGCATTATGCTAAGTGAAATAAGTCAGACAGAGAAAGACATATGATCTCATTTATATGTGGAGTCTAAAAAAATATACTCATAAATAGAACAGATTGGTCATTGCCAGAGGTGGTGGTGTTGGTGGTGAGAGAAATGGGTGAAGGGGTCAAAATGTACAAACTTCCGTTATAAAGTAAATGGGTCATGAGGATGTAAGATACAACATGGTGACTATCTATAATAATAAAAGCGTAATATGCTAATTAGACTGGACAGCCAAATGACCTTCCAGATGTCCTTCCGGATGACCTTCTGGATAAAGCCGCAGGAGCTGAGGCAGAGGCAGCTGCCGTGGCGGGCAGGGGGCCGAGGCAGAGGTGGTTAGGGGTGATCAGGCAGGCGAGCAGTTAAGAGCCAGCGGTCCCAGATTGCAAGAGGGATGTCTGACTGCCGGTTTGGCCAAAGGGTCCCGGATTGTGAGAGGGTGCAGGATAGGCTGAGGGACCCCGACCCCCCCCCCCCCCCGTGCACAAATTTCGTACACCAGTCCTATCTAATAAAGAGGTAATATGCAAATTGACCATCACTCCAACACACAAGATGGCCGCCCCCATGTGGACACAAGATGGCCGCCACAAGATGGCCGGCAGGGGAGGGCAGTTAGGTCTAACCAAGCCAGCAGAGAAGGGCAGTTGGGGGTGACCAGGCTGGCAGGGGAGGGCAGTTAGGGGTGACCAGGCCAGCAGGGGAGGGCAGTTGGGGGCAACCAGGCCTGCAGGGTAGGGCAGTTAGGAGTGACCAGGCCAGCAGGGGAGGGCAGTTAGGGGCAATCAGGCTGGCAGGAAGAAGCAGTTAGGGGCAGTCAGGCAGGCAGGCAGGTGAGCGGTTGGGAGGCAGCAGTCCTGGATTGTAAGAAGGATGTCTGACTGCCCGGTGGGATTGGGCCTAAACAGGCAGTCGGACATCCCTTGAGGGGTCCCAGATTGGAGAGGGTGCAGGCTGGGCTGAGGGACCTGCCCCCCTGTGCACGAATTTCGTGCACCGGGCCTCTAGAATATTTATAAAAGGCTAATATGCAAAGCGCCCCCATGGGAGTTCGACTGGGAGTATTTAGGGGTGATCAGGGCAGCAGGGGAGAGCTGTTAGGGGCGATCAGGCCAGCAGGGGAGAGAGGTTAGGGGTGATCATACAGGCAGGCAGAGGGTTTAGGGGTGATCATGCAGGCAGGCAGAATGGTTAGGGGTGATGAGGCAGGCAGGCGAGTGGTTAGGGGTGATGAGGCAGGCAGGCGAGTGGTTAGGGGCAATCAGGCAGGCAGGCGAGTAATTAGGGGCGATCAGGCAGGCAGGCAGGCGAGCAGTTAGGAGCCAGCAGTCCCAGAGTGAGAGAGGGTGCAGGCCGGTTTGAGGGACACCCCCCCCCCACCCACACCCCATGCACGAATTTCGTGCACAGGGCCTCTAGTCTTATACAATAAAAGCCCAGTGACCCAATGGTGGAACGACCAGAACAACCAGTCGACCAGTCGCTATGACACACACTGACCACCAGGGGACAGACACTCAATGCAGGAGCTGCCCCCTGGTGGTCAGTGCGCTCCCACAGTGGGATGGCTGACTGGGATGAGCAGCTGCTCAGAGGGCAGGTCCATAGCCACTCTACTGACCGGGATGAGCAGTGCTCCCACAGCGGACCAATCCCCACAGGTCACGTCCCTCCACCAGTGCACGAATCCCGTGCACCGGGCCTCTAGTATTTAATAATACTGTATTCTAAGTTTGAAAGTTTCTAAGAGAGTGAATCTTAAGGGTCCTCATTATAAGAAAAAATATTTTGTGAGTATATATAGTAATGGATGTTAACTATATTTATTGTGGTGATCATTTTGCCATATACACAAATATCAAATCATTATGTTGTACACCTGAAACTAAGAAAATGTGTTCCAATTATACCTCCATTTAAAAGAAGTTAATTCGAGGAGAAACCAAAATGGCGGCACAGGTAAACACCTAAACTGCTGCCTCGCACAACAATTTCAAAACTACAACTAAAAGACAAAACGGACATCATCCAGAACCACAGGAAGGCTGGCTGAGTGGAAATTCTACAACTACAAGGAAAGAGAAAAGCACACTGAGACTCAGAGGAGCTGCAGGAGGCAGAAGTACTGAGACGTGCGCGCATGCGGAGAGGACTGGCAACTGAGTGCGCGGCTGGCTTTCTCAAGTGGGAGGGAGACAAAAGCTAAAAGTGCCCTCTGGCTATTTTCAAATAAAAGATTTCAACAAAATAGAAACATTTTTTTTAAAAAAACGTTGGCTGAGATTCTCAGTTTGAACAAAGAATGTTAGAAACATTTTTTTTAAAAAAACGTTGGCTGAGATTCTCAGTTTGAACAAAGAATGTTAGTTAAAAGAGGAACAAAAATTCCAATAAAGCAATAGGTTTAGTTAGTATGTGGTTAAAGAACTAGGAAGAGGAGAAACCAAGATGGTGGCACAGGTAAACACCTGAACTTGCTGCCTCACACAACAACTTCAAAACTACAACTAAAAGACAAAACGGACATCATCCAGAACCACAGGAAGGCTGGCTAAGTGGAAATTCTACAACTAGAAGGAAAGAGAAAAGCACACTGAGACTCAGAGGAGCTGCGGAAGTAAAGTGCAGAGGTACGGAGGCATGCGGAGAGGGCTGGCAACTGAGTATGTGGCTATCTTTTTCAACCCGCAGGGAGACACAAGCTTCCGAATGCACTGAACTCCAGTTCCGGGCGAGACTCGGGGAACCCAGACTCATACGGGGAGAAACTGGACTGTCTGGCAGCGGACGGAACTCAAGGGCGGCTTTCTCTCAGAGGTGCTTGCAGCGATTACCACGGGACACTGAGACACAGGGGCCTATTAGGGCAGGGCTGACAGGAAACCAATGCTGTCTGCTCTGCCCTGAGACTCCGCCCCATCCAAGCTGAGCACAGAGGCTTTTTGCAAGTCTTGTCTCATAAGGGTGTCTCCAACACAGAAGTTCTCCCAGCGTAGACACAGCTGAGCCTCACAGCCAATTGGCCTGGAGGTCAATTCCTCCCAGTGATACCAACAACAATCAAGGCTTAACTACAACAAGACTGTGCACAGAGCCCACAAAGGGGTGCACCAAGAGTGTCCATCTCAGGTAACTGGGGAGGCTGAGCCACTGGGCCCTATAGGACACCTAGCACACAAAGACACTCTATCAACTCAGAGAAGTGGAGACAAAGAAACAGACCACAAATGAAAGAAATGGAGGAAAGCAAACTACTGGATATAGAGTTCAAAACCATGGTTATAAGGTTTTTCAAGAATTTTCTAGCAAAGGCCGATAAATTTAGCGAGACCCTCGAGGATATGAAAAAGGACCAACTAGAAATTAAGCATACACTGACTGAAATAAAAAATATTATACAGAGATCTAACAGCAGACTAGAGGATCACAAGAATCAAGTCAAAGATTTGAAATACAAGAAGCAAAAAACACTCAACCAGAAAAGCAAAAAGAAAAAAAGAATCCAAAAACATCAAGATAGTGTAAGGAGCCTCTGGGACAACTTCAAGCATAACACCATCCGAATTATGGGGGTGCCAGAAGAAGAGAGAGAGCAAGATACTGAAAACCTATTTGAAGAAATAATGACCAAACACTTCCCCACCTGGTGAAAGAAATAGACTTACAAGTCCAGGAAGCACACAGAACCCCAAACAAAAGGAATCCAAAGAGGACCACACCAAGACACATCATAATTAAAATGCCAAGGGCAAAAGACAAAGAGAAAATATTAAAAGCAACAAGAGAAAAACAGTTAGTTACTTACAAGGGAGCACCCATACAATTGTCAGCTGATTTCTCAACAGAAACTATGCAGGCCAGATGGGAGTGCCAAGAAATATTCAAAGTGATGAATAGCAAGAACCTACAACCAAGATTACTCTATCTAGCAAAGCTATCATTCAGAATTAAAGGTCAGATAAAGAGCTTCACAGATAAGAAAAAGCTAAAGGAGTTCATCACCACCAAACCAGTATTATATGAAATGCTGAAAGGTATTCTTTAAGAAGAGGAAGAAGAAGAAAAAGGTAAAGATAAAAATTATGAACAACAAATACATATCTATCAACAAGGGAATCTAAAAATCAAGTGAATAAAAAAATCTGATGAACAGAATAAACTGGTGAATATAATAGAATCAGGGGCATAGAAAGGGAATGGACTGACTTCTTGGGGGGAAAGGGGTGTGGAAGGGAGTGGACTGACTTCTTGGGGGGTAAGGGGTGTGGGGGGTGTGGGAAGAGATTGGATAAAAATCGTACACCTAAGGATGAGGACAGTGGGGGGGTTAAGGGCAGAGGGTGGGATGGGAACCGGGTGGAGGGGAGCTATGGGGGAAAAAAGAGGAACAATTGTAATAATCTGAACAATAAAGATTTATTTAAAAAAATAAAAAATAAATAAAAGAAGTTAATTCTTCCAAATTAACCTACAGGTTCAAAACAATACCAATCATAATTGTACATACTTAACAAGCTAATTTTTTTTTTAAATCCTTATCGAGGATATGTTTTTATTGACTTTTTTTATAGAGAGAGGATGGGTGAGAGAGAGAGATACATCAACTGATTGCCTCCCATATGCTCTCCAATTGGAGATCTAATCTGCAACTTAGGTATGTGCCCTGACCAGGAAGTGAACCTGCAACCTTTTAGTGTACAGGATGACATTCCAACCAACTAAGCCACACAGCCAGGGCTTAACAAGCTAATTTTTAAACTCATATAGGAAAGCAAAGGGCCTACAATAGACAAAACAATTTTGCAAAAGAATAAAATAGGGATGAACACAATGTGATTTCAGGACTTATTATAGAGATAATCAAGCCACTTTAGTGTTCTATATGGTTATATGTACAGTACAATCAATGGAACAGAATAGGAAGCCCAGAAACAGACTCACACATATATAACCAACTGATTTTTTTATGAAAATGCCAAGATAATTTAATGATGGAAAAACAATCTTTCCAACAAAGAATGCTGGAACAACTGAAAATTCATATGCAAAAAACCCCAAAGCAAAAACAAGTCACCCTCCACCCTTACTCTGTACAACATAAAAAAATTAACTCAAAATAGTGCATAGACCTACATATATACCCTAAAGGTATAGTACATTTAGAAGAAAACATAGGAGAAAATCTTTGTAAAATTGGATTAAGCAAAAATTAATTAGGATTCTAAAAGCACAAAACATAAAAGAAAAACTTGATAAATTTTGGACTGTTTCAAAATTTAAAATTTCTATTCTTTCATAGACAATGTTAAGAAAAAAAAAAAATTCACAGACTTGAAAAAACATGTTTGGAAATGACATGTATGTTAAAGGACTTGTTTCTAAAATATATTAAGAGCTCTAATTCATGGGCACACTGCGATTTAAAAACTAACACTTAAAAAATGTTTTTTAATCCTCACCTGAGGATAAGTTTGTATTGATTTTAGAGAGAGAGAAAGGAGGAGAAAGAGAAACATCAATATGAGAAAGAAACATTGATCGGGTGCACACCCCGAATGTGCCCCGACCAGGGATCGAACCGGCAACCTAAGTATGTGCCCTGACCAGGAATTGAACCTGCAATCTTTTGGGGTACGGGACAATGCTCCAACCAACTGAGCCACCTGGCCAGGACCAAAACTCTAACACTTTTTAGACAAACAGAACATGAGCACATTTATGTCTACAGGGAACTAAAAACATAATACCAATAAAAAATAATTGAGAAATTAAAAAGATTAGCTGTAGCAATTATGCAGTAGAACCATACAAAAAGCTGATAATGAAGATGAATATATGTATGTCCTTTAACGTATAAAATACCATCAAAGTGTACCCTTATATTGGAAAGGGTCAATATATGGATAGTAGTATAACCGTGTTCAATATACTATTGTTTACTTTGAATATGTCTAAATGTTTTTCATTATAAAGAGTTAAAAAATAAAATGGCAAACATGTTACAATATGCAAATAAGCTGCTTAAGTAAAACCATTAAAATACATTAAATAATTTGTATGAAGACACACACATGATGGCCCAGCAATGAGTACCTTGGCAATAGCAGTCTGTTTAAACATGCGAGTAATCAACCCCATAGAAGTCTCAGTGGACACGGAATTTGGAGCTCTCATTAATTTTTCCCACTCTTCAAAGCTGGCATTCAATTCCTGTGTGGGAGAAAGCAACAGTGTTTAGACATGAAGCATAAAGAACAGAACAATTAATGCAGAAATGAATCATGTCCTACCTTCTTTTATCCTATCTAATAAAAGAGTAATATGCAAATTAACTATCACTCTGCTACACCCACAAGCCACGCCCACCAGCCAATGATGAGCAAGTATGCAAATTAACCCAACCAAGATGGCTGTGGCCATGGAGCAAACAGGAGGCTTGGGTTGCCCCCGGCGATGCAGGAAGCCAAGCTTTCCGCCCACCCTGGCTAGCCCAGGCCTCCACTCAAGTCTACAAAGTTTCAATTATAGAAGATAAATAAATCCCAACAAAAATGGCTGCGGCTACGGAGCAAGTAGGAGTCTTGGCTCCGCTCAAGGCTACAAAGTTTCAATTATAGAAGATAAATAAATCCCAGATACCAGGGCCTCCGCTTGCATTGCCAGGGGGCGTGGCCCGCCTGCAAACCACTACAGGCCCTTCGCCCAGGCCGCCCCACGCCCCAAGGGAAACCCCACCCTGATCCGGAACACCCTTCAGGGCAAACCAGCTGGCCCCCACCTGTGCACCAGGCCTCTATCCTATCTAATAAAAGAGTAATATGCAAATTGACCATCACTCCAACACACAAGATGGCTGCCCCCATGTGGTCAAAGATGGCTGCCCCCATGTGGACACAAGATGGCCACCACAAAATAGCCAGCAGGGGAGGGCAGTTGGGAGGGACCAGGCCTGCAAGGAAGGGCAGTTGGGGGTGATCAAGCCTGCAGGAGAGGGCAGTTAGGGGTGATCAGGCTGGCAGAGGAGGGAAGTTAGCGGTGACCGGGCCTGCAGGAAAGGGCAGTTGGGGGTGACCAGACCTGCAGGGGAGGGCAGTTAGGGGCAAACAGGCTGGCAGGGGAGCAGTTAGGCATCAATCAGGGTGGCAGGGGAGTGGTTAGGGGGTGATCAGGCTGGCAGGCAGAAGCGGTTAGGGGCAATCAGGAAGGCAGGCAGGCGAACAGTTGGGAGCCAGCAGTCCTGGATTGTGAGAGGGATGTCCAACTGCCCGTTTAGGCCCGATCCTGCTGGGATCAGGCCTAAAAGGGCAGTCGGACATCCCTCGAAGGGTCCCAGATTGGAGAGGGTGCAGGCTGGGTTGAGGGACACACACCCCCGTGCATGAATTTCGTGCACCGGGCCTCTAGTATATATATATAAAGATATAAAAGAAAATTCCCTAAGATGCCAATGTGTTCATTTAAAGACATGGAGGCTGCTCAGTCACATGTTCACACCAATAACAGAAACTAACGATAAGCTGTAGGTGAAAACATTGCTAACATCATAAACCAAACAATTTCAGCTTCCTCTTAAGGGAAAACATTTTGTAAACATAAAAATTTAAATACATAAGAAAGAAGCGCAGTGAAAATGTATATGGTAGCAAAGTATTTTTATAAAAAGATATGATGTTACTTAAATAAAATCAAACAAAAGACTTGGGGGATATTAATTAAATAAAAATATAATATAATCATACATTCTCTTATTTTTCTTTCAAATGCTAAAATAGTGGATAAAGGAAATTAGACTATTCTTATTTTTTCCAATAACATATTGCTTAATGTTTACAGAATGCTTACTCTAAGATTTCAAAATAAAACAATGCAATAAATAATCTTTGTCAACAAAGTTATGCCCAGATTTGAAGAAATTTCAGAGAATATATAAGCATTGCACTACCAAAAATGTATATAAAGATTTGCTAAATACAATTTGGCTTTCTGATATGTTTAACTTCACATCTTACATGATCACCGAGTTTTAAGATTGCAAGAACAGGGCTGTATCTAAGTTATTCTAGAGGACAGCTACTTATACTTAAAAATAAAAAAATCCTAGAAGAAGAAACACAACTTCTCTTGCTTCACACCCTACAGATACTCAGAATTCTTAATACTAAATCTTTGTTGTAATTGAATTACTTTTTTTCTATATTCAGCAGAAATAGATTTTTTAATCACTAGGATACTGAATCTTTTCACATTATATGACTAAAGTTAAATTCTTCCTTCTCGGCTCTCGAAATAATACAAAGCCAATACATATGCTCTATTAATTAAACCAATTTTAAGAAAGCAGACTTTTCCTTCTGTAAAATATGAAATACGTACAATCTTTCTTAGTATAATTTAAAATAAGACTTTCAATCAAAAAGGGTTCTCACCTTGGCTGCTGCTGATGGAAGGTCGAAAGGAATACGCTGTCTGATTTTAGGGGGCAGCTGGGTTAAAACGTCAGTCTTTAGCCTTCTAATCATTATGTCACTTAATAACTGATGAAGTTCATTAAGATTTGATGCTCCTCTACAATCCCACTGAGGCCTTTTACCAAAATATCTGTTAATATGAAGAAAAGAACATGCAGTAAGAAAACAATTTATCCAATGTGTTCTTCCTTTAAATGATAGAAGCCATGGCACTGTTTTTACTGTAATTTTTTAATGCAAATTAGTTTCAAAAAGCTCAGCTTGAGAACTAGTAATGAATAAGATTACACATAACTTTCAGCTATAGAAAATACTAGTGTCTAAATGTACTGTTTACACTGAGTTCATGCAAGGCTGGGTGAACATGAACATGCCAGCTGTACAACATGCTTGGCAAAGTCTTATGTCACTCTGACGACCACTGGCAGTTCTGGGTGGGCTCACACAGGGCAAGCAGAATGTTTATCAGATGTAGCCCTAACTAGGCACTAACTGCCAGTACACCAGCCAGTCAGCAACCAAACCACCTAAAACATCTCCACACCCTCTAGAAGGAGGTATTATCTGGCACCACAGCAAAGGAAACAAAAAAACAACAACCCACTGTGAAAGAGAGAATGGGAGGATACAATGTTTACTGGTAGAAGTCAATGCAGACAGACGCTGACTTGGTAAAGAAAGGAAGCTACAACTTAAAATGCTTGCAAAAGGTAACTTTTCCCCTAGATCTCCACAAAAATCAGGAGTTGGAAGCACCAAGGACTGTGGACAGGTGTTAAGGCAAGAGTTGAAATATAAATATTTCGATCTGGTGGATCTACTAAACTTAGGCATCAGGACAGCTGGCCTAAAAACATCGCTCTATCACTGTGACAACTCAAACATTTCCCCACAAAATTCCCAGTCGTCTTCAGAGGGACCATACTATTAAAAATGAGCTGTTAGACAATAATTAACAAAGGAAAAATTCTTATTAGGCTGTATTATCATTACTAATATTAATAATTAAATAACTATAATTTTAATAGGATTTTGGTGGTATTTTAGCACAAATTGGTGTCAATTTGGGAAAGTTAAAACTTGTTGACATGAATTTTGATAGCAAACATATAGAGTAGTAAGACAACATTAAAGACATGTACCATACTTGCATGTAAAATCGATTAGAAAAGTACAGTGAATGAATGGAGCTACAGTATGATAAAATGAAAGACACCATTCAGTTGTCATCAATAAGAAATTTACTTGTTTAAAAAGAAACTGATAGCATTCTAAGAAAATTCAATCAGTTTATTTATAACTAGAGGCCCAGTACACGGATTCATGCACTGGTGGGGTCCCTCGACTTGGCCTACGGCTCTCCAATATACCCTCAGGAGTCCCGGATTGCGAGAGGGTGCAGGCTTCGCCAAGAGACCCCACTGGTGCACCATCAGGGTCGGGGAGGGACCGCAGGAGGCCTCCAGGGCATGTCCAGCCCATCTCACCCAGTCTCGATCGGCCGGACCCCAGCAGCAAAGTAATCTACCGGTTGGAGCATCTGCCCCCTGGTGGTCAGTGCACAGTCATAGATACTGGTCGAATGGTCAAACGGTCGCTTAGGCTTTTATATATACAAATTGTTATAAATTAACCTTTTGCACTCGGATGTCGAGTGTGACTCAACATGATTAGCATCGGTAGCAGGAATTGAGAAAAAAGCAAGCGAGTGCAAAGGGTTAAATCATTGATACTTGTTCACTGAAATGTCTTTACTTACTTTAATGTTTTATAGCCCCATTTTGCATTAAAAATACACACACTAATGAAAATGAAAAAAATATTTGCCAATACTCAATTCTGCCACCTAGTTTACTATTCACAATCATATACTTAGGTACATTTTGACCTCATGGTAAAAATATGTAATGTTCAGAACTACCAATGATGGGAAAAGAGATTGGATTTGGTGGGGGAAGGTGGTTGAGAATGAAATGTTTGCAATTAAAATGGATTCTTAAGCACACACTCCATCTATGTTACACATTCTGCAGCTGGTCTTATGTCACAACTGTTCTACACGGGCACTGACAGCACACAGGTACCCTCAAACAGGCCACCATAGGCCTCACTTGCCTCCTGCAGGGCACCAATAGCTGTGCTCCAGAAATAGGTAAGAAGTCAGAGCATCTAATCTCACAGGCCAGCCCCAGGCCTGGAAGGATGAGGTCTCTTAGTTTTAATTTTAAAAATTTCCTTTGCTCTCAGTCTCTTTACCCCTCTCAGTAGTACAGTAGCCAGTATGAACCATGGTTTAGACTCGGAAATCCTTTCTCCCACCCCCAGCCTCTTTTCTTTCCCACTAGAGGTGGCAAGGACTCTACAGAGTATTGGCAGCACCAAGTGCTACTAATGCCCCCTTCCCCAAGTTTGGAATGCAAAAGGGAAATGAGAGGGGGAGGGGGCTGGAAGAGGTGCCACCTGTAAACACTGGTCTCTTGCCATTCAATTTGATGCTTATTATATTATGGAATATCCTAATCTGTTTTATTTAGCAGCTTTATTAAGATACTAGAGGCCTGGTGCAAGAATTTGTGCACGAGTGGGGTCTGGCCAGCCTGGCCCCCAATTGGGGTGGGGGGGCCGATCAGGGGTGGGGCCAGCCAGGGGAGTGGCCGGGGGAGGTTGCGGGGGCCGATCAGGGCCCGGATTGGGCTGGTTGGCTGCCACAGTGCGCATAATAGCGACTGGTCGCTCCAGTCATTCTGCTGTTTGATCGCTGGGCTTTTATATATATAAATAATTCATAATGCCAAATAATTCACCCATTTATAGTGTACAATTCAGTGTACAATTTAAAGTGTACAATTCTAATATATTCACAGATAGTGCAACCATCACCATGGTAAATACTAGAATGTTTTCATCATTTCAAAAAGGAACTCCTATATCCTTTAGCTATCACTCTTAACTGCTGTCCTGCCTTCCCATCCCTAAGCAACCACGAATCTATTAAAGATTTCCCTATTCTGAACTTCCATATACATGGAATCACACAGTATGTAGTGTATAGCATATAGCATATAGTACACTATCCTATCCTATCTAATAATAGACAAATATGCAAATTGACCATACCTCCGCCACGCCCACAAGCCACACCCACCATCCAATCAGAGCGAGTATGCAAATTAACCGAAACCAAGATGGCTACAGCCACAGAGAGCAAGGTTTCCTAGGTAACAGAGGAAGCCAAGCTTTCTGCCAGCCTTTGCAGGCCTAAGCCTCCACTCAAGCTACAAAGTTTCAATTATAGAAGGTAAACAAATTCAAACAAATGGCGGCAGAATGGAGCTTGAGAGAGCAGGCCAGGGTTGCCGCCGGCAACAGGGGAAGCAAAGCTTTCCACACACCATGGCCGGGCCCACCCGCTTAAGGCAACAAAATTTCAATTATAACCCCAACACAAGTGGCTGCAGGCCTCGGAGGGAGCCCCAGGCTTGGCTCTGCTCCAGGCTACAAAGTTTCAATTGTAGAAGGAAAATAAATTCCAGATACCAGGGCCTCCACTTGCGTTGCCATGGGGCGTGGCCGGCCTGCAAACCACCACAGGCCCCTCGCTCAGGCTCCCCCACGCCCCACGGGAACCCCACCCTTATCAGGGACACCCTTCAGGGCAAACCAGCTGGCCCCCACCCCTGTACCAGGCCTCTATCCTATCTAATAAAAGAGTACTATGCAGATTGACCATCACTGCAACACACAATATAGCTGCCCCCATGTGGTCAAAGATCCTGCCCCCATGTGGACACAGGATGGCCACCACAAGATGGCCAACAGGAGAGGGCAGTTGGGAGGCATCTGGCCTGCAAGGGAGGGCAGTTGAAAGGGACCAAGCCTGCAAGGGAGGGCAGTTGGAGATGATCAACCCTGCAGGAGAGGGCAGTTAGGGGTTACCAGGCCGGCAGAGGAGGGAAGTTGGGGGCAAACAGGCTGGCAGCAGAGTGGTTAGGGGGTGATCAGGCTGGCAGGCAGAAGCGGTTAGGGGCAATCAGGAAGGCAGGCAGGCAAGCAGTTGGGAGCCAGCAGTCCTGGATTGTGAGAGGGCAGTCGAACATCCCTTGAGGGGTCCCAGATTGGAGAGGGTACAAGCTGGGCTGAGGGACAACCCCCCTCCGTGCACGAATTTCGTGCACCGGGACTCTAGTCTAATAATAGACAAATATGCAAATTGACCATACCTCCGACACACCCACAAGCCACACCCACCATCCAATCAGAGCGAGTATGCAATTTAACCCAAACCAAGATGGCTACAGCCACAGAGAGCAAGGTTTCCTAGGTAACAGAGGAAGCCAAGCTTTCTGCCGGCCGTTGCAGGCCTAAGCCTCCACTCAAGCTACAAAGTTCAATTATAGAAGGTAAACAAATTCAAACAAATGGCGGCAGAATGGAGCTTGAGAGAGCAGGCCAGGGTTGCCGCCGGCAACAGGGGAAGCAAAGCTTTCCGCACACCCTGGCCGGGCCCACCTGCTTAAGGCAACAAAGTTTCAATTATAACCCCAACACAAATGGCTGCGGGCCTCGGAGAGAGCCCCAGGCTTGGCTCTGCTCCAGGCTACAAAGTTTCAATTGTAGAAGGAAAATAAATTCCAGATACCAGGGCCTCTGCTTGCATTGCCAGGGGGCATGGCCAGCCTGCAAACCACCACAGGCCCCTCGCTCAGGCTGCCCCACGCCCCACGGGAACCCCACCCTGATCAGGGACACCCTTCAGGGCAAACCAGCTGGCCCCCCACCCCTGTACCAGGCCTCTATCCTATCTAATAAAAGAGTACTATGCAGATTGATCATCACTGCAATACACAATATAGCTGCCCCCATGTGGTCAAAGATCCTGCCCCCATGTGGACACAAGATGGCCACCACAAGATGGCCAGCAGGAGAGGGCAGTTGGGAGGCACCCGGCCTGCAAGGGAGGGCAGTTGAGAGGGACCAGGCCTGCAAGGGAGGGCAGTTGGAGGTGATCAACCCTGCAGGAGAGGGCAGTTAGGGGTAACCAGGCCGGCAGAGGAGGGAAGTTGGGGGCAAACAGGCTGGCAGCAGAGTGGTTAGGGGGTGATTAGGCTGGCAGGCAGAAGCGGTTAGGGGCAATCAGGAAGGCAGGCAGGCAAGCAGTTGGGAGCCAGCAGTCCTGGATTGTGAGAGGGATGTCCGACTGCCCGTTTAGGCCCGATCCCTGGGACCCCGGGCAGTCGGACATCCCTTGAGGGGTCCCAGATTGGAGAGGGTACAGGCTGGGCTGAGGGACAACCCCCCTCCGTGCACGAATTTCGTGCACCGGGCCTCTAGTACTAATATATAGTGACACTTCCTTCACTTAGCATAATGTTGTCAAGGTTCATCTGTGTTGTAGCATATACACTGAGTGGCCAGATTATTATGATCTCTGAGCGCATAATAATCTGGCCACTCAGTGTATAACCTATATAATAAAAAGCTAATATGCAAATTGTCCCCTCGACCAGGAGTTTGACCAGCAGGCAGGCTGGCCAACCACCCATGTCCCCTTCCCCTGGCCAGGCTGGCCGGACCCCACCCATGCACGAATTCATGCACCGGGCCTCTAATATATATATATATATATATATATATATATATATATATATATATATATATATATATGTATATATACACACTGAGTGGCTAGATTATTATGCGTTCAGAGATCATAATAATCTGGCCACTCAGAGTATATCAGTACTTTATCCCTTTTTAAGGCTCAGAAATATTCCATTGTGTGAATATACCACATTTTGTTTATCTATCTGTTGACAGATATTTTGATTGTTTCTAACTTTTGGCTTTTATGAATAATGATGCTATGAACACTCATATGCAAGTTTTTGTGTGGACATATATTTTCATTCCTCTCAGGCAAATACCTAAGAGTGAATGGCTAGGTCATATAGTAATTCTGTTTGATCATTTAAAGAAGTGCCAGATTGTTTTTCAAAGCAGCTGGACCTGTTTACATTCCAACCAGCAGTGTTCAAGGGTTTCGACTTCTTCAGGTCTTCACCAATACTTGTTATCCAACTCCCCCCCCCCCCCCATTGATTTTTAGAGAGAGTGGGGGGGGGGGCGGGGGAGAGACAGAGAAAGAGAAACATTGATGTGAGAGACACATTGATTGGTTGTTTATTGTACATGCCCCAATCAGGGCCTGGGCAGGGGAGGAACTTGCAACCAAAGTATGTGCCCTTGACCAGAATCAAACCTGGGACCCTTCAGTCTGCAGGCCGACGCTCTATCCACTGAGCCAAACCAGCCAGGGCCCATAGAGATTTTTGAGTGAACATATGTTTATCTTGTCTAAATACCCAAAGTGGGATTGCTAGTTTGTATGGTAAGTGTATGTGTAACTTCATAAGAAATTGGCTTACTGTTTTCCAAAGTTCCTATATCATTCTGCTTTCCACCAGCAATGTGAATGAGTTCCAATTGTTCAGCACTGTTGCCATGATGTGATATTATCAGTTTGTAAAATTTTTATATATTCTAATGCATATGTACTAGTATTTCATTGTGGTTTTAACTAGCATTTCTCTAATGACTAATGACATTGTGCATCTTTTAAAGTGCTTATTTGACCTCCACATATCTTCTTAGATGATGTCTCTAACTCTTTCAACCATTAAAAAGTCTTTTGTCCTATTTTTGAGTTTTGAAAGATTACATATATATATATATAATCCTCACCTGAAGACATGTTTATTGATTGGGGAGAGCAAGAGAGAGAGAAAGAGAAACACTGATCAATTACCTTCCCGTACATGCCCTGACCAGGGATCAAACCTGCAACCTAGGTATGTGCTCTGATTAGGAATCAAACCCCAAACCTTTCAGTGTATGGGATGATGCTCTAACTGAGCCACACTGGCCAGGGCTTCATATATTTGTAATAAATTCCTTTTATATATTTTAAAATTTATATATTTGTGAATATATATATATATATATATATATGAATTATATATACCTTTTTAAAGCTCAAAAATATTCGTGTGAATATACCACATTTTGTTTATCTATTTATCTGTTGACAGATATTTTATCATGTAAAGTCCATATTTGATCAAATACTAGTATGTGCTTTATAAAATTTTATCGTAGTCTGTGGCTTGTACATTCATTCTCTTAACAGTGTCTTTGGAAGAGACCTTTACAGTTTTGAAGTAAAAGCACTTTTGTCTTTTATGGTTCATGTTTTTTGTTTGTTTGTTTGTTTTTTGTATTCTATATAAAAACATCTGCCTAACCCAAGGTCACAAAGATTTTCTCTTTTATTTGCTTTAAAATTTTTTATAGTTTTATGTTTTGTATTTACAAGTCATATTTAATTGATTTTTCTATTTTTAAATTTTTATGTATAGACATAACATAAAATTTACCATCTTAAGCATTTTAAATATACATTTCAGCAGTATTAAATACATTCATAAAGTTGTACAACCATCACCACCATTCATCTCCATAACTCTTTTCACCTTTTAAACTGAAATGCCATACCCATTAAACAATAACTCCTC
Source organism: Cnephaeus nilssonii (assembly GCF_951640355.1). Taxonomy (NCBI): domain Eukaryota; kingdom Metazoa; phylum Chordata; class Mammalia; order Chiroptera; family Vespertilionidae; genus Cnephaeus; species Cnephaeus nilssonii. Next base: position 76,313,408 of record NC_137081.1, on the reverse strand, counting down.
ATTGTTCCATACATTCCAATCCTGGCAACTACCATTCTACTTTCTGTCTCTATGATTTTGAATACTCTAAGTACCTCATATAAATGGCAGCATACAGCGTTTGTCTTTTGGAGACTGGCTTATTGCATTTAGCGTAATGTCCTTAAGGTTCATTCATGTTGCAGCATATGTCAGAATTTCCTTCCTTTTTAAGGCTGAATAATATTCCATTGTATGTATAAACTAAACTTTGCTTATCTGTTTTGATGAACATTTAAGTTGCTTCCACAATTTAGCTATTGTGAATTATGCTGCTATGAACATAGGTGCACAAACACTTCTTCAAGTCCGTGTTTTCAATTCTTTTGGGTATAAACCCAGAATTGAAATTGCTGGATCCTATCAGCCCACTGCCTTCTGGACTCACAGTTTCTGATAAGAGACCTGCTGCTAATCTTTGTGAGTGTCCCTGGTATGTGATGAGCTTCTCTCTTTTTGCTTTCAAGATTCTTTTTGTCTTTTGAAGATTTGATTTTAATATCTCAGTGTGGGTCACTTTGAGTTCATCTTATTTAGAGCTCATTGAGCTTCTTGGATGTTATAAATATGTCTTTGACAAATTTGGGAAACTTTCAGAACTTTTCTTCAACTATTCTCTCAGCCCCTTTCCCTCTTCTCCTAAGACTCCCATCAGGCATGTGTTGATTGGTTTGATGATTTATACAGGTCCCTTAGGCTGTCACTTCTCATGCCTTTTTCTTTCTGTCCCATAGACTGGAAAATTTCTATGGTCCTATCTTTGAGTTCTCTGATTCTTACTTCTGTTTGCCTTTGATTCCTTTTATTCCTTCTAGTGCATTTTTTCATTTCAATTATTGTACTTTTCATCTTCAGAATTACATTTTAAAATTTGGTTTCTATCTCTTTATTATCATTTCCATTATGTTTACACATCTTTTTTTTTTAACTTTCTCCACATCTTCCTTCAGTTCTTTGAGCATCTTTAAGACAACTGTTTTAGTCTTTTCCTATGAGATCTGTCATCAGATCTTTTTCAAGAGTTTCTGTTGACTTATTTTTTCCTTTGAATAGATCAAGTGGGATTGCAAGGCTAGTACAATATTCATAAATCAATAAATGTGATACATCACATAAATTAAATGAAGGATAAAATCACATGCTCATATCAAAAGATGCAGGAAAAAGCATTTGATAAAATCTAGCACCCATTTATGAGAAAAACTCTTAGCAAAGTGGGAATGGAGGGAAAGATAACAACAAAAAAGGAGCATGTTAAACAGCACCACACCAACTGCAAAATCCAGATTACAGTAACTTAGCTTATTCAGAAAATTAAAATAAATGAATAAAGCAAGGAAATAGAAAAGATTAAGGGACTAAATCCAGAGATTAAGAGAGACGTAAGAGATATTTATCACTTATAATGCATGAGTCTTATTTTAGGTATTGATTCAAACAAACTTGGGGGAAAATTTTTTAAAAAAAATTACAAATTTATGACATTCACAAGATAACTGGAAATTTGAACATTTACTATATTTTTAAAATATTAAGAAATTATTATTAATTTTAATTGTTTAAGCATGATAAAGGTATTATAACTTTTTAAATGAGTCCTTACTATTTAGAGATATGTACTGAAATATTTTATGCACAAAATGTGATATCTAGGCTTTTTTTCCAAACAACACAGGTTAGTGAGGGTAGATGGGAGTATAGGTAAACCAAGAGTGGTCATGTGTTGATAAATGTCAAAGCTGATAAAGAAGAGTACATTGGGGTGGGGGTGGGGGAGGTCATTATACTATTCTGTCTACTTTGAACATATTGAAACTTTTCCATAATAAAGTATTAAAAAGAAGACCAGAAAATAAATTAAGAAAAAAAGTGATGGAATTCAGGAATTTGGGAATCTAATAGAGTAAATGGCAACAGAAAACACAGGATGATGGCTCTTCACCATCTATATATATAAAACGCTAATATGCAAAGTGTCCCCGCAGGAGTTCGCCAGGAGACCAGGAGTTCTATCGCTCGCTATGATGTGCACTGACCACCAGGGGGCGGTGCGGAACGAAGGAAGGTGCCAGCAGGCAGCAGGCAGCCGGGGAAGGGAGGCCCCTGCTGGCAGCCAGAAGGCCCTGATTGGCCCTGATCTCCAGCCAGGCCTAGGAACCCCATCCATGCACTAATTTCGTGTACCAGGCCTCTAGTACCTAAAGAAAAACCATCCAGACTGGAGTAGAACAGAAGGCTATGGGATGGGAGGCCTCCAGGAAAAAGAAAAAAGATTATTTATGTGCTTGTAAGACCTTTTGGAAGTTGACAGAACTGTTGGCTATATAGAAAACCAAAGGATGGGGGGCGGAGGGAAGAAGTAATTATAAGATTAAAAGTCAACCAAGAAAGAAACAGTCAACTACTTGATTCATTAGAGAATGTTAACTTATTTAATCCATTTATTCTATTTAATCGGTCAATATAAACATGGACAGTGAACTACCAAATAATTCAAACACTGGAAAGAGAATGGAAGGAAGGGGGTGTCAGGGGGGAGTTAATTACTGCTCTTTTACCTTTTAGTTTTGTGATCTGGACAAGTTACTTAACCTTTCCAAATCTCAGTTTATTCTAGATAATACATCTAAAATACATGGCACAGTATCTTATATATAAAAGGTAATATCATGTAGCCCATGAAAATGATATATTTTAGTTATTGATATAGAAGATATCCTAAAAGTAGTGCTACATGAAAAAAGTAGTGCTACATAGAAGAATATGTATAATATGGCTCTATTTAGATAAAATTGTCTATCTATCATCTATCTATCTATCTATCTATCTATCTATCTATCTATCTATCATCTATCTTTATGTACCTCAGCAGAGAAGCTACCTAGAGGGAAAGTTATCAAAACACATCAGTAATGGTTATCTCAGGACAGTGCAATTCTAGTTGATTTTTTTCTAATTAAAAATTTTCTCTTTTATTTATTAAAGTAAATATAAATGATTTCCCCCAAAGCAGTAAACTATCTTATAAATTAGTAAAAATAAAGGAAATAAACTTATAAAGATGATTTTAAAGCATGGGACAAGGTGATGCTAAGTGAAATTGGCAGATGATAGCATTACAATCAGGCTCTATTAAAACTACATAAAAATTATTAGATCTACAGACAAGGTAGACATAAAGAAAAAATGAAAACAATTTACTGGTTACTATAGTTAGATTATGGTATTTTTCCTTTCCAGTTTTATTGTTACAGTGTCATATTATTTTTATTTTCAAAAGTACATATATATAAGTATGTATATTTTATAAGTTCTTACTCATATTACTAAAATCTACTTGCCTATTAAGTTTCAAATAATAGCTTTGCCCTCTGAGGCCACAAAGACAAAGTCTAATTCCTTCAAAATGACAGATCTTTAAATATTTAAAGATAGGCTCCCTCTAGGTCTTTTTTTTTTTTTTTAATTCCTATAGGCTTTCTAAGATCAGGCACTATGTCTTTCTCATCTTTCTATTGCCAGCATCTCTGAAATAATGTCTTAAATATAGCAGGCAATCAATAATATTAGGTATTTGTTCAGCTGAATATGAAATCCCCTCATTATTCTGGTCACCCTCTCCCACATATGTTTTCACCTGTTAACATGCTTCTTAAAATAGGACTTATAGTTCCCTCTCAATTCCTTGTATTCCTTGCCTCCAATGACCTTCTAAAATTTACTCCAACCATTTATTCCACTCCCACAGCTATAAACAGTGCTGAAAAGTAGCTCTACCTGGTAAATTCAAATTAGTCCACCTTTTCATTTATACCCACTATCTCTCTCTTTTTAAAAAAAAATATATTTTATTGATTTTTTTACAGAGAGGAAGGGAGAGGGATAGAGAGTTAAAAACATTGATCAGCTGCCTCCTACTGGGGATGTGCATACAACCAAGGTACATGCCCTTGACCGGAATCGAACCTGGGACCTTTCAGTCCGCAGGCCAATGCTCTATGCACTGAGCCAAACCAGTTAGGGCATACCCACTATCTCTTTACTATTTCATCAGGACCTACGGTCAACTGACTGCTCCACTTTCATCATATCCACAAATTCCTTCCTGTCTTCACACCCAACCTCACCTTGTTTTGATATCTGAGTCCATACATTAGCATTGTTATGATCAATATAACATAATTTCACAGTCTATGCATCAGAAGCACATGGGGGGAAAAATCTTCAATGGCTCCTTCTCCAAGCCTGTACCTAGGCTGCTGGGTGTTGCTGGGGAAATTGTACCTTAGAAAATACTGCTTCCTCTATAAATCTAGAATTACTAATCTCAAGTGGTTACTCAGTGCTGTTACCAATTCTAAAACACTAGTCGTGTTACCTTATTCTCCCATTAAGCAAAATTTCAAACCACGTCAACATTCATCAAACTTTTAACCCTCTATTTTTTCCATTTCTCTGAACACATGACTGTCCTTCCCATTTCACAGAGAAGATAAAAATCACCATATTCAAATTCCCTAAATTTCCCACCACCTCAGAAACTATTATATATTCTCAATAATACCATGCAGCCATAAAAAGGATGAAGTTATTTATATATATATATATAAAGGAACAAATAAAGACAGTACAAAACAACATTTATGTCTTTACTATACTACCACTTATGTACATTTGCTTGAAAATGCACACAATTTCTGTTGGAAGATTAAAAACTAAATATAGAAAATAAAAAACTACATATAGTTGCTTAAAAGGAGGGAAATGGGGTGAAAAAGACTTTTCAAAGTAAATACTCAGTACTATTGGTTTGGAATTTTGAACCATGCGAAATATTGCCTCAAAAAATAACAAACAAAACTAGTAAATATAATCATGTACGTCCTTTTCATGCTTTAAAATCCCACAGTGCGTGGGCTAGGTGGGGGTAGCTAAAGAGTTATTATTTCATGGGCACAGAGTTTCAGTTCGGGATGATGAAAGAGTTCTGGAGATGGTGGTGTTTGCACAACAACGTGAATGTACTTAATGTCACTGAACTCTACACTTAAAAATAGTTAAAACAGTAAATTTTCTTATGCATATTTTATTACAATTAAAATCCCCACAATACTGAAAATTAAAACACAAAACAAAATACTCTCCAATGCTTCTTACTGCTATTATGATCAAGGACAAGACTCTGACCAAGACACCATCAGCTCAAGAACATTCAACTGAACCAGATTTCTTTTAGTTCCTCAAGGTATCTTCCTGGAATGCAAACATGGATCTATCACTGGCAAGATGCTTCCTTCTGTCCTTTGTACTTGATCAGTTCTCTATGCTAAACTCTGCCAGAGCATCCTTCACTTCCCTTTTATGACTTATCACAACTATAATTTCCTACTTAGCTGAATTAAAAACTCAGTGAAGGTTAGGACCATTGAATCTTGTTACTGAATGCATATTTGATGTCCAGCATATGGCATCGTATGTAACAGATAACCTATAAATATTTTTTGGATGAATGGATTAATTTAAAATTAAACTATAATCCAGATGAACTCTAATCAATGAGTGGAGTAGAGCCAGGCCTTACTCTGTTCCTTTAATTAATGTGTCTTAATATTACTTTATTTTTATCAGTTATGACAGACAGTTGACTTCCATTTAGTGTAGGGTTATTCAAAACCATAAATCTTTTTAAACTGAACTACTAATAATAGGTGGGAATTTCTCAAATCCCTTCCACACAAAACAGACTTTTTAAGCATAAGTGCAGAATTTATGCTATTAATTTTTATCTAATTATTTTTCAAACTTGTCTCTGCCATATAGGATATTAACTATTTCTTCCAGATTTGAACCATTTGCAAAAGAATAGACCTGACCTCTATTTAGCCATGGATGAGAATTAAATGTGACAGTGCTGAGGACAAAGAACTGTGCAATTTCATAAGAGACATTTCTTGAAGCTGACAATGACCTATTAATTAACACTTTTGGGGAAAGGCTATAAATATATTTAATATGTATTACTACCCAGAATTTTCCCTCTCATAAAAATTTAAACAACTATTTCTCCTTTGAGGTGAATCTAGCACAAAATAACAGTGATAAAGAAAGTTTAGGAAAATTTGATAAATGGCTATAAAGATATTCTGGGATATTCTTAACCTTCAAGCATGTCATCAGGGAGGGCAAGTATGTCCTCCCACAGTGTGGCTCTTGAAGGTGACTGCTGATAACAGAGTGCTTGGCTGGATTAGCTATGTGAGCTCTTTTCTATGTAAAGGGACATTGATTGAAGTTACCATTCCCTAAGACTTTCTTACTTTCTCAGGGAAAAAGTAAGAGGAAGTCAGATCCAGGGCAAGCCATTAAGCTCAGCAGATGTCTGCAAAATGACAGAGGGGGCTGGGTGATCTAAGTGCTAATGGCTGACAACTGAATGTGCTGCCTTTTCCAAGTCATATTTGTATTTATAGCTTCCTCTAAATATAACCTAGTAGAGTGAATGATGTAAGGGATCTTTGGATATGGGATGTTCTGCTTGAGTAATACTCTCTCTGTGCCTCTCAAATCAAAGGTGGTTACCTATACCTAGACTTCTCCAAACCACATTCACATTAGCATATTTGTTTGTTATCACTTATTTTTTTTAATAAACTTTATAACGGCAAAGTTATATTTTTGCCCAAGCTTCACTTAACTTTATTTTGAATGCAGTCGTGACATTTCAAATATGAAATGAGTCTAGAACTGAATAACTAACCATAATTTGCTTTCTGCAAAATTATAGTGTGAAAATGACACCTTCATAGAATCAAAACATTATGGGGGGAAATTAACATTTCACAGACTAACTTAGAATGCCAGGAAGTGACTTGATTTGAATCAGAGTCTATGAAGTCATAGTGCTTTCAAAGTAAAGAAGTAAAGGAATAACATAAAACTTTTGAAATGGAATCTGGAAGAAAATGCCATTTGAGAAGCACAATAATAATCTTGAAATGGCTCTCTCTAGTAAACAGGAAATAGCCCACAATCTCCCAATCATAAAGCACTTCATAAAGATAATCTTTTCTTTGAAACAACTTTGGTATTAATAACCAAGAAAGGAACAGGCATACACTTCTGTTGTTGTATGACAAGTCCTAATCCAGTTAGTTTTTGCTTATGTAGGCAAACTTTGACATTTATAGTCTGCAGGAATTGTGAGTAAGGGCTTGCCAACAATATCTGGTATTATGCCTATTTGGCATTGTATCTTAAAACTATTTATTATTTATGTGGAACACAAGCACTATTTAAAAAGAATGCCAAAGCTCTTTCAGTAGTAGCTGATTGGAAGAATCTCCAATACATTAGATGAAGATAGCAAACTGCAGAACAGTGTGTAGATTATACTACTATATATGTAGACATAAAATGAACTACTATTGTGTATATGTATATATAATCATGTGTGCTTTTTCATGCATAGAGTACCTCCAGAAGAATACACAAGAAACTGCCAACACTGGTTACCCGGAAAGGGAAATGGCTGTCTGTCACTTTCCCATAATGTGCATGCTCAGCTAGTCAATACAAAAATATCATTCCAAAAATAAAGTAAGTGGAAGGTTAAAAATAAAGAAAAATTGCCATTATCTACTCCTTTTTTTAATTTCATACATAGGTCATCACATACATAAGATTTTACTTGAAGAAATTATTCCACAAGTTTGAAAAACACTGGAACAAGGAATGACTAATCAAGCTGCATGTGCACAGTAAATATGTGAGGATTAAAGTTATAGAAAATAGTTTGTCTTACCTGACATGTGCGTTACAGTATCTTTTGGCATATTCAGTCCATGTTCCAAATTTTTGTGGAAAGAGAGCTTCAATCTGCATAAATAGCTGTAACAATGCAAGTGTTCTCAATATGTTGAAATATTATTAGTCAATTATTATTACAATGACAAATCCAGTTAATAAAAAGTAAAAAAGGAAATTTCCTCTCCTTCCTTAAGGTCCCTCCTTCCCCACCCCCCCACCCCCCCATTCCTGCCATCCTGTTCTTCAGGGATAACTGCCATCCTTTTGTTAAACATACATCTATGCATTTTCTATGTCTACATAAGTGTATGTACATATTCTCTTTAATTCATATGAATAGGATCATATTATACATACACAACTAGAATTTGTCCCCCCCAAAACATGTCTTAGACATTAATGCACATATATACTGGGTTTTTTTACTTAGTTTTTAAAATTCTGAGCAATGTATTATAATAATAAAGCACTGTTTAAAGTTACATAGCAACCCATTGTGTAGATGTACTGTAAAACGTTTATTTTAAAAAATATATTTTTAATTGATTTTAGAGAGGAAGGGAGAGGGAGAGGGAGATAGAAACATCAATGATGAGTGAGAATCATTGATTGGCTGCCTCCTGCATGCCCTTCACTGGGATGGAGCCCACAACCCAGGCAAGTGCCCTGACCAGGAATGGAACCGTGACCTCCTGCCACTGAGCCATGCCACCTATTAATGGATATATAGTCTCCTATTAATGGATATATAGGCTGTTTCTAGCTTTTATGTAATTACAAAAATTAATGACAATGTAGGTCTGCATGTGTATGTGTGTATATATAAAATATATTAGTATATGTAGGTGAAGGTATATGTACTACATCTACATTTATCAATTATCTATTCATCCATCTATTTGTATTTCTTTTGGATGGATTTGTAGGGTATATTTTAAAAATTGAAATATGTGGGTTTAAGATAAATGCTTTAATAGACAGGGCTTCCCTGGGTTACAATGATCCTTAGACTCATAAGAGTTCCACCCATTATTTCTTCCTCCCAACCCTTTAATCCAGGGGTCCTCAAACTACGGCCCGCGGGCCACATGCGGCCCACCGAGGACATTTATCTGGCCCGCCGGGTGTTTTTGCCGCCGCTGCCTGTCCTGCTTAGCAGCCGACTTAGCAGTGTGCATAGGAATTTGTTCATAGTTGTTTTTTTTTAAACTATAGCCCGGCCCTCCAACAGTCTGAGGGACAGTGAACTGGCCCCCTGTTTAAAAAGTTTGAGGACCCCTGCTTTAATCACTCCATACCCCAACTGCCTCTCACAATAGTGAAAGCTAAATCGGCCATCACACAAATGCCCGATTCCTCCATTCTAATCAGATACTCTATTTGGTCTACACCTAAATTCTCTACCTTCCCAAACATGGATCTTAAAGTGAAAAAGAAATAGAAAGAGGTTATGCAATACTGTATAAAATATATAAAGATATATCTTTATAAAAGATACAAAGTTGATTCAACTCCAGTCCTAAGAAGCTTATAATGTAAAATAGACTGGATAAAATGAAGATTAAGGCCACAGAACAACCAGAATAACACAAGTGTCATTTACAAATTTGTACTAAACATGAAAACCTTATAATAAAGGTAAAAACTGTGTGTGTGCTTTATAGCAGATACTCACAAGCATGGCTAAGGATCACATGTAACTAGATAAAAGTCACAGTAAAAGATATATTTAATCATTAAGAGCAGTCTAAAAATTCCCAAAGTGCTCTTTTGGCATCTGAGGCATCTAATTTAACATTTCACAGGTGACTGATTCTGTTTTCTGGGTTGTTTTAGTTTGTTTGTTAAGCCCAAGTATAAGGATTTTAATACCTCTTCAGGCCTTCCCAAAGCGGGAGTTCCCGTCAGAAGAATGGCTCGTTTGGCTTTCTGTACTATTGGCAATAAAACCTTGCTGCGAGTTGCGTTTCTGGACTTCATGTAGTGTGATTCATCCACTATCACTACGCTGAAGTTCTGAGTGTTCAGTGCATCTATCAAAGTCTCTGCATCTGTCGTTAAGAGACCATAACCCAGAACCGTCACTTTGCTGGTCGATATTCTCCTAGAAAAGAAATCCATGTACTTTAAAAATACTATTTCAGTAACCAATTTATCATAAACAATACAACTCTTGGGAAGAAACACAAGGAAAAATAAGAGCAGATGGTACCACAACTGAAACCCAATTTCTCTTAAGGCTTTATAGTCTTTAAATATAATAAACCCCAATCCAAAATTTAAAATTTGGTTAATCAAATCTAACTTTATTTTGTTTAATGCTCTTTGAAAGAGTTGACATCCAGCATGCCATATTTTACTAGGATAAGAAGATAACTTTGTGAGAACATTTGCTTTCATGCACCTGTGATCATGAAGAAAGTGGATACTTAAATATTAGTCAGCTATTCCAGGAAGCCTTTCCACAAACAAGATAGCAGTTTCTTAAGCCAGGTGCTCCTGAGATTTTGAGCAGGACAATACTTAGTACTCAGGGCTGTCCAGCACGCTGAAGGGCATCTCACATTCCTGGACCCTCCCATTAAAGGCCAGTAGATTCCCTGTCACAATGACAATGAAAATGCCCCCGGCCCTAGGTCGACGAAGTATAGGGAAAAGATGGGGTACCACCTCATGTGGAGAAACATTGGACTAAAGTGATCCCTGATCTTTTGAACTATCTCTATAATTCATACGTCTATAATATTCTTTATTATACTATAATGAAATTATTCATTTACATATTTATCCCCCTTATTATATCACTAGAGTCCCAGTGCATGGATTCGTGCACCGGTGGGGTGCCTCAGCCTGGCCTGCGGGGATCAGGCTGAAACCGGCTCTCCGACATCCCCGGACGGGTCCTCGATTGCGAGAGGGTGGTTCTCGGGTGATGCACCCAGGAATCGGGCTCCCTCCTCTCTGGTTCCAGGTGTGTCACCCAAGAACTGCAGCTGCCAAGTCACTGAAGCGGGGCAGCTCCTGCGTTGAGTGTCTGCCCCTTGGTGGTCATGTGCATCATAGCTATCGGTGGGATGGTCGCTTAGGCTTTTATATTTATAAATAAGATAGGTGAGGGCAGGGGATGTGTCTCATTCATTTTTGTATGTACAGTGCTATGATACTAAGGAATTTGTAAAATTAAATAATTAGACAAATAAATGCATTGAAAATAAAACATGTCACTTTGCACTTTCTATGTATCACCAGTGATGATACAGGAGAGAGTCAATCTTCTGCAGTTCTCTACCCTCTAATTAAGAGTGGTTCTCAACCTTTCTAATGCCGTGACCCTTTAATACAGTTCCCCATGTTGTGGTGACCCCCAACCATAAAATTACTTTCGTTGCTACTTCATAACTGTAATTTTGCTACTGTTATGAGTCGTAATGTAAATATCTGTGTTTTCCGATGGTCTTAGGTGACCCACAGGTTGAGAACTGCTGCTGTAGAGCCTAAGACCATCGGAAAACACAGATATTTACATTACGATTCATTAACAGGATGTGAGGGCGATCTGGCTGCGACATCTGTCGCCCCATTGATCGCCAGGGTTGATTCGGCTGATCTGGCTGGCTAGGCGGGTGTCCCCCTCCTCCCTCACCCATCCGTGTGCGTCCCTCCCGAAGCTGCGCGCTCGGTCGAAGAGGACGACCTTCCCCCAGAGGAGAGGACCGGTCTTCGGTCAAGGGTATACAAGTAGCTGTGCTCCCCTGCTAGAACCTCCAAACAAGCTCTCATTAACAGTAGCAAAATTACAGTTACAAAGGAGCAACGAAAATAATTTTCTGGTTGGGGGTCACCACAACATGAGAAACTATATGAAAGGGTCGCGGCATTAGGAAGGTTGATAACCACTGCTCTAATAGAAAAGGAAGGGCTCCTAAACAGCCAGTACCAACACAGAAATCACTTTTTTTTTTTTTCATAGTGACAACAGCATTTTCAGCCCGGCATAAATCTACTTAATATACAGACTTAATTAATATATACCAATTTTGGCACTTTTCCCCCATAAATATTAGAAAGTTGTTCTTACCCAACATCAGTTTTATTCTGGATAACACTGATTTCTTCTGGATCTAGCTCTGGGATCCATTTCTCTATTTCTTCTGTCCAAGGGTACCTCAGAGATGAAGGGACCACTATTAAAAGAGGCCATTCCTCCTTATAGAAGTAAGCGATGGCAATTGCCTGGATTGTCTTTCCTAGACCCATCTAAATTGAAAATAAATAAATAGATAGGCAGATAAACAAATATGAAGGCTAAAATATTTTGAAAGAAAATATAAACTATTTTATTTAAGAGTATTATTATCAAAATAATTTTCAAATGTAAATTCAATTATATTACAGTTAATTAAATGTTCACGATTATGATGACACTTAAAAGCCATTAGAAAAATTATACTGTTTTCAAACCATTTGTGATTGAACTTAGAGACAAAATGACCCCTACTTAAAAATATTAGTATACTGGTTTCATATAACTTAATTTTATAAAGATTTATGTTACCATTTATAATTTCTCCTCTACAAAATCATGTTATTTCAAAGCTAAAATAAGCTCTAAATCCTGTAATTTTACAGGGGAAGTAAGCACAGGGTAGTTAAATTATCTGTTCATCTTAACACTTAACTGGTTGCAAAACTAGCATGATGTCTGGGGCCCAGGTGTCTGGTGTCCTCCCACTTGATGGTTTCACTCTTATAGCACACTGCCCCATCTCTAAGCGGTACCACTTAAAAATTAGTTACTAGATGAATGTGTATAAAGGCCTCATCCTGTGCATTGCAGTTTAAGAGATGGCTGAGGACTTGAGGATAATAAATGTGCAGGATTTTGGGTCTTTTACAAGTTTTTTTCCTTTCTGATATTTTTCTCCTCATGTCCCAATGGCACAATATACATAGTTTGGGAGCTAGACAGAGCAGCTGTCTCTGATAGAACCAGGTATAAGCAGCCTATTTCAACTCTGCAGCTTATGGCGTTAAGAATAGAAAGAACTGCCAAAACCGGTTTGGCTCAGTGGATAGAGCGTCGGCCTGCGGACTGAAGGGTCCCGGGTTCTATTCCGGTCAAGGGCACGTACCTTGGTTGCGGGCACACATCCCCAGTGGGAGGTGTGCAGGAGGCAGCTGATCAATGTGTCTCTCTCATCAATGTTTCTAACTATCTATCTCTCTCCCTTCCTCTCTGTAAAAAATCAATAAAATATATTTTTTTAAAAAGAAAGAACTGAACAATCAGTGATGCATCTAGGCAGCTGAGGAAGAAGGGAAAGCCAATTCTGCAAGCTATGAATGTACTACTTTATTAGTTTTGGAAAATTATCTTATCACACACTTTCCTAATAACATAAAAATTATGATTGCCTTTTAAGAACTACACTATTAAACTTAAAATATTAAGTATCAATTACAAAATCAGGAGACATCTTAAAAAGAAAAAATAGTTCCCAAGCCAAGAAGTCTTGAGTTTAACCAATGGAAGGGTTAATTTAAGGAGATAATGTGTTGAATACAAGAATAGACAATGGAAGCAAAGAAAAGCGTATAGTAAAGAGTCTGACTCCATTTTTAATGTTTGAATGCTGACAGCTTTTAAACATCATCAGTCCCCTTTACCACTCTACCCCAAATTTTGGGAAGGTGATAAGAAAACATGGGTGCTGCCCTAGCTGGGTTGGCTCAGTGGATAGAGTGTCAGCCTGCAGACTGAAGGGCCGCAGGTTCAATTCCAGTCGAGGGCATATGCCTGGGTTGCGGGCTCGATCCCCAGTGGGCGGTGTGCAGGGGCATCCAATCAATGATTCTCTCTCATCATTGATGTTTCTATCTCTCTCTCCCTCTCCCTTGCTCTCTAAAAGCAATATATATATATATATATATATATATATATATATATATATATATGTGTATATATACATATATATATATATACACATATATATATACATATATATACATATACATGTATATATATGTGTAGACACACACACACACACACACACACATATAAAACATGGGTGCTACTTCCTTTGTCACCTGAGGGAAATTCAAGCACACAAGCCTAGCCCACATAAGGAGAACCCTCACCCTAGACCCACCTGGTAAATCCAATAAAAATCCAAGTTAGTCTACATTTCTTGTTCTTCTAGCCGCTTTCATCTGCTTACGATCCTACTCTCCCCAGAAAGCTTTATTATCTGAGTAATAAACTTTTCCATATCCTATGGTCATCTGTGTGGCATCATCATTCCTGACATGTGAACCAAATTTTGGCGGAAGAGTCCACCTACCTCTTCTAAGATGACCACAGCAAAGGAAACGCCATTCCTCAATATATGTTAACAAGCAGGCATTGTGATTTATATGAGAAGTTTTCCTTGAGCTTTGTTAGCTTGAGTGAAAAAAAACCTCAGAATCTGACCAACTTGGAATCACTGAAAATAATGATTTTTCTGGCCCTAGCCGGTTTGGCTCAGTGGATAGAGTGTTGGACCGCAGACTGAAGGGTCCCAAGTTCGATTCCAGTCAAGGGCATGTACCTTGGTTGCAGGCTCGAACCCCAGCCCTGGTGGGGGCCAATGAGGGAGGCAACCAATGGATGTGTCTCTCTCATATCCATGTTTCTCTCTCTCTCTCTCTCTCTGTCTCTTCCCCTCCCTTCCACTCTCTCTAAAAATCAATGGAAAAGTGTACTGGATTGAGGACTAACAACAATAAAAAAGAGAAGGATTTTCTGAATCTGCGTACCTGAAGATAATACCCTATTCTGGTTAGGGAATTCACCTAACAAATGAGATTCTAATTTATCTATTATCATTCCAGGTAACCCCCAACCTTCTATTCAGCATCTCTTCACTTAAAAGATCATGTAGATAAATGACTAACAGTATTTTATGGAAATTAGTAAGATACTTAACAACACAAAGTAAAGCAGTCCGTTACTTTCTTATGTATTTGTTGATGACTGCTCCTTTTGAAGGCATCACCCAGTAAAAGATAAAGTTTGATGGGACAAACTCAAACAAAACATGATTCCAAATCAGAAAGTAAAAGTATATGAGTGTAATCTCATGCTCCCATTAAGGAAAGAAATTACGCATAGCATAGGATAGCTGAGTTCCATATACAATTTGTAAATAGGAAAATATGTCTGGAATTATTTTTTCCTTAGAAACAAACTTTTAAAACATGTACTTAGATTTCAGTATTTTGCAACGAATTTTAAATAGCATAATATCCAATTATAAAAGCAATAACACATGTCAAATAATTTGGGTATAAAGAAATAACTACACTCAATAGGTAGTTCAAAGCTCTTGGCTCTAACTGCACTAGAATTTGTTAAAGTGGAACCATCCAGTGTTTCATCACAATTAAGGCTAAATCACCTATTAAGAACCAAAGCCTTGACTCTACAGTAGTACAACTGTCTAGATAATTACCTGAGAAGAATTAAATAGAATACATTAACTTCAGGGGGTACATTTTATCAATGTTTTCAAAATAATAAATCACTTTCACTTATGAGAATAATTTTAGGTTTTCTTAATGACTTATTCTATAAAATTATTAAGGGCAATTAAATAACAATGATCTTAAATGACATACATAATTTCAGTTTTAATTTTTTATATTGTGATTGCTTTTATATACCAATTATATACAGAAGATGCCTGCTGATTAAAGACAAGTATCACATGATCTCATTTATATGTGGAATCTAATGAACAAAATAAACTGATGAACAAAATAGATCCAGAGACAGAATCATGGAACAGACTCTGGAATCTCAGAGGGAAGGTGCGGGAGGGTGGGTGGGTGGGTGGGAAGAGATCAACCAAAGAACTTGTATGCATATATGCATAACCCATGGACACAGACAATAGGGTGGTGAAGGCTTGGGGTGGGGGGTGAGCTAGAAGAGGTCAAGGGGGAGGGGAAATATGTAATACTTTCAACAATAAAGATTTAAGAAATAATTTTTTTAAAGCTATAGCAGCATGTAACTCTTAGGACAGAGAGGTGGGATTGCCTCTTGGTTCTAGAGGAGGCTCCTTTGGAAGACCGTTTTAGGTATACAGTTTTAAAATCTTAATGAAGAACTAAATTTTTTGCCTGACACCTGACAGTGCAGAGCCCTCCTTTCACGTGGCCAAATCTTGGTCTGTTTAAGCATGATAAACTCTGCTAGTCTCCTCCTGACTATAGCAGATCTACCTAATACAAGAAAAAATGAAACAAAACAACAACAACAACAAAACACAAAAAGGCAGTCAAAATGACACAAAGAATCATGCCCCAAATGAAAGAACAGGAGAAATCTCCAGAAAAATAGCAAAATGAAATGGAGCCAAGCAACTTATCAGATACAGTGTTCAGAAAAATGGTTATAAATATAATATATAGACACAGAGAACAGTGTGGTGATAGCAATCAGACAAGAAGAAATAAAAGGCATCTAAATTAAGAAAGGAAGAAGTAAAGCTGTCATTATTGCCAGATAGCATAATACTGTATATAGAGAACCCTAAAGACTCCACCAAAAAAACATCTAGAACTGAGAATTCAGTAAATTAGAATACAAAATTAATATTTAGAAATTGATGGCATTTTTATACACCAAGAAAACAATCCAATTTACAATTGCAATAACAACAACAACAAAAAGATATCTAGGAATAAACTTAACCAAGGAGGTAAAAGACTTGTACTCAGAAAATTATAAGATAATAAAGAAAGAAACTGAGAAAGATACAAATAAGTGGAAACATATACTGTGTTCATGAATAGGAAGAATTAACCATTAAAATGTCCATATCACCCAAGCAATCTATAGATTTCAATGCTATTCTTATCAAGATACCAATAGTGTATTTCACAGAATTTGAACAAATGTTCTAAAAATTTGTATGGAACAATAAAAGACCCTGAAGAGCCTCAGCAATTTTGAGAAAAAACAACAAAGTTGGAAGAATCATGCTACCTGATATCAAACTACACTACAAGACCGTAGTGATCAAAATAGCCTGGTACTGGCATAAAAACAGACATATAGATCAACGGAACAGAACAGACAGCCCAGAAATAAATCCATGCCTTTATGGTCAACTAACATTTGACAAAGGAGTAAAGAACAAACAATGGGCTAAAGATAGTCTATTCAATAAATGGTGCTGGGGAAATTAGACAGATACATGCACCATACACAAGAATAAACTAAAATTGGATTAAAGACAAATGTTGAACTCGCAATCATAAAAATCCTAGAAGAAAACATAGCCAGTAAAATCTCAGACATTTCTCATAGCAATATTTTTTCATCTCTCTCCTCGGACTAGGGAAACAAAAGAAAAAATAAACAAATGGAAGTACATCAAATTAAAATGTCATTGAACAACAAAGGAAATCATAACAAAATAAAAGACTACCCACTGAATGGGAGAACATGTTCGCTGGTGATACGTCTGACAAATGGTTAATAACCAAAATTTATAAAGAATTTATAAAACTCAACACCAAAAAAAAAAAAAAAAAAAAAAAAGCAAACAATCCAATTAAAAAATAGGGAAAGGGCCTAAATTGACACTTCCCCAAGAGGACACAGAGATGGCCAATAGCACATGAAAAGATGCTCAATGTCACTAATCATCAGAGAAAGCAAATTAAAACCACAATGAGACATCACCTCACACCTGTCAGAATGGCTATCATCAATAAATCAACAAACAACAAGTGTTGGCAAGGAGATGGAGAAAAGGGAATCCTCATGCACTGTTGGTGGGAATGCAGATTGGTGCAGCCACTATGGAAAACAGTATGGAGTTACCTCAAAAAATTAAAAATGGAACTGCCTTATGACCTAGTGATTCTACTTCTGGAAATATATCCCAAACCTCCGAAACACATATGCTCCTATTTTCATTGTAGCGTTGTTTAAAATAGCTAAGATTTTGAAGCAGCCCAAGTGTCCATCAATAGATGAGTGGATAAAAAAGCTGTGATACAGCCCTAACCGGTTTGGCTCAGTGGATAGAGCGTCGGCCTGCGGACTGAAAAGTCCCAGGTTTGATTCCGGTCAAGGGCATGTACCTTGGTTGCGGGCACATCCCCAGTAGGAGGTGTGCAGGAGGCGGCTGATCGATGTTTCTCTTCCATTGATGTTTCTAACTCTCTATCCCTCTCTCTGCCTCTCTGTAAAAAATCAATAAAAATATATTTTTTTAAAAAAAGCTGTGATACATTTACACAATGGAATACTACTCAGCTGTAAAAAAGAAGGAACTCTTATTCTTTGTGACAGCATGGATGGACCTGGCGAGTATTATGCTAAGTGAAATAAGCCAGTCAGGGAAAGACAAGTACCATATGATTTCACTTACATTTGGAATCTAATGAACAAAATAAACTAACAAAATTGAAACAGACTGACAGCTATCAGAGCAGAAGGGCACTGGGGGGCTGAATGAAAAAGATGAAGGGATTAAGCAAAAAAATAAAAAAGCCTCATAGACATAAACAACAGTATGGTCTGGGGAAGTGGAAGAGGATAAAGGGGAATAAATGGTGATGGAAGGAGACTTAACTTTGGGTGGTGAACACACAATACAATATCAGATGATTTCAGGAATTGTACACCTGAAACCTATATAATATTATTAACCAATGTCACACCAATAAATTTAATAAATTTTTTTAAATGACTACATCCCACACTTTGGGAAATATGCTTCCACACTTCCCTGATGGTCTGGCTCTTCTTCATGGGCATAAGCAAGCTTTCTCCTGAAGAGAAAACACTGGATAAGGTGAGGTTTGAAAGGAGGCTGGCCGTAGAGGGCAGCAGGATGAGACAAGGTATCTCTAAGGACAGGGTACAGAGTTGAGGATGTTAGCCAAACTTAAGTAGGACTGTGCTCCAAGCACAGCTTACTGATGCCCATGTAGGGGCAAGCAAAAGTAAAGCCGTGAAAAGGCTCTGAAATGGACAGAGAGGCTGGACCTGAGCTAATGTACTTAAACAACAGCCATTTCTCATATTAGCAGTTAAATGTTACACTTTTAATATTATAGTTTTATTCTTCCCAAGTCTCTGGGAAAGTTTTATTAAAAGTCACATCTTTACAAATGGGATAAAATCTTCAACAGATATATCTGAGTAAGGGTACCAAAAAATGGATGTTTTTTGTACTATTCATATTTTTGCAATTCTTCTATAAGGATGAAATAACTTTCCAATAAAAAGCTGGAAAAAGAAAGTTACAGGTCTACAGCACAACCTAGTATCAGTTGTGCTGGGAAGGACAAAAAGGCTGTCCTACTTCAAAGGCAGTGGCCAAGAGAAAATGACACTAAACCATTTCAGGTAGTGCTGAAAGAAGAAAACCTTCTAAATTATTTGAAAATTATTTTTAAAAGTCAACATTACACTGATGCTAAAACATGAAAGGCAGCCCTAGACGGTTTGGCTCGGTGGATAGAGCGTCGGCCTGCAGACTGAAGGGTTCCAGGTTTGATTCCGGTAAGGGGCACATGCCTGGGTTGTGGGCTCGATCCCCATTGTGGGGGCGCAGGAGGCAGCCGATCAATGATTCTCTTTCAGCATTGATGTTTATATCTCTCTCTCCCTCTCTCTTCCTCTCTGAAATCAATAAAAAATAAAAATAAAACATGAAAGGCAATACAAAAGATAATAAAAGATCAATTTCACATGTGAGTATTGGTGCAAACATTTTAAGTAGACTATTAGAATATAGAATTCAGGAGACCATTAAAAGAATAACTTGATCATGAGAAGTTCAAGTCCAGGAATGAAGAGTGTTCAACAAAAGAAAGTCTGATACTATAATTCATAATGTTAATAGATCAAAAAGGAAAGTATCATATGATCTTTAAATGTCAAAAAGGCAACTAAAAATATTCAATTTTCATTCTTGATAAAACCCCTTTATTACTAAAGGGATAATCTCCTCACATGAGGAAAAATAAAATAAAATAAAATAAATATATATATATATATATATATATCCCATTAATGGAGAAGAATACAATTCCTATTAGCATCAGAAACAGGATAAAGAAATGTGAGATAGAAATATTAGAATAAATAGGCAATAAGTGTATTAGCTACAGATAATGTGACCAAATACTTAAAAATCAAAAGAATCAACAGAAAAATGATTACTACTATTGGTAGTAATACCTAATACCACCTATAGAATTTAGGTAAATGACTAGTTCCAGGTTATGATGAAAAAAAGTTTGATACTTCAAAGGAATAATGAAAACAGAGCAATAAAACAAAAGAGAATACAGAACAGGCCAAATGCATATGGGAATTGAGTATATGATAAAGGTGGCATTTTAAGTCAATGTGGAAAAATAGTTTATTCAATTAATGCTATTAGAAAAATTGGCTCACGATGGAAAACAGAATATGTTATCCCCAAATATTCCTGTTGGACATAAAAATTATTTTGAGGTGAAGGCACTTAAGAAACCGTAAATGCAGAAAAAGCTCACCCTTTTCTGCCTAAAAGCAGGAAATAAATTCTCCTTTTACCAGAGACAGACTTATCAGCACCAAAGAAATTTGTAAATAAACCTTGTTGTAACTAGGCTTATGTTCCTAGTTACTTCTCCACCACTTACTACCCCTAACCCAAACCCCTTTGTCTTGTCAATTCTTTGTTTAAAGGCATAGAAACTTCCTGATCTGGTCACTTCTTTGAGTCTTCATTCTCTTGTGAAACAATAAGATTTGTGGGCCTTTCTCCTGGTAAGATACCTTTGTCATTTAATTTTCAGACCCAGACAGGGACTCTAAAAAGATCAAGGAAAATTTTTTCCTCCCCTACAGTAACCATTTCAAAAGTAATAAAGCTGGGTCTTTGCCTCACTATAAGACCATTTACAGATAAAACAAAAATTTACATATTAAAAAGGAATACATAAAAGTGATAGAAAAAAAAGATGCATAAAAATAAAAACTCAGAGTAGATATTTATATTCATTACATCAAATCCAGAAAGCAAAAAAAATACAAATAGCCCTAACCGGTTTGGCTCAGTGGATAGAGCATCGGCCTGCGGACTGAAGGGTCCCAGGTTCGATTCCGGTCAAGGGCATGTATGTACCTTGGTTGCCCGCACATCCCCAGTAGGGGGTGTGTAGGAGGCAGCTGATTGATGTTTCTCTCTCATTGATGTTTCTAACTCTCTATCCCTCTCCCTTCCTTTCTGTAAAAAATCAATAAAATATATTTAAAAAATACAAATAGAATCAAATGAAAAATTTAAATTTATATATCACAAAGATAATAAAACGAATAGAAACAAAAAAAATTATAACACAAATGACAAAGGCTAATTTCTTCAATTTATAAAATGCTCCTACCAAAAAGAAAAAAAAAGACAATCCAATAGAAAAACGTAGAAAAGAAATGAATAAGCAACTCAAAGAAATAAATATGTTCAACAAACATAAAAAGATGCTCAATCTTACTCATAATTACAGATGAACAAATCAAAACTATGAGAAATGATTTTTTTTCATTTATAGGATAAGAATAAAAACGAAAGATTTGATAATATAGTACTAGAGAACGTTTGGGGAAATAGGCACTTATACACTGTCCTAGGAATAAATATTGATTTGACTATCCAGCAAGTCCAAGACTTTGAATTTATTCAGGGACATAATTGCACAGTACACTAAGCTGATAAAGAAGAGAAATTATGGTACATTTTTTTAAAAAATGAGTAAATAGAAACCTTATTTACAATGAAGTAAGGAGGCCCTACATTGATGCTGAAACAGAACAGGAAGAACTCTTTGTTGGTAGCAGCCCTCCCAGCTTCCACTTCCCTTCGATAAAAGAGTTTCCTAGCCTCTGTTTTAGCAGACATGCTCATGGACTGCCATGGGTCCTTTTCCAGATTGCAATTCTTTGTTGTTCCCCAATAAACCCATTTGCTGGAGAAATATCTGGCTGACTTCTTGTTAAAGGTCAACAACATCCATACCATTATGTAATCATCTTTTAAAAATGAACATATATCTATACGTTGCTATGGGAAGATTTATTAATCACTAGCTGCACAATAGTCTATTGATAAGAAAAATAGTATGGTGATTATGAATAGTATCATGAGTATTTAGAGGAAGAAAGTGAGAGAAAAGAAGAGAGAAGGAGAGGAAGGAATCAGGGAAGGAGGGAGAAGGGAAGGAACTGTTAATAGTGTTACCACTGGAAGGTTGGACTGCGGGGATAGAGAGGAAAGGAAAATACAGACTTTGAACTTATATTATGTCTTCCACGTGTACATATTCCCTCTGAATAAATATTATTTGTAGGGGGGTCCAGTAAAGAACACAGAGAGAAACTTCTTTTAAAAATATCCAAGAGACTCTGAAACATAGCTCATTTCTGCCAAAATCGGGACATCAGCTGTGACTTTTTTAATAAAGTCATAGTCTACTGAACTATTCTGATATGTGGTGGAGGGTTTGGAGGAGGGAGAGGGAGGAAAAGCAGGGAGACAGGAATGAAGACAGGGAGAGAGACAAACTCAACACACATATGTATGTGCAGAATGAAAAAAAAAAGGGGGGCTTTAAAAAAATTGGTCAAACCTACACTGGAAGGTAAGTAAAGAAGCAAAATATGAAGAAATCTTGGGTTGCACGATTCTGTCTCCTGTTTTTGCTGATGATTATTAGGTCAAGACTCAGTATAAGTCACTTTTCCTTAATATGCTTGAATTTTCTATCTATACCAATGTGGAGACTTTATATTTTATTACTCATTTCAAGGGAATAAGTGGGAAGATGTACAAGGCATAATGTATACGTTTCCTGGGGAAAAACAATTTCACTCAGTAAAAGAAAGAACAACCCCATTGTTTTGAGTTTCAAAACACTGAAAACAGAACGATGAGCAGACTATAATGTTTTAGAAGAGTTTTAAGATATATCTCTAATGTGGACAGCAATCTGTTCTTACCAAACTGAAAATCTTTAGTGATGTTTACTAAAGGGTAGGTTAATATGTCACCCCAAAACATGCCGCCTTAGGATAAGGATTACTTTGAGCTGATTATCTTTGAGAAACAGCAGATACAGGAAGAACTCGGAAAACAGAGTAGAAGTTATTACCCTTTTGTAAGGAAAACTTACATTTATGAAGAACATCTCTATTTTATAAGAGTGTCTCTTTCTTTGTACCTGGAAGGGAGGGATGACTCAAAACCACAAAGAACTCTTAGCAATGGAGAAGGCCCTGACTTAAATCAGCACAACAAAACTTACTCTTGTTTACCTGGTAAATCCTGGCAACTGCCCCCTAATGGATCTTTCTCTTCTGTTTACTAGTAGCTGAAGATGGTATTTAAGGTGGTGGCTTGGGCCAACTCAGGGAGTTTACTCATCGTTCCTGGGTATCACTCCATGTACATAAAATATACATGTTAATAAACTTGTTTCTTTCTCTTATTCATCTGTCTTTTATTACAGGGAGTCTCAGCCAAGAACTCAGAAGGGTAAAGGGAAAATTACTTTTCCTCCTCTACATTCATATTTAATTTTAAGGAGTCACAAGGCATAGTAAAAATGAGATACTTAACTATAATGTGAAATGTTCAGATGAATATGTATTATTCATTCAAACAGTACCACTCCTAAGATGGAAGGTGAATAAATAAGAGATAATGACAGAATAATGTGGATTAGTAATGCTCAAGGTCAGAAGTAGATTTTCCTTATATGTTTGCATTTTTTAAAATCTGTTTTATGAAATAAAAATCAGGTGAACAAACTATATTAAGACTCCATTCATTTTTTTCATATGTATTATGGGATTAGTGCCTAGGGGGTTTCTTGAAAATAAGAGCCCAATACAACATAGAGAACACTATTATAGGTGCTGAAGGGAAGAAGGAAAAGGAAAAAAAAGTGGCCCAATCTTTTGGTTATGTTCTAGGTTCTGAACTATTGGAATACGAGTTAAAAATTCAGACTTCAGGACACCAACACCCCAAATTCTGACTCAATAAAATTGGACTTTTAAAATAAAAATGTTTAGAGTGCTCCTCATGTGGATGGTTCTCAGGCTGTACTTGCGAATAACTATTCTGAAGGTTAAACCTCAGGGAAAAAACCTCAATGCTTTGCCTAATTTTTGGCCATTTTCTCCTCAAGAGAAAAAGAAAGATGAAAGCAGAATGAACACATTTAGGATTTTATTGTTGAATTTTTTATTAATTCCTGGGGGGTCTTGTTCCTTGATTAATCTTCAATTACAACTCCCAGGCTGGATAAACACAGTGCTTTCTACTTTGTTATATAGTACACAGAATAACGTTTATAAGTCTCAACTGCCATCATGTTTTGGAATTTGGAGTCTTGATTTCACCATTGCAAGAAATTTTTCAATTCCATAGCAATAAATAAAGATCATAATTTTTGTAAAAAAAAGAAAAGAAATTTTTAAATGAATATGCATTACCTATACGAAGCTGAAGAGAAAATACCATCAGTTTGGCTTGAACTTAATCTATTTAGATAAATTAACAATTTCATAGAAAAAGGCTACATTTTTTTCTTTATTAAGATATTACATATGTGTCCTTATCTCCTTGCCCCCCCCATCCCACTCCCGTTCATGCCCTCACCCCCCTGGTATCTGTGGCCATTGGTTAGGCTTATATGAATGCATACAAGTCCTCTGGTTCATCTCTCCCCCTTACCCCCACCCTCCCCTACCTTCCCTCTGAGGTTTGACTGTCTGATCGATGCTTCTCTGTCTCTGGATCTGTTTTTATTCATCAGTTTATATTGTTCATTATATTCCATAAATGAGTGAGATGTGATATTTATCTTTCTCTGACTGGCTTAATTCACTTAGCATAATGCTCTCCAGTTCCATCCATGCTGTTGCAAATAGTAAGAATTCCTTCTTTTTTACCACAGTGTAGTATTCCATTGTGTAGATGTACCAGTTTTTTAATCCATTCATCTGCTAATGGGCACTTAAGCTGTTCCCAAATCTTAGCTATTGTAAATTGTGCTGCTATGAACATAGGAGTGCATATATCCTTTCTGATTGGTGTTTCTAGTTTCCTGGGATATATTCCTCGAAGTGGGATCACTGGGTCAAATGGGAGTTCCATCTTTAGTTTTTTGAGGAAACTCCATACTGTTCTCCACAGTGGCTGCACCAGTCTGCATTCCCACCAGCAGTGCACGAGGGTTCCTTTTTCTCCGCATCCTCACCAGTATTTGTCATTTGTTGATTTGTTGATGATAGCCATTCTGACAGGTGTGAGATGGTACCTCATTGTCGTTTTGATTTGCATCTCTTGGATGATTAGTGACTTTGAGCATGTTTTCATATGTCTCTTGGTCTTATGTCCTCTTTCAAAAAGTACCTATTTAGGTCTGTTGCCCATTTTTTGATTGGGTTGTCTATCTTCCTTTTGTTAAGTTGTATGAGTTCCCTGTAAATGTTGGAGAGTAAACCCTTATTGGAGATAACATTGGCAAATAAGTTCTCTCATGCAGTGGGCTTTCTTCTTGTTTAGTGGATGGTTTCTTTTGCTGTGCAGAAGCTTTTTATTTTGATGTAGTTCCATTTGTTTATTTTCTCCTTAGTGTCCATTGCCCTAGAAGCTATATCGGTGAAGATATTGCTTTGGCATATGCCTGAGATTTTGCTGCCTGTGGATTCCTCTAAGATTTTTATGGTTTCCCGTCTTACGTTTAAGTCCTTTATCCATTTTGAGTTTATTTTTGTGTATGGTGTAAGTTGGTGGTCTAGTTTCATTTTTTTGCATATTATCTGTCCAATTTTCCCAACACCATTTATTGAAGAGACTGTCTTGACTCCATTGTATATCCTTGTCTCCTTTGTCAAATATTAATTGAGCATGGTGGCTTGGGTTGATTTCTGGGTTCTCTATTCTATTCCATTGATCTATATGTCTGTTCTTGTGCCAGTACCAAGCAGTTTTGAGAACAGTGGCTTTGTAATACAGCTTGATATCTGGTATTGAGATCCCTCCTACTTTGTTCTTCTTTCTTAGGATTGCTGCAGCTATTCGGGGTCTTTTTTTATTCCAGATGAATTTTTGGAGAGTTTGTTCTAGCTGATTCTTTGAAAGGATAAACAAGATTGATGAACCTCTAGCCAGGCTCACCAAGAAGCAAAGAGAGAGGATCCAAATAAACAAAATCAGAAATGAAAGAGGTGAAGTAACAACTGACCCCATAGATATACAAAGGATTGTAAAAAAATACTACAAACAACTCTATTCCAACAAACTGGACAACCATGACTAAATGGACACATTCCTAGAAAAATACAAGCTTCCAAAACTCAATCAGGAAGATTCAAAAAACCTGAATAGGCCGATAACTACTGATGAAATTGAAACAGTATCAAAAAGCTTCCAGCAAACAAAAGCCCCGATCCAGATGGCTTCACAGAGGAGTTTTACCAAACATTCAAAGAAAAACTAAAACCAATCCTTCTCTGACTATTCCAAAAAATTCAAGAGGAAGGCACACTTCTAAGCTCTTTCTATGAGGCCAGCATCACCCTAATACCAAACCAGATAAAGTCACCACAAAAAAAGAGAACTATAGGCCAATATCCTTGATGAACATAGATGTTAAAATCCTCAATAAAATTCTAGCAAACTAGATCCAGCATTACATTAGAAAGATCATACACCATGACCAAGTGGGATTTATTCCAGGAATGCAAGGCTGGTACAATATCTGCAAATCAATAAACGGTAATATATCACATAAACAAATTGAGAGACAAAAATCACATAATCATTTCAATTAATGCAGAAAAGGCATTTGACCCTTTTCTGATAAAAATGCTCAGCAAAGTGAAAATAGAGGGATCATACCTCAACATAATAAAAGCCTTATATGACAAACCTACAGCCAACATCATACTCAATGGGCAAAAATTAAAACCATTTCCCCTAAGAACAGGAATGAGACAGGGATGCCCGCTTTCACCACTCCTGTTCAACATAGTACTGGAAGTGCTAGCCACAGAGATCAGACAAGAAGAAGAAATAAATGGCATCCAAATTGGAAAAGAAGAAGTAAAATTGTCATTATTCGCAGGTGACATGATACTGTACATAGAAAACCCTAAAGACTCCATCAAAAAATTATTAAGACTTAATAAATGAATTCAGTAATGTAGCAGGATACAAAATTAATGCCAAGAAATCTATGGCATTTTTATACACCAATAGTGAACTTACAGAAAGAGAGATTAAAAAAACAACCCCATTTACTATTGCACCAAAAAAATGAAGATACCTAGGAATAAACTTAACTAAGGAGGTAAAAGACCTGTACTCAGAAATCTATAGGATGTTGAAAAAAGAGATAGACGAAGACATAAACAGATGGAAGAACATACCATGTTTATGAATTGGTAGAATCAACATCATTAAAATGTCCATACTACCCAAAGCAATCTATAGATTCAAAGCACTTTCCATTAAAATACCAACGGCATATTTCACAGACCTAGAACGAACTCTCCAAAAATTCATCTGGAATAAAAAAAAGACCCTGAATAGCTGCAGCAATCCTGAAAAAGCCTAATTTTAAAAAAAGATTTCTGATTGATTTTTAGAGAGCGAGAGGAAGGGAGTGTGTGTGAGAGAGAAACATCTATTGGCTGCCTCTTGCATGCCCCAGACCGAGGATCAAGCCCGAAAACTCGGCATGTACCCTGACAGGGAATCGAACTGGCAACACTTCAGTGCACTGGAGGATGCCAAACCAACTGAGCTACAACAGCCAGGCAGAAAAGATTGACTTTAAAAGTTTAATAAAAAGGGAATCTAACTGGTACTTTGCTTTGATTGCCTATTGTGATAGGTAATCAATGAAAGTACTATATTTAAGCAGCTATGAGCAAAACTTAATTGTTTAACAGTTGGAAGAATAAATAACTGCCATCACTAAAATTTCTAATAATGTACACAGAGAAATAAAATATAATGCATTCTTAAAGGAAAGAAAAATATATGAAAAATATAAACTATTTCATATAGTATGATAATACTGTAAAATATGCTGATCACAACTGTAAACAAAGCAGTCTTTGAGAAGTACATGAAAACAAGGAGTGTGGTGCTTTATATTCTTTTTTTTAATGTGGCAAAACTATAATTAATTTGAAGACATAAGAATTGAGAATAAAGAATCTTATGTTAAAACCCATACCAGTATATATAAATAATATTTTCTTCAATTCTATAACACAAAAAATTGTGCTGGAAGTGAAGTAAATAAATAATGCCACCACTTATTTGTGACAAGGGGAAAATTACTTCTTTTAAAATAAGGGATCAAATGCAAATCAACCAAAAGCAAATCAATCAATAGCTTCAGAGGCAAAGTTTTTGCAAGATTATTAGAATGCTCTCAGTTGAACAAGTACTTGTATTAATCAGTCAATTCATGTGTTGATATATAGCAACTTGAAATCTCAACCCAGTAATTTTTTAAAATGTTTATTATGCAATTTCAGAGATTCACTACTCAGATTCAGAACTGAGACCGTTTTAAGATAGATCTCATATATATTACAAAGAAAGTAAAAAGGAAGTCTCATAAAAAAAAGTTATTTTAAAAAATAAGAATTAACTTACTTAAATGATTATATAAAATGAAAAGGAAACAGCAAGAAACAAAATGCTGATCACAACTTCTACCAGTTGCCAATATGCCGCTATTGACTAAAAATAGAGCCCTAATAAGTTGGGTAGATAGTTTCAAAGATTAAAAGTACAGGATGGCCACCAAAGCTAATAGGTTAGAGCATTATTACTGAAACTGAAGCAAGAACATGATCACATAAGTCTGAGAAGTCAACATATCATTCTATGAAAAAGATATGGAATGTTAACAAAAAATTAACATTGCTGTTTAAATTTCCTTAGGTCTGATAAAGAAAATGGCTCAAAATGGCATCACTCATAGTAAAAGCCAATGATACCAAACCTAGAGATAATACCTGATTTAATTGCAGTTTTGACCTCTCCCAGAAACAAACTTTTTTTTCTTTTTTTAAAATATATTTTTATTGATTTCAGAGAGAAAGGAAAAGGGAGAGAGATAGAAACTTCAATGATGAGAAAGGATCATTGATCAGCTGCCTCCTGCATGCCCCCGCACTGGGGATGGAGCTGGCAACCCAGGCATGTGCCCTGACCAGGAATTGAACACGTGACCTCCTGGTTCATAGGTCGAGCCAAGCACCAGTAAGGTAGTCTGTCACTGTGGGCTCTCTCCATCCTTCATAGAAAAAGAGTCAGTCTACATGATAAAAACCCTTTCAGTTCTTTTCCCCCAAAGAAAGATGTCCAGGCCCCAAAATAAACCTTTCTTTTGTTAATATCTCCCTTGCCCTATCCTTCCTCCTATAAAAACCTTCCATTTTGGCCCCTCCATTGTGGCTCAGTAGTTGAGCATTGACCTATGAACCAGGAGGTCACGATTCAATTCCCGGTCAGGGCACAGGACTGGGTTGTGGGCTGGATCCTCAGCGTGGGGCATGTAGGAGGCAGCTGATTAATGATTCTCTCTCATCAGTGACATTTCTATCTCTTTCTCCCTCTCCCTTCCTCTCTAAAATCAATAAAATAAAAATAAATACATAAATAAAAAACCTTCCATTTTGTACAACCTTTGAGAGTGTCCTTCTAATTGCTACATAGGACTACTGCCAGATTCATGAATCACTTAATAAAGCCAATTAGAGCTTCACATTCACATTGGTTGCATTTTGTTTTTTAACAGGTATAAAGAAAGAAAAAAACAAAACACAAGACTACTAAAGAATAAGAAGGATAAAACCATAGATTTTTAAAAAGTATTTATTACTTAAAAAATTAAGTTTTATGTTTAGAGAATATTTACAGAGATGATTTTTTTTGGGGGGGGTGGGTCTGGAAACAACCACAAGGTAGATTTTCCTAGGTTCAAATTATATAGTTCACTTCTCTAGAGTAGAAGTTATATAGACAAAGTCACAGATACTTTCTCCTACAACACAATGTTACGTGAACCACAGGGAATTACTATAGCAAGATGAAATATGTATTTGGTTTCTGACATTTTTATTGGCTAGGGATGCCCCTTGTTTTCTCAATATAACTATGTTATTGGATAATTTTTCTGTCATTGCCCTTCATTTGTCTTCTGTTAGCACTAATACTGGTTCTAAAGTTTTTCTAAAGAATCCATGTGCAGAAAAGTCTCAAAAGTATGTAGCCCATCAATTTTAATCTACAAAAATAAATAAGATATGTCAAAATTATGATAATGGCATCATATGTTAGTAACGTTCCTCATTTGTTAAATATTACCCATATCAAAATGACTGGTTTTGTGGAAACAGTAGACTAGAGAAAAAAATGTAATATATCTCAATTTCAGAAAATTTAATGAAAATGGCATCTAAGAAAATCTTCCTAAGAAATAAATTCAAATTTGGTTTAGAATCAAAATAAATGGTTACTTGCAAAGTATTAATGACTATACCCATATATAAATAATAAAAGGGTAAATTTTATGAGGAAGATGCAATGTTAAGATTAAACCTGGGCTTCATTTTATTTTACTGAAGTATTAATGACATCAAAAGTAGAGAAAATAGTTCATTTAATTCATAGTTAACACTATTTCATATAATAATAAGGTAAAGAAAATAAAAAATATTATGAACATTTTAGAATAAAAAATAATCAATATTAGGAATTAATGTTAGAATTTATAAATTAAAATAACAATTAATGACATATTATAAAATAACCTAAAAAACTGATTTTAATAAAAATGTACTGAAAAGTCACAAGAGTATTCAGTCAATAGTATTTATTCATTTATCCTTTCTAATATCACTTATCATTAATAGCCTCATTACTAATGTTAATAAAAATAGTCATTTTTGAAAATTCACTTAGGGAAGAAAAAGGCCTTGGGGTAGCAAAAATCTATACTAATAAAAGGGTAATATGCTAATTAGACCAGGTCAACCAGACATCTTCCAGTCGTCCTGCCTTCCTTCCGGACAAAGCCACAGTGGCGGGGGCCAAGGCAGAGGCAGTTAGGGGTGATCAGGCCAGCAGGGGAGGGCAGTTAGGGGTGATCAGGCCAGCAGGGGAGGGCAGTTAGGGGCGATCTGGCCGGCAGAGGAAGGCACTTAGGGGCGATTAGGCAGGTGGGGGAGGGCAGTTAGGGGCGATCAGGCAGGCAGGTAGAGGGGTTAGGGGCGATCAGGCAGGCAGGCAGGTGAGCAGTTAGGAGCCAGTAGTCTCGGATTATGAGAGGGATGTCCAACTGCTGGTTTAGGCCCGATCCTTGCATCTAAACCGGCAGTTGGACATCCCCCGAGAGGTCCCGGATTGGAGAGGGTGCAGGCTGGGCAGAGGGACCCCTACCCTATGCACAAATTTTGTGCACCAGGCCTCTAGTGAAGAATAAGAAGCAGACACAATTTGAAATTAAGAGATTTAAGGAAGGGGCCTAACTTGTTTCAGTAGTTGATAACTTTGATTAACTGAAAAAATGTTATATTATGGGTAGTGTATAATGTTTAAAGAAGCAAGAATATAGAGAGAATATTTGAAAAATCTTCCGTTAAAAATTGTGATGGTAAAAAAATTTGGATGCTTGTTGGTCCTAAATACTTTGACTCTAGAAACTTTTCATTTCCTATAGGCTTAAATACATCAAAGCTCAAACAGGGAAATATCATCATCGTTAAAAAAATAAAATTTCTAATTAAACTGATTTTAGAATTTGAAAGAAGAAAATGATATTAAACCTTGCAGAAAATGAGAAAGATTGCATCATTTCACTAAAAATTTTGGATCACTTATGACTAAAATTAGACAAAGGTTAAGAAAGATACTACTTCACATCACTGTAACATAAAAAGAAGACACTAAAAATCTAGAAAAGCAGTCTTAAACTTTTAAAAAGCAGTGTAATCCTTTTTCAAAGAAAACATTCCACAGAAATTCAACATTTATAAAGCTGCAAAAGTGAGGCAGCAGCTGTGGCTGAAGTCAAGCAGCGACCTCACAGCCCCATATCCTGCATCTAACCTCAGTTCCATGAAACAGAGTTCTGTGAAATGCAGCTCACAAACCATGAAAGGTTCCCCAGTCTATAACCTCAGGGTTTTTTGTGGGGGGTTTTCAGTGCTGGTTTTCTACTTACTTCTTCCTGAAGGCCCACCTCAAATTTACCTCCTTCACAAAGCCTCTGACTTAGGCTGGAATTAATGGTTACTTCTACAAAAGTAGCATAGAATTTATATTGTAAACTTCATTTCCAGCATTCCTAGTACCCTGCCTTTTACACTGACCACACAGAGGCATACACCACCCCCTCCCCTTCCATTCCTGACTGGAAGCTTCTCGGAAGGTGGGCATGTTTTTTAATCTATATTCCCAAGACTCTCGATAATATTTATTGTTGAATATAGGAGTAAAAGGCATGTTAATCAATACCTAAAGGAAAAAAATGGCTTTAAAATGTTCTAATGTATAAAAATAAGACCTGGACTGATAACAGTCCCTAGCAGCTCTCTGAAAAGTCTGGAGCCTTTATACATATTCATAGTTGTTGCCCAATTCCCAGTGCAGCTGTGGTCCCTTTGGGATTTTAAGTTTTGTAGAAACATAAGCCCATTACCAAAAAAGGAAAAGCAGTTATAGGCTGATATTTAATTTTAAATCATTTCTATTCATTAAGAACAATCCATTTAATAAAAACTGGTGAGGCAGAAATGTTTGCAGCATCCTCCTTTGTACTATACTTGGAAGTGTTAATGTATAATAACAGTGATTCACAGTGAGATAATGGCAGTAGTGCTTTGTGCCTTAAGATGCTTATGTGAATAGTAAACATGATATTCCAGGAAGTTGCTTTGTGTCTGGCTCTATCTGGGTAGGGTTTAACTCACTATGGCTGTCACCTCTGCTTTTCATTTTGAATTTTGTCCAAGACTATTGAGAGGACATTGTAATAACACAGCTGTGCAAAACAGCAGGAGTCCTAAACAAAATTACATCTGCCACCAAAGAAATTAGGGTAAACTTCTTTAAAATTGAAAATGTAATCAGTTGCATTTGTATGTTGCTGTTGTTCAAGATAAAAAATTTCAGACTGAAGAATGACTTGAAGGACAGCAAGAGGACTCTATGCTAGACATTTTAATAACTTTTTTTAAAAAAAAAGATCCCTATGCACCAAAACTCACGTTACAGAATGTTTTCTCCATTACCTTGATGGCCTAGGCTAACTGGAGGTGGGCAGCAGTGGGTTGTAGATCTGATTTAAAGTTCTGGTGACAAGTAGACAAGATGTCCCTGTTGTTCAGATGAAGAGGTATCTCTTGATAAGCTCACACGGTCTCAAGTCAACAACAAAAACTTAATAAAACAGCAGACATTCTTTTTGTTTCTCTTATTCATTTATTCAGAAGAAATTAATTGGAAATCTACTATTCCCAGGCACTGCTAGGTGGACATGGCTTGATTCCTAGGCGCTCCAATCTATAAGAGAGAACCAGATAAGCACAGCAGAACATAATTTAAACCAGAGAATTGGCAGCAGAGAGCAAACAAAAGGCATCAAGGATGGTGATACTAAAGAGGAAGTGATAACTAAAGAGGATTTTGAATGATGATTTCATTAGGTGGACTTGGGAAAGGACTGAATACAAATGGAAAGGAATCAGGAAAAAATCCCAGCCTATATAGAGATATCAAAGCATAGAAAATCATGGTGTTTGGGGATAGGAGAAAAGGGGAAATGAATAACTGAGAAATATCTGTCCTGTTCCTTACATAAGTAATCTCATGAGAAAAGTATTATTATTCCCTACTTTACACAAGGAAAGTGAGGCTCAGAAAACTTAATTAACCTGTCCAACGCAGCAATGATAATAAGTTGTGGGTATTACCATAAGTAGAGAGATGAAAATGTAACTAAAATCTATGCTGGAGAAGAGCAGGAGAAAACGTAAGAAATAGGTAGTGGCTAGCTACAGGCAACAGAAAAAATGGAGAATTTTGGAAATATAACTCTAGTGCAATAAACAATAGCTGTTTTCATTTGATTCAGCTTTGACCTTTGGAATACAAAAGGAACACTTTCTAACTCATTCTCTGAGGTCAGCAATACCCTAACACCTAAAACCTATAAAGGTATTACAAGAAAGGAAAACTATAGACCAATAATACCTCTCATGAACATAGATATAAAAATCCTCAACAAAATATTAGCAAATTAAATCCAACAACGTATAAGAAGAACTCTATTTCATGACCAAGTGGAATGTATCCTAAGCATGTAAGACTGTTTCAGCACTTGAATATTAATAAATGTAATCTACCACATTAATGGACTAAAGAAGAAATAAAAACACATGATCATATCAATTGATTCAGAAAAAGCATTTGATAAAATCCAATACCCATTCACCACAAAAGCTATCAGGAAACTAGGAACACCAGTGTATTTCCTCAATTTGGTAAAGAGCATCTACAAAAAAATCTACAGCTAACATCATACTTAATGGTGAGAAAGTGGTCTTCTCTGACCATTCCTATTTGATGTTGTACTAGAAGACCTATATACACAAGAAAAAAAAAAAGATATATAGATTGTAGATATGATATTATATTTAGAAAACTCAAAATACTCCACCAAAAACAAACAGAAAAAAACCACAAAACTTAAAACTAATAAATGAGTTCAGGAAAGTTGCAGGACATAAAAACAGTGTTTTTAAAAAAATCTGTTGTGCTTCTATATACTAATAATAAACTATCAGGAAGAGATATTAAGAAAACAATCCCATTTATAATTGCATCAAAAACAACAAAATACCTAGAAATAAATTTAACCAAGAAGGTGAAAGATTTGTACACTGAAAAGTAGAAAGTATTAATGAAAGAAATTGAAGATGCAAATGAATGAAAAGATATTCTGTACTAATGAATTGGAAGAATTAATATTGTTAAAATATCCATACTACCCAAAGCTAATCTACAGAATCAGTGCAATCCCTATCAAAATTCCAGTGACATTTTTCATAGAAATAGAAAAATTTCTAAACATTGTATGGAACCACAAAAGGCCCCACATAGCCAGAGAAATATTGAGAAAGAACAAAGTTGGAAGCATCATGCTCCCTAATTCTAAACTATATTACAAAGTTATAGTGATTAAAGCAGCATGGTACTGGCATAAAAATTGACGCATAGATCAAAGGAACAGAGTAGCAAACCCAGAAATAAACCAACATATATCTGGTCAATTATTTTATGATAAAGGAAACAAGAATATAAAATGTGGAAAGAACAGGTTTTTTCAGTAAATGGTATTGGGAACACTGGACAGCCACATGCAAAATAATAAAATTGGACCCCTATTTTATACCATCAACAAAAATTAACTCAAAATGGATTAAGGACTTGAATGTAAGGCCTGAAACCATAAAGCCAAAAGTAAACATGGAATATTATTCAACCATAAAAAGAATGAAGCCTTGCTATTTGTTACAACATGGATGGACCTTGAGGGCATTGTGCTAAGTAAAACAAGTCAAACAGAGAAATACAATTACCATATGATCTCACTTATATGTAAAATTAAAATAAACAAAACAAAACTGGCGTGGCTCAGTGGTTGAGCATAGACCTATGAATCAGGAGGTGACAGTTGGATTCCTGGTCAGGGCACATGCCCAGGTTATGGGCTCGATCCCCACTGTGAGGCGTGCAAGAGGCAGCCAATCAATGATTCTCTCCCATCATTGATGTTTATATCTCTCTCTCCCTTTCCCTTTCTCTCTGAAATCAATAAAAATATATTTCAAAAAACAAAACAAGACAAAACTGAGTTCATATACAGAGAACAGATTTGTGGTCACCAGAGGTAGGGTGTTGTGAGTGGGTGAAATGGGTGAAAGCAGTCAAAGTTACAAACTTCCAGTTATAAAATAAATTAGTTATAGGGATGTAATGTATAACATGGTAAGCACAGTCAATATACTATACTACATATTTAAAAGTTGCTAAAAGAATGGATCCTAAAAGTTCTCAATTAAATGTAGTTAACTGTATGGTGACAAATGATAACTAACTTAATGTGGTGATCATTTCAAAAGTCAAACTGTAAACCTGAAACTAATTTAATGTTATATGTCAATTATACCTCACCAAAAAAAAAAAAAAAAAAAAATAGAAAATTTCTGATGAAAATATTCAAAGACAGTCCTAGACTGTTTAGCCCACAGGATAGAGCACTGGCCTATGCACTGAAGGATTCTGGGTTTGATTCTGGTCAAGAGCACATACCTTGGTTGTAGGCTCAATTCCTGGCCCTGGTCTGGATGCATATAGGAGGCAACCAATTGATGTTTCTCACATCAATGATTCTCTCTCTGTCTCTTGCTCTCCCTTCTACTCTCTCTCAAAACAAACAAACAAACAAAAAACAACAACAAAACAATGGGAAAAATATTCTCTGGTGAGTATTAACAAAAAAATTAAAATATATATCAAAGACATTCTAAATAAATGGAGACATATTTTGTATTCATGGACCAAAGACTCACATTGTTAAGGTTTCTTTCCAACTAGACCTATTATTTCAGTGCAATCCCAATCAAAATTCCAGCAAGCTGTTTTGTACATGAGAAGCTGCTTCTAAAATGTATATGGAAAAGGTGAAGAGATTAAGAACCATAAAAAAGTTTGGTAATTACAAAACAGTCACAGGGATGCAGAGTACAGCATAGGGAATATAGTCAATAATATTGTAAGTTATTATTGACTATAATAACTATGTTGCCAGATAGGTATTTGAAATATCGGGAGATCACTTTGTAAATTATATGATTGTCTAACCACTATGCTATACACCTGAAATTAATCTATATACATATATATATATATATATATATATATATATATATATAAAATAGAGAAATATGCTAATTAACTGGGACACCACAACGGGTTCACCAGACAGGAGGAGGTTGCATGTGCAGCATTGGGGGCAGGGCGGCAGGGGCCTCTACATGCCTGCGCTGGGGAAGGGCCTGATCAGCAGCGGCTGCGGCCGCTTCAAGGGCCAGAGAGTGAGGCAGGACCGGTGACTCAAGGGTGGGAGGCACCGCGTGATTTCGAATCGCGCACTGGACTCCTAGTATAAAATAATACTGAATGTCAACTATAATTGAAAAAAATATTTAGAAAAGCCCTAACCAGTTTGGCTCAGTGGATAGAGCGTCGGCCTGCGGACTGAAGGGTCCCAGGTTCAATTCCAGTCAAGGGCATGTACCTTGGTTGCGGGCACATCCTCAGTGGGGGGTGTGCAAGAGGCAGCTGATCAATGATTCTCTCTCATTGATGTTTCTAACTCTCTATTCCTCTCCCTTCCTCTCTGTAAAAGTTAATAAAATATATTAAAAAAATATTTAGAAAAAATATATATAGAAAGACAAAGAACCTAGAAAAGCTAACATAGTACTGAAGAAGACAAACAAAGTTGGACAACTCACACTACTCAGCTTCAAGAATCACTATCAGGCTACAGTAATTAAGACAGTGTGGTACTCCTGAGATAATAGACACAGATCAATGGAACACAAGAGAGACCCCAGAAACAGACCCAACTGAGCTTTGACAAAGAAGAAAAGGTAATTCAGTGGAGAAAGAATATTCTTTTCAACAAATGGTGCTGGAACAACTAGGCTTCCATATATAAATGTATGATAAATATATGAAACAACCTCACTGAAGGTTGTAGAGGAATAAGGTGCTAACCTATGTAGTTTCAGGAGTGGAATTTGTAAGAATAAAAGTAAAAGGAACTGTTCGTAAGCACTGCACCCTAGTTAATAATTCTCTTTTCCATGAGGATACAGGTGAACAATGCTGAAACCATCATACATGTATACTAGAATTTAACAATTAAATAAATGGATGGCAGATGGTGGGAGCCAGGGAGGTTACAGATAAGTGAAGGGGAGGAGCTACAATGATCCATGAGTAATTGATTAGTTAGAGACATCAGTATGAAGTCATGTTTAGCTTAATTACAGATACAGATAGTTAAATATGTACTTATAAATATGTGTATATACACATATTAGTATACACACATTTATCTTCTTGCTCTGTCAGCTGAGGGAAGCGAGAAGAAATGATACTCCAGTAAAACTGAGTACACCTGGCACCTAGCTCCTGGTTCTAATATTCCCCAATAAAAGGAACAGGGATTCTTGGAGAAATGACTGATTCTGGTACTGGCTCAGGAAATATACAATATGAGCCTGGAACATCTTGTACTGCCAGAAAGAAGAAATGCTAAAAAACAAAAACAAAAAAACAACAACAAAAAAAACACCCCAAATCCCAAACAAAACAGCCCACAATGCAGAGGTTATGTCAAAGGGACACAGGAGTGAATTTAAAGAGCTCCCAATGAACAAAATTGGAACAATTTGAGCAAAAAGATAAAAAGTAGTATTGGATAATAACCCAAAATATAAAATGAATATCCATGAGTCTACACTGATATACATAATAAAGTAAATGAATGAATTCCAAATAATTTATGTATTTACTCAACCTTTAAGGAAGTGGTCTGTAACTCCCCATTCCTTAAACATGGGCTGCATATAGCTACTTTCTTTCAAAAAATACAGTATGGAAAAGGAGAAAAAAAAACCCTAATAAGTTTACAATGGAGAAACCTGACAAGCAGGTGATCAAGGTCAATATCAACAGTGATAAATCATGTTAATTGTATGTGCTTGATATGACATGATGACAATAACACTACTTCTGTGGTCCTCCTCCCCAAACTACATTACCCTAGTCTGTTGAAAACATCAGACAAATCCTGATTTAGGGATATTCTATAAAATACTGAACCATTAATTCTCAAAACTGTAAAGATTTTCAAAAACAAGGGAAGTCTGAGAAACTGTCGTATCCAACAGCAGCCTAAGTGGAAATGACTACTAAATTAATGTGTATCCTGAATGGAATCCTGGAATGGAAAAAGGACATGCGAAAAAAGGTGAGAAACTCTAAAGTATGGTCTTTAGTTAAAAACAATATACGAATATTGGTTCTTTAATTGAGGCACATAGACCATACTAATCTAGGATATTAACAATAGGGGACTGGATATAGGGTATAAGAGAACTGTGTACAATCTTCAAAATAATTCTGTAAAATCATTATAAAATTTTAAAATTTATTTTTAAGAAAGGATACCCAAAAACTAATAAAGCTGGCCTTAGAAATAAGGAAAGGAAGGAAGCAGGCAAATGATACTGATTTAAAGGGGTACAGATAGTCTCACCAGCACAAAATTTTAATGCTATCACCTTCATTCTAAAATTCAGCTTCATTCATTTGTACACTGTGTCCTGCAGATTCTTCTGTGCCCAAAAATCCTGCTTCAAAATATAGCAAGTCTGGTACCTGGAGACCTTGTATAGAACAGTAATAGATAGACTTGGGAACTGGATTGTTTCAGGTTAATATTAGCTTCTAGCATATTCTTGCTGTATATTCTTGGGCAATTTACTTGACCTCTCTGTGCCTCAGCTTTCTCACATGCAACATAATAATAATAATAATATTCCATAGAATTGTGAGCATGAGATAAATTAATACATGTAAAGAACTAGACTAGAACTTGATATGTATGTGTTAATTGTTAACAATTTAATCAGTTCATTCATTCAACAAAATGTACTAACAACCAAGAAGGGTTATGAATTCTAAAGAGTAAGAGCTCAAAGGAGGATATGTTAAATTCAACTTGGCCTGGTAAAGGAAAAGTAGGATTTGTGAAAGGAAATGGAATAAAAATTTCCATCTCAGCTTACTTTGTCAAACCTGACTAGGCTTATATAAAATGAAAACTAAAATTATTCATTCCTATTGGGTGCAAACATATTCAGGGAGTAAAACATATGCCTCTTTCAGTTATTTTAGGTTCTCAAATTTATTATTTTATTAAGAGCCTTTTGGAATTCATCCTGTTCCAAAATGGGAATTTCTGTCATTTCCCAAATGTCTGTTCTATCTCTTCAATTGTATTGTCAAAGTCCTTCAAGGGCAATGACTATGTTTCTAACTATAACATCTAGTCTCAACGAATGTCTATAGAATAACAAGTTCAAACTAAAACCTTAGGTAAATATCAGCATGAACCAAGACACCCTTTCACATCTTAATCTTTTTTTTTTTCCTAAAGAAGAGACTACAAAGAGAAACCATTGGTGAGTCTATATGTAACCAAAACCAAGAGACAGTTAATTGACAGAATCTTTTATGGTTCCACCTATATTTTTAAAAAATTCAGTAGTCATTTTCTCCTTTTGTATTGTTTTTAAGTGATATTGTTTTGCTGTCATATGCTTTAAAGGTATCATGAAAAGAGCAGCACATTTCTCAAACTGATGGTAAAATTAGAACTTTATTGATTTACTAGTGTTCTGGTGCACGGATCCATGCACATTGAAAGAAAATTAATTAGAAGAAATATTTTAATATCGCTATTAATATCTTGCTAATCAAAAGAAAATAGATTCTACCAAGTCTCCTATCTACCTACTCCAGGACTTCTGTGAGGATCAAATGAGATAAGGCACGGGAAAACACTTCACAAACATTTGGTTAAATTGTAAAATGTTTGCACCTGGCTATAAAGCAAGTTGGGTTCCTGGGTTGAAGAAACTCCAAGGAGGCTAGTGGCTAGGGAGAGGAAGCTGAGGTTGCTACCTGAAATTATTAGCCGGTGCCCACAGCCACCGTTTCCAGGCTGGGCTGGGCTGTGGGCCGCATTTTGCGCCATAGGGTCTTGGCAGCGTTGGCTGCAATTTGGTGGGCTGTCGCTCCGGGGTGGTTGTAGGGAGCGGCTATAGGGTTAAGCCTTGGACTGACCTGTTGGCAAAGCCACAAACAAGTCCCAGCTTAGAGGGCACAGCCCTTATGACATTCCCTAGATCATTCCTGGGTAGCTAATGGGCTGTGGGAGGTGCAGCAAGTGCTGCCAAACAAGTGAAACTCACAAGAACATTGTAACTATGGTGACCACTACCTTGTTTACCTCTGGCTATAAAATAAAGGCTCAGCTTGCTGTCTGGATCTTTCTCTGTGGTCTTAGCCAGACACAGGTGATCCACCTAGACCCAGCTTATTCTCTTCGTCTGTCTTTTCTTCAATCCTTCACTGCCCTCCCTCAGGCTCTGAACCCTGGGCTGAGCTGGCCCTGCACAGGTGGTGGCAGGGCCTGTGTCACATATGGGGGAAGTCGAGTGTTGGTTTGTTGGCACCAGCTCCATGGTGCCATTTATTTATAGATGGCCAGTGTGTGTCATGGTAGCTCCTGCGTTGAGAGTCTGCCCCCTGGTGGTCAGTGCGCGTCATAGTACTGGTCAGACAGAGGGACACTAAGCCTTTTATATATAAAGACTAGAAGCCTGGTGCACGAAATTCGTGCATGGGGGGGTGTCCCTCATCCTAGCCTGCACCCTCTCCAATCTGGGACATCCCTCTCACAATCCAGGACTGCTGGCTCCCAACTGCTCACCTGCCTGCCTGCCTGATTGCCCCTAACTGCTTCTGCCTGTCAGCCTGATCACCCCCTAACCACTCCCCTGCCAGCCTGATCGATACCTAACTGCTCCCCTGCCAGCCTGATTGCCCCTAACTACCCTCCCCTCCTGCCCAGTAACCCCTAACTGCCCTCCTTTGCTAGCCTGGTTGCCCCCAACTGCCCTCCCCTGCAGTCCTGGTCACCCCCAACTGCCCTCCCCTGCCGGCATGGTTACCCCTAACAGCCCTCCCCTGCCGACCAGGTCGCCCCTAACTACTCTACCCTGGAGGCCTGGTCCCCCAAAACTGCCCTCCCCTGCTGGCCTAGTTCCCCCCAACTGCCCTCCCCTGCCAGCCTGGTCGCCCCTAACTACTCTCCCCTGTAGGACTGGTACCCCCCAATTGCCCTCCTCTGCTGGCCTGGTCCCCCCAATTATCCTCCTCTGCCCACCTGGTCACCCACAACTTCCCTCGTCTACTGCCCTGGTCACCTCTAACTGCCCTCCCCTGCTGGCCTGATCGCCCACAACTGCCCTCCCCTGCTGACCATATTATGATGGCCATCTTGTGTCCACATGGGGGCAGCCATCTTTGACCACATGGGGGTGGCCATGTTGTGTGTTGGATTGATGGTCAATTTGCATATTATTCTTTTATTAGATAGGATATTACTCTGAGAATGAAGGTAAAGAATATCATAGTGTATATAACAAGAATTTTCATTTCAATGAGACAACATGAGTATGAATATATACAAGTGCATGCCACTTAAATGTATCATATTGTTTAGTGATAATAAGTACTATTTTAAGATTAAGTTTTATACGAAACAATTAACCTTTAGAGCAAAATCTTCCAAGTTTAGCTTCTAAGCAAGCAGTATTATGGCAAGTAGAAAAGAGTTGTTTCATTTGGTACTGCATTTCAAAGCACATTCAAGTTTCTTTGGATAACCATTTGAATTTTGGATCACTAATATTAATAACATGTTCCAAGTGCACACCTTGCATACACTTGCACACACACATTTATTCTCATTCTTTTTTAAAAATCCTCACCCAAGGATATGCTTATTGATTTTACAGTGAAGGAGAAAAAGGGTGGTGGGGGGGAGAGAGAGAGAGAGAGAAACATCAATGTGAGAGAGAACACTGATGAGCTGTCTTCCGTACATGCCCCAACTGGGAATGGAAACTGCAACCTCGGTATGTGCCCAATCCCAGAATATAACCTGCAACCTTTAGGTATATGTATGAGGCTCCAACCAAGTTACACTGGCCAGGGATATTATTGTTATTCTCCTGGCTGCACCCCTCCCCACCTTCCTCTGTCTCCCCCTCTCCTTTTCTCCATCTATAGAAATATAGTCATATGGAGAAACAGAGAGTATATGGTAAATAGTAGACACTAAAAATTGGCTGTGAAATTTAATAAAAGACATAAAAGTCATGAAAACACTTACCTCATCAGCCACCATGCACCTGGAAAAAAAGAAAAATAAAACGAAATTAATTTCTTAATTATCAAAGTCAACCTTTTAAAAGTTCTGATTAAGTAGCTTGCCACAAAATAATTTATAGATGATAAAGTGCTATGCCGGAAACAGGTTTCTGTATGTGTGCATGAGAACAGGGGCCAGCGTTGACTTGATGAGATTATCCGGCTGCCAACGGCATATGGCTATGTGGGCGTGTCACAGCCTCAGCCGCGCTGTTTGCCACTGCCCACCATGGAAACAGCTATAGTGACCCTTCAGAAATGTGAGCAAAATGGCAAGTGACTGTACCAATGAGTTCCGTCATCCTTACCATCAAACCTTAAAATGGTCTTCCCTAGACATAAGAATACTGTATTAACCTTTTGCACTCGGATGTCGAGTGTGACTCGACACGGTTAGCATTAAAATAAAGGAATCAAGAAAAAAGCAAGCGAGTGCAAAGGGTTAAAGTACAAGAAAATAAAAGTCAACCATATCTCAGTAGACATATAATTATATATATTATACTAGTGGCCCGGTGCATGAAATTCATCCATATTAAAAGGGATTAGAGGAAATATTTTAATATTGTCATTTGCCCTTTCTCTATAATAGAAGTGTCAGAGATGAAAGAAAATTAGTTAAATGTATATGAAAATCTCCCTCCTGTCAGAGTCTGGGGTGTGCCGCGGGACCCAGAATCAAGTCCCCACCCACCCGTGCCTCAAAATCACACAAGACCCAGACCCGGCTGGTCCCACCCCTGTCAAGCCCTGCAGGGTGAGGGGGCGCAGCCTCAGGTCTCCTGGCCCGGCGCCAGGGTGGGGGGTCGTGGCC
Organism: Cnephaeus nilssonii; assembly: GCF_951640355.1. Lineage (NCBI taxonomy): Eukaryota > Metazoa > Chordata > Mammalia > Chiroptera > Vespertilionidae > Cnephaeus > Cnephaeus nilssonii. Next base: position 76,269,536 of record NC_137081.1, on the reverse strand, counting down.
TCAGGCCCCTTAGCCCCAGAGTGAGGACACAAGGGCGTGATGACCACTTGCATATTAGATCTTTATTATATAGGATAGGAGTAAATTCTGTCCACTAAAAATTGAGGTTAGGGTCATAAACGGAGGCCCTGAGTAAAAGAAAAAGCAAAGAGTAAAAATCAAGAATAACAGGTATGGTCAGGATCACGAGGAGTCCCGTAGAGATAGTATGCACAGTATTGGATAAAACAACAACAATCTCTTAACTGAAGGGATTTCCAGGCAACCTAAAAAACACTGATATGTTATACAAGTTTGAAAAGAATAAAGTCCCTATTTCTATTAGTTTCTTCCTTTTCACCAATGGTCTTGACATTATATAATTTTATAAGGTTTATTTTAACATAAAACACAAATTAAGAATTTGATAATAAATATATTATCAAGGAATAAGTTACAGGTAAAATGGAATTTCATTCTTAAAAAGAAAAAACATGTCAGGTTACCTAATAAGTATTTTTATGAGAAAATAAGATAAAAATATTTTAACTGAAATTCAAAGCATATGCAAGAATATAAAGTTTATTACATTTTTTACACACAAGCCTAAAAAGTAGAAATGAAAAAAGCAATACTTTGAGAATCATGATTATTTCCAGGAAAATTCATGTGTTTGCCTACTTTTTCATTTTAAAATCCAACTCAAATTTGGTGAAGATGTCATTTTAAGTGTATATTATTTGTTGAGCATCTACTATGTACCCTGCACTGTTCTAAGTGCTAGAGATGTAGCAGTGAATTAAAGTTGTTCCCTCATAGAGGTTGCCTGGAAGAAGATAATACACAAGCATACGATTCCAGTGGTGATAAGTTCTATTAAAAAAATACTAAAACAAGGTAAGGCAGAATAAGGAATATAGGGGAAAATATATATCATAGAATGGTCAGGAAGAGTCTTTATGTTAGGCAAGTTGGACAGATTTGAGCAAGTCATAAATTTAATGAGAAAGGGAATTATGAGAAAATCTGGAGGAAGATTCTTCTCAACAAAGTGATCAGCAAAACCAAAGATCCTGAGATAGGATAGTTATAATATAGTTTAAAAGGATAAGGAAGCTAATGTGAGTGAAGTGCAGTGAGATGAAAACAGTACTACTACTACTACTACTAATAATGTTGGAAGGCAGCTAGGCTCCTGACCCTGAAGAACCTTATAAGCAATGGTATAGAATTTGGATTTTCTTTGAATCCTTTGGAAAGAAGAAACATATTACCTTTTTTAAAAAGACTGCTGTGGCTTATCTATATACTAGTAAATAAAAGCCAAGCGACCAGGAACAGTAGAATGATCAGAACAACCGGCATGATCAGTCGCTATGAGGCGTACTGCAGCAGCCAACTGGCCCGATGTGGGCCCCGAATGCCCCTCCCAACTGCCCGCACCCCCTCCCCCTGGCCAGCCCCACCCCCGATCAGGGGTGGTGCTGGTGGCCAACCTCCCGCATCCTCTCCCCACAACTGGCCCGGCCCCAATTGGCCCCCATCGGGGCGGGCCAGCCGGACCCCACCCATACACTATTCCTTTATCAACCTATGGGATTCCTGCTGTTAAGGATAGTTCAGCAACCAGACCTGATTTCCAATGTGCCATCATAGAAAAATAACTGCCCATGTGAGAGGCACCAACATTTGAAACAGCAAAATAAGAGTGAATTATCAGAATACCTATCTCGTGAACAAGAAGTGATAGAAAAGAAAAACATGGGCACAAAAACTGTTTGAGCACTTTTGGAAATTCTGATGCAACACACACACACACACACACACACACACACACACACACACACACATCCTAAAACTCGAAGCCATGATTATCAAACTAAAAGGAGTAGATGAATTTTTTTTAAAGGATGATCATTACTGACATCTAATAAGTAGATTGGAAGATGAAGCACAAGGATTATCTCTCAAAGCACAGGGCAGAAGGGATAGAGTAGGTTGGCATGAGATTTCATCACACTACTCAGAACAGCACACAACTTAAAACATGAATTGTTTACTTCTGGAATTTTCTATTTAATATTTTCGAACTGCAGTTGACTGTCAGTGACTAAAACTATGGAAAGCAGAGCCTCAGATAAAGGGTGTGGACTAATGTATTTACAAAAATAAATGACAGGCTGGGGTGGCCCATGGTGAGTAATCTGCAGACTCTTGTTTTAAGGGAGTCAGAATACTCTTTAAATGATGAGTTTTCATTTAGATTACAATCCCAAAAAAATAGGAATATTCTGGATTATCTGAATAACTACTTTAAAATTAGGTGTGTGTATATTTGGTACTCTCTTTTGCATTTAGGATTGTATGAGGCATATGTTCTCCCCTACAGACCCACACCAGATACTTCTTACTGTGAAATACCCAATGGATACAGATTTTTAAAAGTTATAAGAGAGAACTGTAGAAAGATCTTGAGGGAGCTAATTTTTTTAGCTCCAAACGTTAAACTTCATTATCAGTAACCATGATAGTCAATATGAAATAAAGAATTTTTTAACCATTGTTATAGACCTGTTACAGTTTAACTCACGGATGAATTGGTCTTTATGTGATAGAGGTGGCTATTGTGTTTCTAAATTGCTCCTCCTTAAAATTGGCCTTGGAATTTGCGCAGAGCCTGATGTTGCTTTCCCAAATCTTTTCTTCCCTTTTCCCTCAATAATACAACCCTGAGGACGGGATCTATTTTCCAAGCTCCATTTCAGTCAGGTGTGGATGTGACACAGTGTGTGGCCAATAAGACAGTAGAGGTCACTCGAACAGTAGAATGACCAGTAGGGTGGTGACTCTGAAAAAAACTTGTTAAAATAGAGTCAACTCAGTGGGCAAGTGCCCTTTTGTCCTCTTCCTCTCTTCCCGCATAAAACGATGATGCCAAACCTGGAACTGGAACAGCTATTTTTGACCTACCAGAAAGGAAAGGACACTAGGATTGCAGAGGTGTGGCTCGGACATCTTGGACTACCTAACTCCAAACTTCCTGTTGGGGGAACGAGGGCAGAATAGTCCTATCTATTTTAGCCATTACTATTTGATTTTTTATTCTGTGTAGCTGGACTCAATTCCTTATCATTAAAAGGTAAATACAGAATAAATGATAAATAGACACGAGGCTATTTCTTTTCACCATAAAACCCAACAGCATCAATTTAGTTTCCATAAAATAACATCATCCATCATATTAAATTAATATTGTTAAATTGAATTGTCTTCATTTTTTTGGTTTACTCTTAATTTTATAAATGTGTTTTCATCTAAAAAAATTTCCTAAAACCAATATGTATAAGGGAGTTGGACCTAGTTTGGGGTTTGTATTTAATATAAAACATTTTAAATAAACAATAGGGGTTAGAGGGAATTTCTTCCTTTGAAATGAGTGTCATGATTACTCGGGTATGAGGACCTGCTTGAAGGTGAGGAGGAGGCATTTTGAATCCAGGCAATAGTTTAATGTTCACCATGTCTTTCTCCCTGTAACCTTTATTACACATTTGGATAGAAGTGACTACTTTCCTCTTCTGCCTTATAGCATTTGCCCTGAAAGGACTTCTACCATAACATCAGTAACGTTTAGTATACTTACTTGTTTAAATGTTTGTCTCTTGCTCAGACTAAGGGTCTAGCACTATGCCTGGTGCTCAAAGTTATATTTTGTGATTGACTAAATAAACGTGTACCTGGCGGTTGTTGAAATTAAAAGACCAATTTTATATATGTACATACATGGCCTGATTCACCTCCACATCTCCACAAGATGGAGTAAGGTTTATAACAGGCTCTCAGTTTGTAATAAAACGATTTAACTTATTTCTCCACCTACCCATCAATATTTAAGTATCAGTGATGCACATGTCATTATTCAGAAAGCAAATTTAATACTGGTACTAATTTTTACTAATTATAAAATCACTTTAGATCAAGCAGACCTGACTTACTTTTTTTTTTTTTAATATATATTTTATTGGTTTTTTACAGAGAGGAAGGGAGAGGGATAGCAAGTTAGAAACATCGATCAGCTGCCTCCTGCACACTCCCTACTGGGGATGTGTCCGCAACCAAGGTACATGCTCTTGACCGGAATCGAACCTGGGACCCTTGAGTCCACAGGCCGACGCTTTATCCACTGAGCCAAACTGGTTAGGGTGACCTGACTTACTTCTTAGTTGCTTTTCACTATATTTTTGTAACTCCAAAATATTATAATGAATGTTACTGTCTAATTAAGCTCTAAAAATTCTCTACTAATTGCTGTAGGAATAACCAATGTTTTTTACCTACAGCTTTATAAACAAGAATAAATAATTGCATAAAAGCTAATGTGATATAATGGTCCAATGGGAATTATTATATATCCTGAAAATAATAATTCCCTCAAAACAGCTGAAATAGACTTTTTTTTTAAAAGCTATCTAGGAGGATGCAGAGGATACTTTCTATTTTTTTCTTTATTAGTAAAAGTTATAGGTAATTTTGTGCTACTGCGGTTGGTCAGACTAATGAAGCATAATATTTTCAAGATATAATCTAGCAATTAGAGACTAGTTTAATTTTTTGTAAAGCTCATGAACAGAAAAAGCAATTCTTTTAAAAACTTCATCTGGATTTTGGCATTCACAGGATTTGTTTGTAAAACCCGCATGTCTTACATACTTGGAAATTATCATAGACTTTTATGTCCTTCCTGTATGTGACTGTTGCCTCATAATGGGTAAAAGAACTAAAATAAAACACTGAATGTTATTGTAACTTGTTTTCCAAAGTCATAATATATGCAGCAAATGTGGGTTGCTTTACCAAAGTCTTTCTCCTCTTATTTCTCTATTACAGACTTTGGAATTTTCTAGGTATACCTTCCATGTGCTTCTGAACATTGCTGAGTAAGGATATGTTGTCCAGAACTATTTATGATGACAGAGTAGAAAGAGGACATGAGGAGGCTACTGAATGAGCCACCTTGGAACCATCCACTCCTGGATTCTTGTTACATAGAATGTGATACATTAATTCTCTTTAGTAATTAAGCCATTTTGAGTTGAATTTCTATTCCTGCACTGCATCCTAATGAAAATAGTGTTTATAAAATCAGTTTTTAATGTCAATCACATTTCCTTTTGTTTATAACTGCTAAATTTAAGCTACTATCCTCTGTAACTTCCCCACATCCATTGCCAGTATTTACTTACTGACAGTGAACATAGCTATTCGTATTTTATTGAACAGAATGTATCTTCAGCATCATAACAACAATAAAGTTTTTATGGTATATTTGCATTTATAATGTACTCTCTTACATTATTTGGTAACAGCTCAGCTTACTTGGCTTAGGTTAGTCAACTCATACTAGTAAATCAGATGAGACTAAGAAGCTGGATATAGACGTCTACGATATTTTAAATTATATGCTGGCAAATAAGAGCAGCACGTTAAGATTTTAGAGAAATGCAGCAGACTGAATTGATAAGCAACCAAAATAAACAGTGTTGTTTTGTAGATTTTATTTTAACATAATTTCTGACCCAAGGGTAAGAATCACATACTCAAATCAATTGTTTAATTAACCCCTTTAGAGATTTTTTTTTTTTTAAATCTAGTTCTTAATTAGCTTTAGTTTCAAATATCAACATGCAACGTATAGCATAATAACTTCAGGATATTCAGAAAAAACAATATCCAAAAAGAGGTTTTACATGTGGAGCTGGAGCATATGCTAAAAGCTTTAGGACTTGTATGTGAATGGTACTTAAAACTATGAGAATGGACAAGAGCTTTAGAAATTTAGGTGGAGCCCTGGCCGGTGTGTCTAAGTGACTATAGCTTCGACCTGCCTGTGCCCTGAAGGGTCTCAGGTTCAATTCCTGGTCAAGGGCATGTACCTAGGTTGCAGGTTCAATTCGGCCACATGCAGGAGGCAACCAATCGATATATCAATGTTTCTCTTTCTCTCTCTCCCTCTCTCTCCCTCCCTCCCTTCCACTCTCTCTTAAAAAAGAAAACAAATATATCCTTGGGTGAGGATTAACCACAACAAAAGTCTTAAAAAAGAAATTTAGGTGGAATATGAAGAGAAAATGACTGAAGACAATACTGAAAAGGATGGGCAGAGGAGTATGCATCAGGAAAAGAGGCAGAGATAGAGCAAGGAGGAGAACTGGAAGCCGCTGGGAGTCCAGGACGGCTTTTCCAGGAGGTGGCTGTTCTACCCGAGCCCTACGCAGAAGCCAAGCTAGAAAGAGCTGAAGCTGAAGGCTTCCTGTTTACATATACTTGTCATTTGTCAAAGCAATGAGAAACAAAGATTTTTTTCCCTAATTTTCAACCTCCATTTTTTCCTTTTATTTTTCATGTTATATGTTAGTATCATGTTACAATGCTATAAAGTGCCTTTTGGGGATTTTACACAAGATCACAAAAGGTATAAATCTTATGTTATTATTTGTAACATATATAGTAGTAACTTGTACTTACAGAGAATATTTCTGGAAGGCTACACACAAGGAATTGGTAATTTTATTGCCTCCAGAACAGCCAATGTCTGGGACACACTTGAGGAATAGAGATTGGAGACTTCCCACTTTTGTACCTTCTAAATCATATACATCTGAATGTATCCCCAATTGCAAAAACAAATAATATTAAACCTAAATAAAGGCCATTTTATCATGTTGACTTTTTACAATTACAGGGGAAATACTTTAAGAGGTTTTGTCAGGAAAATATATTATAACTTAGTCCTCTGAAACCATGGTGATTGTGGCTTCATCTGTAGGGGAGAGTGGGTGGAGTTTATTAAAGTAACATTAAGTTAGCATAGCATACTAATGAGTGGTGTGGTATATAATATGATATGGTAAGTCATGAACCATTTAATATGTCAAATGGTTGATTAGTGCTAATGGTCAGATTACATATAAATATCCAAAAGGTATTATTCCTGCGGTACTTAACCCTCCTCGGAGGCTGAAACATGCATGTAATAGGTTAAGCAAACCCTGTTTTCAGGTACAAAATCCTAAATCCTGTGCTTATGATTCAAAACACAAATAGAGTGTTCGTATTATACATGTCACCTCATTAAATTATCAGTGTAATAAAAATATTCTCTTGGAGAGTTTTGCTGTTTTCTTTTTACAAGACATTATTTATTCAAAAGAGATATGGGTGTTAATTATAGAAAAGTTGGTCTAGTTAATATAAAGAAATTGAAAAGCTTCAGGTTAAATACAAATTGTTTAGTTCTGAGAATCTTGGATTTAAAATTTAGCTGGTGTGTAAAATGGTTCTCAGAAATGTATACTGCTATTCAGTTTTCTCTTTTCTATCTGTATGACAATTTGGGTTAAAAATAGCAAACACTGAGCATGTGCATCCAAAGATATGGCTATGTACACACTGGAGTATGTATGTCTCGATATTCTAATGGATGATTAATGTAAGGTGCCTCAAGGTTTTGGAAATAATTCAGAGAAATGAAAAGCTGCTTTTTGATGTCTGCAGCCATACTGGATAAATTATGATTCAAGCAATTAATGAATTTGGAACAAATAACATTTCTTTTTGTAATAATGGAAAATTGAACTGGTTGTCCAAGCCAGGTGAATTGCATAGCTGTTGACACACCAAACCAGGTTTGGCAAATAAAATGGATGTTCTGTAATGAATGAAGTTTTCTTTTTAGCTGTAGGTTAAAGTCTCTATAATGTAGACTATATTTGCCATTTCTCAGTAGGAGAAAAAGACTTTTTATTCTCATGGATAACTGTGATTATGGGCAGTCCTTCATCTACAAAGTAAACTTTAGTTTCATTCAAATGTGGTGTAAAATTTCTATGAAGTGAGAAACTGTATTAGTCATATTTTCCCTTACTATATTATAGAAGCACATTAAGGTCTCCATTAGTCATCTTTCTTATTTTTCTTTCTCATTGTTGACTCATGCCCACTATTCAGATTTCCAACATGTTCTACAGCTACTGCCCTATTTTAATCTCTTTTTTTTCTTTGCTCCAAATTCCTGATTACTCTATATCTGTTGCTAAATTTTAAAAAATGATAACAACCAACACAACAATAGACATCTGGTGTGAATGAATCAAAATTATACCTATTTCTTTTGTCAAATTCTTGTGTGCTGCAGAATTTCAGTAATTAGTGTAGGTGTGCCATGAAATAAAAACAGGTTAAAAATCACTGGCCTATAGGAAGAATTCAACAAGGGATCCCCCGAGACAAGTGACACCAAGCCATTCACTGCAAGTTACAATAAGATATTTTGAGAAAGACCAAATTCACATAACTTTGTGAATTGTTATAATTATGACAGTATATTATTATAATTATTCTATTTATTATTTGTTATTAATCTTTTACTGTGCTTAATTTATAAATTTAATATTACCATAGATATGTATGTATAGGAAAAAACATAGTATATATAGGATTTGGTACTACCCATTGTTTCAAGCATCCACTTGAACATATTTCCCATAGATAAGGGGGGAAACTACTGTAATGTTTTATTGGAACACAGTCCTGCTCATTCATTTGTATATTGTTTAATGGCTGTTTTTGTGCAACAAGAACAGCGGTGTAGTGACAGAGATGGTATAGCATGCAAAGTCTAAAATATTTACCATCTGGAAAAAGTTTGCCAACCTCTGTGTTGGAATATATCCAAGAACCACAGTTAAATGACAATGAGGTATCACCTCACACCTGTCAGAATTGCTACCATCAACAAATCAACAAATGACAAGTGCTGGCTAGAATGTGGAGAAAATGGAACCCTCACACTGCTGGTAGAAATGCAGAATGGTGCAGCTACTATGGAAAACAGTATGGAATTGCCTCAAAAAATTAAAAATGGAACTGCCATTTGACCCAATGATCCAACTTCTAGGAATATATCCTAAGAAACCTGAAACACCAATCAGAAAGAATATATGCACCCCTATGTTCATAGTAGCTCAATTTACAATAGCTAAGATCTGGAAACAGCTCAAGTGCCCATCAGTAGATAAGTGGATTAAAAAGCAGTAGTACATTTACACCATGGAATACTATGCAGCTGTAAAAAAGAGGGATATCTTACCTATTGAGACAGCATGGATGGAACAGGAGAGCATTATGCTAAGCGAAATAAGCCAGTCAGAGAAAGATAAATATCACATGATCTCACTCATTTGTGGAATATAATGAACAACATAAACTGATGAACAAAAACAAATCCAGAGACAGAGAAGCATCGATCAGACTGGCAAACCGCAGAGGAAAGGTAGGGGAGGATGGGGGTATGGGGGAGAGATCAACCAAAGGACTTGTATGCATGCATATAAGCCTAACCAGTGGACACAGACACCAGGGGAATGAGGGCATGAGTGGGGGCAGGGGAGGGCAATGGGGGGATAAGGACACATATGTAATACCTTAATCAATAAAGAAAAAAAAATCAGAAGCTTAAAATAAAAAATAAATAGGCTATGTTCCCTGCCCCACGTGTATTCCTGTACAATGGGTGCCTGCTCTCAAGAGTGTTACTAAAAGTCTCTCATTTTTGCCATGTTTCTGTTTCCTAGTCTGTCATTTAAAATTCAGACAGGTGAGCCATTTCTCACACAACCAACCAAATATTTTAAAATTCCCCAACTAAAGGGAACAAGTTTCTATATTGAATTAGGCCAACCAGTACCTAGCACAAAGTAAGAAAATAACACAATAGATGTCTAAAACTGGAAAAAAATAAAGTTGTGTCATAAACACATTATTTAGATATATGGTGTGAAAAGTTAGAGTTGAAAGTGATATCTCTGAGGAATTAGAAATTGTAGAGAAGAAGGTTGGGGGATACCAGGAGATGGCTATGGCTATTTTTTATAGTAGCCTTAATAGCCACTGACTCTAAACTATATAATAACTAGAGGCTCGGTGCATGAAAATTTGTGCACTCAGGGGATCCCTCAGCCCGGCCTGTGCCCTCTCACAGTCCGGCACCCCTCGGGGGATGTCCACCTGCCGGCTTAGGCCCGCTCCCTGGGGTATCGGGCCTAAGCTGGCAGTCAGACATCCCTCTGGCAGCCCGGGAGCCCTTGGGGGATGTCCGACTGTGGCTTAGGCCCACTCCCCAAGCCGCAGTCGGCCATCCTTAGTGCTGCAGAGGAGGTGAAAGAGGCTCCCACCACCACCACTGTGCTCGTAGCCATTAGCCTGGCTGTGGCTGAGCGGAGCTGCCCCTGTGGGAGGGAACTGATCACCAGGGGGCAGCTCCTGCATTGAGCGTCTGCCCCCTGGTGGTCAGTGCATGTCATAGTGACCGATCATTCCACCATTAGGGTCAATTTGCATATTACTCTTTTATTATATAGGATATTTTGATAAAATAAAAAGTAAAATTAAAAATAGCCAAAACCGGTTTGGCTCAGTGGATAGAGCGTCGGCCTGCGGACTGAAGGGTCCCGGGTTCGATTCCAGTCAAGGGCACGTACCTTGGTTGCAGGCACATCCCCAGTAGGAGGTGTGTAGGAGGCAGCTGATCGATGTTTCTCTCTCATCGATGTTTCTAACTCTCTATCCCTCTCCCTTCCTCTCTGTAAAAAAATCAATAAAATATATTATAAAAATAAATAAATAAATAAAATAAAAATAAAAGACTTTTCCAATAGTTCAAATCAAACCAGTTACAATGCAATTGTCCAGAAGTATTCATTTTTTGATTAAGAGAACATTGGTTTTTGAAAGACTTGAATCTCACAGGAAATATGTTCTTGCTCTGTTGAATTCAAGTAACCTGCTTTAAGGACATTAATGAACAATTATTTTAGAGAGTTCAATTCAGTTCAACAACTGAATTGAACTCTCTGAAATAGAGAGTTCAATTTACTGAGCTCCTAATATGTGATAAGCTCTGAAGATAAAAAGACAAAAAAAATCTTAAGACGAAAAGGTGTAAAGCATTAGTCCAAATAAAAATGTGTAAACATTTACTCAAATAGATGTAGGACTGTCATATAAAATATGAGGTAATCTTATTCTAAAGGGCATACATATGACCAATGGAAAGAAGTGATAAATAGGAAAATCCTAGCTCAATACTTGTTTTCCCATAATAAGAATTAAACCAAATTTTAAGATTTACTATAGAGCTACAATAATCAAATCAATGTGGCATTTACATAAGGATAAACATATGGATCAATAGAACAGAACAGAGTTAAGAAATAAACCCACATATGCAAAGTCAATTGATTTTAGACAAAGCCGGCAAGGTAATTAGATACAAAAACAAAACAAAACAAAACTCTTCACCATAAACAAATATTAATTCAAATGGATTATAGAACCCCCGAGTGACATTACAGAAATGTCAGTGAGGTTCAAATTACTGAGATCATGTATAAAGTTAATAAAAGTCAACATATTCTATGTACTGTATGTAATAAATAAATCCAATAAATCTGTGCATTAAAAAATAGGGAAAAACATTAGTGCCTTGGATTAAGCTTTTTCTTAGATAAGACACCAAAAGCACAAACTACTGGGGGGGAAAAAGATAAATTGGATTTCATCAAAATGAACATCTGTTCTTCAAAAGATACTCCTAAGACAAGGCACATGCTAGGAGACTATGTAAAAGATGAGAAAAGGACTTGTATCTAGAATATATAAATAACTCTTATATTTGAACTACAGGCCCAGTGCACGAAACTCATGCATGGGGTAGGGGTGTCTCTCAGCTTGGCCTGCACCCTCTCCAATCTCAGACCCCTCAGGATTAGGCCTAAACCGGCAGTCAGACATCCCTCTCACAATTTGGGACTGCAGGCTCCTAACCACTCGCCTGCCTGCCAGCCTGATCGCCCACTAACCGCTCCCCTCCTGGCCTGATTGACGCCTAACTGCTCCCCTGCTGGCCTGATCGCCCCCAACTGCCCTCCCCTGCCGGCCAGATCGCCCCCAACTGCTCTCCCTTGCCGGCCTGATCGCCCCCAACTGCCCTTCCCTGCCAGCCCAATCGCCCCCAACTGCCCTCCCCTGCCAGCCCGATTGCCTACAACTGCCCTTCCCTGCCGGCCCAATCGCCCACAACTGCCCTCCCTTGCCGGCCCGATTGCCCACAACTGCCCTCCCCTGCAGGCCTGGTCTCCCCCCAACTGCCCTCCCCTGTAGGCCTGGTCACCCCCAACTGCCTTCCCCTGAAGGCCTGGCCCCCCCAACTGCCCTCCCCTACAAGCTTGGTTGCCCCCAACTGCTCTCCCCTGCTGGCCTCATCGCCCCAAACTGCCCTCCCCTGCCGGCCCGATCGTCCACAACTGCCCTCCCCTGCTGGCCTGTTTGCCCCCAACTGCCCTCCCCTGCTGGCCTGATCGCCTACAACTGCCCTCCCCTACCGACCATCTTGTGGTGGCCATCGTGTGGCGGCCATCTTGTGATGACGTGAGGGCGTCACGCAAGGGTGCGAGGGCCACCTTTTATTAGTATAGATAAGAAGAAGATAATCTAATTTTTAAATGAGCAAAAGATTTGAGTAGATACCTCAATAAAAATGTAGAGATGGCCAGTAAGCACCAAAAAGTGTTCAGCATCATTAGTCATCTGAGAACTGCATGCTTTGCACACCTACTAGGATGCCTAAAATTAAAAATGATTTATAATCCCAAGTATCAGAGTGACTGTAACCCTCATATATTTGCTGGTGGGAATGAAAAATATATACCCATTTTAAAAAACAGCACAGTAGTCTCGTATACAGTTAAACATACATTTACCATATGTTCCAGCAATCCCACTCTTAAGTATTTACCCGATAAATAAAAACATGTCCACACAAAGACCTGCATGTGAATGTTTATAGTAATCTAATTCATAATCATGAAAAACTGTAAATAATCAAAATGTCCCTCACCAAGTGAATGGCTAGACAAATTTTGACACATCTACCCAATGGAATATTACTCATCAATAAATAGGGATGATATATTCAACAAATGGATCAATCTTAAAAGTATTATGTTAGAGAAAGAAGCCAGACACAAAATGCTACATTCTGTATGATTCCATTTATATGGGAGTCTAGAAAAAACAAAGCTATCGGGGGAGAAATCAGATCAGTGTTGCCAAGAGTCAGAAGTTAAGGGAGGGACTGATTACAAAGGGGCACAAAGGAATTCCCAGATCTTGCTTTTGATGGTGGTTACACAATTGTGTTAATTTGTCCAAACACATCAAACTGTACACTTTCAAAGGGTGAATTTTACTATATGTAAATTATAAATCAGTAAACCTGTCTTTAAAAAGTGTTTTAATAAATAACCATTATTGTACTAGCAATAAAAATGTCAGTGAGGTTCAAATTATTGAGATCATGTATAAAGCTAATAAAAGCCAACATGTTCTATGTACTCAAGTAATTTTTAAGATAAGGTAGTCTTCTTGACTTAAGATTTTAAAAGTAACAGGAGGATGTTAGAATGAATAATTATGAAGCAATCAAAATGAACTAACAAGCAAAATAGAGACAGACTCAGAGAACACTCTGACAGCTGTGTGTGTTGCGGAGGGGGGTGGCGCGTTTAGGGGACTGGGTGGATGGGGATAGAGGGATTGAGCAAAAAATAAAAAAGACTCATGGACACGGACAATAGTGTGGTGACTGTTGGGAGGAGGAGGGAGATGGAGGGGGGAATAGGGCAGATAAATGGTGATGAACAGAGACTTGACTTGGGGTGGTGAAAACATAAAACAGTGGAACTGTGGAACTGTGCACCTGAAACCTGTATAATTTTGTTAACCAATGTCACCTCAATAAATTCAATAAAAAGAAAGAAAAAAGAAGTAATCAGGAAGTAAAGGATACAAAAATAACACCTTTGAGCATCTTTTAAAAAATATATCTTTTTATTGATTTTAGAGAGGAAGAGAGACAGAGAGACAGAAACATCAATGATGAGAGAGAATCATGGATCAGCTGCCTCCTGCATGCCTCCCTCTGGGGATCAAGTCCGCAACCCAGGCAAGTGCCCTGACCTGGAATCGAACCATGACCTCCTGGTTCATAGGTGGACGCTCAACCACTGAACCAAACTGGCCAGGTACCTTTGAGTATCTCCTGATTAGACAATTAGAATTTTTTTTTTTTAGCTATTTAAATTTTTCAAATAGACCATAATTAAAAAAAATTAGAATTTAAGTATTTCTAGAGAAAATTTTAAAATAAACATTCATTCAAATAAATAAAACATGTATATAAAAATAGGGATTTTTTTGTGCTGTCAACAAGTTGTAAAAATAATACTTTTCTTTCTAAAATTTTAAGTCAAAATTAGCAATCAACATAAAGACAAAATCTACAAATGAGAGTAAAAGGAGACTATAAGAATGATTTTCTGTCAATACTAAGCATGGCTCTAAAGTTTGGGAAGCTTTGCAGTTTTAAGAGATAAAGGTAGCTGACAAGCTGAACTGATAACATGTATGGATGCCTGGTATTTCACAGGTGGGCACTGAGGTAAATCTTAGCCTTTAAGCCAACTATTCTTCTATCTCTTTCCCTCCTCCAGGTTCCAGTTAACACAAAGAGGAACATGTGAAAAACAGGAAAGTCATATGAGAAACGCCTTACCCAAGGCCAGAAAGGAACAAATGAAAAAGTACCAAGTCAGGCCAAGCTGGACTAAAGTGCTTACTTCTTCCCTGCTCCAAGGAGGAATCCTTGGATGAAACAGTGGACTTTGCATATTTTACTGTTGGGGAAACCATATCAAGTGCCAAGGTTGGGGGTCTAACCCATGTAACCTGACTGAAATTCTGGCAGGTCTAGGTAAACTGAGGCAGATCACAGGATATTCTTTGTGGATAAGGAAGAAATGAATCCCCTGCAATAGATTTTTGATATAAATCAGTTACATGAGCAGGTGATCAAAGATGGGGCACACAGACTTTCTCCTTTCAGGGAGCATTATGTGGTGGAAATTTAAAATTCTCAGGCTCAAACTAAAAATACTAGATTTGCCCTGGCCTGGTAATGCAGTTGGTTAGAGCATTTTCCTGATACCCCAAGGTAGTGGGTTCCATCCCCAGTTAGAGCACATACAAGAATCAACCAATGAATGCATAAATAAGTGGAACAAGTTGATCTCTCTCTCTCTCTCTCTCTCTCTCTCTCTCTCTCTCTCTCTCTCACCAATCAATAAAATTAAAAACAACAACAACAAAACTCCACTAGGTGAATTTGGCAAGCAAAGCCAATTTTGGGTGGAAAGCTGATTGAGGGCAACCTCAGTCAGGATTGGCCATGAGGAAACATGTGTTAATGTCTAAACATTGACAAGGGAATGGAAATCCCATGTCTGTTTATTAATCTGTGGAGATACTCTGGCAAGGGGAACAATAGTTGCCCCCAAAATAAAATAGGTTATGAGTAAAGAGAAGATCGAAGGGTGCAAAGGCTGAAGAGGTAAATTAGAATAGAACTAGGATTAGAGAGCGAAGCCAGAATTGGATGGCATGTCCTGAAATATGGCTTGCAGGCAAGTGGAGGGGTAGTTAAGGAGCTACCTACAGGAACACAGTCCACCTACTAAAATGGTGCTGTAGCACACCTCAAACACAGGGCTAGCAGTGAAGATTTCAAAGAATGGAGTTTGTCTTACAGTTTGGATGTCAGAACCAAGGCCTGTTATTCTTTATCCTTTGATTATTATCCCCCAGGGTTCTGGGAAACCCAAGGAGACATAGGTTAACTTTTATATACCCAGAGCTTTACTATCACTAATTCTGTTTTACCATTTAATATCAAGTGTACCACACAGACGCAGTTATGTATTGTAGAATACAAATTAGTTCAAACCTCAATACTCAGAAAGAAGCCAATGATACAGGAAAATGCTACAAATCATTCTTAAAACCACACACAAGACTTTTATAAATGAAAAAGCTAATTTTATATTTATTTTTATAATCATTTAATATCTGATTGCAATTTCCTTGACAATAGCTCCTAAACTCATTTTAGGCAATTCTACTAACAGAAAAGCTATGCACAAAAATGTTAATAGCAGTACTCTTCATAATAGATTAAAACTGGAAACAACATAAATGTCTATCCATAGTAGAATGGAACATCCTTAAAACAGAATTCTACACAGCAATGAGAATGAGCAAACTACAACTATGCATTATGAGAGAATAAATTTCACAAACATGTTCAGTAAAGGAAGGCAAAGAATAATAAGTGAGTAATATATGATTCCACTTATATAACGTTCAGAAACAAAAGTATCCAAAGGTTTTCAAAGTCATAACTGTGGTTGGAGGAGGAGGACAGTGACTGGAGGCAGCACACCCTGGACTTTTGAGTTTGGACAATATGTAATTCTTGGCCTGGATGCTGGTTATACTAGAGTGTTCTCTTGGTGAAAAATTCACAGCACTGCTCACTTACAATGAGGGCACGTTCTGTACATGTGATATACTTTAGTAGATAATCTACTTTGAAAATTCGATAAGAAACTTCCTAAAGAGATCTTTTGAGTTTAGAATTATTTTTTAATACAAAACAAAATCCTAATTTATTGATTTTATAAAGTTTGGTTTTCATTAAGAATTTTTTATTATTTCAAAATATAAGGGAATGATACTTTTCTATCCATTAATTTTTAATCAATGTAGTTCATGGACATAGTTTTTATTTTTAAAAAGCAGTACAGAACAGCATACAATGAAGAGTAGTCCCCACTTTCATCCGTTCTCACCCCTAGTCCAAATACTACTCCTGAAAGGCAACCTTGATAACCTTAAGTAACAGAAAATCATAAATTCATATTCTTTAATTCTACCCTGACTACATAGTATCTCTGAGGTCTGAGCATGAGGCTCCAGTTAACAGTTGTTAATGAGGAATTTTTAAAAACAGAATACTAATTTTGAAAGTATTCCAGGGGATCCCAATGCATATCCAAGGATGATAAAGGGTAAAGCAATTGGAGAAGGAAAAGGTTGGAATACATTTACATTCCTGTTACTATAAAATTTTCAATAAAACCATAATTATCTTGTACCTTGCATTCAAAAAGTTCAGGTTCTGCCTAAGTAATTTGCTAAGAAAGACAAATGACTTTATTTAAATACTGAAAATTTTATTTTGATATTTCTAAGGACTATAACACTTAACTTTGTGCTTAAAATAATTGCAAGAGGGCTCTAGCCGTTTGCTCAATGGTTAGAGCACCAGCCCATGGATATTTGCAAGCGGAAACTATATTTATTGAAGTGTCTTTTATAGAAAACTGTCTATTCACTAAGAAATGTAAAGTATGTTTGCCATAGGAAATTGATTTTAACATCCAGATAATTTATTCATAATAAATTCATTGATCTAGCTCTAATGAACTCAATCTATATAAAAAGTCAATACAAATTCTCACAAACTTCAGAACACGACTAAAGAGTATTTCCTCTTTGAAATTAAAATAAAATGACTAACAGACAAACTTTGAAACAAAATGTAGGATTTGATTTGTCACATCGTATTACTAAAATAGATTTGGCTTCCCACTAAGGAAAATTTGACTCACAACTAGCACCCTCCTACCTCTTTTTACCAATGAGATAGTTATAAGAATGATTATACTACTCATCACTTTTGAAACTTTACAGAATATATTTCAGCTTTGAGCTTTAGTTTCATAAACTTTAGACCACTGGTCCCCAAATTTGACTACACGCTGAAATCAACCGGCAAACCTAAAACAATGAATAGACAAACTGACACCTACATCACACTGTCAAGGATCTTCATTTAACTGGGATGATGCAGTTTGGGATTCAAGATTTTGAAAGCTTCCAAAGTGATTTTAATATGCAAGAAAGTTTGAGAATGGCTATATTGCATGAAGTTTTTAGTAGTAGCAGTCATGCCTGTCCTTCCCAACTTATATCACGTTTATTTTTAAAATATTTTTTAAGGATAAGATATAGGTTATATTCTATAATCATAATTAAGACTTTCATACTTTGGATAGAAAGCTAATTCTTTTTTTAAATTTAAAATCAACACAGAGCATGTACAGTATTAACCCTTTGCACTCGCTTGCTTTTTTCTCGATTCCTTTATTCTAATGCTAACCATGTCGAGTCACACTCGACATCCGAGTGCAAAAGGTTAATGTTTATATGAATATTGTTCCCGGCAGGACCAAGAAGTGCACTCAGGTTATATTCCCTTCTCTATGCTACTTCAATGTCAGAAATACTTATACTCTATTTCTCAAAACCATATTACTTTGGATCTACCTAATATCTGGACGTTAACATTCCTACCTAGTTATTTTGTTTTTCCTCAAGTTTATTGAAATAAGAAAGCATGTCTATTTAACTAGTCCCAATATTATCCTGCCTGTTATTTACTCTAATTTATCCATTTTTATTCCAGTCTTCCTAGACACAACTGAATTCCTACCTTCATATGATCTGATTGTTTCTCTTGCCTGATACACAAATGCCATCTGGAGCTTGTACTCATTGAACTTTTGGATCAGTTTTGGTGGTTGTTGAATCCTCTCTTGGTTTTCTTTTTATTATTCTGCTTGTTCATTTATTTTGTTTTTTTAAAATTCAATTGTTAATAGATATGTGTTTATTGCATTTTATTGTTCATATTTTTTATCTTTTTTTTCCTTTTCTCCTTCTTCTTCTTAAAGAAAATCCATTAAAATTTCATGTAATATTGGTTTGTTGGTGATGAACTCCTTTAGCTTTTTCTTGTCTAGGAAACTGTATGTCCTTTTATTCTAAATGTTGGCTTTGTTGGGTAGAGTAATTTTGGTTGTAGGTCCTTGCTTTTCATCACTGAATATTTCTTGCCACTCCTGGCCTGAAAAGTTTCCTTTGAGAAATCACCTGACAGTCTTATGAGTGCTCCCTTGTAGATAACTGCTTTTCTTTTTCTTTCAAGATTTTCTCTTTGTCTTTAACCGTTTGCATTTTAATTATGATGTGTCTTGGTGTGGGCTGCTTTGGGTTCATCTCGTTTGGAACTCTCTGTGCTTCCTGGACTTGTATGTCTATTTCCTTCACCAGGTTAGGGAACCTTCCCATCATTATTTTTTTAAATAGATTTTCAATTTTTTGCTCTCTTTCTGCTTTTCTGGCACCCCCATGATGCAAATGTTGATACAGCTAAAGTTGTCCCAGAAGTTCCTTACACTCTCCTCATTTTTTTTTATTCTTTTTGCTCTTCTGATTGGGTGACTTTTTGCTTCCTTATATTCCAAATCGCGGTTTTGATTCTCAGCTCCATCTACTTTATTGTTGATTCCTTATACTTCTTCATTTCAGTTAGTGTATCCTTCATTTCTGACTGGCTCTTTTTTATGGTTTCCATATAATTTTTCACGCTGTTGAAGTTCTAAGTTCATCTACTCTTGCCCTAAGTTCATTGAGCATCCTATTAACAAGTTTTGAATTCTGCATCTAGTAGATTGCTTATCTTCACTTTGTTGAGTTCTTTTTCAGTTCTATTCTGTTCTTTCATTTAAGACTTTTCTTTGTCTCCTCATTTTGGCCCCCTCCCTGGATTTGTTTTTATGTATTAGGTAGACCTGCTACATCTCCTGAGCTTGGTAGAGTGAGCTAATGTAGTACATGTCCTACAGGGTCCAGTGGCACAGCCTCTTGATTCACCGGAGCTAGGCCCTCCAGGTGCACCCCTTGTATGAACTGTGTACACTCTCCTGTTGTAGTTGAGCCTTGGTTGCTGTTGGCACAGAGGTATTTACCCCCAGCTGATCAGCTACAACTGACTGAATCATGGTGGACGATCACTTGTGCAGGGGGCCCACCCCACAGAGCAGGACTTACTTTAGCAGGGTTCTGGTGCCTACTGAGTCTGCTTGTAGAGGTGGTTGGGTGGTGCTTCGAAATGTGTATAGCTGTCCACTGGGTGCACTGGCTCTGGAGGCTCCTAGGCTCAGGGTCAGTCACCACCTGTGTTCTGCATGGTGCCACCTGTCATGAACTACAAAGCAATCTGCAGTTGGCTACTATTTGTACCAAGCTTGGAGGTTCCCAGGAGAGGCCAAGCTGTGAACCACGGCGGGCTGCCACTAGTGCCGGGCCTGGAGCCACTTAGCTAGAGGTACAGAGCATGCTGAGGCCAGTTGCTGCTTGTTTGGGAGATTTAAGAAAATCTGAAGCATAAGCCAAGACAGGCCATTCAGATGGAAAAGCCACTGGAATCAGCTTGGGGTT
The DNA here is from genome assembly GCF_951640355.1 of Cnephaeus nilssonii. Classification (NCBI taxonomy): domain Eukaryota; kingdom Metazoa; phylum Chordata; class Mammalia; order Chiroptera; family Vespertilionidae; genus Cnephaeus; species Cnephaeus nilssonii. Next base: position 76,249,259 of record NC_137081.1, on the reverse strand, counting down.
GGCCCAAAAGTTGGTGGGGCGAGGTCTTAGGTGCAGGGTAAACAGTGATAGCCAGGTTGATGGAGACTCTGATATGGTGCCTGCTTACTGCCTCTGTTGGGGAAGGACTTACAAAAGGAACAATGGTCTCTGCCAGCACTTCTGTCTGGGAGAAAGCTGCCTCTCCAGCTCTCACCCTGACGCCAGATACTTCAGTTCTTCCTTGTATGTCCCTGTTGCCTTTTGAGCTGCTGCCCCAACACTGGCGCTCAGGAGTGAGTCTGAATAAGTCTGTGCTTGGGTCCTTTAAGAGAAACTGCCTGGGACTCCAGCAGTCCTCTGTCTTACTCAGGTTTCTCTTCCCAGCACTGGAACCTCTGGGTGGGGGGCCTGGTGTATGTTTGGGGACACTTGCTCCTCAGGGGAAACCTCCACAGCCAAGATATCCCTCCTGACTTTTATTTACCACACGAGGGTGTGGAACCACACTGTTCCATGTGTCTACCCTTCTTAGCAGTCTCGATGTGGCTTGTTCTTCATATCCTTAGTTGTAGGACTTTGGTTTAGCTAGATTTCAGGTGGTTCTGAATGATGGTTGTTCTGTAGTTTAATTGTATTTCTGATGTGTTTGTGGGAGAATACGAGTACCACATTTACCTATGCCACCATCTTAACTGCTCCTCTGTTTAGTTTTCCTCCTTTAAAAAAAAACACACTTTTTTATTTTTATTTTAGAGAGAGAAACATTGATGAGAGAGAGAAACATTGATCGGTTGCCCCCCACATACACCTTGACTGGGATCAAACCAGAAACCTTTTGGTGCACAGGATGCTCAACCAACTGAGCCACACTGGCCAGTGCCATCCTAGGTTTGACAAACAAAGTCCTCAACTATCTCTGTGATAAATGTCATTTATCTCTTCATTTATCTTCACATACTTTCATGTATGAAAATGACTTTATTTTTACGTCACATTTTCTAGTTTGCTTGGGTATTGAATTCTAATTTATAATTCATGTTTCTTCAAAACTGTGATGAAATTGTCCCACTATCCATGCTCCACTGCCTTATAGAAACCATATTTGCTAATTTGTAGACTTTTGTTTCTTTTCTTTAGAAGTTTTTTAGGATCTTCTTTGTAATCTTGATATTTTGAAATTTCACGAGAATATGTTTCCTTCATTCTATGTAGCATTCAGGAAGAACTTTAAATTTAGAAATTCATGTCTTTCTTCACCTTTCACTATAAATATACCAAATTTATTGCAAGCTTAAGTGCTAAGAACTGTTTTTAGGTTCTAGGATGGTAGTAAAGTACAAAAATAACAAAAAATCCGCACTCATGGGGCTAACATTTTAGTGAGAAAAATAAAGAATGAACAAAATAAGAAAAAATAATATATTAGATAGTGATTAGTACTAAGGTTAAAAATTGAAGCAATAAAGTGGAATATAAAATAATGGGTAGGAAGTCATGAAAATTTGGATTGAGTGGCCAAGAAAGACATCACACAGAAATGAATTTTGGATAAAGATCTGAAGCAACTAAAACAGCTAAGGTATGAGGATAAGTATTGGGGGGTGGGGGGGGGAGGGGTGGAAGGAGGCCATTCCAGGCAAAGTAAAAAAATAAGTACAAAGGTTCTGAGGTCTGAAGGACCAAAGAGAACTGAATGAGGGAGAGTAGATGGTTATGAGGTTAGACAGGTAATGGGAGCAAGATTCTATGGGATCGCGTAACTCTTGGGACTCTAGCTTTTACTCTGAATATGATAAGATACCATCCATTAGGAGAACCTGAGCAGAGGGATGACAAGATCCCATTAATGTTAAACAGGATATTATGACAGTTCTACTGAGAACACATATAGAAGGAAAGCACAGTTAGAATAAAATAGTTAGAAGCCTACTTAATAATATCAGGTAGAGATGATGGTGGCTTGAAAGTAGTGGCAGCAGTAAGGATGGTATGAAGAGGATCAAATTTTATGTATATTTTGGAAGTAAAATTAACAAGATATTCTGATGTAGTGGACCTACAGCTGGAAAGAAAGGAGTCAAGGAACAACCCAAAGTTACTGGCCTGAAGAAATAAAAGAATGAAGAAATCAATAGCTGAGATGAGGTAGACTGAGAGAGAAGCCAGTTTCTGACAGCACATATCAGGAGTTTGGGTTCAGCCTTATTGAGTTTGAGATGTCTATTAAACTTCTAAGTGGGATGTCAAATAGGCAGGTAGATGCACAAATATGAAGAACAGGGAAGAAGTCTGGCCTGGAGTTACGTTTTAGGAGCCATCAGCATATAGATAACATTTCTAATGCATATTTTTTTATTGTTGATAGTATTACAGATGTCTCCCATGTTGAGACTTGATGAAATCTCCTAGGGAAGACATAGAAAGAAAAGAGGGAAGGCCCAAGGACTGTGCTCTAGGATACTCTATCATTAAGAAGGAACCATGAGCCCAATTGGCATGGCTCAGTGGTTGAGCATCGACCTATGAATCAGGAGGTCCCAGTTCAATCCCGGTCAGGGCACATGCCTGGGTTGCCGGCTCAATCCCCAGTGGGGGGCGTGCAGAAGGCAGCTGGTCAATGATTTCCTCTCATCATTGATGTTTCCAACTCTCTCTTCCTCTCCCTTCCTCTCTGAAACCAATAAAAATATACAAATCGGTGTCAATTAAAAAATAGAAATAAAAGGAACCATGAGTAACAACCTGCAGAAGCTACTAAGAAGTAGCCAAGAAAGTGACATCCAGTTACAGTGGTGTGAAGAGGTCACTAATTCCTTGCCACAAAAAAAAACCAATTATTAAACTGTACATAATTTTAAAAACAATTATTTCAGGGCTTTAGAGTGATGCAGAAAACAAATTTAAAACATCATTCTTGAAATCAAAGTAAGGCTTCAGATAGGAATAGCAGAAGACTGTGGCCTTTGATCACATCTGCATTACCCTCTACACACCTCAGTTCAGTTGGCAAGAACAGTAATCCCTTTGTTTTTAAATTGTGGTAAAATACACATAACATAAAATTTACCAATTTAAGTGTACCAGTTTAAGTGTATAGTTCAGTATTGTTAAGTGTATTCTCACTGTTGTGTAACCAACTTCTAAAACTCTTCATCTTGCAAAACTGAAACCATATACCCATTAAACAACAACTGTCCATTTCCCCTCTCCCCCAGCCCTGGCAACCACCATTCTATTTTTTTTTTAATTTATTTATTTTTGTCTCTATGAATGTGACTACTCTCAGAACAGTAGTTTTTATCACCATGGGGCTGGCAGGGAAAAACAGCAGCTTTGTTGCCAAAAGGGTTGGGCTCCGAGGTGGAGGACAAAAACTCATGGCATTGCCCTTTAAAAGTGGTAGACTTAACACTTAAAAGTTTGTCAAGTAACAGAGGGGAATATATAAAATAATATACCAGAATAACATTTTTAAGTTTTCATTGTATAACAAATATATTGAATTAGCTTTAGATGTCAGCTTTAGTAATACTTATGTAAGACCATGTTGGCTTTCTGCCTTGCAAGTGTATTACCCTATTAATAAAAAATACAAGTGAAAATAAAAGTGGTGGACTTAAATGAAAATGAACAGAGAAAATCTGCAGCTATACTACATCCAAGGTTGTGATCCCAGCTGGGATAAGCAGTAGACAAAACAGAAATTAAATGGGGTATCTTAGGAACAAGAGAGTCATGGGAGAGCTGAGATAAGTTCTCCACACAGTCCCTGGCTGACTTGGAAACTACAAACAGGAGAGATTTCAGAGAGCCTGGTGAAAAGTAAAACTGAGGCCGAGAAATGACTGCAATTTTGAATGAGACCCTCAACCCACATACAAATTATTAAGCAGTATGTGCAAGCATTAAGGGCTCAAGACTTTTAAGCATAATCTCCACCCAAATCATTGGCTAATACACTATGTAGGCAGAGGGACAACCATAGGAATGTAGGCTAAAAAAATAAAAATAAAAACATTGAGCAGAGATATTATCGTCTGCATACTGTAGGGAACAAAGAATATAAAACAGAATCCAGATCTCCTATAATGTATTATGTAAAATGTAGTTTTCAAACAAAAAGCACTAGACATACAAATAAACAAGCAGGAAAAAAAAATCAGTTCATCAGATGGTAAATTTAGCAGATAAAGAAGTCAATATATCTATTACAAATATGTTCAAAGAGTTAAAGGAAAATATGATGACCATTACCCTATTTGGATATCTTAATAAAAATATAAAAATTACAAAAAATAACCAATGGAAAATTCTAGAATTGAAAAGTACAGTAACTAAAGTAAAAAATTCCTCAAGGGGCTGGTGGAAAGCAGAATTCTAAGATGGTCTGCCAAGACCTCCACTTCATTCTCATGTACACACCATGCATAAACACAGAGGAGTGATCAATGTGTTCATAAATGACAGCAATGAGAAAGAATTGCTGGCATTGGCCTCAAAGGATAGAGTTTGCATTCTGATGAAAGATTAATGATTTATAGGTCTCAACTGGAAGCTAGAAGAATGCCAACACCACCTGCTGGCCACGAGGTACTTTAGATATGGACAATAGAGCTTGCAAAAAGTACGGGTAAAATTATAAAGTGTGTATATTGGGGGGACCAAAAATTTATGTAAAATGTTTGCACATATGTAAACAGGCACATGAATAATAGCTAACTATGGCAGGCTGTATTGTCTAAAAATGACTGCATCAATATCTCCCATTACACAATGTTCTTGTCAAGTAATGTTGACACTCCTCTTAAAATTAGATGGGTCTATAACTACAGCCAAAGTAACACTAGGTGACTTCAAGGTTCTGACTAATCCTTTAGAGATGCTTGCTCTTGGAATTCAGTCACCACGCAGTGAGGAAGTGAGCTCGCAACCCGGGCATGTACCCTGACTAGGAATCAAACCGAGACCTCCTGGTTCATAGGTCCACGCTCAGCCACTGAGCCACACTGGCCAGGAAGACACTGCTCTCTTTAGAGCAGAGGTTGCAAACTGGTCGTTTGGCTTATAAGAGGGTCTGCTTTGACCAAAGAGTGCTTTTTTAGTTGTTAACATTAACAGGAGAGCATAACAGAATGGAAGGTTAGAAGTGGAATGGTCCTCCCCAGTTCCTGGTGAGTAGTAGGGCTGTTGTAATGATTCCTGCATGCATGCATGGATAAACTTCTTTATTCTCTGTTAAAGAAAATGAACCCTAAGCAGACCTATTAAAGGACACCCATGCAAAATACCTTAGATTCAGAAATCCTTAGTTCTTATTGTGTTTTAAAGTTCAAGCAAACATTCCCCCCTAAACTGGCAGTTACCTAATTTTGTCCTCATCCTACCCATCTGTTCCTATGAAAACTTAATAAAAATCTATACCCAGGAGTATAAGTCTAAGTTATTAAACATTTATTTTCAACTTTGATATATTCAGTTTCATGTTCTGCAAATTGATTCAATCCACCAAAAGCAAAAAACAGAAATTCAGAAAAGTATGAAATGTTATTGCTGCATTTGTTTACCAAATTCCCTCTGGAACAGCCAGTCTGTTTACATTCTGAGAATAATGATGAACTATCACTTGACCTAAATCTTTAGACTGTAAAAGGTTTTCTTGAAAGTATTCCTAAATGAAGAAAAAATTAAAGTTAAAATTGAAATTTAAAAATGATATCCTGGTATAAATTTAAAATTAGGTAATTAAAATATTAATAAGAAAATGTCGTATCCACTGAGAATGTTTATTCCACCATGTCTAAATATTTACTGAGTAGCAAATTAAAGTTGATGGTTTCATCCAACAGATATTTTGCAGATCAAGTAGCTGACAATCTAGCTTAGGTACTTAAAGAGAAATGTCAATTAAATGCTGACAACTCAAAAGAGAGTCACTAGGATAGTGAAGAATCTAAAAAATACAAAATAGGAAGAATAGATAAATGTTTGGAGAACAGGAAAAACGTTTGGAGAGGCAAGGGCCAGGCATGATGGCAATCTTCAAATACACGTAAGAATCTTGCAAGAACAGGTTTAATAAGTTGCTGAAATGGGAGGCAGCATGGTGTGGTGGAAAAACTGTGACTTAAGAACCTGTAGTTTGAGTTTGGACCTTGCCAATAAAAGCTGTTTCAGATTTTGAATGAATCACTTAACCTCTCCATTAAATGGACAATAACAGTATGTAAAGATTTTTCAGTTTTAGAATTCTATATGATTTAGTGATCTGAAAAGTTCTTACATTTAAAAGCTCTCAGAAAAAGTTTATATTCTTTAAGTGTGATGCATTCACTATTATCGTGGATATCAGGTTTTAATTTCCTTTAAGGTAGTTGAGTTGTAGGAATTATGTCTCAGTTCAATTCCTCTTCCAATGGCTTAGTTTGCATTTCTTTTTTCTTTCTTTCTTTCCTTTTTTTTTTTTTTTGGTTAATACTCACCTGAGAATATTTTTTTTCATGGCTTTTCAGAGAATAGAAGGGAGGAAGGGGGAGGGGGATGAGAAAGAGAGAGAGAAACATCGATGTGAGAGAGACATATAGACTGATTGCCTCCTGCACGCACCCCAACTGGGTGCAGAGAGGGAACCCACAACCAAGGTATTTGCCCTTGACCGGGAATTGAACCCAAGACCCTTCCGTGTGCAAGCTGGCACTCTAACCGCTGAGCACAATGGCCAGGACAGTTTGTGCTTCTTGCTACACCTTTTCCTAGACCCAGGTTTGAGACTGTGCTAAGTGGCTTCCATTCTCTGCTTCCCTTTAAACAACTGAACAGAGTATTATTTCACTTCCCTCTTGTACTATGCAGTCTCAACTTTCTCCCGTAAGACTCCCAAATACCAACCTATCCCATCCTCTTCAGTTGGGATGAATTCCATGAGCACTTCTAAACTACTATACGTGGTTGTTCTTCTCAGGTATGTAACACAGAGATAGTGAAAGCACAAGCAAAGCAGCCCAACAGACTGATATACATGCTATATTAACCACCTCTAATTTCCCAACACCAACCTTAACCACCTGCATCTGCACTTCACACATCTTTCCTTCTTGGAAGTTGTCCCATCCTGTCTTCCATTCTCAGAACCTTCACTATAGATTATTCCATCTGTCACTTCTATCTTCTAATTGCCTGCCTTTGCTCAATTGTTTACATTAGAATTTACACATGCTAAGCATTACCCATCTTAAAAACAAAGAAGAATGCCTCCCTGGTCCTTACTTTGCCTCTCTAGCATCACTCTCTCCCACCTCTTCAGTCAAACTTCCAGCCTCCTTTAGTGCCTGTCTCTCCCCTCCTCCCCCCCACCCCGTACCCATTAACCTTTTTACAATTTCTTTAAGCACTGGCTCTGGAATCAAAACGTATGCTGGCTCCTACATTTACTCTAGTAAGGGTAGGGAATTATTACTTCACCTCTACACCTTAGTTTTCTGGCTTGAAAAGGGAGGATCATCATTTTTAAAGTGAGGATACAGGCTCAATATAAATGTGTTGCATAAATAAATCTTCCACAGAATTTATACTTTGCAAGTATAAATACATATAGCTAAACTTTCAGTTAGTTATAATAAAGTTATATATAAAAATTTGGCAGATAATCCAAGCATCTTATCCTTCAACTAGAGGCACAGTAAATGATTGAATCATGCACGTGTAGGGTCCCCTACACGCTTTCGCTTTTCACGGTGGAGCTGGGTGCTTGTCCGCTGGTGCACCAGGCCTTTCAGAAGCCTCCGGCTCGGTGGAGGCTTCTGAAAAGCCTGGTGCCAGAGCAGACAGGCACCCAGCTCCCCCACTTTGGATGGTCCGCGGCCGCTGAGGGGGGCTACCCTGCTGTTGAGAGGCGCAGGGGACGGGACTCCCGCCCCCTGCGCCTCTCAACGGCCGCTGAGGGGGGCTGCCGCGGACACCTGGCTACCCTGCCATTGAGAGGCGCAGCTGGGTGTCTGCAGCAGGCCTCCTCAGCGGCCGCGGATCTGGCCGTTGAGAGGCATAGGGGGCGGGAGTCCCGCCCCCTGCGCCTCTCAACAGCAGGGTAGCCCCCCTCAGTGGCAGCGGATCCGTGCCTCTCAATGGCCGGATAGACCACCCCGAGTCCCGCCCCCCAGCCTCCCGCCGCCCAATCGTGGGCGTAGCGGAGTGATGGTAATTTACATGTTATTCTATTATTAGATAGGATTTCCCTATTATTGCCTGCTGTTTAGTTATTTTATCATTCACTAGTGGCCCAGTGCATGAAATTCGTGCATGGAGGGGCCGGTTCCCTCAGCCCAGCCTGCAACCTCTCCAATCAGACATCCCTCTCACAATCTGGGACTGCTGGCTCCTAACTGCTCACCTGCCTGTCTGCCTGATCGCCCTAACTGCCCTCTCTTGCTGGCCTGATCTCGCCCCCAACTGCCCTCCCCTGCCAGCCTGATCTCACCCCCAACAGCCCTCCCAACGGCCTGATCTTGCCCACAACGGCCCTCCCCTGCTGGTCTGATCTCGCCCCCAACTTCCCTCCCCTGCTGGCCTGGTTGCCCCCAACTGCCCTCCCCTGCCGGCCTGATCTCGCCCCCAACTGCCCTCCTCTGCTGGCCAATTTGGTTCTAATTGGTCAGTTTCTATGCCAGTCAGCATCAAAAGCTCTGTCTCCTAGGCAGTCACTGCCTCCTCACAGTTGACCCAGATTTGGTTCTGATTGGCCAGTTTCTATGCCAGTCAGCGTCTCTGGGCCTATCAACAGGGACTGATCAGAAAGGCAGGGCTGATCAGCAGCCCCGGTGGAGGCTCTAAGAGAAATGAAGGCTGGACTGCTGGCCAGGCTAGGAGGGAAAGAGAGAGGCAAGTGCTGGTCATAAGCTGCCTCAGACGCTACAGATCAGCCCCTGCTTCTCTCTTCAGGTCTCTTTCCCGGCCTGATTCAAAGCCCCCTCAGCAGTCACTGCTGGGGATCCGGGCCTGCAGCCGCAGTAGTCAGCGCTGGGTAGCCATGGCAACCCAGAGCTGACTTCCTGCTGGTCAGCCTTTGGTTGTGATCGTAGTTACACCCTGGCTCTCTATTATAGAGATTAGTGCCACCATTAATGCTTAGGAATAATCAAAGATGGTTGGAAACTTAGATCACTGCAAGTACTACTTGGTAAATGTTTTAATTACTATAATGTTTTACTTAAGAAGTAAGAAGAACTGTGTTTAAAATTACCTTCTGTAATAATATGTGGATTCTTCTTCTATATGGAAGTTCCCTAAACGCTGTGTTTGCTTTGCCAGGAGTCCAGGAAAACTCCCACCTATATTCTATTGTTATTGAATGCACATTTGTCCTTTAAAACCCACCTTACACATTAGTTTCCTGAGAAGCATTCTCAGGCCACCTCAAGCTTCCTCTTCAATCAGTATACTCTCTGCACCTGGAACACCTTTCTACTGTGACATCTATCACACTGTAGTAAAATTCTTTATGTATGTTCTGCTACTAGGCAGTGTATTTCTTCTTGAAGTTAAGACAATGTTTTATTCATCCTGTATGCCAAGGGCCTCTCTGTGTCCCAAACCAGTGAATATTTATTTGAAATGACCTGGGTGAGGGGAATGCATTTTGAACCTGCTTTAAGGAACACTGGTTTAAGAAACCAAGTCCAATTCTATGAAAAGGTCATTCCAATGGGGCATTATTACTTGAAATTAGTTTTACCTATAGGACTTACTTTTTACCATTAATATAAAAAGACAAAATAAAAATTCTCATAGATCTGACACACATATTTGCAAACAATGTTTTACTAGAGAGAACTAAGGATCCGTTATCATCAACAGCTTAAATTCTACTTCTGATTCCATGCAGCACCTCAACATATCTTTCTCCATACCGTAGGAGTAGCATCTAAGATGAGATCATAGAAATTAAAGTGTAAATAAAAAATAAAGATTCTACTGAATCCCAGCAGTAATACCATAGATACAAGTATGGTTGAATATAATTTAAAATGAACTCTGATGTCCCACTGATCAAATTAACTCTTCACTGACTAAGAAAATACTCAGGGATAATGGCAAATCAATAGTTTTCTACATGTGCAACACAGTCTAATTAAAATTTAATTTGACACACCCACAGATAAACATTCATATATGATATATATCTACCTCACAGAAATTAAAATGTACTTTAAATGTTTTCATGCTTCCACATGACTAAGGCAAGTAAGCAACTCATAAAAATAATTTTGGTTATTTGATCACAGCTTTAGTTACATGATATGGTATAAAATTCTAAAATAAGTAACTCTCTGGTCATAAAGAGAGGTATTTATATCATTAACATATTAAAACATGATTAATACTTTAAATTTATTTTTAAACTATAACCATAATAATCACAATAGATGTCAGTTTGAATAGAATCTCATTTGGAGAAGACAAAAGATACAAATTGCTTGTTCATTGTTTTTTTTTTTTAATGACATCAGAGACAGGTATGCCATGTTATAGAAATCACATATACTATATATACTACTACTTGTAATAGCAACCCCTCAAAAAGAAATTTATGTACAGATACAAATATATTATTGTTATAGCACAAAAAATTGAAGAGCAGAAGTTTTGTCTAGCTTGAAATCCCACCACTGCCATTAGGTGAGCAAGTTTCTTTACCTCTCAAAGCTACCGCTTTCTCTTCCAAAAATCTGGGATAACACCAATACCATCGGAGAGATCTTATAATAATTAAATAACATAAATGAAAGTGCTATTTACAGGGCCTGTTTCACAGCTAGAAGTGTCCTCTGGCTATTTTCAAATAAAAGATTTCAACAAAATAGAAACATTTTTTTAAAAGCATTCGCTGAGATTCTCAGTTTGAACAAAGAATGTTAGTTAAAAGAGGAATGAGCCCAGACCGGTTTGGCTCAGTGGATAGAGCGTAGGCCTGCGGACTGAAAGGTCCCAGGTTCGATTCCGGTCAAGGGCATGTACCTTGGTTGCGGGCACATCCCCAGTGGGGGGTGTGCAGGAGGCAGCTGATCAATGTTTCTCTCTCATCGATGTTTCTAACTCTCTATCCCTCTCCCTTCTTCTCTGTGAAAAATCAATAAAATATATTTTTTTTAAAAAAGAGGAATGAAAATTCCAATAAAGCAATAGGTTTAGTTAGTATATGGTTAAAGAACCTAGGAAGTATTCTTTTAAAATGTATTTTTTTTAATTCCATACAAACAAAATCTAATTTGTGAAATCCAACCAAAACAACATTTTGGATACTATAACAAACATATTTAAGATTATATAATGTTACCATGAAAAAGAATACAAGGATTAAAATTTAATATCAAATAGACTGAATCTGAGATAACATTCCTATATACAATACTAGATGGCTGATGCACAAAATCCATGCAAGGGGCTTGGCCCTCGCAGCCCTGGCTTTGTCCAGAAGGTAATCCAGAAGGTCATCCAGAAGGACATCCAGAAGGTCGTTCAGCTGTCTGGTCTAATTAGCATATTATGCTTTTATTATTATAGATACTGTTTTTATCAGTAAAACAGCATGAGCTGCTTATCAATACTAGAACACTACTTGTTAAAAGATCATGTAATGGTATTTATACAGGATTTAACAAATATTCTAAAATACTCCAAAAGGAGGTATATTTTAATCTCTTGGCATTAACTAATTTAAAAACCTGAGGCACAGGGAAGTGAATTACTTCAAATTCTGAATCAAACTTTTTATCTTCTAAACAATGATTTTTTTAATGGTAAAAAATGTTATTTCACTTTTTTTAAACAGGAAGATATTCACCAAAGCAATGAAAGAAATTATAAAGACTTTTTAAATGAATACAGCTCCATTAAGCAGCCTGCTGGAACATGGTATAAAGAGAACCGGCACATATTGGCTTTTTCAAGTGTGGGTGTCCTGGTATTCTTGGGATTTTTCACCTACTCATATGAGTCAGTTTTATATAACATTGTAACATATAATTTGCCTCCTACTCACAAGCCAACACTTCAGAGATAACATCTCACCATTAGTTATTTAAAGAACATGGTTACTTGGAACTTTTTAAAATATTTTATAAAATTGCAAACAACAAAATTATTACGATGTCAGCAACAAGTACATTGGCTTCCAAAAAAGCATTCCAGTTTGTTCCAGTAAGTTTTGGGGAACATGTTAAGGAAGTATGTAAATTGTTTCACTGTACCCAAATATCAAAACTTTATTTAAAAATCTGTATGTTTTAACAAGTATTACTCATTGTTGTACATAAAGAATATCAAGTAAATAGCAATTACATTCTTATTGAGGAATTATTTCCATGGCTACTAAAGATAGTTTAAGGGTTCAAGAAAAGTAGAATCAATTTTGTTTTCTCCACAGTTTAGCAAATATTCCATTTCTGAAGGGTAATGTGTAAAATCAAATAACCACAAATATAAAAGGAATGTCCAGATCTTTATGTTTACGCTAAAATTCTTTCACTTATGGCATTACTAGAAAATAGTGGTTCCATAAGTAGTTTGAAAATTGTTACTATACTGAGAAATTTTCTATTAAATTATTTATTACTAGAGGCCCGATGCATGAAATTTGTGCAAGAGTAGGCCTTCCTTCCCCTGGCTGCCGTCACCAGCTTTCCTCTAGCACCCGGGACCCGGGATTTCCTCCGGCCACCGGCAGGCACCGAGGACCCATGCTTCCCTCGCAGCCCCAGCTTCGTCCAGAAGGACATCCGGTCTAATTAGCATATTACACTTTTATTATTATAGACTAGAGGCCTGGTGCACAAAATTTGTGCACGGGAGGGAGGGGGAGTCTTTCAGCCAGGCCTGCACCCTCTCGCAATCCTAACCGCTCGCCTGCCTGCCTGCCTGATCGCCCCTAACTGCCTCTGCCTGCCTGCCTGATCGCCCCTAACTGCCTCTGCCTGCCTGCCTGATCGCCCCTAACCACTCGCCTGCCTGGCTGATTGCCCCTAACTGCTCGCCTGCCTGACTGATGGCCCCTAACCACTCGCCTGCCTGCCTGATCACCCCTAACCGCCTCTGCCTGCCTGCCTGATTGCCCTTAACCACTCTGCCTGCCTGTCTGATTGCCCCTAACCACTCACCTGCCTGCCTGATTACCCCTAACCACTCACCTGCCTGCCTGATTACCCCTAACCGCCTCTGCCTCAGCCCCTGCCACAGCAGCTTTGTCCAGAATGACGTCCAGAAGGTTGTTCAGCTGTCTGGTCTAATTAGCATATTATGCTTTTATTATTATAGACTAGAGGCCCGGTTCACAAAATTTATGCATGGGTAGGGTCCCTGCGCCTGGCCAACAATCAGGGCCGATCAAGGCCTTACTTCCCTTGGCTGCTGGCTGCCAGCTGGGGCCTTCCTTCATTCTGCGCCACCCCCTGGTGTTCAGCATACTGCATAGCGAGCGGTTGAACAATTTGCATATTAGCCTTTTATTATATAGGACTAGAGGCCCAGTGCATGATTGAATCATGCAGGTGTAGGGTCCCCTACACGCTTTCCCTTTCGATCACGGGGAGCTGGGTGCCTGTCCGCTGGTGTACCAGGCACCGGAGGCTTCTGAAAGGCCTGGTGCCTGAGTGGACAGGCACCCAGCTCCCACGCTTTTGCTTTTGATCACGGGGAGCTGGGTCCCTGTCCGCTGGTGCACCAGGCACCGGAGGCTTCTGAAAGGCCTGCTGCCTGAGTGGACAGGCACCCAGCTCCCACGCTTTCCCTTTCGATCACGGGGAGCTGGGTGCCTGTCCGCTGGTGCACCAGGCACCGGAGGCTTCTGAAAGGCCTGCTGCCTGAGTGGACAGGCACCCAGCTCCCACACTTTTGCTATCAATTGCGGGGGAGCTGAGTGCCTGTCCGCTCAGGCACTCAGCTCCCCGCTTTTGATGGTCCACGCCGCGGGACGTCAGCTCGCTGCCCCAGAGGCCCCTTCTGTGCTGCAGCACAGCCATGGCGCAGACGCTGAGCTCGTCCCGCTGCTGGCGACGCAGCTCAGCGTCCCACCGGCCCAATCAGCTACCCCGGCCACCCTGAGTCCCGCCCCCCCGCGCCTCCTGGCCAATCATGGGCATAGCGAAGGTACGGTCAATTTGCATATTTGTCTATTATTAGGTAGGATGATGAGATAACTTTAGTGTTCTTTCATTAAAAAGGAGTCTCCAAAGGAAGCAATAAAAGCAGATAGGAATGAAGGATGCAATTTAAGCATCGAACAGACCGTCAAACTTTAGAGGGAAGGCAGGGAAGGGTGTGAAGGGGAGGTAAGAGATCAACCAAAAGACTTGTATGCATGTATATAAACATAACCAATGGACACAGACAATAGCGGGGTGAGGGTATGTGCTGCAGGGGGGTGGAGGGGGGAGTGGCCAGGAAGAGGTCAATAGGAAGAGGTCAATGGGGGAAAAAGGAGACATATGTAATACTTTGAACAATAAAGAATTTAAATTAGAATTAATAAATTAGCAAATAGATTACAAAAATGAATCTCCTCTCTTAGAGACTCATAGTATTATGAAGAGAAGCTCCAACTGTATATCTGATGGTAAACTAACTTAAAGTAAAAAATGCAGTAGATGACCTCACGGAACATGAGTCATTCCCACCTTACACAGTCTACTCAAATTAGACATGACCTGTTTAAAGGCCACAGATGTTACACACAGCTTGGGGTTATCTTAGGATGCTCAGAATGCTGCTGTATGACTTTTTTTTTCCCCAGGCTGGCCAACCTCCTGCAGCCCCTCCCCCCCTGGCTGGCCAATCTCCCACAGCCCCTCCCCCCCAGTCAGCCAACCTCCCACAGCCCCACCGCCCGTAGCCAGCCAACTTCCCATGGCCCCTCCCCCCAGCCAGCCGGCCCCCTGATAGGCCTTGATCACCGCTAGGCTGAGGGATTCCACCTGTGCACGAATTTGTGCACTGGGCCTCTAGTAATTTAATAAATATCTAAGAAATGTACTTAACACTAAAATTAGTAGAGCACACATTCAAAAATGTAATGCATGGTTATTCATCATCTTTGAAAACTAGACAAAACAAGGGGATGGCTTCCAAAACAATGTTAAGTAGTAAAAACAGTAACAACAATAACAACAACTGAAGGAGTATAACCACAAAGAACACTTTGGCTACACATTTCAGGGGGGAGAACAAAACAGCAGAACACAGTTACAAAGTGAAAGGGATATTTGCATTGCAAAGTCAAAAATCCCTTCTTTGCATCAACAAGAGGATAGGTGGACAGACAGGGTATTGCAGAGTCCAGTCTGGCTACAAGGAGAAGAAAAGGAGGCAAAGCTCAATGACAAACCCCAAACGACTGGGAAGCAGAGAGAGGCCCAGGAGGAGTGTGAGATTTTGCACCATTAGCTATCCTGCTATGTTAATTTCAAAAGAAATAAATTATACACAAAAATAGTGTCATAAAAAGAATAGGTGTTAGTCGTGACACAAGATGATCTTTTGTATATAGGCTCAGGAAAAGCATTCCTCATGGAATGATGAGTAGAGATTTTTTAAAAAACTAATGCTACAAATAGAAGAAGGTATGGCAAGAAAAATGAAGAAATTAAATGTGAACTGACAAGTCAAAGAAGTAAAAGAAAAATAAACACCACTGAAACAAAGACCAATGGAAGCAGAAGAGAGAACAGGCACTGCTAAAAACATGGAAAAGTACACACAGGACAGTATTGAAAGGAAATTTTCAAAGGAAACGAAGAAAGGCCAAACCACATTTAGAGGAAAAGTAAGAAAGAAAAAGATAGCAAATACAAATAATATAGATGACAGGCCAAGATGAAGCAATAAACATAAGCATACCTGGTGTCTTCAATGAAGAAAACCAAAATAAAGGAACTGAAAAACTATTCTCAATGTAATTCAAGAAAAGTTTCCAGAAACAAAAGAAAAATGTAAACTCCAGGTTATAATAAGATAGCACATTCAGGAACAAGACATATAAGCATCACACCAAGATACATTCTAGTACTGGATTGCCAAAATGGATAAAGAGACAAAAAAAATTAATCTCTAAGGAGAGAAAAACAAGGCAGCCCTCAGACTTGTCTGCAGCAATCAGTTGAGTCCAAGCAACAGCAACAAGAAAAGAAAGTGGGACTGAGGAATTTATTACCCAGCTAACTTGTCATCTATATATATAAAAGCCTAAGCAACCAAACAACCGAACAATCATGTAACCGGTCGACCGGTTGCTATGACATGCACTGACCACCAGGGGGAAGACGTTCAACACAGGAACTGCCCCCTGCTCGTCAGTGCGCTCTGACAGCGTTTGCGCCACTCAGCTGACTGACGGGTGCCAGACACCGGGTGAATGGCTGGCAAGCGCAGCTGCGGCAGCGCAAGCCTCTCCCGCCTCCACAGCAGCGCTATCTAGCAGGAGTGGTGACAGGCGCAGCAGGGCAGAGATGAGCAGAAGTGGCACAGTGCCTGGCCTGGGCATGGGCTCCTCCCTGGCCACCTGCCACTTCATGCACTACTACATCCCTCAGGGGATGTCAGACTGCCGGTTTCAGCCCGATCTCAGTCCGACATCCCCCAAGGGGTCCCGGATTGCGAGAGGGCACAGGCCAGGCTGAGGGACCCCACTGGTGCACAAATCAATGCAATGGACCTTTAGTATAGTATAAACTCAGCCAAAAGACATATACAAAATGCAAGATATTGGGGAACTGATTTTCCATTAGTCTGTCTAAAAAAACTTCGAGAAGAAACTTCAACCAAAGAACACTGTGCAGAAACAAAATGAACTGGAGGGAAGCAGTGAAATGATTTAGCTGTTGAAATAATTTATGTACAGAAAAGAATGTAAAGTTACAGACAGTGACACAGAAATTATACACCCAACAAGAGTAAAGAGACAAAAAAAGGCCAAGATCATTTAAAGTTGGTAAAGAAAATAATATAAATATTTATAGAAACAAATTATAAGTAGTTTTAAAGATTTTTCTTGAAGTTAACAAAGGTTAACTTCAAGAAAAATAATTTAACCAATTTATAGGATGTGCTGAGAGAGACAGAAAGGGAGAAAACGGAAATATACCAAATGACACTGCTTATAGTTGGGAATAAGAAAACACTGCCTAATAAAATAGAGAACCAAGTATATTATATAAAGCTATAAGTTATAAAGATGGTCAATGGATCCAAACTACAAACCTTTCAAATTACTAAAAGTGCATATTAAACACGAAGAACACTTGAATTGCAGTCATCTAAAGGGTGGGGCAAAAGTAGGTTTACAGTTGTGAGTACGCAAAACAGAGTTTATTCTTGCATTATTATTTATTAACTAGAGGCCCATTGCACGATATTCGTGCAAGAATAGGCCCCTGGCTTCGCTCCCAGCCGCCCAGGAGCCGGCAAGTCCCCGCTCCCCAGTGACTGGGAGCCGGCAAGTCCCCACTCCCCAGCCTCCCGGGAGCCGGCAAGTCTCCGCTCCCCGGCTGCCCAGAGCCAGCAAGTCCCCACTTCCTGCTCCAGGCCGCCCGGAGCCGGCACGTCCTCACTTCTGTCTGAAGCACCACTCCAGTAGCTCCCTCCGCCACACCCCCCTTGCCCTCATAGCAGGCTTCACTCCGCTCTGCACCTGCGTATGCAAATTAACCGCCATCTTTGTTTGGTTAATTTGCATACTTGCTCTGATTGGCTGTGGGCGTAGCGAAGGTACGGTCAATTAGCATTTTCCTCTTTTATTAGGTAAGATTATTGTATTATTTCCCATAAGAACAACTTCAAACATACTTTTGCCCCATCCTGTATTGAGTGGATCATCTAGTGATTATACAGTAACAGTTTTAGAAACAGAAACCATAACAACTATTATGATGAAAGAATTAAAACCAAATATAGCTCTAATATAAATGAATAAAAGTGAGAATAATACTACTTAAGAGAAAAGACAAACTGAATCACAAAGTGAAATCTAACTTTGAAACTTAACAACTCATCTAAAGGAAATATCTCAGAAACATTGAAAATATAAAGATGGTTACGGCATCCTAGGAAAATATGGTCAGAAAGAAATAGTTGCTGGAATAGTAATTACACAAGATTAAATTAAGAGTATAAAAGGAAGGAAGGAAGGAATTTTATAAGGTTACTAGAGGCCTGGTGCACGAAATTCATGCACAGGTGGGGGGGTGTCCATCAGCCCAGCCTGCACCCTCTCCAATCTGGGACTCCTCGATGGATGTCCGACTGCCCACAGGGATCAGGCCTAAACAGGCAGTCGGACATCCCTCTCACAATCCAGGACTACTGGCTCCCAACTGCTCGCCTGCCTGCCTTCCTGATTGCCCCTAAACACTTCTGCCTGCCAGCCTGATCACCCCCTAACCACTCCCCTGCCAGCCTGATTGATGCCTAACTGCTCCCCTGCCAGCCTGGTTGCCCCCAACTTCCCTCCTCTGCCGGCTTGGTCACCCCTAACTACCCTCCCCTGCAGACTTGATCGCCCCCAACTGCCCTCCCTTGCAGGCCTGCTCCCTCCCAACTGCTCTGCCCTGCTGGCCATCTTGTGGCGGCCATCTTGTGTCCACATGGGGGCAGGATCTTTGACCACATGGGGCAACCATCTTGTGTGTGGAGTGATGGTCAATCTGCATATTACTCTTTTATTAGATAGGATAGAGGCCTGGTGCACAGGTGGGGGCCGGCTGGTTTGTCCTGAAGGGTGTCCTGGATCAGGGTGGGGGTTCCCTTGGGGCGTGGGGCGGCCTGGGCAAGGGGCCTGTGGTGGTTTGCAGGCTGGCCACGCCCTCTGGCGACCCAAGTGGAGGCCCTGGTATCTGGGGTTTATTTATCTTCTACAATTAAAACTTTGTAGCCTGGAGCAGAGCCAAGCCTTCTGCTTGCTCCGTGGCAGCAGCCATTTCTGTTGGGACTTATGTATCTTCTATAATTGAAAGTTTGTAGCCTTAAGTGGAGGCCTGGGCCAGCCAGGGTGTGCGGAAAGCTTGGCTTCCTCCATTGCCGGTGGCAACCCTAGCCTCCTGCTCTTTCCTGTTCCGTGGCTGCCACCATTTCTGTTTGGATTTATGTATCTTCTATCATTGAAACTTTGTAGCCTTGAGTGGAGAGCTAGGCCGGCAAGGGCAGGCGGAAAGCTTGGCTTCCTCCATTGCCGGGGAAACCCAAGCCTCCCTCCTGCTCTCTGTGGCCATAGCCATCTTGGTTGGGTTTATTTGCATATTCGCTCCTGATTGGCTGGTGGGCGTGGCTTTGTGGGTGTGGTGGAGTGATGGTTAATTTGCATATTACTCTTTTATTAGGTAGGATTTTATAATGATAGATCATAATCCCAAATAAATGAAAATTTAACAGTAAGATTTGTGCTATCAGTACTGTAGTGGTTTAGATATTCTAAAAACCCTTTCCTTTGCCCGGCTGGTGTGGCTCAGTGGTTGAGTGTCTATTAGGGGGTCAGGATTCGAGTCCCGGTCAGGGCATGCAACCAGTTGTGGGCTGAGTCCCAGTGGGGGGCGTGCAGGAGGTAGCTGATCAATTATCTCTCTCATCATTGATATTTCTCTCTCCCTCTCCTTTCCTCTCTGAAATCAATAAAAATATATTTAAACAAAATTTAAAGGAGCACCATCTCCACCTTTGGGAAAAAAAAAACACCCTTTCCTTTGCAAATACCTAGAAATGCTAATTGAGATAAAATATTATCTTTTAAAATGCAGAGAGATCTGAAGAAAATTAAGAAAAGTTTATAATAGACAGAAACAAAAGAGAAAGTCGAGCCTACAGGACACAATGAAGGTGTCTGCAGACAGCATCAACAGGGAAACTTAAGACTTAGCCAATCAGAGCAATAGGAATACATCTTAAATATACACAAAGTATATAGTGGAAAAGAAACTCCTAAAGAAAACTTGAGCCTAAGAATGCTACAAAAAAGTGAAAATGGAAAAGGGATGACTGACAATAGAAAAAGAGACCTATAGCAAAAAGAAACCACTGGGAAATAGATTTATACATATATGGTCAATTGCTTTCTCACAAGGATGCCAAAGTAATTTATGAAAAGAATAGACTTTTCCACATATGCTGTGGAATAAATAGGTATCAGTATTAAAGAAAACTGAACATAGAACTCTTATGTCACCCAATACATAAAAATTAATTTGAGATAAATCTTCTACCAAAAAATAAAGGCTAAAACTATAAAGTTTCCCATACAAAACAAGAAGACCATATTGGGGTAGAAAAACACTTCTGATGACAATATGAAAAGTACTAACCATATAAGGAAAACTTAACAAATTAGATTCTGTCAAAATTAAATATTTCTGTTCATCAAAAAATATCATAAGGAGAATTAAAAGACAAGCTATAGACTAGTAGAAAATATTTATAATATATAGATCAGGCAAAGGTTTTGTATTCAGAATATAAAAATAACTCCTATAAATGAATAATACAAAGACAACAAAACATGGGCAAACATTAATACACATTATTTATAATATATGCAAATATATAAATAACATATATCCTATCTAATAAAAACAGAATATACAAATTGACCATAACTCTGTGATAAAGATGGCGGCGCCCACAGCCAATAAGGAGGGAATATGCAAATTGTCGCAACAAGGCGAGAGGCGGAAGACGGCTCTGGCTGGAGCCCAGGCAGAAAGGCAGTTCTGGGCTAGAGCGAAGGTGGAAAGGCGGCTCCCGGCCGGAGCGAAGGCGGTGCTGGCAGCCAGGGGAAGGAAGGCCTATTCTTGCACCAATCTTCGTGCATCAGGCCTCTAGTTACATATATAAGAATAACACCAGTGGAAGTCCTTCCCCTTGCGTTGGACTTTCCGCCTGGCCCCCAATATTTCCAAATTAAAAAAAAAAAAAAAAAGAATAGCCAAGAAGTGCAGGGAAAGACACCAACATCATTAGTCATTAGGGAAATACAAATTGTAATATAATGAGCTACCACTGAAGATGCATTCATTTTGAATGACTAGGATGAAAAAGCTGACAATAAAAAATACTCACAAAGAGGTGGAGCATCTAGATCTCTCATACTGTATATTGCTAATGGATGGAAAAAGATGGGCAGTGTTGTTACAGTTAAACAGACACCTAACATAAAACCTAGCAGGAGAATTAAAAATATGTCCATAAAATACTTTTCCAAGAATGTTGAAACCATATTTGTCCATTAGATTCCTAAACTAGAACCACCCCAAATGTTCATTTGCAAGTGAATGAACAAAATAACTGTCCTATATTCAGAGATAAAAACATGTATCAATGTCAAAAAATGTTGAGTAAGAGAAGTCAGACTCATATAAACCATCATGATTCTGTCTGTCAAGTTCCAAAATAGAAAAAAGTAAGATGTGGCACAGTATAGAATTATAACCCAATGAATATAATAGGAATCCATGAGTCCATCCTAAGGATAGATGGATGATGGATGGATGGATGGATAAAGACAGGAGTGGGTGAAGGACAGGTTGACTGTAGGAGCACAGGGAAGGCTGTTCCTTACAGTAGAATGCCAATTAATAAATCATCATTTTACAACTGTCATAGAAAAAATTATTTTAAACAAGA
This sequence comes from Cnephaeus nilssonii, assembly GCF_951640355.1. NCBI lineage: Eukaryota > Metazoa > Chordata > Mammalia > Chiroptera > Vespertilionidae > Cnephaeus > Cnephaeus nilssonii. The sequence continues at coordinate 76,227,653 of NC_137081.1, read as the reverse complement.
ATCTATGAATGCTAAATTCAAGAGGGAAAATTGGATAAGAATCAGCATATTTGCATGGTCTCAATCTCTCGTGTTAGCTGATTGCTAAGTAAGCAACAATTTTACCATAGCAAAAAGTAACTATATGGTAGAGAAACCATAACACTTTGACAAGTAATCAAAAATTAACATTAATAGTAAGAGGCTGAAAGATACAGTGTGCCTTCAAAAGCAATGTCTTGAGAAGAACACAACCTAGCTCTCAGGTATGTACTAATCCAGAAAGGACTGCATAATCTAAATACTATCTTGATAAAACTTAAAAATTTGAGACACATTCTAAAAAATAAACTGGACTATATTCTTTTTTATTTTTTTTTTAAATAGATTTGATTGATTTTTTACAGAGAGGAAGGGAAAGGGATAGAGAGTTAGAAACAACAATGAGAGAAACATCAATCAGCTGCCTCCTGCACACCCCCCACTGGGGATGTGCCCGCAACCAAGGTACATGCCCTTGACCAGAATCGTACCTGGGACCCTTCAGTCCACAGGCCGACGCTCTATCCACTGAGCCAAACCGGTCAGGGCACTATATTCTTTTTTATTTTATTATTTTATTTTATTTTTTAAAAATTTCTTTATTGATTAAGGTATCACATATTTGTCCTCATCCCCCCATTCCCATCCCACACCCCTCCCCACACATGCCCCCACCCCCCTGTTGTCCTTAACCGCTGGTTAGGCTCATATGCTTGCACACAAGTCCTTTGGTTGATCTCTCCCCTTGACCCCCACCCTTCCCTACCCTCCCTCTGAGGCCCGACAGTCTGAACCATGCCTCCTTGTTTCTGGGTCTGTCCTTGTTCATCAGTCTATGTTGTTCATTATTTCCCCTAGATGAGTGAGATCATGTGCTATTAGAAATACACTTATAAGAACCGAAAATGAGACAAGCAATTTTATTGATTTCAGAGAGAAAGGGAGAGGGAGAGAGAGAGACAGAAACATCAATGATGAGAGAATCATCAATCAGCTGCCTACTACACGCCCCACACTGGGGATCGAGCCTACAACCTGGGCATGTGCCATGACGAAGAATCAAACCATGACCTCCTGGTTCATAGGTTGATGCTCAACCACTGAGCCACACTGGCCAGGCAAACTGGCCTATATTATTTTTAAAAATGCCAGTGTCATAAAAGGCTAAGGATCTGTCCCTACATTAAAGGAAACAAAGAGATGTCATCCTATCTAATAAAAGAGTAATATGAAAATTGACCGTCACTCCAACACACAAGATGGCCACCCCCATGTGGTCAAAGATGGCCACCCCCATGTGGACACAAGATGGCCACCACAAGATGGCCAGCAGGGGAGGACAGTTGTGGGTGATCAGGCCAGCAGGGGAGGGCAGTTGGGGGGGATCAGGCCTGCAGGGGAGGGCAGTTGGGGGCGACCAGGCCTGCAGGGGAAGGCAGTTTGGTTGGGGGGGGGGGGAGCAGGCCTGCAGGAGAAGGCAGTTGAGGGGGACCAGGCCTGCAGGGGAGGGCAGTTAGGGGCAACCAGGCTGTCAAGGGAGGGCAGTTAGGGGAGACCGGGACAGCAGAGGAGGGCAGTTGGCAGTAACCAGGCCTGCAGGGGAGAACAGTTAGGGGCAACCAGGCTGGCAGGGGAGGGCAGTTATGGGCAATCGGGGTGGCAGGGGAGCAGTTAGGCATCAATCAGGCTGGCAGGGGAGTGGTTAGGGGGTGACCAGGCTCGCAGGCAGAAGCAGTTAGTGGCAATCAGGCAGAGGTAGGCGAGCAGTTGGGAGCCAGCAATCCTGGATTTTGAGAGGGATATCCAATTACCCGTTTAGGCCCGATCCTATTAGTTGACATCAGTCAACTAATCCCTAAACTATACTCTGACATTCAGCAAATCCTTAAACTCTCCAGCTTTTTAAAAGTATCCAGACTTCCCCAAAGCCTGATACAGTACCAACTCTCTCCTACTGGGATCGGGCCTAAACGGGCAGTCGGAATCCCTTGAGGGGTCCCAGATTAAAGAGGGTGCAGGCTGGGCTGAGGGACACACACCCCCATGCACAAATTTTGTGCACTGGGCCTCTAGTTAAATATAATAAGTGATCCTGGACTGGATCTTGGGCAAAAAAAAATGCTTAAAAAGGATATTACTGGTACAATTGACAACATATATGTAGATTAAAGTATTATATGAAAGTTAAATTTCCTGAATGTGATAAGTATGGCTATATTTTATAAAATAACTTTTTCTAAAAGTTTAAGTTATTTCCAAATAAAAATGATAGATGTCAGATCAGTGGTTGCCTAATTCAGGGGGATGGGGTTGATTAGAAAGAGGCCTATTCTGGGTAATGAAAGTGTACTTTATCTTGACTGAGATTTTGAAAACACAAGTATATACATGTATTAGAATCCACTGAACTGTACACCTAAACCTGTGCATTTCATTAAATTTAATCACACCTAATTTTTTTAAAGCCACTAAGGAAACTCAAAGTTTATCATGAGGGGAAAATTAATCATCACAAATCATAAGCATATCTGAAAATGAATTTGGGGTTTTGAATTTTAAACTGCCTATCTGATCTGGGAAACCATAAACTAGGAACTTACTTTACAAATCCTTCCTAAAACAATTTACCCAACTCTTTAGGTCTCTTCAAGATTTCCAGAGATTAAGATTATCTAATTACTAAAACAAAATTTTTAAAAAATTAGAAAATACATTGGGAAATAAACCATCATCATGAACAACAAAAAGCAAAATTAGCTTCCAAAGGACTTTAGATATGTAAAATAAGTATGTTGTAAATATTACACAAATAAGAAAATTAAAGCAAGGCGAGAAACAGGATACTATCAACATAAACAGGCAGACAGGAACTGGATATTCTAGGACTTAAAAATACACTATATGACATCAAGAACAGAAAATAAAATGTTCCTATTCTCCAATTACAAGAAAGGAAAGGACTGACTGTTCTTTGACATTAGTCAACTAATCCCTAAACTATACTCTGACATTCAGCAAATCCTTAAACTCTCCAGCTTTTTAAAAGTCTCCAGATTTCCCCAAAGCCTGATACAGTACCAACTCTTTGCTTTGTTTAAAGAGCCTGTTTAATAAGCCCAGTTCTCCCTTGCTTGGCAAGTAAAAAATTCAGCTACTTTCTTTCAGACATATTGAACAGGTTTTGGTTTCAGGTATTGTGAGTGGTGATCTCGTCCTTAAGAGAATGTAATAGATTTATTTAACAGCAAATGATAGGATTGGTAAATAAGAACATGGGTAAACAAAAAATATCCAACTGAGCCACAAAAATTTTAAAAATTAAAAAATTATGAAAAAGAAGGTAAGAGATACTGGGACACCAAGAAAGGTCTAATTCTGTAATAAAGAGGTAATATTCAAATTGACCATCACGCCCTCACAAGATGGCTGCCTACGACCAGGCCGGCAGGGGCTTTAGTGAGGGACAACCAAACGACTGAACAAGCAGGCTGCGTGGGGCGACCAGGCAGGCAGGCGGGTTAGTGAGGGACGACCAAACAACTGAACAGTAGGCTGCGTGGGGCAACCAGGCCAGCAGTCGGGGGCAGCTGGGGTGACCAGTCCAGCAGGGGGGGCAGTTGGAAGCGACCAGGCTGGCAGGGGGGGCAGTTAAGGGGAAATAGGCTGGCAGTGGGGGCAGTGAGGGGTGACTAGGTCAGCAGTGGGGGGGGGGGGGGAGTTTTGGGCAACCAGGCCAGCAGCGGGGGCGGGGGGGCAGTAAGGGGTCACCAGCTAGGCAGGGAGGTGAGCGATTAGGAGCCAGCGGTCCAGGATTGTGAGAGGATGTCTGACTGCCGGTTTAGGCCCAATTTCAGGGATTAGGCCTAAACCGGCAGTCGGACATCCACCACAGGGTCCTGGATTGGAGAGGGTGCAGGCTGGGTTGAGGGGTCCCTTCCCGCCCCCCCGCCCCCGTGCATGAATTTTGTGCACTGAGCCTCTAGTATAATTATAACTGGAGATTAAGAAGCAGGAAAAAATGGGGCAAAATAATATTTGAAGATACATCAACTAAGAATTTTCCTGAATTAATGAATGCCATATACCCACAGATTAAGCTATAAATGCAACAAAAACCACATGTAGGCATATTATAATAAAATTTTTGGATAGCCAAACAAAGAGAAAACCAAAAATTAAAATATAAATGAAAGGCCAGGGGTTGGGGGACATACTGTAATAGCATCAAATATATTAAATACCTAAGAATAAATTTAATGATATATGTAAAAGAACTATACACTAAAAACTATAAAACCTTATTAAAGTTAAATAAAAGGAGGAATCATTGAGATGAAAATAAATGGCGAGCAATGGAAGAATTCACATTCATGGATTAAAATACTTTTAAAATACTCTATATTATAAATATATCAATTTTCCCCAAACTGAACTGTAGATGCAAAACAATCCCATGCACAATCCCAGCAATGTTTTTGTGTGAAAATTGATAATTATTTCTATAATTTACAGGCAATGCAAAGAGCCAACTTCTAGCCTCAAGAACTGTGAGACAATGAATTTCTCTTGCATAAGCCACCTAGTTGTGGTATGTACTTTATTAAGACAGACCTGGCAAACTAATACAGACAGTAGCTACTTAGTGGAATATATGCACATTTTTTTTACCCAAAAATTTATCTTCTTGGTATATGCACAAGAGAAATGTATCCATATTTAACAAACGATTTACTTAAGAATGTTCATAGTATTGTTTTTCTAAGAGCCCCACACTAGAAACAACCTAAATGCTCACCAACAGTAGAATCAATAAATAAGTCATGGTATATTTACACAGTGAAATTTTATATGGCAATGGGAATAAACCAAGTACAAACACATGCAACAATATAAAAGGATCTCACAATGATGTTGAGTGAAAGAAACCAGACACAAAAAAGCATACGTATACATGCATGATTACAATTATTTAGTTGAACATGTGAAAGTAATTTATAGTGTTAGAGGTCAGGACTGTGGTGACCCTTGGAGAGGAGGGAGGTAATAGTGATTGTGAGGGGCAAGAGGAAGATTTTGGGGATGCTAGTAATGCAATTCCCTTTCTTGATCTTGGTGATGGCTGTACTATGAAAATTCTTCAAGTTGTACACTTATGATCTGCACACTTTTCTAAGTTTTTTACAAGCTGAGTAGGTGAGTTAAACAGCAGATTAGAACAACTGAATAATGAACAATAAGGGAGATCTTTAAAAACATATATAATGTAGCACAGACAGAAAATATAAGAAAAATTAATGAAAGTATACAATAGAGTGAAAAGGTCAGGTATAAGTCTAATTGAAATTGCAGAAGATAATAAAGAGAATGGATAAGAATCAATATTTGAAGAGATAATAGCTGAGAATTTTCCAGAATTAACATGATACAAATCCCAGATTAAAAATGCACTATAATTCGCCCTAGCCGGTTTGGCTCAATAGATAGAGCATCGGCCTGTGGACTGAACAGTCCCAGTTTCCATTCCAGTCAAGGGCACATGCGCAGGTTCTGGGCTCGATCCCCAGTGGGTGGAGTGCAGGAGGCAGCCAAGAAATTATTCTCTCTCCCATTGATGTTTCTCTCTCCCTTCCTCTCTGAAATTAATAAAAATATATATATTTTTTAAAATGCACTATAATTCCAGGCAGGATTATTAAAAAAAAAATACTGAGTAAATTATAGTAAAACTACAGAACTCCAAAGACAAAAATAAAATCTTAAAATCAGTTACAGATAAAAACAAATGATTTACAAAGGAATGAAAATTAGACTGATTCCTTTGTGTGTGTCAGGGGGGTTGTTTTGGTTTGGTTTGGAAATTTTTAAACTCACAGAAAAGCCAGAGAATAATACATACTTATCCCACTCACCAGATTCACTCTGTTAACATTTTAGCTGACACACTCAAAGTTTTTCGAAACATACACATGTCCTTCCCTTTTGGAAAAAATGTAGAAAGTAGGCTGCAAATAGCAGAATTCTTTACCCCAAAATTCTTTATCATCCCAGGAATTAGAACATTCTATTCATCTACAACACCATTACCTCAGCCTATATAATAAAGAGCTAATATGCAAATGGTCGTCACACCCTCACACTGACACACCATAACAGCTCAGACACTCAACACTGGGGAGAGAGGGATAGGGACCAACCAAGCACAAATGAGCTTGTGAGAGAGGAATGAGGACCGGCCAGGCTGCGGCCCGGGAGAGGGATAAGCCGCCCAACCCGTGGTCCTGGGTATCAGCGCCTGCAGCTGCAGCTCAGGAGAGGGACAAGCCGCCCGCCCTGCAGTCCCGGGCGCCAGTGCCTGCGGCTGTGACCTGGGCAAAGCTACCTGCCCACAGTCCCCTGCGGCTGTGGCCGGCCCAGGCCCCTGGGTGCCTGCAGCCGGCCACAGGGAGGGAAGCCTGCATTCCAAGTGCAGGGCGAGGCAGAGGTGGTTAGGGGCGATCAGGCTAGCAGGGGAGCAGTTAGGGGCAATCAGGCCAGTAGGGGAGCAGTTAGCGGCAATCAGACAGGTAGGCAGAGGTGTTAGGGGCGATCAGGCAGGCAGGCAGGTTAGGAGCCAGCAGTCCCAGACTACGAGAGGCAGTCGGACATCCCCTGAGGGGTCCCAGATTAGAGAGGATGTAGGCTGGGCTGAGGGATTCCACCCCCCACCCCCAGTGCACGAATTTCGTGCCCCGGGCCTCTAGTCTAAGATAATCAACATTAATTCAATAACATCACTCTAATAGAGTCCAGATAAAAATTTCTCAGTTATCTGAAAAATGTTCTCTAAAGCTTACCTTTGTACTTATGCAGGACCTAAGAAAAATGTATGCTTTACTTTCAGATATTGTAGCTCTTAATTATCTCTCAGTTTAGAACATTCTCACTCATGACACTGAATCATATGAAGAGTTCAGGTCAGTTGTCCTGAAAAAATGTTGCACATTCTGAACTGGTTTGACTGCCTCCTTATGACCATAAGGTCAAGTATTTCCAGGAAGAACACAACTAAGGAATGCTATACACCTTCCGTGCACCATATTATGCCTGTCTAACATTATCCATTTTGTAATTTTTCCCTTTGTAATTAATAAATCACCGGTAGGGTAATATTTTTTTTAAATATATTTTATTGATTTTTTTTTACAGAGAGGAAGGGAGAGGGATAGAGAGCTAGAAACATCGATGAGAGAGAAACATCGACCAGCTGCCTCCTGCACACCCCGCACCGGGGATGTGCCCGCAACCAATGTACATGCCCTTGACCGGAATCGAACCTGGGACCTTTCAGTCCGCAGACCGACGCTCTATCCACTGAGCCAAACCGGTTTCGGCAAGTAGGGTAATATTTTGAGACTTGGGAGCGTACTTTTAATGGCAACTGTGGAAACCAGAAAACAGCACACTACAACTTTCAAAGTGCTAAGAAAAAAACTACTATCAATGTAGAGTTGTATGCCAACCAAAATATCATTCACAAATGAAGAAAAAATAAGACATATCTCAAAATTATTATTTCATGATCCAGTAAAATAAATTAACAAAAGACTATGTATACAACACACACACACACAGCTTTGCACAGAGCTTTGATTTTTATAAAACTTGCCAGGGACTTAACATTTTTAGCATGTCTTGAAAAAGTACCTTACCTGCCATCTCTTTTAAGGGCAAAAGCGATGCCCTCTTTCTGAAAAGGAAGCAGCTTTGCTCTTAGTTTATCAGGCAAAAAATCCAGCTGTTCATAAGATTCACTTGTCAAACAAGAAATCTGAGATGTAAGGGGCTTTTTTATGTTATGAACTCTGGGCATGATGATCCTAAAATCAAAGAAAAAACAAAAGGGAAGGGGTTAGGGAAATAAATATTAACTAAGTGTATCACAGAGTTAAACATAAATAATAATGTAAGCATACTTACCAGTAGCCTTGATAAACTATCCACATAGATATAAATTAAATCATGTTCCCAGAATTAGCTATTAAGAAAATTCAAACCACTAAGTTCAAAAGCAACTACTTATTTCCTATCTAAAAACTCAGCATCACCCACCTGGCTTGGCTCAGTGGTTGAACATTGATCTATGAACCAGGTGGTCATGGTTCGATTCCCAGTCAGGGCACAAGCCTGGCTTGCGGGCTGGATCCCCAGTCTGGGGCATGCAGGAGTCAGCCGATCAATGATTCCTCTCATCATTTTTTTTAAATTTCTTTATTGATTAAGGTGTCACATATTTGTCCTCATCCCCCCATTCCCATCCCACACCCCTCCCCACGGATGCCCCAACCCCCTGTTGAACTTAACCATTGGTTAGGCTCATATGCGTGCACACAAGTCCTTTGGTTGATCTCTCCACCCTCCCCCCACCCTCCCCTATCCTCCCTCTGAGGCCCGATAGTCCGATCGATGCCTCCTTGTTTCTGGTTCTGTTCTTGTTCATCAGTCTGTTGTTCATCATTTCCCCTAGATGAGCGAGATCATGTGTCACTAGAGATATACTTATATGAACTGAATGTGAGATAAGCAATAATAGTTATGCTGACAGGCAAATGAATCAGTCTGTAGTGAGTTTCTTTCTGGACCAACAGTTCTTTTGAGACCCAATATCAATGTCCACCAGTTCCTTATGTGTACATGTCGGCACTGACCCCTCAGCTCTGGATGGTGGACAAATGGTGGTAATGCAGGTTCGATTCCCTCTGGTTGGGTCTCGGCCGGACCCAGGGGCACGGCTTCATCCGGACCCAGGGGCACGTGGCCTCACCCGGACCGAGGGGGTGTGTGGCCTCACCCGGACCCAGGGGCGCGTGGCCTCTCCCAGACCCAGGGGCGCGTGGCCTCACCCGGATCCAGGGGCACATGGCCTCACCCGGACCTGGGATCTAGCTTCACCCGGACCCAGGGGCGCGTGGCCTCACCCGGACCCAGGGGCGCGTGGCCTCTCCCAGATCCAGGGGCGCGTGGCCTCACCCGGACCTAGGTGTGTGCAGCCTCATCCGGACCCGGGACCCAGCCTCACCCGGATCCAGGGGCATACGGCCTCACCCGGATCCGGGATCCAGCTTCACCTGGACCCAGGGGGCATGGCCTCACCCGGACCCAGGGGCGCGTGGCCTCACCCGGGCCCGGGACCCAGCCTCACCCGGATCCAGGGGCACACGGCCTTGCCCAGACCCAGGATTCAGCTTCACCCGGACCCAGGGGCGCGTGGCCTCTCCCAGACCCAGGGTCGCGTGGCCTCACCCAGATCCAGGGGCCCACGGCCTCACCCGGACCCGGGACCCAGCCTCACCCGGATCCAGGGGCACACGGCCTCGCCCAGACCCAGGATTCAGCTTCACCCGGACCCAGGGGTGCATGGCCTCACCCGGACCCAGGGGCGCTCGGCCTCTCCCAGGCCCGGGACCCAGCCTCACCCGGATCCATGGGCACACGGCCTCGCCCGGACCCGGGATCCAGCTTCACCCGGACCCAGGTCCTCTCATCATTGATGTTTTTATCTCTCTCTCCCTCTCTGAAATCAATAAAAATATATTTTAAAAAATAAATAAAAATAAAAACTCAGCATCCTCTATTTCATTTGTATTTCTAATTGAGCCATAATATAGCCATAACCCTGTTTTAAGCAATAATATATTACTGAAAAGTTATGTCAACTACATTTTTACCAACTGAATAATTCTCTCTATATAAAAACCTAATATGCAAATAGACCAAACGGTGGAACAACTGAACAACCAGTCGCTATGATATGCGCTGACCACCAGGGGGCATGTGGAGGACATCACAGGCATCAGCCCGGGCAGGATGGTGGAGCAGGTGAGCGGAGGTGCCAGACCAAGGCCGGGCACTGGGCACTGTCATGGAGTGAGCCTCTGGTGGTTATTGAAAATTCTTTGCTTCTGTGCGCCATGGTCCCAGCTGGTGCTCACACCTGCCGCCTGCACCGGCCCCACTGACACCTGCTGTCAGCACCAGAGACGCCGTTTGCACCCACTGCCAGCACCCGGCGCCAGTCCAATCATCAGCACCATCAGCGGGTGCAAGTGGCGGCTGCCGGCCCTGATTGCCCCTGAGGGCTTCTCCACCTCCCCCTGTTCCTGAGGGGCCAAGTGGGGCAGCAGCCGCTGCTCGCACCCGCTGACGGTGCCAGCCCTGCTCACACCCGCTGTTGGCGATGGTCCCATTTGCTCCTTGCCGGCAGCGGGTGCGAGTGGGACCGGAGCTGTCAGAGTGTGGGATCGGTGGCAGCAGGAGTGGGGCTGCTGGCAGACAGGGGACTGAGGGCCATGGTGGGAAGGGCCGGGCGGGGCGCAGAGGATGGGCCGAGACACACACACACACACACACACACACACACACACACACACACCCGTGCCCACTGCAACCTCGCGGCCCACAGTTCCTTTCAAGGTTCACGAATTCATGCACTGGGCCCCTAGTTTTGAAATAAAGAATAAATTTGCTATAGAAAGATGACTCCTTTCATAATTTATAGATGTACATTTTTATATCACACCATATTTTCTAAGAATGGGATAAAACTGCATTTAAAAAATAAAATAGCCTGGCTAGTGTGGCTCAGTGGTTGAACATCAACCTATGAAACTAGAGGTCAATGGTTTGATTCCTGGTCAGGGCATATGCCCGAGTCATGGGTTTGATCCCCAGTAGGGGGCATGCAGGAAACAGCCAATTAATGATTCTCTGTCATCATTGATGTTTCTATCCCTTTCTCTCTCTTCCTTCCACTCTCTGAAATCAATAAAAACATATTTTAAAAAAGAAGAAGAAGAGTACTTCAGGTAGACAGCATCAGCAAAGGCCCTGAGTTTAAAAAGGGCTTGGTGTTTTCTAGCAGCAGAAAGGAAGCCAATGTGGCTGAACCAGGAGAAAGAATGGTATGAGATGAAGCTATTGAGATACGCAAGAGCCAAATCATAGAAGGTCTTGATTAGGAATTTGGATTCTATTTTAAAAATGAAGGGATGCCAATGGAGCTGTGCTGTCCAATACACTATTAGCCAGGCTATTTGAGTTTATTAAAAATTAAAAATTCAGCTCTTCAGTTACATCAACCATGTTTCAAGTGCTCAATGTCCACATATGGCTATTGGCTATCATATTGAACCTTGCATATATAAAACATTTCTAACTACACTGAAAGTTATACTGGGCAGCACTTACTGGCGAATTTTAAGCAGCAGGGTGACAAAATATGACTTACATTTCAAATGCTATCAGTGAAGGACAAAGCTATCAATAGAAAGTCAGGGGATAAATGTTCCTAAAGGACATGTCAAGTCCACAAAGCCACCACTGCCTCAAGTAGCCAACTGGATTTAGAAATGATTTATGACTCAGACCTGTATGTTAAGGTCCTCATAAACACCAATGAGTGGGCATCCCTAGTACCATCTCAAAAACAAAAACAAAACTCTGAGTAAAGAATAGAGAATGGTTCAAAAAGGGAAAAGCATAAAAGCAAGAAACTTTATCAGGCTGCAATAGACAAAGCAAGAATCATCTTTGGCAGTGGAACTGGAGAGACTGGGACAAAGTATCAGAGGTAAAGCAAATGTGACTTGCTGATGGAGTGCTTGTGGAAGATGAGGGTAATGTGAAATCAAGATGTACATTTACAGCAATGAGATAATGCAAGTTACTGAGATATTAGAGACTAAGGAAGAAATGGATTTGGGAGAACAAAAATTAATAGATATTTTAGAAATATAAAAAGTTAAAAAGGCTATAAAATATGAAATGTAAATGCGAAATAGGTTTGGAAATAAATACATCTGAAGAACAAAGAGAGAACAAAGCGGATGTCTGTTATTTGGGAGTAGACATGAGATAGTAATAAGGCCACTCAACATCTGGGTCCCCTGCTATGTTTAGTAATATCCTCACATTTCAAATCTGATGGGAATCAGATATCACCTCCCAATAAAAAAATCAGGCAATACCAGATTATTGCATTCCCAGCCTGCCTTATAGTTTTAGGTTTTCTAATCAGATATACCCATTCTGGACTTTAATCCAGAAAGTCAAAACCTAAAGGAGCAGGGTCAGTGGTACTCAACCTTTCTAATGCCGCGACCCTTTAATACAGTTCCTCATGTTGTGGTGACCCCCAACCATAAAATTATTTTCGTTGCTACTTCATAACTGTAATTTTGCTACTGTTATGAATCGTAATGTAAATATCTGTGTTTTCTAATGGTCTTAGGTGACCCTGCTAGGGGTTCTCAACCTGTGTGTCATGACCCACAGGTTGAGAATCGCTGCTGTAGAGCCTAAGACCAAAAAAAAAAAAAAAAAAAAAAAAAGCTGATACATTGAGGTCACATTACAATTTACATGATTTATTCTATGAGGACTATATTTATAAAGATAAACAATGAACTAAAGCCACTTTAATAAAAAATTTGTTTTAATAGAATGGGGGACAGTGGAGAATAGAGAGCAACTGCTAATGAATACTGGGTTTCTTTTTAGAGTGATGAAAAAATTCTAAAATTAGATCATGATGATGATCCCACAATTATGAGGATATCAAAACCAACAGAATTTTAAAATGACTAAATTCTATGGTATGTGAATTATATCTCAAGCTGGTAAGAAATACATTGTGGAAAAACTCAATCGATGTAATTCTCAACAATAACAAAGTAATTTGTATGGTCATTGGAATGGGATGGGGGGCATTTGATAAAATTCAAAATCCATTCACAGCAAAAGTTCTCTGACACAGAAAAAATAGAAAATTTCCTTCAGGAGAAACCAAGATGGCGGCATAGGTAAACACATGAACTTGCTGCCTCACACAACAACTTCAAAACTACAACTAAAAGACAAAACGGACATCATCCAGAACCACAGGAAGGCTGGCTAAGTGGAAATTCTACAAATAGAAGGGAAGAGAAAAGCACACTGAGACTCAGAGGAGCTGCAGAAGTAAAGTGCACAGGTACGGAGGCGCGCGCGCAGAGAGGGCTGGCAACTGAGTACGCCACTGGCTTTTCCAAGCCGGAGGGAGACACAGCTCCCGACTGCTCTGAACTCCAGTTCCGGGCGAGAGTCTGGAGACCCAGACTCATACGTGGAGAAACTGGACTGTCTGGCAGCGGGCAGAACTCAAGGGCGGCTTTCTCTCAGAGGTGCTTGCAGCGATTACCAAGGGACACTGAGACCCAGGGGCCTCTTAGGGCAGGGCTGACGGGAAGCCATTGCTGTTTGCTCTGCCCTATCCAAGCTGTGCGCAGAGGCTTTTGCATATGAATGGCCTGGTCCTTTGAATTCTAAACTTACCTAACAAACTGCAGCTGAGTCAGAGAGACCCAGAACATCCAAAAGAAGGCCCAAGGCCCCACAGCAGCTTGCATTGCTTCAGGGCCTCATCTGGGCACCTCCAAAACACAAACAAAGAAAAGGAACCTGCAGATCTCTCCGTAGCTCCTGCTGGGTGGCCTCAGGCAGAGGCTAAATTAGCACTTCCTTGGAGATCCAAAAGCCAGTGTACCCAGGAGTGAGAGTAGGAACATCCACATTACAACTCCTCAGATTCATAATTGACACACTCAGGGGGCAGACTCAGTGAGCACCAAAGCCCCACTGAAGCAAGTTTTGCCTCATAAGGTTGTCTCCAGCACAGAAGTTCTCCCATTGTAGACACAGCTGAGCCTCACAGCCAACTGGCCTGGAGGTCAATTCCTCCCAGTGATACAACAATCAAGGCTTAACTACAACAAGACTGTGCACACAGCCCACAAAGGGGTGCACCAAGAGTGTCCACCTCAGGTAACTGGGGAGGCTGAGCCACTGGGCCCTATAGGACACCTAGCACACAAAGCCACTCTATCAACACAGGGAAGCAGCCAAAATGCGGAGACAAAGAAACAGGTCACAAATGAAAGAAATAGAGGAAAGCAAACAACTGGATATAGAGTTCAAAACCACGGTTATAAGGTTTTTTAAGAATTTTCTAGAAAAGGCCGATAAATTTAGTGAGACCCTTGAGGATAAGAAAAAGGACCAACTAGAAATTAAGCATACACTGACTGAAATAAAAAATAACATACAGAGATCCAACAGCAGACTAGAGGATCGCAAGAATCAAGTCAAAGATTTGAAATACAAAGAAGCAAAAAACACCCAACAAGAAAAGCAAAAAGAAAAAAGAATCTAAAAATATGAAGATAGTGTAAGGAGCCTCTGGGACAACTTCAAGCGTACCAACATCCGAATTATGGGGGTGCCAGAAGAAGAGAGAGAGCAAGATACTGAAAACCTATTTGAAGAAATAATGACAGAAAACTTCCCCCACCTGGTGAAAGAAAGAGAGTTACGAGTCCAGGAAGCGCAGAGAACCCCAAACAAAAGGAATCCAAAGAGGACCATACACCAAGACACATCATAATTAAAATGCCAAGGGCAAAAGACAAAGAGAGAATATTAACCCTTTGCACTCGCTTGCTTTTTTCTCGATTCCTTTATTCTAATGTTAACCGTGTCGAGTCACACTCGACATCTGAGTGCAAAAGGTTAAAAGCAGCAATAGAAAAACAGTTAGCTACCTACAAGGGAGCACCCATACAACTGTCAGCTGATTTCTCAACAGAAACTATGCAGGTCAGATGGGAGTGGCAAGAAATATTCAAAGTGATGAATAGCAAGAACCTACAACCAAGATTACTCTACCCAGCAAATCTATCATTCAGAATTGAAGGTCAGATAAAGAGATTCACAGATAAGAAAAAGCTAAAGGAGTTCATCACCACCAAACCAGTATTATATGAAATGCTGAAAGATATTCTTTAAGAAGAGGAAGAAGAAGAAAAAGGTAAAGATAAAAATTATGAACAACAAATACATATCTATCAACAAGTGAATCTAAAAATCAAGTGAATAAAAAATCTGATGAACAGAATAAGCTGGTGAATATAATAGAATCAGGGGCATAGAAAGGGAGTGGACTGACAATTCTTGGGGGGGAAAGGGGTTTGGAGGGTGCAGGAAGAGACTGGACAAAAATCGTACACCTATGGATAAGGACAGTGGGGGAGGTTAAAGGAAGGGGGGTGGGAACTGGGTGGAGGGGAACTATGGGGGGGGGGGAAAGAGGAACAACTGTAATAATCTGAACAATAAAGATTTATTAACAAATAAAAAAGTTTAAAGAAAAAGAAAATTTCCTTCATATGATGAAAGATTTTTACCAATACCCTCCCCTACCGATCATCATACTTAAAGTAAACTGTCGAAAGCTTTCCATGCAAGATCAGACAAGACACAAAAATGTCTACTACCTCATATTTTATTTAAAAGTGGAATCATAGCTGTTGAATAAGGCAAAAGGAAAAGGAGAAAGAAAAGATGTATATAACTAACAGATGACATAACAGAATCATTTATATAGAATAAAAACAATCTATAGAAAACTAGTCCTATATAATAAAACCCTAATATGTAAATCGACTGAACGGTGGAACGACTGGCAGAACGACCAGTTGCTATGATGCGCACTGACTACCAGGGGGCAGACACTCAACGCAGGAGCATCTGCATTGAGTGTCTGCTCCGCGAGAGGGAGGCAACTGGCAGAGGCAATGGGGGGGCGGGGCTGGCCAACAAGCACCCCATTGGTCACCTCCGCCAGCGGTAGGTGACCAGCAGTGGTGATCGAGGGGTGGGGCCAGCCAGCAGTCAGCGCCAGGTCGCCAGCCAAGGCGGGTGCCAGCCGGGGCCCCCCAATCACCCCACCTGCCGGTCACCCCAAAGATGGCCCTGATCGCCGGCCAGGCCTAGGGACCCTACCCTATACATTGAGAACAGTCTCTTAGATTTAAAAATTAAAACCTGGCAAAGCTACTCTCACACTGAAAAAAAACAGGATGATGCAGTGATGACATGCATGGACTCTGGCTTGCATATTTTATGGTCAGCCCTGATTTTGACACTTACTAGTATAACTGTGTGACAAAGCCAATTACTTAACTTCTCTCTGCTTCAGTTTTTCCACCCATAAGTTGGGGAAAATGGTACTACTGCCTCAGAAGGATCATGCTATGTACTACATTTTATAATTACAGCAAAAACAATGTAGCTGACCATACAACAGCAAGATGCCTTTCATCTGTCTGAAAAGTATGGTCACTGATGCATGCAATGTCCCAGATTGTGAGAGGGATGTTTGACTGCTGGTTTAGGCCCGACATCCCCCCAAGAGGTCCTGGATCGCGAGAGGATGCAGGCCGAGCTGAGGGACCCCCTCTCTCCTGTACATGAATTTTGTGCACAGGCCTCTAGTAGATTTATAAGCCAATTTAGTAAGGTTTATAAATACATGATTACTATGCATAATCAGTTATGTTACTCTATATAGGCAAAAATCAGAAAATAAAATTAAAATTGATACCATTCTTAAAAACTTCAAATATATGAAATCTAATAAAACATGTGAAAACTTTGTATTACGAAATCTATAGAGATTTTTGAGGAAAATTAACAAAATCTAAAACAATGACATAACCCTGTGAAAAACTTAAACATTATAATATAAACAAAATTTTTATTGATTTTTTTCTCTTTTTTTAGGGCGTAACTGTGAAAAACTAAAACTGATTATAATATAAACAAACATTTTTTCATTGATTTTTTTAAATCGTTTTTAAGGAGACAGTGAGAGAGAAACATCTATCAGTTGCATTCTGCATGTCCCCTAGCAGGGAATGGAGCCCACAAGCTGGTCATATGTCCTAACCAGGAACTGAACCAGCTACCTTTTGGTACATAGGACAATGCTCAACTAACTGAGCCACACTGGCCAAGGCATCAACAAACTTTTGAGATGATTTTGAGATGATGTTACATGCCACTGAAACAATATGAATAGGGCTTGGGAATGTATCTATTCTATATTTGAACATACTCCATGCTTATACCACAGTATACACTCAATTTACATGTTTATATCTGATACAGCTATATTTATAGATTGTTAGTAAGTTACAACCTAAATTTAACAATTGAAATCATTTGTTATTTTGTCAGTGAAATTGAATATTCTACAATGATAAGAGATCAGCCCAGCCAATGTGGCTCAAGGGTTGAGTGTCAACTTATGAATCAGAAGGTCATGGTTCAATTCCCAGGTTGCAGGCTCGATCCCCATTAGGGGGTGTGCAGGAGGCAGCCGAAGGATGATTCTCTCTCATCACTGATGTTTCTATCCCTCTCTCTCTCCCTTCCTCTCTGAAATCAATAAAAACATTTTTAAAAAATAAAATAATAAAAGATCAATTCCAATACATTATATAATTATATAATACTTTAAATGTTACATATGGGGTTTTAAAAACCTGCCATATCTGCCCTAGCTGGTTTGGCTCAGTGGATAGAGTGTTGGCCTGCAGCCCAAAAGGTCCCAGGTTCAATTCAGGTCAAGGGCACATACTGTGGTTGTAGGCTCCTCCCTGGCCTGGGCCCAGGTTGAGGCACATGCAGGAGGCAACCAATAGATGTGTTTCTCTCACATCAATGTTTCTCTCTGTCTTTCCTTCTCTCTTCCACTCTCCATAAAAGTCAATAGAAAAATGTCCTCAGGTGAGGCTTAACAAAAATAAAATAAAATAAAAAATAAAAATTGCCATATCTAATATCTAACTACTTTAAAAGAAAGGACACTAGACTCTCTCATTGTATAGACAACTGTTTTCAGAATAATGATAAAATAACTCCCACTTATTAAGTGACCTCTTTCTGTTATATACTACACTAGGAAATTTTAGAAAATCTGTAATTCTCAAAAAAACTCACAAAAATAAGTATTATTATTGTCATGTTAGGGACATAAAAATATTGGTGATATTTAGCCTGGAACTTAGATTGGCCTAATTTAAAAGTCTGATTTTTTTCCCCATTATGCAACAGTGCCTCTTAAAATCACTCATTCAACAAATAATTATTGAGTGCCTATTATGTACCACACATTGCAGAAGGTACCAGATATACAAAGATAAATTTATGTTATTGTATCCTCACCTCCCAGCCCACTCTAGGACAGAAATAAGAATTGTTAACAAATAACTGCAACACAGTGTAATAAGTGTTATGAAAGGAGTATATATAAAAATAGCATACATAAGTGGGAGAGTTGACTCTGTGTAACATAGCAAACAATCAAAGAAGGCTTCATTTAGCAGAAAAAAATGCTTAGTACTTAGTACAGCTTGTTTAAATATTTGATGTAATTCTTAAATTGAAGCTACAGGAAGAGTAGAATTTGCAGATGGAGAATCAAGATAAAACATTGCCTGTCTGGTGTGACTCAGTGGTTGAGCATCGACCTATGAACCAGGAAGTCCACGATTCAATTCCCAGTGAGGGCACATGCCTGGGTTACAGGCTCAACCCCCAGTCAGGGTCATGCAGGAGGCAGCTGATAGATGATTTTCTCTCATCATTGATGTTTCTCTCTCTCTCTCTCTCTCTCTCTCCCTCCCTCCCTCCCTCCCTCCCTCCCTCCCTCCCTCCCTCCCTCCCTCTCTGAAATCAATTTTTAATTTTTTAAAATATTCTAGAGAGAAAGAAGGCTTATTTGCAAAGGCACAAAGTTTCAGAAAATCCTTAGCAGTTTAATATAACTAAAAAATAAGATGCTTGTGATAAGTTGTAAACAGGCCAGATCAGGGAGGCTCTCATATGTGATGCTGAAACTGAACTTTATTCTGCAAGAAATTGGGAGCTATTCTTGGAGTTTAATCAGGCCACTATTTTACAAAGATTACCTTGTCAAATCTGGAAGAATGGATCTGGAGACAGGGACAACCTTTAGAAGGCTACCACAAATAGTCCAGTTAATATAATTCATAATCTCTTAGCTTCAGACTCCTATATCTAATTATTTACCTGACATTTTCGGTATCTCATAAATATTTCTAGCCTAAATGTCCAAAAACAATATCTTGATTTCTCCATCAAATTTGTGTGCCCCCTGCCCAATCTCTCAGTAATAATACAATCAAGCAAGCTACTCAGACCAGCAACCTCGATTCATTCTTGATTTCTCCCTATCCCTTAACCGCCATATTAAATCTAATTATTATTGATTATTCCCCAAATATATCTCAAATAAATTCATTTGTTTCCAGTTCCATTGCCATCACCTATCCCAAAGCATCACTGCTCAACTGGAATACTGCAATATCTCCCAAATGGACACCCTGATATTTTCCTTAATATTAGCTGACTAGAGGCCCGGTGCATGAAAATCATGCGCTCTAAGGGGGGCGAGGGGATCCCTCAGCCCGGCATGCACCCTCTTGCAGTCTGGGAGCCATCAGGGGATGTCAGACATCCTTAGCACTGCTGCGGAGGCGGGAGAGGCTCCTGCTACTGTCCCTGTGGCTTCTGGCTGAGCGGCGCTCCCCCTGTGGGAGCACACTAACCATCAGGGGGCAGCACCTGTGTTGAGCGTCTGCCCCCTGGTGGTCAGTGCGCATCATAGCAACCGGGTCATTCTGCCATTTGGTCAATTTGCATATTAGCCTTTTATTATATAGGATTTCCTTAACCTTTTGCACTCGGATGTCGAGTGTGACTCGACATGGTTAGCATTGGTAGCTGCTCTTTTTATACTCTTTGAATGTATAAATAATTTGAAATATAAAAAAATCCAAATAAATAAGTTTGTATGAAAAGAAACTCCAGTTTTTTATTCTACTGCCGCGCTTTGTAAAATCTGGGGTATTTAAAAAATTAAATCCCAAGTAGAATAAAGGAATCGAGAAAAAAGCAAGCGAGTGCAAAGGGTTAAAGCACTTATAACTGGCAATTTTTAAAAATCCGTTTGCTAGAAAATTGTCTCACTCTCCTATTAGAATGCTTTCATAAAGTCAAGAACCATCAACTGTCTTGTTTATTGTTGTTTTACTTCAGTACTCTAGCATCAGCCAGGTCAATAAAAATTATATTAACAAAGCTCAGCACACATTTACTATGTACCAGGCACTACTTTATGTGTTTTACATATATTAAGTCCTTTAATCCTCACACAGCCTGTGACATAGGTACTCTCTATTATCTCAATTTTACAGAAAAAAAACTAAGGTACAAATAGTTAACTAATCTGCCCAAGGTCACCCAAGGAGTAACTGGCAGAACCAAGAAGCAAACCTAGGCAACCTGGACCTCCTCTTGACCATTAGTCAGTACCTCTTTTGGTAGAAGCTCAATAAATACTTCTTGACCAAATAAGCAAGTGAGATAAAAGAGGAACAGATTTAGGGGACATGTTGAATTTGAAGTACTTGGAGAAGGCTGTAAAGTACAGTGTGATAAATAGTTAGAGATAAGCATTCAAAGAAGTTATCAGGTTCTACAAGAATCCATTTATCATATGCAAGCTGCTGTATAAAAAGTGATTATATAATTTTAAAAGTTAGATGTGCTCTTAAACTGCAACCATTTTGATCCAACTCTGTAATAAAAACATGTTTTAAAAGAGCACAGAATGCCCCATGAGCCTTGATTGTACCTATGAAAAATTCTGATTGCTAACACTAATTGAAATACTTTCCTTCCTTTATGTAGTATTCAATATCTATATAAATGTCAAACTTGTATTTTGTTAAAATACAAAAGTAGAGAGATTTATTTTTAATTTGAAAAATGATACCAAAAATCCATCTAATAAACCATGAGAATGACAAGAAAATATCTAAAAAAGAAGAGGGGAAGCACACTTTTCCTACTAGCTATCAAAACAAAGTTACCGAAATTAAGATAACGGGTATGGTACAAGTCAAAAAAAAAAAGACAGAACAATGAAAGAGAACAGAGTTCAAACAAAACCAAGTATATGTAAATTGAAAAATTAAATGTAAAAACAAATGAAAATTTATATATACATATTTTTTATTACCTAATTTCTAAGCATCACAAATAAATTAGAAATTATACAGAGAAAGATAGATTTCAACATTAAAATAATTGAAACTATACCATGGGAAAATATCATCAAAAAGTAAAAGGACACATTTCAAAGTGGGAGTAAAAACTTGCAAAATATGTGACAAAGATTTAAAAACCTAAGAAGCAATTTCTTTAAAATTATTAAGAGACTGTGATAGATAACAACAAGCTACTCACACGAGATTAAACAATAATGGACAACGTAGATATAAAAGATGCTTAGCATCAACAGAATTCAATTAAATACAAATTAAATTAATGAGAGATCACTTTTTACAATCTCATTGAATAGAATAAAAGATGGGAAATGGGTGCTCTCAAACACTGTAAGTAGGAAAGAAAATGGGCACAACCTTTTGAAAAGAGTAATTTAGGAATTGGAGTATTTGTGGCTAAATAATCCTATTTATAAAAAGTTAGATTTAAGGGAGAATCAGATAAGCATATTAACATGGAGCTCACAACAGTATTGCTTTTAAAAGCTAATAAATGATCCAACCATCCAACTTTTGGGTATATATCCAAAAGAATTAAAAATCTTAAAGAGATATTTGCACACCCATGCTCACTGAAGTATCCCCGTGGGGAGCAGGCCTAAGCCATTAGTTGGACATCTCCTGAGGGCTCCCGGGCTACCAGAGGGATGTCTGACTACCAGCTTAGGCCCAATCCCCTGGGGACAAACATACAGTGGACATTCCCCAAGGGCTCCCGAACTACGAGAGGATGCAGGCCAAGCTGAGGGACCCCCCCTCCAAGTGCATGAATTTTCATGCACCAGGCCTCTAGTTATTCATAATAACAAGCAGTGGAAAAAATCTAAATGTCCATTGGCAGATGAATGGATAAATAAAATACAATGGACTATTATTCAGTCTTAAAAAAAAAATCTGTCATATGTTACAACATGGATGAACCTTGAGTACATGATGCTAAGTAAAATAAGCCAGTTACAGGACAAATAATGCATGATTCCATTTATATGAGGTAGCTAAAGTAATCAAACTCTTAGAAATAAAGTAGAATAGTGGTTGCCAGGAGCTGTAGGAGAGTAAGAGGGGAGCTGTTGTTCAATGAGCACAGAGTTTCAGTTTTATAAGATGAAAAAGTTCCAGAAATCTGTTGCCTGACAGGTGCATACACTTAACACAACTGTATTATATACACTGGGGAGGTGTAGGAATCCCTTTCCACGTCCAGCGTGGTCCAGGGTTCCGGTTCAGGGTTCGAGTTTCTGGAGAAGGGCCGCACACAAATGAATGGAGACTTGAAGAAATTCAATTTGGCGAAATGGGGGGCCAGGCGGTAGTCCACCTCTAGTGGGAGAACTGACGACTGCTCTGGCTCTGCCATCCCTTTTATTGAGGTTTTGGGGAAAAACATCTTAGGCAAAATAACAGAAACTTACATGGGAAAAACAAAGGTGGAGGCTGCTTCAGCTAACAATGTAAACAACTAAAGGGTGAGTGGTTACAGCAATTAAGGTTGTTGACCAGCCTTCCTGGCTTCCTGTCAACATCTCTCTTTTGGTGAAACTGATTTGTTTCCGGCAGGGAGGGAGGAGTTGCGGGGGGCAAAGTGGAGGTTAGGGGGAAGTGGGGGACATCTGTAATAGTGTTAACAATAAAACATGGTTAAGATGGTAAATTTTATGTTTTTTTACAATGAAAAAAAAGTCCATCCTACCTAATAAAATAGTAATATGCAAATTGACCTCACCTTTGCTATGCCCAAGCCATGCCCAACAGCCAAAGCCACGCCCAACAGCCAATCAGGGCAATTATGCAAATTACCCAACAAAGATGTGGTTAATTTGCATATGCTGAGGGGGGGAGGAGTGAAGACTGAAGACAACTTAGAAGGAAGAGGGAGGAAAAGCGGAAAGCAAGGTGGCTGCTAGAGGGAAAGCCCGGGCGGGGCGGGGCGGGGCGGGGCGGGGCGGAGCGGGGCGGGCGGCAGCGGCCTGCGGGTGCAGGCGCAGAGGCTGCAACAGTGGCGGCAGCGCACGTGGCCGCAGCGGCCGCTTGCAGGATTCTTCCTGCAAATGGGCTACTAGTAAAAATATAAATATCCATCACCTGGGAACTGATCACATTAGAAACATACAGTGAAATACCAGATAGCCATCAAAAATTATAGTATCAATATTTATTCAATCATATCCACAGCCTATTGTAAGTTAAATAAAGTTTACAAGACAGCATTTGAGATCTTGCTTTCAATACTTATAGAATTGCAGGGAAATTTTACATAAAGTACTTTAACATCATTCCCGGCTCAGAGGAAACTCTCAATAAAATGCTGGCTGTCATTACCACTTATTAACTTGATTTATACTGGAAGAGATCACAAAATAAGAACTAATCATCTATAGAAGTCTATACTGCTAAATTATACTGAAAATTCCAACTGCATTAAAACAAAAGACAGGGTTTCATCTGTTGGACTTAACAACACTGTTTGGCTGAAAGGTATGGTTATAGCCCTATATCTAGAAGCATATATATATATATATGTATATATATATATATATACACACACACACACACATATATATATATATATATTATGCAAATTAGGCCGGGACTCTGTAACGGGTCACAACCAGACAAGAGGCGATTGCGCACACAGGTGAGGCCCGGAGCAGAGACAGAGACAGAGGCAGGGGGGCCTGCCCGAGCCGAGCCAGCGCGGCGGCTTGAGCGGTCCCGGAGCGGACGCAGGCAGTGGGGCCAGGGGACGCTGTGAATCAGGTGCTGCGGGTCCTGGCCCCCTGCGGCCCCGGAGCGGACACAGGCAGGGGGGCCAGGGGACGCTGCAAGTCAGGTGCAGGTACCGACTCCCGCGGCGGCCAGTGCTGCGTGAGTCAGGCATGGGTCCCGGCCCCCCACGGGGTGCCTCCTCGCATGGCAGGAGGTGGGGCGCCTCCTCGCGCAATTTCAATCGTGCGCTGGGCCTCTAGTTAACTATAAAATTTACCATCTAGTTGGTGCATAAAAACTCATGAGTATTCGACAAGGACGTTTTAGTGCTTCAGTTAAAAAAAAAAAGGGAGAAAATATGCTTACTTTAATCCACAAGTAGAATGGAAAGAGGTGACAGAATAAATACACAAAACATGACTAATGAAATCTTGATTTAATTTAGAGATTTAAAAAATTAGCAGCCTTGCCAGTGTGGCTCAGTGGTTGAGCACTGACCAATGAACCAAGAGGTCACGGTTGGATTCCTGGTCAGGGCACAGGCCTGGGTTGTTGGCTCCATCACCAGTACGAGGCAGCCTACTCATAATTTTCTCTCATCATGGATGTTTCTATCTCTCCTACCTTCCTCTCTGAAATAAATTTTTAAAAATATTAAACAAAAAACATTAGCTCTAATTTTCTTTGGCCTTTGTCTTCCTCACTACTTTTGGACAAAGAAGAAGCCTGTCTTTTTGGCACTGCTTTATCCCCAAAGACTGGTATAGTGGCTAATACAGTATAAGTGCTAAATAAATATCTACAAGATTATTTATAAAAGTAAGTCTCAATGAGACCCTGGGGAAAACTTAGAATTTATCTGAGAAAGTCTTAGTCAAAATGATAGGGAAATTAGTTTAGTCTTGGGGAGGAAAAACCTTCTATTTCCTCCTGCATCTTCTTAATTCAATGAATTTCCCAAGGTAACTCAAAGGAAACATCAAACAGCAAAAAAATACACTCACTTTTGCATCTGGAGTGGGGCATAAACCAGGGCCTAATGTGCTAAAATTAGGCTATGGGCTCCAAAGTACATAAATATCTTTATTCATCAGTGTACTATAGCTAGTACCTGTCGCCACTTGTTGTATGCTTTAGTCAACGATAAAAAGGTAAAGTCACCATTTTTTAGTATCAATCCTGAGCCCTTCTGGAACATTTTTCCTTTGAACTAGTCTTCAGAAGTTTGTGAAAGTGGGAGGAGTTAGCTCAGAACCTCAGAGCCGGTTTTTTAGTCAAACTGATGCCTTGAAGCCGTGGGTACCCACAGCGGCTAAAGGCATTAGAGGTACCCACAACAAATAAATGGGTGCAATAGTGAGCAAGTCACAAAACAAGACAAATGGGACTCTGGGATTGAAGGCTGGGTGGAGAACGGCATTATGGATTTAGGAACTACCCCTGCCCCATTTCACCCACGCTTTCTTAAAATGCAATTAAATTACGTTCCATTTCCTATCGCTCATGCAAGAAACTATCGACTTGCCCGCCATCCCACTCCCAGACGGCCACACCTGGTGTATTCGCTGAAGAGTCTCCAACTCCCGCCACACGTTTGGCTTGTATCCGCCCAAAGCGGAAGTGACTTCAAAGGGACAAACTGAAAGTAACAGTTCAAACACCAGGAATCTACACCACCTATGGTGTTCTGAGAAAACTCTGCTCTACCTTGCTCTTCTATCCCTCATCTCTTCCGTTACGGCGGCGAAGGAGAGTCACTGCAGCCTCAAGACAACTAGCTCTCCTCCCCAAATCCCAATTATTCAAAAGTTTGTCCCTTCTTATTGGTCAAGGAGGCGGCATGGATCCCTCCCCAAAACTACAATTCCCGTCAAGCTGCCGAGGGAAGTAAACGGAGAAAAGGATGTGAGCAGGAGCAAAGCATGTTGGGAAATGTAGTTCGCTCTTCTAGATAGAAAAGGGCAATCACCCCTCCTTCCCTAGAGAAACCAGGTGTTCGGCTTAGAACCCGTTACCGCTAATGGGAGGAGTCAAGCTTTTAAGCAGCGTTCCTCTCATCTCCCCACATGGAGAATGAATATTTTCTTTTACTCCTATAAAGCATTATAAATACTCCTTGAAAAAATGGTCGTCTTCCCAATAGCTTCAGGTCAGTGAAAACTCCCGGAACTCCCCCACCTCAGGTTCCAACTCGTGGGAAAAGGTGGCTCTTTTTCAAGTGGGCAAAATGGCTGTCCTCTTAGTTTTACCATTGGTTACCCTTTGCGTCCTTCAAGGGCGGATACTAATCCCCGATTGGTCCTTTGTCCCTTGAGGGTGGAGGAAGACTTGGCACCGTTCTCCCGCGGCCCAGGAGGAGAGAAAGGGGTGGAGAGAAGGCCGTTTGTCTAGGCGTGATTGGATGAGCCTCATATCACTCCGAGGGTATACAGCCTATGATTTGTCGACTGCCCTCAAAGAGAACAAATAGGCGGAGCTAGTACGTGGTGGGAAGGGGCGGGATTCTGCCAGCCGCGGCTGCCGCTGGAGCCGGTGTCCGGGCTGGTGATGGGGTTAATTCCCTTTCGTAAGACTCTGACTTGCACCCACCCAGCCCCGCCGCCGCCCCGCCGCGCCGCGCTCCAACCGCCTCCTCCTCCTCAGTAACGCGGGTAAGTGATGCCGTCCCCTCCCCCTTCCAGTTCCCCGGGAATAACGCGCCTCGCTCCCCTCCCCCGCTGGCCAACCGGTAGCGCTAACGGAGAAGGAGGCAGGCTGGGGAGAGAGGTGGTGTGTGAGAGAGAAGGTGGCCTTCCCCGCCGAGCCGTCGGCCTCCAGCCAGGCCCCGCCGAGGTGCCTGCTACCAGCCCACCCGCAGGTCGGGTTCCGAGGGAGCCCGGCTCTCCCGGCCCGCCGCTGCGGGTGCAGCTGCATCCACTACCTTGTGCCCACCGCCCCCAACCGGGGGCCATGTGAAAAGCAAACCCCTCGAGGCCTAGCGGAGGAGGCAGGGGAAAGGTTCCCTAGCCCCTGCCATGGCTGCTGCCGCGGCCCTTGCAGCCCCGGAGAGTCGGGACCCAGCCGCGGCAGGCCTGCCGGGAACGGGTGCCGCGCGTGTTTCTCTCCGGCGCGGCCGCCGCTGCCCCCGGCTCCCCGGCCCGCCCCGTGGCCGCGGACCCCGGCCTTGCGCCGCGAGAATTTTTAGAAAGCAAAGAGGGCATTTGGTGAAATGTAGGTACATCTTGCCTGTAGTACCAGGAAAAGCACAATGGGGAAATGAAAAAGGGAGCTGAATGGCTGTCAGTGCCCCGGACTCCAGGGATCAGATTTACACGCGTTATGGTTGAGCCATAGGATGTCCCCCCAAATCCCGGTGTGTGTGTGAAGTTTTTTGTCGTTCTCTTTTTTATGTTCCGAGGTGCAGAGGTGCCTCTGTTCTTTGACCTTGCTTTTTATAGAGAAACTTCGATTGTTGAGGCTATCATGCCCCGTGTATAATTGACCCGAGATAGCAAGTCAACTAAGTAAAAGGTGAAGAGGTGCTTTGTAAAATAGTAAGGCGTAGTAAATAACATGATTTTTTTCTAATAAGATTGTCTCAGAAAAGAAAAGTGTGTGATTATATATATATATATATATATAGTTTTGCCTAATTGTAATACTGAAGAAACCCTTTGCTTTTAGCTTAAATGTCATTGATCAAAAGAACTTTTAAGAAATGAAAGGATAAAGTCAAACTGGAAGGCCACCTATGTATAATACTTGAAACAGTAAGACCTATGTCATATTTAATATAGTAGGATACTGGTGTGATTAGAGTAATTTGACACACCTAAGTTTAACAAAAGTTGGCATATTTGGCCCTATTTGAGACCAAATAGCTTCTTCTCACATGTTGAATACTCATCTTTTCACTCCTTGCTTTTTTGCCTGGGTAAATATGTCTTCAAACAATGGATTCTTTAATTTATAGTAGACATGTCTGTAATGAGTGGTAAAATTCTAGGCCTACTTCTGAGGCTTGTTACCAGAATAAACTTGGGTTCTGAAGAAATACCTGAGTTTTGACTAACTGTTACACAATATTTTCAGTGTTTGAGGAAATTATACTGGCTTAATGATCTTCCATATTCCATAATTAATACACCTAGATACAGAATTGGCATAGATCCATAGATTCAGGGCCTGGAAGAAATTTGGATATGTTACAATTTTAAAAAATGGAATGCATAAACCCTGAAAGGTAAGTCCCCTCAGTTCCCCACGAAGTAGCCACAGCATACATAGCTCAGCCTAGCATTTTCTAAAACTTGTTGGTCAACTAATAAATTCTATAATTGATGCTTTCAGATCGCATGTGCCTTATGTACAGAGAAGAGCTGATAAAAATATAGGAGGCTTCTGCATTCTCTTGCTAGCGGTGGGACCCTTCTATGAAACTCAGTTCAGTTTCCTCATCTGCAAAATGGGGTGATAATTCTTAACTCATGGGGTTGTGAAGCTTAGAGATAAAGTAGCATGGTGCCTAACATAGTATGTATGATTAAATATTAACTATTGCTATTTTATGCATATTAAGAGAATAAAAAATTTTTTCACTCACACTAGGTGTTGCAGCCTCAGAAATGTTGTTAGTGAGGAGTACTATGGGATTTTTTATTTATACAGTGACTTAAATGGCAGTTTGCAGCTCGCCATTTTCTTTTATATAGCATATATTTTATTGATTTCAGAGAAGAAGGGAGAGGGAGAGAGAGATAGAAACATCAATGATGAGAGAGACGCATTGATTGGTTGCCTCCTGCGTGCCCCACACTAGGGATCAAGCCCACAATCTAGGCCTCCGGTTCCTAAGTCAATGCTCAACCACTGAGCCACGCCAGCCGGGCTGCAGCTAGCCCTTTTCTAAGTTAAAGATATGTGAGAAATTGATTATCCCATACAGTGTCCTTGGAGTTTGTACAGTTGGACAGATTTAAGGTTAGCATGAAAACAATTTTATTATGAAGTCTTCTGACAGTAATGTCTGGCCAGGGTTCAAGGCAGCTGCACCTTATGCTGAATAGCGAGCTGAGGGACATAATGTTATGGCAGACTTCCCAACCTATTGAACCCAGTACAGTTGGATGCTTCTTCAAGAGACTTACATGACAATAGCAGTAGAAAATTTTATGAAATTGAAATAAGCTTTTTCAAGTTACTATGCAGAAGATAAGCATTATCATGCCTTGCCAAGTAATAAAAGAGATTTTCTTGTACTTGCCCTTTAGAATAGCTGATTATACCCATTTGAGTTAATGTTAATTCCTCAAAATAAAGAAGCACTGAAAGTTGATAAGTTTTATTTTTTCCATTCTTGAAAATGTTACAATCATAAACATTGTTGCTACTTGATTTAGAAAATTTCACTTTCATGATATTTTGTAAATATGTTGGGCAGTCTCTGTCAAAGAGGTGTGGTTGCAAATGGCAGTTAACTTTTCAAATAGGTTTTACAGCTCGAAACCACAGAATCAGTACTCTTACTCTTGTCTTTATAGTGACACCTGCATACAGTGATAACTTATTTTTTATAACTTAAGATAACTAAACTAAGATGGTTATCTTAAAGAGAAATGAGTGTGTCAGTTTCTTAATATAATAGTAACGTTTTTTTAAAAAAGGTACAATAATCTCTCAATTAATCTCTGAATTCTGATAATGTTTACTAATAGTACAGACATGTGCAAAAATCAAACAAAATTTTAAGTTAACTTTGTTTCCTCACTAAGGATATGTTATACAATTAAGCAAATTTGCTTGTACCTGATTAAAGGTGTGAGTATGTGTATTTTTCCAGAATTCAATTCAATTAGTCATTGGCTGATGGTTGAAATGAGAAGTTATTTAATCTGGGCTCAAAGTTAGTTTTCTACCTAATTTTCCAGCATTTTTTTTTATTCCCAGATTTTATCCTTTAATATTTTCCCTTTTCTTACCTTCTTAGTCTCCACTCATGCCTATTAACTTAATTTTTTTTCCATTGAAAGCCTACACTTTATTGTGTTATTCTTTCTGTGCCTTCTGAAATGTAAATTTGTGACTTTAAAAAAAAAATTTGGTTATAAGCTCACTGCTAGGCAAGTTGCAAGGTTTTAAGCCTTATTTCTAAATACTAGACCACATAGTATGTTTAAATTATTGTTTTTATTGCCTGCTTGACTAATGTTTTCATCTACAACTCCTTGACACTACTTCCTCTCCAAAAGAAATTAATCATGGGAAATAAACTACATTTGTTTTTATTTTTAACCATTCTTCTTGAAAGACAATAATTTGATATTGTCTTGTTTAAGAGTTTAAAGTACTATAATTTGATTTCTTCCAACTTTAGTTTGATCAGTGATGTATATAAATTATTTTTGTGAGGTAGTTGTACAATTAACTTTACTAACCTATCTTCTACATGAAAGAAGTCCCATAACTGGTACAAAATATCACCTTACAGTATAAGATGGAAGTTTAACTAACTGCAAATTGACCTTGCTACATTGGCCCTCACTGGGAAGGGAACCTGTGGGATTTAATTTCAATGTGGGAAGAAAAAAAATCTCTGTATATGTATGCAAAGCTATGGCTTCAATGAACATAAATCCCTCATTTTAAAATTCCTCTTGGGAAAGAAGCTTGCTTATTACAGATTAACTATGTTTAAAATAAATATCTTTTTATTGGAAACAACCCAAATGCCCTTCAGTCAGTGAATGGTTAAACAAAGTGCTATGTTCATAATATGGAATACTATGCAGCAATAAAAAGGAACAAACCACTGCTACATGTAGCAACCATGTGGTTCTATTTATATAACGTTCTTAAAATGAGGAAATTATAGAGATGGAGAACAGATTAGTGGTTGCCAGGCATTAGAATGGTGTTGGGGGAGCAGGATGGTTTGACTATAAAGCAGTAGCATGAGGGATCTTTGTGGTAATAGAATAGCTCTGTATCTTGATTGTGATAAATCTATACAGGTGATAAAATTGCATAGAGACAAACACACAAATGAGTGCATTTAAAACTGGTAAAATCTGAATAAGGTTGTATAGATATCAATGTCAATCCTGGTTTTGATATTAAACTATACCTAAGTAATGTTATTGGGGGAAACTGGATGAGTAGTACATAGGACTTGCTGTACTATTTTTTTCAACTTCCTATCAATATGATTATTTAAAAATTAGAAAGTCAAGTATAAAAAATAGCCATTACTTATATGTATGTTCCTGTATGGTATTAAAAAAAAAAAGGTCTGTTATAACAGATATTCTTTGCAAAACACTGTTCATAAGTTTCTTATTGTTCCTTTGTGTTATTTTTACTGTCATGTTCCCATGTATCTGAGCACAATGGAAATACCCCTACATCAAACATGTCCAAGATGCAATTTTCATTTTATATGCTTTGTTTGCCCTAAATGCCAATTCTTTTTTCATTCTTCTTTTATTAGGCCTTGTTGCCCTTTCATTTTCCAATCACTCATCATTTAAGCTAAAAAGAATCTGATATCAATCATCTATATTGTTCATTTATCATTTACTATAAGGCTTGTGCTTTTTGAGCAAGCTCTTGTTGGGAGAGAAATCAGGCAGATAAGTTAGCCTTTGCCTGAACTATTCTAGTGACAGAGCTGCATTCCTAAAGGACTTGGTTACATTTCCTTGTTTCAAGGTCTTCATTTAACAGAAACACACACACAAACATTTGATGTAGGAAGGGAGGGCATAGAGAAGAGGAGATCCAACTGATCCCAGACACAATTAAAATCTATCTATATATATAAAAGCCTAAGCGACCACACGACCTGTTGACCGGTTGCTATGATGTGCACTGACCACCAGGGGGCAGATGCGCAACACAGGAGCTGCCCCCTGGTGGTCAGTGCATTCTCACAGTAGTAGCGCCACTCAGCTGACCAATGGGTGCCAGACACAGGGCGTTGCAGCAGAGTGAGCCTCTCCTGAGGGACTGACTGGGTGACAGCCGCGGCAGGCGGCTTTAGACTGCCAGTTTGTTTTCTCTTACTCAGGGATGGTGGTATGACCCATAGGGAAGAAATGTTTTGAAGGACAGTTTTAAAACCTGTTTTCAAATCATCCTCTTTAATAAAATGGTAATATGCAAATTAACCATCACTCTGCTACATAAGCCACGCCCACCAGCCAAGCCACGCCCATCAGCCAATCAGGGCGTGTATGCAAATTAACCCCATTCAAGATGGCTACAGCCACAGAGAGCAAGGTTTCCCAGGTAACAGAGGAAGCCAAGCTTTCCAATAGCCGTTGCAGGCCTAAGCCTCCACTCAAGCTACAAAGTTTCAATTATAGAAGGTAAACAAATTCAAACAAATGGCGGCAGAATGGAGCTTGAGAGAGCAGGCCAGGGTTGCCGGCGGCAACAGGGGAAGCAAAGCTTTCCACACACCCTGGCCGGGCTCACCCGCTTAAGGCTACAAAGTTTCAATTGTAGAAGGTGAATTAACTGCCACAGAAATGGCTGCCTCCCCGGAGGGAGCAGCAGGCTTGGCTCTGCTCCAGGCTACAAAGTTTCAATTGTAGAAGGAAAATAAATTCCAGATACCAGGGCCTCCGCTTGGGTCGCCAAGGGGCGTGGCCGGCCTGCAAACCACCACAGGCCCCTCGCTCAGGCCGCCCCATGCCCCAAGGGAACCCCACCCTGATCCGGGACACCCTTCAGGGCAAACCAGCTAGCCCACACCCGTGCACCAGGCCTCTATCCTATCTAATAAAACAGTAATATACAGATTGATCATCACTCCAACACACAATATAGCTGGCCCCCTGTAGTCAAAGATCCTGCCCCCATGTGGACACAAGATGGCCACCACAAGATGGCCAGCAGGAGAGGGCAGTTGGGAGGCACCCGGCCTGCAAGGGAGGGCAGTTGTGAGGGACCAGGCCTGCAAGGGAGGGCAGTTGAGAGGGACCAGGCTTGCAAGGGAGGGCAGTTGGAGGTGATCAACCCTGCAGGAGAGGGCAGTTAGGGGTGACCAGGCTGGCAGAGGAGGGAAGTTGGGGGCAAACAGGCTGGCAGGGGAGCAGTTAAGCATCAACCAGGCTGGCAGAGGAGTGGTTAGGGGGTGATCAGGCTGGCAGGCAGAAGCGGTTAGGGGCAATCAGGAAGGCAGGAAGGCAAGCAGTTGGGAGCCAGCAGTCCTGGATTGTGAGAGGGATGTCCGACTGCCCGTTTAGGCCCGATCCCACTAGGGGCAGTCGGACATCCCTCTAGGAGTCCCAGATTAGAGAGGGTACAGGCTGGGCTGAGGGACAAACCCCCTCCGTGCACGAATTTCGTGCACCGGGCTTCTAGTTTGGATAATAAGATGATTTGAGAGAAATGATGCTCAGATTTAACTGATTTTACTCTAGTAATTTCACCAACTTCTGTGGCTTACTATTCAATATGCTGAAAAGACTGTAAACATTTTCTTTACTGGGTTAGAAAACGGAGCCAGTGTGGAACTTAATACATTTCTAAAATTAACTTTTTGGAAAGTCTGCATTTATAAAAAGATTTTTTTAAAAAAAAATCAGTTGATTCACATAAAAAACAGTGCAGTGGATCTGTAACTGATTATCACTCCCTTATCTACTGTTTTATTACCAGGATTCATGAGTCTCTTAAGACAGCTAGAATGTTCTTAGCACCAGAAATCAAATGGAGTCTTTTCTGTGCTTTCACCGATTTTACAAAATCATGTCACATTGTTTTGTTATATGTTAGAGCATAGGTATCCTGTAATTTTTTTCACTTTTCCTGGAAATTTTTCTTTTTTTCTGATTAACAAACAATAATGTATCATTGACATATCCTCAGAGTTATTCAGTCTGTTTCATAGAGGCCTCTTTCCCTAAAAAGATTTCACTTGGATTCTTGTGTCCTGCTCTCATCCTGGGACTTCCCTTCACAACCTTCCTACCTTGAATCACCTGTTCGCTGAATACTGTGGATACTTCCTCTTTCTTGGTTTTAATACTCTTTTTTTTTTTTTTAATATATTTTATTGATTTTTTACAGAGAGGAAGAGAGAGGGATAGAGAGAAACATCGATGAGAGAGAAACATCGATCAGCTGCCTCTTGCACACCCGCTACTGGGGATGTGCCCACAACCAAGGTACATGCCCTTGACCGGAATCGAACCTGGGACCCTTGAGTCCGCAGGCTGACGCTCTATCCACTGAGCCAAACCGGTTTCAGCGGTTTTAATACTCTTGCTAGTAGAGAATAGCCTGAGATATTTTCCCAAGAAAGGTTGTGTAGGAAGTAAACCTTTTGAAACCTATGTCTGAAGTCTTTATTCTGCCATCATACTTGACTGATAGTATAGAACAGTGATTTTCAACCTTTTTCAACTCATGGCACACATAAAGTAATTGCTAGATTTCTGTGGCACACCAAAAAAATTGGTTTTTACCCTTCTGACAAAAAATAAGTGTAATTTTGATTGATTTACAAAAAATTAATAATAATAGTAATTACTTAACCTTTTCGCTCCAAAGTGATTAAAAAATCAGGTGCCTGTACTTCTACATAGATTTCTGGTACCAAGAATTAACCAATCAGACACAACCTTGCTATGCGCCGCGACTGATAAGGTGTAACTATTATATGACATATATTTATAGACAGAGCATTCACATCTCACAGCCATTGTTGTGTTGGCCTTTTATTTGACAATCTAAGGGAAAAGAGGTCAGTGCTCCTGACTAAATAGTCAGGTATTGCATGTCGTAAAAATTCTTGCTGCACACTCATTGAAAATCACTGGTATAGAATGCTAAGTTCAAAATCATTTTCCCATTCTACTTAGACATATCACTGGTATTTTCTAGAATCTGGGTGAGATCTGAAATTTTCCAAGCATACACAAAATTTTATCTATTACTAAATTCTGTGTTTATTAACATTTTGCTCTTTTTGCTTTATCCCATATCTATCAATCCACTTTTTATGCATTTCAAAATAAATGTCAGGGGTCATTATACTTCATTCTTGAACACTTTGGCACATATAATTGACTAGAGTTCAATATTTAGTTACTTTTTTATAGGTAGATAGGCATAGAGAAACTGCACAAATCACAAACTTAACCATTTAATGAGTTTTTGGCAAATTGTATACATCCCCAGAACGCACCCATGTGTCTATTAAAATATAGAACTTTACTATCACCCCAAGAAATAACAACCAAAAGTTCTGATTATTTTCTACTATATATTTTCCTGTCCTAGGACTTATGTAAATAGAATCATTCAGTACAGGGTAGGCAAAAGTGGGTTTATAGTTGTGAGTATGCAAAACACCGTTTATTCTTGTATTATTTTTTATCGTATTTTCCATACAAACAACTGTAAACCTACTTTTGCTCCTACTTTTTTGTACTCTTGAAGTCCTTTCACTCAACATGTATTACAGGTTTATGCATGTATTGCCTGTATCAATAGATCATTTTTATTACCCAATAATATTCTGTGCAAATATGCAATTCTTTTTTTGTTCTGATGGTGGCTACCTGTGTGCTGTTCTGTTTTTTAGTTATTATAAATAAAGCTGTGAGACTCACAAGCGTATTTAAGAATATGTTTTAAATGCTTAATATGCAGTTTGCTACACAGGAATCCATTTGTTTTTTTTTATTCCATTCTTTTTCTGTTCTTAAATTTTGATTAATACAAAGTCATAACAGCTGAGAATACTGTCATACTTCTTAAAATTTTTACTTATTTATTTTAATTAAATTTTTATTGTTGAAAGTATTACATAATGTCCCCTTTTTTCTCCCATTGACCCCTTATAGACCACCCCAGTCCACTGCCCCAGGCCTTCACCACCCTACTGTCTGTGTCCATGGGTTATGCATATATGCATACAAGTTCTTTGGTTGATCTATTCCCACCTACCCCTCCCCCCCATCTTCCCTCTGAGGTTTGACAGTCTGTTACATGCTTCTATGTCTCTAGATCTATTTTGTTCATTAGATTGCACAGATGAGTGAGAGCATGTGATACTTTTGTTTCTCTGACTGCCTTATTTCGCTTAGCATAATACTCTCCAGGTCCCTCCATGCTGTCTCAAAGGGTAAGAGATTCTTCTTTTTCACTGCTGCATAGTATTCTATGATGTAAATGTACCACAACTTTTTTATCCACTCATCCACTGATAGACACTTGGGCTGTTTCCAGATCTTAGCTATTGTAAATTGCACTGCTATGAACATAGGGGTGTATACATTCTTTCTGATTGGTGTTTTGGGTTTCTTAAAATACATTCCTAGAAGTGGGATCACTGAGTCAAATGACAGTTTCATACTTAATTTTTTTGAGGAAATTCTATACTGTTTTCCACAGTGGCTGCACCAGTCTGCATTCCCACAGCAGTGTACTAGGATTCTCTTTTCTCCACATTCTCGCCAACACTTCTTTGTTGATTTGTTGATGATAGCCATTTTGTACTGTCACACTTTTTATGATTTCTTGCTATGCTCAGTAATGTGAAGAACAAGTAGAAAGATTATTTAAAATCATCCCCACCTTTTTAAAATTTTGAAAATTTTTTGTTGAAAATTTAGAATTGACCTGTTTTTCCTAGTCCATTTAGAACTTTGGGTAATTAGGTGTTTATTTTTTTTTAAATCTTTTTTGTTGAGATTATTACAGATGTCCCTCTTTTTTCCCTCATTGCCTGCCTCCACCCAGTCTCCACCCTGCTCCAGGCCTTCACCACCCTATTGTCTATGTCCATAAGTAATGCATATATATATAAGATCTTTGTTTAATCTCTTCCAACCCCCTTTCCCTCTGAGAATCGTCAGTCTGTTTCATTTCCATATCTCTGATTCTATTTTATATACCAGTTCATTCTGTTCATTAGATTTCTTATTCATTTATTTTGATTTTTAGATTCAATTATTGATATGTATGTATTTGTTGCCTTTTTGTTCATATTTTTTATCTTTTTCTTTTTCTTCTTCCTCTTCTTAAAGAATATCCTTCAACATCCTATCTAATAAAGAAGGAA
Organism: Cnephaeus nilssonii; assembly: GCF_951640355.1. Taxonomy (NCBI): domain Eukaryota; kingdom Metazoa; phylum Chordata; class Mammalia; order Chiroptera; family Vespertilionidae; genus Cnephaeus; species Cnephaeus nilssonii. Next base: position 76,190,867 of record NC_137081.1, on the reverse strand, counting down.
TATGCTAATTGACCATCACTCCATCACAAATATGGCTGCACCCACAGCTGAGGTCAAGTTCCCATAAGGAGCCCTAACGAGCAATCAGCAGGGACCTGAGGCTATGCCCTCCCCCACCCCCGTGGGGCTTGACAGGGTACCTCAGGCCATGCCCCCCACCCAACAGGGCTTGATAGGGGACCTCAGGCCGCGCCCCCACCTGGCAGGGCTTGACAGGGCACCTTAAGCTGATCCACCTACCCCAGTGCCAGGCCAGGGGACTTCAGGCTGCACCCCCCGTCTGGCGGGGCTTGATGGGACCTCAGGCCGCACCCCCTGCCCCAGCACCGGGCCAGGGGACCTGAGGCTGCGCCCCCCTGCCTGGCTGGGCTTGACAGGGGACCTCAGGCCGTGCCCCCCACCCAGCGGGGCTTGACGGGGGACCTCAAGGTACACCCCCAGTGCTGGGTCGGGGGAACTCAGGCCATGCCCCCCACCCAGCGGGGCTTGATGAGGGATCTCAGGCCATGTCCCCCACCTGGCAGGGCTTGATGGAGGACCTCAAGGCACGCTCCCCTGCCCCGGTCTGGGCTGGGGAACCTCAGGCCACGCCCCCCATCCTGGCGCCAGGGGACCTGAGGCTACGCCCCCTGCCTGGCAGGGCTTGACAGGGGTGGGACTGGCCGGGTCTGGATCTAGCCCAATGGGGGGGGGAGGGTCCGGCCAGGTCTGGGTCTCACATGATTTTGAGGTGCATGTGGGTGGGTGGGGACCTGACTCTTTGTCCCGTGGTGCGCCCCAGACTCTGACAGGAGGAAGGTTTTCATATACATTTTACTAATTTTCTTTCATCTCTGACACTTCTATTATAGAGAAAGGGCAAATAGCAATATTAAATTATTTCCTCTAATTAATCCCCTTTTAATGTGCATGAATTTTGTGCACAAGGTCATTAGTTTCATATAATACTGGTTTGGCGGTGATGAACTCCTTTAGCTTTTTCTTATCTGTGAAGCTCTTTATCTGGCCTTCAATTCTGAATGATATATTTGCTGGGTAGAGTAATCTTGGTTGTAGGTTCTTGCTATTCATCACTTTGAATATTTCTTGCAACTCCCGTCTGGCTTGCATAGTTTCTGTTGAGAAATCAGCTGACAGTTGTATGGGCATTCCCTTATAGATAACTAACTGCTTTTCTCTTGCTTTTAAGATTCTCTCTTTGTCTTTTGCCCTTGGCATTTTAATTATGATGTGCCTTGGTGTGATCCTCTTTGGGTTCCTCTTGTTTGGAACTCTTTATGCTTCTTGGACTTGTAAGTCTTTTTCTTTCACCAGGTAGGGAAAGTTTTCTGTCATTATTTCTTCAAAAGAGTCCTCAATATCTTGCACTCTCTCCTCCTCTGGAACCCCCACAATGCGAATGTTGGTATGCTTGAAGTTGTCTCAAAGGCTCCTTACACCATCCTCATATTTTTGGATCCTTTTTTCTTTTTGCTCTTCTGGTTGGGTGTTTTTTGCTTCCGCATATTTCAAATCATTGATTTAATTCTCAGAATCATCCACTTTTCTGTTGAATCCCAGTATATTATTCTTTTTTTCAGTCAGTGTATGCTTAATTTCTAACTGGTCCTTTTCCAATTTTTTGGCGGTTTCTAGAAGATTCTTGAGTAACCTTATAACCGTGGTTTTGAACTCTATATCCAGTAGTCTGCTCTCTTCCATTTCTTTCATTTGCAACATGCCTCCCTGTCTCCGCATTTTAGCTGCTTCCCTGTGTTTGTTTTTATGTATTGGGTAGAGCTGCTATGTCTCCCTGAGTTGGTAGAGTGGCCTTTTATAGTAGGTGTTCCATAGGGCCCAGTGGCTCAGCCTCCACAGTCACCTGAGCTGGGAGCTCTAGGTCCACCCCTTTGTGGGCTGTGAGCACAGTCTTGTTGTAGTTGAGACTTGATTGCTGTTGGTGTCACTGGGGGGAATTGACCTCCAGGCCAAATCGGCTGTGAGGACCAGCTGCAACTATAGTGGGAGAGTTGCTGTGCAGGAGACACCCCTAAGGAGCAGGACTTGCTTCAGTGGGGCTCTGGTGCTCACTGAGTCTGCCCCTTGAGTGTGTCACTATGGATGTGTAGAGTTGTAATCTGGTATGTTCTGACACTGACCACTGGGTATACTGGCTCTTGGGTCTCCAGGGATGTGCAAAGTCAGCTACTGCCTGGGGCCACCCAGCAGGAGCTACAAAGAGATCTGCACATTCCTCCTCTTTGTATCAGGTTTGGAAGTGCCCAGATGAAGCCCAGCTCTGAAGCAAGGCAGGCTGGTGCTGGTGCCGGGTCTTGGGCCTTTTATTGATAGGTTTGGGGCTCCCTGACCCAGCTGCAGCTTGTTTGAGAGATTTTACCCTGAGCAAGGAAAGACCATTCATATGCAAAAGCCACTGTGCACAGCTTGGGTGGGGTTGTAAATTGGATGAGGCGTGATCTTAGGGACTCACCAGGGCAGAGCAAACAGAAATGCTGCGAGAGTCAGCCCTGTGACCCCGGAGGTCCCAGCATAGGAACAATGATCCTGGCGGGCACCTCCGTCTGGGAGAAAGCCGCCCCCAAGTTCTTGCCCCGATGCCAGACAGTCCAGTTCCTCCTCATATGTGTCTGTGTTCTCCAGAGCCTTGCCCTGGTGCTGGAGCTCAGAAGAAGCAGGACCTTGTAAGTTCAGTTCGTGGTGCCAGCCTTTTAAGAGGTACAGCTGGGTCTTCAGCTGCCTCTGTGTCACTGAGCCCCAATCCGCACTGGTTTTTACAGCCAGTAGTTCTTATTGCACACAAGGACTTCTTTTCCCCTCTCTGGGATCCTGCGCTGGGGGGTCTGGTGTGGAGCTGGGATCCCTTGCTCCTCTGGGCACCCTCCACAGAGGCGATCTCCCTCCCGAATAAAAAAGTGGCACACGTGGGTGCTGGACCAGCCCGTTCCACGCCTCTGCACCTCCTACCAGTCTTGGTGTGCTTTCTTCTTTACTTCTATGGTTGTAGAATTTCTATTCAGCCAGATTTCCAGTGGTTCTGGATGATGGTTGTTCTGTATTTTAGTTGTAATTTTGATGTGGTTGTGGGGGGTGGCGAGTATAGGTGTTTACCTACACCTCCATCTTCTTGGGGAGCCAATTAGGTGTTTATATTAATTAGGTGTAATTAAGAGTGTGTCTTCCTAGAACTTAGCATTTCACCATATAAAGTCATTGAATTTTGGAGATAGAAGTTTTTAAAGAATGTTAGTCTGACATTAACTTTATATATGAGTCACACGTTTCAGAGGCATGACTTTTTCTTTTATGAATGCATTTTGCTTGCTTTAAGTAAAGGTTGTCATTTCTACTTGTTATAGTTTTAGAATGGCTGTTTAAAGACCCAAGTTTACAATATATTATGTTCTGGAAGGTCTATTCCAGCTCTAAAATTTTGTTAAATCCATATGATAAATTGAGAATGAAATTTTCTGGTTCCCCTGTTACATTACACAAAAGATTTTATCCTGGTATAATGTCCAATATACACATTCCACAGCTTTTTGTGAGTGTTGATTTTCATTTTAATGAATACTGATTTTAAAATTTAAAGCAGAAAAGGAGTAATGTTTTTTAGTCTAGTGTTCAAACTGTATTTGTGGCGCATGAATATTACTTTATGGTTTTTCTGACAACTGCATACAGCTTCTACACAACTTTTTATTTGCATTTACCTTACTCTTGAAATGGAAAACCCAATGATAAAATAGGTGACAGGTTAAGAGGATTGACTTAAATGTTAAATGCAGCTTATATCTATCTACTTATAGTTTATTGGGATTTAACACCTATTTAATTTTATAAAAGACTTATTCATGTTTTCTCAGTTTATGTGGGTTTAGTGAAAATGTTTACAGAAATGCTGTTTTTAAGATAAGGTATAGTTAAGGTTCTTGTTTGTGAAAGGTACACTAAGATCATAGATATGGCTACTGATTAATTTGCTTCTGTTCTTAAAGGCATACATACCTCTGCCTTCATGATTCTCTTCATACCTGAGAATAAGAAGCAAGAATTAATGGGGAGGAAGGAAGTAGAAAAAGTACTTTCAGATCTTGAGGCCATGTTAAAAAAAAGATAGAATGGGTTTGGGGCACGGGGGCCGGGAGGTGGGGGTCAGTGGGATTCGATATTTGCACAAATGCTTAGTTGTAAATCAGGCACTTGTAACAGATCTGTATTTTTATACAGGTGTCAGAGATACACATATGGGTTTTCTTCTTTAAAAAAATATATATTTTTATTGATTTCAGAGAGGAAGGGAGAGGGAGAGAGATAGAAACGTCAATGATGAGAGAGAATCATTGAGCGGCTGCCTCCTGCATGCTCTCCACTGAGGATCGAGCCTGCAACCTGGGCATGTGCCCTTGACCAGAATCGAACCCCGGGACCCTTCAGTCCACAGGCCAATGCTCTGTCCACTGAGCTAAACCAGCCAGAGCACATTTTGGGTTTTAAGATATATTTTTTTTGCTAGTTGTATAAACTTTGTCTTTAATTTGAGAGTGAACATATTTGACTCAAAATAAAGTAATGTGCACTAATTATTTATGGAGGGTATTAAACTGAGTCATTCACACTTGCTCATTTGATTGATTACCCTTCAGCACCAATGGCACATAAGTAAGAAATGGCTGGAAAGGTTGGAATTTACCTGTATCCCAGAATAGCTGTTGGTTCATGGTATCTCCATTAGTCAGAACCTCGAGCCAGTTCTTCTATGGCTATAATACCAAGCAACCTGTCTTAAGTATAATTACCTGCACCATAATATTTCATTTGAAACTCTTTGGAGTTTGAAGTATAATTGACATACAATAAACTGCATGTATTCAAATTATATATTTTGAAGAGGTGCTGGCTTTTTAGATTGATACTATGGCAAGTCACCATTAAAATTTGTCTTCTAAGCATATGGGTGCAAAAATGAAATGGCCCATTAATTTAACTTGAGGAAACTGTCATGAATTAAGCACAGAAAGATGATTTACATTGGATAATTATTAAGACTTATTCATGTTTGTGGAATAGTTCCTTTTCTCTCCAAAATTCTAGAGCTAGTGACTTTTCAATTGTGCGTATTTTATGGGGAGAATGAGAGCAAATAATTACATACCAAATGAAGGACTTGAAATAATAAATGTTTAAGAAGTTCAGAAGAATAAGGATTGGTTGGACTGGAGAGGTTAGGAAAAATTATGAGAAAGAAAGTATATCATGATGTGAGTGAAGACAGTGAGAAGAGGCCGTCCTAATGAATCTGCACAATTGCTCCTTTCTCTACCTGAGATGCTTTCCTGACATTTACACATGCCTTGTATTTGCACTTCCTTGCAATGGGAGCAACATCCTGCCTTAATTCTTACCTCACCATTTCTTAACCCTTAGAGTTAACCCTACCTGAAATCAAACAACTGATCATTCCCTGAAATCCTTTTGAAGTTTCTCACTTCCAAGTCTTTGCTCATATTCTAACTGGAATAACCATTTACCAGTCCTCCCCCCCCCCCCATTATGTATGTCACGTGTTTCCATAACCTGTTTTTAAATGTCAATTTCTTTTTTAAAACACCCCAGAAGTGCTCTCTCCCATATATTCTCCTGTGGCACTATATATGTGTCATTTTCATAACTTATTACTCTGTACCTTGTATCATGCATAGTTCATCATGTATACAACCCTCCCTCCACTTCAACCTGCCTCCCCCTACACTGCTCCAATTTAAACTTACCTGGGGTCAAAGACTTGGTCAGCTTGATAATAATAGCTTCTACACTGTTGTTCTTAATAAATGTTTGTAAATTGGAATGTAATTATATATTTTGTGTTGATTTGAGAATAAAGTAGAGATCAAGGTTACACCTCTAGAATATTCTATTTAGTAAAAGATTTAGAAAAAGAAATTTGCTTTTCATAAATTCAGATATTTTCAACTTGAAGCTAAAATGCTGTCAAATCATTGACTTGATTAAAAGTTTTCTCCCTTGGGTTAAGTATGACTCCAGTAAGAAATGATTACAGTCTGTTAGCAGATAGATACCCTTTTTTAAATGAGCTGATAACTCACATCTCATTAATAACCTCATGTCCACATCCCAGCCTCAACACTGACATTAGATTAGTTTGCCCATGAATACTGGACTGCCCTTATTCTTCTTGATAGTCTCATTTTTTCCCTCTGGCCTGAGGCATATCTTCAAGGCTGATTGGGGAACTTGTCTTCTGCCTAGTTAGAAGATTTGATATTCAAAACTCTGCCTTAATTAACGTCTTGTTTTGAATTTTGCCATAGCAGGAACTGGTAATGTAATCACTAAGAATAAAGAATAGTAACCTAGAAAAAAAAGTTTATAGTGTACTTTAGTTCTATGAAGCCATATTACAATAACTTCAATAAAGAACCTTTTCAGAAAGTTAGCCCCTTGCTCACCCATTTTGTTTCACAGTAACTCATTGTTCTATTGTGAAACAAGGGGACACTGAGGCCCGTGTCCTGAACTTCATTTCTCCTTTCTATACCTTTTCTGATATGTGGGTGGTATTAAAAGAAGATGCACAACTATTTTTATTGTGGTAAAATACACATAACATAATATTTATTAGCTTAACTATCTTTAAGTGTACAGTTTAGAAATGTTGAGTACATCCACATCACTGTGCCACCAATCTCCAGAATTCCTTTCATCTTGCCAATCTGAAACTCTATATCCATTAACCCTTTTAGTGTCAGCGGGCCCATCTATCGGCCCATGGGGTATGTGCGAAGAATGCCACGGGCCGATCTATCGGCCGGGTGTTTTTACACCTTTTCTTTTCTGTAGGTTTTGTAGACATATTTTTAGTACCTGTCATGCTTCCTAATCATTATTGACTAATTTTCATTGTGAAAGTTAAATATATGTTCGTTTTTTTGGCTAGAAGAACATAAGGTATTTTCTGCTTTGTAGCGTACCTGCTTTTACTGCGTAGTGGATGCCATATCTACATAAGTTGACCTTGTATCATCCGTCTTTGTATTGCTATCAAGCTTGTTTCTCTTTTCGTAAACACTTCCGATGACCTCCCCTCTGAGAAAAGCCCTATGTCTCGTTTGGATTTTACTATTGGTATTGTTGAAGATCTTGGGAATGAATGGCTCCTAGAGAAAAATAACAAATGTGGGAAATCGGAGGAACATGTGAGACAAGACAAGAAGCCGTTAAAAACATTACCTGGAAAAAAGGAGGACTGTTGTGTGTGCAGCAAAAGGTGTGAAACAGGGAGAGGGAAGCGAAGAAGAAGCCGTGCAGTGTGTGGTAAATGTGAAAAAGGTCTTCATGGTGCATGCTATCCTGAACATAAGTGCGCGTGTTAAATTGTGTGGGGGACATTTTAGTAAATTCAATGTTACTATTTAAAAAACAATGGCAAAAGCATAAAAATTTGTTGGTGAGCTAATAAATAGTAGTAGAAACTAATGCTAACAAAATTAATACTGTAAAAAAATATTAAAGAACAAATTTTCTAATCTGAATGTAAAATAAATTTAATAGTAAATTTTAAAATTTACTTTATTTTCGTAAATTTATAGAAGAGATAACAACATAAATGAACTTTTTTATCATACCTGAAAGTATTAAGAATGTATGTAAAAAAAAACTAGCTTCAACAAATAAGTATTAAGCTTAATATAAATTTTAATATTTTTAAAATAATAAATTTCTTAGTACAAACGTGCAAATTCATCAAAAAAGCCGTGGCATTTTTCACGGATATCAGGCCTAAGAGGCTGGCACTAAAAGGGTTAAACAGCTCCTCCTCATAACCCTCTTTCCCAGTTCCTGGAATCCACTATTCTACTTTCTGTCTCTGTAAATCTGACTTCTCTAAGTCCCTTAAGTGGAATCATAACAATATTTTCATTTTTTGTGACTGGGTAATTTCACTTAGCATAATGTCCTCAAGGTTTGTTCTATTTTAGCATGTATGACAATTTCCTCCTTTTCTAAGGCTAAATATATTCCATTGTCTGTATAGACAACTTTTTAAATTTTTTTTATTTACCTGTTGATGGACATTTAGGTTGTATTTAGCTTTTGGCTATTGTGAAGAATGCTGCTGTGAACAGGGGTGAACAGACATCTCTGAGACCCCGCTTTCAGTTCTTTTGGTTGTTTTACCCAAAAGTGAAATTGCTGGGTCAAGATAGTAATTCCATATTCAGGATCACTGTACTGTTTTCCATGACGCCTGCACCATTTTCATTCATACCAACAATGCACAGAGGTGCAAGTTTCTCCACATTTGCACCAACACTTGTTATTTTTTGCTCTTTTAATAGTAGGTATCCTGATATGTGTGAGGTAGTATTTCTTTATGGTTATTTACAGGTCCCTAGTGATTTGTTTGGCCATTTGCATATCTTTGGGGAAATTCCTGTTCAGATTCTTTGCCCATTTTTTAAAATAATTCTTTATTGTTGAAAGTATTACATATGTCTCTTCCTCCCCCTATTGACCCCCTTCAGCCCACCCCTACCACCCCCACCCCCAACCTCACCCCTGTCCCAGGACCTCACCAACCCATTGTATGTGCCCATGGGCCATGCATGTATGCATACAAGGCCCTTGGTTGATTACCCCCTAACCTCCCCACCCCCACCCCCCCACCCCCCACCCTCCATCCCACCCCCACTGTTCCATGCTTCCCTGTCTCTGAATCCACGCTGCCTGTTTTGGTTTGTGACTGTGTATTAGGTAGATCTGCTATGCCTCTCAATCTCTAGTGCAGGACAGTGTCAAATGCTATTTCTGACTAGTTAGATCAGGTAAAGATTCAAAGCCTCTAGAGACCACAGCCTCTGTCTACAAACTGATAGGATTTTGTAGTGAATTACCCTCAGGCAATGGTCCACAGGTGTGGTAAGAGTTCAATAGGATGGGGCTATTGCTTCTGCCTAAAGGCTAATTGTTATTCTCAGTCTCTTAATGGGCCTGAGCTACTCCTCATGCACTGCAGGGCAAGGTGTTTCCCCCTCTCCCCCCATAGGGTGGATCAATGGTCTTCCCCCCAGGCAAAGCCACCTGTATAGTTAATGCCTGCATGAGGAATATGGCCTCCTCAGCAAGGGAATGACTCAGCACAGGAAACCAGGGTGTCTGCTTTCTGAGTTCTAACCCCAGAGCCCCCGATCCTGGCATCTCTCACTCAGCTCCAGTCCACTCTGCCAGAGCACAAGGTAGGTGGCTTGACTGGGAATTTTGTGTGTTGGCCTTTTAAGAGGGTGCCTGAATTTTCAGCTGTCTATCCCTGGGCAACAGCAACTCTGCTGTTTTTCACAGCCAAATATTATGTGGGTATCCTTCTCAGTTCTGGTGCTTTCTGCTGGGGGGGCGGGGGGGGGGCGGGGCGGGGGAGGAGTTTGGGGATTAAACCCCAGAGTTCTTAGTGGCAACCCCCCACAGCTGTGATCTCTCTCCAGAACTTCAGTTGCTGTCTGTCGGAGCCTGGTCAGCCCTTTCGCACCTCCGCCCCTCCTACCAGTCTCTATGCTGTCCCCACTTTCCATCCTCTGTTACCAGGGTTCTCTTCCAGCGAGTCTTCTGTTGATTATTCAGGCTCCTTGCCCATTTTAAAAAATATCTTCTATAATAATAAAAGCGTAATATGCTAATTAGTCTGGATAACCTTCCAGACGAAGCTGGGGCTGCGAGGGAAGCCCAGGTCATTCTGCTCTGCCCCCTGGTGATCAGCACACGTCATAGTGAGCGATCAAACTCCTGGTCGAACTCCCAAGGGCACACTGCATATTAGCCTTTTATATATATAGATAGATGATGGGTAAAATGTGTTCAAATGTTCGATACATGTAATAGAAGCCTAAATATTGGATGCTTTGTAAAGTAATTATGTGATCAGGAGTATTGCTATCTTTTTTCTTACCAACAATTGAGGCTATTTATAACAGATTCTAGAGGCCTGGTGCACGAAATTCATGCACTCTGGGGTTCCCTCAGCCTAGCCTGCACCCTCTCACAGTCCGGGAGCCCTTAGGGGATGTCCAACTGCCATGGAGGCGGGAGAGGCTCCCGCCACCACCACTGCGCTCGCTAGCCATAAGCCTGGCTCAGGGCTTCTGGTTGAGTAGCGCTTCCCCTGTGGGAGTCCAGGGGGCAGCTCCTGTGTTGAGCATCTGCCCCCTGGTGATCAGTGCATGTCATAGTGACTGATCGTTCTGCCGTTCGGTCTATTTGCATTTTAGCCTTTTACTATATAGGATAATTAGATACTGTATAGCTCCAAGCTGTTTTCAGAGGACTAAGACATGCAAAAATACTCAGTTATATAGGGTTTTCAGTTAGTTCTTTATAACCTAATCTAAGATCCTTTTAAGTTTAAATTAGAATTCTGTCTCTCTTTTTTATTTTTTTTACTAGAGGCCCGATGCACAAAATTCCTGCAGGAGTAGGCCTTCCTTCCGCCAGCCCCCGGGACCTGGGCTTCCCTTGGGCTGCCGGCAGGCACCAAGGAACCAGGCTTTCCTCGAAGCCCCAGCTTCATCTGGAAGGTTGTCCAGAAGAACATCCAATCTAATTAGCATATTATGCTTTTATTATTATAGATTGATTTTTCAGAGAGGAAGGGAGAGGGAAAGAGAGATAGAAACATCAATGATGAGAGAGAATCATTGATTGGCTGCCTCCTGCATGCCCCCTACTGTGGATTGAGCCTGCAACCTGGGCATGTGCCCTTGACTGTTATCGAACCCAGGACCCTTCAGTCTGCAGGCAGATAGATGCTCTATCCACTGAACCAAACCAGGTAGGGCTAAAATTCTGTCTTAATAAGTGGAATTATTTTTAAGAGGCATTATATAAATGTCTATATTATAATTAGAGTTTTCACACTTTTAAATTTAAAGTGTGAAGTGTCTAAGGAATACTGATACCAAATTTCTGATGCTCGTGTCAGTAGGCTATTTTATAAACAGTTTAATCTATACATCTGTAATAAATTTGGTGTTTTTTAAAGAACCTTTTCCTTTTCATTTCTAGTCTTCAAAACTTTGTAACAGCTTCGTATAAAGGACTTTTGTATTTTTTTTAAAAAACTTAACATTCACTAAGGTACAATGAAAAGTAAGGCACTAATGAAAAAGTTGAAATCCTATGAACTGCCAAAAGCTGAAATATAGAGGTACTGTTGTGGGGTTTTTTCAGACTAATGTTTTTTTCTTTCTTTCTTTTTCTTTTTTTTTTTAATGTTTCTTTCTTTAAGAGAACCTCCACTTATTATTAGCTTCCTTTAATTTCATTGACAGGAACAGTTTATAAGCCAAACCATGTGATCACAATAAAAGTCTTAGGCTTCTGTTATTGCTGGAAAATGTTCATAACAGCACCAGTAGAAATCATAGTTCATGGAAAGTCATTTTGACAGAGCAAGATCTAGTTTTAATAGGGAATCTAAGACAGGGCTATGTATTTCCTCTACGTCACCTTTTTAAACCATCAATTTTAAAAAATATTGCTACGTGTTGAATTGCCCCTCCCCAAATTCTCATGTTGAAGTCCAACCCCCAGTACCTCAGATGTGACCTAATTTGGAAATAGGGTCATTGCAGGTATAATTAGTTAAGATGAAGTCATACTGGAGCAGGGTGAGCCCTTAATCCAATATAACTGGTATCTTTATAAAAAGGGAAATGTAGATACAGATACTTATCTAAGGAAATTGACACATAAATATGAATCCCGCCATTTACATGCCAAGGAGAGAGGCCTGGAATGTATACTTCATAAGGAACCAGCCTTGCCAGCATCTTGATTTTTTATTTCTGGCCTTCACAACTGTGAGACATTAAATTTCTGTTGTTCAGCCTACCCAATTGTAGGATTTTGTGTGGCAGCCCTTGCAAATTAGTACAAACATGAAGTAGTTTGTGTTCATCCTATTCTAGCAAATATACAAACATCTTCCTTTGTGCTGGTGACATAATACCTCTGTCACATTCAAGAGTCAACTTAAAAAGTAAATAGACAGCTTCAGCCATCAAGGAAATGCAAATCAAAACTATAGTGAGATACCACTTCAAGCCCACTGTGATGTCTATACTCAAAAAGTCAAATAGTAAGTGTTGTTAAGAATGTAGAGAAATTGGAATCCTCATGTACCAGCTGTAATAACATAAAATGGCATAGTCACTTTGGAAAAACTCCTGCAGTTCTCATAGTTAAACATTTAAATGACTCAGGAATGCTACCCTTTAGGCATATAATCAAGAGAAACAAAAATGTAAGTCTACACAAAACATGTACATGAGTGTTTATGTAGCATTATTCATAATAATGAAGTAGAAACAACCAAAATGTCCAATCAATTGATGAATGGAAAAACCAAAGGTGATATATCCATGTAGTAGAATATAATATGATAACAAAAAGGAATGACATACTGATTAATGGTACAACAGGGATGAGCCTTGAACACATGCTGAGTAAAGAAAGATACACACAGAAAACTCATATCGTATGGTCTAAATGTGTAATGTCCAGAAGAGGCACAAAGTCAGTAGTAGTTGCCATTGCCTGGAGGGATAGAGATAATTAGAGGTATGATGGCTAAGAGGGTGTAGAATTGCTTTTTGGGCTAATGTATTGGCTAAGAATGCAGACAGATCAGAACTGTACAATAAAACTGTACAGTGATGAAACTGTTCCTTATATATACTTTCCAGCAGGTGGCCACTAGCCACATGTGGCTACATAGACTTGAAATGTGGCTAGTATAAAATGAATTTTTAATTTTATTTAACATTAATTAAATTTGATAGGCTTTAAGGCATTAGGCAGTTTATACAAAACCTTCCTCACCTTTTTCCCCCCATCTCTAAAATGGGGATTAATATATAGCTATTTCAGAGTTATTTTGAGGATTAAGTGACTAAAGTTATATAAATGTGTTTGGCACTCATCTTTTCAGTTTGAGCTGCCATCCTATATGATAAAAGGCTAATATGCAAATTGTCCCTCTTACCAGGAGTTCGACCATGGGGCGGGGCCAGCCGGCCCTGCCACCGATTGCACCCGACCCCCATCCGGATGGGCTGTCTGGATCCCACCTGTACACGAATTCATGCACTGGGCCTCTAGTAACAAAATAATAAAGACTGGGTGGATTATGAACAGCAGAAATTTGTTGCTCGCTCACAGTTCTGGAGGCTGGAAGTCCAAGATAAGAGCACTAATCCCATTCATGAGGGCTCCATAAATTACGATCTCAGGACCTAGGTACCTCCCAAAGCCCTACTTTAGCATTAGTATCTCAACATATGAATTCTATTTAGGAGGACCAAACATTCAGACCAAACTATGGCACCTGGCATATGGCACTCAAGTGTTAGTCATTTATCATCTTTATTGTCATCATCATTTCACCACCTGTGAATGGGAGCTAAGGAAATGAGTAGGCCAACAATTAAATTTTTTGTGTGTGTAATCCTCACCCAAGAGTATTTTTTCCATTGATCTTTAAAGAGGGAGGGAAGGAGGCAGGGAGAGAAAGAACCATTCATGTGAGAGAGACACATTGATTGGTTACCTACCACATGCACCCCTGACCAGGGCTGGGAATTGAACCCGTGACCCTTTGGTCCACGGGCCAATTCTCTAGCTATTGAACCAAACTGATCAGGGCAACAATGAAACTTTATTAAAGGTTGTTGGAGCTGTAGCAACTGGGACATTTATTGGTAATGTGTACATTATTATTGAATAAGTACAGAAAATTAGATAGTTGGGGGAGATTTAGGAAAGAACATTTCAACTCTTGCTATATTGTCAACTTTTGGAACTAGTTGCCAAGAAAGCTGGGAAAATTTTTATTTTTATCAAACTAAGGTCTCTGAACATACCTCATGGTGATTTGGTCAATATTTTCCATTTTTAAGATGACTAAATATATTTTTAAGTTTTTAAAATCATAATTGTGTTTTTAAAAATACTTTGAGCACTAGCCAGTTTGGCTCAGTGGATAGAGAGTGAGCCTGCAGACTGAAGGGCCCTGGTTCAATTCCTGTCAAGGGCACATGCCCGGGTTGCAGGCTCCATCCCCAGTTGGGGCATGCAGGAGGCATCCAATCAATGATTCTCTCTCATCATTGATGTTTCTATCGCTCTCTCCCTCTTCCTTCCTCTATGAAATAAATAAATACATATATACTAGAGTCCTGGTGCTTGAAAATTCATGCACTGGACGGGGGGGGGGGGGGGGGGGGGCGTTCCTCAGCCCGGCCTCTGGGAGCCCTCAGGGGCGGGAGGCAACCCAACGATCAGGGGAAGGCAACGCCCCCATCACACCTCTGCTGCTGCCACTACCGGCAGCAAAAGCCTCGGCCGGCCCTGGTTACGTGAGCCTCGGGCAGCCGCCATCCGAGGCTTGCCTGCGCCTCGAGCCCACCCTAGGCGGCTGGGGGACTCCGGAGGCAGGCGCCCCGGCGGGGCTGAGGAGACTGGGTGCCGCCATCCTGTGGCTGTGGTGCAGCCATCTTTGAGGGCGTGACAGTCAATTTGCATATTCCCTCTTTATTAGATATCCTATCTAATAAAGAGGGAATATGCAAATTGACCCTCACAGAGATGGCTGCCTATGACTAGGCCGGCAGGGCTGTTAGTGAGGGAGGACTAAACAACTGAACAAGCAGGCTGCATGGTGGGGGTGGCCAGGCTGGCAGGGGGGTTAGTGAGGAACGACCAAACAACTGAACAGCAGGCTGTGTGGGGCTACCAGGCCAGCAAGGGAGGGGGGGGCAGTTGGGGGCAACCAGGCTGGCAAGGGGGGAATGTAAGAAGCGACCAGGCCAGCAGGGGGGGCAATGAGGGGCAACTGGGCCAGCGGGGGGGTTGCAGTTGGGGGTGACTAGGCTGGCAGGGGGGCAGTTAGGAATGACCAGGCCAGCAGAGGGGGCAGTTGGGGGCGACCAGGCCAGCAGGGGGGGGGCAGAAAGGGGTGACCAAGCTGGCAGGGGGGAGCAGTTAGGAGTGACCAGGCTAGCAGGGAGGGGGCAGTTGGGGGCGTCCTGGCCGGCAGCAGGGGGCAGTTAGGGACAATCAGGCCGGCATGCAGAGGCAGTGAGGGGCAATCAGGCTGGCGGGGGTGGCAGTTAGGGGTGACCAGGCATGCAGGTAGGTAGCCAGGTGAGCAATTAGCCATCAGTCCAGGATTGTAAGAGGGATGTCTGACTGCCGGTTTAGGCCCGATCCCCGGGATTGGGCCTAAACCAGCAGTCGGACAATCCCCCAAGGGGTCCCAGATTGGAGAGGGTGCAGGCTGGGCTAAGGGAACCCCCCCCCCACACACACACACACACACACACAAACACACACACACACGAATTTCATGCAATGGCCTCTATCTAGTATATATATAATACTTTGAAATATTTTTAAGTTATTTGCCAATAATACCTGTGACCTGACTGACACCTTTGGCAGAACTTTAAGGATTTTTTTATCTGAAAGTCAAAATACAGTTAAAACATAAAGATTACTACTTTTTAATCTACTTCCACATTAAAATTGTTTGTTTAATGAAACCTTAAAACTAAGATCCCTTTATCACTGATGTTCATCATTTCACTGGTGTTCATTTCTGAACATTAGTGTAATATTTTGTTCCCTGAAATGTTTTGAGATGTTAGAAAAATCATTGGGGCCCTAACCAGTTTGGCTCAGTGGACAGAGCATCAGCCTGCGGACTGAAGGGTCCCAGGTTCGATTCCAATCAAGGGCATGTACCTTAGTGCAGGCACATCCCCAGTAGGGGGTGTGCAGGAGGCAGCTGATCGATGTTTCCTTCTCATTGATGTTTCTAACTCTATCCTTTTCCCTTTCTCCCTGTAAAAAAATCAATAAAATATTTTTTTTTAAAGAAAGAAAAATCATTGGGTTCATCTTGCATTTCTTCTGACTTCTTTTATTTTTATAACTTTTCCCATCCATCCTTGACTAAAAATAAGTTTAGTACATTAGTTGCTACATTATCATTTATTAGTTACTTAAGTAGTACCCAACTCCAAGGCCCTTGCATTTCTCTACTCTCAAACTACAATTTGCCTGTCTACTATCTACAATTTAATATTATAGACAATTGTTTAGTAGTTGGTTGTCTCTTACCACTTGTTGGTTAAAAGATCTAAAAATATATATTTTTTTAAAATTGATTTCAGAGAGGAAGGGAGCGGGAGAGAGAGATAGGAAGGAACATCAGTGATAAGAGAGAATCATTGATTGGCTGCCTCCTGCACACCCCCAACTGGGGATAGAGTCTGCAACCCGGGCATGTGCCCTGACCAGGAATTGAATCATGACCTCCTGGTTCATAGGTCAACGCTCAACCACTGAGCCACACCGGCTGGGTGAGCCCTTTATCTTTTTGAAATGTGGAACTAACTGTAGTTTTCTCATAGTAATATTAGTGAGCTTTGTTTAGAAGTTTAGTTATTACATGTTTTACTAGTAGTTCATTATTTAATTTCTTATACCTCCATTGTCATTTTGGATATTAGTAATTGATTATTAATATCTTATGAACAGATGATCCTACTTTTTGTGATTTGCTTATTAGATGTAGATTCTTAAAATTGACTTTTAGAAAAAGTTGTTTTTTAGTTTCCCTAATCTAATAACATTCTGAAATGATTAATTTCCCTTTATTCCTGTCATTTAATCTTCAGTGTAAGGGTTTTTTTAAATTTGTTTTTAGTTTTTGTTTTTTTTAAAATATATTTTATTGATTTTTTACAGAGAGGAAGAGAGAGGGATAGAGAGTTAGAAACATCGATGAGAGAGAAACATCGATCAGCTGCCTCTTGCACACCCCCTACTGGGGATGTGCCCGCAACCAAGGTACATGCCCTTGACCGCAATCGAACCCGGGACCCTTGAGTCCGCAGGCCAATGCTCTATCCACTGAGCCAAACCGGTTTCGGCAAGTTGTTGTTTTTTTTTAAATATATTTTTATTGATTTCAGAGAGCAAGGGAGAGGGAGAGAGAGAAACATTAATAATGAGAGAGAATCATTGATTGGCTGTCCCCTGCACGTCCCACACTGGGGATCAAACCCACAACCTGGGCATGTGCCCTGACAGGGAATGGAACCATGACTTCCTGGTTCATAGGTCAACACTCAACCACCGAGCCACACCAGCCAGGCCATTGGTGTGGGTTTTTAAAAATGTTTATCATACTTCTTTAGTTTCCTATTGTACCTGACAGATTGGAATATGGTGGGTATGTGGGCATGTGTTTTTTTTAAAACCCATTTTGACCTATGAACTAATTTTTTAAAGCTTGATATGTTTGTGTAAGTGAAGTCTTTTTACCAAATAATGAAACATTCACTTGCTAAATGAAAGGAAATACTCTAATTTATGCCTTTTTTATTCCTTGTAGATATGGCTGAACAATCTATAAATATTTCACTATCATTGTGTATAATTCAGCTTGCAGATGCTCCGTAACTTACTAAATCAATTCAGTGAGAAGTGTTGAGATTTTGAAATGACCAAATTACCAAGTTTTCCCTGCAGTGATGGCATAGAACATAATTTATCTTTATTTACAAACTCACTATGTATACATAATTTTCTGCAAGACCTATTAATTCTATTCCAAATCGTATCACTGTTTAAAATTTCAAGTTTTTATGATTCAATAGTAACATTGGGGCATATTAAAAATTGAAGGCTATGTAAACTGAACAATTTAATCTAGACATGCTGCAGATTATGATGAGGTTCCTTTGTCATAGTTCTAACTCTAAAGCATTTTTACTTTACCACAGCTGTGATGTTTAAAACTATTTCATTAAGATTTATACTAAAAATGAAAATTATAGTTGAAATATTCAGAATCATTTTTGGTGTAGAATCTTTGGATTAGAATAAAATACACAAGTTATAGAGACATCAATGCTTTCCCATGCCAGTAATCTGCTTCCTTAGGCAGTTGAAACAATACACTTCCCAGCCCCATTGTAGTTAGTGGAGCCAGATGACTCCTTCTGTAGTGAGCAGAAGAAACTATCATGGAAGATAGGTGTTGATTTGGCAGAGCCAGTTAGAGTAAGAAACAAGGAGTCAGTCACAAGATGGAAGTAGCCTGAATTTTTGAGTCATCACAAGGAAGGCAGATAGTAAATATTTTAGGCTTGCAGGCCATGTACCATTTCTGTCATATGTTCTTTTTTGTTGTTTTATATTGTTTCCACAAATCCTTAAAAATGAAAAAGGCATTCATAGCTCAAGGGACATACAAAAACAGGCCGTGAGCCATACTTTACTAACTAGGGAGTCACCTTTACTAGGGAGTGACCTTTACTAGGGAGTCACATTTACTAGTCACCTTTACCTTTAACAGGCCGTGGGCCATACTTTACTAACTAGGGAGTCACCTTTCTGGTATCAAATGTGTAGTGCAAGTTAGACACAAGTCTCTGTATTAACCCAGTGAACTCTAGCTGTTAATGATCACACCATAACTTGACTAATACACAGTGATCTCATCTGACTCCCTCACCCCACCAGATTCCTGAAGAATGCTTCTGATGTCAGGTATCGATCTCATACCACACTCTGTGAACTGGCCTGTTCCATTGTTGGACAACTCTATCTATAAGAAACTTTTCTCTTTTTAGTGTGGCAAGTCTTGATTCCAATTTATCTGTTGGTTCCTCTTCTGCCTCTTGGAAAAGTGTATACTTGATAGCAGCTTTTTATTATCCTAAGATAGTTTTTAGGTCTCCCCTGGTCTGTCAATTTAGAAGACAGTAAAATGTTAAGTGATTTTTTAAAAATTAGACTCAAAATAAGTTATATGAACTAGAATATGATAAACTGCATTTAAGTTTAGAAAAATGAGTTAGTTGTACAAGTGGTAAGACAATTTGACTCAGTTCATGAGAAAAAGACTGTCAACTCAGTATAAAACAGTCAAATGGTAATTAAAATTAATCCAATTATAGACTTGGCTTTTTGGTGTAGGTATTTTTCTACTAGACTGAACCAGTGCAACCACATATATTAATTAAAAGCAACCAAGTTTTAAAGGGAAAATTGCCAAAGTTATTCTAGAGCAGTGGTCGGCAAACTCATTAGTCAACAGAGCCAAATATCAACAGTACAACGATTGAAATTTCTTTTGAGAGCCAAATTTTTTAAACTTAAACTTTTTCTAATGCCACTTCTTCAAAATAGACTTGCCCAGGCTGTGATATTTTGTGGAAGAGCCACACTCAAGGGGCCAAAGAGCTGCATGTGGCTCGCGAGCCGCAGTTTGCCAACCACGGTTCTAGAGTAATGGTCATCAGGGTGCCCAGACTAAAAGTTTAGAAATCATATCACAGAGGGAATGATTAAAGTAATTAGGGATATTTAGTTTTAAGGAGAAACAAGCCATTGGACATCATATGGTGATACTCAAGTGGTTATAATGAAATATATCTTTTATTAGATTTCTTTTTGTATCGTCACAGAGGATGACTATTGGCTGTCTGTAGGAATAAGGCATATGGGCATCCAGCTTTTGGGATAGACTGAGATATCAGCTTCCTTCCTTCCTTCCTTCCTTCCTTCCTTCCTTCCTTCCTTCCTTCCTTCCTTCCTTCCTTCCTTCTTTCCTTCCTTCCTTCCTTCTTTCCTTCCTTCCTTCCTTCCTTCCTTCCTTCCTTCCTTCCTTCCTTCCTTCCTTCCTTCCTTTTTAATTTCATGAGAATTTCTCTTTTTTTATTTTTTAATTGATGAGAGAGAGAGAGAGAGAGAGAGAGAGATTGATTTGTTACTCCACCCATTTATGCATACATTGGTTGATTCTTATATGTGCCCTGGCCAAAGATCCAACCCAAAACCTTGGCATTCCGGGGTGACACTCTAACCAACTGAGCTACTTGGCCAGGGCAGGATAGCAGATTTATAAAGTTTGTAAGTTTTAAGCAGTTATTCCAAAAAGTGAATATTATCATCTTTACATTTGATCCTTCTAGCCAGCATTTTCCATTTGTGTTTGAGCATCATCCCTAAAGCTTGGTCAATAGCTTTCTGGAAATCATATAGTATGTAGTCTATAGTATACTAACAATGTAGTAACCCTATTAAAAAATACGAAGTTTAGTATTATATGATATACTCTGTCCATGCTAGTTCTTGGTAATTAGCTATCATATTTTTTTTTTAAGTTGCTTTTCTTCTAATCAGTCTGGAATTTTGCTGGGGATTGACATCAAGTTTATCAGTCTTTAGATTTGTTGAAAATTGGGAGATCACTTTCCAATTTGTTGAAAATCAGAGATCATTTACTAATATCTATACTTTTTGAAAATTTTATCTTGTTAATTTTATAAAACTAGCCATTTTAGACTTATTTACACCTTCAGGTTCATGAAAACCTTCAGTGGCTTGGTGCTTTCACCTTTTCACCCCTGCTTTAGTCCTGTACTTTTAGCAGGTACCTTTTTAAAGCCAAGTATGTTTAGTAAGGTAACCTTGTCTTGCTGGGACAAATTCAGCTTTAGGAATAGTACACTTGCTATTTCATCTTCAGTAAATAAATGGTCAGTGTTCATTTCATTCTGATAGAAATAAATTAGCTATTCTTTTTACTTTGTATCTTTACCATTTGCTATTAGGTTGATAACAAGGATGATCACATGTACCAGTTTGCACCTGTTGCCCAGCAAAAATAATATGCCCCCTTTACCCTGCCTACTTTGGATAATCATCGAGGCTAATGTTTGAGAGTAGTCCATAGTAATCATTCACTTTAAAAAATATATATTTTCATTGAATTTTATTTTTTTGTAGAGGAACAGAAAAAGAGAAAGAGAAACATCAATGTGAGAGTGGAACATTGATCTGCTGCTTCCTGCACACCCCCTAAGGGCAATCCATCCTACAACTCAGGCACTTGCCCTGACCAGAAATGGAAACAGCAACCTTTTTGGTGCACCATATGATGCCTTACCAACTGAGCCACACTGACCAGGGCTCTATCTTTCACTTTAGCAATGGATGGCAGAAATGTCTTATATTAATTGGCTGAGCAGCATGATTTCTTCATTTATCTCTTACTAGAGGCCTGGTGCACAAAATTCATACATGGGAGGGGGGCTCAGCCCAGCCCGCACCCTCTCCAATCTGGGACCCCTGAGGGTATGTCCGATTGCCGGCCTAGGCTAACTGCCTCTGCCTGCCGGCCCGATCAACCCTAACTTGCCCACCTGCCAGCCTGATTGCCCCTACCTTGCTCCCCTGCCAGCCTGATCGCCCCTACTTTGTCCCCCTGCCGGCCTGATCACCCCTACCTTGCCCCCTGCCAGCATGATTGCCCCTACCTTGCCCCCCTGCTGGCCTGATCACCCCTACCTTGCCCCCTGCCCGCATGATTGCCCCTACCTTGCCCCCCTGCTGGCCTGATTGCCCCTACCCACCTCTGTCTCGGCCCCCAGCCTAAGCCGCAGTCTGGCCTCCCTCTGCGGAAGGTGACCTAGCAGATCAGGGGAAGGCCCCGTCCGTATTACCCCGCTGCTGCTGCTGCCACTGCGAGCCTGAGCCTGGGCCCTCTGCAGCCACCCGTGGCTGCCTGAGCCTGGGCCTTTCACAGCTGTGCCTGGGCCCTCCGTAGCTGCGCGTGGCTGCCTGAGCCTCAGCCTTTGCAGCCGCTGCGGCTATGTCCAGAAGGATTTCCGGAAGGTCGTCCGAAAGACATCCACCCTAATTAGCATATTGCCCTTTTATTAGTATAGATAACAGCAAGTGGTCTATGAGATTATACTTGGGCTCCCTGAAACCTTTACCATGGTGAGTAATTCATGAACATGTGTGTCATCCTTGTATAGGGGCCATATAATCTAATTGTTTATGTACTGCCAAAACAAATATAAGAATTACCTTTTTAAAAAAATATTTTTTTATTGATTTCAGAAAAGAAGGGAGAGGGAGAGATAGAAACATCAATGATGAGAGAGAATCATTGATGAGCTATCTCCTGCATGCCCCCCACTGAGGATTGCACCCGCAACCTGGGCATGTGCCCTGACAGGGAATTGAACTGTGACCTTCTTGTTCATAGGTTGACCCTCAACCACCCAGCCACTCTGGCTGGGCAAGAATTACCTTTTAAAGAAAGAAAAGGTCTCTCTGTTCTGAAGGATTTGGTCATTTCTTAGAAATGTGCCTATATTGTGTTCCTTGTGCCCTTGTTTCTATGACACTCAGACCCAAATTTGATACTCAGTTAAGTATTTATATTAGCTGTTTTGATGGTTAGCATCTGTCTTCCCTTTAGGTGGGAATGATTTTGTGAGAGTGATTTTATTGTATACTCTTTGGTTCTTTGTTAGCCGTCTTAAATTTTTTGCAAGGTATTTAATATAACACTAGAGGCCCGATACACGAAATTTGTGCAAGAGTAGGCCTTCCTTCCCCCAACTCCGGCACCAGCTTCCCTCTGGCACCTGGGACCTGGGCTTCCCTCTGGCCACTGGCAGGCACCCAGGACTCGGGCTTCTCTCGCAGCCCTGGCTTCGTCCGGAAGAAGTCCAGTCTAATTAGCATATTATGCTTTTATTATTATAGATCATAACAAGTACCTTTTCGACACTCAATACATTTTAACCATTACTATTTTTTAAATAACCTGGGGCTGAGTGGAATGCCTCTATAACCCTGATATATAGAGAAAAGACCAGTCACTAAAAATAAGCTAGCTATACAATACTAACTAACCTTAAAGTAATTTTTAATGCTTACTGTTTGACTCTTTATTATGTATTAGCCTGTGTATTTTGTATCTCTATCAAAGTGTTGTGCTTGCAAAGAAAAGACAATGGAGTAAGATAGGTCTGAAAGAGTCACATTTCCTGCAAGTATAGATCCTAGCATACAGATTTTTGATGATATTTTTATACTACATAATATTCCTAATATATAAAAACCCAGGGTCCGTAACGACCGAAGGCTCAACTGAACACCGGAAGTCAGTCCTGCAGTCAGTGCTGGGTTGCCGTGGCGGCCCAGCACTGACTGCTGCCACTGTGGGCACGGCAACCCAGCACTGACTGCAGAGGGGGCTGCGGATCAGGCCTGGAGAGAGGCCCAGAGAGGCCTGGAGAGGCAGGGACTGATCCGTAGCCTCCGTGGCAGCTGTTGATCAGCCCTTGCCCCTCTCTTTCTCTCCTGGCTTTGCCAGCAGCTGGGCCATCGTGGGGGCTCTTGATCAGCCCCTCCTC
Source organism: Cnephaeus nilssonii (assembly GCF_951640355.1). Lineage (NCBI taxonomy): Eukaryota > Metazoa > Chordata > Mammalia > Chiroptera > Vespertilionidae > Cnephaeus > Cnephaeus nilssonii. The sequence goes on along the minus strand of NC_137081.1, from coordinate 76,167,570 downwards.
TCTGATCAGACCTGGAGATACGCCCAGAGACACTGACTGGCATAGAAACCAATCAGAACCAAATCTGGGTGAACTGTGAGGAGCCAATGGCTGCCTAAGAGACGGAACTTTTGACACTGACTAGCATGGAAACTGACCAATCAGAACCAAATCTGGGTGAACTGCAAGGAGCCAATGGCTGCCTAGAGGTGGAGCTTCTGACGCTGACTGGCATAGAAACCAAACAATCAGAACCTAATCTGGGTGAACTGCAAAGGCAGAACCTAAGGTGGAGGCTGAGGAGGGGTTTTAAGGGCAACAGCTATTTGGTGTAAGGTGTAAGAAGCAGTTCCATTTTTTAATGACCAGATTGGCAGTATAGTGCATATGGATGGCTATCAGTCCAGATATAGGGATTATGTATTTTTGTCTGCCAAGAGTATCTCCTCCTGCTGAAAAAGGCTTTCCCCCCCCATTTAAGCAATCGTATCCTATATAATCTATACTACTAAAAGGGTAATATGTTAATTAGACCGGGTCGACCAGCCATCTTCCGGATGTCCGACTTCCTTCTGGACAAAGCCATGGTGGTGGGGGCCGAGGCAAAGGCAGTTAGGGTGATCAGGCCAGCACGGGAGGGCAGTTGAGGGCGAGTTCAGGCCTTCAGGGGAGGGCAGTTGGGGGTGAGACCAGGACAGCAGGGGAGGGCAGTTGGGGGCGAGATCAGGCTGGCAGGGGAGAGCAGTTAGGGGTGATTAAGCAGGCAGAGGCAGTTGGGGGTGAGAGTAAGCTGGCAAGGGAGGGCAGTTAGGGGCAATCAGGCAGGCAGGCAGAGGCAGTTAGGTGCGATCAGACAGGCAGGCAGGTGAGCAGTTAGAAGCCAGGAGTCCCAGATTGTGAGAGGTTGCAGGCTGGGCTGAGGGAACTCTTCCCCACCCCCACCCCCCAGTTCACGAATTTCGTACACCGGTCCACTAATCCTATCTAATAAAAGGGTAATATGCAAATTGACCATCACTCTGTCACAAAGATGGCGGTGCCCGGTCCCCTCAGCCCCGCCGGAGTCCCGATCCTGTCAGCTCCGCTGCTGGAGTCCCCGGTCCTGTCAGCTCCACCAGGCAGGGGGCGGCTGGAGTCCCCAGTCCTTTCGATTTCTGTGGCCCCTGGACTGGAAGTGGAAGCCGAGAGCGCTGGGTACACCAGGAATGCTGGGAATCATGGTTCTGGTGGTGGACACATTGTGTGATCTCCTACACACACTAGCGAAGTGAACCTGGAGCAAGTTACTGTTGTGGGTGGGGGATGGAGGGAAAGCAATGGTTAGAGACATAAGTAAAGTCAGTGTCGAGGAAAAATTAAAAGGAAGATATCCTGCAACTTCTAGGAAATCTCCACCAATGTAGCAAAGAAAAAAAAAAAAGAGCTCTATTATTCTGTGAGCACCAAACCAGACTGGGCTGGGGTCTCAGACAATTCGCTCATATGATTGCAAAGACAGATAGAAACTTCACTCTTTCATGTACCCAGGCAGATACAATACACAACATGCACGTTTTTTATGAAAGAGGACTTGCTACACACCCTTTGTCAAGTCACCTTTTTGGTGACCATCTGTGTTAGTTAATTATCATAATCAAGAGTAAAAATTCAAACTTTTCTATCTCTATGACAAGCAGGTCCTTACAACTTGGAGCAAGGCAACTATATAATAATAAAAGTGTAATATGAGGGGCAATCAGGCAGGCAGGCAGAGGGGTTAGGGGTGATGATGCAGGCAGGCAGAGGCAGTTAGGGGTGATCAGGCAGGCAGGTGAGCAGTTGGGGCCATCAGGCAGGCAGGCAAGTGGTTAGGGGCGATGAGGCAGGCAAGGAGAGTGGTTGGGGCAATCAAGCAGGCCAGCAGGCAAGCGGTTAGGAGCCAGCAGTCCTGGATTATTAGAGGCTGCAAGCAGGGCTGAAGTACCGTCGTCCGGGCCCCTCCCCGCCCGCCCTGTGCATGAATTTCGTGCCCCGGGCCTCTAGTATGTTTATAAAGAGAAATAAGAAAAGACAAACAAAATATTAAAACTAGCCACTAATAAATTACTATCACCCAGAGAAAACCAATGTTGACATTTGGTATGTATCCTTCCATATATTAAAAATGTGTTGTTCACATTCCCTGGCACATAATTATCACTAAGTAAATCATTTCTTTATATTGTTATTATTTTAACAAAAAAATTAAATTGTATTGTACATAACTGTTTTGTGGTCCAGTTTGTTTTTTCTTTTACCTAAAATATCATCATCTTGCCAATAAATTAATGTCTGCAGCTTATTGAATGTATTTCCATTTACTCAGCCAGTCCTATAGTGTTTACAGTTTTTCAGTCTTTTAAACAATGTTATCTATGATACACATTGTAATTTTTTAAAAAATATTTTTTATTGATTTTTTACAGAGAGGAAGGGAGAGGGATAGAGAGCTAGAAACATCGATGAGAGAGAAACATTGACCAGCTGCCTCCTGCACACCCCCTACCGGGGATGTGCCCGCAACCAATGTACATGCCCTTGACCAGAATCGAACCTGGGACCTTTCAGTCCACAGGCCGACACTCTATCCACTGAGCCAAACCGGTTTCGGCTGTAATTTTTTCTTTAGAATAAAATTACTCCACATGTTCCTCCTGGATTAAAGTATATATTGTTCACCATGAACTTTTGATAGCTAGCGCTAAATTGACCTCTAAAAATTCTGGAACATTTTTCACTCCCAACAGTATATGAGAATGCCCTTTTTTTTTCTGGGCCTCACCTGCACTTGACTGAGTTCTATGTTCTTGACAGTAGAAAAAAATGCTATTTTTTAAAAATTGCATTTCTTCAAATATCTTTTATTTCTTTTCTATGAAATAACTACTTTTTGCTGTATTTCAGAGGTATGTTCATATTTTTCTTCCTTACTTGCAAAATAAAAATTCCCTTTAATAGTATTATTAAATTTTGTTAGTAGAAATCACTACACAGAGCAAAAAGAGTCTTCGAAGTTTCAACTTTAAGAATAAATTAAACTATTGCCATAGTAAAATAGAATCACTTCTTTGCCTTTTGGCTAAGATCAAGTATAGTATATGTTCTTATCAGTTTAATAAAATTGAAAACTTTCTTAAATAATTTATGATTCAGATATTACTTTTGCATCTTATTTTATTTGACATGCTCTCCAGAATAACTGTTCTCCCTGAGCTGGACACATGCTATTTAAGTAAATAGAATACTAGATTTCTTTCTTTTTTTGTAAACTTGGCCGTTGCTTTACTGATCTAGGATATGATTAAACTCTTTATATTGTTCATGTTTTCCTTATTAGAAAGAGAATAAGTTAGGGGTAAGAGTGGTACTACCACAAAATATCATTTATGGTGGTAGATTTATACAACTTTAGTGTTTGGGTCCTCAGCTTTGAAAACTCCAAAATTTTGTTTTTGTAGACTCACATAAAGAAAATCAGTCCTGCTGGTTTTGCTCAGTGATTGTGCATCAACCTAAGAACCAGGAAATCAAGGTTTTATTTCTGGTCAGGGTACATGCCCAAGTTGTGTGCTCAATCCCTGTTAGGGGGCATGCAGGAGGCATCCGATCAATGATTCTCTCTCATCATTAATGTTTCTTTCTCTCCCCTTCTCCCTTCCTCTCTGAAATCAAGAAAAAAAATATTTAAAAAGAAAAAGAAAAGTTCTCAGGTTATGTTAATGAATTTACAGAGACTGAATAAATATGGATGTCAAAATATTAATTTACTAGAGGCCTGGTGCATGAATTCGTGCACCAGTGGGGTCCCTCTGCCTGGATCGGGCCAAAACCAGCTCTCCAAGATCCCCCAAGGGGTCCTGGATTGTAAGAGGGCGCAAGCCAGGCCTAGGGACCCCACAAGTGCACGATCAGGGCTGGGGAGGGACGTGGGAGGTTGGCCAGCTGGGGAGGGACTGCGCGAGGGCTCCAGGCCATGTCCAGTCCATCTCGCTCAGTCCCAATTGGCTGGACCCCAGCAGCAAGCTAACCTACCAGTCGGAGCATCTGCCCCCTGGTGGTCAGTGCACATAATAGCAAGCAGTTAAGCCACCTTAGCATATCATTAGCATATTACACTTTGATTGGTTGAACGGATGACTGGACACTTAGCATACTAGGCTTTTATTATGTAAGAATACTGTGAGAGTTGAGTTCTCCTATCATCATTACCAGTGCATTGTCTTTAGGTTAATCTCCATGGGCTAGTCAGATTACAATTAAAAGGTTGTTTGCTGAGCAGGAGTTCAACTTAAAGTGATTTGGTTAGTTAGATGGTCTGGTACTTGTTCTTGGGAAGGAAACAGTCAAATTCGTAGGCCTGGCAAGATGGTTTCTCCCTTGTTGGGATTGGTACTACTGTCTCTAGTACTTGTTTTCAAGGTCAGGTTCTCAAGTTTTCCCAAGTATGAAAGAAATTTTTAAATATTTCTTTTTAATATCAAAAGGGTCAGTATTTGTGCTTGGCATATAGATGGATGTATGAATCCCTTGCTGTAACACAGTGGCATCCTAGCAATCTGTAGCCTATAGTCTGGTAATCCCTGCTATAGCCTAATCTTTTTACTTCTCTTTCGAGACTTAGTCCATTTAGGGCACAATATTATTAATTAGTACTCACTTCTTTGAAATTATATACCCAGGTACTTTGCATGCTATTAAACTCGAGTCATTTTTACAAACAGTAATTTGATTTATTCCCAAAGATGGATAATTACATTGTGTGTGTGTGTGTGTGTGTGTGTGTGTGTGTGTGTGTGTGTGCATGCACATAACACACAAGCTTTACTTTTCACCCCCAAAGTAATCTTTTAACCACTGCACAGGAGGGAGCTAGGAGCTAACTGTTTGCCTGACATAATGCCAAAAATGATAAAGCTGATATACACACGGGCAGAGCAGAATATCTCCCAGCATTTATCAGGATGCAGCATTATGAGTCTGGTGGTCTTTCCAGAGCAGGATGCAAGGTTGGTTTCTTTCCTGGGTTCTTGTTCAGGTGGATTCAAAGAATGAAGCCATGGACAAAAGGTAGTATATGAAAAGGTGGAAATTTATTGGAAACAAGTACAGACTCCCACATAGGGCGTCCCAAAAGGGGTAGCCCACTCAGCTCCTTTTTCCTAAGGTTTATAAAAGCTTCAGTTCTTTGTTTCTTGATATTCCTTTCTGATTGGTCACTACATCAGCTTCAAAGCTCAAACCCCACGTGGTGTCCCCCTCTTTTTCTCCCACTTCAGTGGTAGAATTCTCTATCTCCTGTGAAAGTCTGTTTTCCTCTTTCTCCCCATAGGCTGCAGCTTTCCCCTATCTTCTGTGAATGGATGTCTTCCTTTCCCCTTATCCTGTGGCACCTTTTGTTCTCTGTGAATGTATGCCTTTTGGCAGCTCCAAGCCCCCACTTATGGGCTCCAGGCCTTCCTCCCCCATGGACCCTCTAATTTCTAAAACTCCTTAAACCTGCCTATTTTATCCCTAAAGCTCCTTTCAGTTATATATTCCCTTTTAAAAAGTAGAGGTTAGCTGTTTTTATTTGTAATTAAATCTGTAAACTGCCATGGTATTCATAACAGCTCCTTTCATTGAAGGGTTAAATCCTGCCCAAGGATCATCTACTGGTCTCATTTAAGGGTATATTTCTGGATATAGCTTTTCTGTCTTTTTCTATTTTCTCTTTGAAATGGAGTTCATTGATGGTGTCAGTTTAACAGTGCTTTTTAATTTTACTTTTTCTTTAAAAGAAACATATTCAAAGGGAATATGGATGATGTATTAAAAGAAGGAGATAAGGAGTTGTCACTTGGCTACTAAGGGAATAGTACCTCATAGGAAACCAGCTCAAGTAGGTGAGAGGTCTACACATTCAGTCCTGAGATTTCTCTGCCCTGAAAGCCAAAGGATATGCTAGGGGACAGAGAGCAAAGGGAAGAAAGACTTCCTGCTCCCCTACCCCCACCCCAGGGAATCCTGATCTTAACAAACCTCACCTCTGTACACCCAATTGCTCACAAAAGAAACTCGGGCATCATTTATTTTCTCTTATCCTCCCCAGTCCAGTCCAGGTCCCACAGATTTTACCATGGAGGCTGGTTTTTAAATTTCTAGTGGCTTAATATTCTGGAATATATTGGCTAGATTTGCCCTACTCTGTACTGCAGAAGGGAACAAATAAGAATAGATAACCTTTTTCAATTAAACTAAGAATGTAGAAATGTTTTAAAAATTACACAGAGAAATAGGTGATATATCAAAGTGATTAAGCACATGGATTCTAGAGAGCCTTCACGTCCTTGCTTTACCACTCATTAGTTGTGTGACCTTGGACAAGTTACTTAACCTATGTCTCATTTTTCTTACTTATCCAACATCTATCAGAGGATACTTTGTTTCCATGTCTTCGCCACTATGAATAACGCTGCAGTGAACATAGGGGTGCGTATATATTTGCAAATAATTGTCGTCTAATGTTTTGGATAAATATCCAGAAGAGGGCTTGCTGAGTCATATGGTGACGGTATTCTTTCTTTTTCAAGGAGCAGTCAGGCGAGTGGTTGGGAGCCAGCAGTCCTGGATTGTGAGAGGGGTCCTAGATTGGAGAGGGTGCAGGCTGGGCTGAGGGACACACACACACACACACACACCATGCACGAATTTCATGCATCAGGCCTCTAGTCCTATCTAATAAACGGGTAATATGCAAATAGACCCAATAGTAGAACAACTGGACAACCAATCAAAGCGTAATCTACACTAATAAAAGAGAAACATGCAAATTAACCATCACTCTGCTACACCCACTAGCCAGTCAGGAGCAAGTATGCAAATTAACCCAACAAAGATGGTGGGTTAATTTGCATATGCAGGCACCGAGCGGCCAGGGGTGGGACGCTTGCATTGTCGCCATGGCAACGATGCAGGCATTCCGCACCACCCCAGCCACTCTGGGCCTCTGGGCAGCGAGGGAAGGCAGAAAGACGACTCTGGGCCGGAGTGGAAAGGCAGCTCCAGCCAGAGCAAAGACGGTGCCAGCACCCAGGGGAGGAAGGCCCAGTTTTGCACGAATCTTCGTGCATCGGGCCTCTAGTCCTATATAATAAAAGCCTAATATGCAAATTGTCCCCTTGGAGACCAGGAGTTTGACCACTCGCTATGGTGTGTGCTGACCACCAGGGGGTGACGCGGAACATGGCGGGCGTCGGCAACACGCAACCTCTCGCTGGCTACCTGGGGGTGGGGGTGATGGGGTCGGAGGTGTGGTGAGAATGCAGGGTGTCCACTGAGCTCGCTGTCACACCCCCTGCTACCCTTCCCTGGGACACAAGGTCTCGCACGCCAGGGGAGCCCCCGCACTCTGGTGCTGGGCGCCCATGAGGAGCCCGCCTCTCACCCACACAGACTCTTCCCAGTGAGCCGGGCCACAGCTGCTGGAACCGCAGGGGCCAGTCAGGCTCCCCATGGGTTCGTGCAGGAGCTGGTCTGTGAGGCCGGCTAGGAGAGAGCATGCTGCCTGCCCGGCTTCTGTGTGGTGCCGCTGGGTGGCCCAGAGGCCCACGCTGTGCCCTGGCCTGCGGCATCCGGCCGCGCTCACCACATTTCCCCATGGGGATTCGGCGGCGCCATGACTCAGGCAGAGGGGCGCGCCTGGGGGCCCAGGTGCTACCCAGGGCCCAGAGGACAGCTGCACCTGTCCTTCCATGCCAGACGCTCGCAATTCAATCGCTGGCCAGGCCTAGGAACCGCACCCGAGCACAAATTTCATGCACCAGGCCTCTAGTACCTAATAAATCTACATATGCACTTTTGACCCAACAATCCCACTTTTAGGAAACTTCTCTAAAGACGTCCTAAATGTATTCATTTTGAGAGTGTAATTTCAAAATATTGAAATGCCCATACCAGAATAAACTATGGTACGGTCACACGACAGAGTATATGCAGCTGAAAGAAAGATTGAGGAAAATCTCAACTGTTAGGGTACAATTAATTGAAACAAAGAGTGTCTAGCATGCTAGTCTTCATCTAAGAAGAGAGGTGTATACACATGTAACTGCTTATTTGTATAAATGAATTACATGAAAAATGAACCAGAAACTAATAAAATTTGTTTTCTACAGGGAATTGGTAGAAAGGGGGTAGAAAGATTGGAGATAATGAAAAGGAGATACTAGGGATGAGAGGGAGCAACACTTCTCCAACTGTGCTTTTTTGTATAACTCTGACTTTTAGAACTCTGGCAGTTTATCACATACCCTCCAAAAATAAATAAAAATCAGTCTGAATGTGTGTTTGGAGTAGGGGTGGGGAGGTATTCCAAAATGGAATAAAAAACAGTAAACAAATGAATCTATTACAAATGAATATCATAATCACTAATTTGAGTGGGGAAGAGAGAGAACTAAGTTGCTTTGGAAAACAGTGTTTTAATTATGTACTCTAAGGCTAAAGACAAAAAGAGCAAATACTGTACTGTGTGTAATAAATGTGTTTCTCACAGAGGTATTAGTCAGAAATTCTGAAACGATCTTTTGTGTATACTAAGATTGAACGAGTAACTGAATATATTGTAGATAATGAAAGGGTGATTTGCTGTTGGGTAAGCAGTTACAGATAAAGAAAGGAATAGGCTAGAATGAACCCTGTTTTCTTTGACTGGAGTTAGAGATGTCCATATGAACCCATGTTTTCTTATATATGCACATTCATAAATACAGATCTGTGAATGTGTATGTCCTACTTCTGTCCTCAGAGGGGCCAAGAGCAATGAGACCCTAGTCACAGTGAGCACATGAGGGCCAGGATCTTCTCTAAATATTCTCCAGAAAAAGGAACCATGGATCCTTAAAGAAATGGTTGAGTCTGAGGCTGGGGTAAGGAAAATACAAGATGAACCTGGAATATCGTGTAGTACCAGAATGTATTTTTTTAAATGAAAGTATTAGATGATGATACACAGAATAAAATATGTCTCCAGACACTCATGCATATAAATAAATACATAAATAAATGGGGAGTAGGGACAGCACTTTCTTCCAATGGAATTCTGATTAATATAGAAGAGGGAAATTAAAATCACCATTAGGCAAACAGCACTGTAATAATTATTGCATGAAGAACTACCAATGGAGGCTAAAATTAGTGAAATTATGAGAAACAATATTTCCTCCTCACAAGATACTTATTAATTACAAAGGAAAAAATAGTAACTATAGGAAAAAACATGGTAGACACCACCTTAACCAAGTTTATCAAAGTAAAATTCAACAGTTATAAGACATATCAACATCATGTATATCCAGATATGGTACACTGAGAAGGGCACAATTTCACTTGTGTAGTATTCTTGGCCAAAAATGCATATACTTAATCTACTCAGGGTAGAGCAAGCCTAAATTGATGGTTATTTTACAAAATAACCAACCAGTGTTTTACAGAGTTGTATAGATTATGAGAGACAAAGTCTGAGGAATTCACAGAATGAAGATTAAGCAGACATGACAACTAAATGCAATTTGAGATTCTAGATATTTTTCAAAAGGATATTCGTGGAAAACTAGAAAATGCATTTGATAAAGGAATTTGAATAAGGTGTGCAGATTAGTTCATAGTATTCTATCAATGTTAATTTTCTAATTTCAATAATTGCACTATAATTATGTATCATTATCATTAGGGAAAGTTGAATGAAGTGTACAGTACTCCGCTATTCTCTAAGTCTAAAATTATTTCCAAATAAGTTTTTAAAAACAGGTACAGGTTTAAGATAAGGTATCTCTTGATACCTGAACTCTTGTTACCTAAATGGAGAAACCAGATGGGTTTTGATAATACAATAACCTTTGCTATCACTAGTTGAACTAAGGATGAATATAGATTCACAAGACCCATGTATTGTTATTGATGTTTTTGTTATAGTATTATTGAAACGGTCTAAATAGAATTTTTTTATTCCCCAGGAGTCTGCCTTCAACTCCTTACTTAATCTCTGTATATACTCTCCCTTAGAGAGCTCATCCATTTATTTGACATTAGCTGTTCCTCCCTAAGTGAAAAATCTGTTCAAGTCACTAACCAGATTATCTTTATTGTCTCCGTAATTAGTCTCAGGAAAAGTTCCAGGCCTTAAACTCCATTCACAAGGCCTTTTCTATTTTGCTTCTACTCGCATCTTCAGCTTCATTTTAAAAACTTACCCTTCCTTGACTTAATGCTATCACTGCATGGACAAGTCACTTAATCTATATGTACCTTTGTTTTTCACCTTCAAAATAGGAATGACAGTGTATCTTTTAAGGTTATCATGAGGACTAGTTAAATTAATATTTTGCAAACTGCTTGCTACCTGGCATACTACATATGCTATATTTTTGTGACATAAGTAGGAAAGAAATGAGTGTATTGACATTAATCTTAGGTGATCACTACCGAACCACTGTTTTGTTTTGTTTGTTTTTTTACTCTAACTGCACATTTGTATTAATTGGGCAGGAAACACTTAAGTCATTTCCACTTCAGGGGAGGAAATACTCAGGTGCAACATGTGTGTAAAAATGCTACATGACATCTAAATATCTTCTAAATATATATAAAAGGCCAATATGCAAAGTGTCCCCTTGGGAGTTTGACCAAGAGACCAGGAGTTCGATCGATCAGTATGACATGCGCTGACCACCAGGGGGCAGCGTGGAACGAAGGGAGGCCCCAGCTGGCAGCCGGAAGACCCTGATCGGCCCTGATCACCGGCCAGACCTGGGACCCTACCCATGCATGAATTTTGTGCACCAGGCCTCTAGTAAGTGATAAGACAGTTGGAGACTCGTTATGACAGGACACAGGAAAAAGCAGTCTAGGAATGAACTTCATGGTTCTCAAGAAGAAAGTAATCCATGCCGTGAGGGACATAATTCCTTCACATTTTTATTATACTAGTAGCCCTGGACATGAATCCGTGCGCCAGTAGCTTGTCAGTAGCTCGCTGCCACCCTTCAGTAGCTCTCTGCCCACTGCCCCTCCCTCCTGTAGCTCTCCTCACCCCCCTGCCCTCCCTCATAGCTTGCTGCCCTGCCCCCTCCTGTAGCTCTCCACCTCCATCTTGTAGCTCACTGCCCCATTCTCCTGCTGATCTGTGATCTGGTCATTACACAGTCAGTTGTTATGCTTCACGGCGTAACGACCATTTGCATATTACATCTTTATTATGTAGGACTAGAGGCCTGGTGCACGAAATTCGTGCACCCGGGGGGGGTGTTCCCTCAGCCCAGCCTGCACCCTCTCCAATCTGGGACCCCTCGGTCCCTCTCACAATCCAGGACTGCTGGCTCCCAACTGCTTGCCTGCCTGCCAACCTGATTGATGCCTAACTGCTCCCCTGCCAGCCTGTTTGCCCCCAACTTCCCTCCTCTGCCAACCTGGTCACCCCTAACTGCCCTCCCTTGCAGGCCTGGTCCCTCCCAGATGCCCTCCCCTGCTGGCCATCTTGTGGTGGCCATCTTGTGTCCACATGGGGGCAGGATCTTTGACCACATGGGGGCATCTATCTTGATCTTGTGTGTTGGAGTGATGGTCAATCTGCATATTACTCTTTTATTAGATAGGATAGAGGCCTGGTGCACGGGTGGGGGCCAGCTGGTTTGCCCTGAAGGGTGTCCTGGATCAGGGTGGGCGTTCCCTTGAGGCGTGGGGCAGCCTGGGCAAGGGGCCTGTAGTGGTTTGCAGGCCGGCCATGCCCCCCCCGGCGACCCAAGCGGAGGCCCTGGTATCTGGAGTTTATTTACCTTCTACAATTGAAACTTTGTAGGCTGGAGCAAAGCCAATCCTTCTGCTCGCTCCGTGGCTGCCACCATTTCTGTTTGGATTTGTTTACCTTCTATAATTGAAACTTTGTATTCTTGAGTGGAGGCCTGGGCCCGCCAGGGTGTGTGGAAAGCTTGACTTCCTCTATTGCTGGGGAAACCCAAGCCTCCCTCCTGCTTTCTGTGGTGGCAGCCATTTTGGTTGGGGTTAATTTGCATACTTGCACTGATTGGATGGTGGGCATGGCTTGTGGGTGTAGCGGAGTGATGATTAATTTGCATATTACTCTTTTATTAGGTAGGATACCTTTGCAATTTATCAGATCTAATAAGAGCAAACAAGTCAACAGGTTAGGCCAGGTTAATGTTGGGCCATGTCAAAGTAATGTGTGATAGAAACCCATTATAGAATCTGATGAGCTAATTTATGTTAAGACTGCTGTCCAGTTTTTTGTAGGATAGTCACCATGTCATTTCACTTCTGAGCTTTACTTTACTGAACTATAAAACAAGATAAAGGGGTTTTGAGTTCCATTGAAAGTGTAAAATTACTATTGGTTATTTAATAAATGAAAGCATTTTACTAAAGATGTATAATAAAAGTATAAGTATGTTGACCAAGCCAACTCAGGATTTTTGTACTTTTATTGTTTATTGACAGTTATTAGAAATGTGTTTTTATTCAGTGAGCTATTCTGGCTGAAAGGTAAAAATAGACCACAGGAAATGAATTACCTCCTTTTATGTTATTCTAATTTTATATTCAGTAAAAGTAGCAAAATTTCATGGGAATGAGGAAATTACCAGGGTCCAGATGCCTTGGTTATCCTGTATTCCCTGTCTATTGCCACATGTCTCTAACACAGAATACCATGTGGGGAGACTAACTTACTGAAAACAAGGAGTGGTTGAGGGTGATGGTGGAAAGAATCCTCCCTTAGCATAATAATGTCCTCTGTAGACTATTTTTTATGCTTCAAAAAGTGGTATTTTTCAGGCAGACTCATAGATAGTAGGCAGTCAGCTTTGGTCTGGGGGATTGTGCTGGGTGGAGGTAGGGGGTTTGAGCAAAAAAGAAAAAAGAGAACTCATGGACATGGACAACAGTGTGGTGATGGTGGGATTGGCGGGTGGAAGTGGAAAGGGGCATAGGGGATAAATGGTAATGGGAAAAATAAAATACAATTTTAAAAATGGTATTTTTACTTCACATTACTGAGTTTTCAAATGGAGAATATAAATATAGTACATTATACTAATAGATATAACATTATTAAAAATTCTAATAAAAGTACAGTTTTAAAAGATGTATTAAATTCCTAATATATAAAAAATGCTACAGTAAATATAAGATGAAAATTTAAGAAGAAAACTGTTTGTAAAGGTTGTACAAAAGCATTTAAAGTTAATATACTGAACATCAGCCTCTGGCTTTACCACTTCTTAACATTTTTTCCCATTTGGTCTCGGTCTCTCTCTCTCTCTCTCTCTCTCTCTCTCTCTCTTTCTCTTTCTCTCTCTCTCTCTCCCCCCTCCTTCTCCCTCTCCCTCTTCCTCTCCCTCTCCCTCTCCCTCCCCCCTCCACCATTTCCCAGGTATTTTTATCACACCCCCAGAATTTCACATTGATGAAATATTATCATCTAATATACTGACCATATCTATATGCCCCACTTGTTCTAAATATCCTTCATAGTTTTTTGACAAAAACAGAATCTGGTCAACTATAATACTTAATATTGTTGTCGTGTCTCTCTAGTCTTTTATAATTTTGCCTACTTTTTTGTTTCATAATATTGATATTTGAATAGTTCGAGATAACTATCTTGTACAATGGCCCACAGTCTAATAAATTTACCAAATTGTTTTCTTATGATTAGATTCAAATTAAATATTTTTAGAGGAGTACTGCATAGGTGATCAGGAGGCATATACTGTTAGCCTGTCATATTATTGGTGGTGTTAAATTTTGTCACTTGGTTAAGGTAGAGACTATCTTGTTTAATAGCAATCTTTCATCTAATAGGGTTTTGTCATCCATTCATGATCTTTGTCAGATCTGTTATTACATTAGTAGTTACAAAATATTGATTTTCTACTTCTAAGAAAATGTTAAATTTCTTAAAAATTAGTTCCCATAATATGGCCCTTGGTAATGATAATCATTTGCTCTTCTTATTTAGAATGACTTGGGCATTATGTGAGAGAATTAGGTTCAAATATTGTTTTCACCTTTAAAGTTCAAGCACTTAAAAAGTCATGTAAGAGCTAAGGCATCACAAAATTTAGAAAGTTTATCAACAGTCAGTAATTAGATTTAGACAATTAAATTTCTGTTATTACTTCCATAGTTGCCCCAGTTCCTATAATTCAGTTGGGAATTACCTCTTTACCTTACAGCTATAGTTAAACACTGTGTTAATAGAGTCAGTGTGCTTCTGTTTTTGAAGATGAAGTTGCTGAGCATTCTAAGAAATACAGTATGAAATTTGAGATGCAAGCACAAAATTAATCTGTTTAATTCATATTTCTCCTTTTGAAGATTTATTCTTTGAACGTTTTTCTTATTACCTGACGTTGATAGCATGTTTTAAGCACAGTTCCAAGACTTCATAGGAAATCTTCTAAATCTATTTCACTATTAGCACTGAACACTTAAAGCTAACTTATTAATGGTGTAGCAGCCAAAGATAATATTGACATTTCTGTGTCTTATTAGCTACTTGTAGATTATTCCTAAATTAAGCGTTGATTATCAGAGCTCATGATTAACAGTTAAGCCCTTTCCCTTCAGAATTAGATGGCTGCCTCTACTTGACAATAATGATAACTACATTTTAAAATATTTTATGATTTTTTACTAATTCAGAATTACTTGAATTTATAAGGTCTGACAATTTTTATAACTAAAAAAATAGAATCATTTGAAATGTTATCATCCATGTATACAAGTTAATTTATACTGATCTTTCTAGCTGGTAGAAATACTTATTTTAATTTTTGCCACAATGAAAGTGCATTCCTTCATTATTCTGCATTTTAGTTTATCCATCTGTTTCATAACAAGAGCTCTTATTATGGTTTTAAGGAAAGCTGCCTTGAATCTGTTTCTCATAAATAACAAAGACTTTGAGAAAAAAATAATTTATACCCTTTGATAAAAGTTGAACCATTTCTGAAAAAGTCAGGGTTTTGGATATTCGTTTTTGAGGTGCTCAGACTGGTACTTGATTTTTACCTCTTGCAAGTAAGTATATGGGTACCAAAAAGTACATGGCATTATAAAGGATTTTACACTGGAAAAATAGGTCTTTGGGGAAACTTCAATGTGAAACCTCTCAGACAAGAATCATTGATACTAGTTGTCTTACTCCCTTTGTTGTTTGAATAGTCAGGGAAGGTTTTGTGGATTTATATCTATTATTAACTGAAATCTACTTATAGGGTTGAAATAGAGCCTATTTTGAAAAAGCAATGTCATTTTCCAGTTATAAAGTCAGTGTCTTACTTTGCTGTTTGCTAAGCTAGTACATAGAGCACTGCTGATCTGTAGGGTTATATAAACCGCAAGACTTACTTAACCTTTTAGTGGCAAAGAAAAGTAGTATTTCTGGTTAGTGGCATTCATTTTTTTCTTATAGTAGTACAGGTAGTGTATGAGCCTTGTCTGATAGGATCCTTATACAGCATTCCTATATGCTTACAAGAAAGAGCGACCTTTGTTTCATGAAATGGGAAACACAGGCATGTGCTTTACCTAGCTATCACAGAAATCAATTAGAATTTTTTTAAAAAACCACATCTGCCTATTCAGTGTTCTGTCCATTAGACACAGTTTGTTTCTTCTTCATTTTATTTTTGTCCTCATAGTTATTGAACATTGAGTTTTTTAAAATTTGGTTTCATTTGATTCCTTTTCTTATAAGTTCACCACTTGAGCTGATATAGACAAGCATCTGACACAAGCAGAATTGTCCTCTGATCACAGTTCTATTGCTGTCTCCATCTGTTGGTATAAAGAAGTAATGCTCCTGGCAGAATAAGCATGCTTGTTTTAGCAAAAACAAATTAAGAAATAAGGAATTATTCTCTTAATGCATTTCCTTTCTTTGTGACAATTAAGTCAGTTTGAAAATGCAAAACTATCATGGTATGTCAGCTTTTGTAGACAGATGGTCTTTGATTTTTTTTTTTTTTAGAGCTTTTTGTTAGTGATATTAAAGTGTCAGAGTTCTTAAAAAATCTGATGTATTAACTATGCCTAGATTCTATACATCTTGTTCCTTAGGGAATTAGAGGAAAATATTCTCTCAACTTTTTTCATCAGTGTGAGGTCCAGCATCAGTGTACAACAAATTTTTAATAGCGAGAAATCTCAAAAATCCTGACAGTCTTTGCACATTCACAGTTTCATGGGCTTTTGCCTCACTGCTTCTGAATTGCTGATGAAGAGCTCAATATAGCTTCTGCTGCATTTCAGATATTCTGGGTAGTGACTGGCTAGAGTGTTACTGACATCACAACATACAGCTGTTGACTTTCTATTGTCTCTGAGTCCTCGGCAAGTGCTCTCTCAGTGCTCTCCCAATGCCTGACTAATCAGCCGGCTGTGTGTGTGGTGAGCTCTGGAGGAGCAATGCAGAACATCAGTTTACAGATACTATGGAAAGTACATTTTCATTCACTCTGTATGAGGAAGCAAATACCAATACAATGAAGGTATGTGACTCTTAATTCCTTTGATAAATGTGTGCAAAAGGTAACCAAATATATGAAGTTATTTATGTTCACGTAGTACCATAATTATTGCTAGGCACATGTGTGGGGTAAAATCCTTGCCATGTCCAAGGTTTTCGTTTATTTTTGCAATGATGTATTTGTTTAGGTTGATAGAATGAGGAATAGGAACCAATTCTAAGCTGTAGTACAAGTTTCTTCTCCCCTACCCCCAAATTTGTGATACTCCTTGTACCTTATTGATAGAATGGTTTATATGTGTGCTCATTGGTATTTGTGTATAGCAGAACAAATTGTCGGTTGGAAAAATGACTTCGCTTTCAGGTTCATCTTAAAATAGACATAGTGTACGTCTTTTTCAATCTTAAAATTTTCATTGTGGAACAAATACAGTGTGGATGAGAGCCTTCTTTTGGGAATTAAGGAACTAAGAGCCTCAACATTTGAAATTGATGTTAATTTTTTTACCCTTGTGGGGGGGATAGAATAATTTTTAAAGTGCTTATAACAGCAAAACCTAGATCTGTCATTACTATATTTAGCATAATCAAATACCACATTGCAAAAGAGAGCAAATGCTAGTCAACTGTAATTTTTCTAGAACTATCTGATTTCTAACCATATTTTCTGAAAACTTTGACATTTATTTTGATATTTTGTGATTTTTCAGACTGGAAGTTCACCATATAGGTGATACTGAATAACTATGTCCATTAATGTGTAACTGATGTGTTTGAAAGGATTTTAAAACTTCTGCTTGCTTTTTACCTTGAATTAGCCAAAATTTTAACAGTGTTCAAAATTGCTGTGATATTTTCAGTCTTCCCCTTCCCCAAATGAAACAGTTATTCTGAGCTTGAAAAATAAATCTTCTTTTTTATAGAGGAGATAACAGGAAAATAACTAAATGGGCCTTTCATCAATGCTGAATATCATTACTCTTCCTTTTATTTTTTTCTTATTTGAAACTGTAATTTAGGATCATGAAAATATTAATAGCTATTAAATTAGAGTCTTTTATCAGATACATTATTTCAACCTAATACCAAGAGAATTTCATCATCATTTCTTTTTTAAGCTTCGGGTATTCTTTTAAATTTTATGTTGAGAACTACAAAAGAAAAAAATAATAAAATAGTACACACTTTGCATTCTTACCTACAGCTGGTTTTATTCATCCTTTGTCACATTTCACTTTTTTCTTTTTGTAACCTTTTTCATTTTTGTTCTTTAGGTTTTGCTAGTGTTTCTCTGTGTATCTCTCTCTCTCTCTCCCCCCCCCCCCCCCTCTTGCCGGATGTTTGCCTCTCGCTCTCTGCCTATCTTCTTTCCCTCTCTTTCTCTGGTCTGTCTGTGTCTGTCTGTCTGTCTGTCTCTTGCTTCGTCTCCATTTCTTAGTCCATCTTTCCCTCTCCCTCTCTCTCTCTGTCTCCCCATCCCTTCTTTCTTCCCCTATCTCTCCTTTTATTTTTCTCTGCCTCTCTTTCTTCCTACCTCACTGTTACTATTTTGTGTCTGTTTCCCTGACTGCTTGCTATTCTTTCTGTCAGTCTTTATGCCTCCATCATCCTTCTCTTGGCATTTTGCTCCCTTTTCTACCCTACCTCCACTGTCCAAGCTTTACTAACACACTCTCCAAATTCTCATTGTCATACAGATTTTCGGTTTTCATTGGAACCAAATCTGCACTTTAATTTTTATTCTTTATAGCAGTTACTGAATGCATTTTAATTTATGTTAAATTCTGCACTTTATAATTAAATTTATTTTGAATAGATTTTACTCTTTGCTCAATTTCTTTAATTTTTGGAAACGTGTTTTAGGCCTTACAAGTCTCTTGAAATGATCATATGTTGAAATCATCATTTAAAATGTTTTGTCTTCCAAAGATACACGTTTTAGATTGTTAAAATTAATTAGTTTCCTCTTCAGTGATTTTTCTATTAACTTACCAGGTTGTTTTGTTTTTGTTTTAGCAATTTGACTTTATATGTACCATTCTGTATTTATATGTACCATTCTGTATTTTCCAAATGTGCTATAGCGGATATATATTTGGATATTTTTCATTAATTTTTAAATCTTTATTTTAAAATAATTGTAAATTCAAAGAAAGTAGCAAAAATAGTCCAGTGAGACCCTTGTCTGTTTTTCAAGATTTTTAATATTTTAAAAATGTTTTCCTCAATATTTTTTTATATCTCATATCTCAGTATTTAAATATGAAGAACAAGAATTTAGCACTTACCTATTTACATAATCACAAACCTAGCAATTGTCATCATATTGTTTTTATTTTATTTTGTAAAGCAGATTAATATAGCCATTTTATGAAGGCATAGTATATCTTAATAGCACTGTGGGTTTATGATAACTGGCATAGAGCTATCAGGGAAGAAAATTAAGTTTATTGTTAAATTATATATGTGTAAGAAGCAAAGAAAGATGTGTAATATGAAAATCTTTTCAGAGCTGAGTCATTTTTCCTATAACTCCCTCCTCTGAAATTATGTAGCACTTCTCATTTCTACATTCTTTTGATGCTTGTATAGTTATCTGCTATATAATTAAGCTCCTCATTGTGTGGGGCATGGGGTGGGGGTGAAATAGAACCAAAATATTATTATCTCTGTAAACTTCTTGTTCCACCTCCGTAGCTGCCTGACACTCATTCTGATTTATATATGATATCAATAGTCTTAGTACAATGATTTTTATTTTTTCAAACTAAGTTCCTCTAAGACTTAGAGTTCTATAGATGTACTTTAGGTACTAGAGGAAAGCCTGAAGCGCAGTTATTTCTCAACCCAGCCCCAGCTTCTCACTTGACTAGAGCAAGTTAGTGTAAAAAATAAAGTGTCATCCCTCAGTATCTACAGAGGATTCGTTGCAGGACCCACCTCAAATACCAAAATCCAAGGATGCTCAAATCCTTTTAATAAAATGGTGAGTGCTCCCATATACTTTAAATCATCTCTCCATTACTAATACCTAATACAACATAAATGCTATGTAAATACTTTTATATTGTACTGAAGCCCAGTGCACAAAATTCATGCATGGGGCGGGGGGGCGTCCCTCAGCCCAGCCTGCACCCTCTCCAATCTGGGATCCCTCTCACAATCCAGGACTGCTGGCTCCTAACCACTCGCCTGCCTGATTGACCCTAACCACTCTGCCTGCCAGCCTGATAGCCTCCTAACTGCTCCCCTGCCGGCCTGATTGATGCCTAACTGCTCCCCTGCTGGCATGATTGTCCCCAACTGCCCTCGCCTGCTGGCCTGATCACCCCCAACTGCTTTCCCCTGCCGGGATGAGGAGACTGGGGACTCCGGCTGGATGAGGCAGGGCTGAGGGAACTGGGGGACTGAGGCTGAATGAGGCAGGGCTGAGGGGACTGGGGGACTCCAGCTGGATGAAGCATGCAGCACCTGCCACCCCCCAGTGGGCTGAGGAGACTTGGGGACTCTGGCTGGGTGAGGCGGGGCTGAGGGGACTGGGGGACTCTGGCTGGATGAGGTGGGGCTGAGGGAACTGGGGAACTCTGGCTGGATGAGGCGGGGCTGAGGGGACTAGGGGACTCTGGCTGAATGAGGCGTGCCTCCGGGGGGTTCAGGGGACTGGGGGACTCCAGCTGGATGAGGTGGGCTCAGGAGACTGGGGAACTGAGGCTGGATGAGGCGGGGCTGAGGCAACTGGGGGATTGAGGCTGCATGAGGCTGGATGCTGTGGGGACTGGGTGAGACGGGGCTGAAGGGACTGGGGAACTCCAGCTGGATGAGGCAGGGCTGAGGGGACTGGGCGCCACCATCTTATGGCTGTGGGCGCTGCCATCTTGTGAGGGCATGGCAGTCAATTAGCATATTCCATCTTTATTGGCTGTGTGTGCTGCCATTTTGTGAGGGTGTGATGGCAATTAGCATATCTCCTCTTTATTAGATAGGATTGTTAGGAAGTAATGACAATAAAAAAAATCTCTACATGTTCACTACAGATGCAGTCATTGTAGGACTAAATACATAGTCCGGTCAGCAAAAACATAACTTAAAAAACAAAATTTCAATCTTTGGTTTGTTGAATTCACAGATGCAGAACTCATGGATACAGAGGGCCAGCTGTACATGTGTAAACGTATACACACATATATAGGGTTCTCGATTCTTCTTATATTAATCCAAGTTAACAACCCTAATTTTATATAATATGTAGTAAAATATAAAACATAATATAGGGTTCTCGATTCTCCTTACATTAATCCAAGTTAACAACCCTAATTTTATATAATATGTAGTAAAATATAAAACAAGAGTTGCTAACTAGAATTCACATAAAGGAGTCTGAAGAACCAAGAAACTCCTACTAAATTTTCTGTGAGCATACTCAAGTATGGGTGCTACATTTACTCATTCTACTGTGTCAATTTGACATCTTTCCTCTTTTCCTTTATTTTCAGTGGTTAGAAGAGTATATAATTTCCTCCTTCAACAGCAAGTACTTCCACAAAAATCATATGCAGCTTTTTTCAAGTAGTGTGCACATACACAATTACTGATTACCACACACAACTAGAGGCCTGGTGCATGAATTCGTGCACATTGAAAGGAAATGAATTAGAAGAAATATTTTAATATTGCTATTCGCCCTTTCTCTATAATAGAAGTGTCAACCAAATTCATGACCGACAATGACAGATAGAAACAAACTCGTGCGATTGGCGCCAGCGAGAGCTTTATATATGTAGATAAACTTGCTTAATTAGACCTGCTTTCTGATTTAGCTAAACTTTTTCCAGTCCAGTGAAGCACCCCAACTTCTCTTTCAGATAATTGTCAGCAGCACAGCAGTAAATATAACACGAAGCAGATTATTATTGAAGATCACGCAGGGAGAACAAAGGGTAAAATATTTAACTGCAGGAGTGTTTGACTATATTCTGCACAGTGAGAAAACCTGAAGTCATTTTCAAGGTCCACCATTCCTTATTTCTTTTCAGTTGGGTCAAGTTTCTAAACTTTCTAAATCTCCATTTTCCGGCTAATGAAAAGAAAATAGGATAACACCAAGTCTCCTATCTAACTACTCCAGGTCTTTTGTGAGGATCAAATGACATGAGGCATGGGAAAATGCTTCACAAACATTTGGTGAAATGTTTGCACCTGGCTATAAAGCAAGTCGTGTTCCTGAGCTGAAGAAACTGCAAGGAGGCTAGTCGTCACTAGGGAGAGGAAGCCAGGCATTGCTACATGATGTCATTACATTTCCGGGTTGGGCTGGGCTGGGCTGTGGGCCGCATTTTGAGCCATGGGGTCTCAGCAGCGTAGGCTGCAATTTGGTGGGCTGTCGCTCCAGTGTGGTGGCGGGGCCTGTGTCCCACTTGGGGGAAGCCAAGTGTTGTTTTGGGGGCACCAAGTCCGCGGTGCCGTTTCTCTGTAAATGGCCAGTGCGTGTCACAGCAGCTCTTGCATGGAGCTTCTGCCCCCAGTGGTCAGTGCACGTCATAGCGACTGGTCGGATGGACACTTTTCTATGTATAGATATGAGATCACCAGAAATAGCAGTACACAGTACTTTCAAAGTACTAACTAAACCACAACTTCTTTTAATAAGTGAAAAATGAATTGCAACAAAAGTTAAAGACTATATGCCCCATTGTTTCATTGAGCTCCAATGAAACAATTGTAAAGAAAACCAAAGAAATGTATTAAGTATTAACCACTAAAACAATTTGATGTGGTTGACATAGCTAGGAAGTAATGAAAGAAAGCCATTTGAAATGTATTTGAATCTGAATTTATTTATTTTGTGCAAGGAATAGGATTTGACAATTAAATTGGGCAGAACCTTAGGTACTCTAAAGAGAAGTTCTATCTGTTAACTCTATGAATACAGTGTATCGTGCAAATTTCTAGAGATCATGACGTTCTCAGTGGAGTTCACTCATTCCTAGCAGGAGTATCTTCCAACTATAAAAGTATTTGCACACATCCGTTTATAGAGTATGAATTGAAGGTATGTGATGGCAATTGAAAGACACCTATTCTACCTCAAAGCTGTTTTAAGCTATTTTTACTAACCATGAAATGCTCTCTGACTGAAAGAAGAAATAAAACATTTTGGAGCCAGTTTTCCTGAACATAATCCCTAGGTGCTTTCTTAAAAGTGGGCTGTGATCCTTTGTTAGAAAGAATGTAGTTTACAATTCAGGAAGTGAAGAGTGGCACATTAGTAGTTCTAAAACAGAATGTCTATCAATTGTAACCTAAATTAAAATGCTACAAAGGGAACAAATTTTTGTCATAGAAGGAAAATGGTCATGTTATACCTAATGATTCAAATGCTAAAGAATATAAAGTTTCACATGTTGATGAAACATATTAAGCCATCCAAGAACCTGTGGGTGGTTAGATAAATGTGTCCGGAGTCCAGCATGACTTCTGCTAAGAGTCTTTGATGACAGAGCTTAACACTTCCAAGGGTTTTCCTTGTCATCCTGTGATAACAATGAAATGCTAGTCATGGGTGAAAGTACACAGAGCTAAATTAGTTATATTAGTAGTACAACGAAAAAAAATCAAGTGAAATAGAATTTAAAGAAGCAAAGAGAACACCACAGCAGAATCTAAAAAGATATAAAGACTGAAGGTTTCTTATAAAATGGCCTAGCACTTGCCACTGTCTATGTAAAGCATATGCATCCTCATTATCAATATCAGGAATGACTGAATAAGGAAACTGGGATTATGCTCATGAGTATGTTCATTTTTATTCATGAACTATAAACTACAGATATTATCATGCTATGAACGTAGCACAAAATACATTAGTAAAGAATGTAATGTATTTTTCTAAGTGAAATAAGTCAGTCAGAGAAAGACAAATACTCATTTTCACTTATATGGAATCTAAATAACAAAATAAACAAATTGAAACAGACTCATAAACACAGAGTGGTGTTTGGGGCTGGTATACTTGGTGAAAGAGGTGAAGGGATTAAGAAGTACACATTGGTAGTTACAAAATAGTCATGGGGATGTAAAGTACAGCAAAAGGAGTATAGTCAATAATCTATAATAATAAAAGGGTAATATGCTAATTAGACCAAAAGTCATTCCGGATGTCCTTCCTAACAAAGCCGAGGCCAGAGGAGGGAAGCCAGTGCCAGCTGCCAGGGGAAGGAAGGCCTACTCTTGCATGAATTTTCGTGCATTGAGCCTCTAGTATTGTAATAACTATGTATGGTGCCAGGTGGGTACTGGAAATATCTGGGGAACACTTTGTAAAGTATATGATTATCTAACCATTGTGCTGTACACCTGAAACTAATACAAAATAATATTGAATGTAAACTGTAATTGGGAAAAAAAAGAATATATGAGACGAGACTATGCAAAATAGTGGTAACTTCAGTGACTTCTGACACCAGCTAGCCCAAAGTTAGGCCAAACTTCACAGGTTAAGGGCATAGTCCTCCACAAGTATGCCCTTTAGACCAGGTGGCTACAAATTGAAAGGTTCCCATTACCCTCTCATAATTCACTAGAACTTACAGAACTAAAAAAGTTCTAGACTTATGACTACAGTTTTATTATAAACTAGAGACCCAGTGCACGAAATTTCTGCACTGGTAGGGTCCCTAGCAGCTGCCTGCCAGAGCCTCCCTCCCTTCCCCCTAGCTGCCAGCCGCAGCCTCCCTTTCTTCCCCCGGCTGGCACCATCCCCTGGTCAAACTCCTGGACTAACACCCAGTCGGGGGGACAGTTTGCATACTACACTTTTATTATATAGGATGATACAAATCAGATAAGTCAAAAGGACAGACATATAGGGCAAGGTCTGGGAGGCTCTCCAATGCAAAGCTTTCCTTGTCCTCTCCCTGTGGAGTTAGGATGTGTTACCCTCTTAGTATGGTGATATATGACAATATGCAGAATATTGTTGTCCAGGGAAGCTCACCCAAGCTTCAGCATTCAAAGTTTTTGTTGGGGTTTCATTAGATAGGTATGATTGGCCATGCAGTTGAACCCAATCCTCAGCCCTACATCCCTTCCCAGAGGCCATACTGATATCACATGGTTAAAGCCCCAACTTTCTAATACCATGGTTAGAGTCCCCATCCTGTGTCATCTCATTAGTATAAACTATGTCAGGGCCCAGCATGAGCCACCTCAATAGCATAAACTATCAGGCCCACCATCAATAAAGATCCACAAATTCCAAAGAAAGTTCAAACTAGGTTTGGAACAAAAATCTTCATTCTTACTTCTTACATGCCGATTAAGTTCTCTCACGTCCTCATTATCTGTGCCTGGTTTTCCGGAATCTGAACCTTTGAATGTTCTTTATTTCCCAAAGCATGGTCAGATGGTAAGACCATCCTTTTTTTCTTCCATATAGTCTTTAAAAGATATTTTATTATGTGCCAAGAGATCTTATTACAACCTGATTTATTTTAATCTTGCATTTAACACTTACATAGGGAGCTCCCAGTATAATTTGAGTCTATGATAGGTTTAGAATTAAGGCAAAATTCATTTACCCTTGCTAGCACTGTATTAGGAGGTACATAACTAATAAAGCCTTCAGGTATAGAATTATATTAATGGCCCTATCTTTATTGCATTTTCTCTTGCCGTCATCTGCCATTATCTGAATACCTTCAGAATCTCACTAACTTATCCCAGGATTCTCCAAGGTCTCTCCTGTGAGCTTATGAACAGCCCTTTCATGCTCTTCCAGTTTCATTGTTTTCTGGCCCACTGCCACTTTTGCTAGTGCGTGCCATAAATTTGCTCATATCTTTGCCAAAAGTTTTGTCTCCTATTGCTACAACAGAATTAGTCTTCAGGGTATCATATTGACTAGAATCTTTTGTGCTGAACTTGATTGCCTAAACACCATGAGCTATGTGCTTTCCACTTCTCCCCTGCTTTGGTTCTCTAATGAAAATACTTTTTTTTTAGCTTCTGCTTTGGCTCAAACTAGGCCCCCTGCGACAAAAAGATATATGTAGAGTTCTTTTAGTACACTAGCATTCCTAATTTCCAACTTTTTACATTTTGATTTGGTGTATTAGGCTTTTTAAGTACTGTACCACACAGTGATGTAAAGTTAGATCTGGAAATGTCTGTGAAAGAACGTCCAGCCTGTTCTAAGGCCAAGTAGTACCTGAGCTGTCTCATTTAAATTACTCCCATTACACTGACTTCAGTTAAAGCATTGCAGAAACCTCCAGTTTGTAGTCTACAGACTTCTCCCCCAAAGGACTTCACGTAAACAGTCCTGTATGTTGATGTCAACCTTAACGAGCCTCCCCTCAGAGACTCACTCCAGTGTTTATCCTCATCCACTGTTCTCTCCAAATCCCACAGCCATCCCAACTGCCACACTTCTAGCAGATAGTATTCTGGGTAAAATCCTATATAATAAAAGGGTAATGTGCAAATAGACCAAACAGCAGAACAACTGAAACCAATCAAAGCGTACTATGCTAATGATATGCTAAGGCTGCTCAACTGCTTGCTATGATGTGCACTGACAACCAGGGGGCAGACAGTCGATTGGTCGACCAGTCGCTATGATGTGCACAGACCACCAGGGGGCAGATGCTCCAACCGGTAGGTTAGCTTGCTGCTGGGGTCCAGCTGATAGGGACTGAGCAAAATGGGCCGGACATGCCCTAGAGCCCTCCTGCGGTCCCTTCCCAGCCCGATCATTCACCAGTGGGGTCCCTCAGCCTGGCCTGCACCTTCTCGCAATCCGGGACGCCTCGGGGGATGTCGGAGAGCCGATTTCATCCCGATCCGCAGGCGACTGCCCTTGGGTGGGCGCCAGATGCAGGGCTCATGGCTGGTGAGCGCTGCTGTGGCAGCGTGAGCTTCTCCTGATGGGGACTGATTGGACGTGAGCCCGCAACAAGCACAGTGGGGCCGGGATGAGCCGGGGCAGCACGTAGGAGCTGCAGGCCACCCAGAGGTACCCCACCTGTCCACGAATTCATGCACCAGGCCTCTAGTCCTATCTAATAACAGACAAATATGCAAATTACCATACCTCCGACACACCCACAAGTCACGCCCACCATCCAATCAGAGCGAGTATGCAAATTAACCCAAACCAAGATGGCTACAGCCACAGAGAGCAAGGTTTCCTAGGTAACAGAGGAAGCCAAGCTTTCCACCAGCCCTTGCCAGGCCTAAGCCTCCACTCAAGCTACAAAGTTTCAATTATAGAAGGTAAACAAATTCAAACAAATGGCGGCAGAATGGAGCTTGAGAGAGCAGGCCAGGGTTGCTGCCGGCAACAGGGGAAGCAAAGCTTTCCGCACACCCTGGCCGGGCCCACCCGCTTAAGGCAACAAAGTTTCTATTATAACCCCAACACAAATGGCTTCCGGACTCGGAGGGAGCCCCAGGCTTGGCTCCACTCCAGGCTACAAAGTTTCAATTGTAGAAGGAAAATAAATTCCAGATACCAGGGCCTCCGCTTGGGTTGCCAGGGGGTGTGTCGGGCCTGCAAACCACCACAGGCCCCTCGCTCAGGCCGCCCCACACCCCAAGGGAACCCCCACCTGATCCGGGACGCCCTTCAGGGCAAACCAGCTGGCCCCCACCCCTGTACCAGGTCTCTATCCTATCTAATAAAAGAGTAATATGCAGATTGATCATCACTGCAACATACAATATAGCTGCCCCCATGTGGTCAAAGATCCTGCCCTCATGTGGACACAAGATAGCCAGCAGGAGAGGGCAGTTGGGAGGCACCCGGCCTGCAAGGGAGAGCAGTTGAGAGGGACCAAGCCTGCAAGGGAGGGCAGTTGGAGGTGATCAACCCTGCAGGAGAGGGCAGTTAGGGGTGACCAGGCTGGCAGAGGAGGGAAGTTGGGGACAAACAGGCTGGCAGCAGAGTGGTTAGGGGGTGATCAGGCTGGCAGGCAGAAGCGGTTAGGGGCAATCAGGAAGGCAGGCAGGCAAGCAGTTGGGAGCCAGCAGTCCTGGATTGTGAGAGGGATGTCCGACTGCCCACCGGGATCGGGCCTAAACGGGCAGTCGGACATCCCTCAAGGGGTCCCATATTGGGGAGGGTACAGGCTGGGCTGAGGGACAACCCCCCTCCGTGCATGAATTTCGTGCACCGGGCCTCTAGTAAAATATAAAGAGTTTGTGAAATGTGAATTTCCTCCGTTTCCTGCCACATTGCATTCAATTTCCTGAAGACAATAAACATTTTAACAGAATATACTTCTGCTTCTGTCTCAAACATTTTCTCATTTCTTCCCACCTCAGATATTCCTTTTCACCCTGATCCATTATACCAGTGATGGGAACCTATGACACGCGTGTCAGCACTGACACGCGTAGCCATTTCTGATGACACGCGGCCGCTGAGGCGGCCGCATGCCGAGGATGAAACATTTGCTGCTCCTGAGGATGAAACATTTGCGAAATAATGTTTTTTCCTCAAAGTGACACACTACCCGAGTTATGCTCAGTTTTTTGGCGAAGTTTGACACACCAAGGTCAAAAGGTTGCCCATCACTGCATTATACTCTTAAACCTCCAGCCTATCTTCCTCCTTTCTCTACTAGCTTCTTCTCTTTGGCCTATACACTTTCCATCCTGACAGACTTTCCACAACTTTGCATCTCTTGCTGTCCTTGTTCCCAAATTTAGTAGACCTTTTTGGTCCTCCACCTCCCTACTCATCTCTCAAGGGTTTGGTGTTCCCTTTGGATTCTAACCCATGACACTTTTCTTACTCAGTGACTCCTGGCAACTTCATCTATGTTGATAAGTCAAAGCTTCCATCAATACAGTTATTCTACCCAAAGAATGGCATCAGCTCTCCTCCTTAGCTCCAAGTCATCCTATCCCCTGTTAGATTTCTCCAACTGGATGTCCTGAAGGCACAATAAATTATTGTGTACAAAACTGAGATTGTTCTGCGCCAAATCCTCTTTTGTCTCCTCAACTATTTCTTATGTTAGTGCATAGCAAGCACCACCTACACCTTCATTGTGTCCTGCCATAATTATTCCTGCTATCACCGCCCTAACCTTACTGCTGACCACCCCTGGTTCTAGTTAGCTTTTCCTCCAATTAGTTACTTTCTGTTATATTAACCTCTTCATTTCAAGTAGCAAAGTAGTGGCTTAAATAGCAAGAGCTCTGGAGCCAGACTACCTGAATTCAAATCTTAACTCTGCCACTTACTATTCTTGTAATCTTGGGCAAGCTGCTTAATCTTTCTCTACCTTAGTTTCCTCGTTTATAAAATGGGAATAAAAGCACCTACCTGAAAGGGTTATTATTTGGATTAAATGAATCAATACAGTGAAAACATAGGGAATAGTGCTTTGTGAATAAGTAACTAATTAAGCATTTGCTTTTAATATTGGTTTTAAAGTACATATCATAATCAGTAATTATCTTGTTTATTTCTCTGCTTAGAATGTAAGCACATCAGTATTGGGATCCTGTCTGTTTCACTGCTATGTCCTCAGCACTTAGAGCAGTGCTTAGCACATAGTTTCTAATCAAAAGATTAGAATGAATGAAATCTCTCTCTTTTTTTGTTCTGTTTTGTTTTACCTGCTAGAACAGAGTTTATCTGTGCTGAAGCTAACATAATTCTCCATGGCTTCTCTTAAAATAGTTCCCTATTATTCGGGCTTTCATATCCCTTATGAGTTCAAGAACTAAACTTCTAATCTTAACTTCAGATATAGCCACCCTTTATGCTCTTTTCCTGTTGTTTGTTTTAGAACAATAATGAAAAATATCAAGACCAGGAAAAGGAACATTATAACAAACATTCAGTACTTACTACTCAGAATTAGCAGATGCTAATAACCTTTTCTTACATTTGCTATATTTCTTTTACTTTTTAAGAAAGAAAATAATTAAGACATCATTGAAATTCCTTGTTTATATCATCTAAAATCCTCCCTTTTCCTCTCTAAAGATAATTACTAATATGAATGAAATAGGTGTCTACCCTTCCTATACCTTGATTGTAGGGTTTTTAAATTTTTACATAAAAGTTACATTGTATTGTAGAGATCATTCTGCTTTTTCTCTAAACATTCTAACATTCTTTGGGGAACTTTTAAATATAACTTTAGTTCATTCATTTTAATTGTTTTATATTTTGCAATATGAGTATACCACAGTTGTTAGTTTGTGTTTTTTTTTTAATCAATTTCTCTATTGATAGACATTTGGTCTTTCCCATTTGCTTTTAAATAACACAATGCAGTGAATATTTTTCTATGTTTCCTCATGCACATGAGTCTCTTTAGTGTATAGGTCCAGAAGTGGAAATAATGGGCCCTAGGACTTGAGGAATTTAAACTTCACTCGATATCATAGTTTACTTAGTGTTTGAGAGTTTCCATTCCCCATGCCTTTGCTAACTCTAGATATTATCAAATTTTTTTGTCTTCCTCCCCAGTTCATATGCTCTATTTCCATTAAATGGGCTTCTTTTCTATCTTCCTCATTTCTCCACTCAGGATGCAACATCTATCACTATATATAAAAAGCTAATATGCAAAGTGTCCCCTTGGGAGTTTGACTGCCAGTTCAATTGCTTGCTATGACATGCGCTGACCACCAGGGGGTGGCGTGAAACATGGTGGGCAACCAGCTGCAGCAGTGGGGTGCTGAGGGAGAGGGGGAAAGAGGAGGTGGGGAGTTGGGGAACCTGATCGCCGGCCAGGCCTAGGGGCCCTACCCATGCACAAATTTTGTGCACCAGGCCTCTAGTTTCTAAATAAAGCATGAACAGTTTTCCTTGCCTTTCACTAGAGTCCTTTGACCAATTAGTCGTGTCATTATAATCTTAGAAGATGACATGTTGGTCTTGTGCATTTAGTTTATTTTATAAAAGTGCTTAATTTTTTTTCTCTCTAAGGGAAGATGTACAGCATTGTGTCCATCTAATGAAATGACATAACCGGTAGTCATAAGAGAAAGACAATGTAGTGTTTTTGCCAAATTATATTCGGATAAATTCAATAATATGACTTTTTTCCCCACTCAGTATTCAGGTGAATTGCCTAACTTTTCAATTATTTTGTGCTGTAGAATCAAAAAGGAGGCCCTAAGCATAATAAAGTGATCCTTCAAATTAGCAGTATCAATATTGCATTTTTGTTGCTGAAAATTCTATCTGAAATTTTCACTAGAGAAACTACTCATTCATAGACGGAGTGTACTAGTCTGCCTTTCCAAATGTTGATTCTAATTCTGCCCTGCTTTGTTACCTTGAGAAAATTACTTAGCTGTACATATTGTTTTCATTTTTAAACTACTAGTCTTCACATTGTTTCTTAACCACAAACTGAGTCCTTACGGCCAGCCAGATTTACATAGTTTGATGCTTAAGATCACAAGAGGGGGAGATTAAGAGAAACTGGTTGGTTACCTGACAGTTCTGATAATTGAGTAGCAATTAGCCCAACTCACCATTAATATGAAGTTAAATAGTGCTGTGTTCCTCTGTACGAAGAACAGTACATAGCACCTGTCCATGTGAAAAGGATGTTTACTTTGTCTTGTAAACAGTGTTAAGGAGTTATTGCATGTTATAAGTATTTTTGAAATAAAGATTCTGTATAAACCCAAATTGCCCTGTTTGTACATATGAAAGGTGATACAGCATTGTAAGTAAGAGCCTGGAGTGGAATACCTGTCTGTCCTGTTTATGTCCTGATTCCCACACTTACTAGCTGTGTGACCTAGGACAAATCACTTAACTTCTCTCTGCCTTGGATTTCCTAATCTGTAAAACAAGGGTAATAATAGGGTCTACTTTTAGAATTGTTGGCTTTAAGTGAATTCCTTATGAAAAGTATTACAGCAGTATCTGCCACATGGCAAGCTACATAAATACCTACTGTATAATTATTTATTAAACTAGAGGCCCGGTGCATGAAATTCGTGCACGGGGTGTGTGTGTCCCTCAGCCCAGCCTGCACCCTATCCAATCTGGGACCCCTTGAGGGATATTCGCCTGCCTGATTGCCCCTAACCGCTTCTGCCTGCCAGCCTGATCACCCACTAAGTACTCCTCTGGCAGCCTGATCGATGCCTAACTGCTCCCCTACTGGCCCGATTGCCCCTAACTGCCCTCCCCTGCCAGCCTGGTCGCCCCTAACTGTCCTTCCCTTCTGCCCTGGTCGCCCCCAACTGCCCTCCCCTGCCGGCCCAGTCGCCCTTAACTGCCCTCCCCTGCAGGCCTGGTTCCTCCCAACTGCCCTCCCCCGACTGGCCTGATCGCCCACAACTGCCATCTTGTGGCAGCCCTCTTTGACCACAGGGGGGGTGGCTAGCTTGTGTGTTGGAGTGATAGTCAATTTGCATATTACCTCTTTACTATATAGTATTAAGGTGGTTCATTTTTTTTTTAAGATTTTTATTTTTTTATTGATTTCAGACAGGAAGGGAGAAGGAAAGAGAGAAACATCAATGATGAGAATCATCAACCGGCTGCCCCCCGCATGCCCCACACTGGGGGCCAAGCCCACAACCCAGGCACATGCCCCAACCGGGAATCGAACCCGAGACCCTTGAGTCCGCAGGCCAATGCTCTATCCACTGAGCCAAACCGGCTACGGCTAAGGTGGCACATTTAATTGATACCTGAATGTTGTAGCAAACATATGATGTGCCATGTCTGTTTTTTGGCTGTTTCTATTTGATACCACACAGCCTTAAATAACCCAAAAAATGTAGTTTTTGTGCCAAGATGAAAGTTTTTTATTTAGTGGGTGCACAAAGTTGGACTATTTCTTTTACTTGAAGGTTTGGAGAGGAAAAATATTTTTTTAAACACTAATATTTAGGAGAAGGATGCAAAGTTTGTGTGAATGTTAAAATGTTGAAATGAGAACCCCTTGGATTTGTGCTCTTAGGCAAGCATCCTTCTCTCCATACATACACACATTTACACAAACTTACAGTGTTCATTCTCCTCTATTGATCTTTGTAAGGTATATACATTAAAAAAAAAAAAAAAAAAAACTTATGCAAAGCCACTGTGCACCCATGGTGGGCCTCCTACCAATCTGCAGGGTGCAGCCAGAACAAAGTCAGCCTCTGCCATCTGCTGGCCTAGGGTGATTCTGACTGTGGGAGAATGCTAACATTTTTTGAGTGCACAGTCTCTGAGAGAGGCTCTAATGGGCATGTAAACCTTCCTGTCTTCCCAACAAAATTATGAGCTAAATACTCTTTTTCCCATTTTATATGCCATAAGATTATAGCTCAGACAAGTTAAATAATTTATCAAAGTCTTAACTTGCAGAACTAGGATTTAAACTCAGGTCTAATGCTAGTGTACTTGATCTTTTATATCCTTGTCTCCTTCCAGGCAATATCTGCTCATTTTGTTTCAGAGTCATTCATTCAGTTTGTTGTCAAGTAATATGACATATTAGCAAGTATTGGTCATATGTATATTGCTTATACAACTTTGGACATATCATTTGACCTCTGAACGTTAACAACTTGCATGGTAAACTATAAGATTGGACTAGGTCAGCGGTTGCCAACCGGTGGTCCATGGGCCACTAGTGGTTCGTGAGGTCCGAAAGGTTGGCGACCACTAGACTAGGTGGTCTCTAAGGCGCCTTGGGGTTCCTTAGGACCTTGGGGTCCTAAGATTCTTCTGATCCTGTTAGAATTTTGAAGGTTCACCTTTTCACATTGTACCTCTTCCTCATTACCTCTTGCAGTTATTGCCTTAGCTTATACATTATTCATTTCTTAAATGGATCACTTTTAAAAAAACTGTTTTTTTTTAGAATTTCAAATTTGAAGGATTCTTGGTAAGTCACTTTACAAAGAACAAAAAAAATTGGTTGTTAGTAAATGCTGCCATCTTGTTTCTACCATTTAATGAGAGAAAAAGTTAAAATGAGGAAAAATTTGTTTTTTTATTATTTGTTTTTTGTTGTCAACCCATCACAAAATGTCCGGAGGCTTTGTCTGGAAGTAATTGGCAAAGATTTATTCAAGGGTCTTGAGATTTGCAAATCAGAAAAATTACCAGGTAACAAATACCTAGAGTGTTCTGAAGAAAACAGAAAACTTGAGAGTTCTTATAGTACATTCTTGAGAAGAAACAGTCCTGCAATCATAGAATCTGGATTGGTCTGAGATGATAATCTTCAGATGTCCGGTGGTCTGGATAATATGGTCAGATGGCCTGAACACATGAACGTTCTTTCCTAAGTTTTTAAGGATTGGCTATAGGGTGTGTGTGTGTGTGTGTGTGTATGTGTGTGTGTGATCTCCAGGCATTGATACACTACTGAAAGTCAAAAGTTTAAGTTTGTAGGCTACTTAAAGCAAAAATAGAATCATTTTCTCATGCTTTAGCCTAATTGATATTATTCCATTAGCAGCTTGACTATAGTGACTGCATTTTATTTCTTCACTCTTTTCTCATGGTGGAACTTTAAAAAAAATAAACACCTAGTCATTTAATTTAGTGGTCCAGTAACCTTGCACAGTTTGACATTGCTAAGTTTAAAATTGTTAAAGGAAGATGGAAGAGCTATATAGGATTTTTAGAGTTGTTTATTTGCTATGGTGTCTTCACTTGCACCAAAAAATATAAAGTGAAACTGACTTTAAAAGCAGATGACACTGGACATTTGTTGCATGGGGCAGCATACCTACTGCAAGGAATGGCATTTCACAGACAAGCTAAATTGTCATTCAAGAGCAAGGCTTCTGGCTTCAAGTTCAAGATGGTGGAAGATCCTCAGCTCCTCTCATTAACACCAAAAGAAAACTATATATAGAACTGAGAATGACCTGAAGACTAGTAGAACAGGCTTTCTACAACTATGGGTATGAAGAAAAAGCCACATTGAGATGGGTAGAGACTTAAGTCTAGTCACCCACCTATGCCCCACTCTCCATATAGGTGACTCACAAGTGGGAGGGATGTCACAACCACAGAGGTCCCCCATGAAGAGCGAAGGGGTCCGAGTCCCAGCATGACAACCTGCTCCAGGAAGAGGAGTCCGCATTAACATCTGGCTTTGAAAACCAGCAGAGAACCAAAGGGCTGTAGGAAACCAAGGTTGTGCTCTTTCTGAGTCTCAGAACAGAGGCAGCAGTTTGTAGAGCACCTAGGTCGTACTTGAAGGTGATACAGTGACTAATTATAAGGTATGTGCTAGAAGGACAGGGACATGTTGGAATTTTCTCCTGATTTAAGTGCTGATAGGGCTTATTTTTCCTCTTTCTTTACTCTGTTCTACCTAATTGGTCCGATGTTGGCATGCACCATTTCTCACACTCCATTAATCTTGCTAACACTGTTCACCCTACCCTAGCTTATCCCTGAGGACTCACCCAGGCTAATTCCCCTGTAAAGTAGCTCCTGCCGTGCCACGTCCAGTAGGCAGCCTCAGTTGGCACCACACACATAGCAGTGTGTCTATAAGAGTCGAGGCTTGGCCTCACAGCCAGCCACACTGAAGGCCCGCTTTACATACCAGTGAGCCAACCATAGTTATGGCCAGGACTCACAACCAGATGGGCCAGGAACCAGCATCACCTGCCAGTGTGTCCATAGAAGTTGTGGCCCAACCACAAAAGGAGACCACACTAGTTCACCTAGGGGAACACCTCTGGAGCACTTGACTTTGGTGACAAGGGAAGATTCCACCACTGGGCCCCATAGAACACCTTCTAAATTAGGTCACTTTTCAAGACCAGGAGATGTAGCTGACCTCTACCTAATACATGGACACAAAGAGGGAAAATGAGGAGAGAAAAGAATATGTTCCAAACAAAAGAAAAAAAAGATAAAACCCCAGAAGAAAAACAACTAAAGGAAACAGAGGTAAGCTATCTACTAAAGATTTCAAAGTAATATTTATAAAGATGCTTATCAAACTCTGCAGACAAATCGATAAACTCAGTGAGAACTTCAATAGTGATAAACATTATAAGAAAGAATCTATCATAACTGAAGAATATAACAACTAAAACGAAAAGTACATGGGAGGGAATCAACAGCAGATCAGATGATGCAGAAGAATGGATCAGCAATCAGGAAGACAGGATAATAGAAGTCATGCAATTGGAAGATTAGAAAGAAAAAAGAATTAAAAATTATGAGGATTTTTAAAAAAATGAGAATAGCATAAGGGATCTCTGGGACAACATCAAGCATACTAACATTCGAATCATTTGAGTTTCAGAAGAGAGAGAAAGGGACAAAAAACCTATTTAGAGAAATAATGACTGAAAACTTCCCTAACCTCATGAGATAAATGGGCATCCAAGTCTAGGAAGCAGAGAGTCTCAAACAAGATTAACCAAAGAGACCCACACCCAGATACATTACATTACCATTAAATTGTTAGAAGTTAAAGGGAGAGCATCTTAAAAACAGCAATAGAAAACCAACATACACAGGAATGCTCATAAGATTATCAGCGGATTTTTCAACAGAAATTTTGCAGGCCAGAAAGGAGTGGCATAATATAGTCAACATGATGAAAGGGGAAAATCTACAACCAAGACTATTATACACAGCAAGGTTATTAATTCAGAATTGAAGGAGACATCAAGATTTTCCCAAAAAAGCAAAAGCTAAAGGAGTTTATTAGTACTAAACCAGCATTACAAGAAACAGTAAAAGGAATTCTTTAAGTGGGAAATAAAGGTCAAAACCAGAAATAAAATATGCGAAAGAAAATCTCACTAGTGAAGGCAAACAATTGTGAAGATAGTAAACCATTTATAAATCTAGTATGAAAACAACTAAAATGGAAATAAGTACATACCTATCAATAATCACTTTAAATGCAAATGGACTATTTCATTAAAAAAAACAGGGTTACTGAATGTATTTTTTTTTAAGACTTACATATGAGACTCACTGCCTATGTGAGACTCACTTCATATCAAAGGACACACACAGATTTAAAGTAAAGAGATAGAAAAAGAGACTTCATGAGAATGAACACAAAACCAAAGAAAAGCTGGGATGGCAATAGCTACTAGTATATCAGACAAAATAGACTTTAACCAGTTTACTGCCATGCGTCCAAAACGGAAACAATTCCGCTTGCATCTATAGACACTTATGGCGTACAAAGGGTTAAAACAAAAGCTATAATAAGAGAAAGAAGGACCCAGCAATTCTATTTTTGGGTGCTTATCTGAAGAAAACAAAACACCAATTAAAAAAGATATACACACCCCTATGTTCACTGCAGCATTGCATACAATAATGAAGAAGATATGGAAGCAGCCTAGGTGTTCATCAATAATGAATGGATAAAGAAGTGGATATATATATGTGTATAGGGTGAGACAAAAGTAGATTTACAGTCCATATGGAATACTAGAGGCCCGGTGCACAAGATTTGTGCACTCAGGTGGGGGGAGGTCCCTCAGCAGAGCCTGCACCCGCTCACAGTCCGGGAGCCCTTGAGGGATGTCCGACTGACAGCCGGGGGGGGGGGGAGTGGGCCTAAGCCAGCAGTGGAACATAGCGCTGCCACAGAGGCGGGAGAGGCTCCTGCCACCACCGCTTCACTCACCAGCCCTAAGCCTGGCTTCTAGGCTTCTGGCTGAGCAATGCGCTCCCCGGGGGAGTGCACTGACCACCAGGGGGCAGCTCCTGCGTTGAACGTCTGCCCCCTGGTGGTCAGTGCTCGTCATAGAGACCAGTCGTTCCACCATTCGGTAGATTTGCATATTAGCCTTTTATTATATAGGATAATACAATAACAAATAAATAATAAACTGTTTTGCGTCTTTCCACCCTGTGTGTGTATGTACATGGATCTGTTGGAGTGTGTGTGTGTGTGTGTGTGTGTGTGTGTGTGTGTGTGTTTACTTACACACACACACACACACACACACACACACACACACACAGGAATATTACTCAGCCGTGAAAAAGAATGAAATCTTGCCATTCGTGACAACATGGATAGAACTAGACGGTATTATGCTAAGTTAAATAAGTCAGAAAAAGACAAACACTGTGTCATTTCACTTACATGTGGAATCTAAAAAACTAAACAAACAAACACATAGATACAGGAAAACTGATAGTTGCCAGAGGGGGAGGGGCTGGGCAAAACGGTAAAAGGGGTTAAGAGATACAAATTTATGACCTAAATAGGCCACGGGGGTGTAAATTACAGTATGGGGAATACAGTCAATAATATCACAGCAACTTTGTACGATGACAGATGGATATTGGCTTTTTGTGATCACTTTGTAAGCTATATAAATGTCAAATCACTATTGTGTACCTAAAACTAATATAATACTATATGTCAACTAAACTTTAATTAAAAAGAGCTTTACATTCCAAAATATAAAGTAGACATTGGGGGGTGGGAGTAGATGACACAGAGAATTTTGACATTGATTTTTCAGATGTCTTTAAAAATAGTCATTCCATCCTTTGTAAACATTTGCTTTTAACATACAGGGTAGGTTTCTCTTGAAAATGTTAAAAGATTTATTACAGCCCTACATTCTTTTGAAAATCTAGAATGTGATTATTATTCAAAATTACAGTCTTCTCTTAAGTCTAAGAAGCTGTAGCTCTGGAAAAAACTCTTAAAGTCATAGTTCTTGGAGTCAGGTAATCATGGTTGTGATCATAGGCAAACTTTTTCCTTATTTGTATGTAAAATAATACCTTTCTTACAACACTGACCACATACTAAGTACTAAATATAGGTTAGTTACCTGCTTTCTTCTCCCTTCTGCTCTTACTGATATACTCTCTAGTGGCCTCAGTGACTTATCTGGGCTCACAAAACCAATACATGTCAAAATTAGTAGAAACTGAGTATTCTGACTCTTGTTTAGGACAAGAATATAAAATCTCCAACAAATAATATCTTTAATTGTCAAATTGCTGTATAGTGTTCCATTTCACTTGGCTATTTTGCTAAAATGTTTTCATTGCTTTTAATTTTAGGCCACTGAAAGGTATGATATATTTGATCCACGACAGTTTATTTCAGTCCAGGAATCTACAGTGGTGACAAGGACATGGGACTCCTCCTTCCAGATTCCAGATGGTTCAATACAATTGACATCCTGGCTGACAACTGTGAAAAAGAACCTTGGATTATTTTATTTTATTTTTGTGGGACACCACAATCCAAAATCCATAGAACACATCAGGTAACCTCTCTTCTTAAGAAAAAAAGTTCCTTTCTTTTGTTCTTTTGTTGTTGTTTTTTGTTGTTGTTGTTTTCTAAATCTTACATATAAAAAGCAAGGTGCCAGGGTATGTTAAGTAAACCTTTCCTCCTTAGTAAGCTTATTGTTTTTAGAATGAAACAATTAACCTTGGTACTGAATATAATCAAGGAAGACATGCTCTTTATTCAATTGAGTCTACCTGTGACTTTAGAATTTATTTCTCTCTTTTTTTCTCTCTCTCTTTTTTAAAACTTTTCAGATATATTTGCCCCCTCGGTTTTATCATGAAATTTTTGTAAATACAGGAAATTTGAAAGAGTTTTACAGTGATTAAACATATAACCACTCCTAATTCTACCATTAACATTTTATCGTACTTACTTTAACCTGCACTTGTTCACATATATCCATTCCTCTGTCTAGCCATCAGTATATCTTAATTTTTTTATACATTTCAAAATAAGTTGTTCTTGTTCTCACCGCAAAAAAATTTGTAATTATGTGAGGTGATGGATTATGTTAATCATTTAGCAATATATACTTGTGTTATATTATCATGTTATACACTTTAAACTTATACATGATCATAAAGCTAGAAAGAAAAAGTTGTTTACATCAACTTCTGCTCTTCGAGTTTACATTTTCTAAAATGACAGCTGTCTCTGATACATTTTTATTTGATATTCAGTGTAAAGTCCCCAGTGTTTTTTTAAACTCACTAAAAACAGGAAATTTTTGGCATCTTATCTGCTTGCTCTCCTACGGAGTCCATATACTAGACCCTCTGGTAACATGTGTTGTTTGGCATTGAATCACATAAATCAGGAGAGTGGGTTGTGTGTGTGTGTGTGTGTTTAAATATATTTTATTGATTTTTTAGAGAGAGAGATAGAGAGTTAGAAACAGCAATGAGAGAGAAACATCGATCAGCCGCCTCCTGCACACCCCCTACTGGGGATGTGCCCGCAACCAAGGTACAAGCCCTTGACCGGAATCGAACCTGGGGTCTTTCAGTCCACAGGCCGACGCTCTATTCACTGAGCCAAACCGGCGAATCAAGAGAGTTTTAAATTCTTGATTCATAAAGCCAAACTGTTATTAATCCAGATGCACAACTGTATTCTGTATAAAATGTTGCTGTTTATTTCTTTAATATTTTGTAAATGCAGGGTATTTTAAGAAATTTAGAATTTGAGAAATCTAGACAAAAGCTATGATAGGAAAATATTTTCTGACAGGATGATATTTATATTATTTATAGAAAAAAATTTCTAATGTTATCTAAATATACATTTATCATACCCCAACCATTGCCTCCCATCTCAATATGGCTAATGTTTCTTCAGAACTTTCACAAGTGGTCTATGCATGAAAATCACCTCATGCCATTATTGTAGTTCTTATCTCATTGTATTGATTTTTTTTCTTTAATTTGGTCTGGCACTAAACTGTTTATTTCTTGAAAGCAGGAGTTTTGCTTTTCTCTGGGTATACTCAGCATTATTTCTGGGACACAGAAAGTACTTAGTCAATATTATGTAGTAACTCAATGTAAGAAATGTTAAATTAATTTTTTTTCTTTTCTTTTTTCCTAAGGCTTCAGGTTCCCTGTAGAATTCTAAAATAACCTTTGCTGATGAGGATGTCTGATATTGTTACTGTAAAAAATGAAACTGAAACAATGAAGGATTTGGAGGCAGAAGTGAAAGATACAACCAGAGTTGAAACTCTTACCAAATCAGAGAACTATGGGAAGATTTTAGCAGAGAAGAATGAACATTGTATTGACAACAATATTGATTTTCAGGTAAACAGGATTTTTCTCTCTGGATACAAATGCTGAATATTCAATATATAATTACCTTCTTCATAGAAAACTCACTTTCAGGATAAGTTGGCCCGTTGAGATATGCTTATCAGCCAGTTTTTGAGCCATTTGGATTAATTAGCTTGTGGGGTCTAATTCTTTCATTTTCTTGTATCATGTAATAATTTTCATTTCTGTGTGGCAATACTTTTTTATTGGCTTTATACATTTTTATTCCACTCTGCCCCTAATCAGTATTGTTTGAGTTCAGAATTTAACCGAAGCGCTCTTAGAGGTTAGAAGAATAGAGAGATGGGAACTGCAGAAGTTCTTTTGGCAAAAACAGCCTTGAGGGGAAGCTATCAACCATGATTGAGAAAAAAGATTGGAGAGGACAAAAAAGCCACTTAAGACTTTTGATGCTACACATATATGATGACTAGAACTAACCACTGTGAAGGCTTTTAATTCCAGGCATAGAAGGAGTTGGTCAAGATTCAAGATAGGTAAAAATTGTTTCAAGTAGTACTTAAAGTATTTAGTTCTAGGTGCTCCAGCAAAGGGCCAGCAATTTTCAAACAGAATTTACTAAAACTCTATTGTGTTTTATTTTTTAAACATGATTTATGAGTTGGAAAATGGAACAGGGCTCAGCTGAGTGCAGTTTCTATTTCACAGGGAGTCAAAAGAAGGCCCTCCCTAATATTTAACTGGCAGATGGGCTGGCCTGGAAGTTCTAAAACTATTTTAGACAAATGGCTGGAATGTAGGCTAGATGAAAATGGGAGCATCTACCAATAGTCCCTCCAGCATGTAGGCCCCAAGGGAGTCAGACTTATTATGGTGACTCAGGGGTCCCAGAAAGAATGTTCAAAGAGCCAAGCAAAGCTGTAAGTTCTCTTTTGACTAGACTCAGAAGTCCTAGAATGTCACTTCCACTGTTGTCTTTTGATGACACATGTCAATAAAGCCAGTCAAGATTCAAGGGACGGGGAATTGGACCCTTACTAAAGGTAGTCCCTTAGTTTACCACAAAAAGTTATCTTAAAATACTATATTTAACACTTCTGTTTTAGTTTAACCCTATGAATATAGAATTCTACTTCTGGCAGAAATATTCTATAATTCTTTCTGTAGCCTAAAGACTTGAGGGCTACATGCTAAAAATTATACCTTCATTTTTTATAAGTAAAGAAGGGTCTTTTTAAGGTTATTTTATTCATTCAGTCAGAAACTTTTTATTACCTATTATGTGTCAAAATGATAGCAACTCATATACCTATAAAAAAGCAGGCCTATTGGTAAGTATAGTCAAGTGGTAATTATCTAACAAATTGGGAGGAATACTATCTTTTTTTTCTAGTCATTCTTAGTAATAGCACTTCTTAAAACAAAAAAATTGCCATGCCTGTAGTCAGTACACTGAGTGATGGCAGCATGTCAGGATCCTGGTTGAATCAGAAAATCTGCTAAAATCTTATTGCATTTCTGATTGAAATACTAAAAGATTTTCTTTTAGTCTCTTTTCTATACCTGATGTTCACGCTTCCAGGCTATGCTTATCAAACAAGCGATTAATTTGGATTATTGCATTTCCTCCCAGGTCTGTTGTATTGCTCTTGTCTATCAGTATAAAAACATTTTAATGATCACTATCACTAGAATATAGCCCAGTTGTTGGTACTGTAGGAAAGTTTCATGCATTCTCTGAACACTTATTGAAAACCTATTCTATGCCAAGGAAATCATTATAATAAAGAGCTAATGTGCTAATGGTCAGGACGGCGTAATGCATAACGAACGATTGCAGGAGGCTGCCTGCTTGTGTGCGGCGTGGCATTGCTCTGGAGACAGGCAGAAGCGCCCGAAGGAGGTGGGACAGGGAGGCGCCCGGAGGAGGTGGGACCATCCAGTGCTGGGGAGGGCAGGTGTGAGAGCCCGTAGCGCCCCCCCACCAGTCCTTTGTCACCCACTGTACTCAGAGCATCCCGCCGCCCACCTGCCAGGGGAAGGAACACAGCGCAGCAGGTGGGAGGCTTCCATGCTCTCCTCCGGCACCATGATGGGCAGAGCCGCCACATTGCTCCGGAGATGGGGCAGAAGCGGGGAGATGCCTAGAGAAGGTAGGACCAGACTGAGGCGACTCGAGGGACTGAGGGCAGGGCTTGAAACAGTCAGAGAAGGACAGAGGGGTCGGGGTCTGGGCCAGGTGCGCTGGAGCTCTGCGTGGAGAGGTTCTGGTGTCAAGGCAGGGCAGCAGGTGGGTGGGTGGGGCCGCACGATTTCGTACGCTGGGCTCCTAGTATTATAGTAAGCAAAAATAGGCATGGTTTCTGCCATCATGTTCCATATAGCATGGTGACTGTA
The DNA here is from genome assembly GCF_951640355.1 of Cnephaeus nilssonii. NCBI lineage: Eukaryota > Metazoa > Chordata > Mammalia > Chiroptera > Vespertilionidae > Cnephaeus > Cnephaeus nilssonii. Next base: position 76,124,632 of record NC_137081.1, on the reverse strand, counting down.
AAGATGGGAAGAGAATATGAGAATTCATTTTATGTTCATCCATTGAATGCAATATGCATAGTTTACTCAGATGTGTATTAAGAGTGTACATGTGAGACTATTTACTCTGCTTGGAACTTTTTGAGGTCCAAGGATGCCTCCATGCCAAGTGTCTGGCAAGGGACTTAGAGTCTAAATAACTTATACAGAAGAGATTTAAGTAATGGATATTCAGAATAGAAGTAGATAAAACTAGAAAAAAATTTTTACCTAATGTAATGTAAAATAAAATCAACTGGTTACCTTTCAATTTACGCTGGTGTTACCTATTATAAAATGTCTTTTTTCTAACATACTACTTAGGTATTTCATCTTTCTTTGGTACCTCTAAGATACTGCCTAAAAGTTTAATTTTAAATTAGAACTATTATTTTTACTCAAATTTAGATGTGTGCACCAATTATAATGTAGGTTTCCTATTAAGAATTTTGAATAAACCAAGTATTTCTTTCCTGTCATTCCTGAAAGTCAGCTACCATGAATATAACATATCTATTGTCTTGCTTCAGCATAGTAATATTTAAAGTGACTTAGGATAATGGAAATGTTTTCCTGAAGAACCGTACATTTCATCCATTTCCAACTCTTAATTTCCTGACTGTCCCCTTAGTAGTTTATTTAGAAAAAACTCATTTTTAAATGAGTGGTTGTCATAGCTTCTTTTATACCATGAAGAAATCTTACGATTTTGTACTGTCTATTAAGGAAAGTATTTACATCCTATATAATAAAAGCGTAATATGCTAAGTGTCCAGTCGTCCAGTCATCTGTTCAACCAATCAAAGCGTCATATGCTAAGGCCGCTCAACCACTCACTATGACGTGCACTGAACACCAGGGGGCAGACGCTCTGACTGGTAGGTTAGCCTGCTGCTGGGGTCTGGCCTATCAGAACTGAGCAAGATGGGCCAGACACATCCTGGAGCCTTCCCGCGGCCCCTCCCCAGCAGGTCAACATCCCAAGTTCCTCCCTGACCCTGATCATGCACAGGTGGGGTCCCTCGGCCTGGCCAGTGCCCTCTCGCAATCTGGGACCCCACTGGTGCACGAATTCGTGCACCGGGCCTCTAGTAAAAAATAATTTCTTCAAACTAGAGAGAGGCCAGCAAACATTAGACCTCACCTTGGATGGTTCCAACTAGAGATGATCTCAGAGCTCCTTGGCCTTTTCTTTTATAAATAATTCTACCATGTGATGCAATACTCTTTAAAAAATATTAGTTGTCTTTTATATAAATTTTAGGACTACTTAAGAATTTCTTAAGACTACTTTAGAGCTAATTCAAATAGTGTGTGTTAATGTCAAGAAGGTAACTTTCCCACATAATTGCCTGAAGTTGTTCTAAACTGTTGATGATGATCCCAAATAATTATGAAAAGATTTTTTGCTTAGTAACTTTTCTACTGCCATACACTATTTCTATTACAAACTTTAAGTTATATGTCAACCTTTCTATGATCATTAGGTATTTGGAACTTTGGGTTGGTGAGGTGTCAGACTTCTAAATCCAGAAAAAATTTAATATGTTAGACTACTATTAATTTTTAATACAGGATAAATGGGGTGGGGATTGCTTTGTTTCCCTTTGTATAACTTATTTGTATGGCCTTTATTGTGTGATTTTTTTCTCAGAGGTAGATTTCTCAGATTAAATTTAGTTAAATTGTTTATTTTTTACTGTCATTTATTTGAAATATAAAATTATGAACCTTGTGTTCTGCTTACTGATTAAAGATTCAAACTCAACTTTCTCACTTTTTTTAAAGTTGTATCTTTGTACTTGGCAAATGCTTTGTCTGGGGGTATTCATCTGTCTATATGCGCATATAAACATGATTCAAAGCATATTTTGGAAAAGTTCAAACAAACCCTCTCCTCATAAACTATTTGTTGAACAATAGGATGGCCAGTTCAAATTGTGTTGGTAACCCTTGTTGTGGAGGAAAAAAGAGAACTGATTTTTGTTAACTAGGCTTTATATGTCAGAATGCATGAACAGCTTCATATATATATATATATATATATATATATATCTCCTGTTGAAGTGGGTGTTTAATATATTCTCAGTTTCTGTAATAAGACCTTTGATAATTAAGATGAGACTTTTACATCAAGTTCTTTTGCATTTATTTAAAAAGGGAAAGTAAGGGATAAGAAAGCAATGCCAATCCAATAATATTATCAGAAAAACTCAGGGTACAGGCCACACTTCTCCAAATTCAGGTAAATGGGATAAAAATGCAAAGATGTTTCTGTTTAAAGGGTTGAATAAAATCTGTCTATTTAAAATCATAAAAATCTTAACTATTTTGCTATTTGTCTAACACAGTGGTCGGCAAACTCATTAGTCAACAGAGCCAAATATTAACAGTACAACAATTGAAATTTCTTTTGAGAGCCAAATTTTTTAAACTTAAACTTCTAACGCCACTTCTTCAAAATAGACTCACCCAGGCCGTGATATTTTGTGGAAGAGCCACACTCAAGGGGCCAAAGAGCTGCATGTGGCTCACGAGCGGCAGTTTGCCGACCATGGGTCTAACAGATAAAAATGATGTATGTAATTTAACTGGTACATAGTTAGAGCCTAGCAATGGTAGATGCTATTTATAATATACTATTGCCCTGGCCAGGTGTCTCAGTTGGTTAGAGCAGGCATCCTCAAACTACGGCCCGCGGGCCACATGCAGGTGTTTTTGCCGTTTTGTTTTTTTACTTCAAAATAAGATATGTGCAGTGTGCATAGGAATTTGTTCATAGTTTTTTTTTAAAACTATAGTCCGGCCCTCCAATGGTCTGAGGGACAGTAAACTGGCCCCCTGTTTAAAAACTTTGAGGACCCCTGGGTTAGAGCATCGTCTCATACACCAAAGGTTGCAGTTTGATTACTGGTCAGGACATGTATGGTAGCCAACCAGTGGATGTTTCTCTCTCACATTGATGTTGTTCTTTCTCTCTCTCTCTCAAATCAATAAAAACATATCCTTTGGTGAAGATTAACAAATAATGATTATTATTATTATTATCCCAATTGTTTTATTATTAACATTAGCACAACTATATGGCTCCTCAGATTTTATTATCATGCAATATAGATTCTTTTTCCTTTGATAATAAAAAGTAAAGATTATTTCTTTACTTTCCCCCAAATTGCAATGGAGTAGTTTTTGTTCTTTGTATTAAGTTCCCTATCTTTATAGTCCTTTATTAATATTTAATAATAGCAACCTTTTAAAAAGTCCACTATTCCAACTCAGAAAATTGTTTTTTTCTGTTATTCCGGTGGAAATTATCAACCTAACCTCTGTTGTTTTCACTGCTCCTTACCTTTGGCTAGATATTTAACACTTTAATCTACACTAATAAAAGAGAAACATGCAAATAAACCATCACTTCGCTACACCAACAAGCCATGCCCACCAGCCAATCAGGAGTGAGTATGCAAATTAACCCAACCAAGATGGCAGCCGGCCATGGAGCTGGAGCAAGCAGGAGGCTTGGGTTGCCCGGCAATGGAGGAAGCCAAGCTTCCCGCCCTCCCTGGCCGGCCCTGTCCTCCACTCAAGGCTACAAAGTTTCAATTATAGAAGATAAATAAATTCCAACAAAAATGGCAGCGGCCACGGAGCTGGAGCTGAGCAGGAGGCTTGGGTTGCCCTCGGTGATGGAGGAAGCCAAGCTTCCCGCCCTGGCCTCCACTCAAGGCTACAATGTTTCAAATTATAGAAGATAAATAAATCCTAGATACTTGCTTCCAGCCAGCCCTGGCCTCTGCTCAAGGAGGCACTGGAAAAAAAAGGAGGGGGGACTGGGACCTTGGGTCACCGGGGGGTAATCGGGCCAGGATGGGGCGGCAGGAGCCATTGGGGTAAGCAGTCCAGCAGGGGGGGCAGTTGGGGGTGAGCAGGCCATCGGTGGGGGTCATTTGGAGTTGAGCAGGACAGCAGGGGGGGCCGTTTGGAGTGAGCAGGCCAGCAAGGGGGAAGTTGGGGGTGATATGGCTGATAGGGGGCGCATTTGGGGGCGAGCAAGCTGGCAGTGGGGGGTTGTTGGGGTGAGCAGGCCAGCGGGCAGAGTGGTTAGGGGCAATCAGGCAGGCAGGCAGGTGAGCGGCTGGAGCCAGCAGTCCCAGATTGTAAGAGGGATGTCCGACTGCCGGTTTAGGCTCGATACCTGTATTCCGGCAGTAGGACATCCTTCGAGGGGTCCCAGATTGGAGAGGTGCAGGCCAGACTGAGGAACACACCCCACCTCACACCACCCGCTGTGCACAAATTTCATGCACCAGGCCACTAGTTTATTATATTCTCCCACATAATTACTATTAGTCCTTACTGTTACCTTGAAAAATAGTTTGAATTAGTACACTCTTCAAGGTGTATTAAGGGCCTTACTTGAAAGGCTGTCAACCATTCACTTAACCCTTTGCACTCGCTTGCTTTTTTCTTGAGCTGCTACCGATGCTAACTGTGTCGAGTCACACTCGACATCCGAGTGCAAAAGGTTAATTTTGTTCATAATTATTAAAATGGAAATTGATCCTCTTTTTGTAATAAGTTAGATATATTAATTGAGTGATATATTTTTGGTTATTTTTATGCTATCACACAATGTAACTCAAGGATTATTGTTATTTCTTAGCAATACAATAAATCTCATGGTTTATGATGTCAGTACTTTTGTTTTTCTTTCCTCTGACCATAATGAAACATTAAGTAGACCTAACTACCTTGTTTCCTTTGTTACTTGTTGTAAATCTCTCTGGTTTGGAGTAGCAACTAAGATAAGATATTTTGAGGATTCTTTCAGATTCAGATTCTGAAGTAAATTTTAAATCTGTTTAAAGTTAAACTAAAGACCAACATACTGAAATCATTAAACAGTTTTGTTTCTCTTTGCTTTCAAATCTACAGGGCAGTAAATAAAAAAAACAGTTGTATGTTTATTATAATACTAGAGGCCCGGTGCACGAAATTCGTGCATGGGGGTCCCTCAGCCCAACCTGCACCCTCTCCAATTCAGGAGCTCTCAGGGGATGTCCTACTGATGGCTTAGGCCCACTCCCCGTGGTTCTCTGCTCTCCGTGGGGCTTGGGGACTTCGCCGCAGCCATGGAGATGAAGCCCCCAAGCCCTGCTGTCCGGGCTCTGTCTGCTAGGCCTGGGGCTTCCCCGCCACCACGCTAAGGAAGCCCCCAAGCCCTGCTGTCTGGGCTTTGTCTGCCATGTCTGGGGGCGGAACCAGCCTCGCCGCTCAGGCCAACAGGCCCAGACACTCCAGTGGCGGGGTTGAGGGGATTGGGTGCCGCCATCTTGTGGCTATTGGTGCCACCATCTTTGTGATGGAGTGATGGTTAATTTGCATATTACTCTTTTATTAGATAGGATTATACCTTAACCATTTATTATTCAGCCTGTTTTTCTCCAAACTAGTAGCAAGTAGCTCTAATGATATATTAACATAAGGTTTATGGTGAAATTCCATTAAGGATATTTCATATTCTCTACCCAATTATTGACCTAATTCTAGCCCTATACTTTAGTATCTAACAATGAAAATTATAAATTGAGGGCTTTGTCCCTAAGCTTTCTAAATTCTAATTAGCATCTTTCTAGAGTAGTAAATGTCTGTTAAACAAGCTGCTAAATTTTCACTTTGACGGTGAAATTCCATTTAAAGTGAAAAGCAAAACTAGAGAAAATCAGTGAATTCAAAAGTCAATTCTTTGAGAAGATTAACAAAAGTGATAAACCTTTACCTAGTTGGACTAAAAAAATATAGACTCAAATTATTAAAGTAAAAAATAAAAGAAATAATTGGGGGCATTACTATCAATTCTACAAAATAAAAAGAATTATAAGAGGGTACTTTTGAACAGTATGCCAAAAAAGTGGATAATCTGGATGAAATGTACAAATTCCTAGAAACACAAAACCTAACAAAGGCCAAATCATGAAGAAACAGATAATAGACCTTTAACTAGTAAGGAGATTAAAGCAGTAACCAAAAGTCTTTCAACAGAGGAAAACCCTAACTCTGATTTCATAGGTGAATTCTACCAAACATTTTAAAGAACTAATAACAACTTTTGTCCAACTTTTACACAAAATTTAAAGAGGAGGGAACTATTTCTAACTCATTTTGTGTGGCCAGGATTACCCAGATACCAAATCTAGACAAAGACCTTTCAAGAAAGCTATAGACCAATATCCCTTATGATCAGTGATGCAGAGATCTTCAACAAAACACTAGCAAACCAAATTCAGCAGCATATTTAAAGGATTGTATGCCATGACCACGTGGGATTTATTCCTGGAATGTAAGGGAGATTCAACATATGAAAATTGATCAATGAAATGCATATTAGGAAAGTAAAGGGGGGGGGAAGTGATGCAGAAAAAGCATTTCACAAAACTCAACACTCATGATTAGAAGGCAATTACCTCAATGTAAGAAAAGCCATGTATGAAAAATCCACATTGAACATTATACTCATTGATAAAAGATTGACACCTTTTCCTCTATGACCAAGAACAAGGCAAGGATGCTTGCTTTCATGACTTCTATTTAACATAGTACTGAAAATTCTAGTCAGAAATTAAGCAAGAAAAAGAAAAAAAAGGCATCCAAATTGGAAAGAAGTAAAATTAACTTTTTTTTTTCTTTTTGGCAGATGGCAATCTTACTTGTAGGAAAGCCTTAACCCTTTGCACTTGCTTGCTTTTTTCTCGATTCCTTTATTCTACTTGGGATTTAATTTTTTAAATACCCCAGATTTTACAAAGCGCGGCAGTAGAATAAAAAACTGGAGTTTCTTTTCATAGAAACTTATTTATTTGGATTTTTTTATATTTCAAATTATTGATACATTCAAAGAGTATAAAAAGAGCTGCTACCGATGCTAATCGTGTCGAGTCACACTCGACATCCGAGTGCAAAAGGTTAAGGTTCCACAAAATACTGTTAAAACTAATAAATTCAATAAAGTTGCAGGGTATAAGTTCAGTATGCAAAAAACACTTGCACTTTTCTACAACAGTGAACAAATCTAAAGAGGAAAAATACAAAAGCAATAGCATTTACAATAGCATCTGAAAGAATAAAATACTTAGGAATTAACTTAAGTGATAGACTAATATAATCTATAAAATAAAAGTGTAATATGCTAATTAGACTAGACAGCCAGACGACCTTCCGGACAAAACTGGTGCTGCAAGGGCCAAGGCACCTGCCTCAGCTGCAAGGGCCAGTGCTGTGAGGGCCGAGCCCCTTGCACAAATTTCGTGCATTAGGCCTCTAGTGAAAATTATAAAACGTTGCTGGAAGAAATTAAAAATGGCATAACTACATGGAAACATGTCCCATGTTCATGGATTAGAAGGCTTAATATTGTTAAAATGTCAGTAATACCCACAGAAATCTACACATTAAATAAAATCAAACTCCAAATGACATTTTTTGCAAAAATAGAAAAACCTATTCTAAAATATGGAATCCCAAAGGACTTGGAATAGCCAAAACAGTCTTCAAAAAGACTAAAATTCACGAGTCATACTTCCTGATTTCAGAACTTACTACAAAGCTACAGTAAGCAAAATAGTGTGGTAGTAGCATAAAGATAGACATATAGACCACTGGAATAGAATAGAGAGTCCAGAAATAAACCCATGCATATATGGTCAAATGAAATTTGATAAGGGTGCCAAGACTATGGAGAAAGGGTTGCCTTTTCACAAATGGTGCTGGGAAAACTGTCTATGTGCAAGAGAATGAAGTTGAACCCTTATCTAGCACTATCCTATCTAATAAAGAGGGAATATGCTAATTGACCCTCGTGTAATCACAAAGATGGTGGTGCCCACAGCCAATAAGGAGGGAATATGCTAATTGACCGCCACACCCTCAAAGATGGTGGTTCCCACAGCCACAAGATGGCAGTACCCAGTCCCCTCAGCCCCACCTGGGCAGCAGGTGCGTGGCAAGGCCGGGCCCGCACCCAGTCGGGCCCGGCCGCTCCGCGCGTCGCCTTCCCCTGATCTCTGGGTCGCCTCCCGCCCCTGATGATTCCCGGACTATGAGAGGGGGCAGGCCTGGCTGAGGGACCCTCCCTCCAGTGCATGAATTTTCCAAGACCCTAAACGAAAGAGCTCAAATAAAAGTCTTAGAAGAAAACATAAGGGAGAAATTTTATGACATTGGATTTAGCAATGATTTCTTACATGTGACACCAAAGGAGCTAACCAGGAGGGCTTTCTCTGTCCCCAGTCCACCTCCAAGACACCCCTACCTCCCAGGAGTATCTCCTATAAACTGCACACCCACGAGTGAAGGGGACAAGGAGTTGAAGCTGCCAGAGCCATTTAAAGTTGACAACTTTAAGGAAGCAAACGGGGATGACTGCAAAACCACAAAACAGACCAAAGAAGGTTGCTGAGACATCCCCCGCCCCCCAAAATTCTGCATCTCAACAAGCTCCCATTGATAGGCCTGTGAGGATGTAAGATGCATATGCCTAAGAGTAACGCAGCAGTATTTGTGAAGGAAAACAACCATTAAACTGTGGAAGCTACTCTAACCAAATGATTAAGGAAACTGGACTCCCTGCCTCTTGGCTGTCTTCCAAGTGCACAGGCCTTCTGTGACATGACAGCAGAAACATACAGCCCAGAGCAGTGCCTGGCTCGTCCTGGCCCCACAGACAATGGGAAGAAAGCCACTGAGCCAGTTCACTTTCACCAGAGAGGGACCTTGACGTTTCTAAGAAAAGAATCAAAACTGAGGTCTGAGGCATGACCATCAATGGGCGCCATACCTAGTCCTTAGGAACTAACTGTATATTTGGGTTCAGGGTGGGTGGGTTTCCATTTGAAACCCAGGGTCATCTGTGGATGTTATCTCCACTACCATCACCCTTCATGGAAGAAGACCCTGAGGAAGAAAATGCCCCAGAGAGGAATGTCCTCTGTTGTTAATGCATCTGATGACATTTCTTCCCAAAAAGATTCTGAGTTGGCAGGAAGAGCTCAAGGTAATGATCAACCATTTTGGAGTTAGATTCATAGAATTCAAAGAGTTACAGCTAAAAAGTTTTTAAAGTTGAGCTGAGCAGCCCTTCCATTTTCAGAGATCTGCACCTAGAGATCCAGTGGCACAGCCAGGACTCAATCCTAGCCTACCTCCATGTGCTTTTTCCAGAGCACTATGCTGCTTCAACCTTATTTGGCCTGACTACCCTAAAAGCATCATCTGCGTTTCAGTGTATATTACGGTAAACTCAAGCTCTTTTTGCTGAGTCTTATAGATGCTAAAACACTTGCCGAAATCTGCAAGAGATATTTATACATCCATGTTCATAGAAGCATTATTCACAATAGCTAAAACATGGAATCCATCCAGATGCATCCATCAACAAATGAAAGGATATTCCATGGTATTGAACATTATTAAATAATACCCTCAAATATGCAATATTATTTAGCCTTAAAAAGGGAGGAAATTCTGTAGCAATATGCTACAACATAGATGAACCTTGAGGTCATTATGCTAAGTTAAATAAGCCAGTCACAAGAAGACATACAATTTGACTTATATCAGGTACTTAGAGTAGTCAAAATCATGGAGAGTGGTTGCAAGGGGTTGGGATCAGGGGAGAATGATAAGTATGTTTAATGAGTTCAGAGTTTAAGTTTTACAAGATGAAAATAATTATAGATATGGATTGTGGTGATGGTTGTACAACATTATGATTATATTCAATACCACTGAACTATACACTTGAAAATGGTCAAAATGTTAAATTTCATGTTGTGTAAATTTCCCACAATAAAAAAAAAATGGGGAAAAGGTGAAAGGTGTGGTTTAAATAATAAAATCTATTTGAGATGGGTGGGTAGGCGGAAAGAGATCAACCAAAGAACTTGTGTGCATTATACATACATGTATAACCCATGGACACAGACAGTAGGGTGGTGAAAGCTTGGGGCGAGGGATGGGAGCAGTCTAGAAGGGGTCAGTGGGGGAATAAAGACTTAATTTTTTAAAATAATTATTTTTATTTAAAGCCAAATCTAGCTATCAAATTGACACCAAAAATATAAAACAAAGGTTATTTTCTTTAATAAACCAAACTTGTTTTCTCTGCTTTGTTATGTGTGCATGTGTGTATGGTACGCTTTCTGGTATATATTATGTAATTTCAGTTCTTTGCTATTTGAGATGCAATAGTGACTTTTATTGAATAATGCCACTTTGGCAGTTTATACTTTCTTATGAAGTAGTGTATTAGTTTTTTATTGCTGCAGAGCATATTACCACAAACTTGGAGTGTAACACAATACCCGATTATCAACTCAGTTGTAGATATCAGATCTGTAGATTAGAAATTAGTTTGGGCTCAAGTAACCTCTCTGTTTAGGATTTCAAAGGTGTTGGCTGGACTGGGCCCTTACCTGAAGACTGGGGGGAAATTTGCTTCTGGGCTCCTTCCAGTTATTGGCAGAACTCAGTTGCTTGCAGTTGTGGGTCTGAGCCCACATTTCCTGACTGACTGTAGTCGAAGGGCCACTGTGCTCCTAGAGGCGGCCTGCAGTCCTCCTCACAGAGCCCCTCCATCCTCAAAGCAAGCAGTGGTGTGTCAGTTCCTTCTTGCCCTCTGAATCTGACTTGCCTTTCTGCTCCCAACCAAAAAATGCGGCCCAACTAGCGTAGCTCAGTGGTTGAATGTCGACCCATGAACCAGGAGGTCAAGGTTCGATTCCCAGGTTGCAGACTCAGTCCCTAGTGGTGGGTGTGCAGGAGGCCTGATCAATGATTCTCTCATCATTAATATTTCTATCTCTCCCTCTCCCTTCCTCTCTGAAATCAATAAAAACATTTAAAAAAACACACGAGTAAACTGAAATAACTTGACTAGGGTCACCTACTAATAAGCAAAGCCAGAAATTTAAATCCAACTCTACATTTGAATACAGTTTTTACTTGACAGTTAATCATCTCTTTTATTTTAAAAAATTTTATCAGAAAGTTATGTACCCTGGATACTTAAATTGTAAGGAATTGAAGCAGAGAACAGGAGTAAGTCACAAATTATTTTCTCTTCTGCCTTTTTGCTAGCATTCATCTATTGATTTTCTCCCAGTTTCTCTTCAAGTCCTTTCTCTATGTAGTATAACTTCTTTTAATTCTATTTTTGGATATGAGTTACAATTAGAAATTTTCTTGAACAAATTATAGAGTAAATCGAAACAAAAGACAATACCAACATGCAGAAGCTCTTAGACCGTATGGCCATGTGTATATGTGGTGTATACAAGCTATTTTCTTCTCTGTAAGAAACGGAAATTCATTTTTATTTATTTTTTCTATTTTCCTTTTGTGTTTGTTACTGCTAATTTGTATGTAATGTGGGTAATCCGGGATCAGAATCCCAAAAATACAATGCTCTTATCTCAAGAACTTGGGGCTCAGAACGAGGGAAAGGAAACACTGGTACTGCAGATTCTCATTTCTGTTGGTTCTGCAGGGAAGGCTCTTTTGGATGTTAGAGTGACATGATGACTCTTCATATGTGAATATACTGATCTAGATATTAAGGACTTTTTATCTGTTTTATGTTTGGTACCAAACTGGCTCCCTGGCTTTAATGAATATAAATGATAGGTACCTGGATCTAATACTGTTTGGGATTGGGGTTAGAGAGGTAGATTGGAAGGGGGTTGGAGGAAGGAAAGCATGTTTAAAAACCATCTGGCTCTGGTTTAGAGTCATTTCAGCTTCTTTCCCAAACCAAAGCCTGATATCACACACAGAACTTTTGCTCCATTGGGTTCCCCAATCATGTGATTGGTGATTTGGCAATCATGTTGGACGTGTGTATTGGAACTTTGATCTCTTTTCTTTATATCTGCTTCATTGCCTTACCCTGGACCAGGCAAACATGGTTCTGTGACCAGTAAACTGGGGATGTACTTCACATGGGGCTGAAAAGGCTCAGAATATAGGTGGTTGTACTCTGACTCAATGTGCATTTGCAACATTCTCCTTAGTATGTTTGGAACTTTGCTGAGTACAGCTACTTAAAATTCCTCAGGATTTTTGTAGGGTTTTTTTTCCTCCTAACTTTGCCTAAAGTGTAATATGTTATAAAATACTGAATAAATATATTTTATTTTTCTACTACCTTAGAAGTTACCTTGTAATTTCATTTAGCTCAGTTAACACAGGAATTGTGGTAATTTGCTCACTTACAGAAAATGCCATTTCACAGAAGGATTTTAAAAGAATCTTCTACAGGTGCTTTTGGGAGGAATCAGTACATTTTTACCTAAAACCAACTTTGATTTCCTCATTTTCTATTCTTCGTGCAGTTAGTTTCTCTGTGGTTTAGGATTATGAATTGAGAAGAAAATGTTGTTTCAGTATGAAATTTAATATAAATCTTTCTTGTGTATTCAGCGGCCATTGCAGTCCTTTGGACAGACAGGAAAAAGGTCTAAGGTATAGTAAATATTTTGTGCTGGCATGCCAAGGGCCGTCCTTCATGCTTGATGAATCCTTGTTTTCATATAGCGCTGCATCAGTTTAGTTTTGTCATATTTTGTTTGGGGCAGAAAGCTTATTTTGTTTTATTTGGGTTTTGTCTTGCCTAGTTGCTTTTGTGCATTGCTTTTGTATCTTTAATGGTTTTTTTATAGAGAAAATGGCTTTCTCACCATTCTTTGGGTTTTGAAATTGGAATTATTCCCATTCTTGCTATTGCTATAATTTTCCAAACTGCAATTGTTTGTTTTCCCTCTTAACAATGGATTTTAGAAATAACTAATGATACATATAACTTGCACATTTCACCTATGCCTATATGTGGCAGAAACTATAAAGACTTAAGAAACTCTAGGGGGCTTTTGGATATACACCCCAGATTTTTTAAATGTAGTGTTAATTTTAAATACTTTTCTTTAGTCAAGCTCAAAGTTAAAGCTAGTTCGGAGCCTTGCAGTATGTGAAGAATCTCCACCACCCCCTACAGCAGAGATATCACAGGAGAACCAGGTAAAAAAAAAAATTATTATTTACAGACATGGTGGAATAACCTGCCTCCTGGAGAAATTTTTTCATAAGGTTAAATAAAAGTTGTATATACACTCTGAAATCAGTTTTTTAAGTTGTATGTGCATGTGTGTGTGTTATATGTGTTTTTACTAAGAGAATTCATTTGATAATACATGATACAAGATACACATGAAAAGTGGGAAAACCTTGTTACGTCACTCTAAGATTTAGTATAATGATTTCTCTCTGGGAAAACTTAGGGATAATAAAATTAAGTGGGAATATGGCTCTAAGGGATTTATAAGTTATTTTGGAAAAATAATAGAGTAGTACCTTCACTTAGTGGAATTGTGATGAAATTTGCCCTTTTGATTTTGGCCTTTCTAAGTTTGTCAAATACTGCTTGTGTGTGAAGAGGAAACTACCCAAGATTTCTGCTTGATATATTATTTTACTTAAGCTGAATGCATGGTGAAGCCAATTCTTATATTAGCTTGGCTCTAATAGTTGTCTTGAATCTTCTAATTCCTTTTCTGTCTATGCTTGTAAAATACAGAACTACTGAGATTCAAGCAGACAGTTTGGTTTGCCTTTTGTATTTTTAATGCTATGACTACTTTTCTGTTAATCTCAGATGTGAGTTGATGTTTGCCTTCTCTTTTATGGGCATTATATATTAAATATGTTTGGACTCTTTATCAGTATTTGTCTGTGATGATAACTTTGGCGGTTAATGGCTTGTTCTACTTTTTACGAGTTTAAGCAACATAAAATCCTCCTATATCCCAACAATTAGTTTCCAAAGAACTGAGGCAACATTTTGGCTCTTTAAGAAGCATACTAAAAAAGGAAAGAAAGGAAAAGGCCATGATAAGTTGTATTTCTTTTTTTTTAATAAATAGCAATTGTACATTTGTTGATTCAGGCAAAGACTTATGCTTTGCCTTGATTTAAAAGATGATATTCTTAAAAGCCTGTTCTACATATTGAAGATAGTTGTAACATATTTAGAATATGCCCTCTCCACTTCTTTGCTTCCAAAATGTAAGAAGAGGCCCAGCCAGTATTGCTCAGTGGTTGAGCGTCAACCTATGAACCAGGAGGTCACGGTTCGATTCCTGGTCAGAGCGTATTGTGGGTTGTTGGCTCAATCCTCAGTGTGGGGCATGCAGGAAGCAGTCAATCAGTGATTCTCTCTCATCATTGATGTTTCTCTTTCTCTCCCTCTCCCTTGCTCTCTAAAATCAATAAAAATATTCTTTTTTAAATGGGAGGAGATTTTTAAATAGATTATTTGTCAGTAAAAAATACCAAAAAAATCTATTTCTTTTGAACTGTGATCAAGTGTCAGGAACATAGGATTCAGAATTTATTTGTGATTTATTTACAATATAAAAACAGAAGAAAGCTATATGCATTCATTCTATAAAGTAAATATTTTTTAACAATAAAATAACAATTTTCTAAGAAAAAGTAGAAATACAGTCAAAATATTTTACTAATATTTGTGTATGGATTTACTAAGAACTATTGCCTGAGAACATTTTCAAATATTAGCCTTTGGCTTTTGCATGGTTGTTGATAAGGCTGAAGAGTTATGATACACTCTGAAAGAAATTTAATAAAATTGTTTTTGAAATAGCAATTTTAAAAAGTTCTTTTGTACAAATTAGAGTAAAGACTATGCCTGTCCAGGGTAGAATAATATAATTTTTTTTAAATGTATTTCTTCTTTCTGTTGTTCAAAATGTTATACCATCCTAGCCTCATGGACTAATTAGTCCAAGGAAATTGAAAAAATGAGAAGGGTCAGGCATTCATAAGACTGTTTATACAGAAAAATGCATTCTTTTTGAGAAAAACTATAATGTGATTGTTTTTGGGAGGGTTTTTGTTTGTTTGTTTGTTTTCAGTACATTTTACCTATCTGAAAAATATTGGAGCGAAATTCTTTTAGTGCTACATAAATTTAGCTAGTGAAAATTTATATGGGGAAAAAATAATATCAGGAGTGCCTGTTATAAATTAATGTATATACTGTTGATCTCAGTTAATAATTTTTGCATTCATAGTTCAAAGAGCTGTTATTCCACTTAATACATTTGTTCTCAATTTCTCTTGAATACAGTAATTTTTGTTTTTTGAGATAATAGCCTACTTTTACCCTTTTACTGAACTTTTTCCAAGTCTTGAATTAACTAAATTGCACCTGAATGGGAATAGGAAAATAAATTATTTCTCATGAAGTGTCCTAGTATCTAATACTTGATGGTAGAGACACTTTCCAACTAATAATGCTTGGTTAAGAATGTGATTTTTGAGGAATTAATCTGGAGTAAATCACATTAGTCAAAAGGTTGAGCAGCAATTAAAAGAGAGATGTTACTTGTGCCTAATGAGAGCTTATGAGAGGTAAGTGACCAGTAACAAATGTCAATGGCTGAGTGAAGAAGAGTAAAGAAGTTACAACTTCCTATGGAGATGTTGCTTATTTATAGTCAGAAGAGTTTATGTATGAATTTCAGCATTTAAAATATGCCTTGTTTATTTGCTAATGAAAACAAGGTCTCGGTATCAACTGAAGCCAGACCTCAGTACATTAAGCCTCTAGATTTTTAAATACAATTCATCTTGATAAAATAGTTTAATATCTGTAATTATAATATACAGCTTTAGTAGGAGAATTTAGAAATGAAACCTGATAGTCATTGGGAGTGCCTTTTGTGGCGGTCTAAATGTGAAATCTTTTCTTCCAACCTGGATTTCATAGATTATCCTTGAGTAACAGGAATAGAAGCTGTAAGTCAGGAACACTTCTAATATTCTACTTCCAAAACATACTTCTGGGATTCATTTTTAAATATCTTACAGTTATTTTAAAAATAAGGAAAGTAGATTAGAAAATGAGTCATAAGACAACATGGAGGGATCTTGAGAATATTATGCTAAAGAGATAAGTCAAGTGGAAAAAGACAAGAACCATATCATTTCACAAAAAAGCAACAAACAGTTCTGGCCGGTTTGGCTCAGTGGATAGAGCATTGACCTTTGAAATGAAGCATCTCAGGTTCGATTCCAGTCAAAGGCACGTACCTCAGTTGCAGGTTCGATCCCTGGCCATGGTTGGTTCACATGCAGAGGCAACCAGTCGATGTGTCTCTCTCACATTGATATTGCTATTCCTCTCTCTCTCTCTTTCTCTCCCCACCCCTCCTTCCCTTCCACTCTCTAAAAATCAATGGAAAACTATCCTCGGGTGAGGAGACTGACTAGATTTCCGGTGGTGAGCACACAGAGTATATGGATACATTATAAAGTTTTACACCCCAAAATTATATAATGTTATTAACCAATGTTACCCTGATAAATTTAATTTTAAAAAAGGAAAATTAGTCATAATGAGAAAAATGATTATCAGTTGATAAATGTATAAAGTTCATCAGTTTTAGTGAAAATTGCCAGTACATAGCTTTTGCACTATATTCTGAACATAAATTTGAACTGAGATGGAAGGGGAAGCAGAATTGAAGAGATGAAAATAGCACTCAGCAAACCTATAGGAAAAAATACTATATTTGACCTGAAATTTTTTGCCAATTACTATTTCAAAAAAAATTTTGTGGTGTGGGGGGTCAGAGATGTTTAACAGAAATCCTGATGGCTGAAGGTTTAAGAACACTGAAATTTATATTCCCTTTGATATTGACTTACTGCATTTATTACCACCACCAAACATCTCCCAAAGAAGAGCAGTAATTGATTGATGTTTTTCATCACTATGGACAACAGTGTAATTTAGTCTACAATTAAACTACACCTTTATCTTTACTAGAAATGGTCTGGAAGTTATTCTGCCTTTCTTGATAACTTTGCCCGAATAAACAGAGCTGTGTGACGTTTACCATTTTAGGCTATATGAACTAATTTTCACTAATTCCTTTGGGTTCTGAAATTGCATGTAATGAGATTGTTTTAAAAATGAAATGTAGAATTAGTTCTCCTTTTTAGTCTTATACAATATGGTTACTTTACAGTGAATTACTACGTATCATGAAGGAAAGCAGTCTTGCTTGAAATCTTTATAAACTTTGTGGTTATTGAGGAAGAACAGTGATATATAAATCTCAAATAATGAAAAGTCATGTAAATTTGGTTTTGGATATTTTGTACTTACATTTTTTTTATATGTCAAGAGAATGAAGGAATATAAGATTTTACCTATCTCTCTCTTCCCCCACCCTCAAAAAAAGTACTTTTTACTAAGTATTGATTTGATACTTATGTCTTCCTGTTGTCATGATTGATGATAATTCTTATACCTTTGCTTGGCATCTCCATTGCAAAAAATAGGTTAAAAATACCTTGGTTCTGATTCTCCAGGAGCTTTGCAAGTAGATACATTTAAACTGTTATAGAAAACATTTATTTTCTCTAAAATAATTTCCAGGATATGTTTCAATTAATATAGTCAACATTTTAAATCTTGCTATCTGGACTTCAATAAATATGGTAAAAATATTTTTAAGTTGTATTCTACTTTGAAGAATCTAATTAGATAAAATAATAATTTTCTTTTTTTTCCCCCCTCCACACACTTTTGTGTTACTACAGGTGTGTGGTATTAACTGAATTGCTCTATATTTTTATTTAAACTGATTTTACCTTCCAACAGGAGAAAATTCAGATCCAGTTAACACAATCATTTGAAAAAGAGGAGAAGCCCTCAAAAGATGAAGCAGAAAAAGAAAAAGCCAGTGATAAGTTACCCAGAAAAATGTTATCAAGAGGTTTGCAATTTATTTTTGTGTTGTTTTTTTAAAACAAAATTTTAGTGTCACTGTTGGCAATTACATTCCTTACCCCTCATCTTACCTAATAATAGACAAACATGTAAATTGACCGTACCTCCGCTACACCCACAGCCAATCAAGAGTGAGTGTGCAAATTAACCCACCAAAGATGGCGGGTTAATTTGCGTATACAGGCGCGGAGCGGCTGGGTAGGGCAGGACACCTGCTATAAGGGGGAGGGGGGCGTGGAGGGAGCTACAGGAGCAGTACTGCAGCCAGGAGTGGGGACTTGCAGGCTCCTGGGCAACCAGGAGCGAAGCCAGGGGAAGAAAGGCCTATTATTGCACGAATATCGTGCAACGGGCCTCTAGTATATGTATATATATGATACAGAACAGAATGAAGGGATAATATAGTATTTGCTCATATGCGCAAAATGGAATAATACAGTTCTGAACATCAGTAAGACACATTAATTAAAAAACTACAACACATTGCAGAGTCACTGAGGAAGATAACTGTCTTTATCTCTTATTGGTCTATCTCCTATTGAAATAATAGAATTACTATAATTTGAATACTGATTTCACTAAAAATATTACTTAATTCCTTATGATACAAAGAGCTGATGCCCTGGCCAGGTGACTCAGTTTATTGGAGTCTCATCCCATATACCAGAAGGTGGTGGGTTCAATTCCTGGTCAGGGCATGTATGGGGGAACAATTGGTCTCTATATATCTATCTATCTATCTATCTATCTATCTATCTATCTATCTATCTATCTATCTATCTCTCCCTCTCCTCCTCTCTCTCCATCCCTATCCCTTCCTCTCTCTAAAAAAATCAATAAAAAAACATATCCCCAGGCCCTAACTGGTTTGGCTCAGTGGATAGAGCGTCAGCCTGCTGACTGACTGAAGGGTCCCAGGTTCGATTCCGGTCAAGGGCATGTACCTTGGTTCCAGGCACATCCCCAGTAGAGGGTGTGCAGGAGGCAGCAGATTGATGTTTCTCTTTCATCGATGTTTCTAACTCTCTATCCCTCTTTCTTCCTCTCTGTAAAAAAAAATCAATAAAATATATTTTTAAAAAAAACCAAAACACATATCCTCAGGTGAGGATTCAAAAAAAAAAAAAAAAAAAAAAGCTGATGGCTAAATATTCAGTATCCAGTAAAAATATTCTTGGAAACCAGAATGTTTATCTTTCATGATAAATTTTAAGGGGCTTCACCATCATCTATTGCACATCTATAAAAATGCTTTTTTAATTTATAAACTCAGTTATGCTGATCAGTATTATAAACAGCATAAAGGAAAGAAATAAACATAAAAAAATTTTTTTAAGTATATTGAAAGCAAGCCTTTAGTGATAGGCCTAATCATATCTAATTAAATTAGTGTTCTTTCAGAACTAAAATTTCTATCTACCTCCAAATTATTTTATCCATCTTTGTTTACAACTGAACTAAGCTGTCTTAATTTGCTACCAATGTAGTTAATTGAATAAATTGTTCTAATTTTTTTACTTAAGGAGGCATTTTAGAAAATGAGGATTGTGGTGAGTATATAAAAGGATCTTTAAAGGGTTCAGAGTAAATTAAACTGTCACGTTTGAGAGATTTTTTTTTTAATCCTCACCAAGGACATGCTTAGAGACAGTAAGGGGGGAAAGGAGAAGGGAAGGACAGAAAGAGAGACATTGATCAGTTCCCTTCCAAAGGCTTCCCAACAAGATCAAACTTGCAACCTAGGCATGTGCCCTGACCCGGAATCAAACCAGTGACCTTTCAATGCACAAAGGGACACCGAAACAACTGAGCCACTCCAGCCAGGCGAGAGATAAATTTTTTTTAAGAATGTGCATGTACATGCAGTTATATAAACTTACATCTGTTCATTATATGGGAATAGGAAAATAGTAGCCATCTGACTTCATCATAAATTTCCTTTTCCTACTTCGTTAATCTTATTCAATGTGGGGCACCTCATTTTATTTAAGGTATGTATCATGTGTAAAAGGGAATGGGATTTATTTTCAAACAACTTTATACTGTGCTTTTGTGTTGTTTTTTTAGATTCCAGTCAAGAATACACTGATTCAACTGGCATAGATCTACATGAATTTTTAGTAAATACATTAAAAAACAATCCCAGGTAAAAATTAAATTTATAAGGTTTAATATTGCTTTTAGAATACCATAATTTGCTATGTGTGTCTCCATTACTGAGTTAGAATGTATACTAATAATAGCCTAGGTGGTCGTCACACCCTAACGCATTATGCCCTAATGTCACAAGATGGCTGTCACAAGATGGCCACGCGCACAGTTGAGACAGGACCCAGCGGAGGAGGCAGGTCACAGCAGGGGAGGGCAGTTATGGGCGATCAGGCCGGCAGGGGAGGACAGTTGGGGGCAATCAGGCTGGCAGGGTAGCAGTTAGGCATCAATCAGGCCGGCAGGTGAGGGCAGTTGAGGGTGATCAGGCTGGCAGGGGAGGGCAGTTGGGGGCCATCAAGCTGGCAGGGGAGGGCAGTTGGGGGCTATCAGGCTGGCAGGGGAGTGGTTAGGGGGCAATCAGGCTGGCAGGCAGAAGCCATTAGGGTCAATCAGGCAGGCAGGCAGGCAAGTGGTTAGGAGCCAGCAGTCCTGGATTGTGGCCATCCCCCAAGGGGTCCCAGATTGGAGAGGGTACAGGCGGGGCTGAGGGCCACCTTCCCACCCCTCACCCCCATGCACTAATTTCGTTCACCAGGCCTCTAGTATTAGAATAAGATTGCAGTGTTTGAAGTACACCAGAAACATTTTAGATCCTTAGGGTTATAATGTTGGTGGTCTTCTAGATGCACATGTGTAAATATCTTTTTGCAATATGTGTTTCAGCGTGATATAAAAATAATTTATGCTGTATGTAGGAATTTTGGGAAATACAGAATTACCAAGAAATTTTGACTCAATTGAAATGCAGATTTCAGAGTTAACATTAACCTTTTGCACTCGGATGTCGAGTGTGACTCGACACGATTAGCATCGGTAGCAGCTCTTTTTATACTCTTTGAATGTATCAATAATTTGAAATATAAAAAAATCCAAATAAATAAGTTTCTATGAAAAGAAACTCCAATTTTTTATTCTACTGCCGCGCTTTGTAAAATCTGGGGTATTTAAAAATTAAATCCCGAGTAGAATAAAGGAATCTAGAAAAAAGCAAGCGAGTGCAAAGGGTTAATCATGAAAAGAAAAGATGGAGGAAAATATTCTCAGGATAATGCACCCAACTGAACAAGAACTTAGTGTATTCATTTATGAGTTTTTAAACTTAGTGGTCAGGCGCTCCCACAGGGGGAGCACTGCTCAGCCAGAAGCCGGGCTCACGGCTGGCAAGTACAGTGGCGGTAACAAGAGCCTCTCCCACCTCCGGGGCAGCACTAAGGATGTCCAACTGCCTATGCCGTAAGTCAAACTTCCCCTGAGGGCTCCCAAACTGCGAGAAGTGCAGCCCTGGCTGAGGGACCACCCCACACACACACACACACAGCCAGTGCACGATTTTGTGCACCAGGCCTCTAGTTATAAAGATGAGCAAGATATCATCTCTGCCCCTAAATTATCCACTGTCTCTCTGCTAGAATAAACTCATGATATATAAGCCTATATAATAAAAGGGTAATATGCAAATTGACTCTAACAGCGGAACGATCAGAACAACTGCTCAACAAGTCACTATGAGGCACACTGACCACCTCTTGGTCCCTTTCCCCAGCCGGCAGGCTCCCATCACCCGATGGCGAACCCGGAACCAGAGGTGGGTGGTGGGGGACATGGGAGGCGCCAGGCCACGACCCACGCCCAGCCCGTCACCCCACACACAGAGGGCAACCTGCAGTAGAGTTGGGGCTGGCAAGTGGGCGGGAACAGCTTACCTCTTGGTCCCTCCCCGCCGGCTGGCAGGCTCCGATGGCCCAAACCGGGGTTGGGGGGTGGGGTTGGCTGCCGGCAGCCGGGGAAGGTGGCCCTGATCACATTCCAGGCCCAGGGACCGTACCCACGCACGAATTTTGTGCGCCGGGGCTTTTGTCTATATATATAAAAGGCTAAGTGTCCATCCGACTGGTAGCTATGACGTGCACTGACCACCAGGGAGCAGACACTTAATGCAGGAGCTGCCATGATGCACACTGGCCATTTAAAAATAAACGGCACCACGGGGCACCAACAAACCAATACTCAGCTTCCCCCAAGTGGGTCTCAGGCCCCACCACCACCCCGGAGCAACAGTCCACCAAATCGCAGCCAATGGTTCCAAGACCCCATGGTGCAAAATGCGGCCCACAGCCCAGCCCAGCCCAGAAACGGTCGCTATGGGTGTTGGGTAATGATGTCACATAGCAACACCCAGCTTCCTCTCCCTAGTGACTAGCCTCCTTTGAGTTTCTTCAGCTCAGAAACACGACTTGCTTTATAGCCAGGTGGAAATATTTTCATACTTTAACCAAATGTCTGTGAAGTGTTTTCCCATGCCTCATCTCATTCGGTCCTCACAGAAGTCCTGGAGTAGGTAGATAGGAGACTTGGT
The DNA here is from genome assembly GCF_951640355.1 of Cnephaeus nilssonii. Classification (NCBI taxonomy): domain Eukaryota; kingdom Metazoa; phylum Chordata; class Mammalia; order Chiroptera; family Vespertilionidae; genus Cnephaeus; species Cnephaeus nilssonii. Next base: position 76,102,178 of record NC_137081.1, on the reverse strand, counting down.
GAATCCTATTTTCTTTTTGTTAGCCAGAAAACGGAGATTTAGAAAGTTTAGAAACTTGACCCAACTAAAAAGAAGTAAGGAATGGTGGACCTTGAAAATGACTTCAGGTTTTCTCACTGAGAAGAATATAGTCAAACGCTGCTGCAGTTAAATATTTTACCCTTAGTTCTCCCTGCATGACCTATAATAATAATCTGCTTCATGTTGATATTTAATGCTGTGTTGCTGACAATTACCTAAAAGAGAAGTTGGGGAGCTTCACTTGGCTGGAAAAAGTTTAGCTAAATCAGAAAGCAGGTCTAATTAAGCAACTTTATTCTATAGAGATAAAAGGCTAAGTTGACTTGTGCATACGAATCATGTAAAGCTCTCGCTGGCACCAATCACACGCATGTGTTTCAGTCGGTCATGAATTTGGTTGACACTTCTATTATAGAGAAAGGGCAGATAGCGATATTAAAATATTCTAATTAATTTCCTTTCAATGTGCGTGAATCTGCACCGAGACACTAGTTAAAATAGATGTGAAATAACTTTTCAAGGGGCTATAAAAGAGAATGGAGGTCCCCAATCATTGTTTGAAAGGATATGTGAAGGTGTCACTGAAAAGTAATGCCCAAGGTGAGTCTTGAAATCAGAGTGCTTTAAATGGGAACTATCTATACAGAGAAGCATGAGAAAGGCATTCCAGGTAGAGGTAAAGAGCACTGCCAAGGCATAGTAGTGTGTGAGGGGAAGTGATATACTCAAAGAAAGACAAGATTGTACACACTGGCTCTAGCAGGGAGGTATGTGGCAAATAATTCTAGAAAGTCATGGGGAAGTAATTATTAGCTATTTTAACAAGCTGTTTCATATGAAGGAAGATTGTGGAAACTAGAACTCAGAAGGTAGAATACATAAGTAGTTTGAGTAAAACACGATAGGATCCTAAACAGGCAGAAATTTTCATTCTGCTGAACATATAGGAGACATCAATAAGGACCAAGACTGGAAATCTATTTTTATACATTTCAAAATATTTTTCTATTATACAGTTCTGTTTTCCTCCACATATAAATGCAAAGGTTTTTATCTGCATATGAATTTTTTAATTATAAAATTTAATGGGCTTTTAATATACTCAGAGATATGTGCAACACCCATCACTATAGTCAATTATAGAAAGTTTTCATCACCCAAAAAAGAAACCCATACCCTGTGCTATTACCTCTCTATGCCCTGAATGCTAATCAAGCTTGTTTGTACAGATTTCCCTGTTTTGGAAATCGCATGTGAATTGTGTGTGTGTGTGTGTGTGTGTGTTCCTGTGACTAGCGTCATCCCCTTAGTATAATATTTTTATGGTTTATCCATGTTGTAGCATGTATCATTACTTTATGCTTTCTATATATGCCTGCTGTTTAGGTCAGGTCCAGGAAACCAATTTACATTTACACTGTCTTATGAATGCTGAATAAGTTGCCTGCCTCAGGTCCCTTTTTCTTTTTCCCCTACAATCCTATCTAATAAAAGAGTAATATGCAAATTGACTGTCACTCTAACACAAATTGGCCACCTCCATGTGGTCAAAGATGGCCGTCCCCATGTGGACACAAGATGGCCACCACAAGATGGCCTGCCGGGGAGGGCAGTTAGGGGGGACAAGGCATGCAGGGGAGGGCAGTTGGGGATGACCGGGCCAGCAGGGTAGGGCAGTTAGGGGTTACCGAGCCAGCAGGGTAGGGCAGTTAGGGGTGACCAGGCTGGCAGGGGAGGGCAGTTAGGGGCAATCGGGCCGGCAGGGGAGCAGTTAGGTGTCGATCAGGCTGGCAGGGGGTGGTTAGGGAGTGATCAGGCTGGCAGGCAGAAGTGGTTAGGGGCAATTAGGCAGGCAGGCGAGTGGTTGGGAGCCAGCAGTCCTGGATTGTGAGAGGGGTCCCAGATTGGAGAGGGTGCAGGCTGGGCTGAGGGACACACACACACACAAACCCCAGTGCACGAATTTCATGAATCGGGCCTCTAGTTAGTGTATAAGAGATATACTTCACATAACTATATAATGATCACTGTGATAAATGCTATTAAAGAAAAGTATTAAAGAAACGGTCTAAGAAAGAATATAAGAAGTTGTTTTAGGCAAAGGAAACAGCATGTTCAAAGAAGCTAAGAAAGGAAGGAGTTGGGCATGTGCAGAGAGAAGCCAAGATGATAGGTTTTGTGAGGAAGGGTAGGAGATTAGGCTAAAGAAGTAGGCAAAGACCAGACTATGCTGGCCTGGAAGTCACATTTCTGATGTTCAATTCTAACCTAAGAGCAGTGGAAACCTGTGATAAATATTTAACCAAGGCAATGACATGTATTCACGTGTATTTGTTTTGTTTTGTTTTCTCTTTTTAGTCTTTATTATTGTGATTATTACAGGTGTTCCTCTTTTTTCCCCCAATAGTTCCCTTCCATCTGGTTCCCATCCCACCCCAGGCCCTCACCACTCTATTGTCTGCGTCCATGGGTAATGCGTATATGCATAATTTATCTAATCTCTTCCCACACACCCACACACCTCCTTCTCTCTGAGAATTGTCAGTCTGTTCCATTTCCATTCCTCAGATTTTATGAGATTCACCAGTTTATTCTGCTCATCAGATTTTTTATTCGTTTGATTTTTAAATTCAATTGTTGATAGATATGTATTTGTTGCCACTTTGTTGTTCATATTTTTTATCTTTATCTTTTTCTTTTTCCTCTTAAAGAATACCCTTCAGCATTTCATATAATACTGGTTTGGTGGTGATGAACTCCTTTAGTTTTGGCTTGTCTCTGAAGCTCTATATCTGACCTACAATTCTAAATGATAGCTTTGCTGGGTAGACTAATCTTGGTTGTAGGTTCTTGCTTTGAATATTTCTTGTCACCCCCTTCTGGCCTGCATAGTTTCTGTTGATAAATCAGCTGACAGTCATATGGACATGCCCTTGTAGGTAACTAACTGCTTTTCTCTTGCTGCTTTTAAGAGTCTCTCTTTGTCTTTTGCCCTTGGCATTTTAATTATGATATGTCTTGATGTGGTTGGTCCTTTCTGAGTTCCTCTTGTTTGGGGTTCTCTGTGCTTCCTGGACTTGTAGTCTATTTTTTTCACCAGGTAGGGGAAGTTTTCTGTCATTATTTCTTCAAATAGGTTTTCAATATCTTGCTCTCTCTCTTCTGGCACCCCCATAATTCGGATGTTGGTACACTTGAATTTGTCCCAGAGATTCCTTACACTATCTTCATATTTTTGGATTATTTTTTCTTTTTGCTCTTCTGGTTGGGTCTTTTTTGCTTCCTCATATTTTAACTCGTTGATTTGATTCTCAGGATCCTCTAGTATAGGGTTGAATCCCTGTATATTTCAGTCAGTGCATGCTTAATTTCTGACTGGTCCTTTTCCTTTTTTTTTTTGGCATTCTCACTAAGATCCTTGAAAGGAGATTTCTAGAAGATTCTTGAGTAACCTTATAACTGTGGTTTTGAACTCTATACCCAGTAGTTTGCCTCCTTTCATTTCATTCGTGACCTGTTTCTTTGTCTCCACATTTTGGCTGCTTCCCTGTGTTTGTTTCTGTGTATTAGGTAGAGCTGCTAAGTCTCCTTGAGTTGATAGAGTGGCCTTTTATAGTAGGTGTTCCATAGGGCCCAGTGGCTCAGCTTTCCCAATCACCTGAGGTGGACACTCTAGGTGCACCCCTTTATGGGCTGTGTGCACAGTCTTGTATTTAAGCCTTCCTTGATTGCTGTTAGTGTCACTGAGAGGAATTGACCTCCAGGCCAATTGGCTGTAGGGACCAGCTGGGACTACAGTGGGAGAGCTGCTGTGCAGGAAATACTCTTATGGAGCAAGACTTGCTTCAGTGGGGCTTTGGTGCTCACTGAGTCTGCCCCTTGAGGTTGTTGCTTATGGATGTGAAGAGTTGTAATCTGATGTGGTCTGGCACTGACCACTGGGTATACTGGCTCTTGGGTCTCCAGGGAGGTCAAAGTCAGCCACTGCCTGGGGCCACCCAGCAGGAGCTACAGAGAGATCTGAAGATTCCTCCTCTTTTTATCAGGTTTGGAAGTGCCCAGATGAGGCGCAGCTCTGAAGCAAGGCAGGCTGGTGCTGGTGCTGGGTCTTGGGCCTTTTATTGATAGGTTTGGGGCTTCCTAACCCAGCTGCAGCTTGTTTGACAGGTTGTTAGCCTGAGATACAAAAAACCAAAAGCTTCAATTTTCAATGTATAACTTTGGTACACTAATAGCATTATTACATATCAAGCAGATTATTTCATTTTTTACTTCATAACAAAAATACTCCAATTCCCACTTTTCTTGTAAATTTCGATGTTTGTCAACAATTTTTCGTTTATTTTTACTACCACTTGATTTTGATAGAGACATGCTGAGTACAAAGGGCTAAAATAAATGAGTAATCGTTATCATAAAGTAATAGAACATTTTAATAAAAATTAATATTTTTTTCTTGAACATCAACTTACCAGACACTGAATTACTGCACAAATTCATAAGCCATCTTGTTCTCCGAAAGCAAAATATTTTCTATTGCTCACACCAAACAAGTCAGTCCAAGACTAATGACATGGCAATCGGCTGCTAAAATATTCGCTGCTAGTATTAGTGGAGAGAAATGGTGTACCTGCAAGTAAGGCACATAAGGGAAATGAATGCAACACGATTATAGTAATTAGTCACTAGTCAACGTTGTAGTTTCTTATTAATAATTATGTACAACAGGATATTGTAAAAATTAAGTTACGAAATTTTTATTAAAACGTTTCTTACATACTGTTATATTGGCAGGGCTGCAAAAATATTCGTTGTGGGCCACAAGTTTGACATACTTGCTTGTCTATTAGGTAGAATAGATTTGTGGGGAACAAAGGAAGATACGGAGATATAATAAACTACTGTTGTATTGTAGGTAAGCCACAGATCCTGATTACAAGGATCCCGGGTACTGGCAGTGGAAACAGAAGAAAATAGGTAGAACGTAGATAAATTTTGCAGTTGTAATTAACTGCATGGGAATATTAGACAAAAGGACTATCATGGGCCAAAAATGCTTCTAGTATAATATTCTGGGTGAAAGGTGGTGCCACTCACTGGAGCAGGGAATACTAAACGACGACCAAATTTGGGAGCAAAATTGAATGTTGCTTGAACTTATATTAAAATGTAATCCTGTATTCAGCTTTAGATTTAAAATCACCAGGGTAGCATGTTTTTCTCTAGGTTTTTCAACTAATATTTTAAAATGTATGGTCAAATAGTATTCAGTTTTATGATATTTCCTTTATTATGTAGTGGGAGGCTGATGTATAGAATTTTAGGCAACTTAAGCAGGGAGTATCATCTCCTCTATTTGAATTTGAGAGGGATCTAAATAACTTTTATTTGGGGGCCCACCCGGTGTGGCTTAGTGGTTGAGTATCGACCCATGAACCAGGAGGTCACAATTCCATTTCCAGTAAGGTCACATGCCTAGATTGTGGGCTCAGTCCCCAGTAGGGGTCGTGAAGGTGGCAGCCCATCGATGATTCTCTCATCATTGATGTTTCTATCTCTCTCTCCCTCTCCCTTCCTCTCTCTGAAATCAATAAAAAAAATTTTTAAGTCAATCAATCAGTAAATAAGTAACATTTATTTGGGAGGAAAACAGTAACCGCTTGGCTTAGTTTTATAGATCTATAAAATTTGGGGAACACAATTAAATGATCTGTAAAGCTACTTCAAGCTTTAAGTTTCTATGAGGTTTTGTTTTGCTTTGTTTTTGTTTTGTTTTGTTCCCACATGCACATGAAACTTATACTGAACACAGGAATACTCTCTTGAGCCACGTTCTTGGTGAGTGAGCAAGGAGGTCCTTTAGGGAGAGGTGCCATTAATTTGCTACAGCCTAAGTGCACTAAATAAGCCCCTAGTGGTCTAAACAAGAGCACATGCAGATACTCACTAGAGTCTATTTATTTTACCTGATGGAGGCTTTTGGCTCATTTTTATTTTTATGGGCAAAATTCCCAGAAGTCTTAAAAATATATAATAGCAATTTACAGAATGATTTGAAAAGTCCTCTACTTCGGGGTTAAAGTTGGTAATGTAGTTCATACTTTTCTGCTATAGCTCCATTTATATACTAGCTTAGAATTCCCATAGGAGTTATTACTGGCACTTCATGTTCTCTAGAGTATTGTTTCTGTGGTGTTCAGCATGATCACACAATCATGCATCTATGTAAAGATGTCTATTTTCTTGCTATCAGCTTTATTGAGTAATAAGGAAGTAAATACTAATATGCTCTTGTTATCCACGTATATTTACAGAACAGAGTCCAATATAGTGATAGTGGAGTCAAAATCTATTGCAAGAATGACAACATGTTGATAGTTGTTGAAGTTGGGTGATGGCTATATTAAAGTTTATTACACTGTTCCCTCTACATTTGTGTAGGCATGAAATTTTCCATAATAAAAATTTAAACTAAAATAAGTCATCTTTTATTTTTTTAAAACATTACATTTTTAGAAAGCATGTAAATATTTTAGCATCAAGCTTGTGACAGTACTCAATGTACAATTATTAAGACAAATACTTAGTAGTATAAGTTCAACATTTATTATTTCAGTGTTAAATTTTACATATAAGTCTTCATATTTTGTTTCAGGGACAGAATGATGCTGTTGAAATTGGAACAAGAAATTTTAGATTTCATTGGTAATAATGAGTAAGTCCTGACATTTAACAAGAAAAAAAATCGTCATCACATTTCTCCTTGATTTACTAAATTCATGTGTTTTTTTTCTACTTCTAGGTCTCCACGTAAGAAATTCCCCCCCATGACATCTTACCATAGGATGCTGTTACACAGAGTAGCCGCTTACTTTGGGTTAGACCACAATGTTGATCAGAGTGGGAAGTCTGTCATAGTAAACAAAACTAGCAATACAAGAATGTAAGTATTAAGAAATGTCGGTACACATTATATGTGTGTGTGACAGTACTTTCTCTTTTTACAGCACCTTTTTACCTGAGGTTTTCCATATGTTTTAGCAACCTAATTAAGCTCCATAATAACCCTACACGATTGGATCAAAAAATACTTTTAGATCACTGGATTTAAAATGCACCAGTCTGTGTGACTTTCCCCCTCCCCATGTGGGAGTGTGCTGTGGTACTCTTTCCCCCTCCCCACATGGGAATCTGTGCTTGTTCTTCAATAAATTTCCACCTTTGCTATACAAAAATAAAATAAAATACACTTCAGTCTGAACTGAAATGAGGTAGATGAATGAGGACTGGTTTTAAAAAGCAACAGCAAAAAACCCCTCAAAGGTCATAATATCAGTGATGTTTGATAACCATTCTCTTATGGATTTTTAAATTAATGTAATTTAGATAGCTATGTCCAACCTCAGGCAAATTGGGGGATGAAGGGAAGCAAATTTGGACACTATCACCTTTAATCTTCTGTCACTTTACCATCCTTTCCACTTCTGGTTTTGCTCCTTTTCTGCTATATATCTCCAGAAAGTGAGTCCATTGGTTAATAATGTTGAGTCCACCTTCTGGGCTATATATAATTTCCTGAGAAAAATTTGTAAGGAGTTAAGAAAAGCCATTTCCTTTATAAAGTGATAGCTGTATACTGTTGGTGAAATAGATCATCAGTGCTGACATTTGGCAGCAAAAGGCCCAATGCAGAGGCACCAAAAACTATAACATCTACAAATCACCTCTTCTGCCTATTTGTAAAGCTGATCCTAAAACAACTAATTGAGTTCAGCTAAAATTTATACTTTGGTGGTGATCTGCCCATCAATAGAATTTTCTATATCAGTTTATGTGACAACAGTGAGTCTGTGGTATTGAGCAGCAGTCAACTACAGATGCCATAAATCTGTGGTTGGCAAACTGCTGCTCGCGAGCCACATGCGGCTCTTTGGCCCCTTGAGTGTGGCTCTTCCACAAAATACCACGGCCTGGGCGAGTCTATTTTGAAGAAGTGGCGTTAGAAGAAGTTTAAGTTTAAACAATTTGGCTCTCAAAAGAAATTTCAATCGTTGTACTGTTGATATTTGGCTCTGTTGACTAATGAGTTTGCCAACCACTACCATAAATAATGCAACATTCATTATTTTCCTGCCTTTGTTGAAGCTAGACTTCTCCGGGTCTGATCTATGAACCTTTTGGTTTGCATGGTTATATTTAATTCACTTATGTCCTACTAGAGGCCCAGTGCACAGGCAGGGCCCCTAGGCCTGGCCATTGATCAGGGCCAATCAGGTTCCCTGCCTCCCCACCTACTCCTTCCCTCGCCACCCGTGCACAGCCACCCATGCGGTCCTGCCTCCTCCTTCCCTCACTCCCTCAGCGCCCCACCGCCGCAGCTGCCACTGGTCGCCCACCGTGTTCCATGCCGCCCCCTGGTGGTCAGTGCACGTCATAGCGACCCATCGAACTCCTGGTCGAACGCCCGAGGGGACAGTTTGCATATTAGCCTTTTATTATATAGGATACCCTTGTAGCTGCCATTTTGTTTGCTGGAACTATGTTGGTTTTCTTCTGTTTTAAATAGAATGTTGTCAACATAATACATATATTGATGGAACTTAGTATTTTTAAATGATTGTTCCTACAACTAAGATTAAATTAATGAAGATAAAGGTCTTTAAAACAGTCCTTTCTTGGGGATTCAATTTTACCTGCAAGTGTGAATCTGATTTAATTTTCCTCTGCCCATCCCTTAGTCTTTTTTAAATATCCCCATCAATTAGTCTTTTCCCAATTAGTTACATCATGGCTAATGTAAGATAGTAACTATAGCTTGAGTTGGACTGCAGGTGAATAGAACTCTAATTAATCTAACCAGTACCTTTCAACATTACTCAGAACTGCTGGATACCCAATCACATGCACATTAGCAGGCATTTCAACTAACATTTCGACTGGTGACTCTCTAAGGTTTTCAATACAGTGTAACTTCAGTTATTTGAATGCTATGAATGATGTCAGAAAGCTTTAGGGTTTTCTTCATCAAGGTTTTCAGAAGTTTAGCTAAACAGATGTTTGTGATGAACTAAAAAAAGAATAGATCAGTAGCATAATTATAACTAGACATTTGAATCACTGAAGTTACACTGTATTCTTGTATCTTCTGCAATATGAAGGTTATAAATCAGAAAACCTTAGAGATCTACTCCACATTGAATAAAAACAAACTTACCTTTTCCTCATAGGCAGATTACCCGCTCCAGCCTTGAACCAGTGGTGTTGTGGATGTCAACAACCGGTGTCCACTGGGGTGTCTCAATGGAGCGGGAAGTTGGCGATTGCAGGGCAATAAATTCAGGCATCTATAAAAAAAAAAAGAGGTAAGACAGTCTTAAGGTTAGCTGAAATGCCTGCTAATGCTATTTGGTGTGGGGATCCAGCTGCTCTTAGAAAAGTTGCCAGGCCGTTGGTTAAATCTTAATAGTTCACTTTGGAATGACACTCTCTTACCCAAGTATAAACTCCTTGAATGAGAAAATGTGACTTTAATTAGCTACAAAAATAATTTATATAAGTAAACAGGGCAATCATGTGACAGAAATAACAACATACTGCCATTGTCAGAACTACATAGATAATCATTCAAACTCCTAAAAAAAAAGCAGTCTTTTTCTCATCAGTTTGGTCATGAAACTATTTTTACCCTGTATTTTTCTCTTTAGTTCTGTATATAATTTTACGTGGAGATCTGCTCTCTGTTTCACTTATTTAGTATATTTTTAAAAATTTGTTTTATTGATTTCAGAGGGAGAGAGAGAGAAACATCAACGATGAGAGAAAATCATGGATCAGCTGCCTCCTGCATGCCCCCTACTGAGGATTGAGCCATCAACCTCGGCATGTGCCCTGACTGGGACCTCCTGGTTCATAGGTCAACGCTCAACCACTGAGCCACACTGGTCAGGCAACCACAAATACTTTATTACTTTCAATTATATAACACCAAACGCAGTACTATAGGGGTGTAACATGATACTGTATACTTTTATTTTGTCCTAGAACTTTTTCTTACATTTAGAGGAGGCAATGCAAAGAGGACATACAGTCTTGGGGTCTTACATAGCAGGCTCCAACTATGGCTCAGTCATGGTCTTGCCTTTTGAACTTGGATGGTTACTTAAGTCATTTGAACCTGATTTCTGAGTAATATTTATAATAACAAACTTCTAGTGGGTTTTTACTGTTTTAAGTGTTGTTTATTCATGTTCAGAATAACTCTGTGAAGTAGGTAGACTATAATTCCCATTTACAAATGAGGAAACTAAGGAATATAAAAGTTAAGTAACTTGTGTAAGTCCCAAAGCAACTAAATTGGTAAAGCTAAATATTTGAACCCAAGCAGTCTTATTCCAGAGCCTTCAATGTATTTCATATGGCCTTTCACAAATAACATGGGATAGTTAATATTTTCTTGAAAGATTATTATGAGGAGTTAATGAAATAACATAATTATCTATTAGTAGCACCAGTCAGTGGTAACTTTTATTATTTCTTTTGCTTTTCATTAAATGTTATATTCACCCTTTCTGTAAATATTGTATATTATCTTTTTTGTATCCTTGTTTTTGTTTTTTTAGACCTGATCAGAAATTTAATGAACATATTAAGGATGATAAAGGTGAAGACTTTCAGAAACGATATATCCTCAAGAGAGATAACTCTAGCTTTGACAAAGATGATAACCAGGTAATTTAGCACAATTAGAGCATTTTTTATATGTGCAGGACTTATACCAGCAGATTATTTTCCCAAGAATTATTTGTTCTCTTTTCTTTAGATAAGAATACGTTTGAAAGATGACAGAAGAAGCAAATCTATAGAAGAAAGAGAAGAAGAGTACCAGAGAGCTAGAGACCGTATATTTTCCCAAGATGTATGTATTGTTCTATTTAGCTCTTCATGTTAGAATATATACTAATTGTATTATAGGGGCTCACTTAACCCTTTGCACTCGCTTGCTTTTTTCTAGATTCCTTTATTCTACTCGGGATTTAATTTTTAAATACCCCAGATTTTACAAAGCGCGGCAGTAGAATAAAAAACTGGAGTTTCTTTTCATACAAACTTATTTATTTGGATTTTTTTATATTTCAAATTATTGATACATTCAAAGAGTATAAAAAGCTGCTACCGATGCTAACCGTGTCGAGTCACACTCAACATCCGAGTGCAAAAGGTTAATCTGCTGATCACATTTTTAACTACATTTGTTACATACCAAGTTACCTTTTAGAAATATTCTATTTTATTCACTTTAATAACTTAATAGTATATAAAATACTATATTGCAGCAGTTACATAAGTTTTTCAAAAGTTAATAGCAGATCAACTACGGGACTAATATTCTGAACTACGTATATCTATATATATATAAAAGCCTAAGCGATCATTATGACCTGTCAACCGAATGACCAGTTGACTGGTTGCTATGATGCGCACTGACCACCAGGGGGCAGGTACTCAACGCAGGAGCTGTCCCCTGGTGGTCAGTGCGCTCCCACAGCGGGAGCGCTGCTCAGCTGGCCAGGTTCACGGCTGGTAGTGCAGCTGCGGCAGCGCAAGCATCTCCCATCTCCGTGGCAGTGCTACTGAGTGGCGGCATCCGCATGCGTAGCGGGACCAGGATGAGCGGGAGCTGCGCGACGCCCAGTCTGGGCTCAGACTCCTCCACAGCCTCCTGCCACTTTGCACACTACTACATCCCTTGGAGGATGTCAGACTGCCAGTTTCAGCCCGATCCCCACAGGCCTGTGGGCATCAGGCCAAAACCTGCAGTCCGACATTTCCCTAGGGGTCCCGGGTTGCAAGAGAGCGCATACCAGGCTGAGGGACCCCACCGGTGCACGGATTTGTCTATACTAATAAAAGGGTAATATGCTAATTAGACTGGATGTCTTCTGGACAAAGCCATGGTGGGGGTGGTCGAGGCAGAGGCGGTTGGCAATCAGATCAGCAGGGGAGAGCAGTTAGGGGTGATCAGGCTGGCAGGGGAGAGCAGTTAGGGGGTGATCAGGCCGGCAGGGGGGTAGGGGCAATTAGAGGACAATCAGTACGGCAGGGAAGGGCAATTAGGGTGTGATCAGGATGGTAGGGGAGCAGTTAGGGGCCGATCAGACCGGCAGGGGAGTGGTTAGAGGATGATCAGGCCAGCAGGGGAGTGGTTAGGGGGCGATCACGCCAGCAGGCAGAGGCGGTTAGGGGCGATCAGGCAGGCAGGAGAGCAGTTAGGGGCATCAGGCAGGCAGGCAGGTGAGCGGTTAGGAGCCAGTGATCCCAAATTGCGAGAGGGATGTCCAACTGCCAGTTTAGGCCCAATAAACCAGCAGTCGGACATCCCCTGAGGGGTTCCGAATTGGAGAGGTTGCAGGCGTTGCAGGCCCGGCTGAGGGCCCCCCCATGCACGAATTTCTTGGACTGGGCCTCTAGTATATGTATGTATGTATGTATGTGTGTGTGTGTGTGTGTGTGTATATATATACATATATGCAAATAGACCAACTGGTGGAATAACTGAACAACCAGTCGCTGTGACGTGCGTTGACCCCCAGAGGGCATGCACGGAACATAGAGGGCATCTGCAGCAGGCGGCAGAGCATGGAACATGGTGGGCATGGGCCGTGGCGGGATGGTGGAGAAGGTGAGTGGGGGCGCCAGACCAAGGCGGCACACCGGTCGCTGTCATCTAGGCAAGCCTCTGGTGGTTACTGAAAATTCTTTGCTCCCACTGGGGCCGGCCCTGCTTGCACCCGCTGCCAGTACCAGAGCTGCCATTCACACCCACAGCTGACACCCGGCACTGGCCACAATCGCTCAGCAGTGTCAGCAGGTGCGAGTGGTGGCTGCTGGCCCCGATTGCCCCTCAGGCCTTCTCCACCTCCCCGTGCTCTTCAGGGGCAATCGGGGCCAGCAGCTGCCTCTCAAACCACTGTGGGCGACAGCCCCATTTGCACCCACTGCCAGTGCCAGAGCCGCCACTCGCACCCACTGCCACTGTCGGTCCTGCTCACTCCCGCAGCCAGCGCTAGAGCTACCGCTCGCACCTGCTGCCGGCACCTGATGACGGGCCCAGTCACTTGGTGCCGTCAGTGGGTGCGAGCAGTGGCTACCGGCCCCGATCGCCCCTGAGGGTTTCCCCCATCTCCCCCCTGCTCCTGCAGGGCGATTGGGGCAGAGGCTCCTGCTCGCATCCACTGACGGCGACGGCCCCACTCGCACCTGCTGCTGGCGCCGGCCCCAATTGTTCCGCACTGTCAGCGGGTACGAGCGGCACCGGCGCTATCAGCACCTGGGAGGGGCAGTGGGAGCAGGGCTGCCGGCAGATGGGAACAGGGACCGCAGCAGGGGGGGCCAGGCTGGGGCGCAGAGGATGGTGCCGAGACCCGCCCTTTCCCCACTGCAGCCTCACGGCCCACAGTTCCTTTCAAGGTGCAAGAATTTGTGCACTGGGCCCCTAGTAGTTTTTATAATATTTTTTTCTTCCAGGTTTGAGATTTTTAGAATAACTTGTTCTTTTAATAAAGCTAATTGATTTTTTAAATTAATATTTATTTTCCACTTTTTAAGTGATTATATGAAAGATATCTTTTAAGTGGCTAGTTAATTTATGCAGATACTCGAGAAGAAAATCGGTTTGGTTTTACCAATATCTGTTAAGCATCTGTTTTGTGTGGTACTAGTTACTATTCAAGGATATAATGAATATGTATAGTTTGTGTTAACACTGCCAGAGATGGAAATTTCCTCTATATTCAAAAAACAAACAGTACATAACATTAACATCTAGACTAACCGTTAAGAATTTACAATATTAAAAAAAAAAAAAAGAATTTACAATATTTATTCAACAAATTTTATTGAGCACCCCTAGTAGGTGCTATGCTGGGCATAGTAGAACATACCCATGGATAGTTACTACAATAATTTTTCCCCAAAACAGCTTTTATATGGTAGATAGTATCATTACTTTTGTTTTATAGGTAAAGAAATTGAGGCTCCAGGAGACTTAAGTAAAATAGCCAAAGATCATATAGCTATAAAATGACAGAATTGGGATTTCAACCAAGATCTTCTGAACTCAGAGCCTAAATGAGATATATTTGTCTAGTTCATAAGCGATATATGGTCTTTACCCTTGATGAGTAGCCGGACAATGGCAATGTGGTGTGTGATTTGTGTAGAGGCATAAAGGTAAAATAAGGACTCAGCAGAGAAGCACCACATACCATAGCTGAGGAATGAGAGTTAGCTTCCAAGAGAAGACCTGAAGGATTAAAATGTTCCAAGTAGAGGGTCAGTATTTGCAGAGGCCCAGTGATGAAGAACAGTTTGACAATGAGGAATTGAAATATTCAGAATACTTGGATTTTAGCTAGGTGACACAGGAAATGAGGAAAGTTTATTTTGGACAAATAAGCAGAGGGCAGATGATCCTAAAAGCTAGTTCAGGTAGGTGGGTTTTTACCTAGAGCATAGGTCAGCAAACTTCCTATCTAATAAAAGAGTAATATGCATATTGACCGTACCTCCGCTACACCCACAAGCCATGCCCACCAGCCATTCAGGAGCGAGTATGCAAATTAACCCAACCAAGATGGCTGCGGCCACGGAGAGAGCAGGAGGCTTGGGTTTCCCTGGCAATGGAGGAAGCCAAGCTTTCCGCCTGCCCTGGCCTGCCTTGGCCTCTGCTTAAGGCTACAAAGTTTAAATTATAGAAGATAAATAAATCCCAACAAAAATGGCTGCAGCCCCAGAGCGAGCAGGAGGCTTGGCTCCGCTCAAGGCTACGAAGTTTCAATTATAGAAGATATATAAATCCCAGATACCAGGGCCTCCGCTTGGGTCGCCGGGGGGCGTGGCCAGCCTGCAAACAACCACAGGCCCCTCACCCAAGCCACCCCATGCCCCAAGGGAACCCCCACCCTGATCCGAGACACCCTTCAGGGCAAACCAGCCGGCCCCCACCCATGCACCAGGCCTCTATCCTATCTGATCCTATCTAATATAAAAGAATAATATGCAAATTGATGGTCACTCCAACACAAGATGCCTGCCCCCATGTGGTCAAATCTGACTGCCCCCGTGTGGACACAAGATGACCGCCACAAGATGGCCAGCAGGGGAGGGCAGTTGGGAGGAACCAGGCCTGCAAGGGAGGGCAGTTGTGGGCGATCAGGCCAGCAGGAGAGGGCAGTTGGCAGGGACCAGGCCTGCAAGGTAGGGCAGTTGGGGCGATCAAGCCTGCAGGGGAGGGCAGTTAGGGGTGACCAGGCCGGCAGAGGAGGGAAGTTCCGGGCAACCAGGCCAGCAGGGGAGGGCAGTTGGGTGGGATCCAGGCCTGCAGGGGAGAGCGGTTTGGGGGGACCAGGCTTGCAGGGGAGGGCAGTTAGGGGTGACCAGGCCTGCAGGGGAGGGCAGTTAGGGCAAACAGGCTATCAGGGGAGCAGTTAGGCATCAATCAGGCTGGCAGGGGAGTGGTTAGGGGTGATCAGGCTGGCAGGCAGAAGCAGTTAGGGGCAATCAGGAAGGCAGGCAGGCGAGCAGTTGGCAGCCAGCAGTCCTGGATTGTGAGAGGGATGTCCAACTGCCCGTTTAGGCCTGATCCAGGTAGGGGGGGGTCCCAGATTGGGGAGGGTGCAGGCTGGGCAGAGGGACACATACCCCGTGCATGAATTTCATGCACCGGGCCTCTAGTTTTCTTATAAAGGGCCAGATCATAAATATTTTAGACTTTTTAAGCCATATAGTCTTTATTGCATCAATTCAAATCAGCCTTTTTAATGTGAAAGCAGCTATAGACAATACATAAGGAATGAGCATGGTTGTGTTTCAATAAAATTTTATTTGCAAAACAGGTCTGACCATAGTTTAATGACTTCTGGTCTGGTGGCTGAAAAACTAGTTAGAAGACTGTTGTTATAATACAAACAAAAATGATGGTTGCCTGAGCTAGATTCATAGCATGAGAAAAGCTGTGTTGAGGCATAACTGCTCATTCACTGCTGCAGCAACAGTCATAGTTGAGGAATGAGAGAGTTAGCTTCACCTGACAGGTAAAGTACAGATGATCAAAGTATTTGGTTAGTGAATGAGGTGGAATCTACAGACTGGTGTATACCTTGAATATCCTCCTATATAATAATCCTATATAATAAAGCGGTAATATGCAAATTAACCCTCACACCATCACAAGATGGCTGCGCCCACAGCGGAGGCAGGGTTCCCGTAACGAGCGATCAGCAGGGACCTGAGGCTGCGTGGCGCCAGGCTTGACGGGGGACCTCAGGCTATGCCCCCTGCCCCAGTGCCAGGCTGGGGTACCTCAGGCCGCGCCCCCTGCCCAGCTGGGCTTGACAGGGGACCTCAGGCCACACCCCCCGCCCCAGCACTGGGCCGGGGGCCTGAGGGTGCGCCAGAGGACCTGAGGCTGCACCCTGGCCCCAGCAAGGCTTGACAGGTCACCTGAGGCTGTGCCACCCCCCTCCCCCCCGGGCGGGGCTTTATGGAGGTGGGGCCAGCCAGGTCTGGGTCTCACCCAATGGGGGTGGGGCCGGCCGGGTCTGGGTCTCACGCAATTTCGAGGCACGCGCAGGTGGGCAGGGACTTGACTCTGGGTCCCTCGGCCAGCCCCAGACTCTGACAGGAGGAAGATTTTCATATACATTTTACTAATTTTCTTTCATCTCTGACACTTCTATTATAGAGAAAGGGCAAATAGCAATATTAAAATATTTTCTCTAATTAATTCCCTTTTAATGTGCATGAATTTCGTGCACTGGGCCACTAGTATAATAATAATAATAATGATAATGGGTTCATTTATTTGGAAGAGAATATTTTAATTTCAAATTAATTTATACTATAAAAATGAATGGCTTCAAGCATTGTGTTACCAAGCCAAAATAAAATCCAGTATCATCTATTTGTGTATGTTTATCACCATGTGGATTTGGCGGTGGGGGGGGAGGTTGGGGATACTTTTAAAATATTATTACACATGACTTTTGTTGTCATCATTGGTTTAGAGATGGCATTGTATTTGGCAAAAGCTCAACTTTATATATCTATTCTTTATTCTAGTCCCTGTGTTCCCAAGAGAATTATATTATTGACAAAAGGTGAGGAAATTTTTTAACATTTGTTTTGGTAACAATCTGACTGATGGTAATAGAAATAAAAATGTCTTATTAAAATGCCAACAGAATCCAAGATGAGGATGCCAGTAGTACCCAGCAGAGACGCCAGATATTTAGGTATTGTAAGCATGCTTTCATACAGTATTGAAAAATAAAACATTTTTTCTTTTCGTTTTTGTCTCTATTCGCTTTACAAAGTTTTATTTCTAAATTACAGAGTTAATAAAGATGCTTCAGGGAGATCAACAAATAGCCATCAAAGCAGCACTGAGAATGAGCTGAAGTACTCTGAGCCACGGCCCTGGAGCAGCACAGATTCAGATAGCTCTCTCCGCAACTTTAAACCCGCTGTAACCAAAGCCAGCAGCTTCAGTGGAATTTCTGTCCTGACAAGGGGTGATAGTTCTGGAAGCAGCAAAAGCATAAGTAGGCTTTCAAAAGCAGGTATAAATATCTGTCTAGAACTGTGCAGTCAAAACATTCATTTCCCTAATGTTGTCTGAGTTCTTTATGTTTCATACGTCTTATATAACTATCCTAAAATATAAAATTCCTGTCAGCAGTGCATTGAGCACTTTCAAAGAACTTAAAAGATAATGTTTATTGACATTAAGATTCATTCTCTATTGTGACATAAACTTAATCATGTTGGTTCAATGAAATGTCATCTCTTGTTTGAGTACCCAGAGGTGGTTGGAAATTCTTCATTGCTTATAGTTGGAAGGGGATGGTTTCTCACATAATATTATCTAACAGTGATTGCATTTTCAGCTAATACTATCAATTATTGATTGGATTTTTTATGATAAAGTTCTTCATTTGACACTCAAAAATGAATAAAATTACTGAGAAGTTTTTGAGAAACTTAAAACTAAAGAAAAATAATACGACGTAATTGTCATGAATGAGTGGAGATTTTAATAACATCCTCATTCTTTTAGCTTCTTTGCATTTAGAGCACATAACATTTAGGCTCATAACATTTTCTCTTTTCAGTTTCACGAACTGGCTTCAATATGAAGAAAGCTCTCAGGATCCTTGTAGATCCTTATTTTTATCCCAAAATAAGCATGAACATCAGTAGAAGTTGCTTCCTCTCTTTAGCCTATTTGGGTTAACCTAAACAATTGGTTTTGTACAGGTAGCAATTGAAGGGAGAGGTGTGTATTGGAAAGTGACAGTATTTTTTTAATCCCTGACTCTAGTCAATGCTTTAAATATTAAGGCTTGCAGATTGCACTTGTCACATTTTTAACTTCCATTGTAGCTATCACTAGTAAAAATGTCTTGGTATATTTGATAGAATATTGCTAAAAATAGTTAAGTTTTATGAATATAAGAAATATGCATATGTACCAAATATGCATTTATTTGAAAAATGCCCACAAAGTCTTCATAACAGAAAAAACTACTCGTGTATAGTGAGAACATCATTCAGACACTGGCAAACTAAAACATTTTAAGAACATGTACTATTTATTTATTACCTGTGTTATTTTTAGAGATAAAAAGAAATATTATTTAACTCAATAGGAAAAAATATATTTTATATAGTTCGGGTCAATAGTCATTTTGGCACAACTTAAAATAGAAGTTGTCCTTCAAAGAAAGTCTGTATTGTGGACTCACATTTGTTTATTTTATTTATTAAAGATTAATTCTCCATCCCAGAGTAAACTGTTTTTTAAAACTTGATTAACGGTATACATTATCAAAATCTTTTTTTTCTTTTTTTATTTATTCACCTTTAGCTATTATACTGAAAGTCAGTGACATTTTCTATCTTATCTTAGTGTAATAAAAAATGAAACCAACTGCAGGCATAAAAGCAGTTAAAAATAAATTATCAAATTATTTTAATAAGTACAGTGAGAAATAAATTTTAGCTAATGCTAATATAAGTAATTGGATATTTTTCATGCTATCTTTGCCCCTTGATATGATAAAAAATTGAGAGATGACTTTACATTATAGGAAAATGCTGTAATTATGAGCTGAAAATGAAAGTCTTAATGAAACTTGACAAGTGTTTCTCTAGCTAGAGAATTTATCTTTTATTTTTAATTCATACACTATTCCTAATCTTTCTGTGTTCTTATAGATAAGGGGTTTCTGATATAAGAGGCTTTGGGCATTTGGCTGTGCTAAGTTCTTTTCCCTGTGGGAAAATTATAATCTGTATATTCCTAGATGTTAATTTGAAAGGTAAAATGTATAAAACTTTGTTGTCTTGGGTAATGTGCTTTTTGTGACTCTCTGTAGCTGGTGTTATTATAAACATGCTAGTTGCATGCTTTAGCCATGTCTTTAACAACTTGAGTGATCAGTTTGCCATATTAAACTTGTTTACTGCGGGGAGGGAAAGCAAAATTGTACAGTAAATCAAAAATTACCAATGCCTTTATGTGGTAACTACATGTTATGCAATGTGAATTTTATTGTTACATATTTAAAACCTGCTTTTTTGTATGAGGTTTAAAAAATCCATATTTTTCATTACTCCTCCCTAGGTTCTGAGTCTTCTGGTAGTGTAGGGTCATCTACGGGCTCTCTTTCTCACATCCAGCAGCCTCTCCCAGGTACAGCTCTCAGCCAGTCTTCTCATGGCGCACCTGTCGTCTATCCAACTGTCAGCACTCATAGTTCTCTTTCCTTTGATGGTGGCCTAAATGGGCAAGTCGCACCTCCTAGCACTAGCTTCTTTTTGCTTCCCTTGGAAGCGGCAGGCATACCACCTGGCAGTATTCTCATCAACCCACAAACAGGTTGGTATCCCAAAAAGGTGTTTATTTCAATTGAGATATCAGGAGTTATCTGAAAATTAAAGAATACATGTTAAATCTAATGTCTGTAAATGTGTTGTTAGCTATTTATTTCTCATACGTAATTAGCACTTTTCCTAGAATAAAATTTTTCCTTTAATAAACACACTTATGCTAGAAATCTGTTAAAGGACATATTTATATCAGAAAGTATTTTTCTTGTTATGACATCATCTTTTATGCCAAATAATGGCCTAACTGTAACTAAAAACAACTCATTTCCTAGAAATGAGACAACCACCTTTGAAAGAGCTTTATTTGATTAACTTTTGATAGAAGGAGTTTTATTGGATTAAAGCTTTATTCTGGGAAAATAGTATGCATTTCATGAAGAAGAAAGTTAGAATGAGGTAGAAAGAACATGTAAGTAATTGTCCTTCGGAATATGCTCATTGTTTTCTGCTGAGGAAAAGATAAAGGAGATCTTATTAGTAAAAGAAAATAGGTAGTCACTATGAATTAATATTGACAACACACATTCTTTGCAATTAGAAAATGATTTGCATATACTGAGCATTTACTGTGTGTCATATACTGTATTAAGTGCTTTAAATACATTATTTATAATTCTTATGACAACCCTGTTGGTAGGTTAAATTCTCATTTACAGATAAGGAAACAACCTCTGAGAGGTACAGTTATAATACATTTCATTATGTCCATTGTCAAAAATGGCTTATGTAGAAAAAATGTGATCTTTTAAAAGATCACAAGAAGTCTTGGTCTTTCTTCAAAACAACATAGCCCAGTTATTTGGTAAAATAATGAAAACCTACAGCATTTGATAACCTTTCTTAAAAATTGACAGACTTAGCTGATGTGGTCACATCAAGATGGTAGTAGTCGAGCAAGGTAGATACAGGTGAGAGTGTCAGGGTCGCTGAGTGTTCCTTTTGTTTGTTGTAGAGAAATCCATGGCTTTGAATTCATTGTTTTCAGATTTCATTTGTGTTTCTTTTTTTCTTTTTAAGCTAAAAGTATTCAAACATCCGTTCCTATATAAGAATTGAATTAACATAAATAACTGACTCTTTAGAAATTCAAGTTTTGCTTAATAACAGTTATCTTCTTAGCCTTCAGGTTTATTATATTATTAAATTTCCTATTTCCTGGTGCAGGATGTAAGATGATTTAATATTTCACTATTCCCTATTCTTTTTCATTCAGAACACATCAGTTAATATATTTTTGGTAACATGATTGATTCTATTGAGTAGAAAATAATAGAGTAAGGAACTAGTCAATCTGAAATTAAATTGTATTCTTCATTTTAAATGAGTTCAAAAGTGATTTCTTTGCATATTTTCAAAATGAACAATCAGCAAATATCCAGCATGACTTGTTTTTAGTTATTTATAACCAGCACATAAATTGTCAGGAAACTAACTGATAAAAATAATTTGACTTTGGAGGACTTTTCCCACTTTAGCAGTGGCGCAGTGGATTCTTCTCTCCCAAATATTATTATATGTCATAGGTTTTTAAAAAATAGGGATTTATCATGGAAAAAATTATGTTTTGAAGGCAATGTAAGAAGCTATTATTCAGACTTCACTTATTTTCTTCTGTATTACTCCCATACTAAATGGGTATCATAGTCAGTGTCAATTTATTTCACATAGTCTTTTAAAAAAAAAATAATCTACTGTATAGTGAGGAAAAATACTAATCTTTGAATCTATATGTGTATTGAAAAAACTCTGGAAGAAGGTATCCAAATAGGTAACGATAAGATTATGGGGGATTTATTTTCTTTTTTATCTCTATTTGTTGGTTATTTTCCCACAATAAAAATATTAGAAAAAGTTGTTTAGAATGTGTGTAGAGAAAGAGTAAAATTTACTCAGTAACTTAAAATATCCCTCTGATAATTAGTAAACACTGAAAACAAGCCTCAGAATCCATATTAAAGCTCTCCCTAGTTTTCTCTCTTACCTGTCAATAAATCGCACTGAAATTAAAAATGATTATTTTAGAAAATAATTTAGAATTTAAAAATTATTTACCATTTTTAACAAGTTAGAAACTACAAAATAAGGATACTGCCATCAAGTCTATGTTTAAAATTCGAAGCAGTCAACCATTTAAATTTTTACTCAGTTTTAATTTTATTAGTTAAATATACACAAAGTGGCCTGTAAATTAGCTACTTCCCACCATTTAATCAAGGCTAATTAATAATGTTCTAGTATCCCAAAGTCAAGCATTTTGTTCTTGAAACTGAAATGTATTGCAGCACTAAAGCACCACAATCTTGTAACTAAACTCTAGAGCAAGATGTATTCAGAAGCCAGAGGCTTTCAGAAAATAATGTGTATTATAAAATAAACTTGAGTAAATTTTGGAGTAGTAGCCTTACAGTAAAACACTGCAGAAACTTTGGAATATTTACTATAAATGAGAAAAATAAAGACTATTAATAGCTTCATATCAGGTCAGACTTTGCCTCCTAAGCTAGGAAAAATCTTTTGGTTTTTAAAAACTTGAGGCTTTGAAATTGTGACTAAGGATTGTAGACATGTACTGTAAATTGTTACTAGAATGACCTATTTTCAAACTCTGTTGTAAATGAATTTTTTTTTCTTCTCTTTAAATTTTTTAGGTCAGCCCTTCATAAACCCAGATGGGAGTCCAGTTGTATATAATCCTCCTATGACTCAACAGCCCATTAGAACCCAAGTGCCTGGACCTGCACAGCCACCTCTGCCACCCCCACCACCTCAACAACAACCAGCTAATCACATTTTCTCACAGGTGCACATATCCACGATTACATAATGCTAAGTTCACCCGCCTTTGCATATTTGGGACTAAATTCACTAATTATAATTGAGATAGCCCATGTAAGTATCTCTTAGAACTGTAATATTCTCCACCAGTGATGCCCCACTCACTACTTGTAGGAAGAGAGAGGTTAACTCAAAGGGCTTTTCAGCTAATAAATACAGAATATATATTGGGGGGAAGGGAATTTTGTATCTTATGAGCCCCTGGTGAGTATTTTATCCCTATTTCACAACAGGAAGAAAAGGATAAGAGGTATAAAAATAAAACTAGGATTGTTCATTATCCCAGTGATGAAAGTGTGTTTTAAAATTCAACAGATCAGTAGTTTGAAGAAACTGAGTTGAGTTGCTCAAGTTCTACACTAAAAATTTCACTAATGAGAAAATGCAGAGTAATTTCTTGTGAAAGAAGTATGGTGATAAACTTGAACTAGAGAATTTTCGTTAGTTTTGCTCACAAATTATATCATTTGTATTGAAGGGATGAAGAATGTACAAGCCATTTTGATAAAGTTATCAAATATTTTGAAGGGCTGAAAATAATTGTTCTTCTGGCAATTAACACTCCCAATACTGGGCAAGGCAGTTTATTTAAAGTAAATGGACGTCAAGGATTTTGATGCATTCCTAAGACTATAAATATGAATTCATATATGTAGAGGAGATTGCCTGAAACTATTTCCAAAGACTCCCATATTCACTTCCCAACCCTGTTTGATTATATATACCCAGTTGCATATTAAACTACTTAAAACTCCCTCCCTATTCTTCTCTGCCTTAGCTTAATTCAACTTGATCCTAAAGTGTTTTTCTTTCATTTTGTTATCATGTGGTGGTTTTTGTAGCACTGTGTATTTCACTAGGAGCTCTATAGGACTGATTTTCATTTTATTTAATTCAGTTAAAATAATGTTAGTCTGGTAGCTTCAAAAAATTCTAAGGATTTATCTATGGTTATATACCTCTTAAAAATAACTTTGAAGACATATGTAAAACATAAGACAATTAAAAAAGGTTGTTTAAAAAATATAACTTGGATTTAGTTATGAGACTATTGTAAGGGAAGGTGTAGTAGACCATTTACTTTAGAAATAAATTCCTTAATGGACTATAATTTGAAATCTTAGGATATACATCAAATTCCATGGCTCTTTTTCCTGGCATTCTTCATAATTCATCATCAGTTATAAAAATAGAGAATGGATGAACAGATGATACTCAGTAACTATCTTTTGCACACTGAGATATTCATCAACGGAATTTCAAATAACCACACAAAAGAATGCGGTGATTTCCAAAGCCTGCAGATGGGCTACATTTCTTGCAACCAATCACTTTAAGTGGGTGTTGTTTTGCAGCCAGTTACATTTTAAATAGGAAAAGGAGGTGCTAAGGCTTTTTTTTTTCTAAGTGGTATCAAAATCTTACTTTAGCCCATCCGGCGTGGCTCAGTTGAGCATTGACCTAGGAACCAGGAGGTCACAGTTTGATTCCCATCAGGTCAGGGCACATGCCTGGGTTGTAAACCCGATCCCCATTGGGGAACGTGCAGGAGGCAGCCAATCAATGATTCTCTCTCAGCATTAATGTTTCTATCTCTCTCTCTCTTTCCCTTCCTCTATGAAATCAATAAAAATATATTTAGGGGGGGAAATGCCCAGCCGGTGTGGTTCAGTGGTTGGGGGTCAACCCAGGAACCAAGAGGTCACTGGTTCAATAACTGGTCAGGGCACATGCCCGGGTTGCGGGCTCTATTCCCTTAGAGGGCAACCTGTTTCTCTCTATCCCTGTCCCTTCCTTTCTCTAAAAAAAAAAAAAAAAATTAATAAAAACATTAAAAATATTTTTTTTACTTTGATCGGCCAGTTTCCTTAACCCACATTTTTCTCATTACCACTTGACACTCTGGTAGACATTAATACATACCCTTGGTGCTCATAGTGCTCTTTCATTTATCACAGAGCAGGCTAAAGCTTGTCTTCATCTGACACCTACATAGTAGGTCAAGTTGTCTGGAAGAAAGTTATATCTTAATGATTGTCTACCTTAACAACACATTCAATACCCTGGAACTTCTAAAGCTACTACACCTCATTTAGTGTGATAGGTGCTGTCATCCATGAGGAAGCTTGCTCATTTCTAGTTGAGAAGTTAGTGAAGAAACAGTAGGTACTTCAAAGATCTTTCAGCTTTTACCTTTTTTAGTACTTTTACTTTAATTCTAGATTTTCTTGTAAGGTTCTAAGCTAATATAAGCCTTTCATATTTTTAGAAACTCTTGCGTTGATATTGTAAAAATGCAACTCGTTTTTACATCTTAATTGTCATAAGAATTTCTTCCTTTTTAGATTATCCCCTAATACTGTTGGTTTATTTTACAATTTTAAAGTATTCTCTTTGGAAATATTCCAGAGGGAGATTCATATATATACATTTTGACCAAAAGTAAGACTTTTTATTAGGTAAAATTGCCTGGGTTCCTCCATTGCTTGCTAACATGACTGTGTACAGGTCACTTAACTCACCTTAGCCTGATTGCCCACATATAAAATGGATTATGATTATAATAATTTTTAAGCCAATATGTATATTACCCCCTTTGTAATAAACTATGTAAATATAAGATTGGAACTCTAAATCAGATGTCAATGTTAGCTTATAGATGGCCAGCTATATTCCATAAAATTTAGGAATGATTAAAATTTTTTTTTATTTTTCAAAACACCTGTTTATTGAGTGCCTTTGGGAAACTTTTTCCCCCTGAAATGCAGGCGTGTACCATTAGTGAAAAAAATTGCAAGAACTAGTTTTCTCAGCTTGTTTGTTTGTTTGTTTGTTTTGTTAATCCTCACCCGAGGATATTTTTTCCATTGATTTTTAGAGAGAGGGGTTGTGGGGAAGAGAGAGAAAGATCGATTGGTTGCCTCCCTCAAGCACCAGGTCTGGAGAACAAACCTGCCACCCAGGTACATGCCCTTGACCAGGAATCGAACCCGAGACCCTTTGGTGTGCAGGCCAACCCTCTACCACTGAGCCACTCCAGCCAGGGCAAGTTTCTCAGATTTTAATAAAAATTTTTAGTTATAAGAAAAATATGTTTATCTTCCATATATAAAAGAGATGTGTTTGTGTGTCTGCATGTTGCTGTATGTATGTGTGTGTTGTTTCTTTAGGCTGTTGTTCTTAATGATACCTCTAGTACATTTTTCTTTAAAATTTATGCACTTCGGTCCCAAAAGAGTACCTCATTGTGCCATATCAAATAAAGGCGGTAACTGGCATAGATGTTATGTAAGTTATTACTGTCTGATAACAAAATAAGTGAAGTTTTTATTTTATTATTTAGTGTTATATAACTAAGTAGAGCAGCCCCTTCATCAAATCAGGAAGGAAGGAAAAGTGGTTTTGTTTTGACTGACCTAAACCACGGGTATTGGTTAGATAATAGGATTTAAAGTACCTGTTTCAGTGAATCTAATCTTTTTATGACAAAGTTATCTTTCTAATTGTGTATTAAATTTAAGCATAGGTATATTCTCAATTTTTACTATGTAGTTTCCTCATTTTGCATTGTTTTTGTTGTTTCCTACATTGTTGTGTTGAAGATGACTTTATAAATCTAGTTTAAGCTATTGCCAAAAAAATGACTCCATTTTCTGCAGTTCTTCTAATATTTTATTCTGACATTAACGTTGTTTGCCAACCTGTTATTCCTTAGCCTGTTTGTCTTCTGCAGTCCTCTTCACAGCCTATTCCGTACTCTACAGCTCATTTCCCATCCCCGCTCCTGCCAATCTCACCCACCCAGCAATACTCCGTGGTACTATTTCTCTATTCACTCCTGCATTGTTTTTGTGGATGGATGTGTGATGAAGGCTCGTGAATGTGGTTAAAGTCAGGGATACATATATACTGAAAAGTGTTTCTATCCTGTATTAGAAATAAGTTAATTTTCTTTCATAAAATACTAGAGGCCTGGTGCACAAAATTCATTCACTGGGAGTGGGAGAGAGGGTGTCCCTCAGCCCTGCTTGTGCCCTCTCGCAGTCCGGGACCCCTCAAGGGATGTAGTAGTGCGGCAGGCAGCCAGGAAAAACCCTGAATCAGTGCCAGGCACCCCACCGCTCGCACTCATCCCAGGCCCGCTGCGCCTGCTGTCGCTGAGTCAGGAGAGGCTTCCCACTTTGGCAGCTGCATTTGCCAGCCATGAGCCCGGCTTCTGGCTGAGCAGTGCTCCCCTTGTGGGAGCACACTGACCATCAAGGGGCAGCTCCTGCGTTGAACGTCTGTCCCCTGGTGGTCAGTACGCATCATAGTGACCAGTCTTTCTGGTCATCCCGTTGTAATGGTCACTTAAGCTTTTATTATATAGATTTGTTATGTTGGCTTATCACAGTGTTTGTATAATCTCTAATCTTTTCCTTTCTTTCATAATGAGATCATTTTCATGTAGACAATTCTAGTCCTAACATGTTTTCACTGCTTTTCTCATTGAGGTCAGTGCAGCTCAATGCAATCCTGTGATGGCAGCTTTCATCTGGAGATAGGCTTTCTAGTCTTTCCCCAAAGCCATAGGCCCCGTATACTTAATGCCAGTTACTAGGGTGAATTGAACTTAAAACTACGAGAGACATCCTCCTAAGTAAATTTCTAACAAAGATCTCTAGATATGTAATCTGTGACTATAAAGTAATGGTACCTCCTTTAATCCCAAGTATGTCTCAAAGTTACACCGCACGTAGGGCTCAGTTGCACCACTGCTGTATGTTTTCTGTGTGACCTGTAGTTAGTAATCATGTGAAACAGTGATATACAGTACTTCTTGCATAGTGCCTAACATGAAATATTCAGTAAATATCAGTTTCCTTCCCTTAAAACGAATCTCCCTAATAACATTCTTTCCCCATCACATTTTGAAAATGCTTTCCAAGTTAAATTACTAGCTATATCTTAAAATCACTCTACACTTTTTACAAATGTTTTGTTTTATTTGGGGTAGTTTTGTTTTGAGCTGGAGGCAACCTTATTTACCAGCTTTGGCTCTTAATGATTTTCAAAAATCACTTCCAGGCTGAAAAAGTGAAATTTTGCCAGCATTTTAAAGATTGACAACATTAAAAGGAATAACATAAAAGCCTCAAAATGTTTTGAAAAATGGCAGATCATTGGAATAACAAAATTGACTTTTTGCCAAGATGACTCTAATGGTGGTGTGCAGTTATGGTATCTCTTTTTAAAATATTGGTAATTACAACTAGTGTATTTAGATATATTTTTCCCTTTTGAAACTATGCACTGAGTTAGGAGAACAGAGCAGCTATTTGGGAGGAGTAAAACCATGTATTTTCAATCATTAAATCGGGTTCCCATTTTCATCCCTTATCTTCGCTATAGTCTTAATTTACTTTGGGGAAAAAACACACAGCAGACTATAGAAATTACAGACATGTAATTTGGATCTGACAGCTTCATTGCCCAACTTTTTTTCAGTTTTCCTCTTAGTAAAATGTGGAGGTGTGATATATATTGTTGCCAATCTGCGGCTCCTTGGGAGCAGAGAAATGCCATTTTAACCCTGTTGTTTTTATTTCAGTACGATATTATCTAGTCAAAACTGGTATTTATATTGTTGAGCCAGATAAACATTTGTCGGGTAACATAAATCACAACCCTATCTTGGCTGGGCACCATTGCCTGCTCACCAAGTAGCAAAAGCAGTAAGAAACGATTGTTTGGATTTCATTTGTCTGACATGTGACTTAAGGAACAGACTGAAACAGATTAGGGAATAGAATTAGGGCTAAATTATTTTTGAGAAATTAGAAAAAGGACAAAGTGGATAGATTTTCTATTTAATTTCTGCTAGTATATTTGTTAGGTATGATAGGAGACACAAAGATGCTTTTAGTGAATCTTGCCTTCTAGGAAGAGGGGCGATGATTGAAAGTGAAGAATAATTAGTACTGTGCCTTACTAGTTACCTGGAGTTTGAAGTCCTTTCAGTTTCACTTTCACATCCTAATGTGCTTTTTAAAATTTTTTTTTATTAAATTTATTGGGATGACATTGGTCAACATCAGCATATAGGTTTTAGGTGTGGGTTTCTATGCTAATGTGCTTTTAATATTTATTTAAATAAGTGTTTTTTTATTGTTTGTGAAATGTTGTTATACCCTACTCTTCTGCATGCTATGCATTTCCATTACATGTATTTTATAAGCAATTTGTAGTGACAGCATTGTAATATTCCTCTTTCCTGCCTTAGAGTTTAATTTTCTAGAAGCTGTTCTTTTATTAAGTCATGTCTGATAAAGATATATGATTTCCATAATATACACTATTGTAACTCATCTTAAAATACAGGAAGTAGTTTTCTTTGATAAGTTTGGTCTGTATATGGAAGGCATACTGATTTGACTTTTTCCTTTTTTATCAGGACAACCTTGGGTCTCAGTTTAGCCACATGAGTCTTGCCCGCCAGCCATCTACAGATGGTTCTGACCCTCATGCTACCATGTTCCAGTCCACTGTTGTTCTTCAGTCCCCACAGCAGTCTGGTTATATCATGACAGCGGCTCCTCCACCACCACTACTGCCACCACCACCTCCTCCTCCTCCTCCCCCTCCCCCTCCCCCTCTGCCACCTGGGCAGCCAGTCCCTACTGCTGGCTATTCTGCTTCTGGTCACCCTGTCAGCCAGCCTGTGCTCCAGCAGCAGGGATATATTCAGCAGCCCTCACCACAGGTAGGTCGCTTTTTCACCTCCCCCTCTGTGGAGGCTTTTCATTTAAGATCACTTTTAACATTAGAGTCTTTTTGTTAATTTGTTTTTTGTTAATCCTCACCTGAGGATATTTTTCCATTGATTTTTAGAGAGAGTGAAAGGGAGGGGGAGGGACAGAATGAGAGAGAAACATCAGTTGGTGCCCGCACTCAACTAAGGCTAGGAATCGAGCCTGCAACCCAGGTATGTGCCCTTGACCTGAGACCCTTCAGTCCTCAGGCAAAACTGGCTAGGACTACATTAGAGTGTTTATTTGTAATTTGACAGGGAAAGAATTTGTGCAAGCCCAGCTGGTGTGGCTCAATGGTTGAGCGTCGAGGCCACGGCTCAATTCTGGGTCAGGGCACAGGCCTGGGTTGTGGGCTGGATCCCCAGTAGGGGGTATGCAAGAGGCAGCCGATCAATGATTTTCATCCTTGATGTTTCTATTTCTCTCCCTCTCCCTTCCTCTCTGAAATGGATAAAAAAAATTTTTTTAAAAAGCATTTATAAGGATGTGTAAGCAAAACTTGTCATCGTTTTCTTTTCTCTGGTGATTTTCAAGTGCATGCTAGACAACAACATAACAGTTGAGTAAATTATGTGATTTTGGAGTTTTCCTTCTGACTCAGGTTTGTTTTTTATAATTTGCTTAAATGAAACACATTAAAGTAAATGCACTATAAAAATAAAATGCAGCCCTAGTGGGTTTGGCTCATTGGATAGAGCATCGGCCTGTGGATTGAAGGGTCATAAGTTCATTTCTGGTCAAGGGCACATGCCCAGGTTGCAAGCTCAATCCCCGGTAGGGATCATGTAGCGGGGAGAGCTGATCAATGATTCTCTCTCATCATCATTGTTATTTCTATCTCTATCTTTCTCTTTCTTCCTCTCTGAATTCAATAAAAAATATATACATATGTGTATATATGTGTATATATATATATATATATATATATATATATATATATAAAAGCATTTTTATAAATAAGTAAAATGCATTTTGCCCAGCTGGCATGTCTCAGTGGTTTAGCATTGACCCATGAACCAGGAGGTCACAGTTCAGTTCCCAGTCAGGGCACATGCCTGGGTTGCGGACCAGATCCCCAGTGTGGGGCATGGAGAAGGCAGCCAATCAGTAGTGATTCTCTCATCATTGATATTTCTATCTCTTTCTCCCTATTCCTTCCTTTCTGAAATCAATAATAAAAATATATTTTGAACTAAAGTCCTATATAATAAAAGCGTAGTATGCAAATTGTTCCCTCGACCAGGAGTTTGTCTGGGAGTTCAACCAGGGGGCAGGGCCGGCCAGGGGAAGGGAGAGTGGTCGCGGCAGGCGGCCGGGGGAAGGGAGGGAGGCCCCAGCTGGCGGCAGCGTCAGGCGACTGGGGGAAGGGAGGGAGTACCCAGCCAGCAGCCAGCAACTGCTAGGGACCCTACCAGTGCATGAATTTCATGCACTGGGCCTCTAGTAAATAAAAATAAAATGCATTTTAAGAATAGATCAGTTTGGGGAGAGTTAACATCTTAACACTATTGAATTTTCCAGTACAGGAACATGTTATCTCTCACCATTTACGAAGATCTTCCTTAATTGTTCTCAACAATATTTTGTAGTTTTCATTATATAAGTATTACCTATATTTTCTTAACTGGCCAGACTCCATCTATGCACAAATTCATGCACCGGGCCTCTAATATATTATATATATACACACTGAGTGGCCAGATTATTATGATCTCTGAATGCATAATAATCTGGCCACTCAGTGTATATCCTATATAATAAAAGGCTAATATGCAAATTGTCCCCTCCACCAGGAGTTCGACCAACAGGCAGGCTGGCCGGCCAACCGCCCATGTCCCCTCCCCCTGGCCAGGCTGGCCACAAAGCTTTCCGCACACCCTGGCCGGGCCCACCCGCTTAAGGCTACAAAGTTTCAATTGTAGAAGGTGAATTAACTGCCACAGAAATGGCTGCCACCCCGGAGGGAACAGCAGGCTTGGCTCCGCTCCAGGCTACAAAGTTTCAATTGTAGAAGGAAAATAAATCCCAGATACCAGGGCCTCTGCTTGGGTTGCTAGGGGGCGTGGCCGGCCTGCAAACCACCACAGGCCCCTCGCTCAGGCCACCCCACGCCCCAAGGGAACCCCCACCCTGATCCGGGACACCCTTCAGGGCAAACCAGCTGGCCCCCACCCGTGCACCAGGCCTCTATCCTATCTAATAAAGGCGTAATATGCAAATTGACCATCATTCCAACACACAAGATGGCTGCCCCCATGTGGACACAAGATGGCCGCCACAAGATGGCCAGCAGGGGAGGGCAGTTGGGAGGAACCAGGCCTGCAAGGGAGGGCAGTTGTGGGTGATTAGGCCAGCAGGGGAGGGCATTTGGGAGGGACCAGGCCTGCAAGGGAGGGCAGTTGTGGGTGATCAGGCCAGCAGTGGAGGGCAGTTGGGAGGGACCAGGCCTGCAAGGGAGGGCAGTTGGGGGTGATCAAGCCTGCAGGGGAGGGCAGTTAGGGGTGACCAGGCTGGCAAAGGAGGGAAGTTGGGGGCAACCGGGCCTGCAGGGAAGGGCAGTTGGGTGGGGCCAGGCCTGCAAGGGAGGGCAGTTGTGGGCGATCAGGCCTGCAGGGGAGGGCAGTTAGGGGTGACCAGGCCGCCAGAGGAGGGAAGTTGGGGATGACCGGGCCTGATGGGAAGGGCAGTTAGGGGCAAACAGGCTGGCAGGGGAGTGGTTAGGGGTTGATCAGGCTGGCAGGCAGAAGCGGTTAGGGGCAATCAGGAAGGCAGGCAGGCGAGCAGTTGGGAGCCAGCAGTCCTGGATTGTGAGAGGGATGTCCGACTGCCCGTTTAGGTCCTATCCTACCTGGGTCCTAGATTAGGGAGGGTGCAGGCTGGGCTGAGGAACACACACCCCCGTGCATGAATTTTGTGCACCGGGCCTCTAATCTATACTAATAAAAGGCTAATATGCTAATTAGACCAGGTCGACCGGACATCTTCTGGTCGTCTAGTCCTCCTTCCGGACACAGCCACGGTGGCGGGGGCCAAGGCAGGGGCAGTTAGGGGCGATCAGTCCGGCAGGCAGGTAAGTGGTTAGGAGCCAGCTGTTCTGGATTGTAAGAGGGATGTCCAATTGCCGGTTTAGGCCCAATCCCTCAGGGTTCCCTGCAGGATCGGCCAAGGGGTCCTGGATTGCAAGAGGTTGCAGGCCAGGCTGGCTGAGGGACCCCACCCCACCCCCCACCACCCCGTGCATGAATTTCATGCACCAAGCCTCTAGTTGACAAGTAAAATTGTATTGGTATCTATAGGATAATGGGCTTTTGTGGAATGTGCAGCCAGACAATATTTGAGTGATCCTTCAACTATATCAGTAGTGTTTGGTTTTGTAAAAGAGAGGAGAATCTGAAACAAAAATGACCAAAAAAAAATTAATATCTACTAAATCTGATTGGTGGAAGTATTTATATTGTATGTTTGAAATTTTAAAAAATTTTTTCAGTTAAAGCTAAGAAAAACAGTTTTCAGATGATTGGTGTTGAAAGGAATTATTACTTAATTATACTCTGATGCGCATTGCAGAAAAAGATTTTATTGCAAGTAAAATTGTTTTGTGTTTTTTTCTCAATACTTATCCTAGATGCCAGCCTGTTATTGTGCTCCAGGCCACTATCACTCCAGTCAACCTCAGTATCGCCCAGTCCCTTCTGTCCATTTCAATTCACATCTAAACCAACCACTGCTACAGACTGCACAGCAGACAGGTGAGTAGTATTTCTGTCATTAATTCTTAGTGCTCAGGTACTCCTTTTTTTCATCCTGCTTTATTTCAGTCTTACTATTAAGATACTGCCACACTCAGTCTATCAAGGGTCTCAGATATGTACATACATCTGAATATTCAAACCTGTGATGTAAAAGAGTGGGCAAATCTTAGCACCTGTAGCAAATACCACATGGTTAGGTTTTTATGCTAAAGGGTAGGGAGCCATGATGAGCAGGTTGTACCAGGCCGAGCAGTATGGTGAACAGCTTCCTGGTGCTCACTGCCATTATAGTTGAAGCCTTCTTTGCAGTCTGGTAACCCACCGATGGTAACAACAATAAAGAGGCAAGGCAAGTTTAAATGTCTCCTGAACCTAAATTTGATTGAGAACTTTAGCCTAGTGAAAAATTTTTATGTCTCAGTGTCAGTAGGAATGCTTCTAAAACAAATGATAGTCTTAAATATCTGTGTTTGTGTTTTGTTTTTCAGTTTGCTGGTTGTATAGTGAAAGGTATTTTAAAATCAAATGCAATCTAATACTAGGCATATCAAATATATATAAAAACTCAAAAGATTTTTTTTTTAAGCATTCAATGAAAACAATTGATCTCAATATATATAACTATCTTATTTTACTGAACTCATTTCTCTACACACTTCCCACCTAGATGTATACTTCTGTCCTGGATGTTGAATAAGGGTTTTTATTTTGTTTTGTTTTTTTCCGCTTTTCATCACTCTAGGTATTGAAGTAGAATTTTTATTGGTTTCTTTGGAGCCTTTTTGGCTGCTTGGCTCATTGGAGGTTCTCAGATTATTTCAGTGTGACTCACTGAGGCCACATAATCCCTCACCTCCCCTTAGGCAGTTTTTTGCTCTTGATATTATTCAGAGCTCTTAAGGGGAACTGCAGTTTCTGAAGGAAGACTCCTGCGCTATACAATCTGAAGAGAAGTGTTTTTGCTTCTCATCACTTGTGCATTCTTCAATGATCATTTTGACTTACCAACTTCCTTTACAAGACAGGCCTCATACTTATTATCCCTACAGAAGTTCCAGTCCTTAATCTGTTGCTTCTAGGAGTTGTCTTATACTTCGTATGTAGTTCTTCCTTTTTGTGTGTTACTGTCCCTGAACTGTGTGTGTGACAGATACTCTTCTAAAGGATGTTGCGTACAAGTATTGGTCCTTTTAGCCAACTTCGAATTTGCCCTCTGTATCCAATATGACTCATTAGTTCCTGAAGGTTAATAATATAGTCCACTTATAATGTAAACTAATATATGCTATCATTTTTAAAGGCATCAAAAATTGTTCTTTATACATAGAAACATTGGTTGTGAAACTGCTCATTAGCTTTAATACATTATTGTTTTGTTCTTACAGAAACTAGTTTCCAAGTTTTTCTAGAAACTCAGTGACTGACTTTTCATGTTGTTTTGGTCTTAATTTTTTTTCTCTCTGAAAATTATAATACTGATTATAGCTGATGCCAGGATAATACAAAAAGGAATTTACCTTCACATCCTCTATTCAAGCACCTTGTGTGTGACTAATAAATAGTTTGTTAGTAACCCTATTAATGAGGCAATCAAAGATCCTTTGTTCTGCATTTGTGTGAGCTAATTAGTTTTCTTCTTTTTCATGATTAAATTTTTGTCAAATTGCCTACAAAATTAAAACTTTTAGTCACAGATGGAACCAGTGAGCTTATACAAATGCATCCCTGCAAAAAATATTCCCACTTAATGGAAAACAACTGCAAATGACATTCCTAATTGAAGGCCAAATATGTGTATGACAGATAGCATGTGTTTATCATCAGTCATATTTTAATTTGTGGGGGGTTTTTCTAATGCTAGTTATAGTGAGAAGGAAGAAAACAGTAAGTAAATTAGATTGCATCTGGATAATATAGGCACAGAGAGAATACACTGAGTGGCCAGATTATTATGATCTCTGAATGCATAATAATCTGGCCACTCAGTGTATATCCTATATAATAAAAGGCTAATATGCAAATTGTCCCCTCCACCAGGAGTTCGACCAACAGGCAGGCTGGCCAGCCAACCGCCCATGTCCCCTCCCCCTGGCCAGGCTGGCCGGACTCCATCTATGCACAAATTCATGCACCGGGCCTCTAATATATTATATATATATATACACACTGAGTGGCCAGATTATTATGCATTCAGAGATCATAATAATCTGGCCACTCAGTGTATGTCTGAATAGTTTTTGACATTGTGTTTGGTCATAATATAACACTTTATAACTAGAGTTGGTCCTTCCAGTTATTTTATGTAGTATCCTCTTAATTTACAGCTTAAGTTAGTTGAATCTCATTTATTTCGAAGAAGAAAAGAGAAGTAAATTCTCAAAAAATCCTTATCTGAAAGGGAAAGAAATTTTGTTATGCCAATAAGTACAATAGAAATTTCCCTTGAAAGAAAAGTTTGGTAGTGTCAGTGCCAAGTATTGTGTTAGTAATTGTATTGAACCTTTTTATAGAATTTGTAGGATTTTAATATTTTTAAAAGTTATAATCTAAAGACTTTTTTAGTTAGCTAATGCTTATTTTTTATGTCAAAACTTATAGAAAATATGCATTTATGTTTGTAGGTGTCCTAATAGAAAAGTAAAATGCATTGGGAAATGGACAGGCAATTTTTTGTTTCTGATTTTTTTCACAGATTTATAACAATTTTTGTCTCAATAATTTACATTTTTATATGTAAGCATCAGACTTTCTTTTTCTTATTTTTTTCCTTATAGTTCCCTACATTCTGTCATCCCGAACTGATTAAAATTAAAAACTCACATCTTAACATTTTTTTCTTCAAACATTTAGTTAAGCATTTTGTTTTCTTTTATTGCCTGAAAGGGTGAATTAATTATTCAACCAAATAATGAAAGCATTGATAGATTTGGAACAATTTTTCTTCACTGAGGCACAAATAAATAATTTTTAAATGTTTGTATATAACTTTAAAGAAATTTTTGCCATAAATTAACAAACCCAGTTGAATCAACTATTCTTAGACAAGGTAGGGTATGGGCAATGAATTATAGGATTTTCTCTATTTTCCCTTTTGGAGACAAAGAGAAACGATGAAATGCTTTGGTCTTTTATCCATGTGTGTGCCAGAGGACCACAGCAGTTATTGGTCTCCTTGTCAGTAAACCACCAGTCTGTTATGGGAACTGAATTGAAATTAGTACTGACATTACAAATGAATAAACAAATCTTTTGTTATGAATGTGGAACTACTCTGGTCATTCAAAACAAGGTAGTCAACCTTAATCAACAGAAGCAGAAGAAATTCTGGCTACATAAGGCTTTTGGACAATGTAGTATATGACATGAAAGAAAACAAAATAGTCAATCCTGGCAGCCCTTATTTATTTTTAACTCCTTTTAGGTGTATCACCTAAAGCCTCTTGGTTTCAATTTACTCATTTTCCAAGTAAGGGAGTTTTACTATGTTTTCTATTGAAGCCTCTGTGTACCCTAAAATTCCATGATTCTGTGTGTCTATCTTATGAGTCTTTTCTAGTTCAGAAAGGTAGGAATATCGAAGACTTGGTTTGCAAGTGACTTACTATGAAGAACTGAGTCATATAAGCAACAGTTTCAAAAGATCTGGTTACTTGCCAGTTAGAATAAGGATTTGTTATCCTAACTCTTTATCATAAAATTTACAGCTTGGAGACTATAAAGTATACTACATTTACGAAGCTTGCTTTCTACTTATAAAGAAACCTTTTTCTGCAAGTAGTGATTATAGCAGAGATTTTAGGTTTGTGAGGCCCTGGCTGTTTTCTTTCTAGCTGCTTTCATTCTTATGACTCTTTTGAAAAGTTTGCAGCTTCACCATATATGTTTAATATTTTGCAATAATTGGCCTTGTTCCTGAGCTGTTGGATTCGGGGCCGTAGCACTGTCTGAGAGGTTTACATTTCTCACAGTGAACCGGTCTCTTTTTCAGCTGCTTCCTGGCTTCTTTTTACTCAGGTTTCCACTGCTTTTTTATATTTTTCTTCTTTTTTTTTTTTTTATTGCTGTATTAAGGTATTAACATTTGCTTATATTTTCCTGTAATTGTAATACCAGTTAATCATGCATCATACTCAGCAATAGGGACTTGAATTTAAATGACAACCTTGGCTTAATGTAATTTACCTTTTAAAAATTTGTGAAAGCTATTGCTTAAATTTCTTTTCCAAAGCAGATTTGAGTGGCAGATTCATTTTGTTTGGAGCTTTTCTTAAAAGTTTAATGTCTTGCCCAGCCGGTGTGGCTCAGTGATTGAGTGTCGATGTCTGAACCAGGAGGTCACAGTTTTATTCCCAGTCAGGGTACTTCCTGGGTTGTGGGCTCAATCCCTGGTTCAGGAGGGAGCCAATTAACGATTCTCTCTCATCATTGATGTTTCTATCTCTCTTTCCCTCTTACTTTCTCTCTGAAATCAATAAAAAAAAATTTTTTAAGTTTAATTTTTTAAGTATGCCAAACTCATTAGCAAAAGTAAAATATGTCTCTTTTCCTATTGCTTTATAACTTCTTAGGATTATTATGCATTAAAGCATGCCATAAAATAAGATACCTAAAATCATTTGAAGCTACTTGGGCTCTGACCAGGGATATAATTCCATTTGTGTGTTTTTTCTGAACTGTGATATTGTATGCATATGGGAAGCAAAATGACTCTGTAAAACTAAATATCATTTTAGTTTTGCAGCCAGTTGATAAATTCAAAGAATATAAATGCATTATATCTTCAGTCTCAGCTTTTCACATAACTCAGAACCATGTGGTTCCAAACTGATTAAGTTTTATTACCTGCAGACTATAGTAGGGTCCTGATGCACTACACTGCACTGTGTAGAACAAGCATGTCAAACTCGGGGCCCACAGGCCACATGCCTTGTTTATTTATTTAGCCCTTGTTAGCCTTTGAGTTTGACATGCTTTGTGTAGAAGGAACATTTTGGGATAAACAGTCTTTAAGATGCACAGAATATTGGCAGTATTACAAGATGCAAATTTAAATTAACTAGAATGTAAGAGGCATGCAAGGAAGAAAGGGTCCTACTGGGTAAGCAGGGGAGGGGTGCTAATAATAAAGACTTGGCTATGGCAAGTAGGGACTCTGGGCACAAAGTCATTTTTTTTACTGACAACTTTTGATGGGAGTAATAGGAATAGAAATTTTGTATTTATAT
This sequence comes from Cnephaeus nilssonii, assembly GCF_951640355.1. Taxonomy (NCBI): domain Eukaryota; kingdom Metazoa; phylum Chordata; class Mammalia; order Chiroptera; family Vespertilionidae; genus Cnephaeus; species Cnephaeus nilssonii. The sequence goes on along the minus strand of NC_137081.1, from coordinate 76,063,604 downwards.
TATTACGTTTGGTAGCCTTGGCTATTGTTTTTCCATTGATTCTGTGAGCATTTCTTAGTATTGTATGACCAGCACAGATTCAGACATTGTATAATACCTACCAATCCACCTATTTCCCTTTTCCCTTCTCCATTAACCTGCCGCCACTGAAATCTGGAGCCAAATGTATCTGGTAAGTACCCATAGATTTTCTTGAGTTGTATAGACTCTTCCATAGGACTGTCATTTAAATAGCTCTGAGCTGTAATCTCTGGCTGTTTTTATTAAATTTTTTTTTTTTTTTGGTGTTTGTATTTATGTTTACTTCAGGCACAGAGGTAGGAGTCCAAAGGGTGATATAGAGAAAAAAAAATAGTGAAGGTTTGCTGTCAAGTGTGTCTTCCTCCAAATTCACCTAAGGAGCTAGTTGAACTTGCCTGCTTACTAAGATAGTACCACAGACATAAGACAGATCATGAACCCTCAAAAACTTGAGGATTTGATTATTTGGAAGCAGTTCTTCTAAATTGTCCTGTAAATACCTACTTGCCAATAAATTTAAAGTTGGCAAAATGGCTCCTCAAAAAAACTACCCTCACATTGCTTCAGCTATACAAGTTTAGTTTTAAAAATATCCAATCTAATAAAAGAGTAATATGCAAATTGAATAGCACTCCCAACACACAAGATGGCTGCCCCCATGTGGTCAAAGATGGCTGCCCCCATGTGGACACAAGATGGCCAGCAGGGGAGGGCAGTTGGGAGGGACCATGCCTGCAGGGGAGGGCAGTTAGGGGGGACCATGCCTGCAGGGGAGGGCAGTTAGGGGGGACCATGCCTGCAGGGGAGGGCAGTTAGGGGTGACCAGGCCAGCAGGGGAGGGCAGTTAGGAGCAATCAGGCTGGCAGAGAGCAGTTAGGCATCAATCAGGCTGCCAGGGGAGTGGTTAGGGGGTGATCAGGCTGGCAGGCAGAAGTGGTTAGGGGCAATCAGGAAGGCAGGCAGATGAGCAGTTGGGAGCCAGCAGTCTTGGATTGTGAGAGGGATGTCCGACTGCCCGTTTAGGCCCGATCCCATCAGGAGGGACCATCTGGATTGGGCCTAAACGGGCAGTCGGACATCCCTCTCACAGATTGGAGAGGGTGCAGGCTGGGCTTAGAGACACTCCCCCCCCCCCCCCGTGCACGAATTTCATGCACCGGGCCTCTAGTTTCATCATAAAATTTAATAAACCTTAGGTTTATGGCTATTCCGACTAAGTAGTTCTTCAATTCTTTTTATCTTTCTAATTATATCTAATACATATTAAGAATGCTTTCCTTTAACACAAATGCTAGTTCAGGTCACCTATATAAAATAAAACTAGCCTGTTACAGCCTAGACCAGTGATGGCGAACCTCTGACACGCGTGTCAGTGCCATTTCTGATGACGCGCGGCTGCTGAGGCGGCCGCATGCCGAGGATGAAACATTTATGTTATTTAAACTATAAATGTCGCGAAATAATGTTTTTTTCCTCAAAGGGACACACTACCCGAGTTATGCTCAGTTTTTTGGCGAAGTTTGAAACACCAACCTCAAAAGGTTGCCCATCACTGTTAGGCAGTACTTTTCTGCTGAACACGCTATTTCCTTGCTCACTTCTCTGTTGAAGTGAAAGAGAGTTAAAAATAGAATATTCTTTGAACTCTCTAGGATGTGCCTGAGCCATCAATTTATATTGTCCTAGTTCTCCCAGCTTGCAGAATCAATTGTGCTTTCCTCTGAAAGTGCTAGAAGAAATAGGATAATATGGCAACATATAGTCCTTTAACAAAGAGAGTGCATTGTTAAATGACACCTATATTGAGATTTGGATATTTATTCTGTTGGTACCTCTTAAATTGTCCTTGCTTGCTTTATAAAACAGATGTTTTCCCACAATATTGACATTAATTTCTATAAAGATATTGTTTTCCTCTAACTTCTAGATTAAATCCAAATATATGACAAGGATTTTTTTTTAATTCTGATATACTGAAACACACTTTTTATTGAAGAAAGAATAATTTAGATATAGTAGCCAAGTTGGATGTTGAATGTCCTAATATTGGGAATACTCTTCTTATAGTACATTTTAAATGTAATGGTACTTTTCATTCTCTCGGACTCTTACTTCATTCTTCCTAATCTTCCACCTTATCCTCTTTTCCAGATCATTGGATTTTTTTCTCATACTTGACAGTCTTCAAACTATACTTTTGAAACTGTCAGGACTCTGTTCCTCCCTTTCCTGTGACTGAATAGTTACATAACAAACCCGAAGCATCGTGCCACTTCTCTGAGTGACACTGTAACAGCTGATACTCAGCAGCCTGAATGTTTAAACACCAGTTTGGAGGAATTTGAGCATCTTGAACACTTCTTTAAGATGTACATTTTATTAAGGAAGTTTGCATAAAGTGAGGCATGTCCTTAATTAGATGATCTTTTATGTGGCTGATAAGTTATTTTATTAATGATTTTGTCTTAAAAAGACAATAGTAAGGTTCTTATCTTTAATTGGATTAGTAGAATGGTGTTGTGGCTATTTTATTTGTTTTTGGTGCTTTCCAACTGAATATTTCTAGTTTTGCTACTGATTATAGAAACTTTAAGCAGTATAGAGCCCATGGTCTTAGGTCATTTGAAAAAGTTCAGTAACCTTATTGCAACTTTTAATGTCTTGCTCTTTAGAAAGTATACTCCAAAATTATATACTTCTTGACCAAGTTATTGGGTTGTTGTTTGTTGTAATTATTGGAATGAATAGTCAGACATCTCATTTCACTGCTGGAAAACAGTTTAGGTACCTGTCCTAATGGGGGTAGAATTTGCCTCCTGGGTGAGATGCCAGTTATACAAAGCATCAAATGTTAAATGGTGCTGCTTTTTTTTTTTTTTTTTTTTTTACTGTGACAGCCTTAGAAAGATTCCTCATTGAGCAGGTCCTGACAGCTTCCTGCTCAATGTGGGTCAAACCTGGTGCATTTTCCTGCCTTGCATGTAAAAATTATTATAAATCTACTCAGTATATAGAAAAGAGCCATTGCTTCACAAAAAGTCAAGACTTCACCCATGATACAAAATTTACCCCCTTGTACACAAGGTGTCCAGGTTAAAAGTGGTATTGCCCCACTGGGTAAAGTCTGACTTCTTTTACATAATCAACAAAACTTTTCTTTCTCACAGTTCTGGAATCTGAGAATTTCAAGATTAAGGCACCTATACTTACCTGGCAGGGAAGATACCATGATCACGAAGATTAAGGCACCAGCAGATTCAATGTCCAGTGAAAACCTGTTTCCTGGTTTATAGACTGTGCCTTTTCCCTGTGTCTTCTCATGGCTAAGGGATCTCTCTGTGGTCTCTTTTATAAGAGCACTAATCCAATTCATGAGGGCTTTTCCCTCATGACCTAATCTCCTCCAAAAGACCCTACTTCCTCATACTGTTATCTTGGTAATTGTCTCCCCCATATTCAACATAGGAATTTGGGGGAGACATAAACATTCAGTCCATTGCAGAGGTGTTTGGAGTAGGAACGGATGAGCACTTCACAGAACATATTCTAACCCCCAAAAAGATTTAATGCCACTGTTTCCGAAGCTCTCCTTCACCTTTAACCATACTTAAACAGTCTGAACTAGATCTGGCAGAGTAGATGAGAAGGCAAAATCCTCCCCTTTGTTAATGACTTCTGAAGTAACTGACTCTATTGACCAATTGCTTCAGAAATTAACAATCCAATATTAAGTATGTCAAGACCCAAATCTTCATTTTCCACATACAAATATCAGTAGCACTTAGATAGAAAATACTGTATAATTTAATATGTCAACTAATGTGATTATCTGAGGTTGTATCTTTTTTTTAATATATTTTTATTGATTTCAGAGAGGAAGGGAGAGGGAGAGAGAGATAGAAACATCAATGATGAGAGAGAATCATTGATTGGCTGCCTCCCACACACCCCTACTGGGGATCAAGCCACAACCTGGCATGTGCCTTTGACTGGAATCGAACCCGGGACCCTTCAATCCCCAGGCCGATGCTCTATCCCCTGAGCCAAACCAGCTAGGGCTGAGGTTGTATCTTTGTTTGTTTGTTTGTTTGTTTGTTTGGGGGGTTGCCTTTAAAACAGATTTATTTTCTCCTTATAAAAGTAAAACATACCATAACAACTAGAAAATACAGGAAAGAAGAAATTACTTTAATCACACATAATCCTACCTCCTCAAATACAGTACATTAATTTTTTCTTTATATTTTTTTATATGTACCATTTAAAAAATTTTTTTACAATAGTAAAGTCTGCCTTCTTGGCAGAGCAACTCAAATTGTGGAGAAGAAAGGCAAACTTACGAAAATTCTACTAGATAAATCTGTCGACTCGTGGAATATGGCAACAGGATATACCTTTTGAGCAAAGGCAGCATTTCAGGTAAAGTATCAAAGCTAAAGTCCAAAGAGGAACATTGGAGATTGACATGACAATAATTAGGCTGAGAGGCATAGACCAAGAGATATGGAACCTGAAATAAGTCACCATTTGACCCTCCTCTTCCCTTTCCCAGGACTGTGGGCAAAATAAGTGAAAGAAAGTCCCTCCTAGGGAGAGGACACTATTGGCTGATCATATAAACTCTTAGACACCTGGTCTTTTTTCAGCCCCCAAGTTCATATACCTGCCATCTGAACTGACTGTTCAACCTGGCTGGTGTGTCTCAGTGGTTGAGCATGGACCGATGAACCAGGAGGTCATGGTTCGATTCCTGGTCAGGGCACATGCCCAGGTTGCAGACTCGATCCCCAGTAGGGGGCCTGCAGGACACAGCCAATTGATGTTTCTCTCTCATCCGTGTCTCTCTCATCAATTTTTCTATTTCTCTATCCCTTTCCTTTCCTCTCTTTAAAATCAATAAAAATGTTGTTGTTTTTTTTATGAACTGACTGTTCAGCATCCTTTCACTCTGATTCCTAATTTGGATAACAATGCTTATCGTCACAAGTAATCTTCAATTCAAATGAAAAAAAGTTTCCTAGTTGATTGATTATTTACAATAATTTTCTGTTTTCCTATAATTAAATTTATCTTGAGACTTGGATATGTTAAACTTCAGTAAAAGTCTTTATTAACCAAAATGCTCAGAAAATGGAAAGTGGCCAGGTGTTTAGTGTTCTGCTTATTTGAACAATTTACTGGAATATTCTTTCTATTTCAACATTTGTCCCTGAGAAAAGTAAACTTTAAAATCAGACTGCTGTGTAAAAATCCTAGCTACAACACTTACCAGCTGGTGACCTTAGACAAGTTACGAACCACTCCGTGCTTTTGTTTCTTTACCTAAACACTGGGGATAAACTTGTACCTGTTTCATGAGCTTGTGAACATTAAATGAGTTAGCATGTGAAAGTGCTTAGAAGAGTGTCTGAAGCATAATAAATGTCATGTAGTATCAAAGAAATGAAAGTTATGTAGTATTCTAAATAAAAAGACATAGGAATTTTGGGCTAAATTTTTGTTTGGGTTGAATTCCAGAGTAGACATGAGAAACTGATAGTTTGTTCTAAAATATTTAGTTTTCTATCCTGTTAGCTTCTTGAAACATTCTTCTTCCTTAAAGTGCTGTAGAGTTCAGACCAGTTGAGTTCTTTTCTCATCCTCTGTTAAGTTAAACTCTAAATGTATTCTAAGAAAATTTACTTAAATACTTCCTTCCTATAGCCTTGTAAAATCCCTATTACTCACCTATTGAAGAGGCATTTTTTTCTCCATTGTATTTCTGGCTCCTTTGTCGAAAAAGCATCTGTCCCTATACATGTGGTTTTATATCTGAGCTCTCAGTTCTGTTCCATTGATCTGTGTGTCTATTTTTCTGCCAATGCCATGTTGTTTTGATTTGAAAGAAAGAGGAAGGGAAAGGGAGAAAGAGAAACATTGATGTGAGAGAAACATTCATCTCCTGCATGCCCCCCACTGGGGATCAAGCTCATAACCCAGGCATATGCCCTGACCAGGAGTCAAATCATTGTCCTTTGGTGCACAGCATGATGCCCAAACCACTGAGCCACACCAGCCAGGGCTATAGTTTTCTTTTTCTGTGTTATCCTTGCAAGGTTTTGGTATCAGGGTTATGTTGGCCTCATAAAACGTGTTAGGAAATATTACCTCTTCTTAATATTTTGGAAGTGTTTGAGAAGAACAGTTATCAAATTTTCTTTGACTACTTGGTAGAATTTACCAGTGAAGCCATCTAGTCCTGGACTTTTATTTTTTGGGAGATTTTTGATAGCTGTTATAATTTCCTCAGTACTGATGGCTCTATATAGATTTTCCAATTCTTCATGATTCATTCTAGGGAGATCATATATTTCTAGGAACCTATCCATTTCTGTAGGTTATTGAATTTGGTGGCATATAGTCTTTCATAGTATTCTAGTATGATCTATTGTATATCTGTAGTGTCTGTGGTAACTTGTCTTTCATTTCTGTTTTTTGTTTGTTTTTTTTTTGTCTATATGAGTCTTTTCTCTTTTTCCCTTAGTGAGTCTAGCCAGAGTTTGTCAATTTGATCAGTCTTTTTTTAAAAAAAACAAACAGCTCTTTATTGTATTAAATTTTTGTAGTTATTTTGTTCTCTATTTCATTCAATTCTACTCTAATTTTTATTCTTTCTTCTGCTGACTTTGGGTTGTTTTTGTTCTTTTTCTAGTTCTTTGAGATATAATGTTAGGTTGTTTACTTGGGATTTCTCTTGTTTCTTGAGATAGGCCTTAATATAAACTTCCCTTTTATTACTGCTTTCGCTGCATCCCAGAAGTTTTGATAAGTCTATTGTCATTCTTGTTGGTCTCTCTATATTTTTTCATCTCACCTTTTATTTCTTCTTTGGCCCAGTCATTTTTTAGTAGTATATTGTTTATACTTATGGGTTTCTTTTTTTTTTTTTTAATATATTTTATTGATTTTTTTTTTTTACAGAGAGGAAGGGAGAGGGATAGAGAGAAACATCGATGAGAGTTTAGAAACATCAATCAGCTGCCTCCTGCACACCCCCTAATGGGGGTGTGCCCGCAACCAAGGTACATGCCCTTGACTGGAATCGAACCTGGGACCCTTCAGGCCACAGGCCAACGCTCTATCTATCCACTAAGCCAAACCGGTTAGGGCCTTATGGGTTTCTTTACTGCCTTTTTGCAGTTGATTTCGAAATTCAAAACATGTGGTCAGAGAATATTCTTGGTGTGATTTTAATCTGAAATTTGTTGAGGTTAGTTTTGTGACAAAACATATGGTCTATCCTTGAGAATGTTCCTCATGCACTAGAGAAGAATGTATAATCTGATGTTCTGGGACGGTGGTCGGCAAACTCATTAGTCAACAGAGCCAAATATCAACAGTACGACGATTGAAATTTCTTTTGAGAGCCAAATTTTTTAAACTTAAACTTCTTCTAACACCACTTCTTCAAAATAAACTCGCCCAGGCCATGGTATTTTGTGGAAGAGCCACACTCAAGGGGCCAAAGAGCCACATGTGGCTCGCGAGCCACAGTTTGCCGACCACTGTTCTGGGATGAGAGGCTCTGTAAATGTCATTTATGTCCATTTGGTGTAGAGTTTAATTTAAAGCCATTACTTCTTTATTGATTTTCTGTTTGTATGATCTATCTAGAGCTGTCACTGGAGTGTTAAGGTCCTAACTATGATTGTGTTTTTGTCTGTTTTTCCCTTCAATTCTGTTAGTAGTTGCTTTATTTATTTTGCTGCTCCCTGATTGAGTGCATATATATTAAGTATTATGTCGCCCTGGCCGGCGTAGCTCAGTGGTTGAGCATCACCCTATAAATCAGGAGGTCATGGTTTGATTCCCGGTCAAGACACATGCCTGAATTGCGGGATTGATCACCAGTATGGGGTGTGCAGGAGGCAGCCAATCAATGATTCTCTCTTATCATTGATGTTTTATCTCTCTCTTGCTCTCCCTTCCTCTCTGAAATCAATTTAAAAAAATTTTTTTTAAGTATTATGTCTTCTTGATATAGTAATCATTATTATAAAATGTCCATCTTTGTCTCTTGTTACCTTTGTTTTCTTGAAATCTGTTTTATCGGGTATAAGTATGGCTACACCTGCTTTTCTTGAATGGTATTTACTTGGAGAATCATTTTTCACCTTTCACTTTGAGTCTAACTTTGTCTTTGCAGCTTAGATGTGTCTCCTGAAGGCAGCATATTGTTGGGTTTTGTTTTTTGATCCAGTCTGCTACTCTGCCTCTTCTTTCTGTTTCCTCTTTTTGTAAGCTACTAGTATGTGTGTCAGTTTTAAGTTTTTTTGTGTGTTGTTATCATTAGGTTTTATGAAAAATAAAGTTTCATGTTTACAGTAGTCCTTTTTCTTTTGAATGCATCTGATCTCTATCCTCCTTTGCAAATTCATACCTTTACCTCTTCATACCTTTATGTTTTTGTTGTCCTAAGTTATCCCTGTTTATGCTATTACATTTTTTAGTGGTCTTACGTACAGTTTTGTGACCTTTTGTTCTTTGTTTCAGGTAGAATAACCCTCTTGATTATTGCGTGTAATGGCGGTTTTCTGGTGATAAATTTCCTCAGCTTCTATATGTCTGGAAAAGCCTTTATTCCTCCTTCATATTTAAAGGATAATTTGGCTGACTATATTATTATTGGCTGTAATTTCTCTCTTTCAATAGTTTGAATATTTGGTTCCATTCTCTTCTGGCTTGTAGAGTTTCTGCTAAAAAGTCCAATGGTAAGATAATAGGCTTTCCTTTCTAGGTTTCTTCTCCTTTTCCCTGGCTGCCTTGAGAATTATTTCATATATATATATATATATATATATATATATATATATGCTTTTTTTTTTATTGACTTAAGAGAGAAAGAGAGAGAGAGAAACACCAATGATGACAGAGAATCATTGATTGGCTGCTTCCTGCATGCACCTTTCTGGGAATCAAGCCCGCAGCCCAGGCATGTGCCCTTGACAGGAATCGACCCCGGGACTCTATAGTCCTAGGGCCGAGGCTTTATCCACTGAGCCAAACCGGCTAGGGCGAGGATTGTTTCTTTGTCATTAATTTTTTTTTTAAATCCTTACCCTAGGACAGTGGTCGGCAAACTCATTAGTCAACAGAGCCAAATATCAACAGTACAATGATTGAAATTTCTTTTGAGAGCCAAATTTTTTAAACTTAAACTCCTTCTAGCGCCACTTCTTCAAAATAGACTCGCCACACTCAAGGGGCCGCAGTTTGCCGACCACTGCCCTAGGACATGGTGGTGGTTATTATTATTATTATTATTATTATTATTGATTTTTAGAAAGAGAGGAAAGGGAGAGAAAGAAAGAGAAACATCAATATGAGAGAGAAACATGAATCAGTTGTCTCCCATACATGCCCCAACTGGGGATCAAACCCGCAACCTTTTAGTGTATAGGATGACACTCCAACCAACTGAGCCACCTGTTGAGGGCTCTTTGTCATTAATTTTTGACAATTTTAAGACAATGTGCTTTGGAAAAGGCCTTTTTGTATTGAGGTCACTAGGTGGTCTGTGCTTCTTGGATTCGAGGATCTAGCTCTTTCCTGTTTGAATTGGCTCTTCATTTCCTCCTCCCTCTTCTTCTGGTATGCCTATTATTCTTATACTAGGGGCCCGGTGCACACAGATTCGTGCACAGGGGTTAGGTCCCTCAGCCCAACCTGCACCTTCTCCAATCCGGGAGTTTCTGTCTGTCTTTGCAATCATATGAGCGAATTGTTTGAGACCCCAACCCAGTTTGGTTTGGTGCTCACAGAATAATAGAGGTCTTTTTTTTTTTTTTTCTTTGCTCCATTGGTGGAAATTTCCTGCAGGATATCTTCCCTTTAATTTTGCCTCGACATTGTGACTTTACTTATGTCTCTCACCTTTGCTTTCCTTCCATCCCCCACCTGCAACAGTAACTTGCTCCAGGCTCACTTTGCTCTAGTGTCTAGGAGATCCCACAACGCATCTGCCACCAGAACTATAATTCCCAGTATTCCTGGTGCTCCCCATGCTCTGGGCTTCCGCTTCCTGGCTTCCGGTCCAGGGGCTGCCACCAGAACTACGATTCCCAGAATTCCTGGTGCTCCCCATGCTCTTGGTTTCCACTTCCGGTCCAGGGGCTGCACAAATGAAAAGGACTGCGAACTACAGCCGCCCCCAGGCCGGGCTGACAGGACTGGACACTACAGTGGCGTCCCCGGGACCCCGGCCGCTCGGCGCTGGCACGTGCACCTGCTGGCCACAGGCTCGAAGCAGGTGGGGTCCCGGGAACACCCACCCTGCCCCCGGCTGCTCGGCGCATGTGCGCTGCCCACAGGCCCGTCATCTTTGTCAGGTTTATTTGCATATTCGCTCCTCATTGGCTGTGGGCATTGTGGAGGTACAGTCAATTTACATATTTGTCTATTAGTATAGATTGGTCTTTCTAATGGAGTCAGCTAGTTCTCATAGAGTTCTTTCATTTCCTCGTATGCTCAAGTCTCTCTTCACTTTGCATCACTTCTAGATTTCTATCTTCAGTATCACTGATCCTTTTCTCCATCTGGTCCCCTCTATTTCCTATGCTTGCTAGTTTAATCTTGATCTCTTCTCTTTTTTTAAATATATTTTTATTGATTTTAAAGAGAAAGGGAGAGGGAGAGAGGCAGAAACATCAATGATGAGAGAGAATCACCGGTTGGCCTCCTCTCGCACACTCCTCACTGGGGATCAAGTCCATAACCCGGGCATGTTCCCTGACTGGGAATCGAACAGTCACCTCCTGGTTCATAGCTCAATGCTCAACTGCTGAGCCACACCGGCAGGCTAATTTTGATCTCTTTTATAGAGTTTTTCATCTCCAGAATTTCTATTTGGTTCTTTTTAAATGTTTTAATCTCTTTGGTAAAGTACTAATTTTGTTCTTTGATTTGTTTTCTGAGCACATTAAATTGCCCCTCTACATATATTCTCCCATTTCATTGACTGTTTTCAGAACTACCAAATTGAATTCTCTGTCATTTATATCACATATTTACATGTCTTTAAGTTTGTTTTCTGGATATTTTTTCTTTTCTTTTTTTCCTGAGTTGCCTTTTTACCTTGGTTTTTCACAGTATTTGACAGATTTCATCTCTGTCTTGGCATCTATGTGTGAGTGGTGCTTTTCTAGCAGATTAATACGAAAAGGTCTTCTCTTCTCTGGTAGGTGACACTGAGTCAGTGTTTTTTTCATTGTTTTTATCGTTTTTATTTATTTTAGGAAGAGAGAGAGAGAGCGCTCCAGCCAAACACATCTGTTCTTTCACCCATTCATGCATTCATTGGTTGATTCTTATATGTGCCCATACTAGGGATCAAACACACAACCCTGGCGTATCACGATGACCCTCTAACCAGTGAGGCTGCCTGGCCAGGGTTGAATCACAAGATTATTTTAGCTCTGTGAAATCTCAGTGCTGTCCCCTGAAGCCCTTAGTGTAGCCTCGATGCGTGGAGGTTGGGTCTCTGGAGAAAGTGACCAGCTTATTTGTTGTTTTGCCCTCCCAGTAATGGTGACCTCAGACCTCTCCAGGGTCCCCTCTCCATGCCCCGATCCAGGACCAGTTGCAGGGAAAAAGTGAATCTGTAGTACAAGTTATTGGGTTTGCAGGTAATGTGCTCCGCATCTGGACACCAAGTGCAAAAAGAGGCTATGGGGGGCAGCAGGGCTCTATGGATTTGTTTCTCTGCCTAGAATGTCGATGGCCTGAAAACTGCAGCTACTCTCCCATGCACCTGCACTTACTCTCCCATGCACCTGTAGGAATGTCCACCTAATCTCGTTGCTCCTCCTGGCTGAAGGGAGTGCCATCCATAACCCCTTCAGCCTCCCTTCTCCAGGCTGAGCCCCACCATGAGCTCCTGGCTGTAGGGCTACATCCATGGCTTGTCTCAGCCCTTCTCCCTTCTCAGCCTCCCCTTTTGTTCCCACTTGCCCACCTTTACATGTTTCAGTGCACAGATCTTTCAGGCGTGCTTTATGTTGAGTTATAGCTGTTCCAATTGGAATTTCAAGTGGATCTCTCACACCACCATTCCTTTGATGTCACTCTATGTGTTTCTGTTAAAAGACACCTTTCCATATGCAACATCTTCCCACTTGTCACTGCCAATGCTGCTCTCCAAATGCAACACCTTCCCTTATGCATAAGAGCCTATTTCTATAATCATTATATATCTCTTAAGATTTTAATATATATTATTTTTATTTCATTCTCTTAAGAATATGCTTTTCTCTATTGTTTAATCAGCAAGCATAAATATTGAGTGCTTGGCTATCTGATAACTGATATGAGTGTTTTGAGGGGTTTTGTTTGTAAATTTAACCTCACCCTTAAAAAACACACCATATTTCAGGATTTTTTAAAGGCATATGAAAACCATGAGTGATCAATTAGAACAATTTTATATTATGCTAGAGGCCCAAGGCCCAGTGCACGAATTCGTGCACAGATGGGGTCTGCCCAGCCCACCCCAATGGGGGCCCATTGGGCCGGGCTGGCAGGGGGGAGGGGCCACAAACAGTTGGCAGGCCGGCCTTGACCTTGATTGGGGTGTTGGGGGCCATTTGGGGGCATGGCCAGACAGGAGAGGGACCGCATATGGTTAGCAGCCAGCCCTACCCCCGATCAGGGTGTTGGGGGCCGATCGGGGCCTGGACAGACTGGTTGCGGGGGGCAATCGGGGCTCGGATCAGACTGGTTGGCTGCCGCAGTGCACATCATAGCCACTGGTCGTTCTGGTCATTCTGGTCATTCCGGTCATTCTGCCGTTCCAGTTTCTGGGCTTTTATATATATAGATTAACTATAGAGTTTTAAGAGATGTGAAATAAGACAATGAATAAAATTATGAGATTAAAATGAGTTTAAAGAAGATATTTTCTTTTAAAGCACTTGGCATTCTTATTTTTAACAACTTCACTATTTAAGATCATGTTCCTGTGTATTTATGTTGCTTCTGAATGAAGTACTAATGTTATTTTTCTATTTTCACAATCTTTAAAATCTAGAACTTCTGTTTCATTCTCACTGTTCTTTCACTTGTAAACTGTTTTGGATGTCCACCAATATTCTTTACTACCTCATCTACTTTTCATTCCATATACCATATCCAGCCCCTCCTGACTGTGCACTGTCCCTCAAGTATATTATTCATTTTTTTACTTTTTCCAGACTTCTTTCTTTTTCTCTAAGTCTAAGCCCAAATGTCACCACCTCTTATCAGTCAGGATTAATTTATCCCTCGTATTTTTATAAGAGCCTATTTCTTCTGCTACCCTGTACAGTATCATGGCTAAGAATATCTAATTGAAAAGATAGGCACCATGTCTTACTCATCTTTATATCACCCACCAGACACACCCTGGGCTCACAGCATTCTTTATACAACCATCTGTAACAAATGCCTAGGTGCTGGAGTCAAATGTTTTAGATGTCATGTTATGTTTTCACATTTTCAAAATATGCATGATGTTTGTGTGGAGATGTGTGTGTATGTGTGTGTGTGTGTCTCTATCTCTATTAGTAGCCATGGATATTAATGGAGATTCAGTAGCATTCAGGAATCTGAAATACCACAGGAAATTCACTGATGCAAATTTCATAGTATAGAGTCCAAGTGACTCTACATTATACCACTATGATATGAAATCAACAGCTATTGAAAGCTTTCTGAGTCAGACTTTTTTTTTAATAAGAGAATTTTAGGTAGAAGGCTTCCAAGGTGAATCTCCAAAAATTAATAAAATGTTTTTTCACTTAAAAGTATTTTATTGAACCCTAGCCAGTTTGGCTCAGTGGATAGAGCATTGGCCTGCAGACTGAAGGGTCCCAGGTTCGATTCCGGTCAAGGGCACATGCCTGGGTTGCGGGTTCGATCCCCAGGAGGGGGTGCAAGAGGCTGCCCATCAATGATTCTCTCTCATCATTGATAATTCTGTCTCTTGCTCCCTCTCTCTTTCTCTTTGAAATCAATAAAAATATATGTTCTAAAGGGGGAAAAAGTATTTTATTGAAATACCCATAATTTTAAAGTTTTCACATGGAATTTTTAAAATAACCAATTAACTCTTAATTATTTAGTTTTAAGTTTACAGGAAGCAGAGCTTTTGTGGGACATTAGAAAATTTAGAGAAAGGAAATCAGAAGCACATTTGCACATAAATTGGGTTTTGTTTTGTTTTTTTCAAAGTTGCATCCTGTAACTGAATTTATTGTGAATAAACTACAAAAGTAAGTTGAAAATTACTTGAAGTTTTTTAGGGGGATTTCTTAGTCAAGGTATTTTAAGTCAGATTGTATTACACTAAATACTGCCAAGCGTCCACATTTTTCTTTTAAATTTTAGTGGGCTGTAATTCTGACAAGTCCATTATAAGAAGTTAGTCTAGCCAAAACCGGTTTGGCTCAGTGGATAGAGCGTCGGTCTGTGGACTGGAAGGTCCCAGGTTCGATTCCGGTCAAGGGCATGTACATTGGTTGCGGGCACATCCCCCAGTAGGGGGTGTGCAGGAGGCAGCTGGTCGATGTATCTCTCTCATCCATGTTTCTAGCTCTCTATCCCTCTCCCTTCCTCTCTCTGAAAAATCAATAAAATATATTTAAAAAAAAAAGAAGTTAGTCTATAAAGATCTAAGCCCAAATTCTTTTTTGTCAGCAACATTTTGTGTGTGTGTGTGTGTAAAGTTTTACCTATGTCTCCTTTTTCCCCCTGATTGACACCCCCACCCTCAGCCATTTCCACCCTGGGCAAGCCCTCACCCCGCCCCCGCCCCCCCCCCCCCCCCCCCCCCAGTGTCTGTGTCCATTGGTTATGCTAATATGCATGCATACAAGTCCTTTGGTTCCAAATTCTTTTTTGTTTTGTTTTTGTTCATCCTCACCTGAGGGTATTTTTTTCTCTTTTCTTTCTTTTTTTTTTTTTTAGTATATTTTTATTGATTTCTGAGAGGACAGGAGAGGGAGAGATAAAAACATCAATGATGAGAAAGAATCATTGGTCGGTAGAGAGAGTGGAAGAGAGGAGGAGAGACAGAGAGAGAGAAACATTGATGTGAGACACATTGATTCCTTGCCTCCCACACACTCCCTGACTGGGGCTGGGGCCTGCAACCAACATATGTGCCCTTGACCAGAATCAAACCTGCAACCCTTCAGTTCCAGGCTGAGGTTCTAACCCCTGAGCAAAACCAGTTTCAGCTAGTCCTAAATTCTAATGCTGCAATATATGCATGCCGCTGTGTGTGTTGGGGGGGGGGGGGTGCGGAGGGGGCAGGGTCTTGTGTTTAGAGGTGGCATTTCCAACACAAGAAAACATATTCACGTCCCATTTTCACTCCTGCCCTTTATTTCCCTAGGTGTGGAAGTGTGTCAGTATATTTTTTTACAGTGTTTTGGTATTTAGGGTATTAATTTAAAATACTTGTCATTTGATAAACTTGAAAATAGGGTTGAATATTAAGTATACTAAAGAACAAGAAAGAAATTTCTTCTGCTTGTCCTTTATCTGCCTACAAGTTTAAGTATTATATGATTCACAGGGGGTAAGGTTTAAGAAACAGTATATTGTCAATCACTTATTACAGATAAGGATTAGAATTTACATTTCTTTTACAAAGTTAGATTGATGAATAGTCATTTGAATTATGGTCATAAAGCACTGTTGCCATAGAAATATGAAAGGATTCACTATAACTGGATTTTTACTTTCTTGTTTTTAATATGTTGCTTAGTTACCAGGTATACTTTATATTTTTAGGGAAGGTTATTGCTAGATTTTATTTAGTTATTTAATCATTGAGCAGAATCATCAAGGCTTCTGGGGAACTATAGTCATGCTGTTGTCTACAGTCATTACCTGAGGTGGGGTCTTTGCCATTTCTGTTGCTGTAGTGATTAACAAGGATGAAAATGTAAACTGATATTTATAAGATAGCAAAATATATTAGTGGTATCAGAGAAATATTTCAGTGACCTTCAGTTATGGAAGTGTTTATAGGCAATGTCATAGTTTGGTTCATCTTTGTAGACATTTTTAAATACCCTTAAACTAGAAGATTAGTTATTTATTTTTATCTGGTTTCTTTTTCTTTTCTTTTTTTAATATATTCTTATTGATTTCAGGAAGGAAGGGAGAGGGAGAGAGAGATAGAAACATCAATGATGAGAGAGAATCATTGATTGGCTGCCGCCTGCATGCCCCACACTGGGGATCGAACCTGCAACCAGAGCATGTGCCCTGGCCAGGAATCAATCTGTGACTTCCTGGTTCATAGGTCAACGTTCAACCACTGAGCTATGCCAGCTCGGCCTTTTTTTTTAAACCAGGATTTGTTGTAGCTTTTAATAATGTATATAAGTATTAAACTAATTGGTTTACATAAGGAATCCTCTTAGGTTCAGGAGACAAAATACAATTCATATTCACTACTCAAAACTTATTTCAGATTCTTATTTAAATAACTGAAAATTTCAGTTGATAAAAGTAAATTTATAGTCTTAACTGACTACTTCAATTACCAAAAGAGCCTTCAGAATAGGGAAGAATTGTCCTTTTTTCTTTGATTTGTGACTTCTGGCAGATTAGTCTCATTGAGCATCTGTTTCTCTGTCTGGTGACCTTAGTACAATAAAGAAATAATCTTTTTTAAAATTGCTAAATGACTCCATTTTCCTTGTGCCCTTGACACATTCCTAATATAAAGATTTATATCTTAGTGTGATTTAAAAAACAAACAAACATATAAGCATTCTGTAAAAATGGCCACCTTTCCCCTTTTTTTGGCCTCCAGAAATGCCAGTCTCATGGGCATGCAGCTACATGGGGCCCCATGGTTAAGGCAATGTTCTATTACCAATACAAAATCCTCAATAATTTTTTTAGCAAGGTGTCCTACATTTTTTTTGTTTGTTTGTTTGTTGATTTTGCACTGGCCCCACAAATTATGTAGCTACTCCTGGTCCCCAGAAACTAGTTGTGATAACATTTTAATACATACTAAATAATAATTCTCTGTGTAATCCAAGTCTATAACCCTATAAACTTCCACAACTACAAAGGGAATCTTTGTACACAAATTTTATTAGAATATATTGTAAGGGAGAGAAAAAAATGTAGCTGACTTGGGTTACCTCATAGTAAACCTTTTCAATGTTAGCTCTCATAATAGAAGGTTGTTTGAAATTTGTTGTTTAGAACAAAATTCTATCATTTTAGAACACAAATTACTTGCTTAATGTACAAAAACACCCTACTAGATCACATAAATTCAAAGCAGGATTTAACTCGTTGTTTCATTACAGGTTATCAAGTTATGCCCAACCAGCAGCAAAACTACCAAGGAATAGTTGGAATTCAGCAACCCCAGAGTCAGAGCCTGGTTAGTGGCCAACCCAACAGCATAGGAAATCAGATTCAAGGAGTGGTCATCCCCTACCCTTCAGTGCCATCATATCAGGTACGTTATCACTCACCTCCTTTGGGTAGAGGTGATTTTGAATAAATAAAATGTATAGTTATGATGCATTGTCTCTCTTCTTTTAATATGGGATTAAAAGGTTACCAATGTTCTATAATACATAACTTTATAGTCTTACGAGTTTTATTAGTCATAGCAGTTTTGTTTTATCATTTTATTGCTTTATTCATTCGCTTCATTAATTTTTAGGGAAAAAATATTGAGCTACTTTGATGTTGACAAGTAAGTTTTGCCTGGCATTAACTGTGTTTCTGACTACCTAAGTATATAAGCAAGTATCTTACCCTATAATTCAGCCTCTTAAGGAAAGTGGAATGGGAGGGAAAATAGCAATGGAAATAGGTATTTGAAATAGTGAAATGGAATACAGGCTATCAGTGCTTATAGAATAGAGGAGATTGTACAGTTGCCCATGCTGGAACTGATTATTTCCCCCACCTCAATCCCAAAAGAAATTACATCTATTAAAAATGACATGGATTTTAATTTATAGTTCTAAAGTAGAAATACTGATTGTTTCATGAATAAGTCATATTTTTTATTATTGTAATGTGCCACATTTTCAGATATGTGTTTTACCTCCCTTCATCTTTTTGGAATGACTTGCAAGTGGGTTTGTTTTATTACCTCATAGAGGCCTGGTGCACGGATTCGTGCACTGGTGGGGTCCTTTAGCCTGTCCTGTGCCCTCCCATAATCCGGGACCCCTGGGGGGATGTCGGACTGCCAGTTTTGGCCCAGTCCGCGGATCAAGCCGAAACTGGCAGTCCCACATCCCCTGAGGCATGTAGTAGTGCGCAAAGTGGCAGGTGGCCAGGCACCACACCACTCCCACTCATCCTGGCCCCACTGTGCCTGCCGCCACTGCCGCTCAGTAGCGCGCTGCCACAGAGGCTTACACTGCCGCAGCGGCACTCACCAGCCGTGAGCTGGTGTCTGGTGCCCGTTAGTCACCTGAGCGGCACTTCCACTGTGGGAGTGCACTGACCACCAGGGGCAGCTCCTGCATTGAGCATCTGCCCCCTGTGATCAGAGCATGTCATAGCAACCGGTCGTTCGGTCACTTAGGCTTTTATATATATAGATGGTTTTCCGTAGCTGAGTCTAATGTTAAGAAATCCAAAGATCATTTTCATTCATCTCCCCAAGGTAAAAACAATCTAGTTGGAAAAATAAATGTACGTGTATGTTATCTAAACATAATTAGATTTGTGATAGTATTCAGACTGGTAACTGAATGAATCATGAAGATTAGGGACTTAATAAGAAGTATTCTGGGAAGATATAAACCTTAAATTATCTCTTAAAATAACAGGCATAAATTGGTTAGGAAGACATTCTGGGGATAGGGAAGTATATGAGCAAAGGTGCTAGTATATTCCATTTAATTCCAGAAAGTCAAAATTGAAATTAAAATGTAAAATGTGGAATTATCAAGGATGTCTAGTATTGAAGCCCCCTAATTATAGAAGGCAATTAAGGAAAAAAAGAAAAAAAATACATTCTGAAACTAGATATTTTTAAAGTCTATTTTTATTGATTTTAGCGAGAGAGGAAGGGAGAGAGAGAAGCATTGATGTGAGAAATATCAATCATTTGCCTCCTGCACGTACCCCAACTGGATTCAAACCTGCAGCCTGTGCATGTATCCTGATCCAGAATCAAACAGGCAACCTTTTGGTACACAGGATGATGCTCACCCAACTGAGCCACACCAGCCAGAACATGACAGTAAATTTTGCATCTTTCTTTTCTCATATTTTGCATGCTTTTTATTTTGTATCCTCCATGCATGAGCCTAGGTTCATCAGACTGCCCATCCCCTACTTTCTTCATAGCTAGACAGTCTACAGGATCAGTACCAAGGAATCTCCCTTCTCAAGAACCCTGGTCATGCTACCTAATCCAGTACATTGAGCATCTATTAGACAAGATGCCCAGGCACTGCATAAATAAGATTTACTCTTGGCCTTAGTGGCTCACAGTCTAGTGTAAGAAATATAATTTTTTTTGTGTGTGTTTTTTTTTTGTTAATCCTCACCCAAGGAAATTTTTTTCCATTGGTATTTAGAGAAAGTGGAAAGGAGAGGTAGAGACACAGAGAGAGAAACATTGATGTGAGAGAGACATCGATTGGTTGCCTCCCACACAATCCCAACCTAAGCCGGGGATTGAGGCTGCAACCCTTCACCCCATGGGCTGATGTCTAACCATTGAACAAAACTGGACAGGGCAAGGAATGTAATTTTTAAATAAAATATAACCTTGTTGGTGTCGTTTTAAAAATGGAGCTAGATATTAAAAATGCTTCAGAGCTAAGACAGTTATTATTTCCATAGCATACATTTTTATAAGCTATAAATTATTTTCCCATGGCATTTCATGTAATCCTCACACTGGGTGAATGATTATGGGAACTGTTATACTCTGATGAGCAATGAATGACAGCCTCTTTATACTTCCTCCTACATTTGGTAGATAAGCTGGATGGTCATAAACTGTTGCCTAAAAAATAAGCCAGAAAAGTAATCTGTCCTCAGTAGAGTGTATTCTGTAGCTGTACATTCTCAAGTACTGTTCCCTCTCTCTTTTAGTACTTCAATTTTCTTCGTTACCACTAGCTGTAGCAAGCATGTCAAACTCACGGCTGGCGGGCCGCACGCCTCATTTAAGTTTGCTATGCTTGAGCTATAGATTCTATAGTTTAAATCATGTAGATTGAGCTGTGTCATTCTTCCTAAATCTGCCCTGTATATGTATTAACTTAGTTACAACCAGAAATAATCCTATATAATAAAGATGTAATATGCAAATGGCTGTTACGCCATGAAGCATAATGATGGACCGCGTAACGACCAGATCACGGATCAGCAGGAGGGTGGGGCAGCGAGCTACAAGTGGGCGGTGGAGAGCTACAGGAGGGGGAAGGGCAGCAAGCTATGAGGGGGGATAGGGGGAACTGCAGGAGGGCCCGGCAGCAGGTGGAGAGCTACTGGAGGGCGACAGCGAGCTACTGGTGAGCTATTGGCGCACGGATTCGTGTGCAGGGCTACTAGTCCTATCTAATAATAGACAAATATGCAAATTGACCATACCTCCGACACACCCACAAGCCACGCCCACCATCCAATCAGAGCGAGTATGCAAATTAACCCAAACCAAGATGGCTACAACCACAGAGAGCAAGGTTTCCTAGGTAACAGAGGAAGCCAAGCTTTCCATAGCCGTTGCAGGCCTAAGCCTCCACTCAAGCTACAAAGTTTCAATTATAGAAGGTAAACAAATTCAAACAAATGGCGGCAGAATGGAGCTTAAGAGAGCAGGCCAGGGTTGCCGCCCGCAACAGGGGAAGCAAAGCTTTCCACACACCCTGGCCGGGCCCACCCGCTTAAGGCAACAAAGTTTCAATTATAACCCCAACACAAATGGCTGCGGGCCTCGGAGGGAGCCCCAGGCTTGGCTCTGCTCCAGGCTACAAAGTTTCAATTGTAGAAGGAAAATAAATTCCAGATACCAGGGCCTCTGCTTGGGTTGCCAGGGGGCGTGGCCCGCCTGCAAACCACCACAGGCCCCTCGCTCAGGCTGCCCCATGCCCCAAGGGAACCCCACCCTGATCAGGGACACTCTTCAGGGCAAACCAGCTGGCCCCCACCCCTGTACCAGGCCTCTATCCTATCTAATAAAAGAGTACTATGCAGATTGATCATCACTGAAACACACAATATAGCTGCCCCCATGTGGTCAAAGATCCTGCCCCCATGTGGACACAAGATGGCCACCACAAGATGGCCAGCAGGAGAGGGCAGTTGGGAGGGACCAGGCCTGCAAGGGAGGGCAGTTGGAGTTGATCAACCCTGCAGGAGAGGGCAGTTAGGGGTGACCAGGCCGGCAGAGGAGGGAAGTTGGGGGCAAACAGGCTGGCATTGGAGTGGTTAGGGGGTGATCAGGCTGGCAGGCAGAAGCGGTTAGGGGCAATCAGGAAGGCAGGCAGGCAAGCAGTTGGGAGCCAGCAGTCCTGGATTGTGAGAGGGATGCCCCAGATTGGAGAGGGTACAGGCTGGGCTGAGGGTCAACCCCCCTCCGTGCACGAATTTCGTGCACCGGGCCTCTAGTCTATATAATAAAAGCCTAAGCGACCTTTACGGTGGAACGACCAGAACAACCAGTCTCTATGATGCACACTGACCACCAGGGGGCAGATGCTCAACGCAGGAGCCGCCCCCTGGTGGTCAGTGTGCTCTCACAGCTAGTGAGCTCAGCTGTGATGGTGGGAGCCTCTCCCATCTCCGCTAAGGAGCAGCAAGCCAAGCAGTAAGGAGCAGTGAGCAGGTAGGCAGTAAGGAGTGAGGAGTCCCAGAGTGCGAGAGGGCGCACCACCCAAGTGCATGAATTTTGGGCACTGGGCCTCTAGTTATCTCAGAATGTTCACACTGCCTCCATAGACAAAAAGACTGAAATAATATTGTGTTACACTGAGTTGGATATATCACACTAGTAACTTTCTCATTACAATGATTGAGCCAAATTGAAAGTAATTAAGAGATTACTGTGTATTTTGAGAGGACCATTTACGTTTCAGAAACATGCTGTATAGGCCAGACTTAGAAGTTAATCATGAACTTAAAAATCACGGGGCCCAAGAATAGAGAACAGCACAAACTGAGGCTCTGAGCCAGGGGGCATGGATTCAAATCCTGGCTTCCCTACTTACTAGCTATACAATCTTGGACAAGTTACTTACCCTCTACTTCCCCATCTATAAAACAAGGATGATAAAAGTATCTTATTAGGGTTGTTAGAAAGATTTGATGTGCCCAGCCAGTGTGGCTCAGTGTTTGAGTGAACCAAGAGATCACAGTTCGATTCTAGTTCAGGGCACATACCCAGGTTGCAGGCTTGATCCCCAGAAGGGGATGTGCTGGAGGGAGCCAACCAATGTTTCTCTATCAATATTTTCATCTCTATCCCTCTCCCTTCCTCTCTCTCTAAAAATCAATAAAAACAAGGGGAGACATAGTAATACTTTCAACAATAAAGAATTTAAATTTAAAAATAAAATAAGTAGAAATTTTTAAAATAAAGATCCACTGTTCACCAAATGCCTACTGTGCTAGAACCTGTAAATGGATATTGTAATAAAGATAATACCTCCTGTGAGATGAAGGTGGCATCCTTTTTTTTTTTTTCCCCAGATAAGTGACTGGGATCTCAGAATAGTAAAGCTGTTTGCCCAATGTCACATAGTCAGCAAAGTGATGAAGCTGGTGGTATCACATCCATATTTGTTAAGCTTCAAGGCTCATACTCCTTCTGATCCACAGGGTATCTCACTGATGCCCTGAGTTTTACTCAGTTGTACTTGAAGTGAACTGTTACTCTTTCTATTTCAAATGGTCATTCTTATTTGGAAATAGCTTATTTTTTAAAATAACTTTTACTTAGGGGCATGAGTCTTATCTTTCTTTTTTTAAAATCTAATGCATCTAGCCTACTGTACAATTGATAAATGCTACTGAAAAACAATAGCTGGGGAAAAAAAAGAAATAAAGTGGTAGTGTTATGGCTAACTTATCAGGACAGCCTGTTGACAGTTTTAGCTTATTCCTTAATTAGTCATATAGTAAAACCTCGATATAATGGATTAATTCGGGCAACGGGGTGTCCGTTAAAGCTGAAAGCCCATTATATAATAAAATAGGTTTTCCAAATGTATATGTTAAAAAATTGACAAGTTAATTTACCTGTTTTATGTAAACACATTTGTTTAATTAAAATTAAGTATGTATGAAAAGTTTAATTTCACAGACAAGTTTTCTATTTATATTACTGTAATTTAAAATTCCTACTGAATAGGTCTAGTAAATGTATGCATTCACCAGTCACCTTGAATGAAAAAATGCACACGGCTGGGGGTGTGACTTAGCTAAGTGTACATCGGAACATCAGCCAGCATGTGTTAAAACTGCTGCAGAAAGTCATGCCAGGTGACAACAGAACCAATTACCCCGAGTGATGTGGTGTGATCACATGCTAGTCATTACCTGAACATTGTTTACGAATATTGTTTATGAGCAGTGTTACTTTTGGATATAAATATGTAGACTATAGTTGTAGATATATAATGTTTATATCGGCAAAATTACTACAGTGCTTTTCCCAACATATGGCCTATTTGCTAAAATTTGTTAAAAATAATAGTGAATTAATAACACACAAAAATAATGTTAATTTAATTATGAGCAAATCTTGGTTAAGGCCATTTTTAAATTAACAGAGTATTAATTTCCAGATATAACATATGGATCAGAAATTTTGTTCCTTAAAGTTCATAAATCAAGGTCCACAAAATCAAGGGTTTATTGTACTTGAAAAGTTTATGAAGGCTAGAGACATTAACATTTGCAAGAGTTTGAAGAACTTGTTCCCTTTAAATTGTCTTTCAAATTTTAGGTTTCACTGCCTCAAGGTTCTCAAGGAATTGCCCATCAGACTTATCAACAGCCTGTTATTTTCCCTAATCAATCTAATCAAGGATCTATGCCCACAACAGGAATTCCAGTTTACTATAGTGTCATTCCACCTGGCCAACAAAATAATTTAAGGTGAGTATGACTAAGAAAACTAATCCTATAGCTTCTCATTTTTTATCATGATTTTGGTCTGTTGCTAATTTTAAAGTTGCCTCAGGACATTACCTGAGATCATTCTCTAATGTAGAATAAAAAAAAACTATGATACACAATGAGGGGAAAAGGAGACATATGTAATACTTTAAACAATAAAGAATTTAAAATAATAAATAAATAAATAAACTTAAAAATTTTTTAAAAGAATAACTATGATATTTTTCTAATATTTCTTTTAGTCTCCTTTTACTTACCCACGTGGAATAAAATAGTTGGACATAGACCTTGGAGTTTAGAGCATTTGTTTGTCAATATTTAAGGGCTTTTATAGGAGTTTGATGAGAATATATTTCTTTTATAAAACATCAACAGCAAAATATACTGAAATTTTTCAGACTCTGGGAAGCTCATTTTTTATCAGTAAGGGGAGGGAGGTATATGAGAGAAGCAAATGATAGTAACTCTGCATTAAAGCAAGTCATGAATTATTCCATTAGCTACTTCAGCTTGGAAGAATAGAAGCTTCTCTGATAAACTTAATGTGTTAAAAATAGTAATTTTCCTTTGAATTGGGTACCTGTAGTTTTTGTTCAGAGTGTATTACAGTCCTTCAGTTATTCTCAGGACATCCCTGTGGGGTTGTCAGAGGGGCCTCAGTGCTCTTATAAGAAGAGGTCTTTAGTTATAATTGCTAATAAGAGGTTGCCACCCAGTTATGGTTATTGGTGGTATTTATGGGTAAAGAGGGGATTAACATACTTGCTTCAGTGAATCTGCTTGGGAAATGGGACTTGGCTCTCATTTTATGTGTTGTCAGAAACACACACACACCCCATCCCCCGAGGAATTCGCATGGCTCTGTGGCTGCCACAGGTTAAAGAGGCCTGGACCAGAGTAGAAGCTTAGTAAATCCATACTAAATTAAAACACTTCTTTAATGACAAAGGCCAACTTGCACATAATTAATTCTCATTTATATACCATATTATTGGCCTTAATATTATTTTGTTTCTGTAACTCTATATACTTTTTAAATTTTTTATTAAAATTTTTTATCACTGAATTATTATGCTTGTTGACACAGTGAAGCAATCAATATAAAGATGTGTAAAACGAAAGCTAACTCTCATGTTCCCACTCTGGTCACCAGTACTCACTCACAAGCTGTTATGCATTCTGTTTGTATTGGCCTGCTCAAATATATGTGCATATAAATACATATTTATATATATTGGAATTGGTTGATAGGTTCTAGTGAAATAGACATTATCTTGCATTTTTCCCTTATTAATATATCATGAAATCAGATAAATAAGTATTAGTCTAAAACATTCTGTTATGGTTTTGTTATGATCTTTTTTCCCCATCTGATTTCTTTACAAACATAATCTTCTCTAATAAAATGGTAATATGAAAATTAACCATCACTCCGCTACATAAGCCATGCCCACCAGCCAATCAGGGCGAGTATGCAAATGAACCCAAACCAAGATGGCTACAGCCACAGAGAGCAAAGTTTCCCAGGTAACAGAGGAAGCCAAGCTTTCCATAGCCTTTGCAGGCCTAAGCCTCCACTCAAGCTACAAAGTTTCAATTATAGAAGGTAAACAAATTCAAACAAATGGCGGCAGAATGGAGCTTGAGAGAGCAGGCCAGGGTTGCTGGCGGCAACAGGGGAAACAAAGCTTTCCGCACACCCTGGCCGGGCCCATCCGCTTAAGGCTACAAAGTTTCAATTGTAGAAGGTGAATTAACTGCCACAGAAATGGCTGCCGCCCCAGAGGGAACAGCAGGCTTAGCTCCGCTCCAGGCTACAAAGTTTCAATTGTAGAAGGAAAATAAATCCCAGATACCAGGGCCTCTGCTTGGGTTGCCAGGGGGCGTGGCCCGCCTGCAAACCACCACAGGCCCCTCGCTCAGGCCGCCCCACACCCCAAGGGAACCCCACCCTGATCCAGGACACCCTTCAGGGCAAACCAGCTGGCCCCCACCTGTGCACCAGGCCTCTATCTTATCTAATAAAAGAGTAATATACAGATTGATCATCACTGCAACACACAATATAGCTGCCCCCATGTGGTCAAAGATCCTGCCCCCATGTGGACACAAGATGGCCACTACAAGATGGCCAGCAGGGGAGGGCAGTTGGGAGGCACCCGGCCTGCAAGGGAGGGCAGTTGAGAGGGACCAGGCTTGCAAGGGAGGGCAGTTGGAGGTGATCAACCCTGCAGGAGAGGGCAGTTAGGGGTGACCAGGCCGGCAGAGGAGGGCAGTTGGAGGTGATCAACCCTGCAGGAGAGGGCAGTTAGGGGTGACCAGGCTGGCAGAGGAGGGAAGTTGGGGGCAAACAGGCTGGCAGGGGAGCAGTTAAGCATCAACCAGGCTGGCAGCGGAGTGGTTAGGGGGTGATCAGGCTGGCAGGCAGAAGCGGTTAGGGGCAATCAGGAAGGCAGGCAGGCAAGCAGTTGGGAGCCAGCAGTCCTGGATTGTGAGAGGGATGTCCCAGATTGGAGAGGGTACAGGCTGGGTTGAGGGACAACCCCCCACCGTGTATGAATTTCATGCACCGGGCTTCTAGTTTTACATAAATGAGATCTTGTCATACAGGCAGTTTTTTGTTGTTCTACTTGGATCATTTCCCACACACACACAGTCTGGGTAACCCATGTTTCTATGCTGGTCTGTGTCCTTTTTCACTTTTCTCTTTGCACCTAATTATATACTAACATAGATGTGGGTATGAAAACATGAGCAAAATTAATTAGCACAAGCACATGAAATGGAGTTTATAATTTTACATATAAATTAGACAAACTTTTTTTTTTTTATTGACCTCAGAGAGGAAGGAGGAGGGAGAGAAAGAGAGAAACATTAATGATGAGAGAATCACTGATCAGCCACCTCCATGCATGCCCCACTGGGGATCGAGCCCACAACCTGGGAAATGTGCCCTTATCCGGAATCAAACATGGGATCCCTCAATCCACAGGCCAACACTCTATGCATTGAGCCAAACCAACTAGGGCTAAAACTTTTTTTAATGTGGTTGTTTGTATTTATGTATATGGTATCTATATCCTATCTAATAAAGAGGGAATATGCTAATTGACCCTCACACCGTCACAAAGATGATGGTGCCCACAGCCAATAATGCTGATTGACTGCCATGCCCTCAAAGATGGCAGCCCCCACAGCCACAAGATGGCAGCACCCAGTCCCCTCAGCCCCACTGGGGTCCCCCAGCCGCCCAGGGCCGGCCCGAGGCACAGGCAAGCCTCGGATGGCGGCTGCCCAGCCGCCCGAGGCTCAGGTAACCAGGGCCACCTGAGGCTTACGGTGCCAGCAGTGGCAGCAGCAGAGGTGTGATGGGGCATCGTCTTCCCCTGATTGCCAGGTTGCCTAACGCCCCTGAGGGCTCCTGGACTGTGAGGGGGGCAGGCCAGGCTGAGGGACCCCCCCCTCCAGTGCATAAATTTTCATGCACCAGGCCCCTAGTCTATATATATAAAAGGCTAAGCGACCGTCCAGCCAACTGACCGGCTGGTAGGTAGAATGCGCACTGACCACCAGAAGGCAGACGCTCAACACAGGAGCTGCCGAGCGACAGCAACTTTGCAGAGTGCCCTCTTGCACTCTGGGATCCCTCGGGAGATGTCGGAGAGCCGGTTTCAGTCTGATCCCTGCAGGCCAGGCCAAGGGGTCCCACCTGCCGGAGGGACCCCCGCTCATTCCACAGACAACCTTGGAGCCACAGCGCAGCTGGCTGCGGAGGGACTGCGGGAGGTTGGCTCCAGGGTATGTCGGCCCTTCTCACCCAGTTCCACCCTGCCAACCACCTTCTAATTAATTTCTTTTCAATGTGCACAAATCCATGCACCGGGCCATTAGTTTGTATATGATGAGAGAGTTTAATCCATTTATGATTAGTATTTAGTATTACAACTAATACAGTAGATTTTTTTTCTGCCAGCTTATGTTTGTTTATTTTACCACACGGTACTTATAACTGCATGCCTGGTTGGTTGTAGTGCCATTTTATCAGAAGCCCAAATCTATGGCATATTCCTTGAGGCTCTTCATCATGGAATCTCACTAATCTGATAACATCAGGGCAAGAGATGGTCTAATTAGCTACTTTTTTTGGATCAGTGAATCTTGTGCCATTAGGCATTAGTTATCATGATATGATTATTAAGAACACAGCTTTGAAATCTAAACAAAACCTGACTTCAAGCCTGTGCAACTTTAGGCAACTTAGACTTTTTGCACTTTGGTTGTCTTGTTTATAAAATAGGGAAAATACTTCACAGGATTGGTGTGAGGGATTACATGTCTATACTTTGTGTATGGAAATTCCATATTCTAAAATAGATACTTGCCTGTATTCTTAAGTAGAGCACACTAAAAATAGTTAAACTATTTGTTGCTGATTCGGAGCCACAGTCTTGAGCATCAGTGATTATATTGTGTCCCCGCAGTATTTTGAAGCATATAAGGAATATTTTCACTTATAGATGCTCTTTGATTTATGATGGGGTTAAGTTCTGATAAACCCATCCTAAGTTGAAAATATCATAAGTAGAAAATATTTTTAATACATCTAACCTACATAATAGCTTAGCCAGCCTACCTTACATCATAGCTTAGCCAGCCTACCTTAAACATGCTCAGAATACTCACATTAATCTACAGTTGGGCAAAATCATCTAACAGTGAATACACTATAGAGTGTCAGTTATTAACCCTTGTGATCATATGCCTGACTGGAGCTACAGCCACTGCTGCTGCCCAGCATCAAAGAGTGTATTGTGCCCGGCTGGTGTTGCTCAGTGGTTGAGCTTCAACCCATGAGCTGGAAGGTCCCTGGTCCAATTCTGCTCAGGGCACATGCCTGGGTTGTGAGCTCAGCCCTCGGTGGGGGACGTGCAGGAGGCCCAGGCCCAGACCAGGGCTGCATATTGAACCCGCAACCCAGGTACTGCACTTGACCAAGAATCAATCATGTGACCCTTTGGTGCATAAGCCGATGCTCTAAATGCTTAGCCACACCAGCCAGGGCCTCTCCAGTTTTTTATTTTCCCTCTGTGTTCTTCAGCTTACATAATTACTACTAACTCAAGATAGACGATTTCTATGTCTTTATTAACCCTTTGCACTCGCTTGCTTTTTTCTCGATTCCTTTATTCTAATGCTAACCATGTCGAGTCACACTCAACATCCGAGTGCAAAAGGTTAATATTTTCTAATTGTTTGTTTTTTTTAATATATTTTATTGATTTTTTACAGAGAGGAAGAGAGAGGGATAGAGAGTTAGAAACATCGATCAGCTGGGTTATTTTAGTGACATCTATTTAATTCCCCCTTTCACTCCCCGCTCCCTCACCTCCAGGGTTCAGCCTCTGATGCTGTTCTCAAGCAGGGAAAGCTTTGGGTATTCTCATAGTAATCCTGGGGTGACAGTGGTTTTGGCAGGACTCTGTTCCTTTCTTCCTTGACAACACCCAGCTGTTAAACTCCACTAACTGCCAGCTCCTTACTCTGCTGTTTTCAACAATGCCTGATTCATAAGTTGCTCTACAAAATATTCCAATTAAAATATGGCTCCTGTGAAGGAGAAATTTCTGGGGTCAGTGTTTGATTTTTATTCTGATCTCAGGAAGGCTCTGTCCAGCTCTCTTTTTACCTGGTTTCCTCCTTCAAACCAGCAGGCCTAAGTTTAGCCTGAATCCTGAATCACCTCACAGTTGTCTACTACAATCTGTACTATTCTTTTTTTTTTTTTAAGATTAGTAGGGTTTTTTTTTAATTTATTTTAGATAGAGGAAGGGAGAGGGATGGAGAGATGGAAACATCAATGAGAGAGAAACATCGATTGGCTGCCTCTTACATGCCCCCCACCAGGGATCAAGCCAAAACCCAGGCATGTGCCCTGAGGAATCGAACCAGGGACCTTTTGGTTCATGTGTCAATACTCAATCACTGAGCCACACCACCCAGGCCAGCCTGTACTATTCTTGAGATTACCCTAGGCTTGAACTTCTTCCCTCTCTGTTTCAATTGAAGTCAGTTCTTTTGAGAAGACATTAGGTGCTATCTGTTTTATGGCCTGTTTTCTCCCCAGAAAATTTTCTGGAGCTGGGGATGTGGACATTGGTAAGCTTCTCTCCAAGTGGCAACGTCCTTTATGATCTGAGCACTTGAAAAGTGAGGGACCAAAGCCTAGGGTCCTAAGCTTGCCTTTCCTGACATGGAATCACCACTTCAAGAGCTGGGGCAAAAGTGATCATGCCTTGCCCTGGCTGGTGTGGCTCAGTGGCAAAGCGTTGGCCTGCACGCTGAAGGGTCTTTGGTTAGATTCCCGGTCAAGGGCACGTACCTGGGTTGCAGGTTCATTCCCCTGTTGGGACACATATATATAGGAGGCAACCAATCGATGTGTTTCTCTCTCTCTCTCTCTCTCTCTCTCTCTCTCTCTCTCTCTCTCTCTCTCTCTCTCTCTCTCTTCCTCTTTCTCTTTCTCTTCCCTCATTCCTCCCTTTCACTCTCTCTAAAAATCAATGGAAAAAATATCCTCAAGTGAAGATTAACAACAACCAAAAAGTGATCAGGCCAGGGCCCCAGTATTCTCAGTATGTCATATCTCAGTATGTCAATAGACCTTCTGTTTCATAAGTGGGGGTTAGGGGGGAAGGAGTTTCCATCTATCAACTTCAACAACAGGTACCTGGAGGCAGGGGGACAAAACTGACATATTGCTTCTCCTAGGAAGAAAGCCCTTCGTGTGCTGTGGGAGAGGGAGCTCTGTGTTCCTGACTACAAGTTGTCTGGAGTAGACTTTGTATGTTAATGAATCTGGGCAAGGAACAGAGGAAGCATCTTGATTCAAATATAAGACCCACGTTTCTAATCATGTTTTTAAAGGTGTTCTTATTTGCTGTTCATCCTGTGGTCCATTTCCAGCGACTTTAAGTAGTTGCATTTTTATAGTTTTCACCAGTTTCAGTGGGGTGCAGGTTAACAGAACTCATGCTGTCATAACAGAAGTCGTTTTGTAATAGTTGAATTTTTAATTAAAAAAAAAATGAAATTATAGTATTGTGGCATTCTGTCTTTTGAAATTATACATAAAAGATTTGGCGAAACTGTTTGGGGAATTGGATCTCTGTTCTTAGTTGTATAAGCAGTGTCCTCATTGCCAAGGCATTTTTATGGCCTCACTCAGGAGGCAACTTAATAAGTAGCTAAATTATTTCCAAAAGAGCAGCTTAGGATCAGCTGTACTGGGGAGATATTTTCCACCACTTCAGTGTACTACTAAAGTTATATATCCAGCAGGCCCACTGACACAACTGCTTTTGATGTTAACTGGTTCATTCTACTGTGTCGGTCAGAATATGGCCCCTCTCAAAATCCAGCATTCTCCGAGGAGCACGAGGGATAACATTGTGGTTGAATGTGTTTAATAGCTGCCCTGCCCTTGCTAGTCTGGTTAGTGGTTAGAGCATTGTCCCTCACACCAAAGGGTCCCAGGTTCTATTCCTGGTCAAGGGCATTTACCTGGGTTTCAGATTTAATCCCCTGACCCCCAGTCATGGTGCCTGTGGGAGGCAACCAGTTGATGTGTCTTTCTCACATTCTCTCTTTCCCTCTCCTTCTCCCTCATTCCCTTCCCTCCCTCCTTTTCATTCTCTAAAAAAAAATCAATGGAAAAAAGTATCCTCAGGTAAGGATTAACCTTTTGCACTCGGATGTCGAGTGTGACTCGACACGGTTAGCATCAGTAGCAGCTCTTTTTATACTCTTTGAATGTATCAATAATTTGAAATATTAAAAAATCCAAATAAATAAGTTTGTATGAAAAGAAACTCCAGTTTTTTATTCTGCCGCGCTTTGTAAAATCTGGGGTATTTAAAAAATTAAATCCCGAGTAGAATAAAGGAATCGAGAAAAAAGCAAGCGAGTGCAAAGGGTTAACAAATAATAAAAAATAATAGCTGCCTTTACAGTTCTCAAGCCAAAGGCATCTTTTATGTAAAATGTGTAGTATAGACCCTTGGGTCTCACACAAGCACTTAACAAATACAAAGTTCATTTTTAGGGAAAATATGAACTCTTACTGCAGGTAATTCTGCATACTACCTATCCTCCTATATAATAAATAGGTAATATGCAAATTGACCATCACTCCAACACACAAGCTGGCCAGCAGGAGAGGGCAGTTGGGGGCAACCAGGCCTGCAGGGGAGGACAGTTAGGAGCGACCAGGCTGGCAGGGGAGGGCAGTTAGAGGTGACCAGGCCAGCAGGGGAGGTCAGTTAGGGGCAATCGTGCCTGCAGGGGAGCAGTTAGGCGTCGATCAGGCTGGCTGGGGATTGGTGAGGAGGTGATCAGGCTGGCAGGCAGAAGCGGTTAGGCACAATCAGGCAGGCAGGCAGGCAGGCGAGCGGTTGGGAGCCAGCAGTCCTGGATTGTTAGAGGAATGTCCGACTGCCTGCTGGGATAGGGCCTAATCAGGCAGTCGGACATCCCTCGAGGGGTCCCAGATTGGAGAGGGTGCAGGCTGGGCTGAGGGACACCCCCACCCCCATGCACGAATTTCGTGCACTGGTCCTCTAGTTATCTAATAGGAGATAATCCTCTCTTAGGCAAGATTTCCACCCCAGCCCCTCAGGTCCCTAGTAAAATATGAACTGTGTCTTATACTAGTATCTTGTTTCAAAGGACTAGATTCCTCTATGATTAACTACTTGCTTTAAATTCATCATAATCATAGAATACAATTAGGATATGTTTGTAGTCCAGCACCTGCCAAAGGCTTAAATGCTTTCTTCCTTTATCATTCTGGCAGAATTGTAGATTCCTCTTGGTCCACCATTTTATCTTGGCTGTCAGGAAACAGATAGATTGGAGTTCTCAGTAAAAGCAACAATCTTGTCCCACATGTCCCAACTCCTTTTTGTTTTGTTAAGTATTTTTCTGACTTTTAGTCTATTTGGTTATTTTAAATATTTCACATTTGGGATAGGTGAACTATAAGTAAATATTTCTATAAACTTGAGCATTTAACTGGAAAGCCCAGAAAAATAGGCCATTTGCATTCAAGGGAAAAATCCAAAATTTTTTCCAATAAAAGTTTCATTTGACATTAATTTCATTAACTGAGTATATAGTTTGGTCAAATTCTAAATAGTTGAAAGTTTATTTACATTGTCCTAAATAGATACCCTTATCACAAAAATTTACAGTGTAGAAATCACCTTGACTTGCAAAAAGCTTATAAGGCAGAAAGCTAGTATATTCTTCCAGAGACAGCAAGACTGGCTGAGCATCTGACCCTCAAATTAAATGAAGGTTTATATTGCAGAAAATCAGTATAGCTGTCCTCACCACACTCCCTGGCATCTGTCAAAGATTTCTGAAGGAGATTCAGATTATTAGTTAAAATTAAATCGCTGATACAACATTTAAAAGTCTAACTTTTCAGGCATTTGTCATAGAATATTTTTAGTGTTTATTTTTTGTAATTAGAAAATACATGCATGCCTTTTTGGAAAATAAAAAAATATATAAATTTTCAAGAATAAAAAAAATCAGCCATAGTCCCATAATCCTAAATTGAGTACTGTTTTCATATTCAGATTTTTCTGTAAGTCTTTTTCCTTTTCATATATAATTTTAACATAGTTAAGATTCTACTGGATATATTTTGTTCATTTGATACAGTGTTTTGCCATGTCATTAAAATTTTCTTTGTAAATATAATTTTTAATGATTACACTGCTCAATTTTATAAATATGCAAGAATTTATTTAGCCTGTTATAGACATGTAGGACATATCCTTTTTTCTTTTTTTTTCCCACTTTATTGATTCATCTTGAGTGCAACTTGAATTTCTTCCTTGGCATAGAGTCCATAGAGGGTAAGGCTTAGAGGGTAATTGAACAGGTCAAAGATATGGTGTTGTTGGGTTTCTTTTTGTTGTTTTTTCTGCCCGGCTGGTTCAGTAGTTTAGTGCCAACCCATGAACCAGGAGATCACAGTTCGGATCCCAGTCAGGGCACATGCCTGGGTTGCAGGCTCAATCCCCAGTAGGAGGCTTGCAGGAGGCAGCTGATCAATGATTCTTCTCATTGATATTTCAATCTCATCCTCCTTCTTCCTTCTTCTGAAGTCAATAAAAACATTTTTTTTATTTTTTATTTTAATGTTATTTTGTTGTTTTTGTTTGTTTGTTTTAATATATTTGTATTGAGCCCTAACCGGTTTGGCTCAGTGGATAGAGCGTCGGCCTGCGGACTGAAAGGTCCCAGGTTCGATTCTGGTCAAGGGCATGTACCTTGGTTGCAGGCACATCCCCAGTAGGGGGTGTGCAGGAGGCAGCCGATGGATGTTTCTCTCTCATCGATGTTTCTAACTCTCTATACCTCTCCTTCCTCTCTGTAAAAAAGCAATAATATATATATATTTGTATTGATTTCAGAGAGGAAGGGGAAGAGAGGGAGATAAAAACATCAATGATGAGAGAGGATCATGATTGACTGCCTCCTGCGTGCCCCCTACTGGGGATCGAGTCCCCAACCCAGGCATGTGCCCTTGACCAGAATCGAACCTGGGACTCTGCAGTCCACAGTCCAACCCTCTATCCACTGAGCCAAACTAGCTAGGGCTCAATATTATTTTGTATTGGTTTCAGGTGTACAGCTTAGTGATTAAATAGTCATATACTTTACATAGTGTTTCTCTTGATATTTCCAGTACCCCAACTGATAACATACATAGTCATCTCAATATTATTGACTATATTCCTTATGCTTTACTTACATTCCCTTGACTATTTTGTAGCTACCAATTGTGCTTCTTAACCCCTTCTCCTCTTTCACCCAGTCCCAAACCCCTCTCCCCTCTGACAACCAGCAGTTCACTCTCTCTGTCTTTAGTCTGTTTCTGTTTTGTTCATTTATTTTGTTCTTTAGATTTCCATATAAGTGAAATATGGTATTTGTCTTTCTCTGACTGAGTTGAGTGACTTATTCACTGAGCATAGTACTATCCTCTAGGTCCATCCATGCTATTGTAAATAGTAAGATTTCATTCTATTTTATAGCCAAGTAATATTCCATTGTATATATAGGTACCAGAGCTTTTTTATTCACTCATCTATTGATGGACACTGGGTTGCTTCCAAGATATAACCTTTTTTTAAGGTCCTTGGTACCTTTTGATAAAATCTTCCTTTGATTTACAATCCCAGTGGCTACTGACTCGTTGTTTTTGTGTGTGTGTGTTTTTTTTCATGGCTTTTATTTTTATTTTTTTAAATTGATTTTAGAGAGAGAAAGGGAGAGAGAGAAAGACAGAAACATCAATGATGAGAGAGAATGATTGATTGGCTGCCTCCTACACGCCCCCCCACTGGGGGGTCGAGCCCACAACCCAGGCATGTGCTCTTGACCGGAATTGAACCCAGAACCCTTCAGTCCACAGGTTCTATCCACTGAGCCAAACCAGCTAGGGCTACTGACTCATTTTTATTGTTTTCATAAATGGTGATGTATCTCATTTTAATTTGGTTCTTTGATTATTAATGAAGTTGTATATTTTTTATTTGTATTGCTCCAGTAATTTATTTCCTCATTTTTACTGTATTTTGGAATCAAAGCCATGATGGGAAAAAATGATAATCACATTACATATTTTTAAATCAGAAACCGAATCAGAAGCCTACTGCAGTTTACCAAAGTGAAGAATTAAAAATATATATATGACCTTTTATGAATGCCTAAAAATGGCCTTTTATGAGGCAGTATCGATGCCACTTTGATTAGATCATGTTAATTATCTGGCATGCCATAGTATGGGTGAAAAGTAATGCTTGGTATTAGATATATTTATTAGATACTCTTGCAAATTCAAGTTATGTTGCATTCCTATCTATTTTAATGACTTTTGATATTAAATACTTGGGTTTGAGTTCAAACTCCACTAATTTTGTATGACTTTAACATTTATTTGACTGTCAGCTCTCTCATGAATATCACCTGTCTTGCCAAACTATGATAAAAAGACTTGGCCAAATAATTCAAAATACAAATAAAAAATATACAACTTCATTAATAATCAAAGAACCAAATTAAAATGAGATACATCACCATTTATGAAAACAATAAAAATGAGTCAGTAGCCCTAGCTGGTTTGGCTCAGTGGATAGAACCTGTGGACTGAAGGGTTCTGGGTTCAATTCCGGTCAAGAGCACATGCCTGGGTTGTGGGCTCGACCCCCCAGTGGGGGGGCGTGTAGGAGGCAGCCAATCAATCATTCTCTCTCATCATTGATGTTTCTGTCTTTCTCTCTCTCCCTTTCTCTCTCTAAAATCAATTTATAAAAATAAAAGCCATGAAAAAAAAAAACAACACCACCTTATCATAGAAGATTATAGGTGAACATTGTAGAAAACCCAAAAGAAGAAACTTGTTGGGTATTTATGTCATTTGTCAATCTCCGTTGCTCGCATGTATGTCAAACATGCGACCCATCAGCCGGGCGTTTGACATGCTTGCTGTAGAGGTATTTTAGAGCAATTTGATTGGCTGTTCCATACACTGAAAAGAAACTCCTAAAAAGTATGGCAAAACAATTGGTGTAAGTGGCAAGACTCAGTTTTGTTGCCATGACATTTAATACCTTTGAAAGTTTATATTAATTCGTTTTAATTTACACATTCATAGGTTTTAAGTCAGTACTTTTTTAAAAAATACATTTTTTTTTTTTTATTTCAGAGAAGAAGGGAGAGGGAAAGAGAAATAGAAACATCAATGATGAGAGAATCTTTGATCAGCTGCCCCCTGCACACTCCCCACCAGGGATTGAGCCAGCAACCCAGGCATGTGCCCTGACTTCAAATTGAACCAGCGACCTCCTGGTTCATAGGTCAACACTCAACCACTGAGCCATACGGGCTGGGCTAAGTCAGTATTTTTCAGGAAGTTTCAGACCAAATAGGTCATGAGACTGATACTTTATTTTTCTATTCAAGAGTAGAATATGAACTTTAAGGATTAGGCCTGGTATTTATTTTTTTAAATATATTTTTATTGATTTTAGAGAGGAAGGGAGAGGGGGAGAGAGGGAGAAACATCAGTGATGAGAGAGAATCAGTGATCTGCCACCGAGCCCACTGAGCCCATGACCCTGGTATGTGCCAGGAATGGAACTGTGACCTCTGGTTCTTAGGTCAATGCTCAACCACTGAGCCACACCAGCTGGGCCTGGTGTTTTACTTTAAGAAGTCCCCTTCTTTCTATTTCTGTCTTGTCTTACAAAGGAGAAATTTTTGAAGTCGCTCCCTTTTGTGAATATTATATATTTGTGGTTTTTTGTTTGTTGGTTTTGTTAATCCTCACCCAAGGATATTTTTCCCATTGATTTTTTTTTTTTTTTTTAGAAAGTAGAAAGGGGGGAAGAGGGAGGGAAGGAGAGAGGGTGGGAGAGACACATCAATTGGTTACCTCCTGCACATGCCCCTGGGATGAACCTGCAACCCAGTTACGTGCCCTTGACCAGGTATCAAACCCGAGACCCTTTGGT
Source organism: Cnephaeus nilssonii (assembly GCF_951640355.1). Taxonomy (NCBI): domain Eukaryota; kingdom Metazoa; phylum Chordata; class Mammalia; order Chiroptera; family Vespertilionidae; genus Cnephaeus; species Cnephaeus nilssonii. The sequence goes on along the minus strand of NC_137081.1, from coordinate 76,025,841 downwards.
GTGCAGGGTGATGCTCTAACCGCTGAGCAATACCAGCCAGGGCCTTAAAGTGAGAGTGGTATTTAAAAGCTGACTCCTATGCTTTTTTTTTTCTCTAATGTGTTATATTTCTGCCTATGTAGAAGGCAAATTAGATCATTGAAAATAGGTATTTAAGAGATTTAAGAGGGCTGCTTATTGTCAAGTATGTGTGCCTTAAAGTGTCTTTTTCTTTATTGGGGGAGATTAGTAGTCTTAGAACTCAGTTTTGTAATTCATTTACCTAATCTAAGGGATAATCAAAACCAAAACCCACTAGACTGGTAAACTGGAATAACAATTTTTAATTTAGTGATATGGGACATATCGCTTATCTCAGTGACTTGGGGCTTCTGGTTCCTATTCTTGGTGGCCTCCTATCACCCATGTGTCTCATAACTTGATTAGGCCATTAGAATGTGTTTAGTGAACAAGATCAGGGTGTGAAGCACTACATGGCCCTAGGGTACATTTACCCCAGTTAGAACCAAAAAATCCTTTCAGCTTTTGGCAAAATTTTCTATTTTCCCTAGTAATGCCACATTTACTAGTACAAATTGTCAAGCTGCTGTATTATTTCCACAGGCAGCAAATACTCCCATAAACACAGTCCAATCATAATTAATTTCAGAAAGTACTATTTTTATATTTTGTCATATGGTCCAAACTTACTTTTTATGAAATCTTTCCTTTACACTTTTTTCTTTTTCCCTTTTATTGAACCACACTGAGTTACTGCCACTAAAAAACAATAAAACTTTAATTCTTACTAACTGAAGAATTGTCACCTGAATTAGAGAATCATTTCATAGCATTTTATTGTGGACATTTTTAAATATTTATAATGAGAGTGTACTCTATATACTCATCACTTAGCTTCTACAGTTATTAACTAATGATTAATCTCTTTTGATCTAAACTTCTATTTCATCCTCCTCCCATATTCTTTTGAAAAAAATCCAGATTTCATATAATTTCATTCATGAGTATTTCAGTATAAGTATCCCTAAAACGTGTGGTTTTTAAAAATATTTATTGTTTTTAGGTAGGGGAAGCAGAGAGAGAGAAGCATCACTTTGTTTTTCCATTTATTCATGAATTCATTGGTTGATTCTTGTATGTACTTTGACCCAGATTGAAGCCCCAACCTTGGTGTATTGGGATGACGCTCTAACCAACTGAGCTACCTGGCCAGGGCTAATGAAAGGTTTTTTAAAAACTCACATAATTATAAAAACAAAACAAAACACATAATTATAATACTTTTTCACATCTTTAAAAATTTAACAGTTGGTTTCTTAATTATATCAAATACCCAGTTGATATTGATATTTCCAACTGACCCATAAATATTGCTTGTGTTTTTACACATTTGTCTTATAGAGTGTCCCAACGTCAGGATTTTCCTAATTTTGTCATCATGGTGTTTTTTTTGTTTTGTTTTGTTTTGTTTTGTTTTGTTTTAAATGTATTTTATTGATTTTTTACAAAGAGGAAGGGAGAGGGATAGAGAGATAGAAACATCGATGAGAGAGAAACATCGATCAGCTGCCTCCTGCACACCTCCCACTGGGGATGTGCCCGCAACCAAGGTACATGCCCTTGACCGGAATCGAACCCGGGACCTTTCAGTCCGCAATCCGACACTCTATCCACTGAGCCAAACTGGTTAGGGCATGGTGTTTTTTAATATGTCTCCCAGTATTCTCTATAATTCAGTAGTTGGATCTAATATGATAATTGTAATGCATTATATGAAATGTAAGTTTAAAAAGCTTGTAAAGCTAGATTCAGAAATAATACTATGTAAAGAAAGTTTATTTAAATGATGAAAAAAGAGTGGTAAATAATAGGGTTTATATTACAATTAAGGTTTCTGATTACTCGAGAATTCTCAGAAAGAATTAATAGTATCTATGATTTGAAACTGTTTTCCTGAAAGAATTTGCTAAAAAAAGAAAACTTTAAAGACTTACTATGACAAATTGCATATTAGACTCTAAAAGACTTATTGTTGACAAATATGGCAATAACTTCATGGTTTTATGCTAACCACCTTTTTTGTTTTTGTCAGTATTTAGGTTAGCGTATGTCAGAATCATGTTCTCAGATAGTACATTTTTAAACAATATAATATTTTTTCTGAATCTCGTCATTGTCAAACTGCATATTCTGTTTTCTAAAATACAGCTTAGTGCCAAAACCGGTTTGGCTCAGTGGATAGAGCGTCGGCCTGCAGACTCAAGGGTCCCAGGTTCGATTCCGGTCAAGGGCATGTACCTTGGTTGCGGACACATCCCCAGTAGGGGGTGTGCAGGAGGCAGCCGATCGATGTTTCTCTCTCATCGATGTTTCTAACTCTCTATCCCTCTCTCTTCCTCTCTGTAAAAAATCAATAAAATATATTTTTAAAAATAAATAAATAAAATAAAATACAGCTTAGTGAGATCCAAAAAAATTACCTTTTTTATTTTACGAAGTTAGTTATTTTTAAGTAACTATTAGAACAATACAAAAGGCATATTTAGAATAATTTGTAAAGAAATAAGAGCAGTGGAATTAGTTGTTTTTTTCTGGTTTCAAAAATTGGTATTATTGCAATAAACATAATTATCTAAGAGATAATTATCCAAAAGATAATTTTTTTTAATTTTATTTTATTGTTTAAAGTATTACAAATAGTAGTACATATGTCTCCCTTTTTTTCCCATTGACCTTCCCCCAGCCTCCCCTACCTCCCCGGTACATGCCCTCACCACCACCCCCAAAAAATAATTATTTATAACTCACAGAGAAAAGAGTTGCATTTGACTTTTACTGCTAATCAATTTGAAGAATAATTTCATTTAAGAAATTTGTAGGACTGTTTGTTCCAAGCACCTTTACAGTCATCTCCGTCTCATTGTGCTGTGCTTTTGTGTTTGTTTTATTTTTTCCCCCTTAGCTCATCAGTAGGTTACTTACAACATCCAGGATCAGAACAAGTACAGTTTCCTCGAACTACTTCACCCTGCAATTCCCAGCAGCATCAAAGCCACCAGTGTGCAGGTATGAACAGATAATTGAACAAAAGAATGATGGTTTTTCATTTGAGGAAAAATTAAGTTCCTTAGGCACTTCTTTTTTTTTTTTTTTTTCAATTTGATAAATCTTTATTGTTCAGATTATTACAATTGTTCCTCTTTTTTCCCCCCATAGTTCCCCTCCACCTGGTTCCCACCCTCTGCCCTTAAACCCCCCCCCCCCCACTGTCCTCATTCATAGGTGTACGATTTTTGTCCAGTCTCTTCCCGCACCCCCACACTCCTTTCCCCCCGAGAATTGTCAGTCCACTCCCTTTCTATGCCCCTGATTCTATTATATTCACCAGTTTATTCTGTTCATCAGATTTTTTATTCACTTGATTTTTAGATTTACTTGTTGATAGATATGTATTTGTTGTTCATACTTTTTATCTACCTTTTTCTTCTTCCTCTTCTTAAAGAATACCTTTCAGCATTTCATATAATACTGGTTTGGCGGTGATGAACTCCTTTAGCTTTTTCTTATCTGTGAAGCTCTTTATCTGACCTTCAATTCTGAATGATAGATTTGCTGGGTAGAGTAATCTTGGTTGTAGGTTCTTGCTATTCATCACTTTGAATATTTCTTGCCATTCCCGTCTGGCCTGCATAGTTTCTGTTGAGAAATCAGCTGACAATCGTATGGGTGCTCCCTTGTAGGTAACTGTTTTTCTCTTACTGCTTTTAACCCTTTGCACTCACTTGCTTTTTTATCGATTCCTTTATTCTAATGCTAACCATGTCGAGTCACACTCGACATCGAGTGCAAAAGGTTAATATTCTCTCTTTGTCTTTTGCTCTTGGCATTTTAATTATGATGTGTCTTGGTGTGGTCCTCTTTGGATTCCTTTTTTAGGGGGGTTCTCTGTGCTTCCTGGAGTTGTAAGTCTATTTCTTTCACCAGGTGGGGGAAGTTTTCAGTCATTATTTCTTCAAATAGGTTTTCAGTATCTTGCTCTCTCTCTTCTTCTGGCACCCCCATAATTCGGATGTTGGTACTCTTGAAGTTGTCCCAGAGGCTTCTTACACTATCTTCATATTTTTGGATTCTTTTTTCTTTTTGCTTTTCCAGTTGGGTGTTTTTTGCTTCTTTGTATTTCACACATCTTTGACTTGATTCTTGCGATCCTCTAGTCTGCTGTTGGATCTCTGTATATCATTTTTTATTTCAGACAGTGTATGCTTAATTTCTGGTTGGTCCTTTTTCATATCCTCGAGGGTCTCACTAAATTTATTGGCCTTTTCTAGAAAATTCTTGAAAAACCTTATAACCGTGGTTTTGAGCTCTATATCCAGTCATTTGCTTTTCTCCATTTATTTCATTCATGACCTGTTTCTTTGTCTCTGCATTTTGGCTGCTTCCCTGAGTTGATAGAGTGATTTTGTGTGCTAGGTGTCCTATAGGGCCCAGTGGCTCAGCCTCCCCAGTTACCTGAGGTGGACACTCTTGGTGCACCCCTTTGTGGGCTGTGTGCACAGTCTTGTTGTAGTTAAGCCTTGATTGTTGTTGGTAATCACTGGGAGGAATTGACCTCCAGGCCAATTGGCTGTGAGGATCAGCTGTGTCTACGCTGGGAGAACTTTCTGTGCTGGAGACACCCTTATGAGACAAGACTTGCTTCAGTGGGGCTTTGGTGCTCACTGAGTCTGCCCCCTGAGTGTGTCCCTTATGGATCTGAGGAATTGTAATCTGGATGGTCCCACTCTGACCACTGGGTACACTGGCTCTTGGATCTTTAAGGAGGTGCTAATTTAGCCTCTGCCTGAGGCCACCCAACAGGAGCTACAGAGAGATCTGCAGATTCCTCTTCTTTGTTTGGGTTTTGGAGGTGCCCAGATGAGGCCCAGCTGTGAAGCAATGCAAGCTGCTGCAGGGCCTTGGACCTTCTTTTGGATGTTCTGGGTCTCTCTGACTCAGCTGCAGTCTGTTAGGTAAGTTTAGAATTCAAAGGACCAGGGCATTCATATGCAAAAGCCTCTGCACTCTGCTTGGATGGGCGGAGTCTCAGGGCAGAGCAAACAGCAATGGCTTCCCATCAGCCCAACCCTGGGTCTCAGTGTCCTGAGGTAATCGCTGCAAGCACCTCTGAGAGAAAGCTGCCCTTGAGTTTTGCCTGCTGCCAGACAGTCCAGTTTCACCACGTATGAGTCTGGGTCTCCAGAGTCTCGCCTGGAACTGGAGTTCAGACCAGTCGGGACATTTTGTCTCCCTCCCACTTGAAAAAGCCAGCCGTGTACTCAGTTGCCAGCCCTCTCCGCCGCACCCCTTTACCTCTGCGTTCCGCAGCTCCTGTGAGTCTCAGTGTGCTTTTCTCTTTCCTTCTAGTTGTAGAATTTCCACTCAGCCAGCCTTCCTGTGGTTCTGGATGATGTCCGTTTTGGCTTTTAGTTGTAGTTTTGAAATTGTTGTGCGAGGCAGCAGTTCAGGTGTTTACCTATGCCGCCATCTTGGTTTCTCCTCTCCTTAGGCATTTCTTGAAAAAGGTTTCAGCTTGCTATGTGCTGAGGTATACCTAGGATATTTAAGGCACCATGCAAAATCAGAGTTGGCAGGTTCAGTCTACTTCTTCATTCCTGCTGCTGCCATTACCACACTGCTGTCCTGTTCTCCTCAGGCTCTTCCTTCCTTGCCTCTCAGATATTGATGTTCTCTAGGATCCTCTCCTAGGCACACTCTGGTTCCCCTTCAAGGTCTTCCTAAGGAACCCAACACCTCCTAGGCTTCAACTGCTTTTTGCCAACACTTCCTTAACCGTATTTCTGCTGAGACACGACCATATAGCCAGTTATCTACTGAACATTCCAACCCAGATGTGTCAAAGGGACTTCAGATTTACTATTTCTCCTTACCTAGCTATAAACTAAAACAAATCTCAAAATCATAATTAACTCTCTCTGTTCTCTCTTTTCACGTTCATGCCATCGCCATTTCCACAAATCTGTTACCTTCTTTTCCTTCCCCACTGCTGCTGCTTTTGGTCAATTCTTTTCATGTTTTATTTGCAGAAATCAGGTGTTTTTGCTTATTTCATGTTTCCCCTACACCCAGCTTTTCTCTTCCTCAAGCACATATACAGACAGTTCAAAAATTATTGTCCTGAAACAGAAGTCTCTTCATGTCATTTCTCTGAATAAAAAATTTGCATGAATTCTCTATCTAAACTCTAGCAAGTTTGCCTCCTATTTATATTTACATGCTCAATTTAAACAGAACTTTGTTTTGAGTAAAAATTTAAGGATGAGCGGGATTTTGGCAAACAGAGAATTGTGGATAGACACTCTAGGCAGAGGGAAGAATAGGCACAAAAGTACCTTTGGCATAAAAAAGCATAGTGTATTCTGGAAAATTACCCCTTCTCCAAAGACTTCCCCAGTGTTTTAAACAATTCTTTATCATAATACCTTATTTTATTGTAATGATTTATTGACATGTAGTCTATGAGAAACAGAGAAACAAGAAATGATTAAATAAATGACCAATAGTGGCTGCATCTACATGGCTGCTGTGGCTGTGGATAACTTTGAGGTGTCCCTAAGCAGTCAGCCCTTCTGTGGTTTGCCCAGCCAGATCAGGTTGGTTCTATTTTTAGGGAACTGGAACTACCATGGTTACTGCAGTGCAAACTATGACCCTTTTAGGGCACAGGATCCTCCCTTACCTTACACTGAAGTGGTGAGTGGCAGGCAGAGTATATGCCTAATACCAGCAGTGCTGCAGTACTGATACACAAAAGAAATAAATCTGATAAGAAATAGATATAATAGTCCATTTATCTCTACAGTACAATTAGCAAGGTGTTTTGACATATATATAATCATCACAGCTCTTTAAAGTCAGCCAAGGAGGTCTTTCTAGCCTCCTTTTTCAGATGGGAAAACATAATAAAAGAACTCAAATTTTCCTGGAGTCATAGGACTTTTCAGGGTACTAAAATTGTGCTTTATTAATTAATTCCATTCCCATGTCCCAAACTTTTACACTGCATGAAATCGATTTACTAGAAAATACCTTTCTACTGTATGTCAAAGTTTCTGTAGGATATTTTTTCCCAGTTTTTCTTTGTATTTATAAAAATGCCTGTTTTAAAAAAATATATTTTATTGATTTTTTACAGAGAGGAAGGGAGAGGGATAGAGAGAGAGAAACATCGATCAGCTGCCTCCTGCACACCCCCCACTGGGGATGTGCCCGCAACCAAGGTACATGCCCTTGACCGGAATCGAACTTGGGACCTTTCAGTCCGAAGGCCGACGCTCTATCCACTGAGCCAAACCGGTTTTGGCAAAATGCCTGTTTTAAAATTAATTTTTTATTTGTGGGTGCTTTATTGATTTTTAGAGAGAGGAGAAGGAAGAGGAATAGAGAGATAGAAACATTAATGAGAGAGAAACATCATTTGTCGGCTCGCTCCTGCACGCCTCTCACTGGGGATTGAGCCCACAACCTGGGCATGTGCCCTGACCAGGAATGGAACCAGTGGCCTCTTGGTTCCTGGGTTGATGCTCAACCATTGAGCCACACCCCAGCCAGACAATTAATTCAGTTTTTTAATTGAGCACTTTTATATATCATATCTCAATTGTGCTACTCTTCACTAGTTTCTGGAAGAGATAATTGGACTTTCCTGAATAACTATAGACTTGTTGGTTTTAGGACAAGTGAGATATTTAGGTCTACAGAGTCCGTTTTAATGCCATTTTATTTTATTTTTTTTAATGCCATTTTAAACAACACAACACTTAGCAAGAAGCACTAGGGTTTCAATCTGTTACATATATTATAGTAAAATTTTGTTCAGATATGTAAAATTATTGCCATTATCTTGGTCTTTGAAGATGCTGTTTGCTGATGTAGTATCCTAATTCTGATTTTCAGCTGTGCCACCTCCACCACCTAGTGGAGGAATGGTGATGATGCAGCTTAATGTACCAAACAATCCACAATCTCGGGCCCACTCACCCCCGCAGTGGAAACAAAACAAATATTACTGTGATCACCAGAGAGGACAGAAGTGTGTGGAATTTAGCAATGTAGACAATATTGTTCAGGTAAGATGTTTAATTTTAATGCTTTCAATATTTTAGTCATAGAAGATTGACCTAAAAACTTTTAATACTGAATTTGAAACCTCAAACAGATTAGTAAAGAAATTTGAATACTTTTTATATCCAGAACATTTTTTCAACATTTAAATACTATTTCCCAACTTTTGCATATTCAAAAAATGTTTTTAATCAGAAGATAAATTAGATCTAAAATTTGATATAAGAAAAAGAATTATGCTGTTATTCTACTTTTTTCATATAAACTGTATTTTAGTGTAACCAGAAAGTTGATGAGGGAATGCTCTTCATCACAGGAGAAATACAATTAATAAATGTAAAAGCAATGGTAGAATTTAAAATCACCATTATGGAATCCTATTAAAATAATAGATGAAGAAAAAACCATCAGCCTGGCCAGTGTGGCTCAGTTGTTTGAACATCTTCCCATGCACCACAGGGTCACCAATTAAGTTCATGGTCAAGGCACATGCCCAAGTAGTGGGTTTGGGCCCTGGTCAGGGTGCATGCAGGAGGCAGCCAATCTTTCTAACTCTCTTTCTTTCTTTCTTTCTTCTCTCTCTCTCTCTCTCTCTCTCTCTCTCTCTCTCTTCCCCCCCACTTCATCTCTCTCTAAACTCAATAAAAACATATTTTAAAAAATCATCAGCAAATGCCAGAAACTTTAGGAAAAGGCTATGGGAAACTTTAAAATGGATAGATGAGGCAGACAACACTTGAAGTAACTGATCAATTATAGCATCACTAAAAGTGGGTCAACCAAACTTATTTGCCTCCTGATGTAGTATAGAGGAAATACACATTATCACATGATGTGCTCTTATTAAAAAAAATCTTGAACCTGAATCTTATCAAGCCTCTAAATCGAGCTAATAATTTACAGAAAATCCAGGAAGGAAAAAAAAAAAAACTTAGATGATATCATGTCCTTATTTTACTAGACAAATTGGCCCCATTTTTTTAACAGATAAGTGGCATTTTGAAATGAAGGATGAGTCTGCTATAGATTAAAAGAGACTTGCGATATAATAATCAGATGCAACATATGGATCTTTCTTGGATACTGATACAGTCAAAAGATGTTTTTGGACCAAAAGCGAGTATTTAAATATTTTAATTTTTAGTATGATAATGGTGTTATTTTTTAAATAGTTCTATCTCTTAGAAATATTTATATACTAAAATATTTTCAAGTGCAATGCTGTGATATCTTAGACTTGCTTTAAATACTTTAGGGAGAAAAGAGCAGGAGAAAGCACAAAGTTGGATGATGGATAGATGGAAATTTGTTATACTCATCTATCTACACCTCTATATATTTGAAAGTTTACCGCATTAAAAGGTTTTGAAAGATATTATTTAAAGATTACACAAAAAATATTTACAATGCACATAACAAAATCATAACAAAATAAAAAGGTCAAAGATCATTTATAAGAGGCTAGCTCACAAACTAGCCAACAGCCATTAAACAGATGAAATGAAAATTATTTTTTATCTATATAATTGGGAAAATTTAGAAAGACTACTAATTTGCACTGTCAGTAGAGATATGAAGTGATACACTCACTTGTACACTCTTGGTGGTACTGTAAATTACTACAACTCTTTTTGGAGTACAGTTTAGTGACATTTTTCCAAATTGTGGAAGGTACATAGCCTTTGATCCACAAATTCACTTCTTAAAATTTTGTCCAGTAAAAATTGTGGAATAAGCATACAAAAATATGTGTACACCGATATTTTTTTCTTCCCTGTTGTAACATTGAAAATCTGGAAATAGTCTTGATATTCCGCATTGGCTCCTTAAAACCCTGAGAAGACCTTAAAGTTAGCTATCAGGCTGACCTTGGCACTGAAACAGCCTGCAACAATCAATAAACAAAAATAATAACAACAAAAAATCCCAGCAAACCCTGAGATTTCCATTCTTACCACATTATCAGAGTCAAATATCTACTTTTAAACAAACAAAAAAGCCCACAAGACATACAAAAAAAAACAAGAAATTATGGCTCATTCAAAGGAAAAAAAATAAATCAACAGAAATTGTCCCTGAAAAAGATCTGATGGCAGATCTCCTAGCAAAGGCTTAAAAACAGCTGTCTGAAGGATGCTTGAAGAACTAAAGGGTGATTTGAAGAAAGAAAATGTATGAACAAAATGGAAATATCAATAAAGACATAGAAAACCTAAAAAGAAGCCAAAAGTAAATTCTGGAGTTGAAAATGCTGTAATTGAAATGAAAAAATTCATAGAAGAATTCAATGACAGATTTGAGCAGGCAGAAGGAAGAATCAGAGCACTTGAAAATAGTATGGTGGAAAATACCAAGTTAGAGGAACAGACCCGAAAAAAAGAATGAAGAAAAGTAAAGAGCCTAAGGGACCTGTGTGACATCAAGTGGACCAACATACATATTGTGGGCATCCCTGAAGGAGAAGAGAGAAAGGGTCAGAGAGGATATTTGTGGTAATAATGGCTTAAAACTTCCAAAATTTGATTTTAAAAAATAAACATAAATATAATTGTCAAGCAACTCCACAAACTCTATAAGATGAACTCAAAGAGACTTATACTGAGACACATTATAATAAATCTTTTCAAAGACAGAGAATATTAAAAGCAAGAGAGAAATTACTCATCACATAAACGGAGCCTCAAAAAGATTATCAGCAGATTTCTCATCAGAATCTTTGGAGGCTAGCGTCAGCAGGTCAGTATATCCGAAATGCTAAATGAAGGAACTGGCCCTTGCCAGTGTTTCTCGGTTAGAGTGTCAGCCTGCGCACCAAAGGGTCTTGGTTTCAATTACCAGTCAAGGGCATGTACCTGGGTTGCAGGTTCAACCCCCAGCCCCAGTCAGGGCACATGCAGAAGGCAATTAATTGACGTCTCTCTCTCCCTCCCTCTCTCTCTCTCTCAGAAAAAATCAATAGAAACAAATATCCTTGATAAGGATTAGCAAAAAGAAGAAAAACTGCCAATCAAAATCCTTCATCTGGCCCAGCAGTTGAGCCCAGTTTGCAGGCTCTATCCCCAGTAGGGGGCATGCAGGAGGCGGCCAATCAGTGATTCTCTCTCCCTTCCTCTGTGAATCAATAAAAATATATATATTTTTTAAAAGATCCTTCATCTGACAAAACTGTCCTTCAAAAGTAAGTGGAAAATATAGAATTCCACATAAACAAAAGCTGAGCCCTACCCTGCAAGAAATTCTCAAAGGAGTCCTACAGAGTGAAATGAAGGGACATTAGGCAGTAACACAAAGCCATATGAAGAAACAGAGCTCTCAGTTAAATTCATGGGCAATTATAAAAGCTAATAGTATTATACCAGTGGTTTGTAACTCTACTTTTTGCTTTGTACATGATTTAAGAGACTCAATTTTTTTAAAAATTATTTAAAAGGTAGTATTTTTGTAACTTTGGTTTGTAACTCCTCATTTTGTTTTCTACATTATTTAAGAGACTAATGCACTGAAAAGAATTATTAGTGTACAGAAGGAAGACAACCAATCAATGTTTCTGTCCCTCCCTCCCTCCCGCTAAGCATGTCCTCAGATGAGGTTTAAAAAAAAAAAAAAGTAGTATTAGGTAGTTTGGGGGCACATAGTGTATAAAAATGTAATTTTATAACACCAGCAACCGAAAGAGGATTTTTTTTGTCTTGTTTTAATATACTTTTATTGATTTCAGAGAGGAAGGGAGAGGGAGGGAGGGAGGGAGGGAGGGAGGGAGAGAGAGAGAGAGAGAGAGGGAGAGAGAAACATCAATGATGAGAGAGAATAATTGATTGGCTGCCTCCTGCACACCCCCTGCTGGAAATCAAGCCCACAACCTGGGCATGTGCCCTTGACCGGAATCAAACCCGGCATCCTTCAGTCCACAAGCTGACAGTCTAGCCACTGAACTGAAACCAGCTAGGGCCAAAAGAGGCTGTGAAGTGTGATCCCCAAGGTAATCACAAAGAAAAAAATCTATGGAATATATATGAAAATAAATGAGAAAGGAATTTAAACATTTTACTACAAAAAAGTCAAGTAATCACAAAATAAGACACTAGAGCAGAAAATGAGGAACAAAAAAGAACTAGAAGGCATTTAGAAAAATAGTAGCAAAAATAATATTATATCAAAAGTGTTTGCAAGATACAAAGGACATTATATACTAATAAAAGTTACAATTCAGCAATAAAATATCACAAATATAAGCATGCATCTAATAGACAATCAAAATTCATGAAGCAAAAATGTACACATTTAAAGGGGAAATAGACAATTCTACAATAATATTTGGAGACTCTAATACTCCACTCTTAATAATGGTAGGAATAACCAGACAGAAGATAAGTAAGGAAATAAAGAACAGTAAACCAACTAGATCTAACAAACATATGCAGAACACTACTGGACAGTAGCACCATATACATTCTCTTAGGTGCACATGGGACATTTTCTATGATAGACCATATGTTAAGCCATATACTAAGTCTCAATATATATTTTTTTAATATTTTATTGATTTCAGAGAGAAAGAGAGAGAGAGAAAGATCAATGCTGATCGGCTGCCTCCTGCATGTACCCTGACTGGGAATCAAACCATGACCTCCTGGTTCATAGGTCAGTGCCCAACCACTGAGCCATGCCGGCCAGGTTCAATAAATTTTAAAAGGTAGATATCATACATAATGTCTTCTCAAGAAGCATCATACTGTAAGTCCTATCCAGAGCGATTAGACAAGAAAAAGAAATAAAAGACATTCAAATTGGAAAGAAGTAAAATGATCTCTGTTCAGAGATATGATCTCCACACAAGATACATTTATAACTAGAAAGGAAAAAATTATAACTTGACAGTGGAGAAACCTATCAGTCATCACCTTCACCAAGCTATTGAAATAAAAACATCACCAGTACTGTTACGACAGATGGACAGCATGTTCCTTCTCGTATGATACACTAAGGACACAATATCACTTCTGTGATATTCCCTCACCAAATGTATATCATGAACTTTTTTTTTTTAATTGAGAGAGGGGGGTAAAGGAGAAAGAGAACACTAATTTGTTGTTCCATATATTTATGCATTTGTAGGGCAATTCTTGTGTGCCCTGACTAGGGATCTAGCCTCCAACCTTAGCACATTGGGACGATCTAACCAACTGAGCTATCTAGCCAGGGTTATCATGAACATTTTGATAAGAAAACAGCAGGCATCAGTGGATAGAGCCTCAGCCTGTGGACTGAAGGGTCCCGGGTTCGATTCCGGTCAAGGGCGTGTGCCCGAGTTTTGGGCTTGATCCCCAGTGGGAGGTGTGCGGGAGGCAGCCAATCAGTGGTTCTCTCTCATCATTGATGTTTCTATATCTCTCTCCCTCTCCCTTCCTCTCTCAAATCAATTTTTTAAAAGTGTTTAAAAAAAACAGCAGGCAACCCAAAATTGAGGAACATTTCACAAAATAACTGATCTTCAGAATGACCTTCAGAAATGTCAGAGTCATGAAAGAGAAATAAGACTGGGGCTCTGTTCCAGATTAAAGAAGATCAAAGAGACATGGCAACTAAATGCAACACTTCACTCAGTTCTAGATTGGATTCTGGACTCGTTCAAATTTTTTTTTTTCTATAAGGTGCATTAGTGTGACAATCAGTGGCACTTTTGTGTTTTTAGGAAATAGACAAGTTATTTCAGGATAGGAGGTGTTGTGAGCAATTGATCTCAAATAGCTCAGAAAAAATAAGAGATAAATCCAGTATAATAGAATATTAACATTTGGGAAATCTGAGAATTGTACTGTTTTTGCAACTCTTCTTCAGGGATGAATTGTTTTAAAATGAAATGTTAAAACAAACAGTTAATGTGAAAAAAAAGAATGAGGTTGATGTAAATATTCTCTCATCAAGAAGTATCTACAATATTATCATCTAGGTATAAAAGAAAGATTCAGAAATAGGGTGTACATGCCGAAACCGGTTTGGCTCAGTGGATAGAGCGTCGGCCTGCGGACTCAAGGGTCCCAGGTTCGATTCCGGTCAAGGGCATGTATCTTGGTTGCGGGCACATCCCCAGCAGCTGATCGATGTTTCTCTCTCATCGATGTTTCTAACTCTCTATCCCTCTCTCTTCCTCTCTGTAAAAAATCAATAAAATGTATTTTTTTAAAAAAAATAGGGTGTACAGTCTATTTCCATTTTTGTAAAACATGGATGTATGGATACATATGCATAGAAACAATCTGTTACCAGTGCTTATCTTCAGGAATTGGAAATTATAAATTTACATAATGTTTTAATTTTTGTAATAACAAGTATATATTATTGTAGTATCATAAGTACATATTTATAATCAAAAAGAATAAAAATTTTTGCCCAAAGGAAGCTTAAAAAAATCCTAACTAAAGTGCTATTCCATTTTCTTGATGTAATTACAGCACAGCCCTCAACTCAGTAGTCCCATTATTTCACCAGCTCCATCGCCAGCACCAGCTCAGCTACCCACCCTGAAAACTGTTCGTTCTTCTGGACCACCACTTTCCATCATCCCCCCGTTTTCTAGACCTTTTATCCCTGGGCAAGGTAAGTGTGCACGCAACTAGTCACAGCCTCACAGAATTTTAAAATGTCAGTCGTAGTATCTGTGCTTTATCTTGGTATTGCTACCTTCCAGTTTTCCACGGGACTACATTTCCACCTTTACCAGGCATATTTGTTTATTACCATATACTCTTCTGACCTTAATATTTCATTAATAATTAATTACTAATTTAGTAATTACTTCAATGACAGAATTAAAATGGTTTTAACTTGTTATCCTTAGACTCCATTCCTCCATAAAAAAAAGTTCTATATTTGTTTTTATTTCTAATTTCTATATTAGAGTAATATATCTCAAGAGTTTATTCAAAAATTTATTCAACAAACATTTATTGAGAACTTGCTATTTCCCTGATGTACAAAAATGCATAAGATGAAGTCTTCATCCTCATCAATGCTCAGTCTAGTTGGAGAAATAGACACAAAAGCAATGATTATAAAATAATATGGAAATGATTGATTTTATTTTCTGGAATTTATTGTAAGGATAAATGTATACAATCAATGCAAACAATGATTTATGTACAGAAGAGTTTATTCTATAGCAAAACATCTTTTCAGTCCAATCTAAATGTCCTTTAGTAAGTATTAGATTATGGTATCCTATATAATAAAGAGAGAATATGCAAATTGACCCTCATGCCCTCGCACAAGATGGCTGCCCCCATGTGGTCACAAGCTGGCTGACAGGGGAGGGCAGTTGGGGGCGACCAGGCTGGCAGGGGAGGGCAGTTAGGGGCAACCAGACCTGCAGGGGAGGGCAGTTAGGGGTGGCCGGGCCGGCAGAGGAGGACAGTTGGGGGGGACCAGGCCTGAGGGGGAGGCAGTTGTGGGCGACCGGGCTGGCAGGGGAGGGCAGTTGGGAGTGACCGGGCCCGCAGGGGAGGGCAGTTGGGGGCAATCGGGCCTGCAGGGGAGCAGTTAGGTGTCAATCAGCTGGCAGGGGAGTGGTTAGGGGGTGATCAGGCTGTCAGGCAGAAGCAGTTAGGGGCAGGCAGATAGGCAGGCAGGCGAGCGGTTGGGAGCCAGCAGTCCCAGATTGTGAGAGGGATCCCAGATTGGAGAGGGTGCAGGCTGGGCTAAGGGACTACACACACACACACACACACACACACACACACACACACAGTGCACAAATTTCATGCACCGGGCCTCTAGTATCCATATATAAGGAATACTATGCAGTTATCTAAAAATCATGTTTTAAATAATCACTTAAAGGGGAAATCATTGAAAGGTGGGTGATTTTAAAAAATAAGTTCTATGGACATTTCAAAAAAGAAGACCTTGAAAAGATGCTCAGCATCATTATTCATTAGGGAAAAGAATATTAAAATTAGTGAAATACTACTTTGCCCCCACTAGAATGGCTATCTATCTATATATATAAAACCCTAATATGCAAATAGACTGAACGGTGGAACAACCGAACAATTGGTCGCTATGACGTGCACTGACCACCAGGGGGTGTGCGCGGAACATGGCAGGCGTTGGCTGCGGAGGGATGGTGGAGCAGGTGAGCGGGGGTGCCAGCAAAATGAGGCGCCAGTCGCTGTCATCAGGGTGAGCCTCTGGTGGTTACTGAAAATTCTTTGCTCCTGCGCGCTGCGGTCCCACCCGGCACTTGCACCTGCTGCCAGCGCCATCCCCACTCACACCCACTGCTGGCACTGGAGCTGCTGCTCACACCCACTGCCAGCACCCAGCACCTGTCCCGATCACTCAGCGTCATCAGCAGGTGCAAATGGCATACATTTGGTGAGGTGCTGGCCATGATCGCCCCTGAGGGCTTCTCCACCTACCCTGCTCCTGTGGGGCGATCGGGGCAGCAGCCACCACTCATACCTGCTGCTGGTGCTGGCCCCAATCACTCCGTGCCATCAGTGGGTGCAAGTAGGGCTGGTGCTGTCAGCGCATGGGAGCGGTGGTGGCAGGAGGGGGGCTCCTGGACCAGGGCCATGGTGGGAGGGATCGGGTTGGGCGTGGAGGATGAGCTCACCAAAGCCTCACAGCCCACAGTTCCTTTCAATGTGCACGAATTCGTGCACTGGGCCTCTAGTAATAAAAAAAAACCTAAAAACACCAAATGTTGGTGAAGATACAGAGCAACTAAGATTCTCACATTGGTGTGGGAGTGTAAAATGATAAAACCACTTTGAGAAGAGATTTAATAGTGTCTTACAATGTAGCAGTTGCCCTGCTAGGTATTTACCTAAAAGAAATGAAAACATGTTTATGAGGATTTGTACAAGAACATTTATAACAACCCATAATAGCCCAAACTGGACAGATCCAAATATCCAACAGTGGAGACTAAATAAACAAGTTGTTGCCTATCCTTACAATGGAATCCTGCTCAGTGATGAAAATGAACACAGCAAACTACTGACATGCAACAACATGGAAGAAGCTCAGAGTTACGTTAAGCAAAAAACAAACCAGACACAAAAGAAGACATACTATAAGATTCCAATTATATGAACTCTAACTAACGGTGAACTAAACCGACGTTAGAAATCAGATCATGGTATGGATGGGACATGGAGTTGCCTGGAAACGAGCCTGAGGGAATGTCTTAGGAAATGGAAATAAACGGTCATTACCTTTTGTAGGGCATGGTTACGTGGACTCTTAAAGTGGTTAGAAGTCTGCAAACCTGACACTAAAGATGTGCATTTTGTTTTATGTTAATTATGTCTTCATTTTTTAAAAGAATTATAAAATAGCATATACACAAGTGTGAGCACACACATGTAGAACAAAGATTGGAAAGGTACACACCCCAATGTTAGAAATGAGGGAATTACTAAGGTGCTTTTTATTTTCTCCTTTGTAAACAATACTCTATTTCCAAATTTTCTACAAAGCCAATTACTTTAACCAGAAAAATAAAGCATGTTATGAATTGAGGCGGTTCTCCCTCCCAAGAGCACACTCACACCTTCCCCTCCCGCTCTTCTTCCCCCAGCACGTCACCCTTACCTTTCTCCCAAGCTCCAGGGGCACTTCTCTGCCTCTGTATCTTGTTTCCTGAGCTCATTTCTTCTACAGCTGACTTCTTCCACTTCTGTGACTTTCTAAAGAAGCTTTCTCTTATTAAAAATAAAAGAAAGAAATAAGCCAGTTGGAGAAAGATAAATATCACATGATCTCACTCATTTGTGGAATATAATGAACAACAGAAACTGATGAACAAAAATAGAGCCAGAGACAGAGAAGCATCGAACAGACTGTCCAAGCTATGAGGGAAGGCGGGGGGTGAGGGGGTAAGAGATCAACCAAAGGACTTGTATGCATGCATATGAGCATAACCAATGGATACAGACAGTAGGGGGGTGAGGGCATGTTGCTGGGGTTGGGAGTGCTGGGGAGAGGTCAATGGGGGTGGGCGGGGGAAGACATATGTAATACTTTAAACAATAAAGAATTAAAATAAAAAATAAAGAAGAAATTGAAATAGCATGTAGGTTGAAACTATATGGCAATATAGTAATATTGAGATGCCTCATCTAGTATGAATGCTCCAAGAGGAGCACAGAGCACGGTCTATAATGATGGATCTTTGGTTACTGCCGACTACAACCTGTTTTCCGTATTTGAAAATAATACTGCTCCAGAGGCCTAAACTTAACTCTGACTTCTTTGCAGCTGTTTTTTATGCATCTTCACAATTTACATGTGCATGTCTGATTTCAGTGCTAAGTCTCTATGTCATATCTGCCCTTCAGCTAGTGCTTGGGAAGGAGCAAGTATATCATGCGTGTGTTCTTCCAGGGAGCTGCCCAAGTACCATCAGAAAAGTGCCCCATAGAGGGGTAGGAAGTTCACACCCTGTCTCTCTCTGCTATGAAACTGTCAAGAGAAAGGGGATGTATCATTTCCTGAACAGGCTTTCCAGCACCTGCCTATCACCCTCTTCCAAACATGGAGTGTGCTAAATGTGGGGATTTGTGGTTAAAATAAGAGAATATAGCAAATGAAAGCATTCTTCTCCAGGACAAGGTTTTTGCAGTCAGCATTGATTAAGCCCTTTCCATGTGATACTTTAGGCATTCCTGAGTGAACCAAAATAATTGGAGAGTCTCCATCCTGACTAGCCCACACTCATTGGTTCAGGAAGAGGATACTTGCTCATGAATAACTTAAAGAACTGTGCCACTCTTTCTAAGCAAGTGAAAATTAAAAATACAAACTTTAGCCCTGACTGGTTTGGCTCAGTGGATAGAGCGTCGGCCTGCGGACTGAGGGGTCCCGGGTTTGATTCCGGTCAGGGGCATGTGCCTTGGTTGCGGGCACATCCCCAGTGGGGGGTGTGCAGGAGGCAGCTGATCGGTGTTTCTCCCTCATCGATGTTTCTGACTCTCTACCCTCTCCCTTCCTCTCTGTAAAAAATCAATAAAATATATATTTTTTTTAAAAAAAATACGAACTTTAAAGAAAGCTTACAGTGTAAATACCCCTATTGGTTAAGACTCTTAACAATGTTTGTATGCATATATATAAACTAGAGGCCCAGTGCACGAAATTTGTGCACGGAGGGGGGGCTGTCCCTCAGCCCAGCCTACACCCTCTCCAATCTGGGATCTTTCTCACAATCCAGGACTGTTGGCTCCCAACTGCTCGCCTGCCTGTCTTCCTGATTGCCCCTAACCACTTCTGCCTGCCAGCCTGATCACCCCCTAACCACTCCGCTGCCAGCCTGATTGATGCCTAACTGCTCCCCTGCCAGCCTGTTTGCCCCCAATTTCGCTCCTCTCCCGGCCTGGTCACCCCTAACTGCCCTCCCTTGCAGGCCTGTTCCCTCTCAACTGCCCTCCCTTGCAGGCCTGGTGCCTCCCAACTGCCCTTCCCTGCTGGCCATCTTGTGGTGGCCATCTTGTGTCCACATGGGGGCAGTCATATTGTGTGTTGGAGTGATGGTCAATCTGCATATTACTCTTTTATTAGATAGGATAGAGGCCTGGTGCACAGGTGGGGGCCAGCTGGTTTGCCTTGAAGGGTATCCCAGATAAGGGTGGGGGTTCCTTTGGGGCGTGGGGCAGCCTGAGCAAGGGGCCTGTGGTGGTTTTCAGGCCAGTCATGTCCCCTGGCGACACAAGCAGAGGCCCTGGTATCTGGAATTTATTTACCTTCTGCAATTGAAACTTTGTAGCCTGGAGCGGAGTCAAGCCTCCTGCTCGCTCCGCGGCCGGCAGCCATTTCTTTTGGGGTTTGTGTATATTCTATAATTGAAACTTTGTAGCCTCAAGCGGAAGCTTGGGCCGGCCAGGGTGTGTGGAAAGCTTTGGTTCTTCCATTGCCGGGGGCAACCCTAGCCTCCCACTCTTTCCAGCTCCGTGGCTGCCGCCATTTCTGTTTGGATTTGTTTACCTTCTATAATTGAAACTTTTTAGCCTTGAGTGGAGGCTTAAGCCGGCAAGAGCAGGCGGAAAGCTTGGCTTCCTTCGTTGCCTGGGAAACCCAAGCCTCCCTCCTGCTCTCTGTGGCTGTAGCCATCTTGGTTGGGTTTATTTGCATACTCGCTCTGATTGGCTGGTGGGTGTGGCCTGTGGGTGTAGTGGAGGTATGGTCAATTTGCATATTACTCTTTTATTAGGTAGGATACATGCGTGCAAATATTTATAATAGTTAATAGTGAATTTGGGGAACTAGGGAGCTTAATATTTTTTCAGGTTCTTTTCCTTCTGAAATGTAAGTTATATTCATTGTTAATCATTAGAGAAAATGTGGATTTTAGCATCTCAAGTGGTTGGAGGGGGTATTTATAGTCATTTTGGTGGGTTTCATATGGAATGTTAAGGTATAAAGAGAAGTTTCTCTTTATCCTATCCCCTGTCACCCCAGTTCCCACCACTTTCCCTCCTTCATAACCACTTTTATTAGTTCTTAGTCCTTTGAGAAGTTTACCCCAGCTTTTTAAAGGATATTTGGAACTTTTAATTCTTTTAAAACTATGTCAATACCTTCTGAACTGAGACAATTTAGAAAACTCCAGGAAGTATTTTATAACTGAGTAGAGAAAAATATAAAAATGTTTCTGTTGACTTTCAGGAGATGCCAGGTATCCATTACTTGGCCAACCACTGCAGTACAACCCTCCTACTGTTCTGCATGGACACTTGCCACCCCAACAGGTGAGAGTGCCGGCCGTCAGACCTTGTAGAGCATCCTACGTCTATGGCTGAGTGCAGGCCTGGGCCTTCCTATTGGCACTGCACAGGGAGAGTTCCCTGCCTCAGCCGTGGATTTCTCAGTGTTGTCACTGCCTCATCGAGAGCAGAGCCAGGGGACAGTGGTGCTGCTTGGCTGGGCAGTGTTCCAGGTGGGCTGGGTGCAGGGCTTGCTTGCTCAGGAAAGCCCAGAAAGTGACTGGTCATAGTGGGCCACTGCCACAAAGGCAGAATTCAGGAGGCCTAGGATTGAATTTTTCTGCTGAAATACAAAACCCAGACTGAGTATGGTTAGGTATTAAGTGTTTAAACACTACAAACATATTTGTCATCATTATTAACCTTATTTCTCATCTGTTTGTGGGTTTTCAGGGTCAGTCTGGCAACAGGCATGGAAACCGAGGAAGGAAACAAGCTAAGAAAGCTGCATCCACTGACCTTGGCGCAGGAGAAGCAGGTGTGTCCCTGAGGCAGCTGGATGTGCTTCTACAAACTGTTGACCACTTCAGCAGTCTTTTAAACTGTACCCCAGCACAGAAATGGGGTTTCCTCTCCCTATAGTCCTGCAAAGGTCATAGGGAATTATGCCGTCTATAATGTAGGGTGCTTGAATATGCTTTCAGAGCTATTTCATCTCAAGTTTGAGAGCATAGTAAGGTACAGGTTGGGTTTAGGAGGGGTGACGGGGCCAAAGGGAAACGATGTGTGTGACAAGTACAGGTAGAATGAGCTCTTTGCCTCTATTCTTTGAGAAAGGAAGTAGCCCTTACATCCATATGGAGATAGTGTGGAATGAACAAATATGTCACCTTCTGTGGCAAAGTGCTGTCAAATAGGTACTTTAACTTTCTACTCAGCTTCCTTGGGTGCGTAGGGCAAGTGTTGCTATCTTTGTTTTACACTAGGAACGTGAGGTGCAGGGAGCTGCCCAGCACACACCTCATTGGGAGGAGCCACTGTGCAATGCTGTGCTGTGTATGTGCAGCTGTCAGTGAAGACTGAAATGGGTAGTTGGCACCATTAGCTCTACACTTTTTGCCAGGTGGTACATAGGGATGATTTGAAAGATTATCGTAACAGTTATACTTTTGTGGATTTGAATGGTTTTAGAAAATTCTGTTTATTTTCTATGTCATATTGGGTTTAGAGTACATTTTGCCTCTCTCAGTAACAGGGATTGTTAATCCTACACCTTTTCCGTTCTAGTTGTTGGAAAAGTCTTGGAAATTACTGAACTACCAGATGGAATAACTCGCATGGAAGCCGAGAAACTCTTTGGGGAACTCTTTAAAATTGGCGCCAAGATCCGGTGGCTGCGGGACCCCCAGTCCCAGTCCCAGCTGCGTCGTCACCCGCTCTGCTGTGGCAGCGGGGACAGCACTATCAATTCTGAACGCTCTAAACCCATTGACTTGGCCTCCACGTACACCGTCCTAGCCACATTCCCCTCCATCTCAGCTGCACAGATTGCATTGAAGAAACAAATTAACTCAGTTAACAAATTTAAGCTGAGAACAAGCAAGAAGCACTATGACTTTCACATTTTGGAAAGGGCGAGTTCTCAGTAACAGTCACCTTGGACCCTGGGCCTTTTTGATTCCCCTGTGCTCTCCCATCTTTAATTGGCTTGGTATTCAGAGCTCCTGTTAACATGATAGAGACTCCTAGGGGGTGTGGTCAGGGCGAAACAGCTTTTGAAGACAGGCCAGTGTTCCAGCAAAGCGGGGAGATCCATACTGCACCCCAGTGACTAGGAATCCACATCGGAGTCACAGCTTTTTCTGAGGAAATGCTGTTCAAATGTCTCCTGACTTTTATAGTTATTTTGTTTTATATTTCTGAATTCTTGTATCAGATCCAAAGCTCTATTGTACAGCAAATTATTCTTCAAAATTATTACAATTAGTTGCAACCTGTATTTCTTTTTTGCAGCCAGCACAGTGTGATCCAACATAGAATTTGGGGGAAAAGAATACAGGAGTGGAATAACCAAGTCAGAACCATTTGCTGTCTTTCTGAGGGGCTGAAGGGTGACTAAGGAGAGCCCACAAGCAGATTACTCTTCCCCTGTATCTCTAAACACAGAAACAATTTCCAGAAAACACAGAATTCCCTCAGTGGGTTCTTTCCTTATTCATTTAGGTAGTATGACCATTAAGTGTGAAGTAAATTATGTTCTTAATGCCTCTCAAGCAAACCACTTAGACTCAAAGGGGAATAGGAATCATTCTAGGCTGGAAAATACTTTTTTTTAAGCCCTTCCAATAACTAAATGCCACTTATTTGCATTCCCCTCCTCGTGGATTTTTTGTCACCTACAGAAATGCATTTGATGAGTGCTGGAAACTTCTTAAGCAGTTTAAAGTTTGTTTTCATTGTTTGCAGCAGATCACTGGACATCAAAGATTCATTGCACTAATTACAAGGAACCTTCTTTTTCAATTCTGTGTAATTTGAAAGGCTGTACAACGTGTGCTGATGCAAGCCTTTTTCAGTTCAAGAGAATAAATGTTTACAAATATAGACCTACTTTGTCTTTTGTAAATTAAAATCACCTTTTTAAATGAGTGCCAGTAATAAAGACCTAACCTGTCCTGCAGATTTTAATTTCAGACTTAAAGATGAAAGACAGTAAACCCCTCATTTTTGCTTTTTTCCTATTTATTCATTTATATTGAATTTATTGGGGTGACATTGATTAATAAAGTTATAGGTTGGTTTCAGGAGTACAATTCTATAATACATCATCTGTATATTGCATTGTGTAGTAAACCCCTCATCTTACAAAACGTTTTACAAAGCATCACTTTCTCTGTGGCAGTGATTCTAGTGGGTACCATTTATGTCACCTCATTCTCTCATAAAGGTAATACCAATACCTTGCTGGTGTTGCTCAGTGTTTGGAGCACCAGCTTGAGCACTGAAGGGTCACAGGTTTGATTCCCAGTCAAGAGCACATACCTCAGTTGCAGGTTCAGATCCCCGGCCCCATTTCAGGTCCCATTCCAGGTGCATACTAATTGATGTTTCTCTCTCTCTCCTTCCCTCTCCAGCCCTCCCTTCCACGCTTTCTAAGAAACAATGGGGGGGAAAAATCCTCAGGTGAAGATTAAATATATATTTAAAAAATGCCAATCAACTATAGACAATTTGAGTATGAACATCTATATATATAAAAGCCTAAGTGACCGTTATGACCGGTCAACTGGTTGACCAGTCACTGACATGCACTGACCACCAGGGAGGGGGCAGACACTCAATGCAGGAGCTGCCCCTGGTGGCCATTGCACTCCCACGGCCAGCCAACCTCCCTCAGTCCCTCCCCCAGCCAGCTGGCCCCCAATTAGCCCCTATCGGGACTGGGCAAGGGACCCTACCCATGCACAAATTCATGCACTGGCCTCTAGTACTTATTTAAGTAAAAATAGAATATTGTTTGGTTAAAGAGTTTGTGTTCCTAGCCAATATATTGATCATCCAATTGTCCAGATTAGCTCAAATGCTGTATCAAAAGCTTTCCCTATTTGTTAGCCAAGCAAAGTGCTGGGAAACACAAAAGCTGCGAGGGTCTGTCCTATACAACTTGCCTGGAGCCTGGTTCGCTTGCAGTCCAGAGTGGGCGGCGCTCAGGAGCAGCAGTTGTTATCAGACCAGCACAGATGTTCAGGCATGCCAAAGCATTTGCAAAGCCACACTTGGTTCCTGGGGGCAGAAGTTGGAGCTGCCTTTGAACCATGTCAGACTAAGGAGCTATACATAGAGGGAAAAGTAAGGATTATGAAAATAATTTTCAAGGCCTGTTGAATATAATTTTTGACTAGAGTCGAAGATCTTGAGGAAACATAATTAGGATCAGCATTGCCGCAAGAATTATTCAATCCGTGAATTGGGATGGAGACAAAAAAATCCCACAACCCTGTGGTTTATTTCAGTTTTCTGAATATTTAACTTCTGCAGTAGGAATCCTAGTAAACCTAAGAGTAGGTTTGGGGGGCTTTTTTAAAATGGAGGTCTAATTGACATATTTGTTTTAGTTATACAGCATAATTATTTGATATTTGTATATATACTAGTATTGCAAAACAATCACCATAATAAGTCTAGTTAACATCACTTCATATAGTTACAATTTTTTCCTTGTGGTGAGAACTTTTAAGATCTTTTAGCAACTCTCAAATATACAGCACCGTATTAATTATAGTCACCATGCTGTACATTAAATCCTAAAAGATCCTTAGTTTACCCTGTAAGAGTTGACATCTGCTCAGAGGAAATAAGTAAGAAATCAGTGAGGCTATTGTTAAGTCAGCTCTTGGCTGCCACCGCCACAACTACCCCCATTCCCTGATAATCACATGGGATTAGTTAGGAAATTGCCAACCCTCCCCCATACACACATAAAAATAGTTCACCCATTCCCTGACTATTCCACTGTTCCTTTTCTAGAATCTGATTTTACCTATAGAAAAATGCTAAAGCACACACAGGAAGCATTTAAAATGTGATTTAACCCAGACTTTAAATATTCCTAAGGATAGCTTCAAATGTCCCACAGCCCTGGCTGGTTTTCCCCAGAGCACTGACCATATTTAGGAGCAGAGAGTACTTTTATGAATAAAACAGGCTACTGTTACCTGTGCCAATACAGGGTGGGACAAAAGTAGGTTTAGCGTTGTATGTGAAACAGTTTAGTCTTGTATTATTTATTATTGCTATTTTCCATATGAACAAGTGTAAACCTGCCTTTGTCCCACCCCATATTAGCAACTCCAGCAGCCTCTTTGGGAATAACAGAAGTCATTTAATAAGTTTACACTTCTACTTTATTTTTTTTAAATATGTTTATTGATTTCAGAGAGGGAGAGAGAAACATCAATAATGAGAGAGAATCATTGATCAGCTGCCTCCTGCAAGTCCCACACGGGACTGAGCCGAAACCTGGGCATGTTCCCTGACCGAGAATCGAACCCATGATTCATAGGTCGACACTCAACCACTGAGCCACACCGGCTGCTACTTTATAAGAGAGCTGAAAATATGGCTTATGGTTACTTCAACCTTTATCCACGAAGAACATGGATATATTGGGTATGGGTGTATGAATCTAGAGCACAAAGTGTGTTTGCCATGATGCTAATAGTCATTAAACATAACTAGCTTAGCCTGGCCAGCATGGCTCAGTGGTTGAGCATAATTCCCAGTCAGGGCACATTCCGGATTGTGGGTTCGATCCCCAGTGTGGGGCGTGCAGGAGGCAGCCAATCCATGATTCTTTCTCATCGATGTTTCTATCTCTCCCTCTCCTTCCTCCGTGAAATCAATAAAAATATTTTAAAATAACTAGCTTGACATCTGAGCTGATGACAAAGTAAGAATCTAATCCGCACCATCCCTCTCTCCTGCTGCAGACTAAAAAATTGTTTCTCTGATCCCACCAAGTAGGGACCTGTGGCCTGTGCATAGTGCTGACCAATCAGTAGAGACCACTAACCTGAAAGGACACACCTGGAAGCTACTGAATATTCTATTGAGATCCTCTCCTGATACTACCCCTAAAATCCCTGCCTTTTGAGAAACAGATAAAAAACCTCAAGATGAAGCCCTGGCCAGGTAAGTCAGTCAGAGCAGTATTCCAATACACCAAGGTTGCGGGTTCAATCCTTAATCAAGACACACACAAGAATCAGCCAATAAATGCATAAGTAAGTGAAACAACAAATCAATGTTTCTCTAAATAAGTTTAAAAAAAAAACTCAAGATGTGCCCTAGCTGGTTTGGCTCAGTGGATAGAGCTTCAGCCTGCGAACCAAAGGGTCCCAGGTTCGATTCCGGTCAAGGGCACCTACCTTGGTTGCAGGCTTCTACCCGTCTGGACCTTGATTGGGCACATACAGGAGGCAACCAATCGATGTTTCTCTCACATCAATGTTTCTCTCTGTCTTTCCCTCTCTCTCCCACTCTCCCTAAAAATGAAAGGAAAAATATCCTCAGGTGAGGATTAAAAAAAAAAATCTCAAGATGAAGGATCCAGTGCTTGCTTGCTCGCTCTGGAGCATGCACTTGCCTATTCCCCTCTCCTTCCCCCAGGCCTGGTTTTGTTTTGTTTTGTTTTGTTTGTTTGCTTGTTTGTTTTGTGTGTGTGTGTGTGTGTGTGTGTGTGTGTGTGTGTGTGTGTGTTTTGTTTGTTTGTTTATTGCCTTTCTTTCTCCTAAGGTCCATGGGCCCTTCTTTTGCCTCTGTAACTTGTTTCCTGAATCCAGCAGGCTAACTTCTTCCACAGCTCACTTCTTCTACCCCTGTGACCTTCTTTTATTTTTTTAATTTTTGTTGATTTCAGAGAGGAAGAGAGAGTGAGAGAGAGAGAAACATCAATGGTGAGAGAGAATCATTGATCAGCTGCCTCCTGCATGCCCCACACTGGGGATCAAGCCCGCAACCCAGGCATGTGCCCCGATCGGGAATCGAACCATGACTTCTTGGTTCATAGGTTGACACTCAATCACTGAGCCACAATGGCCAGGCTACCCCTGTGACTTTCTAAATAAATTTCCCTTGTATTTGAGTTCCTTGGCTCTAAATTATTTTCTTAGCCAAACTCAAGGACCAAGGTCTAACCCAGTGATGGCGAACCTATGACACGCGTGTCAGCACTGACACGCGTAGCCATTTCTGATGACACGCGGCCGCATGCCAAGGATGAAACATTTGCAACTAGAGTCTTGGAGTTAGTTTTTTCCTCAAAGTGACACACTACCCGAGTTATGCTCAGTTTTTTGGCGAAGTTTGACACACCAAGCTCAAAAGGTTGCCCATCACTGGTCTAACCTCTAGTGCCATTCGCCATTAACAGATCAACATGGTTTTTCCCTCTAACAGCATAGCCTGGGCTTATTTGTACTCACCCTGCTGTACACTGGATCCCCAGAACTTATAACTGGAAGTTTGTACTCTGATTACCTTCACCCATTTCCCCCTTCCTACTCTCCTGCTCCTCACCCTATCCCGCCACTCCTAGCAACTGTTAGGGTCACCGAAGGAGGAACACACGAGGCCAAAGTGGTAAGGAATACAAATTTATTAGGTCATCTGGAAACCAGAGGGGCTGAGCCCCAAAATGGCACCAGCAGCCAGGGATGGGGAGTCAGGTTTTAAAGGACTCTAGGCGGGCTTTTTCAGCAGGGAATTCTCTGGGAGAGTCCGGATCCTGGGAAGGTTAATGGTCTTAGCAAACGGAATGTGGCCTAAGAGAAAGGGAATGTCGTTTGTGAAGTTGTCTGAAGGTCAGTTCCCAGGGGGAGGGGTATTGATTCAATTATTTTATCAGACCTAACAGAAGTGTAGTTTATTTCTTCTGCTGTGGGTTAGCCCTATAACTTTTTTTTTTTTAACCAATAGAATGCATCAGAAATTACATTCTGGGACTCCCAACATCAGGTTTTAGGAGGCCTTTTATTATTCAGCCATTAAAAAGACAAGGAGCCCTCGCTGGTTTGGCTCAGTGGATAGAGCGTTGGCCTGTGGACTAAAGGGTCCCGGGTTCGATTCCGGTCAAGGATACATGTCCAGGTCTCGGGCTCGATCCCCAGTGGGGGGCATGTGGGAGGCAGCCAATTGATGATTCTCTCTCATCATTGATGTTTCTATCTCTCCCTCTCCCTTTCTCTCCGAAGTCAATAAAAATATATATTTTTAAAAAGACAAGGAAATTCTGCCATTGAAGACAACAGGAATGAACCTTGAGGACATTATGCTGAGAAGTAAAATAAATCTAAGAAAGACAAAGATGGTATGATCTGATTGATCTCACTCATGTAGAATCTTAAAAAAAGCAAACTTTTGGAAACAGAGACTTGATTGGTGGTTATTGTTAGGGTCACCGAAGGAAGAATGCACGAGGCCAAACATGGAAAGAATTATAAATTTATTGTTACATCTATGAGCAGAAGGGCTGAGACCAAAATGGCATCAGTGAGGGGGAAGGATTTTATGTCTCTTCTAAAGGTCAATCAGAGTAACCGGTCAGATTAGGTGCAAGTGGGAGCCAGGGGTAGGTGGTCCACTGAAAACTGGGTGAGGCGGTTTACTGGAAACTAAAGGCCGTTAATTGCGAAACCTATAATGAGAATAATAGGAAAATCGCTGGGAGGGGCAAAAGCCCCAAGCGGGCATAATGGGCACAAGAATGTGCCAAACATTCCAGGGAGGGCGAGAAGCCCCAAGCAAAGCATAATGGAGCACAAGAATGTGCCAAACATTCCAGCCTGCCTCTCTCTCTCTCTCTCTCTCTCTCTCTCTCTTCTTTTTTCTTCATAAACTGGGACTCCTATAAGCTGGGGTTCCTGCAAGCTGGGATGATGAGGGAGGCCTATCTCGTTCTTCTGTAACTTCTTCATGCTTAGGTGGGGTGTAGAGACGTCCCTAATTAGTCGGTGATTGAGGGAGGGGATGCTATCCAGTGTAGGTCTTGAAAAGCATCATTTACCCTATGGATTTATCGGTGATTGCCTGAATGCAGTTTTTTTTTTGAGGAAGGAGGAAAGGGCTCTTAGGATGCACGGGACCAAAGATGAGTGCCAAGAAGAGCATTGAGAGGGGTCCAACTAAAGGTAAACACCAGGAGTTCCAATTAAGATTCTGTAGCAGGTGCCCCAGGATTCTTCAAGTTGTCGTCGGACCTTTGAGGCCCTGTCAACTAGTTCCTTGGCCCCTCCCTTACTATGCAGACTGGTTCTTCCCCTGGGAAGAGGCATAGGCGCCTTTCTAAGCTGTGAGGAGGTCAAGTCCTCTTGGATTTGGGAGAGCAACTGCTCCAGTGAATCTCTCTGGTCCTGTTCTGTAGCAATACTTTGGGCAATTTCCTCTCCGTTATCTGCAAGGTCTTCGGATAGGCTCTGAGAGTAGGAGAGGAAGGTTGCCAGCCCCCCTATCCCAGTGCCTACGCCTGTAGCTATTCCTAGGCCGGCAAGGAGGGCAATGCCCCTCCTGGTCCAAGAGGGAACTTAAAGGACTGATTATTAGGAGCAATGCCTATTTGGGGGTGAGCTATATTAGGGTGCAGTCCCAGTCCAGGTGGCTGGGAGACAAAGAAGGCACTGGTGCTATACAGCAAAGTTTGTGGCATGTGTCGGGGGCCGATTGAGATGTAAAATAGGTGTTCAGAATAAAGGTCCCCTCTGGGGAGATGGGGTCCAAGGTGGTAAATTTCTGTAAGGCCTCAGTGAGGTGGGAGAGGAAGAGAGCTGGATTTTCGTCAGGGCCTGAGTGATCTCATTAAGTTTGTCATAGTTGACTGCCTTATGGGCAGCCTTTTGGAATCTGGCAATGTAACCGATGATCCTATGACTATGGAGCCGGCGCCCTGGAGAATTAACATGATAGTCCCATCTCGGGTCAGTTCAGGGGACCTCGTCAGCACCCATGAGGTTGGCCACCACATCCTGTCTGTGGAGGGCATCTGCTTGGTCCTGAGCTGTTAACCAGACACACTCCTTCTCCTCTGGGATTAGAGAGGAGGACAGGATGACATAGATGTACCTGGTCAGGTCATAGGACGGGGTCAGGTACTCAAATTCCTTGGTAAAGGTGGTTGGGTCGATGGAAAAAGACCCAAGACATCTCTCAATCTGTGCAAGGTTGGACATGGAAAATGGGATGTGTACCTGGACAACACCCTCGGCCCCAGCCACCTCTCAGAGGGGAAGGACAGGGGCTGGAGGCTGGGGTCAGGGAACAGTAAGAGGGGGCTTGGTAAGGCGGTTGAGGGGGTAGAATCCAAAAACAGGGGGACAGTCAGAGAAGGACCATAAGGAAGTGGGTTCAGGGGACCCAGAGGGGATCAGAGAATCGAGTGATCAGAAGGGTTGAAAGGAGAGTCTGAAGGACCTGACCGGTTGGAAAGGACATAGAAGCCTCAGGGTGTAAAGGTCTTGGGTTGGCGGAAGGGGGCTTTGAGTAGAGAATTATGATTTGATAAGTTGAGCAAGTTTGACAGAGAGACGAGATTGAGGTGTAAAGAAGGCCTGGACATAAGGGATCTCTGACCATTTCCCATTGCAGTGACAGAAATTGTCTCAGTCCCAGAGAATGTTAAAACCGAAAGTTCCATTCCCAAGCCAATGTGAATCATTATCTAATTTATACTGTGGCCAGGCAGTACAATAGAAGATAAGGCGCTTTGGCCAGACCTCTATGGAAAGGCTGGGTGTGTTCAGATTATGGAGGAGACATCCCAAAGGAGTGTTTTTTGGGGGGACAGAAAAAGAATTCCCCACGCCCTAACTGGTTTGGCTCAGTGGATGGAGCATCGGCCTGCGGACTGAAAGGTCCCAGGTTCGATTCCGGTCAAGGGCATGTACCTTGGTTGCAGGCACATTCCCAGTAGGGGGTGCGCAGGAGACAGCTGATCGATGTTTCTCTCTCATCGATGTTTCTAACTCTCTATCCCTCTCCCTTCCTCTCTGTAAAAAGTCAATAAAATATATTTTAAAAAATAAAAAGAAAGAAAAAGAAAGAAAAAAATAAAAAGAATTCCCCATAATGTAAATTAGGAAGAGGAGGTAAGCAACAAAGGGATACCCGGGAAGCTAGACTAGTGGGAGGGTGACCCCCCCTTCTAGTCAGGCTCCGGAAGTAGGAAGACAGTCTGATCCACATGGTTGCATCCCCGGGATGAGGAAGACTGTGGAAACTGATTCTGAGGCCGAGGCCGGACTGGAGAGGGTTTCTGGCCTAGCACTAGGTCTTTGAGATGGAAAACGGCAAATCAGAAATCTGGAAGAGTGATCCAATTGATACTTACAGGAGATGAAATGAGCCAGTATTGAGTGCGGGGTCAGCAATGGGATGGAGAGGTTCCCAATCCAGCATCCTCCTTGGCTAGTGCAGGAGGGCCTGTCAGGGAGGGAGGCCTCGTGGAGGCTGGTGGCGATCGTGTCACCCAAGTAGGAGGTGAGCCCAGGTTGAGCTGCTGCTGCCTACTGCCCTCAGAGTAGCAGACTGAAGCCAGGGCAATGCTCTCCTTCCCCGTGGAACCCTCCCAGGTTTTGGCACCAAATGTTAGGGTCCCCAAAGGAGGAACCCATGAAGCCAAAAGGGGTAAAGAATTACAAATTTATTGTTACATCAGCGAGTAGACGGGCTGAGACCAAAATGGCATCAACGAGGCAGAGTAGGGGGAGCGGGATATTTATGTCTCTTGTAAGGGTCAGAGTAACCGCTCAGCACAAGTGCAGGAGGAGCCAGGTGTAGCTGGTGCACTGGAAACTGGATGAAGCGGTTTCCTGGAAACTGAAGGCTGTTATTTGTGAAAGCTATAATGAGAATAACAGGAAAGTCACTGGGAGGGGCAAAAGCCCCCAGCAGGGCATAACCCTTGGGGCTCTTGCTTGATGGCAGGTTTGGTCTGCTGTCTCTGAAAAGAGACTCATCATCTTGTTAAACAGGATGAGACCACGTGGAGCTGGTTCTGCGGTTACATTGGTTTACAGAGCTCACGGTGGTCTAGCCCTACTCACATCTCTGATCTTGTACCGCTGCAGAACATCTGCACTTGCTGTTTCCTCTACCTGGCATGCTCTTCCTTTGAACGTTACCTGACCAGTGCCTTTATCTTTCATACAAAGGTCACTTCGACAGTGAGGCCTTTATTAACCACCACTAACGTAGCTACCCAGACACAATCTTCTACATCACTTTATCTCTATTGTTTGTATATCCTCTCTATCCACAACCAGAATGTAAATTCCATGAGATCAGGACTCTTATTTTGCTTGTGGTTGTATTCGAAAGAAGCTCATTAGTTCATTGTAGGCAGTTAGATTGAAGCATAGTAATGATCCCTCCTTTGGGGAAACTGCTGTTTTGAAGTTCTCTGTTATTTCTTGCTAGTCCCTTGTTCCATAAGTCAACTCTGTTATTTTTACACGGTCTCTTATTCTGTAAAAATAACTTTGCTTTTTAGCTTAAATAATAGAAAAGATAAACTTAACTGTCTGACCTTGCAAGCTAGCCATCTAACGTAAGGGCCTGATACGCTGATACTGATAATATTCTCATGCCAGGTGTTTGTTAGATATGATATGTACTCAAGGTTACAAGTTGTCTGTATAGATATAATATGTATTCAAGGTTACAAGTTGTCTGTATAGATATGACTGGTGTTTGTTAGATACGATATGTAATCAAGGTTACAAGCTGTCTTACACAAAGAACTAGAAGGATATAAAAAGGAAATTCTCCCTCCTGTGTTCGTTCAGAATTTGACAGAGGTAATCTGCTCTGAACCTGCGCACAATAAAGATGACTCCTAACTAATTGGCTCATTAGGCGTCTTGTCCAGCTCGCCGATTTTCGATATAACAGTATCACTAGCTGCATTTTAATGAAGCTTGGAGAGAGTAAATAACAAGCTAATAAGTTATTTGATCAGTTTAGAACTCCAGAGACTATGCCCTAAACTCTGTATCCCTTTCTTAATTGCATAAAACACAGTGTTCACTATACTATGTGGCATATTTGGTTTTGATCACGTACTGTTGAGATTGTTGGTTATCCTCCCATGTAAACATTTTACTCCCACTCCTGAAGCTGTGCTATCCAAAGTAGTAGATACTAGGCCCTGACCCAGTAGCTCAGTTGGTTAAAGTGTCGTCCTAATATGCCAGATTGTGGAGTCTATCTCTGGTCAGGGCACATACAAAAAGCAACCAATGAATGCATAAAGAAGCAGAACAACAGGTCAATGTTTCTTTCTCTAAAAAAAAAAATTTTTATATGCATATATGCATAACCCATGGACACAGACAATGGGGTAGTGAAGGCCAGGGGCAGGGGCTGGGGTGGGCTAAAAGGGGGTCAATGGAGGAAAGTGCGGGTATATGTAATACTTTCAACAATGAAGATTTTAAACATTAAAAGAATAATAAAAATAAATTTAAATGGTAATACTAGCCATATATAACTAGTAAATTATTTAAATTTTAATAAATTTAGCCCCACTGGTGTGGCTCAGTGGTTGAGCATTGACCTATGAACCAGGAGGTCATGGTTCAATTCCAGATTGGGGCACATGCCCGGGTTGCAGGCTGGATCCCCATTGTAGGCCATGCAGGAGGCAGCCAATCAATGACTCTCTCTCATCATTGATGTTTCTGTCTCTCCCTCTCCCTTCCTCTCTGAAATCAATAAAAATATTTTTAAATGTTTTTTTAATTTTTAAATAAATTTAAATGAATTAAATAACATGGAAATCCAGTTCCTCGGTTGCACTAGCCACATTTCAAATGCTCAGTAGCCCCATATGGTGAGTGGTGATCATATGGAACAGAGCAGATACAGAACGCTTCCTTCACTGTTGGTGGGTGATGAAAGTCTTTGGAGCCACCCCAGGAGCTGGAGCTATCATATCCTCTCCACAAGCAATAGAGGGTGTCCTCTAAAAAAAAAAAAAAAAATCATTTATCGTTGAAAGTTCTATCAGACAGCACTGTCCTAGAAAACTGAGATAAAGTCTCTTATATCTTTGATGTCCAATAAATCTTATGTACAATAGACTCTGAATAAATGTTGATTAACAAATAGTGAAAATCAGGTATAAGTTCAAAAAGATGCAGAGAGATGGGCTAGAATGGCCAACTTGTCACCTGACCTATCTTTGGTAGCAAAGGAGAACAGTAGTGTCTAAAATCCTGTCATTTCTTATCTGGACAACTGCAGTGGGTTCTTTAACTGCATCCAGCACTGCCAGGGGTGAACCTGAGAGGGGTGGTGAAGGATTAAAGAAGACAGACAAGAGAATACACTTGGGACCAGGCGGATCACTGCCTGGATGAGGAAACAGTGACACAGCCTGTAAGCCGAAGCTTAATTTTATAGTCAGATCACAACAAAGCAAAACAAGGGCAGTGGTCAACATGTTTACAATGTTCCTGCGAGTTTCAAATCTATTTCCTTACTCATGCCTTGTTTTTGCAGCACTTGCTGCACCTCCCACAGCCCATTAGCTACCTAGGAACAAGGGAGGACTATAAGGTCAAGCTTAATTGTGCAAAAGGGCTCTGCCCTCCAAGCTGGGACTTGTATGTGGCTCTGCCACTGGTCAGTCCAAGGCTTGACCCTATAGCCACTCCCTACAGGTTCTGAATGCTTTCTTTTCTTTTCCTTTTTTAAAAATATATTTTATTGATTTTTTTACAGAGAGGAAGGGAGAGGGATAGAGAGTTAGAAACATCGATGAGAGAGAAACATCAATCAGCTGCCTCCTGCACACTCCCTACTGGGTATGTGCCCACAACCAAGGTACATGCCCTTGACCGGAATCAAACCTGGGACCGTTGAGTCTGCAGGGCAATGCTCTATCCACTGAGCGACACCGGTTAGGGCCTGAATGCTTTCTTTGCATACACATTCCCCTTGCCATCCACTCACCACTCTGCAGTCAGAATTTCTTAAAACACAAATGGAATCATGTCACTTTCATGTTTAAGGTCCTTTAATGAGTTACCACTGTCCAAAATTCTTAACAGTACCTCCCAGGTCTCCCATCCTCTGACGCTTGCCTACCTACTTACCCAGGCACTCCACCTCTCCTTTCCTAGCTTCTGGGCACACTGGACTCCCTAAGTTCTTCAAGCATGTCATGCTGCCTTGTCTCCAGGTTCTACACAGTGGCAATCTTCTGCCAGAAACTGGTGGGTTTCTTCCCACCTGTGGCAGAGATTGGTCAGTTTTCAAGCAAACTTTGGGAGGGGGTGGGTGTATCTCTTCCCTCTCCCATTGTCAGACAAGGTTTTCCAGCCTCCTGCACCTAGATGAACCATGTGTCTGAGTTTTGGGCAATGAAATGCAAGAAGACATGATGCATGCCCCTTCGTGCCTGGCCCCTAAAACCTTCTAAGAGATTCCCCCTGCCCTTGCTAATCAGAGTAGGGGGGAAGGCTAGAAACCAGTAATTATCAGTATCACCAAGAGAGCTTGATACAAATGCAGAATCTCAGGTCCCACTCCAGACCTGTTTGAATCAGAATCTCTGTTTTTAATAAGATCTTCAGGTGATCTGTAGATATTGAAATTGGCTTGTAGGCTGCATGCAGAGAGGATCTAATGGAGATCTGCGGGGTGTCAAGACAAGGAAGAGCCACTGGATGGGAAGATTCAAGAGTTCCCGAGTGACTGTATGGAGCCGAGCCCCTTGTACCAACAGCCCCTTCCTCCTCTGCCTGGCATTAGACTGTAAAGTGAGTGAGAAATAAACCTTTCTTGCCACTCTGATTTGAGGACCATTTTTTTCCACATGTAACTTACCTCTGCCTGGAACTTTATTCTTTCCACCCTACCCTTCAACTTCTGGTTAATTTATCCTCACCCTTCAGATCTCACCTCATGTTACTGCCTCAGGTGGCCTGCTTTTCCTCCAGAGCTCCCTACTCAGTCCTCCAGATGAAGTCATTTCTGCCATAATAATTCTACTAATATCCTGTACTTTCTCCTCAAAGCATTAATCACGATGGTAATTACATGAGTGACTGGCCAATTAGTTGTTAATGTTTTTTATCCACCAGTATGTAATCTTTAGAGAAGGAAAAAATGCCTATTGCTTTTGTTTACTAACACATCCTCAGTTCTCACCAGTGCCTTAGTGCCTGTCTCAATAAATATTTGTCCAGTGATTAAATGAAGAAATGATCTGGCTGAGCTAAATGCTTTGAATTCTGAAAGGCATATATATAATGATTTTAGTAGGTAGGTGGAAATAATAGCCAACATTTGTAAAGCAGTTAATAATTACAGTTGACTCGAACAACCGGGGCTTGAACTGCACGGGTCTATTTATATGCATATTTTTTTCAATAAATATTCAGTTGGCCCTCCCTATGTACATCCAGATATTCAACCAATGGCAGATCAAAGACAGTATTTTTAAAAAATATATTCTTTAATTGATTTTAGAAAAGAAGAGAGATAGAAGCATCAATGATGAGAATCATTCATTCTCGGACGGTATGCATTGTTCTATGCTACTTTATATAAGGGACTTGAGCATCTGTAGGTTTGGGTGTCCATGGGGGTCCTGGAACCACTGAGGGATGCCTGTGATATGGGAAAATTGGACTGGAACACGTGGTGTTCCCCTGGGCAGGATGGCTTCCCCGGGCTCTTTGTCCGGTGGAGTCAAAGAATGAAACCATGGATGAAAGGTGGTATAGCAAAAGGTGGACATTTATTGAGAAACAAACACAGACTCCCACGTGGGGAGGGAGAAGAGTCCCACTGAATCCCTTTTTTCCATGGCTTATAGAGACTGCAGTTTTTTTGTGCCTTGATATTCCCCTCTGATTGGTCACTATCCCCCTTTGATTTGGTCACTATAGCAACTCCAGAGGTACCTTCTGCTACTCCCAGCTCCCTTATCTGATGGAAATCTACCTTCTGTTACTCCCAGCTCCCTTATCTTATGGAAATGTACTCTTTGCAGCTCTGTAGACCTGTGCTTTTTCCATGGACCCCTTAATTCCTAAAATTCCTAAACCTGCCTTTAAGTTTTGGGGGAGTCAAAAGTTATATGTGGGGCAACCGGCTTGGGTCCCCTCCCTCCTGCATCAGGGAGCTTTTCTGTAATAAAACTTTACTTTTGCTAAAAATAAATTTAAAAAATTATATGCAGGTTTTTTACTGCACAGGGAAGTGAGGGGTGGGGAGGTGGGAGGGATTGGTGCCCCTGACTCCGAATTGTTGGATGGTCATCTGTACTATGTGCCCAAGCACTTATAAAGGTCCCATTTAATCATCATAATAGCCCTAAAAGGCAAGTTCTATTATTACCCCAATTTAGGAGTGAGGCAACTGAACTGTCAGAGGACATGCACCCACAGTCACAGACCTAGTTTGGGCTGCGTACGTGAATCAGGCTGACTCTAAGAGTTCATGGGCTTAACTCTAAGCTACTTACTGCCTTGCTTTTTATTTGTCTTATGCACCTGGATCTATAGGAGAGGAGTGCCATCCTGTCTTTACTGATGAAAATTCAATTGTTGTGAGTGAAGCTTACAACATATTCAAATGTTCCTTCTCTCTTTTTTAAGTTTTATATGTATCCATGAGCCTTATATAGTATCTAACCTGTTCTCCCACTGGTCAATAGGTTAGTGATTATACTTTGTGTAATCAATTTACTTTTTCACACTTTTCACTCAAGAGAAAAACAAGAGCAGAGAATATTATTTTTCCTTTACAGGTATGTATGTGTGTGTGTGTGTGTGTGTATATATATATATATATATATATATTTGCAATATTTTAAAGTCATACAGCTCCCTCTAGTGGTAACAGGTGCAAATTTATATGGAACAAAAAATGGTGTGTTTTTTTTTAAACCATGGTGTGCTTGATTTCAAGGTGATATTACCAATCCAGCTTCAGTAAGAAATGCCCCTTTCTTTCTCTTTTAAGCAATGGTGAAGGTTTGGTGAGTGTTCACTTTCTTAGGAACATTGCAATCTATTTGAGCGACCAGAGTTAAGAATTCGGGTTGTGAGGGGTTTTACCTGTGCAAATGGAAACACCGTAGAACCTTTGTGGAGGGGAAGCTTTGGCCTCAAGACACTAGTCATTCAATTCGCAAAGGAAACAGCATATTGTGGGGAATAGAGAGAAAACTAAGTAGAGGTTCTGCTTTTCATCTTTTAGAGGAAAAAAGACAGAAACCCAGAAATTTAAATAACTGTGTAAAATAAAGTGTTCAGCCCCAGCCAGTTTGGCTCAGTGGATAGAGCGTCAGCCCACGGACTGAAGGGTTCGATTCCAGTCAAGGGCATGTACCTCGGTTGCAGGCTTGAGACAACCAATCTAGGTTTCTCTCTGTGTTTTTCCTCTCCACTCTCTCTAAAAATCAATGGAAAAAATAAAAATTATTTAAAAAATAATAAAGTGCTCGCAGGATGCAATAACTGTGAGAAACTGCACTTCCTCCAGAGTTACCACACTCCCTGACCGTCTTTCAGGTCCTCAGGTGAGAGCGGGGCCTGAGCAGATTGGTGACGCCAGCCAATGCTGTTTGTATACTTATGTCGGTCTGATGCCAACTAAATGTGTCCAACAGGGTTGGCAAACTCAAATACTTGATACTGCTGGAGAGTAAATAAAAGAGTGGAGCTTAGAAGTGGGAGGGGCTGTGGCAAACCAGAGTGCGCCTGACTTTCCTGAAACCTCAGGCAGGCCCAAAAAGAAGAGTGGGAGACCAGCCAGGATCCACCGGCTCCAGCACAGATGCCGGGCCCAAACAGCCGAAGGTCCCACCGCGCTCAGACGGGAGGAGAGCTAGGGGTCCTGTCCTGGGCAAACAGCTGCAGCATCTCTGTTTGTCAAACCTGAAGCAGCGCGTGGTGATGGAGAGAACTGAGAGATTTCCAGAGGCGGCAGGCCAGAGGCGCATGGTCAGCCTAACGGGTGGTTCCGCATCTCGGCCCAGAACCACTGGGAATAACCTGTTGTTTTTCTTCATTGAATTTATTGGGGTTACATTGGTTAATGAAATTACACATGCTTCAGGTATATAATTCTACACTATCTCATCTGTACGTTGTATTGTGTGTTTACCACCCAAAGTCAAGTCTCCTTCCATCACCATTTATGCCTCCTTTACCTTCTTCTACCTCCCTCCCCACCCCCTCACCTTTCCCTCTGGTAACCACCATACTGTTGTCTGTGTCCATGAGTCTTTCTTTTTTTTCTTCAAAGACAAGAAGCCAAACTTTCTGAATGTCCGTAGGGTCAAGCAGGTGGGTTAGGCTGTTGTGGTGGGGATTCTTCCGATGGTCAGAGACAAGCGAGCTGAAACCCCACCGTCTTCCCTGCCTCAGACCTGGGAGCAGGCCTGATACTAAGATCCTTCAAAGAAGAGCTCCTTGCAATGAAACCACTCTTGTATCAGAGAAGCCCATCGAGCCTTGGAGCCCAGCTGTGGGAAGTCTTTCCTCTCTAGAACTGAGTGGTGGTAGTGAGGCTGTAAGTAATTTCATAGTCTGCCTGCTCCGCACCATAAACAAAAACTTCTGTTTTAAGGCTCTGACTGTAAAATGGAGCTTAACTTTTCATCAGTGATTCAGGTCCATTTGAAAAATAGGGTTGATGCCACTTCCTCCAGGAGGCCATCCTGTCCCTTCTTTCTCTCTGCAATACTCTGTATATGGCTCTTTTTTTAAAAAAAATCATATATATAATGATTTCAGAGAAGAAGGAAGAGGGAGAGGGAGATATAGAAACATCCATGATGAGAGATAGTCATTGATCAACTGTCTCCTGCACACCCCACACTGGGGATCGAGCCTGCAACCCGGGCATGTGCCCTGACTGGGAATCAAACCGTTCAGGGGTGTGTATGTTCAACCACTGAGCCACGCTGGCCAGCCTGTCCATGTCTCCCTCGTTAACCAAGCCAATTTATGTATTGGTCTTTTCCACTGACAAGATTAAGATTTTTGAGGACAAAAATAGTATCTATCATCAATCAACTAACATATAGGCTTTTCCCAGCATGTGATCTGCGGGAAGCCACCGGTTACCAACACTGTCATGAATGTGCACCGAGGAACGCGGGAGGCCGATGGACCTTGAGCATTAGCAGGGCTTACACTAGGCCAGTGGTCAGCAAACTCATTAGTCAACAGAGCAGCAAACTACGGCTCGCGGGCCGCATGTGGCTCACGAGCCACAGTTTGCTGACCACCGCACTCGGCACTGATTGTTCATGTTGAGATCGCGGTGGCTCGAATCAATTTCCTGACCTGATAGCCTCCAAGTAAATGTTAACTGGACCTTACTGACCTTTGAGACTGTCTCTCTGCTACGTGCATGCGGTGCTTTACTGAGGGCAAGAAGTGGATCTAAAACTGAATAAAAGTGGACTGGGCCACGACTTGGTGTGCCTCTTCAGGAAAGAGGTTTCCACCGGCCCCCCATGCCTTCCAAACTCATGTTTCTTGTACAGCTTTTTCATTTGTGCGCCAGCCCCTCCTTCGGATCCTGAACCTCCGGTGCAGGTCGCCGCAGTGATCTACTAAATATTTGTTGAAAGGAGAGCATTCCAGGCCGGAGGCATGGTGTGAACAAAACTAGCGATGATAAAGAATATGGCGTGGACAGTGAGTAAATGAAGCTCGGAGAGCTCAGGTGGGGAAGTAGAAGAAATGAAAAGTAGGGTTGTTGTAGGCGGCTGGAATGGCACTGGGTGTTAGACCCATGGGGTCAGACCAAACCCGGGTTCAGCAGCCTCGGTACTTGGGTTCTGGTTAGGAAAGAATTCAGAGCCAAGACCCAGACTGTAAGAGAACATTCATTTGGTAAATCACAGGTAGAAAGAGTAATTCCCAGGAGAAATGGGCTGAGGAAGCAAGTTACAGAGGGAAAGGAAGGGGCCTTGGGGCCTGGGAGTGAGGAAGCGAATGCTAACCTGCCTGGGGGTGGGGAGCGGGGCTTGGAGAGGGAGAGGCACCAGAGTGCCCCAGGGAGGGAGAGCGCGCTGGGTCCTCTGTCCTAAGGGTTTTGAGGGTGGAGATTTTAGGGGAGGCCCAGGAAATATTCAGCAGTTTTCCGGGTGTGTCCTTTCATGGTTGTGGTCTCCACTGATGGATTGGCCGGCACCAAAGCAGGGGGTCATTACTCAATGCAGCTGGTCCTGAGGCTGGTTTTGTGGCTTATTTGGGCCTGGCGTTGACATACAACTTGAAGCCTAGGTGTTACCTCCAGGGAGGGAAGGTCAGGGGGTCCTGGTCCGAACCCAGCGATATGCTAGTGGGGAAAAGTCACGCTGGGGGTGAGGTCCCACCCTACAATTGATTGGCTAATGCTAGGCACCGGGGGCTTTCCTGCCTTGGTAACCTTCTGTGCCTGGCCCATCATCCTTGCTCTGCTTATGTCTGTCTTACTGCCTACAACACATTTGAGCCCAATTGTAGAGGATCTTGAATGTTGGGCTACAGAATTTTTACTTCATTTTTGAAGGCATTACAGAGCTAGTGAAGTTTTTTAAGCAGGAACTAACACGCTAAAAATAATTTTGGGGAAAGATGGATATGATATCATTTTGTGGGACGGACTGGAAAGAAGGCAGAAAGAGTAGTTAAGAAAGTTGTATGAATCTCTCGAGTGATTAGGGTTCTGTCTCATTTGGGTTCACAGAAACAGACGGAGAAGATCTGCTGCAGGAAGTTTATTAGGGAGTGAACTGCGTTGCTAACAACATTAGTAAAATGCAGTTGTAACCGAGGCCTAGGATGACCCCAGGGGGAGGGCTGGAGATAGGAGGCTCTTTGGAGGCCAGAATGAGGCAGAGGACCCAGGCCTTTGTGCCCTCGGCTGAGCGCAACTCTCGGAGAAGCATATGGCTTTGAGCCTTTAGCCAGCAGCACTCCAGCAGCTGGGGGAGTGAGTGCCATGGTTCCGAAGCAGGGCTCTGGGTGGGGCACCGCATATCTACTACATTGAAATTAAAAGGATTGAAAATAACACAAAAGAGCCCTGGCCAGGTAGCTCAGTTGGTTAGAGGATTCCAACTGATACCCCAGGGTTGTGGGTTCGACCCCTCGTCAGGGGACAAATCAATGTTTCTCTCTCTCTCTTATCTCTCCTTCTCCCCTTCACGTCTTATTCCTGGTATCATGGAAAGAGTGTCTCTTCTGTCTGCCTGTGCTCTGATCCCATTCCAGCCTGTTTGGAATGGTGGTGATTACAGTAGCCTACCCAGTGAGGACAGCTATTGTCTCACAAGACAAGACTTGTAGCATCATAGACACAGCGCTTTCCACATTCTCTTCTGCCATCCTCAGAGTGCTGGTGGTGTCGTTCCTGTGGCCACAAGGTAGCTGCAGCAGTACCAGGCCTCATATGCCCAGGACCACATCCAGGAAAGAAGGTTTATGCTTTCCTCCATGTGACTCTCTTTATTTGGAAATCTTATCCTAGAGGTGTCAACCCCTACTTTCCACAAGGTGCTACTGGCTGCAAGGGTGGGCTGAAAACAAAAAACAAAACATGTATCTAGAAGTTCTCCTTCGCTGTCAGTAGGAAATAATGGGTGGGGGGCGGAGGGGATAGGGCTATTAGCACATATGCCATATATCTCACTTTCCCTCCCATCTTCATAGAAGCCTCCCTCCTGGTTGAGTATTCACTGTCCAAGACTGGCATTTAATTGTGTCCAAGTCTCTCCAATCTTTAAAAGGGCTGTCTTTCCCAGTCCAAATCCCTGTCCAGCAAATGCCCTTTCTTCCTCCTTCCCTTTACACTTACTGACACCCCTACCCTCTCTCCCCTCATCCTTCAACCCATTGCCATTTGGGTTCCACACAGAAGAACCCACCAAAACCCCTCTTGCTAAGGTGTTAATCACCTCTATGCTACTAAAAACAATGGACATTTAAGATTTTTTCAAATTTTATTTTTTTAAATATATATTTTATTGATTTTTTACAGAGAGGAATAGAGAGCTAGAAACATCGATGAGAGAGAAACATCGACCAGCTGCCTCCTGCACACCCCCCACCGGGGATGCACCCGCAACCAAGGCACGTGCCCTTGACCGGAATCGAACCTGGGACCCTTGAGTCCGCAGGCCGATGCTCTATCCACTGAGCCAAACCGGTTTCGGCTCAAATTTGATTTTTGAAGGGAGAGGGAGAGAGAGAAACATTGATGTGAGAACAAAACATCAATCAGCACGCAACCCTGACCGGGAACTGAAAAGAAACCCACAACCTTCGGGTACATAGGGTGATGCCCAACCAAGACACCCCGGCCAGGGATAAGAACAATGGACATTTAAAAATCTTATTTATTTGACCCAACAGCAGCATCAGCATAGCTACTTCTCACCCTTTCTTATCAAACTTTTCTACTCTTGGCTTCTTTGGTATCACACTCTCCCATTTTCCTCCACATACACGCCCCCCCCCCACCCCACTACCTTTCCTGAGTCTCCTTTTCTGGTTTATATTGGTCTGTACAACTCTATAGATGTTGGAGATTTTAAGATCTCAGTCATATACTCTTATCTCACTGCAAACTCCTCCAGAGCCTCAATTATCCTCTGCATGGAGACAAATCTCAAATTCTTATCTCTAGGTAAGAAATGTTTTCTGAGCTCCAAATCTATTATCACTCTGCATATTTTTTAAAGTATGTTTTCAGTGATTTTTAGAGAGAGGAAGGGAAAGGGATAGAGAGATAGAAACATTGATGAGAAACAGCATCGATCGGCTGCCTCCTGCACCCCCCGACTGGAGATCTGAGCCAGAAACTTGGGCATGTGCTCTGACCCAGAAATCTAACTGGTGATCTCTGGGTTCATGGGTCGATGCTCAACCACTGAGCCACACGGGCCAGGCTACCTACTTAATTTAACATCTCCACTTTAATGTCTCTCCAGCACTGTAAACACATGTCTAATATTGAACTCACATCTTCATGAACTCCTCCCCACCAACCTGCCCTTTAATGTTCCCTACCTCACTGCCACTTCTATACAGTTTCTTAAGACAGAAACCCAATATGTCTTCCTGTCTACTCTTTTTAAAAAAAAATTTTTTTTATTGATTTCAGAGAGGAAAGGAGAGGGAGATAGAGATAGAAAACATTAATGATGAGAGAGAATCCTTGATTGGTTTCCTCCTGCATGCCCCCTACTGGGGATCGAGCCCA
This sequence comes from Cnephaeus nilssonii, assembly GCF_951640355.1. Taxonomy (NCBI): domain Eukaryota; kingdom Metazoa; phylum Chordata; class Mammalia; order Chiroptera; family Vespertilionidae; genus Cnephaeus; species Cnephaeus nilssonii. Next base: position 75,981,244 of record NC_137081.1, on the reverse strand, counting down.
CAACTCTTGACTACTCTTTCCTCAAATTCTATGCCTAATCAATCAACAAAACCTGTTCAGTCTGCTTCCAGAATAGCAAAAGTACCCACCTCTCCATTTCCCTTATACATAGACAATAGTCTCTTAACCACTCTCTTCACATTCACCCATTCCACTTCCACTCCAATCCATTTAAATTACAGCACAGCTGCATATTGAAGACACAAGTCTTATATGTAACGCCTCCATTTAAAGCTCAATGGCTTTCTACAGATTTTAGAAAACTGTCTGCAACTCTTAACATGACTTCCAAGGCCCCGTATGATCTAATCCTCGCTTATCTTTCCAGCCTTGTTTACACTACACTCCCCTTTCTATGTTCTAGCTGCACTGGACATTTCCCATTTTTCAAGTGCACTGTTCTCACTTGCTCCACAGCCTTTACATTGTTGTTTCTTCCACCTGGAACAGTCTTCTCCTTCGCCTACCTATACTTCTCCTGGCAGGTCATTTTCTCAGAAGGCCTTTCCCAACCCCACTCTCCATGGTCTTATGTATTACGATGCCTCTGAAGCACTCAAAATGACCCCTCTTGTGGCTTTCATCATTATTCACAATCACTTGTTCCATGTCTGCCTTCCTCTTTAGAACAGTCTGAAGTCACAAAAGTAGGGCCTTAGATTGCCTCACTTCATTATCAGTGCCAAGTACAATGCCGACCTCATAGTAGGAGAGCAATAAACATTTGATGAATGAATGAAAGGCTATGATTCTTAAAAAGTTAAGGAATAATTAAAACATTAGGAATAACTTAAATAATTGCTCTACTGAGGGAATTTAGAGGTTGATCGAATTTTAAGAAATCCACTTAAAAAGTTGACGACCAACTCTAATTCTTCTTGAGGAAAGGTGTCCTGTACAGGCAACAGCTGTCTATAATCAGTTTATAATAATACTGTGTGAAAGACATGATTGGGAAAAGGAAATAAAAATTGGAATGCAATCTGTTCGCTGTTTTTAGGCTATTTATTTGCAGGAAAGGGATCGTTTCAGATGTAGCACCTCCTCAATCCTGCAAAGATTATCAAATGGTTGTACTGCTAGAGCAGAAATTTAATTAATATAGAATGTATAATGTGATAGCATATGCAACTTTAAATAAACCATACAAGACTTTAGTAGCTATTAGAGACTATGCCAATTTCATTATATTATTAAATATGGAACAATTTTCATTTTAATGGCAACCAACCACAAAATACCATATCTTTTTTTAAAAATTATTTTTATTTTTATTGACTTCAGAGAGGAAGGGGGAGAGAGAGAGAAACATCAATGATGAGAGAGAATCATTGATCAGCTGCCTCCTGCACGCTGCCTACTGGGGACCGAGCCCTCAACCTGGGCATGTTTCCTTGACCGGAATTGGAATTTAACTTGGGACCCTTCAGTCCGCAGGCCAATGCTCTATCCACTGAGCTAAATCAGCTAGGGTGCCATATCTTTTTTTAAAAAAAAGGCAGGTTGGATTTTAGTTGATATTTATTTATTTTTTTTTATTTTTATTTTTTAAAATATATTTTATTGATTTTTCACAGAGAGAAAGGGAGAGGGATAGAGAGCTAGAAACATCGATGAGAGAGATACATCGACCAGCTGCCTCCTGCACACCCCCCACCGGGGATGTGCCCGCAACCAATGCACATGCCCCCGACCGGAATCGAACCCGGGACCCCTCAGTCCGCAGACCGACACTCTATCCACTGAGCCAAACCGGTTTTGGCGATATTTATTTATTTTTAATCCTCACCCAAGGAAGGATATTTTCCCATTGATTTTTAGAGAGAGTGGAAGGGGGAGGGACAGAAGAGAAAGAGAGATGAGAGAGACATATTGATTGGTTGCCCCAACTAAGGTATGTACCCTTGACAGGAATCAAACCCTTCAGTCCATGGGCCCACGCTCTAACCACTGAGCAACCGGCTAGGGCTAAAGTGCCATACCTTGATTATAAAACATTCTTACATAAAATTGTAAAAAAAAAAAAAAAAAACCATTATCTATTCCTCTCTTTTGTCTTACCATGGAAAGTAGCTGGAAACTAAATCATTACTTAGAAAGCAGCCACAGAAAGTATAGCTAGTTGTTTTTTTGGTTGTGTAATGCTCTCTAGTCAATGACTAGGAAATTGCTCAGGCTTACATTCGAGGTACATGGGCTGTATGGTATTACAGAGGTGACTGTCGTGGTTTCTTATCCTGTCTTTTCTTCAAGGTTGGGATGGTAAAGTTCAGTAGAATCAAAGCTTCTCACTAAGCCCCTACAAAGCCCATTTAGCTCTATACTAAGAGACACCCAACCCCATCACACAAAGGCCACTAATAGCAATAGAGAATTACATCGTCCCCTACTAAGCAGGATTCCATTCGGAGTGGGGACTATTTCCTCCACACTTCAAGTTCTCAAGGAACAAGGGCAAAGCTTCAGTAACCGCCCCTTTCCTCTCCTTTATAGATTAAGTGGCTCTCACTGCTGCCCCCTTAGCCATGCCGGGAAATCGCGGAAGGAGAACAAGCCTAGGAAGACTACAATTCCCATCATGCCTCATGTAGGCACCGCCCACAACTGTAGCTGTTTAGTCACCCTTTCCGCGGGCTCCTTCCACTTCCGGGACTGCCGGGCCTAAGGCCTAGCGGGCGCGCGCACGCGCCAACTAGCCAACCAGACGAGGCAATGGGACTCCATGCCAACAGCGACGTGTGGCATCACGTGATGCCACGCGCTCCCCGCCCGCGCGTTTGCGCGCGTCCCAGAAGACCGCTGAGTGTGCGCGTCCCTGCGGAGCCGGAGGCTGGGGGCGGGCCAGCTGGGGCTGCCGGGGCCGCGGGGTCCGGCGAAGGGGAGGGCGGGGCCAGCTCCTGGCCGCGAAGACAGCACTTCCAGCGAGCGCGGAGGCCGGAGTGGAGAGATGCTGTGGTTCCAGGGCGCCATTCCGGCCGCCATCGCGTCGGCCAAGAGGAGCGGCGCGGTCTTCGTGGTGTTCGTGGCAGGTGAAGGGGGCGGGGGCCCGAAATAGGGCCGGACACCTCTCCGGCCTACCTCCCACCCCAGGCCCTCACAGCCTCTGCTCTGGGGCTGCCCGTCCCGAGTTCAGCGCCACCCCGGCCCGTTTGGGGCACAGCGGGCCTGGTCCCCCACCGCCCTGGCGGGAGGCCCCGTCCCAGCCGCGCCCCCAGGCGCTGAGCCCGTCGACCCCTCTCCGCCCGAGGCGAGGAGGCGCGCGAGCGGCCCAGCCCCAGAGCTCCCTGCCCAGCCTCCCGCCCGCCTCCTGGGGGACCGGCGCCACAGACACCCCCCCCCCCCGGCGCCCCCCTAGGGCTCTCTGTCCCGGAGGACCCACTTCGGATGCCTTAACGCCCGGGCGTAGTTCCTGGTGTGTGTGTAGGTGGGGACACGGCCTGGCCTTTAGGCAGGCAGCAGGCTCGGCAATTAGTTGCCGACTGTCAGGAGGAAAGCTGTGTCATCGATAACAACAAAGGGAGACCACCCGGCGGTCACGGTTGTCGGCGTTCCTGGGTTCCTCAGATGCGAACTGTTGAGCTGTAGATATAGGTTTGATTTTTAAAAAGGATAGTGGGGAAGGTCTAATGTGAATCATTGCTTTGTTGCAAGTCGATTTATTTGTTTATTTATTTTTACCCATGTGTTTAGGAGTAGACGCCCTGTTCTAGGTTCTTTTTGTTATCTTTCTGGTCTAATATCTACAATTTCCAGAATGTGTATTAACTCATTTACTCCGGGTTGCTCTGGGTTAATGTGCTCCGTATTTTATTACTCCCCTATTTTATTACTGAAATCTTCTAGATTTACAGTAAACCTATGCCTCTGTGGAATTGCCGATTCTCATTACATGAACCAAATCAGTGTTTGTGGCTACTGTTAATTTGAAGTGTATTATTTCACCTATTTGTGTTTAATAACGTTTTACTCATTATTAACTCATGACTCTTGGGGAGACTACATAATAGCTCTGTTGCTTTATGCACTGCAATGAGAACAAGTTGATGAAATGCGAGTTGCAGTTAACATTAAACTTGAAATTTATAATTGTTTTGTTATGCTAAATTTATAGGTAAATTTCTAGTGCTGTTAATTTAGAAGAGTTTGAGTAGTTCTTAACGCTGTTTCACAGTTTATATTTCACATAAAATACCAGCTGTAATCCTGTAAGGGAAAAAAGTAGATTAAAAAGGAAAGTGAAATGATAAGATACTATGCTTATTAAGAGTACAATAATAGTTTTATGACATTTTAAGTTGTGTTCTTTCCATAAAATCTCTATTGATTCTTGTGGTAGGTAGAATCGGGTTTTATTATCTTCTTTTATAGATGAGGAAACTTATGTACACAGTGGTTAAGTACATACACCAGGATCACAAAAAGGATTTACATATTGTCTTGACAAATTTTTTTTTTTAGCAGCTTAAAAAGGAAGTGGTTTTTGTTGTTTGTTTCTTAAGAAAAAAACTGAACAATTGTAGACTTGATGTGATTATTGAAATTGGTGTAGAAATCAGGAAATCTAGGATTAAATGGTAGTCATGGTTTTAAGCAAAAAACACAATTGATGGTGTCTGAATGTTCCTAGAAGGTACTTTTGGGCTAATCAGTTAATTTGAAGGAAATATTGCTAGATTTAATTAACAAACATTTGAAAATCCATTTGGAAATAGTAGTGCTAATTATTATAATAGTAAAATAAATTTATAGGTTTCGGGGGCTTTGTGTGTATATATTCCTTTTTCCATTAACTTTTTACTGATGAGCGTGTATTCTATGCTTTTAGAATATCAGTAACTGTGGAATATTTGCAGGAATATGGTTAGCAATCTGTCAGAGTCTGTCCCTTGACCCTTTCACAATACTGTTGGCTTTTCTAGCATTTTAGGTAAGATTAGTGTCCTTTTAGGAGTTTGTAGATAATAGTGTCATGGAACTGCCTAGACCAGTGGCCGGCAAACTCATTAATCAACAGAGCCAAATATCAACAGTACAACGATTGAAATTTCTTTTGAGAGCCGAAAACCGACTTCTGCGCATGGGCCACGAAGTTTCAATCGCACTGTACGTGCACGCTCGCATGTGGTATTTTGTGGAAGAGCCACACTCAAGGGGCCAAAGAGCCACATGTGGCTCGTGAGCCGCCATTTGCCGACCACTGGCCTAGACCTTTGTTCATAACTCTGGAGCATACAGCCAGAATTCATGATTATCTTAGATCTGAGACTTCAACAATAATACATTAACTCAGAAAATTTTTAAAAAGTCTTTATAGCTGGAAGGAATGGTCTTAAGGGTAACTTTGGTTCATGTAACTACTCAAGTGGGAAACATTTTAGGCAAGTTGGTTAGTGAATTTTTCATGGATGAATTAAAGAATATTAAAAGATTGATGTTAGGAGACTGGAGAGATTGCTACTAGTTCAGCCAACAAATTAACAAGGATTTTCAAAGTATTATAGCTATGTAAATTGAAAGAAGGAAAATTGGGCCTGGGCCAGGTAGCTCATTTGGTTAGAATAACCTACCTTGATATGCCAAGGTTGTGGGTTCAATCTCCTATCAGGGCATATACAAGAATCAACCAATGAATGCATAAATAAGTAGAACAACAAATCAATGTTTCTCCCTTTTTCCCTGCCTCTCTTTCCCCCTTTCCTCTCTCTCTTAACTCAAATTTAAAAATATATATATATTTTAATGTATTTTTATTGAATTCAGAGAGGAAGGGAGAGGGAGAGAGAGAAACATCAATGATGAGAATCATTGATTGGCTGCCTCCTGCACGCCCCCTACTGGGGACTGAGCCCACAACCCGGTCATGTGCTGCTGGCCAGAATCGAACCCAGGACCGTTCATTCCGCAGGCCAATGCTCTTATCAACTGAGCCAAAACGGCTAGGGCCTCAAATCAATATTTTTTTAAAAAGTGAAAAAGATTTTGATTCTGTTCTTGGGAAGGTAGAATAATTTGATAAGGATCGTGAAGCTGAGGTGTCAGTTCACTGACAGTGTTGCTAGTGAGCTAAAATTTCCTTGACAGATACTGTTTACTGCCTTTTTGGATTAAAATAGATGGAGGTTTTCTAAGTTGGAATTGCTGGCTCTACTAGGGTCTGCAGTTCTTTGCTTCTGAGTTTGTACTGTTTAAGTACCTTTACTTTGGCCCGGCTGGTGTTCAGTGGTTGAGCGGTGACCCATGAACCAGGTCACGGTTTTGATTCCCGGTCAGGGCACATGCCCAGGTGTGTGTGCTTGGTCCCCAGTAGGGGGCATGCAGGAGGCAGCCAATTGATGATTTTCTATCATCATTGATGTTTCTCTCTCTCCTCCCTTCTCTGAAATCAATAAAAAAAAATTTTAAGTATCTTTACTTTGGATACTGCTGATACTACCAAGGAGACAGTATTCTCTTATTAAAATCGTAGGCCCATCTAACTCCTTGGCATAGTTCATAATGTAATTAAAACTAAGAAATTAAAGATTTGACGTTGGCAATTAATAATTCCATTCAGTAGCAGCTGCTGCTGCTACTAGACTGAGTCATGAGCAGATATTGTTAGTGGGGAGGTGACATCTGGTACAACATAACCTCAGAAGTAGCAGATCCATGCTACCTGCTTAACGTCCCCCTTGGATGCCTCATAAGATTCTCAAGCCTAAAAGTATATTTACTGCCTGAACCTCTGTTTTCTCCCCCATTGTGCTGCTATCTCTAAGTAAATGGTACTGCCTTACATCATATTGAATAAACCCTTACTCTTAACTCTTAAGTCTTTTATTTATTTATTTATTTATTTATTTATTTATTTTTAAAATATATTTTATTGATTTTTTACAGAGAGGAAGAGAGAGGGATAGAGAGTTAGAAACATCGATGAGAGAGAAACATCGATCAGCTGCCTCTTGCACACCCCCTACTGGGGATGTGCCCGCAACTAAGGTACATGCCCTTGACCGGAATCGAACCTGGGACCCTTGAGTCCGCAGGCTGACGCTCTATCCACTGAGCCATAACCGGTTTCGGCTTAACTCTTAAGTCTTACCTTGTCTCGTGCTCCCTATCATGACACTACCTATCACACAGGCCTTTCCCTACACCTAAATTCCTCCTGCTCAGTGAACTCCTCTGGCTCTTGGCATGGCTCAGCTCTTTCATCCTTTAAGTCTTTTCTTTTTTGTTGTTAATCCTTACTTGAGGATAGCTGCCTTCCATTGATTTTTAGTGATAGTGGAAGGGAAGGAGGGAGGGGGGGCGGAGAGAGAGAAACATCTATGTGAGAGAGACACATCGATTGGTTGAATCCTCCACACAGCTCGACTGGGGCTGGGGATTGAACCTACAACCCAGGTACGTGCCCTTGACTGGGAATCAAACCAGACCCTTTGAAGTGTGGGCTGATGCTCTAACCACTGAGAACGCCAGCCAGGGCAAGTCTTACCTTAAATGTCACCACAGAGAGGGTTTCCCTGACCAGTCTAAGGAGGTCTCATTATCTTCTCTCACAGTTGGGTTCTTTTTCCACAGCATTTATTATATAACTGGAGGCCCAGTGCACAATTAAATCGTGCACATGTAGGGTCCCCTAGGCCTAGCCTGCCATCAGGGTCATGTCTGCCGTCCGTGACGCCTCGCATGCTCCACGGACACTGCCAGTGCCCTGCCTGCCACGAGAGCTGCTGCTCGTTTGGTCATTACGGCGTCACGACCACAGGCCTTTTATGATATAGACTAGAGGCCCAGTGCATGATTTAATCATGCACCTGGTGCACCAGCTGGCTGTCTGTCCGCCGGTGCCCCAGGCCTTCCGAAAGCCTCCAGCGCCGGCGCAGACAGACAGACAGCTCCCCCGCTTTGGCTTTTGATCGCGGGGGAGCCGGCTGTCTGTCTGTCCGCCGGTGCCCCAGGCCTTCCGAAAGCCTCCAGCGCGGCGGAGGCTTTCGAAAGGCCTTGCGCCGGCGCAGACAGACAGACAGCTCCCCCGCTTTGGCTTTTGATCGCGGGGGAGCCGGCTGTCTGTCTGTCCGCCGGTGCCCCAGGCCTTCCGAAAGCCTCCAGCTCCGCGGAGGCTTTCGAAAGGCCTTGCGCCGGCGCAGACAGACAGACAGCTCCCCCGCTTTGGCTTTTGATCGCGGGGGAGCCGGCTGTCTGTCTGTCCGCCGGTGCACCAGGCCTTCCGAAAGCCTCCGGGGCAGCCATGACACAGACGCTGAGCTCGTGGCGCCAGTGGCGCCGTGAGCTCAGCGTCCTGCTGGCCCAATCAGCTACCCCGGCCACCCTGAGTCCCGCCCCCTGCACCTCCTGCTGGCCCAATCGTGGGCGTAGCGGAGTGATGGTAATTTACATATTACCATTTTATTATGTAGGATTACTAGAGGCTTGGTGCACGAATTTGTGCGTGGGTGGGGTCTGGCCAGCCCAGGCTGATTGGGCCAGGCTGGCCGGGGGGGAGGGGGGAGGAGCCGCAGGCTGTTGACCGGCTGGCCTTGCCCCCGATCGGGGGGTGGGGGGGGATTGGGGGAGGGGCCGCTTGGGGGGAGGGGCCGAGGGCAGTTGGCTGACCAGCCCCGCTGCCTGGTCGAAGTCCTGGTCAAGGGGACAATTTGCATATTAGCCTTTTATTATATAGGATAGGATTTGTAGTTATTCTAAACAAGTACTTTTTTTCTGTACCATTAGATTTTAATCACTGAGGGCAGACAGTGTTTCATTTGTTTTATTTACTTAAATATTTTTTATTGGTTTCATAGAGAAAGGGAGAGGGAGAGAGAGATAGAAATATCAATGATGAGAGAGAATCATTGATCGACTGCCTCCTGCACGACCATACTGGGGATCAAACCCTCAACCCGGGCAAGTGCCCTGACTGGAAACTGAACCTTGACCTCCTGGCTCATAGTCGACAACCACTGAGCCAAGCTGACTGGGTTTTTTTTTTTTTTTTTTGGGGGGGGGGTTTGTTTTATATTTAGTTTATAGTCCAATACCTAGCACACAATAAATGTGGAATAAAACAGTGAATGTATGAAAGAATGAATGAAAAGGGTCCCTCATGCCTCACAGTCTTCTCTAAGAAGTGTTTGTAGTGAGAATGTCATTGATTTGGAATTTTACATCTCTCTACAGCCCATAGTGTCTTTTTTTTTTTTTTTATGCCCACAGTGTCTTAAGATGTGCTTAAAATGATGTCACAACAAATGATACTTTTCCCTATCTGCTACTTCAATCTTTTATTTTTTATTTTTTTCACACCCACACTTGCTATTTATATAGTCTTCTTGCTGGGAATAAAAGGTAAAGAATTCACAAATACCACCATCTAAGCACCAGTTTCAAATTATACATCACCCTTCAGCTTGCAAAATAATTTCTTTACAAGTAAGCAATTGGCGGAAGAAACATGTCAGTTCTTTCTTCCTGGAGAAGTTGGCAGGATGATGGCATCCTATGAGCTTCTCAGTGTTAAATTTTAGAGGGGGGGGGGCGGGGGAAGAAAAGCAGCCTTTGCAATCCAAATCATGGAGGTAAAGTGTAGAGGAGGGGTATTTGCATTTCAAGATTACGGAAAGCAGTTGGATAGAAGAAGCAGGACTCCCCGCTCCAGGAGACAACAAATATTTGCCAAATCCTGAGTTCAGAATTTTTTCTTTTCGAGATGAATATAAAAGCACCTAAAAGTCAAGGAAAATGTTCTTCCTTGAATGAACCAGCAGAAGCACTGGATGGGCCGGAAGCCGGCCCACCTGGTGCAAAGGCCAGCTTGCCGCAGAATGCTTCAGTCCGCCATCTGTGCTCCTTCAGAAGTCGTGCTTCAACATTTTGGTCTTGTGTGTATCTGTGGATACATTAAAGTCCCTGTTTGTTTTTCCATGGCCAGATTTCTCAAGCCCCTATTCCTGATATTCCTGAGTTTCTTCTCAGACAAAATCCTATATAATAAAAGCCTAATATGCTAAGTGTCCTCCCGTTTGTTCGACCATTCGACTAGTCGCTATGACACACACTGATCACCAGGGGCAGACACTCTGACCAGTAGGTTAGCTTGCTGATGGGTTCCAGCTGATCGGGACAGGGCGAGATGGGCCGGACATGCCCTGGAGCCCTCCCGCAGTCCCTTCTCAGTCCCAATTGTGCACCTGGTGGGGTCCCTCAGCCTGGCCTGTGCCCTCTTGCAATCCGGGACCCCTCAGGGGATGTGGGAGAGCCGGTTTCAGCCCGATCCCCGCGGGCCAGGCTGAGGGACCCCACCAGTGTACGAATCCGTGCACCGGGCCTCCAATATACTCATAAGTGCAGCATTAGTCAAGTATTATAAATATCCAAGATACTTTACCAAAAACTTACCTGTTTATTCTGCAAAATAGTATTGAAAGTCTGCTATATGCCACCTACTTATCATATGCCAGGTTTTGTTGTAGGCATTTGAGTCATTACATATCATTAAGTAAAAATGAAAACTATCCTTGCCCTTCTGGAGCCTACATTCTCATGGAAGATCCAGACAATAAACAGTAAACATAAGGTATAAAAGACATACTCTATTAAAAAGTGATATATGTTACAGAAAAACACACACACATGAAATAAGGAGCCTTTGGGAATATCTGAAGGGTGTATGGTTTTATTAAAGTGGTGATTAGGGAAGGCTTTATTGAGAAGATAGTATTTGAGCAAGGACTTATGGTAGTTGATAGTTAACTATGTAGATACTGTGGGAAGAACATTCCTATGTAGATACTGTGGGAAGAACATTCCAGAACTAGAGGAAACATCTAGTACCAAGACCTTAAAATGAGAGTGTCTTTCATAATTTGAGGAATAGAAAGGAAAGGAATAGCAAGAAAGTAAAAGGAAATGAGGACAGAGAGATAACTGGACTTTTGTAAGGATTTTGGCTTATACTTTGAGGGAAAATAGGGAGATTTTGTAGGATTTTGAGCAGAGGGTTGATGTGATCTGAAAGTTTAAGGAAAGTTGCTGTGTTAAGAATAGACAGCAGGGAAACCAATTAGGAGGGTATTGCAATCATCTGTGTGAGATGTGGTAGCATAAATCAGGGTGGTAGCAATGAGTGTGGTAAGAGATAATTACATTCTGGATATATAGTTGACTCTTGAACAGCATGGGTCCCTTTATACGTGGTATTTTTTCCATAAATACATAGAGTTAAAAGTTATATGCAGGTTTTTGACTGGGGGGGGGGGGTGGGAGTGGGGTTGCACCCCTAACCCTGTGTTGTTCAAGGGTCAGCTATTTGGAGATGAATCAACTGAAGTCAGTGGTAACTAAAGTTTTAGCCTGAGACCTGAAAGGATGGACTTAGCATGAACAGATAACTGAGATGGGGAAGGCTAATAAATTGGGTGGTGGTGATGAAAGCAGCTTACAAAATAGCAGGTGTAGAATGATCTCATTTTTGTAAAATGAAAAATGTAGCCTGGAAATGAGTTGTTGTTTTTGTTTGTTTGTTTGTTTTTTGTTAAATCTGTAAATTGGCAAAAGTTGCTCACCTTTTGAGAAAGTGCTTAGCTCTGCTAATGCCCAAAATATTTTTCAGTGACTTACTCAGGTAAGTTTCCTTCTGTCTAGCCATAAGTGGTTATGTTAACTGAAATGGAAATAATCTCTTGATAGGTATAAGTTCTAAAATTTTGTCATTGGGGTATAACATACAGTATATTAGGTGAGATATATTAAGTGAAACAGCTTGATGAAGTTTTTCATATGAGTACACTTTTGTAACTGTCATCCAGATAAGATACAGACATTTTCAGCAGTCCAGAAGATTTCTTCATGTTCTTTTCCTAGCACCTCCACCATAGATTAGTTTGGGGTCAGCATAACTTTAATGATTAGCATACCTATAAGAAAAAGCAAGTCCAAGACTACAAACAGACTTGTACCTGCCTCTATCTACCTTGGAGGAATTCTGGAGAATAAATGTTGTGGAGGATATTGAACTCAACAGAAAGGTGCTACATAAAGGAGTATTGTACATTTATATATAAAATCATGTTGAAAAGCCAAAATAGTCACTACATTTGTACCCATGGTTTGTAATTATTGTGGATACAAAATGGCAATATTGTGTTTTTTATTGCTTTTTATTAACAATGCATAGTCACACTTTTCATTTTATGAAAAAATTCAGTTTTCAAATTTGGTAGAAAACAGTATTTGTTGTATTATATTTTATTTGCAATTCCAGATTTCCGGGAAAAAAGAATCATCAGATACTGGCTTTATGTAATAAGAATCCTTGAAATGTTTTATAGGTGATGATGAGCAGTCTACACAGATGGCTGCAAGTTGGGAAGATGAGAAAGTGACAGAAGCATCTTCAAACAGTTTTGTTGCTATTAAAATCGATACCAAAAGGTTTGCTTAATGTTTTAATCTTTTGGGTTTTTAAAAAAAACGCTTTTATTGATTTTTTAGAGAGAAAGGGAGAGAGATAGAAACATTGATGAGAGAAACCTCAATTGGCTACCTCCTGCATGCCCTAATCTTTTGTTTTTAAAAAACATTTCAACTGTAGTCTTTGGTTGTGATTTATGGTGATGCTTTTAGACTATAAGAATGTTGATTTTTATCTAAGGCATATTAGGGTGTTAAATTCGGATTGCTGTTTTCCAAATTCATCATTATATCTTGCTGAAAACTTAAGTTCTCCTAGTCTACTAAGCAGCAATACAAAAATACTGTGAACCTCAGCTTCTAAGAACTTGGAAGTAACTGTAAATCATATATTGAATATCTCTTAAAGGCTACCACTCTTTTGAATTCTGTTTTTGGGAATGGAGTTGTTTAATTTTTTAAAATATATTTTTATTGATTTCAGAGAGGAAGAGGGAGAGAGAGATAGAAACAGATGATGAGAGGAATCATTGATGGCTGCCTCATGCATGGCCTCTCCTGGGGATTGACCCTGCAACCCGGGAATTAAACTGTGACCTCCTGGTTCATACATTGATGCTCAACCACTGAGCCACAACGGCTGGGTAGGGCCAGGCAGGAGATGTTTAATAGGAATAAGGACATTTATAGGTCCCTCATAGTACCTGCTATCCACAAGTCTTTTATTTAATACATCCCTTCTCCCCCCTTAAAAAATTTTTTTTTAATTACAGAAAATTTCAAACATGTAAGTGACTGAAGAGTGTAAAAAACCCCCATATACTGTCAACCACTTCAATAATTATCAACTCTTGATCAGTCTTGTTTCATGTATACCCCTATCCATTTCCACTTATCCTATATAATTTTGAAACAAATCTCAGTCATATCACTTCATCTATAAATATTTTAGTATGTCTCTGAAAGATAAGGATTCTTAATTTTTTGATATAATTAGAATACTTCAAAAAGAAAATAATAATTCCTTAATATCAGATATCCACCCAGCGTTCAAATTTTCAATTATCTCATCAGTCACAGTTTTATTATTAATTTAATTTGTTGCAGTTTGGTTTAGGATCTATCAAGTTTCACACATTGTCATGTATTGATATGTCTTAAGTCTCTTTTAGTGTAGCAGCTTCCCCTCTATATCTCTTTCTGTCTTTTTCTTTGCAATTTATTTTTTGAAAATACCATAGTTTCCTCCAGTATGGATTTTGTTGATTGCAGCTGTTTTGTCATTTGGTTTGTTCCTCTGTCTTCTTTTCCTCTGACAGTTGGATTCAGGTTGGATTTTTTTTCCCCTTCAAGATTACTTCATAGATGGTAGTATGTCTTCCATTAGAAGCAGCTTACAAAAGAGCATAGGGCCCTGTTATTTCTCTTTTATGATGATAGCAGTAGCCATCAATTACTGGAAACATTAACTCATTAGCAATTGCAACGTGGTTTTGATATTAATAATATCAGAATGAATAATGTTTGACAGTTACTGTCAATTAAAAAATTCAGAAATTAACCTCTAAGTTTAGAAACTTTTTATTTAAAATTTTCAGTATTAACAAACTGCATAAAGCAAATTATAGTGTAGTCTGTTTCAAAATATTACTGAACTATATATTTATTGAACTGTAATAGTTTTTTTTAAAGAATCTATCATTTTAATGTATATTGTATCATTTATATTGTCCATTACCCTACAGAAGCACCTTTTCGTGTCAGTAATGGCAGGGAGAATGTAGGGCTTTATTGGGAATGTGGAAGAAGGAGGAATTTCAGAATTCTTGAGGATATATACAGGCTTATTTATATCTAGCATTTAAAATATACATATCTTTATTGATTTCAGAGAGGAAGGGAGAGGGGGAGAGAGAGAAACATCAATGATATGAGAGAATCATCGATCGGCTGCTTCCTGCATGCCCCCCACTGGGGATCAAGCCTGCAACCCTGACCAGAATCGAACCATGATCTCATGGTTCATAGGTTGACGCTCAACCACTGAGCCATGCCACTGGGAACCATTTTTCTTTTTATGATTGCATAATTAATTAGTTTTTATTGGTTGATATTTAGGTCGTTTTCAATCCTTTGTTATTACAGGTATTGTATTGTCGCTTGCACAAGTAAGTCATAGGCATTAATATCTTGTTGCAAGATACTGTGTTTGGGTATACTTGCTGCTGAGGAAGCAACATGGCAGATACTAACTTGAGTTTTAGCCACCAGATCCAGCCACCAGTTTGTGGGTAGCAAGAGTAAGTTCTTTAATCTGAAAATTATAAAACAAAAAAGAAATAAGAATTATATTTTTCTCCTTCCAGCTGTTGGCTATGAAAGAAACTAGTAGTTTTAGAAAAATGCTTGTAATTGGTATAGTAAATTTTTATAAAAGGAGCTCAGTATTTGGGAAACATGTATTCATCTAGTGATTTTTCTGTTTGATTTTTTTTTTACAGTGAAGCCTGCCTACAATTTTCACAAATCTGTATCCTTTCAATGAAGAATCGGTATTACATATTTGCTTGTGGATTTACCTTTTTTTCTTTATTTCATGAAATTTATAAGTTATTCATTTTTACTTACAAACTTATGCCTTCTTGTTAACTAGAGGCCTGGTGCACAAATTCGGGCACAGGTGGGGTCTGGTCTGCCCCGATCGGGGGCGGGGCTGGCCTGGGGGAGAGGCCGTGGGCAGTTTGCCGGCCGGCCCCGCCCGCTGGTCGAACTCCCGGTCAAACTCCCAGTCAAGGGGCCAATTTGCATATTAGCCTTTTATTATATAGGATGGGAACTTTATATTCCTAAGTGTCCTTTGAGACAGTACATTGTAGCAAATGGAATCATAGGGAGTTTATTGCAAGTATCTAGAAAGTAGTATGGAGCAGTATGGATGCCATGTTAGAAGTAGTTGGCACGAGGCAATATAGATGTAAAAGTTATGATAGAGGGGAATTGTAGTAGATGTTCTCAACTCAGATATGTAATACAAATCATAAATCAATTCCCATGTCACATGCAGTAATTGAAATTATTTTGTAAACATGTTAGCTGATTATTTTGTGGAATTCACAAAGATTTGTTTTGCTTTGTTATCAGTAGTGTTTCATAAAATTATTCCCTTGTTTTCCATGAATTGTTAGACTTAATTAAACTGTACAGATCCTGTAGTGTGTGTTCCATCCAGTTTCTTTATTGGAGACAGTGGAATTCCCTTGGAAGTAATAGCAGGAAGTGTTTCTGCAGATGAACTTGTTACCAGAATTCACAAAGTCCGGCAGGTGAGAAGGAACATAATTGCTCTTTGTATAAACATATGAAAATAATTAGCCAGGAACTTGACATTGGAGTATTTTTGCAAGTGCTCTGTATATTCAGGGACCTGCCATGCCATTAAATTGGAAAGGTAGTAAATACTCTCTTCCTGGACTGGTTTTGAAAATAGCATTATGAAGTTAGAGGTGCCTGTACCTAATACTTAAGTGACTTCTTGTTTCCCCTTCTCTTTTTCCCCCTCACCCAGTCCCATAATGCATAGCACTCTTTGTTGCAAGAGAGTTCCTGTCACATTAAGATATCTAGCAGTATGTTGCTTGACATGTTTTAAGGACCTTACTCAATATCTCATTTGTATCCACTTTGAACAAATGACTAAGATAGCTTGTAACTTCTTCCTTTGAATTGTAATTTGAAGGAAAAGCAACATTTTACTTTTAAAATCTTTTTATGCTCTTGTCAGTTTATAGTAGAATTTTATAACATGATTATGTCATGTTTAGGATTATATATTTTAGATTTATCTACTTAGAAAGTATATGCTTTGACTCACTCTTATTTTGGTCTCATCATTCATGGTAAATTTAGATTCTTATCTGTTAAATTAAATTTCAATGTGTTTTCTCTCTAGATGCACTCATTAAAAGGTGAAACATCAGAGGCAAATGGCAGCCAGTCAGAAAGTTCACACTCTACTCCATCCACCTCATTTGATCCTAACAGTACTTCTGAAGACTCTCAGTCGAGAAATGTAGAACTTTCTGAGACACCACCCACTTCTGATACAAAGTCAGATTCCGCAACAGGTAATTTTCAGTGTACTTTTTGATACAGTAGAAGTACTCCTTCACTTCATTTTAATTTTTTTAATTGATTTCAGAGAGGAAGGGAGAGAGAGAAACATCAATTTTAGTTAATCCTCACCTGAGAATCATTGATCTGCTGCCTCCTGCATGCCCCCCAGTGGGGATTGAGCCTGCAACCTGGGCATGTGCCCTTGATGGGAATCAAACCTGGGACCCTTCAGTCCGCAGGCTGACGCTCTATCCACTGAGCCAAACCAGCTAGGGTTCCTTCACTTCATTTTAAAGGCCTTAGATTAATAGCCTTAAAAATAAAAACATTGCCTTTTCCCCTACTCACATTCATCTAACTTAAAATTTACGGGTTGTCTTAAATACGTATGTTTGTCATTTAGTGGCAGAAGAGGATAAAGTCAGTGAGTAAGCCCTTCAAACCCAAATAGACCACAGTCCAGAATAGTTGATTTGTAATTTCTGCTACTGTGCTGTGGTTCAGGGACTGTCATTATGACACTCAGCTGTTTTTGTTTGTTAGTTTGTTTTAAATATACTAGAGGCCTGGTGCACGAAATTCATGCACGGGTGGGGGGAGGCGGTGTCCCTCAGCCCAGCCTTCACCCTCTCCAATCTGGGACCCCTCAAGGGATGTCCAACTGCCCTCTCACAATCCAGGACTGCTGGCTCCCAACCGCTTGCCTGCCTGCCCGATTGCCCCTAACCACTTCTGCCTGCCAGCCTGATCACCCCCTAACCACTCCTCTGCCAGCCTGATCGACGCCTAACTGCTCCCCTGCTGGCCCGATTGCCCCTAACTGCCCTCCCCTGCCAGCCTGGTCACCCCTAACTGCCCTCCCCTGTAGGCCTGGGTCCCCCCTATCTGTCCTCCCCTGCAGGCCTGATCGCCCCCAACTGCCCTCCCTTGCAGGCCTGGTTTCCCCCAACTGCCCTCCCCTGCTGGCCTGATCGCCCACAACTGCCCTCCCCTGCTGGCCATCCTGTGGTGGCCATCTTGTGTCCACATGGGGGTGGCCATCTTGTATGTTGGAGTGATGGCCAATTTGCATATTACCTCTTTATTATATAGGATTTTTTTTTTAATTTTTATTTTATTGATTTTTTACAGAGAGGAAGGAAGAGGGATAGAGAATTAGAAACATCAATCAGCTGCCTCTTGCACACCCCCTACTGGGAATTGAACCGTGACCTCCTGGTTCATAAGTCTATGCTGAACCACCGAGCCACACCGGCTGGGCAAGGCAAAATAAATTTTATACTGTGCATATACTGTCAGAGTTGTTTGGTGTAATAACAGCTTTGTAGTAGACAACATAGGGTTAGATAAACCAAGAAGTTAGAACATTAGTACCCCAAAAGATGATCCTGGATAATCATCTAGCCTCTATTTGAATACATTTAATGACAGGAAGCTCATTCTCTCACCTGGGAAGCCTATTCTATTGTTGAAACCCTAGTTTTTATTAATTTTAATTTTCTTCCTTTATTTTTTGTTAATCTTCACCTGAGGATATTTTTCCATTGATTTTTAGAGAGGGTGGAAGGAAGGGGGGGAGAGAGAGAGAGAGAAACATCAATTGGTTGCCTCCCACATGTGCCCCAACTGGGGCCTGGGATCGAGCCTGCAACTGAGTACATGCCTTTGACTGGAATCAAACCCAGGACCCTTCAGTCCGAGGGCTAACTGAACCAAACTAGCTAGGGCTTATTTTAATTTTAATTTTAATTTTAATTTTTTTAAAATATATTTTATTGATTTTTCACAGAGAGGAAGGAAGAGGGATAGAGAGCTAGAAACATCGATGAGAGAGAGACATCGACCAGCTGCCTCCTGCACACCCCCCACCTGGGGATGTGCCCGCAACCAATGTACATGCCCTTGTCCGGAATCGAACCTGGGACCTTCCAGTCCGCAGACCGACGCTCCATCCACTGAGCCAAACCGGCTTCGGCTTAAAATAAAATAAAAATTTCTCACCCAAGGATATGTTGATTGATTTTAGAGAGAGGAAGGAAGAGAGAGAGGGGAAGAGAGAAATATTGATGTGAGAAACATCGATCAGTTGCTTCCCACATGCACCAGACCAGGGATGGAATCCATAACCTGGGTATGTGCCCTGACCAGGAATCGAACCCGCAACCTTTTGGTGTATGGGACTTCACCCCAACCCACTTAGCCACACCAGCCAGGGCATAGCCCTAGATTTTAGAAAAATTCTTATGTTGAGCTGAAATTTGATGCCATATAATTTTCCATTAACTTTAGTGCTACTAATGGAGTTACACATAACAGGTTTTTGAATATTTGAGGGGAAATTATCAGGTCCCTTCTTAGTAGTCTAATTTTAAGATTTTACTTGCATAGATCACTCAAATTCTGGATGCAGATAGGACTGAGGGACTCTATTGTGAATGTAGTCCATTTAGGTATACAGCAGAATAGTTATCTTTCACATTTACCTGAATATCATTTCCAAAATTTTTCATTCTCTTGGACATAACCAAAAGGGGTTATGTCCAAATAAACCCAGAAGTTGAAAATATAAGTTAAAAATGCATTTAATATGCATAACCTACCAAGCAACATAGCATAGCATAGCCTACCTTGAATGTGCTCAGAACACAATATCAAAAAACACTGGCAACACAGTACACTATTGTTTACCCTTGTGATTGCATGTCTAACTGGGAGCTGCTTCTGGAATGGGTTGCATTTAGCAGTGTGTTGGTAAATATTTAACAAAAGGCCTTTGAGGAAAAAAAGCCCTATTTGTAGTGTTTGCTAATTTTCAAGGTGTAAATACTCCTACTGTCGCTGACTTTAGCTACCTAGGTGAATACAGGGGTAGGAAGAGACATAAACCATCTGCTCTACTTAGTAATTCTAGCATTTCCACTATGGCTATAACTAAAACACTATGTTCCAGTCTTAGTAAAAGTCTAAACATTTTACTTCTATTAATGTTTCTCCAAACAACTCTACAAGGTTGAGTTGTTTAACATATGATGAGGCACAGAGAGATTAGGTAACCTACTGA
This sequence comes from Cnephaeus nilssonii, assembly GCF_951640355.1. Taxonomy (NCBI): domain Eukaryota; kingdom Metazoa; phylum Chordata; class Mammalia; order Chiroptera; family Vespertilionidae; genus Cnephaeus; species Cnephaeus nilssonii. The sequence continues at coordinate 75,961,674 of NC_137081.1, read as the reverse complement.
AGTGCCAGGATAGGACTTGAACCCAGACTTTGTTGCTCCATAGTCCTTGCTTTTTCAAAGATCAAAAATGGAAGAAGTGCCTGGCCGGCATGGCTCAGTGGTTGAGCGTCGACTTATGAACCAGGAGGTCAAGGTTTGATTCCAGGTCAGGGCACATGCCCTGGTTGCGGGCTCATTCCCCAGTGTGTGGCATGTAGGGAGCAACTGATCAATGCTTCCCTCTCATCATTGATGTTTCTATCTCGCTCTCCCTCTCCTTTCCTCTCTGAAATCAATAAAAATATATTTTTTAAAAAGTTACCAAGTTGGTGGAAATGGTAGAGGTTCTAAAAGGAAGTGCCAGACTATAACTATCCTCTACAACAGGCCAGGACAAAATTCTTCAGGAAATTCTTAAAAGAATATTAGTGTAGTTGCCCGAACTGGTTTGGCTCAGTGGACAGAGCGTCGGCCTGCAGACTGAAGGGTCCCAGGTTTGATTCCGGTCAAGGGCATGTACCTTGGTTGCGGGCACATCCCCAGTAGGGAGTGTTCAGGGGGCAGCTGATTGATGTTTCTCTCTCATCGATGTTTATTCTAACTCTCTATCCCTCTCCCCTCCTCTCTGTAAAAAATCAATAAAATATATATATATTTTTAAAAAAGAATACTAGTGTAGAGACATACAAAAAGCTTCTCTGAGGAATCATTTTGGTATACATTTTGGCATTCATTGGGCCAGTGTAAATCTAGAGCAATACCCAGGATTAAACTTGGCCTTTAGAGCATCACTGTTGAATACCATAGGCACATCCACATGTGACTATTTTATTTTTTTTTAATATATTTTATTGATTTTTTACAGAGAGGAAGGGAGAGGGATAGAGAGTTAGAAACATCTATGAGAGAGAAACATCAATCAGCTGCCTCCTGCACATCCCCCACCGGGGATGTGCCCACAACCAAGGTACATGCCCTTGACCGGAATCGAACCTGGGACCCTTCAGTCCGCAGGCCGACGCTCTATCCACTGAGCCAAACCGGTTTCGGCCACATGTGACTATTTTAATTAAAATGAAATACAATTAAAAATTTAGACCTTCAGTTGCATTAGCCTTATTTCAAGTGTTCATTAGCCATATGTGGCTAGTGGCTACTGTACTAGACACCACATAGATATTGGACAACATTGCTCTAGAGTGAAGCCTACCCATGTCCAGGCATGCATGCTTCATTTTTATTATATCCCCTCATGCCAGATTAATATTTCTTAATGTTTTACCTCTAACTTTTACCTTGGTAACGTCAGCTGGGTAACTGCCTTATTTCCTATTTATATACTACTAGAGGCCCGGTGCATGAAATTCGTGCATGGGGGCGGGGGGGGGGAGGTGTTCCTCAGCCCAGCCTGCACCCTCTCCAATCTGGGACCCCTCGAGGGATGTCCAACTGCCTGTTTGGGATCGGGCCTAAACGGGCAGTCGCACATCCCTCTCACAATTCAGGACTGCTGGCTCCCAACTGCTCGCCTGCCTGCCTTCCTGATTGCCCCTAACCGCTTCTGCCTGCCAGCCTGATCACCCCCTAACCATTTCCCTGCCAGCCTAATTGCCCCTAACTGCCCTCTCCTGCAGGCCTGGTCACCCCTAACTGCCCTCTCCTGAAGGCCTGGTCCCCACCAACTGCTCTCCCCTGCAGGCCTGGGTCCCCCCCCAACTGCCCTTCCCTGCAGGCCTGGGTCCCCCCCAACTGCCCTTCCATACAGGCCCGGTCGCCCCCAACTTCCCTCCTCTGCTGGCCTGGTCACCCCTAACTGCCCTCCCCTGCTGGCCTGATCGCCCCCAACTGCCTTCCCCTGCTGGCCATCTTGTGGCAACCATCTTGTGTCCACATGGGGGCAGCCATCTTGTGTGTTGGAGTGACGGTCAATTTGCATATTACTCTTTTATTAGGTATGCTAGAGGCCTGGTGCATGGGTGAGGGACAGCTGGTTTGCCCTGAAGGGTGTCCCGGATCAGGGTGGGGGTTCCCTTGGGGCGTTGGGTGGCCTGGGCGAAGGGCCTGTGGTGGTTTGCAGGCTGGCCACGCCCCCTGGCGACCCAAGCGGAGGCCCTGGTATCTGGGATTTATTTATCTTCTATAATTGAAACTTTGTAGCCTTGATTGGAGGCCTGGGCCGGCCAGGGTGTGCGGGAAGCTTGGCTTCCTCCATTGCCGGGGAAATGCAAGCCTCCTGCTCGCTTAGTGGCCGCAGCTATCTTGGTTGGGTTAATTTGCATACTCCTGATTGGCTGGTGGGCGTGGCTTGTGGGTGTAGCGGATGTACAGTCAATTTGCACATTACTCTTTTATTAGATAGGACTAGAGGCCCGGTGCACGAAATTTGTGCACTAGGTGTGCGGGGGGCGGGGGGTTCCCTCAGCCTGGCTTGCACCTTCTCGCAGTCTGGGAGCCCTTGGGGGATGTCCAACTGCTGCCGCTGTGCTCGCCAGCTGTGAGCCCAGCTTCTGGCTGAGCAGCGCTCCCTCTGTGGGAGTGCACTGACCACTAGGGGGCAGCTCCTGCATTGAGAATCTGTCCCCTTGTGGTCAATGCGCGTCACAGCAACCAGTCGTTCCACTAGCCTTTTATTATATAGGATTGTATTCAGATCCATACTTCAGAATTAGTAATAGCTCATTTTTTATCTCCTGCTCCATTCTTAGCGAAAATATGTAATGTTTAAGAAACCAGATTAAGAAATGTTGTAACCAAAAAAAATGTATACCATTTAAAAATTGGCATTTAAATGAAATATTTTTCTTACTTCTTTGTATTTAATAAATAAGGAGGAGAAAAATCAGGCCATGCCACTTCATCTCAGGAGACTAGAGGATGTTCAAATTCAAGACCCTCGGAGGACCTCACTGTCAAAGTGGAAAGGTTTGCTTTTATTTTTGCAAATAGTAGTTTATTTAAAAGACAGTGGTTTTCAGTTATTTCCTTAATTTGAGTAAAAGCTAAAATTGTACAAATGAAGTTTAAGAATTCTGCGTTGAAAACTTTTTATTACTTGACCTACTTGTTTGTATCCGGAAAGATCAATTCTGGAAGTAAAGTTCTTCTGTGTCTCTGAAGTCATCAGTCAGCTTTAGGTCTGACCATTCAAAGAGTCTTTTTTTATTTGCATTTTGTGGGGTTTTTTGTTTTGTTTTTTATTAATCCTCACCTGAGGATATTTTTCCATTGATTTTTTTAGACAGAGTGGAAGGGATAGGGAAAGACAGAGAGAGAGAGAGAGAGAGATCAATTGGTTGCCTCCCGCACATGCCCCACCCGGGGCTGGGGATCCAGCCTGCAACTGAGGTATGTGCCCTTGACTGGAATTGAACCTGGGACCCTTCAGTCCATGGGCTGACACTCTAACCACTGAGCAAAACCAGCTAGGGCTTCACTGGCATTTTGTAACGGAAGTGTTTCCATTTGTCACTTCTTCCTTTCTTTCTCTATGCCATAGGATAATAAGTTCCAGATGGGCAAGAATTTCTGCTAATTTTATGACTACATACTGAGCCTGGGTTCTGCATAAGTGGGTGTCTACTAAATGTCATATGTTATTGGTTGGTCTGATAATCAGATACAAATGTCTGGCTTTTGGTTTCTAATTTAATACTTCAATGATTTAGTAAATAGTAAATCATAGTCTTTTTTGCTATGATTCTTAAAAGTTATATGAGTTAATGGTAAACAGATAAGCAGGATTTTATTTTTTAATCTTGACTTAAAACCACTTAGTGTTATATGAACATTAAGAAAAATTCCTTAACCCTTGCCGGTTTGGCTCAGTGGATAAATCATCAGCCTTCGGACTGAAGGGTCCCAGGTTTGATTCCGGTCAAGGGCACATGCCTGGGTTGTGGGCTCAATCCCCAGTGGGGGGCATGCAGGAGGCAGCAGATCAATGATTCTCTCTCATCATTGATGGGTCTATCTCTCCCTCTCTGAAATCAATAAAGTATATTTAAAATTAAATAAATAAATAAAATATATTTTTTTAAAAAATCAGCTTCATTTCAGAAAAACCTAGATTCTGATTGTTCTTTTTTTTTTATTTTTTTTTATTTTATTGACTAGAGGCCCGGTGCACGAAATTCATGCACAGGGGGGTATGTGTCCCTCAGCCCAGCCTGCACCCTCTCCAATCTGGGACATCCCTCTCACAATCCAGGACTGCTGGCTCCCAACCGCTCGCTTGCCTGCCTGCCTGATCACCCCCTAACCACTTCCCGTTCAGCCTGATCGATGCCTAACTGCTCCCCTGCTGGCCTGATTGCCCCTAACTTCCTTCCCCTGCCCATCTGGTTACCCCTAACTGCCCTCCCCTGCCGACCAGTTCGCCCCTAACTGTCCTCCCCTGCAGGCCTGGTTGCCCCTAACTGTCCTCCCCTGCAGGCCTGGTTGCCCCCAACTGCCCTCCCTTGCAGGCCTGGTCCCTCTCAACTGCCCTCCCCTGCTGGCCTGATCGCCCACAACTGCCCTCCCCTGCCGGCCATCTTGTGGCAGCCATCTTGTGAGTTGCAGTGATGGTCAATTTGCATATTACTCTTTCATTAGATAGGAATTTTTTACAGAGAGGAAGGGAGAGGGATAGAGAGTTAGAAACATTGATGAGAGAGAAACATCACTCAGCTGCCTCCTGCACACTGCCTACTGGGGATGTGCCCACAATCAAGGTACATGCTCTTGACCGGAATCAAACCTGGGACCCTTCAGTCTATAGGGCAATGCTCTATCCACTGAGCCAAACCGGTTAGGGCCTGATTGTTCTTGAAGGAGTTGGGCATGGTCAGGATATTGATGTGAAAAGCAGGATAGATCCTCTCACAGTGGTGAGAAATGGTGGAAGGCTGGAGGAGCATCAGCAGGAAACAAGTTCCCAAGGAATCATCATCTTTTGTTTCCTTCTCTTTGGCTAACACTAAACCCACCACTGGGCACTCTTACTTGGACTACCTTGGAGTGAAGTAGAAAATCAAAAATTAAGAAAAGGATTTGGAGACTTGGTGGGAATGAGAAGAAATAGGACCGGTGGCCCTTTATTGTGGGGTCGGGTCAAGTGCTATTTAATTCAGTGGGAAAGTGAAGTTTTGTTTTTTTAAATTTATTTTTAATTATAGTTGACATACAATAACAGTTTCAGGTGTACAACAGTGATTAGACATTAGGTACCTTACAAAATGATTACTCTGATAAATTTAGTACCCATCTGGCACCATACATAGTTATTACAATATTATTGACTATATCCCTTGTGTTGTACTTTACATCCCCATGACACTTTTTATAATTGGCAGTTTGTACTAAATCCCTTTCACCTTTTTCATCCATCCCCTCAATGCACTCCTGTTATTTCTGTCATTCTGGGAAAGATAATATATATAGTACCAACAGTTCTAACCTTTTATTTGGGAAGGTTTCAGCCTCAAAGAGTTTAAAGAATAGTATAATGACCACCTTTTTTGCTGATACATTTGAATGTTTCAGATATTTCATTTCACTCTCAATGCTTGAGTGTGTATCTTCTAATAATAAAAAAATTGGCTGAGTTTCTGTTGGCTCTGAGTAGGGCCCCCGCCTAGTTTGGAGACTGGGGTCTACACCCACCAATGCATGCTCTGCCCCATCCCTCAGGTCAATTAAAAAAACAACGCAAAAAAACAATTGAGCCCAGTGAGTATGGTTCAGTGGTTGAGCATCAACCTATGAATAAGGAGGTCAGTCACAGTTCGATTTCCTGGTCAGGGCACATGCCCGGTTTATGGGCTCGATCCCCAGTAGGAAGTCGTGCAAGGAGGAGGCATAGCTCTCTCTCATCATTGATGTTTCTGTCTCTCTCTCTCTCCCTCTCCCTTCCTCTCTGAAATCAATAGAAAAATATTTTTTAAAAACACCATCTGAGTAGTAGATTCCCAATGCAAAAGTGATTAAATAGTTGATTTGTCATTGAGTAAGATGCAATAGGCTTTTCAACCAAATTAGAACAAAATTGCATCTGCAAGTGGTAATATAATGAAAGAATAAAGACATTTTCAGATTTTAGTACAATACTGTTACCTTACTTAAATTGTAAATTATATTATCTAATATTCGATCATATCTATATTTCTGCAGTTATCCTAATAATGTCCTTGATAACTTTTTTTCTCGATTCAAGATCTATTCAAGGATCATTCATTGAATTTTGTTTGATTTCTTTTTTTCTTAAATATATTTTTATTGATTTCAGAGAGGAAGGGATAGGAAGAGAGAGATAGAAACATCAATGATGAGAGTCTTTGATTGGCTGCTTCCTGCACGCCCCTACTAGGGATTGAGCTCGCTAACCTGAATCTGATGGAACCAACCACATGTACTCCTTTGCTCAGCATTGTATTTGTGAGGCTCTTTTGTGCTGTTGCATGTGGCAGTAGTTGGTGCACTCTCATTGCTGTATGGTATTCTATTATTTGACTATTGTATAATTTATCCATTCTACTGTTGATGGATATTTGAATTGTTTTCAGTTTGGGGCTATTATGAGTAGGGCACTATGAACATTCTTTTTTTTAAAAAATATATTTTATTGATTTTTACAAAGAGGAAAGGAGAGGGATAGAGAGTTAGAAACATCAATGAAAGAGAAACATCGATCAGCTGCCTCCTACACACCCCTACTGGGGATGTGCCCACAACCAAGGTACATGCCCTTGACCGGAATCGAACCTGGGACCCTTCAGTCCGCAGGCGGACGCTCTATCCACTGAGCCAAACCGGTTAGGGCACTATAAACATTCTTGTACATGCCTTGGTGACCATACCTTTTGGCTGAATTTGTAGGGAATGGGAATTTCTTGGTCATAGGTACTGGCCAGTTTTCCAAAGTGGTTATACCAATTTATAACTTCCCTCAGCAGTAAGATGTTTCATAAATCCTTTTTTTCCCCTCTAATGTATTACAGTTCATTTCTTTTATTCTTTTTGATGCAAAGATTGCCCCGGATTTGGCTAGTAGAACCCCTTCATGCTGAGTCTTCTGTGCTTTGGACAAATGTCTCATCATTCTTTGAGCACTCCCTTGATTTCTGGCATAAGTTGTTCAGCTGAGTTTTAGCAACTACATATACCTGTGTAACCTAAATCCCTCTCAGAGAAAATTCCATTATTTTTTAAAATTGAAATACAATTAACATACTGTAAAATTCAAAATTTACAATTCAGTGAGTTTTAATATATTCACATACTGCAAACCATTACCACTGTCTGCTTTCAGAATCATTAGTTTCTTTTTTTTTAAAAAAAATATATTTTATTGATTTTTTACAGAGAGGAAGGGAGAGGGATAGAGAGAGAGAAATATCGATGAGAGAGAAACATCGACCAGCTGCCTTCTGCACACCCCCCACTGGGGATGTGCCCGCAACCAAGGCACATGCCCCTGACCGGAATCGAACCCGGGACCTTTCAGTCCACAGGCTGATGCTCTATCCACTGAGCCAAACCAGTTTCAGCAGAATCATTAGTTTCTTAATTGGTGAATTTATTACAGTTGAGAATTAATCTTGTTATTAGTTTTTATAAATACTAGCCTTTAGTTTTTTGCTTTTATTTTTTAACAATTTTGTACCATATTGCTGTTTACTTCTGTGTAAGGGGTAAAGCATTTGTAAGTCATTGATTTATATATTTATTTGAAGATATAGATGTGTGTATATATATACTTTTTAATATATTTTTATTGATTTCAGAGAGGAAGGGAGAGCAAGAGAGAGAGAGAGAGAGAAACATCAGTGATGAGAGAGAATCATTGATCGGCTGCTTCCTGCACTCCCCACACTGTGCCCTGACCGGGAATCGAACTGTAATCTCCGGGTTCATAGGTCGTCACTCAACCACTGAGCCACGACGGCCTGGCCTAGATGTATATATTTTAAATCAATATTAAATAAATCAGGGGGGATAAAAAGGGAATTAGTGGTAAGTAGGAGGTAAGGCGCTTAGAACTAGAGTCTGCTTCCCAGTGGGCTTCCACGGACTAACCATGGATTTCTCTAGCGGCCAGGGGCAAGGCAAATAATTTGTTGCTTTGTCTTCAGGAGCTTTTTTTGTTTGCTTGTTTGTTTCTATATTTCCCCAGTTGTTAGGTAAAGAAATCTTCTAAATACATTTTATATTAATATGATGTGTCTCAGTTAATGTATTTTTTAAAAAACTTTTATAATACAGACTAACCAAAAAACTTGAAGAAAGGAGAGAAGAGAAAAGGAAAGAGGAAGAACAGGTAAAGTTTGTACACTTAGCATTGTTTTATTCTTCCATTAAATGAGGGAACATTTGACTCCCTTTTCAGTTGGCAGACCTAAGATGGCTTCGTGGTTATAGTTCAGTGTTAGAGCATAGAGAAGGGAGTTATCTGTCTTCTGTAGTAGGATCATAGTATATACATTTTTAGTATTCTTTTTGTAAATTGCTACGAGTAAATTGGCTCATTAATTCTCTCTCTGCTGTGAGTCTTTTTACATTAAGAATAAAGGGACTTCAACTAAAATATTTTTGCTTTGATACAGATAAAAAATTTAGTGCCTTTTTGTAAAAAAAAAAAAATTATAGACATTTTGCCGAATTTTTCCTGTCGTGTTGCTGCATTCTATTTTTCTCGCCATGCACTCCTAATCTGCATCATCTGTTTAGGGTTTTAGTATAAGAAAGTTATCATTTAATATAGGAAAGTCAAATAAATGACTGCCTTGTTGTCCTTAAACGGTAACATATTCATCTCAGAAACCAGTGACCTGCAATTCTCTTTGTTTTCAAATTACATTGACCGCATCATACTCTTAATAGAACCATTGGCAAAGTTGTATAAATTTGACCTTTATCCCATGCTGTTAAAAGATTCTACTGACCTCTTACATTTTATGAAGTAAATGTACCTACAACCTGCTTTCCCTATATACAGAATAATATCTAGGGCAGATTATTAAATAATGTTTTGAGCTCATAAAACTTTCTCTTTAATTCAGAGAGAGATTAAGAAAGAAATTGAGAGGAGAAAAACTGGAAAAGAAATGTTGGATTATAAAAGAAAGCAAGAAGAGGAATTAACAAAAAGAATGTTAGAGGAAAGAAACAGAGAAAAGGCAGAAGATAGGGCAGCTCGAGAGCGTATAAAACAGCAGATTGCATTGGTGAGTATTAAGTTTATTTTTACTTCTTGACTAGAACATTTGTGAAATTGTTTTTCCATGCATAATGGTTTTGGTTTATTACCAGTGTACACAAAAATAGTAGATTTTAGTGGCTCAAAAAGTACTAATTCTACCAGAAGAGGCAGAAAGGGAGAAAGGAATAGAGAAAGTGTTTGAAGAAATAATGGTAGAAAACTTCCCTAACCTGGTAAAGGAAAAAGTCACAAGTTCAGGAGGCACAGAGAACCCCAAACAAGAAGAACCCAAACAGACCTACGCCCAGACACATAATTAAAATGCCAAAAATTAAAGACAAAGAATCTTAAAGGCAGCAAGAGAAAAGAAAACTGTTACCTACAAAGGAGTTGCCATAAGGCTGACATCTGATTTCTCATCAGAAACTACTGGCCAGAAGGGAATGGCATGAAGTATTCAAGGTAATGGAAAGCAAGGATCTGAGACCAAGATTACTATATCCAGCAAGGCTATCATTTAAAATAGACAGACAGATAAAGAGCTTTCCAGACAAAAAAAGGCTAAAGGAGTTCATCACCACCAAGCCAGCATTACAAGAAATGCTAGAGGGATTGCTGTAAGGGATTGCTGAGAGGAAGAAACAGAGAAATCTAGCCATATAGAATTAAAATGGCTATAAACAAGTACCTCTCAATAATAACCCTAAATGTAAATGGATTAAGTGCTCCAATCAAAAGGTGTAGGGTAGCTGAATGGATACAAAAACATGACCTAACTATATGCTGCCTACAAGAGACCCTCCTCAAAACAAAAGACGCAGGATGAAAGTGAAGGGATGGAAAAAATTTTTCCATGCAAATGGAAAAGAAAAAAAAAAAGCTGGAGTAGCAATACTCATATCCGACAAAATAGACTTTAAAAGCATCATGCTAAGCGAAATAAGCCAGTCAGAGAAAGATAAATATATGATCTCACTCATTTGTGGAATATAATGAACAACATAAACTGATGAACAAAAACAGAGCCAGAGGGAACAAAATTATTCTAGAATATAATAGAAGTAATCCTGTTATTTGCAGATTTTTAATATTTCCTACAACTTTTGTGTTATACTATGTTAGTACAGTTTGGATAATATTATACTTAAAATCCTTTTATTCTTGAAGTATTAATGTTTATTGCATGTAATATATGTAAGACTATTTTTCTTGAATAATTGGTGTTTATTGCATGTAACATTATTTAAGATCGTTTTTCTTGAAATTAAAAAAAAACAACTGAAAAGTGCCAATTCTCAGCTTCCTTTTATAGAAATTGTACAGTGAATTAAAATACAGTTAATATTAAATTTGAGATTTTTTTCAAACTAATTTTTCTTAATGGTATGAATTTTATCAGTAGTTAAAAGGTAATTTTCAAAGATTCTCTAAAAAAGAAGCTAAGAATTGGTTACCTAGCAGTTTCCTCCAGTCACGAGCATTCTTTTTTTGGGACATTCAAAGAATTTACATCAAGTAGAAGCTTAGGGTGGTTTAGCAACAATTGCTTTTAGAATTGAGCAGTTGTAACACATAAAAGTGAAAATTATGTCTACCTTTATATTGCTTATTTCTTTATTCAACAAATACTTATGTACTATATGCTAGACCTTATTCCAGGCTCTGGTGATACAGTAGTGACCAAAATCAAGTCCATGTTTGTTTAATAACAGCTCTGGTCCCTGGCAGTTGATAAAACTAAAGAATACCAAATCCAGACTGATAAAGTTAACATGTATGGCTTTAAGGGATTTCATGCATGCGTGTGTTTGTTCCTTGTGTTTGGAAATATGTGAGTAGAATTCTGACAGTGAAAGATTCTTAGCATCTAACAACTGTTTTAAAGGATCGTGCAGAGAGAGCTGCTCGTTTCGCAAAGACAAAGGAAGAAGTAGAAGCTGCTAAAGCTGCTGCCTTGCTGGCTAAGCAGGCAGAAATGGAAGTTAAGAGGGATGCTTCTGCAAGAGAAAGAAGGTACTTTATTTTATTTATTTATTTATTTTTTATTCTTGGTTGCCTTTCTCTCTTTTTATTTTTATTTTATTGAGGTATTATATGTGTACATATCTTACCATTACCCCCCCCCCCACCCCACACGAAAGAAGGTACTTTATTTTCTGCTTAAACATCTTTGTATATGTAGCAGCCGAGAAGAACAGTGGTTGTGGGCTGCTTTTTAACATTGATGTGTGTACTGTAGCTATAATAAGTAGTTCCAGAAGGACATATTCACGAGTTTGGCAGCTGCCAATGGTATTTGTTATTGAATGTGAATGTTTAATGTGATAGTACTAAATACAGACAGTCCCTGACTTATTATGGTTCAACTTAGGATTTTTCAGTGGCTGCACTTTCCTGTACACCGCCTGTTTCTACTGAGTCAGCACCACCCGAAGCTACCTTTTGTACTTCCTGTTGTTCATACTTGTTCCTTCCCACCCTTGCTTTAACCCTGAGGGATATTGCCCAAGGATGGCTGTCCTGCACTGTATTAAAGTTTTTTTTTCTTTAAGCAAAGCAAAGAAAAAGTATAAAATCTTAGGAAAAGAAGGAAATCTTGTGATCTTGGGATAGACAATGGATTCTTAGACATGACATCAAAAGTACAAGCAACAAAAGAAAGCAATAGATAAGTTGGAATTCACCAAAATTAAAAAAAAAAAAGTTTTTAAAATATATTTTTATTGATTTCAGAGAGGAAGGGGGAGAGAGATAGAAACATCAATGATGATGTTTTGCATCATATATATCTGATAAAGGACTTGTATCTAGAATATAGGAAGAATTCATATAACTCAACAATAAAAAGCAAACAATCCACTTTAAATATGGGGAATGGATTTGAATAGACATTTCTCCAGAGAAGATAGACAGATGGTCAATAAGCACATGAAAGGATACTCATCAGCACCAGTCAGAAGGGAATACAAATCATGACCACAGTGAAATATTATTTCATTCCCTCTAGAGTTTCTACATTTAAAGAGACAGCAACAAGTATTGGCATGGATATAGAGAATTGGAACCTTCCTACATTGCTGAAGGGATTATAAAACGATGCAGCCATTTTGGAAAAAACAATTTGGCAGTTCCTCAAGATGTTAAACATAGAGTTACCATATAATCCAGCAGTTCTACTTTTAAATATATATTCAAGAAAATTGAAAATAGCCCAGCCTATGTGGCTCAGTGGTTGAGCGTTGACCTATGAACCAGGAGGTCATGGTTCAATTCTTGTCAGGGCACATGCCTGGGTTATGGGCTTGATCCCCAGTGTGGGGCATGCAGGAGGCAGCCGATCAATGATTTTCATCATTGATGTTTCTCTCTCTCTTCCTCCCCCTTCTTCTCTAAAATCAATAAAAATATATTTTTTTAAAAAAGAATTGAAAATAAATGTCCACACAAAAATGTGTACTTGAATATTTATAGCAGTATTCTTCATCATAACCAAAATGTGGTAATAACCCAAATGTTCATCAACTGAAGAATGGATAAACAAAACATACAATGGAACATTATTCAGCAATAAAAAGGAATGAAGTATACATACTACAACATGGATGAACCTTGAAAACAATGGTACATGAAAGAAGCCAGTCACCAAAAAGTCACATGTTGTATGATTCCCTCATATAAAATGCTGAAAGTAGGCAAATCTATAGATTCAGAAAGTAGATTAGTGATTGCCAATTAGGTGAGAGAGGAATACTAGTGGGTTTGGGGTTTCTTTTTGGGGTGGTAATTAGAAATCGATGATGATTGTTCTGGAATTAGAAATCTATGATGATTGTACAATTCTGACTGTTAAAAATGATTAAATCGTATGCATTAAGAAGGTGAATTTTACATTATGTGAATTATATTTCAGTAAAGCTTTAAAAAATATAAACTAAAAGACCTGACATTGTGAAAAAAAAACAACTATTTTCATTGTACATTTTCACTTCAGTTTTTCTCTAACTTTTGGTATTGTTTGAGAATATGTAGAGGTAAAGATGCTGACTTAAATTTTCTTTCTTCACAGCACTGTTGCAAGAATTCAATTTCGTCTTCCTGATGGTTCTTCCTTTACAAATCAGTTCCCTTCTGATGCTCCTCTAGAAGAGGCAAGGCAGTTTGCTGCACAGGTAAATTTGTCCTGAGTTGTAGTAAAGATAGATGAATATGTTATTTAAATGTAGGAGGGGAACATTTTCAAGCAGGATTTGAAGAATGTGAACAAGTCATAACTTATCCCCAGGAGGGAGGCACAGGACAACTCTGGAGTGTTGTGGAGCTTCCATTGTAGATTAGTGCCACATGGGAATAGTGTATCTACTTGTCGTGCAGAAATAGGAATTTGCTGCCGAAACCGGTTTGGCTCAGTGGATAGAGCGTCGGTCTGCGGACTCAAGGGTCCCAGGTTCGATTCCGGTCAAGGGCATGTACCTTGGTTGCGGGCACATCCCCAGTAGGGGGTGTGCAGGAGGCAGCTGATCGATGTTTCTCTCTCATCGATGTTTCTACCTCTCTATCCCTCTCTCTTCCTCTCTGTAAAAAATCAATAAAATATATTAAAAAAAAAAAAAGAAATAGGAATTTGCTGATATTGTACAAGAAGCTCTGGAAAATTTTAGTACAATCAACTGGAGGAGTGAAAATCAAATGATTTTCCAGAGGTCTAATCTTAGGGAGTTGTCCCAGTAAAAAGGATGTAGTATTTCTTGGTCCTCTCCACATTTCCTTTAGGTTGCTTAGAATGCGTTTAAGCTGGCCATTTTCCTACCATCCCACCAGTTGTCCAAGCCTAAAGACCATTAATCTTTATTTGGCAACAAGTATCTTCTTTAGGAATTTACTTCCAAAACATGGCCTTACTCTAAAATTGGCATGGGTGTGAAATTTTGTATCTTATAAAATAAGATGAGTAGCTTCCATTCGTTTTTATTTTCTGATTGATACCTTGGTGGATTATAGGCATCAGATGTCCTGTAGGATCTAGGCTCATTATATATACCAGTATTTGTCATATATATCACTTCATTGTTAAAATTAGAGTTCAGATCTTTCCACTAGATCTCTCTGCATTTAGCCTGGTGCCTCACTTATGTGTCCCAAGGGAAGCATACCTGCTAGCTGCCTTCCTCTACTGGTGAGCTGGGTTGGACAATACAAAAACTTATTTTAAGAACTCTTTTCCCTAAGTTTTATAGCAGAACCAACCCAAATAGCCACTTTCATTCTTCTTTTGCCTTGAATCCACACCTGGGGCCTCCTAAGAGGGGGTGCCCTGGCTGGAGTCTTACTGCTTCTGCCACAAGTAAGTGAAAAGGGGGAGCACCATGAGAGGGGAAAAAAAGATCTTTGATAACATCAGTCCTATTAGAACTTCTCCCCAGCAGAATGACCTGATTTTGTATTTGTGTATGTCCTTATGTTAAAGTGAAAACAATGAGAGGTATGTATAAGACCTACAGTGAAAAATTACAAAAAAAACCTCCACAAAAGTGTTAGTCTTTTTCTTTGGAATCTTCTAGATAAACAGTTGGCTAAGATTTTACACGTATGGGACATCTAAAATTGTGAGGGTGGCTATGATGCTGCTCATTGTAATTTTTGGATCTAGGATTATATGTATGGTGTGGGTTGATTATGGACCATTTATATTCTTTGAGAGGAGAAGACAAAAACTTCTGATGTGATATATATGGGGGAAATTGTGATCTATTCCAATTTTTTAATGGGGAATACCTATAATCCAAATGTATTTATGAGATGTTAATATAAGTTTGTAAAGGAGAGTGAAAACTCTCATCACAAACTGCAGCTATCTTTAAGAGATGCCTAATTGTTCATTTTTATTCAGTTCATATGGTTTTAGGAACTATATTTTTGCTATTTTATGGTCATTTTTGAGTTATGAAAGTTTTTAAATGCTTTTTGGATTTGACAGCTTTCAGCTATGCCAAGGTTTTAGAAATACTTTTTGCGTTTATATTTAAAAGAACTTTTAAAATCAAGGCAATTTTGGTTAAAGCAGTCATTTTAGATGCATATGAGTATGTAATATCTTTTTAAAGGCACTGATGTAATGTTTTAAAACTTGTTATGTTACAGACTGTTGGCAACACATATGGTAATTTTTCATTAGCAACCATGTTTCCCAGGAGAGAATTTACCAAAGAAGATTATAAGAAGAAATTATTGGATTTGGAACTTGCCCCAAGTGCTTCAGTGGTACTGTTGCCAGTATGTATATACATATATATTTATTCTATTCTTACAGACCTGTTTGTTTTACTCTTCATTGTTTCTTATAATTATAGAAAGGGAAGGTGAATGGTGTATTCTGGATAATTAAAATCCACATTATCCAAATAAGTTAGTTAGATCAGTTTATGGCTCCATTATCCTGTGCTTTATGTATTTTTATTGCTGGTGAGGCACCAGTTTAATTTTCAACTTTTTCCTCACCTATTTTCTTTTTTTAAAAAAATATATTTTTATTGATTTAAGAGAGGAAGGGAGAGGGAGAGAGCAACATCAATGATGAGAGAGAATCATTGATCAGCTGCCTCATGCACGCCCCCTACTGGGGATTAAGCCCACAACCTGGGCATGTGCCCTTGACCAGAATCGAACCCCTGGAACCTTCAGTACTCTGGCTGACGCTCTATCCACTGAGCCAAATAAACCAGGGCTCCTTGCCTATTTTCATGGACAAAAAAATGACCAGTGGAAGAAGTAAATAAATGCAGAGTATCTAATTTACAGACTTAATGGGTTTTATTTGTGTACTACTATACTGTTCACCAAGTTTTTAAAAGAATATTTTAACATAAAAATAACGTTAATTTTTGACATTAATTCCATTTGATCCTTACAACAATATTTTAATCTCTTATGAGGAAAAGGGGCTCAGAAGGCTTAAATGACTTTGCCATGCCAAAACTGGGGTGAGAACTGGGTCTTCTGTTTCAGGGTTAATATAGAGTTTTTCCTGCTCTGAACTAGAGTACCACCCCTGAAACAGTTAGCCCTCCAATAATCAGGATTAGTTGTATTCACTGAGATTTAAAACCTTCCCACCTTCTTTTTGTAGTCGAAGGAACCGCTGAGCTAAAGCCAGCCCGCCCACCTTCTTTTTAATAATCAAGAAGACCTTTCTTATCAGAGTTGTAATTTCAATACAAAAGTTTCTTTCTCTTAAATAATTGGTTCATTTTACCAAAAACTACCTTCTGGTTTCTATGTAGTGATTACTCCTTTAAAAAGTAGAGCTCAAGAGCGGCCAGTGTGGCTCAGCGGTTGAGCGTCGACCAAGGAACCACGAGGTCACTGGTTCGATTTCCAGTCAGGGTACATGCCCGTGATGCGGGCTCGATCCCCAGAGTGGGGTGTGCAGGAGGTAGCCGATCAATGATTCTCTCTCATTGATGTTTCTATCTCTCTATCCTTTTCCCTTCCTCTCTCTAAAAATCAATAAAAACATTTTTTAAAAATAAAAAGCACAAGGCCCATGGCACCAGCAGGATGGGCAAGTGTTATGGTCTTCTGACGGGAAGCTCTGGAACCACCGAGGAGATCAGAAGTGGCATGATAAAACAGTACAAGAAAGTCCATTTGGGTGCGGCCCTGAAGGCCAACCCTTTTGGAGGCGCTTCCCGTGCAAAGGGAATTGTGCTGGAAAAAGTAGGGGTTGAAGCCAAACAGCCAAATTCTGCTATCAGGAAGTGTGTTAGGGTCCAGCTGATCAAGAATGCAAAATAATCACAGACTTTGTACCCAGTGATGGTTGTTTGAATTTTGTTGAGGAAGATGACGAAGTTCTGGTTGCTGGATTTGGTCGCAAAGGTCATGCTGTTGGTGACATTCCTGGAGTTCGCTTTCAGGTTGTCAAAGTAGCCAGTGTGTCTATTTTGGCCTTTTATAAAGGCAAGAAGGAAAGACCAAGATCATAAGTTTTGATGGTGAAATCACAGTAGTAATAAATTTTCATATGCCTAAATAAAATAAAAAGAACAGCTCCAGCCCTAGCCGGTTTGGCTCAGTGGATAGAGTGTTGGCCTGTTGACTGAAAGGTCACAGGTTCGATTCTGGTCAAGGGCACTGGCACGTACCTGGGTTGCAAGCTTGATATGTGTGGGAGGCAGCCAATCAGTGTCTCTCTCTCACATCGATGTTTCTCTCTCCTCCTCCCTTGCACTCTCTCTAAAAATCAATGGAAAAAAATATCCTTGGGTGAGGATTAACAACAACAACAAAAAAAGTAGAGCTTCAAGAGTTCCCAGAGGTTTATATATACTTAAAAAAAACCAACACAGCAAAGTTGGTAATTTTCCCATCTTGCAATAAACTAAAATTAATAGGACTTTCTTTTTCAGATAAAAGATTCACCTAGAACTTTGTGATGTGATTGGGCTTATGTAGTCTTCATCTAGGTTTTTTTCTTAATTTTTAGGCAGGAAGACCAACTACATCTATGGTACATTCTTCCAGTGGAGACTTTTGGACATTGTTGGGGACAGTACTTTACCCATTCCTTGCCATCTGGAGATTGATTAGCAACTTCTTATTTAGTAATCCTCCTCCTGCACAGACCTCAGTGAGAGCATCTTCGGAATCCTCAAACCTTGCATCGTCTAGCAATTCAGAGAAAAGGTATCTGTTTGTGTTTTCCCCATTTGCAAAATGTTTATCTTTTTTTTTTTTTGTCTTTCCCATTTGCAAAATGTTAGTAATGCCCAGTACCTTATTCAAAATGAAAAAATTTGTTAAAGGTACTTTGCCTTCTTTCTGTATATGGGGGAAAAACTAAATGTTCTGAATATTTTATTATATCATCTCTCCTGGGAAGCTAACTTACATGAATTTCCTCAGCCATCTTTTTAAAACCTAGTCCATGGAAAGCTCCTTCACCTCTGCTGGTTTTGTTACTTCATTTATTGATTCTCTTCATCCCATAACTGTAAAAGCAGATCCCCCCCACCCCACCCCACCCAGGTCTAAATAGTAATATTTTTTCTTGCTAGCCATGTTTAATCTGACAAGATACTTCATTCCATTAATTTCTCACAGTCATCTTGCATAATTTCTTTAGAGAGATTGTGCTCTAGAGAATTTTAAGCCTAGTGGTTCTTTGATCTGTTGGCTATCTTCTCTGGGTCATTTAGAGAAGGACCAAACCAAGGAAACTGAATATTCACTTAAAATGGTGCCTCCTTCAGAGAGTTAATTGGACTAGTCCCTTAACCAAGAGACCTACCTTTTATTATAGATGGTCATGGTCAGAATGGTAATACTAATAACACTAATGATTAAGGTTTTACATATTAAGATTTAACAGAAAGTTTTTCTAGGTGAGATTATACCCTCTTCTCATAATACCACAATTTATTTTAATATATACCTACTATTGTTAAACGTTCTATTAGGCTGTTAATAGCCATTATAGCAAATTGTCACTCCAATCCTATATGATAAGTAATGAAAATTCTTGCTTGTTTGCTATCAGTAAGGAGATCCTTAGTCTTATTGACTCTCTAGATGAAGATTTGTGTAAATATTGTGATTGTGCTGATTTAGCTTTTATCTTATTTCTTTTTTAACTGTTAGGCAGGATGACCAATTATAGCCTTAGTACATTACTCAAAAGGGGACAAAGGAAAATTCTCTGTCTTAAAATAGCATTCAAACTAGGTCTTGTTAGTGCTGAACTTTAGAATTCTTACTGAGCAGTGGGTGGGAGCATTTAATCCTGAGGTACTGTAGTATCTGATAGCTTGCTATGTGGGTTTTTAAAAACATTTTTCAAATAAGGGAACAGGACTTGTGTTGGGGAAAAGGATGGAATGAGTATATATCTGAGAGGCAAAATTTTGTGTTCCATTGTTGGTTTTCCTGTTTTCTTTTTGCTCTCTCTGTTCCCCTCTAGTGTTGGAGAATGAATTGCCTTAAATTTCACCTGTTTCCTTCCCATTTTCAGATGAAATCCTGCTTGTTCCTAATTGTATAAATAAATTATTAAACATTATAAAAGGTTTAAAATTGCTAATTACTATTTCTGGAAATTAGGCTATGATTGGAGCTTTGGATAGCTTCTAGGGTGCTGTATAAGTTACAAATGTTTTAGTAAATATGTCAGCTTGCATAAATAAAAGTAAAGATTAGTTGGCAGATAGTCACACTCTTCAAAAGCTTAGTAAGTCATCAAGAAATACATGGAAATGGAAAATACATTTGAGCTGGTTTGTCTTGGAGAACAGATGAAGTTAAACTGACAAGAACATATAAAATCTAGTACTGCAATATAATTATCTCCCATGAACTTTTCTTAAAATATAGTTGCCTATACTAATAGAATTGTTACTGCTGTTTTCATTTTATGACATCTTCTCTTTTCTCCCTCTTTTGTTATATCAGGGAACCCGTCAGAAAAAGAGTGCTGGAGAAACGGGGAGAAGACTTTAAAAAAGAGGGGAAGATATATAGATTGAGGACTCAAGATGATGGTGAAGATGAAAACAACACTTGGAATGGAAATTCTACTCAACAGATGTAGTGTGACAAGTACATTATGTGCAATAATCATTGTTTCTCTTATGATTTAATTCAACTAAAATTCTACTGGAGAGGTGGGACTACTTTATGTTTTTTAACTGATCTATAAAGTGTCTCTTTATTCCTGCTTAGTGGGTTAAAGTTGTTTAACTCAGACAAGTCAAGAGATAAAATAACTCGCTGGTAGGTCCTTGCATATGGTAACCAACTGCTGTGCTAGAAGCCTAAAAGAATCAAAAGGTCTGCCACAACCTCCCTTTATCAGCTTCCTTACTCAGTATTTCAGATGCCTGTTAGCCCTGTGCTCTCAGATGATACGTTTTGATTAGAACTATTTTGCTCCAGAACTCCTAAGCCCACACAGAGTAACTACATGTCACTGAGTAATTTGACTCTGAGTGAGAGCATTTTAACTAGCCAATCAGATGATGATTTATGTTTTTTTCTCTCTGCTCATCAGCTGCAAGTAAATTCTTGTAGTTTTTAATCTTAAACTCTGAATAAAAAATCTTTTCCAAAAATCAGAGTGATCTTATTTTTGCTTTAAGTTTTATTATCCTAGCATCTTTTTGTTGCACAGGGCTCTGTTGAGGTCATGTGTCTGATTTCCCACCAGTATTGCTCTGGAGCTATCTCAGGAAAGTTAACTGACCACCTTACCTTAAATATCACTGCAGGAAGAAATTTTCTGACACATATTGATGCTATGATACTGTCTCTCCTTCATCAGTGAGGCATCACTTTGCATAATGTGAAAGAGATTCTTATCTGACTTACATGCTACTTTATCCATATGTTTTTGGTAGCAGAATCCTACTAAACGAATAATGCCTGAAAAAGGGAGTAAGCTCAACAGTTCCTTTTAACCTGCTTTTAGGTTGCAAGATACCACTCTTGAGTGAACATGTAGAAGGACTTTATTTTGTAATAGGAGGGAGAAATTTTCTCAGCAAACTTTCTGTTTTTCACCATGAAATAACAATGACTTTTAAAATGGTAATAGTAATGTTTTAGGCAAGGAAATAGTAAGACAGGCTATGCTAGAGGTCTAAGTAAAAGCCGGTATAACCTTTTTGAAAAACATCAGTAACAAGTATCTCATACTGTTTGTTCCCATAATTTTTCCTGAGGAATGATCATAAATGCAGAAAAAGTTTAGATATAAATATATTCATTAAGTATTATTTATTTTACCTAAGAACTAGAAATCAACTGAATGCCTTGTGTAGAAAGAACTTTCAATAAGGATAAATGGTACAATACTAATTTAGCAATTCAATTTTTAATATATTTATTGAGTACCTGTTATATATTGGAGGGGGCAGGATATATACCTGTAGGTACAGTATGATCTTATTGTACACATATTTTAAATATAGACACTACTGTGCATTAACATAATGCAAAGGAAAAAGAAAACACACCAAATATTAACTGTGGTAAGAGTGGTCAAATGTGATTTTAGTTCTTTTTTTTTTTTGCACCCTTATATGTTTTCTCGATTTTCTGCAATGATCATATTACTTCCATAATTTAAAAAGTGAGCTTGAAAAAGAAAAATTCAAGCATCTCATTTTAGTAAAGGCTTGTCATCTTAAAAAATACAGCAATATGTGATTTAAAAACAAAAAACACCTGGCAAGTGGGTGTGAGCCCATCCTTATATAATAAAAGGCTAATATGCAAATTGTCCCCTTGACTGGGAGTTCAACTAGGGGCGGGGCTTGCCGGCCAACTGCCCGCAGCCCTTTGCCTCCCCCCCCCCCCCCCGCCAGCCCCAATTGGCCCCCCCACCCCCAACCCGATCGGGGCGGCCTGGCCAGACCCTACCTGTGCATGAATTTGTGCACCAGGCCTCTAGTTAGATATATATTTGCAAAAACTTGGAGAACCTCGTCAGTTTGCCTTGAAAAAAATCAAATATAGATCTTAGAGAAATATAAAAGAATGGTTCACAATCCTTGAATAAGAGGATCCCTCCTCAACTTTGTATTTTAAAAAGTATACATGGTAAAGAAAACCTCAGAGTAGAATAAGAGGCTATAAAATGAAAATGAAATGTCCCTCTTTGCATCTCACCCCCAGTTTTATTCTCCAGAAGTAACCTTAATCTATTAACAGTTTCTTTTGTAATCCTCAGAAAATTTTTATGCGTAACAAGCAAATATGTAATCTTTATATTTTAAATAAATGGGATCATATTATATATACTACTTTGCAGCTTGTTTTTTACTTTAGTCTTGAAGATCTTCCCCTATAAGTACATAGTTATGTCATCTTATTAATGGCTATATAGCGTTTTACTTGATAAATGTACCCCAACTTATTATTCATGCTCTAGTGCAGCAGTCACCAACTGGTGGTCCTCAGACCACTGGTGGTCTGTGAGGTCCAAAAGTTTCCCACTGCTCTAGTGCCATTGGTTATTTTTTTGCTTCTTTTTGTTTTCCTATTACAAACATTGGTACGAATATCTTTGTGAAGGTATCTTCTTAGGTATGAAAATTGTATAACTTACTGAGTCAAAGGATGTTTACAGTTTGGATTATTAAAAAATCCTACCAAATTGCCTCCTCTTATGGCTCTATGAATTTATGCCCCTACATATCCTTGCCAGCATTGTATTATATACCTTTTCATCTTTTCAACATGATAGATAAAAAACTGTCTGCATTTTTTTATGCATTGTGTTGGACACGAAGTTTAGCATCTTTTAATATTATTGGTCATTTTGATTTCTTTTCTGAGAACTACCTGTTTGTTCTTGGCCAGTATTTACTTTATTTTTTCCATCTTTTTCTTACTGATTTATAAGAATTCTATGTATATTAAGAAAATCAGCCCTTTGTCTAGCATATGATATCAATATCTTCTCCTATTTATCTTTCCATGAATATATTATTGGTAATTTTTGCCACAATATTTATGTGTTCATACTAGTATTTATCAGTGTTTTTCTTTATGGCTGTTGGGTCTTAAGTCTTGCTTATAAATACCTTTCCCACTTCAAGAAATAATTCTTTTTTTTAATATATTTTATTTATTTTTTATAGAGAGGAAGGGAGAAGGATAGAGAGTGAGAAACATCGATGAGAGAGAAACATCGATCAGGTGCCTCCTGCACACTCCCTACTGGGTATGTGCCCGCAACCAAGGTACATGCCCTTGACCGGAATCAAACCTGGGACCCTTCAGTCCGCAGGCTGACGCTCTATCCACTGAGCCAAACCGGTTTGGGCAAGAAATAATTCTTAAAAATTCACTCTTCTATTCTAGTATTCTCATGGCTTTGTTTTTTTACATTTAAATTTGGTATCCCAGGAAGGGCTTTGGCTCCTGTCCCCATACCTGTGGCTGACATCCTCACGATCTAATCTGTTGACCTACCATCGTTTATGGAATAATACATCTCTCCCACTGATTTGGCATGTCACCTTTGTCACGTACTTTATTGTCATAGGCTTCCTTTTCCTTTGATAATCTTTCTATTCTCTCTCTGCTACCAAACTACTTTTTATAACTGGTTATATGATGTTTTAACAATTCTTTCCTCCCCTTCCCCAATTTGTCCTGGCTCCTCTTACAAGTTTATTTAATACTAGAAGCCCAGTGCATGATTGAATCATGCACGTGTAGGGTCCCCTACACGCTTTTGCTTTTGATCACGGGGAGCTGGGTGCCTGTCTGCTAGTGCACCAGGCCTTTCAGAAGCCTCCAGCACGGCGGAGGCTTCTGAAAGGCCTGGTGCCTGAGCAGACAGGCACCCAGCTCCCACGCTTTTGCTTTCGATGGGGGGAGCTGGAGCTGGGTGCCTGTCTGCTGGTGTCTGAGTGGACAGGCATCCAGCTGCCACGTTTTCACTTTCGATCGCTGGTGCACCAGGCCTTTCAGAAGCCTCCGCCGTGCTGGAGGCTTCTGAAAGGCCTGGTGTCTGAGTGGAAAGGCATCCAGCTGCCACGCTTTTGCTTTTGATCGCGGGGAGCTGGGTGCCTGTCTGCTGGTGCACCAGGTCTTTCAGAAGCCTCCGCCGCGCTGGAGTCTCCAGCGCGGCGGAGGCTTCTGAAAGGCCTGGTGCCAGAGCAGACAGGCACCCAGCTCCCCCACTTTTGATGGTCCGTGGCCGCTGAGGGGGGCTACCCTGCTGTTGAGAGGCGGGCTGCCACAGACACCTGGCTACCCTGCCGTTGAGAGGCGCAGCTGGGTGTCCGCGCAGGCCCCCTCAGCGGCCACGGATCTGGCCTCGATCTGGCCATTGAGAGGCGCAGGGGGCGGGAGTTCCGCCCCCTGCGCCTCTCAACAGCAGCGTAGCCCCCCTCAGTGGCAGCGGATCCCTGCCTCTCAATGGCCGGATAGGCCACCCCGAGTCCCGCCCCCCAGCCTCCCGCTGCCTAATCGGTGTAGCGGAGTGATGGTAATTTACATGTTACTCTATTATTAGATAGGATGAAACTTTATATTTTGCCCATGTCCTCATCCCCCAAATAAAAGGTTACTAAGTTTTGAAATTAATTTAGGTGTAATTGACAGCTTATAATACTGAGTTTTTCTACCTAAGAAACATCTTTAATGTCAATTTTAGAACCACCTTCACCCCATCTAATAAGCCTTTCCTATCTATTAATGGAGAAAATTGTTTGTGTACCATAGTTCCTGACTCCCAAGTTGGGGCCCACGGCAGGGGAGCATAGGAATTTCTATAGATATTTAGTTTATTTTTTCTTTTCTTTTTTTAAATATTTTTTTATTGATTTCAGAGAGGAAGGGAGAGGGAAAGAGATAGAAACTTCAGTGATGAAACAGAATCATTGATTGGTTGCCTCCTGCATGCCCCACACTGAGGATCGAGCTCACAAGCTGGGCATGTGCCCTGACTAGGAATCGAACCATGATCTCCTGGTTCATAGGTCGACGCTCAACCACTGAGCCACGCCTGCCAGGCTAGTTAATTTTTTGTTACAGTGATATACAATATTATTAGTTTCAGGTGTACAACATAGTTATTAGACATTTATATAATGAATTGATCACCCCAATAAGGCTAGTACCCACCTGACATTATACATCGTTATAATATTACTAGAGGCCCAGTGCACAAATTCGTGCATGGGTGGGGTCCAGCCAGCCTGGCCCCCGATCGGGGCAGATCTGGGCCAGGCCTGTCGGGAGGAGGAGATGGCGGGAGGTTGACCAGCTGGATTGGGCCTGATCAGGGCCGGACTGGCCAGGAGGAGAGGCTGCAGGTGATTGGCCATGGGGAGGGGCTGTGAGCAGTGGGCCAGCCGGGGAGAGGGGCCATGGGAGGTTGGCTGGCCAGCTCTGCCCCCAATTGGTGGGGGGGGGCAATGGGGGGTGGGAACAGGTGCGGGGAGGGG
This sequence comes from Cnephaeus nilssonii, assembly GCF_951640355.1. Lineage (NCBI taxonomy): Eukaryota > Metazoa > Chordata > Mammalia > Chiroptera > Vespertilionidae > Cnephaeus > Cnephaeus nilssonii. The sequence continues at coordinate 75,936,564 of NC_137081.1, read as the reverse complement.
CCGTGGGCGGGGCTGGCCAGGGGCCCTGATCAGAATAGGGGGGCCCCGCCCCTGATCAGAATAGGGGGCCAATCTGGGGCAGAGCCAGGTGGGGGGAGGGGCTGTGGGCCGATCAGGGTGGTAGGGGCCCATCGGGGGCGGGGCTGGTCAGGGGGATGGGCTGCTGGAGGTTGGCCATCTGGTCCCACCCCTGATCGAGGAAGGGGAGGCCGATGGATCAGGGGCGGGGCTGGCTGGGGGATGGGCCACGGGAGGTTGGCCGGCTGGCCCCACTCCTGATCAGGCCGGTTTGCTGGCCGCAGTGGGCGTCATAGCAACCGGTCATTCTGGTTGTTACAGTGTTCCGGTTGCTGGCTTATATATATATATTGACTGTATTTCCTTTGAAATACTTTACATACCCATGACTGTTTTTTAATTTTGATTTTTATTATTTTTTTAATTTATTGATTTTTAGAGAGAGGAAAAGAAAACATTTATTTGTTGTTCTACTTATTTATGCATTCATTGGTTGATTCTTGTATGTGCCCAGACCAGGGATTACTAGGGCCTTCCTGTGACTATTTTTATAACTGCCGAATTTTTTCATGCTCTTTATTTTTTTGTAATAAAACTTTTTTTCAATTACAGTTTATATTCAGTATTATTTTGTATTAGTTTCGGGTGTATAGCATAGTGATTAGATAATCATACACTTCACAAAATGTTCTTCCTAATACTTCTAGTGTCCAACTGGTACCATGCATAGTTATTACAGTATTAACTACTAGTATATCTACTATGCTGTACTTTATTTTTTTTGTTGTTGTTAACCCTCACCCAAGGTATTTTTCCATTGATTTAAAAAAATTTTTTTTTATTGATTTCAGACAAGAAGAGAGAGAGAGAGAGAGATAAAGAAACATCAATGATGAGAGAGAATCACTGATCAGCCACCTCTCACACACCCCATACTGGGAATCCAGTCACAACCCGGGCATGTGCCTCTACCTGAGAATCAAACCATGACCTCCTGGCTCATATGTTGACACTCAACCACTGAGTCACGCCGGCTAGGCCATTGGTTTTTATTTTATTTTTAGAGAGAGTGGAAGGGAAGGAGAGAGACAGAGAGAGAAACAATGTGAGAGACACATTGACTGGTTACCTCCTACACACTCCCTGACCACGGCCAGGGATCGAGCTGCAACTGAGGTATGTGCCTTTGACCGGAATCGAACCCAGGACTCTCCAGTCTGCGGACTGACGCTCTACCTGCCGAGCTAAACTGGCTAGGGCTCCTATGCTGGACTTTTATGTAACTGCCAGTTTGTCCTTCTTACTCCCTTGTCCTTATTTACCCATCCCCCAAACCTCCCTCCCATCGGGTGACCATCATTTATTCTCTATCTGAGTTTGTTTCTGTTTTGTTTATTGATTTTTAGGTTGCACATATAAGTAAAATTATATGGTATTTGTTTTACTCTGACTTATTTTGCTTAGCATAATATCCTTCAAAGTTCATCCAGTAGTTGTTATAGATGGCAAGATTTCATTGTTTTCTTTTTTATTTATTTATATATATTATTGATTTTTTACAGAGAGGAAGGGAGAGAGAGAGATAGAAACATCGATGAGAGAGAAACATCCATCAGCTGCCTCCTGCACGCCCCCCACTGGGGATGTGCCCGCAACCAAGGTACGTGCCCTTAACCGGAATCGAACCTGGGACCCTTCAGTCCGCAAGCTGACGCTCTATCCACTGAGCCAAACCGGTTTTGGCAGATTTCATTGTTTTCTATGCTGAATCATATTCCATTGTATAATATGTATCACCTCTTCTTTTTTTATTAATATACGTATATTTTTATTTCAGAGAGGAACCTGGGACCTTTTAATCCACAGGCCGACGCTCTAACCACTGAGCCAAACCAGCTAAGGCTCACCTCTTCTTTATTTGTCTATCAGTGGATACTTAGGTTGCTTCTATATATTGGCTTTATAAGTAATACTGCAGTGAACATATATCTTGTCTAATTAGTGTTTTGGATTTTTTCAGATAAATATCCAGGAGTGGAATTGCTGGATCATATGGTAGTTCTATTTTAATTTTTTGAGGAGCCTCTATTGTTTTCTATAGTGGCTGGAAAACAATTTACTTATTTATTTTTATTTATTTGTTTTGTTGTTGTTGTTAAGCCTTACCTGAGGATATTTTTCCATTGATTTTTAGGGAGAGTGGAAGAGAGAGGGAAAGACAGAAACATCAATATGAGAGAAACACATCCATTGGTTGCCTCCTGCACGTGCCCTGACCAAAGCCTGGGCTAGGGGAGGAACCTGCAACCAAGGTAGGTGCCCTTGACTGGAATCAAACCCAGAACCCTTTGGTTCGCAGGCCAACGCTCTATCCACTGAGCAAGCCGGCCAGAGCTAGAATACAATTTACAATCCCACCAACACTGCATAAGGGTTTCCTTTTCTCAACTTCCTCGCCAACACTTGTTTTCTGTTGATTTATTGATCATAGCCATTCTAACAGGTGTAAAGTGATAACTTACTTGGTTTTCATTTACATTTTTCTGATGGTTAGTGATGTTGAGCATTTTTTTCCCTTTTTATTGAATTTATTTGGGTGATACTGGTTAACAAAATTATACAGGCTTCAGGTGCACAATTTTACAACAGCGCATCTTTTCATATTTCTGTTGGTCTCTGTATGTCCTCTTTGGAGAAGTGTCTATTCAGGTCTTCTGTCTTATTTCTTTTTTTTCTTTTTTTTTTAATATATTTTTATTGATTTTCCACAGAGAGGAAGAGAGAGGGATAGAGAGCTAGAAACATCGATGAGAGAGAAACATCGACCAGCTGCCTCCTGCACACCCCCCACCGGGGATGTGCCCGCAACCAATGTACATGCCCTTGACCGGAATCAAACCTGGGACCTTTCAGTCCGCAGACCGACGCTCTATCCACTGAGCCAAACCGGTTTTGGCATTCTGTCTTATTTCTTAATTAGATTGTTTGTCTTATTGGTGTTGAGTTGTCTGAGCTCTTTATATATTATTTTGGTGGTTTTCATTGTTTTAGAGCTTTTTGTTATATTTTTATTGATTTCAGAGAAGAAGCGAGAGGGAGAGAGAGAGAGAAACATCAATGATGAGAGGAAATCATTGATTGGCTGCCTCCTGCCTCCACACGGGGAATCGAGCCTGCAACCTGGGCATGTGCCCTGACTGGGAATCGAACCGTGACCTCCTGGTTCATAGGTTGATGCTCAACCACTGAGTCACACCATCCAGGTTATGTATTTTGGATATTAACTCTTCGTCAGATGTATCATTGGCAAATATCTTATTCCATTCAGTATGTTGTCTCTTTGTTTTGTTGATGGTTTCCTCTACTTTGCAAAACTTTTTAGTTTGAGGTAGTCCCATTTGTTTATTTTTTATTTTGTTTCCCTTGCCAGAGTAGACATATCCAAAAAAAATAAAATGCCAAGAGCAATGTCAGAGAATTTACTGCTATGTTTTCTTCTAAGAGTTTTATGGTTTCAGGTCCTACATTTAAGTCTTTAATCCATTTAGAGTTTTTTCTTGGATATGGTATAAGAAAGTGGTCTAGTTTAATAATTTTTGCTTGAATCTGTCTAGTGTTCCCAGTACTATTTATAGAAGAGACTGTCACCCATTGTAGATGCTTGCCTTTTTTGTCATAGGTTAATTGACCATGTAGGTATGAGTTTATTTCTGGGCTGTTGTGTTCTATTGATCTGTGTGTCTTTTTTTATGCCAGTACCATGCTATTATTATTATTATTATTATTATTATTATTACAATAGCCTTGTATTATAGTATAGTTTGATATTGAGTAGTGTGATTCCTCTAACTTTGTTCTTCTTTCTCAAGATTGCTTTGGCTGTTTGGGTTTTACTGTGGTTCCATATAAATTTTAGGATTATTCTAGTTCTGCGGACATTGCCATTAGTATTTTGATATAGATTGCATTGAATGTATAGATTGCTTTGGGTAGTATGGACATTTGGCTTTACCTGTGAGATTTTTTCTTATATTAACTTCTAGTTTCATACCATTGTTATCAAAGAAGATGCTTGATATGATTTTAATCTTAAATTTATTGAGCCTTGTTTTGTGGCCTAACAGGTGGTCTGTCTTGCAAAATGTTCCCCGTGCACTTGAAAAGAATGTATATTCTGTTGCTTTCAGGTGAAATGTTCTAAAAATATTAAGTCCATCTGGTCTAATGTGTCATTTAAGGCCACTGTTTCCTTGTTGATTTTCTGCGTGGATGATCTATCCATTGATGTCAATAGGATGTTAAAGTCCCCTACTATGATTGTATTACTGTTGATCTCTCCCTTTATGTCTGATAGTATTTGCTTTATATATTTAGGCGCTCTTACATTGGGTGCATACAAGAGTTATATCCTCTTATTGGATTGATCCCTTTATCATTATAAAAGGCCCTTTGTCTCTTGTTACAGCCTTTGTTTTAAAGTCCATTTTGTTTGATATAAGTATTGCTGCTACACCTGCTTTGCACGAAATATTTTTTCCCATCTCTTACATTCTCTGTGTGTCTTTCCATCTGAGATGGGTCTCTTGTAGATAGCATATGTACAGGTTTTGTTTTTTCATCCATTCAGCCACATTATGTCTTTTCTTATTTATTTTTTTTTCACCTTTATTGCCTGAGCTAAGAGAGGAGGGAGGAAGATTATTTGCCTTTTGGGGCCTTGATTTTCCTTGAGTATAACTCCAGCTCCTTGCCCTCAAGCACATGACCACGTTGGCCTGCTCTCAAGTGCTACATGCTAGAGCTGCTCCTCTAGAACACTGCTGATTGTGGCATACTTGTTCCTTTTATCATATTTCTTCTAAATTTTCTTTGATAGTTTTTTGTTTAAAATCTCTTCCTCCTCAGGAGTCAGCTTTTGGCCCCCTTCTTGTAGACCATGGGCAGTACATAGTGGGACTCATACCACTGTCCTCACAGTGAGCGGTCAATGAGCACGATGCAGTTCTTTACTAGGGTCGTGGTGCAGACCAGTTTGAGGTTGGATGCATTGTAGACAACATCAATAATCCCTGTGTCGTGTGTACAATACTCTGAGCCCAGGAGAAGTTGCCCATGTTCAGCCTGAAGGTACGTACTTCATGTTGCCTCCCTGCATGTGAACTGTGTGTGTGGGGTGGGCCAGTCTCAGTGTCGGCAGCAGAGCGTCCCACCTCATATTGTCGCTTCTTGTGGTGTGGCTTTCTCTTGCCTCTGTTCTTGTGCTTCATGCCAGTTGTCCTGAGAAAGCCCATGGCTCAGTGCTGCTGTGAAGAGCCACATTATGTCTTTTGATTGGAGCATTTAATCCATTTACGTTTAAAGTAATTGCTGACTATGTAGTTACTAGAGGCCTGGTGCACGAAATTCATGCACGGGTAGGGTCCCTAGGCCTGGCTGGCGATCAGGGTGATCAGGGCCTTCTGTCTGCCGGTCAGGGCCTTCCTTAGTTCCACGCCGCCCTCTGGTGGTCAGCACACGTCATAGTGAGCAATTGAACTCTAGGTCTCCTGGTCAAACTCCCAAAGGGACAATTTGCATATTAGCCTTTTATAGATATAGATTGCCATTTTATTTTTATGATTTCTTTCCTGTTTCTTTCTTAATCTCTTACTCTCTTCTCTTATATATTAATAACTTTCTACAATTTTGTGTTCGGATTCCTGCTCCTTTATTTTTTCTCTTGTATACTTTCGGTTTGTGGCTACCATGTGCTTCATATATATACCAAGCTATGTTTGTAGCAGTATTTTTTAAAGAATTTTTTAAAATTTGATTTTTAAATAGAGAGGAAGAGAGGGAGAATTTAAAGAAACATTCATGTGAGAATGAAACATCTATTGACTGCCTTCTGCACACCCCCTACCGGGGATTGAGCCTGCAACCGGGGCAGGGGCATGAACAGGAATTGAACCAGCAACCTTTTGGTGCATGGGATGACGCCCAACCAACTGAGCCACACTGGCCAGGGCTGTAATAGTCTATTTTAAGTTGATAGTCACATAAGTTCCAACATTTCCTAAAATCACTCACCCCTTCCCATTTATGTTTTTGTCATTTTTTACTTCATGTGTGTTTGTATGTATCCCTTAATTTATTATTACACATTATCTTCCTATATTTGTCTTTTAACCTTTATACTAAATTTATAATTGGTCCACTGCTTTTATAGTGTTTGCCTTTGTCAGTGAGAATTTTTTTCTTTCCTATATTATCTTATTCATATTTTTTATCTTTCTTTTTTTCTAGAAAACTTATTTTTATTTTTATTGATTTCAGAGAGGAAAGGAGAGGGAGAGAGGGAGGGAAACATCAATGATGATAGAAAATCATCGATTGGCTGCCTCCTGCACATCCCCTACTGGGGATCGAGCCCACAACCCAGGCATGTGCCCATGACCAGAATTGAACCCTGGACCCTTCAGTCTGCAGGCCGATGCTCTATCCATTGAGCCAGACCAGCTAGGGCTATCTTTTCTTCTTAAAGAAGCCCCTTTAACTTTTTTCATAATACTGGTTTAGTGGTGATGAACTCTAGCTTTTTCTTATCTTTATCTTTCTCTTTGATTCTAAAGAATAGCTTTGCTGGGTAATCTTAGTTGTAGGTCTGATTTTTATCACTTTCAAAATTTCATGCCAATTCCTCTGGCCTGCAAAGTTTCTGTTGAGAGAGAAATCAGCTGACAGTCTTATGGGAGCTTCCTTGTACATAACTAACTACTATTCTCTTGCTGTTCTTAAGATTTTCTCTTTGTCTTTAAACTTTGGCATTTTAATTATGATGCAGCTTAGTGTGGGCCTCTGGGTTCATCTTGTTTTGTATTCTGTGCTTCCTGGACTTATATGTCTATTTCCTTTGCCAGGTTAGGGACATTTTCAGTCATTTTATTTTTTAAAAATATATTTTTATTGACTTCAGAGAGAAAGGGAGATAAAAACATCAATGATGAGAGAGAATCATTGATCAGTTGCTTCCTGCATGCCCCACACTGAGGAATGTGCCTGCAACCTGGGCATGTGCCCTGATTGGGAATAGACCATGACGTCCTGGTTCATAGGATGACGCTCAACCATGCTGGCCGGGCCAGTCATTATTCCTTCAAATAAGTTTTCAGACCCTTGCTCTCTATTCTCCCTATGGTATGCCTATAATGCAAGTGTTGGTATGCTGATGTTGTCCCAGAGGTCTCTTAACATATCCTCATTTCTTTTTTCTTTTTTTTGTTAATCCTCACCCAAGGGTATTTTTCCCATTTATTTATTTTTTAATATATATTTTCATTTATTTCAGAGAGGAAAGAAGAGGGGGAAAGATAGAAACATCAATGCTGAGAGCCAATCGTTGATTGGCTGCCTCCTGCACATCCTGCACTGGGGATCGAGCCCGCAACCCCAGTATGTGCCCTGACTGGAATCGCACTGTGACCTCCTGGTTCATAGGTCAACGCTCAACCATTGACTCATGCCAGCTGGGCTCCCATTGATTTTTAGAGAGAGTGGAAGGGAGGGAGAGAGACACAGAGAAAAACATCGATTAGTGGCCTCTGGCATGTGCCCCAAACCCCAACCAGGGCCAGGGATCTAGCCTACAACCAAGGTTCATGACCTTGACCAGAATCAAACCCGAGACCCTTCTGTTCATGGGCCAATGCTCTATCCACTGAGTCAAACTGGCCAGGGTATAACCAGTGTTTTGAACGCTCCATCTGGTAGATTACTTGCCCCCATTTAATTTAGTTATTTTTTTTGGAGTTTCGTCTTGTTTTTTCTTTTGAAACATGTTTATCTCCTCATTTTGGCAGCCTCCCTGTATTTGTTTCTGTGTATTAGGTAGAGCTGTTACGTCTCCTGGTCTTAGAAGAGTGGCCTTATGTAGTAGGTGGTCTGTGGGGCCCGATGGTGCAGTCTCCCTGTTCACCTGAGCCAGTTGCTCCGTGGGTGTCCCTTGTGTGGGTTGTGTGTGCCCTTATCTTGTAGTTGAGCCTTGATTAATGTGTGGGTTGTGTGTGCCCTTACCTTGTAGTTGAGCCTTGATTAATGTTGGCACATTAGTGGGTGGGGTTACCTTCAGGCTGTGACTACAACAGACGTGTGTGGGCCGACACCACAGAGCAGGAGTCGCTTTAGCAGGGCTGTGGTGCCAGGCCCGTCAGGAGTGTTGTTTGTGGAGCTCGGTGGTGGTGCTCTGGTGTGGTGTGAAGCTGGCCACCACATGTGTTGGTTCTGAAGCCTCTTGGGAGGGACTCCAGGGTAGGCCAAGGTGAGCTGCCACTTGTACCAGGCTTGGGGCCGCCTAGTTGAAGCTACAGTCTAGTCCAAAACTGGCTGCTGCATGTGCTTGGGACCACCCGATAGGAGTAGCAGTGCAAGTGGAGACCACTCGTTGCTGTGCTGGACTTGGAGCTACTTAGCAAGAGCTACAAGGCACGCTGAGGCCAGCCACTGCTTGTTTGGGGTTTGTGGCCCTTAGAGAGATTTTGGGAAAGTCCTCAGTGCTGATGAAAGCAGGCCACTTGTGCAGAAAAGCCGCCGGAAGAGACTTGTCAGGGTGCGTGAGTTGGGTGGGGCGACCCGTGTGAGCCTGGTTAATGGAGAGCACAGAGTTGGCGCTTGTCTGAACCTACTTGGCCGCAGGAGAGGAGCATTTGGCAAAGGAACAATGAAGGCTCTCTCCTGACACCTGCCCCTTCCGCCCTTTCTCTGAAGTAAGTCAACTTAGTTCTTATATGGACCTGGCACTTTTTGAGCTGCTGCCCCTGTGCTGTGGCCCCATATTAAGTTTGTGTGCGGATAAGTCTGTGCGTGTCCCCCACCCCTTTAAGAGGCGCGCCTAAGTCTCCAGCAGCCCTCTGTCTCGATCGGACGAAATCCTCACTGGTTTTTACAGCCAGATGTTCTAGGGCAGTGGTTCTCAACCTTTCTAATGCCGCGACCCTTTAATACAGTTCCTCATGTTGTGGTGACCCCCAATCATAAAATTATTTTCGCTGCTACTTCGTAACTGTAATTTTGCTACTGTTATGAATCGTAATGTAAATATCTGTGTTTTCCGATGGTCTTAGGCGACCCTGCTAGCTGTTCTCAACCTGTGGGTCGCGACCCTGCTAGCGGTTCTCGAGAACCGCTGCTGTAGAGCCTAAGACCATCGGAAAACACAGATATTTACATTACGATTCATAACGGTAGCAAAATTACAGTTACGAAGTAGCAACGAAAATAATTTTATGGTTGGGGGTCACCACAACATGAGGAACTGTATTAAAGGGTCGCGGCATTAGAAAGGTTGAGAACCACTGTTCTAGGGATTCCCCTTTCTGGTACTGGTGCCCGGGGCTGGGGATACCTGTGTGGGGCTGAGACCCCTCACTCCTCAGGGGTATTTCCACAGCCAAGCTATCCCTCAATTATTTTTTGTTTGGTTTTTGTTGTTGTTAATCCTCACTCGAGGATATTTTTTTCCATTGATTTTTAGAGAGAGTAGAAGGGAGAGAGAGAGGGGATTGGGATCAAACCTGCAGTCCAGGTACATGCCCTTGACCGGGAATTGAACCCATGACCCTTTGGTGCAAGGGCTGGCACTCTAACCACTGAGCAGCATTTGCCAGTGCTCCCTTAATCACCACAGAATGAGTGTGGGACCTGCCCTTTCCACCCCTCCTACTAGTCTCAACATGGCTTCTTAATATCCTTAGTTATAGGACTTTTGTTCAACTAGTCTTCAGATAGTTCTCGATGCTGGTGGTTCTGTAACTTAGATATAATTGTGATGTGGTCATGGGAAGAGGCGAGCACAGGGGAATTAATAAGAGCACATCTTCCTGTGCTCCCACCACTACTCTGGATATGTTCTGCGAATAAACACACCAAAGGAGCAGGTGTGCTTTCTATGTCCTGTCTCCAAATGTGCTTGCTAGAGACAGTGAGACATGGTCCTTCGGCCTCAAGAAGTTGCTAGCAGGGAAATTTGCAATTCCAATAAAATGTGGTCCTGGGGTATTTACAGCAAAGTAGGAGGAGTGTCTGCCTGGGGAATTGAGGGCAGCTATATAGAGGAAAAAGTACATATTTGAGCTGAGGCTTGAAGGCATTTTCAGAAGAAAGGGCGTCCTAGGCAGAAGGAATAGTATTTGCAAGGACACAAAGGAGTATGGGATAGTCAAGGACTTACATGCAGTTTAGAACTACCACAGATAGAGTGAGGAAAAGGGAAACAGGCTCAGTGAACCCAGGTGAGATCACATAGGCCTTGAAGGCCATGCTTGGGTCCTTACACGCCTGCCTCTACACAGGGAAGGACATAGAAGGTGGCAGTGGTGGGAGTAAAGGATCATTTGCAGACCATCTCTTTGTATGTTAGGGTTTCTCTGCCAGGGAGTATATAATGTAAGCAGAAAGCCTTGGTCTGGTGGGAAAGCCTAGATATCCCTAATGGCCTGTGTGACCTCATAAGTTCTCTGGTACCTACTTTCCCAAGGAGAATCTCTCATAGGGGATAGGACACAGGTCACGGCACCATTTTTATTTTCTGAGAAACACAAGATATGAGGCTGGAAGGGAGCTTGAAGAGAGGGCAGGAGATTCCATCTATGCAATGAAGTTGATTGCTTAGAAAAAAGGATTGGTTTTTCACTCCTGCTTCTATCTTTAAAATCTCTTCAACTTGGAACTGCCCAGTTAAGTGGCTCACAGAACCACTGGATGAGTTCAGTATCTGCACATTTGCACAAGAGCCAGCTGCAGGGTCTTCTAATGCCCAAATGAATTTCTGATCCTGGGGCAAGATGCAGACATTCCCGTTTTAATCAGGGACTGAAATCCTTGCAGGTGCATCTGACGGCGCAGGAGGCCTTTGTGAAGCACTCTGGTATGGGCGGAATGGGAGATCCTCGGGAGTTTTGTGGGTGGTAAAGGTGTACAAAGAAACTGGGCTTGTTTCGCAGAACTGGAGGAGGTGGTACCGTCCGTGGTCAGAACGAAGAAACTGGGCTCAGCTCCTGCTGGCCTGGTTGTGTGTTCCGCTGCTTGGAGCGCTTGCAGTACTTGTAGGACAGAAACGCCACAGCGCAGGCTCCAAGAAGCATGAGAGAAAAGAGCGTGTACAGCGCGGTCTGGGCTTCTGTCGCACCCAGTGCCAGGCCCAGGAACTGGACCTCCTCTTCTCTCTTGGGACTGATGGTGGGTCCAGCATCTAGGAGAGGACAACAGAGGGCGGTTCACACTAGCACCGATGTGGTTACTGGACTTGCTAACCTGTTTTAAGCCCACGCTAGATCCCTGGCACAGGTGCCCCGAGTGAGCGCCTTGCTGAGGGCACATCCCTGTCACTGACAGATGAGCCTCTGAAGTTAAGTAGATTTATTTTTAATCATCTCTATCAGCAATTTAGAGTATAATCTAAATTAGGTAATTGTCTCATATTTGTATAGTAATCCATATTTTTTTAGTCATTCACAAATCCTGTCATCTTACATTATGTCAGGCACTGTGTTTGATCCTGCATCAGCCCAGACATTTGCCTCGTTTCCTGCCTAAGGTCGCACAGCAGGTTAATGGCAGGGCTGAGATGAGACTCTAGACCTGCTATTTATTCCCAGAGCAGACCTAGTTTCTAGATGTAACATTGCCTTGTTCCATCCTAAGAACATTCAAAGAAAGTAAATACTGGTTGATGAATGAAGGGAATGGAAAGGCTGAGAGGAGGGAATAAACTAGAAGAAAATAGACTGGAAAAGGCCCCTCTCACCCCCTCCCTCTGGCTTTAGTCTCTCCCAGAGCTCATCTCACCTTCTGGCTGGAGACAAGGGTGTGGGCCTGCGGCTGGGTCAGGGAAGCCATTGCACCGGGTTATAGAGGCGTAGAGCTTGGCTGACGCTTTGGGAATCCTTGGCAGAGAAGGGTCAGTGTAGTTCACAAAATGTAGACCAAACCTCTCTGCGAAGCCCGTGGCCCACTCAAAGTTGTCCATCACACTCCAAACAGTGTATCCTCGAAGGTCCACCTTATCCCGCACAGCTGTCCAAAGAGAGGCCCGGCATGAGCTTCCTGCATAAGACACCCTCCCCCCAGGCCTGCCGAGGCCCTGCTGCCCAGAGCTCTCCCACAGTCCCCATGTGCAGTCCAGGCCAGCTTTTCTTTAGCTCTTTGAGAAAGTTGCCCAGGCACTGCATGCAGTGTTTGTTATCTGGTCCTCTGTGGACGGAGCTGCAGAGCCATCAGCACTTTTCTAGAAAGGCTCAGCCCTGAAGGGCGTCAGGAACATGGGTAGACCAGTGCTGCTCTCCATGAAAACACTAGTAAGTGGCCCTTGGGAAAGATTTTAGCTGGAATTGGATTTCCTGATCTTTTGTTTTCACAGCTGCATTGCTCCTTCTCTTTCACCAGTGTTACTGTTTCCTTGTCATAGTCTCCTCCCAAGTTCTGCTGAGCTGGTGATCTCAAACTTCTGCTTCAGGAACAAAAGACCCTTCAGACAGTCCCCTAAGCCCATTCCTCCTAGCCCTGCCCAAACCGTCCTCAGGAGGGCACTGCTGTTCAGGGGCCTCAGACATCAATGAGGATACGGAGAGCTCAGGTCTAGCTGATTCAGGCAACTCGTCTGCCTGCCGAGCTTAAGTCTAGGAAGGGAAAAAAGCAAAGCAGCTAACCCAACAGGAGTAAAAAGCCTCATCTTTCTCATTATGGGGTTCCTGGGTGCAAAACCACCCTGAATGCAGATGTGAGCAGATGTTTCCACAGTGCGGGGTGCACGTGAGGAGGGTGGGCCTGCCATACCTTTGAGGGCCTCGTTGATGTAACTGCGGAGGTAGTAGATCCTTGCAGTGTCATTGAGGCTTGTTTCTCCCCGTTGGGACACTCCGTTCTCTGTGACGTAGATCGGAGGGTTGTTGTACTCCTCCTTTAACCAGTTCAGGATCCTCCTGAAGCCAAAGGGTGTCATCTTCAGCCAGAAGGAGCCAGAGTCTGGCCAAGAGCGATCTGTGATGGAGGCAACTCCCCTGCCAGTTCAAACACAGATTAGTCTGTCTTGTAAATTCCCAGAGGCCCTTTGCACAAAAGACAAAGCAGGAGAACGGGCTTCCCTGAGTCACCTACGTCTGGTCAGTGCCACAGGCACCAACCCCTTTGTGTGAGGACAGGGGGTAGTAGGCTGGGACCTGCTTCAAGTGCCCCAGACCCTGCCCCTCTCTCCAGTGACAGATAAGAGAGGGCAACAGGTTGTGCCAAAGGGGCGCCTACTGTGGGAGGCACGGAAGCTCGACTGTCTTGAGTCAAACATTTCAAATACAGTTATTTAACTTACATCCAAATTTTTTAAAAAACAAAAATCCCAACCATTTAGTTTTACCAACAACTGGGTTTATCTTGCTCAGCTGAAAGTGAATGGAGGGCATTCCATAGCTGAGCACGGGTCCCTGTGGAGGCGTCCGGGGACCAGTGAGGCAGCACGAGTCCAGTGGGTGCCTGACTGGGGACCAGCAGGGGTCTTCTCAGTCCCCCTTGCCAAGCCTGAATGGTGGGCTCAGGACACAGTGGGGTGTACGCATTCGTTTTCAAAGAAAGAACCTGGACAAGATTCACACTACCGGGATGGAAGGATGCTTGATAGAAAAGGAACAGAATAGCCCTGCGTGGTAGTCAGTTGCTTAGAGCGCCGTCTGAATACACCAAGGTTGCCAGTTTGATCCCCAGTTGGCACATACAAGCAGCAGCCAGTGAATGTATAAATAAGTGGAGCCCAGCCAGCGTGGCTCAGTGGTTGAGCGTCAACCTATGAACCAGGAGGTCACGGTTTGGTTCCCGGTCAGGGCACATGCCCAGGTTGCAGCTCGATCCCCAGTGTGGGGCATGCAGAAGGCAGCCAACCGATGATTGTCTCTCATCATTGATGTTTCTGTCTCTCCCTCTCCCTTCCTCTCTGAAATCAATAAAAATATTTTTTTAAAAAAATAAGTGGAACAACAAATCTTTCCCTTCCCTCCCCCTTCCTCTAAGTTTAATTCCTATATCATAAAGAGCTATTATGCTAATTAGACCGAACAGCCAAATGACCATCCGGACAACCTGCCGGATGAAGCCAGGGCTGCGAGGGCTGAGCCCCTTGCACGAATTTCGTGCATTCGGCCTCTAGTAATAATAATAAGAAGAACTTAAAAAACAAAAGAAAAGGAACAGCCCTGGCCAGTGTGGCTCAGTTGGTTGGGCAATGTCCCATACACCGAGAGGTCACTGGTTCAATTCCTGGTCAGGGCACATGCCCAGATTGCAGGCTTGATCCCTAGTAGGGGGCATGCAAGAGGCAGTTGATCGATGTTTCTCTCACTTCCTCTCTCTAAAGTCAATAAAAACATAGATTTTTTTAAAAAATTGAAATGGCCCTAACTGGTTTGGCTCAGTGGATAGAGCGTTGGCCTGCAGACTGAAGGGTCCCAGGTTCGATTCCAGTCAAGGGCATGTACCTTGGTTGCGGGCACATCCCCAATAGGGGGTGTGCAGGAGGCAGCTGGTCGATGTTTCTTTCTCACTGATGTTTCTAACTCTCTATCCCTCACCCTTCCTCTCTGTAAAAAATCAATAAAATATACTTTAAAAAGTAAAATTAAAAAATTGAAATGAAACAAAATAGTGTATATACATATAATCCTGGTTTTTAAATATATACTTTTTTTTTTTATTTTAGAGAGGAAGGGAAAGGGTGAGGGAAATAGAAACATCAATGATGAGAGAAAATCATCAATCAGCTTCCTCCTGTATGCCCCCCTTGCGGGCTGGGGATTGAGCCCACAATCTAGGCATTTGCCCTGACCAGGAATCGAATTGTGACCTCCTGGTTCATAGGTCGATGCTCAACCACTGAACCACACTGGCTGGGCTAATCCTGTTGTTTTTCTGTAACAAGTAAATACAGGTACAAATATATACTATACAAACTATGTAATGTAAATATACATATACACACATACACTTCTGAAATGACACACAAGAATTTCCTATCCGCCCTAGCAGGTTTGGCTCAATGGATAGAGCTTTGGCCTGTACTGGGTTCAGTTCCCGTCAAGGGCACGTACTTCAGTTGCAGGCTCGATCCCCGGCCCTGGGTGGGGCGAGTGCGGAGGCACCTAATCGATGTATCTCTCTCACATTGATGCTTCTCTCCCTTTCACTCTCTCTAAAAGTCAATGGGAGTATGTCCTTGGGTGAGGATTAAAACTAAAGAGTTGCCTATTCTTGCTTTCTAATGTTTCCACTGTGAACATGTATTATTCGTGTAATACAAAAATAATACTTTGACCATTACTCCGAAAAGGAGAAAAAAAGACCTTATTGTTATTTTAACTGAAATACATCTAATAAGTAAAACAAATTTGACAAAAAAGGAAAAGGGAAGAAAAAGGTTTTTCTCAAAAACGTTATTTAAGAACTCCAGGCCTGACTATCTCCATGGGAGGCGTCTTGGAAAGCCAGTGTATCACTGTCAGGCTGATGGGTTTGAGTGGGAGTCTCGGGAGACAGGACTCATCGCAGGAACCCCAGGACCTGCGGCATCGGGAGGCGGTTCTCCGGGGCCACGCCGGCCTTCAAGCAAGAGGTGGGCAGAGGGGCCACTGTCTTTTCCAAAGACCGTTCTTGGAGGCCCTGCTGGGTGTCTTACCTGTCTGCATCAAAGGAAGAGATCCAAGAGTCATAGTCAAGGTTGTAGGCCAGGACAGTGGTGTAGTGATTGAACCCAAAATAGTCGTAGGTGCCATTGATCCTCCTCTTCTCACTCTCCGTGAACTCCGGGAGCCTGAGGGGAAGGAGCCGTGAAGGGGCGGGGCTTCAGGAGCAGCCATGCTTTGGGAGGAGAATGTTCTGGGGCCGCGTTGGCTGCTGTCAACTACAGGTGACAGGTGCAGGGCCCGGGGGCGAGGAGGCCCTGCCAGTGCTGCCGGAGGTACCGAGGCTCCTACCGCCCTGTAACCCACTGCACGCCCCCCTCCCGTTACAGGACCCTCTTCCTGTTGGCAAATGAAAGTAAAAGCTGCTCTTTTATAAACCTCCCGGTCAGGGACACAGACACAGATACACATATTATTTTATTTCCTTCAAAAATTAACATGCAACTTCTGACATTTACCATCTCTGGTAGATTCTGAAATCAAGGACACGTCTGAGGCATATACCTTAAGACTAACCCTTATGGTTTTATCTTTTATAATTTGTATTTCCATAATCTGCCCTTTCTAAGTACTGCTTTTGTTGTGGTTTCCTTAGGTTTGCCTCTTTTCTCCAAAGTCTATCCTTATTAGTAGGGGAAATATTTTTACAGATTATATTTTTTGAACTTTGGAGATTGGAATTTTTCTGCTCACATGATCTCACTACGCTTTTGTAAAATAAGCATTTGCTGGAGCATTTTTCATGTTCTCTGGACTTTCCTATAAAATTGGATTAGCATGTGCTTGCATACAACACATACAGGTTCCTCTCAGCCCAAATGCCTACAGGTGCCTCTGACAGGCAGACTCGGTGCTGCTGGTTTAGGGTTGCCTGGGATTGCCCTGCTAGGCGGCTGACACCTTCATCTTGACCTTCCTGCTGTCATTAACCTGGGGGAGCAAAACCCTCCGTCCCTGAGGTTTCTGAGACTGCTGGGAGAACACTGGAGCCATGCCCAGGAGCCAGCAGTGGCTCCTCAGGGCCCATGGCATCAAAGCTGAGCCCCTCTACCTGGCCTCCAGGCCCTTCACCGTGTGGCCTCGGCCCCTCCACGGTCGGTCGCTAGGCCAGTACCCCTCCCCCATCAACTGCACATGCCCCACTCATTCCTACCGCTGGGCTGGTGCTCACAGCATTCCTCTTGGATGGAATGAATGCCCTCTGTGCTCCCAAATGCTATTCACTGCCAAGGCCCAGCTCAGCTGGTGCTCTGCCTTGTCATGATCTCATCTTCTGAGCTTTCGCTGAATCAACAAATTGGGGAATAGAATTCCCTGGAGTGATGAGGGTGGCTGACTTCCCGGCTGGTGTGTCGGCCACGTGAGGAGCCTGACTTGGAGGCTCCTCTTTACACAGACTCTGACCTGGCACTCAGCAAAGCTGTGCTGATGGGCAGGAGTGCTCACTGCTTGTTTGAGACCAGATTGGCTGATCAGACCAGTAGGCACAGCCTGCTTAGCAGGACTTGCCCTAACCAGGCCAGGATGGGTGGAAGGGTGGGGACTGGATTACTTAATCCTTACAGCTGGGCTCTATGGGATAGTTTGTGGGAAGGACTCAAAGGCCTTTTGACCTATGGTAACAACATGCACTACCTTGGAGCTTGTGGATATGTTTCCATAAGGCCAGGCCATTCCGTCCTCATCCACGTCCCATACCTCTAATCCCAGCTGGTTGATTCAAACCCTGTGTGGGCCCTGGAATCAGACAGCCCCGTTTCATATCCCAGCTCCATCATTTAATAGCTGGATGATCTTGCTTTAGTATTTGTGCCTTATCTTTAAATAGGAATAGAAGTACCAATAGAAGACGAATACATGTTAGCTGTTGATGTTGCCATTACTTTTTTGACAGGAAGTAGGACTGCTTTGTGCACACCATTGCCACCTACTGGCCAAACAACAAACACGCTGGCCATCACCCATTGCTATCTACATTCACTCATAGGTGATGGAATGGGGTAGGATGAGCTGGGGAATTTGTCCTTAGAGTGAGGTGGTGGGTTGATAAGAAGTGGGTGCCCTTGAAGATAGATTTCCTGGGTATTCCGAAGGATGATGCTGATGATGATAATAATAATAATAAATAATAATAATAATAATAATAATAATAATAACAACAACTGCCTTTCGTCAAGCACATAGCAGTGCCAGGACCTCAGCTGAGAGCTTCACATACACAATCATGTTTGATCTTCCCAGCAAGCAGGAAGCTCAGAGATACAGGAACTTGCCTCAGACTCGCCTCTCTGACCCCAACAGCCATGCTCTCCCCACTGTGCTTCCACCCAGGAGCTCCAGTTTGGCCCCACAGACCAGACTCCCTCCCGACCCTCTCCTGGCTGAGTGTGGGGGCACCAGGACCTACCGAGACTTGCTGAGGCCTGCGGCCAAGCTCCTGTCACGGATCCGGGTCTTCATCACTTCATTGTAATCTCCGTTCTTGAAAATCGGATGTGCAAACCAGCCTCCCATGAACTGCAGGTGGGGGTGGGGGACAGGCAGCCTCCGCATTAGCAGGTATGACCCTGGACACTCCCCCACCCCCACATTCTTCCCATATCCCATTCTTTTTAAAATATATATATATATGTTTTTATTGAATTCAGAGATGAAGGGGAGAGAGAGAGGAACATCAATGATGAGAGAGAATCATTGACCGGCTGCCTCCTGCATGCCCCACACTGGGGATCAGGCCCTAATCCAGGCTTGTTCTCTGACCGGGAATCAAATCATGACCTGGTTCATGGGTTGACGCTGAACCACTGAGCAACACCAGCTGGACCATCCTTTTTCTTTTCTTTTTAGGTATTTAGTAGTTGCCATTTTATTTTATTAGAAAAAACAAACAAAACATTTTAGCCTGGCTGGTGTGGCTCAGTGGTTGAGTGTCAACCTATAAACTAGGAGGTCACAGTTCAATTTCCAGTCAGGGCACATGCCTGTGTTGGGGGCTCAGTCCCCAATAGGGGGTATGCAGGAGGCAGTCCATCAATGATTCTCTCTCATCAATGTTTTTACGCAACCTCCCTCTCCCTTACTCTCTCTGAAATCAATTTCAAGAGAAAAAAAATTAAAACTTTATTTTTCAGTTACAGTTGATGTACAATGTTTCAGGTGTACAACTCCATGATTAGACATTTATCTATCTATATAAAAGCCTAAGCGACCGTCACAACCGAATGGATGACTGAACAGGCTGCGTGGGGCGACCCGGCCGGCAGGGGGGTTAGTGAGGGGCAACCAAACGACCGAACAGCAGGCTGGGTGGGGTGACCAGGCCGGCAGGGGGGCAGTTAGGGGCGACCAGGCCAGTGGGGGCGGGAGGCAGTTAGGGATGATCAGGCAGGCAGGCAGAGGTGGTTAGGGGGTGATCAGGCTGGCGGGGGGGCAGTTAGGGGCAACCAGGCCGGCAGGCAGGTGAGCATTTAGGAGCCAGTGGTCCAGGATTGAGAGGGATGTCTGGCAGCCAGACATCCCCCGAGGGGTCCCTGATTGGAGAGGGTGCAGGCTAGGCTGAGGGACCTCCCCCCGTGCATGAATTTCGTGCACCGGGCCTCTAGTATAACTTATGAATGATCACTTTGATAAATCTAGTACCCATCTGACACCATTCTTCGTTATTAGAATATTATTGGCTATATTTCCTAAGCTGTACTGTACATCCCATGACTATTCTGTAATTACCAATTTGTACTTCTAAATCCCTTCACATTTTCTACCCATTCCCCAAGCCCCCTCCCATCTGGCAAGCCCCAAAATATTCTCTGTATCTATGAGTCTGCTTCTGTTCTGCTTGCTTGTCCCAAATCCCATTCTTAAACCCTCATCTCTGTGGCTGTTTGCATGTTGCAGTTCAAGTGCCCAAAGCCCTCTTCTCCTCCTCTGGTTTGTCAGCTGCCATCCCGCTTAGGGCAGCTAGAAGGGAGGTGCACTGAGCTGGGATGCCCTTAGAAGGTCCGCGGGAGAGCGGGGAGACTACCGCCTCCAGGCTGCGGTCCCTCCCACCACAGAGCGGCTCCTTCCCCATCATCGCATCTAAGGCTCACACAGAACTTCCTGGGGAGGGCTGAGCTGCCAGGCTGTCCCGGTGCCCAGGCAGAGGATGGAGTCTCATGGGCACTGGATCCACAGTCCTAGAGTGGGAGCCTTCCTATCTGTTTTCCTGAATGAGGCCTAGAGGCTGGGGTCCTGAGAGCTTCTTGCCTCCCACATCCTCCCCTCACGGTGGGGAGCGGGGAGCCTTCCCTTCTGAGCTGCGGCTTGGAAGACACTCTGGTAAAAGAGGCTTCCCCGTGTTCTGAGGTAACCTGGGGCCCTTCTTCAAAGCTGATTTTACCAGAGGGTGTGTCCCAGTCCTAGGCTGCAGTTCCACAGTCCGCCAGCAGGTGTCTCAACCTAATGAGACTAACATTTCCTGAGGTTTGGGCTTTGGATTTCAGAAAACAAACGATTGCTCTAATTCAATATATCTGGGATGAGGGATGCATTGATTCTGTTCTAATACTTTCCCCCAAGCTGGCTAGCAAACAAGAAAATTAAGCTTCTACTTTCATTTACTAATTTGACTGCCTTTGTCAAATGTTCTTGTGAAGAGTTTGACAAACCCAGGCCCTTGGTGTCTCCTCCGAGAGCGGCAGTTGGAGGCTCCTCCTCAGAGCCAAATGCTTCCTGAGGCGAACCTGGGAGCGGGTGCCCTCTCACCCCGCCAGAGACATTAACAGGAGCCAGAGGAAAACTGGGCGATGTGGGCCATTCGTTTCTATCTCCTCTTGTCAGGGCCCAGGCTGAAGTAGGGGTGAGTCATGTTGTTGGCATCTGCCTACTAGTCTCTCTACTTCCGAGGAGCAAAATTCCATGACCAAGAGATGCATGTCCTTATGTTAAACTCCTGACATTGGGGGGCACTCACGAGTTTCACGGAGTCTGAAGTTCCCAATTTATGGAATCCTTAGGCTGAGGAAGTAAGGTCATATGGTGACACCTAGAGGTTGTATGTGACATTGCAGCCTAGTTCTGTTTACTGTAGTCAAACCAGACACTGGAGAGAATTTCTTTCTGTGTGTTAGCTTCAAGCCAATGTTATACCCAGCAAGGACTACATGTACAGATTACCTTTAAGACTTAAAAGATAACCCCAAAGAACTTTCATCACAGCAAACCTATGAGGTAGGTAGGTCCTCTCCACTGCACAGATGAGAAAACGAAGGTCCAACAAGGTTAGGTGATATTACCAGGTTCACAAGGTCAGATAATAGCAGAACAAGGCCTGCACCCTAACGCTTTGTTTCGCGATCTAATTCTATTCCCATGAGATCATGACAGGAGAGGAAACAGGGAAGAGTAAAAACAATGCCCGGAGGGCAAACAGACCTGGACGTATCTCCTGGCTGCCTCCACGTCCTCCTGGTTGGAGGGGTCTCTGGGCTCAGCCCAGTCGCTGCTGATGGTGATGGAGATGAGGCCGCCTTGCCTGGCGCGGTACACGTCGTTGTACAGGTGCCAGGCCTCAGCATGGGCCTTGATTAGGTTGTGGCCGGCAATGTAGGGGGCAGTACCAGGCCTGAAGGAGATGCCTGGACACACACATGGATGTCAGCAAAGAGGGAATGTGGCCCGGAGTGTCACCTCTGCCTAGAGACTTCCGCTACGTGTTTGGGGGAAGAATGGAACTTAAATCCTGGCTCCACTGCCTACTAGCGGCCGTGAGGCTGTATTTGGGCGAGTGTTTCAGCCTTGCAGCTTCTTCCCTGGGAGTTGCTGGGAGAAGGAGGTGGAACAGTGCGCGTGGAGCCCGGCAGCCCGTGTCTGCACGGACAAGGCGCTGGGTGGATGTTGGGTTCTGCGCCCCTCCCCCACAGAGTGCTCGGGCCTCAGGCAAAGTGCCCAGAGGAGCCGCCGCGGGTGGGCGCTGACACCCGGGCACTCTGGGGAGCCCACTGTGGAAGCAGAGGTTGGAGAATACAGCTGATGGAGCCGATGAGAGCCGATGGTCTGAGGCCACCTCTCGGGCCGAAGGAATGGGAAACAAAGCGCCAACCAAGGACCCATGGGAGCTGCATCTGGTAATGACTCCAAGGTCCCCCGTGACTTCCCAGCGTTTACACGTGACGACAGAGTCACAGAGATGAGCACAGATTTACTCCTAAGCTCAGGACTGGAGGAAAGGAGAGCGGATGGCTCTGAAGAGGCAGGACAGGCCCACCGTCCCTATCAGAGCTTTTGGGGTCAAATGTGTTTGGGAACAAAAGGTTTTTTGTCTTAGAAAAGTAATGAATCGCCTACATGGGATTTACACATGGCCCTCCGCGGGGACCCGGCCTGCCTGCAGCAGCACTCGGGCAGGAAGGCCTCGAGCAGCCTCCTGTTGGGTCAGGGCAGGCTGAGCAGGACAGCCAAGTGAGTTACCCAAAACTGGGGGGCCTGGGGGTCGCAGGAAACAGACCGTGGACCTGAACAGCCGGAGGGGTTGCTCCTCCCAACACCAATTAGTCCACGTCCCCAACTCGGGAGCTTCCCGTCTGAGGAACGGCAGCGTCAGAGCAAAGAAAGCAGCCCTGGGAGGCTCCGCCGTGAAATCCAGGTTGAGCCAAAGTGGTGTCAGAGGGGAAGCCGCTGTGGCAGGAGCCTGAGCGAGCGCGGGGACTCTGAGCCCTGCCCTGGGCTCTCCTGGCCCCCCCAAAGCCCCCCGATTTCAGTCTCCCAGGGGCCGAGAAAGCCACACCCAGCTGACAGCCAGGCCGGGCCCTACCTGGAGCTGCCGTGCCGTAGCCGTAGCCCTGCAGAGCGATGACGAAGGGCTCGTTCAGCGTGATCCAGAACCTGACCTTGCCGCCCAGCCTCTGGAAGAGCACGTCGGCATAGTCCCTGAAGCGCTGCACGATGGTCTCGTTCTCCCAGCCGCCGACATCCTGGAGGGCCTGGGGCAGGTCCCAGTGGTAAATGGTCACCTGTGAGCAAGCGAGACCGGCCAGACCATCAACCTGCTTTGCACAGGCAGCCACTGGTGCCAGACACGCACCAGCACACGTGTGCTGCTGGCACTGAGAACGAAGGATCAGACCAAGGAGGCTCGACGGGTCTTTGGCGGCCGGGGGCGGGCACAGTGCTGCAGTGGGTCGGAGAAGCCCGGGTTCGAGTCTCAGCTGCACATCTACTGTTCTGGGCTCAGGCGCTAAGGCCTCCACTTCATGACGCTGTTGTGAGGCCCAGGGCATGAGGCCGACAATTCTTCAGTGTGAGCCATGGTTGTTCTCGGATCAGAACCTGCCTGGACCCACTGCCGAGGGTCTGAGGCCCTGAGGGTCCCAGGAGGATGGAGCACTTGACTGTAAAGGGACATCACCCACTGTGTCCGGAGCGTCTTCCCGGGGGGCTGGGGAGGAGCAGCCTGGCCGTGCTCAGGGGGTGGCCTTTCTCTCCGCCTTCCCCTCGAAGTCCCCGACACGCCCCATCTTGGCCAAGCTGTGGTCCCCACTGCCCTCAGTCTGCACTGGGCCATGACCCACCGTCCGCCCAGACCCTTCCCTCTGCCTGAAAAGCCTTTCCCTGCACGCCCGCCTGGCCACCCGCTCCTCTTTATTTGACACCCGCCTCCCTGGAGCTCCCGGCCGCGCTGCCCTCCCTGCAGGGTCTCAGCGCCCTCGAGGGGGACAGAATGGCGTGGCTCTGAGGCGTGTGCTCTCTGACCTTGTTCCGAATTGTACGTGATGAATCTCGTTGTCCACCCAGATCAGGGGGTCCTGCAGGAGAGCCACTCGGCCACCGCCTCCCCCACCCGCCCGGCACGCACCATAAGGAACGCTGCACGGCTGGTTTGTCCCTGCAGTGTTATCAGGGAGGGGAGCGTCCAGATCACAGTGGGGTGGGGACAGGGACTGTCATGTGGGGCTGTGCTCTGGCCGCCACGCATAATCCCCAACCACGCAACAGAGGAGCCGCCGGGCTTCACAGAATGGGCGCTCTCCCGCGTGTTACCGTAAATGGCCGGGAAAGGAAAATGTTCTTAGGCCTCACGTTTGAAAATTTTGATGATGGCAAAGTCCCACACATGAGCTTCTGTGTTATTCATAATAACTCATGGCTTATGAATACACACACTTTTGCCCCAGTTCTGCCCCTGGGACCAGATCCTACAGATAAACTACCCATATGGGGGCTGTATGTCTAAGGTTAGTCATCGTAGCATTGGTTATAGTGGCAAAAGAGTGGAAATGCCACCCGGGAGAGTGCCCATTAGCGGGGAAGTAATTAGAGAGGTAAGGTGCAAACAATTCCTATAACAAAAATAAAAGAGGAAACTATATGTGGATATGAAAATACCATATTTTCTGGCGTATAAGACGACTTTTTAACCCAGGAAAATCTTCTATACGCCCAGTCGTCTTATACGCCGGAAAATACGGTATCTGTAAGAAATATATATATATATATATATATATATATATATATATATATATATATATATATATATGTAAGGCTAATATGCAAAGTGTCCCCTCGGGAGTTCGACCAGGAGACTGGGAGTTCAATCGGTTGCTATGACATGCGCTGACCACCAGGGGGCAGCGCGGAACAAAGGAAGGCCCCGGTCTGCCATGATCGCCGGCCAGGCCTAGGGACCCTACCAGTGCACGAATTTCGTGCACCGGGCCTCTAGTTGTTAAATAAAAGCAAGTATCTTGCCCGGCTGGTGTGGCTCAGTGGTTGAACATCGTCCCATGCACCAGGTTCAATTCCCAGTCAGGGCACATGCCCGGGTTGTGAGCTCAATCCCCAGTAGGGGACATGCAGGAGGCAGCCAATTGATGTTTCTCTCTCATTGATGTTTTCATGTTTTTGTCTCTCTCCCTTTCCCTTCCTCTCTCTGAAATAAAAACATTTTTTTTAAAAAAAAAACAAGTATTTTACCATCATGAGAAAAGAGGGGGAAAGAAATATACACACAGAGACACATCCACTGGCTTCTACCCACAAAAGGACATGAGAACCTAGCAAACTTGGTCTCACAGAAAGAGGAACTGAATGGAAGGAAAATCTACACTGCAGACTCCTTTATGCTTTTTGACCTCTTCTCACGTGACTTTGTTAACAATTCAAAAATTAAATTTGAAAACAGCTTTTGTTTACACGATGAATGATGAACGAGCTCTCTGGCCCAGCTGGCTCCCCCACGTGGGCAGGCCTCCCAGCCCAACCTCACCTGGGGCTTGATGTTGGCAGCCAGCAGCGCATCGATGAGCTGCACGTAGTAGCTCAGGCCCGCTTCATTGATGTACTTGGTGGTTCCATCCGGGAGGACGCGAGGCCAAGAGATGGAGAAGCGGTAGTGGGACACCCCCAGGTTCCGCAGGGCGGCCACGTCCTCGGCGATCTTGTGGTAACTGTCACAGGCCACGTCTCCCGTGTCGTCGTTCCCAACCTTCAGTGGCGTGTGGGAAAACGTGTCCCAAATACTGAGTCCTTTGCCATCTGCTCTCCACGCACCTTCGATCTCAAGATGACAAGACATAACCTAATTAAGTCCTGCAGTCACGCCTTTCTTTCTTTCTTTCTTTCTTTCTTTCTTTCTTTCTTTCTTTCTTTCTTTCTTTCTTTCTTTCTTATTGATTTCAGAGAGGAAGGGAGAGGGAGAGATGGAAACATCAATAATGAGATAGAATCATTGATCGGCTGCCTCCTGCACGTCTCCTACAAGGATTGAGCCTGCAACCTGGGCATGTATCCTGACTGGGAATCGAACCCTGACCTCCTGGATCATAGGTCGACACTCAACCACTGAGTCATGCCAGCTGGGCCCTCACAGGTTCCTTTCTGTCAGCAGGAAGGTCCCGAGAAGGAGGTAAGTCCTCTGGGAGCCTTCGATGGCCTCCCTCTGAGTTCTAAACTCCTACAGCTTCCTGTCATTGTCACCTACGTCCCCACAGACTGTATGGCCTGGCGTTGATTCTGTCATCCTTGTGTTCCAGTAGTTACCATAACAGCGTCTGTTCACTAACAGTTCGAATGAACAATACCACGTGCCCCAGCCCCAATCATGGCCAAACAAATCCCAGCGATGCCGGGCGTGGGGGCAGGGTCTCTGGTCAGGACATGTCACTGCTTTGGTGCTTCCTTTTGGTCCTCCCACCCATCTTAAGGGGAAACTGAATGCAAGCGACCGGGCAAACACCTACCTGCAGGCTCAGGTAGTCTGACAGGTGCGATTTCCGTCCTTTACTTTAGAACACTTCAGCATACACGGTGTGATATTATGTGACTGGTAAGGCAGTGTGGTGCTTTCACCAAGGGTACGACCTGCACAGCTCCTGTGAGAGTGGCAGGAATGCACCCTGCGTGGGCTGTGGGTGGAGGAGGTGGCCTCGGTGGCTGGGAGATTAGTGAATGCAGGGGGAATGAGCAAATAAGTGACTACGTTGAGGATATTAGGACTAGATTCCTCACCATTGGAGAAAGGAGTATTAATACAGAAAATGGGAAAGCTAGCATTAACCCTGTGGAGATATCAGTGTGAACTCATGGTCCTGAATATACATGGAGATGTAGGAGGATGCAGAAGCATATATAAGTGTGTGTCTGCGTGCATGTGTTTGTGTGTGTGCACGCGCGCGCGTGCACATGGACTCCCTAGCACCCACATCTTGGTTTCTAAGTGCCCTTGTCCAATACAAGGAACCAGGGCCCATGAGAGAAATAGCTGATGACAGGGCTGAGCAGAAGAGGTACAAGAGATCGCTTCTCGGCCTTTTGGCTAAGATCAAGTGTAGAAGAGGTACAAGATGAACCTGGAACACCTTATGCCAGAAAGAATTAGGCTAGTGCTCAGAGAAGGTTGGGCCATGTTCAAAAGGCACTGTGCCTGGCAAAATGTGGGGCGATTGGAGCATCTAAATACATGACAGCAAAAGTGCCACCCGCTGAATACAACAGGACTCCGTAAGACCAACTGATGCCATATAGCAATGCACATTTATATATAAATAAAACATAAGTAGGATAAAAGGCAAAGCTCAACACATTATTATGTGTTGAATGCCACATCCTATCTAATAAAGAAGAAATATGCTAATTGACCCTCACACCATCGCAAAGATGGCGGCACCCACAGCCAATAAGGAGAGAATATGCTAATTGACTGCCCCACCTTCAAAAATGGCAGCGCCCACAGCCACAAGATGGTGGCGCCCAGTCCTCTCAGCCCCCCAGCCGCCCAGGGCCGCCCGAGGCTCAGGTAACTAGGGCCGGCCAAGGCTTGCACTGCCGGCAGTGGCAGCAGCAGAGGTGTGATGGGGCGTCGCCTTCCCCTGATCACCAGGTCACCTCCTGCCCCTGAGGGCTCCTGGACTGTTAGAGGGGGCAGGCTGAGCTGAGGGACCCCCCCTCTAGTGCATGAATTTTCATGCACCGGGCCTCTAGTAATAAATAAAGGAATGATGAAATTAGAAAATCACCATTTGTCCACTATCATTGTAATAACTGATTCAGGCAAAAATTGCCAACAGTTGCTAAAGCTAGTGGTTGAAACTTGATGAGAAACAGGATATTTGTATAGTCTCCAAGTAGCTCCCCCTAAATCACAACTACAAAATACTTCTTAATTTTTTGGTAGAGAAACCTGGTAGACACCTGCTCATTCAGGTGATAAAGTCAGTTTCATACATATATAAAATGTGCACACACACACACATGCACATGCGGAGAGAAAATATGGAAAATGGTAAAATGGTAACAGTTGAGGAGTGTGGGAAAGGGTACATGGGAGTCCTCTACTGTTTTTGCAACTTTTCTCTGTTTAAACAGATTTCCAAAGAAAAGGTTTTAAAAAAGAATCCAGTCAGATGGCATCTAATCAGGAAGCCTACATTGTAGGCACAGCTCATCCATTCTCAATTCACACCCCACATTTGGCTCATTAGAATATTCGACGTCACAGATGGGGAGAACGTGCCTGCTGACTGCTCCCCGACACCAATTTAATCATTCAAGATGTGGTTACTAAAATGTTTGCAAGACTGTCCCGCCCTTGCACGGACGGGGTAAGAACCCACCAGGCCTGCCTGTGTCCCTTCCTGTGTCCAGGTGTAAACCCGGGAGCCGTGGGTCTCACCCGGCCGCTATGCTGTCCCCGCGGAGACATTGATCAATGTCTGGAGACAGCGTTGATTGTTACAACTGGGGAGAAGCCTACTGGCATCCGTGGGCAGAGCCCGGGTGCTGCCGAACACCCCACAGTGCACAGGAGAGCCCACAACAGAACTGCCCATCCAGACCGTCGGCCAGGCCACGCTGGGGGCCTCCCACAGGAGTCCGTGCCTGAAAGAAGAGCCACAGAAGCCTGTCTCGGAAACCTCGGCATTTCCTCAAGTGAACCTTTCATGTGAAGTGTTGGCCAGAGCACCTGACGGGACCAAGAACGGGGCTTCCTCCAGTCCACACTATAGGCTGCATGAACGGTCTCTGTGTGTTTGGCTAATACATGTCTGGGTGTGGCAGAACTTGCCCCGAGACTTCCTTCTTAACCTGGTGGTGTGGTCATCTGGGGGTTGCTAACACGCGCCCACCTCGAACATATTTTCAGCAGCTATAATCGTCCAGAAAAACCCGAGGGCTGGGCACTCCCAGCCAGGCCAGCTCATACCACTGACCCTGCCCAGGCCTCACCCCGAGCACACAGAGCCCCTCCTGTAGCAGAGAAAATAAAGAAGATGTAAAGCAGGGACCTGCAACTAAAGGCCTGAGCAAGGCACTCTTTGCTTGTTCTTTTATTTCCCTGGGGAAGAGGCAAAACCTTCCTATTTTCTCTATGAGTAAGCTTCATCTGGCACGTATAAGGTGATGGTAGGATGTTAGGACATCAGAAAAGAAACCCGTTTCTAGATAACCTTAGGCCAATCGCATGCCCCTTCCCACCCCCCCACCCCCATGGCAGCGATGACCCATTCTTTGGTGACTCTAGAAAAAAACCCATGACAGCCATGTTCCCTGCTTGGAGGAGACCAGGTGAGAAAAGCACCCAGCAGAGAATCTTCATATTCACGCCTTTGCCTAAGTGTGTCTGCCCAGGCTCCACCTGCTCCTTCTCGCCTGCGAACACCCATCTCAGCACAGCCCTTGTAACTGTGCTGGTCTGCCTGGGTTTGGGAGGGGGGCAGAGGGGTGAAGAGCCCAGGCTATCTGGGAAGAGGTCCTCCAAGATTCCCCCGACGGCATCCCTCACTTCCCTCCCACAGTCTATGAAAATCCCCTGCTCACACTGCCCTTCCCAGCACTGAGCCCAGAGCCTGGCGCATAGTAGGTGTGCAACAGATGTTGCTGGACTGCCCTGCGCTCCTCACCTGATACGCAGCGGAAGCCGCGCTCCAGATGAAGCCCTCGGGAAACTGACCGTAGAGAAACTCGTCCTCCCGGGGCAGCGGCATGCCGTTGTTGGTGATGACCTCTGTGTAGTACCTGGCGGAGGCTCTTGCTGTGCGAGGCCTGCTCGCCTTGTTGAAATCAACATGGTACAGTCCAAACTTGACTGTGTAACCATTCAGCCACTCAAAGTTGTCCATCAGGGACCACGCGGCATACCCTCGAAGGTCTACGCCATCGAGCCTGTAGGCTGGGAACATTGCAAGGGAAAGAGAAGAGCTTTACCCCAGTCGGGCAAGGGCCCCAAGAAGCCCAGCCAAGTACTGGCCTCTCAACTCAAGACAGTCGTCCTAAACCATCAACTTGTGCACACAGGTAACGTGTCCCTGATGGGCAGATCATCTTGTGTGTCTTTGTTCCTTTGCCCGCACTCATGCCCCCAAACAAGTATTAATGACTGATCTTGGTAAAATCAAATTCTTTTGTTGGGGTAAAGGGATGTGCTTCAAATTCAAGAGTCTCAGCCCACTTTAGACATGAAACACAAATGTGAATTTGAGAACAGTTTCTTCCTCTGGGGTTGCATGGAACCCATCTATATATATAAAAGGCTAAGCGACCGTCCGACCGGTAGCTCTGATGCTCACTGACCACCAGGGGGCAGACACTCAACACAGGAGCTGCCGAGTTGTGGTGACTTGGCAGTGGTGTTCTCAGGTGATGCACTCCAGAACCAGAGAGGAGGGAGCCTGATTCCGGGGTGCCTCACCCGAGAACTGCCCCCTCGCAATCTAGGACCCCTCAGGGAATGTCAGAGAGCCGGTTTCAGCCTGATCCCTGTAGGTCAGGCTGAGGGACCCCATCTGCTGGAGGCACCCCGCTCACTCCGCAGACACCCTTTGAGCTGCAGTGCCACCCCAGGTGTGGCCTGTCTCTCCCAGTCCCGCCCCGCCTGCCACCTTCTAATTAATTTCCTCTCAATGTGCACGAATCCGTGCACCAGGCCAATAGTCAGAATATAAGCTCCATGTCAGCAGAAAGTTATCTGTTTTGTTCACTACTGTTTCCCTATGATTTAGAGTAAAACTTGTCCAACAGTAGTTGTTCAATAATAGATGAATGGACCCATAAAAATGTTCTTATGGGGATATTGTGTGTGTGCACATTTGGGGAGACGACCATAGCTTTTTTCAGATTCCCAAAGGGAAATGTAACCCCAGACAGGGAAAGAATAATGGAGTTAGCACATAAGGCAGAGACTTGCTCATTGTTGGTAACCTACTCTGTCAAATCATTTCAGGCACACGACATGTGGATGTTGGAAGATTTTGTAAGGGGGCAATGAACCCTCACATACCTTTCAAAGCTTCATTGATGTAGGTTTTGTGGTAGAATATCCGATCGGTATCTTCCACCTTCGCATTTTCCAGCCCCACCCCATTTTCGGTGATGTAAATGGGGATGTCACCATACTCTTCTTTGACCCAGTTGAGCAGTCTCCGCATCCCCCAGGGTGCAGCTCTGTTCAGTGCTGTGGACGGCCATGAAGGGTCCTCCTCCTCAGCCGTCTCCTGGTCATCTTGGTAGGAGGGTGGGTTTAACCTCGGTGTTGTGTGCCGCACAATTCTGGAGGAGTAGGTGTTGAGGCAGAACACATCGGCCGTAGCCCTGACGTACCTCTTCTCCTCCTCAGTGAAACTTGGCAGGCGGGACGTGGCCAAGTGTTGTAGTTCACTCCTGTTCCCCACTTTCCACTTCATGGCCTCGGGATAGTCCCCGTTTCGGAAAATGGGGTGGGCGAACCAGCCCAGTGAGAACTGCAGCATGCGGTCAGCTGCCTCCACATCCCTTGGGAGCTCGGGCGACTTGGGCTCTGCCCAGTGTGCACTGAGGCTCAAGGAGATGACCCCCTTCTGCTTTTGCCGGTACTTCTCATCGTAAGTGTGATAGACTCTGGCATGAGCTTTGATGAGTGCGTGGCCAATCCTGTAAGGTGCCCAGCCTGGGTCCTTCACATTTGGGGGAAACTCCCCTGAGCCATAACCCAACCACGCCTGGTAGGTGGGCTCATTAAAGGTCATCCAGAACTTGACCCTGTCACCAAAGGTCTGGAAACAAAAGTCTGCGTAGCTGTTAAACAACTCAATCAAGGAAGCATTCTCCCAGCCTCCGATGTCTTGCAGGGCCTGGGGCAGGTCCCAGTGGAACAGTGTCACCATCGGAAAGATGTTGCTTTCCACCAAGCCATCAATCAGCCTGTTGTAATAATCAACACCACGACTATTGATAGAACTGTTTCTCCCAGTTGGGAAAATCCGAGGCCAGGAGATAGAGAAGCGATAGGCCTTCACCTTCAAAGCTCGAAGCATATTCAGATCGGCATTCAGTTGGTTATAGCTGTCACAGGCTATGTCTCCAGTGGCATTGCCTTTCACATTGCTGCCTGGTGTGTGGGTAAAGTTGTCCCAGATGCTGGGGCCTTTGCCGTCAGCATTCCAAGCTCCTTCTATCTGATAGGCTGATGAGGACACGCCCCACAGAAAGTCATCCCTGAACGTGCCATGGTAAAACAAATCTCGTTCAAACTTGGGCTGGTTGGAGAACTTTTCCCAAACGACTTTAGCCTTGGAGGGCACCTCAGATGGAAAAGTGAAGGCTCTGATTTTAGGGGGGAAAGTTGCTGTACTGGGTGGTGGCGGTCTTTTCAATTCTTTGGTGAGGAAACCATTCTTTTCAATGATGCTGGTGAAAAAATAGGCAGATTTCCTGGGAGTCCTTGGCCTGCTGCTGTCGTCGAAGTTGACGTGGTGCAGCCCATACCTCTGGCTGTAACCAGAGGGCCCTTCGAAGCCATCGATGAGGGAACGAGCAATGTAAGATCGAACATCCACTGAGTCCTCCTTGACAGCTGTGGGGAAGAACAAAAATACAGTAGTGTTATTTTAACGCCTCTGTTAGTTTGCTCTTTAAAGGTTTTCCTTTTGACATGAAAGTTTTGGAGGTGATTTGGGTTACTCCAAAAACATTAACCTCTTTGCTCCTTCAGAATGGATAAGGAAAATTCACAAGACCCCACAGAACATCAGGCCACATCCATGGCCATCACTCAGTCCAAAGGAGCATCCTTGCCTTGAAATGAATAATGGAGAGAATGTGCCCCACCCGCTGGTATCAGGACTCCTTGGTTTTATACAGAACACAGAAGTCACTTAATCTTTAGAAGTGTGACTGGCTTCCTTATAGAGACCTAGGGAAGCCGCGTGAAGATGGAGGCAGAGATGGGGGCGATACAGCCACATGCCAAGGAATGTCTGGAGCCACCGGAAGGTGGAAAGCAAGGAGGGGTGTCCCCGGAACCTCTGGAGGCAGAGCATTCCTACCGGCATCTCGATTTCAGACTCTGGACTCCAGGACTGTGAGGAAATAGACGGCCTAGCAGGGCAACCCAGGACCAGCGCCAAAGCAAGGCAATGGCTGTGGGCTCCACCTGGGAGTCAGCAAAGGATTAAGCCTCGTTTCTATCAGATCGCACAGCCTCTCTACAAACACTGATTGGATACGAGGCAGGAAAGGTTGCTCACTCATTCAGTAAGTAATTCAGTAAGCACCTGCTTTGTCTCCAGGCTGTGCCAGGCTCTGGTGAATAAAAGCCTCACAGGTTAGTGGGTAGAGTGAGGAGCTGAGCCAGAAAGAGGCCTCCGGTTGCACTCACAGCATGTTTGGGCACACCATTTAACATCTCAGGGTGTGCATCCGTTTCCACAGTTCTCGCAGGAGGAAAGTATCTGTCGATTGACTGCATACAGCTGTGTCAACGATCACTTGAGGCAATGTCTTAAATGGGTTCCAAGGTTACGCAGATTACAGAACTGTAACCTTGATGCTGAGAGGAGTACAAG
This sequence comes from Cnephaeus nilssonii, assembly GCF_951640355.1. Taxonomy (NCBI): domain Eukaryota; kingdom Metazoa; phylum Chordata; class Mammalia; order Chiroptera; family Vespertilionidae; genus Cnephaeus; species Cnephaeus nilssonii. Next base: position 75,903,563 of record NC_137081.1, on the reverse strand, counting down.
TGAAGAACAGAGAGGGGGTCTGACCTCCCTGGTGGGATGTGTGTCTCCATTCCTCAATGCAGTGCCCACGCAAGTATCACTTATCAATTCTTTCTCTTTGAATCTAGACAAGGCCTCGAAATCTTCTCATCACAGCCCTCTAGATCAGTGGTCGGCAAACCACGGCTTGCGAGCCACATGCGGCTCTTTGGCCCCTTGAGTGTGGCTCTTCCACAAAATACCACGGCCTGGGTGAGTCTATTTTGAAGAAGTGGCATTAGAAGAAGTTTAAGTTAAAAAAATTTGGCTCTCAAAAGGAATTTCAATCGTACTGTTGATATTTGGCTCTGTTGACTAATGAGTTTGCCGACCACTGCTAGGCAGACAGCTAGCCACTCTCAGCTGAGTAGGACTGGCCTGTAAGGTGAAACCTATTTGCCATTCCTTTTTACTTGGAATAAAAAGACATGTGAAACAGTATGTTATGTAAGAGTGAGACTGCAGGTGTGGATTAATTGGATCAGAGTAAACAATGAGCTGTGTATTTTTATAGCCAGTTAAAGGAGATGAAGGTCAATGTGGCTGGAGCAATGAAGGAAGAGTTAATGGGTTGGAGTCCCATCTTACGTGTCCTCAAACCATCCTGTAATGCCATTATCACCCTTTGTTGCAATTTTCTGTCTGTGTCCCTCTGTCGACTGTGAATATCCTATGTGAAAAGACAATTTTTGTTTAATATTTTACCTCTACTGTCTTGCACAATGTCTGGAACATAATAGTCAGCTAATAAATATTTGTTAAATAAGTGCATTAAAAAACGACGATGCTTGATGTGGACAGGACTCAGATGGGCAGAATTTACTTATTTATTTATTTTAAAAATATATTGCTTTTATTGATTTCAAAGAGGAAGGGAGAGGGAGAGTATGATAGAAACATCAATGATGAGAGAGAATCATTGATTGGCTGCCTCCTGCACACCCCCCACCCAGGTATGTGCCTTTGGCCAGAATTGAACCTGGGACCCTTCAGTCTGCAGGCCAACGCTCTATCCACTGACCCAAACTGACAAGGGCCAAATGGGCAGAATTTAGAAGGGAACAAGAATATGGGATCAAAGAGTTGAGGACTTGAGAGAGAGTTAGGAGGCTGATGTGAAGGACTCATGCTCTTACTACCAATACTACTTTTTGGCTTCATTTACTTGGGAGACTGTCTTGGTCCCATAACACAAAACTGGGAAGACTTGAAAAAGGTCCACCCACCTTCCGATCACCAGCATATCCACTGCGCTTACCCTTGAGCACCTCGTTGATATATTGATTGAAGTAGTCTACTCTCAAGGAATCATCAAGGAGATTTTCACTTTCCCCGATGGGCATGCCATTCCCAGCCAGGTAGATTGGAACTTTTCCTCTTGTGTATTCCAAGGATGCAAACCGCAGCAGCCTCCTTATACCCCAGGGCACCACACGAATCCAAGGGGATGAGGTCTGGGGCCAGGCAGGGTCCACGTGCTGTGAGAAGCCTCCAATGGTATCATAGCTGGGGATGCAGGTGTCTTGTTGGGCCTTGCTGATGAGGCGGGAAGTGTAATGGGACAGACCCAGGAAATCAGCTGAGCCTTTCAGGAGCTGCTTCTCTGCTTCGGTGAATTCAGGGAGCTGGGCCACGGGACTGGGGCACTGCTTGTTTATCTGTTGAATCTGGGCCCTCAGGGCAGCTGGGTAGTCTCCATCCACAAAGAGAGGGTGTGCAAACCAGCCCAGCATGAAGTGCAAGAAGCGCTCAGAGGCTCTCAGGTCCTCAGGCCTCTCTGGGGAGAGGGGCTCTGCCCAGTCTGAGTTCAGCACGATGCCCACACGGCCCTGCTGCTGCGGGCGATGCTGGCGGTTGTAGAGGTGCCAAGCTCTGGCATGAGCCTTGAGGACCAAGTGAGCCACCTTGTGAAGAGGAAAGGAGGTACAGTGTCAACAACAGCACCCACAAGCCAATAGCAAGTCAACAATAATGTCAACGAATGAACACCAATGTCAGTAATATCAGCAAGTTAGTAACAACAGCAACACTGAAAATGTCAACATCAATAACATCAACACTAATGCCAGCACTGTCATTAAAACATCAACAATGTCAACAAGAAGTTAAGACTGATGCTCACAATATCAACATCAACAATACGGACAGTGCTGATGGCAACAACATCAACACCAATGCCCCCAATATCAACAATGTGGACAACAATGTCAACAAGTCAACACCACCCCTGAGAGGTAAATAGTAACAGCATCGACAACCATATTAACAATAACAATTGTTAATGAATTTACTCATGTAATCCTCACAATAACCTATGTGGCAAGCTATTATTACTGCTATACAGGTGAGGAAACCAAGATCCAGAGAGGGTAAAATGCAGGCATTCTGACTCCAGGCCTGTATTGTCACCCACAATGTTAGTCTGCCTCCATTCTCAATAAATACTTATTGACTTATTAGTCAACAACTAATGGGGAGTGGAGATCATTTTGGCTACTACACAAAGGAGGGGACAATTCTTCCTAGATTACTTGTTCTCCTTTCCACTTAATAAAATCTAGGAAGGAAACATCATCACCAGGAATCTCTCTGCAGACTTAACTGATAGCCTTACAAAGATCAACAGCTCTCCTTGGTGGAGCACTATGAGAAGACGGGCAAAAGCAGGGTATCTGGAGTATAACATGCCTAGATTTAAGTCCTGACTCTGTCACTAACTTGCTCATTAAGCTCAAACAATCTTCTAACTTCAGGTCTCTAGTCCGTAAGAAGCAGGTACTTACGGATCCACAAAGAGGAGAATTAAGTGAGACTGTACATATACGTAAAACACAAGCAGAAACTTGGGAGTGCAGAGGAGAGCTTGCTACTGCTCACTCCCCTTCCTTTTTTTCATCTGAAGATGACTACACTTACTTTTGAAGAATTCCATATCAAAACTAGAGGCCCGGTGCACGGATTCATGCACCAGTGGGGTCCCTTGGCCTGGCCTGCCAGTTTGATTCGCAGTCAGGACACATGTCTGGGGTGTGGGTTCAGTCCTTGATCGGGGTGTGTGCGGGAGGCAACTGATCAATGTTTCTCTCTCTTTCTCCTTTCCCTTCCTCTAAAATCAATATATATATATTTTAAAGTATGCTTAGAAAAAAAAAGAAGAAGCCTAAGGAGAAAAGGTTTGGATGAGTTTCACATGGAGACACGCAGAACGGTCCAAACCTCCCATCTTCAGAAGTTTACTTTCTCTTCCTGGTGTACTTGCTGAACAAGAGCAGGATGGAAACTTTGATGAAGTGCTGTGATTTTGGCAATTTATTGAGTCATTTATTCATTTCCAGCTCATGCTAATTGCAGACATTTTGAATTGTTTTCCAATTTTCTTATGTGTGTTAGCATCATTTCCCCCCAAAGGTTTTAAGACCTCATGGACATAGGCTGTGTGTCCTCCTTAAGACCTAGCAAGGGACACAATAAATACCCCCCCTCAGAACAAAACCCCGAAGTGTGGCCGGGGAGAGCCAGGCTAACAGGTCTCTCCTGGAGAATGCTGCCAGGGAAAGCTGGTGGGTTTTCTGGGAGATTTTGAAGAAAAAGGAAAAGATGGAAGGAAGCCATTTTATATTTTGTCTCCATTATATACATCTCCTTCTTGTTGAACTGATACCCTGATTGCTCTCTGGAAAGCCAACCCGTGCCGCTCCCCAGCTCCCCGCCTCTCAACCACTGTGCTGAGGGGTAGAGCTGGGACCTGGACCCAACCTGTCAGTGACCCAGGTGACTCACACAGAGACCAGAGGCACAGGGAGACTTGCTGCGAATGACAGACAGAGGCACGTGTGCTTCCCACTGGTGCTGACAGGTGAGAGAGGGCTGCTGCCAGCTGGCCACCAGGCAGCCCAGGAATAAAGCCAACAAGGGAGCGAGAGCAGAAGCGAAACTGGGTCCTGGCAGCATCGTTTGTGGTCTGATCACCTAAACCAAGACTTTTCAGTTTCCTGAGCTCATACATCCCCTACCTGCTTGATTGAAGTTGGACTTTCCGTCAACTGAGAGTCCTGGGTGACTCACAAAACTTGCTTTGGAGTCAAACAGACTTGAGCTCAAATTCTGGCTTCTAGCTGACCCACTAGTGATGTCATCATGACCAAATGGATTCTCCTCCTGAGCCCCACCTTCGTCACCTATCAGGTGTCCTGAGGATATAGTCACACCCATCAGTGCTGCCCTGAGGAGGTAGTCACACCCATCAGTGCTGCTCTGAGGATGTAGTCACACCCATCGGTGCCGTCCTGAGGATGTAGTCACACCCATCAGTGCTGCTCTGAGGAGGTAGTCACACCCATCAGTGCTGCCCTGAGGATGTAGTTACACCCATCAGTGCTGCTCTGAGGAGGTAGTCACACCCATCAGTGCTGCTCTGAGAATGTCATGACTATTTGTAAAGAGCCAGCACCGTGCTTGGACAAAATAAGGTGATTAACACTCTATGGTTCCTTCCCTCCCTCTGATTTCCTTTAAAAAACAAAAAGTAAACACTTGCTGATAGGAAGATAAAATTACTTTCTCCTACCAAATGTCCTATTTCTTATGACGAGTAGGAGCTGCAAAGATGAGAAGTACCTTATAGGAGGCCACTCCTGGGTCGGAGATGCCCGGTGGGTGTTGGCCGGTGCCGTAGCCCGCATAGCTCATCACCCACGGCTCGTGGAAGGTCACCCACAGCTTCACACGGTCCCCAAAGGTGGAGAAGCAGAAGGCCGCGTAGTCCAGGAAAGCGTCCACCACACTCTCATTCTGCCACCCGCCTCGGTCCTGCAGGGCCTGCGGCAGGTCCCAGTGGAACAGCGTGGCCATGGGCTGGATGTGCGAGTCCAGCAGGCTGTCGATCAGCTTGTTGTAGTAGGCGACACCCCGGAGGTTGGGGCTGGGCCCGTGCCCCGTGGGGAAGATGCGGGACCAGGAGATGGAGAACTTGTAGACCTGAGCCCGGAGGCCGCGAAGCAGGGCGACGTCAGAGTCCACCTTGTGGTAACTGTCGCTGGCCACGCCCGGAGTGGCCTGGCCCGTGGCGGCCTGCTGGGGTCCGAGTTGGTCCCACACGCTTGCCCCTCTTCCGTCCTCAGCCCAGCCTCCTTCCACGTTGAAGGCTCCCGTGGAGACGCCCCAGAGGAAGCCTTCAGGGAAAACATCCCGCAGGAAAGCGTCCCTTTCCGCCCTGGGCTGGTGAGCGAACGCTTCCCAGGCCCTCTGATAGGCAGAGCCGGGCGGCGAGGAGCCCACGGCAGTCTCCGAGCCCCACTGCCGGGCGCCCTGCAGGGTCAGGCTGTCAGTCAGGGGACAAGACCTGCTATGACGTAGTGACAGGAAAGGACATCGTAAGTAATGACTCTGAGTACACATGCCCCCAGACTGACGGACAGTGACAATGTGTTTAATCGGTAAAGACACAGACACACTGAGTGGAAAGCCATGTCCACAAAGTCACAGGCAGGAAGTGGCTGGTCGGGGGAATTATTATTGTGACCCCTTCTTAGTGGGGTTGCCACTGCTCCTGGGTGAACACAAATACTGTAGCAATGCGACTGTTCTCTGTACTAGCTCACCCTGCGAACTGTCTTCAGTTTCCAAGCCACACTTTTTTTTCTTATAATTTATTGTTTGTAAAACATACGTAATACTAATGCTGACGTCAGTGTACCGAGCCTGGATTCTGTGCTGGCCCCTGTGATAAAAACGTATTCATGTTATGTCATTTGAGTTTCACAATGCATTTGTAAGCTAGGTACTATAATTATTTATCTCCCCCCTACAGAGGAGGACGCTGAGACTTAGAGAAATGAGTAACTGGCACCAGCTACTTGGCAGCTGGCACAGAAGTTTCAATGATCACACTGCTGTACGCCTCTGCTGACGTGTAGCCGTCAGAGACCAGCCCGGCTGCGGCCTCCTCGCCCCTTCCTGCTGCCTGGACCTCAGGTATCCACGCTGCACCAGGAGGGAGGAGCCTTGTTCAGGCTGACAAAGCAACAAGAGAGGAGCCTGGATTCCTGGCGGTTATAACCACTCTAGACTGCCCATCTCCAGACTTTATGTAAATGAACTCATATCTTGGTGTATGTGTTGTTTTTTTTTTAATGAAAACTTCTCCTTGATCACATAGCTTGCAAATGGTAGAGTAGTGTTTGTATTTTTAAACACATATCACTATGCATGTGTATAGATGTATAGACATTTATGTCCATATATCTTTTGTGTTTTATTTCAGAAATAAGTATATCTGGCCCTAGCCAGTTTGGCTCAGTGGGTAGAACGTAGGCCTGCGGACCGAAGGGTCCTGGGTTCAATTCTGGTCAAGGGCACGTACCTCGGTTGCAGGCTCCTCCCCAGACCTGGGCCCTGGTTGGGGCTCGTGCTGGAGGCAACCAGTCAATGTGTTTTTCTCACATCGATGTTTCTGTTTTTCCCTCTCTCTTCCATTCTCCCTAAAAATCAATAGGAAAATATCCTCGGGTGAGGATTAAAAAAAAATAATAAATATATCTGAAATAAAACATAAAAATGCTCTCATTATAAGCAATGAAGTCTGATTCTTTCCTCCCTTCCATTTTTTGGGGAAAACGTTTGTTTTTTAATGTTTCAGATCAAACCTCTAAATTGATTTCCCAATCTATGGGTTATGTCCGGCAGGCTAGAAAGTGCCATGCCGGAGCCTGCACAGTTCCACCAGCAGAGGGCGACCTTGAGGAAGGATGGCTATAGATTTTGGTCTGGAGAAGAGAACACACTGGGGTAATGGGGTGGAGTACAGAGCATCTCCCTGTCCGAGGGCCAGCATGTGGAGAGGGGATGACCCTTCTAATGGGCTGGCCCAGAATGAAGAACTGGTAGAAGTGACAGGGGTGCTGTGGGGGGCCTCCCTCCATTCAGGGAAGCCTGGGCCTTACCAACCTGACTAAGCACCTCCTGTTTTATGAAGCATCAACTCGTCCACATTTGCTGTGAGAGGGGTGAGGGGAAATGATGAGCTATAGTTGTGAATTACCCAAAACATATGCACGACTCTGGAACACAACAGGGACACAGATGACACCCACTCAGTGCACAGCCTCGGCTGCTCTGACCCTGACTGTCCTAGCTTGGGTGGGAGGAGGTCTTGAAGAAATAAATAAACCGCCCCTGGATAAAACAGAACTTGCCGCGTAAACCTTGGAGCTGGGAGTCCTGGGTTTGCCTAACGTGGGAAGATATTTAGTACACAAAGCCTCTATCTCTGCCCAGCCCCTCCAGCTGTTCCTCCTTCAGCCGACCCTCCCCCTGCTCCAAGCCATCTCAGAACATCCCAGATAAGACTCTCTCCCCACTGTGGGGAGCAGTGAGTGTTTCATGCCACACTCTTGTGTTAGAGTCATTGATGGGCCTCTTTGTCTCACCCTCAAGCTCTAAAACTCTCAAATGATAAAACAATGTTAGTCCTCTTAGAACCCCCTTCACCCCCACCCCCAGCACGCAGAGGTTCTCCATCAACATCACCTGGGTGAGGACCCTCACTGTCAGCTTAACATCAGGCAGTGTAACTTTCACTTCAGGCAAAGATCAAGGGACCCCTGGAGCTGGTGTCATGTATCATCTCGTGGTTTTATAATCATTAAGCTCTCAAGGTACCCCTTTTATTATGACCTCTTGAGTTTTGCTTTCTTTTTTAAAAATTTAATATATTTTTATTGATTTCTGAAAGGAAGGGAGAGGGAGAGAGAGGCAGAAACATCCGTGATGAGAGAATCGTTGATCTGTTGCCTCCCGCACGCCCCACACTGGGGAGTGAGGCTGCAACCCAGGCATGTGCCTCCTGGTTCATAGGTCGATGCTCAACTGCTGAGCCACACCAGCGGGGCTGAGTTTTGCTTTCTGAGAAGACATAGCCCAGCTGACTTCAAGCGTGGTCAGGGAGCAGGTCCAGCCTATTTGCCCACTGCACTGCGCAGACTCCCAGCACGGAGCCTGGCATGTGGCAGCTGCTCAGGGTGTTGATGTGAATTGCTGATTGGGACTGCGATGACAGGATTAAACAATAGAAGGAGAATCAGCACAGGACAGCCAAGAGCTGCGAGAGGAAAAGTAGAAAGAGGGGGTGGTGACTGAAGCTTACCACCTTGGACTGAGCCATGCTAGAAACGTCTGCGGTGAACACAAGGAGTGCTCTCGCTGACGGTCCGGGCACCCAGGTGATGCCTCTGCCCTTCCCTAGTGCACCGTGCATGGAGCTCCTGGTGACACCCCCGTGGAGTTGAGGGCTCTGGGGAACTCCCAGGGCTGGTTTCCACACCGTCCTTTTCTCGCTCACCCGAGAAGCACCTTGGGATGTGAGTGGGTGAAGTCCTATAATCATGGGGAGAACCTCAAATCTGCTCTATTTTTTAAGATGTCTTTTACAATTTTTGGTCATTTGTTAAGAAATTATTGGCAACCCCAGGATAAATTAAAGTCTGTCCTGAGAACACCCCCGAGTTAGGCTTCCGTCCACGGCAACAGCTGGCTTCCCTACCTACACGGTCCCCTCACGGGGAAGCGTCTCACAGTTTCCACGAGGGAACAGACGCAGAGGACTCAGCTCAGACCACGTAGCTTCAGAGGGATGTTCAGATCTATCTTCCCAGCCTGCTCTGCCACGAACTCACAGGGTCTTAAACTAGAAGGCAGGGGTGCAAATCCCAGCTGCGTGCACTTGTGTGTGAACGGCAAGGTGGCCCAATGACGGGTGAGAAAGCCAGAACCGTGTTGGGCCCAGAGTAAGACTCAGTGAGAGACGGGTTCTCCCTGCTTTCCCCTCTGAGCCTTCATCTTCCTCCTCTAAAATGTCCACAATTAATCACTGGCCTGAGAGGCAGATGACAACAGTCCCGTGAGATCACACATGTGAAAGAATGGCAGAGCAGTCTGCAAATACCAGTTATGGATAGTTCGACAGGAAATCTACATTACCTTTCCTCGAGACTTGATGAACAGTTCAAGAATATATTAATGTCAGACCCAATGGTGAGCCCTTGGTCTTTATCGAGGGCTGTAAGAGAAGAAGAAGGATTAACTCTACCTGAAGACCAACAATGCACATGATGCAATCAATGGTTTTCCTCACGTATACGACACACCCAGCCTCTAAGCCCGTGATGGCGAACCTATGACACACGTGTCAGCGCTGACACGCGTAGCCATTTCTGATGACACGCGGCCGCTGAGGCAGCCACATGCCGAGGATGAAACATTTGCTGCTCCTGAGGATGAAACATTTGCGAAATAATGTTTTTTCCTCAAAGTGACACACTACCCGAGTTATGCTCAGTTTTTTTGGAGAAGTTTGACACACCGAGCTCAAAAGGTTGCCCATCACTGCTCTAAGCAATGGCTCCAAGCCCCTCTGGAGAAGTCCATGGGCTAAGGATTGAAGGAGGCCAGAAGTGGTTTCTACCTACTTAGGACTTAGGACGGTGGCTCTCAGACTCTGTGTGCACCAGCATCACCCGCAGAGCTTATGAAACACACATGGCCGGGCCCCCTGCAAAGTTTCTGGTCTGAGGGGGGCGTGGGCCTGGGAATGTCCAACAGGTTCCCAGGTGATGCTGATGCTGCCGGTCTGGCGACCACACATGGAGAACAATTGATTTAGAGGTCAAATATCAGAAAGGGGTGGTTTAAAAAAATGTAGTAAACTACATGTTAAACATAAAGTCGACCATTTTAACCATTTAGAAAGGGATGGAATTTAAGAACTTTCTATGCTGTGAAAGGTGAGTTAGGTGAGGGTTAGTACGTGGCATCTGCGGGTAAGTTTCATGAGGTCTGTGAAGCCAGCTCAGCACTGGTTACAAGTGGTGGGAAGGACACGACTGGCTTGTCCCATACTCTGACCTTTAGGATGACTGGACTGACTATCAGGGCACTAGGAACATGCCCCTTGGCCCCTCCTATAGTGTCTAGTGGCTCTCAGCGCCTGGTGCCTTAATAGACCCCACCTTTCCCTTGACCTGACTGGACCAGGAGCAACCTCCTGAACCATGCCAACCAATCAGATTCACTGTTAAGAACCAGAGCTATTGAGGAGGTGGTCCTAGACCTACAGCTCAGGTACCCACCAGGATCAAGTGCAAGTTGAGGTAGTGGGGAAATGAACAAGGGTAAGCAGAGGGGGCTGGCTGGGGGCAGAGAGGCAGCCGTGCCAAGGGCTGCAGAGGTGAGAAACCTTGGAGAGAGAGGTAACGGGAGTGGACAGACAGACACAGAGCAGTTCCCATGCTTACACCAGACGCCTGGTGCCCGGTGGTCTTTATTCCATAAGACCAAGGTATCCTTGGCATCCTCAATAGAACCTGTCACCTTTCTCGGGCCAATGGGAGCTAAGGACCAACACCAGGAAGGCAAGGGGCACTAAAGCCATTGGGGCTGGGCTCTCACACCAACTCTCCTTGGGTCCTCCTCCTATTGGAACCCCAGACTTTCAAGACTGCTACACCCCCCCACCCCGAATCAGTGCCCCAAACGTCACTCAAAGCCTCTCCAGTGATGGTCCACTCACCTTGGAAGAGGCTGACGAGCAGCTCAGCCCGGTTCTTCCTGGTGGAGGGGCAGTCCTGGAGTTTGAGATTGAAGATGAAAACTTTCACTTTTGGCTCAATACTCTGAAAAGATAAAGGCCAACCAGTGAACCGAAACTGTACGTCTTTTGATAACAGGGACCGCTATTTCAAGATGGGAAGCTACGAATACTCAGTCTGGTTTTGGAAATTACCTCTAGCCACCCCAGTTAATACAGGGAGCTGACTCCAGGCTCTGCGGGAGAAAGAGCTAACTTTTTTTTTTTTTAATATATATTTTATTGATTTTTTTAGAGAGGAAGGAAGAGGGATAGAGAGTTAGAAATATCGATGAGAGAGAAACATCGATCAGCTGCCTCCTGCATACCATCCACTGGGGATGTGCCCACAATCAAGGTACATGCCCTTGACTGGAATCGAACCTGGGACCTCCCAGTCCGCAGGCCGACGCTCTATCCACTGAGCCAAACCGGTCAGGGCAAGAGCTAACTTTTCAACACCACAGGCCACTCTCCCCACTGACCCCCACCAAGCAGACAGGCTCCTCTGACTTCATCTGAGGCTCCGAGGCACCGCCTGGAGCCAGGCACCGTGTCAGGACCAGGAACGAGGCAGGGCGCCCTGGCCAGGGGCTGTGTCCCTACAAGAAGCTCAGTCAGGTGCCACCACCACGGTATTGATGGATGCCTGGGCTTTGCTTTAAGACAATCTGGTTTGGGGGAAGGGAAGGTACAGAAGAAAGCAGATCAACCACAAGTTGCTAGGTTTTGAAATGGGGGTGGCTTCATTATATGTTTCTTTCCACTTTTGGATGTTTGACACCTTCCATAATAAAAAGATAAAAGGAGTCCAGTCGGTGTGGCTCAGTAGTTGAGCACTGACCCAGGAACTAAGAGAACACCAGTTCCATTCCCAGTCGGGGCACGTGCCCGGGTTGTGGGCCCGATCCCCAGTGGGTCACGTGCAGGAGGCAGCTGATTCCGGCTCCTGTGGACATACGTCAGCCCCTCTCGTGGGGAGAACCCGACTGCCTTCCTGTCCTGGTGGGGTGACTGGGAAATGCTACCAGGCACGCAACTAACGGCCCAGAGGGTCCCCTCTCCAGCTCGGTTCTCCCCCCACCACTGCGTGGCCAGAGTGGTCATCCTGCACCGTAGGGCAGCTTCTGAGCCGCCAGGCCACATCTGATGTCATTCCTGCCCGAGGGGACAGAGGAGTAAGAGCCGCTGCAGGTGTCCAGGGAGGTTTATTATCTGGCTGGTGGGTTACAGGCTGAGGGTTCACAGCTCTGTCCAGCCACTGCGGGAGCAGGGCCCCTGGAGAATGTGTCCACGTACAAAGGGACACTGTACCCCACATCCACCAGCAGCGGAGGAGCCGGGCTCTGCTGCATGTCCAAGTGCTGCGCCCGCTAACCCCGGGGTTTCCAACCCCCCCTCCCCCGCCCCCCACCCCGCGCCTCAGCCCCGAGCTGAGCAACAAGCCCTGGTTGAATTCCCGGAGGAAGACGAGACACGGATTCAGTCATCACAGGCGTCTGCAGGCCTCGAAGACCCCACGGAGCTGCCTGCGGCCCAGAAACCTGGCAGCAGGCCCACAGCGCAGGCTCCGGGCTCCTAGGAGGTGCTTACAAAACGACTAAGACCACATGTGATTTTCAAAAGGGCCACCCCGATGAGCATGTCCCAACCCCTTGGGCTTATTTTGGTTTTTGAGAGGCGCTGTGGTGTCCTGGGGAAGCCCAGGTCCAACCTCAGCTCAGGCTCCTGACCCAGTGTTTGACGTTGGTTCGGTGGCTTGGTCTCAGGTGTGCTGAGAGGGGGAGGTCATGTGAGGTATGCTGAGACGGGGAGGTCATGTGAGGAAAAGTGCCCGCCCGGTGCCCGGGGTAAGCAGGCCCTGAAACCCGAGCAGCTAGCACTCAAACGTCTTGTGAAGGCACCTGCTATTCTGAGGAGATCATGTTGTGTGCGGGTAACAAAAGCAGCAGCATCGACACGGCCAGCTGGAAACACAGATATGGGGATGGGACCGATGCTGGTTTGTCCATGGCGGGCCTCCTGCCTCGGGAAAAATGGAGGCCCGCCTGGCTGCAGCACTGAGCCTTCACATTAATGTGTGTGGCCTGTAAATGAATAATTCCTCTGACAACCCATCTCCGTGGTGGTGGAGGTGGTGGGACCAAAACCAGGAGGCACAGGGCAAGGCGAGTGGCTTTGTGCCCGAACCTGCAGAGGCTGGAATGAGGCCTGCGAGAGGGCAGCTGGCTCTTCGGGGGTAAGGGCAGGACACTGCCAGGACTCGGCAGGTCCAGAGGGAAACTGCTGGGCTGCAGTCCATTATACTCTGCCAGGACGGGGAACAGTCGGGATTCCAGGAATTAAGCAAGGAAGTTGCACAGCAGTGACCAAGCCCAGGAGAGGAGCTAATAGTTGGGTAGGAGACACCTGACATACTCTCTCTAAGGAGTCAGAATCGTTAGACTTGAGAAAAACAACACCCGGGACAGGAAGGAGGGGTCAGAGGTTATAAGAAAGTCCAGAAAGCTGGTATCTGATTTTGCAGACCTGGGTGTCAAATGTCATTTTTTAAAAATTGTGGTAAAATACACATAACATAAACTGTACCATCTTACCCAGGTGTAAGAGTTCAGTTCAGAGGCATTAAGCACACTCACATTGTTGTGCAACCAGGAGCCAAACCCAGGAACTATTTTTGTTAATCTAGAATTTGGATTCTCAGTGGATTTCTACACAGGAAAGCAGGACTTGCATGTAAATATTTACCTTAACAGCCAACCCTCACCATCCTTCCCGGGAAGACTAGCCTCCGCATGTCCTCTAGCGACGCTCTGGGGGGGGGGGGGGGGGGGCGGGAAGCTCCCCAGATACAGCAGGTCCACCGAGTGTGAGCGGCCGTTCAGTGCACACATCAGCCCGAGCAGTAAATGCAGGAGCTGCTGCCGCTCATCATCGGAGGGGAGATGTCCTACTCACCTGCAGCTCCCTCAGCTCCTGCAGCAAACTCCGCCCTCCTTGGCAATCATAAGACCAATCGAGAGATAGGAAATCCACTGCGTCCTTAGAAAGGAGGAAACAGGGTCATCAGAGATAAGCGATTTCAAGATGAAGAACTGCTCAGAAACGTTCTTCAGTTTCTCCCCCGTCACTGAGCTGAATACTCCCAAGTGGGATTTCCCAAGGGAAAAGCGGGCGGAGGAGCAGCTGGGGAAGGAGTCTGTGTGCGTTTCTGGGAGGAGCTGGGTGCCGCTGGGATATATCACCTATGTACTCAGCAAAGTGCTTGGCACCCAGTAAGCGCTCAATAATCGCATATGAGTAAACGAACGAGTGCACGGAGTACTGTATGCCAGACAGGACGGGCTCCCTCCGAGCAGGTAAGCCCCAGGAGGGCGTCGGAGGCCAGGGCCGCCCTGGACCGCACCTCCTCCACGTGGCCCCACTTTGCCAGGACGGAGGCAGGGGAGCCGGCCCCTCCCGCCGGGATCTCCGCAGACCCCCCTGCGTACTGAGCTTTATTTCCCTCGGAGGCTACAGCCACTGGCTACTTCCAGCCGCAGTTTAAAGTCCGCCCCAGGCGGCCCTCGCCTGGCCATGCTATTCCCCAGAACACCGCTCTCACGGCCTGGTCGGCCCCATCCCCCCTCGCCCACGGAAGGACATGCCCTCCGCCTGCCTCTGGCCTGCATGCACGCTAAGAGCTTCAGATTCACAGTCTAAACACATACACAGACACTGTGATTCCCTCCCCCGCCCTTCTCAGCACGCCATTTCCTGCCCCCCCTTCCCCCCCCGCGCCCCCCCCCCTCCCGCCCACGGATCATCTGTCCCTAAGAACAAAGACTGGGTACTGGAGCGGTGGGCTCGGACGGCTGCCTCCTGCTTTTGTCCAGTCCTCACAACTTGTCGTCATTGAGGCTCTACTCTCGAAAGTCACAGCGCTGGGTACAATGGTGGGGAGTCACATTCACAGAAGCAGACAATGCAGAGTGTTAGCAAACGCACCCATTACACAGGAAGGCAGACACGCAGCAGGGTCAGAGGAAAGTCCACACCGGGTCCTCAGACCTTGGCGGCCGTTACAGTCACCTGGGACGGGGGCGGCCTCTGAAGGCCCAGGACTGTCCTCAGCCTCTGGTACTAGCCTCCAGGCCAGGGTCGCCCACCTTTCGGACCTCACGGAGGTGATTCGGATCAACACCAGAACCTGGGAGCTGCTGGCTGAACAGCCCGCCAAGGGTTTCAGGTGGGAGAGGCCACAGCAGGCCGAGCCGGCCTCCTGATGAAGAGCACCCTCCCACGGACGGACGTTAACAATGGGGAGACTTGTGTTGGGGGGTGGGGGGTTTGAGGAAGGCTGGAGGATTAGAAGGGGTGCGGGAGACAGGAAGAAAGTGGGGCACAGGCTGGGAAAATGAGGTGAGGTCAGAGGGCAGCGGAGAGCCCGAGGGAGGGCCCTCGGGGTTCGCTCCAGTTCAGGGGAGTGCGACCTCCCAGCAGGGGACCGGGCCACACCGCGCTCTCGGAAGGTAACTCAGAAGCAGGACCTGCACGGATGAGGGCAGGGAGCCCAGGGCGAGGGCTGCTGCTCCACCAGCACCTCCCTGATGAGCACTTTGGTCTCCGAGCTCACGGCCGACAGCCCTTATTGCCCCTCGTAAATCGGTTCAGACGGTCCCCGCCCCGCCGCCCACTCGGCCTTGGAGCAGGCACTTCTAGCTTATCTGTCTGGACTGGAAGTTTCCGAGCTCGTAAACCCCAAGGCCGGCCGCTGGTGCGGGGCCTCCCGTAGCGCAGATACCAGCCGGTGTCTGGCACGGGCCGCGCCCTGGGGGCCAAAGAACTGCCGACGCGGCCTTTTCCTGCCGGCGTTCCACCTGCGCAGCCGCCTTCCGAGGGCCCACGCGGCCTCCTGCTCAGGTGTGTCACTGTCCCTATTAAAGCCCCGGTTTCAAGGTGGTATTTACCCTGGCCGGCGGCTCAGGTGGTTAGAGCGTCATCCCGCTACACCAAGGCTTCAGGTTCCATCCCATCAGGGCACAGACAGGAGTCAACCACAAACTGATGTTTCTCTCTCTCCCTCCCTCCCTCTCTCTCTTAGAAAAAAAAAAAAAGCAATAAATAAGGTTTAAAAGATAGAAGTTATATTAGAGGAGGTAGAAACCTGGATGGGGACTCTAGGAGGCACATTACTTATACTGGTAAGAACTAACCCTCTGCCCCAGTACCTGTTTGGCTATAAACTGGCCTCCCTCCTGATACGCTGTTTTGACTCTTTCGATAAGAAATCAGAGCGAGCAGCGGCAGAAGCTGACACCTGACCAGCAGGAGCGGAGGCTCCAACAAGGGGATTTCACCGAACGTCACTGTGAGTCCCGAGAGCAGACGCCACAGGGCACGATGCGAAAGTCAAGCCGACAGACGCCCCGGCTCGTTGTCTGGGATGAAATGGCGCTTTCCTGGGCTGTGGCAGGGCAGGCCTGTCCTCACCTTGGCCAGGGAGGCTGTGGCGGGGTCTCGCAGGAGCTCCGAGGCGGCTTCGGCCGGCAGGACCACCGAGAGCTTTCCTCCTGGAACCGACGGGGGGAGAGCAGGTGAGCGAGGCGGGAGCCCGTGGCCACGGAGGCCACGTGGGGTCTCACTTCCTATCAACGTTCTACTCCACGTCCACCCATTTAAAAAGATCTGCACTCGCACGGCTCAACCCCAGCTGGAAGGTTTTAGAAAATAAGGCAGCTTACAAATGCCCCGTTAGAGAATGCTCCGTGGACACTGGGCCTCTGTAAAACCCTTTCATTTTTTTTCTCTTTTTTTTTATTTCTTTATTAATTTCAGAGAGGAAGGGAGAAGGAGAGAGAGACAGAAACATCAATGATGAGAGAGAATCATTGATAAGCTGCCTCCTGCACACCCCCCACCGGGGATCAAGCCTGCAACCCAGGCATGTGCCCTTGACCGGAATCGAACCTGGGACCCTTCAGTCTGCAGGCTGACGCTCTATCCACTGAGCCAAGCTGGCTAGGGCTCATTTTTTCTTTAAAAAAAAAAATATATATATATTTTATTGATTTTTTTACAGAGAGAAAGGGAAAGGGACAGAGAGTTAGAAACATCGATGGGAGAGAAAGATTGATCAGCTGCCTCCTGCTCACCCCCTACTGGGGATGTGCCCGCAACCAAGGTACATGCCCTTGACTGGAATCGAACCTGGGACCCTTCAGTCCACAGGCTGACACTATCCACTGAGCCAAACGGTTTCAGCTGTAAAAGCCTTTCCAAGGAATGCAGGCCTCGGCCGCTTCCTCAGCGTCTCCCCAGGCAGGAGCTCTCAGGGAGCTGCTGTCCCTGGCCCTGTTCCCTGTACAAACACCAGCTCAGCCCCTCCCGTGTCCCGAGGGGGCGACAGGGAGATAGAAACAAACATATGCGGCTTGCACCCACTTGCTTTGACATTCGATCACCTAACAGTGGGGCTCAAATCTGTGTGCACCAGGACCACCTGCCGGCAGGAACCGGGCATTCGGCAAGCCGTGGGCTGGGGCCCTCGCTGTTTGCATTGCTCTCTGCCGCTCCTTGACCAGCAAAACTTAAACCCGTCTTCAGTCCCTGCAAATATCACGCTGGGGACTGGTGCATGACAGGTGCTCAGGCCTAGGACGTGGAAACGCTAAATAAACAAGGAACAGAGCCACAGTTCGAGACGGCATGCCTTGCCCTCTCTTTCATCCGACCGAGTGCTGCACGGAAGAAAGTTCTCCCAGCCAACGGAACCACCACGGCAGCCGCTGCCAGCTCCCCAGTGCTTCTTGCGACGAGCGCAATGGGACTTTGAACCCCTCTGCGCAGGGACTGTCGCCCAGACACATTCAGTGCTCGTCCCGATAAGATAACGCTGTTTCCAGGAATTTACTGACTGTGCCGATGGCTCCACTTCGCCTTTCACGCTGCGGTCTATCGTCACATCAGCACACACGGAACATGTGCTCTCAGCTTGTGCTCCACACTTTAAAGGTACAGGTTAGCCCTAACCGGTTTGGCTCAGTGGATAGAGCGTCGGCCTGCGGACTGAAGGGTCCCAGGTTCGATTCCGGTCAAGGGCATGTACCTTGGTTGTGGGCGCATCCCCAGTATGGGGTGTGTACAGGAGGCAAATGATCAGTTTCTTTCTCATCGATGTTTCTAACTCTCTATCCCTCTCCCTTCCTCTCTGTAAAAAGTCAATAAAATGTATTAAAATAAATAAATAAAATGTACAGTTTAGTACTATCTCTTGACCAATGAAATGAAACAAGGGTACAGTTAATCCCTAAGCACAATTAACTCACAAATCATTTCTGTTTGACTTTGCAAACTGTTTTTGGAATTTAGACTGAACAAATGCACCGGAAGGTCCAGAAATGCTCATCTACAAAATGATTAAACTTCCCCAGCATAGCTATGCTTGCACCTGCTCCCAGTGCTAGCACAAACCACGCTTCTTAAAACAATGGAAGATGCAGACTCCTCACGACGAGATTCTCACTCTAAGCTGGCCGCTCATGTTTTCTATAGGACTGACAGGGGAGCAACTTCTCTGGTGGAAGAGGATTTATCCTGTAGTTTGTGCTGAATGTGGGTACAGATAGGTATTTACGCCCACGGGACTCAGAATCAGTATTTGCCAGGGTACGTCGCTGCATAGCTCTGTGTAATTCCTGTCCCCTGAGGCATCACTAGACCTCTGAAGGGTCAGCTCATTTCTGTCTCCGCGGTAAAGAGAAGGGGTTCCCCCCAAACCCACTGCAGTTCTCCACACAACACAGGTCCTTTCCCTTCGGGCCGATGCTTCCATACAGGGACCGGGCAGTACTGAGCTGCCAGTGCTTCCAGCCGCGCCTGCCAGGGGTGGGTGGGGAACTGGTGTCACCCTGGATGGCGCCCCAGATTGTGCAGGTGGAGGATGCTGTGTGCAACTCCACGCTTCCCGGGAGAGGGACGGTCCCTCTCCTCCCCTCCCTCCAGCTCCGCCGAATCCTCTCTGGCATGCTCCTCTGGGCACGCTGAACACACCGATGCCAGGTTTACAAGACATAGAGAAAGGTTAGAAAAGAACTTTTCAAATATTGTGGCAAAATATAAACAACATACATTCACCATGAAACACGTTTAAGTGTACAGTTCAGTGGCGTTATATACATTTACATTGTTGTGCAACCATCACCACCATCTATCTCCAGGACTTGCCCACCATCCCAAACTGGAACGCTGTGTCCATTGAACAGTAGCTTCCCATCTCCCCTCCTCCCAGCTCCTGGTAACCACTACCCGCCCCCCTGCCTTTGTGGACTTGCTCATTCCAGGTCCCTCATCTAGGTGGAATCATATAATATTTATGTTTTGTGTCTGGCTTGTTTCATGTAGTATAATGTCTTCAGGGTTCATCCATGGTATAGCATGTGCCAGAATGTCATTCCTTTTCAGGGTTGAATAATATTCCATTGTTTGTATATCCCACATTTTGTGTATTTATTCATCGATCCACGGGCATTTGGGTTTTTCTCACCTTTTGGCTGTTGTGAATAATGCTGCTAGGAAATGAGTGTACGAATATCTGTTCAAATCCCTGCTTTCCATTTTTGGGGTATATACCCACAGTGCTAGGTCATATGGTAATTTCTATGAACTGCCACGTTGTCTTCCACAGTGGCCACATCATGTTACACTCCTGCCAATGATGCACAAGGATTACAATTTCTCTGTAACCTCACCAACACTTGTGACTTTCTTTGTTTTTAATAGTAGCCATGTACGCAATGGGCATGAAGTGGAATCTTGTGTGTTTTTAAATCTTGAGGTTTTGATTTGTATTTCCTAATGATTGTTGATATAGAGTATCTTTTCATGTACTTATTGGCCATGCCATAACTTCTTTGGAAAAAAATATCAATTCAAGTCCTTTGCCATTTTTATTTTACATATATATTTTTATTGATTTCAGAGAGGAAGGAAGAGGGAGAGATAGAAACATCAATGATGAGAGAGAATCATTGATTGGCTGCCTCCTGCACACCCCTTACTGGGGATGGAGCTCGCAACCCTGGAATATGCCCTTGACCGGAACCGAACCTGGGACTCTCCAGTCCTCAGGCCAATGCTCTATCCACTGAGCCAAACCAGGCAGGGCCTTTGCCCATTTTTAATACAGTTGTTTGTTTTGTTGTTGTTGAATTAGAAGTTTTTAAAATATATTCTGGACATTAATCTCTTAGCAGATATATGATTTGCAAATATTTTTTCCCATTCTTTGGGTTGCTTTTCCCCTCTGTGGATAGTATTCTTGGATGCACAAAACTTTTTAATTTTGATGAAGTCTAATTTATCTATTTTATTTTGTGTTATCTGCACTTTTAGTGTCATAGCTAAAAAACAGCAACAATGTTGTCCCGATGTTTTCTTCTAAGAGTTTTACAGTTTTAGTTCTTATGTTTGGGTCTTTGATCTCTTTTGAGTTAATTTCTGTATATGGGGTAAGGTAAGGGTCCAACTTCATTCTTTTGAATGTGGATATTCAGTTTTCCCAGGATTTGTTGAAGACTGCCTCCCCTCCTTCCCTCCTTCCACTGACTGGTCTTGACACCCTTGTCAAAAATCATTTGACCGTATAGGTGAGGTGTTTTTTTTTCTTTTTTTCTGGGCTCTCTATTCTATTCCATTTTTTAATATGTCCATCCAAACTTATGCCAGTACTATACTATTTTGATTACTGTTACTTTGTAGTAAGTTTTGGAATCAGGAAGTGTGAGTCCTACAACTTTGTTCTTCTTTTTCAAGATTGTTTTGGCTATTTGAGGTCTCTTGAGATTCCATATGTATTGAAGAATGAATTTTTCTATCGTTGGGATTTTATAGGGATTTCATAGCATCTGTAGATCACTTTGAGTAGTATTGACATTTTAACAATATTATGTCTTCCAGTCCAGGAACAAAGAATGTGTTTCCATTTATTTTTTTCCCTTTAATTTCTTTCAGCAATGTATTATATTTTTCAGTGTACAAGTCTTTTACCTCCTTGGTTAAGTTTAGAAAAGAACTTTTAAAAAGTATGTATGCCCTAGCTGGTTTGGCTCAGTGGATATAGCATCAGCCTGTGGACTGAAGGGGCCTGGGTTCGATTCTGGTCAAGGGCACATACCCAGGTTGTGGACTTGATCCCCAGTAGGGGGCGTGCAAGGGGCAACTGATCAAAGTTTCTCTCTCATCATTGATGTTTCTGTCTCTCCCTCTCCTTCCTCTCTGAAATCAATAAAAATATATTTTAAAAAATGAAATAAAAATAAAAAAGTCGGGGTTTCTACTTGTAACTAGTTTCAAAATAGAAGTATTTATAAAGGGAGCATAACTCTCCACTTTTTAAGTATGGGCTGTGTGTAGTGACTTCCTTCCAAAGAGGACAGTGTAGAATGGATGGAAAAAGAGACTTTACAGGGGAGATACCCGACGAACGTTACCTCAGCCAGGTGTTCAAGATTAACATTGATAGCATATATCATGTTGATAGTATGTACCTTTGATATGATGTGATGAAAATGACACTTTATTTTGTGATTTTCCTCCCCCAAACCCATAATCCCAGTCTATCCTTGAGGAAATCATCAGACAAATTCCAATAGACACAATCACAAAGACCACATATTATATTATTCCATTCATGTGAAATGTCCAGAACAGGGAACTCTATAGAGACAGTTAATTAGTGGTAGGGATGGGGGAGGGCAATGTGGGGGTAGGGATGTTATAGCTAAAGGTTACAAGTTTTCTTTTTGAGGTGATAAAAATGTTCTAAAATTGACCATGTTGATGATTGCACATACATGAATAGAATAAAAACCATACTAAAAACTTGGAATGGGTGGATTGCGTGGTACATTAATTATATCTCAAGAAAGCTATTTTTAAAAACAGGTGTCCTACACAATACCTGGCCAGGACTCCCAGAAACTGTCATCAGTTTATCAAAACAAGAAAAGTCTGAGAGCCCTGGCCGAGTAGCTCAGTTGGTTAGAGCATCATCCTGCTATACCAAGGTTTCGGGTTCAATCCACAGTCAGGTCACATACTAGAATCAACCAATGAATGCATAAATAAGTGAAACAACAAATTAATTTCTCTCTCTCTCTCTCTCTCTCTCTCTCTCTCTCTCTCTCTCAAAATCAATAAATAAAAATTTAAAAGAAAAGTCTGAGAAATTGTCACAGTTCAGAATAGCCTAAAGCAACATAACAACTAAATGGAATGTGATGAGATCCTGGAATAGAAAAAGGACATTAAGGAAAAACTAAGGCACTCTAAATAAAATATGGACTTTAGTTAACAATAATGTAATCAATTGTAATAAATATACCATACTGATGTAAGATGTTAATATTGGGGAAACTGGGTTCAGTGAGAGGGGCATCTGGAGACTGTATTATCTGCTCAATTTTTTGTAACTCTAAAAGTGTTCTATAAAATAAAGCCTGTTAGTTTGTTGAAGTGTTGATTAAAAAGAAAAAAATTCTTACACAGCAGAGTGTTTTTCAATTTTGAAGATTATATCTGCCTTTTTTAAAATATTTTTTAATTGATTTCAGAGAGGAAGGGAGAGAGAGAAAGATAGAAACATCAATGATGAGAGATAATCATTGATTGGCTGCCTCCTGCACATGAGCATGTGTCCTGACCATGACCTCCTGGTTCATAGGTTGACACTCAACCACTGAGTCATGCCGGCCGGGCAGTTAAGTCTTATCTTGCTAAGGGTATGGGTTACATGGATGTGTTTGCCAAAACTAATCAAACTGTAAAATTAAGATCACGCATTTCACTATATGTAAACCATACTCTGATAAAAATAATTCTTAGAAAAGTATCAGAACTGCATTTAATATTGTATTTTCTAATCAGTAGTAAATGGAAATTTACTTCTTTAACATATTTTTTAAAAACACTGGGAATGTGCTTTATTTGCTAAACTGCTACCTGTTCTGTAACTAAACATTTTTTAAATTTAAAATGTTCGGCCTTGTCCTATTAAGTCATTGTGGACACCAAATGGCGGGGGTTGGGGGGGGGATGGCTATCAAATAATAAAAGGTAAACAGAACAGCTGCGTAGTGGTAAGCTGGGTGGGGAGGGGATGAATAAAAGACGGGATAGGGTCCCGGTCAGGTGGCTCAGCTGCCTTGGAGCACTGTCCTGTGCACGGGAAGTTTGCAGGTTTGATTCCCCCTGTCAGGGCACATATCTAGGTTTCAGATTCAACCCCTGGTCAGACCACGTAAGGGAGGCAACCAGCTGATGTTTCTCTCTCTCTCTCTAAAAAATCAATAAAAACATATCCTTGGGTGAAGATTAAAAAAATAAAATAAAAGATGGGATAGGGGGATATTCAAGTAGATGTAAGTTGTGGTTTGTTTTGCCTTGCTTTATAAACCCTCAACCCTCCCACTTATTTTTTTTTACATTTTTAAAATTAAAATATGTATTCATGTAGCAAAAAAATCACCCCTCCTGAAAATAATATAAAATAATATTTAATGTCAACTTTAATTGAAAAAATTCACCCCTTTAAAGTATACAATTCAGTGGTTTTTTAATATATTCACAAAACTGTGCAACTATCTGCACTATTCCAAAATATTTTAGTCACCTAAAGAGAAATGCCGCGTATCCAGTAGCAGTCACTTACCATTTTCTTTGAGCCCTAGATATTGCTAATCTACTTTAGTGTCTCTGTAGAGCTGTCTATTCTGGACATAGAGTATAAAGGAAATCATATAATATGCAGTCTTTTGCGACTGAAGGTTCATCATGTTGTAGCATGTATCAGTACTTCATTCCTTTTAAGGATGAATAATATTCCAGTGTATGTTTATGTCACATTTCGTTTATCCATTGGTGATGAACATTAGGGTTATTATAAATAATGCTGCTATAAAGGTTGGTAACGAGTTTTTGCCTGGACATTTGTTTTCATTACTCTCCGATATATACCCAGGAGAGGCAGTGTCGGCTCCTGGTAACTCTAAAGTTTAACTTGAGGAACTGCCAGACTGTTTTTCAGAATGGCTGCACCGTCAGTCATTCCCACCAGCAACGCATAAGGGTTCTAATTTCTCCACATCATCGCCAACCCTTGTTACTGTCTATTTTATTACAGCCATCCTAGTTGACGTGAAGTGGTATTGTGTTCTATTTTATTGTTGGATTGAGTGGTCACTCCATGTGCATTTGTTATTGTAGTTTGCTTTTAACCAAAATATATTAAATAATATATTTTAAAAAGAACAACAGGCTATTGATTGGACTTAAGAGGAAGTGGAGAATGAGAAGGAGGGAGGGAAAAAAAGAAAGAGAGAGAGAGAGAGAGAGAGAGAGAGAGAGAGAGAGAGAGAGAACCACCTTTTAAAATAGTAAAGAAATTGAAAAGAGAATTTTGTTTCCCATATTATACTGGGGGCAGATCATCTAGTGATAGTGATGAAACAGAAAGTAAAGAATGGGAAAAATGAGCACAAGAGGAAAAGAAGGAAAATGTAAGTTTAAAAAAGAAACAATCTTTAAAAAAAGAAACAGTCTTTAGGAACCTGATGGAAATTAAAAACGCAATCTGTAAACCATGTAAAGAAACATGTATATATAATTGCATAATAGAAGTAATTCTATGGAATCTGACCTCAGGGTAAGACAGATGTCCCTTTATTTGAGAGGATCCAAGTTCAGTGCTGCCTTCTTTCATTTTACTCAGTTTCTTCAGCAGAAAGAAGGGCAGCCAGCGAACACTTACTGGCTCACCCACCCCTAAGCGTGCTTTCCAAGGATCAGTTTCAAATCTACCTCGCCGCACGTCCCACCCTGGGTTCCCAGTTCACTCCACAGACCGCGGGCTCCCACGGCAGGGGCCTCACACTCCTCCGCCCGGAGTCCCGGTCCCCAGGTCCAGGGCTCCCCCCAACCCCCTCCACCCCCGCCCCCGCCTTCCCTCCAGGATGCCCCCAGGTGGCCCGAGGTCTGCCTTCCTCGCAATCCTATAGGAAACAGCCCCTTCCACACTCACGCTCCTTTCACTTTTCACAGAAAAAAAAAAAGTGTAACCTCTCCATAGTCAAATACAGCAAACGGAGACGATAAGCAGAAAACAGTTTTTAGCTGTCAAAGTATCAGTGATACAAATAATCGCATTTTCTGACCGGCTGAGCGGGGTCAGAAAAACACTTTTATAACTGTTGTATAAACTATTACACCTTTCCTGGAAAGCAGTTTAGCCACATGCTCTAAGGTCTTAAAGAATGTACAGCTCCTGATCTAGTCATTTCAATTCTAGGAATCGATCAGAAAGAATTCGTCAGAAGCTAGGCAAGCATTTATATAGAGGCATGTTTATAATTTGCAATAGTAAAAATTAAACACATATTAAAATGAGCGCAATATTTTAAACTTTATGATCCATTCATATTGAGGGAACCTATAAGACCACTGAAAATCATGCTTTCTATAAAATGAGAAGATACTCATAAAGTAGAATATACAGGTATGCATATAGTATGTACTACAGGTATATAATAAAAACAAGAAAGCATTCATAACCCAGAATTGGTTCTCAAAATTGGTGTTCCTCAGATTCACCTAGAGAACTTATCGAAGTCACGCATGCCCTGGTCCCGCCCAGACCCGCTGAATCAGAACCTCAAGGTAGTTACGAAGCAAGAATATGGACAATGGAATCATGCTCTCCTCACCCCCTGTCAGCACATCCTGGTTTGTCTTTGTATCTGTCTGTCTCCCCCTGGGACGCAAGCTTCAACCAGACGGTGTTCCCCGCTTTGTAAGGAAGGGGGAGGGTGGGCGGCTGGGAGGCTGGGAGGCTGGGAGGCTGGGAGGCTGGGCGGCTGGGCTGGTGGGAGGGTGGGAGGCTGGGCGGGTGGGAGGGTGGGCGGCTGAGCTGGTGGGAGGCTGGGAGGCTGGGAGGGTGGGAGGCTGGGAGGCTGGGCGGCTGGGCTGGTGGGAGGGTGGGCGGCTGGGCGGGTGGGAGGGTGGGCGGCTGAGCTGGTGGGAGGCTGGGAGGCTGGGAGGGTGGGAGGGTGGGAGGCTGGGCGGCTGGGCGGGTGGGAGGGTGGGCGGCTGGGAGGGTGGGAGGGTGGGAGGCTGGGCGGGTGGGCGGGTGGGAGGGTGGGCGGCTGAGCTGGTGGGAGGCTGGGAGGCTGGGAGGCTGGGCGGGTGGGAGGCTGGGAGGCTGGGAGGCTGGGAGGCTGGGCGGCTGAGCTGGTGGGAGGCTGGGCGGCTGGGCGGGTGGGCGGCTGGGAGGGAGGGTGGGAGGGTGGGAGGCTGGGCGGCCTCGAGGCCTCGGACGGCCAGGAAGGCGGGACTGGCGGAGGGATGACGGACAGGCTCCAGGCCGGGCCAGGGGTGCTTCCGAGGGAAGCGGGGCGCTGTGCGGGGGAGCCCCTGCCCGTCTCCACGGGGAACCTCAACACAGTGGATGTCTCGCTATGAATGAGATGACGGGAGGACTGAGGAGTGGGAGGGAGCGCCGCGTCCCGCGTGGAGGAGGAAGGGGGGGCAGGGGGACACAGGCTGCGGTGCCAGCCGTCGGGGTGGCGGACTCACCGGGAGGGGCGTATTTTTCGTGGTAAATCGCATAGGCTTTTCTGTGGGCGTCGGCGAGGGTCTGCAGACGTGCGGGCCTTGATTTCTGGTGGGGGAGCCCCGCGGTCGCCTCCTCCAAGTCGCTGAAAGTGAACCAGACGTCCACCAAGTCCCCGAAGGCGCGGAAGGCGAACGCGGCGTAGCGGGCGAAGCGGTCGGCGGCGGCTCGGCCCCGGGGCCCGGCGCCCGGGAGCCCGCGGTGCAGCACCCCCAGCGGCCGCAGCCCCGCCGCCCGCACGGCCCGCAGCAGGCGCCGGTAGCAGCGCACCGACTCGGCGTCCGGCGACTCGGGGCTGCCGGCGGGCAGCAGCCGGGCCCAGGCCAGGAACACCTTGTAGTGGGTGGCCCCGCCGGCGCGGAGGCGGCCCAGGTGCTGCGGCAGGAGCGCGGGCAGCGGCCGGGGACAGGCGTCCGGGGCTGGGTCCCCCGCCGCAGGGGCGCCGCCCGGGCCGGGCAGCGAGTCCGCAGTGAGAGGACCGGCCGCTGACATGAAGCTTCCATCGGGCTCCCAGCCCAGCCCGCAGCACGAAAACCTTAGGAAAACCAACAAGGCTAAATTCCAGGCCAGCTCCATTTTCGAGGACGTGTTGGGAGGTTGCGGAATCCTTACTTTATAACCACAGCAGGGGTTGTAAAATACGTGATTATTAACACTTAATATTTAACTGGTGATCTGTGATAATGCAACCAGTGCATGGCTCACCAATGTAATATGGAGAAATGCAAACGCCGTAAGAGATAGCAAAACTTCAGATGCCTCGCACGATTTCAGCCGAGGAACCTGGAAAATGTCTGCAGGAAAACACGTTCTCCACATTTTTATTTTTTTTTTGGTCTTACAAAGCATTTTAAAATTTGTTTACTTAACACAACAAAAACTAGTCCCTTGCCAAACTTTTCCCCCCTTAAAAATATGTAAGTAAGTGATGAAACATGTTGTAAAAGATTCAAATAATATAGAAACATATGAAATATCCCTGTAAATTCTTTCCCTCCCGCCCGCCTCTTCCCGGTGTAAGCAGTTCAACATTGCTTCCTTCCCGTTTTCCCTCTCTGTGCAGCCGAATGGTAATTCGGGAGTTTGGAAGCTGGTTTAAATCTCACCTGGAGAAAGCCACTGAATTTCTCGGTGCCTGCCTCTTCGCCTGTAGAATGGAAGTAGATGGTAGTGAGAATGCAATGGGGTCATTCTTCAGCATGGTTAGAACAATGCAACTCAGTGGTAGCTGTTACTGCATATATTCGATGCAAACGTATGTAGTAGGTGTGTAACATTTTAAATGTATAATATAATTTAACATATTATACATAACACAGGATTATGATTGTTCCTCAGCTTGCTTTCTTCTCTTCACTTAATAGCTGCTGGAGCTCTGCCTACATCAGAATGTATAGACCCACCTCCTTTTAGCATTTATTCCATAGAAAGGAGGTAACATAAGTTAACCTCTTGATATTAAACACTGGTTCTATCTTAATTTTAATTGGTTGCAAATGTATATAGATATACATTTATACCTATACATTACATATCTTTGTCCACATGTGTGACTATTTCTTTAACATAGGTTCTTAGGAATTAAGTTGACCCAATGGTATACCTGTTTAGAATTCTGATTGAAATACAAATAGTCTTCCAAAACAGGCTTCTTCAAATTTAAATTCTACAGACAGAAGTGTGCTTAAATCTCTCTGCTTTGCTAACACTTGTTATAAAACTTGACATTTTTGACACTTGGAAAAGTGAAAATATTATCTTTATTGGTTTCTTATTTTTCTGCTTAAAATGTAGCTCTTCATGTTAATTGGCTGCTTGTTTTTCTTCTGAGATTTATATTTATATCCTTTGTACATTTTTATTATTTTAACTTATTACTGAAATAAAAACTCTTAATAGAGTTTGGATATCATATATTAAAACATGATAGAGCCCTGGCCAGGTGGCTCAGTTGGTTGGAGCATCCCCCTGTACACCCACAGGTTGTGGGTTGAGTTCCTGGGTCAGGGCATGTGCCAAACCTGCAGCCCATCATGTTTCTCTCTCCTGTATCCTCAGGTGAGGATTAAAAACAAACAAACAAACAAAACATGATAGGAAACAATTTTCCCCGGTCCTTTAATACGGTTTATGGTGTCTTTTAAAGTACATTCCTGGTACCATAGTTTAAGTCTCATGTCAAAACTGTATTTCCTTATCCTGTTTTAAATCTTTACATCTTGCCGAAACCGGTTTGGCTCAGTGGATGGAGCGTAGGTCTGCGGACTGAAAGGTCCCAGGTTCGATTCCGGTCAAGGGCATGTACATTGGTTGCGGGCACATCCCCAGTGGGGGGTGTGCAGGAGGCAGCTGGTCGATGTATCTCTCTCATCGATGTTTCTAGCTCTCTATCCCTCTCCCTTTCTCTCTGTGAAAAATCAATAAAATATATTTTTAAAAAATCTTTACATCTTTAGCTCCTCTTGAATTTTAACTGTATGTATATTGTGTGGCATGGCTTATCAATTTCTAACATGTTATTGAATAGGCCATCTTCTTCCACTATTTGAAATGCTACCTTATCAGGAACAAAATATCTATAAAGACATAGATATTTCGGGACTTTCTACTGCTTGATTATCCATTCCTGTGACAATACCACACAATTTAAATTTCTATAGCTGGGTAGTACTTTTCACTTTATTATAGGACATAGACTCTCCTTGCATTCTTTTTCCTGGAGTTTTCTTGGTGTGCACACACACATTCACTCTTTCCCTATTTTTTGTAATAGAAACAATTTTATTTCATTTACTGGAATTTTAAAGATGGCCTTGACGTCAAGCTTCAAATCTGGTAACCATTATTCTGTTGTCTCTATCAATGAGTTTGTTTGTTGCTTTTTGTGTATTATCCCACATATGAGTGAAATCATGTGGTTCTTATCCTTTTCCATCTGACTTTTTTCACTTGGCATAATACTCTCAAGATCCATCCATGTGGTCACAACTGGCAATATTTCAATTTTTTAATGGCTGAGCAATATTCCATTGAATATATGTAGCGTATCTGTATCCAATTGTCCATCAAAGGACACTGTTTCCATGTCTCAGCCGCTGTGAATAAAGCTGAAATGAACATAGGGGTACATATACTAGTATCTTTACAGATAAGTGTTTCACATCAAGATCCTGGCCATCCCCAACTCCTTCAAAGAACAATCAGAATCTAGGTTTTGCTGAAATGAAGCTGATTTTTTAAGAAATATATATTTTTATTGATTTCAGAGAGGAAGGGAGAGGGAGATAGAAACATCAATGATGAGAATCACTGAATGGCTGCCTCCTGCATGCCCCCTCACTGGGGATCAAGGCTGCAATCGGGGCATGTGCCCTTGACCGGAATCAAACCCAGGACCCTTTAGTCCACAGGCCAATGCTCTATCCACTGAGCCAAACCAGCTAGGGCACAACCATCAGTTTGACCTCTGTATCTATAAGTCAGTTTCTATTTTATTTGTTCATTAATTTTGCTCTTTAGATTCCACATATAAGTGAAATCATATGGTATTTTTCTTTCTCTGTGTGACTTATTTCACTTAGCATAATACCCTCTAGGTCCATCCATGTTGTCACAAATGGGGTAAAATTTCACTTTTTTTATGGCTAACATTACATTGCATATATGTACCACAGCTTTCTTACCCATTTGTCTATTCATGGGCACTTGAGTTGCTTCCAAATCTTGGCTATTGTAAATAACACTGCAATGAACATATTCTTTCAAATTAGTGTTTTGGGTTTCCTCAGATATACATATACCCAGAAGTGAAATCTCTGAGTCATAGGATAGCCTTCATTTTGTTAATGTGGAGTATCAATCACATTGGCTGATTTGTGGACATTGAACATCCTTGAATCCCTGGAATGAATCCCACTTGATCATGATATATGACCCTTTTAATGTATTGTTGAATTCAGTTTGCTAATAATTTGTTGAGGGTTTTTGCATCTATTATCAGGGATATTAGCCTGTAATCTTCTTTTCTTTTGGCAACCTTCTTTAGTTTTGTTGTCAGGGTAATAATGGCCTAATAAACTGAGTTTGGAAATGTTCCCTCCTTTTCTATTTTTAAAGAGTTTGAGAAAGATTGGTATCAATTCTTTAAATGTTTGGTAGAATTCACCATTTAAGCCATCCTGTCCTGGACTTTTTTGTTGAGAGGTTTTGTTTTGTTTGTTTTTTTAAAATGTTTTTATTGATTTTAGAGAGAAGGGATAGGGAGATAGAAACATAATGATGAGAGAATCATCATTGACTGGCTGCCTCCTGCATGCCCCCTACTGTAGATCGAGCCAGCAACCCAGGCATGTGCCCTAACCGGGAATCAAACTGGTGACCTCTTGGTCCATGGGTCGACACTCAACTACTGAGCCACACCAGCCAGGCTGATGAGAGGTTTTCATTATTGATTCAATCTCCTTACTAGTAATTGGTCTGATCAGATTTTCTGTTCCTTCATGATTAAGTCTTGTTAAGTTGTATGTTTCTAAAAATTTATGAACTCCCCTCTTGTTGATGGATATCTGTTGGGATTTGAAAATACATTAAATTTATGTTGTATCTACCCACTTACTAGACACTTGTCTAATTTCCTTCATAAAGATCTTGTATGCCATTGTCCATTTCACCTTCCTGACAAGTAACATGTGGAGGGAGGGGGTGATGTGGAAATGTAAGCACTCATTCAGATGGACAAAAAGTGACTGTAGCCCTAGCTGGTTTTGCTCAGTGGATAGAGCATCAGCCTGTGGACTGAAGGGTTCAGGATCAATTCCGGTCAAGAGCACATGCCCAGCTTGCGGGCTCAATCCCCAATAGAAGGTGCGCAGGAGGCAGCCGATCTATGATTCTCTCTCATCATTTATGTTTCTCTCTCTCTTTCTCTCCTTTTCTCTCTGAAATCAATAAAATATATATATATATAAAAAGGAACTCTGACTGCATTTGTAGTAATTACCTCGCCTTGCTCTGGAGCCTGCACTCCCACTAATGGTAGAATTGGAAAGGGGATGAGATTCATCAAAACAGAACTCATGTTTCCTAAGCTTCAAATTTTCCTTTGGGCAGATATTGGATCAAATTAAGTTCAAATTCCTGTCAGGCCGTTTCTCTTCTTTCAGGACCTCTTAACACCATTTTCTTTATCGAGTGGGAGTCAGTGCAGAGAAGGGCTCTTTCTTGCTGTCTCCTAGCTTTTCTCTAGAATGTTCTTCCTAACACCTGTTACTGAATGTCCTGCCTGACATTTGTCCATTTTTTACAGCAGTATCTCATAGCTCCCTCACTAGCAAGTCTGAGACCCCAAGGTATCTTCATCCCAACAGCCTCCAATACCCTCATTAATTAGGAACATACTTTTGAAGCTTATAACCCTGCATTTGCTAACTGTGCAGGTTCTCTATTCCCAGCGTCCCCACCTTATCTTTTTCAAGCCAATGGAGAGTGCAATTACTATTATTGAACTCACATACCACATATGAACATGCCCTAACTGGCCCTACAGGCCAAGAATGACATCTGGTAAAAGCTGCAACAATAGAAACTGCACCATCAGTATACTGATCATAACTAAGTTTCAGGAAGTTAGTATCATACACAGCAATAACTTTTACCTGGAAGAAAGCCATAAAATTTGGAAATGGTTTTATAATATATAAAATCACACATTTCCCTTAAAAAAAAAAGTTAGAAAATAACTCCTAGGGCACAGAAGTTAAACTATTACAAAGTAATGATGCCCTAGCTGGTTTGGCTCAGTGGACAGAGCTTTAGCCTGCAGACTGATTCTGGTCAAGGGCACATGCCTGGGTTGGGGGCTTGATCCCCAGTAGGGGGCGTGCAGGGGGCAGCTAATCTATGATTCACTTTCATCATCAATGTTTCTCTCCCTTCCTCTCTGAAACCAATAAAAATATATTTAAAAAATAATAAAAGACTCATAGTTACAAGTAGATGGAATCAATCTCTATATATAAAAGCCTAAGCAATTGAATGAGCGAACGACTCGCTGACCAGTCGCTATGATGCACACTGACCACCAGGGGGCAGATGCTCAATGCAGGAGCTGGTCCCTGGTGGTCAGTGTGCTCCCACAGCGGGAAAACTGCTCAGCTATCCAATAGGAGCCAGACGTAGGGCTCACGGCTGGCAAGCACTGCTGCGGCACAAGCCTCTCCTGATCGGGACTGGGCACGAGCCCGTGGCAGGCGCAGCAGGGCTGGGATGAGCAGGAGTGGCAGGCAGGAGCAGCAGGACACGCCAAGGGACCCCACCGGTGCACGACCAACCCATGGCCGGCCAACCTCCCGCAGTCCCTCCCCGCCGGCTGGCCAACCTCCCACAGTCACCAGCCAGCTGAGGGACCCCACCGGTGCACGACCAATCCATGGCTGGCCAACCTCCACAGCCAAGCCAACCTCCCGCAGTCCTTCCCCGCCGGCTGGCCAACCTCCCATTCGCCAGCCAGCCGAAGGATCCCACCTGTGCATGAATTCGTGCACCGGGCCTCTAGTAAGAGTATAAATAAATTCAAGACAAATGCAAAACAAGTTATTTTATTTTGATGAAAAACTGCAATAGTTAGCAATTGAAAGTTATTTCCCCAATAAAATACTACATACCATAAAAGTAATGGGCCATTTTCCTACAAATGAAAGCAAAGGTCTTAGTTACCGAAACCACACATTATTGGGTTCCAACTTCATTTAGATAAGAAGCACACTAAACAAAGGCTAAAGCCCACAGTGGCATAGAAGTGTATGACGGGAATGCGGCACACAGGACCTTCAACTTGGTTCGTTACTCAACAAAGAATCTTCCCGAAGCATTGCTCCCAGAAACATCCTCTCCCTCGCAGAGCTCCATTCAGACCCCAGGCTCCAGGCAGGCCAGGAGGTAGAGGGCCGCAGTTTCTTTGGTTAGTTGCTTTCAATATCTCAATCTTCAAGCAAGTAATTAGGGTTCACTACTAAGTAGGGATCCTCTTCATAGCTCTCACTCCCTTCCGTAGAACCTTTCAATCCAGCTTGGGTGAGCTCAATGAGAACATGATCCTGTGAAGCACAAACATTCGTCCTCAGGTCTCCACAGTATTAGAGACATGCCAGATACACAGCATCTGACCCTTCTCCTGAGTGTTTGCTACTAGCATTTTCTTTCATTTCCCCTCCAGACACTCTTAGAAAAAGGACCATACTTTAAAGTCATTATTAAGGATCTGCTAAACCTGTCCCCATTAGGATATAGACCTTTTCACACCCTAAACCTCCTTTGAAAAATCAAGAAATATGGACCTGGTTGATGTGGCTCGGGTGGTTGAGCGTCGTACCAAGAAGTGGCCGGTTCGACCTCCAATCAGAGCACATGCCCAGTTTTGGGCTCAATCCCAACAGGGGGTTGTGCAGGAGGCAGCCAATTGATGTATCTCTGTCTCTGTCTCTGTCTCTCCCCTCCCCTCCCTCTGTCCCTTCTTCTTTCGAAAACCAGTAAAAACATATTTTTTAAAAAAGAAAAATTAAGGAATATGTAAGTAAGCTCAACAGTCATTGTGATTTTAATAAGGTTCCTGGCCTACTACATCAAGTACTTGTAAATATAACTTCAAAAGGCAAGATGTATGAATTTTAAGATTTGCAATTGTGTAAAATACTCTGATGTTTATCACTCTGATAAAAGTATTTAGTTTCACTTAATATTTTGATAATTTTAATTACTGATCATTGAACTTTCTTTACTACCCATTCATAAATCAGAAGTAGAATCTGAAGATAAATTTCACTCTGATCTATGAGCTAATAATAATAAAAAAAAGAACATGCCATGTGGCTTAAAAATATTGATGACAGATTTCAAGCCTTTGATGTACCTATACATCAACCTAAAATATCCACAAATGAGAAGGACTCCTAGCCAAGACTGTATGGAGGGACTCAGAGAATAGTGACTTGATCCTAAGAAGGTGCCAAAGTCCCACAGAATGAGGACTAATGCCATTAAGAGGGACTGGACACTTTCAAGCACTCTATGTACTAACACACCCTTAGAGGAAGAACACTTGATTAGCACCGTACAAATTCTCTAGTCTTTGCAGTGAATTAGCTCAGGCAGTGAGTCAAATTAATCAGTGTAGATCAGTTAATTTCGCAATGTGTCCCAATGTGGATTTCCATATGGATAATTTTATCTTACACTGATCCCAGGGGGCTCTAGGGAGGGAACGGCTGGCCTGGTGCAAAAACACTGCCCACTATTTGAAAGACAATTCTCAGTTATAGAGTGATTATTAGCTTTATTTTCATATATATTATTTATTAAGTTCTGATATGAACAGCTGTTCTCATCATCCCCCCAACCCCTGAAATTATACACTCATTTTCATCTGCTCTCACAGGTAAACAGCTTTTCAGATAAGACAACCCTCAGATTTGATACCTACAATATTTATATAGTAAGCACTGAAGTGAAATGCAGGACAATTGAATCTCTGCCATTTGAACAGAAAATTTCAATTATTCAGGAAATATCTGACCCCTCTATGCACCAGGCAACACTGTAGAACCTGAGGATACTGTGGTTAACAAGACAAAGTCCCTGCCCTCATGGTGCCTGCCTTCTAACGAGAGAGACAAAGGAAACAAATAAGGAATATACTACCAGGCAATAAGCACTAGGAAGAACCACAAAGCAGGGCAAGGGGGTGACAGCAAGGAGGCTATTTCAACAGGCTGGGCAATAAAAGCCTCCTTCAGGATAGAGGAGGGGATCTGGGCAAGTGCAAAGGGCGAGTGCGAAGGCCTTCATGTTTGGTGTGTCAAAGGAACCGTGACAAGGCCAATGTCACTGAGTAGACTGGGAAGAGAAAGGGGCAATAAAATGAAGTGAACAAGACAGACAGACGCTCGTCTGTGTAGGCTCCTGCAGGCCATGGTATTGGCAACTGGATTTTATTCTAAATGGAAGGGAAGAACTGGAAGGGAGGGCACTAAAATAATTTGACTTGTTAAAAGATGCCTAGCTACTGGGCAGAAAGGGGGACAGACATAAGGTGGTGAGAAAAGAACAGAAAATACACATACTGAAGGCAAGGCTCATAGAATTTGCTGCTAAAAGAGAAGTTTTGAGGGAAAAGTGGAATCAAGAATGATTCTAAGGTGTCTGGCCTAAACTAACCGAGTAAATGGGATCAATTGGGGGAAGGGGGATTGTTTTGAACACATTAAATGGGAGATGCCTATTATTTTGCAAATAGACAGCTGGCACATACATCTGGAGTATAGAGGGAAGGTGAGAGCTGGAAATTTATATCTGGGAATCATCGACAGCTGGGTTTAAATTCACAGAACTAAATGAGATCACTTAGGTAGTGAATGTAAATAGAAAAGAGGTCTGAGGAATGAGCACAGTACTCCATTTAAAAAGTGACAAAGAAAAAGATTCAGAAAAAGAGACTAAAGAGAAATAACCAGTGAGACAGGAGAAGACCCAGGGGAATATGGTGACTCAGAAGCCAAGGGAACAAGTATTTCCAGGAGGAAAGACCAACTGTGACAAATGCTGCTGACAGGTTGAATACTGAGAAGGGTCAATTAATTTGAGCAGAGAGAAAGTATGTATATAATGGTCCTTTAACAGAGTGGGAAAGTGAAGTGACTAGGGAAAAGTAACAGCACCGGCAGGGCTACTGTAAAGTCTATAAGATACAGAATTGTCCACTGGAGACTTGTGGGCATGCATTTAAATAAGAATGGGCACATGGTTGCATGTTTTTCTCTAGATATTTTTAAATGCCTGGATATGGATATAAAGAATTAGATTTAACCAAGACCGGGGTCTGGCCAAACAAGTAACACAGAGAATGAAGTTGAAGGTAAAAGAAAAGAGTGATTATGAGAATGTAAACTGGATAATGAAGGTAAGGATCTGAGGAAGGTGAAATATAAAAATTAGGTAATAGTGGTTGATGCTTGAAAGTTTGTAGTAATGAGAGAGAAAACAAAGGTTAAAAACACTCAAATAATAAGACCCTAAATCCACCTTCCCAGATTTGACTTACATTCTGCTTTTAGAGTAAATAAGTCAATCAAATGCTGTTAATTCTGTTACAATTCATAATTCTCACTAGACCCAATGATTCAAAATAAATGAACATCTAACGGACCTACACAAGAGAAAACCCAAGCAAGCGAAGTTCTGTACGTACATAGTGGGTGAGTCGATAAATTACTTTCTCTATGATCCTCTTCTTATTTATAAGTTCCTCTTCAGAATCTATTTCTGATTCAATTTCCTTCAAGTACCAGTTAACAAGCTCACTCCTCTTTAATGCAGACTCATCCTCTTCTGCAACAAAAAATACATTTAAAAAGGATTAAATTATCTTTCTAGCAAATTATACTGTCAATCCTGGGGGTTTGCACACACAAGATATGTACAGATTAGATAACCACCAACCAGTCAGAAAGTACATCTGCCGAAGTAAATTTGCAATGTTCCAGCATAAGCCTGAAATACCTGTCATACTACTTGTATGCTTGACTTTATCCTGAAGAGAAAAATCAAATTAAATAGAGATGATAAGAAACAAGTCTTAAAGCTAGTAATATTTCAGAGTATAAGGTGTTTCCTTCACCTTTTTATGCTTCATCATCTAAGAGAATGTCTGCCAACAGCAACTGAAGGCATAAATTAGGAATGAAACAACAGCAAGTAAAACTTCTTAAATATAACTTTTCTTCTTTGGAAAAAGAAAGACTGGAATTGAGGTCAACTGAGAAGCAAAAACCATGGGAATTGCCCAGCCGTTGTGGCTCAGTGGTTGAGCGTCAACCCATGAACCAGGAGGTCCGGGGTTTGAATCTTGATCAGGGCACATGCCCAGGTTATAGACTCGATCTCCAGTAGGGGATGTGCAGGAGGCAGCCGATTAATGATTTTCTCTCATCACTGATGTTTATATATCTCTCCTTCTCTCTTCCTCTCTGAAATCAATAAAAACATTTAAAACAAACAAAAAAAACAAAACCATAGGAATTTACTCAAAATAAAAAAATAACAATTTATCACAGCAAGGTCTATTCATACTGACTGAACTGTGTGGTTCTAAGAGTCCAAAGCAGAATTCTAAATTCACCAAGAAAAGTTGGAACCTGCATAATATTATAACACAGAAATAAAATACAACCTAGCCCTAACCAGGTTGTCTCAGTGGATAGAGCATCGGCCTGTGGAGTGAAGGGTACCAGGTTCGATTCCGGTCAAGGACATGTACTTGGTTGCGGGCACATCCCCAGAAGGGGGTGTGCAGGAGGCAGCTGATCGATGTTTCGAACTCTCTATCCCTCTCCCTTCCTCTCTGTAAGAAATCAGTAAAATATAAAAAAATATATATACATATAGTATATATAACCTAAAAAAAAAAAAGTCTACTTAGTCTTGATTCTAGCAATTGCTAATCAAATGCAAAATAAAAATTGGAAAATTCTAGCTTTACTGACAACTGCCTTTGAAAAGTTTATTATGGCTGTACAGTAAGTACTCGCTTAACATCGTCAATAGGTTCTGCAATTTTAATTAAAACATCTAATTGGCCGGGTGAACAGTGACTTTTTTTCTTTTTTTTAAGAAAGGAAGACCTAGCAGAATTTATCCATGGAATGCAGACTATCTGGGTGCTAATCATATCTTTGCCCCATCAATGGTCTGCCGTGTTTAAAACTTGTTGTGCGCGAGAGAACTAGAATAATAAAGTATAATGTGAACACAAGAACATGTAGGCTCCCAAACCTTTTTAAACGAAAAGGGAGCACCTGGTCTGTCCTCGTGGCTTCTTTACTATCTTCTCCCCTCCCGCCCACTGGCCAGTTATCGGGGGAAAGAGAGCAGAGGTTACAGGGCTCACACCTTAGTAAGCCAAGACAGTCTCTGGTCTTCCTTTACTCCACCTCAGATAGGATGCTGTGATGACAGCATCTGTCCAAAAGCCGGAATATTGGAACTTTTACATAAGAAATGTCTGATGGTCAATCACCAATTAAAGTTTTAAGCTTGACTCCTTGATTTCATTATTTTTCCTTCTACTTGTGGGAAAGCAGTTACGGGTAAGAAATGCACTACTGTCCAGATATCACACTTTATCTATGGAGAAATGAGTTCATTCCTAGTCTGGGATGTATTTGTGCTGATACAGTCTTTTGAGTTCAATTACTTGCCTATGAAATATAAATAACCTAGGAGTTCAGTTCATACATTTAAAATAAAGCTATAGTAAGGAATAGTGATTTTGCATCTGTAAAAACATTATAAAGGACTTCTTTTTGTATTACAGAATCCCAAATTCTGCTTCAAAACTATTAAAATTGGCAATTTAATAAGAATAAACCATAAGTCTTGTCTGACAATGAACTTGTGGGGAAAAGTACAGGCTGACACCCTGCCAAGGTAAGCTTTGTCTAACAATTTATCATCTCTCCTGACAAAACACAATCTTTAGCAATCAGAAGTGGTTTATGTAAATGCTGAGCCTGGTGCCTCACCTTCTTCCATCTTTCTGAGGTGCAGCACAATGAGGTTAGAGATCCGGCAGTACTCGGAGAAGCCCAGCCTTAAGGAGGCTTTCGGAACAGAATCGCGGTCTGTGTCGTCACTGTGGCCGTTGATTCCATTCACAGGAGGAGGGCTGTCAGCGTGACCTAAGGGAAACATCAACCACCTGAGTCTTCCTTCTGTTCCTCCCAAACTCCCCGCATCAAATGTTTATACAGAGACTAATATTGTAATACTAATTCCAAAACAAACATATAGGTATATTTGGTATTTAGTAATTTTACAAATAAAAATTAAAAGCAGCCCTAGCCAGTTTGGCTCAGTGGATAGAGCATCAGCATGCGGACTAAAGAGTCTCAGGTTCCATTCCGGTTAAGGGGCACATACCTCAGTTGCAAGCTCCTTCCCTGGCCTGGGTCGGGGTGCATGAGGGAGGTAACCAATTAATGTCTTTCTCTCACTTCGATGTCTCTCTCTCTCTCCCTCCTTTCCACTCTCTCTAAAAATCAATGGAAAAATATCCTCGGGTGAGGATTAACAAACAAAAAAAGGGGCAAATTTGTAAGTGCTATTAGTAAAGACAACTAAGTTAGAAGAAATGGGAAGGATGAGAGATATAAAGATTTCATGATCTAGTCCTAGCTGGTTTGGCTCAGTGGAGAGTCAGCCTGTGGACTGAAGGGTCCTGGGTTTGATTCTGGTCAAGGGCACATGCCCAGGTTGCAAGCTCAATCCCCAGTAAGGGGTGTGCAGGCGGCAGCAGATCAATGATTCTCTCTCATCATTGATGTTTCTCTCTCTCTCTCTCTCTCTCTCCTTTTCTCTCTGAAATCAATAAAAAAAAAGATTTCATGATCTAAAATCCATCTATAATATTATATGCAATTTTTATTTTATTCTTTTATGTAAAACTTTAAATTCTGATGATTTTCTGTTTTAATGTATTTGAGAAAATGTTTTTAATTTAAAAGCAAAATAACAATACAAATAAGGCTGGGGAATTAAGTCCACTATCACCATTTGGTGTATTTTGTCTTATAAGAATACATTTTTATTTTAATTACTTAAATTTTAACTTGTAAACAGTTAATTACAGTTCAATATCCACTTTTCCCTTTTGCCACAGAGACTTCAAAACCATCAACAAGTACACTTTCACCATGGCATCTCAGAGGGCATTCTGGACTCTAATTCCAGAACAGATTTATAAACAAGCGTCTCACCATTGATGCCATCTGGGCTCTCATCGACTTCCATTTGGACTTCTTCGTCTTGATCTAGATTGACATCAGGTGTTTCTACAACGGATGATGGATTTGTTCAGTAACCTGAAAGCTTCCTTCACATGTTTAGGTTGGACCTAAACCAATCAAGATGAGGTAAATCAGTAAGTCAGTCTTCTTGGTTTAGCAAACAGATTTTCTCCAGACAAAATCACAGCGATATTTTGTTTACTCACACTCTCCCTCCCTCTCACAGACATAAAATATGGCATAGTACCATAAAATCACCAACATGGCTAAAAAGACCAACAATATTGAATGTTGAAAAAAAATGTAGAACAACTTTCATTCGTCGCTGATGGAAATATAAATTGATAAAAGCACCATGGAAAACCACTTTTGGCAATCTTTACTAAACTGTACAACCTAAGACCTAACAATCCCACTCCTAAATATATATATACCCAACAGAAATGTATATATATATATATATACATCTATGATCAAAAGATATGTATATCCCATAAGAACCCAAATTGGAAACTAAGTATTCATTAACAGAATAATTGGTGAGTCACTGTGATATATTCATTGATAGATCACATAGCAATGAAAATGGAACTACCTATGTATGTGGTCAAATAATCTTTGACAAAGGTGTCAAGACCACCCATTGGGGAAAGGATAGTCTCTTCAACAAATGGTGCTGAGAAAACTGGGTGTCATATACAGAAGAATAAAACTCAAAATAATAAATTAACTCAAAATAAATTAAAGACCTAAAACTATAAAAAACAATCTATAAGAAAACAGGGGAAAAGCTTCATGACATTGGATTTAGTAATGGTTTCTGGGATATGACATCAAAAGCACAGGCAACAGCCTGGCCGGTGGGGCTCAGTGGTTGAGTGTCGACCTATGAACCAGGAGGTCTGTTCAATTCCCGATCAGGACATATGCCCAGGTTGTGGGATCGACCCCCAGTATAGGGCATGCAGGAGGCAGCCGATCAATGATTCTCTCTCATCATTGATGTTTCTATCTCCCTCTCCCTTCCTCTGTGAAATCAATAAAAATAAAGCACAGGCAACAAAAAAATAAAGTTGACAAATGAGACTACATCCAATTCAAAAACTCCTGAGTTGAGGAAATAATAGAATAAAAAAGGCAACCTACAGAATGGGAGAAAATATTTGCAAATGATATATATGATGGGGGTTAATATCTAAAACATAAGATATTAACTGTTGGAAGCAACCCAAATATCCACTGATAGATGGATTTAAAAAATGTGGTAAATACATACAATGGAATGTTACATGGAAGGAAATCCTGTCCATGCTATAACATTGATGAACCTTGAGGACATTATGCTAAGTGAAATTAGGTTACACAGGCATGCTCACTGAAAGTTAAATGAGTTGTACACTTACAATTTTTGTACTTTTCTATACGTATGTTCTGCTTCAATAAAAAAAGCTTATTTAAAAGAAAAATGACATGTCCATGTTTTTGTTTTTGTTTTTTTTGGGGAGGTGATTACTTCAAGTACTTTTTAAATAACCTACAGTCTCTCTAAATCTCCCTCCCTAACCAGATGAGCCCCATAACAAGATAAACCCCAGCAGAGCAATTTTTTAAAAAGACAAAAAACTATTAACAAAGACACTAAGTCATTTAAGAACAGTCAATATCAAGACATATCCTAATAAACTTACTGGCCTAGAAAAATAAAAAAAAAATACCTAGGAAAAAGAGAAAGATCAAGTTATTTATGGGAGCAAAATTAATCAAGGCTGGCCTCAGATTTCCCCACAGCAACAGTTAATGTCAGGATACAGTAGAAAAATTCACAAAAAA
The DNA here is from genome assembly GCF_951640355.1 of Cnephaeus nilssonii. NCBI lineage: Eukaryota > Metazoa > Chordata > Mammalia > Chiroptera > Vespertilionidae > Cnephaeus > Cnephaeus nilssonii. The sequence goes on along the minus strand of NC_137081.1, from coordinate 75,861,616 downwards.
AGAAAATATGAGTCAAAGGTTGTATATCAAGCCAGGCTATTATTCAGATGAAATGATATATAGAAACGGGAAGGGAACAGAAGAGAACAGGGAGACCTGAGAGATAAATGTGCTGATTGCCTCTCATCTGTACCAGTCAAAATATGATAAATCAAGTGATAGGTAAGCATATCTGACTGCACAAAGGTAAACGTTAAGATGTTATTTTCTAAAATTAGATGGTTGAGAGGTAGGGGAGTAGGAAATATGAAACATGCTGGTTTTATCACTGTTCATAGTAGGGAATCAATAGATAAGCAAGGGCATAATATAAAGCTATAATAAAAGTTACCACTAAAATAAAATACAAACTTTCTGGATATCAGAAATGCATATATAAGCAGTTTCTTGAATGAATAGCATTAACAGTAACTCACTCTATAAGTATTACATAATCTATAACATGATTATCTCATTACTATTTTACTACACTCAATAAATGCTTGACAGCAACCTTCTTCAAGGGAGAAATCCCAAGGTCACATATCTTATGAGCACTCAACAGTTATATAATGCTAGTATGTCCCAAACCAAAGATAAAAAATTGCTTATAAGCTGACAAATCAATTTCTCTTTCCATCCATTATGTTAAAGTGACTTTGATACCTCATCACAGCAGTGCATCCGAGCCATTGCTTCCGAGAGACGGATCATGCTCTCAAGCTGCCGAACTGTAATCCTCCAGGACGACTTGCTTACTCCAGAACCATCCCTCTGGCGGAGACGTTTATACTGTTCCACAATGAAGTCCTCTGACTCTCTGGAAATCTGTTTCAGAACATCACTTACGTCAGAGCATTTCTACTTGACGGGAGCTGTGTTAATGAGAGGTTTAAGAGCCTTCCAGGTGGAGACATTAGGGGAACTGAGAAAGTCAAAACTTTGAAGCCAATGACACGGAATTAACACTGAAATGCCCTTCAACAGAAACTAAGAAGGCCTGTGGATTCCATGTACTATTTTATAAACAGGAAGGCAGCAGGATTAGTATTTAAGGAAAATGACAATTTCTAAAAGACTAGTGTCCCGGTGCACGGATTCACGCACATTAAAAGGAAATTAATTAGAAGAAATATTTTAATATTGCTATTCACATCTTGCTAATGAAAAGAAAACAGGATTCTACTGAGTCTCCTATCTACCTACTCCAGGACATCTCTGAGGATCAATGAGATGAGGCATGAGAAAACGTTTCACAAACATTTGGTTAAACTGTAAAATGTTTGCACCTGGCTACAAAGCAAGTCGGGTTCCTGGGCTGAAGAAACTCCAAAGATGCTAGTCGCTAGGGAGAGAAAGCCGGATGTTGCTATGTGATGTCATTACACAACGTCCACAGCCACCATTTCCAGGCTGGGCTGGGCTTGGGCTGCATTTTGTGCCATAGGGGGTGGTGGGGGAGTGGTGGTGGTGGCAGGGCCTGTGTCCCACTTGGGGGAGGCCGAGTGTTGGTTTGTCAGCACCAGGTCCATGGTGCCATTTATTTTTAAATGGCCAGTGTGCATCATAGCAGATCCTGCGTTGAGTGTCTGCTCCCTCGTTGTCAGTGCGCATGATAGCTACTGGTCGGATGGACAGACACTTAGCCTTTTATATATATAGAAGATATGTAACAAGCTGAAGCAATGGGATAGGTTGTAATCTTTTCACCCAGGATGCCAGAACCCATTAAACAAATTAATGCTCAGGCTATTCTTGAGATTAAATTAATTTATGTTGTCTTTAAGAACAAAGGACAATACACATATATATTATACACTAGCTATTTCAGTAAACCTTATTACTTTTCAAATAATAACAAAGAACCCTTAGTTTTTTTAAAGAGGATCGATCAAAAAAAGAAATTAAGTAAATAAGAGGATCATTCTTAATATATCTTATTGATTTCAAAGAGGAAGGAAGAGGGAGAGAGAAACATTAATGATGTGAGTGAATCATTGATCAGCTGTCACCTGCATGGCCCCTACTGGGGATCGAACACACAACCTGGGCATTTGCCCTTGACCGGAATCAAACCCAGGCCCCTTCAATCCGCAGGCCGATGCTCAATCCACTGAGCCAAACCAGTTAGAGCAAACTCATTAAACTTCTTCTGAGACAGTGAGAGTCAATCCCAATATTATAAACTAGAGGCCCGGTACACAAAATTCGTGCATGGGTAGGGTCCCTAGGCCTGGCCGGCAATCAGGGCCGATCTGTGGGGCGACTGGCAGGGCAATTGGGGGGCCCCCGCTGGCACCCGCCTTGGCCGGCCTTGCACTGCCCGCTCGCCCCACTGCTACCACCGCCGCCGCTGGTCGCCTCCCTCTGTGGGGTGACTGGCAGGGCAATCAGGGGCCCCCCACTGTCACCTGCCTTGGCTGCCCTGGGGCCTGCAGGCTGGGGGCAGCTCCTGCATTGAGTGTCTGCCCCCTGGTGGTCAGTGCGCATCACAGCAACCGGTTGTTCCACCTGCAGTTTGGTCTATTTGCATACTAGGCTTTTTTTTTTTTTACATAGGATAACTAAGTGAAAGTGATAAATAATTAAAATCTCAGAATAACTTCTAAGCCCTGGCCGGATGGCTCAGTTGGTTGGAGTGTCATCCTGTTAACCAAAAGGTTGCTGGTTCAATTCCTACAACCTTTAGGGCACATTAAAAAAAGAATAACTTCCAAAAATCAAGCCAGACAATAATATGTAAAAACCTAGAATCAACCAAAATTTTTTTCTTTCCATACTCTATCTTAGGAAACTGCCAACTGGAGGTTTATTCATTTATTATTATTATTTTTTAAGTTGATTTTCAGAGAGAAGGGAGAAGGAAAGAGAGATAGAAACATCAATAAGCAAGAATCATTAATTGTCTGCCTCCTGTATGCCCCCTACCAGGGATCAAGCCCAAAACCTGGGCATGTGCCCAGACGAGGAATTAAACTGTGACTTCCTGGTTCAACCACTGAGCCACTTCAGCTGGGCTATTAAATGGAGGCTTATTTTAAAAATAAATATTAAGTAACTATCCTGGATCCAGTGCAGATTCAACCTAATGAACTACATCAACTACTATAAAATAACAATCATGTTCATTCATAATTATCCAGAGGAATCCAAGTTTTTCCTCAGAGAAAGATATGAGAGCACTCAGTAGACTACTAAACACATACACAGTTTTATGATTCTTAGGAATGGTTAAAATAAAAGAATGTCTGCCGCAGCCAGGTGGCTCAGTTGGGAGTATTGTCCTATGCACCAATAAGGTTGCAGGTTCAATTCCCAGTCAGGGCACATGCCCAGGTTGAGGGCTTGATCTCCAGTAGAGGGTGTGTAGGAGGCAGCCAATCAATGATTCTCACTCATCATTGAAGTTTCTCTCTCTCTTTTGCTCTCCCTTCCTCTGTGAAATCAATAAAAATATATTAACAAACAAAATAAAACTCTTCACCCACAAAAACTTGTTATTAGCAACTAACAAGGAAAAGAAATGGAATTATTCAGATATTTTTAAAATGCCCTTTTCTCAACTCTCTGAAGAAACAAACAGTTCTAAACAAACAAAACCCCCAACATAAACAAAAAACCCAAACAAGTACAGGTTCAGATTTCTCCATGTAACCCTTTTGTCTAAATGCCATTTAAAATATACCCATGATGCTCTATTCTAGTATAAAAAATGCAGGTTACCTTTGGTTTAAACTGCCTTGCAAAGAGAAGATACCTCCTGATATCATCAAGGGAATAAACACGATCAATCGAATCTTCAATCCTTGAATGCAAGTCTACTATACGCCTTGCAATGGCATAATCTGTAACCTAATTCAAAACAAAACAAAATCACTTTGATCAGTCACATCAATATCCACTCCAGACTATCCTAGGCATTAAGAAATTATTCATAGCAAAAATAAGCTCTAATATGCTACTGAAAGATGTATTCATAGGTACAACGTTTCTGAGGAAAGTTTGGTACCAGTTTCATTTAAAACCAAATTAAAATGTTTACTTTTGCTCCACTCCAAGAATATTCCTGAAGGAATTAATTGACTTTAATAACAATAGCAGATTTCTAGGGCCCTTAGTATATGCCAGCCACTATTGCCTAAGTGTGTATAGAAGCCTTAACTCATACAACCTTCACCAAAACCTTATTACGTAGGTAGTTATTACCCCTATTTTACAGATGAGTAAATTGAGGCTCAGAGAGGTTAAATCACTAGTCCATATCACAGCAAGAAATGGAGCCAAGATTCGAACAGTCCAGCTTCAGAGTCCATGGTCTTGGCCACTACATTGTATTACGATTTGTAAATATGTAAAGGTAATCATCACAGAATTAATATTGACAAAAAATCATACAAAAAATAAGCAATTTACTCTTAAATGATACAGAAAAACCATGTAGATGTAACGAGAACAAATGATACAGCAAATAGGGCAACATGTTAATATGTGAATAGAATAAAAGGTATATGGGTACCATGTGCACTATTATATTTCTTGCAACATTCCTGTAAGTCTGAAATTATTTCCAACAGTTAAAAAACTAATTTAATGGATCATGTACCAACAGAAATAATGAAATCAGATAACTCCCAACTATGGGTAGATGGGTTAAATATTTATATGGATTTGTAAAGGGATAAAAACAAACCAAAACATAAAAAACTAATGGAAGGCAGCTTTTATTTAGATTATATTTAAAGTTTTGCTGTAAGCAAGAGTATGCATTGTGCCTAATGCAATACAGGATCCCCATGCTCAGTAATTAACAGTACAGCCTATAATATTAGCTTCTACAGAATGTCACTTTGTAGTTCTATGCCCATCTGAGCTGTGCAGTATTGTTAAATATTTAAGATTAAGTATAAATAACTCTAATAGTTAACATGTCCGAATCCAACTACATCCACCACTTTACACTCAATCTTCAAATTATTCTATAATCAAGGCGAAAAAGTGATACAAACTCAACTTTATGAGAAAATATAGGAAGAGTAATGACTCCTGATTTGGAGGAGAAAAAAGGAAGAAATTTCTTTGATATTCCAATTTTTTCATGCTTACTAAAAAGATCCCTAACAAAACAAAAAAATTCTTATAAAAATCTTAAAGAGAATGATTGAGAATTAATTATAATGTTTCCTTTTTTCTTATTAAATTTATTAAATTTATTGGGGTGACATTGGTCAATATGAACATACAGGTTTCAGGTGTGGGTTTCTATGTTATAAGATCTGTATATTGACCATGTCCTTTTTCCTTTGAAAATTAAAACAAAAAAACAACAAACAGTAGCAAAAACAAAAGACATTATATTCCTCAAAACAATTAAGTGGAACCAGCAATTCAAGTGACTTTATTTTGAATTGCTTAATACACCTTTGCCCAATTGGTGAGAAACGAAAGATCAGTGCAAACACATGTTCAGGATTATACATTCAAGCCTAACTCACTCAGTTATTCATATTGGAAATAACAAAATAAGCTAAGAGTGATAGATAATGTTGGTTACCTCATTACATTCATCCACAAGTATAAAGAAGAGATCAAATCGGGACATGATGGGAGCTGACAAATTTATATTCTGTTTCAACGACTTTGATCTGTCATAGTGTCCACCGATTGGGTTTGCTGCTGCCAAAATGGATGTTCTGGCATTCAGAGTAGCCTGACCACAAAAGAAAGAATTGTGATAGGTTTAAAAAGACATCTGGAACGGCCAATAAACATATGACAAAATGCTTGATCTCTTTCATAATGAAATAAATGCTAACCAAAATACTAAGATATCATTTTTCACCTACTGGATCATTAAAAGTAAAATCTAATAACACACAGCGCACAGGTAGTCCCATATGATGATGGCGAAATGCTGTGCATACCCATTAAGCCTGAGATTTCTTGTTAGAAATTTATCTTGCAGCTAGGTACAAGATGTGTGTTCAAGGACACCTACAATATTGCTTTTAATCAAAAGGCTGTAAAGGACCCAAATATCACTCTGTACGTGTCTAATTGGGGTACATACAACTGAAAACCATGCAGTAAAAAAAAACAACCCAAAGTGGATGTAATATGTGCCAATATAGAAAGATTGCCAAAATAAAATTATGACGTTAAATGAGTAAGGAACAAAACTATATGTATTATGCTTGTTTCTATATAAAATATTCCTAAAAGGGGCATAAACTCAGCAGGTATTTCTGAATATTTATTAGTGCTGGGAGTTGCAGGGGAAGATTTCTCTTCCTTATATTTTAGAGTACTGCTTAAATTTTCCTCACTACTTGAACGTATTACTTTATTTAAAAAGTTCGATTCTCTCGAATGTTAAGTCACAATATTGTACAGTCTTCTATCACTAATGATGGGGGTAGGTTCTGAGAAATGAGTTGTTAGGCAATTCTATGGTTGTTCAAAGATCATAGAGTGCACTTACACAAACCTAGATGGTATAGCCTACTGTATAAAACAACATGAGATTCAATCAAGCATGAGAAGATGATGCAATCAAGAGATGTAAACACAAGATGTATGAGGCTGTTGCCTGAGTAGTATGGCTTACCGTTTTATAGCTAACCTTTTTTTATAAGTATAAAGAGAACACTCTAAAACAATAATACCCAGTATTATGTACTGTACATAATTGTATGTGCTCTATTTTATACAATTGGCGGCACAGTAGGTCTGTTTGCACCAGCATCACCACAAACATGTGAGTAATGTGATGTGCTAAGATATTACTACGACTAAGACGTCACTAGGTGACAGGAATTTTTCAGCTCTAATATAATCTCATGGGACCACCATCACATATGTGGTCCATCCTTGACCAAAACATTATGTGGAACATGACTGTACCTATTATTTTCACTTAGATTATTTTTGTTATAATTGAAAACCTGCTTTATCAAAAAATATAGAAGCTTTGTGAAAATTTTGAGCTGTAAAATGCTAAAATTTTCACCAAAACCCCCTACTTTCTGTCATAGCGTCACATTTTCACAGTACCTATAATTTGGATTAATAATCCTCAGGGCTGTGTTTTCCATTTCAACGAATAACATTTTATGTTGAAATAATGCATTTTATCCAGGTGAATGTCTCTAGAACTACATCAATCTACAAGGCATGATGCAGTGGAACAGAAGTGGACACATGTACCTTCACGCCTGCTTTAGTGATGGAGATAGTCTGCTGTTCCATAGCCTCGTGAATAGCAACTTGATCCCGCACTTCCATCTTATCAAATTCATCAATACAACATACACCCTGTAACCAAACAAATCTAGCATAAGGAACTGCCTTTTAGGTGTCAAATGGCAAGTAAAGTCAAAGTTTGCACCTATACTGTAAGATAGGTAAACAAGTAATCCTAATTCCCTCTACTAGAGTACAGTAGATCCCAGAGCTAGAAGGAACCATGTGCTTTTGACTTGTTTTAGACTAAAACTAAAAACTTACATTTACTGCACTTTTACTCAACATAAAAGCCTTGCCAGGCTGGTTTGGCTCAGTGGATGGAGTGTCAGCCTGTGGACTGAAGAGTCACAGGTTCGATTCCGGTCAATGGCACATGCCTGACCTCATAGCAGGTATGCAGGAGGCAGCCGATCAATTATTCTCTCTCATCATTTATGTTTCTCCCTCTCTCCCTCTCCCTTCCTCTGTGAAATCAGTACAGATATATTAAAAAAAAAACCTGTGTAAATCTCAGGATCAAAATATTTTGGGTCACTTCAACATTGATTTTTGGCTGCAGAAGTGAAGAGTGAAATTGAAACATAATGTTTATAAGCACACTAGTGACCCAGTGCATAGATTTGTGCAGATGGAAAGGAAATTAATTAGAAGGAGGCCAGCGGGGCGGGACTGGGAGAGAAGAGCCGGACACGCACACCCTGGAGCCAACCTCCCACGGTCCCTCCCTGGCCGGCTGCACCTGGGGCAGCGCTGCAGCTTGAAGAGTGCTTCCGGTAGGTGGGACCCCTTGGCCTGACCTGCAGGGATCAGGCTAAAACTGGCTCTCTGACATCCCTTGAGGGGTCCCAGAGTGTGAGAAGGCACTCTGCAAAGTTGCTGTCACTCAGCAGCTCCTGTGTTGAGCATCTGCCCCCTGGTGGTCAGTGCACATCATACCTACTGGTTGGTCGGATGGTCACTTAGCCTTTTATATATATAGATATAGCTACAACTTACATGCCTTTACAGATCTAATTAATCAATGTCAAATACAGATTATTTACTAAAAATGCCCTTTTTAACCCTTTGCACTCGCTTGCTTTTTTCTCGATTCCTTTATTCTAATGCTAACCATGTCGAGTCACACTCGACATCTGAATGCAAAAGGTTAAAGGACATCTTTTTAATGGAAACTTATAGGACTTTACTGACATGGTAGGGAATAGTCTGATTTCTTTATATCCAAGAGTATAAAATGTTCTTACATTATCAGCCAGCATCAAAGCTCCAGCTTCAATGACAAATTCATGAGATTCTTCATCTCTCACAACAGCTGCTGTTAAGCCAGCAGCACTGGATGCTTTGCCACTGGTGTAGACAGCTCTGGGGGTGAACTCCTCCACATGCCTATTCAAGGTTATCATATTCATTAATATGTGACTATAAAACATTCTGTGCAGGAATATCACCTAACAGCATTTGTCAATTAAGAATTTAAATTTATTTTTTTAAAAACTGAGAAAGGCATTAATCATAAGCAATCCAGAGATACCTCTAATAGACTGAATATGAAACCACAGACTGAACATAAAGCCATTCTCCTTTGGCCTTTTAGATAGATTTAAATCCATTCCTGTCAAATGTAAGATGAAGTTCATACATGACAAAAATATCAACTTTAAAAGTCTTTAATAATAAAAGTTTAGCAATAATGATCTATTAGAAGGCCTTGCACTTAAAAAATAAAATAAAACTAGCTGAGATTTATTGTAAAAAGGCAAGGTTGGTTTAACAGCTAAAAATTAATAATATGCCACATTAATAAAGATAAAAACCATCTCAATGGTTTCAGAAAAAAACATGTGACAAAATCCAACACCCTTCATGATAAAAACTCAACAAATGAGGAATAGAAGAGACTTTCCTTCAACCTGATATAGCATCTATAAAAACCCACAGCTAACATCATTCTTGAAGGTTAAAGGCTGAATGCTTTCCCCCTAAGATTAGGAAAATGAGACACAGATGTTAACTCTACCACTTCTATTCAACATTATACTCAAAAGTGTAGCAGGTACAATTAGGCAAGGAAAAGCAAAAGGCAGCCAGTTTGAAAGAATTATCACTATTTGCAGATAACATGATCTGATAGACAGAAAATCCTATGGAATCTACAAAAATGTTACAACTAATAAAAGAGTTCTTATAAGGTTGTGAGACAAAAGATCAATTTCATTCATATACATGTGCAATGAACAACCCCAAAATGAAAAGAAAACAACACCATCAAAAAGATTAAAATACTTAGGAATAGGTTTAACAAAAGAAGTGCAAGCTTATACCCTGAAAACTATAAAACATTGTTCAAAGAAATTAAAGGCCTAAATAAATGGGAAGATGTCCCATGTTTATGGATCAGAAGACAATATTGTTAAAAGCCAATATACACCCTGGCAGGGTAGCTCAGTTGGCTGAAGCATCCTGATACAACAAGGATGCAGGTTTGATTCCTAGTAAGAGCACATACAAGAAATAACCAATGAATGCATAAATAAGTAGAACAATAAATCTCTCTCTCTTTTTTTGTTCATTGAAAATGTTTATTAAGGTGTTATTGTTTTATCTAGTTGGTTCAATATTTGTATAATTTAAAACTCTGAGTTGCCCCTGAATAATCCAGATGTCCACAATGTTGACATAAACTACTATACTTCCTGATACTTAACATATTCAGATTGCTCTAACTTCCATTTATCAACTAAGTAAAACATTAACCTTTCAAAGTTACACCTTTAAGGAGTTCACAAATTCCTATTTCTCCAACTTTAAAAAATTGTTTAAACCTCTTAAAAGAGGAAGCTGAGCCCTAACCGGTTTGGCTCAGTGGATAGAGCGTCGGCCTGCGGACTGAAGGGTCCCAGGTTCGATTCTGGTCAGGGGCATGTACCTTGGTTGCGGGCGAGTCCCCAGTAGGGGGTGTGTAGGAGGCAGCTGATGGATGTTTCTCTCTCATTGATGTTTCTGGCTCTCTCTCCCTCTCCCTTCCTCTCTGTAAAAAATCAATAAAATATATTTAAAGAAAAAAAAAAGAGGAGGAAACTGAAACTCCCAAATCAAAAGCCTTAATCTGCCACTCACAATGTACCCATATTATCAAATAATCACAATGTACACTTTAAATATCTTACAATTTTTGTTAGTTATGCCTCACAAAGCTGAAAAAGTTAAAATCCACTATAGAAAAAGCCTTAGTCTGAACCAACACTGGGAAACAGAGCAATGGAAGTATTTTATTCATCACTCTGAGCAAAAGTACAGAATACATTTATTATTTTATTTTCCCATAAAGAAAATGTACTTTGTATTTAGAGAAATAAAAAATCAGTTGTTAGAATTTGTTTTTGGAGCATCATCAACAAGTCTCTTATCAATGGTTAGTTCCTGATACCAGGGACCATTGTCTCTCATACGCATTAATCTTCATACTTCCAGCTCCTGTAGCCATAATTCAGCGTTTTCAGCTTCAATGTGAAGGATAGCTATTGTTCATTCATAATTCTTTTCAGGACTATCACAGAAAGTTCGGGCAATCCATCCTGATATAGGATGCTTGTAATATTCCCAGTGTTCTGGGATATAGCCTTCTGGAATTTCTGCTAATTGAGTTTCACCAACGAAAACATTCACCAGAGTTATGCCAATTACTACTGGAATCCCAGTCAACATAATGTAGAATTTCAGTAAATTCAAAGAACGCCTATCATAGAATCCAGAAGGTTTGATAAGTCTTTTCTCATGGTCTCCACTGTGTCTTACAGGAACAATAGCCTTTGGAAAGCCCCAAGTGAGAAAGGCCCTGGATCCAAGCCATGTGCCCAGGCGGTGGCCAGAGAGCATGGTCAGCGGTGACCGAAGTCCGCTGCAGCAAGCTCAAGGCCGCCATGGCTACTCCTCCTCTCCCTCTTAAAAAAAAAATGCCAATACACCTCAAATGGATCTACAGATTCAACACAACCCCTATTAATATCACAACTGGCTTCTTTGTAGAAACTGACAAGATGATCCTAAAATTCACGTAGAAACTCAAAGGACCAGAATAGCTAAAACAATCTGGAAGAATTGGGCAACTCAGATTTTCTGATTTTAAAACTTATTACAAAGCTTTAGTGTTCAAGATAGTGTTGGCCTGGTCTAAGAATAGACATAATATGAGGATTTTGTTTGCCTCCTTGAAAATAGACAATACATGTTGGTCTGGGTACTGTTGGATAAGACATAATATACACATATTTACAGTACCAAGAACACAGACAGTGCTCAAAACGGGTTGCTATTATTTTGACCTCTAAGTTTCTTAAAAAATTAAAAGTAAACAAGTTCTTGCAATACACATGCTGATAAGTTTGGCAAAAAATGTCTCATGCTTATAGCACTGCTTTGGCAAAGTGTGTCCTGTTTAAGAACCTTAAAGATATTTGTATTCTTAATCTCATCAATTTTATAGTTGGAATTTACTCATAGGAAAGAAAAAAAATTTAAATAAAAAGTTCTACACATCATGGTACTCACTCTATCAATATCTATATAATCATTAAAATAAACGACAGGCTAGGGAAATGATTTTGTAAGTTATAGTACACCAACAAAAAAAATTGTGAAAGTAAAGAAGATGGAAAAATATTTAGGGTATATTAAAATGAAAATACATATTTATGTATTCAAAGATTATACAAGGACATTATACAAAGATTAAAAGAGTTCTACATGGGAATAGGATTGCAGGCAATTTTTTCCCTATTCCAAAATTATAAAATATTGTTACATTCTATTAAAAAAAATTAAGGTGTTTTGAATCCAAGTGAGTTACATATTCAACACAGTCCTAATTTATACTCCTGCTCTAGTACAGGCACACTGACTGCACTCCTGGTAGCACAGAGCCTGAACTATGCACAGTTTTTCCTGCTGCACTACTACGGGCAAACACTTACTTGAGAAACTGGCTCTTAGCTGTACTTGGGTCACCAACAATGCAAACATTTATGTCCCCCCGAAGAGAGGTTCCTTCCCCTGTTGTCTTTGGAACACCACCAAAGAGCATCAGCAGGACACCCCGTTTTACTTCATCATTGCCTGAAACAAAAACCCAAGGTATTTTTCAACATGAAGCTAAACATATCACAGGAAATTCCAAAGGCATGTTTATCAACCAAGAGTAGATAAAAGTGAAGCAAAGCACAAGACTGAGGTAAAAATACCTGGCTCCTAATCTTGATTCTTGCTCTGGAACTTGAATTCCCCTAACCAATGTCTTCACCTATACTGCAGGTGTCACAGGTGCCAGCCAATGCTCACCCTTCTAAGAGGCTTTCCTTGATCACAAGTCCCACTACCTTATACAAAGCTTTTCTCTATGTGGTAGTCCTCAAATATCTCTCCCCATAAATGTCCCCCTCAGCTTATCTATCATATTTGCTAGTTCTTTCTAATGGCATGCCAATCAACAGTTTGAGAAATGGTCCATGACTTACTTCTTTTGTGTTACCAACAGTGACCAGTGCTGAATATAAATTCATGCTAACTGAACTCAGAGGGATTAGACAAAATGCTTCAAAGAACTATATAAATCCAATATAAGAAGGAAATGCATAATTAGAAAACAATGGATCTTTAGAAATGACTTTCTATGAATTCCATCAATGAAGTGCTAGGCAGATTTACAAAAACCACTTGTTAAACATAGAAAATTTAAAAACCCATTCCACAACCAACACTACTCTGACCTATAAGCCTCCTAAGTGAGCCACTCATAAGTGGATCCTCTGACCCCAGAAAAGCCTTCAGATGACTGCAGCCCCAGCTGATGTCTTGGCTGAAACCTCCTGAAAGACTGAGCAGAACCACCCAGCTAAGCCCCTGTCAATTTCTGACCCACAGACTGTATGAGATAATGTTTGCTATTTTAAGCCACTAAATTTTGGGATAATTTGTTACAAAGCAATAATTTACGGGAAAAGTGAAGCAGCATAAAATTTTTTACCCTATTCATTATTAAAGGAAGACACTCTAAAATCCATAAACAATTATTAACATAAAGGATTTCAGTTTAATTTCATTTATCAAATATTTAGGTAGAAAAACAGGTTAATTGTAATGATTAAAAAATATATACCTAAGAAAGAACCCACTATATTATGAGACCTAAAAATTTAGTTATACTCTTCAACACACAAGAGGATTTTAATAACAGCAAGCAGCTAGCAACCAAGAGTCAAAAAAACATGAAAGAAGAAACGACCAAATGTATAGACATGTACATGTAACCAAGAAACATCAAGAAATCTCCAGCTCTAAAAATTTAAAAAGCCCCACAGATATTAAACTAGCATATTGGAGTATACTGAAGTCCAGTTCTGTCCTAAAGTCAGAAAAAGAAGACTACATGATCCCTTTTTCTTTTTAAAAAAAATTGTGGTAAAGTATACACAACATAAAATTTACCATTTCAACCATTTCCCCCCATTTCAACCATTTTTAAGTGTACATTTCAGTGGAATTAAGTACATTCACTATGTTTTATAATTATCATCCCTATCAATTTCTAGAGCTATTCATCTTACCAAACAGGAACTCTATCCATTAAATAGTAACTCCCCATTCCTCTCCCCCAGGTAACCTCTTTCTGTCTCTATGAATTTGCCTATTCTAGGTACTTCGTTTTAAGTGGAGTCATATATTTTCCTTTCATAAATGACTTAAAAAGAAACCTTCTAAACCTACAAAAAAACTTTCATGATTTGATTTGTATGCTTTAAGAAATCATATGTTGCTGTTTTATCTTGAATCATTATCTTGAATTTCAAGTTTATGGCACAAATGGATAGAACTCTTACCATGTATAGTAGGGAATAGGCTAGTACAAAGATTGTGGTACAGATTTTTATCTTGACTCATTTCAAACACTTTTTCCCATTCCTTCACAGTCATTTGGTTCTTAATGCTCTCAGCTGTCTGTTCCTCATCTCGGAGCTCTTTCCCTCCAAACTGAGGGATAGAGGAGAAAGGAAAAATATTAGTACAGAAACAGTCAAAATAACGTGAAAGAGAAGACACTGCACTACAAACAATTATAGTCTGGGAGGTCAACTTCAGAATCTGTTGACTATAAAGGTTTTTTAAAAATCCTCAACTAGTAAGTTCTAAGTTAATTAAGAGAGTATGTCATTTGTCCTGTGAATTAAAAAAACAAAAGCCACCACCACTGTTTTATATTGCTATCTAAATTTATGTGAATGGGCAAGATGAGCCATACTAAAATGCTAGTCCAATGATGCAAAGATCAAAAAGAAGTGACAGCCCTAGATGGTTTTGCTCAGTGAATAGAGCGTCGGCCTGTGGACCACAGGGTCCTCGGTTCGATTCCAGTCAAGGGCATGTACCTTGATTGCAGGCTCCTACCTGGCCTGGGCCCTAGGTGGTGGCATGCAGGAGGCAACCAATTGATGTGTTTCTCTCACATCGATGTTTCTCTCTGTCTTTCCTCTCTCTTTCACTCTCCCTAAAAATCAATGGAAAAATATAACAACAACAACAAAAAGAAGTGACAGAATAGTTATTATGTTCATTTCTTTTTCCAAAACTGGATGATTTTCCAAACTCTTTCTACCTGCTTTTCCATTCAGGACACAGGATCAAGTTCTGAACAACTATAATACACAGAGCCCATCACTCTCAGAAAGCAATTTACTTTACTTTCCAGATTACTAAATCTTTCTATTTGCACTTTCTCCAAGAGCATGAGAGGAACCATGATAATTGAAAAACATAAACCCCACCATGGATTACTTGTACCAGTGCTATTAAAGCAATGAGCTCTTACATGAAAACAAGATTTTTCCTTGTCAGAGAGACATGAAAAGATTTGATTTTAAAATTTAAAAAAATCAAATCTCAACAACCCATATCTCTAACATTAACTAGATAACTGAGAGGTTTCAGAAACCTATAACTTCGTGGCAGCCTTGGGGGACATCTTTCTCAAGCTTTGCTATTCTACTAAGACTCACCCTTGGGTTGGTTGGTGCAACACAACAGGCAAGAAAGACCAGCCTGTATGAAAGGTCCCTAACACCAAGGGCCCGGAGTCCTCGAATGCCTTCTGTCTCATATCCATCAACACCACTGACACGAGAGTTAGTTTCTGCACGTGCTCCTGAAAGATTGAATGATAAGTAGTTTCACAGCTCAAATATTGAAGGTGCTAAGTAAAAATTGCTCAAATACACAAAACCTATAAATCCAAAGATTTCATTTAGACTGATTTTTTTTCAGATCAGTACCTTCTGTAACAAAATCCATTAGTCTTTAATCTCATCATACTTCCCTGTTTACCCTTTGATTGGTAGGCCAAAATAAGATAAGGAAGATACAAGAAGCTAGATACTCTGCAGTTCAGGTAACAGAATTAGTTAGATTTGAGCCTCAGATTACCAACCTGGTGTGCTAAGCTTAGAGACATCAGGCACAACAATCAGCGTCCCTGTAAAGTCACACTTGTCACCAGCTTGAGCTGACTCCACAGCTTCAGCCCTCAAGATCACTTCTAAACTGCGTGGGATACTTCCTCGAGGAAGCTCAGCTTGAGTCTCTTGAATACGAACCTATAACAAAGAAAAATGGCCAAGAATAAGAGATCTTGTTCAAATGTCATACAATCTAAATTAAATGCCACAAATATTTACATATTTTAAACTATCTTACAATTTGCACTTTTGACATGTGCCATCATTTAGCATAAAAATTATCTACCCTAAAACTCCTTTCAATTTGGTAAAAGATTCTATCTATCTATTTATTTAAATATATTTTTATTGATTTCAGAGAGGAAGGGAGAATGAGAGATAGAGACATCAATGATAAGTAAGAATCATTGATCAGCTGCCTCCGGCACTCCACCCAATGAGGATTGAGCCTGCAACCCAGGCATGTGTCCCTGACCAGAATCGAACCTGGGACCCTTCAGTCCGCAGGCTGAAGCTCCATCCACTGAGCCAAACCGGCTAGGGCAAGATTATATCTATTTAAAATCTTCATTTTTCTCTCATTAAAAAGCATTGTTTCTTGTTTCCTCTTTGTTCAAATTGACTATGTAGTTATATATCTGTTCTGTGTTTCATAATTTATACTCTCCATCTCAATGCAACTGTTAACATTACTTAGACACTCATACTTTTACTATATTATTATTATACTAGAGGCCCAGTGCAGAAAATTCATGCACAGGGGTGTGTCCCTCAGCCTGGCCTGCACCCTCTCCAATCAGGACCCCCTGGGGGATGTCCAACTGCCAGTTTAGGCCCGATCCCGTAGGTAGACAGACATCACTCTCGCAATCCAGGACCACTGGCTCCTAACTGCTCGCCTGACTGCCTGATCGCCCCTAACCACCTCTGCCTGCCGGCCTGATCACCCCCTAACTGCCCCTCTGCCGACCTGACCATCCCCTAACTGCCCCCCCCCCCCCGCCGGCCTGATCACCCCTTGCCGCCCCCCTGCTGGCCTGATTGCCCCTAACTGCCTCTGCCTCGGCCCCTGCCACCGTGGCTTTGTCCGGAAGATGTCCGGTCTAATTAGCATATTACCCTTTTATTAGTATAGATTTTAAATGTAAGTATCAAGATACTTCACCCCTAAATATTTAAGCACTCAGCTCCTACAAATAAAGACAATCTCCTATGTAACCACAATATCCTTATCCCACCAAGAGGATTAAATAATATTTAATTCCATGTCTATTATTCAGTCCAACTTTAAATTTCGCCAATTGTTGCTGAAACCGGTTTGGCTCAGTGGATAGAGCGTTGGTCTGTGGACTGAAAGGTCCCAGGTTCGATTCCGGCCCAAGGGCATGTACATTGGTTGCGGGCACATCCCCGGTAGGGGGTGTGCAGGAGGCAGCTGGTCGATGTTTCTCTCTCATTGATGTTTCTGGCTCTCTCTATCCCTCTCCCTTCCTCTCTGTAAAAAATCAATAAAATATATTTATAAATAAATAAATAAATAAATAAATAAATAAATAAATAAATAAATTTCGCCAATTGTCAAAAATATCCTTTATTACAGGTGTTCTGTTTTCTTTTCAAACCAAGACCCAATGGGGTTGTTATCACGTTCTTTTTTAAATATAAAGTATCTCCTATCAAAAGTTGTTGATAGACTATTGTACTTCTTAAAAACCAAGTATAAGAATATTAGAAATACTAAGTGAGGATTGAAAACTGAATTAAATATTATTTTAGACTGGTACTCATTCCTCCATGCTCTAATGCTTGAACTGCTACAACTTTTTTTCCCCTTTGCATGTCCCAGAGTTACTAAGTCCTACAGAGATAAGAGCCCCTACACCTACTGCTACCAAACAACTATTGCCCAAATCACTACAACTGCCTAATTACTAGTCTCTTGTTAAATACTACAAACCAGTGTCCCATTAATCTTCCTTAAAAAATAAAAAAAAAATCATATCCTCTGAAATATATTTCCCTTATTTATTAAGATAGGTCCAAATCTGAGAGTTAAGGCTCCAAGTACCATTATGCCTCATACCAAATCATCTCTTAGATAATCTCCAATTTGGCTCCTCTACTTCAATCATGGTAATCCTCACTGCTACTGAGAAACATGTCCATTTGCACCTATCCTATTATTCATGTCGTCTCTCTCCTAACCACCTACTCAAAGTCTTACACCAACAAGTCTGTACTTCTCCAAAGTCCTCTTAACTCTAGTTAATATTGGTAATAATTACTATTTATTCTTTAACAAATACGTTTTGTCACAGCCTGAAGAGGCTTCCAATCCAGGTTATTGAAGGTTAAAACACATTTATAAACTGATAACCAAAATTTGCATTAAGAGTTTTTGGCTTAAATCTGTGGTCACATTTGATGATCCTTGACTTAAAATAAAAACCGAGTTTAACACTGTCTAAATAAGCTTTTAAATAATAATTACAGGTGCCTAGAAGGGAATTATTAGCATAGGCTAAATCTGAACTTAACAAAAATTTAATAATTACCTTCTGAAAATCAACAAATCTTGATTTATTTGTATCTAGCAGGAATCTCTTTCTGTTGGCACAAACTGGATTTCGGCAGATGTTTGGCTGTGTGTATTTGAACTGCTGTTCTACATCCTTGATTACTGTCTGACAGTCCAAGCACAGGAAAGTTCCACTCACAAGCTCTGGGTGAACTGGGTGTGTCCGTACCACCTGCCCACTGATTCGAGTGAGCAAACCAATTCTGGATGAGGTGAGTTCTCGAATTCTGTTTAAGGATAAATGTCCCATTGGTGAACAAAGCACACCAAAGAAATAAGTAATTATAAAACGGGATAATCATATTTTTGTTTATATGCAAATATTTTTTGCTTATTTACAATTTCTAAATAAATATGTATTAAAGTATTTTCAAAATAAAGTTATCATGGGGGAAAAATTCAGAAGTTCAGAAACATTTTACTGCACAAACCCATTTTATATTAAATAACTTGGTAACTTTATAAGTAATTTCAGTAGTTATTTTCAAAATATCACTTCGATTTCTTAAACAATTATTTAAGTTCTTTAAACGGTATGCCATTTAAGCTCTGACAAAATTTTCCACAGATTCATGAATTTCTGTGACTGTTTGTTTTCAAATTTTCTCACTTGACTAATTTCCCCCCAAATATCCCTCAAAGGTATTCTAAAATAAGACAATACTCAGAAATTGCTTCACTTAACTTACTTCTCATCCTATCTCCCTAGAAAAATACATTTCTCCAAAACTAAATTTTTTGGATAACTAGGCAAAACTTTACAAATCTAAGACTACAACCTCCTGAGTTTTCTGACAATTAAGTGATGCCTATACTATTTGGTAAGTTTCTTTTCTTCCAAAGAAGGGTTTCTTACTTGTGTCTGGTAGGTAGGTCTTGGAATGCCACATAAAAATCCTTGGCAAGAGGAATCTCTTTACGGTCTTTGACGAAAGTTTTTAAGGCCCGACATAGGTAGGGATAAACTCTAAAAAGCAAACAAAAAAAAGATCAACTGACATCTTCAAGAGGCTTATTATTACCAAGGCCTCCTTCCCCCTTCATGCTTGCCAACAGCTGAGACTAAGTCATTTCATCTGGTTACACCCAAGCCTTAGAATTTAACTACACAGGATACTTATATTATCTAGTTCAGGTTTGAGAGCCTATTTCAATCCTCTCTTATCCCTCCAAAAATAGATCTAAGACAGTAGAAATACCAAATATAAAATGCTATGCCCGAATACTCATGAGCCTACCTAATAAAATGGTAATATGCAAATTGACCGCACCTTTGCTACGCCCAAGCCACGCCCACCAGCCAATCAGGAGCGAGTATGCAAATTAACCCAACCAAGATGGCTACAGCCACAGAGAGCAAGGTTTCCCAGGCAACAGAGGAAGCCAAGCTTTCCGCATGCCCTTGCCAGGCCTAAGCCTCCACTCAAGCTACAAAGTTTCAATTATAGAAGGTAAACAAATTCAAACAGAATGGCAGCAGCACGGAGATGGAGAGACCAGGCCAGGGTTGCCCACAGCAACGGAGAAAGCAAAGCTTTCCACATACCCTCCGCTTAAGGCTACAAAGTTTCAATTATAGAAGGTGAATTAACGCAAACAGAAATGGCTGCCGGCCGTGGAGCATGCAGGAGACTTGGCCCCGCTCCAGGCTACAAAGTTTCAATTGTAGAAGGTAAATAAATTCCAGATACCAGGGCCTCTGCTTGGGTCGCCAGGGGGTGTGGCCAGCCTGCAAACACACCACAGGCCCCTTGCTCAGGCCGCCCCATGCCCCAAGGGAACCCCCACCCTGATCCGGGACATCCTTCAGGGCAAACCAGCTGGCCCCCACTCCTGCACCAGGCCTCTATACTATCTAATAAAAGAGTAATATGCAGATTGACCATCACTCCAACACATAATATGGCTTCCCCCATGTGGTCAAAGATCCTGCCCCCATGTGGACACAAGATGGCCACCACAAGATGGCCAGCAGGGGAGGGCAGTTGGGAGGCACCTGGCCTGCAAGGGAGGGCAGTTGGAGGCGATCAACCCTGCAGGGGAGGGCAGTTAGGGGTGACCGGGCCGGCAGAGGAGGGAAGTTGGGGGCAAACAGGCTGGCAGAGGAGCAGTTAGGCATCAATCAGGCTGGCAGCAGAGTGGTTAGGGGGTGATCAGGCTGGCAGGCAGGCGAGCAGTTGGGAGCCAGCAGTCCTGGTTTGTGAGAGGAATGTCCGACTGCCCGTTTAGGCCCGATCCCAGGGGTCCCAGATTGGAGAGGGTACAGGCTGGGCTGAGGGACACCCCCCCCCTCCGTGCACGAATTTCGTGCACCGGGCCTCTAGTCTTTAAATAATTATTTAGAACCACACTGTAGGCCACTTCTCTGTCCAAGAAGACTCTATCTGAAAAATCTGGAAGGAGGGAGTTACAATCTACCACGGCAGCTTTTCATTTGGTGTCGAGGCCACAATTAATTTTTCTAGGTTTAATTCTTGATTGGTAAAAAATGGATGAGCCCTAACTGGTTTGGCTCAGTGGATAGAGCATCAGCCTGCAGACTGAAGGGTCCCAGGTTCGATTCCAGTCAAGGGCATGTACTTTGGTTGCCCAGTACAGGGTGTGCAAGAAGCAGCTGATCGATGTTTCTCTCTCATCGATGTTTCTAACTCTCTATCCCTCTCCCTTCCTCTCTGTAAAAAATCAATAAAATATATTTTTTTAAAAAATGGATGAGGTCAGGGGAGGAATGTGTGTACATCAAATATCAGCAGAAATGGTCCATTTGACTGGTTAGACTGAAGTGGCCCATGTCCTCTTGATAGAAGTCCCAACAGCTGCTGCATCCTGGCTGAAGGAGGGACCTGGAATCCTTTGAAAAATTAGCTGCTTTCATGAGACAGAATTATTGCATGACCCGTGCATGAGGTATGGGCATGGGTATTTCTATCACCAGCCCTGATTTTCTACCTCCCTCTTACTTGTCAGTACAACTTTACCGCTGCATACTTTCACAATAAACTGCTGCTTATCTCTCCAACCATTCCTCATGGTCAGATATGACTAAAAACATGAAGACAAGTCCTCCACCACTTCATAGTTCACCAGGTAAAGGAACAGGGCTGTGTCTCCTTACTCCTGGGCCTCCATTTCTTTCACAATGGTCCACAATATTTAATTTAACCCAATTTTATTTATACAGACTGTCACATTTATTAATCCAAATAAAAAGGTATGTTAGAAAATGCTTCTCGTTTTATGTAGCAATCAGAAACAAAATTGAAGCCTACATTATTAAATATAACTAATTTCTACCAAAAAAATATCAATCTGCTCTTAAAATATTTTCAAAGGATTTTATATGACATAGAAAAATGTTATACTGTTAAGTGAAAAGGACAGGATGCTCTACTGATAGTATGATCCAAATAATTACAGATACGCAGAAATACATAAAAATGTGTCAAGAGATCCTTAGGAAGCTCTGCACTTGAAGACCTAGAAGGCTCCTGGAACTTTGTTGGCACAGACCTGTTAATGATAGTTAACTATGGGTGGCGGATTACAAATGTACAGATGATTTTACTCTCCCTACTTTTCTCTATTTTCTAAATTTTCTACATTATATATTACTTTTATAATCAGAAAAAAAATTTAAATTTTAAGAGAACAACGTTACTGCTGTAAAGACATCTCTGATTAAGAACAGTATCCAGAGGATGAGAAACCAAGATGGCGCCATACGTAAACACCCAAACTGCTGCCTTGCACAACAACTTCAAAACTACAACTAAAAGACAAAACGGACATCATCCAGAACCACAGGAAGGCTGGCTGAGTGGAAATTCTACAACTAGAAGGAAAGAGAAAAGCACACTGAGACTCAGGAGCTGCGGAAGTAAAGTGCAGAGGTACGGAGGCGCGTGCACGTGGAGAGGGCTAGCAACTGGGTACACGGCTGTCTTTTTCAACCCGCAGGGAGACACAAACTCCGGACTGCTCTGAACTCCAGTTCCGGGCGAGACTCTGGGGACCCAGACTCATATGGGGAGAAACTGGACTGTCTGGCAGCGGGTGGAACTCGAGGGCAGCTTTCTCTCAGAGGTGCTTGCAGCGATTACCAAGGGACACTGAGACCCGGGGGCCTCTTAGGGCAGGGCTGATGGGAAGCCATTGCTGTTTGCTCCGTCCTGAGACTCCACCCCATCCAAGCTGTGCGCAGAGGCTTTTGCATATGAATGGCCTGGTCCTTTAAAATCTAAAATTTTACCTAATAGACTGTATCTGAGTCAGAGAGACCAAGAACATCCAAAAGAAGGCCCAAGGCCCCACAGCAGCTTGCACTGCTTCACAGCTGGGCCTCATCTGGGCACCTCCAAAACCCAAACAAAGAAGAGGAATCTGCAGATCTCTCCGTAGCTCCTGCAGGGTGGCTTCAGGCAGAGGCTAAATTAGCACCTCCTTAGAGATCCAAGAGTCAGTGTACTCAAGGATCAAAGTGGGACCATCCAGATTACAATTCCTCAGATCCATAAGGGACACACTCAGGGGGCAGACTCAGTGAGCACCAAAGCCCCACTGAAGCAAGTCTTGTCTCATAAGGGTGTCTCCAGCACAGAAGTTCTCCCATCGTAGACCCAGCTGACCCTCACAGCCAATTGGCCTGGAGGTCAATTCCTCCCAGTGATACCAACAACAATCAAGGCTTAACTACAACAAGACTGTGCACACAGCCCACAAAGGGGTGCACCAAGAGTGTCCACCTCAGGTAACTGGGGAAGCTGAGCCACTGGGCCCTATAGGACACCTAGCACACAAAGCCACTCTATCAACTCAGGGAAGCAGCCAAAATGCGGAGACAAAGAAACAGGTCACAAATGACAGAAATTGAGGAAAGCAAACGACTGGATATAGAATTCAAAACCATGGTTATAAGGGTTTTCAAGAATTTTCTAGAAAAGGCTGATAAATTTAGTGAGACCCTCGAGGATATGAAAAAGGACCAACTAGAAATTAAGCATACACTGACTGAAATAAAAAATAATATACAGAGATCCAACAGCAGACTGTAGAGGACCGCAAGAATCAAATCAAAGATTTTAAATACAAAGAAGCAAAAAACACCCAACAAGAAAAGCAAAAAGCAAAAAGCAAAAAGAATCCAAAAATTTGAAGATAGTGTAAGAAGCCTCTGGGACAACTTCAAGCGTACCAACATCCGAATTATGGGGGTGCCAGAAGAAGAGAGAGAGCAAGATATTGAAAACCTATTTGAAGAAATAATGACAGAAAATTTCCCCCACCTGGTGAAAGAAATAGACTTACAAGTCCAGGAAGCGCAAAGAACCCCAAACAAAAGGAATCCAAAGAGGACCACATCAAGACACATCATAATTAAAATGCCAAGAGCAAAAGACAAAGAGAGAATATTAAAAGCAGTAAGAGAAAAACAGTTAGTTACCTACAAGGGAGCACCCATACGACTGTCAGCTGATTTCTCAACAGAAACTATGCAGGCCAGAAGGGAGTGGCAAGAAATATTCAAAGTGATGAATAGCAAGAACCTACAACCACGATTACTCTACCCAGCAAAGCTATCATTCAGAATTGAAGGTCAGACAAAGAGCTTCACAGATAAGAAAAAGCTAAAAGGAGGGGACAGAAACCAAGATGGCGGCATAAGGTAAACACCTAATTGTTGCCTACCACAACAATTTTGAAACTACAACTGAAAAACAGAGCGCACACCGTCCAGAACCACCGGAAAGCTGGCAGAGTGGAAAACATACAACTAGAGAAAAAAGAGAAGGGGACGCTGAGCCTCAGGAGCTGTGGAGGTGCGGAGATCCGTGAGCGCGGAAAGGGCAGGCGGCTGAATACACGGCAGGCTTGCTCGCAGCGCGCGCGCGGAGAGGGAGGGCAACAGACGCTGCGTGGCTAGCTTTCTCGTTTGGGAGAAAAACAAAACCTCCCGACTGCACTGAAATCCAGCTGCAGTCGGGGAGAAACTGGTCTGTTTGGCAGCGGGCGAGGCTTGAAAGCTGCCTTCTCTCAGAGGCGCGCAGCCATTGATTAGGGCACGGAGAAACGGGCCCTCTTAGGGCGGCGCGGATGGAAACCAAGTTTGTCTGCGTCATTCTGAGACTCCGCCCCATCCAAGCTGAGCACAGCCCTCCCAGTGGCTGGATTTCTCGTTCGGGAGAAAAACAAAACCTCCGGTCTGCAATGAAATCCAGCCCCAGCTGGGGAGAAACTGGTCTGTTAGGCAGCGGGAGAGGCTCGAAAGCTGCTTTCTCTCATAGGCGCGCAGCCATTAATTCGGGCACGGAGAAACCGGCCCTCTTAGGGCGGAGCAGACGGGAAACCAAAGCTTGTCTGCGCCACCCTGAGACTCCGCCCCATCCAAGCTGAGCACAGAAGCTCTCCCAGCGGAGACACTGCTGATCCTCACAGCCAACTGGCTTGGAGATCAACTCCTGCCAGTGATACCAACAATCCCAACCACTCTGAACTCCAGTTTCTGGGGACACGCGGGGGAACCCAGATGCCTACGGGACTCTCGGCCATCGGTCGGAGAGTGAGAGTGACTTTTCTGTCGGTGTGAACGACACCAGATTTCAACCACTCTCATAAGGGACACATTCAAGAGGCAGACTCAGTGAGCACCAAAGCCCTACTGTGTCTCCAGCACAGCAATTCTTCCGTTATAGACACAGCAGGCCCTCACAACTAATTGGACCGGAGGTCAATTCCTCCCAGTGTACCAACAGCAATCAGGGCTTTTAACTACACCAAGACTTTCCACTCAGCCCACAAAGGGGGGTACCAAGAGCGACCACCTAGGGTGATTGGGGAAACTGAGCTACCGGCCCCTATAGGTCACCAACCACACAAAGCCACTCCATCAACACAGGGAGGCAGCCAAAATGTGGAGACATCGAAGTATGTCAGAAGTAGGAGAGATAGATGAAAGCAAACTAATGGACGACACAGTGTTCAGAACCATATTTATAAGGTTACTCAAGAATCTTCTAAAAACCGCTGAGAAACTTGGAGAGACCTTCAAGGACCTAAATGAGAATACCAAAAAAATGGAAAAGGACCAGTCAGAAATTATGCATACACTGTCTGAAATAAAGAATATACAGAGTAGACCACCGCACCCGAAGAGTCAAACCAAAGATCTGGAATATGAGGAAGAAAAAAACACCCAACCAGAGAGGTGGGAAGAAAGAAGAATCCAAAAGTGTGAGGATAGCATAAGGAGCCTCCGGGATGGCTTTAAGCATACCAATATCCGAATTTTTGGGGTGCCAGAAGAGAGCAAGATACTGAAAACCCATTTGAAGAAATAATGACAGAAAACTTCCCCCACCTGGTGAAAGAAATAGACTTACAGGTTCAGGAAGCGCAAAGAACCCCAAACAAGAGGAATCCAAAGAGGACCACACTAAGACACATCATAATTAAAATGCCAAGGGCAAAAGACAAAGAGAGAATCTTACAAGCAGCAAGAGAAGAACAGTTAGTTACCTACAAGGGAGCACCCATACGACTGTCAGCTGATTTCTCAACAGAAACTATGCAGGCCAGATGGGAATGGCAAGAAATATTCAAAGTGATGAATAGCAAGAACCTACAACCAAGACTACTCTACCCAGCAAAGTTAGCATTCAGAATTGAAGGGCAGATAAAGAGCTTCCCAGATAAGAAAAAGCTATAGGAGTTCATCACCACCAAACCAGTATTATATGAAATGCTGAAAGGTATTCTTTAAAAAGAGGAAAAGGAAAAGAGTAAAGATAAAAATTATGAACAACAAATACATATCTATCAACAAGTGATTCTAAAAATCAAGTGAATTAAAAATCTGAGGAACAGAATAAACTGGTGAATATAATAGAATCAGAGGCATAGAATGGGAGTGGATTGATAATTCTCAGGGGGAAAGGGGTGTCTGTGTGTGGGGTATGGGAAGAGACTGGACAAAAATCATACACCTATGGATAACGACAACGGGGGGGAGGGAACTGGATGATGGGGAGATATGGGGGGAAAAAAGGAGAAACAATTGTAAAAATCTGAACAATAAAGATTTATTAAAAAAAAAAAAAAAAAAAAAAAAAAAAAAAGCTAAAGGAGTTCATCACCGCCAAACCAGTATTATATGAAATGCTGAAAGGTATTCTTTAAGAAGAGGAAGAAGAAGAAAAAGGTAAAGATAAAAATTATGAACAACAAATACACGTCTATCAACAAGTGAATCTAAAAATCAAGTGAATTAAAAATCTGATGAACAGAATAAACTGGTGAATATAATAGAATCAGGGGCATAGAAAGGGAGTGGACTGACAATTCTTGGGGGAGAGGGGTGTGGGGGGTACAGGAAGAGACTGGACAAAAATCGTACACCTCTGGATGAGGACAGTGCGGGGGTGGGGTGGGGGGGGGGTAAGGGCAGAGGTGGGGTGGGAACCGGGTGGAGGGGAGCTATGGGGGGGAAAAGAGAAACAATTGTAATAATCTGAACAATAAAGATTTATTAAAAAATTAAAAATAAATAAATAAATAAATAGATAGATAGATAGATAGATAGGACAGGATCCACACACTTTCTCAAAACTCCTATGGGGTGGGTAGGGGTGGGGAATCGAATGACAGCAATAGCATGGAATACCTGACACAAAGTAAATGGTCCTCTTAAAACTTAGGAAAACTATATAGAAAGCAAAGGTTTTCAACATTTGCATGTGAAAAATATTCAGCTTCGGGCCTAAGTTAGTTCAGAGCAATACTAACATGACCACTGGCTGTATCAAAGGGCCTCTATCACAGCTGCCCTTCTGCCTCACTAATGAACACTTCCAGTCCAAACAGAACTGGCCTCCCAGAAAGAAGATTAATATACCATACCTATAGAACTCCTCTTGAATGGTGGTGGAAAGTTGCTGATTAAACTGCTCCAGGTCCACAAAACTTACAACCAATGTGTTTCTCTCAGGACGAATTAGCTCTTCTGCTAACTGCAAGTACTTAGTTTCTCCATCACTGTTCTGGAACCTGCAGATACATGCAAATCAGATTAAATTGAAGAACTAGGCAGTAAAAAAAAGAATCCAAATGCCTGGTAATTCAGTGTATTGATTAAAGATCATCAGCTTTAGGGTCAGACAGGCCCATTTTCACAGTTGTGTAACTTGGGGCAAGTTACTTATCCTCCTAAACCTGCCCCTCTCCTATTTGAAAAAAATTAAAACAAAATGAAATAAAGCAGATAATGACATCACTTTATCTCATAAGATTACTGTGAATATTAAATGAGAAAATGCCTGTAAAATGTTTTATGCAGAGCCTAGAACACAGAAAAACTGTGTTTTAATATTTTCTAATCAACAAATGCTAACTATTCTTTTATTATTGTTATATATAACTAAAATGAGGAAATGTTCAACCAAGAAATTCAGGTCAAAATCTAAAAACTCAATTTCTATAGGGAAAACTGATAGGTGTGTTTTTGGTTTATGAACCAGAATAAAAATAAATATATACACACAAAATAAATGTTTTTGTTTTTTTTCTAAAAGGAGTATCATACAAACATATTTATTTTTTGTTCTTTTTTTTTTAAAAAAATGTTTTTATCACCTGGCTGGCATGGCTCAGTGGTTGAGTGTTGACCTATGAACCAGAGGTCACAGTTCGATTCCTGGTTGCAGGCTCGATCCTCAGTTTGGATCCCCAGTGTGGAGCGTGCAGGAGGCAGCCAATCAATGATTCTCTCTCATCATTGATATTTCTGTCTCCCCCTCTTCCTTCCTCTCTGAAATCAATAAAAATATTTTTCTTTAAGTATTAAGGGATAGAGATAGAAACATCAATGAGAGTGAAGTATCATCAATCAGCTGCCTCCTGCACACCCCATACTGCAGTGAGTGAGCCTGAAACCCAGGCATGTGACCTGACTGGGATTCCAACCGGTGATCTCTTGATTTCTGGGTCGATGCTCAACCACTGAACCACACCAGCCGGGCCTGCTTTTTGTTCTTTTAACATGACATGATTTGTTGTTGTTTTTTAAGCATCACCCGAGGATATTTTTCCATTGATTTTTAGAGAGAATGGGAGAGGGAAAGACAGAGAGAAATATCGATGTGAAAGAAACATCAATTGCCTGCTGCATGCACCCCAACCAGGGTCCCGGCCCAGGAGGACCCTGCAACTGAAGTACATGCCTTTGAACGGAATCAAACTGGCACCCTTCAGTCCACAGACCGACACTCTATTCACTGAGCCAAACTGGCTAGGGCGAAGATTAGTTTTTGAAGCAAAAATCAATTCCTCCTTCAAATACAGCATGTTCTGTTAAATATTTACTGAACATCATCTATCTGCAAAGCATTATACCAGAAGTAACTACAGATGAAAATGACAATGTTCCTATCCTAGGGTTGACAGTTTCATAAGAGATACTCCTACTAAAAAGTGGTACTGGATAACCTAAATATCCATCACAAATAATTAAAGAAAATGTGGTATACACATACATTGAATACTACTCAGCCTTAAAAAAGGAAATTCTGCAATGTGTCAATATGCATGAAGCTTGAAGACATTATGCTAAGTGAAATAAGGCAATCACCAAAAAGATAAATACTGCTTGATTCTACTTACAAGATATCTAAAATAGTCAAATTTATAATAAAAACTGTAATGGTGGTTGCCAGGGGATGAAGGAAGAGGAAAATGCTAATCAACCGGTATAAAGTTTCAGTCAAGAAAGATGATGAATATGATCTAACATTGTACCTATATTCAACAATAAGATATTGTATAGTTAAAAATTTGTTAAGAAGGTAAACCTCGTGTGTTCTTTCCATAATAAAATAAAAGAGGGGAAAAGGTAAAAAAAAAGTACAAGAAATGTGATAGGGGATTATTAACTAATCCTACCTAACATCTAGAAAGGCCTCATGCATATAAAAGGTGGCACTGGAAATTTAGCCTTGATAGACTTAAAATCCGAAAGGATAAGACGTGGTAGATAGACTAGCTACAGATGTCTGCAAATACATGGTGGTCAGAAAAGGTATGGGAGGAGCGTGGACAGCAGTCTGGATGGGGAAGATGAAACGGAAAAAGAGCTGTGAAGAATTTGAGCTTTTTCCATAAGCAATGGCAAACCAAAGTTGGTATTTTGAAAGGAAGTAACATTTTATTCTCCAACAAAGTACAAGGACTGTCTTGTTCATCATTATCCCCAGCATCTAGGTGTATGTTAACTGCAAGGTTGTGAAGGCAATTATATTATTTGTTAAAACAAAACCCTAATCTTTGTAATATGGTGTGGTGGCTAGGTGGGGTTAAGGATGGGATTTACAATGAAGATGAAGTGGCTGACAGGTAAAGATATATATAAGAAGTTTTATTAGCAGATATAATGGGAAACGGTAGATTGGGAACATAAAGGAAGCAAGGACTGGTGCTGCCTGAAAGGTTTATACAGTTTCACAGGAGATGTGAGTCTATGAGTCTAGCTGGGCTTTGAAGGATGAATACCTGACAGGCAGAAAATAACACTGCCACAGGTAGGGAAATATAAATACAATTACGGTTTTAAGTATATCAGAATTTCAGAGGACAGCAGACTTACTCACGAATGTCAAAGTGTGAAAACCCAAGTGTCCATGGACAGATGAAAAGACACACAAAATGTGTATATACATGCTATATACATGTAATGGAATACTATTCAGTTTTAAAAAGGAAATTCTGGCCCAGCCAGCGGGGTTCAGCCGTTGAGCATCAACCTATGAACCAAGAGGTCAGGGTTCGGTATCCAGTCAGGGCACTTGCACGGGTTCCAGGCTCCATCCCCGGTGGGGAGCATGCAGGAGGCAGCCAATCAGCGATTCTTTCTCATCATTGATGTTTCGATCTCTCTCCCTCTCCCTTACTCTATGAAACCAATAAAAATATATTTAAAAAATAAGTAAGTAAAAAATAATAAAAAGGAAATTCTGGCACATGCTATAACATGGATGCACCTTGACATCACGCTAAGTGAAATAAGCTGGTCACAAAAGGACAAATACCGTGTGACTGCAAGCATATGAGGCACTGTCAAGTTCACAGGCAGAAAGTAGAATGGAGGTTGCCAAGTATTGGGGGTGGAGGGAAAGGGGAGTTGTTGTTTAATGGGTGCAGAGTTAGACTGTGGGAAGAGGAAGAGTTCTGGAGAATGGCGATGATGGCTGCACGAATAAGGTGAAAGCCACCGAACTCTACGCTTACAAAAGGTTAAAGTGGTAAACTTTATGCTATGTATATTTTACATAACAATAACAGTAATAAAAAGAATTTCATAGGACATTCCACAGTGTTTACACGTCATCCCGGAGGCAGCCGAGGCCACGCTATAAAAGGGAGTATCTGCACTATCCGTAAAGCAGTAACTGGTGGCGGTGGCGGAAAGCCCGGGAGGGGGTTGGGAGAGGCCAGGGGCCCAGAAGGGGAAAGGAAAAGGTGGGGATAGAGGCTGGAAAGAAGGAGGGATGGCGGGAGCCGGGAGCATGTTCAGCTACGTTTACAGCAGGGCAGGGCGCACCCGAGCACCTGCCAAACCACAGGGTCCACTCTAGTCCTTTCCTCTCCAGGCGCCACGGGCTGCCAAGGTCCTCGGGGCCCCTAACACCGGGGTCCTGGCTGTCTGGTCCCATCAGGCCTCTGCCAGGCTTCCAACGCCAGCTCGGCCTCCCGCTCGAACCTGCCAACGTGCGGCCCAGCTGGACAGGTACTTGACCCCGCCGCGCCGGTTTCTGCACAGGCAACCTGGGGCTGCACGACCGCCGAGGCGGGAATGAGTGACGGGAGCAAAGCGCTCAGCACGGGCCTGGGCACAGGAAGAGTTGGAGGAAGGGCTCGCCGGGGTTTCACGCCAGGAAACCAGCCCGGCCTGCCCCAGGCGCCTCGCCGAGGGCCGGTTAAGCACCATGTGGGCGGTGGGCCGCTCCCCGAGGCGCGCGACCCCTCGGTTCCGAACTCGCGCGGGCCCCACGCGCCGGGCACGGGGCTCCCCGGGCTCCGGAAGTAGAGAGGGGCGGCTCGGGAAGTTCCGCCAAGAAGGGCAGCCCGCGACTTACTCCTCTAGGAAGTCCAGGAAGAGCTTCTGGCACTTCTCGGCCACCTCGTCGCGCACTACTACGTGCTGGCTGCCGGCGCCCGGCTCCGCGGCCGCCGCGAGGTCCATCGCTGCTTAGGGCTGAGGGGCCACCGCAGTCACACTCGGCCGCCTCTAGTCGCGTCTCCCCCGCCGCCGCTTTGCGCGCGCCGCCGCCGCCGCCGCCGTCTCAGCCCCGCCTCCTCGTCGGCCGGAGCCAATCGTGGCGCAGGGATCGGCGATTTCGCGCCAAGCCTGCCCAATGAGCACGGCTTCTTCCCCAGCCCCGCCCACGTCGCAGGGATTTCGCGCCAAATGCAAAGACCCGAAGGAAGCGGGAGTTCAGCTTTTGCGCCTGCGCAGTGTGGTCGGGTCCCTGGGGAATTTGGTTTCTAGAGCAAGGCCGGGTCTTTGGGTGGTTTTTTAAATGTTCTTCAAATCATTCCACTTATATCAATTGAACAGTAGGCGTAAAGCTCTGTGGAAGAGAAAAACAAGTAAGATTTAGACCTCCTGCTTGAGTTGTCTAATTGGAGGAAGTAAACTGTACACCAGCTGGTAAAACGAAAAGAGCCTAGCCCTAGCCGGTTTGGCTCAGTGGATAGAGCATAGGCCTGTGGACTAAAGGGTCCCAGGTTCGCCCTAGCCGGTTTGGCTCAGTGGATAGAGCATAGGCCTGTGGACTCAAGGGTCCCAGGTTCAATTCCGGTCAAATGCATGTACAGGCTTGATTGGTCCATCAAGGTTGCAGGCTTGATCCCCAGTGGGATGCGTACTCAGGGGAGAGTTGGCATAGTTATTCTGGTAATGCTGACCTGGGAAAATCAAGGTAAGGGGACTGGGCCTTTGACTCCCGCATCAACCAGTTATTGAATGCGGGATGCCCTTGGGGAAGAAGTGTAACTAAGTGAAGCAGCTTATGTTGGTCAAAGGCAATTCCCAGAGGCTATGGCTTTTAGCCTTCAACAGCCAACAGTCCCAGTGGCTGGTGGGCAATGAACTTCTGAAGAGGGTATCTGGGTGGCACATCACAGTGTTATAGAATAGTAAGAAGCTAGAAAAATTCCAGGACAAGCAGAATGGGGAAACTAGGACAGATAGTTAAAGAGCAGTTTGCAGACACCTAGTAAATCCTATCTTCCTTAAACCAAGGACACTTGAGAGTCAATGGTTTGCACTCCTCCCCAGAGGGTAGATAGCTTAAATTACCCTACTCAGGGAGACAACAGAAATACAATTAGTGCTATTTGCCAACCATACCCAAGGACAGACAAGAGAATAAATCTCATTTTGGTACATCAACATAAAGCTGATGACTATTCTATTGATCCAACCCTAAGACCTCCCCTAAATCCCTAAATGCCCAGCCTTTAAAACCCCTGAAAATGAAGGTTCCCCCTCACCCACCACGTATGCCCTAACCTCTAAGGGACCGCATATGACTTGCAACCAGAGGAGCAATGGACAGCAGCTGCTCAGTCCCAGGGTGCTATCCCTCCAAGGAACATTCCCTTCCCCTTCTCCTTCCCCCACAGGAATGTATGCCCTAACTTGTAAGGGACCTCATGAGACTTGCAACCAGGGCAGCAACGGGCAGCAGCAGCTTGTCCAGGCTAACTCCCTGAACCTGTCTTCAAGGCCCCCTATTCTCTGACTTCCCAGTGAGCAAACGCAGCCCAGCCTACATTCATCTGTTGCTTCTTCCATGCCCTTCCTTGTTTCACTCTCCTAAGTATATTTTTGCTGCAATAAAAAATTCTTGCTTGCTTTTCTACGCTTTGTCTCTTGATTGAAATCTCCCTCAAGAAGACAAAAACCAATGTCTCCTCATCTCCTCTTCTTGTCATCTCCCAGCTGGTAACCCCAAGCAGTAACAACAGCATCAACCACAGCTCACCCTTGCACCTCTCAGATTCACTTGCTTTGTGTATTAATTCCATCTTCAAGGTTTCTCTCTCCTCTCTTCTATAAGGAGGTCTCACAGGAGGTACCTGAAGAAGACTTCTGCCCAGGGCCTCAGAAAAAGAGACCCAGGAAAGAATGAACATAAATATGTGAGGAGTATGACCACTGGAGATATCACCTCCAGGATGTGGTATGTAACCCTAAATCAATAACCATTGTAACATGCATGGTGCCTGTTAGGTAGAATACAAGGGTCCGAGATTCAAGAGGTGGAAGGAGTGGCCCTGTTCGCCATCAATTCCAGTGATCCACTTAGTGTGGAGAAGGCAGCTTACCCCTGTGAGTCCTGCCAGGGAAAGCCTATGGCCAGGCCTGAAAATTCATATTTTATTTATTTACTTATTTAATATCTTTATTGTTGAGAGTATTACAGATGTCCCCTCCCTTTTTATCTCCCCATTGCCCTCTTTCACCCAGATCCCACCCCACCCTAGACCTTTACCACCCTATTGTCTGTGTCCATGGGTAATGCATATATGCATATAAGTTCTTTTTCTTTTCTTTTTGCTGTGACTCCAGACAGGATCCCAAGAGGAGTTTTACCATCTGTTCTCTGGGTTTTATGGAGACTAACTTTACCCTTCTGTGTTAGCCTCTTAAGGCACTGAGTCAACCTTAAAAGGGCAGAGGAAAGGGCGACTGCATATAAGTCCTTTAGTTAGTCTTTTACTGTCCCCTCCTCCCCTTCCTTCTGATATTCATCAGTCTATTCCATGTTTCTATGTCTATAGTTCTATTTTATTCATCAGTTTCTTTTCTTCATTAGATTCCTTGTACATTTATTTTGATTTTTAGATTCAGTTGTTGATAGATATGTATTCACTGCCATTTTATTGTGCTATGTTTTTTATCTTCTTTTTCTTCTTCAAGAAGATTCTTCAACACTTAAATTACATTAAGTAATACTCCTTTAGCTTTTGTAAAAAAAACACTCAACCACTGAGCCATGCCGGCTGGGCCCTCCCTTAACTTTTTTTTTGTATGTGAAGCTCTTTATCTGACCTTTAATTCAAAAAGATAACTTTGCTGGGTAGAGTAATCTTGGTTGTAGGTCCTTGCTATTCATCACTTTGAATATTTCTTGCCACTCCCTTCTGGCCTGCAAAGTTTCTGTTGAGAAATCAGCTGACAGTAGTATTTATGCTCCCTTGTAGGTAACTAACTACTGTTTTTAAGATTCTCTCTTTGGCCCTAGCTGGTTTGACTCAGTGGATAGAGCACTGGCCTGTGGACTGAGGGGTCCTGGGTTTTATTCCAGTCAAGGGCACATGCCTGGGTTATGGGCTCAATCCCCAGTAGGGGGCATGCAGGAGGCAGCT
Organism: Cnephaeus nilssonii; assembly: GCF_951640355.1. Lineage (NCBI taxonomy): Eukaryota > Metazoa > Chordata > Mammalia > Chiroptera > Vespertilionidae > Cnephaeus > Cnephaeus nilssonii. Next base: position 75,826,897 of record NC_137081.1, on the reverse strand, counting down.
GATCAATGATTCTCTCTCATCATTGATGTTTCTCTCTTTCTCTCCCTTTCCCTTCCTCTCTGAAATCAATTAAAAAAAAAAGTTTCTCTCTTTGTTTTTAACCCTTGGCATTTTAATTATGATGTGTCTTGGTGTGGGACTCTTTGGGTTTCTCTTATTTGGGACTCTGTGCTTCCTGGACTTATAAGTCTAATTCTTCCACCAGGTAGGGGAAGTTTTCTGTCATTATTTTTTCAAATAGGTTTTCAATATCTTACTCTCTCTCTTCTCCTTCTGGCACCCCCATAATGCAAATGCTGGTACCCTTGAAGTTGTCTTTAGAGGTTCCTTACACTATATTTTTTAATTCTTTTTTTTTTCTTTTTGCTCTTCTGATTGGGTGTTTTTTGCTTTCTCATATTACAAATCACTGATTTGATTCTTGGCATCTTCTACTCTGCTGTTGATTCCTGTAAATTATTCATTTCAGTTAGTGTATCCTTCATTTCTGACTGGTCCTTTTTCATGTTTTTGTTGTTCTCACTAATTTATTTGAAACTCTAAGTTCCTTGAAACTCTTATTAAGTTTCTTGAGCATCCTTGTAACCATTGTTTTGAACTCTGCATCTAGTAGTTTGCTTGCTTTCATTTCATTTCTTTTTCTGGAAATTCCTTCTGTTCTTTCATTTGTGACATGTTTCTTTGTCTCTGCATTCTGGCTGCTTCCCTCTGTTTGTTTCTATATATTAGGTAGAGCTGCTGTATCTCCTGGAATTGGTAGAGTGGCCTTGTGTAGTAGATGTCCTGTAGGGCCCAGTGGCCCAGTCTCCCCAATCACCTGAACTGGGCACTCTAGGTGTATCCCTGTGTGGTCTGTGTACACTGTCCTGTTGTAGTTGGGCCTTGATTGCTGTTGGTATCACCAGGAGGAATTAACCCCTTAGGCCAATTGGCTGTGAGGACCTGCTGCAACTCAGCAGAAGAGCTGCTGTGCAGGAGACACCCCTATGGAGCAGGATTTGATTTAGTGGGGCTTTGGTGCTCACTGAGTCCGCAGGCTGAGCCAAACAGGATAGGGCTGGCAGGGTTCTTTGAGAGGGTCTGCAGCACAACTTTACAGCTGGTCCTAAGGGAGTCTCCTTTGTCCCCTCCACCCCCACACAGGCCATAAGTTTATTTTTTATTATTATTATTTTTTTATTGTTACTTCATATTGTTTCTTTTTTCCCCCCAATTTATATGTATACATATCTTACCATTGCCCCACCCCCACCCCACTCCCATATATGCCCTCACCCCCCAGAGTTTTGCGTCCATTGGTTATGTTTATATGCATGCATACAAGTCCTTTGGTTGATCTCTTATCTTCCCCACCCAGGCCATAAGTTTAAGCTGAGAAGCACCAAAGCAACAGGGTAATGACAAGGGGCTTTGGGAGTCCTGATTATCCAGCCTTTTTTCTATCCCTGTCCAGCCCCACATGTACTAACCACTGTCTTTTGATGGATTGTTTTTGGCCCTTAAAATTTGGTGGATCTGATAGAACTCACCACATAATGGGAAGCTCTGGCCGCGTGGTCACTTGATGTCCTACCGGCAAGTGCTTTATCTCCACCAGAACCGTGTAGCAAGCCAGGGCTATTTATTGAATGGTGTACACTTTTCTGATGCAGATGGCATAGCTTTGCTCCAGAGCTAAGGGGTCTATGATAGGGCTCCTATAAACTCCACATGGTGCCTTTTCCTACCACTGATACCATTAGAACTGTGGGTTCCGCTGCTTGAACCACAGTCTGGACCTGAGTAAGAGCCTCTCCTGTCCCAGGAACCACTCAAACCTGACAGCACTCCATGTAGATAGGTCAGCACAGTGTTCTGTTGAATAATTTTAGTTCCATGTATTCTAGACTTGGAAAGTAAAAATAAAGTAGGGTTTTATTATTATTATACTTTTTGAATGTCATAAAAAGTGGGGCATTTGTAAAAATGTTATGGAGGAAATCTCTCTTTAACCCACAGTACATTTTGCAACTGTAAGAGCAAATTCCAGTGAACTGATCTTTTAGGGTGCTCTTCTATGATAGGTTTCTTAAAAACATTCAAGAAATGTTTTACTTTCTTACCACCTTAAAACAAACCAGCCCTAGCTGGTTTATCTCAGTGGATAGAGCATTGGCCTGCGGATTGTAGGGCCCCCACGTTCGATTCTGGTGAAGGGTACATGCCCAGGTTGTGGGCTCCATCCCATGGGGGTGTGCAGGAGGCAGCTGATTAATGATTCTCTCTCATCATTTATGTTTCTAGCTCTCTCTCTTTCTCTCCCTTCGTCTGTGAAGTCAATAAAAATATATTTAAAAATATTAAAACAAAAAAAACCCAAACCAACCAACCAACCAAACCTTCATTTCAGCTTTTCCCATCCACCATCTGTGGTGTAAACACCGCCAAGAGGCAGATTTTTATGAAAACCCTTACAGGGAAGATCATCACTCTTGAGGCTGAACCCTCGGCTACAACAGAAAATGTTAAGGCCAATATCCAGGATAAGGAAGGAATTCCTCCTGGTCAGCAAAGACTGATCTTTGCTGGCAAGCAACTGGGAGATGGATGTACTTTGTCTGACTAGAACATTCAAAAGGAGTCCACTCTTCATCTTGTGTTGAGACTTCGTGGTGGTGCTAAGAAAAGAAGGTAAGTCTTGCACCGCCGCCAAGAAGAATAAGCCCGGGAGGAAACGGCTAGGCTGCGGTCCTGAAATACCGCAGGGCAGGAGAATGGCAAAGTCGGTCGTCTTGGTCGGGAGTGCCCTTCAGAAGAATGTGGTGCTGGAGATTTCATGGCCAGCTACTTTGATGAGTATTATTGTGACAAATATCTGACCTATTGATTCAACAAACTGGAAGACAATTAATTGTATATGGATCAATAAAAACATGAACTAACATTAAAAAAACACACCTTAAGCATTTCAAACGATAAAGTCACAAAAGCATTTTCAAAGTCCAGTTTGTATATATTTAGCGGCCACCATATCTGCTGGCCTTGTTAAATATTCTGGTGACAGCAATAAGAATACAAAAAGGAACTTTGCAGTTAGCATTTTAATGCTTCTCACAAGTGGAATTTTCAATTAGGTTTAGTTCTGAAGGAAATACTAAGTTGAATATGTGGAGCTTTGATTGATAACCAGTCAGAGTAGTAATGAAGCTATCTTTGTATGTCATTGGTTTTTCTTCAATTGGAAATGTTAGCTATCCTAAATTGGATCCAGCGACAGCCCAGATGCTGGCGTCTGTTAGGGCATACAGCATGTTCTAAGACAGCAGACAACTAATCTCATTTAATTCCTGAAACTTGTCTCTCTTCAGCAGTTCCTTAATAGGAATTGCTGCATGATCAACTCTTCTTTATTAGAACAGTTTTAAAGACCCTCAATCAGATATGGCAGGCTGAATGGTAAAAAGTAATTAATTTGAGAACTACAAAGATTTGGCTAAATTAGAAAAATAACTACTTTGAACCATCAACAAAAAAGCACAAGAAAACAACAAGAAAGCACACTGCATGGGAGAACATATTTGCCAATGTTATCTCTGATAAGGGTTTAATATCCAAAATTTACAGGGAACTCATACAACTTAACAAAAGGAAGATAAACAACCCAGTAAAAAAATGGGCAAAGGACCTAAATAGACACTTTTAGAAAGAGGACATTAAAAAAGCCAAGAGACACATGAAAACATGCTCAAAGTCACTAATCATTCGAGAGATGCAAATCAAAACAACAATGAGGTACCACCTCACACCTGTCAGAATGGCTATCATCAACAAATCAACAAAGGACAAGTGCTGGCGAAGATGTGGAGAAAAAGGAACCCTCGTGCACTGCTGGTGGGAATGCAGACTGGTGCAGCCATTGTGGAGAACAGTATGGAGTTTCCTCAAAAAACTAAAAATGGAACTCCCATTTGACGCAGTAATCCCACTTCTAGGTATATAACCCAAGAAAACAGAAACACCAATCAGAAAGGATATATGCACCCCTATGTTCATATCAGCACAATTTACAATAGCTAAGATTTGGAAACAGCCTAAGTGCCCATCAGCAGATGAGTGGATTAGAAAACTATGGTACATCTACATAATGGAATACTACACTGCGGTAAAAAAGAAGGAATTCTTACCATTTACAGCAGCATGGATGGAACTGGAGAGCATTATGCTAAGTGGAATAAGTCAGGCAGTGAAAGAAAAATACCACATGATCTCACTCATTTATGGATAATAAAGAACATTATAAACTGATGAACAAAAAGATAGATACAGAGGCAGAGAAGCATCGAACAGACTGTCAAATTACAGCAGGAAGGCTGGGGAGTGTTGGGGGAGGGTAAGAGATCAACCGAAGGACTTGTATGCATGCATATAAGCATAACCAATGGACACAAGACACTGGGGGGGGGGGGGGTGTGAGGGCATGTACCGGGGGGTAGGGCAGGCCGGGGGAAGGTCAATGGGGAAAAAAAGGAGACATATGTACTACTACTTGTAATACTTTAAACCAGGCGTCCTCAAACTACGGCCTGTGGGCCACAAGCAGGTGTTTTTGCCGTTTTGTTTTTTTACTTCAAAATAAGATATGTGCAGTGTGCATAGGAATTTGTTCATAGTTTTTTTTAAACTATAGTCCGGCCCTCCAACGATCTGAGGGACAGTGAACTGGCCCCCTGTTTAAAAAGTTTGAGGACCCCTGCATAAGAGAATGTCATGCATAAAAAAAAAAGAAAAATAACTACTTTGAAGCTAAAATGATCCTTTAATATATGAAATTAATTTTTTTCTTTCCCTTATATATTTTTTCTTATTTTAAAAAGCAGATAGGAAAAATACAAAGTGTTAAAAGTAATGTTGCTACTTATCTCCTTTCAGAACTCTGAGTACATGCACGTTTGGATATGTACACATGATTTGCCATGAACAGTGTGGCCTGGTGACTAGGTGAGAAGCATGGCACGCTCAGGAGAAGTTTGCTTGAAGGGAGTTTCGTGGAGAAGACGTGAACAAAGGTTTGGGAAGCTTGGGGTGGTGAAGCACCCTGGAGCTAGCAACTTTGTGAAGCGATTACCACCTCTAGGCCTGAGGGACAGAGGGAGTAGTTCCTGGGACCTGGGAAAAAGCTGTGACCTTGAGAGACAAGCCAGGCCCAAAATGTGGCCCAGCAGAGAAGGAAAATAACTCTCCTGACCTTTCTCTTCTCCTCTCATCTGATCTCCTAGTGGTGTCTTCCAATGACAAACCCAATTAGAAGCCATTGGGAAGGGTCCTGGATGATGCAGTCCATGAGGTTAGCCTCCCAGGGCACACAGCAAAGTGGAAAAGGGCAGTGAGTGGGGAGGGGAAAGGGGAAAAGAGAATGTCCAGTTCACATGAAGAGCTTTTGATGACAATGAATATACATGTATGTAGTCCTGGTTTTGCATGGTTCTGATAAGTATAACTTCCAGTTATCACAGTTTTGTTAAATTACACCATTCCCCTAACAAATTGGTATATTAACGGAATAACTGTACAAACTTCACTGCTAGCTCTTCAGTCCACAGATCACGCAGTAAATAACAGATGTTCATAATGATCACTGACCAATCATGTCACTTCTTCCCAAGTCTGTCAGTGATTGGTCACTGCACATATTATTCAGTTCACAGACAGCAAAGTGTGTAGGTGTGTTGCCACTTTGTCTTCCACTGATGAAGATGGACTCATCTGTTACAAAAACAGACAATTGAAAGAAGAAATTGGCCTACAGATTAAAGTGCAGAAAAGAAACAAAAAGTGGTAACTCCATACGTGACATTTGAATCCAATGTACTATGTAAGCTGGCTGTGGGAGTGCTTATATTGCCAATGTTTGAGAAACTCCAGATGTGCAGCCAGAGGAACTTAGTAAAGATGAACTTATTGACATAAACAAGTAATATTTCAGAGGAAGTGACAAAAGCAAAAAACTTTACATTGAAGGAACGCTTGGAGATATTTCATGATATTCCAGGTAAAAAGGATAAAGTGTTAGAAGCTGTTATGTATGGACTTAGGAAGAGTATGACAATTCACCAAAGAACAGGAGAGATGGTCCCTCCATACTGAAAGTTATGAGACAAGAAGGGAAGCAAAGCACTGTTTACATTTCTCTTGGCAAGACTTTTTTTTTTACAAAGCAATAAGGCACTTTAATTCACAATGCTTCTGTTTTAAATTATAATGTACTAAATAATTATTAGTTTTATTATTTATTTCCCTATAAATTTATAACCATATTAAGAGAATTTTTAATGTTTGACAAGTTTTAAAAGTCATAGAACAATCGTATTTTTCACCTTTAACTATTTTTTTAAACAAATTCACAGCTTATTTACATCGAAATAAACTGTACAAAATTGACTTTCTTAACCAAAAATAACAGCAATATTTTCTGTATTTTTCCTAGATAAACCACAAAACACATTTTTGTAGGTTTTCTAGGTTTTGCTTATAAGTCAAGACGAGGCAGTATAGTCATGAAAAAAGACCGAATAAAACAGACCAATTTGTTGTTAGTATTCATGGCCTCTGATCCTGTCTTGACCATGAAACAGAAGTGTTCCACATATACTTGCTGAAAAGCTTATGAAGACATAGGCTCCACACAGGAAGGTAAACAGCAACACCCAGATGTGGAACAATGGCAGGTTCTTCCTTCAATGTTTAACAGTAACTTGTTTCTTTTGCCTTTAATTACTAACATTGCTTTGCACAGTTTTGGTTTATATGGTCATTTTTATTTTTTAAAAATATATTGTTATTGATTTCAGAGAGGAAGAGAGAAACATCAATGATGAGAGAGAACCATTGATCGGCTGCCTCCTGCACACTCCCCACTAGGGATCGAGCCCGCAACCTGGGCATGTGCCCTTGATTGGAATCAAACCCAGGAACTTTCAGTCTGCAGGCCGATGCTCTATCCACTGAGCCAAACCGACTAGGGCTATATGGTCATTTTTAGAGTCCTCCACAATTGTGCAAAACAAGGACTGCCTATATTATGCTTTTTAATGATTAACATCCCATAATATGGATAAAGTATTTAATGCCCCATTCATGGAAATTTAGGTTGTTTCCAATTTTTTTCACTAGTATAAGCACTACTGCAATAAATATCCTTATAACATCATTTTGTGCACCTGTATTCTTAGGATAAATTCTCAGAGTGAAGGTTTGCGGGGTCAAAGGCTATGTACATTCACATTTTGATACATATTGCTAACCTGTTTCCAGAAAGGCTGGCTGAGAGCCCGTTTATATTCTACAACAGTACCTCGAAGTTACCAACTCTCCATCTTGTTGCAAATAATAAGCATGTTTATCACCATTGCCAGTTTGATATCTCACTGGTGTTTCAATTGAATTGCCAGGGAAGATGAACATCTTGAAGAGATCAGCTTTTAAAAAGTTATTTGTAAAAATAGTTCCTTAATAAAAGATTACTGATGTTGAAATTAGAACATTTATTTGCTCTAGGGACACAATGGTATCTTAATCTATGAGAAACAGCAACAATAATTCTGGGTAATAATTAAGAGTCTGGTGCCTCATTTTAATTGATCAAGGTACAAACAAACAATGATTTGAAGAGTGTACAAAAGGTATAACTTTGCAAACATTCACTTAAAGGAAAATGTTTTTTTAAAGTCTTAAACTTGTTTCAGCTTGAGTTAAAGTTTTATTTCAGAAATGCTCTTATTAGAAATATGTTAAAGAGAAATAGAAAAAACCTGAAATGCAGGAAGTTATGCAATACAAGAGATGATCCATGACAGAGCCTCAATACGAATTTGACTGCCCTAGCAGAACTCTTGGTTGTTCCAGGCAATAGGCAAAGGCAAAGAGAGAACTTCCTATGACGCCTACCACCCGTAGCCGTTGCAAATATCCACAACTTAGCTTGAAAACTACTATGCTAGGAGATAGCATCTACTTATTATTTAAATATTATTTTCTTCCATATTATAATTTTTTAAGATGGTCAAATGAGTTTACATGTGATAATCCCTTCTATGTGAACACATGTCAAGAATGGACAAAAATAAAATAAGACATAGGCAAAAATATTTTGTAAGACAGTATGATAAAGAATTTATCAAAAGGCATAAATGATGGCATAACTGCCACCAAAAAATGTAAGAATAAAGAAGTAGAAATTTTGGGATGACACATAAGTAGTTAGAATCCCAAATTTAGCTATTTGGAGTTAAAAAGAGAGAGAAAGAAAAAAATGGTAAATAAGCAATATGTGAAGAAATACTTGCAGATAATTTTCCATAATTGAAAACAAATGTGGCTCCTAGACCAAAAGTATGCTGAATAAGCAAGATAACTGTTGAACAGATTACAAAGAATTGGTAGAATATCAAAGATAAAGAGGCAACTTAAAAGCTTCCATGGAAAGAGGCCAGATTATCTACAAATAAAAAACAACTATACTGACAGCAAACTGCTCATAGGCAACAAAGAGAATTTAATGGTCTAATATTTCAAAGTGCTAAGCGAAAATAATTGCTAACCTAGAATTTTATCTTGAGCCAAACTATTATTCAAGAGTACAGGACACTTTAGAGTTTATAACTAACAGACCCTAACTTAAAGAAACATTAAAGGAGGTACTTTAGTAAGAAGAAAAGTGAACCCAGATGGAAATATACAGATGTAAGAAACAATGGTGAGCACAAAACTTGATACAAGTCAGTATATATTTCATTAACTATGACAATAAAAAAGAAAACTGAAACTTAGCAAACTAGGAGAAAAGCCTTAAAGAAACCAGGAAGAGCATAAATTTATGAACTAAAAAACAGAACAGAAAAGATCAAAAAACTAAAAAAAGTTGAGATTAAAGACATTAGAGAATACTATGAACATTATCCCATTAAATATAAAGTTTTCTCTGTCTCAAACAAACTATTTCAAAAACCAGGCTGGTAGGCCCTGGCCAGGTAGCTCAGTTGGTTAAAAAGTTGTCTCGATACACTAAAGTTGTGGGTTCAATCCCTGGTCAGGGCACATATAAGCAACCAGTAAATGCATAAATAAGTAGGACAACAAATTGATGTTTCTCTCTAAAACCAACCAACCAACCAACCAGGCTGGAAATGAGATATCCAAATAGGAAGAGAAAAAAAGAAAAAGGAAAATTATGGTTATAAACATATATAAAATCCTTAAATATAAATTAACACCTATAAGTGAACTGTAAAAGTTAAGTGCACATTAACTATAATCTTGAGAGCAAGCATAAAAACATTTCAAAGAAGTTTAGTTCAAACACCAATTGGAAAACTAAAATAAAATTCTAAAAAATATTTAGTCATTTAAAAAAAAGACAGGCAAGCAAAAACGAAGAAGAAAAAAAAACACCAGAGGAGGCAAGTAGGAAATAATAGTGATACAAATCTAACCATATAAATAACTACATTAAACCTTTTGTGATAAACTCTTCAATTAAAGTAGAGATGGTCAGAATGGATAAATAAGACCCAAAATGGATAAATATATGCTGTCTCAAAATAAGAAACTCACTCAAAATAAAGACACAGATGGGCTAAAGGTGAATTAGGTTAAAAGATAGAACATGCACAAGAAGATGGGAATATCTATATTATGGTCAGATAAACCAGATTTCAAGAGTTACCAGAGTTACAAAGGGGGGTTTCATCAGATGCAACAGCCAAGTCATCAGGGAGACTTAACATTCGTAAGTGTACATGCCTACTAATAAAGTTTCAAAATACATGAATCAAAAATATATAGAATTACAGGGAGAAATAGTTCCGAAACTGTCTGATTTCAGCAACTGATAAAACTAGAACAAACAAAACAAAACAAACAAACAAACAGGATTCAAATCCTGACAGTCTCTTCAATAAATGATGTTGGGAAAATTGGACAGTTAAATGCAAAAAAAGTGAAACTAGACCACCAACTTACACCATACACAAGAATAAACTCAAAGTGGATAAAAGACTCAAACATAGATCAGGAAAACCATAAAAATCCTAGAAGAAACCATAGGCAGCAAAATCTCAGACATCTCTTGTAACAATGTGTTTATGGATACATCTCCTAGGGCAGTGATGGGCAACCTTTTGAGCTTGGTGTGTCAAACTTCGCCAAAAAACTGAGCATAACTCGGGTAGTGTGTCACTTTGAGGAAAAAACTAACTCCAAGACTCTAGTCGCAAATGTTTCATCCTCAGGAGCAGCAAATGTTTCATCCTCGGCATGCCACCGCGTGTCATCAGAAATGGCTACGCGTGTCAGTGCTGACACGCGTGTCATAGGTTCGCCATCACTGTCCTAGGGCAAAGGAAACAAAGGAGAAAATAAACAAATGGGACCTACATCAAAATAAAAAGCTTCTGCACAGCAAAAGAAATCATCAACAAAATGAAAAGGGAACCCACTATATGGGAGAACATATTTGGCAATGATACATCTGATAAAGGGTTAATATCCAAAATATATAAGAAACTCATACAACTTAACAAAAGAAAGACAATCCAATAAAAAAATGGGCAAAGGACCTAAATAGACATTTCTCCAAAGTGGACATACAGATGGCCAAGAGCCATATGAAAAAATGCTCGAAGTCACTTATCAGAGAGATGCAAATTAAACTGACAATGAAGTATCACCTCACACATGTCAGAATGGCTACTATCAACAAATCAAATAATAAGTGCTGGAGAGGATGTGGAGAAAAGGTAACCCTAGTGCACTGCTGGTGGGAATGCAGACTGATGCAGCCATTATGAAAAAGAGTATGGAGTTTCCTCAAAAAATTAAATATGGAACTACCATTTGACCTAGTGATCCCACTTCTAGGAATATATCCTAAGAAACCCGGAACACCAATCAGAAAGAATGTATGCACCCTTATGTTCATAGCAGCACAATTTATAATAGCTAAGCTCTGGAAATAGCCCCTGTGCCCATTAGTAGATGCGTGGATAAAAAAGCTATGGTACATTTATACCATGGAATACTATGCAGCACTAAAAAAGAAGACTCTCTTACCCTTTGAGACAGCATGGAGGGACCTGGAGAGTATCATGCTAAGTGAAATAAGCCAGTCAGAGAAACACAAGTATCATATGATCTCACTCATATGAGGAATCTAAGTAACAAAATAAACAGATGAATGGAGAGGATTCAGAGACATGGAAGCATGGAACAGAGTGCGGAATCTCAGAGGAAAAGTGGAGGAGGCTGGGTGGGTGGGAGGTAATCAACCAAAGATCTTGAATGTATATATGCATAACCCATGGACACATACAATAGAGTGATGAAGGCCTGGGGCAGGAGGTGGGGGCTGGTGGAGAGGGTCAATGGGGGAAGAAAGGGGACATATGTAACACTTTCAACAATAAAGATTTAAATAAATACAAACAAACCTGATAACTGATAATGTTCTCATGCCTTACTAACAAACAACTTAAAAATGTAATAGAAAAATTCCTATTTCCAATGAAAAAAATTATAAGGTATTCTAGTATAAACTAAAAGTTAAAAAGCAATTTTGAAAGATATTAAAGAATACCAGTATGTTTTATAATTAAAGAAAAAAATACCAAAAAATGAAGGGATATAACATGTTCGTTCATTCGAGTTTTGTGTGTGTGTGTGTTTTTAATACTCACTCGAGGATATTGTCCCATTGATTTTGAGAGATAGTGGAAGACAGAGGGAAAGACAGAGAGAAATATCAATGTGAGAGAAACACATCGGTTAGTTGCCTCCTGCACATCCCCTTCTGGGGATTGAGCCTGCAACCTGGGCATTTGCCCTTGACCGGAATCAAACCTGGGACCCTTCAATCTGCAGGCGGATGCTCTATCCACTGAGTGAAACCAGCTAGGGCTAGGGCAATTTTATTATACTACTAGAGGCCTGATGCATGAAATTCATGCAAGGGGCTTGGCCCTTGTAGTCCTGGCTTCATCCGGAAGGTTATTCGGTTGTCTGGTCTAATTAGCATATTATGCTTTTATTATTATAGAGTTTAGGGCCTGGGGATTACACAATATAGAAAAAGATGAATGGTAGTGCATTTTATTCTTGTGTGGCTTAAATTTATTAAACACTATTTAAAAAAAATTTTTTTTTATTGATTTCAGAGAGGAAGGGCGAGGGAGAGACAGACAGAAACATCAATGATGAGAAGGAACCATCCATTGGCTGCTTCCTGCATGCCCCCGACTGGGGACCGAGCCCGCAACCCAGGCACGTGCCCCTGACTGGAATCGAACCCGGGACCCTTCGGTCCACAGGCTGACGCTCTATCCACTGAGCCAAACCCACCAGGGCTATTAAACACTATTGGGGTGCCTACTATACTCCAATACTCTGGTAAAATATAAAAGACATACAAATTGTGTCTCTATTTTCAAAGAGCTCATAATCTAGATGATGAAAAAAATAAACTTTCAAAAATAATAAGCAGGTATTTATGGTCCAGGGATAGAGTCCTACCTTTCTGTATTATTTTCTTTTCCTGTAGAAAAATATTTGAGTTACATTGTTTTGTTCCTGCCCATTCCATGTGATTCACTATAAACATTAGTATCAACATATTTAATTATCCAGAGAGAAACTGTTTCTAATTGTAGTTCTTATACAGAAATTTCTTTTTGGTAGGGAAAAGGGGAGTGCATTTTAGTGACATTCACGAAATACCAGTACTGGTTAAAAACAAAAAATTCTGCAGTAATTTATGTGAAATAAACTATTAAGCAACCCAATCTTTTAGCTTTAAGAGATTTATCCTTACGCCTACCTAAACTTATATCATGTTATGAATACACTAGAGGCCTGGTGCATGAAATTCATACACTGTGTGTGTGTGTGTGTGTGTGTGTGTGTGTGTGTGCGTGCGTGCCTAGTCTGCACCTCTCACAGTCCAGGACCCCTCCTCACTCCTTACCACTACCGTGGAGGCAGGAGAGGCTCCCGCCACTGCTGCTGTGCTTGCCAGCCATGAGCCTAGCTTCTGGCTGAGCAGCGCTCCTGTGGCAACACACTGACCACTAGGGGCAGCTCCTGTGTTGAGCGTCTGCCCCCTGGTGGTCAGTGCGCATCATAGTGTTCAGTTGATTTGCATATTAATTAGGGTTTTATTAATGTATAAAGGGTGTTGCGAACATATCAGTTTTCATTTGTTTTAGGTCATTTACATAAACAAGTTAAACATTTTTCTCTATTCCCAAATTAAAATGCCAAGTGCTAGTTATAAAATTTGACTGCTGTGAAGTTAAACAAAGAAAACCATAAATTAGCTTTAAAATTTTATTGAAATTCAGGTTTAGAATTTAACAATTTAATACAATATTATATTGAATATTTTCTAACCAGTATTCTCACCTGCTTTTACATGATTTCTGGACGCAACTTTAAGAATTGATACTTTCTACCTAATTTTCCATAATATGCCAATTATACATTTATTAAAACCTCAGATACTTATCAGAATTTAAAAAAATAAACTTAAATATGGAAAATTTAAGACATTAATATTGCAGCAACTATAATATAGAAAATAAAAAAATTTATAATCTTAACTGTTAAAATTGTTAACATTTATTGTAGTGATGCAATATGAATTTTTAACGTATTCATATGAATTTTTCATTAAAATGTTCAACCATTTCCTACTGAAGCATGTTCAAAGTTATAAAAATCTCCTCTTTTAAAGTAACTTATACTCAATTAGTCCAAAAGTGGCACTTTAGAGAAGACATTTATTCTACTGCATATCTTAAGTATCCAAGGTGCTGCCTGATCAATAGCAGGTTACTGAAAAAGTGTAAAGCATGGCTTTCTTTATGGAGTGAGTCGTTTGGGATCACGGGGGAACATTGAGGTCTGACGAATATTGTGCAATCCCAAAAACAGCATAGTCACTCGTTCCAACCCTAGGGAAAACAAAATAAACATTAATTCCTTTTCTGAAAACCTCTCAGGTTCTTACATTTTGAAAATTGCCAACACAGTATCGCTAATCAACAAAATAAATTTCCATGTTAGGAAGGAAAATGACTTCTATTTCAAGTTTATTTAAAATGGAATGTTTATGGGAGTGGGGTGGGGCAATGGTAAGATATGTACACATATAATACCTTAATAAAAAAAACAAAAAAAGATAAATGGAATGTTTTAGGTCTGATTCAGAAATAGAGATGATGCTTGTGAGGAGGACAAAATGAGATATCCTTAAGCTATGTGATTCTGTGAAATGTGAAGCACAAAAATCTATGTAAATGTCCAAAATTTATGGCTCAAACAACCCCCCCCCCCCTATTATATAAGCCTGTATGGTTTCAAATAAGACCAGATTCTAATGTATAGTTCAGGTCATCAGTATAAGACAAAAGTCATAAACCTGTTCAAGGAAGTTTATTAATGGAAGTACCAGAAATTCGTTGTAGTTTGATAGACATGTAACATGGTAGTTCCTAGTATAAAAGACTCTATAGTACATCACTGTACTAAATTCTTTGAGTGCAGAAGAGACTGACTTTGACTTAAATACTATACTACTGATAACAATTAAGACCAAGTACCATCTAAAAAACAGAACAAAACTAGAAAATGAAACATTTTATGTGCAATTTGATTTATCTACTTATACCACATAAAGAAGGCAAGGTCAGAGAATACTTATATAACAACTTTTAATTTTAAAGGAATATACTTAATTCTAAAACATAAATATAAATAAGAAAATTAACATTTTTATTCTTATTCCTTACCAGAAAACATCTGCAGACATATATTTGAACCTTGTATTAAAGTAATCTAACACTAATCATTTTTATCATTCAAATGTCCTTTCACAAGTAAAATTAAAATATACATTGCCAAATTAGTCACAAAAGTTTGTAATGTTATACTAACTGAACATTACTGAATACTCTAAGAGAAAATAGTCATAAATGTCTCATTGAGATTTAAACTATATGTTCAATGTAGTAACAAATGGCTAGTAACAACCTACATGTCCTAGGAAGCTGGCTAACAAGGTTATAGTGCATCCTTTCAATGGAGTCTATGTAGTGATAAAGAATGAAAAAGCATTTGAGGCACTGATAAAAAATTAATAAAAATATAGTAAGTAAAAAATGCAAGGTACTGGATGATTTACATAGTATGCTACAATTTGTAAAAAATTATTTTTACAAGTGTGTGTATTTTTGCACATGCAAAGACTACCTTTGCATAGGGAGTTGAATGCATACTCCTCTACACCCTTTTAATTGGAAATTATGGTAAGTATATTATGTATTCACCAAAACCCCCAAACAACAAATAAAAATGCAACAAAACTATAAATTGAGAATTACTTTTTAAGTCTTTGATATGGACATCCAAAAGTTGAGTTAAACATTTACTCATTTTAAATTAGAGAGCAGCAGATTACACATACTCTAGAAATAGTCCTGAAAGTCAATGAAATGTTACATTTCAACAAATCATTTAGCAGCAATCTGAGCTAATTTGAGGGACAGCTTTAATTTGGGCTAATTTGAATGAACTCATGGATGAAAAATACAGGACATTTCATTTACAAGACATTTTGCTTTCTAACTATTAAGATAAAAGAATGGCTAGAACTTTATTATAATACTAGAGGCCCAGTGCACAAAATTTGTGCACGGAGGGGGGTCCCCTCAGTCCAGCCTGCACCCTCTCCAATCCGGAACCCCTCAGGGCATGTCTGACTGCCGGTTTAGGCCCGATGATTGGGCCTAAACCGGCAGATGGACATCCCTCTCACAATCCGGAACCACTGGCTCCTAACTGCTCACCTGCCTGCCTGCCTGATCACCCCTAATTGCCCCCCCCCCCCCGCTGGCCTGGTCACCGCCAACTGCCCCCCCCCTGCCAGCCTAGTTGCCCCCAACTGCCCCCCTGGTTGCCCCTAACTGCCCCCCCCACTGGTCTGGTCACCCCCTATTACTCCCCCTACCAGCCTGGTCGACCCTCACTGCCCTCCCCCCCCCCCCCCCCCCGCCAGCCTGGTTGGCCCACGCAGCCTGCTGCTTGGTTGGTTGGTCGCCCCACACAGCCTGCTGCTCAGTCGTTTGGTTGCCCCTTACTGACCCCCCTGCTGGTCTAGTCACCCCACGCAGCCTGTTCGGTTGCAATGGTCACTTAGGCTTTTAAATATATACTAGAGGCCAGTGCATGAAATTCATGCACTGGGGGTGTGTGTCCCTCAGCCCAGCCTGCACCCTCTCCAATCTGGGACCCCTCTCACAACCCAGGACTGCTGGCTCCCAACTGCTCGCCTGCCTGCCTTCCTGATTGCCCCTAACCGCTTCTGCCTGCCAGCCTGATCACCCCCTAACCACTCCCCTGCCAGCCTGATCGATGCCTAACTGCTCCCCTGCCAGCCTGTTTGCCCCTAACTGCCCTCCCCTGCAGGCTTTATTGCCCCCAACTGCCCTCCCCTGCAGGCCTGGGTCCTCCCCATCTGCCCTTCCCTGCAGGCCCAGTTGCCCCCAACTTCCCTCCTCTGCTGGCCTGGTCACCCCCAATTGCCCTCCTCTGCAGGCTTGATCGCCCCTAACTTCCCTTCCTTGCAGGCCTGGTCCCTCCCAACTGCCCTCTCCTGTTGGCCTGATTGCCCACAACTGCCCTCTCTTGCAGGACTGGTCCCTCCCAACTGCCCTCTCCTGTTGACCTGATCGCCCACAACTGCCCTCCCTTGCTGGCCATCTTGTAGCGGCCATCTTGTGTCCACATGGGGACAGCCATCTTGTGTGTTGGAGTGACGGTCAATTTGCATATTATTATTTTATTAGGATAGAGGCCTGGTGTATGGGGGCGGGGCGCGGCTGGTTTGCCCTGAAGGGTGTCCCGGATCAGGGTGGGGGTTCCCTTGGGGCCTGGGGCGGCCTGGGTGAGGGGCCTGTGGTGGTTTGCAGGCTGGCCATGCCCCCCAGCGACCCAAGCGAAGGCCCTAGTATCTAGGATTTATTTATCTTCTATAATTGAAACTTTGTAGCCTTGAGCGGAGGTCTGGGCCAGCCAGGAAGCTTGGCTTCCTCCATTGTCGGGGAAACCCAAGCCTCCTGCTCGCTCTGTGGCTGCAGCCATCTTGGTTGGGTTAATTTGCAAACTCGCTCCTGATTGGCTGGTGGGCATGGCTTGTGGGTGTAGTGGATGTACGGTCAATTTGCATATTACTCTTTTATTAGATAGGCTATTTTAATATATTTTTATTGATTTCAGAGAGGAAGGGAGAGGGAGAGAGAGAGAAATATCAATGATGAGAGAGAATCATAGATTGGCTGTCTCCTGCACTCCCCACACTGGGGATTGAGCCTGCAACTTGGACATGTGCCCTTGACCGGAATTGAACTGGGAACCTTCAGTTTGCAGGCTGATGCTCTATCCACTGAGCCAAACCAGCCAGGGCTATTATAATATTTTAGAACCCATAAGTTAGCTATTCATTTTGTTCTTTGGAAATCAAATTTTCATTTAGTCATAATTCACTTTAAAAGTTCTTATAATTTGCCCAGCTGGTGTGGCTCAGAGGTCATGGTTTGATTCCCAGTCAGGGCACATGCCTAGGTTGCAGGCTCAATCCCCATTAGGGGTAGTGTAGGAGGCAGCCGATCAACAATTCTCTCTCATCATTGATGTTTCTATCTCTATCTCCCTCTCCCTCCTTCTCTGAAATGAATAAAAACATATTTAAAAAATTCTTATAATTCAGATTTCTATTACACTTAGCACTTATGGACTTACTTATCCTACCTAATAAAATAGTAATATGCAAATTGACCGCACCTTCGCTATGACCAAGCCACGCCCACCAGCCAATCAGGGCGAGTATGCAAATTACCCAACAAAGATGGCAGTTAATTTGCATACACTGAGGGAGGGAGGAGTGAAGACTGAAGACAACTTAGAAGTAAGAGGGAGGAAAAGCAGAAAGCAAGGTGGCTGCCAGAGGGAAAGCCCAGGTGGGGCGGAGCACAGCGGGGCGGGGCGAAGCGGGCCGGGTGGCAGCGGCGCACGCGGGTGCAGGCGCGGTGGCCACAATGGCGGCGGCAGCAGCGGCAGCGCATGCGGCTGCTTGCAGGATTCTTCCTGCAAATGGGCTACTAGTATGCAATAACAGAATACAAAATTTACTTGTTGTAGTCTAATGCTGAAGAAATTTAGTTAGAAATGAATGAACACATTGCCAAATGAAATCTGGGTTGGGAATATTATTGTCATAATATTAAAGGAATGTATTACCAATGCCTCCACCAGCATGAGGAGGGGCTCCAAAGCGGAAGGAATCAATGTATCCCTTAATTTTCTCCAAATCTACAAAAAACAAAAATAATTTACCATTTTATTTAGCTTTAAAAAGATAAAAAAGCAATTACTGTTAAATGAAGACTTAACCAAATGACTGTTTCTGAGGAGTCTTTAAAGGGTTTAAAATTAGTTATTTTCAGAATATATATCACTTTCCTAAATACATTTAAGTGGTTTACCAATTCCATGATGTAAGGCTCTCTCTGTTAGCAACTGAGGATCATGTATTCTTTGAGCTCCTGACAGTATTTCTTCTCCTCTCATGAACATGTCATAAGAGTTGGACTGTTTCTGCAGGGAAAACAAACAAGCCAAAAACATCACTTATCAAAAGTGGCTACCATTCTATTTCCATTACACATGTGGAAAAAAACACTTTTGTTGCATGGAGAGCAAGTTCGTTTTTCTCTACAATTGATGATGTACCTGCTCCAATGAACATGTTTTGTTTCTCTAACACAGGTTAAATTAGTGAGATTTGAATAGTAACTTCTTTCTTGCCTCTATCAGTTTCATACTCCTCTTCTCCCATACCTTCCAACATCAAATCAGAGCACCATATCTAACTTATAAGAAGTAGTGCTGATTCTCATTTTACTTTATCAACAGAAATGTTTTTAAGGGGATCACTTTTGGAACTTCAAATTGTCAATTTACATTTCTTTTTTATTTTAAGGGAAGCAAACTGAACATCAGTTTACCACAGCTTATCCTATTCTCTATCAGGTTTTCACTTACTTTCCCTGTCTTTCAATAAACCAGTGGTTCTCAAAGTGTGATTCCGGGATTAGTAGCTTCAGCGTTACCAGGAACTTGTTAGAAAGGCAAATTTTCAAGCCCTACACCAAACCAACTAATCAGAAAGTCTGATGAGGAGGCTCAGAAATCTGTGTTTTAGAAAGCCCTCCAGGGACTCTGGTGCACACTAAAGTTTGGAAACCACTACAATGGAAAAATAGTAAAAGGCCACATTATTTAGATTCGTTTGAGGTCAAAAATAAATTTTGCTAATGTCTGCAAATCTAGCAATACTATTTATTACTTATATGGTGTTTCTTCCTCAAATCTTCAAAAAATGACACACAGAAATGATTTTTAAATAGGTCTTCGGAACAATTTGCTAGAATATTCAGATTTCACTTTGACCTCAATTGACAGAAACTAGTAGTAATCCACATAACATGACCATTGAAACTGCAAATTATGAATGAAAACCATTATTTCCATTTACAATTTGACAAAGTAACAATCAAGTTTTCCTTCTTCTCCCAAACAGGTTATTTAAAATCAAATTACTTACAGAATTTCTTGGGTCAGGCATGGTATAGAAAGGTCTTACAGCCAATGGATATTTATCAAGAATATAAAAATCGGTATCATACTATAAAAAGAATAAATACAATTAAAATAGTTTTTAACAGTTTAATGAAAGTGAAAAGAAGGCTAGCACTTTGGCAATTAATGTCCTTTTTTAATACATATGTTTTATACTTCAAAATTACTGTATTTACACTGTAAATATGAGTATTCTATTTCTTTCAAGTAATATCTGTAGCTTATAATATTTTGCCATAATGTTGTATATTCTTCCAATACTTAATTTTCTTTTTTGGGGTGACATGCAATCTCTCTCCAATTTCTCCCACACTGAAAATTATGCTGTGATAAACTTCTTTGATTTTCATTTTTTCCTTTGCTATTTTAGCTCATTTAGTTCTTCAGATGTATTTTATAGCTGTTTATGTTAAGTTATACCAAATATATTTGGGTTTTACAAGAATAACAAAAATTTTAAATCTACAAATTATTTTAGGAAAAATACCTTTATAATATTCACCTTAAAAAACTTTATCTTCCCAACAATTAAAAATTCAGTTTAGATATCTAAATGAAATTTGGTAGTTTTCTTCAATGAAAACTACAATCAAAATCAATAACATTAACATAAAATTATGACATTTTTGTTAGAATACTTACTATGTGACCTAGATATAATTAAAAAGAAACCAATCACATTTCGACTGTTTAGATGTTAAACATATTTGCTAAAACTGGACTGTAGAGGGAATGTCAACAAAGCTCTGCTGAAACAGCATTTTAAAGGTATAAACTCAATACTGTGTAGTTTCAGAAATAGACTTTAGTTTCCCAGTCAGTTTAACAGTTTAGAGTGCAACCAGCAGGAGGCGCTCAAGGACTATTTTCATTTCATCACTCAACTCTTAATTTCTTTAAGCACCCTTCTAAGTTTAGCTTTTATATTCTTTAAGAGCTTTAGAAAATGAGATAGGAAAGTAGCTTTCACATAAGAGGCAGAAAGGAAATTCATTCTCCCTCATCTTGAGGTCCTTTCTAACTAATCTGACATAGATATCACTTTTAGAGATACCTCAGTACAACTAAGTACAAACATTGAATACTGAGTTAATCAAACTGTTTGGGCAAAGCCTGTTTGAGTATTTTTTATTTTTCCAAGATTGAAAAAAAATTGCCCCTGGGTTTTTATTTATTCTGGAATCATACTATTCTAGGAAAATCCATGATACATTTCAGATTTAGAGAAATAAATCCAGCATGTACAAGAATCCTACCTTTTCCTTTACCAAACGACCCAACAGTTTTTCATTCGGTGTACTAGAAAACAATGAAAACATGAAACCAGATGTTTGATTAGTTCTTAGAGTTATTAAGGCACCTCTTCTATTTGAAGTTCTCAAAGAATAAAAAATTCAGCCAAAACACACAGTTGTTTATTCTGCTCCTTTTTAAAAAGCCAAGTACTACTGAAAACAACTTATAATTGCGCCTGGTATTTAGTAGGTGCTGCTCAATAATATTTAAATAAAACCATAAATAGAATTTAGCAATTCACTGATTCAGAAATAACATGGATGATATAATTTCCCACAATTACATATGCCAAAAGTTCACTATATGAACATAGGCTATTCTTGGCGTTAAATAGTTCCACTTCAAATGGTCTCCCCTTTTCATTACTCTTTTTTTTAAAAAAAATTTTTTTTTATTTATTTCAGAGAGGAAGGGAGAAGGAGAGAAAGATAGAAACATCAACGATGAGAGAGAATCATTGATTGGCTACCTCCCACATGCCCCACACTGGGGATTGAGCCTCCAACCCAGGCATGTGCCCTTGACCGGAATCAAACCTGGGACCCTTCAGTCTACAGGCTGAAGCTCTTTTCCACTGAGCCAAACCAGCTAGGGCTCCTTTTCATTACTCTTTATTAAAAGTTTATAAAACAAAAATCACTAATTCTGAATCTTTAAAATATCTATATAATAAAGAGTTAATATGCAAATTGGTCTTAACAATGTCACAGTAACGGCCAATTTGCATATTGACAGATCAGCAGGGGGACTTGCTTCCCTGCCCCTGGCGCCATAGGCCTCTTTTCTCCAGGTGCATGCGCCCGACAAACACCCCCATGACACTGCACCCCATCCGAGAGCACTCTGCCCAGGGACGCCACCAGCCCCGCCCCCCCCTCCCCGCCCCTGTGTGTGGAGGGCTGAGGGGCGACACCCACATGGCAGAAGGCTGGTTCTTGGGGCATGGTCGGCAGACCGGCGGGTATGCGCAATGGTGGTGACCCCCGGGAGGGGTCGCAAACGCAAATCGAGAGGGTGTGGACCCAACACGAAGGAAGGGCCCGGGCGAGAAGACAGAGAGTGGATGTCGAGGTAAGGCACCGGACCTGGATGGGCCACCGGGTCAACAACGTGGGGATTCCACCACCACAGACACAGCATGGCCCCGAGACGCCCGGGACACCAGTCGATCCTCCCAAGCGCAAAACCTCGAAGCAGACCTGGCCCTGCCACTGTGGAGAACACAGGTGACCCTCACCCCACAGGGAAGCCGCTGCGGCTTTCTCCAGCGACCCATCCATTCATCTGCCTGGTCCGACGCAGATGGGGGCTTGCATCCTGGGCGGAATGCCCCCCGAGGACAAGCCAGGCCCCGACTGTGCCTGCGCAAGCATGCCCATGGCCTGCGAATTCCGGAGGGGAGCAGATGGAGAGCCACTTGAGGCGTGGGAGTGGGCATGCCGGGGGGCGGGAAAAACCTCCATATCCCTTCCACTCGGCACTCAATGGGAGAAAAGCCTCGCGTGTGCCTGAATGCACACACGCACGCACGTAATGCAGCAGGGTCCCTGCGATGGACATGGCCCGGGCCAGCTGGACCCTCCCCCAACTCAGAGGGGGGAGGCGCAGGCCACCATAGGCAAGACACAGCTGCGTCGTCGTTCGGCCCCTCAAAGCTGGTGCAAGAGGGGCCCGAGTGCCCAAACAGGCGGCTACAGGTCCCAGAGAGGAAAGCAGTCAGTACTAACACAGTACGAAAAGCATAGAATTTTTAATTAGCCTGTAAAAAGAGTAAAAGAGGGAGGGAGGAGGGGGGAAGTAGGGAAGGAGGGAGGGAAGAACTTTATAAAGGAGCCAGTAGAGAACAGAGTTAAAGAAGGAAAGAGGATGTATGAATGAACTGTAGGAGCTATAATGAAAATCAAATATAGTTGTATACTGGGAACAGATTTTAAAAGTAGGAGTCAGAAAGGAAAAAAGATAAATGATAGTGAATAATTAGGCAGGTAGATAGATATTAAAACAGGGGAGGTAAGTGGAGAAGAATGTATGGGAAAGGTAGGATGAGAGAGAAAGAGGGAGGGAAAAAAGTTTTAAAGAGGAGCCAGTAGAGCTTAAAAGGAGAATGGGAAGAAGGAAGAAATGGGGGAGGGAGCAAAGCAGATACGAGGAAGTTAAGAAAAAAATTAAGGTGGGAAGGAAGGAAAAGGGGAGGGAGGAAAAGGGGTAAAGATAAAGGAAAGAAGGAATGTGGGGAGGGAGGGTAGGAGAAAGATGGGAAGAAGGATAATGGAACAGAAGTAGGAAATAAGGAGGAAAGAAAAGTTTATAAATGAGTCAGTAGGAAATAGTATTACATAAAAGAGAGAAAAATTGTGTGAGAGGGAGAAGCCAATAAGGAAGTCAAATATAATTGTGTGTGAAGGGGATAAGATTTTTAAAAAAGTTAACAGGGGTGACCAGGCCGGCAGGGGAGGGAAGTTAGGGGGATCAGGCCGGCAGGGGAGAGCAGTTAGGGGGATCACGCCAGCAGGCAAAGTGGTTAGGGCAGGCAGGGAGGTGAGCGGTTAGGAGCCAGAGGTCCCTGAGGGCTCCCGGATTGGAGAGGGTACAGGTTGGGCTAAGGGAACCCCCCTATGTACGAATTTCGTGCACCGGGCCTCTAGTATTTATATAAACCAATTACATTTCTATAGCCACTTTAGCATCTACCCTATTTAAGAACAATTTCTAAAATACTTAGGAAAATAACGATAGAATGTACGATTTGCCTTAAGATGTCATCTAGTTGCCCTAACCGGTTTGGCTCAGTGGATAGAGCGTCGGCCTGTGGACTGAAAGGTTCCAGGTTCGATTCCGGTCAAGGGCATGTGCCTTGGTTGCAGACACATCCCCAGTAGGAGGTGTGCAGGAGGCAGTTGATCGATGCTTCTCTCTCATCGATGTTTTTAACTCTCTATTCCTCTCCCTTCCTCTCTGTAAAAAATCAATAAAATATATTAAAAAAAGTAAAAGATGTCATCTAGCAATGTAGGGGATACTTAAAATAGTATCTATATATATAAAAGCCCAGCGACCAGAACAGTGGAACGACCAGAGCAACCAGAATGACTGGTGGCTATGAAGCGCACTGCAGCAGCCAACTAGCCTGATCCAGGCCCAATCGGCCCCACCTCTGCCCCCCCCCCCCGATTGGGGGCAGGGCCGGCTGGCCAACCACCAGCCGCAACCCACCCACCCCCCCCCCCCGGCAATGGACTGGCCCGATAGGTCCCCATTGGGGCAAGCCGGCTAGATTGCAACTGTGCACAGATTCGTGCACTGGGCCTCTAGTACAGATATATTTGTTAAACAAACTAAAATAAAGGGTTTTGAGTAAAATGTTTTTTAAAAAGCCCTGAAAAATGACAATAATCATGCCTTTCCCTCTTACATCCATATGAATTGTGATGCCTTAAATATTTTAACTTAAGAACCCCTGGATAAAATAGTAGATAATTTCATCTTTGTTAAACTACATAATTTGTTTAAAAATTATACATTGTATGATTTGAGTTTAGATAACATAATACTGTATATCAAATAAAGAATGGTGATTTTTATAAACTTTTGGAGATCTTAGTTTTATGCCTTAATCCTGTGTGGGGATGGATTTAGATTATTGTCTATCTTCTCTAATACCACTGATTGAAAAAGAGATAAAATATTAGATGCAAAAATCACAGGCAAAAGTCTCTATATTCTTTAAGGCATTACAAACTAGGGGGAGAGGGAGCACAAAAATGGTATTTATTGAAGCTTAGGCACACCACATTAAATCATTATTTCAGATCACATATTAAACAAGAACAGCATCATACAATATACCCAAAAGTTAATAAAAGCTGGGTGAAAAAAGTTATGATTTGTTAATATATTCATTCTTGCATATCTTAAACCTAGTTATTAAAGTTTTAAAAATCACAAAGACCAACCTCAGATCTTCTTCGTCTCCCATTTCAATTCCAGCTTCCCTAAGCATAGCCAATGCTTCACAATACTCTAGTCTTAAAGTAGGCTCCAAAAATTTGAATGGTTCACATGGGAATTGTTTATTCACCGTCTGAATTTCAGTTTGAAATCTATTTGAATAATGATTTAGAGTTAATAATAATATGTGAGATAAATGTTTCCCCCACAAGAGGTCACTGTGGCATTATGTTAAAAATTAAAAACTTCTTTTTTTTTTTTTTTTACTAAAACTGGTGAAATAAGGAACATATATAGCTTTTACTCTCCCACACACTTGCTACAAATTCTTTTAACAAAGAAACATTTTAAACATTTCACAAGAGTCACTATCAGTGCGATGATGTGCAAAGTTCAGGGGCAGAAGCTCCATGATCAGCTGAGGACCTGTCCAGCTGAACCACTCAGCCCCCTCCTAGCTGGCCCGTAGGCAGGGACCCAAGAGCCTACATGCTATCAGTCCTATGCATTCCACTGATAATTCTGGAATAAGGGACATATGTAGCTTTATTGTTCAAAAGGAACAATAAAGTTTATTTATCAAATGAAAATGCTTTTAGAGCAAAACTCTGTGTAAAATCTGCCTCAGTGCAGAAATTGCCTCAGGCACTTGGTAGTACTAGCAACAGCTAAGAAAAAATATCTGGTAGGTACTGAGTACCATCTTTGCCACATAAAATCATCATTGAATTAATGTATGTACCAAGAAAATGTTACTAAGAAATTATTTAAGTTAAAGACTAGAGTTTAAACACTTAAAAGATTTAATACCATTTCGGTCTTATGTTGTTTGTCACCATGGTGGCATTAAAGGATTAAAACTTTTTTTGTAACTCATATCAGATAACATTGTTAGAAACAAACTACTCATTTCATGAGGCAATAAAAACTCGGACTTTTTAACTGCTATGAAAGTAACATAGGCTCTATTTCTTGAAATATTCAGGATGTTAGTATAAGGGGAAATACAATCTGGTAAACGTACCCACCAAAATGAGGTTCAGTAGCTGAAGCCACAATGGACTTGGATCCAGAATAGTATTTTGAGTGTGGATTTTTTTCATTAATTAATTGATCATCTAACTAGCAAGTCTATATGCACACATATGTCCAGTAAAAATTTAGTTTATACATTTAAAGTCAAGAATTGCTTTATACTGAAGAGCCCAAACTGTTTTGAAGTTAACTCTAGTTAGGGATATAAAATACATATATTTTTTACCTTTCTTGAAGTCCTTTGAATATTTGTACTAAAGTGTCAGCAATTTCTTCCATAACTTCATGGTAATGGTAACTAAAAGCCATTTCAATGTCCAAACCGACAAATTCAGTTAGATGTCTGTGAGTATTAGAGTCTTCAGCTCTGAATACTGTTAACATTAATAAAAGAAATACATAGCAGTGTTTTAAATTTTGGAGAAATTGAGATTAAATACAAAATTCTATTTACTTGTACTCAAATGGTACTATTTTCATTATCACTATAGGTTGGAAAGACCTTTGACAAGCCATCTGTTACAGCATTCTCTTGGATAGTTAAGTTCATTACAAATTCCTACAGTCATGTAGTAAAAGCTGTAACAAATGTAAATTAATAAATGAGACTCACAAGAACCCCGAGGGAATGCAAGATCCTGAGGTGCCTTTTCAATAATTAAAAATATTCAATATAGCGAGTTCTCAATTTTATTAAAACTTGACTCAAGCTAAATGAAATCTGTACAAATGAAGCACCTACCTCAGTCCAGCTCTTATTATCCTCACTGTACTCTCTTCCTTTCCAGTCTTCCTGACTAGTCCTGTCCCATCTGTCTATGCTCTCATAATTTAATCCCACTCTATATTTCCCATTTCTTAATACTAACTAGTCTCAACTTTATTTTCTCCCATGCTTTTAACTTAGCTTGCTTCTTCTGACTAGAATGCCATCTCTGTTGTCTTTACCTCCTACTCTGTCCTTAACGCCCATTTCAGTTTGAATTTTCTTTCATGGCATCTCTAGCAAACTCCATCTTCTTCCTCTTTTTTACCCTACCTATACTACATAATTAACACCAACCTGCTGACTCTATACCACAATTAGATTATTTGCTGTGAAAATCAGTTGATTATTCCCTGTGGCTGCGATATGTATGCATGTCTTACTGTGTCTCAGGATCCTAAGCAGGGATGATATTGTTCCCTTAGCACTCAAAGCATGGTCTGCATAGCAGCAGCAGCAGCAGTACCCGGGAGCTTATGAGAACTGCAGAATCTCAAGTTTTACCCCAAACCTCCTGCATTTTAACAAGATCCCCAGGTGATTTGTGTGCACATTAACATTGGTGAAGTGCTGGCTGGATCTTCTTTTATTGCGCAAGGCTATATATGCAGCAAGTGTTCAGCAAATAATTGCTTAATAAATTCAGAAAATTAAGACATTTAATGATCTTGCCAGTTTCTCTATTAGCATGTATTTAATTTATCTTAAACTATCAAAAAACTCATATATCTAAAATAACTTGGGAAGTTTCTTTTTTTTTTTAACTTGGTTAAGTTTTAAAGAATATAGTAAAGCTATTTTTTTTTTGCTTAGTTAGCATCATAAAAGAATTTGCTTTATGATTACGTGTCCATGCTTGACTTTTAGCAAATGTATATATACTAGAGGCCTGGTGCATGAAATTTGAGCACTCGGGGGTGGGGGTCCCTCATCCCAGATTGCGAGGGCGCAGGCCAGGCCAAGGGACCCCACCGATGTATGACTGGGGTCGGGGAGGGACAGGGAAGGTTGGCCAACTGGGGAGGGACTGCAAGAGGGCTCCAGGGTGTATCCGGCCTGTCTCGCTCAGTCCCGATCAGCTGGATCCCAGCAGCAAGCTAACCTACTGGTCAGAGCATCTACCCCCTGGTGGTCAGTGTATGTCATAGTGAATGGTCGACCGTCTGCCCCCTGGTGGTCAGCACATGTCATAGCGAGCGGTTAAGCGGCCTTAGCATATCATTAGCATATTATGCTTTGATTGGTTGAATGGTCGACCGGACGACCAGACACTTAGCATATTAGGCTTTTATTATGTAGGATTTTAATATTCTTTTATTGATTTGAGAGAGAAAGGGAGAGGGAGAGAAAGATAGAAACATCAATGATGAGAGAGAACACCAAGCCCGCAACCCGGGCATGTGCCCTTGACTGGAATTGAACCTGGGACCCTTCAGTCCACAGGCCAACGCTCTATCCACTGAGCAAAACCAGCTAGGGCACAAATATATTCTTAAAAAACATGTTAATATAATTTATTAAATCCAGACATTTGTTAGTATTTTCTAATAGACTTTAGCATATTATCAATACTAAGGACAGTACAATTAGTAATAGTAAGAAAGAACAGCTTTGGAATAAAATTGGCAGAAAGTATACAGAGGTACATTTGTAAACTTACAACACTAGCAAGGAGCTTTCAAGGACAACAAAATATATTACTTGAAAGACTGAAATCACTTTTTCTTTATTATTGATGGAGAATTGAAAGGACAGTCCAAATGGGAGCTAATTCTATTCTAATTACACTTAAGTATAATAAACTAGAGGCCCAGTGCATGATTGAATCATGCACGTGTAGGGTCCCCTACACGCTTTTGCTTTCGATCGCGGTGGAGCTGGATGCCTGTTCGCTGGTGCCGGAGCGGACAGGCACCCAGCTCCCCTGCTTTTGATGGTCCGCGGTGGGACGTGAGCTCGCTGCCCCAGAGGCCCCTTCTGTTCGGCAGCACAGCCATGGCGCAGACGCTGAGCTCACGCCGCCACTGGCGACGCGAGCTCAGTGCCCTGCCGGCCCAATCGGCTACCCCGGCCACCGTGAGTCCCGCCCCCTGCGCCTCCCTCTGGCCCAATCGTGGGCATAGCGGAGTGATGGTAATTTACATATTACCATTTTATTAGGTAGGATAATATACTTGAATATATTCAGAGGGTGTATATTTTCAAAGCATGCATTTTTAAAATGAGATAGCCCCAAGATATATGTTTTCTTCAGCATTCTTCTGTAGGAATTCAATGCTTATGATTCTATTCATATGAATGATGCTCAACTGTTTAAAGAACTATTGAACATACAATTTTTTTGGGAAATGTCTACCAGGCAACATTGTTATTTTACCCCCCAAGTCTAGTATTTATGTAGTCAGTATAAAAAAGGATTTAAGCTTTAAAAAGGTCTGTGTAAAATGTGTTTCTAGCCCTGGTTGGAGCATCAGCTGGTACACCAAAAAGTCTTAGGTTTGATTCCCAGTCAGGGCACATACCTAGGTGGGCTCAATCCCTGGTTGGGGTACAGGAGGTAACCAACTGATTCAGAGGGCATATGTTTCTCTCCCACATTGATTTTCTCTCTCTCTCTCTCAAAAAAAAAAAAAAAAAAATCAATGAAAACATATTTTTGGATGAGGATAAAAATAATAACAATTAAAAAATAAAATAAAATGTGCCCTAACTGGTTTGGCTCAGTGAATAGAGCGTCGGCCTGCAGACTTAAGGGTTCCAGGTTTGATTCTAGTCAAGGGCATGTACCTTGGTTGCGGGCACATCCCCAGTGGGGAGTGTGCAGGAAGCAGCTGAATCGATGTTTCTCTCTCATTAATGTTTCTAACTCTCTATCCCTCTCCCTTCCTCTCTGTAAAAAAATCAATAAAATATATTTTAAAAAAATAAATAAAATAAAATAAAATAAAATGTGTTTCTTAAACCCTAGCTATGGTACAATTAATGAATTTTGAGATAACCTTAACTATAAAACCTTACCTGGTCCAATACAGAAAACCTTCTCAAAATCAGCACAAATACACATCTGTTTGTACAGCTGTGGGGACTGAGCCAGATATGCATTATTTTTAAAATATGACACAGTAAATACATTGGCTCCTCCTTCACTGGCAGCTGAAATAAAAACATATACGTTACTATAATCAATTGTAAGCTTATCAATGCAAACTTCTAGTAAATATAGTTTATACTTTTGATTCAAATACTTCACTTAAATAAAACCACACTAGAAAATAAAATTTGCAGAGAAACCATAGTCTATATATGTTTTATACCTGCTTCTAAACAGTTTATATTTAGGGAGATTTGCTTCTTTGGCTATACCTTCATTTTACTTATTTGGATATATACGCTCCTTTTCTGCATCAATTTAAAATCTATTAAAAGCTACTTTAGCTTT
This sequence comes from Cnephaeus nilssonii, assembly GCF_951640355.1. Lineage (NCBI taxonomy): Eukaryota > Metazoa > Chordata > Mammalia > Chiroptera > Vespertilionidae > Cnephaeus > Cnephaeus nilssonii. Next base: position 75,796,691 of record NC_137081.1, on the reverse strand, counting down.
GTAAAAATTTTTTTTGCAAAGAAAAAAAGATATTATTAATTTTTCTAATTAAGAATTCAATGTTCATCTTGGCCAGTGTGAATCAGTGGTTAGAGCACTGGCCTGAGCACAGAAAGGTTGCGGGTTTGATCCCTGTCAAGGGCACTTAACTGGGTTGCAGATTCATCCCCAGCCCTGGTCAGGGCATGTGTACGAGGTAGCCAATCATTTCTCTCTCTCTTCTTCTCTCTCTGTCTCTCTCTCTCTCTCACCACCCCCCTTCCATTCCCTCTAAAAATTAATGGGAAAAATATTCTCAGGTGAGGATAAACAAAACAAACAAACAAAAATAATTCAATGTTTAAATTTTTTATTTTCAACTAAATGCCATTAGTAATACCTCTCCCCACTATTGAATTTTAGAGAGAGTGAAAGGGGGTGGGGAGAGATAGAGAAACATTGATGTGAGAGAGACACACCGATAGGTTGCCTCCTGCACACACCCCGACACAGGCCAAGATTGGGCCCGCAACCCAATTGGGAATCAAACCCAACCCTTGGGTCCACAGGCCAATGATCTAACCACTGATCCAAAACTGGGCAGGGCAGTAACACACTTTTTAGTTTAGTGTTCTTTAAGCAATTCTAAAAGGGTAAAATGATTAAGATAATGTTCTCATATAAGTATGAAAATTCATTTTCCCAACTGCAATATTTAGTATTAATTTTACAATGCAGTTTATACAAAACAAAATTACAATATGAATTTAAAAAGAAATCTACATAATGAAAGTAATTTCTGGTGCAACTTATATAATAACAATCTTGCTTTGTGTGTTATAGTCTTACTTTACAATCACTATCACATAATGACTCCTGAAATAAGGGGATATAGTATTACTGATGCTAGTCAGATGCGACTGCTGCTATGTATCATAGTCTTTGAAATAAATAGTCTCAGAGCAATAAACCTTGACGGATACTTGGGATTCTCAAATTAAAAAACAAACAAAACTAATAGTAAGCAACTTGGGGGAAACTATTTTTTTAAAAAATATATATTTTATTGATTTTTTACAGAGAGGAAGGGAGAGAGAAAGAGAGCTAGAAACATCGATCAGCTGCCTCCTGCACACCCCCCACCGGGGATGTGCCCGCAACCAAGGTACATGCCCTTGACTGGAATCGAACCTGGGACCCTTCAGTCTGCAGGCCGACGCTCTATCCACTGAGCCAAACCAGTCAGGGCGAAACAAATTATTTTTAAAAATTAAGAGAAATATCTTAAAGCATACCTGAGATAATTTTAGGAGTCTGAATCTCCACAAAACCTTTGTTAATTAAAGTTTCTCGGAAAAGATGGCAGATGCCAGACTGGAGACGAAAGACGGCCTGGCTAGTTGATGTCTATAAAATAATAATAAATTCTAATTAAATCAACTTGACTCATGAAATAAATAAATAAATACTTCCTGGGTAGTGCAGGGCTTACAGAGAACATAATGCCCCATCTAGGGTGCTAGCTGATATTGCCATGAGGGCCCAGGATTGCCAGATTCACCTCCAACTTTTTAAGGAAAGCCATTTAGATCTAATGTGAAAACCCCCATTTTCCAATGGTGGCAACAAATTAAAATAAAAATGATGTGAGCCAAAGAAAAATGTTCTTTGGGTCAAATTCTAGAGGCAAAATCAGTAACTTGTGTGAACAAATAGCATAGGCAAATACAGTAAGCTATTTAACTGCTGTGGCCAAAATGATGAAAACCATGAGGTTTCTAGGCAGTATCAAGAGGACTTTTGATTATTGCTAGCCTTTTCTATATACTACAAATTAATGTGGAAAAGTAACAGTTTACAAAAAGCAAATGGTCAGGGGAGACATGGGTGTACAATAAGGGCAGGCCTGTAGATTGCAGAAAAGCTGGAAAGAACTTATAAGGTGACAAAGAACGTAAGCTTTAAGTGGTATATGTTATGTAAAGGAGGAAGATGTGGTCAAAACCTTAAGAAAGAAAGATGACATTGGTTTTACTATAATGATGAAACCACTGAAATCTTTCACTTGCAACCAAGCTAGAAAGGGAAATAGAAGCCTGAGGTTACTATATAAACCGAAGGGTGAACTACTTCTTTATTATTAACTAGAGACCCAGTGCACGAAAATTCGTGCACTCTGGGGGGTAGGGGGGTGTCCCTCAGCCCAGCCTGCACCCTCTCACAATCCGGGACCTCTCAGGTAGGGTCCCTAGGCCTGGCCTGAGTTCAGGGCCTATCGGGGCTTTCCTTCCCTGGGCTGCAGGCAGCTGGCCCCACCCCCGCGGCTGCGATCTGTGCAGCGCTGCCCCGCTTCCCACCGCTTCCCCTGCCACCGGTGGCCTCCCTCTGCAGGCAACAGGCTGGGGTGCAATGGCTTGGCTGGTCTGGGCCTCCCTCTTTCTTTGCTGGGGGGCGGTGCCAGCCCTGGGAGGGGCCGTCTGCCTACCTAATCACCCCTAACTACTTGCCTGCTTACCTGATCACCCCTAACCACTGGTCTGCCTACCTGATCACCCTGAACCCCTCTGCCTGCCTGCCTGATTGCCCTTTACCGCTTGCTTAGGGGCAGGGCCAGAACTGACTTCTGGTTGGTCAGCCTCTGGTTATTACGACCCAGGGTTTTTATATATTAGGAATTCTGTGCTTAGATCAAATTCAGAGGATTGAGGCATTAATTACTAAACTTCACCAGATTGCTCTAAAATCTGCACATAATTTCTTTCACAATTTTCTAGTGATATTAGTAGTTATTATGTTTCCACTTGCTTACTAACTTGTCTAAAACAGGTTATCACCTTGAAGCAAGCATTTTTACTGGCTTCATGATTCTTTGTCTTTTTAAAACAGTGCAAGTCAATATCCTGTGAACTATTATTTGACTGTCCTTGTTGCCTGCAATTCTTTTTTGGGGGAGGGTCAGTCGGAAAGGTAAACTGTCTTGTATTATCATACTTACATATAAGCAAACAACAATCAGTTCAATGAGCCCAAGACAGGTATGTTATCCTTGCCCTCCTTGATTTTGGCATAATCATGTCCCTTAATAAATAAATGAGGCATACCCTAAGATCAATGACTCTGTTATCTAATCTTGTATCCTGGTTAACAGTAGCTCTTCCTTCCTACAAAAAAAGAGAGAAAGAAAAACAGATTTTACAAATTTTTTTCAGAACACAAAAAGCACTTTTAAAATATATTCTTTTATATATTGATTTAAGAGAGAAAGGGAGAGGGAGAGTGAGATAGAAACATTAATGATGAGAGAGAATCATTGACTGGCTGCCTCCTGCACGACACACACTGGAAATCGAGGCCACAACCCAGGCATGTGCCCTGACTGGGAATCAACCGTGACCTCCTGGTTCATAGGTTGATGCTCAACCACTGAGGCATGGTGGCTGGGCCAAAAAACACTTTTAGAAGCCATGTATACTTTTAAGTGACAGGTGTGTTTATGTGTATTAATATTAAACCCCAATCTGGATCCAAAAAAATAAGAAGCAGGTTTAGAGAAAAGTTATTGTTAAAAGAAAGAGATGGCAAGAAGAGAAATGAGAATGAACAGGGATTCTTTCTTTCCATCTCCCACCCCAAAAGCCTTGCCTCATTATTGAGACATCAGAAGAATGAACCACCTTCATTGATTCCCGGATTTTACCTGCTAGTTAAAGACTGAAGGAACAGATATAAACTGATGAGTAGTGATTCTCATTGTATGTTCTGGACACCAGTGAGACACCTTCAGGGAGTCCATAAATCAACCTATTTTTCATAATATCTTTTCATTTTCACTTTCTCCTAATCATGCTGAGGAGTTCGGCAAAGGTTTCAAAACGTATGCTATCACATCAAATTTAATGCAGAGGCAAATATGAGAATCTAACTGTTGCCTACTAAGCCAGGCATTACAAAGATCTGTAGATGTATTTATATTATTGTTACTTTCTATAAATTAATAAATATTAAAAAATTTGTTTTAACTTCTAATACTGTAAATATTGACAGATATACCCACAAAAACAAAAGCTTGGTGAGGTCAATTATTTTTAAACGTGTAAAGGGATTCATAGATCAAAACGTTTGAGAATTGCTGATGTAAGAATAAATTTAAGTAAAAATGAAGCTCATAACAACAGGTACCTTTTATATAGAAGCAGGGCATCAACTTTTCAATGTTTTGCAAACTAAACATACAGAGGAAGCATAGTGTTTCAAAAAGTATAATTTTACCTCTTCTCCTTCCACCTCAGGCCGAATGGCATCATCCAGCTGCAGGGGCAAACGGGGTTCAGCAACACTGATCACATAAATCTGAAAGTGAGAGATTACCAAAAAAGATCACGAAGCACACCAAACCTGTTATTCTTTGCTTTTAAAAAAAAATCTACAATTGACTTAAACATGAAGGAATATTTGCATACATCTTTAACTGAAACTATATACTAAAATAAAACAATATGGTGTATGTTTTTTCACCTACAAAATGGGGATAATAATATTTCTTGCCTACCTCCCTGGGTTGGTGAAACAGTCAAATGGGAAAAATATACTTTGTAAACTCTAAGGTGCTCACCAATGGGATGAATAAGTAATAACTGGTGTTGAGGGGTCTGGGTTTAAGGACTTGCTTTGTCACTATAGCTGTTGTTAGGCAAGTCACTTAACCTCAGAACTTCAATACCGTACTGTGTAAAATAAGGTCTGCAGTAAAAATCAAACGGAATAATGAATATAAAAACATTTTCATTTGAAGGGGCCATTATCAAATGGGTTGTTAACGGCATTTAGCTATTTCTATCAACAGAACTACAGTCAGCCCAACTCTGCTGTACCTCTCCTTCCTTTTCTCATGTTTTTCCCAAATATGCCTTCCTTGCTTTCTTTCATCGAACATATTATATCTCCTTTCCTTCTGCTCTCCTGGTTGAGAGCACCATACAAGGGCATTCCTTTATGGTGTTAATATCCCTCAACATCCACTCACACTAATTGCATATTTTAGTGCTAAAAAGCAGTTAGGTCATAATGAATTAGCTACTCTTAATGTTACCCCATTAATTGTTCCCAGCTATGTCTAGAAAACCTGCTAAAGCACAAAAGGAAAACAGACCTTATTTAGTTAATTCAGGAAATTATATTCTTCCAGTTGGTAAATCACATTTAGCATTCAGGTGAGACAAAGAAAAACATATCAGAAGGATACTCCAGTCCTCCTCATAGTAAAATAGCATTATTTGTCACCAACTCCTATACCCAAATTGTGGCACTTCCTTTTGATGAGTTAACAGAAACTTGATCTGCAATGCAAAGTTGGAAAACTGAACAGCAGCCGCTTTTATTCTGAAAACATGTCTTTTCATTGATTTTAGAGGGAGAAGAATGGAGAGTCATCAAAAGGCTGCCTCATGCACTTCCCCTACTGGGGATCAGGCCTGCAACCCCAGCATGTGCCCTGACCAGGAATCGAATCTGAGACCACTCAGTATGGGACAATACTAAACCAAATGAGACACATCAACTAGGGCTTTTAAAATATTCTTTTGCTCAGCCAGCGTGGCTTAGTGGTTGAGTGTCGACCTCTGAACCAGGAGGTTACGGTTTGATTCCCAGTTAGAGTACATGCCGAGGTTGGGGGTTCGAACCCCAGTGTGGGGGTGTGCAGGAGGCAGCCGATCAATGATTCTCTCATCATTGGTGTTTCTAGCTCTCTCTCCCTCTCCCTTCCTTCCTGAAATCAATACAAATATATTTTAAAAATTCTTTTTAGAACTAGTAAAAATTCATTGTCTCCTTCACTTGGTTGTGAGTATTCTGAACCTCACAGAGTGCTTGGTGCAAAGTATATTTTCAGTAACTGCTGGTTTGAATAAATAGGTAAGTCATTGATTATAAAATTCTATTTAGTATAAAATATTTATGCTTTGTGAGATACTTTATAATTATTTCTTTATTGAAGGAAAATTTGTAAGCTCATTGGGCTTTATATTTATTATCAACATTAAGTTTATAATAAACTAGTGGCCCGGTGCACGAAATTTGTGCACATCAAAAGGGAATTAATTAGAGGAAATATTTTAATATTGCTATTTGCCCTTTTCTATAATACAAGTGTCAGAGATGAAAGAAAATTAGTTAAAATGTATATGAAAATCTCCTTCCTGTCAGAGTCTGTGGTGCGCTGCGGGACCCAGAGTCAAGTCCCTGCCCACCCACACACCTCGAAATCGTGCGAGACCCAGACCCGGCCGGCCCCACCCCCGTCAAGTCCCGCAGGGTGACGCTCTATCCACTGAGCCAAACTGGCCAGGGCCACCATTTTATATGTATACTAGTGGCCCAGTGCACAGATTCGTGCACACTGAAAGGAAATTAATTAGAAGAAATATTTTAATATCACTATTTGCCCTTTCTCTATAATGGAAGCGTTAACCAAACTCACAATCGACAATGACAGATCGAAACACACATGTGCGATTGGCGCCAGTGAGAGCTTTACATGTATCGTGCATGCGCGAATCAACTTAGCCTTTTATAGATATAGAATACACTTGCTTAATTAGATCTGCTTTCTGATTTAGCTAAACTTTTTCCAGCCCAGTGAAGCACCCCAACTTCTCTTTCAGGTACTTGTCAGCAACACAGCAGTAAACATCAACATGAAGCAGATTATTATTATAGATAGTGCAGGGAGAACAAAGGGTAAAATATTTAACTGCAGCAGCGTTTGACTATATTCTGTGTAGTGAGAAAACCTGAAGTCATTTTCAAAGTCTACCATTTCTTACTTCTTTCCAGTTGGGTCAAGTTTCTAAGCTTTCTAAAACTCCACTTTCCAGCTAATGGAAAGAAAATAGGATTCCAGCGAGTCTCCTATCTACCTACTCCAGGACTTCTGTGAGGGTCAAATGAGATGAGGCATGAGAAAACGCTTCACAGATATTTGGTTAAAGTGTGAAATGTTTGCATCTGGTTATAAAGCAAGTCGTGTTCCTGGGCTAAGGAAACCGCAGGAAGGCTAGTTGTTGCTAGGGAGAGGAAACCAGGCGCTGCTACGTGACGTCATTACCCGGTGCCCATAGCGACCATTTCCGGGCTGGGCTGGGCTGTGGGCTGCATTTTATGCCATAGGGTCTTGGCAGTGTTAGCTGTGATTTGGTGGGCTGTCGTTCCGGGGTGTTGGCAGGGCCTGTGTCCCACTTGGGGGAAGCCGAGTGTTGCTTTGTGGGCGCCAGGTCCACGGTGCCGTTTCTCTATAAATGGCCAGTGCGCGTCACAGCAGCTCCTGCGTTGAGCGTCTGCTCCGATGGTCAATGCATGTTGTAGCGACCGGTCAGATGGACACTTAGCATGTTAGCCTTTTATATATATGCTAGAGGCCTGGTGCACAAAATTCGTGCATTCGGTGGGGGCGGTCCCCTCAGCCCAGCCTGCACCCTCTCACAGTCCGGGAGCCCCGCGATCCATCGCCTCAAAGAGGTAGGCCCCGCCCACCTGGCCAGGGTTCTGTGATGATCACCCCCTGCAGAGGGAAGCCCAGGCTACCTGCCACAGCGCCACCGGCCGGGTAGCCTGGGCCTCCCTCTTTGGGGTGATCCATCACAGGGCTCCATGATGGATCACCCCAAAGAGGTAGGCCCTGCTCACTAGGCCAGGGCTCCACAATGGATCACCCCCCCCAGAGGGAGGCCCCGCCCACCCACTGCAGCCCGCTGGTCAGTGGTCTGGGCTGCCCTCTGCAGGGTGATCATGTGACTGCACCCCACTGAGGGAGGCCCCGCCCACCCGCCAGTTGGTGGCCTGGGCCTCCCTCTTTGGGGCAGTCATGGAGCCCTCTGATTAATCGATTGCCCTGCTGGCTGGTGGCCTGGGCCTCCCTCTGCAGGGCGATTATGGGGCAAGGTCCAGATCCCCGCCTTGGCTGGCCTGGTGCCAGTACGTGTCATAGCGTGGTCATCCAGATGGTTGTTCTGCTATTGGGTCATTCAGTCGATTTGCATATTACGCTTTTATTATTATAGATAGATATATTTAAAAATATTTTTATTTCAGAGAGGAAGGGAGAGGGAGAGAGAGTTAGAAACATCAATGATAAGAGTGAATCATTGATTGGCTGCCTCCTGCATGCCCCCACTCCCACTGAGAATCAAGCCCACAAGCCAGGTATGTGCCCTTGACCGGAATCTAACTCAGGATTCCTACAGTCCACAGGCCGATGCTCTGTCCACAGAGCCAAACTGGCTAGGGCCACAATATACATATAATAGAGAGGAAGGGAGAGGGATAGAGAGTTAAAAACATCGATGAGAGAGAAACATCGATCAGCTGCCTCCTATAAGGGTGTGCCTGCAACCAAGGTACCGAATCGAACCTGGGACCCCTTCCACTGAGCCAAACCGGTTAGGGCAACAATTTTATATTTTGAAAAAAGTTACCTTTTGAACATGTAGCTCTACATCTTGCTGCGTACAGCTTCCAATTTTCTGATTCACTTTTCTCACAACACCTTCTACATCTACGATGCTCTCTTTGTTGATGCTGTCAAAAGAAAAAAATTCTCGACTTTAATCATCTCATCAGAGTGTCAGAACTCATTTGGTGTTTCAACAGTAAAGCTGAATATATTAGACACTTCTTTAATAGAGTAAACCACTTGAGATAAACCCAGACTATTTAACAATACACTATTATGCAGCACACCTTGTGAGATTCCTTGAAGAGAAGCTTTTCTAGATGCCATCATTTAATTACCATTTATAAAATACTCTGGTTATAAAAGAACCAGCACTGAATCACAATAGGAAAAAGTCTTTCAATTATTTATTAAAGAACATTTCTCTCCCTATAGTTGAAATTTACTAAGATCAGCATTTCCTATAACAAAAAACACTGGCTTCAATAAATGCAATTACTGGGATGAAATGGAACTAAATAACAGAAGAAGGCCAACTCGAAACATTTCAAGGTAATAAAAAGACTTTGGGGTGCTGCAATTAAATCCTCATTGCCTATAGAATATACACTGTCATTTACTGAATTTATGGCAGACAATTATTGGATTGGTAATCCCATTTAAGAATGTCACTCAGCCAGCATGACTCAATGGTTGAGCGTTGACCTCTAAACCAGGAGGTCACAGTTTGACTTGCTGTCAGGGCACATGCCCAAGTTGCAGGCTTCATCCCCAGAGTTAAAGGCAGTCCATTAATGATTCTCTCTCATCATTGATGTTTTTCTATCTCTCTCCCTCTCTCTCCTTTTCTCTCTATAATCAATAATATATATATATTTTTAAAAAGAATGTTTATATGAAGCGAAATATACATTAAGAGTAAAATAAATGCATCTTCTGGGAAGTTTAATTCCACAGCAAACTTGAATTTTTCAGGAAAATCTGTTCCAAACTCCCTGTTTATCTGCTATGTCATAAACCCTCGTTAACTTGTGTATTAACCTCTCATTGTTCAATTCCCTATCCTGAATCATACAGAATATGAACAAAAGATGTAACTCTCAGAGTGAAAATTCTATGTATTCTGAAGAGGTATTGAGTCCTTCCTTAGTAGTTATGGTGCTATTTGACAAGATTCCAGAAATCCAACAATGCTTATTTTACAAAAGAGAACACCACAATCCATTTCAATGAACACGTGCTCAGGGTTGGGAAAAGGATCAAAATAAGAATAGATGGAAAATGGTGAAGAAAAAAAATTTTTTTTCACTTCACTTTGCTACACTGCCTAAAATTTCATAGTGTCTGTTACCAACTACCTTAAAAAAGAAAAATCAATAGTACACACATAAGTCTTCTGAACTAGGGCTACCACCTTACACTAACTAAACCTGTGTATTGAAGAAACTCACAATTTATCATGGCAAATGAGACAGTTGGTAAACTAAGATAAGGCTCCTCTGTGACCCAAAGGCACAAGAGGCTTCAGTTTATTGTTAAAAAGGCTAATACTGGCAGTCTAACGTCACTGAGCCTTTGGTCAATGTGACTGCTGCCTACCAGGTGCCCTGTTTGTTTGCATGAGCAAACCGGATACAGGAGTATATAATTCAGGCCTTGTGAAAATTCTGCTGCTCACTTTAGACCTTTCTATAAGGAAGGTGTTTCTCTTCCTTACTGATGTGTGTGTTGCTTCACAGAGTAACCTGACTTGTCCCAACCAGAGCTCGTCGACCTGCTCAATTCCACTATTTCCCTGGCCATCTTGGGTCTCCTACCTCACCCTCTCTGACTCCCTTCCAGACAGTCTTCTTCAAGCCAACTCAATAAACACATCTACTCTCAACTAGTATCTTCCCAGAAAGAAACTGGAATATGGTAAAGATACTTTGCCTAAGGCTAACTGAAGTTTCAATTACAGAAAACAAAATTTTATCTTCTCTCTCCCTCAGAAGTACCAGATGATTCCTTTTATCCAGGATCTGAAACTTTGAACTGAGCCTACCTTCAGTACTTCATTTAATTCAGTAGTATTACATGCTAAAATACTTGATCAGAAAACAACCAGCATTTAAATATTGTTTCCAATACTAAATAACTCCAAAAGAACTTCTGAAAACCTGACCTATTTCTTAAACTACGGCCAGTTAAACTTCTGTAATCACAAATTGGTCTACTGAATCAATGAAAAGTAGGATTAACCAGATATCGAGGATGCTTATAATTTTTTTTGCCCTTCCAATCTCAATATTTCCCCTTATTGTATCTAGAAGCTACATGTTGTTAATAAATACTAGTAGCCTATTTAGATATTAGTAAAATCATTCCATTATGTTTAAACCTTGGATAATTTAGCTGTAATATCTTTATATCTACATCCACATCCATACCTATATCTATATATCTACATTTATATCCTATTTATCCCAATTTATTTAAAGACATAAATGAATTTAGAAGAAAAAACCTTAAAATAAAAAAGTCAAATTTGTGGAAAAGGGTCAGACTAGAACTTGCTAGTTAGAACTAATAAAAAAGTTATAGTATGTATAGAGTCAATACAAGAGGGATAGGAATACTTGAATAAGCTACTGCCAGTATTAGATAAAATTCCATTTTGTGCAAAACGTCTAATAATTTTAACTAATATTGTATGTTAAGATGGCTTAATACTTTATGTGCATTACATTTAGAAACGAATGCCACTATATCTATATTTTGAAAGAGGTTATGTCTAACAGTCAACTAAAAGCCTTGGAAGGAAGAAGATCCATAGTGAAAAGCAGAGGAACTCCTGGGAACTATTTTATTGTAGGAGAAATGGATGAAGCAAATAAAACACACCTTTTTCCAAGAGCTAAGTCAGCTATTTTTTTAAAAATATATATTTTATTGATTTTTTACAGAGAGGAATGGAGAGGGATAGAAAGCTAGAAACATCGATGAGAAAGAAACATCGACCAGCCGCCTCCTGCACGCCTCCTACTGGGGATGTGCCCGCAACCAATGTACATGCCCTTGACCGGAATCGAACCTGGGACCCTTCAGTCCACAGACCGATGCTCTATCCACAGAGCCAAACCGGTTTTGGCTAAGTCAGCTATTTTTATTATTGCCACTGCCTCCCAAAACACACTACCATTGCATTGTGTTTTATACTGCTTTCATTTCCCAGCTACCCTTTTGAGCCTACATATAATTAATCACTCTACAAACAAGATGAATTAGTATAGCCTTGATATTAAAAATGCCTCGATAGGCACAACAGACTTCATGTCATCCATTAGAAACTGTCAACCGTCAATTTAATAGTTAATTTCTAACTTCTACTGTCTTTAGAAAATAAAATCATAAAAAGCACCATTCTTTACATAAAGTATTTCATAAAAATATTTAGAGTTGGCTATCAAGTTTTTAAAAAAGTATATTTTTATTGACTTCAGAGAGGAAGGGAGAAGGAGGGAGAGATAGAAACATCAATGATGAGAGAGAATCATTGATCGGTTGCCTCTGCACACCCCCTCCTGGGGATCGAGCCCACAACCAGAACATGTGCCATGACAGCAAATCCAACTGTGACCTCCTGGTTTAGAGGTTGATGACATTCAACCACTAAGCCAAGCTGGCCAGGCTCAAGTTTTTTTTGTTTTCTTTTTAAACAAATGATATAACATATGAGTAACTCAAACAATCATAAAACATGCAACTTGGGAGAAAAACAAACTGTACTTCGTTATCTGAAGGAATAAAATCCCATCTTTCCAACACAAGTGCCATACGTTTATTACTTGGGGCCTCACTAATAACTCCAGGGACACTTTCCGTATCTATAGTTCTCTCAATCTTCATTAAAAGCTTTTGCATGTCTACAATATATAAGAAGTAGGGAACTAAAAAAGTCTGGTGGAACTATTAGAAATAGGTACAACTGTTGTATTAAATAACAGTTGACTGCTGAATATATAAAAAACAGAACAAAACAAAAAAAAACAGGAAAGTGGCAAAGAACCACATCTTTACCTAGCACAGTAATAGATGTTCACAGTGATGGCTCTCTGTCATTAAGAAAAAGGAAGAATGTGTAAAATAGACTCCAAAGATTCTGTTAAATTTATCAAACTAGTTTCAATAATTGAAGGAGGTAAGCTTCATAGTCTAAAATAATGAGTAATGTCTTATATATTTAATGTTTCTGAAAAAAAAATTAGAGTTCTTAGCATCTCTCTGTGGTACTCTAAATTATTTGTCCCAACTCTTCATTCCCATGTGGTAGCAGTAATCATCCACACCTTTGCCATGGCTTCAAGGTAAACAGGTTACTTCTCTTCCCTTAGAATTCGGGGTTGGCCATATTACTTGCTTTATCAATGAGATGTCAGTGGATGTGATGCCAGCAAAGGCTTGAAACGTACTTATGCAGTTGAACTTGCCTTTAGCATCCCTGCATTTCTCTTGAGAAGATGATGCTCAAGTAAATTGATGGTCCAAAGAATCTGAGAAACACCAGGACCCAAACCACAGCTTCAGAAGAAGCCTAGATGAGCCAAACTCTAACTGGCCACAGATGTAGAAGCAAGAAATCAAAGTTTGCCCAGTCAGCATGGCTCAGTGGTTGAGCGTTGACCTGTGAACCAGGTGGTTCAATCCCCAGTCAGGGCATATGCCTGGCTTGTGGGCTTGATCCCCAATGTGAGGCATGCAGGAGGCAGCCGGTCAATAATTCTCTCTCATCATTGATGTTTCTATCTTTCTCTCCCTCACACTTCCTCAATGAAATCAATTAAAAAAAAAATATATATACATATATTAAAAAAAAGTTTATTGTTATATGCTACTGGGATTTTTAAAAAATTCTATTTATTAAGCATTCATGAAATATATACATTAACATAATTGAGGACATAAATTAATTTTAAAAATCCATATCCCAATAATACTTAAGAAATAATTCAACACACCACTTCCTCTATTTCCTTCTTTTTTCTTAGATAATCCATATTATTTTACTTTTATACTAGAGGCCCAGTGCACAAAATTCATGCACGGGTAGGGTCCCTAGGCGTGGCCAGCGATCAGGGCCTGCTGGCTGCTGGCCAGGGCCTTCTTCATTCCATGCCGCCCACGTCATAGTGAGCGAGTGAACTCCCGGCCTCCCAGTCGAACTCCGGAGGGGGCAATTTGCATATTAGGCTTTTATATGTATAGATAATAGATTCACATTTCTCTAATACTCCACAGGTTTTATTCATTCTGACATTACAAAAATTTTAACTGGTACTACTTTTTAAAAAAATATATATTTTATTGATTTTTTACAGAGAGGAAGGGAGAGGGATAGAGAGTTAGAAACATCGATGAGAGAGAAACATCGATCAGCTGCCTCTTGCACACCTCCTACTGGGGATGTGCCCGCAACCAAGGTACATGCCCTTGACTGGAATTGAACCCGGGACCCTTCAGTCCGCAGGCCGACGCTCTATCCACCGAGACAAACTGGTTAGGGCTTAACTGGTACTACTTAAAAAATATATATATTTTTATTGATTTCATAGAGGAAGGGAGAGGGAGAGAGAGCTAGAAACATCAATGATGAGAATCACTGACTGCTGCCTCTTGCACACCCCCTACTGGGGATTGAGCCCACAATCCGGACATGTGTCCTTGACCCTTCAGTTGGCAGGCCGACACTCTATCCATGAGCCAAACTAGCTAGGGATTAACTGATACTAATTACAGATACAAGGTATGTAGTACTTAACTATACAATCATGGTACCTGTCTTGCCTTCATGGAGTTTTCATTCTAATTGGGAAAATAGTTTGAAAATTATTTTTTAAAATTTAAATTCTTTATTGTTGAAAAAACCAAGATGACGGCATAGGTTAAACACCTAACCTACAGCCTGGCACAACAATTTCAAAAATACAACTAAAAGTCAAAACGGACATCATCCAGAATCACAGGAAAGCTGGCTGACTGAAATGCCCACAACTAGAAGGAAAGAGAAAACAACAAGGAAAATCAGAGGAGCTGTAAAAGCCTGAGGTATGGAGACACGGGCGTGCGCGCATGCGGGGAGGACGGAGCCGGAGAGGACGGGGCTGCTGAGTGCCTGGCCGGCGTTCTCTAGCGGGAAGGAGATAAAAGCTCCAGATTGCGCTGAACCCCAGCTCCGACTGCACTGAACCCCAGTTCTGGGCGAGACCCTGGGAAGCCAGGCTCATACTGGGGGAATCTGGGCTGTAAGGCGGAAACGCACAGAGGATGGTCTTTTGACTGTGCCGCTGAATTGCCCTAGTGGGAAGGAGACAAAAGCCCCAGACTGCGCTGAGCCCAGTTCCGACTACACTGAAACCCAGTTCTGGGCGAGAATCTGGGAATCCAGATTCATTGGGGGAGAGACTAGACTGTTTGGCAGCGGGCGAAACTCCAGGGCGCCTTTCTCTCAGAGGTGTTTGCAGAGAGTACAGAGGGACACGGAGACACAGGAACCTCATAGGGCAGGGCTGACGGGAAGCCAAGGCTGTAGGCTCCACCCTGAAACTCCGCCCCATCCAAGCTGAACACAGAGGCTTTTACAATTTTGCAAGTCTAGTTGAATAAGGCTGTCTCCTGGCATAGACACAGCTGATCCTCATAGCCAATTGGACTGGAGGTCAAAAATCCTCCCAGTGTACCAACAGCAATCAAGGCTTAACAACACCAAGACTTTGCACTCAGCCCACAAAGGGAGGTACCAAGAGCGACCACCTAGGGAGATTGGGGGGAAGCTGAGCTACTGGCCCCTATAGGTCACTGACCACACAAAGCCACTCCATCAACATAGGGAGGCAGCCAAAATGTGGACACTGAAGCAGGTCACAAATAGAAGGGATGAAGGAAAGTAAACTAATGGACGACACAGTGTTCAGAACCACATTTATAAGGTTACTTAAGAATCTTCTGGAGGACCAAGATGGCGGCATAGGGCAGACGCCTGATTGTTGCCTACCACAACAATTTTGAAACTACAACTGGAAAACAGAGCAGACACCATCCAGAACCACTGGAGGGCTGGCTGAGCGGATGCTCTACAACTAGAATAAAAGAGCGGTGGATGTGGGATGATGCTGATGCCGATGAGCCAAAGATCACACTTTAAGAACTACGGCTCAGGCGACACAATGGCGGCCTGGAATGTGCTCGGCGCGGTTCCCCCGGCGGTCTCCGGTTGAGGGGACAGCTCCGCTCGCTGCCGAGCACAGACAGACGAGCCCCTGGGGGTCATGGGGTGGGAGACTCCGTGCTTGCTGACCTCCGAGTCATTCGAGAATCTCTGCGCCCCAGAAGCGGCCAGGTGCGCACGCCCGGTGACTGGCCGCCGCTGCAGACCTGAGCGCCGTCGCAGCGACCTCGGACTAGTCTGCCGCCGCGCACCGGAGCCTCGCCGAGCCCGCCGCCCAGCGAGTTCCGCAGCAGCCGCCCCGGAACTTTGAGAAAATGGCTGGAGGAATTGCTGAGAAGAAATTGACCGATGGGAGTTGGGATCGGGAAGACGAGGCCTCGCTGGGAACCGGATCCAGGTGCGCTTGCTCGGCGACTGGTCGCTGCTGCAGACCCGAGTGCCGCCGCAGCGACCTTGGACCAGCCCGCCGCCGCGCACCGGAGCTTCGCTGAGCCCGCCGCCCAGCGAGTTCCGTGGCAGCCACCCTGGAGCTTTGAGAAAATGGCCGAAGGAATTGCTGAGAGGGAACTGACCGACAGGAATTGGGATCAAGAAGACGAAGCCCCGCTGGGTCCCGGGTCCGGGTGAGGCCGCGCGCCCCTGGGTCCGGGCGAGGCTGGGAGCCGGGTCCGGGTGAGGCTGAGTCCCGGGTCCGGGTGAGGCTGGGTCCCGGGTCCGGGCGAGGCTGCGTGCCCCTGGGTCCGGGTGAGGCCACGCGCCCCGGGGCCCAGGTGATGCTGGGTCCCAGGTCCAGGTGAGGCTGCGCGCCCCTGAGTCCGGGTGAGGCCGCACCCCTGGGTCCGGGCGAGACCAAACCAGAGGGAGTCGGACCTGCATTACCACCATTTGTCCACCATCCAGAGCTGAAAAGTCAGTGCCGACATGTACACATAAGGAACTGGTGGACATTGAAATTGGGTCTCAAAAGAACTGTTGGTCCAGAAAGAAACTCACTACAGACTGATTCATTTGCCTGTCAGCATAACTATTATTGCTCGTCTCACATTTGGTTCTTATAAGTATATTTCTAGTAACACATGATCTCACTCATCTAGGGCAAATGATGAACAACATAGACTGATGAACAAGAACAGACCCAGAAACAAGGAGGCATCGATAGGACTGTCGGGTCGGGCCTCAGAGGGAGGGTAGGGGCGGGTGGGGGTAGAGGGGAGAGATCAACCAAAGGACTTGTGTGCATGCATATGAGCCTAACCAATGGTTAAGGACAACAGGGGGGTGGGAGCATCCGTGGGGAGGGGTGTGGGATGGGAATGGGGGGATGAGGACAAATATGTGACACCTTAATCAATAAAGAAATTAAAAAAAAATAAATTCTTTATTGTTTAAGTATTATATATGTCTTTTTTCCCCATTAACTTCTCTCCAGCCGCTCCCACCCCCCAGCACGTGTCCTCACCCCCCTACTGTCTGTGTCCATTGGTTATACTTATATGCATGCATATAAGTCCTTTGGTTGATCTTCCCCGCCCCTCCCCTCCCCTCTTCTGTCTTCCCTCTGCAATTGGATGGTCTGTTCAATGCTTCTGTGTCTCTGGATCTATTTTTGTTCATCAGTTTATTTTGTTCATTATATTCCACAAAGTGAGATCACGTGATATTTATCTTTCTCTGACTAGCTTATTTCACTTAGCATAATGCTCTCTAGGTCCACCATGCTATTGCAAATGGTAAGGGTTTCTTTTTTACAGCGGCATAGTATTCCATTGTGTAGATGTACCAGTTTTTTTAATCGACTTATCTGTTGATGGGCACTTAGGCTGTTTCCAAGTATTAGCTATTGTAAATTGTGCTGCTTTGAACGTTAAGTGTACATATTCAGTGGCAGTCACAATGTTTTGCAACCATCGCCATTATTTATTTCCAGAACTTCTTCAGTATCCCAAATAGATGCCCTGTACTCATTAAACAATTAACTCCTCTTTCCCTCCAACTACTTTCTACCCTAGCTCTTGGTAATCTCTATTCTATTATCTGTGTCTATGAATTTTACTATTCTAGGCCCCTCAAAGAAGTGGAATCATATTTGTCCTTTTGTGTCTGACTTATTTCACTTAACATAATGTTTTTAAGGTTCACCCATGTTATAGCATATATCAGAATTTCATTCCTTTTTAAGGTTGAGTAATATTCCATTATATGTACACTAGAGGCCCGGTGCACGAAATTCGTGCACGGGGGGGTGGGGGGGGGCAGAGTGTCGCTCAGCCCAGCCTGCACCCTCTCCAATCTGGGACCCCTTGAGGGCAGTCAGACATCCCTCTCACAATCCAGGACTTCTGGCTCCCAACTGCTCGCCTGCCTGCCTTCCTGATTGCCCCTAACCACTTATGCCTGCCAGCCTGATCACCCCCTAACCACTCCCCTGTCAGCCTGATTGATGCCTAACTGCTCCCCTGCCAGCCTGTTTGCCCCTAACTGCCCTCCCGTGCAGGCCTGGTCACCCCTAACTGCCCTCCCCTGCATGCCTGGTCCCCCCCAACTGCTCTCCCCTGCAGGCCTGGGTCTCCCCTAACTGCCCTCCCCTGCAGGCTTGATCGCCCCCAACTGCCCTCCCTTGCAGGCCTGGTCCCTCCCAACTGCCCTCCCCTGCTGGCCGTCTTGTGGTGGCCATCTTGTGTGCACATGGGGGCAGGATCTTAGACCACATGGGGGCAGCCATCTTGTGTGTTGGAGTGATGGTCAATCTGCATATTACTCTTTTATTAGATAGGATAGAGGCCTGGGTGGGGGCCAGCTGGTTTGCCCTGAAGGGTGTCCCAGATCAGGTGGGGGTTCCCTTGGGGCGTGGGTGACCTGGGTGAGGGGCCTGTGGTGGTTTGCAGGCTGGCCACACACCCCGGGCGACCCAAGTGGAGGCCCTGGAATCTGGGATTTATTTATCTTCTACAATTGAAACTTTTTAGCCTGGAGCGGAGCCACGCCTTCTTCTTGCTGTGTGGCGGCAGCCATTTCTGTTGGAATTTATTTATCTTCTATAACTGAAACTTTGTAGCCTTAAGCAGAGGCCAAGGCAGGCCAGGGCTGCAGAAGCTTGGCTTCCTCCATCACCGGGGGCAACCCTAGCCTCCTGCTCTCTCCAGCTCCGTGGCTGCTGCCATTTTTGTTGGGATTTATTTATCTTCTATAATTGAAACTTTGTAGCCTGGAGTGGATGCCTGAGCCGGCCAGGGTGTGCGGAAAGCTTGGCTTCCTCCATCGCCAGGGAAACCCAAGCCTCCCTCCTGCTCTCTCCATGGCCGCAGCCATCTTGTTTGGTTTAATTTGAATACTTGCTCCTGATTGGCTGGTGGGCGTGGCTTGTGGGTGTAACGGAGTGTGTTAATTTGCACATTACTCTTTTATTAGATCGGATGCCACAGTTTGTTTATTCATTTATCTAATGATGGGTTGTTTCAACCTTTTGCTTATTGTGAATAATGCTATGATATGTTTGAGTACCCGCTTTCAATTCTTTTGGGTATCTACCTAAAAGTGGAATTGCTGAATTATATAAAAATTCTGTTTAATTTTGGGGAACCGTCATATTGTTTTCCAAAGCAGCTGTACCATTTTACAATCCCACTGGCAATGCACAAAGGTTCCAATTTCTCCACATCCTCACCATTATTATTTTCCATTCATTCATTGGTTCATTACTGATTTTAGAGAGAGGAGGTGAGAGGGAGAGAAACATCGAAGTGAGGGACATCTACTGGTTGCCTCCCGTATGTGCCTCAACTGGGGATCGAACCTGAAACCTGGGTATGTGCCCTGACTGGAATTGAATATGGGATGATGCTCCAACCAAATGAGCCACATGGGTCATGCTGTTTTCTGGGTGGGAGAGTAGAGGAGACATTAAAAAAAAATATCAAAAGAGAACAGCATTAGAAATACAAGGAAGTAACATGTTTCAAAAAGGAGAGAACCGTTAATATATCAACTATAGGACTAATACAGATAGAAGATATTAAGCTTTACATACAGGGTTAATGTAGCTATAGATAATATATCAACTATTGGGCTGAGTAGTTATCTCTGAACATTTCTAATAATATATTACAGGAGATTATACTTACTTATTACTAAAAATTCCAATCTATATATATAAAAGGCTAATATGCAACATGTCCCCTTGGGAGTTCAACCAGGAGTTCGCTCGCTTGCTATGACGTGTGCTGACCACCATGGGGCAGTGCGAAACTAAGGAAGGCCCTGGACAACAGCTGACAGGCCCTGATCGGCCCTGATTGCCGGGTTGGACTAGGGACCCTAACCATGCACGAATTTCATCCACCAGGCCACTAGTGTTAAACAAACATGTAAATTTAAAAATGTAAGTCCCCCATTATATAGCCAACCCCTCTTCCTATAATCACTGTTTTACTATTTGGTCTATACACCTCCACATTTTTTCTCATTTGCAAAAAATATGGAATGCTTGATAAATTTTCTGTAATCCTTCTACAGAAGTTTTGTTCATTTTTCTCTGTATTTTTTAATGCTGAAGCATAGTTTTATTTTTTTATTTATAGTGCAATGAAACTTATCTTCACATATATAAATACCTTCACTATCACTATTCCCACATAAATTTCCTTTTATGTTCCAGTTCCTATGTGAAGTAGTTTACATATATGCCATCTCGCTTAAACTTCACAAAAGTCTACAAGGTAGATACTATCACAATTTTACAGTTGAAGAAACTGAGACTAAAAGGTCAACTAATTAGCCTAAGATCACACAGCTAGTAAAACCACGTACAGATGACTAGAGAATTGTTAGACTTAACCCTTTGCACTCGCTTTTTTCTCGATTCCTGCTACCAATGCTAACCGTGTCGAGTCACACTTGACATCCGAGTGCAAAAGGTTAAAAATTAGCACCCAATTTTAAATACTACAGAATGTATCATCAGCTCACTTTGAAATAATACATTCTCAATCTTAGGAGCTCATGAGCTGCCAGACTCCATTATAGTTTACTAGAGGGAGGCCTGGTGCATGAAATTGCATGTATTGGAGGGGTGGTCCCTCAGCCCGGCCTGCTCCCCTCACAGTCTGGGAGCCCTCAGGGGCAGGAGGCGACCCGGTGATCAGGGGAAGGCGACGCCCCCATCACACCTCTGCTGCTGCCATTGCTGGCAGCGCAAGCCTCAGCCGGCCCTGGTTACCTGAGCCTCAGGCGGCCCTGGGAGGCTGGGCAGCCGCCATCCAAGGCTTGCCTGCGCCTCAGGCTGGCCTTGGGTTGCTGGGGGGCTGAGGGGACTGGGGGCCTCTGGAGGCAGGCGTGTGGAGTAGCTGGACCCACCTGGGGGGTGGGCCCGGCTATACCATGCGCCTGCTGCCCCGGCAGGGTTGAGGGGACTGGGCGCTGCCATCTTGTAGCTGTGGGTGCCGCCATCTTTGTGAGGGTTTGACGGTCAATCAGCATAGTCCCCTTTATTAGATAGGATGTGAAAGAAACTGGAAAAAACAGGCCCTTCATGAATAATTTTCAAAATGCTCAAGAATCATGCTACCTTCTCCAATAATGCTGATGCATCTTGATGTCCTGCTATTGTTGCCAGCCTCAACAGAAATTCATCAGAATCTTTGTATAAAACAACATAAAGTTATATTTAAAGTTACAGTTAGAAGAATTAACCCCATAAACTCTCTGGAATTTTGACACCAGATTTTAGACCTACTTTTAAAGTAATCTTTATTGAAGTTTTCAATACAAATATTGAACTGGACAGGGCCAAATACAGATAGATAACTGCCTCTTTATAAATCACATAGGTTCAGAGTTGCAAACCACAACAGTATAATGACCTCGCCTATGTTTACCAACTTATCCACATGATGCTCAAGGGGTACCCACATACCCAACTCCCTGTTGGCCTCAACTATAGGTGATCTATACATATACTTCTACCACAGAAGCCGTATCATGTCTGTATGCAGCTGTTTATCTATTTTTACTCTCTCCCCAAATTAAGTTTCTTAAGTATTCTATGTATCATTGTGTACAAGCCTAATATAGTGCCTTTACCAGAGCAGGTGCTAAATAAGTTTTCTATATCAATGAGACTTCTGAGGATTTTGATATTTTATAATTTTAAAACTTAATGCAGCAAACTGAATTTTAGCTTACCAACTATGTAAAATATTTATTATTTTGTAAAAGATCTAAAAGTAAAATAAACAAACTTGCATGTAGCTAGGTGACTCATTGGAGAATGGGAAATATATACTTGTGACTCATTAGCTACCAATAAATCACTTAACCACAATGACTAATATGAAGAAAAATTTAAAAAATATATGTATGGAAGAAATAACATCCTGAAAAAGTCTTTTTTTTTTTTCTTTCTTATTCCAGAATCCCAAAATTTCTATGTTGGGAGGGAGGCATGTTAAATAATCACAAATAGCAAAATAGAACTTTTAACTTTAACAACTGCTTTTTCAAATGAACTGTGGTCCTTTTTTCCCCCCAGTGTTTTTTATTTCAAGAAAAACTATCTTAAATATAATAACGTTACATGCAATAAACATTAATATCTCAAGAAAAACGATTTTAAATGTTACATGCAATAAACACCAATTATTCAAGAAAAATTATCTTACATATATTACATGCAATAAACATTAATATTTCAAGAATAAAAGGATTTTAAGTATAATAATATAACCCAAACTGTACTAACATAGTATAAGATCACAAAAGTTGTAAGAAATATTAAAAATCTGCAAATAACAGGATTACTTCTATTATATTCTAGTATATATATATTTTCCCTCTGGCTCTATTTTTGTTCAACAGTTTATATTGTTCATTATATTCCACAAATGAGTGAGATCCTATGATATTTATCTTTCTCCGACTGGGTCATTTTGCTTAGCATGATGCTTTTAAAGTCTATTTTGTAGGATATGAGTATTGCTCATATCATTTTAAATACACAATTAAGGATTTGTTCTTAAAGATCTCCAGGGAATGAAATTTGTCAACCTTCCAATGTAACTCATTTGGTTGCTTCATTTTTATATTCATTCAATCATAAGAAAATTGATCTTTCCAACAAATTGATTACAATAATGTGAAGAGTCATGTGGCACTTACATTCAATTGGTAACTCAACTTTTCAGATTAGTACATTGATGAATTGGATATTCCTAGGAAAAGTTAATTTTGGGAAAAACAACTGACCCCACATTAGACTCTAAATGTTCTTAAGGCAAATAATCAAAAGCCAGAAACTGCTAGCAGTATAATCTAGTCAGTAAGGCAAAGATAAAAATCTCAAGTTTAATACCTAAAGTAAATGCTAAGGTAGTTATCTACTTAAGATATTAAAAGTGACCTCATATTTTGCCTTTTAAATGATTAGAAAACCCCAGCTGGAACTATCTGATTTGATATTTTTAATAGCAGAATCCTTGCTTTATTCCACCTGGTATATGGCCAGAGGGAATAGAGTTAAATGTAAGGCCTCATAGAATTAACATATAAATACCATTATTTTCCCCACTTTGTTGTGTAGGAAGTTCACAATGTTTTAAATATAGTCTCTCTGGGTAGCACTATTCAAAATGGAAACACCCTGAGAATATATAAACAGTCCTTAGGCACTGTTCTAGTATACATATTTCATTATATAAAAACCGATCTAAGACAGAATAAAAATTAAATGATAGAAATGGACTTTTTTTCATGAACATATTTCTACCTATGATATTTTCCAAACCAAAGATTCTAGCAGACTGGTTAGTTGGCTCCCTAAGCTGCTAGCTTCTCAAAGTAAATGTTACTAAATATTCATTTGAATTACCTCATTCTTCATTGGTCCCTCAAATTTCTGAAGCTAATAATATCTACAAGTAAGAATTTCTTGCTTTATTTAAATAAGTAACAGAATCCACCAAAATTTATATGATGTTGTTCATGTGCTATTTTTAATCATAATAGAAGTGGTAATATATTAAGTGATAGAATTCACAGTGTTTTCCACATTTTTCTATTCCAATTCTAATTATACTTGGGAAACTAAGGGGTAAAGAGAAATAGACGAGGATGAGTTCAGAGAAACAATGAAAATTGGCAGCTTATAAACTATTTTCATGCTAAAGTACAATATATTCTATTGAGCCAGCTGAGGAATAAAAATCAATCGCTGTGCCACAAATACACAATTACTATTTAACCTTGATGTTAGGGTTATTGGGTCAGGAGTCTATGGGGCAGGGTAGTGTGGAGGGCAGTGGTCGGCAAACTCATTAGTCAACAGAGCCAAATATCAACAGTACAACGATTGAAATTTCTTTTGAGAGCCAAATTTTTTAAACTTAAACTTCTTCTAATGCCACTTCTTCAAAAGAGACTCGCCCAGGCCGTGGTATTTTGTGGAAGAGCTACACTCAGACCACGGGCTAGGGTATTCACAGGGCAAGAGAAACAAAGAGGGAATAGTGATTAAGGATTCAGTGAGAGTGCTAGGAATGAACTGAGGTTGTGTGAAGTCAAAAGGGGACAGAAAAAACTAGCAGAAAATGGGGGGATTGCTTTCAAAATAAAGTTCTGGGGAGCGAAAACCAAGGTGTGGCCACAGGAGTGAGTTGTTAAAAGTAATGGTGAAGATAGTGGAGGGAAAGGAAGGAATTTTAAGGCCATAGTGTTCCATATACATTTGAAAACACTTAAATTGAGAGCAGAATACTATCAGCCAGAAAAACAAAATGATTTTCAGTTAAACGACCTATTTTAGTGTTTGGGCTTTTCATGAACTCAAAGGCTGGATCTTCTCTTCATTTATTCAACATACATAAGCACTCTCCCTTTCTTCATTTCTATCAGAACCTCCCCCTGCTTAGTATCCACTCTTTACCTGGCCAAGTGTTCTAAGGAAAGTAAGTTCATCCCAGCTCCACAGTGTCTAGGGTTTAGTCCCAGCTCCTCTGGGAATTTACTCCAGATTAATGGTGTCATTTTGGCATAGTTTCTCAAACTAAAGTCTTTGAAGTCAATTTTCATGTTCTTTTCCTTACCCCACACATAAGCAGTCAGCAAACAGATAAGACTTATGTTTTTGCCTACTCACTGACAAATATATTGTCTCTTTTAAGAGCATAGTTTTGCTATAACATTATTTTGATGTAAATTATTTCCAACACAGCTGACATATTAGGGATCAACCTGAGCATAATGAGAATTTTGTGTTTGCCTATGCCAGATTTCATCAGTGAGAACCACTAGGTCAATATAGAAAACGTTTCTTTGGTGAACTAAGCCATGTAGGAACACATGAAACACACACACTCCAAATTTCTATCTGTGCTATAAGCTACATCTATCCACTTGGTGGTACAACTTTCCTTTGGACAGCTTTCCTTCTACCACAATTTACAAGCTGCAACTCTTCTGACACCCACTTCCACAAGAACACAACATGTATTTTTAAAGATAAAGTGAGATATTTATTGTATTTCTCACTCTTAATATGTGGAAAACTATTCTACCTGTTTTTTTATATTAGGTTTATTATAAAATGATTTCCCTAATAAAGTTTTTGGTTGTGCTATTAACCCATCCTATATAATAAAAAGCTAATATGCAAATAGACCGAATGGCGGAACGACCGGTCGCTATGACACACACTGACCACTAGGGGGGCAGACACTCAACGTAGGAGCTGCCCCCTGGTGGTCAGTGTGCTCCCACAAGGGGAGCACCACTCAGCCAGAAGCCCTGAGCAGGGCTCATGGCTGGCGAGCGCAGTGGCTCCGCAGCAGCACTAAGGATGTCCAACTGCCGGCTTAAGGGAAGCGGGCCTAAGCTGGCAGATGGACATACCGCGAGGGCTCCCGGACTGTAAGAGGGCACAGGCTGGGCTGAGGGACCCCCCGAGTACACGAATTTCGTGTACCGGGCCTCTAGTTTTCCATATAAATCTTGAATTTCTTACTGCATAATTTTGCATAGCAGTGATTTTAGGAATGCATCTGTTATATTACAGCAGAACTGACTGAATATTTGACCACTTTACAAAAAGTTAACCCAAAAGGACACCCAGACCTGAATGTCTCAAGAGCTCCTCCCTTGCTGACAAGAGAGCAATTTAGGAGAGGGTTTTAGTTGGTACAAGTGTTTAACAAAGAGCCTGATGTGTTAAGGAACACCATCAGTTATCTAGGCAAATCCTTCCTTCCTGTGTCCAGAATCTTAGTAAAGGATAAATTCTGATTTTAATATCTGAGTTGGTGGTCTTATTTTCCACATTAATTGCATATACCACATAGCTGCTTCGTTGAGTGACTTTGTGTTTTCTCACATATAGAGTGATAAGAATGTGTAAAATGAACTATGGCAGTGCTGATGATAAGAAAAGGCAAGAGAATAAGCAAACATAGATGCAATTATTAAAGTTGTCTAGTGAATTTTAGGTTTCATGTTTATAATTATAGCTATATTTTTATACTGAAATTATTAAAGAAAAAAATAACTTTATAAACATAACTCTCTAGTTTCTAACTACTTTTCCCACCACTGTTTTTATAGCAGGTTTTTTAAAAGTTAAATTTATTGGGGTGACATTGGTTAATATTATGTAAATTTAGGTGTATATCTTTATAACATGACATCTGTATATTCCATTGTGTGCCTACCACCTGAAGTCTAGTCTCCCTCCATCACCATGTATTTGACTCCCTTTATCCGCTTTGTCCTCCCCCCAAGCCAGTTCCTCCCAGTAACATTATTCTGTTGTTTGAATCTACTTCCTTATCTCCCCCCACCCTGGTATCAATAAAGGTGAAAAAGATACTATACTAAGCATTTCTTTCTACATATTCTAATATCAACAAAACTGTTAAAATTTTAACACTTATAGACACTTGAATATTAAAGGTTTTCAGCAAAACTGGCAACAAATTTGCTGGCCTTCTAGTTGTCAGAAATAATTAGTTGAATTTTATTATACTCAATGAGAAATATGTCCACAGATCTACATAACTACCCACATTCAAATTAGTAATTTTTAAGTCTTGGAAAAGCTATAATATAAAATTAGATAGAAAAGAGGACAGGCTATAAAGTTGCCACACACTAGTTTTTCGAGTAATGCACCAACAAAATAATGTAAATTTTTAAAATAGAACACTATTAAATATAGCACAATGATGTAAATTAAATTGTATAATTCATTGAGGAAAGAATTCAAAATGCCCAAACATGAGAAACCATGTATTTTTGCTAGTTAAAAACAGAACCCAAAAAGCATAAATTATTTTTTAAAATATTAAACTGCTCTTATATAATAAAAAAATCTATATTCGAATTCTAAGACAGGCATAGGCTTGTTTTACATGTCAAGTAACTTCTTGCAATTATAGTGAATTAATACCATACCGAATCTCATACTTTTATATTTCTCAGGCAAGTAGAAATAAAGATTTTTAAAGAAGGGTCGTAGCTCTAAAAATGAAGTAAGACTAGATACAGTAAACAATTTATGAAATCACATGGCTAGTTAGTGGGGACCAAGCCTCTGGACTCTCTGGCCCTCTATTATACCCAGCTGGCCTTTGGTGCTTTGTAAAAATTAAAGATTTAAATCATCCTAGTAGTTCCATAATGACTTATTTTGTGAACTAATTTTTCTTCACCAAAAATGTGAAGAATCTTAAGTTCAAAATAAGCTTGGTAAGAATTAAACACTACTCAATGTAGCACAGACCAGTGGTTCCCAAACTACTGCATGGGCTCTTTTTAGTGGAACAAAAATGTCAGGAACCCTCAGTGAACACTTAAACAAGTTTTATTGTGTTATTTAAATATCTACAAATATAAAACTAGTATAAATGCCTACACTTACAGCGCTTAACTTTAAATCAAAATAAATTTTTAAACAAAATAAAAACAAATATAAAGACACAAAATTCAAATAAACAGTATTAATTTAAAGTTTGCAAAAACTAAATTGCTGACTTTTGGGTTTACTGTATAAAGCTGTAATCGCAGATCCAGTTCTATATTTAATATTTTTGCATTTTTAATTCTAGTAATGTGAAGAATGCCTGTTCACAATTACATAAGGCATTAACTCTGAGGTTGGTTCAGGATAATTAGGCCTCATAATTAACCAAAATTCTGTAAAGAGCAATCCAAGAATGACAATTTAAATAAAGTATTAGTCAATAATTTTATAAAACTATCTTGTTCATGTGAAAGTTAATAATGTTGCATTGTCAACTGAAGTTTTAATAAAATGGGTATCCAATCTGATAACTATTAGAACTGGAAATAGAAACATTTTTCCTTGCATGGAAACTACTATACTATTAGTGATTCTGCGGCCCTTATACAGATAAAAGTAGGATTCTGTTCGGTTGTTCTCCCGTTCGGTCTATTTACATATTACCCTTTTCTTATATAGGACTAGAGGCCCGGTGCACGAAATTTGTGAACTCGGACTGGGGGGGGGGGGGGGTCCTCAGCCCGGCCTGTGCCCTCTTGTAGTCTGGGAACCCCGCGATTGATTGTCCCACAGAGGGAGGCTCCCACCGGGCCTCTAGTCCTATATAATAAAGAGCTAATATGCTAATGGACGTCACGCCATCACGCTGTAACGACCAATCAGCAGGAGGCTGTGTGCGTGGCAGGCGCATGTGGGTGGGTGGGGATGCGTGCTCAGCGAGGTGTGTGTGGGTGGGTGGGGACTTGACCCTGCATCCTTCTGGACAAAGCTGCAGCGGCTGCCTGAGGCTTAGGCAAGTCTTGGATGGCGGCTATTGCTGCCCAGGGCCGGCCCGAGGCACATGCAAGCCACAGATAGTGGCTACTGCTGCCTAGGGCCCAAGGCTCAGGCAATGAGGTACCCTGATCGCCAGGTTGCCTCCCGCAGAGGGAGGCCAGAGGCAGCAGCAGCAAGGGGGTGATGGGTGTGGTGCCTTCCCCTGATCGGCTGCGGGGAGCGGGCCTACACCGTCAGCAGGACATCCCCTGAGGGCTGCTGGACTGTGAGAGGGGGCAGGCCGGGCTGAGGGACCCCCTCTCCAGTGCATGAATTTTCATGCAGCAGGCCTCTAGTTAAAATATAAAAGACAAAAGCCATTACAGTTACTTGTTGATTTGAAGTTGACTTTCTCCCAGTATTTGTCAATTTTACCTAATAAAGAGGGAATATGCTAATTGACCCTCATGCCACTGCAAAGATGGCGGCGACCACAGCCAATAAGGAGGGAATATGCTAATTGACTGCCATGCCCTCAAAAATGGCGGCACACACAGCTATAAGATGGTGGCGCCCAGTCCCCTCAGCTCTGCAGGGGCGGCAGGCACGCAGCAAGGCTGGGCCTGCCCCGGAGTCCCCCAGTCCCCTCAGCCCTCCAGCCGCCCAGGGCCGCCTGAGGCTCAGGGAACCAGGGCTGGCTGAGGCTTGTGCTGCTGGCAGTGGCAGCAACAGAGGTGTGATGGGGCATTGCCTTCCCCTGATAGCTGGGTCACCTCCCACCCCTGAGGGCTCCCGTATTGTGAGAGGGGGCAGGCCAGGCTGAGGGACCCGCCCCTCCAGTGCATGCATTTTCATGCTCCGGGCCTCTAGTATATCTATAATAATCTATAATAATAAAAGCATAATAGGGAAAGTGACCGAACAGCAGAACAACTGTCCAGATGACCTTCCGGATGACCATGCTATGGCACACACTGGCGCTAGGCAAGCCAAGGTGAATACGATGCGATTGGTTGGGGGGCCCTGCCATTGCCCCACGATCACCCCGCAGAGGGAGGCCCAGGTCACCAGCTGGCAGGGCGATGGATTGGGGCGGGGGGGCCTCCGTGATCACCCCAAAGAGGGAGGCCCAGACCTCCCTCTGTGCGGTGATCGATCGCAGAGCCCTGGCCGGGTGAGCAGGGCCTCCCTCTGCGGAGCCATTGATTGTGGAGCCTTGTGATTGATTGCCCCCACAGAGGGAAGGCCAGGCCACCCGGCTGGCAGCACTGTGGCAGGTAGGCGGGGCCTTTCTCTGCAGGACAATCGATCTGGGGACCCTGCGATCTATCACCCCACAGAGGGAGGCCCAGGCCACTGGCCAGCGACACTATGGCGGGTGTGGGGCCAGCCAGCGATCTTGCAGAGGGAGGCCCAGGCCAGCCAAGCGATCATACCCCCTGCCTGTTGCTAGCAGAGGGAGGCGACCGGTGGCAGGGAGAGGGGAACAGCGCCACACAGATGGCAAGCAGTGGCAGCAGCAGGGGCGGGGCCAGCTGCTGGCAGCTGGGGGAAGGAAAGCCCAATAGGCTCTGATTGCTGGCCAGGCCTAGAGACCCTACCTGAGAGGTCCTAGATTGCGAGAGGGCACAGGCCAAGCTGAGGGGCACCCCTCACCCCCCGTGTACGAATTTTGTGCACCGAGCCTCTAGTTTCTATATAATAAAAGCCTAACATGCTAAGTGTCTGGTCATCTGTTCAACCAGTCAAAGCGTAATATGCTAATGATATGCTAAGGCCACTCAACTACTTGCTATGATGTGTACTGACCACCAGGGGGAAGACGCTCTGACCAGCAGGTGAGCTTGCTGCTGGGGTCCAGCCCATCGGGACTGAGCAAGATGGGCCGGTCACACTCTGGAGCCCTCCCGCGGTCCCTTCCCAGCTGGCCAACCTCCCGTGTCCCTCCTCAGCCCCAATCTTGCACTGGTGGGGTCCCTCATCAGTCTGGTCTGCGCCCTCTCACAATCTGGGACCCTTCGGGGGATGTCGGAAAGCCAGTTTTGGCCCAATCCTGCAGGCCAGGCTGAGGGACCCCAGGCCTCTAGTTAAATATAATTTAGCATATATGTCTGTGGTTTCCAGGGGCTCAAAGGCTCTCTACGTAACATTTATTTCTAGGGTCCAAGCTTATTTATACCCCACTTCATAGGACATATATTGACCTTTAAAGGCTAGATGATATATGCAACCCACAAGCACAAACCTTTGCCGACTATGAGATGAAATCAGCAAACCTAAATACCAAAAGATACAGGTAGAAGAGATGAAAGTGACAGTCTCTGGGCAACATGAGTGGGAGGTAGGGAGAGATGGGATTACTGTACTAGTAGTACTAATACTACTGAGTTCACCAGTGAGAAGCCATGTAATTAATGGCATTGGAGTTTTTAAACCAGAGTGCAGGTATCGCTATAATACAATAAAACTAAATTTGAGCCCAGCTGGCATGGCTCAGTGGTTGAGTGTCGACCTATGAACCAGGAGGTCACGGTTTGATTCCGGATCAGGGTACATGCCCCGGCTGGGGGTTGGTGACGTGATCCTCAGTGTGGGGTGTGCAGGAGGCAGCCGATCAATAATTCTTATCATTTAAGTTTCTATCTCTCTCTCCATCTCCCTTCCTCTCTGAAATCAGTAAAAATATATTTAAAACAAAACAAAAAAACCCTTAACTTTGATAAGTACATCTCTAAATTAAAACCAGTTGCTGAGCATCTACTATATTAAAACACTGTGATATGAGATGATAAAACTGAATTTGATAAATAAATCTCTAAACCAAAACCAGTGGCTAAGCATCCACTATATGTAAAACACTGTGCTGGAGGAGTCATGGAGGGCCCAAACATAATTTAGAGTCTTAAATTATATAATTTTTTAGTTATAAGTTGATAATTCTATGTGTATTAACTCATCTTTGAAAGCATACATCTAAAGAACAGACATAAAAATCAATAGAAAAAATATACTTATTCTAGATTGAATTTCTTTGAAAAACATTTATGCCTATGAAGTACTCTACTACTTAAAATGTAAAGATCGTCCATTTTCCAAGTCTTCTTTGATCATTATCATGGAAATAAAATTTCAATTAAATTGAGAAAAACATACAAATGAACAAAACTAGCCATATCACCAAGTATTAACTTAGAACTACAGCATGTATAACCACTACGCTATCTCAATATCCCATTTCTTGCAAACTGAACAAAACAATGTGCTTCTACAGAAACTCTGAGCCAGACAGCTAGACTTTTGGGGAAACAAAGCAATTTTTACCTTTTAAAAAATCCTTCAGGAGGGAATCATTTTCAAAACTACATTCTTTTATTTTATACACTTTTATTCAATTAGAAAACTTGTTGCTCAATATGCAAATCAGAAACTGAGGGAGGGAGAGAGGAAATGAAGCTCCAAACACCACAAAATAAAGTTGCTTTGCTATGTGGGGGCTGCCAGGCTTTTTGTTACTCTACTTGAAAGTAAATGTGACTTGTCTGTAGAGAGTGCTGCTTCAGCAGTTCCCAATGAATTTTAAGCCTGTGCTCCATATTTTCTCTTTTGTAAGTTTAATGTATTCAGCACACTGAACCGACAATTTAAATAACTACATTTTTAAACAAACGAAGCATTGATGTTAATGTATGAAAATGGTCCAAACCCCTGGGAGTCTTGGTTCCCACCATTGTTTATTCTGACAACAGGATATAATTGCTTACTTACTTGGCAGCAAATTTAACCATCTGCTTGCTTGCATGGTCTCCCACTGCCACAAGAGCCTGGACGTTAAACTGCTGCTGACGTAGGACTAAGAAACACTGCTTCCCTGAATAAGACAGAAAGAACACAAATGTATTAAGGACATGCTACTTCAGGTTTTACAGAAGGAAAATGCTTATCTACTTTAAATTTGGGTCAAAATTTACTATATTCATCAGGCTCATAACATGCATATATCTGGCTTTCACAGACAAAATACTCATCCTCAATTGACAAACTTTAAAGAAATCCAATTTCCTACTATGAGTAAAAAAAATGCTTTTAACATATTGTTATGAGAACACAGGCAAATCACTAATTAAAAAAATTATTTTGTTATTGCATTGATTTATTAAACAAATTTCAAGTAACTTCAGATCACTTTCAACATTCATTCAATAGCTATTATATTCTACAGCCAAAGGCACTGTGCTAACCACCATGGGAGCTTCAATAATGCAACCACAGAGGTACTAATAAAAAACTTAGTAACAAGAAAACAAGCATTTTATAAGGGTGATCCATTGTACTTTCTACCAAAGTTGATTTTAAAGAGCATTTAGAATGACAGGCTAGTTTCTTTCATGGTCTATTTCCTTTATCACCTTCCCAATCTTTCATCCTTTATAATCGTTCCCAAATTTTTCTTTTACTACAAATAAGTTACTTTGTCTATGAAAGATCATTCTCTTTATGCCCTATAGCCAGTTTTATTTATGTATTCTGGGCCACTTCATTTCCCCCTCCTTTCATTAAAGAACCACCATTCCTTATTCTTAATCTTTTGAAAACAACTATTCATAACAGATTCCAGTAACTATATATCCTTGTGACATCCCTTTCTTCCAAAGCAGATTCTTTTTAAGTCTCTGGTCAAGTTTTGGGGAACTATCTATATAATAAAAACCCAGTGGTCATAATGCCGTAACGACCAAAGACCGGTCACCAGGAGGCTGCGTGTGCAGTGAGGTGCACACGGTTGTGCGGGGCTGCGAGCATGGTGAGGCACACGGGGGTGGGTGGGGCCATGCGATTCCACACTGGGCTTCCAGTTTCCTCATGATCCTACCTAATAATAGAATAGAGTAACATGTAAATTACCATCACTCCGCTACGCCCACAATTGGGCAGCGGGAGGCTGGGGGGCGGGACTCGGGGTGGCCTATCCGGCCATTGAGAGGCACGGATCCGCTGCCACTGAGGGGGGCTACCCTGCTGTTGAGAGGTGCAGGGGGCGGGACTCCCAACCCCTGTACCTCTCAACGGCCAGATCCGCGGCCACTGAGGGGGCCTGCCGCGGACACCCAGCTGCGCCTCTCAACGGCAGGGTAGCCAGGTGTCCGCGGCAGCCCCCCTCAGCGGCCGCCCCAGCGCCTCTCAACAGCAGGGTAGCCCCCCTCAGTGGCCGCGGACCATCAAAAGTGTGGGAGCTGGGTACCTGTCTGCTCCGGCACCAGGCCTTTCAGAAGCCTCCGCTGAGCCGGAGGCTTCTGAAAGGCCTGGTGCACCAGCGGACAGGCACCCAGATCCACCGCGAAAAGCGAAAGCGTGTAGGGGACCCTACACGTGCATGATTCAATCATGCACTGGGCCTCTAGTACAAGATAAATCTTTTCAAGACCACATTTCTCATCAGCTTGTCTTATAAAACAGCAAAAGATGATTTCATTTTTAAACTGAGAATTAACCTTTATACTGAGAAGTAGTAGCCTTAAAAAAAAAAAGCAAAATGCAAGTGGACTTATAGTTATTAGTTTCAACATAGACTATTTTGAAAAGAAAATCAGATAATCATGAATTTAAAAAAGAAAGATAGGTTGCAAGCAAAGTGCCAACACAAACATAATCTATGGACTTCTGAGTCATATATGGTAGTTTTATTCCTAAATAGACACTCATTTTCTCTTTTCTTTGGAATATGATCCAGTCATAAAGTCAAGTTTTTAAGAAAGTTCCATGTATAATAAATTCAAGGGGATTTTAAGACACTGAATGGATAAAGATTGATGAAGTTAGAAATCTGCAGGTGGATCAAAATGACATTATCCCAGGACTACTGAAACCATAGCCAGGTATTAGGCAACTTAGAACACAGTGTTAGCATGAATTGGAAGGCAACATGATTTAGTAAGTATTTTAGCTTCTCTAACAGGACAGACAGGCAGCACAGACTTAGCTGCACTACAAAGCCATCATGCAATGAACTCTGATGCCACACAAAAGACCTTGAGAGAAAATGGAGAGCTTTATAGGGCATATAAATGGTGAGCACAGGAAAATGTCTCTGGGTCAGCACTAAGTGGTAACGTTTAGTATAAGGGTTTGGTAAAAAAATAAAAGCACTGAAATCAAAAGACCTAGGATCACATTCAGCCTACCACTTATGAAGGAGCCTGTGGGAAAATTATTATTCTTTGATTGGTTGACTCCTGCACACGCCTGACTGGGCCAGGATGGAACCTGCAACCCAGGAATGTATCCTTGACTGGGAATCAAACCTGTGACCCTTTGTTGCCAGTGCTCTAACCACTGAACACACCGGCAAGGGTGGGAGCCTGTGGGAAAATTATTAAATCACTTCATGCCTCAGTTTTTCATCTGCAAAAGGGAAAAAATAACAGATATAACTCATGGAGTTTTCTTGATGTTTCTTAAATAATCTTGAAAATTATATAAGTAATATATTTAGAGTTGTAACATTCAATTAATATTAACTATGAATATAAAATATTAATATTAACTAACTATAAATATTAATGTTAACTACTACTATTATTAATAGCAGCACTACAATTGGTTATTTATTTGAGGATTATCATTCCTATTTCACAGCTGGATTACTATGTGCAAAAAGTATGTCAGGTGTTTGGAACACAAATAAATATTTGTTAGACACTCATGATAGACCATTATGTGAAAATATAATAAAACCATATATAATCTCGATTTTGTTTGTGTAAAAAGTATAGACATATGAAAAGATGCTCAGAGTCACTAATCATCAGAAAAATGCACATTAGAACCACAATGAGATATCACCTCAAACCTGTCAGAATGGCTATCATCAATAAACAAACAAGGGTTGTCAAGGGTGTGGAGAAAAGGGAACCCTTGTGTTCTATTGGTGGGAATGCAGATTGATGCAGCCACTGTGGAAAGCAGTATGGAGTTACCTCAAAAAATGAAAAATGGAACTGCCTTATGACCCAGAAAATCCACTTATGGGAATTTATCTGGAGAAACCTGAAACACTAATTGGAAAAATATGTACCCCTATGTTCACTGCAGCTGTATTTACAATAGCCAAAATTTGGAAACAGCTCAAGTGTCCATCAATTGATGAGTGGATAAAACAGCTATGGTACCTTTACACAATGGACTACTGGGCGTCAAAAAGAAGAAGATTTTACTCTTTGCGACAGCAGGGATGGACCTGGAGAACATTATGCTAAGTGAAATATGCCAGTCAAAGAAGGACAAGTACCATATGATTGCACTCACATGTGGAATTTAATGAACAAAGTGAACTAACAAGCAATGTAGAGAAAGACTCACAGAGCAGGCAAACAGCTGTGGTGGGGGGTATTGGACAGGGTGGAAGGATTGAACGGGAAAAAAAAACAAAGAAAGAACTCATGGGCCTGGGTAACATTGTGGTAATTGTGGGAATGAGGGGGTGGGTAGAGGTAGAAGAGGGTATAGGGAGATGAATGATGCTAAAAAAAGAAAAGAAAAAAAAAAGTATATTAACATAGATTGTGTACGGGACAAACACACCAAAATGTGGCTACTAACAGGTGGCAAAATTTCAGGGAATTATTTTGTTCTTCATATTTCTCTGTATTTTCTGAACTTTTTACAATAAGCATATACTACTTTTCTAATCAGAAAAGACAAGGACACAATCAGAGAGGTAGGTATAGAAGGTAAGGCTTACATGAGCTGCCTACAAATGACTCACTTCATATTGAAAGACACACATAGACTGAAAGTAAAGGGATGGAAAAAGATATTTCATGAAAATGCAAACAAACGCTGGGGTAGCAATACCTATACCAGACAAAATAGACTTTAAAACAAAAGCTATATAACAAGAGAGAAAGAAGGACCCAGCCATGCCACTAAATCAAAAAGACACATACATCCATGTTTATTGCAACATTATTTACAATTAGAGGCCCAATGCACGAAGATTTGTGCAAGAATAGGCCTTCCTTCCCCTGGCTGCTGGCACCAGCTTCCCTCCGGCACCCAGGACCCGGGCTGCTTTGCTCTGGCTGCTGCCGCCACCCACTGGGGGCATGCTCTGAGCCACGCCGCGCGGCCGCTCAGAGCACGCCCCCACCCCTGGTGTGTGTGTGTCCGCTGGGGTGGGGGCCACACACAGCCCCTCCTGCCCATCTGCGTGCGCAGCTCCTCCTGAGAGGTCGTGATGCAGCCTCTGCCTGAGCCGGTCGTGACGCCCGGCTAATTTGCATATTACCCGTTTATATATATATAGCTAAGATATGGAAGCAACCCAGGTGTCTATCAATACATGAATGGATAAAAGAAGTGGTGCATATATACAATGGGCTATGGATCAGCCATAAAAAAGAATGAAATCTTGCCATCTGCAACATGGATGGACCCAGAGTAGTGATCGTCAACCGGTGGTCCACAAGGTCCGAAAGGTTGGTGACTGCTGGTTTAAGGAAACCTTTGGAAGGTAAGGGAGGGTGGGGGTAAGGGGGAGAGATCAACCAAAGGACTTGTATGCATTCATATAAGCCTAACCAATGGACACAGACACCAGGGGGGTGAGGGCATGAGTGGGGAGTGGGGAGGACAATGGGGGGTTAAGGACACATATGTAATACCTTAATCAAAAAGAGAGAGAAAAAAAGGAAACCTTTGGAACAGCGGTTGTCAACCGGTGGTCTGTGGACCACATGGTCCGTGAGGTCCAAAAGGTTGGCGACCGCTGAAGAGGGCATTGTGCTGATTGAAATGTCAGACAGATGAAGACAAATGCCATGATTTCACTTATATGTGGAATCTAAAAACAGAATAAACGAATAAGCAGAGCAGAAAGACTCATGTTTGTTAAGGAAATTAAGTATGAAAAACCTCTCATAACAGTGTTATTTATATAAAGGAACCAAAGTTCATATTTATGTAGTCTTTACTAGTGGAACAGATTTCCATGTGCTCTAATGCTATGATCCCCAAAGCAGCTGTGTTCAAAGCACTGTCAATACTAGAATCTTGATGGACCACTCAAAAAATTTTCCAAAAGATTAAAAAAATAAAAAATCAGTACTGGTTCCTGGTAAATAGAACTGTCTGCTCAGACTACTTCTATCAGGTACTTTTGAGACCAAGTTCTTGCCAGGTGTTAGTAAACACAATTTTTTTTCTTTGGCTCTGGCTGGTAATACAGTGTACTGCATGATCTGTTTAGTTCAATGTTTTGTAAGCTACTATTTAAAAACATACAAACATTTTTACTGATTTCAGCGAGGGAGAGATAGATAGAAACATCAATGATGAGAGAGAATCATTGAATGGGTGCCTCCCGCACACCTCCTACCAGGGATCCAGCCAGAAACCCGGGCATGTGCCCTGACAGGGAATCGAACCCTGACCTCCTGGTTCATAGATCGATGCTCAACCACTGAGCAACACCAGCTGGGCAGCTACTATTTTTATAGACACTGGTGAGTGATAATAAGAAGCATGTGTACAATACTTTTTATGAAAATTTAACCCTTTGCACTCGCTTGCTTTTTTCTCGATTCCTTTATTCTAATGCTAACCGTGTCGAGTCACACTCGACATCCGAGTGCAAAATTAAAACAAAGGCTATACCCATGCTTGTAAATGTATTTTTTCCCCCTGGAAGTGTTCACAAGAAACAACAGTGGTTATTTTGGGGGAAGAGATTGTGATGGGATGGAGAAGCTAGAACTATGAGACTTTTTTCATTTTGTATCTTTTGGCACTATTGAAATTTTAATTTATTTTTTATTCCAAGAAGCAAGTACATAATTTCTCCATTTAGAAAAGTCTTTACTGTATTTAAATTAGTATAAAAATGTTGCCGGACAGATAAATCAACTGTTAAATATTACTTACCTTTCCTCTTGGAATTTTCCAACCAGGAGACAGTTTATAGAAAGATATAGAGTCAATGTTCAAAATAGCTGAATAAAGTCACTATTTTTAGATAATTTAAATTAACAATTAAAAATCCGTGTTGAGCCCTGGCTGGAGTGCTCAGTGGTTAGAGCACCGGCCCAAGCACAGAAGGTCTTGGGTTCCATTTCCTGTCAAGGGCATGTACCTGGATTGAAGGTTTGATCCCCAGCTTGGGCATGTCTCTGTCACATTGGTGTCTCTCTCTCTCTCTCCCCCTCTCCCCCCGCCAACTCCCTCCCTCTCTAAAATAAAAATCGATGAAAAAAATATCCTTGGGTGAGAATTAATAGCAAAAAATTGTGTTGAATTTTGATTCTTAAGGTTTTAGAAGCAGCACTTTATTTCTTAAATTTTCACTTAAGTACTGTTTTAGAAAAATGTAAAGTCTGAAACCTTCTTTTACACACCAGGAGTACAATCTTTATTTCTGAGCTAAAGAACCAACATGGTAGGTGGTCAGAACAAAAAGGTTTATTCTCATCTCCATTATGGTGTAGGCTCCTAATGAAGAGGCCTTTTCGGAAGAACTAGGTTATTAAAGATGTGAGGCAATCTTATGTCTTGATCTCTTCCTACTGTCTTTCAGGTTGCCAAGCTCCTGAATTCATTATTTAGATAATGTACCTTAACTTCCTGATTCCCAACATTAATATTTTCCTTCATCATTTATGTTAATCAGTTAGGAAGTTAAGTAGCAAAGACCTTACTATTTTAAATACTTTCCATTTGTTATTTTCCCTAAAGTACTCTCTCATGGATGTTAGTTGATCTGACCTTTGGTGTTAAAATCCTAAATGATCTGTTTACCAAAAATAATTAGCTATTTTGGAAGTAAAGTAAGTTTTTAGAAAAAAGAATATTGAAAGAGAATTATTTAATGCCAATGATTTCCATCTAGAGTGTATACAATTTGAAAGGACCACTGATATTTCAATGACTCTTTCAATATGCAGACTTAAACTTTCACAATGGAAAGAAACAAATTTTAAAGGTATCATTAAGAGTGATAGACAGACATAAAACACTTGATTTTAGGAATGCCATACATAAACTTAGTATAAGAAATCTGATTTTAAATACTGTCCTTTAAAGCAAACTATACAGATATGTAAACAGACTAGATTTTTTTGTTTGCATAACAGGATTCTATATTGTCATGCTTTTGACTCTATGATTTTGACATTTCCATTTCCTTACTTATGGTCTTTTCACAGCTTTGCTCTACTTGAAACTGCTAGCATGGTTTGTTTTTTTCTCTTTAACTCCAAAAGTAGTAACGCAGTTTTAATGTGTTACTGCTTTTGGAGTTAAAGAACATGAATTATTCCAAGTAAGTCATGTTTATTGACATTTTCCCAATGTAAGACAATGTAAGAAAGGAATAGCAGCAAATTCAAAGCATAAGATTTTATTTATTTTTAGATAATCCACTTTGGCAGAAACAGAAAACATTGACAATCACTATTAGCAAGATGTGGAAAAAGTCACATACTTGTGGGATAAATACATATAGTGTTACTGAAAGGTTCTTTTGGTATTAGAAACATTAACCTTTTGCACTCGGATGTCGAGTGTGACTCGACACAGTTAGCATTAGAATAAAGGAATCGAGAAAAAAGCAAGCGAGTGCAAAGGGTTAAGTATGTATATGCATACCCTTCAATCCAGCAATCTCACTTCTAGATACCTATCTTGGAGAAATACTGCCTTATGTAGATCTATAACTAGTACCGTGGAAGAAATCTCCATGAGAAATGCTCATTGAAAATTTTAAAAGTTGCAGAATAACATGTAAAATATGATGTCATTTACATAAAATAAGACAAATTAAAACTCATACAAAAAACAAATATAAAACTGTATGTACCTGTGTGTGTGTGTGTGCATGCACATACGTACATTACAAAGGAAGATTTTTGGAAAGATGCTGAACAAATTATTAAGAATTAATAGAAAATGTTGAAGTAGAGGATAGACAGTAAAAAAGAAAAAAGTAAATATCATTTCTGTATTCTTTGAAAAATTCATGTAAAAACGTTATTTGGATAACTTACTTAAAACACATACATAACCTTAAAAGCAAAATAAGATTTTCCAATTAGAAGTTATGAAGATCAGATTAAATGCAAAATTCCAAAAATATATCTAAAACTTAATCTAGTACTACTAGTATACTAAAAGAATACCATTCATACCTTTGCCAAATTCAGTTTATTTCATGTATCTACAAATTGTTCAACATTAAGAAACCGTTATTATAAGTCATTACAATAATATATAATTGATTCTTGTTATTTGTGATAGTTATATTCCATAAAGTCTCTAGGAACAATGAATTAGCAATTGAACCATTGCTCCTAGGGAAAATACAGGGTTAGGTTCCCGTGAGTCTCTGTCACAGTATTTTCATCAGTCCATCAATACACAACCTTGTTTTGTATGTTTCTGTTTAAATATACCTTATCCTAGATAATAAAAGCATAATATGCTAATTAGACCAGATGTCCTTCCGGACAACCTTCCGGATGAAGCCGGGGCTGTGAGGGCCAAGCCCCTTGCATGAATTTTGTGCATTGGGCCTCTAGTTTAATATATAGAGAGTTAATTCATTAACATGAACTCATAGCCAACAGCACTGTACCTCATGCTCACATGAAGCTTATCTAATACACATATTTTCTCTTTAAGGCATATTACAACCTTCTTGCACTTAGGAACACTAGAAAACACTTCAGTACTATACTCGGGGGCCATATTAAACAGCCAAATCACCAACAAAAAGCACAGAACTGAAGAATGTGATATTAAACAGACTGTGAAAAGGACACCTGTTTATGAGAGCTTACTCAAGAAGGCAGAGCTTCACCGTGTTTGACCTGACTGGAAATCTATGCACTGGGCAACTCAAATTTTTTGCCACTGCACCCATACAGGTCCCTATGTCTGTGAATGACAGTAAAAGTGCCACATATATTGATTTTGGGATTACAAATACATTTTAGCAAGTAGGTGAATTTGTAAATATACAATCTATGAACAATGAGGACCAACTATATTTTTATTATCTAGAAAATTTCAAACCAACACAAAAGCACAGCAAATAGTATAATGAACCTCTACATAAATATACTCAACACAATTACATTTTGAGAAAAAAAAAATTGCTGGAGAAAGGTCTTGTAAAATTTAACATCTACTTCAGATAACAGAAAACTTGCACTAGAAGAAAGCTTTTAATATTTTCTAAAATCTGGCATTGTTTTCTAATGACATTTTATGCAGAACACCTACAGTCATGAAATAACTCAATAGGATTTTAACCCTTTGCACTCGCTTGCTTTTTTCTCGATTCCTTTATTCTACTCGGGATTTAATTTTTTAAATACCCCAGATTTTACAAAGTGCGGCAGTAGAATAAAAAACTGGAGTTTCTTTTCATACAAACTTATTTATTTGGATTTTTTAATATTTCAAATTATTGATACATTCAATACAATTCGACATACGAGCTGCTACCGATGCTGTGTCGAGTCACACTCGACATCCGAATGCAAAAGGTTAAATCTCTGCTATATAAAAAATCCTTAATTGTGGAAATCCCTACAGGACTAGAAAGAACCTAACTAATTATTGTAATGAGAAACCACATGAAATGAATATTTGAAAGAAAAGTACAAAATGATCATTATGTCTACCTATAATAATCCTCATGGCCATTCTTGTCTCAGCTTTAACCCAATCCACTTATCCCTCAATGCCTGTACTATTTTGAAGCAAACCTCAGCCATGGTATTTCACCTATCCTATCTTACCTAATAATAGACAAACATGTAAATTGACCGTACATTCGCTACGCCCATAGCCAATCAGAGTGACTATGCAAATTAACCCAAAAAAGATGGCGGTTAATTTGCATACATAGGTGCCCAGCGCCTGTGTCCCAGGAACATCCTGGCACCCAGGTCACTGTGAGGTAAGGCCTGGTGCAGGAGCGGACCCCCTGCGATCGATTGCAGGGAGCTGGGGCTCCGCTCCTGCCCTAGAGGCTTTTGGCCTGGGCAGGCCTGGGCAGGGGCGGAGCCGGTGATCAGAGGGAGCTGGAGGGCTCCTGCTCAGGCTTAAAGCTTCGGCCAGAGGCTATAGGCCTGGGCAGGGCCCAGCCCGCGATTGGTGTGAACTATAGAGGAAACACCTTTTCTGACTGCACATTGGCTAAGCTTCCTGTATGCCACTGGTAATATTCTTAGTAACTTGGGTAATAAGAATCCAAAAAGGTGATCTAGGGTTTTTCCACCACACTTCTGGAGAAAAAAACCAAGGTCCGCTGCTGGAGGGCTAAGAAATGTCATATCCTGCCCTAGCCGGTTTGACTCAGTGGATAGAGCCTCGGCCTGCCAACAGCAGGGTCTGGGTTGATTCTGATCAAGGGCATGTACCTAGGTTGCAGGTTCCTCCTGGCCGGGGCTCAGATCAGGGATCATGCAGGAGGCAACCAATCAAAGTGTTCCTCTCACTTTGATGTTGCTCTCTGTCTTTCCCTTTCTCTTCCACATTCTCTAAAAGTCAATGGAAACACATCCTCAGGTGAGGATAAAATAAATAAATAAATAAATAAATAAATAAATAAATAGAAAGAAAGAAAGAAAGAAAGAAAGAAAGAAAGAAAGAAAGAAATGCATATCCTATGAAAGACACATCTTGAAAATGCCTAAAGGAAGTTGTCATTTTTTCTTGGTGAAGGGACTGAAGTCCATGTTGATGAAAACACCTTGGTGGCTGTGGTGACTGGCAGTGGCTGCAGCAGTGGGGTGATGGGGCTGGCGCCTTCCCCTGATCAGCCCGGTTGCCTCCCACAAAGGGAGGCCAGACTGCGGCTTAGGGAGCGGGCCTAAGCCATCAGTAGGACATCCGCTGAAGGCTCCCAGTATGTGAGAGGGGGCAGGTTGGGTTGAGGGACCCCCCACCCCCAGTGCACAAATTTCGTGCACCGGGCCCCTAGTCCTATCTAATAAAAGAGTAATATGCAAATT
Source organism: Cnephaeus nilssonii (assembly GCF_951640355.1). Lineage (NCBI taxonomy): Eukaryota > Metazoa > Chordata > Mammalia > Chiroptera > Vespertilionidae > Cnephaeus > Cnephaeus nilssonii. Next base: position 75,753,291 of record NC_137081.1, on the reverse strand, counting down.
GGTCATCACTCCAACACACAAGATGGCTGCCCCCATGTGGACACAAGATGGCTGCCACAAGATGGCCGGCAGGGGAGGGCAGTTGTGGGCGATCAGGCCTGCAGGGGAGAGCAGTTGCGGGGGACCAGGCCTGCAGGAGAGGGCAGTTAGGGGCAATCAGGCTGGCTGGGGAGCAGTTAGGCATCAATCAGGCTGGCAGGGGAGGCAGGGGTCCTCAAACTACGGCCCACGGGCCACATGCGGCCCGCCGAGGACATTTATCCGGCCTGCGGGTGTTTTTGCCGCTGCTGCCTGTCCTGCTTAGCAGCCGACTTGTCCCGGGCCCGCAGTGCGCATGTGTGGAATGTGCGCCGCACTCTCCGACTCTCCTCCTTCTCTCTGAGGGACAGTGAACTGGCCCCCTGTTTAAAAAGTTTGAGGACCCCTGGGTTAGGGGGTGATCAGGCTGGCAGGCAGAAGTGGTTAGGGGCAATCAGGAAGGCAGGCAGGCGAGCGGTTGGGAGCCAGCAGTCCTGGATTGTGAGAGGGCAGTCGGACATCCCTTGAGGGGTCCCAGATTGGAGAGGGTGCAGGCTGGGCTGAGGGACAACCCCCCGCCATGCACGAATTTCGTGCACCGGGCCTCTAGTATACTTATAGATTTAAACATATTTGATATGTTTCAATTCATTGCAGTTATCCTTATTGATACTCAAATCGTTCCATTTTGGGGATGGATGTGAAGAGAAGTATGCTTGGTTCAGCCTTACATGTAGCATGTATTCTATCTTTTAATTTGTTAAATAACCATGTTCAGGAAACAAAGTGCCCATTTTGGACAGAACAAAGATCCCACACTAGTGGGAGAAAGACAAGTAAATTAGGGATTACAATACAATGTGATATATCTGTTGGTAGAATAAATGGCCCAACCTTTCAAGAAGGCAAATCAACATTTTTAAAAAAGTTAATATTCCACCAGTATTCTTCTCAAAGTCTATTAGCATTCATATACTTGGGGGGAGAATACTGGAAGAATAGACAAACTCTTACAGTAGTGACCACGAGAGTGTGAGACATATGTATAAAATGTTGGGATTTTAAAAATGAGCCCATATTAATTATATAATAAGTATTTTAAAACACAAAGTAAAAAATGCTATAATATAGAATTATTAAATGCTATAGAAGCAATGAACTCTTAGGAAGACAGGAGGTATTTTAGAAAGCTTCTGGATTTTGTTTGTATTTCACCAATTGAGAACTTGGGCAGGTAGTTTTAGTCTCCTCATTTATAAAGGACAATAGCAATGCCTGTTCTGCCTACATCACAAATTTGTAGGGATGATCAAATGTGAGAAAGTTATAAACTAGTATGTCACTATTTTTAGATAATTCTGAACACTAGGTTAGGACAATTTTCCATAAGGAACTACGGTTTGTCTAAACTACGCTTATCCTTCTTTTCTGTTGTTAATGCTAATTCAATGAAACTTTCTACAATGAGAAAAAACTTTCTATATTTGTACTGTCTGTGCAATATAGGAGCCACTAGCCATTGTGGCAGTTAAGCACTCAAAATACATGTAGTGACTGAGCTATTGAATTTTAATAACTACATGTAGTCAGTGGCTACTTTATTGGGCAACCAGTTTTAGCCTTTTATCTCTTCCACCTCTCTCCCTATCTAAATATTACAAACCCTATCTAATAAAGAGGGAATATGCTAATTGACCATCATGCCATCACAAAGATGGCAGTGCCCACAGCCAATAAGGAGGGAATATGCTAATTACTGCCCCACCCTCAAAGATGGCGGCACCCACAGCCACAAGATGGCGGTACCCAGTCCCCTCAGCCCTGCCGGGGCTGCAGGCGTGGCAAGGCCGGGCGCGCCCTTAGGCAGGCCCAGCCGATCTGCGCGCCTGCCTCCAGAGTCCCCCAGTCCCCTTAGCCCCCCAGCTGCCCAGGGCTAGCCCCAGGAGCAGGCAAGCCTTGGATGGCAGCTGCCTAGCCGCCCAGAGCTGGCCCAAGGCATAGGCAAGCCTTGGATGTCGGCTGCCCAGCTGCCCAGGGCTGCCCGAGGCTCAGGTAACCAGGGCCAGTCAAGGCTTGTGCTGCTGGCAGTGGCAGCAGCAGAGGTGTGATGGGGCGTTGCCTTCCCCCCATTGCCAGGCTGCGGGACCCCCCTCACCCCCCATTGCCAGGCTGCCTCCCGCCTCTGAGGGCTCCCAGACTGTGAGAGGGGGTAGGCCGGGCTGAGGGACCCCCTTCACCCCCCTCTCTAGTGCATGAATTTTCATGCACCGGGTCTCTAGTATAAGAATATTAACAAATGAAAAGCTTCTAAAAACCACTCTTCACTTCAAAAAATTAAACTTCTGAGAAATACTAAATCAAAACCTTATTAGGTTTCATCTGAGTTTTTAAGGTCAACTTATATTTAAGGCTATCTTATAATAATCTAAAATTAATTAACCACAGACTAATATTTTACAGTGACTTAAAAAAGAAAACAGGTGATTTTGTTTTATTTTTAAAGATTTACTTTAGTCTGTGAAATATACACAAAACAAAAAATTTAGATTCCTTAACAAAAGGCCTTTCTTTACTCATTAAATCAATCTTACCTTTAGCTCGGCTTGTATGAACCCTTGCACGCACCCAAACAACTTCATCAGCTTTTTGTTCTGTCAAATTGCTAACCCGAACCAAAACTCGATCTGCAGCAAATAAATGAAACAATTTTAGTAATTCAGAATTTACAAAGAGATCATAATTATTTTGATTTGACAGCGAGCATAAGTACTCAGTATGATCTTAGTTTTCAATCTCTGACACCTTCTTAATTTGTGAATTGTACTTTCTAAATATATCTCTAAAACCTATACAATTCTCGAGGCCCTGACTAGGAGACTCAATTGCTTGGAGCGTCACCTATACACCAAAAGGTTGCAGGTTCAATCACCAGTCAGGGCGTGTATGAGAGGAAATCAATTTATGTTTCTCACTCACACTCATTTTCTGTCTCTCCCTTCCTCTTTCTCTAAAATACGTATCATCAGGTGAGGATTAAAAAAAAAATCTATCCAAGTCTCTTATCTTCACTGCCACCATCCCAAAGTACTTGTCTAAATTACAGCAATAACCTTCTGATAATCCCGATTCCCCAATTCAGTCTACACTGGAGTCAAAGTGTTTCAAAATGCGTATGTGCTGAACTTTTCATTGATTTATAAGGCAAACTACAATCTATCTTCATCCACCTTTGCCTAAGTGGACATGGTATTTTACCTTGCCTGCCACAGTACGTAAGTCAGCTAGCCAAAGGGGAGGTTTCTCTGCCAGGCCTGGATAGTCATGGTGTTATCGGAGAATTGCACGGGTGGAATTTCCCTGCTGCTAGTGGGAATGGGGTTCTTATGATAGCCTGAGAAAACGTTTTTTAAGACTCTCGGGTAAAATGAGTGATTTTTATCTGCATAGAGTTTTATCTCTCAGTTTAAAAGTCCTATTTCCCTTAAACTAGTTCTGGAAATGTGCAGCTGGGGATGTAGCAGTGCTAAAAGCAAAGCCAGTATCCACAGTCTCTGTTCAATGGTGGAGCTGAGTCCGGCAGAGCATCAAGCTGGTTACAGTCCATCGGTCCATTGTGTGGGGTCCACATGACTGTGGGCCATGTAGGCAAGTGCAGGGGAGAGTGCATCCTGCAACAAGAGAGCCAGGAGCCCAGTGCACAAGACAGCCAAGAGAGAGAACTCTCTTTGTTCAGTTTATGTATCTCAGATTTCTCACCCTAGCAGTGGCCATGCCTATTCTGGTCAATAACCTGCTCTCAGGCGTGATTGACAGACAAGCACCTTCCCACATCACCCATACCTTACCAGGCATGCATCTATTGTCCAGACCCTTCTCCCGAGGATCTGTGGGGAGCAGACTCGGAGAATGTTAAACTGCAGCTTTCTGGCAAAGCTGTACAAATGGCATGCCTTCCCTTTGCTCCTTTCCAATTAATAACTTGGTTAATTACAACAGTATCATTGGTACCCCATTCTCTAGGACACAGTGACTCAGCCAGGGAAAGGCATGTTGCTCCAACTGAGCTAATCAAAGTCCTTCTCTGGGACTTAATATACAGATACTGGGAATGAAGCTCTCCCCTGGGCTTGCTGAGCTGAGATGGTATAGGCCCAGGGCTGCAACCACCATCTGTCCCACTCACTACCTGAGTTTGTAGGATGACAGAATAAAGCCAAATAACCTAAGGGAAGCAGAGCCAAGAAATACAGACATAAAGCCTTAAAGATACCGATTGAGCCTCTAGATCCAATCATGCCTTATGCCATCTCACCTTTTTCCCCTAGAGTTATGTAAGCCAATAAATTCTGTTTGTGAGGCCCAACAATTATGTCCTCCAATACATCCATCTAGAGTCCTCCAAACAAAACAACTACACGTGAAGATAGTGAGATGAGGCAATCATGATCCAGAAAGCATTTTATTTTTAAAATATGTAATAATTTAAAACTTAAGTATTAATTAAAAACATAGTAATAGACATAACATCACATCAAGAGTAGTAAAAGGTCTCTTTCTCAAGGGTTATGTTGCCTAATTAACAAAGTTTGTCATTATCTTGTGCAGTAAAACCTAATTATAATACTAAGCAAAGCCCTAGATGGTTTGGCTCAGTGGATAGAGTGTTGGCCTGCAGACCAAAGGGTCCCAGGTTCAATTCCGGTTAAGGGCACGTACCTCGGTTGTAGGCTCTTCCCCGGCCCTGGCCCTAGTCAGGGCTAATGCAGGAGGTAACCAATTGATGTGTTTCTCTCATATTGATATTTCTCCTGTATTGCCCTCTCTCTTCCACTCTCTCTAAAAATCAATGGAAAAATATCCTCGGGTGAGGATGAAAAACAAACAAAACCCCCCCCAAAACACAAAACCAACACTAAACAAATATATTTATTCTACCTACTTTGTCTAAACATACTTATAATTTGTCTCTTGAAGCAAAGATGCAGCTTAGAGAGAATGTGAATTACAGGAGAATACAATGGTTCTCATTGCCAAAAGCAGACAATGAATGAGGAATTTTTAAGCCATTGGGTATCACAAGAGAATTTCTACAAAGCATTGCCAACAGACCTTATGAGTTAAACCAACTCCCAAGTCTGCTGTGTAAACCTAGGCAAAACAAAGTGTGAAAGAGAAAAGACAGACAAAATAGCATAAAAATTTAAGACAGATTTGGAAATACCAAAATTGAAAAAGCCAATGACTTACTAATAACTAGGCAATAAAAACTCAAAATCAAATGAAACGTAACAACATAAATCAGAGGAGACATAAATAAATGTCATGATTAGGGTAACTTTACTAGTACTTTGAAAAAGACAGAATAATAGCCCTTCTTTCATGTGGTATTCCAACTAATTAGCATAGGGGTTCTCAACCTTTAACATATCTACACATACTTGAGGCACATGTCACACTCGCACCAATGATTAGTGGCAGTAGGGTTTCAGCTTAAAAAACTATTGCCTCCTCCACTCTTAAGACTCTGGTATTAAAATGAAGAAATTTGGAGAAATGGAAGCATATAGGGAAGGAAACTCTGCCTGAACAAAGTGCAAGGGTTTTAGGAGAGATAAAACCAAAGGCAGAATTTTACTGTTATGCTACTGTAAACATACATAGTTTTCTTTCCCTCTGGTGGGGAGAGCTTGTAAGTGGAAAACAGTTGTCTGGATTTGCCAGCCAAATGGGAACAGTAATTATGGCAAGGGGTGATTGGGACTTACGTAATAGATTGAAACTCCAGTGGGCATATTTGTGTTACAGCTGAAGGAAGTCCACTTCAGGAAGATAATTAAGCTAAAAACAAAGTCTCAAATGACCCCTCTTGCTTACTCTGGCAGGGGAATGTCATCTCCAAACTATATTGCTTCTACTCCATTTTATATTCAATTATTTTACTTCACCATCTATATCTTTTGGAAATGGTATAATTTTTGCCCATTATTTTGCACTTTGGAAAAAAGTTGGGAAGGAAAGTGATTTTATGATCATGCAATAAATTGAATCCAAAATCACAATAAAATTAACCCAGAGATATGTTATTTCCAAAGCATAACATTCATAGTCAAGTCTGTAAGTTAGAAGTATTTCCAATAGGCCAGAACTTAAAGATCTGCAGTTGTACCAAAGACTGAAAGACATAATTTGGACTTTGGAGTGTCTACCATAAGAAAAATGATTAAGTAAGATAATCTATTGAAAACACAAATAAATAAGTAAATAAAAACAAAAGGCAAATGTTTACAAATAGAAGACCTACAGGTCTGAGAGAAATAATATGTGACAAATCAATTTCAAAGAAATCTAATAAAATCAAGGGGAGAGTAAAGAAGGTAGCTTCATAAAGCATGCAAAAAGCTTGTATATGATGAAAGTAGTTACTATTAATATTCTTTTATCTCCTGGGCCAGAGTTAAATCTTACATATTTTACCTAATCACTTAGGAATATCTTTTTAATATAACATAACTCTTAAAATACACTCATTTAACGTATTTTCTTCCCTTTCTAGATTAGGAACCCTAACCAAACTGACCAATGTTTATACAGGATTATAACACGTGCTTGAGTTATTACTGCCATTTACATTTTTCAAAATTATGCCAACCTTAATTAAAACTTCATGAAGAGTTTCCCTGGAATTAGAAGAAAAAAAGCTTTAATTATCACATAGCTACTAACCTGATTTTTCTTGAGACTGTATCATTGAAGATACTCCATATCTTTCTTTAGCATAATCCTACAAAAAATGTTTTGCATTATAACTTTTTATTTAAAAACGAATAGCATAGTAAACACATAAATACAAACAACAATGTAAAAATAAATTCCTTTTCACTATCAGGACCACTTTATTAATTCAAAGAGTCATAGTTTTAAAGTGTGGAAATTTGTCATGTTACTTACATATGTACTCTATGGAAAAAGGATAAGCACCCGGTTTCTGGCTAGTTTGTTTTAAAGATCACTACTCCTGGAGGGATATACCATAAATCAGGCGTCCTCAAACTACGGCCCGCGGGCCACATGCGGGTGTTTTTGCCCTTTTGTTTTTTTACTTCAAAATAAGATATGTGCAGTGTGCATAGGAATTTGTTCATGGTTTTTTTTAAACTATAGTCCGGCCCTCCAACGGTCTGAGGGACAGTGAACTGGCCCCCTGTTTAAAAAAAGTTTGAGGACCCCTGCCATAAATAATAGCACTCTCAGATAAAATTTACACATGTACAACACATCGTAACTATCTTCTTCAAAATGAGATTAACCTGCTTCAAAGCAGGGATATAAATTCCCTCTGTGGAGGGAGTAGGATGAAGCACCACTGTTTTATTAACTTCCTATTACAGGAAGAGATGTTCAAAGAGAACCAGCATTTTTTGGTAAGCTTTCTGAGCACCAGATGTCACATTTTTAGAAACTGAAGATGTTGGATATAAGCTAACTACAACTTTCCATGTGGAAAACATAAAAAAACAACCCACCAGCTTCCTGTTTCTAAAAATCAGCTACAGCATACTAGGTTGCAAGTGACAATGACAATATATCAAATTTCTTTTTACAGATCTAGGGTTCAGGCTTTTCTAAAAATACTATATTTATTAAATAGACTAGAGGCCTGGTACACGAAATTCGTGCAGGGGGGGTGGAGGGGGCCCTCAGCCCAGCTTGCTGCCCTCTCGCAGTCTGGGACCCCTCGGGGGATGTCCACCTGCCAGCCTAGGGATTGGCCTAAGCCAGCGACTGGGTATCCCTCTCGCAGCCCGGGACCCCTCAGGGGATGTCTGACTGCCTAAACCAGCAGTCGGACATCCCGAGGGATGTAGCAGTACGCCAGGCGGCAGGCGACCAGAGAGGAGCCTGAATCAGGGCCACTCACGCCACTCCACGCCTGCTGCTGCGGAGTGGGGAGAGATTCCCGCTGTGGCAGCACTCGCCAGCCATGAGCCCGGCTTCTGGTTGAGGGGTGCTCCTCCTGAGGGAGCACACTGACCACCTGGGGGCAGCTCCTGTGTTGAGCGTCTGCCCCCTGATGGTCAGTGCGCATCATAGCGACCGGTCATTCAGGTTGTTCCTCCGTAAAGGTTGCTTTAGGCTTTTATTAATATAGATAAGTGACCTTTTATTTTAATCTCACTTAACCTCTAAAATGATCTCTTAAGAGCTTTCTAGCTATAAAATGACATAACTCTGCCACAATGTCTACCTTATATCTAGACCTGAGCTATCTGCAAGGTTGCATTAGTTTATATAGTCAGATAAAGAATACCCAAAATAATTTCCTTAGATTTTACAAGGTAACTTAAGATATATATGAAATAATTCGTTTCTACCACCCTATAGCTATCTGTTGGAACCCTCTCCTTTAACCTGGAGGATTCAGGTTTTTGTGTGTTTATACAAAAACAAACCAACCAATCTTAAAGACAAAGATAACCCCAGCCCTAGTAAAAAGATATAGTTATACAATATGGCATTAGGGCAGCATAAATGGATTAGTTCATATTTCAGCAACCCCTATTCCAGCTCATACTCTTAAAATGTCCCATTCCTTATGTAGTGTGTCACAAATAGAAAAATTAGGAGCCGGGCAGTGAGTCAAGGCTCAGTTTTAACACCACACACATAACTTGTAGGATGGTATCAAGCTTTCACTTCTGAAAAGCACTGAAGGACCCCTGGGTGTTATGAATTACCGCACAAGATTTTGGGTCACTTCATCTCAAACGCACTCTCTGTAAGCTTCCTACCTCACCGAATCACTTACAGGGAGAAGGAAAATAAAAATGTCAAATGTTCTTTACAGCTGTCACACGGAAAACGGTCATTAAACACATTGTCAGACCGTTTTGCCAAGTACTGTCCCAGTCCGAGGTGGTGGTGGTGGTGGTGGATTACGTGAGGGACGTGCCTAACCGGGGAGACTCCAGTGTGACCCCGCGCTGGCACTTCCGGGGCAGGGGCAGCCTCACGCCCACCCCTCCTCGCGGCCCGCTCCCCGCGAGCCAGGCCGGTGAGAAAGCGGTCCGGTCCGGAGAGGGTCTGGCCACGCTTCCCGGCCAAGGCCCCGGAGTCCCGGCGAGGGCCCTGGGCGCCCGGACCCCAGCCCGCGGCCCGCAGGCGAGGTGCCGACACGGACCCCCAGGGCAGGGTCCCGCTCCCCCTCCGCCCGCCCTCCGCGCGCGCTCCGGCCCAGGGGTCAGTCCTCCCGGGCCCGAGGAAGGGGGAGACCCACTTCCGCCGCGTCCATGACCTCCCGCGGCTTCTCCTGAGTCTTGCGGCTGGCGCTGGCGCTGGGCATCGGGGCAACTGGACGGGGCAGCGGTCACCACCCTCCCTCGCAGGCTTCCGTAGGGCAGGCCAAAGGGGCTTCTCCCTCCCGCACAGTCTCCGCCCTCCCTGCACTTCGGTCACAGCACACGCATTCCGACTCCGCGTGGAAGGTCGACTCCGGAAATGTCGCGAGAAACGCAACTCTCTCGAGATCCCGAAGAGCTATTAGCGGACGGCCCGACGCCGCGAGGTCCTCTGGCTCCGCCCCTACAGGTGTTTAGCTGGAGTTGGAGGGAAATCCCGGGAATTTGTCGTGTTTTGCGGGATCGGCTGTGAAGGGTGGGGTCCCAGGGCGGGCGGTCTAGCTCCCAACGGAAACTGCTGCCCTGCTCTCGTTTCAGCCTCTCGGTCCCTCCCGGCTTCATCCGGGGACTGTTCACGAAACTCAGGCTCTGCCTTTCCTCCCCTGGACTTCCCTGCCTTCACCCTTCCCAGCGGCAGCATAGCTGCCTGGAGCCATTGGCGACCTTCCGCTGCTGCTTTTGTGTACTGGGACTCAGGAGTGCTGGGTTACCGGTAGTTGGCTGTGTGGAGGTGATGCTTTCCCTCTTTCATTGGCCAAACAAGTCACATGGTCATTCCCGAGTTCTGCAGAGTAGGGTAATTTACTCATTCTTTAGGGAGCCATACTGAATGTTTCTGGTCAATAAAACATTCTATCACACCTATGAGATTCCAACTTAGAGTCTGTGTCGCTGCTCCATCCTGGGATTTTTTTAAAAGCTTGTATTCCCTCATTTCAATATTATCCTAATGAATGAATGAATTGATACTCAGAAATCTGAATACAAATCTCATATATTGGCCTTTTGCTAGGGATAAGGTTTATTTTTTCCATCTTTCCATTGCCCATGAGGCCTTTACACGCATCCCTTAATTCCCTTGACTTGATATGTTATTCTTATTTAGGACATAGCCGTGGGGGAAGATTAAATAGGTACTTATGCTCTGGCCTTCCTGATAGTGAAGGAATAGAATTTGCCAGATCAACAGGCACAAGCCATATGCTGAGGTCTGTGGATCTGCTCTAGTAACCCTACCATAGCTGCAACTGAGGCTACAACTTTGTTGAATTTGCAGTAGTCTACTGTCGCCTCCTGACTCTCTGTTTTTGTGGGAGCCAGACTGGTGAAAATAGAAATATGATGGGGGCTATCAACTGTCAGGTCTTTAAGGATTGCACTAAACTCTGCTATTTCCCCTGGGGACATGACGTTTATGATTTACTATCTTAAATGGGGACTAGGGAAGAATTTAGAGGTTTCCTGTTAAGCTTTCTGCAATATGATAGCCTTATCCCATAGGCCAATACGGGAACAGCTCTGGCCATGTCACCCAACCACCTTGCAGATATCCAAATAAGCCATGTAGGCAAGAGCTGGTTTGCTAATCTGTCTTGGAAAAATGCCTTGTGATCCTTCCAAAACAGAATGGGAGGAGAAGCCATCTTCCACTCACTTCCCTGTTTCCCCTGGGAGACTGTCTGAAGAGGTACAGGACTTTGTGCCACTCACTCCCTTCCTACCGATGGAGCTACACAATATGAAACTGCATAGCTGGAGACCAGAAGTGGCTCCTGAGCAACAGGGTCCTCACACTGCAGTCCTATGACCCCTTTGTTTCAGTGTTGTCCTTTTTGGTGTGTAGGACAAGGATCACAGGGACCTGGCACCTTTGGCTTCTTCTTTTCACTCTCTAAATAAGTAACAAAGTGTCTGAATCTAAAAGTGGCCTATTGTATTCTGGCACTGGCATAAGAATAGGCATATAGATAAACGGAACCGAACAGAGAGCCCAGAAATAGACCCATGCCTTTATGGTCAATTAATATTTGACAAAGGAGGCAAAAGCACACAATGGAGTAAAGATAGTCTCTTCAATAAATGGTATTGGGAAAATTGGACAGTACATGAAAAAAATGAAAGTAGACCACTATTTTACACCATATATAAGAATAAACTCAAAATGGATAAAAGACTTAAATGTAAATCACGAGTCCATAAAAAGCCTAGAAGAAAACATAGGCTGTAAAAATTCAGACATTTCTCATAGCAGAATTTTCACAGATACATCACCTAGGGCAAGGAAAACAAACATGAGACTACATCAAACTAAAAAGCTTTTGCACAACAAAAGAAACCACTGAAAAGGGAATCCACTGAATGAGAGAACGTATTTGCCAATGGTATTTCTGTAAGGGATTAATTTCCAAAATACATAAAGAACTTACACAACTCAACACCAGGAAGACAATGCATTAAAAAATGAGCTAAGGACCTGAAAAGACACTTCTCCAAAGAGGACATACAAATGGCCAATAGACATATGAAAAAATTCTCAATGTTACTAGTCATCCAAGAGATGCAAATTAAAACTACAATGAGATACCACCTCACACCTGTCAGAAGGGCTATCATCAACAAATCAAGTGCTGGTGAGGATGTGGGGAAAAGGGAACCCTCGTGCACTATTGTGGGAATGCAGATTGGTGCAGTCATTATGGAAAATAGTATGGAATTTCCTAAAAAAATTAAATATGGATCTGCCATTTGACCCAGTTATCCCACTACTAGGAACATATCCTAAGAAACCAGAAATACTAATCAGAAAGAATGTATGTATCCCTATGTTCATAGCACAATTTACAATAGCTAACGTCTGGAAACAGCCCAAGTACCCATCAGTAGATGAGTGGATAAACAAGCTGTGGTATATTTACACCATGAAATACTATGCAGCTGTAAAAAAGAAGACTCTCTTATCCTTTGAGACAGCATGGAGGGACCTGGAGAGTATTATGCCAAGTGAAATAAGCCAGTCTGAGAAAGACAAGTATCACATGATCTCACTCATATGTGGAATCTAATGAACAAAATAAACTGTTGATCAAAGTAGATCCAGAGACATAGGAGCATGAAATAGACTGGAATTTCAGAGGGAAGGTGGGGGGGTGAAGAGATCAACCAAAGAACTTGTATGCATCCATCCATAAACCATGGACACAGACAATAGGGTGTGGAGGCTTGGGGCGGAGGGGGTGAGTCAGGGCAGTTATAAGGGGTCAATGGGAGAAAAAAGGGGACATATGTAATACTTTCAAGAATAAAGATTTAAAAAAATAGAACTGCCTTTTGACCCAGGAATTTCACTTCTGGGAATATATACTAAGAAACCTGAAACACTAATTTGAAAGAATATATGCACTCCTATATTCATAGTGGTGTTATTTACAATAGCCAAGGTCTAGAAACAGCCCAGGTGCCCCATCAGTGGATGAGTGGATAAAAAAGCTGTGGTGCATTTACACAATGGAATACTACTCGGCCATAAAAAAGGGACAGCATGGATGGACCTGGAGATTATGATGCTAAGTGAAATAAGCCAGTCAGAGAAAGACAAATATCATATGATCTCACTTATATGTGGAATCTAATGAACAAAATAAACTGACGAACAAAATAGAAACAGAGACATGGATACAGCTGTCAGAGGAGTGGGGGAAGAGGGGACAAGATGAAAGAAGGTGAAGGGATTAACTAAAAACATACATTCATATCACACAGACACAGACAACAGTGTGGTGATAGCCACAGGGGAAGGAATGGTGGGGGAAGGTGGAGGTGGGCAAGGCAGAGGAAAATGGGGACGGAAAGAGACTTTGCTTGGGGGTGATGGGCAGACCATGGATGTGCAGAAGATGTTTTGTTGAGTTGTACACTTGAAACCTGTATGGTTTTGCGAACCAGTGTCACCCCAATAAATTTAATTTAAACAATTTTAAAAAGTGAAAGTAGCTTGGTGTACCTTGGCTGATTGAGTCGACCAGAGCTTGACCGTAGCCTCACTTGTCTGGTGTGTTCCTGTCTCGACAGGAACTAATGTGGGCTTCTGCCAACTACTAAATGTGTCAATTCCAGGAAAATGACTTGTTCTAAGGGTAGTCCCCCAAGGACCAGTTCTAGGTGTTGCTTATAAGAGGTTTGAAACATCATTGTGATTCCTAATCCTTGCTACAGTAGTCCCTCCTAATCCACCATTTCACTTTTTGTTTTGTTTTGTTAATCCTCATCTGAGGATATCTTTCCATTGAATTTTAGAGAGTGGAAGGGAGGGGGAAAGACAGAGAGAGAGACATGTGAGAGAGACACATCGATTGTTTGCCTCCTGCACTTGCCCTGACCAGGATCGGGGATGGAGCCTGCAACTGAGGTGCATGCCCTTGACTGGAATCAAACCCAGGACCCTTTTATTCTGCGGGCCAACGCTCTATCCACTGAGCCAAACCGGCTAGGCCGCCATTTCACTTTTTACATTTCATCTGCAATCTGAAAATATTTAATGGAAAATTCCAGAAATAAACAATTTGTAAGTGTCAAATTGTCCGCCGTTCTAAGTAGAGTGATGAAATCTTGAGGCATACCACCTAGGACTTGACTCATCCCTTTGTTCAGGTCTCCACGCTGTATATGCTCGCTGCTCCCCGCCTTAGTCATTTTATGGCCATCTTGGGTGAGGCATCACAGTGCTTGTGGTCAAGTCACTCTCATTGTTCTTAACAACAGTCCTAAGGCAAAAAGTGGTGATGCTGGAAATTAGGATATGCCAAAGAGAAGCTGTAAAGTGCTTCCTCTGAGCGAAAGAGGAAAAGTTCTTGGCTTAAAAAGGAAAGAAAAACATGTTTTGCTGAGATGGCTAAGATCTATGGTAATAAGGAATCTTCATAAAATTGTGAAGAAGGAAAAGGAAATTTATGCTAATTTTGCCGTCGCATCTCAAACTGAAAAAGATTACCACCACAGTGCATGATAAGTGCTTAGTTAAAATGAAAAGGGCGTTAAAATTGTGGGTGGAAGACATGAATGGAAAACATGTTGCAATTGATGGCAATGTTGTGCTCCAGAAAACATTAAGCCTATACAGAGACTTCAGCAAGGGATCCCCTGAAACAAGTGATGGCCAAGCCATTCACTGCAAGTAAATGATTCTCCTCAGTAGCCTAGCGCTATGTCACAATGCCTATGTCATTCACCTCACTTCATCTAATCACATAGGCATTGTATCATCTCACATTGTCATAAGAAGGGTGTGTACAGTACAATAAAATATTTTGAGAGAGACCATATACACTTAACTTTTTATTACAGTATATTGTTACTAGAGGCCTGGTGCACGTGCACCGGTGGGGTCCTCAGCCTGGCCTGTGCCCTCACCCAATCTGGGACTCCTCAGGGGATATCAGACTGCCGGTTTTGGCCTAATCCCCGCAGCCTGCATGGGGGGGGGGGGGAGGGGTGGGAGGGGGAGATCAGGCTGAAACCGGCAGTCCAACATCCTCCGAGGGATGTAGTAGTGTGTGAAGCAGCAGGCGGCCGGGGAGAAGCCTGAGCCCAAGCCAGGTACCTCGCCGCTCCCACTCATCCCGGCTCCACTGCGCTGCTGCTCAGTAGCCGCCGCTTGGTAGCCATGAGCCCTGCGTCTAGCACCCGTTGGTCAGCTGAGCAGCGCTCCTACTGTGGGAACACACTGACCGCCAGGGGTCAGCTCCTGCATTGAGTGTCTGCCTCCTGGTGGTCAGTGCGCATCATAGCGACCGGTTGACCAGTTGTTCGGTCGCTTAGGCTTTTATATATATAGATAGTTGTCCTATTTTATTTATTTATTTTATTTTTTAATTTCTTTATTGATTAAGGTGTTACATATGTGTCCTTATTCCCCCATTAACCCCCTACCCTCCCCACTCATGCCCTTACCCCCCTGTTGTCTGTATCCATTGGTTAGGCTTATATGCATGCAAACAAGTCCTTTGGTTGATCTCTCCCCCTTACCTCCACCTTCCCCTACCTTCCCTCTGAGGTTTGATGGTCTGATCGATGTTTCTCTGTCTCTGGAATTGTTTTTGTTCATCATTTTATGTTGTTCATTATATTCCATAAATGCGTGAGATCATGTGATATTTATCTTTCTCTGCCTGGCTTATTTCACTTAGCGTAATGCTCTCCAGGTCCATCCATGCTGTTGCAAATGGTAAGCATTCCTTCTTTTTTTACAGCAACGTAGTATTCCATTGTGTAGATGTACCACAGCTTTTTAATCCACTCATCTGCTGATGGGCACTTAGGCTGTTTCCAAATCTTAGCTATGGTAAATTGTGCTGCTATGAACATAGGGGTGCATATATCCTTTCTGATTGGTGTTTCTAGTTTCTTGGGATATAGTCCTAGCAGTGGGATTACTGGGTCAAATGGGAATTCCATTTTTAACTTTTTGAGGAAACTACACACTGTCTTCCACAGTGGCTGCACCAGTCTGCATTCCCACCAGCAGTGCACGAGGGTTCCTTTTTCTCCACATCCTCGCCAGCACTTGTCGTTTGTTGATTTGTTGATGATAGCCATTCTGACAGGTGTGAGGTGATATCTCATTGTTGTTTTAATTTGCATCTCTCAGATGATTAGTGATTTTGAGCATCTATTCATATGTCTATTAGCCATCTATATGTCCTCTTTGGAGACTGTCTATTCAGGTCCTTTGCCCATTTTTAAATTGGATTGCTTGTTTGCTTTTTGGTGTTGAGTTGTATGAATTCTGTATAAATTTTGGATACTAACTCTTTATTGTATGTTTCATGACAAATATTTCTCCCATTCAGTAAGTTGTCTTTTCATTTTATTGATGATTTCCTTTGCGGTGCAAAACCTTTTTAGTTTGATATAGTCCCACTTATTTATTGTTTCCCTCGCCCAAGGAAGCATTCTGTGTTTTTTGTTTTTTTTTAAATATATTTTATTGATTTTTTTTACAGAGAGGAAGGGAGAGGGATAGAAAGTTAGAAACATCGATCAGCTGCCTCCTGCACACCCCCTCCTGGGGATGTGCCTGCAACCAAGGTACATGCCCTTGACCGGAATCGAACCTGGGACCCTTGAGTCCGCAGGCCGACACTCTATCCACTGAGCCAAACCAGTTAGGGCGCATTCTGTGTTTTAAAGGTTCTTTACATGACTCTGGTGCACACTCAGGTTTGAGAAGGGCTGCCTAGTTGTTAAGGATATAAGAACCTGACTAGCTTGGATTCATATTCCAACTCTACCACTTACTAGCTGTGTGATTTTGGGTACGTTCTGTTTCAATTTCCTCATCTATGAAATGGGGATAAAGCCTAGTCCTTATATTTTAGGTTGCTATGGTGGTAAATGAATCTATCCAGATAGAATTTAGAACAGTGCTTGGTACCTAATTAATACTCAACAAATGAACTATTATAATAGTAGATAATATGTAAGTATTGAACCTGAATCTCATTTTAAATGGTTGGGTTTAGATAAAAAGATAGGAGCCAAGCTTACTTTATTTGTAAAGTAAGGACATGGAAAATCCCTTGAGTAAAGTTGAATATTCCGACCTCTATTTTCTCTGCTTGAAACTCTTTTTTTTCTTAACTTCCTGGTTTATGATTGTGATATGGAAAATGTAGACGGTGCCAAGTTCTTTGGAGTTTATGCAAATAATACATAGCACACATTGTTATGTTGCTCTTCATCTTCTATGAAGGCCCATTGTCATCAATTTTATATCCTGTTCCCATGAGAACTTTACCTTTTCTCCTCTTTGTACTCTATTCTTGATGGATTGTCTAGTTCCTCGCTAAGGCAACTTACTCTCTTTCTCTGCTGGCCCATTGAAAACCACCTTCTATTAAAAATAAGTTTTCCATTGAGGAATCTAGATAATCATTCCCCTTGTTTCTCATTTGCCTTCCACCTGAGGCAATTCCAAATGCTTTACAGTGGGCAGCTGCCAGTAGACACTAATGACATTTTCACTGGCCTAGCTGCATTTCCAAGCTTTGTTTCTTTATATTTGATTCTCTTCAGTATTTTATGTGAGTTGTAAACACACTGGGTAGAAAAAACTCAATAAATGACAAGCAGTAAGATGAATAATAAAAAGTTATAGTTTCATAAAAGGAGAGTGAGTGGAGCCCCTCTCCCAAATGAAGTAAGCCAGGGACATCCGTATGTTATGACAATGCTGGCTAGCTGCTACTTTGCTTAAAAATATTCTTTCAGTCACAAACTTGTTTTTGTAATCTTCCCCTGCAATACCCAATTTACTTTCCCTTCTACTTACCTTCTTACTCACTCTAGAAGACAACCAATCATTTATGATGTAGGCCCCAAATCTTGGTGTGATTTCTTATTGTTTTCTCTTCTCCCCAACATTGAAACATCTACCAAAATCTTTCTGCTGTTCCCTTTTTAACATTATCCATCTGTAACTTATCTCAAAGACCAGACTTTCTACAATTGTGGGGAACTGGAGAGTTCAAGGTAAATAATAATTCATTTGGCTAGATTATCTCCAATCTTATTTTGTGATTCCTTATGTAACTGTAGCTATATCCGCAAATTCCACCCAGACCTTTAAAGCCCCTTCCACCAATAAATTTAAATGTAAAATGCAAAACAAATGTAAAGTATATCACACTTTTAGAAGAATTGTACAGGAGCTAGTAGGTGGGGGAAAAATCAGAATCTCCATAATGATTACAGGACCCTCTTGTCTGACTTTCTGTTCATTATTAAGCTGCTGCTTTGCTACTTTCTGCTTTGTTCACTTTAACTTTGTTCACATTAGTTTTTCACTATAAGCTCCTCATGTTACTAATTAGGGATTATGTGCTTTTATCATGTACTTTCCTTTAAGGAAAAGTTTTTACTCTTAGAAATGCTTTGCACTGATAATAATTTTTTTCTAACCTAATGACCTTTACTTATTCTGAATGACTTTAGACCCAAAGGAACTATTTTCCATATTCTGAATCCATATTTAAATCATGGGTAAACAAGTTATGCTATATTGAAACACTTAATTCCATTTGCTTCTTTATTTTATCAGGTAACTTTGTGATCCAAACTGGTATTGGTCTTCCTAATTGAGTCACTCAATCCAAATGTTAAGAAAATCTAGTTCCTCACTATTCCCTGATCTGTGGTGGACCATGTTTCTAACGATGGCAGGAGCAACATTTCTATCCTGTATGTTCTCTTGCAATGCAACCGTGCTACTCCCTCATCCAGAAGTAGAGTTTATTTTCACTCCCTTTGAATCTAGACTGGCCACTGACCTACAGTTGGCCCTCCGTATCTTCAGGTTCCACATCTGTGGATTCAACCAACTATGGATTAAAAATATTCAGGAAAAAAAAAGTTACTGTGTTACTGACATACTATGTAGTTAGGCCGACTATGGTTGCATCTGTACTGGACATGTACAGGCTTTGTTTTCTTGTTATTATTCCCTAAACAATACAGTTTAACCACTATTTGCATAGCATATACATCATATTTGGTATTATAAGTAATCTAGAGATGACTTAAAGTTTACAGGAGCATGTGCATAGGTTATATATAAAAATTATGCCATTTTTTATGAGGGACTTGAGCATCCACAGAGGTCCTGGAGCCAATGTATTTTGACAAATAGGGTGTAGCAGAAGTGATGTTGTGCAACTTTCAAGGCTGGGCCTTAAGAAATCTGAATCTTCTGCCTTTGTGTCTTGGCAAGTTCTTTCTTGGAGCCAGCTGCCATGCTGTGAGGAGGCCCAAGGAGCATTCTGAAGAAGCCTCATGGAGGGAAACCAAAGCCATTGGCCAAAAATCCCAGCTAAGCTCCCAGCCAACATGTGAATGAGGCTTCTGGATGTTGCAGCCAACTCAGGACCCAGGTCAACACTCCATGAACTAGACCTGCCTGGTCAACCCATAGACACAAGAGAAATAATAAATTGCTTCTATTCTTTAAAATATTTATTGTTGAAAGTATTACACGTTCCCCTTTTCCCCTCCCATTGACTGCCCTTCATCCTACTCCCTTCCTTTCCCAATAGTGGTTCTTCACCCCACTATTATCTGTGTCCATGGGTTATTCATATATGCCTGTAAGTTCTTTGGTTGATCTTTCCCCTCCTTCCTCCCCCATTTCCTCTGAGGATCCTCAGTCGCTTTTATGCTTCCAAGTCTCTGGATGTATTTTGTTTGACAGTTTATTTTGTTCATTAGATTCCACATATAAGTGAGATCATGTGATACTTGTCTTTCTCTGACTGACTTATTTCACTTAGCATATTACTGCTATTTTGAGCCACTACATTTTGAGGAAGTCAGTAATGCAGCAGTACCTGCCTGTCCACTGGACTCCACTCGTCTTGTTTTGAGGCTTTGCACCAAGTGACCTGCTTACCACGCCACCCTCAGACCTCTGCAAGGAAATGTAACTTACTTTTTGGATCTCCTTCTGGAAGTCGTTCACCCTTCAGTGATTATGAAAATGGCCAACTGATAATCACAATACTGATGAACACTTTTTGAAAGCTTTGATGTACCAGGCACTGTTTTAAGTGCAATATATTTATCAATATATTTAATCTTTAGAACAATTTTTTGAGCTAGTAATTATTATTATTAGTCCCATTTTACAGATGGGAAAACCAAGGCACAGAGAGGTACAGTAACTTGTACAAAGTACAGCAGCAAGTGGCGGAATCACCATCAGAACTCAAGCATCAGATTCCAGAGCCATATGCTTAGCCATTGCAATGTACCGCCTCCCATAGGCAATGCCTCATGTTCATCAGGTTTATCTGAAAGTGACTTAGGTAGTTTCTTTCACTTATGATACTTGGTCCTCTTACTTTAGTTGGGAAAGTCCTTTAAGACTTTATTTAATTATACTACATTCTGGGCTGGGTCAAGCTACCACTTACGCTTAGAAAAGTCTAGTGTTAGAAGTCCACATGCTTGACAATTTCTATACTCACAGTTCAGGGTAGAGTAGAGCATTTGCCTGGTTTCCCCAGGTTCCTCATCCCCCTGCAGCCACCGCAGAGGGCAGCAGAGGGACAGGCAGGCAGCAGAGAAGCAGAGCTGGCAGGGAGGACCAAGGAGGCGCCAGTCTGAGAGCCAGGTGGGCACACAGCACAGAGTCCCTTAGCACCCATCAGACTGAGGGAAGGGTAGACTGCTGCTTCTAATAACAGGGTCAGGGGCAGCCAAAGCCATGCCAGTAGGACATGAAGCAGAGGGAGATGGAAGTCTCTGTGCTTGTTATGCACTGGAAGCCTTAGAACAAGCTCCCAGAGCCTCTTGCCAAGTGGCCTGGGCCCTCGGGTCCCCCTTAGGCAGCCGCTTTAGAGACGTCACTGTAAGGGGAATGATTTTGCTTCACATAGCCTTACTGTCTTTCTGCTTGCTATCTGCCTGATAGCTACCTCAAGAACTCTGTGGGAAATAAAATAGCTAATTGTGAAATTCCATACGTCTGTGTTCTCATGCTGTATTCCGAGCAAGGCCTTTGGAAACAGACCGTCCTGGGATCTGTGCCCCATCTCTGCTGCTTAATTGCTGTGTGGCTTTGGGAAAGTTGCTTTCTACTCTGAACCTCCCTGTCCTGAGCGGTCGAATGGATTCGTGATATTTGCCTTGTGTGGTTGTCACAAGGAATAAGTCTTATTGGCAAAGCTCTTGGCCTCAGGTACACCAAGCAACCATTAGGGTGCTATTATTTACATACACAGGAAATATTGGACATGTGTATAACCATGAATTCCCATGTGACCTCAGAGCGTAAGCTGCTAAGGGTGAAGCTGGTGTTTCATGCTCCACTACACAATGTTTGTTCAGGAAAAAGACAGTCATCACAATCTATTTTAGAAAAGTACTATCTTTTAGACCCTTCCCTTTTTACTTTCATCGCTTAAATGCTTTGGAACAGTGTGGTATGAAATTGACTTCTATAAGTTTAAAAAATATCTAAGTCTCCATGGAATATTCTTAATCAGAGGAATCCATGCCTCCCTTGAAAGGGTATGCAACGTTCTGTGTGTCTACACGTCTGTACAATTTGGGAGGGGGATGATTCATAATTATTAACAGACTCTCTAAAAGGTCCATGCTTGGACCAAAGACTAAGAAACTCACATACAGAAACAGCCTTTTCAATCTTCTTCTACTGAAAGCAACTTGGAGGCCTTCCCTGACTTAAGACAAAGCAGGCAAAGCGTTGGAAAACACTAGAAATGGATCCCGTCCTTCAGCCAAGGCCCAGCCTCTTTTCCCCAATGAGTCAGTCCTGAGTGGGAGGCTGGCTGTTCCCAGGGGCACAGGTAATGCTGTACAGAGGGAACCACGTGGACCAGGAGGTGTTGCCGTCTCGGATTACAGCGGACAAAGACCAAAGCCTAGCCTCAGCTGCACCTTCTGCCTCTGGGAAGTCACGTATGGAACAGACCGATAATTAGGGTTTGCTACCTGAAATATAATTCTCGGGATGACGAATATCTAAATTATGTCCCCAGACTCATACCTGAGGCAAAGCCCTGAGGGCTGATGGCCGTAAGGGGGTGCGGGTGGTATTCTCCATTCAGTGGGGATTAATAAATGAGGGTGATGTCACCCAGACTCAGAAGTGGCAGGTGTCCAAGAGGTCCTTTTCCCTTCTGCAGTGGGGCCTGGCAGCCTGTGCCCTGGGCTCCGTGATTTATGCCTCCGGCACAGAATCCGCGCAAAGCAAGAATGGCCACATCAGCATTTGGGGATCTAAGGCCAGCTTCTCTTACCCACTGACCCTTTTCTCCAAATTGTAAGGATGATTCAGCGAATTGATTCAACTTTATTTTTACAGAAAATGATGTTGGTATAGAAAGTCAATGAAAATACAGGCCTGGGGGGGGGGGGGATTTAAAGCAATTTAAGAGTTCACTGGGTGATGACTGATTTTGCAATTATTATCACATCTCTTTAATTAACAGGTACTTCATGAATTATGGAGTATCTGATGTAAGCCTGGTGGACTATGTTAGGGAAGCATTTTTGATCTGTGTAAATAAACTGAGATAAACAGTGGTGCACCTGTTCCCAGCCTGTCTGAGAACATATGAAACTCTGGCACAGGATGAACGTCTGTTGGTGTCAGTGTGACAATAACAAAACAAAGTTGGCAGCGGGGTCAGGAAGTCTTTGGTGGGTGGGGAGCCACCGTGTGCAGCCAGAGCCCAGCACGGCTGTGTTCTGATGCCCATCAACCAGGAAAGGGAGTCTCAGGTTTCCAAATGATTTTCCCCCTTCACAAAGCTGTTGTAAAATAAAATACAAATCCTTCCTGAATGCTCCTAGCTTTCCTTCCTTTAGGAAGTTTTCAGTCAATGGGAAACAAAGCCTTATTCAAAGGATTAAAACCATAGTCGTTCTATTGTTTACAGCTTCAATAATGTGGCTTTCCTTCCACGGACAAAATTTTCAATTCACAAATCATCTAAAAAACAGGAAATTTTTGGGGAACACGTGCTTATGGTAACAAACAAGGGATCTACCTGTGGTATAGAAGCTTACGAAAAGATGCATCCGATTTTATGGAAGATTTTTTTTTGGATGTGCCGTACTTCTAGACGCATTCTAGGAAGATTGCTCCGTTCCCACGCAGCGGGAGGACCGGAGAGGAGGGGAGGCAGATGCTGGCTGTATTCTCAAGGCTGTGCTCCAGGCAGTGCGGTAGAGGCAACTGGCCTCTGCAATAGCCCCTGCTCTCTGCTGTCCTCGGACCTCTGCTCTCCTCTCACCCGCAAAGTCCTGCGCTCTCGCCAGGGCGGTGGAGAGAGAAGGGCTGGCAACACTGGTTAGCAGGGCGAGAGGGAGTGGTAGGCAGCTCTGAGCTCAGGCTGTGGGCAGTAGCCATTGGGAGCTACAGAATTATAGAGGTTGTGGAAATAGTCATGCAGGAGAAAAATAGGGTTGGTGGGAGCCAGGGATGAAGCAGCAGCACTAAACTGTGAGCAGACAAACTCACTCTACAAATCTATTCCAGTTGCTTTTAAATAAACTATTGAGAAAATTCTTATTAAGATTCTTCATTTTGGTGATAACCTTTTAATCTTTTTATCTGTATGCTTGAAGAAACGTCATAGATCCTCCTGAGTGATAATTTTTAGTGTCTGGAATTCCCCAACATCACGATTTTTCCTTGGTTTCCCATCTTCCACTATTCCCTTTAACTTTTATCCATACTTCCAGGAAAAATACCATTGTTTCTTAATTAAAGGACGATAGAACTTATTTAGGTCCTAACATTCCCTTCTATGCTCTTGCTAGAGCCCGGTTCCCAGCAGCAACAGCAACATCTGGCGTGGTTAGAAATGAGACTCTCAGGGCCTTCCCTATGACTTCAGAGTCAGGTCTTCATTTAGGGGATCCTCAGTGATTTGCATGCACTTTAAGTTTGAGAAAGGCTAGTATAGCCTATACTACAGACCTGACGTATAGTCCACACCACCAAGGCCTGCAGGATCCTACATTCTTTGCCCTGCCCCCTTCTCCAGTCGTGTCCCACAACACTAATTCCGGCCCCCCAGCTTTTACACTCACTCTTCCCTCTACCCGCAGTGCTCTTGCCCCTCTTTGTATGGCTAACTCCTTTATTTCATTGTCGTGTCGCCTTAAATGTTACCTCCTTGGAGGTTTCCCTTATCACTCTACATGAGGAACCACTTCCAACCCAATCACACTCTATCCCATTACCCTGGTTTATATTTTTCATGGCACTTATTGTTATCTGGAATAATTTTATTTATTTATTTGGGTTGTTATGTTGAGAATTGTATTTCCGGTGCCCAAAGTAATGCAATGGAGCATTAAAGATGCTCAGTAAATATTTATTGGATGAATGAATAAAGTTTTGGGGACCATGAACAGTGAGAACTATGCCCAGACAATTCTAAGGTATGTAGTACAGAAACCCTTTGAGCCAACTCAGTGGCTTTCAGTTAACTGGCCTAAGGCCAATGCTTCTGAGTGGTCCCCAGACCAGCATCATCATCATCCCCTGGGACCTTGATAGAAAGGCAAATTCTCCGGCTTCACTTCCCCCTCGGACATACTGAATCAGAAACCAGCAATGCCTTTTTTTGGTGAATCCTCATCTGAGGATATTTTTCCCATTGATTTTTAGAGAGTGGAAGGGACTGGGAGAGACAGAGAGAAACATTGACCTGACCACACATGCCCTGACCAGGGCCAGGATTTGAGCCTGCAAAGGAGGTACATGCCCTTGACGGGAATTGAACCCGGGACCCTTCAGTCTGCGGAGCTGGCGCTCTACCCACTGAGCCAAACCAGCTAGGGCCCAGCAAGCTGTCTTAACAAGGCCTCCAGTTGATTCTAATACACTACCCTAGACAATACCAACATCTTATCTGGGTAGAGAACCCACAGTGTTCTGAGTCATTTTGCATATATCACTGTAGTTCTGGACTTCAAAAAAAGCCCGAGAAATAGGCAAGGGAGAGATCATTCCCATTCCATAGATGAAGAAACTGAGCCCTAAGAAATGACTTGGTTTGTCTATACAGTTTTAACAGGATCACCTGCAAAACTTGTTAAAATTGTATATACCTGGGCTCTACCCTAGACCTACTAAATGAGAATAACTGGGGCTGAGGCTCTGAAATCTGGATTTTAAAAAGCTTTGTAGGAAATTCTGAAGTTCCCAAAAGTTTGAGAACCAGTTATGTTAGACTAGTAGCCCGTTTGCACGAAGATTCGTGCAATAGACCTTCATTCACCTGGCTGCCTGCACCAGTTTTCTGCCGGCACCAGGGACCCAGGCCTTGGCTGTGGCCACCGCCTTCTGCCTTCTTTCAGGGTCGGGGCTTGGCCCCAGGTGGTGGCCTTGGGCTCAGCGGCACCCAACATCCTTGCTAAGGATCGCAGGAGCCGACCCCCAGTGGTTTCCTGCGATCCGTGCAGGCTGCCCACTGGTGCCCAAGGCCGGGAAAGCCTCCGCCCCAGGCTTTCCTGGCCTTGGGCTCACCGCACCCAGCGTCCCTGCTACCGATCACAGGAGCCGACCCCCAGTGGTTTCCTGCGATCGGTGCAGGCTCCCCGCTGGTGCCCAAGGCCCGGAAAGCCTCGGCCCCTGGGACCCCCGGGAGCGGCGGGAGGGGCCGGGCCACGCCCCCCCAGGTGGCCGATCAACCCCCGGAACTCCCGGGAGGGGCAGGAGGGGCAGGACCATGCCCTCCCAGGTGGACAATCAACCCCGGGACCCCCGGGAGGGGCGGGAGGGGCGGGAGGGGCCCGGACACGCCCCCCTAGGTGGCCGATCGCCCCAGGCACCCCCGGGAGCGGCGGCATGGGTCTGGCCACGCCCCCCCGGGGTGCCGATGGGCCTGGCCACGCCCCCCCGGAGTGCTGATCGCCCCAGGCACCCTGGGGAGCGGTGGCATGGGCCCGGCCAAGCCCCCCCGGGGTGCCGATGGCCCCAGGCACCCCCGGGAGCGGCGGCATGGGTCCGGCCACTTGGCACCGCCATCTTGAACTTCTCAACGGCGGATATGCCACCCGGAGTCCCGCCCCCAGCCTCCTGCCGGCCCAATCGTGGGCATAGCGGAGGTGCGGTCAATTTGCATGTTTCTCTATTATAAGGTAAGATAGTAGGAGCATGGGAATTAGAACTCATAGTTCCTCATTCCTCATGGCTGCTCTTACAGGGTCTTGAGAAGAGTAAGTACAAATGATACTGATCTTTGGTGAAAATAGTTAAACCAAAGTTTCAATAAGTCTGTCACTTTTATAAGACCCTAACTCTATATGCTACCCTTGTAAGCTAGGAAGAATCAAAGTCTATTCCATTTGTTTGGGGGCAAAGGCATACCTGTTTTAATGTGGATCACACATGTGATTTTTATAAATGGAAGAAAAGGCCCTCCTTCAGCAAAAAGATTATGACTCCCTTTCTTGTGGGGCTCTGGAACCGAACCCACAATATCTTCTAAGTATGTCTGTATATGATGTAGTTGTGATTATTATGGAATTAACTAATGGACCGTCAGTTAAGGTATGGTAGGTATTGTTAGTTTGTGATATAGAAATTGAAAAAGTTTTTTTCTGCTGTGGGAATTATTGTCAGACTAGAGGCCCGGTGCATGAATTCCTGCACCAGTGGGATCCCTCAGCCTGGCCTGCGGGGACCGAAATGAAACCGGCTCTCTGACATCTCCCGAGGGGTCCCAGATTACAAGAGGGTGGTTCTTGGGTGATGCACCCTGGAATTGGGCTCCCTCCTCTCTGGTTCCAGGTGCATCACACAAGATCTGAAGCTGCCAAGTCACTGCAGCTCAGCAGCTCCTGTGTTGAGCATCTGCCCCCTGGTGGTCAGTGCACATCATAGCTACTGGCCAGTCAGCCAGTCGGCTGGTTGCTTAGGCTTTTATATATATATAGATGTTTGATTTGTGTGGTATACTCCTGCAATCCTTTACCAACTTTCCTTTGTTTACATCTTTTAATTAAGAAGGAAATTTTAGCCTGGCCAGTGAGGCTCAGTGGTTGAGCATAGACCTATGGACCAGGAGGTCAGGGCACATGCCCAGGTTGCAGGCTTGATCCCCGGTAGGGGTGTGTGCAGGAGGCAGCCAATTAATGTTTCTCTCTCATCATTGATGTTTTTATTTCTCTTTCCCTCTCCTTACCTCTCTAAATTAATAAAAAATATATATGTATTTTTAAAAAGAAGGCAATTTTAGAAAAAGAAAAAGTCTTTCAAGCCAAAAGCGATGGCTGTTTAAACAATTATTACAAGTCAGACATCATTTATTTATCTGGCTAGACTGGAAAAGATTAACTTCTGAAAAGACTTCTTCAAATTGTCAAGTAACTCCCAAATCTCTCTGTCCTGCCCAACCAACTCCCACAAACTCCAGACTCATAAATTCAACTGCATGTGGAACAATTAATTCTCTTTGAATGTCCTGCAGACATCTCAAGCTTGGTGTGTTCAAAACCAAATTCATTACCACCTACCCATTCTTCCTCCTGGATACACACTATAAGCTAATGACTGTACCATCCACTGCATCATCCTAGCCAGAGATCTCTAGGCATTGTCTCTGGATTCCTTCTTTCCTCCTTCTGGATAGCCAGCCAATTCTTTCATTTTACTCCTTAGATCTCCCTTTAATCCATCTCCTTTTCATCTTCACTACAGCTCTGCTTCAGGCCTTTATATCTCTTGCCTAGGCTACCATGATGACTTCCAAAGTAGCTCCCTTATCTATGCTTCTACCTGACTTCATTTCCCACTGTTCTTGCTTCAGCGTTACCAAACTGCTTTCACTTCTTGGTGCTTCTGTGTCTGCACATGCTACTTCTGCTCTACTGGTTTTCCCTTCCCCACCTCCTGCGTGTGGTAAGCTCCTGTTTTTCATGATGCTGCTCAGTATTCTCTTCTCTACGAAGCCTTCCCTGAGGCCTCCTCTCTAGTGGAAGTGGACTATTCCCTCCTCTGTGTTCCACACTAGCATGTAGTCTGCCTTCATGTAGTACCTCATTCAATGCGTGTTTACACTTTCTTCCCCCACCCTTCTCCTCTCTTTTTTCTTCCTCCCAGGGTATGAGTTCCTTGAAGGAAGGGAACATGTCTTATGAACCTTTGAATCACCATTTTCTGGCACAGAACCTTTCCCACCAGACACTCAAACCTGCATGTGTTCAATGAATACCTACCTAGATTTCTGGATTCCAGAGATGGCTGAGGGTAAGAAGAACTAAAACATATTGAGCAACTATTATGTATGAAGAGGTTACAACTCATTTTTTAATTTTAATAAATAATACTTTGACCTAAATGTCATTCTAATTATGTACATATTGAAACTCAGACTCAACGTAATTATATTATCTGCTTCAGGTCTCACAGTTAGTAAATTATAGTGCTTGGAATTGAATTCAGGCTTTTCTAACTACAAACTCTGTTTTTTTTCATCCATCCCATGTGGCCCCTAGTGTTACCCTAGCATAAGTTATAGGTTTTAGGATGACTTCTCACTTTGTTTATTAAAATATTAAAACATGTCATTTCTAAAGAGTGGTGGTGATATTATGTGTCATTGGTAGTCTTCAAAGATGGTCCTCAGTGAGCCCTGTCTCCTAGTATTCATGCCCCTTTATAGTCCCTTCCCAGGTATCTAGGCTGGTCCTGTGTAGCCAATAAAATCAAGCAGAAGTTGGGTCATAAGATGCCTCACAATGTCCTCCTCAAACACTTGTTCTGAGGGAAGCCAGCTGCCATGTTGCCTGGAACCACCAAGTGTGAGAAGTCCAACCTATCCACGTGGAGAGAGAGATGTCTGACCAGCTCCTAGCTTTTCCAGCCCTCCCAGCTCATGTACCAGGCTTGTGAGTAAAGAGGTTTTCTTAGATGTCCTGCCCCAGAGACCCTCTATTCCAACGGCATGAAACACCCCAAGTGAGAACTACCCAGACGAGCCAAGTAGTATTCTCTCTCAGAGAAATGTGATGGATAATAAACTGCTCTGAAGCCACTTAGTTCTGTGGTGGGTTGCTAGGCAGCAATTGGAAGCTAGAGCACTAGGATTTATCTTTTTAAAAGAAAATAACCTAATGTTTATAAGCAAAAGTCTTAAGCTTCTTTTTGTTATTTTCCCTTTATACAAGTACACTCTGCAATATAGGTAGATTTCTAACTCCCATCCTTAATAAAATTTATGATCTTGAGCAAGTCTCTTTATAACCATGTCACTGAAGGGTTGGACTAGTTAATCATGAAGTCCATTTTAGTTCCAAACTCGTAGAATTCCCTTCAAACTACCTGAGAAAAATGGAGTCTTGTCTGCAAATGTTAGCCTGCAGTAAAATTTTACAGGCACAAGAATTTTCAGCAAAGCAATGAATGCCAGGGAATTGCTGACTCAGCACAATGCCGTCTGTTAGCAGGAAAAAAATAAGAGTCAGGGGCAACTATAAATCTGATGCTGTGCTACTTCTTCCCGAAGCAAAATTCAAAGAGATCATTATCTGCAACAAAAGACTTGAAAGAGGATTCTTACTTTTGCCCCTTAAAAATCTGTTGTTGAAGTCTGTGGGTGACTTGAGGACTCTTGGCAGACGATTCAGCGTCGCATAGTTGAATCAGTCTCCGGAAGATCCACACATACAAGTGCTAAGTTTAGGGCAAGTGAACTGTGTAGATTCCTAGAGGAAATAAACTCTCGCCTGAGAACAACAGCTGAAGTAAAATCCCATAAGCCAGGAAAACAGCCACACAATCACAGTAACAGGTGGTCGGTTTCAAAACAAATTTCAAGGTCTGACTCGCACAGCACCTGCTCTAGAACCACAGACGGCAGGGTGACTGTGTCTGGGCCAGCGTTAGGTCATCCCTGCTGTGCTCTGAGGAGGATTAACTATCTCTGTTAGCTAAGTCATGGCAGGCTAGGTGACTGCCTCTCCGGGGAGTAACCCTGGTGTTCCTTGTCAGAAGGGAAGAAGGAATGAGAGTCTTTGGGAATCAGAAGGGAACCTGGAGATGAGCTAGTTTAACCCCCTTGATAGCAGAGCAAAGTGAATCCAGACAAGTGGAAAGTTGTTCAAAGTCACATGGACCCATGCAAGCAAAACATTACCTCCCGCCTGCGTCTTATTATGAAACATTTCATGCCCGACTGGTGTGGCTTGGTGGTTGAGGGTTGACCTGTGAACCAGGAGGTCATGGTTTGATTCCCGGTCAGGGCACATGCCCAGTAGGGGGTATGCAGGAGGCAGCCAATCAATGATTCTTATCATTGATGTTTCTATCTGTCCCTCTGCCTTCCTTTCTGAGATTAATAAAAATATATTTAAAAAATTTCAGAAACACAGCAATATTGAAAGAATTTTTACAGGGAACACCTGTCTACCCATTACCTAGATTCTGCCATTACCATTTTATAAAGCTTGTTTATCATGTATCTAGTTATATGTCCATTCTTCTATCATTCTACCTTATTTTTTTTTAAACACATTTCAAAGTGAACTGCAGAAATCTTTACTCTTTTCCTTAAAGCAACATTATGTCTTATCATTATTTGTCTGTATTATTTGATACCCCAATTTTATACACCCTATGGAACCAGAAGAAAGTTACCAAAAAAAAAAAAAAAGTAATAAACGTAAATTAGCACCAGCTAGCTGAAAGGGAACTGCTTTCTAAGTCAAAGGTCCTTGAGGATTCTCACTAAGCAAATTCCAGAGAAGGCAGAAATACCAGTCAATACACGGCACTGCTATTGTTTCCTGCACCTGGAACCTGCTCTTTCCAGTTCCTGTTGAAATCCTCCCCATTCCTCTAAAAATGACCTCAGATGTCTGCAAGTAACACAGACTACTGTTATATATGCATTCCTGTTTTAGGAAGAAAAATTGTTAAAAAATGCTGAGCCCTGGCCAGTTGCTCAGTGGTTAGAGCCCAGACCTGGATTGAAGGATCGTGGGTTCGATTCCATGTCAAGGGCATGTACCTCGGTCGCAGGTTCAATCCTGGCCCCTGAAGGGGTGTGTGCAGGAGGCAACCAGTCGATGTATCTCCCTCACATCAATTCTTCTCTCTCTCTCTCTCTCTCTCTCTCTCTTTCACTCTTTCTAAAAATCAATGGAAAAAGTATCCTCAGGTGAGGAATTAAAAAAACAAAATTCTGAAATGCCGTCTCCTTCCCAATGCCTTTCCGGAACCCTGAGTTTCATCTTTCTCATCTGAAATCCACTTTTCCTACCTCATCCTACCTTGACACAGTTGAGTGTGTTTATCTGTCAGTGCTATTGCCACTGCTACTGCTACCAATCCTCCTGAGGTTGATTTCTCTTTGTAAGGGCTATAGCTTAAGATTGATTTCGGTATCTCCTGCAGTTCTTTGCATAGAGTCCACATTGAACGTTAAGTTGCTTCAAATTTCAAATCTACAAGATTATGTCCAGCAGCTTTGTGAAAGTCAGATCTCACGGGATGCCAGAACAGCCACACAAGGGACTTGATTCCTGTGCAGGTTTCTGGACTTCCCACCCTCAGAAATCTGGCTTCAATAGGTTTGGGGTGGGGTCTGGAACGCTGCAGCGTTAGCAAGTGCCCCCTGGTGTTGTGGATGCAGGCAGCACAGGGTTGCACTTGGAGAAATCTGCTGAGAGGCCCACATTACCAGCCAACCTTACTGTGTGTTAGGCCTTCATCACTTTTAAACCAGCAATACGACTCTTGCCTGTCCCTTCCATGGATCCGGATAAAGGAGTGGCACACAGGCGCCTGTCACGCTGGGTGTGACAGTCATGGCATCACCCCTCACCACAGCATGTGCTGCCAGTTACCACTTCTGCTGTTGCCACCAACCCCGAGTTTCCCTTTGTCACTTCCCTCTTGCCACCACCAACTGCCACTACACCTCTTGCCTCTGACCCTCCAAGGCTGAGTCAGACCCACTGAGGAAGCACATTTTGGAAGACAGGTTGAGGGTGTCCTCATTCTGAATTCAGGATCCCACGTTTGGGAACAACGGCTTCTGAACCTGGATTCTTCGGACGCGCCGCAGACCTGTTTAGGAAGTTGGGTCCGTGGCTTGAAGTTCCTGCCACCTTTTATTTTACAATGAGTGGAAACCAAAGTTGAGTAACAGGTCTCTTGCCTAAGCATTCAGGGCCACCACAAAGCACAGGGCAATGGGAAGGAGTGGATAAAATGTGGTTGCTGCCCCCTGCCCTCTTTCTGTGTAGGATATGCTGGCTGTAGTCATCACCGCTGTACGGTCTCAACAGAATATTTTTATACTGTGTGTGCTGAAGTGCTAAGGACAAGGGCTAATTTTACTCAGATTTATATCCACCATAGTTATAAAGCATGTCGTATGGATAAGGTTGTTGAATGAACATATGAGCGAGGGAATGAATGCAGAAGTGCACTTGGAGCCAAATTCTGGCAAAAGGATAATACTTAGAAAAACGATGGGCCAGCCTGGCTGGAGTGGCTCAGTGGTTGAGCTTTGACCCATGCACCAAGGAGTGACTGGTTTGATTCCTGATCAGGGCACATGCTGGGGGTTTTGAGCTTGAGCCCCAGTAGGGGGCATGCAGGAGGCAGCTGATTGATGTTTCTATTTCTCTATCCTTCTCTCTCTCTTCCCCTCTCTCTCTCTGAAATCAATAAAATAAAAAATAGAGAAAAACTACGGGCCAGAAGAGTTGTTTCAAGAAGCATAATCGGACGTATGTTTTGAGTTGAATATACTTGAAATCAATTTCTCTAAGACATTCTCAGCATTGTCATTTTTAATTCACCCTATTTCTCTACTGTGGTGGTTCCCAAACCACAGCAGGCATCTGAGTCACCTGAGGGCTGGTTGCCGGATTACGCTGCTGGTGCTGCTGCTGCTGCTGCTGCTGCTGCGGAGACCACGCTTTGAGAAGGGCTGCCCTAAGAGAAAGCAAAATGATAGTACTTTTCCCAACCAATTGCTGACCTGCCTGCCTGTCTTCTTTATCACAGTGGCTTAGAGCGGCGATTCTCACCACTAGCTCTTCATTAGAATCACCTGCAAAGTCTTTAAAACACAGGGTCTGGGTAGCATGCTTAGCCCCAAATAAATCACAACTCTGGGAGGGGGCCTGGGTAATTTTGAAAAAGATCCCCATGTGATTCTAAAGGGCATCCAGGGCTGAGAACCACAGGCACATAGAAAACTCTGGCCCTGTGCTCTGTTAACATGCGATTCTCATTTGACAAATACTTATTGACCACCTAGTACAGTGTTCGGCAAACTGCGGCTCGCGAGCCACATGCGGCTCTTTGGCCCCTTGAGTGTGGCTCTTCCACAAAATACCACGGCCTGGGCGAGTCTATTTTGAAGTGGCGTTAGAAGAAGTTTAAGTTAAAAAAATTTGGCTCTCAAAAGAAATTTCAATCGTTGTACTGTTGATATTTGGCTCTGTTGACTAATGAGTTTGCCGACCACTGACCTAGTATATGCCATAGAAAATGATAAACTGTCTGAAAAATGGTCCCTGACCTCAAGCAGAGATACAGCATATGCCCAAACACACACACACACACACACACACACACACACACACACACAGCTGGTGTGTGGCAAGTGCCGATTGGAAGGACAAACCATTACTGAGAACAGAAGGCTAGATGATTCCAGGTACTTCAGTGCTGCACTGAAGCCTCACGTTGTTTGTGATAAGCTATGTATGCCTTTGCCACACAGGAAACATCTCCCTTTGGTGGGGAAATTGCTCATTTATTGGTTCATTGAGGATGCTCCAACTGATTCACCATGGTAGGCGTGATTGAACCATGGAGATGATGGAACATTAAATCAATAGCTAGTCAGCTGGCAACTATTCCCTTCTAAGTATGCTATTAACGCTCAGTTTCAGAAACCCTGGTGTCTTTTCAGTGAAGAAATAAAACATGAATTATGTGTAGAAACCACTTCAATCTGGACTTTTAAATAAACGTTCCTTATATATATATAAAAACATCTGAGTTCATTTGTGAATTAAAAGATAAATAACTCAAAATATGTATTTACTTGCATCTAGTGGAATACAAAATAATTTAATGATTCACAGATAGTTTGCCCACAAAGGGGAAAGTTTCTAGAAAGGAGAAAAATACCTGGGGGTGGGGTGCAGGTGTGGGGTGGAGGGGGTCAATGGGGAAAGAAAGGGAGGACATCGGTAATACTTTCAACAATAAAGATAAATTTAAAAAAAGAAAGGAGAAAAATATACTTTTTGGGTGTTACTAATATATGAAGGCATTATTTAATTCATTGTGCTATTTAATTTGGTTATATCTTTTTCAAAATTTTGTTTTCGTGTGGGGAAGTTTTTCCAAGACTAAGAAATCTGCCCATGACAACAAAAGAGAATTGTTTTCAAGAAAAGGAAATAAATACTTTTTAAACTGTTACATTTATTTCCATTTGAAAATACTGGAGGTGGCATTGTGGGGAATAACGTGAATATGACAAAATAACTTGCACTCAAGAAAACTTATAACCTAGTAGAAGGAAAACATAAGTACAGATTTGAAGCAAGACATGCCTTTAGAGAAGAATACATTTTAATGAGGTTTCAAAGAGCTGGAAGAAAAGGTCAAAGTTCAAAGGGCCTCCGACAAGGCTTGGAAGTGGGGTTCTGGTGCAGCGTATTAGTGCAGGGCCAATTTTCAAAGGCCAGCTGTTCCCAGTCACACAAAGAGTGAATATGAGGGTAGATGCAATCAATGGGAAAATTAGGCCATCCTGCCTTATTTTCCTGGCGATGTAGTTTCAAGATCAATAGTTTAACAATCTCATTCCAGGAAGCAAAATGAAAATGAATCAGATGCATTCTTCTTAGTTCACTTTTTACTAATAAAATCCAATTTAAAGGATTTTATGCGTTGTTTATATGGCCATTAATATTTGACAAAAAATGCTTCGCCTCATTAATAATCAAAGAAATGAAAATTAGAACTGCTGTACAACAACTCTTTTTGGCCTATCAAATTGATAAAGATTTTAAATGACTGCCAAGTGTTGGGGATTATAGGAGGAGCAAGCCTCCTCCTTCTGCCTGTGGGGTGCTCCTTGGTTAGCCACAGCTGCAGGACAAGCTGTAGCCTACAGCTCTCCCAGGAATATATTTTAAGGAAATAGTGTGGCTATGTTCAAATGCTCACAGAAATATCCCTCTGTGCTTTGTTTGTTATTGGGAAGAATCAGGAAAGAAACAAGTGCCCAATAATAGGGTAACATTTAGAAAAGATTATGCTAGAAAGGGAACAGGGGTGACCCACATACCTAGAAACCATAGTCTGGAAAAAATGTTCCTGCTTGTTTTAGGTAAGTCAGCCCCTTCTACCCAAGATCAAACCCCTTCCCTTCATTTGTTCTGCAGCAGATGCTGCCTGCCTGCCACCGCTCATGCCTTCCCTGCTGTGTGGATGCCTTTCCTCAATCTCTGAGGTCTCACGCCTTCAGGACCCAGTTTTGTAAGCCACCTTGCACAATGTTACAAAGCTGTTCTCTTACATCACCCAGACAGAGAGGGCTTATTCCCTCTCTGTACCCTCAAAGCAATTTTGTTCTCTTCTGCAGCCCTTCTCACCTCTGTCCAGAATGACCTGCATATATACACTGAGTGGCCAGATTATTATGATCTCTGAATGCATAATAATCTGGCACTCAGTGTATATCCTATATAATAAAAGGCTAATATGCAAATTGTCCCCTTGATCAGGAGTTTGACCAGCAGGCAGGCCGGCAACCACCCATGTCCCTCCCCCCTGGCCAGGCTGGCCAGACCCCACCCATGCACGAATTCATTCACTGGGCCTCTAATATATATATATGTAACTTGTAAGTTACATATATATATATTAGAGGAAGCTCCCAGAGCAGCGAGGAAGGGGAGGCTGTATGTGTGTACACACACACACACACACACACACACTGAATGGCTAGATTATTATGCGTTCAGAGATCATAATAATCTGGCCACTCAGTGTATTTTATTTTCCCTAGTAGATTCTGAACAACTTGAGGACAAGGGCTAATATTGCTCAGATTTATATCCACCATAGTTATAAAGCATGTCGTATGGATATGGCTGTTGAATGAACAAATGAGCGAGGGAATGAATGTGGAAGTGCACTTGGAGCCGAATTCGGATGTTCTCCACAGACCTGGGATGAACTTGACAAGTGCTCAGGATGCTCTCTGGTACCTCCCCTTTTCTGGCAGGGATGTGAAAACCTTCCATCTGAGCCATGGTGAAGGGAACAGTGAAGACCAGGACTGAGGAGTAGGTCTGAGAGGGGAGGCCAGGGTGATGAACCCAACAGCAGTCGCCCCCCTCCTCCCCAACCCTTATTCTCCCCACACCCCATTTAGTGGAAGAGGAGTAGATTGGAATTTTAACCCAGACCCGGGGGGTCTGATGAAAACCTTGGCAAAGGAAAGGAAGCACTCTCATCAGGTATCAGTTCTTTCGCCATCTGTTTTAATCAGTAGGTCTTACAGACAGCACATTTGTCAAAGAAATGATAAGGATGACCCAGATAATTGAGGGGCAAAGTAAAAAGAAAATGTTTTCGTTGGGAGAAAAGAGGTATTTGAGAGTTTTATTGATGCACCTTGATTTATACATTCCCAGATTCAATAGACAGCATGAATGCCACTCAGGTTGATGGAGGCTATGCCTTGATGCTATCAGCCAGGAAGTCAGCAAGCTGAGCAGCTGAACTTCTGTTCAAAATAGTCAAGCGTCAGGCATGCTAAGGCATTTTCTGTCCCCACCTGGTACCTACACGTCCTATCATACTTAGTGATACACCTGCTGGCCTTTGTGGGCTCTCAGGAAACAATGCAACAAACGACAACACAAACACCACCTAAGCCAGCTGACACCAAACTGCAGTCCCCTTTCTGACAGGGTGATTCGTATTTGTAGGTTGTGCTTTGGCCAAATTCACAAAAGAAATTCTTATATTTTTTTAAAAAAGAAATGTATATACATGGGAATTCCACATAGCATCCATTCTACTATATATGCATGTATGAATCTATGTTTGTATATATTTATAATTTTGCCTCACTGGAGTGGATTATTTTTATCAGTCAACAGCTACAAAAACTGCTTTTCACCAAACCAAGGTCCGCTCCCTCTGCCAAGGAGCTGTGATTTACAGACCCAACCTGTGAGCGAGTGGGAAACACTGTTTGCAGACCTGGGCAATGAATCGCTTCTGAGGGCCTGAGCTTACTGCGTTCCCACAGACCACATCCACAGAGCAGTGCTCTCGCCCTGGAAGGAAGGATTGGCCCCGGTTTGGAAGGAAGTAGAATAAATAGAACTGGAAGTGGCAAGGTCACCTTTAATATCTTATGAACTGCCCTTAACAAGCTTCACAATTGCTTTGTTTCCTTCCCCCAACCCCAGTGCTATAAACAGGCAGCGGCGAAGCCGGCTCGCAGAGCCGAGCACGCAGAGCCTGGAGGAAGCTCCCAGAGCTGCGAGGAAGGGGAGGCTGCAGGCTCCGGCCCATCCCACACGCCGGGCTTACAATTGTGTTATGATGTGGTGGCCAGAAGGGAAAACTGCTTGTTTTCAAAGGAAGGAGTTATATTGTCCTAAATTCCTGTGTATAAAATATAGGACAAACAAGTTACAGTGGGAATACTGAATTGGAGTGTGTGCAATATATAGCCTTTCACGTGGCATTTCCCTACTAACTTGGAAGTATCACATGGTGGTTGCATAAATGCAAAAACGTTATTTAAAAAACCCTTCTCCCCAAGACCCCGTTCGGTTGGGGTTGGTGTTCCAAAGGCAGTGCGAGCTCCGCGCTGGATTCGGCCTCACCGGAGAGCGGTCCTCTTTCCCAAGCTCCTCCAGGCGCAGGCAGGCGGGCTGCCCTCTCCCTCTCTCTGGTGGTCCCGGCACTCCTTGCCTGTCTCCCTACTGAAGGGAGGAGAGGATGTAGGAGGTGTGCAAAAGGCACGCACAAGGTTGGGATGCCAGAGGGCTGGGCACCAGACAGGACTGGAACTTCAGTGGCCCGGCTTTCAGTCATTTTCGGGTAGTCCAATATATTCCCACCTGGGAAGACTGTTTGGGTGAGCAGTACCGTCATTAGCAAAGCAGAAACAGCACAATTCAGTGTGGGCTTCAGGGGATGACCTCCTGGGGCTTAATTACAGAAAGTGGAAGGGAGCATGAACCACGCAGAGCTGAGTTGGTACTTTGTAAAGTGTCATTCCGCCTCTGCGTGGACTCTCCACGTTCGGCAAAGCTGCCTAGGAAAACCTCCTCCCTCACACTTGGAAAGTGCTACAGAGCTACGAACGGTTGCAATTTCAAAGGAGTGGTTAAAAGGATGTAAGAAAGAGACAATGAACATCTCTATGGGGTAGAAAGAGAAAAACTAAAGGGCAATCTCTGTTTCGTTTGGATTTGGGGTATTTGTTTACAATTCCAAGATAATACGAGTTCTTGGCATTGCAGGTAATGGGTCAGGGCTGAGCATTCGTGGAACTCGAGCTGTTTTGCGGGGAAATATTTGATCTGTGGATAACATAACATCAAGAGCTTCTGGTCTCTGGTAGGTGTCTTAAATTAAGTGTCTGGGGAGCAGCCACGGAGGCATCAGTCTAGCCATTCTAGCAGATGCACTCAGCTGACATGTTATGCTAGAGTGGACCTGACCAGGCCGATCATCCTCTGAAGTGCCTCCTGCACTATGATGGCCGGAGACAGGCCCCCTGTCTGTGGGAGGGGTGGAGGTGGGGGGAGGGGTGGGGGCGGTGGGAGAGGATGAGCTCTTCCCTTTGTCTTCTGCCCACCTGGAGCAGCATGGCTAATTTGCTTGTCTAGCAATGGGAATCCTTACAATACATTTAGCATGTACATGCTCGCATGCTCGTAGTCACTTCATACGTTCACCTTTTCTGAAAGATGAAAGCAGTGGATCCAGATTGAAAACTGCCCGCTTTTCAGACACTCCCTCTCTCAGAGGACAGCGGGACCTGATCCAACGGTGTCAGCCGTGCAGTGTGTGGTGATTCCTTTCCAGATGACAAAATAGCAACACGTTTACGATGAAACCCGGTGCTATTTTTTTTTCTTTTCCCTTGTAGTTCGTAACAGGAATCCAACACTATTTACTCTTTGGACAGAAGGTCCCCAGTGTCTGGACTATGTGATTGCATGAGCCCTGCTCCCTGCTCATTAAGACTGCCCCCTTCGAAAGGGAATTAATGAGTTTCCAGTGGCCATTTGTGGCATTTGAGATCCATAGGCATCAGGGCTTGATGCATGGTCCTCATCTCGGTGGGCTCTGCGCAACGATTCTCATCTGTCTTAGTTAGCAAGTGAATTAATCTTGACTTTGGCCTGTGGGGTATGGTTCTTTGTCCTCTCTCATAGCTTCAACTCTTTCCTTTCTATCAGAAGCACTTCTTGTATCAGGCCCAGGCTCCCCCCATTTCAATCATGTCTTTAAATTATATTACTTTGATTTTAAACAAAATCTATATTTCTAGTATTATAGTCCTAGAAAGTTCTCATTCTGAGTTATAATTTAATTATATGGGTCATTAAAGCTTTGAAAGATGCTAAAGGGCAGAAAAGGATTAACAAAGTGAAAGTTATTATTACAAATTACAAATCACTTAGCATTTCAACATCACTCATCGGATGTGGGCATTTTGTTGAAAGAGACCTTGTTTTGAACAGTGACTGTGCAGAAGACGTATGCAAGAAACCCGATTTCTATTGTTAAAGCACACATGGGTAATTATCAATTGCATTTTATATTAATAATGTGATAGATTTAGAAATGCTATTCGCAGAACACTTGATTCGTTAGTCAATGCCTCACCACTCCATCTAATCACTCAACTATATGTATTTCATCCATACTTTCTTTGGATGTAAATGAAATGTGTTACACAATGAAAGTAAAATTGGTGGATATTCTTACTTATGCCTTCTGTGAGCTGTAGCGTTAAACCATAGTGACAACACTGTTGGTTAGGAAGGTAATGAAAACTTCAGGGAGCTTAGGATTATTCTTATTAGCAAGTATTAGTTAAAAAAGTTAAATTTAGGAAGATGTTACCCAAGTATTAAAAGTATTTGAATCATGCCGTGCTGCATAAGGTTAATCATGAAACACTGTAAGGCACAAAAATTGAAACATTTCATTGAGTTTCCATTTTTGTGCCTTAGGCAGTGACACCCTGAAAGTAATGCTTGTCTGAAATCAGGAAGAGAAAAATATTTCAGGTACACAGAAAATAGAGATGGCTGGAAAGTCACAGATAAGTGGTTAGTTGCTTATGTCAAGTTTAAAGCTGCCAGGTTCTGACGACAGGCCATGCAGCATAAACGAGAGAAACAGAACGGTTTCTAATAAGAACATTTACTACCTTGGCCCCCCATACACTCCCACTCAGCATGTCCTGACTTACTTTGCCCCCTTCATCCAGGCCACTGCAGGGAAGGGTACTGGCCAGTAAGGAGAGTACACTCACCACTGCCTGGCCTTCAGTCCCATTTGATATGGCTAGAAATTGAATGGCTATATTTTGAAAACAACTTGTGATTATGGAGATTGTTAATACTGAGCTGCAAGCCATTGGTTGTGTTTGCCAAGGAATGACCAAGTTCTGTGATAACATAATATAGATAGATGTAATGGCACATAGAAAAATATTATCACCTTGTCCTATTGATTTTGTACCACCCAGGCATGTAAGAGGGAGAGAAACAAGGTAACTCAACCCCAAGGAAACAAACAATCAGTGCTTAGAGTGCTGGCCCACGTGCCAGAAGGTTGTGAGTTCGATTCCCGGTCAAGGGCATGTACATGGGTTGCAGGTTTGATCTCCAGCCCTGGTCAGGCCGAGTGTGGAAGACAACCAGTCAAGGTCTCTCTCTCTCTCTCTATCTCTCTCTCTCTCTCTCTCTCTCTCTCCACACCCCAACTTCCCTCTCTTCTAAATAAAAAAATTTAAAAAATGGGCAAAGGACTTGAATAGACACTTTTCCAAAGAGGACAGACAGACGGCCAATAGACATATGAAATGATGCTTAATGTCACTAATCATCAGA
The DNA here is from genome assembly GCF_951640355.1 of Cnephaeus nilssonii. Taxonomy (NCBI): domain Eukaryota; kingdom Metazoa; phylum Chordata; class Mammalia; order Chiroptera; family Vespertilionidae; genus Cnephaeus; species Cnephaeus nilssonii. The sequence continues at coordinate 75,712,423 of NC_137081.1, read as the reverse complement.
AAAATGCAAATTAAAAACACAATGAGATATCACCTCACACCTGTCAGAATGGCTATGATCAATAAATCAATACATAACTAGTGCTGGTGAGGATGTGGAGAAAAGGGAACCCTCATGCAGTTGGTAGGAATGCAGACTGGTACAGCCACGGTGGGAAACAGTATGCAGTTTCCTCAAAAAATTAAAAATTATGACCCAGCGATTTCACTTCTGGGAATATATATGAAGAAACCTGAAACACTAATTTGGAATAACATATGCACCTCTATGTTCATTGCAGCACTATTTATAATAGCCAAGATTTGGAACAAGTAGTATTCCACTGTGTAAATGTACCATAGCTTTTTTATCCACCCATCAGTAGATGAGTGGGTAAAAAAGCTATGGTACATTTACACAGTGGAATACTACTTGACCATAAAAAAGGAAATCTTACCTTTTGAGACAGCGTGGGTGGACCTAGAGTGTATTAAGCCACATGCAATAAGCCAGTTATGGAAAGACTAAAATACTATATAATTTCACTTACATGTGGAATCTAATGAACAACAAAATTAACAAACAAAATAGAAACAGACTCATAGATACATAAAGCAGACTGACAGCTGTCAGAGGGGAGGGGGTTGGGGGACTGGGTGAAAAAGGTGATGGGATTAAGCAAAGAAAAACACACGCACACAAACAAATGCAGACAACAATATGGTGACTGCCAGAGGGAAGGGGGTGGGGGAGATGGAAGAGGGCAGAAAGAGCCTTGACTTTGGGTGGTGAGTGCATGATGTAGTGTGCAGATGATGTCATAGAGTTGTATGGTTTTATTAACCCATGTTATCCCAATAAATTCAATTCTTTAAAAAAGAAACAAGATAATTCGTGGTGGTGGGGAAAGCATGCAAATGGGGAGAAGTAGAGAAAGAAAAGAATTTGGGAGGGGCCCGATAAAAAAGAGGGAAGAGGGAATACAACCAAACCCCAAAGAATAAGTGGAATCACTATAAGAAGAGATTTTTAAAAATAATAATAAAACACTGAGGTACTGTATAAGTGTAAAAAAAATAAGAAAAGAGAAACTGAAGAAAACATACTGTGAGGGCCAGTTATCTGAAAAGGGAAGCAGATGGTAGAAAGAGGCAAAGTGTCCAGACTATACCAAGTAAATTTTAATGGAGAAGCAGGTTTATTTTATTTTACTTCTTTTGACTTACCCATTAGAAAAAGTCTCTGTTTTATTGATTCCGTGACCATGCAACTAACTATAGATAGCTTGCCTCAGAGGAGACTTGAATTAATAACATATTCCCTTTTGGAACTTAACTGGTCTACTTCAGTTATTTAAAAATTGCGCCAGAACATACAATTTCCCCTAAGCCCCAAATTCTGTTACCCTACTTCGAGGAACCGAGAGCGGTATTTTTAGTAATCCTGCACAGCAGAGTAATCTGTGGAGCCCCAGAAGGGAAATGTGAGTTCTGACGGTATCTCAACCAGAAACCCATGAAGCGGAACCTGAGGTCACACTCAGAGCCTATCGGGAATTAAAGGAAGTGATTCCACTTGAAAGACCCTAATGTATGTGAAGACCAAAGAGAAGTCCTTCCCCAGAGGGGGAGGAAGGGAGAGTACAGGTGGGGGGTGGGCCAGGAGGAAAACAGTCATATGCATTGTGTCTACGTAAGTGATTATCCTGTTGTGTCCTACATTCTGAATCTGAATGTCATTGGTATCCTGTTCAAACTTCCTACGAATCCATTCAACCTTCGAAGCCACTGCTCGGTTCCTGCACCAAGCTCTCAGGGTAGGCTCAATGTATTTTGAATGGACTGGGAGCGCTGCTGCTACCAAGGCTAAAACGAGCAAGCTGAGGAAAGGTGAGCCTGACGCCAGCCCGACTCCAACCCCAGGGAGCCCTGGGCTGCAGGCCGCAAGGCACAGGGACCTCCCCAGGGAATTCTTCACCGGAAGGGTTTGCTTTCAGTTATTTGTCTAAAGAGCACAAGTGGAGCTTGGAAGTAGTTATCCTCCATCTGCTTCCTTAGATCCTGTGCCTCCCTCTCTGATAATTTCTCATGGCTTATTAGAGGGCAGGCAGTGCCTTATGAAGATTATGGCTTCTGTTCACATACAGGTCCACCCTGTACTAAATGGGTGGCCTTGGGCAAGTTACTTAACCTCTCTGAGCCTCAGTTTCTACACCTGGGGAATGGAGATAATCATAATATCTACCTTCTAGTATAAGTTGGAATCAATAAGTTAACAGTGTCACATGCTTGGAACACTGACTACAATGTCAGCTATTAATGTTATTATAAATCTCGTTTTTACTAAAATATAAGATTCTAAAAGGCAGGTCAAATTCCATCTCCATTCTCTAGCATAATAGAATATTCACTGTTTATTGAATGTTACCAGGTAGTTTAGGTAGGTTTGGTTTTAGAGATATGATCCACATTTGCTACAAGTGTGTCTTGGGATCTTGCTAAGTGTTGGATGAACCAGAGGGAGAAGATCTCTGCCCTTGGAGATTTTAGTAGTGGAAACTATTATAAAAGAATAAACACAAAAATAAACTTAAAGTTTTAATTTGTTTTAAGTGCTTTGGAGGGAAAGATTAGAGTGCTATGAAAGAGAATCTTCTGTCTTCAAGTCCCTGATCTGCAGTACAATGGGGCAAAGATAATAAAAGATGAAAGAGAATTTGTATATGTGCTTCTCATACTATGTTAATAAACATGGGTGATCAAGGTAGAAACATCTGTATAGCTGATCTTTTGCTGGTTCTTCTTATGCTTTGGTTTAATCAGCACATAATGCTCTCTGATGTCCATGGCTGATTAGCTCATTTGGTTAGCGAATGAGGTCAAGGTCACAGGCCAGCAAGGGTCAGTGAACTTTTCTCCTTTCTGTGGCCAGATTGCACCCTTAACCTCAGCCATCTTCCAAAAATGTGTGTTTGGTCACAGGAAGGCTGTGTCAAGAGAAGGTAGAGGAGCCCACAAATCACCCAGAATGAAAACTTCACTGATAGTAGGTCTCTGCTAGCATTTTCTTAAACTAATGATAGCATGCTGTATTTTATTATTCTCTGTCACTAGGGAGGATGTAGTCCCATTTTTGACAGAGGTAGCCAATAATTTCTGCAACTTTATTTTCTCATAAAACTGTCATTTTGCAGTAAGTAAAACACTTTTTTAAAAATATATTTTTTATTGATTTCAGAGAGGAAGGGAGAGGGAGAGAGAGATAGAAACATCAATGATGAGAGAGAATCATTGATTGGCTGCTTCCTGCATGCTCCCTACTGGGGACCGAGCCTGCAACCTGGGCATGTGTCTGTGACTGGAATCGAACCTAGGACCCTTCAGTCCTCAGGCTGATGCTCTACTCACTGAGCCAAACCAGCTAGAGCAGTAAAATACTTTTCAAATATATATATATTTTGTTATTGATTTCAGAGAGGAAGGGAGAGGGAGAGAGAAACATCAACGATGAGAGAGAATCAAGAGAATCACCGATCGGCTGCCTCCTGCACGCCCTCCCCCCACCCCACTGGGGGTCAAGCCTGCAACCTGGTCATGTGCCCTTGACCAGAATCCAACCCAAGACCCCTCAGTCCCGTAGGCCGACGCTCTATCCACTGAGCCAAACCAGCTAGAGCAGTAAAATACTTTTAAATTTAATCTCCACTGAAGGGTGCTTGCGATTGGTAATGTGTGTAAAAAGCACCTGGGTTCCTGTTAAAATGCAGATTTTGGTGCAGTAGGTCTGGGTGGGGGCTTGAGATTTTGCATTTCTACCAAACACCCAGGTGATACTGTTGCTGCTGATCCTTGGACTCCACTGTGAAGAGCATGGGACTAAATGGGAGGGAATCAAAGCCAAGTCTACTAAGCAAAGCACAATGAGCTTGACCACCAGCACCACTTTCTGGGACTATTTACTATTTAAGTTCTGCATTGTTTATAGGCAAGCTCTCCCCCAAAAATGTTTCCTTTTAGCTTTAAAAAAAATAGTGTTATATTTTCCTGGGAGGGTAAGTATAAGAAAGAATTCAATCTAATTTTGTTTTAGACAATTTATCCACATATAGTACATGCAAAGCTCAAAGGGCTAGAGCTGGAGCTAATTTCATGTTATGCAGCATAAAATGCCTTTGAAACACACACAAAGCCGTTTATTTTATGGAGGAGATTTTAGTTTCATCTTCAACCTACGCCACCATATGTGACAAGTGTAATAAAATCTGTTGTGTCTTCTGTATTTATTTTTGGTAATAAAAGGAGGCAGCTCCTTTCCCCACTGCCCAGAAGGGGCCTGTTCCCCTACTGATAGGTTGACGTCACTCCTATTGATACTAAGATGGCTGTGAGCATGAAGTTGCCAAAGAAACTGCTCCTCTGAGGAAATTCCCATGAGTGTGAAATCATGGGAATCAAAATGATGGGAAGGTCCCTCCACACTAGGGAAAACTGCCAGGATTCTTAGCGGGAAAGCAGAGATAAACCACCAGCGTCTCCTTTACTGTGAAATGTGAGATGCATTTCTATTACCTTTGGAGACAATGGCTAAGCTCTGCTCAGTGCGAACAAACTGCTTCACTTATTTTTCTTCAAATGCTTTGGGGGGATATACATTTGTAAAATTGGGATTTTTTTTTCTTTCTCAGAATTGTTCCTCTCCACGGAAATCTTTAGTAAAAGGCGAAAGATTTATGCGATCTGAAGAGAAACCAGAGTATTAAAATTTGGATTTTTATATTTTAGATTACTTAGCCCAATCTCAGCATTTAACGGGCAAGGACACTAAGTCCAGAGGGATGAAATGACCTTTTTAAGGTGTGACATGCAAGCTAGAGGCGGGGCCCAGGTCTCCTGGTCCTTGCCATTGCACCTTCTTGCCTTGAGCGCCTTCAGACAGTCACAAGGGCAGAAACTCTAAATCACACTGATTTGAAGAAAAGGATTTGCCCATATCTTGGTTCTTCAATTTATTGAAGCAGTCAGTCAATCAATACATATTCAATTAGCTTCTACTATATGCCTAGCACTGCTTTACATAATGTGAAATAATTTCATATTTATCTATTGGTTCAGATTTGTTGTCAGTAACCTACCGTGGGTGAGTTAGGCACTTAAGGTTGCCAAGCTAACTCTTGGAGCCCCTTTGGGAGGTATTTATTATAATAAACTTCTTACTCCTTTTCACTTCATCTCATTTCCCCAAGTAAATCAGTGGCTAAGACTCTTTCCTAAGTGCCTCTTACATCACTTCTTTCCTTTCTTCATCTGCTTGTTGAAGGCCCTGTTACACAACTGTCACCTCTGGTCTGTGGTTGAGGCGTGGGGCCCCTCCTTCCAGAGACTCCCCACGCCCCCGACAGCCTTATCCCATATTTGCTAGATAACTGAAGTGAGTTTACTACCATCACCCTAGTTTCCTTCCTATAATCTCTGACTAAGAGTCTTCAAACTTCTCAGTGCTCTTCATTATAGCATTCTCTCCTTTCTATTTGCCTGCACATATTCACTAACTCCAGGTTTCCAAAGTGTGGTCATCTGAATATATGACTTATTTTTCCTGGAACCATACCTGAAATACCGCAGGCAATTAATAAGCACCTCCCTCTTCTTTTTCTGTCATCTATAATAATAAAAGGGTAATATGCTAATTAGACTGGATGTCTTTTGGACATCATTCCATATGTCCTTCCTGACCAAGCCAGGGCCAGAGGGAACCCAGCCTGGGTCCTGGGTGCCTGCCAGTGGCCAGAGGAGGGAAGCCTGAGTCCTCGGTGCTGGAGGGAAGCCAGTGCCGGCAGCCGGGAGAAGGAAGGCCTACTTTTGCATGAATTTTCGTGCATCAGGCCTCTAGTCCTATCTAATAATAGACAAATATGCAAATTGACCATACCTCCGACACGCCCACAAGCCACACCCACCATCCAATCAGAGCGAGCATGCAAATTAACCCAAACCAAGATGGCTACAGCCACAGAGAGCAAGGTTTCCCAGGTAACAGAGGAAGCCAAGCTTTCTGCCTGCCCTTGCCAGGCCTAAGCCTCCACTCAAGCTACAAAGTTTCAATTATAGAAGGTAAACAAATTCAAACAAATGGCGGCAGAATGGAGCTTGAGAGAGCAGGCCAGGGTTGCCACCGGCAACAGGGGAAGCAAAGCTTTCTGCACACCCTGGCCGGGCCCACCCGCTTAAGGCAACAAAGTTTCAATTATAACCCCAACACAAATGGCTGCTGGCCTCGGAGGGAGCCCCAGGCTTGGCTCCGCTCCAGGCTACAAAGTTTCAATTGTAGAAGGAAAGTAAATTCCAGATACCAGGGCCTCCCCTTGGGTTGCCAGGGGGCGTGGCTGGCCTGCAAACCACCACAGGCCCCTCGCTCAGGCCGCCCCACACCCCAAGGGAATCCCCACCTGATCCGGGACACCCTTCAGGGCAAACCAGCTGGCCCCCACCCCTGTACCAGGCCTCTATCCTATCTAATAAAAGAGTAATATGCAGATTGATCATCACTGCAACATACAATATAGCTGCCCCCATGTGGTCAAAGATCCTGCCCCCATGTGGACACAAGATGGCCACCACAAGATGGAGAGGGCAGTTGGGAGGCACCCGGCCTGCAAGGGAGGGCAGTTGAGAAGGACCAGGCCTGCAAGGGAGGGCAGTTGGAGGTGATCAACCCTGCAGGAGAGGGCAGTTAGGGGTGACTAGGCCGGCAGAGGAGGGAAGTTGGGGGCAAACAGGCTGGCAGCAGAGTGGTTAGGGGGTGATCAGGCTGGCAGGCAGAAGTGGTTGGGGGCAATCAGGAAGGCAGGCAGGCAAGCAGTTGGGAGCCAGCAGTCCTGGATTGTGAGAGGGATGTCCGACTGCCCGTTTAGGGATCCGACTGCCCACCGGGATCAGGCCTAAACGGGCAGTCAGACATCCCTCGAGGGGTCCCATATTGGAGAGGGTACAGGCTAGGCTGAGGGACAACCCCCCTCCGTGCACGAATTTCGTGCACCGGGCATCTAGTATGTATATATATATCCTATCTAATAAAAGAGTGATATGCAAATTGACCATCACTCCAACACACAAGATGGCTGCCCCTATGTGGTCAAAGATGGCTGCCCCCATGTGGACACAAGATGGCCGCCACAAGATGGCCAGCAGGGGAGGGCAGTTGGGAGAGACCAGGCCTGCAAGGGAGGGCAGTTGTGGGCAATCAGGCCAGCAGGGGAGGGCAGTTGGGAGAGACCAGGCCTGCAAGGGAGGGCAGTTGTGGGCGATCAGGCCAGCAGGAGAGGGCCGTTGGGAGGGATCAGGCCAGCAGGGGAGGGCAGTTGGGAGGCACCAGGCCTGCAAGGGAGGGCAGTTACGGGTGACCAGGTCGGCAGAGGAGGGAAGTTGGGGGTGACCGGGCCGGTAGGGAAGGGCAGTTGGGGGGGACCAGGCCTGCATGGGAGGGCAGTTAGGGGCAATCAGGCTGGCAGGGGAGTGGTTAGGGGGTGATCAGGCTGGCAGGCAGAAGTGGTTAGGGGCAATCAGGAAGGCAGGCAGGCGAGCATTTGGGAGCCAGCAGTCCTGGATTGTGAGAGGGATGTCCGACTGCCAGTTTAGACCCGATCCTACTGGGATAGGGTCTAAACTGGCAGTCGGACATCCTTCGATCAAGGGGTCCCAGATTGGAGAGGGTGCAGGCTGGGCTGAGGGACACATCCCCCCTCTCCCCCCGCCTCCCCCGTGCATGAATTTCATGCACCAGGCCTCTGAGCTAGAGGAAGAAGTCCCAAATTATTTTTTAAGTTTCCATATATGTAAAATAGGGACAAAAATAGTACCAATAATTTCCTAGGGTTACTGTGAAAGTTTAGCTATTATTACTGAGAAAAGTTTCAAGCTATGAATGGTTAATTTTATCACCTTTGTCACTTGGTATTATTTCATGTATGCTAGTTTCATTTTTTATTTATTAATATTTTTATTGATTTCAGAGAGAGGGAGAGAGAGATCAAAACATCAATGATGAGAGAAAACAATTGATTGGCTGCCTCTTGCACGCCCCCTACTAGGGATTGAGCCGCAACCCAGGCATATGCCCCTGACCAGAATTGAACCTGGGACCCTTCGGTCGACAGGCCGATGCTCTATCCACTGAGCCAAACCAGCTAGGGCAGTTTCATTTTTTAAAACTAAGTAATACCTTGGGGAAAGACAATGTTATACCTTTCGGAACTCCCCTTGTCCCCCACTCAATTGCTTGGCATGGAGCTGTGATCTTAGTGGGCATCAGCAGTAGTGTTCGGCTGGCTCACACTCATTTAGGCTACAGGCAAGGTTCATGCTCATTGCTAGGGTATCTGCTTGTGCCACATAAGTTGACAAATATTTTATTGATTTATGATAACTGGAGTTTGACATCAATTTAATTCAACATCTGGGCTTGGAACGCTGCGAACTTGAAGATGAAGAAAGCTATATTTGTCCATGTTGGGCCAGACAGGGTACCAAATCAGGCTCTTCAGAAAAAGGCATTAAAATAGATTCAAGGCATACAGGCTTTTTTTCTCATTTCCTTCCACCCACATAATATGAGTTCTGTATTAAAAAATAAGTTATAACAGTATAGTTTGAATTCCTCTCATGGCCTACCTATTTATTTCATTATGCCTGGGTTTTAACAATGTTATGGGGGAGGGAGCCGGAATAATGAAGCACAAAGAGATGGCAGAAGGCTGCACCTGGTACACCTGGATTTCCACACGTGCCTGCGCCTTCACCCCTGCTCACGGTTGGCGATGTGTGTGAAGCCTACACTTGGGAACCTTAGCTGAACAGCAGGCATTGCACATTGATGATAGTTAAAAAAAAAAAAAAAAAAAGGTAGTGTAGTGTTAGCTTCATGCACATCTCGCTCAGCGGGTAAGAATTGGTATTAAATGCTGATGTAACGCTCTTTGTTGAGGTTACTTACACTGTTGAAGAAAAATAGACCCATATCTTGGGATGTTTTTCCTTTGGAGGGAGATCACTTCCTGCCTTTATATGCAATTGCTCCTAAGCGTGGTTTAAAATTTCTCTTCCCAGTTCACCACTGAATTTCCCCGGATCGAAACTCGGTGTTGAACACTGGGTGAGGGAATTGAGAGGGTGGTGAATTAACTCACCCTCAGACTGGAAGATAGGGAGCGTTGGGAAATCCCAAGGACTCTGCGCTGACTTCAGCCTCTGAAGTTTGGGACTTGAGCAGACACCATAGAAAAGCTCCCTTCATCTCCTGAATTGTTTTGAGTTCCATGGCAACGGCAGCCTTAGACACTTGAGAGAGAGGGGTGGGGGAGCTGGGAATGGTTGAGGATGAGATAAGTAAAGATGACCGAATAGGCCTGGGATTTTATGTGCGACGCTTAACTTGAGAGAAAAGGAAGCGAGTGGGGCGGAATGTCCAAGACCGCATCTGGAGTGATCTCATAGCAGCCAAAAGGCAAACGAAGGCCTGGCCGCCAGCTGAAAGCTACAAAGGCGGTAGGTGGGTGGATACCGTGCAGGGAGGGAGGGAGACTCGCCCGCTTAAGAAGCGCTTCAGCTTTGCGTGTGACAGGCCCGGAGTTCTGGCTCCGGAAAGGAACGCATCCCAACCCACAAAGGCTCCGGCCCAAAGAATGGCCTGGCGCGTAATTCAATGCAGGCCCCACGGCCACACTGGAGTTGTAGCCTTTTGTGTTAGCTGCAACAATGGAGGGGGAGAAATCAGGCCACAGGCTCGCAGCGCAGACGGGCTGGTGCGGATGTGTCTCGGCCCTGGCGGCAGCGTGTGCTGCTTTGCAGGCCGTTGCCCGGCAACCGGACGCCGCCCGCCTGGGCCTGCGGAGCCCCTTGAAAGGCGCGGCCGCCGGTGAAAGGGAGAGCCGCGCCGTTCACAGGCCAGGCCGGGGAAGGAGGAAACAAAGGACAGGGAGCTGGGGCAGGGGCTGCCCGGGACCGGGGGCCACCGAACGCGGGAGGGCTTTGGGAAGCAGCCCTTTTTCTGAAGAGCCTGATTTGGTACTCTGGCCCAACATGGGACTACTTGAACAAATATAGCTCTTCCTCCATCTTCAAGTTCGCAGCGTTCCAAGCCCAGATGTTGAATGAAATTGTCTGGCTATTGTGTAAAAAGTGTAAACAACCCCAAACAAACAGCAAAAACAAACCCGGTTCAAGTGGCCAGCTGAAATTCATTTGTTAGGCAGGAATATTTTCCAAAGTAGGACCGTGCACCTGGTGAGTAAACAGAGGCGGATGTACATACGTGTTTGCTGAAGGCAGTGTGGTGTCCTGGATTGCATGGTGAACCATTAATGGAAACACCGGTGTTATTAAGTGTGTAATTTAGTTAATAGCGATGCAACAATGTTTACCTCTTAGTTTAGACCAGGAGTCTGCACACTTTTTCTGTAAAAGACCAGAAAGTAAAGACAGGTCTTTACATAGAGCCACATCTGGGGGGATGTGGCTCTAGGGTCTATTGTTACAACCACTCAGCTCTGCCACTATAAGAGTAAAGGTCAACATAATATGTAAAGGAATGGGCCTGGCTGTGTTCCAATAAAACTTTATTTATGAAAGCTGAATTTGGAATTTCATACACTTTTCCTGTGTCATGGAATATTATTCTTCTTTTGACTTTTTCAACCATTTAATAATATAAAAACCCTTCTTTGCTTGCAGGTCCTACTAAAATAGGCGGCAGGCCAGATTTGGCCTGCAAGCTGCTGCGGTTTGTCATCCCCTGGTGCAGGCAAGTGGACCAGAGTTAAATAATGAGAAATTGCTGACGGGTATACAAGCACTCTCTTACTTTCTTTGCAACTTTTCTGTAAACCTAAGATTATTCCACAATAAAAATTCATTTAAAATATTTAAATAGGAAGCTTTTAAGATGAAATGTTTGGAAAGGGATTTGTTGTGAGGAGAGGGGTACTTCCGAGTTGTGTGTGTATGTGTGTGACATAAAGTAATGTTTTTCTTAGTATTTATTGACATATGGTACTAAGGCCTCCCAAAATGAAACTCTTTGCTATACCACTATATTGGTAATCAAGCCACTAACATCAAACAGCCTGAAAACAAAATAGCATTCCAATAACCCAGAACTCTTTGACCCTGAGGGTTGGGCGAAGAATATTGTCAGCTCCCACTGAGCCAGGATGGGAGACACAAGGACAAAGAATCAAACCCATTTTGCACTATTAGGAAACTAGAAAATTCTTGGCCAGCTCAGCTTTAACCGCATACTCACATATGTGCACACACTCCCTTTTTCTTTCCTAATCTGGCTAACCTCTGCACCACATAGAGCACACTTAAGACTTTGCTTTACAAACCAGGATCTGTATTCCTTTCCTGGTTTTACTGGTTGTATGAACAGATTATTCTCTGTATTTGTCTAAGCGTGGGGCGGCACGATATTACAAGACTCTCTCCTGGCCTTCCTTCAAATTGAGCTCTAACACATTCTGTCTCAGGCTGAGCACTGCTGATTGAGAATGGATGATCACACAGCACAGGAGGGCCTTTAACATAAAGCACACCTTCTTCCTGACTGCCATACTAGAAGGGTGTGGGATGCAGTATAAAGGTGATATAAAAGTCTACAGGAAAAAAAAAAGTTAGCAGGTAGCTGATTGGCGTAATACCAGGCATGATGGGCAGAGAGAAGCTCAGTAATGGGAGCTGATGCTGAAAGTGAAGAGACTTGCAGTAGTGTTTCTTAGCAAGATGTGAAGCAACTGAAGGTTGGACCCCAGGGATTTTCCATCAACCTATATTCTGATTTTTTTTCCTGGCCTCACCCTCTCAACTACTTCATGTTCAGACTTTATTTGGCATTTATATTTTCCAACCAGAGATGTTTCAGGATGCATTTATTCAACAACTTTTTTCGAACATGGGCTTGCCCTGTGCCACGAATTGGTCCCGGATTGGGGCTGGGGATAGGAAGATAAGTAAAGACAGCTTCTAGCCTTCAGTGTCAAGGGGCTCGGGGTGCAGACAAGGCCAAGTTCTTCAGTGTTGTTGGTGGACAGCAGCATCAGGATCATTAGGAAGGTTTTATTTACAAATGCAATCTCCTGGGTCTACCCCACATTATGTAACTCAAAATCTTTGTACAAGGCAAGAGTATTTTTAGCAAAGTCCTCAAGTGAATATTATGCTCACTAAACATTTGAGATCCACTGGAAATGTGACTAGATGTGAAAATGTTTTAAGTATAATGATGGTGATATAATTGGTTATTATAGAAGCGCAGAAAAGGGATGAGGGTAGGGTCAAAAGGGAAGTTCCCTAAAAATGACACCTGAGCCTAAATCTTAAGAAAGGGAAAACAAGAGTGGGAGTGAGGATGTGGAATAGTGTGCTAAAGGGAATGGGAGCAGGAAGCAGAATCCTGAAGTGTGAAAAACCACACTTCCGTATGCAGCTGGAGTGTAAGTAGCAAGGAGGAATAAATGTCTAATGGTGGACCCACCGGCTCATGCCTGAAAGAGTATATATATATATATATATATATATATATATATATATATAGAGAGAGAGAGAGAGAGAGAGAGATTGTGGAAAACCCATTTCTAACAAGGGAATCATTTTTTTTATAGCACTCTGCTTAATTATAAATTCAAGTCCATTCCCCACAAAAAAGTATTGGCTTTTGGTAAAGATTTGGCCTTTTCCTTCACATTATATTCTCTGTAACACAGGCACACAGAATGAAAGTATGTTCTGTGTCAAAGGGTGATAGCAGATAAGGGCTTATCAGGTCGTTTGGGCTTCTCTGCTTCCAGACTCAAACATTCCTGGATGTAGAGGTATCTCCCTTTCCATTAGAATAGGGCTGTGAGCTCTGTGATGTGTAACCAAAGGAGAGCGTGGGTTATCCTTTGGGGCTTTTAGGAAGGCAGGCAGTGCCTCTGTTTGTGGGGGAATCGTCATGAGGTAGTTATGGGAAAAAAGTATCTTCTTCCCGGGACTTCCAACCTTAATTTCTAGCTTGGCCTGTCACTGCACCTTCGTCACTATTTCTGTCTTCCAATGTTTCTTTTTCTGGACTTTAGCAAGTGGCCTTGGCATTGTAAGATGTTGATTCTTCTGAAAATGAGGTGATTGAATACTCGGGCTTATCTTGTTTCCCACGGTTTCATGTTTCCTTCCAGGTTGATCTGGTTTCTTTGACTACCCTATTTTAGGAATGGGGCATTTTGCTTGGTCAAGTGCAAGAATTAATGTAGCCAGGGAGCTAATCTAGACACACACACACACACACACACACACACACACACACACACACTACAAACCTCCTAACAGCTGCAGAGACCATTATCTGTGTTGTTTTTCTTCACCCGCTAGAGAAGAATATCAATTCATCAAAGCAGTTGAGGACACTTGAAAAGTTAGCACTGACCATTTGGCTCCTGGAAGGGAGAAACATTTGTTTTGTGCTAAAAGTGACCCTGGGTGTCTTTCAGCAAGAAGCCATAGACTTAGGTGAAAGCAGTTATACAAAGGTAGAGAAGAAAGTTTTGAGGGGTAGAGAAAAGGGAGCAAATAAACACAGTCCTATCCTATCTACTTCCACAGAGCAGTTATGAAAAAAAAATAAATAGTTCAGAGTATTTTAACCTAGGCACAACTTGGGCAAGATAATTCTTTTTTTGTGCAAGGGCTGTTCTGTGCCTTCCTTTGTGATTTTTTTGGTTTAAGTCTCATCATTACTTTTTCATTGTTTGGATCTTATTGCATTAAGTAAGATAGGATGTTTAGCAGTATCTCTGGCCTCTACCCACCTGATGCCAGTAGCAACACACACTGCCACCCCCGCCCCAGTTGTGATCATCAAAAATGTTTTGAGACATTGCCAGATGTGCCCTGGGAGATAAAATCAGCCCTTGTTGAGAAGCACTGCTCTGGTACAATCGCTTATCACTTTAATAAGTCAAGCAGTATCCACAGTGTTCACGGGAGTGAGGAGAGGGCAGGATGTTCCAGTGGCTGCATATTTGTGGTTGGCAGCTTTCATGGGCAGATCCAGCTTAAGTGGACATAGAGCACAGCTTCACCTCAAGAATGTGACAGTCACAGCTGCGAGTTGCAGGGCAATTGAAAGAAGCAAATCCTTTTGGATAGGATATCTGTGAGCATAATATGTGGCATTCATGGGTTTTCAGAAGTAGCTTTAGTATTTTTCCTTCTGAGGCTTGGTGCTGCTGTTATCCTCAAGCATATAATTGCAATTCTTCACAGTTCATAGGAGTTGCAGGAGAAACATTTTTTCTCCCTTCCTGTAGTCTGTGGGTCTCCTTAACCATATACTGGCATCCACAAAAAAGGGAAACTCACCTGCACTTCCAACTTGTGGTATTGGATTTTACCCAGAGTCAGGTCCCATTAATCTTACGGTGAAAATGAAGCTATAGACTGGTACATCCTTCAGTAGGAAATTCCCATGGTTCCAGGCCCTTGGGCGGGTCCCTGTGCTGATTCTGGAGGAAATCCATGCAGCCTTCTCCAAACTGTGCTAAGCTTTTCCTTTGCTCTTATCAGGATCGCCCTGCCTTTTTATACAATAAGGTTCAAACAATGAAAAAGTAATGGCGAGATTTAGACCAAAAAGTCACAAAGGAAGGAAATTTTGAATTACTGCTTTCACTCAGGCTCTCATTCAACAGGTCCCAGTGTTATCAAAGGATCGGGGAATCGTATTACATCCCACAGCATGTAATTATCTACATGTGCTATTATAGGCTTAGAATCTTAAACTATCTCAATCCCTGAACTGTTAGGTAGAAAATTCCAGAGGACTAGCCAGGATGTCTTGGAGATTCCGGAAATAAATTATGGGTTCAACTGTAAGCTTAACTGAATGCAGTTAAGATTGGTAGTTACAATATCTTTGGTCTTTGATCAAATTTAATTTGGTCTAGACTTTAATGCCACGCTTAGATATCCCGACCTTCTTCCATTTTCTTGTTGTCATCATAATCGGACATGCATTGACATATTGACATTAATATGCAGGGATCCAGTTGCTTTCATCTTCCCAGTACTGACATTAGTTATGTCTCCTTAAAGCAGCAGTTTAAGTCTGTGAGGATTTTTGGTTTTAAGTCAGTTGTAAGTTGGTGATTGTAGTTTCACTATTCTCATGGGTGTAACTTAACACTATTGGGTTTACCTTGGTATGTGAGATAGTCATAATAACATTAAACTTCAAAATCTCTAGGACAAAAACGAGGGTGTGAGTTTCCCTAACCCTTTGCAGAGCTGTAACTTAGCTGGGAAATGGCATTTCAATTGAACACTTTATAATGCTCTGAGGCATTGCAATAAATGAGTGTGAAATGCCGAGCACAACGCATCTTGGCACTTCTTATTAAGCATATAAAATTCTAGAATAAAAGTAATATCGCAGAGTAATTTGGTTATTAAGGCAATAATAGCATATCTTGTCCTGGTGATAAAGTTCCCTTTCGTTAGTAGTGTTCCTCCCCCATTTTAATAGCTGCATTAAGAAAGATGTATAGCCCTGGCTGGTGTGGCTTAGTTGGTTGAATGTCGTCCCATGCACTGAGAGGTCATCGGTTTGATTCCTGGTCGGGCACATGCCCAGGTTGCTAGTGGGGGCCGGCTGATTGATGTTTCTCTCTCATCAATGTTTTTCTCTTGTTTCCTCTCTCTCGAAAATCAGTAAAAACATTTTTAAAAAGATGCATAATGAATTTACTCTGAAAAGACCGCCAGTTCCACATTATTTTCTTTTGTAAGATTCTACCACTATGTCTAAAGCTGGATGACAAGGGCCCAACCTCAGGGCTTGTAAATACAAAGATTTCACATAAATAATTGATAAACTAAAGACTTCTTAAGTCAAACCTAGAAGGATATATTCCAAGTGCTTATTCATAGGTGATAGGGTTACAGGTGATTTGTTAATTTTTTTTATTTGTGCTTATCTGTGTTTTCAAAATGTTCAGCAATTAATATATATTGTTGTATATTTTAAAGGCTTTATTATTAGAAGGTTAATGGATTCAGCTTCCTAGCTGTTTCAAGCTATTCAACCACAAAAATCCAGTAAATTTTTTTTCATCCCATGAAGATATTTTGATTGCTTAAATATGCATAAAGGCAGTATTTTCACTTCTACAGCTTCTTTAGCAAAGAAAGGAGCAAGTCATTCTTAGCTTTTGGTTTAGGATATTCCTAGTAAGATATGCGTATATCATGAATTCATTTAAGCATCTCCGGTGGATCAAATCGAAACAAATGAAAGAGTTCATTATGCATTCAATTGACTTGCTTTTTTAGACTAAATGATGCTTGGGATGTATTCATATAGATTTCTGATAAATGTTTTTAATTTGCTTAAATATGATTTAAGAAGGTCATATCTACACAAGAGCAGCCTTGTATTGTAAAGGTATGAGTAAATGAACACAGCTATCCTCAATAAATCAACAAACAACAAGTGCTGGCAAGGATGCAGAGAAAAAGGAACTCTCTTGCACTGCTGGTGGGAATGCAGACCGGTGCAGCCACTGTGGAAAACATTATGGAGTTTTCTAAAAAAATTAAAAATGAAACTTTCATTTGACCCAATAATCCCACTTCTAGGGATATATCCCAAGAAAACAGAAACACCAATCAGAAAGGATATATGCACCCCTATGTTCATAGCAGCACAATTTACAATAGCTAAGATTTGGAAACAGCCTAAGTGCCCATCAGCAGATGAGTGGATTAAAAAGCTGTGGTACATCTACACAATGGAATACTACACTGTGGTAAAAAAGAAGGAATTCTTACCATTTGTAACAGCATGGATGGACCTGGAGAACATTATGCTAAGCAAAATAAGCCTGTCAGAGAAAGATAAATATCACATGATCTCACTCATTTGTGGAATATAATGAACAACATAAACTGATGAACAAAAATAGAACCAGAGACATAGAAGCCTTGAACAGACTGTCCAACCTATGAGGGAAGGCAGGGATCAACCAAAGGATGTGTATGCATGCACATGAGCATAACCAATGGACACAGACAGTAGGGTGGTGAGGGCATATGCTGGAAGGTGGGAGCGGCCGGGGAGAGGTCAATGGGGGAAAAAGGAGACTCATGTAATACTTTAAACAATAAAGAATTTAAATTAAAAAAATACTATTGGGCTTATCCCAAGAAATTAGTTTGCTTTTTTAATCTTAGTTGCACAATGATTCATGTAGTAGGTTGCTTTTTCCTCACAGCATGCATTTTGTATAACAACCTTACTCTTGGCTTTATCTTATTTTCTAACCAATTTATTCTTTTGTTCCAATTTCATTACCAACTTATTTTAAATTTATGTTATCTAGTATGAAGTTTTGTGAACTCCCAGAAATTCTATTTTGGAAGAAGGAATATATATATATACATATTAATATATATATATATACATATATATATATATATATATATATATATATATATATATATATATATTAATATATATAATTTGTTAAAATACTTGGGACTTACCTAGTCCATGCTGCGGTTCCATTATTAACCCTTCAGCCATTGTCGTCTTCCTTTCTCCCTGAACTGCTCCCACTCCTTTCTATCTTAATCCCACAGCAGAGCAACTTCACGTAACTACTCCACTTAGTCTTTTTGCCTCTAGTAAAAATTACATCCCATGTAATTCCATCAGGCCAGTCTTTCAAGGAACGGTCTTTCACCTTGTCCTCCTCCTGCTTAAAGCCCTTTGATGGTGCCCTATCCAGTCCAAACTCCTCAGTGTTGCACAGGAGGCCTCTTCAACCTCATTTCATTGGACTTCTGTGACAACTTGCCATGTATTTTTGTATTTCCTACAGGTCTAGCACAGGCATCAAGGGTAGTGCTCCACACATTTTGATTTAAGCTGATATAGTGCTCCAATTCTACTGCCCTTTTTATATTTAGCCTCCAAAGGTTTTAAAAAATGAACAATATTAAGAGTTAGATGTGTTCAATATCAAGACTCAAAGAGGCAGGTACAGTCTGTCTCTTTAGTTAGCTTACATTTTGTTGGGGAAAAGGATCCATACATAGAAAATAAAAAATAGCAATGCTGAGTACACTCTACTAAGATCCATATGAAAGGTTCTGATAACATGTTTGTGTTTTTTTAAAAATATATATTTTATTTCAGAGAAGAAGAGAGAGAAACATCAATGATGAGAGAGAATCATTGATCTGCTGCCTCCTGCATGACCCCTACTAGGGATCGAGCCCACAACCCAGGCATGTGCCTTTGACCGGAATTGAACCTGTGACACTTCGGTCCACAGGCCAATGCTCTATCCACTGAGCCAAACTGGCTAGGGCCTGACAACATGTTAAATTCACATTGAGTGAAGAGCATTTACTGTCCTAGACAGAGTCTACCATGTTCTACTGTCCCTCTCAAAGGACACATTTCAATGGTGCCAAGGAAGAAAAGACAACTCATGGAAGAAAGAAAGGAAGAAGCTGGCTTATTGGAAAAAAGCTATTCAAGTTATCTGTAAAAATAGAAACTTATAGAGGCATAGTTTAATATCTTTACCTAACTTACTAAGTATTTATAAAATATATTAATCTTCCTTCTCAGTGGGTTAGAATAGGCTTAAATATGGTTAAGTTAATGATATCTCGAGGTGACAGGCAAGTTAAATGCTGGATACACTGCCCTTTGCTTGAGGATCCCATAGCTAAAGAGGTCATCAGCACATCTCCAGGGAAAGCCTGCAAAGATACTTAAGTCTGCCACAAAAACAAGCAAAGGTCCACGTGCCCAGAGTCTAAAACAGAGTTACAGCAAGTGGACCTCATGATATTCAGATAGTGTCTAAGGGAATAGGCAGTATCTGCCCATTTGCTTTTCTTTTTTAGAGCCCTAGAAGGCCACACTTGTTTAAGCAGCTGCAAAATAGGTATTTTAGAGCAAAATCAAGATTTGTTGGAACATCCTTGTTTTCCTCAAATAGTATGCTGACACCTCAGATGCTCTATGAAGCACTCATGAACAAATGTGATTTCTGTCTTTAGGAGCTGCTCAGTAAAAATGTAGATATAGGATATCTTCTTGCAGAAATATAGTGTGCTGTCTTTTGTATAAGAAGATAATGTTTCTGACCCACCATTATTTATTTTGAGGCTTTCTTCTCTCCACATACTCTCACCTTGCTACCTTCATAACCAAGTATGTAGACACTGAAAGAACAATGTATGGAACCAAACAAAATGAGATGAGGTGCCTGCCGTTAGTTTATTACTCATGCTTTTAGAATTTCAGTGGTCTCTGATAGCCAACTGAATTAACCAGTGAAAGATACTTATATAGGAAAAAGCTTTAATCTGGTTCAGGTAAAAGAAATACTTATAAGAATGTAATTTTTCTTGAATCTTTGCATTATATACATTTTAAAAAACAGCTATCTTGAAGCATAATTGACATATAATAAACTGCACATATTTAAGTATACAATTTGATAAATTTCAATATTTGTATACACCCATGTAACAACCACCACAGTTAAGTGTCTTGCTTAATGATCAAATATCTTATGGTTTTCCAGCTATCTTTCTGTTATTGATACCTAGTTTAATTATTTTGTGGCCTGAGAACATACTTTACGTGATTTCTATTCCTTTAAATTTGCTTAGGTGTGTTTTGTGGCCCAGAATATGGTCTATCTTGGTGAATATTCCATGTGAACATGAGAAGAATATGTGTTTATTATTGTTGAATGAAATATTCAATCAATGTTAATTAGATACAGTGATGGATGGTACTGTTTAGTGCAACTATATTCTTGATGTTCTGCCTGCTTGATCTATCAATTACTGAAAGATGGGTATTGAAGTCTTCAACTGTAATATTTGCCTATTTTTTCTTGAAGTTCTATCAATTTTTGCTTCATGTATTATAATGCTCAATTGTTAGGTGTATGTGTGTTAAGGTTTGTTTTATTTTCTTGGAGAATTTACCACTTTATCCTTAAGCCATGCCCTCTTTTTTTTCCTGCGAATCCTCACCTGAGGATATTTTTCCATTTATTTTTAGGGAGAATGGAGGAGAGAGGGAAAGACAGAAAGAAACATTGTGAGAGAAACACATTGATTGGTTGCCTCCTGCAGAGTCCCAACCAGGGCCTACGCTGGGGAGGAGCCTGCAATCAAGGTACGTGCCCTTGACTGAAATTGAACCTGGGACCCTTTGGTCCACAGGCCGACGCTCTATCCACTGAGCCAAACTGGCTAGGGCCCATGCCCTTCTTTATTTCTGAAAATTTTTCTTGTTTTGAAGTCTACTTTGTCTGAAATTAATGTACTTACTCCAAC
The DNA here is from genome assembly GCF_951640355.1 of Cnephaeus nilssonii. NCBI lineage: Eukaryota > Metazoa > Chordata > Mammalia > Chiroptera > Vespertilionidae > Cnephaeus > Cnephaeus nilssonii. The sequence continues at coordinate 75,692,045 of NC_137081.1, read as the reverse complement.
TTTCTCTTGATTAGCATTAGCATGGTATATATCTTTTTCTACCTCATTTTTTTCTACTTTCTGCCTTCTCTAGTTTTAATTGAGCACTTAATATGATTCCATTTCCTTTCCTCTCTAAACATATAAATTATACTTCTTTAAAGAATATTTTTAGTGGTTGCCCTATAGTTTGCAATATATATTTAAAATAAATCTAAGCCCACTCTCAAATAACACAGCACAACTTCATGGGTTGTTGGTAATGAATTCTTTCATTTATTTTTATGTTTGAAAAAAAATTATTTTGCCTCGTTTTGAAATATATTTTCCCTGCATATAGAATTTGATGTTTACAGTTTTTTCTTTTAGTTAAAGATGTTGCTCCACTGTTTTATCACTTGCTTTCTTTTCTAATGAATAATCTTATTTTTGTTCTTCATATATAATGTCTTTTTTCCCTGATTTTAAAAAATGATTTGTTTCTTTATCATTCGTTTTGAGCATTTTGGTAACCACGTGTCTTACTACAGTTTTCTTTGTTTCTTGTGCTTGAGGCTCGTTGAGAGTCTTGGATTTGTGGTTTTGTAGTTTTTCATCAAATTTGGAAACAATTTGTAAGTTCTTCAGATATATATATTTTTCTATTCCTCTAAACCATTTCAGGGACTCCAGTAACATGTATATTAAAACCTTGAAGTTGCCTCACAGCTCACTGGTTCTTTCCCTCCCCGCCCTCCTCCCCCCTCTCCCCACACACACACCTTTAAAATTCCTTTTCTCTCTGCATTTCATTTTGGTTTTAGTTTCTATGACTATGTCTTCAAGTTGACCAATGTTTTCTTCTGCCATGTCTCTTCAGCTGTTAATCCCATCCAATATATTTTTCATTTCAAACATTGTAGTTTTCATCTCTAGAAGTTTTATTTATATCTTCCATGACCCTACTTAACTTTTAGCAATATGGAATACAGTTATAATATTTGTTGAATATCACTGTCTGCTAATTCTAACATCTGTATTTCAATTAATATTTTCTCTTCTTATACTGAGTTGTATTTTCCTGCTTCTTACTTTATGTAGTAATTTAAAAAATGTTTTTATTGATTTCAGAGAGGAAGGGAGAGGGAGTGATAGAAACATCAATGATGAGAGAGATTCACTGATTGGCTGCCTCGAGCAAGCCCTCCACTGGGGATCAAGCCTGCAACCTGGGCATGTGCCCTGACCAGGAATCAAACCAGTGACCTCCTGGTTCACAGGTCAACACTCAACCACTGAGCCACATCAGCCTGGCTGTGTAGTAATTTTTGACTGGCTGCCAGACATTGTAAATATTACCTCGTTGGGTGGGAATAGTATGAATCATGAGGTTTTCCATCCTGGCTGATGGTAATAAGCACTGTTTTGTACCCTATATGAACACCAGGCATTGTTCCCTCTAATCCTTTTAGAGGGCCCCTCCCCCTCCCCATGGCCTGGCTTGAGTAGTTTCCTCACAAGTATGTGCTTATCAATACTTAACTGAGGTCTCAGGGGGGACCCTCTGCACATCTCCAGAGTTTTCTTTCTCTGCAGTTCTCTCCTCTTCTGTATTCTGCATTATGATGTATAGCTATTTTGATCTCTCTAGAGTTTCAGCCCCATCTCCTCAACTCATGGGTGGTGGGAGAGTCACTGTCTAGAGTCATTCTTTATATGCTGCAGCATGAAAACTCTCTCAAAGTGGTAAGTTGGGTTAATTATTGGGTTCACCTCAGCACCACCGACATTTGGGGCCAGCAATTCTTTGCTGTAGGGGTGTGGAGGGCATTGGAAGATGTTTACTATCACCCCTGGCCTCTATCCACTAATAATAGTGCCACTACTAGTAGTTGTGAAAATTAAAAAATGTATCCAGACATTGCCAAATATCCCCTGGGGCCCAAATTTCTCCCAGTTGAGAACCACTGATTTAGGGATTTGAACACAGACCCCTCAACCTGGTATTTAAGCTTCAAAAACATGTTTCCATCTAACCTCTCTCAGTCTCATCGCCTGGTGGTTCACTCATTCCATTCCCTAGCCAAACAACTACTTGCTGTTCTCCTGTCATGCCTGGAACATCAGTACCACTGTGCCCCTCTCATGCTCTCTCTGATGATATCTCTTTCAAAATTCTCCCCGCTTTAAAAGACCCATTGCAAACACCAACTTTTCCATGAAGCCCTTTCAGATTTTCTAACCTGATATTACTAGTAATTTTCCTCTACTAGTGGATTTGTCTCACTACCCGCCCCCTTAGTAATTATAAGCTTTTTGATGCATCTTTTCCTTGCTTCTGCACACATGGCACTGCCCTAAATTACACATAGTAGGTGATTGAGATATATTTATTAAATTGTTAGTTTATATTTTTACACATCGAAGTTTCTCTCTCTCTAATAAAAACTTTACAATCCTATATAATAAAAGGCTAATATGCAAATTGTTCCCTCAACTGGGAGTTCGACTGAGAGTTCGATCAGGGGGTGGGGCCGGCCAGCCAACTGAGTGCAGCCCCTCCCCCCCGGCCTGCCCCTCCCCTGATTGGCCCCCCCACACCTGCCAACCACCCTTGCCCTCCCCCCAGGCCAGCCCAGCCCGATCGGCCCTGATCTGGGCAGGCCAACCGGACCCCACCCATGCACAAATTCATGCACTGGGCCTCTAGTTCAGTAATAAAAAGACAAATAACCCAATTTAAAAATGGGCAAAGAATCTGAATAGATATTTATCCAAAGAAGATATACAAATGGCCAATAAGCACATGAAAAGATGTCCAACATAATTAGTCATTAGGGAAATGCAAATAAAAACCACCATGAAATACTGCTTCTTACCCACTAGAATGGCTGTAATAGAAAAGGCAGATAATAAGTATTGACAAGAATGTAGAGAAATGGGAATCCTCATGCACTTTTACTGGGAATATAAAATGGTGCAGCTGCTTTGGTAAACAGCCTGGCAGTTTCTCAAGTGGTTAAACATAGAGCTGCCATATGATCTAGTAATTCCATTCCTAGCTATAGACAGATCCAAGAGAAATGAAACACATATCCTCACAAAAACTGTATACAAAAGTTCATAGCAGCAATATTCATAATATCCCCAAAGTGAAAACAACTAAAATGTCTGTCAACTGATTTGTGGAGAAATAAAATGTGGTATATTTATACAATGGAATATTATTCTTCAATAGAAAGAAACTAAGTACTGATACCTGCTGTAATGTGAATGATCCTTTAAAACAATATACTAAGTGAGAAGCCAGTTACAAAAGTCCACAGATTGTATGATTTCATTTATATGAGCTGTCCAGAATAGGCACATCTTTTTTTTAATATACTTTTTTAAAAATTGATTTCAGAGAGGAAGAGACAGGGAGAGAGAGAGAGAGACAGGGAGAGAGAGAGAGAGAGAGAGAGAGAGAGAGAGACATCAATGATGAGAGAGAACCATTGATTGGCTACCTCCTGCATGCCCCATACTGGGGATCGAGCCCGAAACCCGGGCATGTGCCCTTGACGGGAATGGAACCTAGGATCCTTCAGTCTGTAGGCCAACACTCTACCCACTGAGCAAACTAGCTAGGGCTAGGGAAATCTATAGAGACAGAAAGTAGACTGGTGGTTGCCTAGAGCTTAAGGGGATAGGAAGATTGTGGGGTTATGGCTAAGGGATGGGGGGATTCTTTTGGAGGTAATATTTGTATTCTAAAATTGATTGTGGTGATTGATGCATTACTGAATAGGCTAAAAGCTATTAAATTGTATACTTTAAATGGATAAATGGTATGGTATGTAAAATTTTAGCTGAATAAAACTTTAGAAAAGATATCTGTAATAAAGATTTAAAAGAGAAATAGGTAATGTATGAAATATCGATGTACATAAAGTACTTGATAACAAAATGAAAGTAATTTCCACCAAGAAAACAATTAGACAGCAAAGCAACTTTTCTTGGCAAGAAGAAAATTGCTCAAGCTTTCATGAATCTGCCTGTGGATTAAACAGATAAATTCTACTAGGATGGATACCACTTTTTTTTTTTTGCTAAGACATCATCCTTTTTGACTCATTACCACTTCTCACAAAATTGCTAAAAGTCCCACCCAAGCACTCTCTACTCCACAGTATTTTATATTATTGGAATATGCACCCAATGCTTATCTTCAGTCTTTGCAAATAGCCAGAGTAGCCATTATTTTCTGCATTCATAATATGACCATCTGAATTGGGAAAGGTGGGTTTTTCTTGCATAAGAAATAAGTGTTTGAGGCAGAATAATTAAGAGGCAGGCTTGAAACTCAGATCTGATATGTCCCTCTCTGTTTTCCTGACAGACTCTCCTTAATATGGCTATTCCCTTCAGATACATAGTTATTGTGTTAAATGTCTTTGCATAAACTATAGTAGATTTATGCCTTGGGTTTCTTGGGTGGAAACAGAGAAATAGGAGCAATGTTTCAGAGGACTCCAAACCAATTTAAAAAATAATGTTGTTACCTGCCTACAGAAGCTTTATATACCCAAAGAATAATAGAGTTGATCAGGTGTTTAAAATATTGCAAATCTACATTTTTATATTATTATTATGACCTAGATTAGTACAACTAGGCACTTATTTTCTCCTTCTGTTATAATCAGTAGAGTAAAAAAGAAACTCTTGTCACTAGGAATACTTTAGGTTATTAATTGGGATATTTTCAGACACAAAAATAAATAAATGTCATCGTATACAAATTCATTTTTTTAAACAAGCATTTTAAAGACCACATGTTAACAAACCCCTGAAGTAGAATCATGTTAATCCTAATAATTTTTCATCTATTTAAATGTACTTTGCTGGAACTTCATCGTGTGTGTGTGTGTGTGTGTGTGTGTGTGTGTGTGTTTCAGTGCAGGGTGTAGAAGGAGCAATTGTTCCCCTCTGATGATTAATTAGCTTTAGATAATCTGCTTTACTGGACAAGCCAAAAATATAAATGAAAAGAGCTTTTGAATTTTGTTTTTTAACTAACTTTATCTTAGTGGGTAAGTAGTAAAAGCAAATCAAAAGGCTGCTTGGCTGGGAACCTCCTGGTAAAGCAATCAGCTTTGATGTTAGTCTTTTGATAATGCACACCATTTTGGATGGAGGAAAAGCCAGCTCTTCAGGATATGCTTCCACTGAGCAGGGTTTGATAAACTTAAAATTCTAACTTTATACGGCAGTACCTGACTTTGCCTGTGAGAAGGCACTAATAAGCAGTGGGAAAAACATACACTGTTCAGTGGAAAAGAAGAAAATAAGAAAAGAAACAACAACAACAACAACAACAACAAAAAACACTGTGGGAATAGGACACATTTGAATTTTGAATTGGAAAAGAGTTTAGAGAGAATCTCGTTCAACATATTAATTTCAATCATGGAGAAATGTGGGTCCCAAAGAGGTTAAATGGATATCCAATTTCAGTAGAGAGTTAATGCTGGAACCAGAATTGGAACACAACACCTTGAGGCGTTCTTACTCCTAGACCAGTCACTTATTCACTTGGTCATTCATTCATTCCACAAATATTTATTGAGTGTATATGATATTCTAGGCTCTGTGGTAGGCTCTGGGCTTACAACAGTGAATAAAACACAAAATGATTCTCACCCTCATGGATCTTATAGTTTGGTCATGGAGACTGATTTTAATCTCTCTTTCTCGTGCACACACCCAATTATAAACTCTGGAGGACAGAGACAGGTGCTTTAAGAACACATTGTAGGAGGCCTGGCTAGTGCAGGCAGTTAGGGGTGGGTCCCACCTATATATAAACCCACACTCCATTTTTCTTGTCCCCCAGGTCTACCTTTCTATTTTGACTTCCAGGCCTGATTGCCTCTACATTCACCTTATCCCTGCTTGAACTGAATTCTCTTCCCTTCTTGACATGGCAAACATCCACTTGTCTTTCTGGGCCATTAAAATTCATTTCCACAGAGTGGACTCCTCTACACTCAGACTAGATTACACACCCCATTATACATTCTCATAGCACCATACACTTTTCCATAGTAACACTTCCCACAATTAATTGTGCAGTTATTTATTTAAGATATGGCCTCCACTCACTAGATTGAAAGCTTTTTGAGGGCAGAGACCATGTCTGCCCTGCTCAGTCCTATGAAGAGTCCTGCCACGTGGTAGACACTCAACAAATATTTATTGAACAGTTGATCGAAGAACTGTCTCTGAGCTATCATTGATAATGTTGATCATCCTATTCCTTGAAACCTTTAAAGTCCATGAAGCCAGAAGCAACTTGATTCATGCAAGGGCCACCTTTTCCCTGTTCTTCCTTCTATCCTGAAGCTTTGTAGTTCTTGACAAAAAACAATCCTCTCCCCAGTCCTTGCTTTCCTCTCTCGCTCTCTGGAAGAGTTAGTTTTAGTTGCAAATGGGAAGCTCCTTTTCTCAGGTTTGTCTGTCCACACACTTCTCCTGTAGCTGACCCACGTGCTCTGGAATAAAGAAACCTTCCATTGATGGTGCTGTGAACGTTTCTTCAAAATATGCTGTGAACGTTTCTTCAAAATTCCTTGATGTGTCCGGGCAGGGGAGTGTTCCGATGATAAGGAAGTTGTATCAGCGTATACTGATCCACGCTTTCCTGCAGTGACCGACTTTCTGGTACAGATAGAGACACAAAGGAAGAGTGGTTCAGAAAAAAATTAGTTATAAAAATGAGAAATATCAAGAAATACAGAAGTCTGGAGGGGAAATCCATGGGAAAAGCAACATGCTGGTATAGAAAACAGTGAAAGACACTAAAAAAGGACATAAATGAATTTTCACCATCTACCCATACATCACTTACTGGCTATGCTTATTTAAGGAGAGTACATTCCTGCATCTTGTTTGTTCTTTAAAAAATTTTTTTATCCTTACCTGTTTATTGATTTTGAGAGAGGAAGAGAGAGAGAGAGAGAGAGAGAGAGAGAGAGAGAGAGAGAGAGAGAGAGAGGGAGAGAGAGAGAGAGAGAGAGAGAGAGAGAGAGAGAGAGAAACACTGATGAGGGAGAGAAAAGCATGGATAGGTTGCCACGCCCCGACCAGGGATCAAACCTGCAACCTAGGTGTGTGCCCTGACCTGGAATCAAACCCGCAGTCTTTTGATGTATGGGACGACACTCCAACCAACTGAGCCGTCTGGCCAGGGCTTGTTTGTCCTTCTTCAACTCAGTTCAATACATTAATAAACATGTGTTGAGTACCTACTCTGTGTAAATCTAGCAGGACTATGGAAATGGATAAGACCATGACTCCTTCAGAAAAACAAATCTAGTAGGTGGTGTGGCTATGCTTATGACTATAATGCCAGGTGTAAACAGTGCCCACCAAACAGGCACACACGACATGTAATAGACCCCTAAAGAAGGCATGACAATTGTGACAAAGAAGAGCTGGTGATGTTCTTCATGGAGTCTTCGTGGAGGCTTTAGCACTTAATTAAGCTTTAAAAGGTTGGATTCCACAGTCTGATGGTAGGGCAGAAGGATTGATGGCAGGGAGAAGGGGGGATATGGAGAATGTAGGGGGGAGGATGTTCTAGCTGAGAGAAAAGCTTGACTAAAACCACAGGGTTATAGTACATTTGAAAACAATTGCGTTGACCCTAAAATGTACAATGTGGGGCTGGAGTGGTTTGGTAAAGGATAAGAATAGAAAGAATTGAGGCCAATTGTAGAAGGCCTTCAGTTCCATATTAAGGTGATTAGATTGGATTCAGGTAGGCTGGAGGCTTTGCAAAGTTTATGAAGCTCAAAGGGCTTACTCATCCTCCAAACTCATAGACTCTCTGGACATCTAATTAAATTTATATCCAGTTGACCCGTTTGAGATTTATTTGATAAAATAGGTGGAATAGTCTTGGTAATGTTTGTCTTTTCCATTTCTGTATTCTTGGCACTTAGCACACAGCCCAGCTCATGTAGACATTCAATAATCTGTTGAGTGTTGTTCTTGCCCCTTCAGGCCTTGTTTATACACAGATTCTAAACTTCTATCAAAACACATCAACTTGATTCCATACAAGTGACTGATCTGGACCATTCAGGCCACACGAACCTTTCCCACTAGCCTGTGTTCTAACTTATCTGCATAATTTGTCTTGCTCTGTGGACATAGCCAGCTTAAGTTCCTTTTGGATTTTCCTTTAGATTGCCAGTATTCTATTTGGTAAGAAGACAGCAAACCTGGATAATTGAAGATAAGAAAAGAATTGCTTTACCATCACCAGTGGTCCTTCAGTTCCTCTTAATTTTCCGAAAATTGCTTTAACCCTGCACTTCAAGTTGCTGCACTTGGTTTCCACATTTCAGGGTCTGGGGAACAATCCTTGGAATCCAGTAGACATGTTAATTCTGAACCTTCAAAGAAGAAGCTTTCACTTGTTCACAGTCACACATGCCCGGGCGGCTTGCCTCTTTACATACAAAACAGGCTTCGTCGCCTTTGCAGAAAATTAAATGACTTATCCTTTTTATGCCAGTGCCAAACATCAAAAAGGCCAACTACCTACTGAGTAGTGCTCAAAAACCAGCTTTAAAAATCAAAAGAGGAATGAAAGCCAAGGTTTCTGCTAAGCAAATGCTTGCAAGAAACCTCTGGTAGTCATGGAGTAAAATCCCACTTTTATAGTTTTACTCTGTGCTTTCAGATACGTTGGACTGAGTTTTCCCTTTACTTGTCTTCTTCCCAGGGGTAAGTTGGGTACTTTTGCCCTTGGGAATGGAATTTATTTTGGCCTGTCTGATGAAATGTGCAGTGGAAGGGTATCATCCTGCTGATCTCAGGGGAAGGAGATGGCACTTCTGTGGGAAGAATTGTGAGATCACGGTGTGGCTGAGGCCATGGAATGCTTTCCATGGGGCAGGATTGAACCGCAGGAGCCTGTTGGCTTAGTCTAGTTTGTATCACCCATTAAAACCTCCTCCTTCCATGAAACCATCTCTGTTTCCTATTGGTTCTGGGCTGAGTTGGGAGCTGACTTGGACCTCACTCCTCCATGGCTTTGCTTTCTGTTTTGCTCGCTTGCTAATGTGTCAAGTCTTTGTCATCAACACCTGTCTGTGCCTGTCAAAAACAATTCTCTCTCTCTCTCTCTCTCTCTCTCTCTCTCTCTCTCTCTCTCTCTCTCTTCTCTCAGTCCCCCTTCCTTCCTACCTTCTCTTGTTCTTTCTCTGTTTTTCTAGTTCTTCTCTTTTTTTCTTTGTCTCTCTCTTCAGTTTATTTGGAGACAACTTGTATTTTATTTGCACGAGACAGATATGTATCCAGTAATAACAAACAGACAAAAAGTCTTAGAACCAGACTAATTTGGTGGGGGCAGGACAGAGATGAGAGATAAGCATGTAGTGTATGGACACCTGTACCCTTCTGCTCCCACCTGCTGTTGTGCTAGACCCTATGTGTCACTGTGCCTGCCCAACCTTTGCACAATCCTGTTGAAGAGGCAGCTCTGTATGGCTCAGTTTTAGACCATGTGATCTTTTCCTTCAAACATAGTTGATTGAACCAAGACAGGATAATTGTGCCAAAAAACAATCTGTAGTCTAGCCAGTGACCTGTGGTATGGCCTGGCAGAAAAAGATGTGCTGAGTCAATTATAGTCTCTCCCTGAAGGATTTCAACAGAGGTATATTGAGAATTTCTAGTGGAAGCTGAAGCTACAAGATCATTAACACTTTGCACTCGCTTGCTTTTTTCTCAATTCCTTTATTCTACTCGGGATTTAATTTTTTAAATACCCCAGATTTTACAAAGCGCGGCAGTAGAATAATAAACTGGAGGTTTTTTTTCATACAAACTTATTTATTTGGATTTTTTTATATTTCAAATTATTGATACATTCAATACAATTCGACATATGAGCTGCTACCGATGCTAACCGTGTCGAGTCACACTTGACATCCGAGTGCAAAAGGTTAAATTAAGAAAGACAAGATGCCTTAAGTAAACTGTATTTGTGAGGAAGCACAAGATATGAGGCAGAGAAAAGACATGAAGAGTCAAGTACTGGCCCGGCTGGTGTGGCTCAATGGTTGAATGTCAACCTATGAACCAGAAGTTGCAGTTCGATTCCTGGTCAGAACACATGCCCGGGTTGTGGGCTCAATCCCCAGGGTGGACCGTGCAAGAGGCAGCCGATCAATGATTCTCTCTCATAGCTGATGTTCCTATCTCTCTTTCCCTCTCTCCTTCTCTCTGATATCAATAAAATATATATATATTTTTTAAAAGAGTCAAGCACTGGACAGAAGACTCTAAAATTACAGGTGAGAACTTCTGCCTTGATTTAGAACTACTGGTCAATTCAGGCTCTGGGCGGCCTGGGCTTGCTATTAAAGTTTTATAAGACTCTACCTCCCTGTTAGCCATATTAATCCTCATAGAAACCCCTTTCTTGTCCCGGGCTGAGGGAGTGTATGTTAGAAATGCTTTCAGCTGCCAGGAACAGAGAACTCAACTGCCAGTGTCTTAAACCTAAGGACGTTTATTATTTATGTGACAAGAATCCCAGGTCCAGGGCTGGTTCTGCGCTAACCGGTGTCATAGAACACCCAGGCGCCTTTGTCTTCTGCAGCGCCTCATCGCCTCGTTGCCGAGGTCCTGCAGTTTTAGGCATCACAGGTCAGTGCCTTCAGCAGATGGGGAGAGAAGTGGGTGAAAAAACCTTTCTCCTTGAACCCCCCTGATAATTTTTTTTATAGGGAGGAAAATCTTTCCAGAAAGCCCCTGGCAGGTGTCTCCTTGTGTTCTGTTGATTAAGACTAGGGCACATGCCTGGGTCAGTCACGAGTAAACGAGATTGGGATTCCCCTATTGGATTAGATCCATTGGGATTCATGTCCTGAGGCTGGGCTCGTTGCTGCCCATAAGAAATTGGGATGCTGTTAGCAAGAAGGGAGACTGGCTGTTAGGTAGGCAAACAGTTATCATAGATTAGTTTCTTTGGAAGCTGATTATAAAATAGAATTTTGGGTAAGCTATTTATTAGGATTAAAAACGGTGAAAGGAGGAAAACCTAGAGATATAACATCTATATATAATGTGGTATTCTGGACGTGATCCTGGAACAGAAAATGGATATTGGGTAAAAACGAAGGAAATTTAAATAAACTACAGACTTTAGTTAATAGTAGCATATCAGTATTGATTCCTTAGTTGTAACAAGTGTATGTCACTAATGTAAGATGTTAGTAATAGGGAAAACTGGGTTTGGATATATGGGAAATTTCCGTACTATTTTCTCGAATTTTCTGTACATCAAAAACTAGTCTTTTATAAAACAAACACCTGTCAAAGGAAGAGGGAGGTAGCAGAATTGGGCAAAAGAAGATGTTGAACTGCAATGCAGGCCCAATAGAACTGCTGCTTGATCCTAGACATATTAGCTCAGTCACTAGGTGCAGACTATGCCAGGAAGGCACAACCTTGGGCAGAGCGTCTCTCTAGCCAAGGCTGGCCCTAAAGGAGCTGGGCATCGAGTCCCTCCCTGACAGGGGACCTGGTGCACCTCCATGTCCCCCACACCAGCAGCGTCTACCTCAGGAGAATCTCCGTGATGGGCATGGAGACGTGCCGCACATGCATCTTCAGGAAGGACTTGTCTCAGCTGCTGCAGGTGCAGCCATTCTGGATGAGCATAGGTAGGCAAGAGCCTGAGGAAGTGCCTGGGGAACTCCCTACCAACATCTGCTGCGATCTCATGTCATGGGGTCTGGAGACAACACAAGAATTTCCAGGAACTATACTACAGGGCTTCTAGTTTTAGGCTATTTATGAACCATCTCTATTCCAAAACTGCATGTGCAAGTTGGTTATTTGGAACCCTAAATACATTTTTTTTCATAGAAATTCTAAGTAATAACTAGGTTCCCTAGTAAGCCCACAAGATACCACAATGTACCTAAGTATAGTATGATTTCACCTTAAACAATTGCTATTTATAAAACAGCTTCTTCACAGTAAGATACATTCTGGATTCCAGGAGGGACCATGTCTCCCATGATGGGTGATGCAGAATGGAGCCACAGAAGAGAAGGCAGCACTTCATTTCTTATATAACAAAGAAGGTAGACTGGGCGTTAGGAGCTCTGTCTTGGCTGCTTTCTTAGGGTGTCTTTTCTGTTCTGTCAAAGGATGAAGACTGAGCAGACCATCTCTAGAGTCCCTTCTGACTCCAGTATTCAATATCTCTCCAGAACAAATGAATTAGGGAACAAAAACCATGTGTATACAATAGGGCAACAACATGGCTACAAATTCATATTTTTCTGGGGCTTCTTCATATTCACAGAATTATACAGTAACAAAGTTAGCAAAACTGAGCCTCCGCACTAAAGCTAATGTGGACTTCCCCTGCCTATAACAAAGAGATCTCTGTCTTTCTCCAAAGGACTGAGCGCAATGTCTTAGACCAGGATAAGGTCTTAGCTAAGGAACAGTGTGAAGAGAGTGAAATCCCTCTTCCCTCCAAGTGTTGCTCAAGGTGGGAGCAAACTTTCCACAGAGTAGAAGGTCATCCCTCAATATCTTTACTACTACAGTTGCTTCTAGTCACACAAGATATCTTGGGAACTGCCTGGGGTCTGAGAAGAGGTAGAGACCCATTTGCTCCTGCAAGACCAAGGCTGGTCTAGCCTGGACTTGCTTCTCTTCAGCTCCCAGATTCTTGACACCATCCCTGCTCTTTCCTTGGAGTAGCTAAGGAACCTGTGTCAATGCCCTCAGTGCATAGGTGTATTGTAACCATTTACTTAGGACAAAGCTTGTGTTGATAATTTGGGGTTGTTACTATTCATATCAGAGTATAATTTTGAAACTCTTATTTCCATATGTAAGCTACAAACGAAACAACTTACAGTTGTCATTAGAAATTTCCATGTAAAGTTATTTTTAGGACCGTAGTGAATAAGACCATAGTTACAGCTTTCTAGGTCATTTAGGAAAGGGTCTAGACTTTGGGATGAATTAAAAGGTGATTCAGGTTAACAATGGCCCTGCCTTTGCTTGAGTTGTCTGGGATATCAGACCGAGCTGACATGCTTCGGAAAAACAAAGTATATCCTCTACTTAAATGTGTGGCTAAAGCTCTACTGCCTGAGATCATATAAAAAGGTCATTGATCACTGATCTGCACTGTGTCACTGAATCTCCTTGAGACTTAACGTAAGTCATTGAAACTTATTTAGCTTCAGCTTCTTCATTCATGAAATAAGGGACAAGAAAAAGTTTCCAAAACATTAGTGTTTTTATATTTTCATTTTTTAAATAAAAAATTTGGATGGTAGAGTCTCCATTCTTTGTAGGTACTTGATATAGAAGAAATTTATATCTAATTTCCCCAAATATGAAGAGTGTCTCAGGGTTGACAATGGTTGTTACTATGCAGGGATCATATATTCCCAACATATTACTAGTAGCCAGTAGTTTCAGATTTCCTCCCCGATGCATCTTTTTACCAATGCTAGTATTGTTACCGGAACTGGGGAGCAGGAATTCTTCCCAGGGTCTTGTCTCATGGAATCAAAAAATGAAGCTGCGGACCAGAGGCATTCAAACAAGGCAAGAGTTTATTGCAAACAAACACAGCTCCCAGATCAGGAGGGAGACTCAAATGGTTGCCCCGAAACGTTCTGCTCTTCCCCTTATATCTGCTAAAGGCCTGCGCTTTGTCTATCCGTGCTGCTCTCTGATTGGTTCCTGGTCTTTTTGCAACATTGCTCTCTTTCACTTCCAAAAAAAAAAAAAAAAAAGCAAACTAAACAAAACATCCTGTTTCCTGCAAAACATATTCTTTGTTTGTTTCAGCTAGCTCCAGGATTCCTCCTTATTCCACCCTCACCCTAACTACCTAATTCTACTTGAACTCCTTTCAGTATGTACTAGAAAGGTGTTTGTGCCTGTTATTCAAGAACCAAATAACACCCTCCCCCCCCTTTTTTTTATAATTTCATCGAATGCAGAAAACTTGTTTGTTTTTCTCCTCATTATGCACCCTCCTCTCTTCTGATACCAAACAGACTGTGTTGTGATCTCATACAACGGCATAGAGCTGCAGGTCAGGCTGACCCAGCTCTTAGCTTTCATTTTGTCACCAACTAGCTTATAGGTTCAACATACACTGGGTGCCCAACACATATTAAATGTAACTTAAATTCTCTTGGCCTCGATTTTCTTATTTGAAAAATAAGACAGTTTTCACCTGTGCCAGATACTGCTGACGGGCTAACCCTGTAGTCATTACAACCTCCTCCTTCCCTGCCTCCTTCTCATTATCGAATAGAAACTGGAAAATGAAATACGCCTTTGCTCAGCCCCCCTTGCCGCTAGGCCTGGCTGCTGTGGCCTAAGGAGCAGCCTGCTGGAGGCTTTCAGGGAAGGGCTATCTTCCTAGATAAGGTGTGGAGACCTGGGAAGCAAGTCTGTTCCCTGCCTCTGCTTCCTGTCTCGAAAGCAGTAGGAGGGGAAGAGATGCCTGGAATTGGGAGGACCAGCTTGCCTCCACGTGTGAACAAGCATGACGATGAAAAGCCAACACTCTTGGATGGTGGGGCCTGGAGACAGGAAAAGCTTGCGTCCTCGGTCACCCTGCTGGGCCATTACGCCAACTTTGGAACTGCTTACCCGTGGGCTTACTATTATATGAAGTAATCACATGTCTTTAGTTGTTAAAGTCAAATTTCGCTCTTAAGCAAAGTCACGTTTTGTCTCCAGCCCCAGTCACATCTTAAGGCATCTTAACCACTATAAGTCATGATGTCTAAAGTCACTTTGTTTTATGGTTCTTCCTCCTCCAGTATTGATCAAACAAATGCTTTCTCAGTATTGTCTAATTATAGGTGAGTTTCATTTCCTTTTCTATGTTCTCTAGTAGAGGTGCTAATGAGCACTGAAATAATAAAGTTATTTAGTAAGAGACAAAAATTAGGGAATTAAGATTTCAAAAACAATCTGCATTTGTACTTAGGAAATAATCATGAGGAAAAGATATGAGGAATCTGGGGTGCCTTGGAGGGATGATCTCCACTTTTCTCCCCTGTTTCCAGAAGACCAAGGATGCTCCGTGGGCAGAAATTTAACAGGAATTTTAGAGTCACCCTCTCCATCCTATGAAAGAACTTACCCATAACGATCTCCCCGCCCAAATTCTTTTTACATGGGTGGCTTCCATGCCTACTGAGGAAAGTCACATCAGGGCAATAGGGGACATGTTTGATTTGTATTTGTGTTGTGTCTCTAATCCTGGTATCTGACAGCCCTTTACAACGTCCAAGAAAATGGAATTGAAAAGAGGCTGCGGAAGCACCTGTTCAAAGTCATTTCTGAGCTGTCCACACGGGGTACTGGCTAGTTTCCACTGGGAGGCGGGGTGCTCAGTAGCATGAAGAGGGACCGAGGAGGTCTGCGTGAGAATAGAATTTGCACCCAGGCATCTGTGAGGGTTTTGTTCTATTTGAGTCGCTGTGATTAATGGGGCTTTCCATAGACATACATTATAACCATATATATATATCAGGTTGACTAATACAAGTCTGCTCCAGGGGTTCTTTCTGTAACCCACCTGATGTGAGCATTCAGTGTGTGCCTTCTGGTGAGTTTGATGTTGGGGTAGTCAAAGCCCTTTAGGACTCAACAAAACTGTGTTTTGAACTAGATAGTTTTTAGAAATTATTTTTAAAAATGGATGAAATAGTCAAAGTCACTGATAAAATAAAATTATGGTAAAAGAACATTTCTCAACCATATTGCCCTTTTATGTTTTTCTTACTAATCTCACATACACACAGAGGTATACCTTCTCTCCCTTTGGGTGCATGTATATCAGTTCTCACATTTATCCACATTTGCAGTCAGAGAAGAAACATAGTAGCTTGTGAATTGAGTGCAAATGGAAGCACTCTGGTCCAGACAGGTGACCAGTGATGGGCGAGGACATGGAGGACTGATCTTGAGCTACTTTCATCACCTCTCTGGGCCAGAGTTCCTAATCCATGGCCACTGTCCTAAAATGATCTTTAGGATTATTGCTTACAGCTCTAACACGCCATGACTTTTTTGAGTCTTCTGAAGAAGGCTAAGGCTGTTTTTTATTTTTTCCTAAAACATTTTTTTTTTAAACTCTGAATCAAAAACTTCAAAAATATTTTCAGTAATTTTTTAAAATACTTTTTCTTTATTTTTTAAATTATGAAATATTTTTTAAAAATTTAAAGTCTTTTTTGTTTAAAGTATTACATGAGTCTCCTTTTATCCCCATTGACATCTCCCCAGCCGCCCCCATCTCTCAGCACATGCCCTTACCCCGCTACTGTCTGTGTCCATTAGTTATACATCTTTTGGTTGATCTGTTACCCCCTCATCCCCTGCCTTCCCTCATAGGTGGGACAGTCTGTTCGAGGCTTCTATGTCTCTGGTTCTATTTTTGTTCATCAGTTCATTATATTCCACAAATGAGTGAGATCATGTGATATTTATCTTTCTCTGACTGGCTTATTTTGCTTAGCATAATGCTCTCCAGGTCCATCCATGCTGTTGCAAATGGTAAGCATTCCTTCTTTTTTACAGCAACGTAGTATTCCATTGTGTAGATGTACCACAGTTTTCTAATCCACTCATCTGCTGATGGGCACTTAGGCTGTTTCCAAATCTTAGCTATGGTGAATTGTGCTGCTATGAACATAGGGTTGCATATTGTATATT
Organism: Cnephaeus nilssonii; assembly: GCF_951640355.1. Lineage (NCBI taxonomy): Eukaryota > Metazoa > Chordata > Mammalia > Chiroptera > Vespertilionidae > Cnephaeus > Cnephaeus nilssonii. The sequence goes on along the minus strand of NC_137081.1, from coordinate 75,675,308 downwards.
TTTTCTGATTGGTGTTTCTGTTTTCTTGGGATATATTCCTACAAGTGGGATTACTGGGTAAAATGGAAGTTCCATTTTTATTTTTTGAGAAAATTCCATACTGTTCTCCACAGTGGCTGCACTAGTCTGCATTCCCACCAGCAGTGCAGGAGGGTTTCTTTTTCTCCACATCCTCGCCAGCACTTGTTTGTCAATTTGTTGATGATAGCCATTTTGACAGGTGTGAGATGGTATCTCGTTGTTTTGATTTGCATCTCTCAGATGATTAATGACTTTGAGCATGTTTTCATATGTCTCTCGGCCTTCTGTATGTCCTATTTCGACACGTGTCTCTTTAGGTCTTTTTTGATTGGATTGTTTATCTTCCTTTTGTTAAGTTGTATGAGTTCCCTGTAAATGTTGGAGAGTAAACCCTTATCAGAGATGAGAGAGAGAGAGAGAGAGAGAGAGAGAGAGAGAGAGAGAGAGAACAATTACACAAGATAGAACAGGAACCAATTTCACAACATTAAGGGTCAGTATGGTGAGGAGCCACTGTGGGTGCAGTGGGCCAGGAGCACTGCATAGGAGCCCAGCCCAGATTGAGCTGGGTCTTGAGTAATGATTACAGTCTGGCCAGGCCAGGAGGGATAGGAAAGATGGTCAGAAGGTGGAATGAAAGGAAGAGGGCAGGGCGGCCCTGGGGCTGAAGGGGCTCCCTCTTTCCCACTCCCCCTGCATCTGTTTGTGGCGGTCTCCTCCTACTGTGCTGAGTGTCTCTGACTTACCCTCCCTGGAGTCCCAGTCCTTCCTTGTGCTCAAGAAGAGGGATGGCTAACATATTCCTGTGTGCAAAATGGGCCCTCTGGGTCCAATGAGACATTCATCTTCTAGTGCGTTCTCTATGAAGAAATGAAAATTCTGTATTTGAAGAAAGTAAAGGGAGTAGCAATATGACTAGGCACCGGCACAATGACTAGATGGATTGACGCTTTAGGCTGTTATAGACCCAGTAATTACACAGTGCAATAACATAAAACTGGATAAGGGCCACAGTTTACTCTGCCCACAAGAGCTTCTGACAGCCATACTAGTCCTTCACAGAAGTACACAAAGGCTAGTACATTTTGTAGATGAGTTTTCTCATCAGTAAAATGGGGATAATCACTTTTTCTACCTCAATGGGCTGTTGTGAAGATTAAATGAGTTGATATAAGTGCTGAGACCAATCCCTGTTGGTTTATATTACATACACAGAGATAGTAAGAGGAGGTGCTATCTAGCTATACAGGCTACATGTGAAAAATGTATGTTGAAAGAGGTGAATTTCAGAAAGGGGCCCGGAGGGAAAGATTCTCTTCCAGGGCCTAATGGGGGATATTTAGAAGGCATGCTAAGTTTCCATTTCTTTTAGGCTGTAAAATGAGTGATCTCTAAGAAATGTCACATGAACCAGGTCTAGTTTGCTTTATTTTACACACATATTTAATAGACTGGGAGTTAAAAAAACTTTATTATGTTTAATATGAAGCAAAAACAAATGAAAGACTATAGAAAATAATCCCAATATAATGACTCAGTAGCTGTCATCCTTTGTTTTATTCCTCACCCAAGGATGTTTTTTCCCCATTGATTTTTAGAGAGAGTGGAAGGGAGGGAGTGGGAGAGAGAGAGAAACATCAATTGATTGCCTCCTGCACTGCCCTGAGTGGGACCAGGTACGTGCCCTTGACCAGGAATTGAACCTACAACTCTTCGGTGCGAGGGCCAACACTCTAACCACTGAGCAACACTGGCTAGGGCAGTTCTCATTCTTTTTGAAAATTATCTGCACATGGGGTGGGGAGAAAATAAGTCAGAAGGGGGCTTCGATTAGATCTGTAAAATCTTATTCCTAAGACAAATAAGTTGAAGCAAAAAGGCATAATGTTAACATTTGTTTAGTCTGGATATTATTAGGTTACTTTCTCTACTATTCTGCATGCTTGAAGATTTTCATCTAGAAAGCCATAGCCCCCAGCTCATTTTCTCTTGTCATATAACCGATTTTGCATTATATCCACGCCCCACTCCCACTTTGGTTCCACAGATCTTTCCATTCCTACCAGAAACAGTAGAGTGTTTTGCACTTTTCTCTTTGGGGATTTCCATTTCAGCCTGACCAGTTTCATCTCAGCCAGCTCATTTCGTAGCAACTACTTGCGGGGCCTCATTCTGAGGGCAAGATGTTTGCACCCACTCCCCAGTGACGCAGCAGATATATGAAACCTAGTAAAAATGAAACTTCAAGGGCAGCCTTGATCAGTATAAGTGTCTACACTAGGGACAGCAGTGGGTAGAAATGTTGTGGAGGAAGCAAAACAGTCGAGTTGGGGAGATGAGAAAAATGTCAACTTGGCAGTCAGCTCCAGTACTACCTCTGTTGCTTTGGGTGACCAGAAGGAAAAGCAAGGAGGCAACTTGTTGATTAGATCAGCGGTGATCAGATGACTTTTTAGACCAGCTGGCTCTCTAGCTGATGCTGACTTGAGTCAACATGCAACTCTAGCTTGTTGGTTTCTGTAGAGGAAAGAGTTTCCTTAAGTTGCACAGACTCTAGGGACAGCTCTCTATGCTGACAAACCTGTAACTAGCATTGAGCCCAGCACATAGTAGGTCTTCCCAAATGCTTGGTGATTGACTGAATGACCATTGTCAACACTGATGCACCCTTAATTATAAATATTCACAAAATAGTAGTCTTTCAGTGCATATACACTTTTTGAATTCCTTGTTTCCTCCTTATTGTATAGAGTGGCCAGGGGCTGTGCTCCCTGGTGGAAAATATGCTCTGAAGCTTGTCCTTTCACCTGCATCAGGTCAGTTTTCTTTCAAATTCTCATGGCAAATCCTTTTTTAAACGTAAGGCCCTGAAAGAGACAGCCATGTCTTCTCAGGTTCCTGTATGCCCTGCCAGGAGGACCTTGTGGGCTTTCAATAAGTCATTTGATGAGTTCCAGTTGGTTGGCATATACAAAAAACAGCTGTGATTTCCAGAGAGAAATCGTGACTGCTGAAATCTGTTATCTTTGACTTTGAGTTGTCTTTTATCTCTTGCCTCCGATAACAGGCTTCACTGTTTTGCATTTTACAGTCAAATGAACTGATTAAAGATCACCTTTTGACTGTTTTTGCTATCTCAATGCACTCACTTTGAGTTGCTCCCTTCAAATAGTTTTCTTCCAATACTTTAATTATCAATTCCAAATGGCACCTTAAACTTGCTTGAGGAAGTAGAAAAGGGTATTTTTGAAAATGTGCACATTGTTCTTCATTGATTCACTCTCTTATTTAATACAAATGTAAGGAGCCACTCCCGAACTGTGTCATCCTGGATAAGTTGCTTACTCATCTCTCTCTGCCTCAGTTTCCTTCTATGCAAAATAGAGCCAACCAATAGTACTTATCTCATAAACCTATTAAAGGCTTAACATAAAAACTTTCCCTCAAGAATATGATCATCTAGTTGGGGAGATAGTGACGATAAAGAATGTTAAATAACAGCAGAGAACTGAGTTGCCAAGTGAGTGTATGAATGGCAAACACTCTGGAGAACTTAGCCCTGCCTCTAGCTCAGAAATGATTTTCTCCATTCAGTCCTGTTCTTGTTCTGCTACGAGACCAGCAGAGCCTGCTGCAGAGCTCCCACCGACCTAACGCCTAGCTCAGTGGTCGGCAAACTGCGGCTCGTGAGCCGAGGTTTGCCGCTCTGTTGACTAATGAGTTTGCCGACCACTGACCTAGACTCTCGATTCCAATAATTACAGGCTGTTGTTGTTCCTTGTGATTAAGCCCCTCTAGCTCATCCAAAGACTCCCCACCTGCTCCCATTTCTGCCTCCCAGACCTGCCTAAGCAAGCTACGTCATTCCTGACCAAGCCCCGAGCTTTAAGGCTCGTGGTGTCTATCTTCCTCTAAACCAGAACAGGTGTCTCCTTGTCTAAAAAAATAACCCTCTTCCTCCCATCCTGGCACAGGCTTGTCTAGTGAGAAAGTCTCTCCCTGGGTTGCCAAAAGCAAAATTCGTTCTTGTTCTTTACTAAACACGTGTAGCCAGCTCTAGCCATCAATAGATATCAGCCTGAGAATACCGGTTAGAAAGCATGATGCTGGGCAAAGGTGGGGTGGGGTGGTTATTTGTCTACTCATGACAAAGGACAATCAACTTTGGGTGTTAGTCAGGAAATAATTCCCTCTATAGTCTAAATTTGTTTAACCTAAATTTATTTTTGTCTTTTCTGTTGATCTTTGAGGTTGCTGATTTGAGATATTCTTACAGTTTGTCCTTTAAGCCCAAACTACATCAATTTTATTCACATGTATCTTCTTTTCTTAGGTAATCATTTTATTCCCTATGATATCCCTGAACATATTACAGTAATCTCTAATGCTTACTCCAGGGTACTCGGCACCAATATTTTATTGCTTGCCATAGTGCAGGTTCTGCTATCTCTTTGAAGTTACAAAGTGAACTAGCCTTGTTTCGGATCTTTGGAATGACAGTTGTGAGGTGAGTTTCTTATCACTGTGAAGCATGGGAAGGTTTACTGAATGACCAGTACAACCTAAAAATCAAGTGGTTTGTGGCACTTGTCTTTCCATCAGAGGTCAGCAAGAATACATGGTGTGTCCCATGGCACCTCAGCATGTGGCCAAGGCATAGATCTGTCACTCAGCCACATGATGGCTCTGAGACAAGCTGCACCCTCCCAGCTTATTAATTTAAATAGTCAAAATAAACCAATTGCTGCTGCAACCGTAGCCATCGAGAATAGAGATAATGTACACATCCCAGAATCTCAGGAACCGGAAGGAGGCCATTCAGGGAAGGTAGGACTGTATCTCTCCATTGATGTCTCCCTACCCCCAAATATGGGCAAACTAGTTCAGACATCCATGATAAAGACATCTTGAAAAGAAAATGAGCTGAGAATTACTGGCAAAGTCTCCTACATCCAGCTGGCGGCAAGGGAGTTAGGTGGTGGCAGCCAACATGTGAGTACTTCTTTCTTTCTTCCCTTTAGATTCTCCATGGGAGGTCTGGGCTCAGGATACTCAACTTCCACATATTTTGACAGGGTGTGTCAGTTCAAAGGCATAGTGCAGAGCTTCAGTACTGAGGGAGATTGAGCTCATTAACGTATTCCAGTGCACACACTGGAAAGCCCACAAGATGATTTGCATGCTTAATGACTGTGCTTAAGTCCTATTGCCCCAGTAGACTGCTTCCCCTGATGTGTTCAAGCCTTTCTTGATCTTTTACATTCCTGATCCTCTCTAACAACCTATCTGAATCACTTATCCCTATTCTAGTTATCTGCAGCTCCAGCCCTGAAAGTGCTCATGGTCAAGTGGACTTAGTGATTATCCATAGGTACTTGTGTTCAAATCACTGCTCCCCAACCAGATTATCTATCCTTGGAGTGCAGGCAGGATCCCTATTAGTCTTTATATTCCTGAAGCACATGACACAATACCTAGGGGAGTGAAAGCAGAGTTACAGCATTAATCCCTGTCTCCCAGATAAGAGTTTGAAGGAGAGAAATAGGAAGAATTGAGAAGGCTCTATTGTCTTCAGGAAGACAGTCTTCCCAGAGGCATCTGAAAGGCATTCATTCCAAAGGTGGTGGGAAAATGGTCACTCAATATGCCAAGAGATGCCCTAGCCAGTGTGTCTCAGTGGATAGAGTATTGGCCCATACACCGAAGGGTTGCAGGTTCGATCCCTGGCCCCAGTTGGTGATGTGTGGGAGGCAACCAATTCATGTGTCTTTCTCTCATCGATCTCTCTCTCTCTCTCTCTCTCTCTCTCAATCAATTAATGGGAAAAATATCCTTGGGTGAGGTTTAACAAACAAACAAACAAATGCCAAGAGTGATGAGTGTTTCCCAAGTGTCAGGGCATACTGTAGATGGGACATAGCGCCTTCTGACACAGAGCAAACAGAGAGTATTCTTATATGAGGACTAGAGGCCCGGTGCATGAAATTCGTGTATGGGGGTGGGGGTGTGTGTCCCTCAGCCCAGCCTACACCCTCTCCAATCTGGGATCCCTCGAGGGATGTCCGACTGCCCGTTTAGGCCTGATCCCACTGGGATAGGGCCTAAACGGGCAGTCGGACATCCCTCTCACAATCCAGGACTGCTGGCTCCCAACTGCTCGCCTGCCTGCCTTCCCGCTTTCCCCTAAATCGCTTCTGCCTGCCAGCCTGATCACCCCCTAATCACTCCCCTGCCAGTCTGATTGATGTCTAACTGCTCCCCTGCCAGCCTATTTGCCCCCAACTTCCCTCCTCTGCTGGCCTGGTCACCCTTAACTGCCCTCCCCTGCAGGCTTGATCACCTCCAACTGCCCTCCCTTGCAGGCCTGGTGCCTCCCAACTGCCCTCCCCTGCTGGCCATCTTGTGGTGGCCATCTTATGTCCACATGGGGGCAGGATCTTTGACCACATGGGGGCATCCATATTGTGTGTTGGAGTGATGGTCAATCTGCATATTACTCTTTTATTAGATAGGATAGAGGCCTGGTGCACGGGTGGGGGCCAGCTGGTTTGCCCTGAAGGGTGTCCCGGATCAGGGTGGGGGTTCCCTTGGGGCATGGGGCGGCCTGAGCAAGGGGCCTGTGGTGGTTTGCAGGCCAGCCACGCCCCCTGGCAACCCAAGCGGAGGCCCTGGTATCTGGAATCTATTTACCTTCTACAAATGAAACTTTGTAGCCTGGAGTGGAGCCAAGCCTCCTGCTCACTCCATGGCCAGCAGCCGTTTCTGTTGGGGTTTGTGTATATCTTCTATAATTGAAACTTTGTAGCCTTACGTGGATGCCTGGGCTGGCTAGGGTGTGCGGAAACCAGGGGGCAACCCTAGCCTCCTGCTCTTTCCAGCTCCGTGGCTGCCGCCATTTCTGTTTGGATTTTTTTACCTTCTATAATTAAAACTTTGTAGCCTTGAGTGGAGGCTTAGGCCTGCAAGGGCAGGCGGAAAGCTTGGCTTCCTTTGTTACCAGGGAAACCCAAGCCTCCCTCCTGCTCTCTGTGGCTGTAGCCATCTTGGTTGGGTTTATTTGCATACTCGCTCTGATTGGCTGGTGGGCGTGGCTGGTGGGCGTGGCTGGTGGGCATGGCTTGTGCATGTAGTGGAGTGATGGTTAATTTGCATATTACTCTTTTATTAGGTAGGATTGGTCAGACCAGAAAGGTGTATTGTCAGTGAAAGTTCACTGGTCAGTGTGACCACAAACCTCACAGGGACACTTAGTGATGACCTGTTTCTGGTTAACTTAACTCTTTGTTTTCTTAGATGCCCATTTTTTATTTTCTCTCTCCTAAAGCATCCTTGACTTTTATTTCTAATTAACAAAATGGAAGCATTTGGAAAAGAACTTCAACAGCCTCCACCACCTTAACTACTCATCTGTGTCTATCTGTATCCATCTTGTAACCCAGAATGAACTGGCTGTGCTCTTATCTAAGGCCAACTCCTCTCTCCCGCATGATTGGCTTCTTTCTCTTTCTCACATTCTTAGCCCATCCTCCCCCTTCTCTATGAATCATTCCCATTAGCCTACAAATCAAAATAAAACAAAACCTTTCTTGGCCCCATGTCCCCTCCTCAGTTTTCTGCTTCTTATTATAGCAAAATATTCAAAAGATTTCTATTTTATCTTTGACTCCATTTTCTTTTCTCTTATTCCCTGTCTTGAACCCATTTAAACCAAGCTTTACCTGCCACCTACTAAAACAGCTCTCTTCAAGGTCACCAATGAGCTCTATGCTGCTAAATCTAATGATCAACTCTCGGTTTGATGTTAGCACAATTGATTACTCCCTCTTTTTGGGAACACTTTATTCACTTAAGCATTGGGGCCTCACTCTGAACCTTCTCCCTCTCCATTCAGTCACGTTTGTTGGATCCTCTGAACTCTAAATAGTGGTAGGCCTTGGACTTAGCCCTTGGACCTCTTCCACTGTATTAACCTCACTCAAGATGGTTTCATCTAGGTCCATGGATGAAACCACTCAAGCTGGTTTACATACCATGAATAGACTGGTAATTCCCTAATTTATAACTCTAGTCCTGTGCTCTTCTACAAATTCCGAAGCTGAAAATCCATTGCCTACTTTTCGTCTCCACTTGAATGCTGGGTAAGTATCTCAAATTAACATTTACAAAAACAAACTTCTGACATCTCACTGCCTTCATATTTTAGTCCAAGCTGCTATCATCTTAGATAATCAGAACTGCCCAATGATGGTTTTCTTTTTCTTTTCTTTTTTTAATTTCTTTATTGATTAAGGTGTCACATATTTGTCCTCATCCCCCCATTCCCATCCCACACCCCTCCCCACGGATGCCCCAACCCCCTGTTGAACTTAACCATTGGTTAGGCTCATATGCATGCACACAAGACCTTTGGTTGATCTCTCCCCGCTCCCCCCCACCCTCCCCTATCCTCCCTCTGAGGCCCGATAGTCCGATCGATGCCTCCTTGTTTCTGGTTCTGTTCTTGTTCATCAGTCTATGTTGTTCATCATTTCCCCTAGATGAGCGAAGTCATGTGTCACTAGAGATATACTTATAAGAACTGAATGTGAGACGAGCAATAATAGTTATGCTGACAGGCAAATGAATCAGTCTGTAGTGAGTTTCTTTCTGGACCAACAGTTCTTTTGAGACCCAATATCAATGTCCACCAGTTCCTTATGAGTACATGTCGGCACTGACCCCTCAGCTCTGGATGGTGGACAAATGGTGGTAATGCAGGTCCGACTCCCTCTGGTTTGGTCTCGGCCAGACCCAGGGGCACGGCTTCACCCGGATCCAGGGGCCCACGGCCTCACCCGGACCCAGGGTCGCGTGGCCTCACCCGGATCCAGGGGCCCACAGCCTCGCCCGGACCCGGGACCCAGCCTCACCCGGATCCAGGGGCACACGGCCTCACCCGAACCCGGGATTCAGCTTCACCTGGACCCAGGGGTGCGTGGCCTTACCCGGACCCAGGGGCGCGTGGCCTCACCCGGGCCCGGGACCCAGCCTCACCCGGATCCAGGGGCACACGGCCTCGCCCGGACCCGGGAACTAGCTTCCCCCGGACCCAGGGGCACGTGGCCTCACCCGGACCCAGGGGCGCGTGGCCTCACCCGGATCCAGGGGCCCACGGCCTCACCCGGACCCGGGACCCAGCCTCACCCGGATTCAGGGGCACACGGCCTCACCCGGACCCGGGACCCAGCCTCACCCGGATCCAGGGGCCCACGGCCTCACCCGGACCCGGGACCCAGGCTCACCTGGATCCAGGGGCCCACGGCCTCACCCGGACCCAGGATTCAGCTTCACCTGGACCCAGGGGCATGGGCCTCACCCGGACCCAGGGGCGTGTGGCCTCACCTGGACCTAGGGGCGTGTGGCCTCACCCAGGCCCAGGGGCGCGTCGCCTCTCCCAGACCCTAAGTACACGCCCTTGACCGGAATTGAACCTGGGACCCTTCAGTCCGCAGGCCTATGCTCTATCCACTGAGCCAAACCAGTCAGGGCTCCAATGATGGTTTTCTCTGCTTTCACGTTTACCCCTCCACAGTGTATTCTCCATATAACAATCAGAGTGATCCTCTTAAAAATAAAGTCAGATCATGTTATTTTTTTCTGCTCAAGCTCTCTGATAGCTTCCCATTTCTTTCAGAATACACTCTGAAGTCCTGCCATGGTCTGTAAGGCTTTCTTGGTCCATTCGGGCTGTTACACCAAAGCACCATAGACTGGGTGGTTGATAAATAACAGGCATTTATTTCTCACAGTTCTGGAGGCTGGATGTTTGAGATCAGGGTGCCAGTGTGGTTGAGGGCTCTCTTCCAGGTTGCAGACTGCTGAGTTCTCCTCAAATGGCTGAAGGGGCAAGAGAGCTTTTGGGGAATCTCTCTTATGAGGGCATAAATCCCATACTAAAGGCCCCACCTCCTCATACTATCACATTGGGGGTTAGAATTTCAACATATGAATTTTGAGGGGACGCAAACATTTAGTTCTTAACAAATGCCCTAAGTAGTCTGGCCCTCTGTGACCTCTCTGATCTCATTTCCTGTCCCTGTCCTCTTCCTCATGCCACTCTAGGCAACCTGGACCTCTTGTAGACCTTTAAACACTCTAAGAAAACCCCTCTTCAGGCCTTTGCATTTGCTATTTCCTCCATCAGGAGTGCCCTTCCCCTGATGTCCACATGTCTTACTCTCTACTTCCTGTGTCTTTGCTGAAATACCTTTTTTAAAAAGAGATGTTTTCCCTGATACCACCCACTCTATATAATTAGTCCTCCTTCCCTCATTCTCTCTCATTGTTATGCTTTTATTATTTAACATTTGTAGGGAACAGGATCCTGGTAGGAAACAGATGACACATTAATTTAATGAAAGAACTATTTTCAAGGATGTGGGCAAAGTTAAGAGAACCAACCAGGATGGTTAAACATCTAGGGTTTAGCCATAGTCAGAAGCTAATTTAAGAAAAGCTTGGTGACTCTGAAGGGACAAGAGAAGAAAGCTGAATCTGGAACCCAGAGAAAGCTGTCACCATGGTGAAGAGGCCTTCCATCAGGAGATGTGGCCTTAGGTAGAGAAGCATAGCTGTTGCCAAGTGACCACCTGGTAGAGGGAGGGCCAGGGAATGAATACCTTTTTTCTTATTCTCACCTCCCATCTCTTGCTGGTGCTCCACATTGGCCAAACCCAGCCAGAAGCCAGAGGTCAAGGAAGCCCAGGTGATGCAATGGTAGAGGTCAGCCTCCTGGGCCACAGAGCAAGGTGGAAAAGGGTGAGGAGTGAATCTGTTCAGCATACATTATCTGTTGATTTGTTGATAGTCTTTTTCTCTCGTTAGATTATAAGCCCCATGGAAGCAGGAATTAAAACAGTGCCAGGCACAAAGAAAATGCTCAATCAACAGACGATGGTGTGGTGAAGGCCTGGGGTCGTGGTGGTGGTGGTGGAGGGGGTCAATTGGGAAAAAAAATAGGGACATCTGTAATACTTTCAACAATAAAGATAAATTAAAAAAATAAAAATAAAAGCAAATGAATGGATAACATGTGGGCATGTAATAAGGTAGGCAACAAAGTATGATCTGTGAGGTTGTGACCCTGTGACCATATGTCTGAAGGTGAAGAGTCACTTGGAGAAGTAGGAAATCTGATAACCATCTTCTTGGGAAAATGGTCAAAACTGAACACAAAGCATAGCCCAGAGTAGGCACCCCCAAACTGAGCCAACTATGGCATTATATAGGGCACACAAATGTGCTGAGGCTGTAAGATGATGCCAGCTGCCACAGCAACAGCAGCTATAGCAGAGAAAATTTGCTGGTGAAAGGAGAAACTTCTTGCATTATAATCACTAAAAAATGGAAACACAGACAGACCCTGAAAACCCTGTAGTCATCAGGAATATTAGCATAAAAAGCAAGAAGCAGATAAACTGGATCCCCTTTGTGGTATGGTTGAGGCTTAAAGGTTCCCCTAGTTTACCTGGGCTTGACACTACTGTAGTATCTGGTAGACAGACCCGGTGCCATACTATTTCCACACCAAAAAAAATCTGATCATATTTGTATTTGTGATTTTTTAAGAGTCTATGGAAGATTTCATAGGAGGAAACAGAAGAAGTAATTTCTATTGCACACCACAAAGCAAACTGTAAATAAGGTCATCAGATAAAGTTGTTTGCCCAAATCCCTTTCTCCTTCTCCATCTCTTCTACCTTTCTCACCAGACAGCTCAGTTCAGTCCTCAACTTACATACCTACTCAGTCTACAAAGCAAAGGTCCTCTCTGTTTCTAGGCCAACATCTGTTGCTGCCAGAGAAGGCCCCTTAGGGGTTCCACCCCCAACTCAAAGGAGCAAATCAAATATTTCTCCCAAGCACTCACATAGTCTTCCTGACATGAGAACTATAAATGGAATTTTCTCTAGCTCATTCCATAGAACAGTAAGTTGATAAACAATGGCCTACCTGGAGGTCATCCATCTTCTTCCTTCTCACCTCATTCATTTGGTTTCTTCTTAAATCTCAAGTCAAAAAAAAATCACTCAGGTACTTTCAACTATATGTCCCAAGTTTGGTAGATTCAACTCACCAGCCAGCACTGATGCATGTGCTAAGGCAGGACAGCTTGCCTGAGGCCGCCAGGCTGTCTGTTCCACAGATGTCGGTGCAGCACAGGCACCATCTTCGTTATACTGGAACCACACAGCAGAGCAAGAGGCATTGCCCTGTAAGAGACCTCATCTTCTTTCAATACCAGCATGGAAGCGAAGGATTGTGTCAAAATGCATGGTAGAGACAAGACCGGTAATGGTGGGGAAGGGAGAAAGCAAGTGAATAAGAATCAGATTGGAAAAGTCTTCTGGAGTAGGTAGGCAGGCACCCAGGGGTACAAGATGCAGATTGTAGGAGAGGCTGTGGTACAAGACTGAGAGACAGCTGAAGACTCTGGGCTAGTGAAGAGCTTGTTTTGTGTTCACAGGAGAGAGAAGCATTTGAGATGTCTTTAAAGCTAACTCAGCACCAGACAGTATCGGGGCAGAGGGAAGGCCAGTCTGGCTAAAGCACTGAGCAGGGGAATCTAGCCCAAGACCAGATGGTGGGGAGAAGGATGGTGATGAGGGGGTGGGGAAGCATACGGGCTGGAAAGCACATGGTCACCCTGCCCTGCCTTTGCATGGCCTTGACAGTGGTCTTTCATCTCACCCGAAGGCCGTGATCCAGCAGGGCAGTAATTGACACAGCTCTGGTTAAAGTCATACTTTCTCTGAAAAGTCCTCTAAAAATCCAATTATTCTCAAGTGTTATGATTTAAAAATAGCCCTAGCTGGTTTGGCTCAGTGGATAGAGCATCGGCCTGCGGACTAAAGGGTCCCAGGTTCAGTTCCAGCCAAGGGCATATGCCCGGGGTTGTGGGTTCAATCCCCCCCAGTAGAAGACGTGCAGGAGGCAGCCAATCAATGATTCTCTCTCATCATTTCCTTCTGAGCAGCTGCTCTGGGCTGAACAGTTGTGCGCAGGGCTCTATCTCTCTTCCTTTCTGAAATCAATAAAAAATATGTATATTAAAAAAATAAAATAAAAATAAAGACTTACTGTAGAGTTTATGCTCTTATTTATGCCCTTTGCTATGAATGCACCTTCTTTCAACAAATTCACCATATCCACGTTTCCCTGCAGCATTAACATGGATGTGCTGTGTTTTCGGTGCTCTGAAGCGTATGAGCAGCCTGCCCTTTGGGCCCATGTTGAGTGTGAACTTCCAAAGGAACCTGCAGAAGTTGGTTTACTCTGGTTGGCTAACATTCCCAGCACTGAATTCTCCAGATTCAAGGATGGAGGGTAGAGAAGGGTTCACATCTGTACTGCCCTTAGGTTGCCTTGAGCTCCAGGAGCTGGGGTGGCCCAGGGAGCTAGCCTGTGGAGGGAGGCAGAAGGATCAGCCTGCAGTTGAGTGGACCTCCTGTAAACAGACATAATCCAGGCGCACATGGGCCACGCAGTGAAAGGGCAGAGCCGTTCATGGCATGGCACATGCTGTGCATGGGTGAATTTATGGAAACCAAATCCCATTAAGGTGCAACACTACTTCATACTTCTAATAGCACTGGACAACCTAAATATCGGCCTGGGAGATCCACTCTCACTGACAAAGTTTCAGCAAGCTCCTTTGAACTATTAGGAGTGTCTGAGGAGTGAGCAAGGGGCAGCTGATGGGCACTTGGTGGACTAACTTGACCATGGGAAGCTTCCAAACTCAGCCCTGCGCACAACTGTTCAGCCCAGAACAGCTGCTCAGAAGGAAAAAATAATTAGACACCATAAGGTTTCCTTATGGCTTAAGATTCTCTCCACCTCGTGGTCTAACACAGCCCTCTCTGGTATGTGGTGCTTTGGGCTATAGTTCTGAGAGTTTCTGTCTCATTCAAAATGTCTTTGAAGATAGACTCAGTGTAAGCCAGACTGGGATAATAGAGGGCAGGTTATAGCTTGATCTACAATCATATTACAAAGGTTGTTTAAAAAAGAAAAGCTAATTGTGGCTTTCCAAATACCCAGGTGACACAAATACTGCTACACAGAGCCTCCTTGGGCACAGTAATTCTGGGTGGTCGCTGTCCTTTATATTTACTTCACCTTACCCATTCCTTTAGGCTTGCCTTCCTTCCTTCCTTCCTTCCTTCCTTCCTTCCTTCCTTCCTTCCTTCCTTCCTTCCTTCCTTCCTTCCTTCCTTCCTTCCTCCCTCCCTCCCTCCCTCCCTCCCTCCCTCCCTCTCTTTTTCTCCTTTTCCTTGTTCTTATATTTTACATAGGACCTGACCCTGTCAGTACCCCAGGTTTGATTAACTTAGACCACCCCTTCCTCATACCCAGCTGCTGATTTCAGATGCAGACTGGGGAGATAAAAAACTGTCAAGAGGGGAAAATGGATGAGCAGCAGATAAATGGGGGAACCACAATTTGCTCAGGCATAGCCTGCCACTTGCCTGGCTTATAATTAGAGGCATAAGAAATGTGTTTTTCTCCCAGTTTTGAACTCTGTTTTTCTTTTTCACAAAACATCTGAATCCCGAATTTAGTGTGATCTTGTGCTATTTTGCTGGCAGTCCCACAATAGCCACCAACTTAGGGACTGCCGAGGGAAGCCAGATACCTCCACCAGAGCAAACGCATTCCTGGACCTGACATCTGGGTCTTGCAGCTGGAGGGAAGAAGGAGACAAAAAAGAAACAGTCCTGAGTGTCATCAAAGGCAGTTGATGATGCCAAGTGAGTATGGAAATTACATACAGTACAGATGCCATTTTCAACATCAGACAAATAATGCGGCTGTTTAGGAAAAACAAAGATGTGCTTACAAACTGATGATCCGGGGACGTGCAATGAAAATGTTCGGAGTTTCCAGAGTGATAGGAGCGGGCTGAGTGCTCATTTCCAAACGACTCACATTCTTCTGACTGTGGTCCTAAAAGAGTAAGACTGAAGCCATCAGATTTCCACCCCCACCCTTTTATGAAAATGAGAAAAAAAATCTAATTTGAAACTGAGCTCGACAAACAATCTCTACATGGATATTTAAGTTTTTAGATTTATGCCAGCTTTTCTTGTAGGCACCATTTTAGATTGCTTTGTGTGACAGACAAGGGAATATGAAAGCAATAAGTACACCCTGTTATCTACAGGCCCTGATCAATCACGGAGAATTAGTTCATTGTGCCTGTATTGGAGGGAGGAGGAGGAGCGGTGAAAGAGGAAATTGGAAATGCTAACGAGCACAAAAGCACCTAGGCCCTCTTCCTTTCTCTCCCCTTCTGAGTTAGATCTGTTCAAGATTGGAGGCTCCAGGACGCCCAGAGCCACCGACATGCGGGTTAGAGGCCGCGTGCAGCCACCTCGGGTGTGCAGAGTGAACACTGGGGAAGTGGGGGGCAAATACCAGCTCCAGGCCCAGGAACAAACATTTCAAAAGGGAGCTCTATTACCTTTTCCAAATTACTGTTATTTTCAAAACACACATCTTCAGGGGCGAGGTCTTTTCTTTGTAAGAGGGTCTTTGCCAGGAGAAGCCTGGCAGGAAATAGTTCCTCTAGTCTAACCTAAAGATGACTTCAAACTGGGAATCTTGTGTTTCTGTTGAACAGCAAGTGGGTTTAAGTGGTTCCAGTTTTTAACACCTCTTTTAAAAAATTTATTTTTAAATATATATGCATAATTTATTAATAATAGTAACCTTTTGCAGTTACTTAGCACTTTTCAATTTACAAACCATTTTTGTGTACAATGTCTCATTGCTTTAAAAACTTTAACTCAAATATCTACCTTCAAATGTGAGTAAAGTCAAATAGATTTCAGGATACACAAGAAGTAGAAACAGCCCTAGCTGGTTTGGCTCAGTGGATAGAGCATCAGCCTGTGCACTGAAGGGTCCCGGATTCTATTCCGGTCAAGGGCACATGCCTGGGTTGCAAGCTTGATCCCCAGTAGGGGGCGTACAGGAGGCAGCGGATCAATGTTTCTATCTCTGTCTCCCTCTTCCTTCCTCTCCAAAATCAATAAAAATATATTTTAAAAGAAAAGAAGTAGAAACAAAGAGAAATAAATCTAGAGAAATTTCAGAAAAACTATAAAATAGGGAAAGCTCATCCTTAACACCTATGACTCCATCCAATGCTCTTTCCCCAGTCATTGGTGCATCTCTACTTGTCTACATTTGCAGGTTCCCTTGTTTTATGAAATCTAGGCTGCAGATAAAGGATGCATGATTGGTAATTGCATCTACTGAACCATGGGACTTTATTTTTGTTGATGTCTGAAGGGAAATCATGATTTGGCGGTTACCACATCATTTCAGAACTTCTGAGCATGCTCAGTGGCATCTCTAGAATTTTTTGTAGGAGGGCTTAGGGGTGGAAATCTCTTAGAAGGAGGTGGTTAGAGGACTTGGCTTGAAGCTAAGTTTGTGTAGCAACCACATTGTTGTCACTTACATTGTACAATTATTTGTAGTGGCTTGGAGACCTGTTGAAGCTAAACCTCCCTCTTGACATTGCCACTGGTCTTGTCCTGAGCCGTGTTTCTCAAAGTTGGCACCACTGGCATTTGTGAATGGGTCATGACCAATTTTCTTTATGCAGGACTGTCCTGTGCTGTAGGACTTTCAGTATCCCCTGGCCCTGCTCACGAAATGCATGGGAAAAGGGTTGGCCATTGTGACAACGAGACCAATCATTCCCACATTTTCAGTTACCCTTGTTGAGAACCATGAAGTCTATTTCAATTTTCAAGAAGATACCTTTTTTTTCAGAGGAGCATTTGGGAGAAAAATAAACATGCACAAACAAGGCAGAGTCATGGAAAGACAGTGTTATCTGCAACAATGGCTCTGCATGTCCCCCCATTTCTATACCGTCCCCATGCACAATACATGCCCATCAGTAATAGCTCTCATGAAAAGGACTTGGGCAGGGATTCCATTTGAAAAAAATCTTTCCTTAGATTCAGCACCCCTATGGGGACATACCTACCATCCTCCTCTGATTGAGTGTCTCTGGTCAACTGAAAGTGCACTGGACTAGGAGCCAATTGTCATGAAATAACTGTTATATTATGTAAGCCACTTAACCTCTTTATGCCTCAACTACCTCATCTATAAGATGGGAATAATAATCCATATTCTACCTACCTCATAGAGTTGTGAGGACAAAATTATAAACATAAAAGTGCTCTGAGAAGTTAAAAAGATAATAGATAAAATGGTGAGACAACTATGAAAGACAGATGGGGTTTCTCAAACAATTAAAAATAGAACTACCGGATTACAAAACAAGCTCTGGAGGAACCAGGCTGGCACCTTAGGTAAACACTGGTACTTGCTGCCTCCCACAACCACATCAAGATTACAACTAAAATACAAAACAACCATCATTCAGAACCTGAAATCTGGCTGAATGGAAGTCCTACAACTAGAGAAGTAAAGAAGAAAATATACCCAGACTGGCAGGAGGGGCAGAGGCACGGAACTGGCTGGTCCAACACCCACATGTGACTTTTTTTTTTTTATTGGGAGGGATAGCTCTGCTGCAGAGGTCCCAGCCCTACACCAGACACCAAGCCTAGGGTTCCAGAGCTGGGAAGAGAAGTCCCTGTAACTTCAGGCTGTAAAAACCAGTGGGGATTGTGGCTCAATGACATGGAGGTTGCTGGGGTCCCATGCAGTTCCTCTTAAAGGGCTGGCATATGAACTTACAAGGTCCTGCTTCCTCAAAGTTCCAGCACTAGGGCAATGGCTTGAGGGGGGGTGGGGGTGAACCAGGGACATATGGGAAGGGAATGGATTTTCTGTCATTGGGGAAGGAACTCAGGGGTGGCTTTCTCCTTGACAGGGGTGCTCGCAGGGTGCTCATTTTTCTGTGCTGGGACCTCCTCTGTCCCAGAGCTGACTGATAGCCATAATTAAGTTTCCATCAGCATGGCTCACACTGTTTGCTCAGCCCTGATGATTCCCTGAGAACCCACCCCATCCAATTTGCAGCCCCACCCAAGCTGTTTGCAACAGTTTTTCCATATGAATGGCCTGTCCTGGCTCAAGCTTCAGACTTTGCTAAAATCTCTCAAACAAGAAGCAGTTGGCATTAACGTGCCCCAAACCTATCAATTAAAGGCCCAAGACCTGGCACTAGCACCAACATGACCTGCTTCACAGCTGGGCCTTGCCTGGACACTTCACAAGTCCAATACAAGTAGCATCCACCTGCAAATCTCTCTGTAGCTCTGCCGGGTGGCCCCAGGCAGTGGCTGACTTTGCACCTCCCAGGAGACCCCACAGGCAGTGCATGCAGTGGACAGCTTCAGACCATAGCAGATTACAACTCTACACATTCACAAGTGACACACTCAAGAGCCAGACTCAGTGAGCACCAAGGCCCCACTGAAGCAAGTCCTGCTCCCCTATAGTAGCTGCTGGTCCTCACAGCCAATTGTCCTGGAGGTCAATTTCTCCCAGTGACAACAATAGCAATCAAGGCTCAACTACAACAAGACTGTGCACACAGCCCACACAGAGGTACACATAGAGTGCCCAGCTCAGGTGACTTGGGAGGCCAGACCACTGGACCCTATAGGACACCTACTACACAAGGCCACTCTACCAACCCCAGGAGACATAACAGCTCTACCTAATACATAAAAACAAACACAGGGAAGCAGCCAAAATGAGGAGACAAGGAAAGATGTCACAAATGAAAGAAATGGAAGCAAGCAAACTACTGGATACAGAGTTCAAAACAGTGGTTATAAGATTACTCAAGGATCTTAATGAGAGCTTCAAGGGAATAATGAGACTTTCAAGGATCTTAGTGACAATGTCAAAGACATGAAAAAGGACCAGTCAGAAATTAAGCTTACACTAACTAAAATAAAGAATAATTTACAGGGATTCAACAGTAGAGTAGAGGATTCTGAAAATGAAATCAATGATTTGGAATATGAGGAAGCAAAAAACATCCAATAAGAACAGAAAAAAGAAAAAAGAATAAAAAAATATGGAGATAGTATAAGGAGCCTCTGGGTCAACTTCAAGCATACAAACATTTGCATTAAGGGGGTGCCAGAAGGAGATGAGAGAGAGCAAGATATTGAAAACCTATTTGAAGAAATAATGACAGAAAACATCCCCTACCTGGTGAAAGAAATGGATTCACAAGTTCAGGAAGCACAGAGAACCTGAAATAAGAGGAACCAAAGAGTCCCACACCAAGACACATCATAATTAAAATGCCAAAGGTTAAAGACAAAGAGAGAATCTTAAAAGTAGCAAAAGAATAGCAATTAGTTACCTAAAAGGGAGCACCCATATGACGACTGTCAGATGATTTCTCAACAGAAACTTTGTAAGCTAGAAGGGAGTGACAAGAAATATTCAAAGTGTTGAATAGCAAGGACCTACGACCAAGATAACTCTACCCAGCAAAGCTATAATTTAGAATTGAAGGTCAGATAAAGATCTTTAAAGATAAGAAAAAGCTAAAGGAATATTTCACCACTAAACCAGTATTACATGAAGTGTTGAAGGGTATTCTTTAAGATGAGGAAGAAGAAGAAGAAGAAGAAGAAGAAGAAGAAGAAGAAGAAGAAGAAGAAGAGGAGGAGGAGGAGGAGGAGGAGGAGGAGGAGGAGGAGGGAGGAGGAGGAAGAAGAAAAAGGAGAAGAAGAAGGATGAGAAGGAGAAGGAGAAGAAGAAGAAATAAAAATACGAACAGTAAAATGACAATAAATACATATCTATAAACAATCGAATCTAGAAATCAAAATAAGCGAAGAATCTAATGAACAAAATAAACTAATAAATAAAATGGAACCAGAGGCATGGAAACATGGAACAGACTGATGAATCTCAGAGGGAAGGGGGGCGGAGGGACAGGAAAAGATTAACCAAATAACTTATATGCATATATGCATTGTCTATGGACACAGACAATAGGGTGGTGAAGGCCTGGGACAGGGTGAGAACCAGGTGGGAACAGGGTGGGGGATGGGGTGGAGGGAAAGGGGAGATATAAAGATTTTTTAAAAAAAACAACTACCATATGAGCCAGCAACCCCACTCCTGGGTATCAAAAAATTGGTACTAGCCGGTTTGGCTCAGTGGATAGAGTGTCAGACTTCAGACTGAAGGGTCCCAGGTTCGATTCTGGCCAAGGGCACATGCTTGGGTTGTGGGCTCGATACCTAGTTGGGCGCATGCAGGAGGCAGCCAATCAATGATTCTCTCTCATCATTGATGTTTCTCTCTCTCTCTCCCTCTCCTTTCCTCTCTGAAATCAATAAAAATATTTTAAAAAATTGAAAGCAGGGGCTTGAAGAGATATTTGCATACCTATGTTCATAGAAGTATTGTTCACAATAGCCAAGAGGTAGAAGTAACCCAAATGTCCATTGATGAATGAATGGATAAACAAAATGTAGTATATACATACAACAGAACATCATTCAGCCTTAAAAGGATGGCAGTCCTGTCACATGCTATAGCATGCCATAGCATGAATGAACCTTGAAGGTGTGCTACGTGAAATAAGCCAGTCACAAAAAGACAAATGTATGTAACTCCTCTTATATGAGGTAACTAACGCAGTAAAATTCATAGAAACAGAAAGTAGAATGGTGGTTTACCAGGGGCTGAGGGAGGGGGGAAGGGGAGTTGTTCAGTTGGTAGAGAGTTTCAGATTTTTCAAGATGAAAATGTTTTGGAGATCTGTTTCACATGTGAACATATCAACACTATTGAACTGTACACTTAATTTTGTGTTGAGTGTTTCATAAGCACAATTTTTTAACAAGTATGATAGAAACAGAAGGTATTGTCATCAATCATAACCCAGAGGTTGAAGGAATAGCAGGGGCACTTATTTACAAGTTGGGCAAGTTATATTAGTAGGTGTATTACCCTGGATTTCTCCAGAACACTTTTAGAGAGAAATACATAAGGAATGAACCAGGTAGGCAATTAATTTAGAAAAGTAATTCTTAAAGTGAGAAATACACTAGAATTCCATAAGCGGCCTTTTTCAAAATACACAGGTGAGGGTTCCTGAATGCAAATAACAGAAACCACTCTGGTTAGCTATACAGAGAAACAGAACCAGTAGGATGTGGTATATATGTAGAAAGAGATTTATTTTAAGAATTTGTTCACACATTTATAGAGGCTGACAAGTCAAAGTCTGTAGGTAGGTCAGTAGGCTGGAGACCCAAAGAAGAGCTAATGCTATGGTCCAAGTTGGAATGCCATCTGTTGGCAGAATTCCTTCTTGCTAGCGTGTGTGTGTGTGTGTGTGTGTGTGTGTGTGTGTCACACTAGAGTGTGTGTGCCCATACACATCTTTGTTCAATTTAGGCCTTCAACTGATTGGATGAGGCCCACATACACTGGGGAGAGCAATCTCCTTTATTCACAGTCTGCTGATTTAAATGTAAATCTGATCCCGAAAGTACCCTCCCAGAAACATCCAGAATAATGTTTGAACCATTATGTGGTTGCCACAGCCCAGCCAAGTTGACACTGTCATTCTCAATTTTCTAGCCTTTGAGTTCTAAATCTGAGTGATCTTTCTGAGTCACTCTCTGCTTTTATCCCCACTTATAAATAGTTATCAAATCTTCTTTCATCTTCATTTGTGAGGTGTTTTGAGTTTATCTTTAGTGCTACTTACTATCTGCCACTTCCCAGACTGTCTTGCATCTAGGGAAAGGCATATGGGTAGACGATATTCATTTGCCAGGACTGTCATAACAAAATACCACAGACTGGGTTCTTTAATGACAGAAACACCTTTCTCATAATTCTGGAGGATGGAAGTCGAAAATCACGGTGTTGGCAGATGTGGTTTCTCCTAAGGCCTCTCTCCTCGCCTTGAAGACAGACGCCTTCTTACTGTGTCTTCACACGGTCTTTCCTCTGTGCATGCTCATCCTTGCTGTCTCTGCCTCTTCTGATAAGTACACCAGTTTAGGGTCCCACCCTTATAACCTCATTTAACCTTAATTACATCTTTAAAGGCCCTATCTCCAAATACAGTCACTTTGGGGGTTAGGCTTCAGCATAAGAATTTTAGGGAGGGCACAATTCAGTCCATAACAGTTCACCAATCAGCCATATCAGGGCAGGCTTTGCCTCAGGAGCTAGTGAGGGGAGAATACCACGACAGCAGCAGTGGCACAAACCAAGGCCGCATGAGCTGGTTCAGAAGTCACAACAGGGCTGGTAGCAGTAGAGACTGAATTCCAGGCTCAAAGGTTGCTCAGAACTGGCACAGAATGGCAATGCAAGTTGAGATGCCTGGTGCTTGGTGGTAGCAGCCGTGACTCTCTTATCAGACTAGCTCTGCGATGAAGTGGGCATTATTACTAAAAGTTTAACTTCAGGGGTGATTCTCCAGTCTTCTTAGCAGTTTTACTTTGCCTTATGTTTATGGCACATGAGTAAAGTGATGTGGTTCTTGTAGTTTATTTGGTAGAAATAGTTATTCAGTATGATTTCTATGTCATGAATATGTCCATAGACAGTATTTTGTTCAAAAAATATTTTATACCCATTCAAGTAATAGGGATTTGGAAATTTTCAAGAACAAAAATAATCTTTGTGATTGAGGTTATCTACTTATTAAAAATGGCTTGGCCAAGTTGTAGGCCTGTGTCTCCCATAACCTTCACATAAACTCCCTTTCTACCTAATCACTTAGAGTTGACTTCCACCACTTGAAATAAAAAAATCCGGATGCCTAGATTATGGCACCAGACTGGCAACCTGGTGCCTAGACTCTATCTTAAAAACCACTGTCAAACCAATATTCCTAACACACTGCTTTCATCTTGTGTATCTCTGTCTATAAATCCTTAGGGAAACTTGGGTGTTATTATCATAGTTTTTGGATGTCAATTGCAAGTGTCAGGACACAAATTCAAACTAGCATAAGTAAAAAAGGTTATTTATTGGCTGACACAACTATGAAGGCCAAAGGGGTAGGTGAAACTCCAGGCGTCCAGGCATGGCTGCAGTCAGAGGCTCACATTATGTTCTTAGGTCTGTGTGCTTCTTCATTCCCAACTCCCTCCAGGTATCAGCTAAAAGAGACCCTGGCTTCTTGATCTTTGAAGGCGAATGAGATGTAGATACTCTCCTCTTTTGGCTGTACCTGCCTGAGTCGAGTGTTTTCCACTGGGCCAATCAGTGTCCAAAGGGATGGATTCCAAGGGGCCAGCCTGGGCTGTGCATTAGCTGCTAAGGTGGGAGAGGAAGCCACAGTCCCTCTAGGTAGGGAATGCCAATTGCCCACAAGCAAAAGTGTCTAGTAGAACAATCCAGAAACACACCAGCTTTGGGGATAGTGTATTTTCCACCCCTCCAAATCACACTGGCTGGCTTCTTGTCTTTCCAGTGGGAGGCTAGCTTTGGTGGCCTGGACCCTAGTGATGACCCTTGGTTTTCCCAGGAAGAAGCTGCCTGTGTCTGAGGAAAACAAGGTTTCTCTGAAAGAGAATGCAGATTGTCCTCCTGGCCAGAGGGCTATGCGCAGTGTTTCTGCTCTTCCATACTCTGTGGCTTTTGAAGCTCGTAATCCATTTTCCACTGGTGCTGGCAGCATCTCCAACCCTTTGCTCCACTCACAGCCCCGCAGGAGGCCCATGTGGTCGTTAGACAGCGCACTCCCTGCACCCAGGGACAAGTGGACCCATTGTTCCGTGGGGTTTCCTTTAGGCTAATCGGAGGAGTGTGAAAGAACCCATTTAAAGAAGTCTGATGAATAAGAACAAAATAAAGATCAAACTCAGGCATCATCAAAAGCTGTTTGTTAACAGACAAGATGTTCTTCAAAGCCTTTATCAGGAGCCAGGGGAGACTTATCTTGCAGCACTATGTGGAGAAAATAGGCGGGTCTGGGGGCATTCATTTGAAGTTCTAAACAGATGACTGCTGGCCTGGCAGCTGGGCTCAGAATTATCAGTAAGTCTCTTGGGTGAAGTGGGCAGCACTGGTAGATAGGGGTCTGGGAAAAATAACTCATGTCGTGGGTAATGCTTATTGGAGAAGTCCTCCAAACCTGCCTGCCTCGGCACCCACCCCCAGGAAGGAGCCACATGTTGCAAATTAGAGAAGCTCTTTCCTAATCCTGGATCCCTGGTTTAGGAAATTGAGCCATCCTGATGTCATGCAAGCCTTGTACCTGTGTTTCAGATGATAAACAAATGCACAGAGACATTCACTTCCCTAAACCAGCGCTAGACTGGGGCATGCCAGTGCTTCGGGGTCAGGCTCTCGAATGCCTGAAGTTAATAGTAATAGGTAACATTTATTGAGTGCCCACCGCATGCAGGCAGGCACTGTGCCCAGACAATCTCATTCGAGCCTCACCACACTCTAGACCCTTATTATCCTCATTTTATAGACATAGGAAGTGAAACCCTGAGAAGTTCATGTAATTCACTTGAGGTTTCATAGTAGAGCTGGGACTGGAGCTTCTACCGCTTGCTATATCCAAAGCCTGTGCTATTAATTGCTTATCATACTACCATTCGAACTAGACCCACCAAGGACTTTACCTGCCTTTTTCCTTAGAAAATGGGAACTGAATTATCTTCATTTCAAACCTCAGTCCTAGATGGAGAGACTGAGTGACACAGAGGTTAAAGTAACTCACCTGGAACTATAATGGTTCATAGAATTCATAAGGAATGAATAAGGAATTTTTTTTTTCTTATTGTAAAAGATAAGCTATGAGTCAAACGCCAACAGATTTAAGGACATGGGGGTGGTGATGGCAGAGACACTACCCAGAATCCAGCTACTCAGGTACCAATGTGTGTAATAATTTCTATTGGCATACGTGTGTATTTTAATATTACTTCTTAAAGGAACACGACTACAAACTGTGTTGCCCCACACAGTAGCCGTTAGTTCCATGTAGCTATTTAAGTATATATTAATTAAAGTAATTAAAATGTAACATTTAGTTCCTCAGCTCCATCAGCCACTCTGAAGTGCCAGCAGCAGATGCAGCACTTCCCCATCATCCCAGAAAAGTTCTATTGGCCAGTGCTGCTCCCTAACCTACCCTGACCACACTTCCTTCGTCTGCTCTTCTACAACTCCTTGAGAGAGTTGGCTCTACTTTGTTAGCCCCAACTCCCCACCTCCCTCTCTTTCTTCAGTCCATCCACTCCAGGCTTTTCATAGCAACCACTTCAATGAACCTCCTTGTCAAAGCCAGTGGCCAATGTCCTTACCGTGTTCTTCCTGTCAGCTGCATTGGATGCCATTGGTCACATTCCTCCTCTTATTTATTTATTTATTTATTTATTTATTTATTTATTTATTTATTTATTATTTATTGATCTATCTATTTACTTACTTATTTATTTATGTATTTATTTATTTTAGAAACTGTGTCTTTTCCATCAGACTTATTTCCATTTTGTTTAAGCGTTTATGGAAGAAGAGCTTAAGACCACTCAGTGGTTGTTCCTACCCATTCTGTGGCCTGAGCAGTGGGGACTGCAGACCAGTCTTCAGCGGCTGCTGAGGCTCCAGGCTTCAGTAGGAAACGGCTGGACAGGCACAGAGGGCACCTGCGCCTTCAGACCAGTCGGCAACATCAGGTTGTGCAGCAGTGAACTCGGCAGCTGGAGCAGTCCATTCACCCGGAGATTCCTCCTTGGTCACGGCCCCTGCTCTTCCTTTTCAATCTCTTCAGGGCTCTGTAGGAGTCGAACAGGCATGACCTCCCATAGTTCACGGGAGATGGTGTCACACATACACAGCACTTCCCGGGCCAGCCCACTGAGTGAGCCCCTTGCTGTTGCAAGGGCTGGCAATGTCCATGTAGCCAGAGGAGAGTCCGTGTTACACAGAACAATGGTGGGCAGGTTAGCATAAGACACCTCTGTGAGAGGCTGGTGGGCAGCCCTGGGGTCAGTAACCACCAGAGGTCTTGGCTCCCGGAAGGCTGCCTGGATCTGGTGAGTGAAGGTTCGAGGAGTGAAGTGGCAGCAGTAGGAGTGGCTCCAGTGGCAGCAGCCAACTTCAGCACAGCTCGCTGGCCAGTATCCCGGACGATATGACACTGACATCAGCAGGGTTTTCGATGGCAACAATGGCAGGAGCTGCCAGCAGAAGCTCCTCCCAGGTTCTCTTCAGATTTATGATGTAGATGCCATCCCTCTTCCTTTGTAGATGTACTCTTCCATCTGAAAGTCAAGGTTGGTGGGTTCCAGCTACAAGGAATTTGAGGACATGCCCCTCCTTTCATTTGCAGGACATCGAGGGCTCTGGACATGGTGAAAATTTCCCTTTAGGTGATGTGGGAACCGAGAACGATGCTGCATGGGCCCCTCTCTGGGCGGTGCGCAAAGGGCACTCTTCCTCTTCACACACTTTCTTCTCGGAGCTTCTGGAAACCACACTGCCTTGGTTCTCCTCCTACGTAAGTGGGGCACATGGCAGCCTCCTTTATTCCCTGTTCCTCCCAACAAGAAATGCTCATTGCAGAGTCCCTGGGGCTCGGCCCTCAGACCCCCTGTCAGGTAGCTGCATCTTCTCCACAGGTGATCTCAACAGCCAGAAAGCAGAAATCACGGCACATAGCCCCCCGGGCTTAGAGCCTTCGATGGCTTTCCATCGCACTCAGGGTAAAATCCAAAGTGCCTACTGTGGCCTTCAAGGTCCCCCTTGAGAGAGCCTGTGCCTAGCTCTCCCCTGTTCTGTCTGTGCTGGTTTCTCTCCGTCCTTGGCCAGGCCATTTGCTCCTGGCTCGGAGCTGTTGGATTAGACTGCTTTCTTTCATATCTTTCAATGACTATTCCTTGTCATCATCTGGGTTTTAACTCAAATTTCACCTCTCAGAAAAGCCATCCTTGACCACTCTAGATTCAGCAGCGCTCTCTATCACACACTTCTATATTCATGTCATTTATTAGTATCTGAACTTTCTTAATTTATGTTTTACAGTCTGTTTTCTGACATCAGCATATAAACTCTTGTTCACCACTCAGTACCTACCACAGTGGCGGGCACATAGTAGGTGCTTAGTTAAGCCTTCTTGACTTAAACTGTTTACTAACAATCTGGCCAGGAGTCCGAGTGGGGATATTAGGACACTAGGCAGGCTCCCTGGAGAATTAGTCAGTCAGATGCAGAGGAAGATCCAATTATGTTAGTGGGGTGCACAGCTCATTTGTTGAATGAGCTCTGCCCTTGGCCAGCTGGGCATGGCCAATGCTTTAAACTGATTTCCTTTGTATTCTGTGACTCTACCAATACCTTAAGAATGTAAATTTCCCTGAACCTGTTTGTTGATTTCCTCTCAAAGATGTTAACCCAACATCAGTATGGCTTTGGACAAACAATTCATGGACCTTCATGTCCCTATTCATACAGTAATTTGGTTTTTGATATAGAATTACTAATCTTTGAGTACTTTATTTCTAACTGTCTGATGCCACTTTAAAGAACCTCAGGCTGTGCTCTTTCTGAAAATGAATTAATTTAACAATAATTTGTAAAGGACTTTTAAAAAGTAATTTTACTTTTAGAACTTTATCTAAAGAAGTAGTCATAAATTTGAACAGAGATTCATTCACAATTATGCTCATCTTAGAATTATAAATAATAATTAAAAGGTCAGAAACAACTTAAATAATCAATAGTAAGAAAGGTTAAATAAATTCAGATACTTATATGTTTGAATATTATAATATTAGGATAAATTTTAATATGGAAATAAAAATGCCAACAACCATTGGAAATGCATATTTCTTAAAAATCTGATAATGAGGAAAACATTTTACAATTCAGTGTTAATTTTTTAATAATCTCAATCTATAAAATACATTTGTTCATGGGAAGGAAAGCTGAAGGAAATAAAAACATAACTTGTAATTATCTCTG
This sequence comes from Cnephaeus nilssonii, assembly GCF_951640355.1. Lineage (NCBI taxonomy): Eukaryota > Metazoa > Chordata > Mammalia > Chiroptera > Vespertilionidae > Cnephaeus > Cnephaeus nilssonii. The sequence goes on along the minus strand of NC_137081.1, from coordinate 75,647,327 downwards.
AGTCATGAGATTAGTCTATTTTTATATTTGTCATTATTTTCTAAGTCAATGAATATGTAGTTCTTTTTGCAGCCAGTGAATTGCACTTTTTTTCCCTTTTTTTTTTCTTTATTACATACTAGAGGCCCGATGCACAGAAATTCATGCAAGAGTAGGCCTTCCTTCCCCCTGGCTGCTGGCACCGGCTTCCCTCCAGCACCCGGGACTCAGGCTGGCTTCCTTCTGTCCTGGCTTCATCAGGAAGGACATCCAGAATGACGTTTGGAAGGATGTCCGGCCTAATTAGCATATTACCCCTTTATTATTATAGCTGTATCGGTATTCCACCATGAATTGCACTTTCAGTCAAGAATGAATTCTAGTGCTATGAGTTTGGAGTCAGAAGTCTCAGATTTAGTACAATTTAGTTAGGCAAATATTTAATGACTGCTTTTTATGAGTCAGATGCTTGCCATGAGCTGGGAGTAAAACCAGGATGGGTAACCTGTCATTGAGGTAATCTCAGGCACTGTGGGAGCACAGGGAAGGAGAGGGTGTTTGGGAGGGAAGGATGGATGGGACATAGAGCTTCAGAAACCATGTCCTGAAGGTACTGGGTCCCAGTTCTTGTCCCACTTACTTGCTTGCTTGACCTTGGACCATTATTTAACCTCTCAGCCTTTCAGTTTCCCATCTGTAAAATGAAACCAACACTACCAGCTCTCTCTGCTAACCCAGGTTGTGATCTTTGCAGATCGGATGGAGACACTATAGGCATGCTTGTGGCACCTGACAAGTGCTCTCAGGGCGTAGGGACTTAACCTAAAGACGGCAGGAAGTGGAAGCCTTGATTTAATGATTAACAGAGCAGCAAGGCCCGGGGCCACTGGGATGACAATTCTCCTGTGTATTGGGCGAGGCTGCCACTTCTCCTTTACTCTGACCCTAGCAGTTATTTCGTAGTGCGTCATTGCTCAAAGGAGGTGCAGAAAAAGCTGCTATGGGGATAAAATGGGTCTCTGCAGGAGACTCTCAGCTTCCACATTGTAGTGTCCCCTCTGTCCTTCTCCTGACTTGGCTCTGGGGGTGACCTTCTGAAATCATCATGTTTTATGACTCAGAGGAAATGGTGCTGCAATTGAGGACCCAAATCCCTATTATTTTGAAACTAACAAGCCCAGGTACTGTCTGGAATTAGACCGGGATACTTGTGGGTCTAGTAGCCTTGATGTTCAGTTTACAACTGTTTAAGTCGGATTCTTTTGTGTCAGTGGCGTCTCCCAGTGGCCTCAGTCCCTGGGCCACCACACATTTCAGGACAAAAGGGAGAAGCTGAAGCTCCTCCTTGCACGGTCCGATCTCAGATCTCACACAGACCACAAAGCCACTAGAGATGGGATTTGGTGTGTCCCTAAAACAGTTTGTCTGCTGCTTCTGCTCTTCTTGTGGGCTAGTACCCGCCCTTTTCTTGCACAGAATAGCTGGTTTGTTTTCTCCCTCTGATCTTTTTCTTTTTTTAATCTCCTCTCTTCTTTTCTCTCCCTTTCATTGTTTTGTGTTTTTTTTTTTTGTTAATCCTCACCCAAGGATATTTTTCCATTGCTTTTAGAGAGAGTGGAAGGGAGAGGGAGAGACAAACACTGATGTGAGAGAGACACATGGATTGGTTGCCTCCTGCACGTACCCCAACCAGGGCCGGGGAACCTGCAACCAAGGTACATTCCCTTGATCACAATGGACCCTTCATTCTACGGGCCAATGCTCTAGCCTCTGAACCAAACTGGCTGGCACTCTCTCTTTCATTTTTGACAAATATTTGCTAAGAATCTATTATGCATCTGAGATTGTGTTGGGCACTGGGCTAAAACAGATTGAAAATGCCATCAAAAGTTTCAAATAAATGCTGTGGAACTTTTGGAGATCTGTGGCCACCAGGCAACATGATCAGGTAGGACTTCCTGGGTCTCTCAGGTACAGCTTCATGGAAAAGGATCTTCTCAGCTGAGTTTGATAGCAAAGCAGGAACCTGGATATCAGAGAGGAAGTGGAAATAGCCCGCACGAGGGCATGGAAGTGAGATGGTGGGATGTGCCCCCAGCAGGGTAGGGGGTGAAGTCCCAGAGCAGACAGAGGCTGGCCTGCCTTCCAAAACTTTTAACCCACTGGCTGAAGAATTTTGGCATAAAAAGATGACCATAGCAACATTAATACATGCAGTTCAAAAAAGGTCTTTCTTTTTAGTGACAGAAAATATTAATATTATAATTAGCAATATGCATTTTTTAAAAATAAAACCTGCTTTTTCTGTGTGATACCAAGTAAAAGCCATTTTATTATTGCAGTCCAATCCTTAAGTAGCTTCATTGTACCCTCCACAAGTGAACAAGTGCCTTGAGGACAGGGACTAGGTCTTATTTATTCTTCTAACCCTAATATGGTGCTTCACAAAAGTTTGTTGACCGACAGAGGGCATGTAGGCTGAAAAATCTGGGAATAAGAATAAAGTGGTATCAGTTCCATTTTCCAGGAAGATAAATTGAGACAAAGTGCATGAAAAAGCTTTGCTTAGCCTTTCTGCCAGTATTTGACAAATTTCTCTTCCGAATTTTGGTCTCATGGCCAGCTCTGCATGGCCTTGGCAGAGCAGGACCTGCCGTGTCTACCACATGGCTGCTCCCCTGCGGTGCCAAAGGATGAGGCCATTTGGAGACAATCACCTTCTGTCTCTGAGCTTTGACATCTGGAAGGTGGACGACCAACAGGCCTTGGCTGGGCCTCCTGGCCCTCAGCTTGCCGCATGTTGGTTGGAAGCCATTTTTTAGGAGAAAGCCACAGTGGCGAAGGCCACCTTCTGGACAAATAATTCTGGTCCAGGGGCACCAGATGCAATAGGGAGTGTGAGGCAATGAACAGATGAGCAAATGACTTTGTCTTAAAAGAAAATAAGATTTTGTCAGAGTTGTGGTTGTCCTTTGCTCAATAGATTGGTACTCTGTAGAGAAGCGACTGAGTATGATTTGGTTAGAATCCAATTTCAGTAATTAGTTCTACTCACAATAAGGCGTGTTAATAGGTCCCATGTTGGGCAGGCAGAATCCCCAGTCTCAGGTGCCAAGTACCAATTAATGAAATCAACATTCAGGTCCCACAGGTAAACCACCATTGTGTATCCATTGTCTTGGAGCTGTAGGTTGGCATTTCCCCCAGTGGCACAGGTCCTAGATATATAAAGGCTGTAAGCTCCAAGATGACAGGGGTCATGCCTGTTCTCTTCACCACTGTATTCTCAGTAGCCTCGCTCATCCCTAGCACCTATAATAGATGGCAAAAACACAGTGATTCTTCCCCTCCCTTTACCCTTGCTCTTTGTCACACGAGCAAGTTTGCAGTTCCTGGCCTTGGGACTTGCTTTGCCAAACAATGTGGCAGAAGCTACATAGTGTCAGTGGTGGGGCAGAACCTCAAGGGGCCTTGCACACTTCTGTGCTCCTTCTTGGGCCCTGCAGAGCCTCCATGGGAATGAGTTCAGGCTGGCCTGCTGGAGAGACACCGGGCCTGGTCAGTCTTATCACTCTAACTGACAACCAGCCAACCCCCAGAAGTATAGCTGCCTAGATGACCAGTGTCGGATCACAGATGCATGAGTGAGTCTAGCTGAGACGAGCTGGACCCAATCTAAAAGGAGTATGAACTAAAGAAATGTTGAGTGTTTAAGTCACTAAGTTTGGAGTGGTTATGCTCCAAAGCTAACGGATTAACCCAATGTACATTTGCTGAGAGATGGATGGATTATTGATTAGATGTCACTCAGTCTTAAATACCTTGCCCAGCCACTCTCATTTATATTATTGTTTTACTTTCTTCCTAACACCATAAGCAGAAGCAATTTGTTCACTTATTGGCTTGTTTATTTTCTATCTCCCTTTCCATCATGTAAAGCTTCATGAGGATAGGAAGGGATCTTGCCAATCTTACTTCAAATTCCTACAGCTTAGAACAGTTGAGAGCACACAGTGGGCTCTCAATAAATATGATTGAATGAAAGAGTGAATGGAATTAATTAATATCACTTATAGTGAAGCTAGAAGAGCAAAGAGTTTGAAAAGTGAATATCCCCCCTATTGGTTAAGGTGTCCTTTGCTCTTGGTGTGTTTTCCTTGTAGGAAAAGAAAAAAGTTTTCCTTGACCCCCTTAAGATCTCTGACTAGGTCTGAGAATTAAACTGGCAAAGACAGATTAACAGGAGAAAAGCATACACATTTTTATTTAATGCTAAGTTTTACATGACACGGGAGTCTTCATAAAAGAATGAGGACGTGCAGAAATGGTTGACCCTGAGTGTGTTTATGCTAGGTTTGATGAAAAGTAGACAACTGGGTAGGATGTGGGGCCAAGAATCTGAAGTGAGAATAGTAAACTGGAGGAAATTTAGTAGGGGCTGTTTGGGTTCTTCTTCAGTGACCCTTTGTCTTTGGAGATAAGGATGCTCCCCTCCTCTGGGTTTAGGGAGGGCACTTCTCTCCTGAAGGTTTTATGACCTGTTTCAGGGGAGAATAGGGAGGGGGTCAGAGTGACCTTCCTGCTTCTGCTGTTTCCCTAAACTCCTTTAGCTTAAAATATTCAACATGCCGATGTGCCACGTTTTGGGGCAGCATGTGCTGAACCCCATCACTAGACATTTCAGACAGTTTTGGCCTTGTCAACAGTCACAGTCATTTTTCCATTAGGAGGAGGGAAAAGGAGGCAGGAGAGCCTTCCTTTTCTCTGCCCAGATTGCCCCTCCCGGATAACAGCCCACAGGGCTTCTCTTCAAGCCCGGCTCTGACCATGAGCCACACTGTCATATGCGACACAAAATATGTGGCTGGCAATGTGCCCAGCACTGAGAAAATCTCGTGTGGAGGGATTCAGCCGGGTGGGCTAAATCTCTCAATTATTGAGAGACAGTGTGTGCCTGTTCCCTTGGAAATTTATGGTTTGTTAGGATCTTTCTTTTTACTCCTCCTTTCCATGTGGGGCTTGCATATCAAGTTTCTCTTCCTTAGTCTGTCTGTTGGGCCATTTATTTGGCTCTCACATCAGCCCATCAGGGCGCTGACTTCAGGGGGTGAGTGAAAAGAAAGGAATCCAGAGGCAGGCCCACCTGCACCTCTTCCTGTCAGTGGCATCGTCAAAAGGGATTTATTAAGCTCCTACTTGTGCCTAACCTCCCCTGGAGTCTAAATTTATTGTTGAGAAATCTCAGACCTGAATAGGTACCCACGTGTTTCCGGTTCATTTGTAGATGAGCCTTAACATGTTTGGAGACAATGTCCCACACATTCTTCTCATGTTTTAATGCCATTACTACTTGTTATTATGGGTTTGTACATTGAATAGATTAGACTTACACTTGCTGAGCAAGTTTTTATAAAGCTCTCATTCCAGGAAGTCCACGGAGGTGGCATTTTTAAGCTGACACGTTTGCCTCTGCTCCCCATTTGCCCCTACCAGCGCCCTGACCTTGGCTTATAAGCAGCCAGGGCATCAGATCCTGGGAAAGCCCAAGGACAGGGATCAAAATGCGGATGACAGGAAGCTCAGCGGGAGGATATTAACACTAATTAGAATGCTTTTTCCTGACCACAGATAATGATGGCTTTCTTTGTTCAGCATCCAGAGTAAATCCCCTCACGCAGATTTCCATACTCTGAACCAACCTGAGCATCTGGATGGAACTGCTGTTCTGGCTGAATTACCCATTCCAATTAGAGAAAGTAGGGAGCTGCCTCCGTGTTTCCATTCCCCAATCATCTGTGATAACTGGATTTAAGGGGTTTTATGACGCTCTTCCTAGAAAGATGCATTAACTGTGACATGACCTATTAAGCATGTGCAGAAGTTAGGAGCTCAAGAAGGGAAAGGACACCCATAAGTATTGTGATGTGACACTCAATTTTTTCTCCCTCACTGTGCTGGCTCTGTGCTGAATTAATGCCACTTTTCTCTTGCTCTTAAATAAAAATTTATGGATGGCAGCTGAGGTCCTTCTTAGGGTCTTTATGATTTGGGATTAAAATCCTTAAGTGCCTGGGCAACTCATTAGCATGTGCACTCTAGCCACTTGTACGGGGTCGCCGGAGGAAGGGAAATGAGGGAGAAGGATGGCAGAAGAACAAAGAAAAATAGGTAGGTATTTTAATATCATAATAGTTTAATAATTATTATTAAATTTAATAATTTAAAGTGTTTAATTTGCGGGTCACTTAAAGGGCCTCCTTTAAGGGCTAAAAATCGCATGTTACCCGCAAGTATAGCAGAGTAAGCAGGCATCTTGGCTAAAATTTAAGTTCATTTTGGAAGTAAAGGTTTAAATATAAATTTAAATTCTAAACCTTGAATTAAAAAAATTTAAGAAAACAATTAAACATACAAACAACACTATACTACACAAAAATCGTTCCAGCTGATTGGATTCGTGCTTGTTGGGCAGAGCTAAGTGGATATGAAGATCAATGTGTGAGTCTGAACCCTTAACCAAAACCCACATCCCAAATGCTTCCACACCAGCCAGTCTCCTTTCCACCTCCACCAATGATGAGGTAGCAAAGCAGGTGACTCTCAGGATGCCCTTTCCTCAACAGACTCTCTGCCATGCTGTCACCTGCTTGCAGCAAGCCCGCAGGGAATTGGTCACGTAGAGTCAAAACTTCTCAGCACAAACACAAGTTTTTATAATGCAGCTTCTTTTACAAGAGTGTGAGCAGGTCTATCCCTAGCCTTTGGGGATCTGGGCAAAAGTGCAAATGGGGGCTGCAGGCCACCCTTTTTTATCCAGTCCCAGCTCCATCTCATACCTCAAGGGTCTTCTTTTCTCCTGGAGCTGGGGACACCCCAAGTGGTACACTGAGGTTCCACCCTCCCCATCCCCCAAGCTGTGCCTTGGCTGCTCTTGGGCCTAAGAACGTACGTATTGGTGGTCTGTTCTGCCCTCAGGAGGGTGACCCGAAGAAGCGGCCCTCAGGGCCCCAGGAGTAGACTCAGGGCTGTTAGCGCATGGACTTCTGAGGTCCTGGGTGCCAAGGGCATGGACTTCTGAGGTTCTGGTGTGAGCACGCTCGAGGGCACCTGAGGCTCAGGGTATGGAGGGCATTACCTTGAGATCCCATGGACTCATTGCCAGTGAGGCCCTCTACAGGGCATGGGGTCCCAGTAACCCAGGTGTAAAGGTGATTCTAGTCTTCAGAGCTACCACCCTCTTAGTCTCCTGCCTATTTCCTGTGAATCATACAACGGGGTCGGTGTAAACTAACATTACACAGTTTTAGAATAGCTTCTTAAAGTGTTCATAAGGATTTCCTGGAAAGGATACTCCTTGACCCTTCTTTGGCACTTTTCCAGTGTTTAATAAGTTTTCTCTCATCTCTGCACCTACCCTGCAGTGGCTTCTACAGTGCTGAAAACAAATACTGGGATGATTAAAAGCTGGTTAAGGACATCTCTGGTCCACAACAAACATTTATTTATCAGTCATCATATGAATGATCGACATATCGCAGTAAGATACAGAGAGGGCTATTTGAATTAGAGAGGAACGCCATACCTCCAAATGTCAACGAGATTCATATACTCGACATAGTTTACACTAAATTTGGCACAACTTACAGCATGTGAGCAGAGGCGTTGTAGTGAGGCAGGTTGTTGTTTTTATTAACAGAATCAATCAAGACAGGGCTTTATTGTATGTCTGTACACGTGCTTCAGAGTTCCTTGGAAAATCAGCACATAGCTGGACATCAGGAAGGAGAAATCAATGCAAACTCCAGTTTCTATATCTACAGAGTCCCTGAGGGCAAGACTTTAATAATCACCGAGTCTGACACTAGATACTTAACAGATGCTTGATGGTAGCTCTAGAAGGAACTAGAGAAACGGGATGGTTGATGAAATGTGCAATTAGTGGGGCATGGTGTTTCAATGGTGCCTGTAGATGAGGTTGAGGATTGAATATTAAATGGCACTCTGTTCTGGCTGGGATGTGGTTGTGAGGGCTGAAGCTGGAACAGCTAACTTAGATCCCAGAAAAGAAAACTTGTGTTTAGGATGGCAAAGCTGTCCTACCAACCTATGACTTGTTATGTGAGAGAGAAATGGTCCCATATTCTTTGAGGCATATGCTTTGGGTCCATTTTGTATAGCAGCTAAGACTGTACCCCTAACTAATTCACCCAGTCTTCCTCATCTTGGTAAATGGTATCTTCTCCACCTAATTTCTCAAGGCAGAAACCTGTTGGTAACCCATCCTTCTTCTTCAGATCCACTTCATCAATAAGTCCTGGAGACTGCACCAAAAAATAGAGCTTAAATCTGTTCACACCCCAATTTCATACACAGCTACTGTATTACCTCCTAACTGATCCCTTCATTTTGGTTTTGACCTCATACAGCCCTCTCCTGACTGCAGCCAGAGACATCTTTAAAAAGTTAAATGCGCCCTGGCTGGTTTGGCTCGGTGGATAGAGCGTTGGCCTGTGGATTGAAGGGTCCCAGGTTCGATTCCAGTCAAGGGCATGTACCTCGGTTATGGGCACATTCCTGGTGGGGGGTGTGCAGGAGGCAGCTGATCGATGTTTCTCTCTCATTGATGTTTCTAACTCTCTATCCCTCTCCCTTCCTCTCTGTAAAAAAGTCAATAAAATATATATATATATAAAAAAGTTAAATGCATCATGCCATGCTCCTGTTTGAAACCTCTCAATGCCTTCTACTTTTATTAAGATAAAGCCCTAAGTCCTGAACTATGACCAGGTGTCTGCTTTCTTCCCCAACCACATCTGTGTTACTTTCTCCCTGCTCACCAGTCTTCAGCCACAGTGGTCTTCTTTCCATTTCAGTTCCTCAAACGTCCAAGCTCTTTCCCACCATAGGCCCCAGTTCACATGTTGTCTCTACTAGGAAAGTTCTTCCTTTTATTCTTTGTCAGGTGGACACCCAGTTATCCTTCAGGCATCAGCTTAACCCCCTCTTTCTCAGCTCTCCAATTGTATTTCATAGGAACATATTCTTTTCATTTATATGGTACATCACAGCTTAAAATTACACCTCAGACAGAGTCTGTTTGTTAATACCTGCCTTCCCTACTGGACTGAAGCTCCCTGGAGGCAGAGGCCATGTTAATGTCATTCACTTCCATACACTCAGCATTATCATGGTGATTTTCACATAGTAGTTGCTCAATAAATCGAATGCTTCCTGAAATGAAACAAGTAGGTAAGAAATCTGATGAGAGCAGAGATTAAGAAATATTTATCAGGCCCAGCCAGTGTGGTTCAGTGGTTGAGGGTCAACCTGTGAAGCAGGAGGTTACAGTTCAATTCTCAGTCAGGGCACAAGCCCAGGTTGCAGGCTTGATCTCCAGTGGGGGGCATGCAGAAGGCAGCTGGTCAATGATTCTCTCTCATCATTGATATTTCTATCTCTCTCCCTCTTTGAAATTAATAAAAAAATATAATTAAAAAAAAACATTTATTTGGAAAACTATGTAAAATGGACTGGTGTATTAGTAGTTTACGAGGGCTGCCATGACAATCTACCACAAACTGGGGCCTTAAAATAAGAAAAACATGTCCTGTCACAGTTATGGAGGTAAGAAGTCTGAAATCAAGGAGTCAGTGGGGCCACGTCCCTAGGGGAGGATCCTTCCTTGCCTCTTCCAGCGTCTGGTGGCTGCCAGCAGTCCTTGGAGTTTCTTGGCTGGTGGTGGCTTTACTCCAGTCCCACCTGTGCGGTCACACAGCATGCTCCCTGTGGGTGTGCCCTCCCTGTGTCTCTTCTCTTCTCAGGAGGACAGCAGTCATATTGGATTTATGGCCTAATCTATTCCAATGTGACTTCATCTTAACTAATTACACCTATAAAAACCTATTTCCAAATAAGGTCACATTCTGAGGCCCTAGGTGGGCATGAGTTTTTGGGAGCCACCATTCAACCCAGTATGCTGGAGGCATAAGGAAACCAGTTTGCAATATTCCAGGAAGGAGGTTAACAAGGCCCAAACTATGTTTCGGTGAGAATCAAGAGGAAAGGGTTAAGACCAAGTGACATTTAAGAAATGATGAACCATAAAATTTCAGAGCTGGAAGAGACCTTAAAGGCATTCAGGACTAGTGATTCCCAAGTTAAACTTCTTATACCCTTCAAATGAGGTGCCTCAGGGGTAGCTAGGAAGTGTGTGTGTGTGTGTGTGGGGGGGGGGGGGGTGCATAAGGAAGCTTTTCTGGGTCTACCATCACTTGTTTAATCAGAACAATTCTAATTTTATTTCCTTTCCAAGACTAATTTTGCATGTTCACATAAGATTTAGTTTGAAGATTGGTTTTGTTAAAAATCTTATCTAAATGTCTGATTTCACTGATCAGGAAATTGTAGTAAGTAAAAGAACAAGATAGTGATTTAGAAGTAAATTGCAAGTATGGATTGTTGGATTTAAGAACTTGGGGAGAGGCAATTAGCGTAGTATGGGAAACCTTCATGAAAGAGAAGAGGTTTAAACCTTGTGAAATACAAGGGGAAAACAAAGTGCAATGGTCTTTGTTCCTATAAACCACAGTTTTTCTGGACAGAGATGTGGGTTTGGCCCTGTCCCTGGAGAGGGGCCACAGAACACGGTGGAGGGAGGCAGGAATTCTGAGTGTAATTCTGTCCTGTCCAGGCCGCTGAGCAACAGACTGGACATAGTTGGTATCTAGGTTTCACCAGCAAAAGATGAAGAAACAGGATAATGTGGCAATGGGAAGCAGTGGTCTGGACACAGATCTAGGTAACAGAGGATACTTTTCTGTCTTGTACAAACAGGGTTTGAAGTGACAATGAAAAACTAAAACTTTGCCCCAACCGGTTTGGCTCAGTGGATAGAGCATCAGCCTGCGGACTGAAGGGTCCCAGGTTCGATTCCGGTCAAGGGCATGTACCTTGGTTGCGGGCACATCCCCAGTAGAAGGTGTGCAGGAGGCAGCTGATCGATGTTTCTCTCTCATCGATGTTTCTAATTCTCTATCCCTCTCCTTTTCTCTCTGTAAAAAATCAATAAAATCTATAAAAAACACACACACACAAACAAACTAAAACTTTGACAAGTAAACCGGAAAGAATTAAGTCACTTCTATTTTGTAGCCCCTAGCACAGCACCGGGCAGGTAGTAATGGGATGAATGAATGAATAAAAGCTGTAAGTACAAATATCTGACTTCTTTAGATTCCAAATCTTAATGTATTTAAAAGAACTTTTAATTAATTTTAAAATCAATTAATTAATGAACGCAAAGACTGCTTTAGCCTACAAGAGCATATTACACTTTAACTAGACTTTAAAATTTAAATCTTCTTTATGGAAGCAATCCAAGTGCCCATCAATAGATGATGGATAAAAAAGCTGCGGTGCATATATACAATGGAATATTACTCAGTCATAAAAAAGAATGAAATCTTATCATTTGTAACAGGACCTAGAGGGTAATATGCTAAGTGAAATAAGTCAGTAAGAGAAAGACAAATATCATGTGATTTCACTTACATGTAGAATCTAAATAACAAAATAAACAAAATCAAAACAGACTCATAGATATACATAGAAGGGAGTGGTTTGAGAAACTGGGTGAAAAAGGTGAAGCAGTTGAGAAGTACAGATTGGTAGTTACAAAATAGTCATGGGGATGTAAAGTACAGCATAGGGAATATAGTCAAAAATATTGTAATAACTATGAATGGTGCCAGGTGGGTACTTAAAATATCGGAGGAAACACCTTGTGAAGTGTTATGACTATCTGACTACTATGCCATACACCCGACACTAATACAAAATAATATTAAATTTAAATCTAAATTGAAAAACAAAATTAAAAAAAAATTCCCTCACTTTCATTAGTCATATGTATCATGATAGTCACCCAGTTCATTACTTTAAATCTTCTTCCCACTATATAAATATTCGGTAAGTTAAAGTTATATCAGGTGTTAAAAATGCATTTTCTTCAAGACCTCCGTTTGGGCTATAAAAGTGCTTGCTGAGAGACATTCAAGCCCTCTTACATTTTAAGAGTAAAGAAACAGCTTGTACTGACGTTGAAAAACCTCACTAAAGAACCAGGTTCCCATTTTACTTTTTGAAGCTTGCAACAGTCAGCGAGGTGCTGCTCAGAACTTTCTTCAAGAAAGAACTTGCTTGTTACCCAATTAGCTGCCAGTCTCCAGGTGTGAGCGCCTCCAGGCCCTCCCCCAGCTTTCTAGCAGAGGCCACTATGCCTGCTCTTCCCAGGCAGCCCTCTGCCAATGATGGAGCCAGGTCAGAGTACCAGGGCCCGGCCATTTCTGCCCCATGTGGGACTTCTCTAACAGGTACCCTTTCCTCTGGAGCTTCCAGTTGGCTTGGCCAAGACCTTGTTGGACTCAGTTCCCAATCCTGCTTCCTCCCCAAGATCATAGTCTGAAGGCTTTCTCTTCCCAATCCCCATCCTTTCCCTTGGATCTTTTATGAACTATAGTACCCTCCAACGGACTCCTCACTCTCTCTCAACATCTGCTTACCAAAAGGTCCAACCAACGCACAGGGCTTCCAGTAATATCATAATATAAAATTAAAATGTTAGGCCCTACCAGTTTGGCTCAGTGGATAGAGCAGGGTCCTCAAACTTTTTAAACAGGGGGCCAGTTCACTGTCCCTCAGAGAGAAGGAGGGGAGTTGGAAAGTGCGGTGCACATTCCACACATGGGAACTGCTGGCCTGGGACGAGTCGGCTGCTAAGCAGGACAGGCAGCGGCGGCAAAAACACCCGGCGGGCTGGATAAATGTCCTCGGCGGGCCGCATGTGGCCCACGGGCCGTAGTTTGAGGACCCCTGGGATAGAGCATCAGCCTGCAGACTGAAAGGTCCCAGGTTCGATTCCAGTCAAGGGCACATGCCTGGGTTGCGGGCTTGATCCCCAGTAGGGGTGTGCAGGAGGCAGCCGATCAATGATTCTCTCTCTCATCATTGATGTTTCTATCTCTCTCTTCCTCTCCCTGCCTCTCTGAAATCAATAAAAATATATTTAAAAAAATAAATAAAATTAAAACGTTAGGATTATATATCTTTTCTTGTTTCAATTTTTCCTTCCTAACTCATTCTGTCTGAAGATTTCTAGTAGCTCAATTTGTAAGGCCTATTTCTCATATGAATAATTCCAGAAGAAGAAAAATTCCTTTGTTGTTAGTCTGTAAGCTCCATGAGACCTGAGGTTTTATTTGTTAGGGTCATATCCCAGCACTTACATACACTAGATGTTCAATGAATATTTGTTGAATTATTGAATATATATCTTGAGAATATTAAATAGGAGAGACAAGATAGATATGCTGTAATCGAGTTTTAGGTAGAGGCTGTATTATTTTGGTAAGGCTGCCATAACAAAGTACTACGGACTGGTGGCTTAAACAACAGAAACTTCCTTTCTCACAGTTCTGGAGGCTGGAAGTCTGAGATCCAGGTGTCAGCAGTTTTGATTTTTTCTGAGCTCCCTCTTCGTGGCTGGTAAATGTCCGTCTTCTCCCTGTGTCTTCACATGGTCCCCCCTCTGTGCGTGTCTGAGTCCTGGTTTCCTCTTCTTAAAAGGACACCAGTAGTATTGGATTAGGGATCACCTTGGAGGCCTCATTTTTAACTTAATTACTCCTTAAAGGACCCTATCTCCAAAAACATTTACATTCTGAGGTACTGAGAGTTAGAGCTTCAACTTATGAATTTTCCGGGGGCTCAATTTAGCTCATTCCAGAAGGGCCGTACCACTGTAACAATAAGCAACTTTTTGGCTTATAGTGTTTTAATGTGTGTGGGATGCTAATGGAAATAGAAATAAAACAATATGAAAAATAAAAATTACATGGAATAAGGCAAATTGTTAATACTCTTCCTCAAATGTCTAATTTATACCCAAAGAGTAATATAAGCATATCTAAAAAACACAATGAAGTATAAGATAAAATTCCTTGGTAATTCCTGGGTGGACTTGTGGTGCTCAACCAAGTAAATGAGACATCATAAAAAAGAACAAGTTACAACTGATAACTGACCATATGCTTGAAACTACCAACAGGTACAGTATTTCCTTATCATGTGGATTGAAATACTAAATCAAAGCAGATAATACCTTTATCATTAAAACATATTTTTGAAGATAATTTATATTCATAGTAGGACAATCTGTTTCCCAGAAAATTAATAAAAATTATTAAATTATTACTTATTAAAATATTAACTTTATTTTAACCATAGGAGAACGTTAATTTTTTTTATCCAGTCCCTGTTGTCTAACTGATTCCTGAGCCTCTCTCAGCTAATAAAAGGCTACTTGGGGTACCCTCTCCACACTGGTCTTCCTCTGCTGGCATTTCCTAATTCAGAGCCCTGCATTCTGTGACATGCCGTAGCCACCATTGTTGTGTGCTGCTGTATTTTGGGGACTTATTAGAATGAAGGAAGTTCTTCCCCAACATGACATTTCCTTTCTAATACAATACAAAAATGGAGTATTTAGGGTAGACCACTTACACATTGTTCCCATTTCAGCCCCCACACTACTGCCGTCATGTATGAATGCCTGGCCCTCCCCGAGATTTCCTTTAGGGTTTTCTAGTATGTTTACTTTCCTGTGGCGTTTGAAAGACTTGACCTGTCTGGGAGAAGTCCTTTCCGAGGCCCCAGATCCCTATCACCTCTCCTGGGACCCGAGCGGGCCGGCCTCTTCAAGTCGGTCCATGACTATGTGCTGATTTGACACAGCTTCACCCACCATAAGCTCAGTCAGGCACACAGCCCTGAATTCCATCTGACCTTGTGGAATTCTCTAGAACACCTCCTTGCGATTATGACCTGCAGTTCAGAATCTGGACTGTATCAAGGCTCTCTCTACCTGGAATATAATGTTAAGATTTCTGCTACAAGTAAATTCTGCTTCTAGATTCTAAATACCTTGGGGGTAATATATATGTCTGATTTAAAAATAAATATTGAGCTGTAAAAAGATAAACTGAGGCGTATTGAAAACTTTAAGTCTATTTGAGCAAAAATCGATAGCACCAAATCGGAAGTGGTTAGGAATACTCCTTGAGAGGAAAGGCTTACATAGAAAGACAATGTAACAGAGAAAGGAAATTATTTGATCGCCTAAACATAAAGGCCAGTTGGCTCTTTGTGATTAGTTGTCCTTAGCATTTTGATTTCATAACCTTGAAGCATTTACAGGCTTAGAGTTTGCTTTGCTTATGTAAGCTGCCAGGGCATCAGAGCCACCTCTGTCCAATGGCTCCTGGTTTAATTAAGTTAACACTACAAATGCCTAGTCCAGTTCAACAATTGTTTATTTAGCACCCACTTGGACCCTGAGCTGATTTAAAAAGAAAAAGGAAAGGAAAAGACTCAGTTCCTTTCTTGGAGGGCTTATAGACTAGAAGGAGCTTGTATACTTTTCCCTCTCTGCTCTGCATCTTTAAAAATAAGCCAGTTATCTTTCCATTATTCATTATAGTACATTTGGAAAATACAGACAAATCAAAAGTGCGGGGGGAAAGCTTTAAAAATCAGCCCCAAAGCCTATGACTTAACTACTGCTAAAAACATTTTAATTTATCTTTTTTATTTGCATGTACTTTAAAAAGTATTTATAACCAGATAGCATGCACAATTTTTTAAACTGCTTGTTTCATTTCATACATCATAAACATTTCCCAGTAGCCTTTGTTAACCTCATTTAAGCAGCTAGATGCTATTCCACTCTGTTGATTCTCCCTCGTTTCCTTAATCCATTTTGCTGCCTGATATATAGGCAATTTCCTGTCTTTTGTTGTTCTAGTGCAAAACTTTGTGCACAAAACATTTTTAATATTTACGACTGTTTCCTGAAATTTAATGTCTATCAGGGGTCTCTCTGTGTACAAAGGAATGAGATCCAAGCTTCCAGGGCTTTGGTCAGTGGCTTGGGGAGGGCTGAGCATCGCGGGCCTGAGCAGCGGTGCCCGGTGGAGCAGGATCACTGTGTCCTTGCACTCGGTACGTTGTCACCTGGACAATGTTTGCCAGTTTGATAAGTGAGAAGCAGTGTGCTGTTGTTTTGATTTGTGATTATTTGGTTGCTAGTGAGGTTGAACGTTTCCTCATATTTTTGTTTATCAGTTTTGTTTCCTCTTTTATGCATTGGCACTTTGTGTTCTTTTCCATTTTATTTCTCATTTCTCCCACGTCTCTCCTCTTTTCCACTCCACACTGACAGGATTTTGGCCCAGCCAGCAATTATTTTCAGGGCTACTTTAGCCCATTGAACTTGTCTTCCTTTACTCTGGACCGTGGTGGCTGAGGAGTCATTTTTGTACTGTCACACAGAAGTAAGAGAAAGCTCACTTTAAAACAGAAAGCACCTGACAAAACATTCTCTTCAGCTTCTCCTCGAGTCTGCTCATCAAAGACAGAAGCTGGGCTTCTCGCCTTGGGAAGAAAGTCCTATAAAGAATGAAGTTCACTCAGGGACATTTGTAGCAGGAGACATCACAGTGGCAGCTCCCTGGAGATTAATTCTGACACCCCAGGAGGCACCTGAAGTCTAAAAGGGAAGAGAATCATTCTCATTCCTCCAAAAGCCGGGGTGAGGTCCAAACACCACTTCTGCACCATTGATTTTTCTTGGGCTTTCGTGGCTCAGCTTGTGGCTGTAAAACACTATGCATCGCCTTGGATTAGGATTTCTCTTTTGTCCTAGTTACTGAGTGTCTGAGGAGTCCCTGCCAAAAGTTGTGGCTGGTGATTATCACTTTGGAGGAACAAAGCTCAGGCCTGGGGAAGATTAGTCCGTGAGCCTCAGCAACTTCTATTAGGGACCTGTCGTCTTTCTAGCTACAGGGATGCCACCGTCACCGCACTCCGGGAAATGAGAATGACAGAACACCGTGGTAGATCAAAAGGCGACTCTGGCCCTAGCCAGTGTGGCTCAGTGGATATAGCATTGGCCTGCAGACTGAAGGGTCCCGGGTTCGATTCCTGTCAAGGGCATATGCCTGGGTTGTGGGCTCAATCACCAGTAGGGGGCGTGCAGGAGGCAGCTGGTTCATGATTCTCTCTCATCATTGATGTTTTCATCTCTCGCTCCCTCTCTCTTCCTCTCTGAAATAAAATATATATATTAAAAAAAAAAGGCAACTCTGTTATCCCAGACCATTTTCCCCAAATGATAGACCCAGCAAAGCAGTAGGATCTTGCCAACCAATACAGCCCGGACCAGCATACAGAACCACATTAGGGTGCTACCTCATTTTGTGAATGGTAAAATGCTGTATAAGAGGCAGGTGTCATGTTTCTACAAATAGGTGTCATATTTCTACAAATAGGTTCACTGGGGTTCTTGGTGCCTTAAGCTTACAGAGTAAACTCTCTATATTTAGAGTTCCACTTGCTCCCATGTTTACTGCATTTCAGGGGTCAGCAAACTACAGCCTACAAGTCAGATTTGACCTGCCACCTGTTTTCCATAGCCCAAGGAACAAAGAACAGTTTTCACATCTTTATGCAATGGTTGAAAATATGAAAAGAAGAATGATATTTTGTGATCTGTAAAAATTATATGAGGTAATGATTTGATTTTATTTGATGAAAAACAATCAGAGTACATAAGGTGGTACCAATGTAGGCTAAAATTGAGGGGGTGGGTAGGGGCTGGGAGGAGGGGGGTAAAGGGGGGAAAGATGGAAGATATCTGTAATACCATCAATAAAAATGTATTTTAAAATTATATAAAATTCAAATTTCAGTGTCTATAAATAAAGTTTTATTAGAACACAGCCATGCTCATTCATCTATGAATTGTCTCTGGATGCTTTCCTGCTACAGTGTGGCAGACCTGAGTAGTTGTGACAGAAACTGTAGGACCCACTGAACCTAAAACACTTACTATCTGGTCCTTAATAGAAAAAGCTTTGGACCCTTGGTATAGACACTGGAAATATGGCTATAAATAAGGTAGACATGGTTCTTGCATCTTAGAACATATGTAACATTACTTTAAACATGGCCCTAGCAAGACTCACCCTTGATCCTGGCTTTCAAAACATTAAGTTCTAACCAACTGGGCTACATTTATATGATTTTAGCCTACATTGGTACCACCTTATGTACTCTGATTATTTTTTCATCAAATCAAATCAACTAATTAACTATGTTAGACTGCAAAGGTCTTCTGCATTTAAGATATTAAACTAGTTGGGAAGCAAAGTTTATTTTAAAATGAACGAAGAAGAATGATAATGGCATGGCCTAGTAGCTGCTTTTAACTTTTCTATCTGTGCTAGCCCACATGCTGCAGCCTTCATGTGGAAGTATTTAGGACAGAAAAGCTCCCTTTGGACTTTAGAGACCGAGTAGGCTTATCAGAGGAAGGAGCCCAGATATTGGTCTAGATTTCCTCCTTCAATCCCAAGGGCCTAACAAGTTGTCTCTTATGGACAAAAGGCCAAGAAACGGTCTTTAGGTCTCTTTCCCAAATCCAATGATTTGGCAGAATTTCTGTTTTTTATCCTCATAAGCAGAAGCTTCGCTTGGGCTGGTGAAACAGGGAGCCCCAGCGTGGGAGCTTCTCACCAGCGTGTAAGGTGGGGATCTGCTCTCCCCTAAGTGGGGAAGCAAGACTCAGGGGTATTAAAGAACAGGAACATTGGGTAGGCTGCTGGAAACTTTAAGTTTTTAGATGTAAGGAAGTTGGAAAGTCTGAGAATCATTTAGCTAACTTCCCAGCATTTTCTAGAACACCAAAGGGCTGCATCTTCCACTATCCTGGGAACAATTTTCATATCTGCCTGACTTAGGGTGCTCAATAAATGGTTCAATAAAAGAATGTCTGAAAGAATGAAGGAAGAAAGTCAACTCACACACAAACATTCATCAGAACGCTTAGAGCATGGTGTGCTCTCAGGAGTGGGGATTTATGAGTGTCTATTAATTTGCATATTGGACACTTATTGAGCTCCTACTATGTGCCAGACACTGAAACACATTTTATTTTAATGATTAATAGTGAAGATCTTTTTGAAATGTCAGTGTCTGCTTTGCCACTTTAAAAAGCACAGTTAGGTGACGATCCAGTATTGAGCCTTCAAGAGCATGGAAGATCTTTTTTTACCTCATGGTTATTATTCTGGCTAACATCATAGGAAGTAATAAAGTTATTTGTTCTTAAGAAGGCAAACTCTGGTGTCAGACTGTCTGGGTTTGAATTCAGGCTTTACCACTCATTAAATATGTAACATTGGATACATTTTGCTTCAGTTTCTCCATCTGTAAAACAGACAAATAATAATGCCTACTGTATAGGGCTGCTGTGAAGATTAAATAATTAAAGTATGTTGGCATGTAGGAAGCCCTCACGGTGAATGGTAACTATTTTTGTCATCATGTAGGACCCCACCTAGGAAAGAGCAAATTTTGGATGGAATACAGGGGTGGGCAAAAGTAGGTTTACAGTTGTGAGTACATGAAACACAGTTTATTCTTATATTATTATTTATTTCATATTTATTATATTACTTATTATCATTGCTGTACTATTAGCCTACTTTTGCCCACTCCTGTATATTGAGAACTTGAGGACATACCTTAGAACTTGGTGGTTCTATTTTAATGCCATTTACACTATGTCTAATGGAAAGAACATACCCCCTTTATTTGTAATTTAACTTCTTTGACTGTGTCCTTGCCTGAAAGTGGAGATAGCAATATTGGCTGATGGGGCTCTTGGGAGGATTATATGTATGAATACGCCTGGAATTTAGTGGGCTCTCAAAAAAATTACTTTTCTTCTAAGTCAAATATGAGGAAGTAATTCCCTTTAATTAAGAGTGTTGATGAGTTGGGTTCTAGTTAATTGAACTGTAATATGTAAATCAATTTAATCGTGGACCTGCTCTGCCAGATAAACACCGTGCACCTGGTATGGTTTGGTTGAGCACCTTTATTTGTTTGATTTTGAAAGTCTTTCCCTTTATGTAGCTTCTTTACATTGTGGATCTCTTAACTAAGGCTGTAAGCAGTTTGCATTTCAGTTGAAAGAAGGATTTTAAAAAGATTTTAGAAAATTTTAATTGTTGAACTTAATAGGGTTGATTTAAATTAATCCAAGTCAGTTGCAGACAATGGAACAATGGGCTGGTACCTCCTCACTCCTTATTTATTTTTTAAATAAAAGGAAAAAAATGGGAAGTGTTCCAAATTGAGTCACAGGCTGTGGCGAGGATTAAATGAGTAAATATCGTGGGCTGTAGGGAGCCAGATTTTGGGTGGGAACTAGAGGATCCTCAGCAGTCACCCTCAGCCATTAATTTCTCTTTGTGGGATATCTTCTTACTAGCAGCATGGCCTGAGAGAAGAAAACAAACAGAAAGACATGTTCATTGTGACAAAGTAATGTTGAAATAAGGGTGGAAGAGAACTGTGTGAGTTGAGTAAGATCGGAGTAAGAATGCATTGAAATGAGGTTGAGTAAAGGGGGCTAAAGGGAGACTGTGGCACTTTGTCCAATAATAATTTCATGGGATTATACCTGTTGGATGTATCATATTATCTTATTTTGGTAATTATTACCACTCTATGGCCCTCACCTTGAAAAAGTGACCTCAATCATGAACACTGTTGTCACGTTGGGCTTGGTAATTGTTGTGGGGGCCTGGCCTGCATATTCTGTAGGATTTTTAGCAGCCTTCCTGGCACCTACTCACTAGAGGCCAGTGATACCTCCCCTGGACCCCAGTGATAACCCAGAATGTTCCAGGCCTTCCCAAATGTTCCCTGGGGAGCAAAGTCAACCCCTCCTTGAAAAGCACTGTTTTGAAAGGATCTCTTTAAACTACTTTACGGACCCTGGAGGCTTCAACATCCCTCTTAAACTCTGCTCATGGGAAGGTCATTCCTCTGGCTAACTTCTGCATCCCTCCAGGACTGACTGGCATCCAGATGAAAACCTCCTTAAAGCTCGCGAGTTCCTACGATGACTGGCTGCCATGCCACATTCCTCAGGCTTGGGGAACGCTTATTTTTTTAGGTGATGTGAATTTTGTCTCCAGTGGTCCTTGCACCTTCTAAGTGAGTAGTACATAGGAATAATAACAACTAAATTCTGTTTGTGGGTCTTTTATTTACTATCTGACAATAAACTAGGAGAAAGTCATGCTTAGTTGAATTATTAAAATAAAGCCTGTAGGTTATCCTCTTAAAAGAGCACCCAAGAATTATTATTTTAATACAGGCATAACCACAAAAGGAGGCTGAGTATGCCACAGTTGGGGGAGGTGAATTGCCAAGTGGAAGTTTAGGAAAACAAAGGTTTTGCAAGATGAAAACATTTACTTTCCTCTCCAGTTACGGGGTTAATGTTTTTAACTCGAATGTCACATTTATGCCATTATTGGCAGCATGCATATAATTTAAATATTTTAGCTTCCATTATACAACTGGATCTACATTACTGACCTTCAAGGGTCCCATTCAGAAGGGATGAGGAATGGGAACAATCAGCCACTTCATGCAAGGGCTG
Organism: Cnephaeus nilssonii; assembly: GCF_951640355.1. Lineage (NCBI taxonomy): Eukaryota > Metazoa > Chordata > Mammalia > Chiroptera > Vespertilionidae > Cnephaeus > Cnephaeus nilssonii. The sequence continues at coordinate 75,625,774 of NC_137081.1, read as the reverse complement.
GCCAGCAGACTGGGTTTCCCGGCACTGCAGGACAAACCACGACACAGGGCCGCTTTGGAGCTGCTTGGAACATGGCAGGGTCGGGGCAGAGAATGATTGTGGTGGTGGTGGGGGTGGGGGGATGTTTTCAGGGCAGGGAGAGAACCAAGGCTTTTTCTCTTTTTGAAAAAGAGATATCCCACCTTTGTTCCAAGGGAGAATGAAATATCCATTAAGACTGGTCACACTGGGAATTTTGTTTCAGCTCGGTTCCTTTTGTTGTAACTCCAGGGCAGAGCAGAGGAATCCGGGGTGACAAGGGTTTGAGCCAAGATGTGAAAGAAAAAAATTCCTTCCAAGGATTTCTTCTATTGTCTCCTCAAGAATAAATATTTATAGAGAAAGTTCAAGTGAAGGCTTTTACAATGGTCATGGCTTTAAGACTAAGCCTTTGAAAGAGTACATGAAAAACTATGCTTAAATGAAGGGTGATCCAATTAGGCCTCCCAGGGAAAACCAAGAAACCTCAAGATAATTTCCTATCTAAAATCTAATTATGTTCTCAAGTGGAATAGGAATACCACTCTGAACTATCCCAGATCCATAGACTACAGCAAAGATGTACAGCCAAATTGGATTCTAGTTTAAGTAATTAAGTTATTTCCCTTTACAGGATCTATAATTTGCCTTCAACAAATGTGATTTGCCCCTGAAAGATAAAACATTGCGTTTTTTCCTCCAAAATGGATTTTCTGTGCCAGCAACAATGACAAAAAGTAGAGCAAATATTGCCTTAATTATATCTTGGTTATTATCTTTGAGCACATGCCTGGAGTGCCCCGTTTGTATTCCAAATGAGATAGGTAAGGCTACTATAGTTTAGAAATTCTCTTTAAATGGGGATTGGAGCTGAAATTTACTCAAGAGCCTGGGGCTTGCACAATGATTAGTGTAAATAGCTATGGGTGATGTTACATAAGACTCCAAAGTCTTGTGCAAAATATGAGCAATGGAGAGCTTGCTTCAGTCAACCTTTCTCCTGAGCCATGAAAGCATCAGTTTAACTTTTATCTGCTTGGTTGAACCCTTGAGGTGCTAGGTGTTGCAATAGATTGTGTTGATATTTGCATAGAAGATATTGTAAGAGGAGTATTTTCGGCATGGTTAATTTTATGAAGAAAACATTCACTTTTGGCTTTATTTTCAATAACAGTTCAGTTGACTTATGACCAGGTGTTCTGGGTGAGAATAGTGGGGAATGGTTAAGAGCAAGGGCTAGAATGATAAATGGAATTAGCTCTTGGTGTGTCCCCTTGAAAAGTGCAAGTTATGGAAAGTCTTTGAACCTCGGGTTCCCTTGTCGGTGAGAAGGGAGTGATGCTATCTACATTGAGAGGATTGGATGAGAAGAGTATACAATAAGCATACAACGCCTGGCCTGGCACAGACCTGGATTGCACAAGGAAGAGTAGTAGGAAAATCTAACGTGGTATTGCATACCTTTTCTCCTTTCTGCACATTTCTCCTGCAGAAAGATTTTTATGATTCTTTCATGGGAATAGGTACTGACTGGACCTTTCTAAATTTCTATGTTAACAGTGGTTGAGGCTTCAGATTTTGAAGTTATCTTACCTGTTTGAAATATTGGCTGTGCTACTTACCAAATGCCCTTGACTGAGTCACCTCGGCTTTCTGTGCATTGGTTTCCTGCTCTGTAATAGGCAAGTAATAATATTACAGAACCAGAGCCTATTGTAAGAGTTGTGACGAGGGTTAAGTAAAATACTATAACTAATATACCTAGTAGAGAACCCGGCATGCCATAAATGTATCTATTGTTATTTTTTTACTTCTGCCAACTAAAGGAATATCAACGGAAATCAGAACATAAAACTAAGTAAGTTTTTCATGTACTTTTATTAACAACTTAAAACAAGACTGTACATAGTATGTGCTGAAATCAACCCACTCCTGAAAAATGAAAAACCAGCATTTCTACTTCAGGATTTGGCTCTCAGGGCCATCTTCTACAGCAAAAATCACATAGTGTAACCAAACAATTTCAGAACAGGCAAAGAAACTTCCACTGGAATGGAGAGATTATTTATACACAAACAGCTGAGGATCATTTCTAGCTTAAGTGACTCACTGCACATCCTGGAATGTTCAGCTCCTTTTTCTACAGTTCTACAACCAGACATACAGCAACTAAGAACTTGGCCACAGGTCCTGCCTAGACACTCATCAACATGAAACAAAAAAATATTTATATAAATAAGTCAATTAAACCTCACAAAAACTAGACACAAGAAAAAATCCAACAGGTAATAAAAACTGTACAGTATTGGTCAGTCTTTTATATCTGAAAAAAAAAGTGTAACTTAAAAAAAAAGTTCTTTCATGTACAAACGTCTTTTTTTATCAGTGTTAGCTGGAGTGAAAACTTGACGACTCGGACTCGGTTGAAACAGAAGAATGTCCACCCCGCTTTCCCTTGGAGAGGATCTTGAGGCTGGACCCTCTGCTCACAGAGGTGAGTGCATGCTGGGCAGAGGTTTTAAATTTGGCTCCAAGGAAGGCATAGAGGATGGGATTCAGGCAACAGTGGAAAAAGGCGAGGGCCTCGGTGATGGAAATCCACTTGTGCACGGTGTTCTCAAACTCACATCCTTGCTTGATGATTTCTAGGAGGATGAAGGAGTCGATGCTGAGCCCAATGTAGTAGGGTAGCCAGCAGGCAAAGAAAGTCAGGATGAGGATAACTGTGGTCTTGAGGGCCTTGCGCTTCTGGTAGCCCTTGGAGTGGGACAGCTTGGAGATGATAATGCAGTAGCAGGACAGGATGACGATTCCCGGCAGGACAAGGCCGACCATGATATGCTGAAACTGGAACACCACCATCCACACGTCATTGGGGTAGAAGCGGTCACACACATACCTGTCTTCCCCAACCCTGACGTTGGCAAAGATGAAATCGGGAATAGCCAACAGGAGAGCAGGTATCCAGACACCAACGTAGACCACCTTCTCGGCTAACAGCTTCCTCGGCCTCTGACTGTTGGTGGCGTGGACGATGGCCAGGTACCGGTCCAGGCTGATGAAGGCCAGGATGAGGACACTGCTGTAGAGGTTGACTGTGTAGATGACATGGACAGCCTTGCACAGGAACTTTCCAAAGTACCAGTTTGCCACAGCATCAACCGCCCAGAAGGGAAGCGTGAGGACAAAGAGGAGGTCTGCCACGGACAGGTGCAGTCTGTACTTGTCGGTCATGCTTCTCAGTTTCTTCTGGTAGCCCATGACCAGGATGACCAAGCCGTTGCCCACGATGCCAGTCAAGAAGATGATGGAGTAGATCGTGGGCAGAAAGATCCGGTTGAAATGGGCATTCTCCTCTCTGAAGCAGGGTTCCTTTATGGAGTCATAGTCACCTGAACCCAGGTCCTCCTCTGTGTAGTTGTCCGATGGGTATATCTGCAAAAGAGGCAAGGGAATAGGCATTCAAGTTCAAGTTCAGCAGATATTCTCCCACTTCAAAAAAACCATTTCTGCTATTTTAAGAAAGCAATTTTTAAGACCCAACTCAGTCCAGCCTTCTTCAGTAAATTCTGCTCCTTACTGAAGTACTTGGGAATATGAAGCACAAGAAAATTATTCCAGAATCCTAGAACCCTCTTCCCAAAGTCACTTCATTATATTCCTCTTTGGCAGAGCCAATTACAAAATTCTTGGTTTTGAACAAAAGGGCGAGGAGATTCAGAAGGTTTCAAAGTCGTGTCTTTGCTAACTCTTCTGCTCCGCCCACTAGAGGTTAGAAAAAAAAAACTTCAGAGAAAAAAACCAAAACAAAACAGAGGCCGCTCCAGCGAGGGTGGGTGCTGAACAGCTAGGGTTAACTTTCTTCGTGAAGATTCGCCAGGAGGAAGGAGTGTGTGTGTGCGTGTGTGAGAGAGAGAGACCCAAAGACTCTAGACTCTTATTCTAAAGCACAAAACTTTGCTTTCCGACGTTTATCGCATGTCTAAACACAAACCATCGTGTACTTCAAGCAACATATGTTAGGGAGGGAGAATGCAGTCTTAAAGCCAAGGGTGGGGGTGTCAGAAGTGAGTAACCCCTTCGTCCCCCCAGCTGAAGCTCCTCGGGGGCCTGCCTTTGAGAATCCACATGTATCTCTTGGCGCGTGGGAGGTTAGGGAGCGCAGCATTATCCCGGGAGGGGAAGGTCACGGGGACTGCACCCGTGGTACTCGCCCCAAGTTTCATTTCCTCACCCTCCCGGGTCGCTTTCCACCCCACCACTGATCCAGTTAATGGGGTCGAGGTCTGCAGCTGGACGCCTCCAGGCGGAGCGCGCGCTGGGGGCCGGGTGGTCCAGCTCCGAGGCCCCGGCGTTCTCTCCCCCCCACCTCCCCGCCCGCCCCGCTCCAGCTTCCCGCCTGCGGGCAGCGGCTCCTGGGGTCCCGCCCCGCCCCGCGCCAGGCTCTATCCGACTGGGTGCAGGGGGAGAGATTGGGCGGCTCCGCGGCTAGCGCCTTTGAATTGCGCGCCGCTGGGGGGAAAGAAAAGGCTCCCCAGTAAGAGGTTTTTCAAAAGCCTTCAGGAAACCACCGACGGTTAAACAGCGCAACTGGGCTCAGTGAGAGCCAAACCGTCTTCCCACTTGCACCTGCCTGTCTGCGCCGCGGCGGCGGGCAGTCCAGGAGCCCTCCCAGGCCGTCGCGCCTCCCTCCCGCCTCCCTCGCGCCCACCTCGGGGCGGGGTGCTGCCGCGCGGGGCTGCTTGTAAGTACTCCTTCGACCTCTGCACTGTCCAAACTCCCGGACCCCCGGGCTCACTCGCGGCGCTTCGGACCCCTCGAGGTCTCTCCCTCAATCCCAAGGCTCGCGCACTGCTCCCGGCCACCTCCCAGCTGCGGGCAACACTCAGAACCCCGCGGCGAGCGGCCCTGCGGGTCCGCCCGCCTTCCCCTCCCGCCCCGCCGCTCACTGCGCCCCGGTGCTGGCACCGCTCCGCGGGCCACGCAGTTTAGTGAACACGCGCCCAACGTCAAGAATGGTTCCCAGTGCCTTTGCCCGACGTTAACGGGGGCGCAGTCTTCCTCCGGGAACTCAGTCCCGGGGCGCTGCCTTCCACCTCTAAATTCAAATCTCACGTAATTCGCACCAAAGAAACCCCGCTCCCCCGAGGAAGAGACCCACGGAAGAGACTCCCGAGGCTGTGCGGGGCACACCTTCTCTGCACTTGTGCACAGATGTCTTGTTTGCAAACAACGTGCAAGCCCGCTGCGCGCCGCAGGAGCAAGGGGGAGACACGTGCAGCCGCCAAAACAGTGGTTTCTAGCTTTTCTCCTTTGCTTACAGAGAAAAAGACTCCAATCCTATCCCTAACCCCCACGTAGCCATGCGCCCCAAGCTCCTTCCCAGGCCCCTTCTCCCGGACACCAGCCCTCCAATGTCCTGGACGCTTCTGCCCGCTCCGAGTGGGGCCGCGCTCTAAGTTCAGATGTTTGAACAGTTAAGAAAAAAAAAAAAAAAAAAACAGGCTGAAATTGGACTTACATGGAACCCGTCCATGGTAACCGCTTGCTCTACAGGAGCGCCCATAGCACCCAAGTTCTTGAGACCACTTTGCTATCTGCCGCCGCAGCCAACGGACTGAAGTTTCTGGCCAAAGCTGGACTTTTATAAACACACGCTCCGCGGGCGGCGCATGCGCTTCGGGGGGGCGGGGCCGTGAGGAGGAAGGCGGGGTAGGGGTGGGGGAAGAGGGGTAGCTAAGCCCAGGATGGGGCGAGGGAGGGACGAGGGGTATGAATTCGGGCGGCCCCGTGGGGGGAAGCGTTGGAAGCCCCTGATCTGCTGCTGTTGGCTCGCTGTCACCTCGTGAGTCTCCAGTTGGAGAGGGCATCCCGGAGGCATCCCCCACCTTGGGAAGGCGGGACCCCCCCTCATGTGCAGAGGGGTGGGAAGCGCGGGCGATCGACTTGTCCCTGTGCGTCCCTTTTGTTCACGTGGATGAAATTCCAGACCAGGAATGCTACAAATGGAGACACTGAGGCCCCGAGAGAAGTGGCTCGCCAGTTACCCACCAGCAGGCGGCAATACTGGTGGTGGGTCCAGCATCTGACGCCATTCCCTCCTCTTACAGCAGATGCGGTCCATTCAGAAAATAAAATGAGGACAGATTACTTTTTCAGAGCACAACCGTATATAACTATACATCTACACTCGCAGCAACAGGACAGGGTCAGGTGTAAACAATCGGGAAACACTTTCAGAAGAAAGGATGATTTGGCATAATTTTGGAGGGAGACTGTGACATGTATATGCTTTTTGCAAGAGAAACTAGAGGCCCGATGCACAAAGTACTTTCTGTAACAGAACACAAGGCCCCCATGCGGAGGAAACAAGAAGCAGGTTCTCCAGAGATGAAATGCCCGCGCTGGACGAGGATTCCTGGCTGGGCTGGAACCCAGATCTCCGGACTCCGCATCCAGCTTCTCCCGCGGCTCTCAGCTGGGCAGGGTGGAGTGGGGGTCGGGGCTGGGCGTTGGGAGGAGTCCCGATGGGTTGGGGTTTGCAGTGGGCGCCTAGACAGCGCTTCCCAGCCTCGCACACCTCCCGCGGGCGGCGCGGAGTTTGGGTGTGGCGGGATGAGGGGGTGAGGGGCGGGGTGGGGTGGGGTGGGGTGTAGGGGCGGGGAGTGAGGGCGGGCCGAGAAACGGCGCGGCTGCTGGAGCTGAGACCGCAGGAGTGAAAGCAGCGAGGTGTGAGCGGCCGCGGGCGAGAGGCGCTTGCTGTGCGAAGCGGACCCCTCACCCCAGGACGGCCCCAAGAAGAGGGCTTGCCTAGACTGGACCCTAAACGCCACCCCCTGTTTTCTTCCAGATAAATCTTCTCAGTGTGAAGGTGTTCCAGAGACTGGGAACCTTTTCTCTACAGACCGTCCTTTTCCTCTTTTCTCTGGGGCCCGTCTGGAATGTTTGTGGGTGAAGGTCCTCCTCTACTGAAAGCTGATTTGGGGGTCAGGAGGTGGGACTCGCAGAAACAGCCAATTTACGGCACGATAATGACATAAAAATCAATTATAATGTTACATTATGCAGATTTTTTTAAAAAACGTTAAAAAGCGCTTTTACTTTTATTAAACCGCTAATAAAACGTCAGGATTTTCACAAACTAGGTAGGACAGGCATCATCTCCGTCGAAGGACCAGAGTTTCAGACAGGGTCCACGACTTGCTTTTCATGAAGCTTGGTAGTTAGCGGCAAATTCAAAGTTTTGACCCAGTATGTTGGCTGCATTGTACCTCCAACGCCTCTCTTCACTGTGGCTGAACTTTGAAAGACCGACTCTCCAAGCACACCCCAGAGGGGAGAACGGATGAATCCAGCCCCGCCCCTCCCTCCCTCCCTCCGGGCCACACCCAGACTCGGTGCCCGCGGGAGGTGGTGCGAGGCTGGAAAGCACTGTCTGGGCGCCCACTGCAAACCCCTACCGGTCTGAATCCAGCCCTGACCCCCACTCCACCCTGCCCAGCTCTTCAACCTAATTTCAACGCTTGTCCTGCACAATAAATATTTGATTGTTTGTAGGCAATAGAAAGCTCCTGCCTTTATCAGAAGACTCCTTTAGATCCTTTTATGTTTTCATTTAAATTTTTTAATAGATAATTTTTTTAAAGAGGAAGGGAGACGGAGAAAGAGAGAAACATGGGTGTGAGAGCAAAACATCCATTCGCTGCCTTCTGCATGCTTCTGCAGGTACCCTGACTAGGAATCCAACAGGCAACCTTTTGGGGCAGGGGAGGGTGCCCAATCAACGGAGTGAGCCACGCGGGCCAGGGCCCTTTAGATCCTTTTTAAAGGAAGCAGATAATTGAGAGAACAAGGAAATGCTATTTGATGACTATCAAGTTAGGTAAAAAAGTTTTCAGAGATTTGATAAGATCAACTGTCTCTTCCTGTGGCTGGTGGGAATGTGGGTTTGGAATTCTCCCTGAGAAGCACTTTGTATTCAGCAGGAACCTTAGGACAATATTTCCACCTATAGAAACTTATCCTAAGGAAATTGAATTTATGCCACAAAGGTATTCATGGAAGCATTATTTATAACAGTGAAGTTTCTGAACAGCCCTGAATGTTCCCCGTCAGTGGAATAGCTGAGAAGATTTTGGTACATCTATGTGGAATTCCATGTGGCTATTGCAAAGGATGTTTGTGAAGAGGAATTTTTAATGACAGGGAGGAATGGTCGTGAAACAGGTGCAAAAAGCAGAAGTTAAAACTGTGCACATAGTGTGATCTGTTATGTTAAAATGTGTGTGAGGAAAAGATTGAGAGGAAAACCAAAATGTTTATGGGAGTTTTCATTGGGTGCAGAATTATATTTGTGGTTTTTTTTTTAAATTTCTTCCTTGCATTTTTCTGTGCTTTCCAAATTTTCTATAGTAGACATAAAACATGTTCATGTTGAGAAAATGCCAATAAATAAGGTAAACGGAAAAGAGAATGCCTTCTTTTGCATACCTTTCTACTTCATTCGCTAGATAATGATGACATTTTCCACAATAGTTCTCTTTTCCTCTTTCCAAGGAATGGTCTTCCTTTATTTTCCCCTGGGCCAATCCTACCTAAACTTCTTTCTCAAATACTCCATGATGTTCTTGAAAACACAACAAAACTCATACACTTACTGAGCGTTTGTAATATGTAGCCGACATCATCCTCAACCACGCAGCAAGGCACATAGCACCTCTACCTCCTGGGCAAGGAAATGGAGGTCCAGAGGCGGTTAGGAACTTGGCTGTGATCACACAGTGAGGATCTGCACCCAGTCTATCTTCTTTCTCTGACTGCTGTGATTCACCCTCTGAAAGCTCCCTCCTCCGACAGGTCACTTAACATTTACTCACATGCTACTTTGAGTGGCATCTCTGGTGATGTTTTTCTTCCTTTCTTTTTTTAAAGAGGGTAGCCCTGGCTGGTGTGGCTCAATTAGTTGAGCGTCCTCCCAGGCACCAGGAGGTCGTAGGTTGAATTCCCCAGTCAGGGCACATGCCCGGTTGTAGGCTAGATCCCCAATAGGGGGCGTACAGGAGGCAGCAAATTGATGTATCTCTTTCACATTGATGTTTCTCTCTCTCTCCCTCCCTCTCACTTCCTCTCTTTCTAAAATCAATAAATACATATAAAAATTTTAAAAAATGAATGTATGTCTTTTCTTCTCCTCCCCAAATATTGTCGGTTCCTTAAAGTGAATGCTCAGATATCCAATATGCAGATAGCCTGCTGATGAACAAATAACAGGCTCTCTAATCCTTTTCTGAACCTTAATTTAATGAATTGATGACTTTCCTGTGTGGCTTTGGCAACAGGGCTAGGTTAGGGCTGTCAAGGCTTTGGCAGGGTCCCCAAAGCTCTCACGCTGGCGTTAGCCCAGGGAATAACTAGCTTTGGCCATAGTTTGGAAGGGATGCTTCCAAATCCAGCGACACAGTGGCAAGCAATCTGCCACCTCCTGTTGCTCGCTCTGCAGCTGGTTGATTTGTGTGTGAATGTGTATGTGTATGACAGAAAGCTGTACTCTGTCCCCAAACAGGCTTGAAGCCAGTCGAGGAGAAAGCTTAGGGACAGATTTCCTCCTGATGGTCGATGGCAGGAGGCAGTGGCATTAAAGGCCTTCTGGATGTACCAAGTCTCTCTGTCCCTCCTCTGTCTCTTAAAAGGAAAATATCTAATTTTTGTTTGTTTGTTTCTGAAAGGGGAAAAAAACTTCCTTAATGGCAGTAGGGGATACTCAAAGGGACAAAATTAATGTATTCCCAAGTGATTAAAAAAAGGAGGCTATTTCCCAAGGTAATATAATTCTAGCAAAAGGCTACAGATCTCAGAGAGACAATGCTATCGAATGTCAACTATTTCTAAGCTGGAATTAGGTGGGAGAAATGGTGCCCCACCCCACTGTACCTGTCCCCCTCCTTCTCCCTAAACTCCCTCTGTCTCCAACAAGTGAAAATCACTGGAAAATGAACCGAAGCTTTCCGTTTTGCAGCTTTAAGACCAATTTTGAAAAATAATTACTGTTTTCCTGGGTACCTAAATCTGTCATATCTTGAATTTCGCAAATATCTGACTTTACTAAAGTGAGATTATTAAAATTTCTTATACAGAGAGAAAAGCTAGGACAACCTTATCGTCCTAAGGTTCCTGCTGAATACAAAGTGCTTCTCAGGGAGAATTCCAAACCCACATTCCCACCAGCCACAGGAAGAGACAGTTGATCTTATCAAATCTCTGAAAACTTTTTTACCTAATTTGATAGTCATCAAATAGCATTTCCTTGTTCTCTCAACACATACAGCCTATTTTAGAGTTACCCTGGTAAGTCATTTTAACAAGTGGGTCACTTAATTGACAATGCAATTATCGTTACTTGACTAATTCCCCTGCCAGAAGGACGCATTTCTCCCAGAGTTTGCTGTGCCGTGTGGTAAGCGTGGTGTTAGCTTTGTGGGTGTGACTTTGCAGATGTGATGAACAACAATAAACAGACTCAATATTATTGCTTCAGAAATGATGGTGTCAAGCTGGGAAAGAGGGCATGACTTTAGGAAATAATTGAGTGAGCAAACTGTGTTCTCCATGGAAAAGGCTTGTCATTGTTTTCCTTAAACTAGTAATTTATTGGCAGTGACCTCAGGCAGCTATATAGCAAGAGGAAGTGCCCAGAGCCCTGTGGACAGTCTGCTTTCTAAAGAGAACTATGCATCCCATGGCAGAGTCAGAGTGTTCCCGGAAATGTAGTGATTTGATCATCCATGAGATTTTGCTGACATCATCCTACCAAGAGCTTTATATTAGCAGAAGGACAGAGTAGCAATTGTGTGTGTGTGTGTGTGTGTGTGTGTGTGTGTGTGTGTGTGTGTGTGTAGGTAGGGATCCATCCATGCAGTGGTATTCTAGCATGAATAATTTTCTAAATCCAAAGCCATGATTTTGCCCTTTGAGCTACTTGTTGGTCTAAGGCACAAATGACAAACTCTAAAAGCCTAAAGATATTGTAAATGAACGAGGCAATAGGGAGTGGTGGGGACTGTGGAGAACTGGAGGGTGCATGCCCTGTCTAGGGGAACAGTCACTGCTCTGGATAGCCCTATGTGAGAATTTGGGCCTGATCTTCCAATTTTAAAAGAGAAGCTGAAAGTCCCGATGTTTTCATGAGAAATTTCTCAAATTTAAAGTGTTGATTCAAAACAAACCAGCAAGCAAACAAACCAACAAACAAAACTCTTTAAGCTTCCAGTTTACACTGGCCTAAGGTGTTGGCACTAGGAATCAAAAGATAGATTGGGGAGTTGGGTGACTTGGAAGGAGGGAAGGAACAGATACAGATACACACAAGGACAGCAATGGAAATAGCCAGAACTGGCCTCAGAATACTTTTGGGGTGGCCTCGGCACCAGAATTTGTCCATCACTCCAAGTCTGAAACGAATCACTTTGGATTTCCTGAGTTGATCCTCCCTTGCGGCTCCCAACTGTACTCAGGCTAGTATTTGGGACCCTCAAGAGAATTAACTCAACTTCCCTGTGGCTCTATCTTCCCTCAACTCAGGCTCTCAGTCTCCTTGGCTACCTTGATGCATGCGTGCTGGGCTTTCAGCTGTTGTAGGACAACATCTTTGGGAGGAGGGACCTTCCTCCCTCATCTCTTTAAACAGGAAGAGCCACAGTAGGAAGGAGGATCTCTAGCTGAACAGCGTGGCTGAGTGGATCAGAGCATGGGGCTTCAGAGCCAGCTCATATAGGTTCTTGAGTGCTGACTGCACACATCTCTTCCAACGTCAGAACCAGGGGCAGCACACTGGTTGCTTAAAATGGATCCCGGTGGGAACATTCACACCAGGGGATCTGCAAATGCTATAAATCAGGGCTGATTTATTTGTTTTCTGAGAGCCGGTTTACTAGAACACAATTTACCAGTCTAGATCCTGGGCGAGCATATCTCTAAGTCTGTTTTGTTTTGTTTTAGCTGTAATACCCAGATAGTAATGGCATTTCACTTTGTGGAAAGATTAAATAGGATAGTGCATGAAGTCTTTAGTGCAGCGTGGGGAAGATAGCATGTGCTCAGTAAACATTACCTGTTATTAATAGAGGCTCATACATATCTCAGCTGCTGAAATGTCTTTCTTGTCAGTGGAAGGCTTAGACTGAACAGGCAAATGGCTTTCTCCACTGTTACCCACAAAAGTGAGGTAAAGGGAAATGGGGCTTTGAATAAAGTGTGACATGTTCTCATTGTGGGGCAGCAGAAAGACATATGTGACGGGGGAAGGAAATAAAAGTAATAAAGCATCTCCTATGTGCCTTGAAAGCCCCCTTCTGTAGTTACAGAGACTCGGATTCAGGGTTGGAAGGGATCTTTGAACCCATGTGGTCTCTATTCCAAGGAGTGCCTTCTACAACCACACAGCAGGGCGGTCCCCTCGCTGAATCCTCCCAGGGATGGGCAGACTGTTACTCAGAGAAGGAGCCCATTCACTGCTGGGCAAACCCGATTACCAGACAGCCCTTCCCCGAGGCTCCTGCCTCCCCAATTTTCTCTCCACTGGGTCTAGCTTCGCTACTGCTTAGCTGGGTCAGCTGCCAAGAGAGGAAGCCAATGACAGCAGCAGCTAAAACCATCCCCAAAAGCAAGACCTGCCCTTCCTGAGATGCTTATTTCTGTAGCCATGGGGATGAGTCTACTGTGAGGCCTCTTTGTTCCATTAGCAAGTTTGACAGTGGAATCAGGCCAGGCTAGGATGTCTTTTCATAAAGAAAATTATCTCCAAACATGGAAGATTTGGGGATTAAGTGTCTCAAAAGATTTAGTGTTGGATTTTTTTTAAGGCCTCCCAAACTTTTCAGATGTACTCACTGTGGAGAAAAAAAGTGGGAAAGCAGCAATAAAACGTGGACACAGGCAATTAAAGGGCGAGGCTAACTCTATCTTTGCTTAGTATTACTTCAGGAGGAACCAGGGTAAAATGAATACTTAAAAAATTGTCTTGCCCGGGCAGTGTGAGTTGACCCATGAACCAAGAGGTCACCAATTTGATTCCTGGACAGGGCACATGCCCAGGTTGCAGGCTCCATCCCCAGTAGGGGGCATGCAGGAAGCAGCCAATCAATGATGTTTCCCTCTCATGGATGGTTCTATCTCTCTATCCCTCTTTCTTCCTCTCTCCCTAAAAATCAATAAAAACATTAAAAAATTGTCTTAGGATCCATGCCTACTAGTAAATGCATCTTTCTTAGCAGGTGCTGGTGGCTGCCTGGAAAAAACATTGTTTTACCATCTATCCTTCCCTCCAACCCCTTCCTGTCAAAAGCTCAGGGAATTTCCTGGAATCCCTGAAAATTGGGGATGGCACTGTGTTGGAGTGTTTTCTTTTTAAAAAAAATATATTTGTATTGCTTTTAGAAAGAAAGAAAGGGAGAGGGAGAGAGAGAGAAACAGCGACGTGAAAGAGAAACATTGATCGGCTGCGTCCGTTATGCACCCTGACCAGGGAATCGAACCCACAAGTTGGGTATGTGCCCTGACCTGGAATTGAACCGGCGACCTTTCAGTGCATGGGACAACACTCAACCAGCCGAGCCACAGAGGCCAGGGCTGGAGTGGTTTCTTTTTAAACAAAGGAAACAAAACTGTTTTCAGAGTCGCTTAAAAATAACAAGGCAGAGTTTCGGGTTTTCCTCCTTGTTTTCCACTATATTATCCCTGTGGTTAGTATGTTGTGGCCTCAGCCCCTGGGGCTGTTTTCCTCGAGTCCACTTGCTGAGTGCCACCTCTGCGCCCTGCTTGTCTCTGGGAGCCGAGGTAGGGCAGCCCCGAGGGGGCCGGCATCAGGGTCCCCAGTCTGCCCCGTTGCCCCTTTCCGGTTCAGAACTCGGCTCCTGTGTGGATGGTTTATTGCTTTTTGGGGTAGAGGAGAATGACCTCAGCAGAGAATGACTTTCAGCAACTCGGAGCAACTTGAATGAATCCTTTCCACACCCAGGTCTCATTTGCACGTCCAGATTGCCGAGAGCTTTATCCCTGCTGATAAACGGGGCGTCAGGGGGGCATTCCAGTCCCACCTTCAGGCTTCTCCCCAAACTGATTTAAATGAGGCTCCTCAAGACTGAACAGGATTCTTGTTCTCTGCCCAGTAAGTTTTCACTGTGGGTTAGGGTTCTGGAGGCTGTTATATATATTTTTTTGAGGGAGATTTTTTCTGACTGCATTTATGCCACCCCACCCTACATGGGGTGTGCTAAGGTTTTTGTCATAAATTGACAATTAGCCAGGATAATATTAGAACCACTGCTCCCTCCTTTAACCAAAGCCCTCACCATCCCCCAATTCTCTTTCTCACACACACACACACACACACACACACACACACACACACAGCCCATGACCACCCACTATGGAATCCCATATTCTCAGTTATCTGATGTCCCAGCAGCTCCTCCCTCTCTTCTGTGTCATATGCCTGCCTGTGCCTCCGCCTCAGTTCTAGAAAGGGGAAGCTCACGCGGGCACTGCCATGAATTTTTATCCAGGCTTCTGTTTGAGTTCAGCTGCTGGGTCACCAGCCTGGCTCCCTGGGACCCGGCAGACAAAGACCATCTCTAGCCTTCTATGCTAAACATAAAACATAATTGGTAGGTCCCAGGAGAAAGCTCCAGAAATCTTTCTCGAAAGCATGAATATACCCAATATCTTTCTTTGGCCCGTTCTCCACCAGCCAAGGGGGTTTTGTTAAACGTTACTTGCTGTAGTTTGTAATGGGAAAGCTAGGTTGTTTTCCAAATATGAACAAAATACCTGATCAGGTATAGTTTTCAAACTGCTTTAGTTTCTCCTTGAAAAAAATCTGTGCTTTCCCCCACCTTGAACCAGAGAGAACCAAGTAGATTGCCCTGCTCTGCTGGCCTTCGGTCTGCAGTCTCTGGCCCCTCGCCTTTGTGTCTCTGTGAACAGAGTGAGTTTCCTTGAATGAATTCAGCAGAAGAGTTGAGAATGGAAGCCTGTGAGGCATCCACAAGAATCAGGAATTGGCAAAAATAAGTCTGAGTCCTGTGTGTCCCCTCCCCCCAACCCCCCTGCTGTTGCACTTTGTTGTAAGTATAAAGAACTCCCCTCTTTTCTCCTGTGAACAAGGCAAGTGGGTTTTCACTCACAAGCCCTCCCTTTTCTGTGTTGCTGGGGGCAGATGTGTGTGCACATGTATCTGTGTTTCTTCACTGGCCAGAAGCTGTCATGTGTCCTGAGTCCCCTTCCAGAATTTCCGCAGAAGCTGAGGCAGCCACAGAATCCAGGTGTACCTGTGGTCATGGACACCCCTTCTGGAGGTAAACATTGTGAAGAGCTAAAAAGAATTCCCCCCAGAGAACTGTATGTGCCAGGATACCGGCGTGTGGAGCAGCAGCTGGGTCCCGGAGGGGATGGGTCTCCCTGAGTGTGACTTGGCGCTAAGGGAGTAATGGAAGCGCGTGAGTGGGCACCGAATGAGATGACAGCGTGACTCAGGGAGCTTTGCAGACTCTGAATCGCCAGACAGTTATCAGGGAATTCTATTGACTATTTACCTGGCCGGGTTGATATGAAGACCATACAAAGTAATCCTAAAGGCTACTTTGTAAACTGAAATAACGATAATTAAAAGTTAATTATTGTAGAGATACGATGGTCTAGTTAAATCTACATGAAATGTAGGATGAAGGCAAAGTTCTACCCATTATAGTTTCATCAATCACAGGGACCAAGTTTCACCTGAGGCCCCCAGCCCTGCGGTGAGGGGTGGGAGATAATGAGACGCTGGAGTCTGCCGCGGGGATCACATGAAGGTTGGCATGAAGGCCTCTCATGGTGCAAGTAAGTTTCCTTGGATCTTCTCCCCTGCAAATCGGGAACACACCCTCACATGCCCAGCGTCTGTCCACAGCATTTTATTTAATTTTTTTCATTTCTCTTTGTGACCTATCTCTTCCTTCAGTGGATTCTCTCTCTGGTCTTTTTGGCCCCTTCTGAGTTCCTTCTCTTTTACTTCTGAGATCTCTTTCATTCCCTTTCTTCCTTCCTTCTTCCCACAAACTAATTTTTAAAAAAATGTTTTCCAAGCTGGTTTGGCTCAGTGGTTGAGACTTCACCTACGAACTAGGATGCATAGGAAGTCATGGTTCAATTCCAGGTCAGGGCACATGCCTGGGTTTTGGGCTTGATCCCCAGTGTGGGGTGTGCAGGAGGCAGCTGATCAGGGAGAGAGAGATAGAAACATCAATGATGAGAGGTAATCATCTATTGGCTGCCTCCTGCACGCCTCCTATAGGGATCCAGCCTGCAACCTGGGCATGTGCCCAGACCTGGAATCAAACCAGCGACCTCCTGGTTCATGGGTCGACACTCAATGACTGAGCCACACTGGCAGGGCTCCACAAACTATTCTGAGTGCCTATAATGTGCAGAGCCCTGCTAGGCACTGGGATAGATGTAGATGAATAGCATACAGTCCATTGAATCCATCCTGGGAGATGATATAGGAACATAGGTAACTGTGATACAAGTCAGAGCAGGATGGAAACAAGGTCCATTAGGGAAGGGTGAGGCCTTTCACACAAGAGATGCATATGGAGAATAGATAAGGTTTTGACTTGGAAAGAAATGCAAAGGAAGGAGGACATTCTCATGGAAATGAGGAAGCATGAACAAAAGCATGGAACCAGGAACTGTCATCAGCCAGTTCCATGGAGTACAGGTTGAGGTTCTGTCTGGAAAGGTGCACTGAAGCTAGAGCATAGGCACGGCTACGAGGTCTGAACTTGATTCTCTAAAGTAACAGGAAACTGGGAAGATTTTGAGTTGGAGAATAATATGGTCAGAGCTATGCTTTAGAGTAATGAATGTGTAAGCGGAGTGTAAAATGGGTTGGGAAGAGGAAGCTGAGGTGGAGAGAACAGACAGAAACCTATTTGGATAATTCATAAAAGTCTGGGCTAACTGGAAGTGGTGGAAACTGAAAGGAGGCTAATGGATAGGAGAGATCTTGGGGAACTAGCATCTGGTAACTCATTGATGTGGGGCTGAGGAAGGAGGAGGACAGGGGGACTGGAATTTCAGCTGGGTGTGATGAACAGAGGTCAGTGGGAGAGGCTATTTGAGAGGGGACATAATGCTTCTTAGAGAAAGTCTGAAGGCTTCTCCTTTTATTTTTTAAAGTTTGGGTGTTGACTTCTCACCAACACCTGCGTTTGACTTGTGGGCTTTTGTGCATCACAGAGCGTCAAATGATATCCTGTTACTGATGTCATTGGGGTGACTTCATCTACTTGCACATCTTTAAAAGATAACCATCAGAGGTGGCAAACTTGGCAGACAAAAGAAAAAGTAGATTCCAAGATCCTCCCCTTACACTTCTGAGGCCTCTGCTTGGGTATGATTTGGAGCTCATTCTCCAGGCTAGGATATTTAGGTTGGATCAAAGCAAATCAGTACGTGGTATTGAACACCAATTAGAGCTGGTCACTGTGCTGAGAGCTACAGGAGAAGAGGCAGAAGGAAAGAAGCGACTGTCTTCAGAAACTTCAATAAGAGCTCAAATCAGCATCTGTATATAATAACAGTTCAAATACGGTCATCTGTAATGTTTATGATCACAGAGCAGATGGATTATACAGAAAAGAAGTTATGATCTCAAACCCACAACTGAGATTGGCCCTTCCCAGACCTACAGAATCAGAATCACCGGGGTTGGGGCCCAAGTTCTGAGGAAGGAGTCACTTCAAGCCAATATACCCAGGAAGAGTTTTGCAGAAGGGATGGACTCTGAGCTGAGCCTTGCAGGGAGGCCACAGGGCCTCTAGACCACGCACACTTCGGTTGGGATGTCCCATCCAAGACACCTAAAGTTAAAATAATTTCTGGGTCCCTTAACTGCAAACATAATTCTTTGAACATTGAAAAGAACTTGCGTTGTACCCTTGTGCTTTTATTTGTAAACTGACATTTTTGAGGAAATAGGTGCCCTTTGCTTCCAGACCATTACCCATTATCACGGTTGCTCTGCCGAGTGTCCAGTCTACCTTTGTGTGCCCAACTCTGGTTCTCAGAGTGGCTCAAGGCTGGCCCTAGGGGTAGTCGGCTATAGGAAGTTTACTTTCAGGTCCATTTTCTCTTTCCTTCTTGGCCTCAGACCACTTTTCTGGCCCTTTGGTTACTCACTGGTGACTCATTTCAAACACGGTCACAGTTCCACAATTGGTTCTTGGGCGGATACTTACTGTCCAGGAGCAAGTAAGGACAGGCGGGCAGGCCACTGGGCTTTGACCCTGACAGGGTGGCACATGCTGGCTTGCAACCTTGGGGTATTAGGGCCCAGGGAAGGTATTATAAAGGATCCAAATATTCTCAAGTTCCACATCTTACTTCAGACAGAATAAATAATGCACTACACGTTTTCAAATGGGGATGCTGTTGTGATGAATAAAATAACCACATTTATTGGAAAGTGTCTTGAAATCATAGTTTGTTTTGCGTGTGTTTGTGTTTAAGAATCTTCTTCATTAACAGACACCTAGGGCATGACCAGCTTTCATCTGGTGACTCACGAAACTTTGTGGTTGTTAAAAGCGATCTTGTCTGGCAGAGGAAAGGCAGCTCTGGAGGGAGCATAGCTTTTGTCTGGCCCCCAGCACCTACCCCTGCTGGGCTGCCGGGGAGAGAGCTTGGGAAATGACAGCTACAGAATGGGACAGAAGGACGGGGTCTCTCTACACTGGTTACCACTCACTGCGTGCAGGAGTGAGCTGCCAACCAAGAACCAACCACATGAGAGGGCTGTTATTTGGGAGGCAGCTTCCCGGCCCTCTAAACCCACCTCCTACTCTGAGCAGGAATCCCTTATGGAATCTTCTGGAAGGGTGAACATCTCGCTTGGCCTAGACCCCTCACAAAAAGGAAGCTTACTTACTTCAAGGTTAAATTCAGACCCCTGAACCTCTACCTCAGTTGTTTCTCACTTGGTAGAACTGAGGTGGGGCCTTTGGCATTTGTATTTTTAAAAAACGCTCTACGTGACTCTGATTTCAGCCAGAGTTGAGACAGAAGACTGGTATGAAAGGACAAAAATACTCCGTCACAATGCTTTTGTTTGTGAAGTGCTCACTAATGCATGAACAGCGAGGCTCCCGTAGTCTTAATATTGACGCCCCTTTTCTTATTTCTCACACCCACCCTGGTAGATAGATCCCTATTTCAAAAAACGAATTAATTAGGGCCCAAGGAAGTGAAACCAATGTGCGGGCTGGGGAATGACAGTTGAACCCCAAAGTACAAATGAAACCAGGAAACTGGGTGTGACGAGCTCTTGAGGAGGGACAAACAGTTATGACCTCAAACCCATAACTGAGATTGGCACATAAAATCGCACTAGCTCCATGGTAGGAGGTTGACCGATGCTGCTGAAATCAGGGGAGGGGAAGTGCTCTTTAAGAAGCTTCTGACACACCCAATTCCTCCTTCCACCAGTCTACCTTTGGCAAAGAAGCAAAATCAGTCAGTTTGAGAACTTGGGCTCTAAAGCTAAGAGATGGGGTTCTCTAACCCAGAGGCTTTGGGCAAGGTACTTGATGCTTTAGGGCTGTCTCAGTTTCCTCATCAAAATGGAGATAATGCAGAGAGGTGTGTCCCTCTTACTAGGAGTCCAGACAGCAACATTATTATTTGTGGCACAGTTGCTGAGCTGGTCCTGGGCTGGAGAGGTCATGTTCTAGAAGCTGAAACCCATGTCGAGGACTCAGGAGAAGGAGGGAGACAAAGGCATTAGACGCTGGCGTCATTCTTTATGTGAAGGAGTATATGGCCAGGTAAACCCGATGCTTGCATGCTCTCTCTTGCACCCCCTAGCAGGTCGGTGCTGCCCTGAGTTCCCCAGAGGCTGGTGGTGAGCAGAAAGGTGGCTGTCACCATTTCTTATGGCTGTTCCAGTGTGTGGGTGACCAAGAGCTGCTTCTAGTGCAGAAGCCCACCCCTCATGTTTCCTGCCTGGTCCCCCAGGAGTGAACGTCTCATTAGGAGACTCTCTTCTTTTAATCACATGGATCCCAAGGATCACCGGGACTTGGGTTGTTTGAAATGCCACTGAGAAGTTCAAATCTGCTCCCAGCTGGGCTCTGAGAGAGGGATGGCCAATCACAGGATCCATCGTCATCTACCCGGGGGCTTGCTGCCTTGCACGCAATGACATCTTGGCCCAAGGGATTGTACTGATCTCTAAACCTGTAACCTGCAGATGACCTTCCCCTGGGGAGTAGCAGAACCATCATGAGCCTGTGCAGGGCTCTTATTTGAGAGATGTGGTCTACTTTTTACTCAGTCTGCTCTGCATTGGAGTACAATGCCACCAGCAACAGTATGGGACTGCCTAGCAGCTAGGCATCCACAGATACACCTGCTCTCTTCCAGTCTCTTATTTTCCCAGAGTTTCCTTCAAGTTAGCATCATGCAAAATGGTATGAGCCGACATTAAGTCTGCTGTGTTTTACGCAGCATATGGCTGCCTTCAGAGTAGTACCTTCTGTCTTGGATGTGAGGGAGGGGCATATTTTATAACCCCAATCCCATTATTCTATTTTTAAATCCCCACCAGAGGATATTTTTTCCTTGGGTCTTTAGAGAGAGAGAGAGTGGAAAGGAGGGAAGAGGGAGAGAGAGGGAGAAACATGGATGTGTGAGAGACACATGAACTGGTTGCCTCCTGTACGTGCCCCGACCGGGGCCGAAAATGAAACCAGCACCCAAGGTACGTGCTCTTGACCAGGATTCAAACCCATGACCCTTTAACCACTAAGCCAAACCGGCCAGTGGTTAGGAACGACGCTCTAAACACTGAACAAACGGGCTAGGGCCCACTGTTCTCCTTTAATCTTTGTTCCTCCTTCACACCACTTCCCAGACAACTACTTTTGCTCCTTGATTTTGATAACCCTGTGGATGAACCGTAAGATAGCAGAAACCATGTCCTCTCTGCTGTTGGTAATTATAGTTCTTCTCGGAACTCCTTTCTTTTTGTGAATGCCTACCAGGTGCCCCCCAGGCACAAGATGATGCTCCCTTGTTCGGTAAAAGCATGCAGGTAAGAAGTGTCAGAACCCCAGGAGAAGTTTTCTCCGGCCACTGAGTCAGCGCATTATCTGTTCATCCTGGCTCTCTGGCCATATGAGTCAGTGGTCCTTCCAGAATTCCCTTCAGCTCAGTGTTTCAAAGAAATCTGTGATTGAGATTGAGATTCTTTTTTTTTCTTCTTCTCTGCAGCTGGCTACTTTGCATTTTCCCAAGGTGAAACCCAGCCTGTCTTTTCAGGTTTTGAGAAAGAAAACACTTCAAAGGTGAGAAGTGGGGGAAACCCAGCTACCAAAGGGAAGCCTGCAAGCTTTTCAAGTGCAGGAAAACGCTTCTCAAAATCAGATTCTAAAACTGAGCGGATTTCCCTAATTGTCAGAGCGATTGAACACCTTTTCATATATCTATTGGTTGCTGGTATGAATTCTTAGGAGAGGTATATTTTCAGGTCCTCTGCCCACTTTTTGATTGGGTTGTTTGTTTGGTTTTGAGTTTTCCACGTTCTTTATATATTTTGGGAAATAAACCTTAGCTGGAGCTACTGTTTGCAAATGTCCTCTCCCATCTGGTTGGCTGCCTCTTTGTTGTGTTGTCAATCATGGTGCAATATACACATCTTGTAACATTGAAACCCACACATGAAACCTATATGTTCATATTGACCAATGTCACCCCAATCAATTTAACATATAAAATTAAAAAAATAAATAAAACTGAGCAGTGTGATTTGCTGTGTGCAGCTTTCAAGTGGCTTAGATTTTCTCTAATTCTCTTCTTTTTAAGGGCATCACATCTTCCTTCTGGTTGGCGTCCTTTTCTTAGTCTCCGTGACCGCCCATAGTCTAGTTTTATCTGACTTACCCAGCAGCACCTTTCTGATCCTCTTCATCAGAGATGACTGTCCCATCCATGGGGGTCTCCTCATTGACCTCTCTTCAGCACAGCTTGGGGTGATTTTTCTATGGGGGTGGGGTGTTATCCATCCATTCTGGGCCACCTTCTGTAGTGATACAAATTCTTCCCATCTTCTAGCTCACCTCTAATCCAGCTTGTTTGCTGAAAGGTTGCTGATGGGCATTCAGCTCCTTCCTTCCCCAAACTTTTCCTGAGCATGGACTGCATTCCAGGCACTAGGCATGGCGATGCAGTAGTACATAAGGCTGGCCAGGAACCCAGAGAAGTGCATAGGCACTTATAGTCCAAGCTGAACCAAACCCAGGAGGGCTTCCTGAAATAGGCAACCTCAAAACCAAGACGAAATGAGTAATTAACCAGGTGAAGGGAGTGAAGAGTGAGAGCATTTTCATTACGTTGCACTTATGCTATATGCATCTTCTTGCACCCTGTTTTGCATTAGCTTGTAATTGTCCCTATGCCTAATGTGTACATGTTGTTAACTTTAAGATACTGCAACTTCTTTTTTTAAAAAAATATATTGTTATTTATTTCAGAGAAGAAGGGAAAGGGGGAGATAGAAACATCAATCATTGATTGGCTGCCCCTTGCACGCCCCCTATTGGGCATCAAGTCCCCAACCCGGTTATGTGCTCTGACTGGGAATCGAACTGTGACCTCCTGATTCATAGGTTGATGTTCAACCACTGAGCCCCACCAGCCAGCTGTGCTATTGTAACTTCTTTTTTTTTTAAGGTCATATTTTGTGCTGTCTTTTTAAAAAATATATTTTTATTGACTTCAGAGTGGAAGGGAGAGGGAGGGAGAGATAGAAACATTGATTGGCTGCCTCCTGCACGCCCCACACTATGGATCAAGCCCACAACCCAGGCATGTGCCTTGACTGGAATCGAACCCTGGACCCTTCAGTCCACAGGCCAATGCTCTATCCACGGAGCCAAACCGGCTAGGGTATGATATTGTAACTTCTTGAGGACAAGAGTCTGTGGTACTTGCCCACCTACCTTCTCAGGGTTAGCCCAAAGCTAAATGCTTTGCAAGGAAGGAAAGTCGTATATTTTGTGCCTGCGCTGTGCCCATCACTTTGCATGTAAGTGGTTGTTTTTTGGCTGCTGAGTAGTTGTGCGACTTTGGGTGAGTCTCTAAGCTTCCTCTGGGCCTTGATTTCTTCATCCGTAGGCCGAAGGGGCTCGACTGCAGCGTCCTGCAGCTCTGTGGTCCGCTTTTCTGTGGCCGCTCAGGGCCACCTGGTTCTCGTTGAACTAACTGGTGGGAAGACAACTGCAGAAGGCGTTTCAGGGGTTAAGTCTGGAAACCCAACGTGGAAATGAAACCACAACCCCAATTTTTTTTAAAAAAGTGACTGTTTCTTTTCTGAAAATATACAAGGAACTGTCTTACGGGCAGCTCATTTTCCCGCCTTTTAAAAAATATATATTTTATTGATTTTTTACAGAGGGGAAGGGAGAGGAATAGAGAGTTAGAAACATCGATGAGAGAGAAACATTGATCAGCTGCCTCCTGCACACCCCCTACTGGGGATGTGCCCGCAACCAAGGTACATGCCCTTGACCGGAATTGAACCTGGGACCCTTCAGTCCGCAGGCTGATGCTCTATCCACTGAGCCAAACCGGTTAGGCCCACCTTTTTTTTTTTTTTGCTTAAAAAATATAGTAAGCACCTGCGCAGCTCCACGGGTTCCTGGACAGCATAATGCACTACTGTGTTCCCATGTCTCGTGCCTGGAATGCAGTCTATGTCTAAGTGCTGGGTCAATTGGAGACCAAAGAAAGGATGTCCTTCAGAAATGACCCCACCGAGCCCCAGGGCCTCCATCCTGTTCTCTGTGCCCAGTGCCAGCACAAGCTGCCACCCAGGGAGGAATAATGCACGCCTGGGCTTTGTTCTGCGGGGCCACTGCAGCCTTCACGCCACAGCATCAACACCTGTGGTCTTGTAACCTAGGCTACAGAAATAGCAAGTGCGTGCGCAAGTGGATGGCGGAGACACAGCAAAGCTTTCTTTGGTGCTGAAAACACCGCATTCAGCACATCGTGTACCAATTCAAGGGTGGCCCCCCTTTTCTCTCTCTCAAACTTTTCAAAACAGGAAGAAAGTTTGGTTCAACTGCGAACACCAATAACCTATGTTCTTCTATAGAGCTTCTTTTTGGAAGCCATCCAAGAAACAAAGCTACCTTCACTAAGGGGACACTAATCACTTTTTTCTCATTCTCTGTCTTTTTTTTTTTTTAACTCTGAGCTTCTGGTATCATTTTGGAAGGTTGGCACAATGCCACCTGAAACCACAGTGGGGTGTTAGGTAATCATGTTCTCATTAAAATACTGCTCTGTGGTTTACTTTTCAACGGTCTCTTTGCAGTTGGGAAACACACGCTATATTTTTCAGGCAAAGAGAGACTTTGTTATATAGGCAAAAAGGCGGGAAGATGGACTGCCCATTAGACACTTCCTTTTATGTTTCCAGAAAAGAAACAGTGAATTTAAAAAAAATTGCTGACAGTATTACAGATGTCTCCCCTTTTCTCCCTTTTTGCCCCCCTCCATCCAACCCCGCCCTACCCCAGACCTTGCCCATACTATTGCCTGTGTCCATGGGTTATGCATATATGCATATGTTCTTTGGTTAATCTCTTCCTGCACTCCCCCCACCCCGGCCCCCACCCACCCACGTCTGTTATTCTGTTTCATGTATCCATACCTTTGGACCTATTTTGTTCATCAGTTTATTGTGTTCATTAGATTCCACATATGAGTGAGATCATGTGATATTTGCCTTTCTCTGACTGGCTTATTTCACTTAGCATAATAGTCAGTCTCCAGGTCCATCCATGCTGTCTCCAGAGTTCCCTCTTTTTCACAGCTGCATGGTATTCCATGGTGTAAATGCACCATGGCTTTTTTTATCCACTCATCTACTGATGGGCACCTGGGCTAAGAAACAGCCACTATTATTCTAGAGAAGGCAAACAGAGCATGAGGGTAGCCCTCTTGGGGCTTCCAAGAGATTGACAATATTCAATTGACCCTGGGGACACATGCCTCAAAAACATCCTAACACCCTTCAGCTTGAAAGTCTCAAGCAGTGTCTCTCCAGGAGCGTTCGTCCACTGAGTCATTGAGTTGAGCACTTTTACTGACTATCCACCAAATGCCAGGCACCGCACTAGGCCCTAAGGACACACACACACACACACACACACACACACACACACACAGAGAGAGAGAGAGAGAGAGAGAGAGAGAGAGAGAATCGCCACCAGTTGGGGTGGCAGATGAATAACTGGGCAACACAGAACAGTGAGGTGAGTGAGCTCTGTGTCTTCTCCCCTCCCCTCCAAGGAATTTCCACTTGGGGCCTTTTGAATTTTATCAGTGAAGGCAGCAAACTAAAGCCAAGGTTATAATTTTCTAGTTAAAAAGGAGGAGAATGCCGGCCTGCATGGATCAGTGGTTGATGCTCGACCTATGAACCAGGAGGTCACAGTTCGATTCCCATTCAGGGCATATGCTGAGTTGTGGGCTCAATCCTCAGTGTGGGGTATGCAGGAGACAGCCAATCAATTAATGATCCTTCCATCACTGATGTTTCTATCTCTTTCTCCCTCTCCTTTCCTCTCAGAAATTGATATTTTAAAAAAAGAGGATGATGAAGCCTCCAAATGCTCCCATTAGACAATCTTCTAGAAACCACCCCAACTCCTCCCTTCTGGCCAGCCAGTTCCCACTGACCAGCTTGGCACTGTGACCAGGACAGGTCTTTGACTTGGCTCCTCCTGCTATGTGTTTGTACATTCCCAGTAGTAGGATCTTAGCTTCCTTCCTAGTTCTTCAATTAGGCTCTCAGCTACCCTGTGACTTCACAGGGCAGGCCCCTGTCCTATCCTCTCAGGTTGACGGACAGAAAAGCACCCAGGAATGTTTTCCAGGTACTAGGAAGATGGCTCCAGGTAATCCAGCTGACTAAATTCAGCCCCCGATAAACTGGACAGGCCAATTTTGTTCCACATCTGATTTGAGCATTTCATATCACATCTATTCTAGTAACAGGTGAACATTTTACCTGTTTCAGATATGGGTGAAAAAACACACCTATCTTTTGATCTTTTCTCACCCCTAACTTTTTTTCCTCTTTCCTCTCTATCTGCCCTCACTCATTGAGCTATCTTTTCTCTTTTGTTTGGCAGTGTTATCATATGCATATTAACAGAGAAATTTGCATAGTTGAGGGATTCAGGTTTTCACAAAGCACCTACAATAAGTTGAAATTTAGAAGTGCCTTGTTTTTCTTTTGTCAACCATTAAATATTTGACTCAATTGACACATTCATGCTGGAGTCTTTAAAAATCAACGTGAAAGCTTTGGATTTAATTTAAAACTCTCTCAATAGTGAACATTTCTAGGCAAGTCAAATTTGCTGAGATTTCATTGGAGGTATTTTATATACCCCAAAAGGTGAGCGTGGAGCGAACTGGACTGATTTATTTTTAGTTTCTCAAAACATTGACATTAAAGCAGGTAAAAATCAGTGTGGTTTTCTTCATGGGGGGGTTTCGCTTTGACTTTCAACACTGAATCTGAGGGTTTGATGAACCCAGAAATACAAAGTGAAAGTCGGGAGTGTGAGTGCATACCAAGACAAAGAGTCTTCTATGAGTGGAAGCTGAGTTCCAGTTGATTTCCTTGTCAGCATATACCATTTGTTAGATGCCACTCTCTTCTCTTCATAAAAATATGGTCCCCTGTCATTAAGGAACTTACACTTAAAATAAGACACATTGTCCATCAGCAGATAGCAAACCATTTTCTAGTTCTTTCCCTCTAAGTTCTGCGTTTATATGGGTTTCCTTACTTTAAAAAAAAAAGTATTTTATTGATTTTTTACAGAGGAAGGGAGAGGGGTAGAGAGTTAGAAACATCGATCAGCTGCCTCCTGCACACTCCCTACTGGGTATGTGCCCGCAACCAAGGTACATGCCCTTGACTGGAATTGAACCTGGGACTCTTGAGTCCACAAGCTGACGCTCTATCCACTGAGCCAAACCGGTTAGGGCTGGCTTTCCTTACTAATCCAGAGGTGGGCCTTGCAACCCATCTTTGGGGAGTGGGTAGCAAGGCTTTCCTGTCCCCTGTCTTCTGGAAGATTGGAGGAAGGAGAGGAGGGAAAGGTGAGTGCTCTGCCTGACATTGTCACCATGTGGAAGGGAGGCCCTGAGCCACTGAAAACGCCTTTTTCTGTCCTGCTGCTTTTGGCTCATTGGGCTCCAGTAAATCAGTAAAACAGCATAATGGAAGCCCACCAGCATATTGCTCTGGGTGTACAGTCAACATCTCGAATGCTTCATCCACTCAGACTCCCAAACATTGTGTGTAAAAAGCAGAAAATGTACAGAACGTTTTGTTTTTGTAAGTTTAAACTGATTTAGTGTTCAAGATCATGTCTGGGTGTCTGCCTGTGCAATAAATTCGAGACCCTTAGGTCCTAAAATCCCATGAGTCCAAAGGGCTCTATTAACCTTCCCTCCCCCAATTGCTGGCTTACAGGTGTTAAAGTTTAGCTGAGGAGGGATCGAAATCAGTGATTGAATAGCAAGGTGCTATTGTCTGGCTCCGTGAGAGTTTACACATGCTCAGAACTTCAGACGTGATTGACAGAGGAGTGTGTGTGACTCAAACCCCTTGTCCTGAGTTGTGATCACAAAGAAACTTCCCTTTGAAACCCAAGAAGGTCCCTTTTTCTGGACCTGTGAAGGGAATTAGGCAGTAAACAACCATGAGTATTTTTTAAAAAAAATCCATTAAACTATAATTGATGCAGAGTTTATGGAACATTTAGGAATTTCAGAATGGCTTTCTTAACCTACCTTCCAAATGCAGCTCCCAAATGCTGCAGAGCAGCATTAATACTGATAGGTATTTGGTCTTCTCTAAATCCTCTGATCTGACTTTGGTTATTATTTAAAGTTCTATTTTGTTCTTAATAATTATTTAAATTTATTTTTATCTAATTGGATAATACTAGTATAAAGAGAAAACTGACCCAATGATCAAAGGGTCTCCCCAACCCACCCCACCCCCACTCTACCCCATGATATTTCAGACCAGAACCCTGCATGGAGATTAGTGATCATATGGAACAAAGATTTTGTGTTTGGCTTTCGGAAATGGTTCTGCAAATATTCAGTCTGAAAGCCCTTTTAATGGCCAAAAATGGAGGAGTTGACAATCGGGAAGGGCCAGGTGGACCTGAGCTGGGATGAGTGGTTTCTTGGCAGGGAGCCCATTCTCATGATGAAAGCTGGGAAAATTTGCTTGGGGAGAGTAATCCAATGATACGAGAGGATTAGGCAGGCTTACATTCAGCAAACTGTAAACCATGAATCTGCATGGTGCACCTCTTCCCCACTCGGGCAGCTGCTTTGCTTGTAAAATAGAGCCACCAAAATTAAACAACAGGAGAAGCTAAAGAGAGAAGGCGGGAGGAAGAAAGCACTGGATGTTTCAAAATGACACATAAAAGGTCTTGTTTTCCAACAAGCGAGGAGAGCCATTAAATACCGGCAACAATTTTGGGGGGCACTTTTGAGCTGTTTGTACCATTGTTCAATCTTAAAAATGTTACTACATGCAGACAAACTGAGTTTGCCAGTGATAATTCCTGGTCAGCGCTAACAGAAGACTCATCTCAGCTGAGAAAACAGTTCTCCAATATCACCCCAAGGACAGGTGGAAACTTCTATCACCTTGAACCTGCACAGACTCCAAGTTCACCTTTCACCCCTGGCTCCTATTGGTCCAGACCCTTAATTATTTCCCTTCTGAATACTTAGCTATTAGTGACACTAATTAAAACCTGCCTTACCCTCAGATGTATTATGAAGCTGTTTGTAAAATGCTGTGAAGGCAAATTGTTCCAAGAGCTATTAATTCTGGCGAAGGCCATGTCAGCTTCAGTTATGTGCTCGTAAATGCAAACCCACCCTGGGCAGTAATCTCCGGGGATGGTCTAAATTGCACAGCTGGCTTTTTAGAAAGTGTGTACGGAGGAGCAGGAAAAGATTGCTGAAAATGCCTAAGTAAGGTTAGATAATAAACGGAATTATACTGGGCAGGGGGAGGGCAGAACAAAGAAGCTATTATCGGGCATCAGATATGCACTGCAACCTACAAAGGGGCGATTTAGGCTGGGTTAGCCAGGTATTTGGGAGGAGGTTATTAAAATATAAAGTCAGTACAAAGCAAAGTAAGACTGATGAAACAAGTTCCCGCTCCAGGGCCTTCTTCTTTTGCTGGCTGTCCTCCTGTCATTGCCAACTGGAAGAACTGGGGAAATTCAGTTGAAAGATGACTCCTCCAGCCACCAATCTGTTGGGTCTAAGGACTTTCACCTTACGACTCCTAATAAGATAAATCTCTCTCTCTCTCTGTGTGTGTGTATGTGTGTGTGTGTGTACCATAATCTCTCAAGTAGATAACAAAGCTACCTCACTAGTATGCAAAGATTTCGCATATGATGGAAGCATAGGTACATGATGGATAAATAGATAAATGAATGGATGAATGGATAAGTAAAAGCTTCATTAATTCATTATTTAGCAAATCTGTAGTAAGCACATAGTATGTGCCTGGCAAATTCTAGGTGCTGGGAATACAGAGTGAGGAGACAAGGTACCGAACTTCAGTGAGCTTATATTTTAATCAGGAAGACATGCAACAAACAAATAGACAAATACACACGATAATGACAACAAAGAGTCATAAAGACAATAAAACAGGGTAATGTAATAAAAATGGAAAGAATGATTAGATAAATTTATAGTTGAACAGGGTACTTCAAATAATTTAGTGTTGTAATTTTCCAAGCTTGATTCTAACAACAGGATCTATATCTTTTCAATTGAAAATCCATGCCCTGTGGAGAAACCTCAATATTTCATAGAGGTGAAAACATAGCTGCTGTAGTTTACTGTGTGTGTGTGTGACCCTATCCACCAATTCAGGTAAATTATAACAATTGATCACATAATTATATTCATCACAGAATAAAAATAATGCACAATGTTAAAAATTAAATGATAATTGTCTCATTGCAATGAGATGGATGATGTTACTGGCAACCCCTATTATCTGTTAGAATTAACTACATGAGTCAGCGATCTGGGCAGCACTAGATCACTCCCTTTACTTTTTTTTTGCTTCTCTCATCTTTCCTTATTTCTTTTTCTATTTTTATTTAAAAATTATCTCTCACAAATGCAAAGGTTTGAGAAAAGGCACATATATCTGCTTCTGGATATTTCAATCATACACAGATGCAGAAATTATGGCAAGTTCTCTCTGAAGACTGTCTGGTATTTGCCAGATGCTCAGTGGATGAGCTTATCATACTCAAATGTGGGAGAACATGTATATAACATATAAAATAATACATAAAAGATCTTGTTTTCCAACAAGTAAGGAGAGCCATTAAATACTGGCAACCATTTTTGGGGGGCACTTTTGAGCTATTTGTACCATTGTTCAATCTTAAAAAAAGATTTCAGTATCTTATCCTTCACATGACCAAGCAAGTTCAGGCTGTTCAAGATACTGAATATACCAGTGAGATATACCCTATAGCAAGCCACTTGAAATTATAGAAATGGTCATGAAGAAATTGCTTTTATCTAATCTTTCATTTCAAAACCTCCTTCCTCATGAATAGCCAACATATGTTATTATCTATCAGTGACTGCAATTTCATCATGTTTCCCATTGCCACCTTTTCCTTTGTGGTGGGTGCTGTAATATTCACCACCCAGACCACCTCCCTGAAAGAAAGGCTTGCTCCCCCGCCCCCCACCTCCCCTTGTTGAAAGTGCAACTGGAAGACAGCTTCCAGCTGAGAGCCTTGTTTGGGGATGCCTCTGCTCAAGCAAAGTACCTTACCCAAGGTCATGTGTCCTTCCAGGGGCTGACTGAGCAGTGTGGGGGTAGAGAGGCCATCCCCCACCCCTTATTTCAACTGGGGACAACTATGAAGGTTCGTCCCAGTTTAAAACTCTTCCTGAGCTTGATTTAGGATGGAATCACAGCTCAACTTCTCCCTTTGCCCAGTCTTGCTCCCTTTATCCCCCTGTAGCAGGAGTTAGTACCAACTATGTGCCCTCATGAACATCCTGTATGTTAATATCCATCTCGGAGGCTGCTCCCTAGGGAGCACCTTCAAAACTGAATCAAAACCATCTAGGCAAGTGGCAGACAGCCAACTGGTCTCTTTGAGGGAAGCAATGATGTTCAGATACACCGTCTTCAATTAACTGGGAGTTCCTTGATGCACACAGAGATGGAACTTGTCCAAAACTGATGCCAATGTACTTTCCCACTTTACACCATGGCTCACTAAAGAATCGTTGACCAAATGAAAATCATCTTCATGTAGAGCCTGGATTTTCAGTGATAAACAGTCATCAGGCAGATTACATCTCAGTAAAAAAAGAATCCTGTAGGTAATGATGATTATTACAACATTGCAAATGTATTCTATGCCACTGAATCATATGCATAAAAACGGTTTACATGGCAAAATTTATGTTATATATATTTTACTACAATAAAAAAATCGACAATGTAGTATACCAAAAATCATTGACTTGTATATTATAAGTGGGTGAAGTGTATGATATATGAATTATATCTCAATAGAGCTGTTAAAGAATGGAGTCTTGAGAGAGGAAATCATCAAACACGTCTCTTTTATATATGTGCCCCCTGTCAAAACTGAATTTTGTCCATATATAAAGTGAAATATCTGCAAAAACATATTACCTTTTCCCTACACTCTATACCATTATTATTATGTAATATCTACCAGTGCTCTTTGGTGAAGAAATTTTGCTGCTGTTTTTGCTTTGTTTCCAAACATAATATTTACCATTACCTTTGTAGCTGGATTTACAAACTTCTTGGCAATAGTGAGGCACATACCTATGTTTCTATGAGGAGCTCATCCTTTATGATGCTGCTGTAGTTGTGGCTTCTCCATCACCTTTAGCAATAATTTTGTCAGTTTTGTATTGAGAAACACTTACATTGTTTGCACTTGCTCTGGAAAAAACTTTATTGTTCTATTGAGAAGTCATTGCACTTTGTTGGAAAATAACACTGAAGCTTTCATAGCTTCCTGCTGTTATTGGAAAACATTTTTATGACAAATGCCACCCTGGAGGTCTAGGGGCAAACACATTACCAATCCAATACAATCCAATTTTCAGATTTTTCGGGTCATACTTCCTATTTGTGACTTAGAAACTTATATTTTTGTTAGCTTGATCATCACAGTCATATTCTCACTTCTCTTAGTACATACTGTTTCACCTCCTTTCATTTGTCTTTCAACACCTTTCATTTGTCCTTGAACCTGTTCTTCACATTTAAGATGTTATCCTGAGTTGTGGTATTTATTATTTTTATCATTACCACTTTTGAGTCATTGATCCATTTCTGTCAATTAGCGATAACCATAAT
Source organism: Cnephaeus nilssonii (assembly GCF_951640355.1). Taxonomy (NCBI): domain Eukaryota; kingdom Metazoa; phylum Chordata; class Mammalia; order Chiroptera; family Vespertilionidae; genus Cnephaeus; species Cnephaeus nilssonii. The sequence continues at coordinate 75,593,199 of NC_137081.1, read as the reverse complement.
AACAACCAAAAATCCAATAAGTAAAAACAATTACTCATGTTAGCTGAGACAAAATTCACACCATGGAACTGATTGTTGTTGAGATAAACTGATGAGTTGCTGGGGTAATGTTGGGGTCTGAGGGTCTTACTGGTTTTTTTCTCTTTCCCTCTCTCTTCTTCCTTTCTTTTCCTTGTTGGTCTTAGCTGGACTCCTTACGTACCTTTTCACATTCTCCCTCTATTCCCCCTTCCCCATTCCTTTATTTTTTGAGAGTTAGGGCATTAAAATGGAAAGAGACCATGGAGATCTTTAAGTCCAATGACTTCATTTTACAGGTGAGGAAACTGGAGTCCAGAGAGTTTCAATGAACTAATCAAAGTCAGAGGGGCCAGACCTGGTCTCCCAGCTCCTCTGATTCATGGCTAGTGTGTTTCCATTTTGCTATGAAGCCACTAAATCTTCTTCTTTAGTTCTTCTTCCTGATTCTCTCTTGACACTGAGAATGGTTGGACCCATAGTGATTAAGGTTATTCATTATCAGGACTAAAAAAGTAGGGGGGTTAAGGAAGTCAAAACTTCCCTCCTCTGTCTCCTCTCTTATTATTTAGTTACTCACAATCTCTGTGCATGCTCCCTCCTAAAATATCAGTCAAACTTATCCCTTCTTTTAGTACTGGGAACATTGTGCTGGTTCATGCTGCCATCATCTTTCTCCTCTACTAATCAGCACTTCTTTTTTAGTCTCTCTACTTTTAAGAACTACTGCCTCAAACCCAATTCCAAATATTGACTGATCCATCTATATTCATCCATTCATCTATCCATCCCACTGCTGCCAGAATGATTCCACAACATGACTCTCATCTCTACTCTTTGAGGATTCTTAAATCCCGACGAGATAAAGTCCAATCTTTGAACAAGGCACCTGACAGTCAAGTCTCTTTGTGGTCTTGCCCTGCCCTCCTGTCTAGTGTTATCCCAAATTACTCTGTATATTAGTCAGGCTAAATTATGATATATTAACAGATAACCCCAAAATCTCAGCGGCTTAACATGACAAGGTTTATTGCTTATCTGTACTAAGTCTGCTACAAGTCTGGGTGACTCCCCAGAGGCTCTGTTCTCCTTGCAGTAACCCAGATCCAGGCTGCTTTGACCAAGTGCTGTTTCCATTTCACCACGTGTCCTCCTTGGTTGCCAAGGAGGAGGAAGAGAGCTGAAAGGTGGGCATGAGCTCCTCTGTGCTTCAGCTTGAAAGTGACACCACAGTCCATTGGCCAGAGCTTTTCACGTGACTGCAAAGGGGCTGGGAAATGCGGGGAATGTTTGATGAGCACTGCTATTTTCACCACAGTCCCTTCTTGCAGTAGAAACTTTGGAAATACCTGACTACTTGTTCCCTGAGTCCACCCTGCCTATGGTATCCTGATAAACTCCTACAAAGCCAAGTCTCTATTTCTTCTAAGAGAGTGAGTTGTGACTTTCCCAGGCCAACTTAGTGCCTTATTCTCCAATTAGTAGCCCTGTGCACGAATCCGTGCACCAGTAGCTCGCTGCTGCTCTCCAGTAGCTCTCTCCCCAGCCTCCCCCCCCCCCGCCCCTGCCATAGCTTGCTGCCCTGCCCCCTCCTGTAGGTCTCCGCTGCCCACTTGTAGCTTGCTGCCCCATCCTCCTGCTGATCCGTGATCCAGTTGTTATTCAGTCAGCCTTTAAGCTTCACAGAGTAACGATCATTTGCATATTACATATTTATTATATAGGATGTCCCCACTGTATCTTGCAGTTATCTCCATCATTGTTCTAACTGTTTGCCTGGCTGTTTCCCTCTAAATGGAAATCTCTTTGTGGATAGAGAAAGTGTATTTTCATTTTCAGGTGCTCAGTTTTAATACAGTGGTACATAGAGACTCTTCATATTTGGGGTTGAATAAATGAATGTATAAATAAATGAAAGAATGGCTATAAAACTATCCAGTTTCTTGTTATATTCCATCCCTTTCCCCCACCACTTTAGCCCAAGTAACCACCTTCTCTTCCCTAGACAATCACATAGACCCTTTCTGATAATCCTCTTCCATTATTGCCCCAATCCAATTTATTCTCCACTCAGCAGCCGTGTCATTATGAAACAGGAATCAGAGTGGGGCTTCCTATTGCCTTAGAATAAAATCCAAACATTCAAATTTCTTCCCATGACCCCTTGCCTGCTCATCTGGCCACAGCTCACTCTCTTATGCTATGGCTCCCACACTGGCCTCCTCTTAGTTCCCTGATTACACTAATACCTTTCTTTCCCAGGGCTTTCTCAGGGCTGGGGCCTGTGCCTGGAATGCTCCTACTTCCTCTTCTCCCTTGGTGAGTTCGTTCTCCGTCTTTAGCTTAAATGTCACTTCTCTAGCAGTTACAATGGTTTGTTTTGATTGCAAGTGAGAAAATCCCCCCTGAAACTACCCTAAAGAATAAAGGAAATCTACTGGCTCCTATAGTTAGCAAATCCAGAAATAGAGCTGACTTTAAGGAAGGTCACGGAGGTCCCTGTGTCTGAGGACCCTCTTTCTCTCATTTACTGTATAGCTTCAGCTTTTGCCCCATGGTCACAAAACGGCTGTCACTATTCAGGACACACATTCTCACACCACAATCTCCAGGAGAATAGAGTGTCTTTTCTGGTAGCTTTTGCTTAGTCTCTCTCATTGGCCTCAATTGCATCACATGCCCATGTCAAAACCAATCACCTTGGGAGGGACATGAAGGTAGAGGGGAGGGATTAGACTTGTTTAGATCTAGCAGAACCCTCTCTTGGAGCTGAGGATGGGACCACATCTAACCTAATAGCATGGCTGTATGTGAGGAAGCGTTTACATTTCCAAAGAATGAAGAGTACTTTTGGTGGGAAATAAATATTTGAAATACACACACCCTCAAAAAAAAAAAAAAAAAAGTCCATCGCACTTTCACAGAGGAGCCGCTCCCACCCCCACCTAAGGAAGCTTCTTCCGTTATCTTCTATTACCGAGTCCCGCTCACTTCCCTCAAAGCACCCACTACTGCTTGTGCTCTGTATTTTTTTTGTTTGTTTGTTTATAGTCTGAATCTCCCACTAGGCTCTAACTTCACAAAAGCAGATAACCTGCCTGATTTGTTCACCTAGTATTGGAACATACTAGACAATTCAATAAATATTTTCTTAATAAAAGAAAAAATAAACAAATTTCTTCTTTTCCAGTTTAGCTCTGGCTTCTACCAAGGGACAAGGGAGCGCAGGGGTTGGAAGGACAAAAGTGAAATGTGAGCAATGTGGTTGTTAATTCAGCTTTCCTTTGACTGGGAGCTTAGCCCTTGTTCCCTCCCAATAATCCCTCAAATTCCCCGTCCCCAGATCTCTTCTTATTAACCCTCCTGCTCCAGGTACTCTGATAATTTGATGTTCCTTTGAGGTTTTTTTAAAACCTAGCCAGAATTAGAGCCTCAGTAGGAATCATGATTTTTAAGAAATTAGCTAAATTATGTCTTTGCAGAGTTCTCTCTTTTGTCTCCCTCGGCCCTTCAAATGGAGGGGGTGAAAATTCCACTTCCCTCATGGAATTGGAGACTGAAGTCAGTGCCAGGTAATAGAAAGGGAGAGGAAAGTTAGGAGTGATCCAGGAAAAAAAAAAAAACTACCAGGAAAGAATAAAAGTTAATAAACGGTGAAGGGAGGTCTTGTGGGTGAAAGAGACATAGCTCAAGAAAAGGAAAGTTAGAATAAACTTGGGAAATGAAGATTAAAGAAATTAGATAATAGAAACAGAGCTGGAGGAATCTTCCTTCCTTCTTATATTTATCCACTTCGTTATCAACAATTATTGGGCGAGAATATGACCAGACACTCTTCTAGGGGCTAAGAATGTAGGGGTGGCCAAAACAAACTACGGAGCTCACGTTCCGGTGAGGGGAGAGGGGTAATCAGCAAACAAGTAGCTAGAGACCATGCGCTGCTTTACTCTCTCCCGAGACCCACAGAATGAAATATAGATGCTCATGGGCAAGGAAAAGGGGAGCGGAGGCAGCAGGACTTAGGGCGGGAGCTGGAAGGCAAAGGAGAAAACGGCATCTTCAGTGGGCAGAAGGGAAAGCTGAGACCCAACCCGTTTTACACATCACCTCCCAAAGCGCAGGGCTTGGTGGTGCCAGGTGAATCGGGAATGAAGTATGTGTGTGTGTGTGTGTGTGTGTGTGTGTGTGTGTGTGTGTAGGAACAGAAGATATAACAAAGAGGATCAGTTCAGGATCAGCTCTCTGGACCCTCTTCTCTTCTCCACAGAGAAGCGCCAGGCCCTCCGGCAGAAGACTGGGCAGTATTTTCTGGAGAAGACTTGCTGCCCATCGGAGGTGGCAGACTGGACACCAGGGGAGGATTAAGGGAGGCTACATGTACTGGAGGCTGGAGCTCTTTGCCCAGGAGCAATGGCAGCCAGGCCTGTACCCTCCAGCAGGAGTTTCAAGTATTCTCTGAAGAATCTGAGCATCTCAAGAGAGAAAGGCCTAACGATATTGATATGGGGTTTTCCAACCAACTAGTGCAGCCTGATCGCACCGTATACATAGTGAAACTCTCATCGGCAAGCTCCTCCTGGGCGCTCAGAGCTCCAGTCCGTGGTCAGTTCCTTGTTTCGCAGAGGAGCAGATGGCCAAGGATGGCCAGACATCCAAGGAAAGGTTCTAATAAGACAGACCAAACACAACCAAATGCATGGAAATAAACCACTTGGAGGAACCAGACTATGTAGGGAGAAGAAAACATAAGAGACAGGGAGAGGAAGGGAGGAAAAGTTCTTGTTAAATGCTCAAGGAGATAAAATATATTGTAACTGTGAAGTGAGTACAGAATACTATATAAAAAAGTAATATTCAGAGCACAAAAAGGAGCTGTTGGAAATTAAAAATGTGACGGCAAAATGAAAAACTCAGCAGAATAATTGGAAACTTGAAGAACCCTCTCAAAAAGTAGGGGGAAAAAAAGACAAAGAGGTGGATAAACATGGGAGAATATGAGAGGCATAGCTCCGAAACGATGGGGAGTTCAGAAAGAGAGACAACAAAAGACAGTATTGTCAAATAAAGAATTCAATAAAAATTCTCAGAATTGAAAAATATAAGTTTCCAGATTAAAAAGGCCACCAAGTGCCCATCCCAATTGCACAATGGGTGAAAATAGTCCCACACTCACATCCTCATGAATGTCAGATCACCAAGCCAAACAAAGGACTTAAAACTTTCCAGACAGCAGAACTATGCCACTTACAAAGGATCATTAATTAAAATGGCCTCTATTGAGAAACGTCGGGAGCTGGAAGACAATGGAGCCATGCCTTAAAAATTCTGAAGAATAATGATTTCAGACCTGAAATTCTACTTCCAGTGCAATTATCAATGAGCTGTGAAGGTAGAACAAAAGCATTCTCCAAAAACATGCTTTTCATGCAGCCTTTTTAGGAAGTTCTTGGAGCACATGCTCCACTGAAACATTGGCGGAAACCAAAGGAAAATAAAAATGTCAGGATCAGGAAACCACAAATGCCTGGATGAGGGTGAAGAGACGTTCCAGGCAGCCAGCAATGGCCCCGATATACAGGGAAACCATTTTAGCTACATATTTTTAAATAGGTTTTTATTGATTTTATGGAGAGAGGAAGGGAGAGGGATAGAGACAGAGACACATTGATGAGAGAGAAACATCGATTGGCTGCCTCCTGCATGTCCCTGACTGGGGATTAAGCCCGCAACCCAGGCATGTGCCCTGACAGGGAATCAAACTGGGGACCTCTTGGTTCATGGGTCGACACTCAACCACTGAGCCACACCGTCTGGGCCGGGAAACCACTTTAGATCGGAGCATGTAAGAAGGCAACGGGAGAAGAGTGCTTGAAGAAATTAAAGTGACAGGACACACAATGTGTATCTGTGGAGAAGATTCAGGCAATTACTGAAGTTGGTTTTTATTGCTGATAAGTACACAGAACTAAGGAAACAATAAAATAAGAAGCTATAAAATTAGTAACTCCACACAAAACAGAAATAAAAACCAGTACTATAATGATTCATTGTGTTTGCATAGTCATAATTATGTAACACTAGATGTTGACCTCTCCTAAAATACTATATATTAGGAGGACAGAGGGATGGAACGTGTGTGCCTCTGTGGTGAGGGCAGAGAATCAAAATCCTCACTTTACTAGTACATAGTGGGAAATCAATAGATAATGTCTAAAAGTGTTTTTGTTTTATTTCTTTATTTTCGTATTTATTTATTTAATAAATTTGGAGGCAATAACCAAAGCAAAACAAAAATTTAAAGTCGTTGAAAGTGTTTGGCTTGGGTAGGGGACACGGAAGGGGTAGGAAATTGCTGATTCTCATAAGCTTTGTAGATCTAGTTGATTATTTAACTCTGTGCACGATTAACATTGCGAAAGAGTAAGACCAAGAGAAAGGAAAAGGAAAATTCTAGTAAAAAATATAACAAAACATTAGCTGTTTATCTCTTTAGTTGTTTACCTCTGGGTTTATGGTAATGAATTATATTTGTTTTCTTATTTGTACTTTTTCATTTTTCTGCAGTTTCTAAAATGAACATGGTTTAGTTTTTAAATCATAAAGCACATATTTTAGGAAGGAAGGAGTTATAGTAAAAACAAACAAACAAAACAGTTTTGATAGGATTTGGGAAGGCTTCACTGATGGTGACATTTTGCCATATCTTTGAGAGAACAAACCATGTGGGTATTCAGAGGAAGAACATTCCAGAAAGATGTGCAAAGGTCCTGGGGTGGAAATGTGCTTAAACCATGACTGATGCCTGTGAGGCACAGCAGAGAGGCCCGGTGTGTAATGTGTGAAGCGTGAGAAAAGGTGAAGTCAGAGCAGGCTTGGGCCAGGTGCTGTAGAATCTTACGGGGCACGTTAAAGACTGATCTTATCCGACTACCAAGGGAAGCTGTCAGAGAGTTTTGAGGAGAAAAATGATCTGATCTGATTGTTATTTTAACAGGATCCTTGTGGCTGCTGGGTGTGTGTATGTGAGGTGGTGTGGAAGGGTGGGAAGGGGAGGGGTTGGGGAACAGGGAGGTGGCAAGAGTGGAAACTGAAAGACCATTTAGGAGGCTCGTGCTGTATTCAGATGAGGGAGTCTTCAGGGTTAAACACTAATGTTCAAAACGTTTTTACTTTTTTTTTTTTTTACTATTTTTTCAAAGGAAATCTTATGCTAATCCCTCATCTATAAAACATTAAAGTGAAGCATAAAAGTGAAGGGATTTTACTTCAAGTGTGTGTGGGGGGGGGGCGGGGGGGGGCAGAGCCCCTGCCCCATCTCCTCATCCCGGCCACACGCTGATGATGCCTGGAGGGTGCCTTTGAACCTAGGGTTCTGCAGATCGCCATTTGGAAACCGGAGGTCCAGTGCAGGGAGGAGCTGGGCCAGGAGTGGGGTTTGGAGAGGAGTGCTTCTAGGTGGGCTTCATGCTGAGGGAATAGGTGGAAGGTGGGAAAAAAGAACCCTGCTCCATGCCCCTGAGGCAGAGCAGTAACCAGGCATCCTTGCTCCAGCTCAGAGCTTCCCACTGCACTACACTGCCAGCCCGCCCCCCCCCCCCCCACTTCCTTCCTCAAGGGGACAGGCTTTGACCCAGCTTGAATCCATAGAACAACCTGGGATGGGGGACAAGTAGGACAATGATGAGGCTTCTTCTGTAGGGGGGTATAGGCTCTTTCTATTTTCCCCAGCCTGTGGTGTGCCAGTAAATGCTGGACAACTGCTCTCTGGGAGAAAAAAGTAAGGAAGGAAGGGAGAGAGGGAAGGAGGGAGAAGGTGGGAAGGAGGGAGGGAGGAAGAAAAGAAGAAGGAAGGAAGGAAGGAAGGAAGGAAGGAAGGAAGGAAGGAAGGAAGGAAGGAAGGAAGGAAGGAAGGGAGAGGGGAGGGAGGTAGGGAGGGAGAGAGGAAGGGAGAGGCCCTGATCTGTATGTAGCACTTGCAGATTTCCATGGTGTAAATTGTCTCAATGACTGGTTCAATTGCACTGATGTGAAGGCACTGAATGCAAAGATGGGAAGTCGGACAGCATTCTGCAATGTTCCTAACATGCAGATGCAGGAGATGAAACCACCTTGTGAGCTTAAGTAGCAGCAAAATGTAGCACATAATTGGGAAGTGATGAGTGTTGAGTATTTATTACCTTTCTTTTTAGTTTAATTTACTTTAACTCCTTAATAGTCATGTTTATCAATCAGCTGGCACAATTTCTGAAAAATTAACTATCAGCTTTCACAACCAGTTTGAGCCAGCACCCTTCTGCCCCACCTCTCAAAAAATCCCTCTGAACTTCAAATGAAAACTTTCCGTCTTTAAACAAACTGTGATACATTTATACAGAAGAGTAAGTAATAATCAGGAATAGACTACTGATATACACAAAACTCAGATGACTCTGAAAGTATTATGCCAGGGCCCAAGAAGCCTGTATGAAAAGATTGCTGTGTGTATGGATCCATTTTTCTGATAGGCTTGAAATACAAACGATTGTAATGGAGAAGAGATCAGCCAGTGGTGGCCAGGGGTTGGGGAAGGCAGAAGAAAGTGACAATAAAGGGCCAGAGGAGACAGCATGTTTTGGGTGATGGAACTGTTCTATGCTCTGATTGTGGTGGAGATGACATAAATCTATATGTGTTAAAATTCATAGAGCTGTATACACAAAAGTCAGTTTCACTGTATCTACACTAATAAAAGAGAAACATGCAAATTGACCATCACTCCACTACACCCACAGCCAATCAGGAGCGAGTATGAAAATTAGCCCAACAAAGATGGCGGCAGCCACGGAGCTGGAACGAGCAGGAGGCTTGTGTTGTGCCCGGCAATGGAGGAAGCCAAGCTTCCTGCCTGCCTTGGCAGGCCCTGGCCTCCGCTCAAGGCTACAAAGTTTCAATTATAGAAGATAAATAAATCCCAGATACCTGCTTCCAGCCGGCCCTGGCCTCCACTCAAGGAGGCACTGAAAAAAAAGAAAGAAAAGAAAAAAAGGAGGGGCTGGGAGCCTGGATCGCCGGGGTGTGTGGCCAGCCTGCAAACAGCCATCAGCCCCTCACCCAGGCTGGCCACACTCCCATGGGGTAAGGTCCTCGCTTGGGGGGCTTGGCCAACTTGCAAACAGCCATCAGCTTCTCACTCAGGCTGGCCAGGCACCCCAGTGAGGACCCCCACCCTGAAGGGGGTGTGGCCAGCCTGAAAACAGCCCTCAGCCCCTCACCCTGTCAGTGGGGTTCATTTGGAGGGGATCAGGACAGTGGGGGGCAGTTTGGAGTGAGCAGGCCAGCAGGGGGGCAGTTGGGGGCGAGCAGGCCAGTGGGGAGGGGAGGTGGGGGCAAGCAGGCCAGCAGGAGAGGGCAGTTGGGGGTGAGCAGGCCGGCAGGGGAGGCAGTTGGGGGTGAGCACACTGGCATGGGGGGCAGTTGGGGGCAAGCAGGCCGGCAGGCAGAGTGGTTAGGGGCAATCAGACAGGCAGGCAGGCAGGCAGGCAGGCAGGCAGGCAGGTGAGCGGTTAGGATTGCAAGAGGGATGTCCGACTGCCAGTTTAGGCCCAATCCCTGTAAACTGGCAGTAGGACATCCTTTGAAGGGTCCCAGATTGGAGAGGGTGCAGGCCAGGCTGAGGGACACCCCCCCCTCCCCTGTGCACGGATTTCGTGCACCAGGCCTCTAGTATATATATATTTTGGAGTTAGGCCAACAGCTTTATTGAAAGATGAGGACATCTGAGCCCCTCTATCCCCACAGTCCTGGCAGTGTCAGCCTCAGGCTTGTACTATCCAGTTGTCCTGCAATCCAAGAGCCACTATGATAATTTTTGAAAAGGAAGAAAAGTTAGCACATTGTTGAAAACAATAATGAGAACAACAAAGGATTTCAGTGAATTGGGCAGGTCATCCCACCATTTGGGGCCTCCTTGGAATCTGCCTTGGGATGAAAGTCTAGACAGCCTCGAGCTGCAGGTGCAGGTGCCCACGAGGGGGGCGGTGGGTGATGCACATGGAAGTGATAGGGAGGAGTGGCGACTGGAGAGAACTAGTGAGTTTCCACAGACCTGAATGGAGTAGCTTAGGCCTGTGCCTCCGCTGACGGCTATCGAGCTGGATTGTGGACCTAGTTTGTCTGATCTTTTGAATTTCAAGTAAATGAGGACTCTGGATATTTTAAGATGAAATTTCCTTATTTGTAAGCACTACCAAAACTCAACAAAAAATGCCCGTGAGTCATGTTCAGGGAGGGGCCGTCCGTTTGCTGCTCCAGATAGGATGCTCTGTACCATCTTTTTGAACGCTGTGGGCCAGGATCATAAACCATGATAAGCAGTTCTTTGTCAGAGATTGCCTCAGAGATTTGGAAGTCACTTTGAGGTTCTTGCAGTGCTAAGAGTAAAATTGAGCCCCACTTAAAAGCTGCGTACTTGTGGTTGTCAGATTCCGTGTATGGGGGAGGGCCCAGTGCTAAAGTGGACTCAGACGGCTCTGCTCCCCTCCCTGGTGGCCCGGCTGCAGACCATAGTCTCTCATAAATGGGTCTGCTTTTTCTGCGCAGATTATTGCTTTGGTGATGAGTGAGAACTGAGGCCATCTTTCAACCCAGATCGCGACTGATGCTCGTACAGGTAACAGGGAAAGACACCCAAGGGCTGGAAAATGGCAACAGAGTAGGAGACAACACAGCTCCAGAGCAGGAAGCCAGCAAATGCGAGTGGGACTGGTGGGCCCATGAGTCGGAGGGCAAGGTCTCAGGCTGGAAGGATGGCTCCCTTCCCCAGCCCTGTAGTAGTTAGTGCACTGCACACCGAGGGAAGAAGAGCCTTGCTTGGGAGTCTGTCGGGGCGGGCCTGGGGCTGGGAGGAAAAGGGGCAGCCTGAAGGTGCTTTAGTTCTCAGGGCAGCATCCCCAGGAAGCCCCGCCCCAGGCTGAAGAGGGGAATCAGGAAGACATCTGCAGATGCAGGAGTCTCACTCCTGGGGTCTCACACTCAGGAGGGGAAGTCTGACCTTTTCTTGCCAGTGCTTTGGCAGCCGGAGCTTTTGTTCAACATGGTTTCCCTTCCCAGCTTCCTCTAATAACCAGAACTTGTTTTCTAGAGGGAACCTATTCCATGTAGTTTGGGAAGAAAAGTGACCTCTCTCTTCCAGAAAAGGGCATATAACCAGTCTCCTCCAATAAAGAGCACCTATTCCCCTAGCATCAGTGATCAGTTCAGGGATAATCTGTGACTCCAGCTGGTTAACTTAAGTTCTTCCTGGGACTTGTGCTAGAACTGAACAGAAAGAGGGCTCTTCTCGGTGAACATTAGCTAAAAGGATGATATAGCCTAGAGCAGTGGTCGGCAAACCGCGGCTCGCGAGCCACATGCGGCTCTTTGGCTCCTTGAGTGTTCTAATGCCACTTCTTCAAAATAGATTCGCCCAGGCCGAAAACCGACTTCTGCGCATGGGCCACGAAGTTTCAATCGCACTGTACGTGCACACACGCACGTGGTATTTTGTGGAAGAGCCACACTCAAGGGGCCAAAGAGCCGCATGTGGCTCGCGAGCCGCGGTTTGCCGACCACTGCCCTAGAGCATCTTGCCACCAGATGGAAGAGCCTATGAAAGGAAAACTGAGCTGATAAGTGAATTGAAATGGTCTTGCTGCTGTTGATTGACCTCTTGGATATAGTCCTACCTGAAGCCCACCTCTGAACTCTGTAGTTACTTGTGCCAATTTCTTCCTTTCTTCCTTCCTTGTCTCTTTTTTTATCTTAAGATACTTTGTGTTCAATTTTTGTCATTTGCAATCAAAAAGTCCTGATTACTGTATCACCTTATATACATAGCTAATGCTAAACAGGTTGACACCACACATGGAATATATTAATAGTAAATTAAATATCATGTGAATAAAAGATTTATTTATTCAACTAATTTATACTATGTGCAAAAACTATGCTAGATACTAGAGATCACATTATGAACAAGATAGATAATATGGTTGACCTACCCCATATTGGCCTTATTAATATTAAATTAAGTATTTTGTGAGTATAACATTTAGATCATTTACTCAACTATTGCTTACTATATATCATGAACATGCTACAATAAAAGAGTGAACAAAACAGATATGGTTTCTTTCCTCATGAAATGTAACTCTCTGCCTCAGTTTCCTCATCTGTGAAATGGATATAATATTAATCTCTACTTCCCAAGTTTGTTGTGACTAAATGAGATATATAAAATGCTTAGACTAATGTCTGGCACATGGTCACTGCCTAATAAATGATAGATTGTAGTTTTTAATACTGAGCTTTTTGGATATTAAGTCTTCTTGTTTTTTTGTCTGGCTATTTTATTTTCTACTAGAGGCCCAGTGCACGAAATTCGTGCATTGGGGGGGGGGATGTCCCTCAGCCTAGCCTGCACCGCTCCAATCTGAGGCCCACTATCCAGGACTGCTGGCTCCCAACTGCTCACATGCCTGCCTTCCTGATTGCCCCTAACCACTTCTGCCTGCCAGCCTGATCACCCCCTAACTGCTCCCCTGCCAGCCTATTTGCCCCTAACTGCCCTCCCCTTCAGGCCTGGTCACCCCTAACTGCCCTCCCCTGCAGGCCTGGTCACCCCTAACTGCCCTCCCCTGCAGGCTTGGTCACTCCTAACTGCCCTTCCCTGCAGGCCTGGTCCCCCCCAACTGCCCTTCCCTGCAGGCCCGGTCACCCCCAACTTCCCTCCTCTGCCAGCCTGGTCACCCCTAACTGCCCTCCCCTGCAGGCTTGACCACCCCTAACTGCCCTCCCTTGCAGGGCTGGTCCCTCCCAAGTACCCTCCCCTGCTGGCCATCTTGTGGTGGCCATCTTGTGTCCACATGGAGGCAGGATCTTTGACCACATGGGGGCAGCCATCTTTTGTGTTGAAGTTACAGTCAATTTGCATATTACTCTTTTATTAGCTAGGATAGAGGCATCCCCTATGGGTGGGGGCCAGCTGGTTTGCCCTGAAGGGTGTCCCGGATCAGGGTGGGGCTTCCCTTGGGGCATGGAGCGGCCTGGGCGAGGGGCCTGTGGTGGTTTGCAGGCCGGCCATGCCCCCCGATGACCCAAGCAGAGGCCCTGGTATCTGGGATTTATTTATCTTCTACAATTGAAACTTTGTAGCCTGGAGCAGAGCCAAGCCTTCTGCTCACTCTGTGGCAGCAGCCATTTCTGTTGGGATTTATGTATCTTCTATAATTGAAACTTGGTAGCATTGAGTGGAGGCCTAGGCCAGCAAGGGCAGGCAGAAAGCTTGGCTTCCTCAGTTGCCAGGGAAACCCAAGCCTCCCTCCTGTTCTCTGTGGCCGCAGCCATCTTGGTTGGGTTTATTTGCATATTTGCTCCTGAGTGGCTGGTGGGTGTGGCTGGTGGGCATGGCTTGTGGGTGTAGCGGAGGTGCAGTCAATTTGCTTATTACTCTTTTATTAGGTAGGATTGCAACAAGAAGTGATTTTGGGAGTCAGATAAAAATGGCTCATATCCTGCTTTTTCCAGTTACTAACGAAAAGACTTTGGACAAATAAATTTCTGAGTTTCAGTTTACTCATCCATAAAATATAAAATGGAATAATAACTCTTTCTTTTAGAAGGCACATAGCAGGTATTTTATTATTATTACTTTTACTCCATTTACAGAAATGTAATGATAAATTGCTGGAGAAAAACCATCTCAGAGGAAGTAAGAGTAACTCTGATGATTTTTGTAAATAGCACTCAGAATCTCCACCTTGTCCAGTTCTCATACTGGTCACCAAGATTCGTCTGGGAACAGAAGAGGGAAATTACCTTGAGGGAGGGGTTCTGACCCACAGTGGCCTCTTGCAAATAAAAAACTAATTTGTCTAAGCTTATTAAGCTTTTTGCATTTCTGTCTGGTGATTCAGCCTATTTTAACGAGAAGATGTTTTGAATTACCTGCCAGTCGGATTACTCCCAGCCCTCTTCTCCCCACCTGTCATCCCAGCAGGAAATGGCTGGTTTATTTTATGGCTTCATGAGTCCCTCCTCCCACCCTACACCCCCCTCCCTGCCACCCAGGGAGGTCTGTGCCACTAGCTTGAGAAGCCCAGCCTCAGGCATTCTGAGTGGAGTGGACTTGGGAGTGATGTCCTACTCAGAGCTGTGTCACAAAGGAATGGCCCCTGCAAGGCATTCTGTGGGAATGGGTCAGGCTCTCTCTGCCTAATGTGGTAAATTTTTGCTAGAGGCAAAGTATATTATGTAACTCTGTCACCAAGGTGAAGGTGGATGAAGATGACAAATACATCAGTCAGGGCGATAAATCTCAAAGCAATACACCCTACCAGGCTCTCCCAGGAAGATGCTGGCGGAGGGAGAGCCAGATAGCACAAACCAAGCACTAGGCCGAGAAGGGGGGACAGCAGAGCAAGGAAGGAAGGCAGCTTGCCCACCGAGAGGGAATTGCATGCATTTGGGAAATAGGGGAACTCCATGCATGTAGAACTGGGCATCCCACAGTCTTTTAATACGATCAAGGTGAGAAATACGAACATTGAAGTGGCTGGAGTTGACCTGGAGCCGGCTGCGGGGGCCATATGGTTTCTCTGACCCATAAAAGTCACTAAGTGAGGAAGTAATTTATTGCCAGAGGTCACTGTCCTCACCAGAATATCTTGGTGTGCTCCTTCATTGTTTCCTTAATAAGGGAATGGAGAGGAGCTGGGCTGCGAGCGGGTGGGTTTGGTTTGATTTGTCCTGTTAGACCGAGTTTGTTGGGGAGGAGGAAGCCTGGGGAGTCTGATGCTTCTATAGTTCAGTTCACAGGGGTTTCCCCTGCCCGGATGCTCGGTAAATTGTGGGAGAAGGAGAGCTGGGACCATAAAGAGGAAAAAGGGATAATGAACTGCAAATGCATAACTTGGGATTCTTACAGTTTGAACAGAGGACATTTCATAAATGGTAACCATTCTGCAGCCCTGGGGAAAGAGGCCAATATATCCAAATGAATCGGTGCAATAAGGAGAGGACAGGTTCCTCCATACACACGCACATGAAGAAACATCAAAACACTAGCTGCTGATAACCTTTCCAGGAAGCTGGGATTCTGACAGGGATTCCTTTGCAAGGGCAGCTGCCCTGCTTAACCATCAGCTTCACACAAAAGCTTGAAGCTGAGCTGGAAGACCAGCCAGCCTTGAGAGTTTGCTGGTATAATCGAGAGCCTCCTCTCCCCCTCCCCTCCCCTCCCCTCCCCCTCCCCTTTTCCTCCCTGCCCCTCCCACTTTCCCTCCCCCTTTCCCTCCCCTTCTTCTCCCCCTCCCCCTCCCTTACTTCAGTCTTTTTTCTTCTTTATTAAGGTATTACATATGTGTCCTTATCCCCTCATTGCCCCCCACCCCACTCCCATTCATGCCCTCACCCCCTTGGTGTCTGTGTCCATTGGTTATGCTTACTAGTATATGCATGCATACAAGTCCTTTGGTTAATGTTATCTGTGTGAACTTGAAATAGGAACATTGCTCTAACACCTTGTCTGAGCTCCTTCTGCTTTCAGTACAAAAACACATGTGCTGACACTAAGAACATTTTGACCTTCTGATTTTAGGCTCTAAAACAGATTCTGCTGAACATTTAACGCGAGCATTTTAAAAAAAGTCTCCCTCAGAGTATTCCCCACTTAGCCCTGAAAATTTTAAGCATCACCTGGGCCAAGTGAACACCAGGGTCAGTTGTCAGCCTTTGGCGGGAAGGATCTTAAGAAGTTAGACCCCTGTTCAGATGTGTCCAAATACCACTTCAGGACAAGCACATCTGGGCCTGAATAGCCCGTGCACCCCAGAAGGCTTCGGTCTGCTCTCAGGTTAAGTCATACTAACCATGTCCTCTCAGGCCCCTGCCCCTGGCTCTTTCCAGCCTCAGGTAATTAAAGAACTAGGTACCACCTCGGAGGAGGGGAATAGAAATCTGGAGACTATAACTCCCGCCGTGCCTCTAAAAGGCGGTCCTTTGTTTCTCCCAGGCTGGGCTGGGGTGCAGTAGAGCTACGAGTCACATGTAGGACTCAGAAGAGAAGGGTGCGGGTGTTCATGCTGCGTCCTGTGTGTCTGTTTTAACACTTGTAATTGTACAGCCTTGACCTCCTCAATGAAATTCTTTTGTTTTATGAAAAGGTTAGGGACTATGGAGTCAGGAGATGAAGGTTTAAATCCCAGTTATATTACTACTTAGCTGTGATTTGGGGCAAGTTTCTTAATCTCTCTGAGCCTCGTTTCCTACGCTAAAAAAGCAGATCTCATATTACCAAATGGATTGTTGTGAGGATCAAAATCTGGGGCGTGTCTATGAAGTCCATAGCGCCTCACCCAGTAGGGGCTCCCTCCCGTTCTCCCTAATACATGAGGTGCCAAGGCTTCACTTATTTACTTCATCATTCCTCAATTAGAAGTCAAGTCTCTTAACTTTTTTTTTCTCCTAATGTTCTTCTTGTGGGTAAATTGCCAAAGGCTTCCATTTTAAAACAAATACAGTCTTTGTGAGGGATATGGCCCATTAACACTTTAGTGTGAATTAGTTTGGGGGCTAGCTAGATTGATGATGACTAGGAGAATGGTAGCAGATAGCGAAGGCTTCTCCAGGACAAGGGTGCTCCACTCTTGGCTGTGACAGAGGGGAAGCAGACAGTGGGGAGAAACTCAGGGAAGTGTTGAGCAGAGAGGGAGAAATTGAAGAATCAAGAACCATGAGAAGACGGGAAGGGAGAACAGAGAAGGCAATGATGGGCATCATGTAGCTGTTAGCCCCAAAGGAGGCTCTCCTCTTCCTCTGATTTAACAGGAAGGCAGAAAGCAAGGGGGTGCTGAGAGAGAGAACCCGGGGAAGAGAGAAGGGAACTGTCAGAACCAGTTTAGTGAGTTAGGGGGCAAAAAGTGAGGCTTTGGAGCCAAGTTACCTAGATGTATTCCTTGTCTGGGACACGAGCCACCTGATCTTGGACAATCTATGCATTTCCAATGACATGTCTGTTACCATATCTGTAAAGGAGATGATACTTAACTTGAAGAGCTGACTCAAGGAGATACTGCAAGGTACCCAGAACATGCAGGCTCTCAATAGATGACCCACTGCATACCATTGTCACCTTCCTCCTCATTGTCTGCTGACAGTGGGGACTCTGGGCAGCCTGGGGACTTGAGGAAAGGGACCGTGTTAGGAGGAGCCACTGTGGGACAGCAGTAGTAGAGATAGCAAGCGCTCAGTGGAAATGAGACGAAATGGATTAATAGTGGACCAAGTCCATGGTGCTCAGTGATGTCCAACCACATCCCCAGCCCAGGATGAGAACTGGAGAACACAGAACCAGGTGAGGGATCCAGGAGTGGGGCCTGTGCTTCAGACCCAGCAGATGGTTACAGGAGGACAGGGATTAGACTGCTCCTGTGGCCGATCCTGCCGACAGCTGCACAAGGGGAAGGCAGGGGGGTCGAGTTCACAGAAATCTTGGTGATGTGGAAAGCTTACCCCTGATGCAGTAGCAGGACACTGCCAGGAGGGAGTGGTCTCAGCTGGGCGCCCAGCAGGGAGGCAGCTCAGAAACACTAATGTGGAATGAAGCCATGATTTAGGAACTCCGGGGCCAAGAGGTCTGATGTGTTGTCAGTGGGGATTTTGAAGTCTTGAGAATCCCTGGTTGATCAGAAATAATATGGACGGCAGTTATCCAAGAATGAGGAACTGGGTCACGGGAGGATGAGTCGTCAAGAAAAGTCATGATGGTCACGATGTGAGGTGAGCCCTGGCAAGTTCAGCAGAAAGAGGGATTTGCTCTGATGGGGGCATGAGGGCAAGATCTTGAACAGAGATGTGCTATTGCATTTGGCTTGTGTGTTACTTATTTTAAACCGAGCCAACATCTACATATTTTTATGGAAAAAGTAACCTCGATTTCTGACTTCGGTATTCCTATATTGTCAGAACTTCATTTTCTTCACTGGGATGTTTCAGTTTGCCACACTCCCCATCATTCTCCGTTACATCCAACACTGAGCTTATGTGTCTATCTTTTGTTATTTATTCTTGAACTATCCTTCGGTTTCTCTATGGTAGGGAAATATATTATGAGTATATAGAAATATGCACCTGGAGGCATCTGAGTTTGTGACCTAGATTTGGAGCAAGGGCTGAACCAATGAAGGTAGGCCTTGACCCAGTGGCAGCAGAGGGTCCCCAGTTGTTCCAGAAGCACCCCATAACCATAGAGCGAGGAAGAGAAGGGGCACAGAGAGACAAGTAGTGGGCAGAAGGCACTGAAAGAGGGTGAAGGAGTGTTAGAAAAATAAGGAAACCACTGTTCTTGGGCTACTCACTTGGGTTCATTGAGAACCTTGTTCATTCAAAGTGGTGGTGTCTATCTGCCCTCCCGGTCCTGAGGACTGCGCCAGTGGAACTCGGGGCTTTGTGGCAGAGCCTTCTGGTTGCCTGTCCAGTGGGGGCTCTGAGGTCCCTACTCCATCTACTTCTTTTTTTGCTGGCAGAACTCATCTTCTATAGAAGCTGAAAATGTCAGATTTTCACTTTTTTCTATCTTCCTTACAACGAAAGCTTGGGCATGGTCTTAGTCTAAGGTGACCAGATTTTAACATTGGTAAAGCGGGACACCATTGACCGGGGGTGGGGTGGGTGGGTGGGGGTTCTTGATTAAAAATTTGGTCTATATGGAGCAACAAAAATTTTCATAGAACGCAAAAATAGTATTGTAATATATATTTTAAATGTCAACGTAAGTACAATTTACAAATATAATAAATAAAAAATTATGTATAGTATTATTTTATTCTTTGGCATATTTCTCATTTGAGTGAATTTTTTTTAGTAGATTGTTGTCGTTGTTTAAAAGGTCATGAATTTGCCGTAACGTAAGTCGTGTCACTTTCAAGGCTGGCGCTAGACTTTTTGCTGCCACTATAAAATATAAATAATACGAGTACTGTCTGCTAAATTCAAGAAAATTTATGTATTTATGAAATAAATAATAAATTACTTACCTAAATTATTTGAATAGCTGATTTGTAATGACATCACTTGTTTAACTAGCTTACTAGCACGAAGTACGATGTGTATCGTCTGAGAGACAGTTACAAAATGTTTTCGTCGTTGCCAAGCCCCAAAAATGCCATTGTTCATTAAGTCCGAACAATGGTGGTCGAATTCTAACAACTGATCAACAATGCGAACTTTGATAAGCAGTTCTCGATAATCAGTTCTCAACAATTATTTGTTATTATTAAAGTTTAATATCATAAAATTAACAAAAATAATATAAGACTCATATCCGGGCTAAATAGCCACATGGCTGCCGAAAACCGTATATTCCCTTCCCGTTCTCCCGCCGTTCCCTAGCTTGTCGTGCATTCTTTCCAAAAATCGGGACTTTTTTAAAACGCCGCGGGATGCAGGACAAATTGTTAAAAATCAGGACTGTCTCGCCAAAAGCGGGACGTCTGGTCACCTTAGCTTAGTCTGTTCAGTACTAAGGAACAAAGTACCATAGACCGAGTGGCTTATGAACCACAGACATCTATTCCTCACGTTTCTGCAGGCCGGGAAGTCCAAGTTCACGGCACTGGCATAGTTGGTGTCTGGTGAGGGCCTGCTTCCCCAGAGACAGCGCCTTCTCACCGGGCCCTCCCAGGACGGAAGGGGCGAGGGAGCTCTCTCGGCGTCTTTTGTAAGAGCACCGATCCCATTCATAAGAGTCCTGCCTGCATAACCTAATCACCCCAAAGGTCCCGGCTTCTAGTTATAATTTCAAATATGAATTTGGGGGAGGAGGGGCGACAAATATTGACTCTGTAGCAGGGACTTTGAAGAAAGGTCTTTTTTTTCCTAATGAAGCATGGCTCATGAGAGGGAGCATCCGCTTTCTTCAGCCAGATGCTGTTGTGTTCATACAGAACGCCTTCCCCGCAACACCCATCCCCGTCTGTGAGAGGACAAACTGAAGGGCCAGCCAGCGGACTGAGGCCGGCAGGATGGAAAGCTGCCCAGAGCCTGGGTCCTTGTTGACATTTTTGAGGCCCTTGTACCATCTACCTTTGGAATCTTAAAAAATGTGCAGCCACATATTTTTTGTTACTGTTTAGGATATTTAAAATTAGATATACTGTTACTTGCAGCCAAAAGCATCCTAATGGATACTGACTTTATTCAGAGCTGGGCTTATTAATAAGGTATATGGACTAGTGAGCTGGGGATGCTCCCAGCAACAGGCTAAGCAGTGTATTTTCTTAGAGGATCCATTTAACTTCATGAAAGGTTACATAGCACTTTCATAGGAAAACATACATGGATAATATTCGTATAGAGCAGTGGTCGGCAAACTCATTTGTCAACAGAGCCAAATATCAATAGTACAATGATTGAAATTTCTTTTGAGAGCCAAATTTTTTAAACTTAAACTTCTTCTAACGCCACTTCTTCAAAATAGACTTGCCCAGGCCATGGTATTTTGTGGAAGAGCCACACTCAAGGGGCCAAAGAGCCTCATGTGGCTCGTGAGCCAGTTTGCCAACCACGGGTATAGGGTATAAAATTCGCAAGATAAAACAGGAGTCTGAGACTTCTTCCAAGCAAAGATTCCCAGGAGCTTGGGGATATTATATGTTGTGAGTACAAGGTGTTTGTCTGAGTAGAATATATGGGGCGTTATCCAAAGGGTTCCTTGAGATAAACTTAACTGCGCAGGTGTTGGGACATTAAGTAGTTGATAGCGAAGAGACTACTCTAAGCAAGCATGACCGAAGGTAGGCATTATCATCTGACCTTATATTAATATAGTTAAGACTGCCGGAGAAATTACGCCACGCAAGAATATGCAGTTGCAAATCACACAGCACACTTTATTACTCACAAGTTTCCTGGTGCCGTGGGCTCAGACTTAATGGGGTCCCCGGGGAAGAGTGGCGGGCGGGCAGGTGGATCCGTCTTTGGGTGGCTGGCTGTCTGGTTGGGTTGAGTCAGTGGGAGGAGGGCAACCGAAGTCTTGTGATCGGAGGTTCGGCCTTTCTGCTGTCCGGCGTGGAGTAAGGCAGTGTGGAGGAGCATGGACCAAGAGGACGATCGATGTCTGAAGTCGGGGAGCCGTTTTTAAGCCTGTTCTGACCCACAGCAATCCAGGTGGCTATCAGTAACATATGTCATCACACAAGTGTTAATCAGAGTACAAGCTGGTTATCAATCACAGTGTCACTCAGAAGGTGTCTATCAGGTTTACATACACCATTCCTAAGGGTAGCATTCAGCTATGGTCTTATCTATATGGTGCAGCTAGGGCTTGGCCAGCGTTGTCATTCCCTGTGCTCTTTAATATCTCACACAAAATAATTTTTCTACATTTCTTATAACATTCTTTAATTATTTTCTATTGCTATAACATTGTAACACTCTCTACTTATTTCCTATCATTATCACTATTACTATGACAGTGTTTCTCTTTCTATTGAGCACAACCCATAAAACAATACAAATTAAGCTGCAGTTGGAGAGACTAAGTTAGACACAAGGAAGAAATGTGTCTATGGTGATTATTAAAGGGATTCTAAATTGGAAACGTGACAGGACAATGAAATGTCAGAGCTTTGGAAGTTTTAAAGAGAGGGCTATTGTGGTTTCAAACACAGTTTTGCCTGAACTAGTTTTCCCAGCTTTCTAGGTCCTTGTCAATGTCTTCCCATTGTTTTGTATTTGGGAAGAATAATGATTGTTTTCTTAGATGATGATCGCATCCCAGATTCTCCCATATTTCTTTGGTCTTTCATCCTTTGTTTTAATTCAATGCGCTGCTCAAAATACTGCCCCGGAGTTTCCCTTTAAGTACTTAATGTGAATGAAAGCAGAAAATTGCCAGGAGTCAGCCAAATGTTGAGACAGATTGTAAATACCTGTAGGGGAAGTATTTAAGCATTTCCGATAGGAAGGATACTGTAAATTTTACATGCAGGGGCTCTGCATCAAAGCCAAAATCCCAGCTTTTCTTCCTACTTTGAGGCTTGTTGGCCGAGGTCAGCACAAAGGACCTACTGTTTCCACAAGCATTTACATCACCACTTGATCTTGTTATTTCTGACTTCTTGCCAATCATATTGAGAATTTCTCGAGGGGAGTAAAACAGAATAACCAAACCAGCTCTGCCTCCTTGACAGTGAAGAATAGAAAGAAAAGGCTCTCTCCGAGGCTTTTCTTTGCTTCTTCTTTCTTTCAGTTGTATGTTTTAACTTGACACTCTGCCTTTGACAACCCCAGGACTCCAAGCCGCTGAAAAGCTGAGTTAATTTCCTCTTTCATGGCTCAACCTCATGTTCATTTAAAAAAAAAAAAAATACAGGAATTTGAAGAGGAGTTGCTTTAGGGAATAGGCCCATCACACTTTACCAGGCTAGAAACCCACCCTCCAGGCCCTCAGACTGAGGTCGTGGTTAATCCCTGTGGTTCTCTCAGCAATGGTGGGCGCAGTAGGTGGGTGACACAGGAGGGTGGAAGAAGGGATGGAAATGTCTCTGACCACCTTGTTCCAGGGGCATCTGCTCCCCCTTTTGAAGAAGGTTTATCCTGTGCTCAATGGCTTCTCCAGACTAGACCTGTTCTGTTCAACTCCAGCAGTTCTCTGCTTCAGCCTCCAGCCTCCCAGAAAGCTAGAGTGGGTCCTTCTTCCTTGACCACTCATTCAGTCATTCAGCACATTGGTTAAGCACCTCCACGTTGTTGCAATAGCTAACATTCAGTGAGGACTTCCCATGCCCTTTCTTAGGGGGAGGGGTGGAGTGGAATGATGAAGAGCCTGGTCAGAAGCCCGATTGCTAGGGGTTGGATCCTGGCTAGCTAAATGGCCTGGAGAAGAGCAGCCCACCAGCTTCTTGTGAGGATGGAATGAGCTATGAGGATGGAATGAGCTATGGCACCCTCGAAGCTCAGCTCAGAACTTGGGAGGAGAGACAAGCGGGGAGATGCTCATCATTGTCCTGAGTGCACAGGAGCTCACAGACATGGAAGCCCTGTCCATGGAGCTCTTGTTCTTTCCGGGGATTTTCTTTCCTTTTTTTCCTGCCAGAGCCCTCTTCTGCCCACCTCAGTGATGCACCAAGTGAAGGCCCAGTACCTGTCAGGAGCTCTGCAGTGTGCTCAACGCTGTGGGGTGACACAAACACTGAGTGTCACTGGGCCATCAGGGGGTCTGCAGTCTGGATGGAACTGTATGCTGACCCACACAACACGAGGCAGGACTAATGTACGCGGATTTTTGGGCGAGCCAGTGGGAGGAGGCCTGGGGAGTCCGCATGCGAGGAAGCAGGTAGAGAAAGGCGACGTCCATCCCTGGTCTGCAGCAGAACTCTGGGTACATCACTGCCCCTCTTGGGGCCTCACATTTCCAATCTGTAAACCAGAGGGTTAGTAAGCGGTTTTCAAACTTTAGACCTGGGCCCGCAGGAAGACATGTCCATAAGTATACATAACGACCCTCTGAACTACATATCTAACTGAAACTCACGTTTTACGAAGCAATATTTACTCTTCCTATGTGAAATCCTGTTTCCTTAAAAAAAAAAAAAAAAAAAAAGGACTGGTCATAATCCTTTATGTTGACTTCCTGACCCCCTAATAGTTCAGTTTTAAAAAATGCTGCATTAGATGATCCCTAAGGGGCTTTTAGCTTAAACTTTGTATAATTTTAGATCTTCATGGGCTGTATGAATTTAAGAGAAGAAAGAATAATTACTCTCCTAGGGCAATGACTGGCTAAAGCCCAGCTAGATTTTTTAAAAAATTATGTGTATGGTTGGCTTCCATACGAGCTTGGTGGAATGCAAGGACTTGGTCTATGGAAAGGAAGAGGCTGATGGCTGGGATCATTTGCTGGAGCAGACGAGGCTGTGAGCAGTTACAGTGTGCATTGCTCATCCGAACCGGGCTTTCATTTGTGGGAAGAGAAGAAAGAATCCTGACATCAAAGTTAGCTCCTGCTCTCTAAAGTATGGGAATTCTGGAAAGAATCTCCACAGGGGGGGAAAAAAAAAAGGCCAGCTTGTTTTAATCCCTAAATGGCTCTAGTCCTGTGAATTAGGGGGCTTGGGAGAAACGACTTCCCTGCCTATGTAAATGTTTGCTTTTGCCCTAATGTGTTTGTCCATTTGCTTGACCCTCAGGAGATAGTCATCTAGAAACACAAGCTTCAGGAGAAACTTAAAAAACAAGTAGAGCAAACAAAACCCAGCACCACTCCCACCTCCCAGACAGAAAAGCAGCCGGTGCCCGCCCACTCCAACACTAGGTTGTCCTGTAGTTTTCTTTTCGCAGAGAAAACTCACATCCGTGGCTTTCTGGGACTGTGCTCTGTGGAGGGCTTATGAACACCCAGGAGACGTTCTCTCTCGATTTCTCTCTCCAGGCTCTCTACTGCTCTTTGCACCCTTAGGAAACTGCTGGCATTTTCAGTGATATTCTGAGATCAAATGGCTTTTTAACCATCTTGAGCCTTTGAGAGGGCTCCCCTCAGTCCGGAGCGAAGCCTGATCAATGCCTGTAGAGACAGGCTCTTGGGGGAAATAGCAGCCAGAAGTGTCATGGATGCAGACTTTTGGCTTAAGGAAGTCAAGGCTGTTTTTCTGCCCTTCCTATCTGTTGCCTGGATCAGATTTTGGTTGAGAACAGGATTCTGATCCGTGGAGTTGGACAAATTTCTGAACTTCCCATGCCTCTATAAAATGTGATTGATAATAGCACTGAATATGTAAGATAAAACTGTATAAAGCATATATACCTGTACATGTTTAGAACCATGTGATAAGTTTCTCATTAAAGAGCAGCCACTAGTTTTACTGGTGACCAACACTGAGTGGCCAGATTATTATGATCTCTGAACACATAATAATCTGGCCACTCAGTGTATATCCTATATAATAAAAGACTAATATGCAAATTGTCCCCTCGACCAGGAGTTCAACCAGCAGGCAGACCGGCCAACCGCCCATGTCCCCTCCCCATGGCCAGGCTGGACCCCACCCATGCACGAATTCATGCAACGGGCCTCTAACACACACACACACACACACACACACACACACACACACACTAGAGGCCGTTGCACAAAGATTTGTGCAATAGGCCTTCCTTCCCCTGGCTGCTGGCACTGGTTTTCCTCTGGCACCCGGGACCCAGGCCTTCGCTAGCCGCCGCCTTCCATCTTCCCTCCAGCCAGAGCCTTCAGTCTTCACTCTGGCCAGAGTGCTGCTCCTGTAGCTCCCTCTGCCCCCCGCCCTCCCCCTCATAGCAGGGGTCCCACCCTACCCAGCCGCTCCGCACCTGCATGCATGCTGCCCAGAGGCCCGGAGGGGCTGGGGGGCGGGGCCACCACCACCTTTGTTGGGTTAATTTGCATACTCACTCCTGATTGTTTGGCGGGTGTTGCAAAGTGACAGTCAATTTGCTTATTTCTCTTTTATTAGTGTAGATACACACACACACACACACACACACACACACACACACACACGAGTGGCCAGATTATTAGGCGTTCAGAGATCATAATAATCTGGCCACTCAGTGTATACGCAGGAGGGTGGAAGATTCAAAGATGGAGAGAATGGAACTAGGAGATACCACTTGCCTAAGTCCATGTTGCAAGTCCAGGAGGATGGAACCAAGGTCGTGTTTCAGCTCCTCTGACCCAGCACATCCATCCAACTGAGCATGCAAGGGAGGAGACCATGAGGTCTTGGTGAAAAGGGGGCAAGAACGGGGTATTAGGGAATAACACACTAAAACAGGGATAGAGACATCAGCCTGCAGAACTGCTAAAAAGATGAGCAAATCAGCGGACAAAGCATCTGATTGGAACCTGGCACACAGTAGGGGCTGGATAAATGGTGCCGATAACAATAGCCTTCTCTGGTAACAGCTGGGCCCCTTTGTCAGGCCTTCAGGCTTTCTTAATTCAGAGCCTTCCTCCAGGTAAGAAAATGGCAGTTCCCTTGAACACAATGGTCTTTTTAAGGCAGCTAAGATGTTTATCTTACTCCAATATTTACCCTATTGAATAGGATTTGGGTGGCTTACATTTCTATTCCCCTGGGGAGTGAGGTTTCACTGTGTTAAGTTGAATATCAACTTTTAAATGAAAAATGGATAAAACTGATAGAAAATCCTCT
Organism: Cnephaeus nilssonii; assembly: GCF_951640355.1. Taxonomy (NCBI): domain Eukaryota; kingdom Metazoa; phylum Chordata; class Mammalia; order Chiroptera; family Vespertilionidae; genus Cnephaeus; species Cnephaeus nilssonii. Next base: position 75,566,977 of record NC_137081.1, on the reverse strand, counting down.
TCTGACCCAAGGGACAAAAAGGCTCTGGTAAAATCTGGCCTGGATTCTTCTCCAGCTGCAAGCTTGGGGGCAGGGAGGCCAGGGAAAAGCCGGAGGAGTTGGGATTGGCATAGGTTTAGCAGGAATCCTGTCCAGGCCTGAGGCCCTGGGATGTTCTCTGACTGCATATCAGCGAAGGGTCCCCAGTGCAGAGCAGCTGCTGCCAGCCGAGCTCCTCCCCACCTCCAGGTGGCCCAGGTCTGGCCAGCCTTCCTGTTTGAGCCTAGGTTAAACCTTATACCGGCTATTAATTTTTTTTTCCAGTTTGGCTGGAATCAGCCCCAGGAAATAGGATCTATGATAACAGCTTCTTCAAGAAAGAAGGACAATGGCCAAATTAGTCCTGTGGGTGTAGGTGTATATTCGGCTATCACTATGTCTCATTAGAACTGAAGACTTTAATTTACAGTGCCCTTCAAAACCACCACCAAAAATGTTCCCTTCAGGTAACACTCAGGGCAATAAATGCACCCAGCCAGTATATCTCAGTGGTGAGTGTCGACCTATGAACCAGGAGGTCACGGTTTGATTCCCAGTCAGGGCACATGCCCGGGTTGTGTGCGAGATCCCCCATGTGGAGCATGCAGGACACAGCTGGTCAGTGATTCTCTCTCTCATTGAAGTTTCTATCTCTCTTCCTCTCTGAAATCAGTAAAAAAATATATTTAAAAAAGAGAATAAATGTTCAACATATTCAAATGTTTTGAGTGTTTCTTCGCCAGGACTGTCAAGCCCTATATGTGTTTTTTATTCAGTTAATCTTCTCGTTAAGTCTATAAAACGGGGTTTTGCAGATGAAGAAATGGAGGCACAGTGAAATTAGGTCACTTGGTGATTAATAGCTAGTGGATGACAGAGCCAGGTGTGAAGGTGTGTCTGTATGACTCTCAGCACCATACTCCCCTTGGAGCAGCTCTGGGACACTAAGCATGCTGCAGGTGTTAAGTGTTTTATTTTGGACGGCAAATTATGCTCAGAGACTGAGTTTGTCTTTGCCAGCAATTTATTTAATGGGAATTCACTGTGGGAATTTCACAAGCCAGTAGCCTACAAGATAATGTTTCTTAGTAAGCCAATAAAGAAATAACATACTCCAAGCCGATAACAGATTAATCACACTACTGTTCCAGGCAAGGGGAGATGAAAGAAATCATGTCCAAATTTAGTTGAGGTGTGCCTTTTCTATGAAGTTGGTTCTAGTAGAGATGGCTAAACCAACTGGCTTAACCAACCCACTTAACCAACCACGAGCTGACTTCCAGCTGCCACTACAAAAATAAAAGTCCCTCTTTGCTAGTGCACATTGCTAAGAAATGATGGTGCAGATGTTGGTGGGCAAGATGTGCTCCTTCACAGGGCTACTACACGGTTTTTGCCACTCCCCATAAAAGTGTCCTTTGCCATGGCAGAAGCTAATGCCACAGAGTTCTTCGAAGAACGATTTAGATTAGCAAGTGTCACCTTGCCCAGACCCAACACTCTCAGATGGCCCTCACAAACTCTCGGCATTTATAGTCTAAACTAGAGGCTCAGCGTGCGAAATTGCACGAGGCCCCAGACCCGCTGCGCTGCGGGACCCCAGACTCCACTGCGACACCGCGGGACCCCAGACCTGCTTCACCGCAGACCCATCAATGCACCTCCAGGTGACTGGTTGTTTGGTCATTACGGTATTACGGCCACAGGCCTTTTATAATATAGATGTTTCCTTGCCATAGTTGCCTCTTCAGATGCTTTTTATTGGTAAGCTCCCAGAGGCTCCCCTCAGCAGTGTGGGACTGGGCGGCAGGTAAGACACTTGGCCACTTTCACCCCACCTGAGCAATTTCATTTGTTGTCTGTAGTTGATGAGGGAGCCATGAGCATGTGGTTCAGAGAGAAAAAGACTTCAGTTATGCCAGACAGTGGGCAACTTTCTAGTCTCCACCTTTCCTGGAGGCTGAGGCTGTGTGGAAAGAGAAGACAGACAGCTGCCCATGAGCTCATGAGAAAAAATGTCTCAAAGCCATGCTTAGGTGTTGTACTAGCAAGGTCCTCCTCCTCCAAATCCCTACCTCCAAACATGAGAATTTCCCCAATGATGTTAAGAAGTCTCACATAAGCACAGATTTGTTTAATCTGTAGGTATCTACTTAGAATCATCTATATGCCAGCAGCTAGAGATACAAGAATGAAAGGATGGATTTGATGGCACTAACAACAATGACAAAAACTCCAAGATAGTGAACGATGGTACAAACAACATTAAAATTAATCCAGAGTAGGAGAAAATAGTACTATACATGCCAATAAATAGGTCAATATCATAATATGTAAAGAGCACCTATAAATCAATAAGAAAAAAAAGATACATCCAATAGAACAATTGGCAGAGAACAGGAACAGAGAGAAAAAAAAATCCTTGCCTTGGATTCAGAATTTGGCAAGGGGAGAAAAGTCATTCACAGGTGATGACTGACATAAACAGAAACAGGTACAGGGGAATCACATCATATCTGTGTTAGTTTCTGATGTTCAATGGTAGCAAAAATCAACTGAGTAAAAATTACCCTTAATAAATCCCTTAAACCCACTCTGTACAGTACTTTATTTATACAAGCCTTTATCTCTGGGCATTCAAGAGGCACTGTGACATACTACATGAAAGCACAAAAGGAATGCAAAGGTATGGATATTTAATCATTTCTGCCCTTAAAGATAAGGGATATAGGCCAGTTTAAGGTGCCCTGGGGAACTCTGGTTGGAGCTGTCCAGCACAGAGTTGTGAACTGGATCCAGGTTTAGCTCAGAGCTGGGGGAGAGAGAAAGAGGTTGAATCTCTCATTCAGCATCAGCCTCTCCTGCGAGGACCCAGACTGGCAGTAAGGAGACAAAGCTTCCTTTGCTCAGCTATGTGGCGAGGTCTTCCTGTAAACACTTCTCTAAGGTGTGAATGAGCTCATCAACATCCTCCCACCTCTGAGGGCAGACCTGCTAGAAACTCCTGGGTGTCTGGTCGGAAGTAGGAGGCTCTGAAAGGAGGACAGAGACAAACCATGGCAATATTCTGGCCACCTGTGTAGTGTGGCCTTCTTCAGGGTCCCCGAGAACTGAAGTGGAGGACTCTCAAGCTTCACTGTCCATACAAATCATCTGGAGAGCTCATTGAAATGCAAAACCATGGACCCTCTCCTCAAAGACTGAATTTGCATTACTTTAGCATAAGGTGCTGGAATCTGCATTTTAATAAACACCCCAATGCAGAATTCAAAGTGGCTTAAAGGTCCTCACAATATAGACATATATTTAAAAACTAGAGGCCCGGTGCACGAAATTCATGCACGGGGGAGGGGCTTCCCTCAGCCCAGCCTGCACCCTCTCCAATCCGGGGTCCCTCTCACAATCTGGGACTGCTGGCTCCTAACTGCTCACCTGTCTGCCTGCCTGATCGCCCCTAACTGCCCCCTCCCCACCCCCGCCGACCTGGTCGCCCCACGCAGACTGCTGTTTGGTCATTACTGTGAGGGCATCCTGACCAATTTGCATATTACCCTTTTATTAGTATAGAAGATACAGAGAAGATAAAGGTAAGAAGATCTTTTGAGAAACATTGTCCTTAAAGACAGCCCAAAGAACCAAAGCTACAATGTGTGGATGTTCAGTAATGGGTTGTCTTTGGCATTTGCCTTCGGGCTATACTGAGAGAGGTTAACAGAGAGTGCGTGATAGACTTGATGTGTACATGCTGAAGGGCTTTTGGGGGGACCAGTCCCCCAAGCACGGAGCTTTCCCTCTGAGCCCTCTGGAGCAGAGTTCTGTGTCCCAGAGCTGGAAGACCTGTGCTAACTGGTTTGCTCTCATCCCATGGAACGTGGGGGTCTCCTAACTGAAGGTTGGGTCTCTTGGTCTGCTCTCTCCTCTGGCAATCATGGCTGACCTGGTGACCTACTTTTAGCAACTACGGTTTGCAACTACGGTTTGCACTTGTGTGGCAATCACTACTCCGACTCCCAGGTTTTAAGTTAATCTCTTACCTTTTGTTTTCCCTTCAGGTTTTGTTAGTATCTTTTTCCAAACTATTTTTTGAAGTAAAATTCACATAACAAAATTTAAAATTTAACTATTTTAAAGTGTAAAACTCAGTGGCTTTTAGTACATTCATGATGTTATACAACCATTACCCCTTTCTAATTCCAAAACATTTTCATTGCCCTAAAGAGAAATTCCTCCTTCGTTATGCAGTCACCCCATGTCCCCTCTCCACAGCCCTGGGAACCACTAATCTGCTCTCTGTCTCTGTAGATTTTCCTATCTGGACATTTTCTACAAAGAGAACCATATAATTTGTGGCTGTTTATGCCTGACTTTTTCACTTAGTGCAATGCTTTCAAGGTTCGTTCATGTTGTAGCATGTATCAGTACTTTATTCCTTATTAATGGCTGACTAATATTCTATTTTAATAGCTACACCAAACTTTGTTCATCCATTCACCAGTTGGTGGGTTGTTTCATTACTCTTTTTAAAAACATGCTTTTTTTTTTTTTGCATTGGAAATAGCTTTTAACCACCTCAAATTCTTTTTATAATAAGGCAGAACACGGATAGGCAATTAAAATTCATCTATATGTATACTTATGTTTACTGCATGTGTGATTCTGTACAATAATCAATAAAAATAGAATAGCCCTAACCGGTTAGGCTCAGTGGATAGAGCGTTGGCCTGTGGACTGAAAGGTCCCAGGTTCAATTCTGGTCAAGGGCATGTACCTTGGTTGTGGGCACATCCCCAGTAGGAGGTGTGCAGGAGGCAGCTAATCGATGATTCTTCTCTCATCGATGTTTCTAACTCTCTATCCTTCTCCCTTCCTCTCTGCAAAAAATCAATAAAATATATTTAAAAAATAAAAATAAAATATTGTCATCAGTTCTGAGTTCAGATAATAAAATGTGGTTTCTAATTATTCAGCGAAGTATTGATCCATCATTTGTACCCAGTTCTGAGTCTCTCTTGGGTTCCCACATTGCACTTAGAGGTCAAGGCAGCCTGGGGATGTGATCCCTTTGTCCTGGTGCTAACCCCTCCCCTGAGTCTCTGCCACTCACCAGCATGGACACCTCTTCCTCCTCAGAGGTAGGGACAAGAGAAAGGAGCAGGATTGGACTGCTCTGCCCAAGTCCATCTTGCTCTTTACAACGATGGATGGGTTTCAATTAAAATGAGGTCATGGGCTATTAAGATGCCTGCAGTGTGTGGGGGAGGGTGAGTCACCTGTGTGCATGTGAAATGCCCACGGCTGTTTGGTAGAACTTGGGCTCCAGTCTCTGTTTTCTTCCGGGAGTGGGTTTAAGAGTGGGCAGCAGCGGCGTCATTGGGAATGAATGTGCTCCGTGCGGATCCAAGAGCACCTCCTTGCCTCTGCCCTCCCCGTTGTCTGGATTCACAGAACAAAACCACGTGAAAACAACTGGGAAGACGTGGCCAGACTCTAGATGGTTATGTTCTTGGAGACCTCAGTATGTGCAGGGCCCTGAACCAAACCTTGAAGGTGGGAAATGGGGATAGGATCAAGGCAAGGATGGGCAGGGGGTGTCATTAGGGTCATGCCCAGGGCAGCCATACTCGGCCTGGTCAGTAGTTGTGGTGGGCAGCTGAGGGGCCAGGAGAGAGTCTGCCTGAGTGTCCTACTACCTCAGGAATATGCTAAGGGAGAGTTAGGGTGCTGAGCTGGTCTCTGAAGAAACCCACAGTGTCTGAAATAAACTCCAGACTTCAAGGATGGGCCAGTTCCCCATGGCTTTTTTTTTTTTCCTCCAGGGGTTGTGAGCTTGTCTGAGGGTACAAATCCTTAACCTTTGAACTCTCACCAGGAAGGGTGACTGCAGTCCTGTGATGAGATCACACAGAGCCACTCTCTCTGGTCATGTAGAATCCCAGTCAACTGAACTGAGCAACTCGCTTCAGGGGCACGTTTTAGGCTCTGAGGATCTGTGAGACTGTCCTGCCTGGTCACGTGCGTGCCCGCCTGGAAACTTTGTGTGCAGGTGGTGGTGGAAGAAGAGGGGCTGCTGACCCTGGATTGACTGGGTTGTTAGGTTGGGTTTCTGACTAAATGAGAGGCATCAGAATCTGGATCCTTTAGAGGTTTGAGCTGGAACATGGTTGTTTCAGATCTGGGTTGCAGAACTCATAAAAAAATAAGGCAAGTTAAGATCATTATAGACAGCCTATGTTCAAGTTTCAGAGGGCTCAAGAGTAAATGCCAAATGTAAAGGGCCAGAAGCCAGCCTGAAGGTTCAAGTTCAGGGTCACAGAACCAAGACTTGGAGGGTTAGCAATCAGATAGGGAACTGAGTAAGAGTGGGTCTGTGTGGGCGCTACCATATGCATACACTTGCATGCACACATAGGGTGTTCATGTGTGAGCACATGTATGGGCTGAATATGGTGAGCATATGTGCATGTAGGGTCTTTACGTATAGTGTGCTGGATGTGTTCATGTGTTTGAGACCAGTGTAGGTATGAATGTAAGGGGAGAGGGCCTAAGCACTTGTTTGGACTTTGGTGTGTGAATTCAGGGGCTGGCAGGTGTGTGATGATGTTTGAGTTGTACCTCACATCTGATTGAGGCCAGCTGTGCTCAGCACTGTGCCTTCCGAGGGTGGCTGTTCTTAGAGGGCTGTTAGGAGTAGAGATCTGGGTTTGCCTTTAGACTTTTCTAGGGTTGCATTTACTAAAGTTAATGGAGAAGTGAAACCTACTGAGAGAGGTAAGGAGAATCTCTGGGGCTTTAATCATAAGTGCGTACTGACAATTCTTAGGGAAAAATTTCTCCCTAGACCATAACTCCCTAGTTTCTAGTTCTACCTACTGACTTCAGATGCCTTCACTAGGCTGTAAATTCCAAGGCAATGCGTAGGTTTAAATGGCCCCTTCAACCATCAGCAACCCTGATGGAATGCATTTGGGAGAGAGGGAGGCGAATCAAAGCCACCTCAGGTTGGGAGAGCTCTGTGGAGCTGCACATGACCTCGGGGTGGGAGTTAGGAGCGCTGAGTCCTGGACTGGACTCTGCTGGGTGACTGTGGACAGAAAGATGCTTCTGATTCTAGATGTCACCTGTAAAACCAGGGTATTGTGGGGTGGGTGCTTCAAGACCCCGGCTGGGGCAGGCAGGCGGGAGTGCAGGCGGACAGCTGCCTGTGGCGTCAGGCTGCGGGGCGGATTTCCAGCAGCGTTTGAGCTCCATTACCACCACTTGGAAAAGGTGTAGCAAGGCAGGTTTCTAGAAAAATGACTAATTGTTCCTAATGTAGAAGGGGCTTTACTTTCCAGACCAATCGATACATGTTCACAAAATCAATGCTTTTCCATTAAGGTGTGTGTTTTCTGGGGTTTCAAGCTGGGTTAAAAGACATAATAGAATCCATCGGCTCCTCCCATTCGCTGAATAGCTGCTGAACTGCCTGCGCTTCCCAGCCTGGGCCCTGGGTTGTAGTTGCTCAGTCCTCCCAGTACCCGTGAGGCAGACACTGTTATCCTCCTTCACACGAGGAACCAGAGGCTCTGCGAGGTGACGTGATGGGAGCCTGAGTGCTCCCCAGTCTCTTCCCTTAGATTCCCAAGGTCTTGGTTACAGAGGGTCCCTTTCTTAACCTAAGAACATGCTGATGAGAAAATGCATTGTGTTTTCGAGGGAGAAGCAAAATCCCAACAGATTCCACCTCCTGACAAAGTCCAGTCCCTCGACCCAGCAGGAAAAACCCTGGGCACCAAGCAGCTCAGACAACCAAGTCCTGGAACCGGCTTCCTGCACAGGCACCTGCTGGCGGGGGAAGGGGAGGACCTCGGAGGGGGCCTGCCGGGTGAACCCAGTGGGACCCCTGGTTTCAGGCCCTTCTGGTCCTGTTAGCATTTCTCGCAGGGATGGGTGGTGGGCTTCGTCCCTCCAACAAAGGCCCTTTTACAGATCTATTAATGAATTATTAAACGTGATGTTTAGAGACATTTTCCCGTTAAAGAATAACCCTCAAGTCCATGAAAAAGAGTCAGCACCCTCCTGACCCCCTTTTAAAATCTCCCTCCCACGGAGGTGGCTGCGGGGCTTTGTGCTCTAAGACGGAGGTGTCTCGCTCAGGCCTCCGCTCTTTGTTTTTCCTCCACACAAGTTAATTTTCCCAGGGTCATGCGGCGACAGCTCACTATGGACACAGCATTTTCCTGCAAGGTATTTTCTGAAACCACCAACAGCCTTTTGGTTTTCAGGATTCCTATTTAAAGAAATTTGCATTAATAGCTCTTTGGGCCCCCTCATTTACATACATGTTTGAAAGGCCAGGAGTTTGGGGAATGCAATAAAAAAAAAACGTGAATGGGCTGGCACTGCGCGCTCTGCAGAGATGCCCACGACTTTTAAAAAGCAGAAATTTCCCTTTTGGTTACTATAATATGTTCTTGTGCTGCTCTGAGTCTGGGAGAAGAATAAACACGGACGTTTTTCTTACCTTTGCCTCTATGATAGGGAACATTGTTGTTAGCATTGGGTTTTCCAGAAGAGAATAAAGTTTTTGTGTGTAATGGTTTTTCCGGGGGTGGGGGAAACAGGGCATTAATTAAGACCCATTAGGGAATGAAATGGAATGTGTACTATGGAGCCAACGATGTTTTGCAGTTAGCACCGGATCTGACTCCATGCAGCACCCTACAGGCAAGATTGCCCTGAGTTTATGATTCTGAAATAAATGGGCCTATGGGTGAAAATATATATTTTTTTATAAGCAATGATGTTTTATATTGTTTAGAAACTAGGTTGGATTTACTGACATTTGCTAAATCCTGTTGAGACACGAATGTGAGTGTGTTTTGTGTTTTGATTGTAGATTCCTCAGGTAATCACTTGAACTACAAGTATAAACTATTATTAAAAGTTTTAAAATAAAAAAGACAGGGAATCATGTAGCCATATTTCTTAAGAGGAATATGAAAAATAAGATAACACTGTAAATTTGAGTGGCATGAAGATTTCTTTAGACTTTGAACCTGACTTAAATCGGGGTCCATATCCCCCCTACCCCCCCCCCCCCCAAGAATTCTGAATTCCTCTAATTGAAAATCACAAGTCCTTTAATTCTGAGTGTAGGTAACAAACCACAGTAGCATTAGCAGACCGATTACTGCCACCAGATTTCTATACTGTTTCAAAGACTAAGTGGTTTGGGGCAACTGACTCTGAGTTCTGGTTTCTAATAACCTCATTCTTTCTAGGAGGTTCAACTACATCCTGCACATGTAAATTACTCAAAATGATTTCAAACTTTCCTTTCTTGCTACACTGGTCTGAAGGCTGCTGGGAGTTTTCGGTAGCTCCTAAATATATAGTCAATCTGATGAAAATAAAATCAGCTTAGGGGTCTGTTAATTATTAAGTCATGTCTTGAGAACCATCATAATTGTGTTTAGAAGGAACAGAATCTGTCTTGCTTCCTCTAATTTACATGTAGAATCCATCCACCTACTCCTCTGCTGAAATGATCCTTTTTTTTTTTTTGCTGGTAACATCCAGGCCAGTGGTTCTTAAAATGTGGTCTCTGGGCCAACAGTGTAGGTATCACCCCGGAGCTTGTTACAAATGCACAGTCTCTGGCCCCGCCCCAGACCTACAGCGAATCAGAAACAAAGACCGTGGGCCCTGCGATCTGCGTCTACCGAGCCCCCAGGTGATTCTAAAGCTCCTTAAAGTGTTGGGCCCCTTGCTTAACCCACCCCTTATCCCACCTCCAACTCTGGGAGTGAGTAAAATTGGAGGCAGCTGGTCTCTGCCCCCTGGTTGACTCTTTGCTACTTGCTCTTGGTCATACCTGGGTGATCGCAGCTTTTGACCCATTTAGACTTGCCTTGGTTTTTGGACCTTCAAGCTTTTTGGAATCTATCTTTGGGACTGGAAAAACTTTACTCTTAGATGGGTTTTGTTTATCATGGCTACAGGTAAAGTGCCTCTCATTTGCTGGGTTCCAGCAGTGGAAGGGAAGCCAGGAGGTAGGGGCGGGGGTGGAGGTGGGGGTTGAGTAATGTGCTCAGAGTAACTCATTCTTATCTTCACTTTTGTCCTTGGTGTTCCTTCACCTCTTCCCTGCTCCAGGCCCCCTGTGTGAGGCAGGCTGTTTGTAGCTTGAAATTGACCACAGCGGGAGTATTTACACCATGGAAATTGCAATGCTGCAAATCAAGGTACATTTTGTTTCTTTGTTTTCTAGAGAGTCGGTGTATGAGCACACCTCAGAATGCACAATTTAAAGCAACATTATCTCTTACTAGTTTTTGTGAATTTTGGAATGTCATTCAGTCTCTCAGCTATTACTATACAAAATTGATAAAACAAAATATCGAAATAAGAGGATGGAAATTACCCGTAATTCCACTGCTCCAAGATAACCATGTTTAATGCTAATGTTTTAATGCTATGCATTTTGTTTAAATACTTGAGATTATACAATTGGGAACCCTCTATTCAACCACCATGATATGGTAAGCATGTCCCTTTATTTTAATTAAAATTATTTGCAAACATGATTTTTTAATGGCTGTATAGTATCCCACCATTGGGAGCAAACACTTTCTCTGATCTGCATTATAAATAATGTTGCAGTGCCTTCCTCCCTGCATTTTATTTTATTTATTTATTTTAAAAAAATATATTTTATTGATTTTTTACAGAGAGGAAGGGAGAGGGATAGAGAGTTAGAAACATCGATGAGAGAGAAACATCGATCAGCTGCCTCCTGCACACCCCCCACTGGGGATGTGCCCGCAACCAAGGCACACGCCCCCGACCGGAATCGAACCCGGGACCCTTGAGTCCGCAGGCCGACGCTCTATCCACTGAGCCAAACTGGTTTCGGCACCTCCCTGCATTTTAATTGTTTCCTTAGATTATATTCCCAGAAGAGGGATACTGGATCTGTTTTTGAGATTTAAATGCATACTTCCAAATTGTTTTCCTGAACATTTGTCCTAGTTGATATTCCCCCCAATGGAGAGGGAGTAACTCCTTTTATAGTTACTATGTTGACCAAATCAAGAGTTCTCTTTGGAACTAGCATTTTGGCACATTGCATTTGGAAGTCTGTTTGTTGCCTGATAGCTTTAGAAGGAAATAACCAAATTAGGAATACTACTAAAAAACAAACTTGATATCAAGACAGTTCCTGAAGCTCTGCTGATGGAGCAAGGTTGGCCAACTTCAATACAAATGATAGTCACACTCTTTTAATGTGCCAATCTTTCGTAATTGGAATGCATTGCATTGAAAGTTGAAATGTGGGTAAAGGTTTTGTATTTGGCCATAGTGACAGTGACATTGACAGAGTTTGTCTCAGAGCAGGGGTGGCTGGGAAGTTAACCATTATATTTACCTATTACTAGGCAAGAGGCCCCTCTTCCATCTAGGTGGCAAATGGCTTGGGAGTGAGAAACAGGAGTAGGTGAGGGGGATTGTATCCAAGATTGTGCCATTGCTTTTAGTAATTAAACATTTAAAGCAACAGCAGCAACTTTTATTGTTTTATTCTTATTATAAAAGGAATGTATGTTCAATATAAGTTATTTAAATTTTATTTTCTTGTTTAAAGTATTACAAATAGTAGTACATATGTCTCCTTTCCCCCCCATTGACCTCCCCTCCTCCACCTCTCCCCCACATGCCCTCACCTCCCCCCCCCATGCCCAATGTCTTGCGTCCATTGGAAGGACTTGTAATACAAGTAATGCAATATAAGTAATTTAAAAATATGGACAAATTAAAATAAACATTACTTACCAGTTGTATTCTTCTAGTTTTTATTTTGCATATGTAATTATAATAAAAAAGGCATAGACTATATGCTGTTGTACACTCTTTTTCTACCTTTTAGTCCTTTTACATTGAATGGATTGTAAATGCCTTTCCATGTCATTTCATAGCCTTCTAAGCAGCCTTTCAAATGTCTGCCCAGTATTCCATATATGGACATACTATTTTTATTCAAGCCATTCCTTATGGTTGGACACTTTTGTATCATGTGTTTTACATTATTGTCAATAATACTTTTTGTCCACTGAACTCTGGGTTTTATAGCTAGCAGCCTTGTTTGGGAACAGTTCAGAGAGAACTGACTCAATTTTAGAAAATCCCAGCTGACTAACTCCAAGATAGTTTATTGTGCTTGCCCTTTTCATTTCTTCTTTCCTTCTGATTGTTCCCCTCTCTTCCTTTCCCAGATCTGTACATAGGGGTGTCCAGGGCTCTCCCTCTCCCCCCAGCTCTCTGCCTTGCTCTTCATGTTAGCTCACAGAGCCTGAGGCTGAATAATTCTAACTGCACGGTGCTGCCTCCTCTCCTGGTTTGTTTAGAGTCACTAGGGGCAGAGGCAAAGAGTAAGATAGTACTACGAGGATTAGGCAGGAAATGACAGTTGCCTGCCTGACCCCTGCCAACCTCCATTACCTGTCATTTCTCAGAGGTAACCAGTTACAATTGTCTTTTTACTTGTTTCTTCAGATGTTTGTCTCCTTGTTTCTATAGAACATGCTCATATATATTAAGTTTTATCTATTGTTTTCCTTCTATAGATTTAGAGAGTGTTCTATCTTATCCAATTCCCATCCTAATATTCCACTGATAGTTATAGAACAGTTTTAATTAGATCAACATTTGGTATCTACATCACTATGACTATATAGACATTGTCCCAGCTGAGTCAAATGTGTACTAGAGTGAAACATTTTCTTTTTCCTGTAGTTAATAATTGCCCTTTTGCTTTTCATTTGCACCTATTATTAATATATCCTTAAAGTCCCTACCAGAGTTTAAAAATATTTCTTAGCATGGTTGAAACTATCAGCTAATTTTTGCAGTCCCCTTTTTGGGAGATCTTTTTCTAGAACCCTCTATCCACTTTCTCCTCAGCTGTTCTGGATTTCTCTTCATCGTTATCTTTGGAATTCACTTCCATTTTCTCCTAAGTGGGGTTCCTATTTCCAGGATTCCTTGTCTCTTTCTTGGTGTCTTCCTGTAGGGTGCTAATAAATGTTTAAGGACCACCTGGGGGTGGGGTGGCAGCTGTGGAGAGGGAGGAGGCCCTGGTTTGTAGTGTTGTGTTTTCTGTGGTTATTCCCACTTCGGCTGATTTTAAGTGACCAATGTATGTTGCTAAACTTGGTCTATTAGTCAGGGTTCTCCAGAGAAACATAACATATGAAGATATATATATATTTTCCTCAAAATTGTTCCCTTCTGATAGATTGATAGATATTGGTATCTATCTATCTATCTATCTATCTATCTATCTATCTATCTATCTATCTATGTATCTATCTATCCATCTATCTATCTATCTATCTGAAGGGATTTATTATGAGCTCACGTGATGACGGAGGCTGAGAATTCCCACCATGTGCTTCTACAAGCTGGAGGACCAGGAAAGCCGGCGGTGGAGTTCCAGTCTGAGTCTGAAGGCCTGAGAACCAGGGGAGCCATCGGTTTAGATTCCAGGCAAAGGGCAGAAAAAGACGGCTGTCCAAGCTTAGCAGGCAGCCAGGAAGCCAAAGGGTGAATTCCTCCCGCCTCTGCCTTTTTGTCCTCCCAGATTGGATGATGCTGGCCACATGGGGGAGGGGGAGGTACTTGACTGAGTCCACCAATTCAAGTGCTAATCTCACCCAGAAACACCCTCACAGACACACCCAGAGATGCTGTTCAATCTGGGCACCTCTCGGCCCAGGCAAGTTGACCTAATTTAATAATCGAGCTCTGCATTGGGAAGGGATGCCCTTGTGGGCTGGTAGGAGCCCGCTACAGCACAGCATTGGGTTATTACCTTAATTTTGATGGAGCACATCTTCCAATAGCCTCCTCAAAAAGAGTACGTGGGGAAGTAAATGTTTTGAAAACTTTATTTGTTTTGAAATGACTATTTTACTCACACTTGATTGATGCTGTTTTGATTTTTGAAATCTGGGTGAGGAATGGTTTTCACTGAGAACTTTAGGACTGTTGCTCCATTTTTTTGTTTGTTTGTTTGTTTCCAGTGTTGCTGGTGAGAACTCCAGTGCCATCCTGGATCCATTGCTTTGAATGTGTCTTATTTTTCTCCTTTGGAAGACTCTAGAATCTTTATCCCTGATGGTAGGAAGTTTCATGATGGTGTATCCCTGCCCCCAATTGGAGGGCAGCTCAGCTCTGCAGGCCCTGTTTAAACAGGCGGGTGGAGCAGCTGGGGCTGCTCAGCGGAGCGTGGGCCGGGGACGCGAGTGCAGGTGCCTGTCTCTGAAAGCGCAATCATGCAAATCCCAGGACCCAGACTGACGTGAATTGAAAGCCTGGTGTTCAGTTCCAATAAACTCAACTGTCTGTTGCCAGAGCAGCCCGCACGGGTCGTCCTCGACTCATCAATTCAAACGAGCGATTCTGTGCTGATAGAGGGAAGGAGTGTGGGGTGAATTCCAATCAGAGCTCGCTTGTTGGGCAGGCCGCATCTGGGAAAGGCTCAGACACCTTTCCTGGGAGCCATGCTTGCAGGAACTGGTCATGAGACAGGAGGTGCTGCCAGAGAGGGAGGTGGAGGAAGCCACACCCTCTGGTCCTCAGATCTGGAAGATCACCTGATCTCCCTCCTCTTTTTACAAAGGAGTTAAGTGACAGCTGGTGAGGGTCAGGGACTTGCCAAGGGCACACAGCAGGGGACTGGGCCTCTTGGTCCTGAGTCCTGGCTTCCTTTTCCCCTTTCCACCTATCAGGCTGTCTCTCGCTCATCGCACCAGGTCACAAGCAAGCCTAACACCTACCAACAGGCTCTCTTCCCGAAGCCACTTAGCGAGACTAGTGTAGCAAACAGTATACTGAGAAGAACTGAAAGGGTTGTTTGAAGCACAGAAAAGGGGAAGCTGGGGGCAGGTTGTGACGCACATGTTTGTCTGGGCATTGTCTCAGCGACAGACTCACAGGTCACAAGGCCTCTCTGACCTGTTCTCATGGACTCCCAAGGAGCCTTCTGATCAGATCTTAACTGTAAAACATCTGTTCTGTATGTTGGGGCCCTTGGTTTGCCGGTGATAGGAAGCAACTCCCTTTCTCTACCAGCAGAAAACATCATCTCTGTCTGCCTGGCTGACACGAGTGCCCTACCGCCCAGGCTCTGTTATAAACACCTCTGATGCCTCCTCACTGCCCAGCCCTGGCCTCTAAACTAAAGTCTATGCAAAGCTTCCAGATGAATCTCATTAGCCTTCTCATTTGCAGTAAGCGCCAGGATCATGTTATTCAAACACTACAGAGGCCACTGTAAGGTGAACAAATGAAATGGTTTGGGCTTCCCAGCTCTGAATCACCAGTTCAGGAAGTTACCTTCAATGCCATCTTTAAGCTCTTGCCTGCCAAGCTGGTCTGTATGCTCCAAGCCAGGCAAACAGCAGAGGCTCTTTTGGCATCAAACGGTGGTTACACAATTCCTTTTTTTTTTTTTTTTTTAAGTGAAATCCCAGTGTATCACGTTCCAGTGAAACAGGAATTTTGGGGGGTGAAAAAGACAGGTTTTAGGAAATTTTAGAAGTTAAGAAGACCATAGAAGAAGCACAGGGCTGCAGAGCAGCAAAAGGTATATATATGTTCATGGAATAGGGAAGCTGAAAAGCTGCAACAGGTACATTTCCATAGAATGAAGGAGCTGGGAACAGCGGAAGGTCTATATTTACAAAATAAAGGGAAGGAAGCCCTTCATCCTGAAGGAGGAGAAGAACGCCCAGAAGGAATAGGAGGACAATGAGGGAGGAGGGCCTCAGGAGTCACTATAGTAACCAATTCGAAAGGGAATATTGACCAATCAGAGGGGTTATCAGGACACAGGAACTACAGCCTTGATAAACCTTGGAAACAGGAAGTCAGTGGGACTCCTTCCCTCTCCCCACATGGGAGTTTGTTCTTGTTCTTCAATAAATCTCCACCTTTGCAATACTACCCTCTGTCTGGATTCATTCTTCACCTCAGGTGGACAAAGAATCTGGGTTCCAGTCCAAAAATTCTGTTTCACCAGGAGAAATGGTGAAAGTTTTGTTTGGCTAACACATCTAGGCAATTGTAGTTCCCTAAGAATGACCACCTCAGATTTTATTTATTTATATATTTACTTATTTATTTTAATGTTTTTATTGCTTTTTTAGAGAGAGGAAGGGAGAGGGAGAGAGAAAAACATCAATGTGAGAGTGGAACATGGATCGGCTGCCTCCTGCATGTCCCCCACTGGGGACTAAGCCCAAAACTGGGCACATGCCTTGACCGGGAATGGAGCCAGCAACTTTTTTGTGCATTAGATGACACCCAAGCAACTGAGTTACACCGGCCAGGGCTATGCACCTCAGATATTAAAGTTCAAAGGCTAGAAAGAATGTACATGTATTTTCTGACCGAACTCAGGGCAGCCCACAAACACACTTCCTGTCCTAGGTGGAAATTGACTTGCAGTCTCACAATCCCAATTCTGAATTCCTGGGAGACAGAATTTGATTGGCTCTCCGTTGGGGGAGTGTCTAATGTTAGCCCAGTCATCAGAAGGAGCAGGGTCACCAACACTGCTGCTGGGAACCCACCCATGTGACCTGCTTGAGGGAACTTCAAGAGAAAAACGGTTTCTGGCAAGCTGAGCAGACACCTAAGAGATATCTACTCCCATTGCCTAATTAAATATCAGGTTAAATGGCTTTTATGCCTCCATGAGTCTATTTCAGTTTAGGGACTCTTGGCCAATTTTCCCAAGGCCAGACCACCCTGTATTAAACCATCCCTTCAGGTTCTGGGAATCAGACTCTTTGGAATGTCCATAGGGAGCAGTGACTGAAATCATCTCCTTAATCAGACTCATAGGCTTTGGTCTAATCCCTTCATTTTTACAGATGAAACTGAGGTTCATGGAGGAAGCATGCACCGTTCAAGGTCAGCCCACCCACAGCAGGTACTTGTGAAGTGGGGAGGCTGGTAGAACCACCTTGCTAGCTCCTTCACCATCCATTAGTGCTCTGTGGAAATGCTGACTGGATCAGGCAAGATTTGTGGCCCTCGGAGGCCTTCCTGTAACAATGCCTAAGGTGGTTTTAATGATCTGTCCACTGGGCATTTCTGAAGCATTCATTTTAGAGAAGGCCAAGGTGTTGGTGCTATAATTCTGAAGCTAATTTCTCCCTGGGCTCTCATGCCCTGGCAGCAAGAGAGCACGAACAAGAGAATGACTAGGATTGTAACAGCCCTTGATTCTTGTCCTTTTGTCCTCGTGCTGCAGAAAGAAGATGAGCTGGGTGTGACTTTTTACACCTGCTTCAAACTGTTGTTACAGAGGGCATTGAAGGAGGGGGCAAGGGAGCCTGCCATTACTGTGTTTCTGCCTGCAAAATATCTCCCTATAGTTCCTTTGCTTTTAACCCTGAGATCAGACTGCTGCTGGGAACCAGTGGAGTGAAGAATCAAGCTGGGGATGGCGGTGGGCGTGGGCTGATGAGAGGAGAGGGCATCGTCACAGCTTCTTTGAGCCCAATGTATCCGAGATCATGAGGAAACTAAAGATTAGGGAGGAGAAGATGAAAGGTAAGCCAGGGAAAATAGGTGAAGGAAGTAGGAATTAAAATAAGAAGTGAAATTTATGGGAAGCAGATCCAGTGTTTTGTCTGTGCTTAACTGGATTAGGAACATATTATGAAAGCAAATAGATTTAATGGGGTGGAGATGATTAACAGTGTGTTGAGATCCGTCAGGAAATGACTGTTCAGGAGGAGGGCTGTAAGAGGAAATTAAACTTAATTCTTATCTCCTTACAATGTTTTAGTTGCTTAGCTTCTAGTACACACCTGTAAAACCAGAACGAAAGAGAGGCCTGAGGTTTAATATGTTGTTTGCAAAGTAACTTGAGATATGAATATCTCAAGTCTGTGCTTCAGCTGTACCAAGGACTAGATTTTTTCCTAGCCCATTGTTAGAATAAGTGGATGTTTCCACTGGTATTGGAGACTGGTTAAAAACCACCTTCCAATGAAATGAAAGTACAGCTTCTCTCAATCTACTCAGTCCAGCCATTGGTTGGCTTTCCATGGCCCAGCTGAAGTTTTATCTGCACCACAAACCTTCCAACATCTCTTCCATCCTTGAAGTCCTTATAAAAGTTTGATTTGCATTACACACCTTTGTATTGCATCACGGATGATTTTGTATAGCTAGTGCACTATAGTGGGATTTGAGTTTTTCAGACTGCGCTAATATGGGCACTTACGTCAGGGAAAGATAATTGTGTCCTTTTCCCTTTTAATAAGACAATCATGCCCCGTTGTAGGAGGTAATGACTACCTAGCTAGAGTATACATATCGCAGCCTCCCTTGCAGCTAGGTGTGGCTGATGATGGAATGTGAATAGAAGTCCATAATCATTCCTTACAAGGAATTGCCTGCCCTCCCGTATCTTCCTCCTTCCTTTCTAATTGGCTAGAATATAGAGCAGCACATACCTGTGGAATAATGGAAAAAGGGAAGGGACTTGGACATCTATCCATGTTCCAAGACTTTGCTCAGCCCCACTGATAACCCTGTGTAGCTCGTCTCTGCATCACTACCCTGGCATAGTGTTGGACTTAAGGAAAGGCCAGTGGTGTGGAAGCCCTCCCAATACCTGAGATGGGAGTGGAGTTTCCAGACATAGGGGGAAACATACAGGATGCCCAGTAACTTTGAATTTTAGATAACAATGCATAATTTCTATATAAGTGTGTTCAATGCAATAATGCATGTATTTTATCTGGCAGCCATACTTGGGGCGAGGATTGCTAAAGTCTCTCGAGGTAGGCCAATGGTAATAAGACCAATGTTACATTACTCTTTCATGAATGTAGATGGTACAAATCTAAAGTAAGAAGATTAATTTCAGTGCCACCCATGGCATGAGGTTGAAGTCAGGGTCCTGAAGCTTCTTGCGGGGGCAGGCACATATCAGACACATCTGGGCATTCCATCAGCCTGAGCACAGGGCCGGGAACATGCTGGGCATTTGGGGAAGCCTTGCTGCCCACCGATTCGAAGGCCCTGTGCTGAGCTGGAGGGAGCCCTGGGCCGGGAGTCAGGAGACTGGTGCAGTTCCTGGTGTTGTCTTTGACTTGGTACATGTTCTCAAGCTTAATTTTCTCTACCTGCGGGCCCTGTTTCCTTTAGGTGTAAAATAAGGGTTTGGATTAGAATTTATAGCTTTAAAAAACATCATGTTATACAATTCTTTAATTCCATGATTGTCCTATCTCGAGGAATAGCTCATTAATTTATGAATTGTTTCTGTAAAATAAAAAAAATAAAAAAAGAATTTATGGTTTTCAATTGGTGCCCTTGAGGACCGGGGAGAAGAAGAGAGAGGGTACACTCGGGAAGACCCCGCTCTATGTTGCCTGCTTGAAGCAGATCACCAGCTGCAGCTCAGAATGACCCACAACCATCTCTATTAATAGTCAATGAACGTGACTGACCCCGTTTCCCCTCCCCGCCCCCATTGATTGGGTTAGGGGAAGTCCATTTTCTTCCAAGATGCTCTCGACCTCCAGGGTTGCTGCCCTGTCCCAGGACTCAGCCTGGCTACTGTGGTCCGAAAGTCTGTTCAGGATGCCCAAGTTCACTGCCATCAGGGTGAATCATCATTGCCAAATAACATCACTGCCGAGACCCTGGCTATCTAGCTCAGTTGCAGGTTTCTCTGCTCATTGCCACCCCTGCTACCCTGGCCCAAGACCTCCAGGAAGAGCCAGCCCCTCCCGGTTTGCTCCAAGCCCAGATGCAGGCCCCTTCTTTTCCTCCTGAAATCTAACTAGGGGCAGGCTCCATGGTGCAGCCTCGTGTTGCCCCCCATTTCTCATTTCTCAGGCATTTGTTCTTAAATGACCCTGCTGGGGCTGCGGACTGGGGAGAGCTGACAGTTCAGTATGAATTTCTCTCTAGGAAAAGCCATTTTTCTTCTGCTTTCAGGCACACAGTGTGGCTTGGGGGATCACTGTGCATCTCATTCTATAGCACCTACGTGCCAGTTTAGAAAACCTCAGAGTTTCCTCCAAGGCCAATGGGTGGGGACTGGTCTTTCACTGATGAAACTGAAAGGCCTAGGAGCTTCCCCAAATAAAGGGGGCTCCAAAGGAGATGCCAACTTCTGCTTCTAGAAACTAAAATTACAAACCCCTCACTGAAATAACACACACACACACACCCAATCCCTCTTCACCAGGTACTCTGTTATATGCCAAATGTCCTGTGTTAGGTCTCTTTTGAATACAGTTAAAAAATATTTTTATTGATTTTAGAGAGAAAGTGAGAGGGAGAGAGAGAGAAATATCAGTGATGGGAGAGAATCATTGATCGGCTGCCTCCTGCACACCCCACACTGGGGTTCGAGCCCACAACCCGGTCATGTGCCCTGACCAGAATGGAACCATGACCTCCTGGTTCATAGGTCGATGCTCAACCACTGAGCCATGCCGGCTGGGCTGAATAAAAATTTTGTTAAAAGTTTGGAAACTTAAAATCTGGTAGAGGCGGAAGATTAATAAGGAACAAAACTGGAGGGCCTGGGACAGGGCTCCATGGCATGGGATCAGACGGCAGCCCTGGGAAATGTGAGGGGTGGGGAATTAGGGAGGGTTGGGGCAATCCAAGGGTGCTCTTGGGAGGAGATGGAATTTGAGCCAGCTCTCCAAGGATAATTCCGCTTTGAAAAAACAGAAGGAAGAACATTCAAGTACAGAGTGCTGCCATGTGATGACTTGGAGGTGCTAATGAGCATGTGTGTTTGTGGGAAGGTGAGGGGACCCAGGTAGCAGCCCCAGGTGTCCTCACTTCCTTCACTAACTGGGATAGAAGGGGGGTCCATCTAATGTGGCAACTGGGAATAGCTGCCTGGAGTGTTGTGTTGAGGACAGGACCAAGGCCACAGTGCTTCTCGGGCTGACTGCTGTCATTAATGAGTGATGTTCACTATAGTGGGCAGGGGATGATGAGTGATGTTCACTGTAGTGGGCAGGGATGATGAGTGATGTTCACTATAGTGGGCAGGGGATGATGCGTGATGTTCACTATAGTGGGCAGGGGATGATGCGTGATGTTCACTATAGTGGGCAGGGATGATGCGTGATGTTCACTATAGTGGGCAGAAGGTGATGAGTGATGATGTTAACTATAGTGGCAGGGAGTGATGAGTGATGTTCACTATAGTGGGCAGGGATGATGAGTGATTGTTCACTATAGTGGGCAGGGCTGATGAGGGATGTTCAATATAGTGGGCAGGGATGATGAGTGATTGTTCACTATAGTGGGCAGGGATGATGAGGGATGTTCACTATAGTGGGCAGAAGGTGATGAGTGATGATGTTAACTATAGTGGCAGGGAATGATGAGTGATGTTCACTATAGTGGGCAGGGGATGCATGTGTTTCAAGGATGTGTCACTCTTGGATGTATATTCCTAAGCACCTCCAGTGTGGGGATGCTCTTCCTTTTCTCTCTCTGGAATTTAAGTCAATGGATGCTGAGAGTGAAGTCTGTGGCTTTGAATGATATCTTTTCCATTTCTGCCAAGCACTCAAGCCTAGCTTGTACCAACTCCCAGCTGTTGCTTTTCAAGCTGCTCAGAGAGGTCAGGGTCCTTGTCTCTGCTGCCTGGTTATAGGAGAGAGCAGTCTTTTCAACTGGGCACAAATAACTTTGGTTCAAGTGAAGACGATGAAGGCAGTGAAGGATGGGAGAGCAGGGGAAATTCTGCCTTTGAACACTTGCGGATTCTCCTGTGAGTTTGCTGTTACCTAACGCTGTATTGCTTCATGTACCCAAGCCTTATCTCCCTATCATAGTTGTAAGTTCCTTGAGGTCAGGGACTGTGCTGTCTTTATCTTAGAAGTTAGACAGTCAGGAACTGGGTCTGTGCTCTTTGCATCTCTACCTCTCTGAAAATATGGTGGATACTGTGTTCTTTAGAATGTTAGATGCTTATAAAAGGACTGTTGAACCACTTTGAGAGTCCTGCTGATGGCTTGTCTGCTTAAGAAAAAAAGAAAAGAGTAGGAGGGGAAGATTATGAAATGGAGCTGTGGTCTTTGAGGCCAAGCAGTTGGCAGAATGTAACAATGTGCTATTCACACCACCTCCTTCCTGGGCTTTTTCTAAGGGGCTGAGCCTCCTCTCAATTCATAGCAACCTCCCTTGAGGGAGGAGGAGGATTGTGTGGGGACAAAGAGAGGACTGATTGGATGGGGCACCTTCATAAATATTTTCCCTGGAGCCTGCAGAATGGCATTTTTCTGTTTGCACTGAAGTTGTCCAACTGGTATTTTCAAGGGATGGATTTCTGGAAATTTGGAGCCCTGAGGGTGACTTTTCAGGAAATAGGCTTTGATTTTTTGATCCATTTAAAACACTGGGAAGGAGAGTGCATCACTGCAGCAGCAAAGTAACCTGGCAGGCATGGTGAGCGGTGGCAGGAGCGGTTCCGCATCGTGGAGTCGGTGAACAAGTAGTGTGGCGGGCCGTGGATGGAGCAGGGTCACATCGAGTCACAGAGAACAAGTCAGAGTAGAAAATGGAAGGCCAGGCTCACTCAGGTGCAAATGCTTTGTAAAATTAGATAGCTTTAAAAGTACATATACCTTAAAGGCATATGGAGGTGACACCTGTAGACTATTTCTAGATATCATTATGTGGACTCTGAGTTTGCCTGTGGCTTCTTAAACTATCAGTATTTAAGGCTTTGGTGCAAGGGCATTATAGCCAATAAGATTGGGAAAACTCCCTTTACTTTCAGCTTTTGCATTATCTGTTTTTCCAGGACGGTGGAGAGTTGACTACAGGCTATGCAGGTCATCGGCTGTAGCCATGGGAGCTGAAAGCAGCACCATGTAGAGGCTACTCCCACCCTTTTTGGGTTCTAGATGAGAACAGTGAGACCTAAATGGCTGAATGGCTTGTTCACCTGCTTCAGACTAGGCTCAGGACCCAGCATTCCTGCTTCTAAGATTGGACACTGTCCACCTCCCTGACCTGTTGGTGGACAGGAGCTCAGCTGGCTTTGGCTCCCCTGGAGGCTACCGTGGAGCTCTTGCCACCGCCGTGCTCTGAACTGTGAGCCTGCTGCACTCTGGGTGCCGCAGCGAGGGCAGCAGCAGGCAACTTGCTCACCTTGCTGGGGAGTTATGTGGGGAAAGAGAGAATGTGCCGGAGATCAGTCTTGGGCTCACGGTTGGAAAGGCGTGCAGCACTGTGGGGCTCTAATAGTATTAAGTAGTATGGAGGTTAAGCTTGTGGCCACTTTGTCTCTCAATTTCATCATCTGTAAAATAGTAATAATAGGACTAATTGGGTAGTACTAATAACCCTATCTACCCTATTGGGTTCTTGTAAAGATCAAATGAGTTAGCGCATGCACACACACACACACACACACACACACAGATACACACTTTATAGTCCTTATTATGGTGCCTAGTACATAGTAAGCTCACTTAAGGACCCTTGCTAATACTTGTGTGCTATTACCTAATGTGTGGTCCTGGTTTTACATTGCTTCATGTATCCAAGACTTATCTCCCTGTCAAGGTGTAAGTCACTTGAGGTCAGGACTGTACTCTCTTTATCTTAGAGGTTAGAGAGACAGGCACTGGGTGGCTATTATCATATTAGTTATATCTTTCCAACCGATAGTTGGTCGTTGTAAGTATGCTTACAACAGCAATTGGGCAACTACTCTATTATATACAGTTGCTTGTTTGAAGTCTGCAAGTTCCATGTGGACAAGGTATTATAACCGCCTTGTAGAAGGCGCTGTTGGGGCCCGATGCCTCATTCTGTTATCCTGGGTCATCAGTTTGCTTCACGAAGGCTTCAGCAGGGCTGGCGGAGTCTCCCTGCTTTTCTTCTTCAGGGTTTCTCCTAAGCCACAGAGGTCTGTTCAGCCTGGAAAAGGAGGAGAGTGAATGCTTCCATGACCAATGACAGACAAGAGCCCGTGTCTTTGCAAGGCTCAGCACTGCAGTGCCTTCAACACTGTGACCTCTCAAACTCCAATGTGCCCCAGAATCACCTGGAGATCTCATTAAAATGCAAATTCTGGTTCAGGAGCTCTGAGGTTGGCTAAGATTCTGCTTTTCTAACCTGCTCCCAGAGGATGCTGATGCTACTGGCTCATGGACCACACTTGCAGAAGGAAGTGTCTACAAGGTTTGCTTTGAAAGACCCTCAGGGGTTAGAAGAGTTTCCCACAGTAGTACCTAGCTCAATAGCATGCTCTTATTAGTTTTTTCTGCTTCCCTGTCTTACCACTTCTCTTTGGCTTCCTAGGATCATCTTCCAAATAAACCACCTATTCTGCACCCAAGTACTTACTCAGACTTGGCTTTGGGGGCACCCAGAATAAGATGTCCCCTTTATAGATGACCCTCCTTGATGTAGGTCACACACAGTTACTCCAGTCTGAGTCTGGCTTATCTCCCATATCTGAGTCTGTCCTATATCTCTCTGCCTCTCAGTAGTCTATGACTGCTTTGCATTTTGAGTTCAGCTTCAGATAACTACATTGAACAATGCATTGAAAACTAAACAGGTCTAAACATTAGAAATTTGAATAATTTTCCTTGTGGTCATTCAAATAATGAAATGTTAAAGTTCTTTCCCACTATGTATTCACTTACTTATTGAACAAACATTTATTGACCTGAACCTTTTGTAAGTGATAATCAATTGCAGACTTGGGGACTCTCAAGTCTTCCTCTTCAGGGACTTGGGTGTTTATGTTAGGGCAGAAGAGATGGTTTCAGGTGAGGGGAGGCCTTGAATGGGGTTGTTGGAAATCTGGATGCACTTTTTAAACTACGTACAAAGGATTTACCCAGAAGGACTTCCTGACTATAAGACTTTGGAATGGAGGCCAGTGAAGGAGATAAATGAAGCCATGAAGCCAGGAAGCCAAGAATCTCCATACACTTGTGCTCAAAGGCAGAGGATAGACCTGGTTGTCCTGCTTTGGGATTCACATTGTGTATTGTTTCACATTTGACTCTGTTTCCTGGGTAGCCAGCCTCCTCACAGTTTTTACTTTGTATGGGGGAGGGGGAAAGGATGGTTCTGACACCCACTGAGATTCTGATGACAGTTATACTCTCCCTCTAGAAAAATACACATGCACACATACAGACAACTCTGTTCCCCAAATCAGAGGACGTGAAATACCTCCCGTCTCTCACCACGCTTCCCAGAAAAAGGGATTAACTGTCCTTCGTTATAAATGTCCTTAATGTGCCCCATTGTTCTCAGTGTTGTCCTCCTTCTGAGAGCAATTACCACCCCATTGTCCAAATCACTCCTGGTGCTATCTTGGGCTGTCTTCAGTTCAGCACTTTTGTAGTGATCTCTGACAGCTGTGGGGAAAGGAGGGATTATTCTATCTCCAGTCACTCCTTTATCTGGGCACCACCTATTGATTAACCCCTCTCCACGGAACTGACCACAGTCCTTAGCTTTGGCTATATCTCTGGAAGCGTAGAGAACGAAGGTGAGGTTGATACTAGGGGAATTTACTGAGGAAATAAAAAAGACAGCTATGATATTTGGGGGTGGGGTGGGGCCAGAAGGGAGAGGGAAGAGAGGTGAATTAGGTAATGACTGATGGCTGATAACCTCACTGCGTTCTCTCAAATTGCCCTTGTAGGACATGATTAATCAAAGATATTTGAGTTCCACCAGGCTGTCCCCTCTCCTGGCCCTTGTTTTAATTCTGCTACAGTGATCTACCAGGTTATATTGCTCATCCTTATTCCCAAAGTTGAGCATTTTTGGCCAGTCGAGACAAGGCATGAAGCAAACTCCTATTATCCCCCCCTCTGCTGGGTCTGCCCTATAAGTTTCTCCACATGGGCTTTTTCTTTCCCGAGCTATTGATTGGCTGCCTTTGTCACAGGCTCAATGCTTTTGAATTTCCTGTCCTTGGGAAAAAAAAAAGAGTGAAAGAAGAATTGTTGGCTGGGGCCTTCCTTGGAGACACTTGGGGCTGTCCCCTGAGCTTACTGTTTTTACTATTTCGTTTACTTTTAGCAATTAACCTACCCATATTTACAATGAAAGCTTATTTTTAGTGAAAAGAATCGTACTAGAATATTCATTCAGGCAATGCTTAGGAGGATCCACCATCAGCAAGGCAGGGTGCTTCCGTTAAGGAAACACGCTGTTACAATTGTTCATTCTGCGTTCTTAGGTTATTGCTGTCTAAAGAGCACTCGGAGGCCCTGCAGATGTTTCCATGCTTCTTTCTTTCTTCCCATCTTCAGGATGATTGAGGATCCAGATCCCCTTGGATTTATGTGTAACCTCCAAACTTGAACTACCTCTTTATGTTGGTGGATCTATTTACAATCCACTGTTCTAACTCTTTGCATCTGAAAAAACATGTTCCTTTTTCTGGCATGTTTTTTAGTTCACTCCCGTGACTCAAAGATAGTCACTAGCAGCCACTTGGAATTTTACTTGGCTATCGTATGGTCGTGGAAATATCACATTTCTAGTTCTTTTATGTATGTGTCACCTCAATACCCAAAATGGTCTCTAAAGTTTATTGAACCGCCAGGGTCAGAAATGTGAGCTCGGCTTTTTGTTGGGCTTGACCTATTGACCCAGGAGAGCAGCTGGTGTGGTTCCTACAGCTGCCCTGGGCTTGCGGAGCCTTTTACCGCAAGAGGTCCTTTGATGGAGCTCTCGGGGAGGAGGCTATTCCTGAATGAATTTCTCTCTGAAGGTTCCACGAGGCCCGACAGGGAAAACAGTGATAAGGAGAGGACAAACAGAGAGCTGAAGGATGACCTCAGGAGGACAACACAACAATGAGGAAAACCGCTTTGAAGTGAAGTAACCCCCTGCACATTATTAGTTATTCCACCGTAACTGGAGGGAAAAGATGGAGGATTAGTTATTCCACCGTCACTCTTTCAGGTCGTGGGGGAGAGACTGCTGCCCTAAAGGTGGTGCATGGCAGAGGGAGGCTAGTGCATTTGGGCACGGCTGACTGTGGGCCTTTCCTAGGAATTAGGAATGCCAGTTGCCCAGCAACATGGGTTCCTCTCCTCACCCCCCCACCCCCCCACACACACACTGAGCCCCTCTGAGCTCTGTTCCAGTGTCCACTAAAACCTTATCTGATGATCACATTCTGTGGAGTCAGTCTGCTGCCCTGACTAGAGAGCTTCTCCAGCAGAAGCACCTCTCCTCCTCTTCCTGAATCCCCAGGGCCTGTGTGATGCAAAACCAATAAACATTGATTAAATGCTGCCATTGCCTTCTGCATCCACCGTCCAGTCTCTCACACGGTATTGTTAATCCTCTTTACTTCTCTGCTCCCACTGCTCTGTGAGAATTCAGGAGACCAGAGGTCATTTTTCTTCTTTTATTAAAATCCTCACCCAAGGATAAGGGAGAGAGGGAGAGAGGAAGGGAGGGAGGGAAGGAAGGAGGGAGAAAGATTGGTTCCTGCCCCTCCCAACCCCAAGCAGGGATTGAACCCACAACCTAGGTCTGTGCCCTGCCTGGGAATAGAACCTGCAACATTTTAGTGTACAGGATGATGTTCCAACCAACTGAGCCACCCAGTCAAGGCCAGATATAATTTCTTAATGCCTTTGTTTTTCCAAGACCTAGAGGAGTCCCTAGGGCCTAGGAGGCTACCAACCAAGGGTTTGCAGAGTTTATATGAGGCATAGACTGAACTGGGCGGGAGCCCTGGCTCTTCTACTCACCTTGGCTGACCTCTGAGGGGAGTCGCCCTACCTCTCTGAGGCTGTAATCACCTTTACTCTAAAAGATTGCATAAGAAGTTGAAGTTCAGGCAGCTATTACAGACATCCCTGGTGGGTGAACTGCACAAATAGTTAAGAATTAGAAGACCTGGGTGGCCTTGGGTAAGCTGTGGAACATGGTGGCTATAATACTCATGGTACTTACCTCATAGAGTTTTTATTTTTTATATTTTTATGGACAATTTTAAAGAAATATAAAATATTTACTTATGATAAGAAGTAATACATCATAGAATAAAACAGGATGAAAAATTAAAGTTCCATCCTTCTATCCCCAAACCAACCTCTCACACCTATCTACCTGCCACTTACAGGACCTTTTGGGAATCTGGTGAGAACATGATTTAATATAGACATGAACTGGTGTGTATATGTAAATATATAGTTCTCCACACAGATGCCATGTATTATTACTACTATTAATAGTAGTGGTGATAGTTTAAGATATAGATTTTGGATTTGAGAATTCCTAAGTGAGCTAGCGAGAAGTTAGGGTAAGTGTTAAATAGCACACAACTACAACAGCAGTTATGTTCTGTGCATCACCAGATTGGTTTAAAAATGTCCACACTAAACCCAGGCTAGGAGGCAGAAGAAATGCATGGTGATTCAGGATGTGGGAGTCAGAATGCCTGTGGCAGATCCCACTTTGCCCTTCACACCATGGGACCTTTGAGGCCAACTTTCCATTTCTGTCTGAGGAAGTAATGAAAGTGTCCTCTTCACAGGCTTGAGAAAGGACTTTTATAGAGTATACAGCACTGAGCGCAGGGCCTGGTATTCAGCGAGTGCTCCGTGAGTATTAGCTCTGATGAGCAGATCTCTGAACAGGCACTGGAAGAGAGCTGCCCAGAGCTACCTGCCAGCTACGTCTACTTTTGAACTGTGTCAGATTCAGTGCCTTCTGATGGGTCAGCAAGTATTCAGAAGGATTCCAGGGTCCCTGGGTTTATAAACAGCCCTCCCTGGACCAAGCAGACTCCTCTTGGGTTCCCTGTTTTCTGTACTTGATCATTTCACTCTCCTTTACAAGTTATCGCTCTGCGTAATGGCAAGTGTGAAATCCAGTTTGTGAGTGTCAAACCCATGGACAATTCACTTCTTTGGCAAATGTACCCAGAACGTGCTTTGGGGAGAATCAGTGGCCACCATGCAAGATGGCCTCTTCTATTATCTTTGTTCATAAAAATAGAAATTAAATTGACCAGTGGATAATACCATGTAAGAGTGATGGCATTCCTAATTAGTTGATTGGCTTTGGTAGGTACAATGTGGGTTTTCTTATTAAAAATGTACACTTGGGCAAGGTGTTTTCCAATAGGGTGTGTTGACTGTCTTCCCCGAAGGCAAGGTGGATGTCTATGTGGGAAAGGTGTCCTCTGCTGTGTGAGGGAATGACTCATCCCAGGAAACTTGGGGTGTCTGCCTTCTGAGCTCTAGCTCCCTAGTCCCTAGTCCTGGGTTCTGCTCTCACAGCTTTCCCTGAGGCCACTTAAGAGATTAAAAGGAACAATTAGCCTCCAGGAAGAAGCAACTGCCCCACCCTGTTGAAAAACTCTCGCCACACCTGAGGACCATTTCCTGGGGGCAATTCAAGTCGGAATCCTATTAGTCTGTAGACAGAGGTGCTCTCTGGAGGCTTTGAGTCTTTGCTTGATCCAATTAGTCAGAAACAGCCTTTAACACTGTCCTACACTAGAGATTGAGAGGTATAGAGGATCTACCTAAAACATAGTCACAAACCCAGACAGACAACCAAAATGAGGAAACAAAGAAACAACCCCCATATGAAAGAACTAGTGAATTCTCCAGATGAAGAGATAAATGAAGCAAAGATAAGAAATTTATTTGAAACAGAGTTCAGAGTAATTATGTTAAAAATTCTCAACAGTATGAAAAAAGAACAATCTGAGATAAAGAATGACATAACACAAATAAAGAACACATTGGAAGGAATACACAGCATATTAGGGGAAGCTGAGGATTGAATCAGTGAATTAGAAGACAGAGTTGAAAATATCACTCAATTAGAGAGCCAAAAAAGAAAAAACAATTAAAAAACAGGAGGACAGCTTAAGGGAGCTGTGGGACAATGTGAAATGTAACAATATTAGAATAGTAGATGTGGCAAAAGAGGCAGAAAAAGAGAAAGGAATAGAGAAGATGTTTGAAGAAATAATGGTAGAAAACTTCCCTAACCTGGTAAAGGAAAAAGTCACACAAGTTCAGGAGGCACAGAGAACCCCAAACAAGAAGAACCCAAACAGACCCATGCCCAGACACATCATAATGAAAATGCCAAAAATTAAAGACAAAGAGAGAATCTTAAAGGCAGCAAGAGAAAAAACTGTTACCTATAAAGGAGTTCCCATAAGGCTGACACCTGATTTCTCATCAGAAACTCTACAGGCCAGAAGGGAATGGCATGAAGTACTCAAGGTAATGGAAAGCAAGGATCTGAGACCAAGATTACTATATTCAGCAAGGCTATCATTCAAAATAGACGGTTAAATAAAGAGCTTCCCAGATAAAAAAAGGCTAAAGGAGTTCATCACCACCAAGCCAGCATTACAAGAAATACTAAAGGGATTGCTGTAAGGAATTGCTGAGAAGAAGAAACAGAGAGAGAAACTTAGCCATCCAGAATTAAAATGGCTATAAATAAGTACCTCTCAATAATAACCCTAAATGTAAATGGATTAAATGCTCCAGTCAAAAGTGTAGGGTAGCTGAATGGATACAAAAACATGACTTAACCATATGCTGTCTACAAGAGACCCACCTCAAAACAAAAGACACACATAGGATGAAAGTGAAGGGATGGAAAAAAATTTTCCATACAAATGGAAAAGAAAAAAAAAGCTGGAGTAGCAAAGCATCATGCTAAACAAAATAAGCCAGTCAGAGAAAGATAAATATCATATGATCTCACTCATTTGTGGAATATAATGAACAACATAAACTGATGAACAAAAATAGAGCCAGAGGGGGAAAATATACTAGAATATAATAGAAGTAATCCTGTTATTTGCAGATTTTTAATATTCCCTACAACTTTTGTGATATCATACTATGTTAGTACAGTTTTGATATTATTATACTTAAAATTCTTTTATTCTTGAAATATTGTTTATTGCATGTGATATATGTAAGATCATTTTTCTTGAATAATTGGTGTTTATTGCATGTAACATCATATTTAAAATAGTTTTTTTCTTGAGATATTAATGATTATTGCATGTAACATTATTATATTTAAGATAAAAATATTAAGGTTTATTGCATGCAACATATTTACAATCATCTTTCTTTAAATAAAAAAAAAACTGAAAAAAAAATTCTGCTAAAAAAAATGTACACCCGGAGGCATGTCTTCTGCCCCTTGAATTTCTCCTTGGGTTCACAGCTGAGGCCATTGCCCTGCCTGGTACTTTTTTTGTGGCGGGGAGGGCCTTTCCTCCTTTTACATCCTCTCTGCAATCTCTCTGCCATTCAAACTGGTTCTGGAAATCTTGACTTTCCCCACTGAGTTTAAAGACGTTTCTTTTCCTTATAGGTAGCTGTCAGGGGGCATGGCCTTTGCCTAGAACTCAGGGGTGGGGGGAGTTCAGAAGGATGGCAGGGAGGGCAGGCTGTGCACTCCTGGCAGGAGCGCTGTGACGTGACATCCCAAGGACACGGGGCGTTTTTTCTTGGTTTCTGGGCTTCAGTGGGGGTTATTATCACAGTGCTTCTTGTGGGCTCCCCTGCCCTCACAGCCATTCTGCCTGACGCCCACATTCTTCGAGGTCTGTTTTGACGCACAGTGTGTGTCTGGGAACACCGCAATGTCCTGATAACATTTGCGTGACCTGACAGGGCCGTCCTTCCCCTTTCTGGTTAAACAGTGCCTGCCAGAGCACAAGGGCCGAGGCCTTTGGGCCTTCTCAGCACGTTAGAGTCCATTCTGAGTGTAAATCTTTCTGTGCAACTTCCCCAACTTCTTTTCCTTGAGAATCTGTGTTCTTTGGCTAATAGCTAAGGAGCCGCTTTCAAAGCAAGCTCATTTTAAGAAATGAGCTGTGAGGTGTGGTGTGCTCTTTGTAAGGAGCAGAGCCCAGAAGCCCAGCTTTGCAACCGCTGTGGCTTATGGTGAAGTGCTTCAGGCACTTCGGACAGGAACCACCGTGGGTGAGAACTGGGAGAGGGGCCTGTTTAGGATGCTAATCTGCATTTCCTGGAAGGCCAATCATGGAAGGCTTAGGAAACAGCCTGTGTTTGGCCTTGAATGCCAAACAGGTGCAGGCTCCAAGCCTTTCCCACACCCAGGCCATTAAAATGTGGCTAAGTCCGTGCTCTCTATATTTGGGTGAGTGTGTGTGTCACAGTCCCCCTTTTGGAAATGGGTGAAAGCTATGGGCTGGGTACCTAGGAATGTGCATCACCATGCTCAACACTGTGCTAGAGACTTATTTCCACCTCAGGGAGACCTGCTGGACCCAGGTCTGGGCTTTTCACAGTCTGCACACAAAGTGTGTCCTGCAGGCCATTTCCTCGCCTCTGACAGTCCCCATGCTCCTGTGGGTGTGTTCGTGCACATTGAGCAGTCTTGGTGAAATCCCAAACCACCTGGTCATCAGCTTCAGGAAGCACCTGGTCACTTGGCACTGAGGAAAACCCAATGCGGCCATATGTGGGTCTTTGCTCTGCTATTTAATGAGGTCTCTGTTACTGTGCGCCAGGAGACCTGCCCTGTGCAGCTGGTGACAGATGGATGGACTATGACCAGGGAGGCTGCGAGGAGTCCAGTGTGTCTGAAAGAGCTCCAGCTTTTAAATATGGGGTTTGAATCCAGGCTCTGTCCCATAAGTGACCTGACCTCTCAGAACCTTACTTTCCTCATCTGCAAAATGGGATCAATACAATGGGGACTCCAGCAAGGTGAAGATTCATTACATGATGTGTTTAAATACTTTTATGGAGCTCACGACTATGGTTTCGACAAGAGCGCCTGGCTTATATCGAGCCTGTGACTCATGGTACATGTATGATTCCAGTTTGGATGTCAGTCCTGGCATAGGACTGGTACTTGTGCTTCATGTGGCTCCTTTGCAGGTTTGTTCTCCCTTATTTGAATTTCCTAGTTTCATATTCAATTGGCAATGCTGGTCTGAGTGGC
This sequence comes from Cnephaeus nilssonii, assembly GCF_951640355.1. Taxonomy (NCBI): domain Eukaryota; kingdom Metazoa; phylum Chordata; class Mammalia; order Chiroptera; family Vespertilionidae; genus Cnephaeus; species Cnephaeus nilssonii. The sequence goes on along the minus strand of NC_137081.1, from coordinate 75,533,941 downwards.
TGGCTGTGCTGAAAGGGTCTGTGTGACAGACCTGCATAAGGATTAAACCCTGGCCTTGCTATTTTTATGTGTTCAGCAGCCAAGCTTGGGGTATAAAGGCACAATTCAGGAAATCCCCATTTCTAAGTACTTCCTCCTCTTCTGTGGATTTAGATACAAAGGTTAAAGGAAATTCACAAAGGAAATTAAATTCGTGAAACAGATAAAGGGTTTTGGTTTTCTGTCTATCATCTATCTATCTATCTATCTATCTATCTATCTATCTATCTATCTATCATCTATCATCTATCATCTATCATCTATCTATTATAGGTAACTAGAGGCCCGGTGCACGAAATTCATGCACGGGGGGTGGTGTCCCCTCAGCCCAGCCTGCATCCTCTCCAATCCGGGACCTCTTGGGGGATGTCCCACTGCCGGGGATCGGGCCTAAACCAGCAATCAGACATCCGTCTCACAATCCTGAACCGCTGGCTCCTAATCACTCACCTGCTTACCTGCCTGGTCTCCCCTAACTGCATCCCCCGCAGGCCTGATTGCCCCTCACTGCCTCTGTGTGCTGGTCTGATCGCCCCTAACTGCCCCCCCTGCTGTCCTGGTTGCCCCTACTGCCCCCCACTGCTGGCCTGGTTGCTCCTAACTGCCCCCCCCACCCCCTGCTGGCCTGGTCACCCCTTACTGCCCCCTCCGCCAGGCTGGTTGCCTCTTATGGCCCCCCCTGCTGGCCTGGTCACACCCAACTGCCCCCCCCCTGCTGGCCTGGCTACCCCCAACTGCCCCCCTCCCCCCACTGGCCTGGTCACCTCCAACTGTCCCCCCCCCCCCCCCGCTGGCTTGGTCGCCCCTCACTCCTCCCCCGCCCCCCCGCCCCCCCTCGCCCCCCCCCTCCGCTGGCCTGGTCACCCCACGCAGCCTGCTGTTCAGTCGTTTGGTCGTCCCTCACTAACCTCCCTGCCGGCCTGGTCATAGGCAGCCATCCTGTGAGGGCGTGAGGGTTAATTTGATATTACCTTTTTATTATATAGGATAATAGAGGCTCTCCTTGTCTAGAAGGATGTGTGTTTATATACATCCCTTATCATGGCAAGAAAAAACACTCTATTAATTCATCTTTCCATTGATATAAGCTCCTTTATCTCTAACCATCCATTTATCTGTTTATCATCTATCCATCCATCCATCCATCCATCCTCCATCCATCCATCCATCTATCCATCCATCCTCCATCCATCCACAACTACTATATTCAAGGTGTTGTGGGGACTGAAAGATTGAGTTCCATAGTTATCTTTTGTAAGGAGTCAGATTAGGATAGTGCTTAAATTCTTCAATTTTAGAGTCTGACAGACAGCCTTGGTTTATGGACCTGCTATTCATGCACTAACTGAGGAAACTTCAGTAGGTTGTATAGCTATTGTAGTGCCAGTTTCCTCAGAAAAATAAGGAGCAAATGAATTAGGCATGTATTTAATCCTCATAAAAGAGTAACTGGCACAATGTGTAGCTCAAGTAAATATTCACTGAATAGAAAACAATTGCATAATTGGTCCAGCAATGAAGCAAAAGCACCGCTGCAGTGCTTAAGCAGTGGTTAGCTTGCAAAAATTCAACGCAGTTGCAAGCTGCAGGCACACATTCCATGTGCATCCAAGCTTTGTGTCTATGTATGGGTGTGGGTATAAATCAAGGAACACATAGTCTATGGGACAAACATTCCCTACATGCTTATGGTTATAAATTCTATATCCATTTGGGTTCTCAAGTGGGAAATTTAGAAGGTATTGCCTTCTTCTTCAATACCAGATTTATAATATATAAGACCTTTGGGAATATATATTTCAGTTGTACACATTGTACAGTCTTTCTACTGATAGTTCCTTATGTTGTCTTGGTTGATACTATTTGTAAAGAGCCTTGTCTTCTGTGCACGGGAAGGCCTATGATTATAACTATTAACATGTTATTGCTCTTAGTTATTAGTTGGGTAGTCTTTCTTAATATACTTATTTCTCAAATATCCTTATTCCTATCATGGTTTTATTCAGACTCTCCACATGCATCTTATCAAGTAATTTAAAAACCCTTAGTACTCAGACAAATGAGAAAAAGAAGGTTTGATTTTCAGGAAGTAAGGGGTTGATTTTAATGTCTTGATAAAGAAGTTGTCCTCAGTTGGAAACCGGTCTGTCCTGGTATAACCGTTGCTGGAAGGAAGATTCTAACACGCATACCACATATTTCCATTTATTCTACCAGGTTGGTTCTGACAGACATTTTATCTCAAGTATCTTTATAGCAAATCCTAAAGGCATATCAATAGGATTATTTAGTAACACCTGGAAGCACAGAAAAAAGAGATGAGACAGAAAAGAAAGCAAAGTGAGAGAACAGAGCAAGCCTGGGATGTGGCATCCCAGACAGACCCTGACGAGGAGTGGATAATGGTGCTTCTAACTCTGGGGAGAGGGATTAGGACAAATAAGTTAGGGAAAACAGACCACCCAGGCTGAGATGTGCTCATTCTTGTTTTACAATTTCAAATGTAATGAAAATCCAAATTAATTTCTCAGGAGAGCATCGGCTCCTTTGTCTAAGGCAACAAACAGCAGGTCAGATGTGTCGTATAAAACTCAATAGCAGCGACTTGGTTTTGCGGCAAGGTTCACAGCACGGGAGTACCAGCTCCCTGGCTCTGCAGTACATTGACGAGAGGCAGAGCCGAAGGCCAGGGAGCCTGGGGGAGGCACCTACTGGAGCCTGTCTTTTGGGCCTCACTGATCAAAGTGGCCTGGCCATGTCCTTTTAAGTCACGGATGAGGTGAAAAAGGGCCAGAGTTCAGGCTGAGGCAAACACGGCTCTGTCGGAAAGACTTTCACTGGCAACTTGAGGAACAGCAATTTCTCTGCTATTCAGTGTGCAGGTGAAGATAAAGAGGATATTGGGAATGTGAGCAAGGATCCATGTGCAAGAATGTTCACAATGGCACTATAATAACAAAAACATTGGAACTAACTTAACTGTCCATCAAGAGGAAACTAGACAAATGAATTGGGCAGCATTGACGCAATGGAATAATAGACCGTGATGACAAGGGCATAAAGTAGAGCTCAAGTGTTAACATGGATGATCTTCAATTATGCAATAGAGAGCAAAGGGCATACTGAAGGAAATATGTGCTATAAAACCATTTGTATTAAGTTCAAGAAAACGTAAAACAATACTACATATTGTGTTTGGATATCTACATGTGAAGTAAAACGTTTAAAAATGCATGGGAATAATAAAAACCAAATTTAGTTTAGTGGTTATCTTTGGGGTGTTGGGGGGGGGGGGATGTCACCAGAGTGGGGAACGTGAGATATCAGTTGTATCAATGTTTTATTTGTCAGGTGGGCAGTAGTTACACAAATGTCTCGTTATATTACTCTTTATGTATATTTGTGGTAAGTCTGAAATATTGCACGGAACTTACACACCTCCTCCCTATGCACATAGAATGTATTGATATTCAAGAGGGGAGCTCTGCCCAGGGAGGAAAATGGGTATTGGAGTGTTACAAAGAGGGATAACACGATGCTGTGTTTTGCAAGGGTAGGTGCTTAATATATATTTGCTGAATTAATGAAGGCTGGGAAGGAGAGAAAACAGAATCAGAAGGTAGCAGAGAAGGTGAATGAGATGAAAGGAGTCTGGGGAGAAGAAAGTTTGGAGCCGGCGATGTGTGGAAAGTAGCAGCACATGCAATAAAGCAAAGCAGGAAGGTCAGTGAGCTGAATGGATGCCGAGCCGCTGCTGTGAAAACCAGCCAAATGCCCCACTTCCTCGGCTCCAGAGGTTGGAAAGAGCTCTCATGTGTTGGGAATTCCCACTACCAGAAGGTCATTCTGTAGGTGCTGCCCATCACAATGCCTTAAATGGTTTCATAAGAAATTACTCTTGCAAAGAAAAAGAGAAAGAAAACGCATTTGAGTTTGTCCCGACAAGCAAATCATCAAAAGGTGGTGATCAGCGCTATGATTAATGATTTGCTGAATATTAATGACTGGCACATGATGGTTTTTTGGGAGTCACACCATATGTCTTCATTATTGTTATTCCTTTGCTTGCGTGATTTATTCTTCTAGACGCTGAGAACACAAGTTGGGCTTTTAGAGTGAGCAGGCAGGGAAATGTTCATTTTTTACCCTGCTTAATACCAGTTACTCAACAAAGTCCATTGTGCCCTCAGCTCCTTTGATGTTGCCCAGTAGATGTTGCGAACATAACAGACAAATTCATTTTTAACTGCCCACTGAGGGCTTTGTGATGACCCTCTGGTTGTTGTTCTAGCCTTGTGGACCGGCCTTTACGGAACAATGTTGAATTAATCAGGCGGAACAGAGCCCAGCACTCGCCATTCCTTTTGTCAGGATGGAGTGAGCCCTGGGCTCGAAGCATGTGGAATTCTGGGCCTGAGGACGTGTCTGCCTGTGCTGACTTTGGCTATTTTGCTTAATTTTAAAATTGATTTTAATTTGCCTTCTTTCTCCTCCCTTGCCTTGAGCCCCCATGGCTCAAAGTATTAAAGGTAGTTTTGAGGAAGAAAATGCAAACTAGCAAGACTTAGTTTTGCTGTTAATGGCCCAGGCCCTTTTGCTTTCTAGGTTAAAAGGACTGTTTGGGGAAATGAAGTTCTCTCTCCCTGATGACATTGTTTAGTTTTGTAGCCTATTTTAGTTGGAGGGTGAAGTGAGCCAGATCTGTTTCCAGCCACTCTGACTCTTTGATTCCAGATTGAGGCATCCTCAACAGCGTTTATATCCTGCTGGAATGCAAGGCTATTTTAGGAAATCCTCGTTGGATTGAGCAAAAGCATGTGGTGACCAAACCCCATGGCCCAGATTTTCCAGGACCGTCCCAGTTCAAGTAGTTTGAGGTTTTTCAATAAAGGCATTTTATTTCGTATCAACATAGAGTCTGATAAAGGGTATATATTGTGTGTATATATTGTGGGTGTGTACACACACACACACACACACACACACACACATACACATGATTTGTGGGCTTATTTGCATGAAGTCTTCTTTAGAATCTTGTGGCTTCAGAACATGTGATCTTTAGAACTAGTATTGTGGAAATTGCTAACTAGCTGAGTGACCTTGAACAAGTCGCTTCCTGTCTCTCCTCCGTTCCCCACCACCCTGGCACACTGCAGGTCTCAGTAACTGTGCTGGAGGGAACCAAAGGCCAGGCCCTTTCCAAATTCTCTCTTGGTCTTTGTCCTTCCTTCTCACTCTGTGTGGACAGTTTGATGACCTTGTCCTTTGTACCTGCCTCGGTCTTACGGTGTATGACACCTTGTTGCTACCTTGTGTGTCTCCCTCACTGGTCTGCAGGAGACTAGAGGGCTGGGTTGGGCCTTTACATTTGTTATCTCCATTGTCCGGTGCAGTGCCAGGCAGATATACAATAAAAAATTGACTGGAAGGGAATATACCACAAAGATAATGGTGAAATAATGGGTGATATGTTATTCTGTATGCTTTTTCATATTTTTCATTTAAAAAAAATCATGAGTAGGTATTACTTCAAGGATCAGAGAAATAAAACTGTAAATAGAATATTTTTCCCTTTGAGTGCTTAGGATCTGAGAGGATCCGAGAAGCACGGGGAACAGATTTCCACACTAATGGCTATTGCAGCCTGGCCATGCCCTTTGACAGGTGGCCACATAGGTGTCAGAGCTGAGGACCATGTCTACTGTGGGCTGATTTCTTCCAGGGACTGAGCTGTGTCGTGGTAATGAAGCACAAACCACCATGTACGTTGCCTGCTTAGTATACTATCATCCCGTCAGCTAGAAGGCTCTCGGGGTTCTTGGCCCCAGCCTGTGCCTTTGCTGGGGCCGAGCGGAGCCATGGAGCTGAGCTAGGTGTGAAGGTGAGGCAGGGTGCCAGGAGAGAGTTCCTGCTCACTGGGAACTAGGTGGGCTAATCTAGATGGACTAATAATGTGTGTGCATTAGAAGCTATCCAACATCACAAGGCAGTATTTAAGCTTGAAATTAATGGTAGAGAAGACCAAAGGGCCATGGGAGTTTCTAGGAGGGAGAGGGAGTGAAAGGCTATGGAAAAATGTGGTGTTTTGAGATGGGATTTGGAGTGACTCCAGTAGTAGAAAGAAGTCCTTCCAGGGAAGCAAATAGCTTGCCTGAAGGCGTGGGAGTGGGAGTAAGGTCGGCCTGTGTGTTTAGTTTTAGGGGTGGCAGGGAAGAGAGTGACGGGTAGGAACAGGGAAAAAATGTGCAGTCTAGAATGGAAGGTCTAAGACTGGGAAATAGAATGGAGAGCTGGGCATGGGTCAGATCTGGAAGGGCTGTGAGACTAGGAGAAAGGTTTCACCCTGAACTGGGAGGTGTGGGAGCCACTGTGTGACTCTCAGAGGCGGAGGTGGTGCAATGTAACTGCCCAGAGCCACAGTCTTCCCAGAGATTGGAATGCGGCATAAAAATGGTTAAGAGCATGGGCTCTGGGTGATGCTTTCTGGGTTTGATTCCTGGTTCAAAGTTGTGTTACCTGTTTGAGACTCAGTTTTCCCATTTGCAGAATGGGGATAGTAACAGCCCTATCTCATAGAATTGCTCTGAGGAGAAAGGAAAGAATTCATACCAGTATAAAATATTTAACACAATGCCTGGCACAATGCATGGGACCCTAATAAATAGCTTTTATATGCAAATTCACATTAATGCTCATTTCATCAGTGGGGTAAAATGGCAATAAGTTTGAATATGTATTCAGACTTATTGAATTAGTTCAGGCAGATCTTTGTTGGAAAGTCCACATTTTGGCTCTATCGACCATCACTTAGCTTTTGTGAAATATTTACGTTGGCAGGTTACTCAACTCTCATTTTTTGTTCGTTATCCCCCTAAGCTTGGTGAGGAAGATTGGTTTGTTTATCTTATGTTGCAGAAGACACACATAGATATAGACACAATGACATTTAATGACAACATCTCTTCGGTTAGCATTTACCAGTTATCAGCCAGAGCTTCTCTGGGGGAAAGCAAGGTCTAGGAGTGATGGTGGTCATGTTCTTTTACACCATGAAGAAGAAGGTAGTGAAAAATTTGAAGGGATCAGGACTTCTGCTCAGCCAAACTTAAGACCCAGTCCTTGAAGAAGATTAGGAATGACCAGAATTGCTCAAAGAACATTAGTTATTCCTTTGGATGCTGTGTCTTAAATTATCCCTAATTAAAATGTAACTACTTTTGGGAGGGATACTATATTCATGCCATTGGCAGTGGACTTCTTAGTGGAGAATTCCAAGCCAAAGGACAACACGTCCAAGCTTGGCTGTCACGCAGACATTCATATGTGCCGGACATACGTGACTCTCTTTAATTGATAACAATGGTGAGCTGAGAAGGTCCGTTGGGGGATGTGACTCATGGTGAGTCAGGTGTACGTGGAGGCTCGATCCAGCCCTATTGTGTTTTGTCAATAGGTCCTCACCATGCTCCAGCTGGAATACCAGTGTGATGTGGATGTGATGGAAGGAAAGGCATTCAACATCATTCAGGATGCCTGGCAGCATCAGTTTCCACTGCAATGGTTGGCCTGGGTCCACGCGTGCTGGCTAACCAGACAGACAATGATGGCAGTTCAGATGGGCTGTCATCTGGGGTTGTTAACTGATGTGTGTGGGTCTCAGGGAAGAAGGTGTGGAAGAGGGGCCTAAAAGAGCAGAAGGAGGGTGCCATCACAGCCCCTGTGCCTGTCACTGTTTTGCTCAGGGCACACCCTTAAATGAGCTGCCTCCCAGGTACCAGGTCCTTCCCCTACACGATGACTAATCCTTTCCAGAGATGGGCTAAGTGTCAAAGCCCGGCCTGAGGAACTGCACTCCTGTGTCCTCTTCCCCACCCCACGCTGCCCTCCTTGCAGGCAGAGAGGCCCTCTGTAGGAAGAAGGAATGACTTCCTCTCTTTTTACTTCTTGAAACACATACCCCAGTGCTGGGCCCTCTGTGTTCGCTTTAATTCTCCAGCAGATTCTATCCACAGAGTGGCTTCTGGCAGCAGTCAGATTATCCTATCAGATTAATAATTCCACTTGATAAGGAACTTCTGTTTTTTAAAAAATATATTTTTATTGATTTCAGAGAGGAAGGGAGAGGGAGACAGAAACCAGTGATGAGAGAGAATCATTGATTACCTGCCTCCTGCTTGCCCCACACTGGATCGAGCCCGAAACCTGGGCATGTGCCCTGACTGGCAATCAAACTGTAACCTCCTGGTTCATAGGTTGACCCTCAACCACTGAGCCACACAGGCCAGGCAGAGCTTCTGTTTTTTAATTGAGAGAGAGAGAGAGAGAGAGAGAGAGAGAGAGAGAGAGAGAGAAAGCGACAGAGAGAGATACATTGATTTGTTGTTCCACTTATGCATTCATTGATTGCTTCTTGTATGTGCCCTGACTGGGGATTGAACCTGCAACCTTGGCATATTGGGATGATGCTAAAGCGCTTCTATTTTGTAATTGTCCCAGCAGAAGCCCAGGACTCACGTTCATGGGTTCAAAGAAGTTCAGTCAGTGTGGTCAGGGGTTGACAGTTAGTATCATGGGGCCACTCCAGACTCCAGCAGCTCCACTCAATGGAGACAGTGTGGGGGAGGAGTGGGGAACATGAATGTGCTGCTCTTACCTGGGGGAGGAAGAACACTGGCCGGATGCGACAGATGCCCACTACTCTTACCTGTAGAGAGGAGGGGTCTGGGAGAGGCCAGAGATTGATTCTGGGAGCTAAGTCCCAGGGCTGAGCAATGGCACCTGGCCCTCGGCCAGCAAGTTGCACTTTCAACCCAGAACTACAACCTCTGAAGTTTTACTCAGCTGCAGAGATGGGGTTTCGCGGGAGGGGTATCAGGTTGGCCATTTCTAGTGGCCTCGCCTTGATAATCATCTCGATCTTGGCTGTGCTCCTCCGTTTTCAGGCCATGGTAGGGCACCAGGCCAAGCATGTCTCAGACGAATATCTGTATTGTTTGCGGTGTGACTGTGACTTCCTGTCTTCCAATTTAGTTTTCTGCCTTGCTTTCCACTGTCTGGGTCATTTGATATTACATCTGGCGCTTCCTGTTTTTGAAGCCTCTGACTCTAGTCATCCGACTATAGAAACCAGAGGTCAACTTCTTCACGCGCCGCGCCGGCCTTGTTTTGGTGTGCTGGCGCAGATTTGCGTAAGGAAAGCTGTCAGGTGTCTGCTGGTTTTCTCAGCTTCAGAGACTTCCCTATTTATGAGTTTTTGTTTTTCTGACGCTGGGACTTTCTTGCCTTTGTGTGGACACGGTGGAGGTGGGGTGACCACCCGGCCCCCAGCCATTCAGGAGCGGTTCTGTCTCCCTGAACGAGAGCCCCCGAGCCCCGGGTCCCACTCTCAGAATGCTGCTGCTCCGGGCTTGACAGGAGTGGCCCCTCCTGGTGCCTCCTTCGGTCTCCTCTCCTCACCTTGGACTTTTCTGGCCTCCCCTTTTCTCCCCATTCAAAGGGGTGAGCTCTGACGAAATGCCTCTAGTCAGGCCAGCAAAAAGCTACTCAATGCAGATTTGCTTATTTTTTTGCCAAAGAGAAATGTTTTAGTCACTAGAATGTTCACTTCGTTTAACCTTTCCTTCCATAGAACGACCTTTATATCAAGAAAAGGAATATTTATGACGCCACACATACAGCTTTCTGGCCCCCTGGGGAGAGGTGCTTCATTGGTCTGAGCTGGACCTAACTCATCTTACTCTTTTTTTGGTCAAAATAGAGGAGTGGATTCAGGAAATTTCCTGAGATAATGTAGCAAGAGGATATTTATTCTGCCCTAAAGGCAATGGCAGCTTGGGGGGTTTGGGGGAAAGTATATAAAAACATGGAAATAATCACTGAGGCCTGACATTCTGCCTTTCTCTAAAGTCTTTGCTGCCCAGCCTGTGTGGCTCAGTGGCTGAGCATCGGCCTATGAACCAGGAGGTCGCAGTTTGATTCCCGGTCAGGGCACATGCTGGGTTGCCGGCTCCATCTCCAGTAGGGGCTGTGTAGGAGGCAGCCGATCAATAATTCTCTCTCATCATTGATATTTCTCTTCCTCTCTATTCCTCTCTAAAATCAATAAAAATATATTTATTTATATTTAAAAAATAAATAAAGTCTTTGCTGAATGAGGGCCCAGCTAACAGGGCCGTTGTAAAGACCTGGAACATCGTGGCCAGTTCGGCAGTTGGGTTGCTTGAAGGCTCAATTCCCAGAGGCAGGGCTTGCCCGGGGCATAAGGGATGGCGGCCAGATCTTCCCTCACTCTCACTTACCTGGGGCTGAGGGGCCCTGGGGCTGGGAAGATGTCTGGCCGCTGGTGTTTCTGCTCTTAGTGGCATAAGAGGGAGGAAAACTGCCTCCTGCCTCCTATCTCTGACTGGGTGAGATTTGCGGGTGGGGGTGGGGGGGTGGGGGTGGGGTGGGGGTTGTGTTGGAGGTCTGTCCGTCTGTGTAATTCTGCACGTGTGAGGTGTGCCTGCTCCACCACCTGATGGGCTCTGGCTGCCCTCTCTGTTCCCAAAGCAAAGGCGAGTGCTTCCGCCAGCTCACTGAAAGGCAGGCGGCGCTGCTAAGTGTCGTGACTCAACACAGGAACAAACCACCAAATCCCAAACCCGAACACCCCTGGTTTCTGTGTGATGCTTCAGAGGACCCCGTTTCTTCTCTGTAGCCACCACACGAGGTCAGGAGGCCCGGCGTCATGGGTGGACGGGAGCGCAGACAGGGAGAGAAGGGACCCGTCCAACATCAGTGGGCTTCCACGTTCAGGGTGGGTTTGGAATGCTTGCGTTTCAGTTTTGATTGACAAATGAACAAAACCATACTAAAAAACAGCCCTTCACCCAGAAACACAAAAGACAGTGATGTGGCTGACGTTGCTGGGAGGCCATCTAAAGCAGCGGGGCCAGCACAGAATTGTCAGAGCCACCAGGAGGGGCGGGCAGACACCGGCAGAACAGAGCATTCTCTGCCTCCCTGACTCCTGCTTCCCCCTGTCCCCGCGGCTGTGACAGAAGTCAAGCTTTCGGAGTTTCCTTGGTGCCTGTAAGGAAGGTAGCAGCTCACCCTGGGCTGGACTCTGCCTCTGTATCCCCTCTGCTTCTCCTTTCTCCACCCCTCCCCCTTCACCCCAGGGAGGTCATCTGAGAAATGCCTCTTGTGTCTAAGAAGTCTTGCCTTCTGGAGCTCTGCTGAGTGCTCTCTGGTGGGAATACAGAGCAGAACAGACTCGCTAGGGGCATAAGGACTCAAAGTCCTGGGTTCAAATCTTGACTGCACCGTTCTTACTCACCGAATGACCTCAGGCTAGGCGCTTAATTCCTGTAAGTCCCACTGGGTTCATGAATCAAGTGTTTTGTATGGATTTCTAAGAGTGCTTTGTACAGTGCCTGGTGCTTAAAGTACTCAATACGAGAAAGCTATTATTAGCATCCTGCCAGGTAAATACAGTCCAGTCTTTTCAATCCTATGTGAAATTCCAATAACTACCAATTTTGATTATGGTAATCACAGATACTGTAATTTTCAAATGTCTTCCCTTTCAAAAACATATATTTGCGTACAGCTTGCATTACGGCGACGCCTCCCTCTGGAGTGAGACAGACCTGGGTTCCTGTTCTGGCTTCCGCACTGATCTGCTGTGTGAGTGTTCCCTCACCTGAAGGCTGGGACTAAGAGCAGATCCTTCAGACTGTATTGAATTTATGAGACTTGCATGAAAGGAGCTCCATTAATGGTCATCCTGATTACCTTTTCCTAAGTACCTACTGTAAGCTTAGTGTTTTCACATCTGATTTCTCATTTTGTCAACACAGTGACCTTGTGAGGTAGGTGTTATTCCAGCATATGCTATTCCAGTATATGTATAAGGAAACTGATACTCAGTGAGGCTAAGTAACCTGTCTGAGGTCATGCAGCTGGTAAGTGGTAGAAACTGGATCCTACCACATTGCTTCTCATTTGAGCCCTATACAACACATGTTTTACCAACCCTGGGTATACTTTCTCTTTAGCTTTAGGTGTTCCCAGGATTCATTCTTCTCTGGAGGTGTGGCTCTGCCCTCAGCTGGGATGTCCAGAGGCTTTCTGCCCTCACCTTTGTGACCTCTGCTTCTTTTCATGCTTGTCTTCCCCCTCCGGCCTCAGGCATCCTCGGGGCTAGTGGCTGGGTCAGTCCCTGCCGGCTCAGTGCTTGTGGCTGGCCTAGCTCACGACAGATGTTCCCCCAGTGGGTGTAAAATTAGTAACTGGTGAAGGGAAGGTGGTGACAGTGGGGGTTTCAGGGTCCAGGGCCCCCCATGCTGTCTGCCCAGCCTCCATCTCTGAATTACCTGGCACAGATGGGCTGCCCGGGATGTCACAATCGTGTCTGTGGCCTGTGGACTCCACTTCCCTCTGAGTCATCTGCACTCTTGTGTACTCAGCTGATCTGCCTCTCACTGGCAGGACGGCCCAGGTCCAGCGCCTGGCATGGGTCCCCCCTCCTGCCCCCTTTCTACACACCCTTTGCGTGGTCTTAATTCACTCAGATTCCAGGCCACACCAATTCCCAGGCCTCCGGGCCTGGGCCCCTACTGCTGACCACGGCCACAGGCAGGCTTCCAAACAAACATGCTTTCATTCATTCATTCACTGATTTATTTATCCATTCATTCCCCCATTTATTCCTCCACTGATCTAGGTCCTACAGGTAGCAAATAAATAAGGAACTCACAGTTAAGGGTAGGGTTTCTCAAACGTGGGTTTGCCTTAGAATCACCTAGAACAGCTTTTACAAGTACAGATTCCTAGTCCCCACCTGAGACCTACAGAGGCAGAATCACTACGAACAAGTTTGTAGGAATCTGTATGCCAAGATGCTCTCAGCAGGACTCCGAGGCAAAGGCAGCCTGGGGCACCTCGGGTCTGGGAATTCATAGTGCAGCAAACGCCCTGAGAGGGCACAGAAACCAAGACGGGGCTGCTGGAGGGGAAAGGTGACCCGTCTCATCTCTTCTTCCTTGTATTGGGGCTCGAGGGTCTCCAGTAGTGCTTACTGCTTCCCCTGGGATATAAAGCCCCTGCCAAACGGTCTGCCCCTGGGGAAGGGACAGTGTCTGTTTCCTCAGGGCCGTGGCCCAGTGCTTACAGCAAGCCTGCTGTTAATAGGGACCTTCACTCTTTCTGAATGAATGAAAGGGAGAAGGAAGGAATGCATTCCTGATTCCCTCCAGGTGGATGATGGGCCCCTAGGTCCACTGTTTCCACGATGCCGCGTGTGGTTCTGTGTCTGGGAGGCGGACGAGGAGCACACGTGCTGAGACGAGAGGCCCTCTGGGCTCTGCCATCCAGCAGGCCCCCATCCGGGAGAATGCAGGCTCAGAGCGGAGTCTGCGATCCTGCCGGGACAAAGGAGAGTGTTGGGCCCGGAGTGTGCCTAATCCTCTGGGAAGCGTGGAGTTTGCTATAGAGAGAGATTGGCCTGGGCTGAGCTTTTGAGCAAGTGGGAGGCTGGCACGGGGTAGTCATTAGAATAGCGGTTGACCTCCTGGCAGCTCGAGTGAGGCCCTGCAGACCTCCATCCTCCCAGCCAGCCCCCTGGGACCCTCAGAGAGAGGCCCATCCATCATCGGGGCCCCCTGAGAGTCAGTTATGGGGCTCTGTTTTCAGCATAGATCTTGTCAAATTCAAGCTGTCAACTGCACAGATCCTGAAAGCCTGTCACAGTACCCTGGGGACCGGCGTGGGGCAGGCGACCTTGAGGGGGCTCTGCTGAGTGTGGGACTGTGGTGATAAGAGGGACAAATGAGAAGAAGCCACCTGGGCCAATAGCCCATTGTGCTCGCGCACACCCCCCACCCCCGTGTTTGTCCTTGAGGGACATGTAGGCAGCTGCTCTGAATATGGTCCCCACCCTGGGCTGCCTCCCTCCCTCCCTCTGCGCCACTGCTTACAGGGAGCAGGGGAGGGGGCAGCGCATGGAGTGGGTTACGGACACTGGCTGGCCTGCCACCTGGAAGCTGCGACCATAGGCAAGTTACTCAATTTCTCTGAATGTCTCTTCACACTGTGGGGAAGATTACATGCAACGATACACTGCTAAGCACAGGCCTGGCATGAAGTCATTGCTGAATGATGCTCAGCTAGTCCCAGCATTTTTATGGCAGCACAAAGCAGCCCGGATTCCCTGCCCGTGTTCCCCCATTTCAGTAGCCTTTTAGCTCTGCTCAGCCTCAGAACAGCCTCGTGTAAAGATGAGTAAGTGGAGGCTGAGCTGGGATTGGAGGCAGGTCTCCCATCCTGTGTTCAGAAGATCTAATGAGAGACGGGCAGCCCTGCCAGCCTAGCGTGGGCACAGCCACCCCAGCTTTCTTCAGAGGGGCGCAGCCCGGCTCTGCGTGGGGCTTTCTCCTGTCCTGGGCTGGAGGGCAGGAGCTGGTCTGATGGGTGGTTTCTCCACACGCCACGTCTAGGGCTGGGGCTATTTCACCTGGGGTTGAGGGGAGCTCTAAACCTGGGCCACAAGTTAAAAGCTAAAATCACATTAGGTAAAAAGAACCATCTGAACAGGCTGTGCAATGTGAAGGCCAAGAGTAGACATGAACTTCAAGGAACCTGGCTGCTAGGGAGATGAGAGGAGCAGCAACAAGACTGAGGGGAAGGAAAGCTGCCCAAGACAATGGCTGAGGCACACTGATGTCTGTGAGGAAGTTCTTTTAGATCTCTGGCAGTGGCCTGTTTAAAGGCCCAGGTGTTCTAGAAGGCTCCTCTGAGGCGAAGCCAGAGTCCCTTACCTTATACCCGAGTTGAGTATTGGCTGCCAGAACTCATCCAAAATCTCCTCCTCAGGAGGGACCATTTCTAGTTGAAGGATTCTCAGACCCACAGGCTGGTTCCTCACCAGCATTGATTGAATGCCTGTTAAGTTAGGGTGAGATAAGCGAAGTAAGCCCATCAGAGAAAGACAAGTATCACATGATCTCACTCATATGTGGAATCTAATGAACAAAATAGATCCAGAGACATGGATACATGGAACAGACTGATGAATCTCAGAGGGAAGGGGAGAGGGTGCAGGAAGAGAGTAACCAAAGAATTTATATGCATACTAGAGGCCCGGTGCATGAAATTCATGCATGGGGTGGGGATGGGGGTCGGGGTGGGGGTTGGGGGGGCGCGTATGTGTCCCTCAGGCCGGCCTGCACCCTCTGGTAATGCGGGACCTCTCGGGGATGTCCGACTACCAGTTTAGAGGTTAGAAAAAAAACCTTGTGAGAGCAAAAAGCAAAACAAAACAGAGGCCACTCCAGCAAGGGTGGGTTCTGAGGAGCTAGGGTTAACTTTCTGCGTGAAGTTTCGCCAGGCCAGGGAAGAGGGGAGGAAGGAGTGTGTGTGTGTGTGTGTGTGTGTGTGTGTGTGTGTGTGAGAAAGAGACCCCCCCCCTCCCCACAAAGACTCCAGACTCTTGTTCTAAAGCACAAAACTGCTTTCCTCGCGTTTATTGCACGTCTAAACACAAACCATCGTGTACTTCAAGCAACATATGTTAGGGAGGGAGAATGCAGCCTTAAAGCCAAGGGTGGGGGTGTCAGAAGTGAGTAACCCCTTCGTCCCCCCAGCTGAAGCTCCTCGGGGGCCTGCCTTTGAGAATCCACGTGTATCTCTTGGCGCGTGGGAGGTAGGGAGCGCAGCATTATCCCGGGAGGGGAAGGTCACGGGGACTGCACGCGTGGTACTCGCCCCAAGTTTCATTTCCTCACCCTCCCGGGTCGCTTTCCACCCCACCACTGATCCAGTTAATGGGGTCGAGGTCTGCAGCTGGACGCCTCCAGGCGGAGCGCGCGCTGGGGGCCGGTGGTCCAGCTCCAAGGCCCCGGCGTTCTTTCCCCCCCCCCCCCCCACCCACCCCCGTCCCGCTCCAGCTTCCCGCCTGGTGGGCAGCAGCTCTGGGTGTTCCCAGCTCTGGGTGTTCCGCCCCGCCGCGTGGCGTGCCAGACTCAATCCGACTGGGTGCAGGGGGAGAGATTGGGCGTCTCCACCGTGGGTGGCTCCGCAGCTAGCGCCTTTGAATTGTGCGCTGCTGGGGGGAAAGAAAAGCCTCCCTAGAAAGAGGTTTTTCAGAAGACTTCAGGGATTGGGAGGTTGGCCGGCTGGAGCCTTCCTTCCCCCAGCAGCAGGCCCCACCCCCCACCCCCACCCCCACCCCCACCCCCACCCCCACCCGCCTTGCCCTGGTGCCGCCTGCATCCTCCGCCACCCACCCCCAGTTCCCCATTCCCCATCCGGCAATAGGCGCCTGCTGGCTGGGAGGAGGGACCCGGGGAGGTTGGCTGGCAGAGATGGTCAGTGTGCGTCATAGAGACCTGTCGTTCTGGTCGTTTGCTCATTCTGCCGTAAAGGTCGCTTAGGCATAGAGATATAGATATAGATATAGATATAGATATAGATATAGATATAGATATAGATATAGATATAGATATAGATTAGATATAGATTAGATATAGATTAGATATAGATATATAGATATGCATAATCCTTGGATACAGATAATAGTGCTGTGAAGGCCTGGGGGGAAGGGGGAGAGGAGCCAGGTGGAGGGGTTCAATGGGGGAGTAAAGGGGGACATCTGTAATACTTTCAACAATAAAGATAAATAAATAAAAAGTTTCAGGACAAGAGCTGTTGGCCTGGTTCCCCCATTTCACTGGAGGGTCCCTACCTCTTGCCAAGGAAGCTGGCTTGCAAGTGCCCCTCAGAAGGGCTGCTGTCCCTTGACCCTGCCCTGAGATCAGACAGGGCGTCTGGGGGAAAGGCAGCTAGAGCCAGGCTGTAACCCAGAGGGCCTTGAATCGTGGGCAGTGGCAACTACCACCTGGAAAAAGGGGTGGTGGGTGGAGGGGGTGAAGGGAGGGGCTTGGGGTGCCTGGGCAGTCAGCTGGGTTGTCATGGGTTAGTGAAGGGCACCGCCTGCCTCCACAATTACTCAAAGGCACCAGCTGCATTTCCTACTGGCTCTTTAAGAGAGACATAGGCCTTGCGAAATGCCAGGGCAGAGTGGAAACCCAGAGAGCGTGACCAGATGCCACTCCCTCTGTGCTGATGGTCACGCAATCTCCAGGTCAGTCCGTGCATGATGTGCGAGCTTGTTTGTGTGGGTGCCCCAGGTCACCCCAAGCCCTGGGCTGCCTCGGATCACAATAGTGACTGTGGACCGGTCATTTTCTCTCTCTCTCTGGGTGTCAAAGGGTTTGGAGTGGATTCATGTTTCCCAAAATGTGGTTTTGTACAACCGGCAAAACACAGGCTGAATTTAGGTAGTGTGTGGATGAGCTATTTTATATATTTATCTTGATGCTTATTAGAAAACTAGTAGCCCATTTGCAGGATTCAATCCTGCAAGCGGCAAGCGGCCGCGTGCACTGCCGCTGCCTCAGCCTTGGGGCCACCACACCTGTACCCGCGCCGCTGCCGCCCGCCGCGCCCCGCCCCGCCGCGCTCCGCCCTGATGGCGGGTGGCCAGTGGAAAACTGCTGCTGGCGGAAAACTGGTGCCGGCAGCCACGCAATTGGCCACCCCGAGTTCCGCCACCAGTGTCTTCCGCCAGCTGCATGGGTCCTTCCGCAGCGTTGGCCGTTTAGGCTGGCGGTAGGAGCCGGGAGGCGGGGACTCGAGTCCCCGCCCCCCGCTCCTACCGCCAGCCAATTGGCCACCCTGAGTCCCGCCCCCCGCGCCTCCAGCCGGCCCAATCGTGGGCGTAGCGGAGTGATGCAATTTGCATATTGCCTTTTTATTATGTAGGAAATTTATCTAGCATATCAAACTTGTGATCTCATTGTTATTCTTGCCTGGGAGAAGGCTAAGTTTATTTAAGTGAAAAAGATGAGTCAACTGGAAAGAAAAAAAATCAGGTAAATAATAGTATAGGTTAGCACTGTCCACTAGAACTATAATGGGAGCCAAAAATGTGAACCACATATGTAAATTAAAATTTTATGTTAGTTACAAAAGAGAAAAAGGTGAAAGTAGATACTTTATCTAATCTGATATATCTAAAATACCATTGTGACATGTAATTGGTAGAAAAATTGAGAGATATTTTACATATATATTTTTATAATAAATCTTCAAAATCTGGTGTTTTATACTTACAGCACATCTCAGTTTAACCTTGCCACATTTCAAGGGCTCCGTGGCCGCCTGTGGCTTGTGGCTACCATGCTGCAAGTGCAGGTCTAGGTAACATACAGGCCCGGCAATTTGACGAGGCTGCAATGTGAAAGTCTGCAGTCTAGCACCTTCCAGCTCAGCTCTAACATCTGTGCTTCTCCAACATGTCAGTGTTTTACACTTATCAGAATTATCTGGGGGAACTTCTTACTGTAAAAACTCAACGGTGATTATGACATTGCTGAATAGGGCATATGATTATGATTGTTCTGGGCATGTGATTCTGGTACACATGGAAGTTTGAGAACCACTGCCTGAAATCTATGCCTGCAGAATATAGGCTGCTAATGGCTTGTTGGAGAAGTCCAACTTGGAATTTTGTAGGTCCTGTCCTTTCAGACATAAGCACTAGAGCAGGAAGGAAGCGTGCACTCTTTCCACCCTGCTGTCATGACTAAACTAATTGGCCATGCTCCTGAAATTTCCACAGCGGACTGAGTATTAACTTGAAATTGCCTTAGACGAAATACCTACTAAACTCTAACCAAGCCAGGCAGAGCTTCCTGGGCCCTCAATGACTATTATTTCCAAAAAGTTCTCACTCTCATTCCCCATTTGTTACCCCTGCCATTTTATCCCCTGTAATCCTCCCCAGGGACCAATTAACGGTATCTGAATGGAAGCATGACTCATAAGTGGGAATGGGCTTGTTCTGGATCAGATTTCAGTGTGTGCGCATATGTACAGCCATGTGTGCGTGTGTGTATGTGTGTGTGCGCTTTCAAGCGCGTGTGCATGCAGGCACCATTACATCAGAGGGAAAATTGCCTGTACCCAGAATCTCAGGTCTCATTAAGAAAGCCATCCTCCCACCTCAGTCCAGGAATAAACCCTTTCGGACTCATGGATTCCAGATGGGGAGGCAAGTGAACTCGACTCATGTGAAGGAGGGAAACAGGAGAAGGATTCTCAGGCCCAAACACAATAAAGTTAGGACAAGGGTCCAAGACAAAACAGTAGTATCCTTAAAGTAAAGGGGGAGAGAATTCATTAAGGTGCATGCTGCACCAGGTATTTAACGTTTGTTACCTTTTAATGACCCAGTAAAGTAGATATTTGTAGTCTCATTTAATAGACTAAGATGTTGAGGCCCAGAGAGGTCTTTGTCCTGTGTCAGTTGGCAGGTAGGTGGTAGAGCTGGGGTCTGAGTGATTAGAAGGCAGATGCCAAAGCTAGTGCTTTTCTCTGAACACCAAGTGCTTTCTCAAGATACAGCAGCAGTTGCTCCGTCTATTTCTGGGTTTACTATACACTGCTTGGCTTACTCCTCATGAAAAGAAAGAAGCAGGTAGATGAAGTTAAACGGTCTTTGTTGATGACAGGGTCCTATTCTAGATTTCTGTGTCCCTAGAAAAGGCTGGGCCCTCCCTGCCAGCCCTAGTTCCCATGGTGCCCCTGTGAAGGGGACCCCCTCAGTCTGGGAGCTGCAGCATCATTTGCTGGGTTCACATACATTGTACCAGCCAGGGACCCACTGGGAGGCAAAGGGATAATGAAGGAGAGTTGAGCAAATAAACAATTTAGAGTCCTGGGTGGGAATGGAGAACAAACAGGGATGGAGAAGCACCAGGGGCAGCAGTTAGCACCCTGGGCCTGGAGGGGCAAGCAGAGGAAGGGTTTCTTCAAACCCAAGGAGAACTGTAGCCCTGGCAGAAGGGCCCCGAGGCAGGAGCTGTGAGCACAGGTCGAGGCATGCGGCTCCTATCAGAACAGCAGGGGAGCAGGGAAGGAGTCCCCCAACATTTCTCCTCTCACCCTCTGATCCTGTGCCTTGGCAATGGGACTCACCAGCATACACCCCAAACCTGTAGTCTGGTGCCTGATACATGGTAAGGGCTAAGAAAGCGCTGGCCATTAGTCCAATCATTGGTAACCAGGTCCTCCTGCCTGGGGCTTGCCTGAGGCTGTTTCTCCAGAGACTGAACAGAGAGCTCCTGTCTCTCCGTTTGGAGAAGTGGAATTTGCTATTTGAACCTAGTATGGGTCTTCTCCCATATAACTGGCTATGACCATATTCAAATTATGAGAGAAATTCCTGTTTGGTTAACTGCTTAGTTAAATAACTCTGAATTAGACTATCTTTCTACTAAGTAATGTGGCAACTTATCTTACCTAGGTCAGGAGGATTTGTGAGTTGTTTGATCAGGAAATCAAGAGAGGATTTGTGCTGAGTTTTCCACAGGTGCCATCTGACTGAGGGACACAATAGTTTCAAACAGGAAATACCTCAGGATGGAAGGAGAGCCACTATGCCGACTATTTTTCATTGGCACCCCACCTCGCTCCAGCCCCTGAGCCTGTCTCCTCTCTTTCGCACCCCACTCTGAGCTCAGAGGGGGCTGGCTCCTGAGGCCTGCATCACCCAGGTTCCCTTGCCCGCTGGCTTCCAGTTGGGTTTATCGAATAGAAGAACACACAAGGAGATCCAAGGGTGGAAAGAGGTTGGGTTATTTCTCCCTTCTAAGTCTTGGGCAGTGGCTGCATCCGTCCATCGCTGCAGTTCCCAACGGGCAGCTGTCCTTCAAATTTCCAGGTCCTAATGGGCTCTCGTAGCACTGTTTCCTCCTTGAGTCCCTTCAGCCCTCCGTATGGCTATGGTTTCCCACTGGTGGCTGTTCCCTGGGTGCCTCACCATCCTTGGTCTGTTCCCTCAACCTGGCCCACACCTCTATCAGGGATCCTTTCCTTAGAACTATTTGTGATGGTTTGTCAAGTGCATACTTACTGATTCTGACTTACTCATAGCCTCTTCTAGTCAATTCCTACCTCGCAGGAATCCTGAATGGAATGGCTCTGTGGCATTTGGGTAACCCAGAAGGCATGTCTCATGTTCTTATATAAATCCGATGCTATTGTGTGTGTGTTAAATGCATAGGCAACTGGGTTCTAAAATTTACTTCAAAGATGAAGATATTCTACAGTAGCTTTGAAGACCAAGAGATATTAGAAGTGGCCGACAGTGTCATGCATGGCCTTGCCATTCACAGATCATCAGAAATGTAGCATATTTTAGTCATATTTAACCCCAAAGGTCAGAATAGTGAGGATTGACCTTTGCTACACCTTGGGTTTACAGAATAATTCCAGACACTCAACGTCTCTAGCGTGTTATTCAATCCTGTCCTTTTTGGACCGAGGACTTCGTCCCACGTTCGACTCCCATGCTGTCAAACAAGGGAAAGGAGATATTGGCGTTCTGGTTTCTTCGCCCCTCCAGATGCCATTGTGCAGCCATGACATACTATTCTGTGTCTGTCTCTCCGGGGGCTTCCTTGGCTGTCTTCCTTAGCGCTTGGCCTTACTTGAAGCAAAGTGAGCCGAAGGGAAAGTTGGCTTTGAAACTGTGGACCCATTGAGGTTAGAGTGGTTTCCTGTCCCCATTAAGAAGAAGCATATCTGTCACGTTTGTTGATAGATGACTGCTCCTCCGAGTTTTGCCTGGTAAAAGCACATGGAGATATATGGGATTCCCACACCCCCGGTCCCCCCAAAGGACATGAGTTATTCCCGAAAGCTCCAACATCTTTAGTATAGGCGGCATATTTTTGTGCACATGCCTTGACGTCAGCCCGTCAATCTGGCTTTGTTTAACTTCCCTGAGAAGCAGTGCTATGGGAAAGACTGCTAAATGTTTCCAAAACATGTTTTGAAAAGAAGCCACTAAAAGGAGGAACAGTTTGCCAAAAATAAGTCACTTACCCATCCCAGTGCTTTCCTTGTTGTTTGTTCTAAACAAGTGAAAACCCCAAACCCTCAAACCCAAGTGTGGCCCACATCTGATGGCCTGACACGAGGAGTTTCTTTTAGAAGGACATACACAGAGTAACGAGGGCTCTCAGGGTTTGCAGTGGAGACGAACAATGGCCAAGGTCGTGATGGTGGCAGGCTGAGTTATTGGAGCCTTGGTGCTTATTACCCTCTTTTCTTTTCGGTTTAGCTGTCCCAACCCCAATCTTGCTCTCTCTCCAGTCTGCCAGCTGCAAACAACTGCCCTTGTTCTCAGGAAATAACTTGGGCCCTTTCCCTCCAATGTGTTTCATTCTTATCTACCTCTCTGATTCCAGAGTCTGACTGTCCCTCCTCTGGTCGCTTTCTTAGCAACTCCTTGACCTGAACTTTTGGAATTCAGTCTTCTGTTCTGATGCTCATCCATGCTTGACCCTTAAGTGAGCAATCCGTTCTCATTCGGGGGTCGCTGGAACCTCACCATCTGAGCTCATCCCCAGCCCCCACGCTTCACCCTGCCTCCACCAAGTGTGGGTGTGGGAGGGGAGGGATTAGACTACTGTTGGCCTCAGAAACTAGAACTGGTTCCCCATGATAAGAGAAATGCAAATTGAAACCGTGAAACACCTTTCATATCTACCAGATTAGCAGAAATTAATTGTCTGATGACAACAGGGATGGTGTGATGTCAGCACAAGGGAACTCTGGTGGGGGTGCAAATTGGTACAGTTGCTTTGGAGGATAATCTGGCAATACCAATTTAAGTCAAAGATGTGCTCCTGCTATGAAATTTTAATTCTGCCTGGAGAAACTATCTTATGGGTGTACAGAGTGTGTGTCTATATATACATATACATGCATATACACACATATATGCACATACATATACCTATAATAATAAAAGCATAATATGCTAATTAGACTGGACAGCTGAACAACCTTCCTGATGTCCTTCCAGACAACCTTTTGGACTAAGCCGGGGCTGTGAGGGCTGAGGCAAGCTACCGCAGATATGAGGGCTGAGCCCCTTGCATGAATTTCATGCATCGAGCCTCTAGTATATAAATCTATAATAATAAAAGCATAATATGCTAATTAGACTGGACAGCTGAACGACCTTCTGGATGTCATTCTGGACGTTTTTCTGGACAAAACTGTGTGGCGGGGGCCGAGGCAGAAGTAGTTAGAGGTGATCAGGCAGGCAGGCAAGCAGTTAGGGGCAATCAGGCAGGTAGGTGTGTAGTTAGGGGTGATTAGGCAGGCAGGCAGGCAGGCAAGTGGTTAGGAGCCAGTGGTCCTGGATTGCGAGAGGGCTGTCGGACAGCTGATTTAGGCCAAATTCTGCAGGGATCGGGCCTAAACCAGCAGCTGGACATCCCCTGAGGGATCCCAGATTGCAAGAGGGTGCAGGCCAGATTGAGGGACTCCCCTCCCCCACCCCTCCCCATGCACGAATTTTGTGCACCGGGCCTCTAGTAAATACATAAAAGAATACTGATTACGTACCCCACAAACTCTGGTTGTGACATGTTAATGGACCTGAATACTACTCTATGTAGCAGGTAAAATAAATGTGCTGACAACTTTTTATCTACACACACAAATTCTAAAACAATGTTGAGTGAAAAAACAAGTCATTATATGTTATATAAACATATAATATATGGGTGCAATTTATATTAAACTGTAAACAATATCATTTTTATCAATGGCTTCATATTTATTAAAATACATGGGACTGATATAGGCCATCTTCAATTAGTGCTCACTTTTGGGGAAGGGGGAGAAAAGGATGAAGAAATGGAACTGTGTCTGTACGTTTTTATTTATTTGAAAGGAGAGAGAAAGAGCGACAGGTCTGAAGTAAATCTGGTAAAATATGTTTAATGTTGGTGATGAGCTTATAAAGGCCTAGTTTATTATTTTCTCTACTTGGTATAATTGAAATGTTTCACATTTACAAATTTAAAACAATAAGAAAACTATTTCTCAGACTTACTGATGTCCTGGATAACTGAAACCAACTTGAGGATTCATAGAAATGTACTTCCAGGTGGGGTGGGGACAGGGCCTTTGAGGACATCTGGTTAACCTCTGGTTCCAGAACCTCTTCTGTGACTTGCCCATGGCCCTGTGTGAGCACCTGCCCTGACACAAGGCTCTGGCCACTGGGCCTCCCCCCATATGAAACTCTTGGAAAGTTATTGCCTACATTGAAATGGGCCTTCTGCTGGCTTCGGGCCATTGTCCCAGTTCCTCTCAGCCTCAGGATTCCCACCACCGTGGGCTTTAGAGCTGCTGGGACCAGGGGCCTGGAGCCAGCCCTGCCAGGGCATGAGGGAAGAAGGAGGAAGCTGAGGGGCTGGCGCCTACCCTCAGACGTTCCTCTTTGGAAAGGCTGGCAGTGGAGGGACTTTTGCCAGACTGGTTCTCTGAGAGGAGGAAGCCTTGGCTCTCAGGGCAAAATTCCGTTGATGTGCAGCAAACTGTGCCCTGCACTGCTGCTTTCCCAGGCTTCACTTCCCCAATCGCGAGCACGTGAGCAGCTGCAGTGGCCGGACCTAGCGTTGTGGGATCTTTAAAGCCAGGCCAGCAGAAGGGCAGGCTCTGAGTTAGTGACTCACAGGGACCCTCCAGGGTGCCCTCCTCTTCCCCATCTTTTGTGAGATAAGTTGGAAGAGGAGGTCACATGCCTGATTCCCCTCTGCCCTGCCCCGCCTTATAAAGAAAGTCTCGTACTAAATAAAGCTTCCTCTGATTCTCTTGTGTCTTGTTGAAGTGTAGCCAGACTCAAGGTCTGACAGGTGAAAAAAATTTATAGGCACAAATGAAAGCCTGTTTTCCATATTACAAACAAAACAGTGACCCGCAGGGGTTTTTGGATTTTAATTTTTTTTTTAAAGGCTAAAATGGTAAAGGATTTGGTTAAAAAAATCAGCTGCCCGGGTTCAGGTCTGGAATTAGTTCAACTTTAACTTAATCTCATGCATTCTAATTGTCTTAGAATGAGAAACTTGAGATCGCTGAGAACAGGGTGCAACAGCTGTAGCTTCGTTCTCAGCGAGTGGAGGTCTCAGTGCCCTAGGAAGAGAAGGCGATGCTGCAGGGGTTGTAAGCTTGGCTGCTGGAAGGTCCTTGGCGCTGCGTGTTCTCTAGTTATAGGTTCAGTTCTGTAGATCAGGGCTTGCAGACTGTGTTAGACATAGGGTCCCCAGGCGCGCTGTGTGATGGGAGCCAGGCACCTGAGACCAACTGAACCAGAATCTTTGGTTGCGAGGCCCAGGCATCTACACTTCTTAAAACCCCGTCTCAACAAACCATGTTTGAGAACCAGTGCATTGCCTTGAAATATCAGAGAGGTGTTCTCAGGGCCTGTGAAAAAGAGCAAACGTCAAAGATTTGACTCTCATTAAGAATCGTTGAGGGCTTGCCACCAGCCAGGCAGTGTCCCAGGCGTTTTCTGTGGATTACCTAATTAAATTTTTAGATAGGCTGTGCTGAGTGAGGCAGGTTATTTATTTCCTAGAAGTTGGAAATGCACTCAGGAAGTTGCCCAAGGGGATGCAGCAGGAACACAGTTCCGGGGCCCTGACTTCAGAGGCTGAACTGGGCACGGATGGTATTTACTAAAGTGGACAATTTCTCGCTGTCCCTCTCATTCTCACTCTCACTCACACACAATTTAGAAACACTTTCAATAGTAAGTGTTTTTTTTTTCTTTTTACACAGTCTTGGCAATCCATTCCTTTTTAGTCGGTATCCAGAAATCTGAATTCTCTGGGCACCACAGGCCTTGAGCTTCCTGAGTATTATTGCTTTGCTGAGTGAGGCATCCCACCTGGTATTTGGGTACAGAGGGTCAGAGTTGCTTTCATTCTTGCCCTCAACTGAAAGGCAGAGAAAACAGCGAGGAGAACCCCATGTTATTTTAGGAGACCTGGAAGGTTGATGAAATTTCTTATTTTTCAAGACAGTGTGATGACGTAATGAAAAGGACAAATGAGGTCAGGGTTTGTTTTCATTTTTCCGCCCCCGCGCTGTGTAATGTTGAGCAAGTCACTTCCCCTCTCTGGGCTTCCTCACATGAGAAAGAAGGAATTGAACCAAGTGTTTGTTAAAAGGCCTTTCAGCTCTAACTAACTATGCTCCACAGCAGCCTTCCCAATTCTGAGGGCTCAGCGGGCTGGTCTGTCACCGTGGGTCAATTTTTTCCTGCCTGAGCATCATATTTGCAGGACCGATCTCCCCCAAATATGGTCAGTGACGTAATAGGGAGCATTTGCCTTCAGACACTGGACAAGTGACTCAAGTAGAATAACTGGGAAAGACACACTTTATTACGTAATGAAGATTTTGTGTATAGATTTTAACTACATATGGATAAAAATTAAAACAAAAAGAATATGTACAAAGAAAGTCAACCTCATGCCAGATTTCTGGATCAAACTGGAGACTGTGGGACTGGACATTGCTGCTAGGTGGAGCTCTTGGGGGAGGCCAGCTGTCAGTCAGAGCCAGGCACTCAACCTTGTGTGTCCCAACACCCGACTCAGGAGATCGGCCTGGAGATAACCAGAAGTTACTCAGTCCTGCTAACTTACAGCGAGCGAGGGATCTTACTTCCCTGGGAAAGCAGTTTGCATCTGCCTTTGGGGAAGAACCCTCTGTCCCAGCCTAGGGGAGGTGGCTTGGAACTGGACAGGTGGCTAGGTGAGCATGGAGTCAGGTCAAAGGCAGAGGGACGGCCTCGGAGGACATTTTCTCAGACTGTTGTAGATATTGACTGCCCAGTGACTGTTCCACTTCCCAACAGCACCCCAGTTCCTTTCTCGGGAGTTTTCTCTCCTTCATCATGTTTAGGCTTTGGGGCTGGTTGATCCAATGCAAACTGTCCTGTTAAAAAGCTCCTTCTAACGAGCCTTCTGCTGAGAAGCAGGCGTGTGATCTCCACTTGCTTCATGGTATGCTCTCTATCCTAGGACTTTGTTCTTGAATGGGACTAGTGGTTAGAGTTAATACTGGGACAGCACCCAGGTGAGGCTGGGCAGCGGCTTCTGTGACTAAGCCCTTCAGGCATGGCCGGGTCTCATCTGTTCCAAGCCTGGTCTCCAGCCCCTGTGTTGAGCCTCTGTGCTTTCTTCTCCCTTCTAACAAAGCATGCCTCCTCTCCACCCGCTTCTTCCCTGAAATAGTCCAGTGTCAGTTGTGTTTGCAGTCAAAAACCTCGCCAGACACAGGTCCTGGGGAGACCTGTGGAGCCCTCCTTGCCTCATGCAGGGTACACCCTGCTAATGACGAGGCTCTGTCCATCTAATTGTCTGTCTCTCCCCTGGAAGTCATGGGTAAACACTGCCAACCTTGGCCCTGAGCTTTTCCTTTGAACTCACCCTCTTTCTGTTTCTGCTTCTCCAGGTAGGACACAAAGCAGCTGATTCCTTCTCCACTTGCTACATCCAATTGTATTTCATGCCTGTCACCTTGAGAGGTATCTTAGGTGTTCCCAAACTCTTTGGGCACAGACCTGCTGAAAATTTTAGGTTATTCTTCCCTCTTTTTTTTTTTTTTTGTGTGTGTGTATTGGCTATCCATTGTGCATGAATTTCACCACCCTAACTTTCCAAAGGCAACTGCATTTGTAGATTCCTGCAAATAGCTTCACTTCTATTCTTTGGGTTACCTCTAAATGCTCAGGTTCGTGTTGAAATGATTAATAGCTCTTTGAAAATTCTGTTTTCCATGCTTCCTGACTGTGGATAGCCTCCTCTGTTCAAGCTCATGTATTAACTCTGTATTATACTCTGTGTCCTAAATGGCAAGCTAGAGATGCAAAGATATAAAAGGCTGTTTTCTTGCCTGTAGGGTTTATAAAACTATTGTAGACATGAGATAATCATAGAGCAACCTATATCTTCAATAACCCCCAATGGCCTGTGACAATGATTTTCAAATTTCTAAAGCCCTGGAGGCTACCTGGAGGTTCGAGGGGGGTGGGGTGGGAGAGGAGCACCTGTTGCTCTGCGGATATCACTGGGACAGAGTTATCTGCCTTTAGATGAACATAACCATTAGCGACAATCTTGCTAGCTTGCAGTGAGGGATCTTTCTTCCATTGGGAAGAAGTTTGCTTCTGCCATTGGGGAGGACCCTCTGTCCCAGCCCAGGGGAGGTGGATTGCAATGGGAAAGGTGGCTAGGTGAGCATGGGGTCAGGACAAAGGCAGAGGGACGGCCTCAGGGAATATTTCTTCGGACAAGAGTTTGAGGACTGCAGGGTCCAGTGTTTTGCTGGTGTACAAGGCCCTTTGCGATCCTCCCGCGGACTACAGATCTGATTCCATGTCCTGTCTACCAAACCTCCAGGGCTTTCCTGACTGTTGGGTGTCTGAGCCACTTTGCCCTTTCACATGCAGCTCTTTCTGCTTTTTGTGAATCACCAGCACCCCCGAAACTATAGCTCACCTCAGTGGTAGACTCATTGAAGACAGAGACCACGCCTCATCTTTATGGAACCCCAATACCTAAGGGAGGGCCTGGCACATGTTGGTTGAATTAAGGATTGCATTTTGCTTTGCTGTCTGTGTTACCATATCTGGCGATGAGAAAGGTCATTACTGGCTGGGAAGACATCCTAAAAAACCCTCAGGCTTGTTTTAGGCCTTTGGGAAATGTGGTATATTTAGATTCATGGAAAGGGAGAAGGAGGGCATTTCAGGCATGAGTAGCATCGCTGAGCAAAGGCTCACGGCCAGGTTTATGAGTGCCCCTATAGAGCAGTAATAGAGCTGCAGGAAAATATAGGTGAGGGAGCGTTTAAAATACACCCACGCTGGACCCCACTGCAGACCAGATGAATCTGAGCCTCTGGAGTGGGCCTGGGCTCGGCACCTACAGCTTCCCTGATGAGTCTGCTGTGCAGCAGGGCTGAGGACAGTCCTGGGACCGGCACGCAGATAGAAGGCTATAAAGACAGGCTGGGTTTGAGGCATGGAGACTCCTGATGCAATCTCTTCCATTCTTGGCTGGAAATTTTGGACTTGAGCCAATGCATATTAGGGTGCTTTCACCTTTGGGTGCTTTTCATACTTTGCAAACTAGTTTTTATGGCGGCTTAATCTGGTTCAAATTCAAATTGAGGACAATGGGAGGCTTGGAAAAGCAGACAGCAGGATGCCACAAAGTTCTAGGTAAGAGGCCCGCTCCCAGGTGGAGGAGCAGAAAAGAGGAGATGAATCCGAGAGACATTGAACAGGAAGAATGAATGGCACAGGGTGCAATGAAAAAGAGAACATGTGTTCTAATTAGGTATGGCAGCGGCGTTAGATATTTCTTTACACAGAGTCCCACAGTTCTGCCGAAGCGGAAATAGGGAATGGTATTAAATCTCTATTCCCTCCCTCTTCCCGCCCCCATAGTTCCTGGATATTAAGAGCCCTTTCCTTCTTTTGATCTTAACATCTGCTAAACTCTCATTGCCTTCTATTTCCCTCATCTCTTCCTTGAGAAACTTTCTGAAAGAGGAATCCACACTGCTGTCCTCACTTCCTCATCACCCACACTCTGACCCCTTACAATCTGCCATCCACCCTCACTCTCTCGATGGTCTTTGGTGGCCTCCCACTTTCAGAAATTCAGTGACTTAAAAAACCCCCACACGTTTTCAATTAAACCTGTTAGCTGCATTTAACGCTTTCTTAAAGCTTGGCACTCCTGGCTGCTGGGCTACCTGGATGCTCCTGCTTTCTTTCCACCCCTTAGGTGCTCTTTCTCTAACTTCATTTTTCCTTCCACCTATCCTGGATTCATCGCTGGGTGAATCTCCACTTCATTTCCACTCTCTTGCCTCTCAACACCTCCCCAGGTTTCGTTTTTCATTTCCTATCGTCATTAGTTGTCCACTAGTTGTCCCATCTATGCCAGTGCTCACTGCCATTACCAACAACAGAATTTGCGAAGTCCTTTAGTGCTTAGAAAGTGTTTTACCTACAGTGCTTCGCTTGAGCTCCATTGCCCTCCCAACCCTGCATCTTTCATTCTGCTCTTCCCTGAATTTGAAACTGATGAGGAAGTGAGAACAGCAGTGTGGATTCCCCTTTCAGAAACTTGCTAACTGAAGCCTCAGTTTTTTAATCTTTAAAATGGGGATAATACACGTATCCTAGGAGTGTTGTGAGCATTAAACAAGAAAACATACATAAAAATGCCGAGCTCACTGTCACAGCCCACTTTTCCTTGAAGGTAGAATCTAGGTTTTGTTTTGTGTTTCTCATTAACCCCCAGAGGAAATGCTTCTAGAATAATGGAATGAACAGTTCCAAACACTAGAAAGAGAAGTTGCCCCAGTGATGATTTGAGTAAATTTTAAGGAAGTGGCAAATTTCCACTGGACTAAGTATGAGCTTATTTTTCCTTCTGAATATCTTTTTAAGAATCTGAGGGAAGTTATCGGTGTTTGGGGTGAGGTGTCTAATTTTTGGAAGGGTCTCAATTTTGACAGGGTTGGCTTAGTGCGATGTACAAGCACATGAGTGCCTTTGATATTTGTGGCCGTGGCGTGTCAAGGCGAGGTCTGTCTTATCAAGGGTATCAAGTGCTTGTGGGCCTCTGAGTTGGAAGATGTGATGGCAAGATTTTTACTGTCTAAGCTAGTCTAAATATTTTTTGTCAATTTTGATTTATGAGTTGTTTTAGATCTTTGAACTGCTGAGCAACCCAATCTAGGACTTGCTGCTTGGATTACTGCCTATAAATATTTGGGGGGCTGTAAAGTGATAAGGTCCTGAGGCATATGGTCAATAATCAGAGTCCCCATGACAGGACTGCCGGCAACTTACTTGTAATATGATGTTCTAGCCTAACTGTGAAAAATTACTTGGCCTTGAGAACTAAAATGCATCTAGGATTATTCAGGAACTATGAACACCAGGTGGCCTTTCTTTAATGCATCATTCTTAATTTACCTTTTTCAATTGCCAACAATGATTTGGAACATTGTAGTCAAAGGTTATTGGACTTTGTTCCAGAATTGCAAAGAAATGCCTGATGGTTTTATTTAAACTACTTTGGTATGCTATGAAGGTATTAGATCAAATGTGCTATAAAGTAAGGAAGCAGACTATATATATTTTTTGCTTCATGTGGGAAAGCAAAAGGCAGGTTTCCAAAAATGTCTTCACTAAGTTAAAGTCACATTCTTTGATTATAGTTAGAACATCTTATTTTCACTATGTGGGTGGACGTCCAACAAAATAGATGTGAATACTTGGTATTGATGGCCAATGGGCTATGGAGATAAGTGAGCAAACAATGCCAGGATAAACTGGGAACCATTTAAGTTATGTTTCAGTGATCTTTGTGATTCCTCATATCAAAAGGTGAAATTTAAACCTCATTCCCTGAATCCATGTGGCCCTATAACTTGCTTTTTTATCCATAGAATGCCATGGAAGTTGTACAGCTTTGGAGCCTAATTCTTGAGAGGCCTTATAGCTTCTGCTCTGTCTTCTTGGAATGCTGCACATGAAGAAGCCACAAGGAACAGAGTTAAGCCATCCCAGCTGATGGGGCTTCCTGGCCCCAACAGCGGAGAGCCAGTATTGACCTGTAGACATTGGGGGTCCAGCCCCAGTCCAGCCCCAGACAACTGCAGTCACGTGAGTGTCCACAGATGAGATCAGAGGAAGAATCACCCACCTAAACCCAGGTCAGATTGCTAACCCAAAGAATCAGGAGCAAATAAGAAAAATGTTAAGGTTGTGTTAAGCCACAAAATTTTTGAATTGTGCATTATGTAGCAACAGATAACTGCTATGGAGGAGAAAATAGGCAAATACTATCACAATTAAATGTCAATTGAAAAATGAAACTTAAATAACTTGAACAGTGACTTAGATTCCAGAAACTTGGAGCAGGAAGGGACTTCAGAGGTGATCCCTATGATTCTTTTGGTTCCTGACACCACTTTCCAGGATTCATGTTTTGCCATCCCCGGGAGATGAGCTGCTCTCTGAGAGCTGGGGCCAGGTTTTATGCTTCCCAGGGAGCTCAGAGCCCAGGTCTACACAAATTCTCAGAAAATCTTTGCTGCCTGCTGGTTATGTGGGAAGTGATATGAAGGGCCAGGGCCATGAGTTCCTAAGGGGGTGTGACCCAGGGCCTGTCAGCTGCTGGGCTTCGTTTGGAGTTCAGGTGTGTTAGGCATCTTCCCTGCTCTTGCTGGAGTGTGTTTTGGAGAAGATCGGGCTTCAGTTGCCAAGGGTGGCGTCATTACGCACGTTTGTAGATTGGTACCCAGGAGGTCAGAGGAGGCAATCTTTAGAACCACATTTTACGGACCACTTATTTTTGATAATGGCAGTCTTAGTGATGCCTTAGTCCAAACAAGTGGACCAAGGTGTTCCTGACTTTTGTATCCACAAAGGACATGGAATTGGAACTCAGAAGTCTGGTCAGTTCAGAACCTGGGATCCTAGGCTTTGGGACCCAAACACTGGGTGACCCGTACACAATTAAGGAAAGTGTGACAGTCATCGGTCTGCACGTGGTTAAGAGTAACTGTCCTTCGAAAACTCTTGCAAAGTGCTTTTAACTTTTTCAAGAACTCTCACAGCATTCGATTTTCACTGCTGAGCTGGGGAAAAGAAGGGGCTACCGTCTACATTTCCAAGACAAGTACACAGGGATGACTCCCCAGGCCTCTGGCCATCAGTCCCTGTTTTGCTCCTACGGACCAGATCATCTCCGTGACCGTTAAAAGGTGGCCGTGGACCCTGTGATCCTATTACAGGCCTGGCCAGTCGTGTTATGCTGAGTTTGGGGTTCTGATTCTGTACTGTGGTAGACACGAGACGCACTGTCCAGATGCCCAGACCTTCCTTCAAGGGTGTGGGGTCCTTCCACCTAGCTGTGAGGGGTGCGGTCAGCAGGCAGCCTGCAGCACCCAGCTCCTTCAGGGTGGGCCCCAGCTGCTGAGAGGTGGCTCACCCAAGGTCAAACCCTTCCTAGGACAGTGGGTATCTGATGACTGAGCCAGGCAGATTATAAAAGTCCAGCAGCCATTTTGGACTGATACTGGACAGCTCGGATAGGCAGTAATTGTTCTAGAACTTTCTGCCAGGTTGGCAGAGGCTCGCCTAGTTCTATGCCACTATTTGCCTTCTCCCTGTGCCCAGTCCTGCTTCTGCCCCCTTCCTCCCACAGGTGTGGTTTCTAGCAAACACTCTGCACTCACACTCTGCCTGTCTCAGCACCTGCTGTCCGAGGCCCAGCCTGCGACAGTCCCCTCTCCACTCCTGTGTGACAGAGGTCACTGTCAGGTTTTGCACAGACAGGACGCTGTAGAGACACCCACTGACATATTTTGATTAGCCCATGTGATGTTTATAAAACTGAGTCAACATAAAACAATTGGGACGTCACACATAAAATCTGAATTTCTAACTTTTATTTTAGAAAATAGACAACCTGGCAGCATTGGCCGTTTATTCTTTTATATCTATATCTATGTCTATATTTATCATCTCTCTATAAATTCATTGATTTCAGAGAGGAAGGGAGAGGGAAAGAGAGATAGAAACATCAATGATGAGAGAGAATCATTGATTGGCTGCCTCCTGCACACCCCCTACTGGGGATGGACCCTGAAACCGGGCATGTGCCCTGACTGGAAATTGAACCATGACCTCCTGGTTCATAGGTCAACACGCAACCATTGGGCAACACTGGCCAAGCAGACCCTTTATTCCTGCCAATATTAGTTTGGGGCTGAACAGTGGCTTCCCCCTTTAGAGAGCAGAGTTCTCCAGCTTGTCACAGTCCTCTGTTCACTTTGTACCTGTCCACTTTCCTCATTTACGTTACCTGCCCGACACCTATGGACACTTGCCTTTTTCCCTTGACAAAAATAAATGGCTCAGCAGGTGGAACTGTCCAACCCCCCCACCCCCATTTCTTGCTGATCCTACATGGGCCTTTAAGAATTGGATTCCTCTTGGTCAAAGGCCAGAAGACCTTTGTCACAGACCCTGGGATTTAGCTAAGTAGTAGGGTCACCACCGCTGGCCCAGCCTTGCCTTGTCCACTTCCACTTGCCCCCCAGCAGAAGGCAGTCTCCTCATGAGGCTCACAGCAGGTGCCTCTCACCCTAGGAATGCACATTTATTTCTCTTTAAAAAGCCCAATTACATCGTTCCCACTATTTTTTTTAAAGGTAAGAGTTCCTTCTTTTCTTTTTTTTAATATATTTTATTGATTTTTTTACAGAGAGGAAGGGAGAGGGATAGAGAGTTAGAAACATCGATGAGAGAGAAACATCGACCAGCTGCCTCCTGCACACTTCCTACTGGGGATGTGCCCGCAACCAAGGTACATGCCCTTGACTGGAACCGAACCTGGGACCCTTGAGTCCGAAGGCCGACGCTCTATCCACTGAGCCAAACTGGTTAGGGCTCGTTCCCACTATTAAAGACATGTTCATTATTGCATGTTTGAGAGAGATGCCCTTCAAAGGCTATTAACATTTTGCCAAAAATAAATCTCTCTCTCAAAGTGCCCTTCGGTTAACTGTGGACCCCTCAAGCCAAAAGAATAGAAGGGCCTCGCACAGGCCGCCCCCTCCTTCTCCTTACCAATGCTGCCTGTGGCCAGGGACCATCGAAAGCCCCTTTGCCAGCCTGATCCCCCGCTCCCCAATCCCCCAAAGTAAAAATTGCTGCTTATAATGATAAGAGACTCAATTATATAGCCAATTATATAAATTATATATAAAAGCCTTAATTATATAACAAATTGCTTTGCAATGATTATGTAAATTGTGTATTGGCAGGAATTGG
The DNA here is from genome assembly GCF_951640355.1 of Cnephaeus nilssonii. Classification (NCBI taxonomy): domain Eukaryota; kingdom Metazoa; phylum Chordata; class Mammalia; order Chiroptera; family Vespertilionidae; genus Cnephaeus; species Cnephaeus nilssonii. The sequence goes on along the minus strand of NC_137081.1, from coordinate 75,499,116 downwards.
ATATCTAAATATAATGGGTTTCATTGATTATAAAAGTATCTTCACTGAACTGATATAATAACTGCCTTTGTTGGTTGCTGCTCAGAATACCAGCCAGCTGGGAGATGTCAAAAACTTAGCTCGTTTGAATCGCGTGCAGAATAGGTAAGGGGATTGGCTCCCTCTGTAGCTCCTGCTCCTGGGTGATAAGGGGACCTAGGATAGACCCTCGGCCCAACGTGGGGCAGCGGCTCTGCAGGCCGTCTGTCAGGGCATGCGGGCTGGTTCCCAAGGAACAGGACAGCGCAGGGCGGGGAGGCCTGCAGTCTGAAGCCGGAGCGCTGCTTGGCTTGGGCAGTTGGAGGGTGCCCTGGACCTGCAGTCCTCTTATTCTCCTCACCTGCTCAGCCCCCTCCCCCCGGGAAGGAAGCCCACGTCTGTTTGGTGGGCATGTGCTGCGCTGCACTCCCCATGGCTCTCCCGAGGCCGGACACTGAGGGGTGGGTGCCAGCAGTGTGTTGGAATGTCAAGCACTGAAGAGTCCCATGACCTCCTTGGACGCTGTGACGGATCCTCTAGCCCTTGGTAGCTCCATTCTCTTGGCAATGCCCGCAGCTCCTGCAGAACCTTCTGTGCCCAGACTCTGTCCCTCACCTTCCTGCACACTGCACTGACGCCCACTCTAGGAGCCCCTGGAGACCAGGAGAAGCAGGCTGCCAAGCTCCTCCTCTCCTGCCAGCACCCAGAACCGTGTCCGCTCTGCAGCACTGACTAATGTGGTGATGGAGAGATGCCTCATGTACGCCTCTGGGTGCCCCTCTCTTTTTCCTTCTCCTCGGGTGAGAACTGGCAGGTGGGGAAATTGAAGATACGTTGTGCCATGTGGAGTTCTTGGCAACATGAGACCACTTGAGTGCTTCCTAAAGCTACTCTCTTGGCTCTGTCTGAGCCCTGTGATCCGCCCATGACGTGTGGAATGTGGCTGTTGTCCTCAGGTTTCTCGGGCTGCTGGGCAAGACGTCAGGACTGCAGCAGAATCAGAAACCTGGACTGCTCCCTCTCAAGATCACAGTTGCCTTCGTGGACTTGGGTGTAATGTGATTGGCTTCACCCTGTGCTTATAGGGTGTTTGACCCTCAGCCTGGGGGTTCTCATTAAACTCCGAATGCTTGGTTCCCTCACAAGGTAATTTAAGGGTTACTTCCTCTCAGAGGCTATCTTTTTAAGATGGCAGGTTTGTCAGCATACTCTTGGGTGCTAGCCATAGAAACCACGGACTGAACTGGCTTAATAGTAGGGAATGCCATCCTCTTACCGACAAGAAGCCCCGAGGCAGGGTGCTGTGGAATTAGTGAAGGCAGAAGCTCTAGCTTCAGATGAAGGGCCATACGCAGTGGGTTGGCTTTGTCTTCGCATCAGCTTTCCTCCTGAGTGCGTGATGGCTGCCATAGCTCCAGATGGCACATCGTCATGGCAGTATCCAAGAGGAGCAAAGAGATGCGTCCATCCCTTTGGCTTGCAAGGAAAATTCTTTTCAGAAGCTCCTGACTGACTTCCTCTCATTTCTTTAGCCGTAACCATGTCTCAACCCATCCCTGACCTGGGCCATGAGCCACCAGGACAGCTTTAAATAAATCAGGTCTAATCCTCTGGGTCTGGGGCCAGACTTTCTGGGAGCATAAGACAACGTTGGGCGGGTGAGGAATTTAGGCACTGCCATGTCCCTTCTACCTGAAGCTGGCCTGCCTGCCTCTGCCAGGAAGGTAGCATGGGACGCTTAGAATTTTGACGAATGTCTTGGTAAAAGGAGTAGGAGCATGATTCAAATCCCAGCTCTACCACTTTCTGCTTGCTGGCAGTGCACTCCACTCCTGTGCCTACCTGGTGGGCTGTTTGGGTTTAAATGAAAGAGACTGAAGAGCAGAGAAGAGCTCAGTGAAAGTAGCAGCTATCACTTCCGACTTCTGCTCTTAAATGCACTCTGCTTAGCAAGTAAAGATGATTAGCCGCCCAGCCTCGCCCTGCCCACCCCACCCCAGTCTCGCAGCATCTCACATCCTCCCCCAGGTTTGGCACGTTGTCTTAGGATGCAGTTTGGAGACGGCTCCAGAGAGCACCCGGCACTTTGAGGTGGGTAACACACACTCTACAGTGTGAATGGCAGGTTCGTCAGCCGACTCCCCGAAGCCGTGATGTCCCGCTGCTGCTGGCTGTGCAGGCAGCGGAGGCAGCTGGTGCGAGGAGCGGGCTCTGCAGTCTGGACACAGCTCATCCTCTGGCGAAGCGGCCGAGGGAGGCGATGGGACAGAAAATGAGCTCTTCTCTGCTTCTCTCCAGGAGGAGATGTGACGGAGCTGGCAGGGGAACCCTCGTGCTGGGCTCCCGCCTCTTGTCACAGGCTGGGGTTGGGCACCGGGAAGTCCCCTAGCTTTGGTTTCCTCTCCTCTGAACCTGGGGGCACCTTGTCAAGTCTGGAGTCTCAGTGAAAAATCCCCAGGGGGCGGAAGTGGAGATGGGTGTCTGTGAGATCTAGGGCACCCCAGGCCTGCCCCAGGCAGCTGTGTGAGGAGCGGGCTCTGCAGCCTGGAGCAGCTCGTCCTTCTGGCAAAGCTGCCCTGGTGAGGCCGGCTGCCCAGAGGCAAGGGCCTGGCCCAGGGGTCCTCAAACTTTTTAAACAGGGGGCCAGTTCACTGTCCCTCAGACGGTTGGAGGGCCGGACTATAGTTTAAAAAAAAAAAAACTATGAACAAATTCCTATGTACACTGCTAAGTCGGCTGCTAAGCAGGACAGGCAGCGGCGGCAAAAACACCTGGCGGGCCGGATAAATGTCCTCGGCGGGCCGCATGTGGCCCGCGGGCCGTAGTTTGAGGACCCCTGGCCCTGGCCCATCTTTGGGAACTAATTCAGGCCGTGAAGCCTTGCCGGCTCTATCCTCTATCGGCCCAGGTGCTATTAAGAACAAGATAAAAGGCAGAGCCTTGATTGAATCTGGAAAACACGGCTCACCAGGGCATGTTTCTTTGTCATGGTGCCACGGGAAAGAGGAGCATCCCAGGGAAGGAGAAGGATGATGGAGGGGCAGAGGGAAACAGCAGTTTGTGAGTAGACAAGAGACCATGAAGAAAAGAAATCTTCCAGAATCCCCTGTGCTTTTTGGTTTGTTTTTGTGGTAAAGAGGGACACTGAGGGATGGTGGCAGGTCTGCGGGTGGCACCCCCACCACCCTCTCCTTTTTGTCTCTGTTGCCTCAGGCGAACAAGCGTGTCCTACGGCAGGAGCTGGTTTGTTCAGAGGAGAGTCTGTACCCCCAGCCCAGGGTCCCCGCCTCGCTCTTCCTTCTCCTCTGCACAGCTTGGCTTGAATGTCTGGAGGGGGAGGGGGAGAGTCTGCTGGGGAAGGCCCTGGCCCTGCTTCCCCTCTGGCCCTCAGACCTTTTATTGAGCGTAGCTCTCTTTTTACTGCCTGTCTTTGGCAAAGCCAGCTCTCAGGGCTGAAATCCAGCCAGGGAGATCTGATTTCTCAAAAGCCATTTTGATCTTTTTACTTCAAAGGGAGTTCTTTTCACTCTGAGCCCCAGGCTGGTGGCCCCAGGCCTGCCCCTTCGGGCTGTAGGCCTGGATGGGGCCTGTGGTCTCTTTGCATCCAGCACGGAGAGCCTGGGATCCTGGCACTGGGGCTGTGACCGATTTGGGTTGCCATTTGGGACCTCGGTTCTTTTTGTCAATGCAGAAAAGATGGTAAGGCCAACAAAAATAAAAGGAAAGCAAAATGGGTTTAATGAAGATACATTACATTCCAAATGAGAAATGGCCCAGATGAGAGAGTGAGAGAGAGAGAGAGAGACCGGGCTGCTTCAGCTTACGGGGAAGTCAGAGAAAAGGGGGCCTGGAGGCAGGTTCAGGGGGTCAGCCTTGAACGAGCTGCAGCTGCCCATCTCTCCTGGTTGCAAGTCTCATGGGGTCCCTTAGAGGTTGGGGGGTACATGCCTATGGGGGAAGGGAAGGGGAAAGGGAGTGGCATGGCCATGCTCCTTGGAGGTAGAGCACGTATGAGAGACAAAATGGTGGGAGAGCAGGGCTCCAACTCCTGGGTTTAAAAGAGGGATTTTCTGGGTGGAGACTTACATTTGCATTCAGGGATGATTGACAGAAATTATCTTTCTTCTGGGCATGCCCTTACCCATAATGTACTCAGGAAAACCCATGGGGGTGGGGTCAAACCTAAATGAAATTTTTATTATAATTGGCCCAGGGCCCTAGTAAGGTCGCATTGGCATTGAGGTCATGTCGTTTTCCTCTGAGCCTGCGCCAAGAACCAGCTGGCTCAGAACCTTCCTGCTGGCCGGCCACCTGCTGGGCTGCCCGAGAGAAGGAGTCTGAAGGCAACGTTAGTCAGAACCTCCTTCAGGACCCCAGGGCAGGCCCCACCCCAACCGCTCGTGACTGACTTCCTACCTGACAAGGCTGCCTGGGATCCTGGCCCTGGGGCTGCCTGGGATCCTGGCCCTGGGGCTGCCTGGGATAGCTTGGAGGCAGTAGGATTTGTCCCTGGTGTTCCTGTCTCTGGTACCTTGAGGGGTCCTGCTTTTTTCTCTATCTGGCTCTGCCCCATTTATCTTCTGATTCCCAAAGTCCTCCTGTTCCCCATCCTCATTCATCTTATCAAAACCCACTGGGGGGACTGGAACTGACCTTAACTTTGAGGGTCTCTTCCTTCAAAGAGCCTTCCCTGTTCCTCCTACTTCTCACCCACCCCGCCCTGCCCAGGGGAGGCACCCTGCCCAGGGCTCCCACTGTGTTCTGCAGCGCTCTGTGACTTCCCCTTTGCAGCTCCTGTCACGTTTTGCATAATTATCCCTTTCCTGTCCATGACCCTCAGGAGATGCTGAGGACCTTGAAGAAAGGGGCTGTTATCCCTCTACATTGGTCCTAGCATCTAGCACAATGCCGAGCACACAGTAGGCTCTCAATGTGTGTCCAGTGAATTAATGAATTCTTTCCTGCAGCTCTTTCAATGCCCTAGGATTTGACTGAGGTGACTCAGGGGCTCCTTGTCTACCACTGGTGATTCCGGAATCAGCCCTTCTTTGTCCACAGCAAGTTTACTTTCATCTGTTATATATTGATATGCACATATATTAAATTATGTATATCATGTGTAATATATGTATATAAGCTGTGTAATATATTACTTATATAGCATATCATACATGTAATATGACATATCTATGCATTCATATACATATATAAATACATAAATATACATATACAGGCAGTCCTCGGGTTATGTTGGAGATCCGTTCCTATGGCACAACGTAACGCGATTTTTGTCGTAAGTCGGAACTCACCTACATAAGCACCAGCATCACTCACATGGAGCCCATACACAGCAGTAATGAAGTGATACAGTAAAAACAATTTAAAAGAAAGATAACAATTTCTGGCCTTTACTTGTGGTGAATAAATAATAAAAAACATAAAGCATATATGTACATACGTCGAAATGATGGAACTTTTTTTTTTTAATAAATAAATGGGAGATGGCGACGTAACCATGAAATGACGTATGTCGAGTCCGACGTAACCTGAGGACTGCCTGTACAGATATTTTTGTCAAAAGGATTCTGTTTAAAAAGAAATGTGAAAACCAAGACCTTGAGTTTTTAATCCAGGTCTTCTCTTTCCTAGTGCCATTTGCTTTTGAAGTCTTGACTAATTACCACTTAGACAATGGAAAGCTTTTTTCCTGTTGAAAGCATTTTTGAATTTTGCTGAGCGGATGGAGCCCTTACATTTTGGGTAGTGACTTCTTAGTGGTGTACCCGTCACCCATCCCCACCTCCCACATCAGCACTCCTGGCTGGTAGTGGGGAATGAAGTAGGGTTGGGTTATCGTGAGCCACAGAGCTGTGACTGTCATTTATCTCTGCGGTGTTTGTTATCGTTGTTTGGCTCAGCATCAGGCCAGCTGGGAGGCCAGGGTCGACTGGGTGGATGATGTATGCGGGTTGGAAGTCCTCACAGATACAGGCGAGGTGCTTTTGCTTCTCTTGCTGGCTTTCTAGGTGGCAGCTGCTTTTGTCAGTTGTCATCCCCTTTTCCTCTGACGTGCCTCCCCTTCCCCTCTGCACTCTGGTGGGCAGCACCTCTATCCCTCCTGGTGGTTGAATCCTCCTCCCAGGCGGGCTTCCCTCTGAGCCCGCCCTTCCCAGTGCAGAAGCCTGAGCTCCGGCCCTTCATTCCTGCTCAGAACCCTACTGACCTCTGTCCCATAGTGGATAGTGGTCAGAGCACTAAATTGGGAGTCCAAGAGCCTGGTCTTTTTTTAAAAAAAATATATTTTATTGATTTTTTTACAGAGAGGAAGGGAGAGGGATAGAGAGTTAGAAACATCGATGAGAGAGACATCGATCAGCTGCCTCCTGCACACTCCCTGCTAGGGATGTGCCCACAACCAGGGTACATGCCCTTGACCAGAATCGAACCTGGGACCCTTCAGTCTGCAGGCCGACGCTCTATCCACTGAACCAAACCTGTTAGGGCCAAGAGCCTGGTCTTGAGTGTTGAATTACTCACCAGCCATGGGAACTTGGGTCAGTCATGTATCCTCTGGAACCTCAGTGTCCTAGTTGATAAACTAGAATAAGCACCCCAGCCTTCCTACCACACAGTGAGGCTCATCCGAAACCCTAGGCCAGTCTTTCTCAGCTTTTCCTGCAATCAGAGTCTCCTGGGAAGATTTTCATATCCCAATTCCCAGGTTGTACCCCCAAACCAACTAAGTCAGACTCTGGGACTGAGACCCAGACATTAGCATTTTTTTTAAAGCTCCTCAGGTGATTCTAATATGCAGCCAAGGTTGAGAACCACTGTTTAAGGTCAAAGTATGATGGGCGCTCAAAATACAATTTACAAGTGAATTCTAAACTTCCTTATAAAGGAAATGCAGAAAATGTCTGCTTACTGGTTCAGAATTTCTTTCAGAATCTCCTAGAAGTTGTGTATTCATTTCCCCACAAATGGACAATTTTGCATTAATTTTGGCTTATGATGCCATCTTCTTCCACCCTATCCAACATTGCAGCATTACACCCCTTTACGCCCACACACATTTCCTGTCCTCCTCTCCTACTTTGCACTTCCTCTGTTACCTCCATCACTATCAGCATGAACATCCTCAAGTCGCCCACAAGGCCAGAGTTTCTCTAAGTGTGTTTCCAGGACCACCTTTACTTAAGATCCCCAGGATTGGATTTAGGAATCTGCATTTTCAGAAGCTCCCTAACTTTCTTTTTGTAAAGATATATTTTTATTGATTTCAGAGAAGAAGGGGGAGGGAGAGAGAGGTAGAAACATCAGTGATGAGAAAGAATCATTCATCGGCTGCCTCCTGCCCAACCCACACTAGAGATTGAGCTCACAACCCAGGCATGTGCCCTGACCGGGAATCCAACCATGACTTCCTTATTCACAGGTCAATGCTCAACCACTGAGCCACATGGCTGGGCCCTAACTTTCTTTCGAACACTGAAGTTTGAGAGGCAGTGGGCTGGGCCTCTGGATTCTTGATTCAGAACATGCAGGGGCAAATTTGTTGCTAGTTTTCCACCTACTTGCTCCTCCAAACCCTGCCCTACAAGTGGGAATCCATCTTCCTCCGCAGATCAGTGGTCTTGGGTAAAATCTCTAACGTTCCAGAGAAATCCTAGGTATTTTCCAAGTTACCTTAGGAGTGTGGCTATCTTAGCAGTGTTATTTGAGAGGCTTAGACTATGGTTCCTTATTTAAGGAAAATGTATTTCCCTTCCCTCCCCAATCATGGTACTTGGAACTCCATCTTAGTTCAGTCATTCTTCTTGAAGTTTTCTCACTCACCTCTAGTCTGATGAATTACAAAAAATCATGAACGGTGGACCTATTTGATTCCATCTCCTTGTTCAGTTTTCCTTTGGCTTCCTGTCACCTACAGGGGGAAGCATATCCCCAGTTTTTATTACCAAAGGCTCTTCAAGATCTGGCTCACCTTTCCAGCTCCCAGGGCTCTCAATACTCCAGCAGGACTAACTGCATGTAATTCCCGGAGCATCACGTGCCATTTTCTTCTCTGGGTGTCCTCCTGGATTGCTCCTACATCTCTTTACAGATGTCACTCATCTCCCCCAAACTTTCAGATGGCTCAGAGTGCAAGCCAAGTCCTCAAATGGTCTCCAAGGCCCTACAGGATCTGTCCATCAACCTCCTCACCTCTCTGCCTTCACCTGCTACCTCCCTGTGTTAGTTTCCCAGGGTAGCTAGCTGTAACAAAGCCCACAAACTGTGGTAGCTTAAAACAACAGAAATTTATTCTCTCATGGTTCTTGGGGCTAGAAGTCAGAATCAAGGTTTTGGCAGGGCCATGCTCCCTCTGAAACTTGAAGATGAAGGATCCTTCCTTGCCTCTTTCTAGCTTCTGGAGGTTGGTGCTGTCTTTGGAATTCGTTGCCTTGCAGCTCAAGCACTTCAGTCTCTACCTCTGTCGACACATGGCCTTCTTCCTGCGTGTCTGTCTTCACATGGCCATTTCCTTATGAGGACAGTAGTCTTATTGGATGACGGCCCACCCTACTCCAGTATGACCTTATCTTAATTTAACTAATTACATCTGCAATGTTTGGAAATAGAGTCTGGAAATAGACTGCCAGGATTCACTAGGGGGGAAGGAAAAAGAGCTGGGCACCCGGAGGGGTGCATGAGGCATTGCCCGGTCACCACATTATTCAGTGCTGCAGAGCAGACACGGTTCTGGGTGCTGGCAGGAGCAGAAGAGCTTGGCAGTCTGCTTCTCCTGTCCTCCAGGGGCTCCTAGAGTGGACATCAGTGTGTAGGAAGGAGGTGAGGGATTAGGACTTCAAAAATATCTTCTTTTGGGGGACAATTCAACCCATAATATCCCCCTCTTTCTTCATTTTGTTTCAGTCACAGTGCCTAGAGATGCCAGATTTAACACATAAAAATACAGGACACCCCATTAAATTTGAATTTCAGATAAACAACAAATAATTATTTTAGTAAAAATATGTTCTGAATGTTGCATGGGGCAATTTATTTTTAGTATAAGTATGTCTCATTCAATATTTGGGACATAGTTATGCAAAACACACACACACACATTTGTTGTTGATCTGGAATTCAAATTTAAGTGGGCATCCCATATTTTGTCTAGCAATCTGTACTCTTGTTCCTTGAACACAACAAGCATGCTCCCACCTCTCAAAGCCTCTGTCTTGGCTGTTCCCGCTGAGTTGAATTCCCTTCCCCTAGCTCAGTGGTCAGCAAACTCATTAGTCAACAGAGCCAAATATCAACAGTACAATGATTGAAATTTCTTTTGAGAGCTGAAAACCAACTTCTGCGCATGGGCTACGAAGTTTCAATTGCACTGTACGTGCGCGCCCGCATGTGGTATTTTGTGGAAGAGCCACACTCAAGGGGCCAAAGAGCCGCATGTGGTTCGCGAGCCGCAGTTTGCTGATCACCACTGTCCTAGCTCTTTGCGATCCTCATTCTCTGACTGCCTTCATAAAAGTCCAGCAGGCCCTTGAATAATGTGGTTTCATTGATGAGATGCTTTAGAAACTTACCTCTTGTTTAGATCAATTAGCCTGTGGTAAAATAGGTTTTGTTAAACATCATTTTGCCACAGTTCTAAGAACCTATCAACGTTAAGTGGGGATTTCCTGTACTTCTTATCCTTCTTTCTTATTTTAGTATAAATATGTCCCAAATTTATGTCAGCTCAGGCAACTCTGACAGAATAACACTGACCAGGTTGCTTAAACAACATATATTTATTTCTCACAGTTCAGGAAGCTGGGAAGTCCAAGATCAAGGTGCCCACCAGATTCTGTTCTTGGTGAGGGCCTGCATCCTGGCTTGCAGACAGACACCATTCCCTGTGTGCGCACATGCCCGTTTTATGTGCATGCACTCATAGAAAGAGAATTCTGGTGCCGCATCCTCTTCTTACGAGGACACTCATCCTATCATGGGGCCCCACCCTGATGACCTCATCTAACCCAAATTACCTCCCAAAGGCCCCACTTCCAAATCCCATCATATTGGGGGGGGGGGGGTAGGGGCTTCAGCATATGAATTTTGGGGGACACAAACATTCAGTCCATAACACTTTATCTGGCAGACCTCACAGGGGAAAGCTGCCCTCCCACAGATATGGTGCACAGCCAGTGTACGGTTGGCTCTGAAGGGAGTTGCAGTCAAGGAATCAGGCCCCCACGGCCAGCCATTCTCTTATTCCTGGGACAGGCCTCTTCCTTATAGGCCTTTTTATTGGGGGTAGGGGGTGTTAGAAATAAGGTGAGCCCCCAAAATCAGGGGTCCTGGTAGAACACAAAGCATACTCAGGAGCCAGACAGCAAGGCAAATATCTTTACTTCTGCAGAAGGGTGCGTAGCAACACAGAGTCTGCCTAAACTCCCTTCTTTGACAGAAAAGATCACTTGTTTATTCTCACAGGGGCTTAGCAGAAACCTTCTTATGGGGCAAGTGGGAAACCTTGAAGACACTTTCTCCACTCAGACTCAGTTCTCTGGACTTTTCTGCTCTGAGGCATCCCCACCCTCCCTCACCCCGGATCCATAGAGAGGAAGGAGCCTATTGTTTGTGGCTCCCCGGGCAGTGAGATGACCTGCCCACCCCACCATCTCTGCTGATACATTTGACCCTCCTCAGGTGCTGTTCCATGAGGGGAAATGGACCATGGGGGAACCAGCACTGTAGCCTCTTCCACATTCTGAGGTAGTAAGTAAATAAAGGCTTAACTGTTACTTTCATTTTGCCTGGTTGTCTTAATTGGCTACTTTTGACACCTGGCTGCTCTTCTCTTGACAAAGGATCTTCTTGAGAACAGAGCCAACATAGAAGAAACAGAGCTGCGAGACCGAGATGGGGGCTGGGTCTCTATACATCATCTGAGCTCCCCTACATCTAGTGTGCTGGAAGCCAGGGCAGCGCCTGGACCTTTTTGTTACTGAGCATAAACCCATTAGTTGTGTTTTTGTGTCACTGAGCCTGAGTCAATGAAATCTTCTCAGTGACTCTCCAGTGAGCCTTAGGAACTCCTCCCCCGAGTTCCTGTTCTCCCTTGTACTTGCCTTGTTGGTGGTCCAGAGTGCCCTATACTGTCCTGCTGTGCAAGCCTGCATCCCCTAGAGACATTCACTCTTAGAAACCAGGGGGTGTAATGATTTTTAAAATCCCCACACCTTACATTCCCTGGCGCAGAATCACAGGAAAAGCTCTGCAGAATGAGGGCTCAATTGAATGAAACTGCAGAAAGCTGTTTACAATGACTCAGGTAATTATAAATAGGATGACAACTCTTCTTCATATTAAAAAAAAACTACATTAAAAACCATTTGTAATCCCCTGAGGATATCAAATCTGTAGTAGGGAATAAAATTTGTATTAGTTATCTTTTACTGCATAATAAGTTATCCCCAAACTCATTAACTTAGAACAACAAACATTTGTTATGTCAGAGTCTCAGAGTCTGGAACGCAGGTGCAGGCTAGCTGGGTCCCCTAGCTCTGGATCTCTCACTGGCATCCTCATGGAGTCACCGAAGCTACAGTCATTTCAAGGCTCAACTGCAAGCTCACTCATGTGGCTGTTTGCAAGCCCCAGGTTCTCACTGACTGTTGGCCAGAGACATCAGTTTCTTTCCACGTGGGCTGTTCCCAATATGGCAGTGGCTTCCCTCAGAGTGAATGAGAGAGCGAGAGCGAGAGTGAGAGCGAGAGCGAGAGCGAGAGAGAGAGAGAGAGAGAGAGAGGGAGAGAGAGAGAGAGAGATGCAAGATGGAAGTTACAGTCTTTGTAGAATCTAACCTCAGAAGTGATACCCCAACACTTTCTCTATACTCTGTTTGTTAGAAACTAGTCACTGGGTCTAATCCACACTCAAGGGGAAGCTATTATACAAGGGCCTAAAAACCAGGGGGCAGCTCAGCTTTCTTAGCCACAGTTCTAAGAACCTATCAACGTTAAGTGGGGATTTCCTGTACTTCTTATCCTTCTTTCTTATTTTAGTATAAATATGTCCCAAATTTATGTCAGCTCAGGCAACTCTGACAGAATAACACTGACCAGGTTGCCTACCAGTCTACCCTCTGACCCCCAATGATTTACATTCGTCCCACACATAAAATACACACCTCTACCAAGGTCCCTAAAGTCTCATCTCATTACATCTGTTCAAAGTCCAAAATTGTATCTAAATCAAGTTCAGGTGTGGGTGAGGTACCTTAAGTGTAGTACTTTAAGTACAGAGCCTCTTGATCTGGACCTGTGGAACGAAAGAGAGAAGTTATCTGGCCCCCATCTACTCAACATACAGTTGTTGGTCAGGAAGATTGATGTCTTTAACAAGGTGGAAAATTGGAGGAAAGAGGGTTTGTTAATCCATAGAAATTCTGAAAACCAGCCAAGCAAATGTTGGAAGTTCCTTGATTAGATCCCAAGGCCTGAGGCTCATTCTCCATGGTCTTGGTGCCACTCTCTGGGCTGCTGATTTTGCCCTCTCAGTCATCTTTTCTTTTTTATGGAAGTAGCACATTTTTGTAGCTGAGCAGCTTTCTCAGATTGCTTCCTGCCCAGTAGAATTCTGAGGGCTGAAAAGCATCTCCTTATTCGGTATAATCTTGTTCCCCCCTAGTCCAAGTTGGCAATGTTTCTACAAATATAAGTATTTGAAGAAACTTGTGGGTCTCCTTTGAATCTCTTTGGGGTCTACTCCATTAGGCAAAAGTCATACCTACAAATTTCTTTGATATAAGCCCCTTTTTGCTGTTGCTGAGATGGCTGAGGTCCAACACCCGTAACTTCCTAGTGGCCCTATAGTTTGATTGAGAGGCACAACCTTAATCTCTTGTGATCTTATAAAAAAACACGTGTTTGGTTTTCATGCCCAGCCTCATGGCAGAGCCTTGTAATGGCCTAAGTGACAAAAGCAATAGGAGCATCTTTTGTGATATTTATCTTTTTTTGTCCCTAAAATAGTTCCAGAGTGATAAAGGTAAAAGGAGTGTCTTTCCTTATTCATAACAAGACCTTTCAATCACACCTGAGTTTATGTTAATGAGGTGACTTTTGCCCCCAAAGATGGGGGTGGGGCTGTTTGCCAGGGGAACCAACTATATAATTAGAGAGAACTTTTAGCTTCACCTTCCAACCCCCAGGGGCCTCTAATGGCCAATGACTTAGTCACCCATGCCTATGTAGTGAAGTCTTCATACAAACTCTAACCAAAGGGTTTCAGAGAGCTTCCGGGCTGGTGATCACATGGAGGTGCAGGGAGGTGGTGCACCTGGAGAAGGCATGGAATCTCTGTGCCCCTTCCCTTCTACCTTGCCCCTGTCCATCTCTTCCATTTGGCTGTTCCTAAGTTGTATTTTTTCATAATAAATGGTAATAGTAAGGTGCCGTTGTCTGTGAGTTATTCTGGCAATTACTGTATATGAGGAAGGGGCAGTGGGAGCCCTCATTTAAACCTGGGTGCTCAGAAGTATAGGTGACAACCTGGGCCATGCGACTGGTGTCTGAAGTGTGGGGGTAGAAGGAGACAGTATTGTGGGGTGGAGCCCTTAACCTGAGGGGTCTGCACCAACTCCAGGAAGTTACCGTCAGAACTGAGTTAAATGGTAGGACACTCAGACAGTGTGTTTGCTTGGTATGGAAAACCCCACATATCTGGTGTGAGAAGTGTTTCAAGTAGAGGAAAACAGTTTTTCTTTTTCTCTTTAAGGACCCTGTATGTGACTGTTAGGCTTTTAAGCAATTCCTTTGATGGTTGGGAGGTCTTAACAAAAAGTTTTATTTTCACACCTTCAGTTTTATCTCTATATCCTGTTTCCCTGGCAATGTTCTGTATTTGACATTTGCTTAGAAATCATTAATTGTAGCATTGTGTGCTGTCTGGAGCCTAAAAATTGTCAAAACTCTGTTTTTTTTTTTTTTTTTTTTTTTTTGGTTTGTTTTCGTATAACAGTCTTTCCCTTTCTTTTTACATGCAGTTTACTATAAGTAGCAAAAAGAGGCCAGGTAGCACCATATCACTTTGCAAACACTCCTTAACTCAATTAACTAGTTCATTAGGCATATTTTTTACTTCCCACCAAACTGCAGCTAATGGTGTTGCTCAACTTACTGCTACTACATAATTAACCCCTCTTCCTGTAATTTCCAGTAGCAAGTTCCTCATTTCCTTTTGAGCCCTCATGAGCAGTGTCCCCCAAGTCAAGATTTCTAGTTGTAGTCTGTTCAAGACCATTAGGCTTTCTCTAACATGCTCCCCAGATTCCGCCCAGCCTCTGCCCACTGCCAGGCTCCACCACTCCCACATGTATTTGTGACAGCAGCACCCGCTTCCAGAATCCAAGTCTCTATTTATTCCTTTTCTCATCTTACCTCTCTGGTGGCGACTATTCTCAGGAGCTTAAAGAATGTCATTTTGCTTGTGAGGATTTCGTATAAAATTATGCTCTTGTTTTATGAGCATCCATTTTTACTTTTCTAAATGGCATTCTTTTATATATCTTATTTCCGGTTCTCTTTTCAACTATGACTATGCTTTCAAGATCCAGCCCTGTTGTTACGTAGACATCTAATCAATTGCTTCCAACAGTGTGTAGTGCACCATGAGTTAGACTCCACCCCTAAGCCCCATATATTTTCTGTCCAATCCCCTAACGTTGGGTGCCAAAATTACCTCCAACTTTATGCCATCATCACAAATAATGTGGTATGGGCATCCTAATTCATGGCCCCTTATGAAACTGTGTGAGAATTTCTTTGGGATATGTGTACACCCAGGATGGGAATTGATGATACGTGGGTTACACATACGCTTAATTTGACTAGACAGTGCCAAATTATTCACAATAAGGCTGAAAAGTCTTTATTCCCACCAGCCATAAATAAAGGAGGCTGTATCCCACATCTGGGCTGACACTCAGTATTATCATCCAGCTAAAAAAAGTTTTAGTCTATTTGGTATGAAATTATATCTCATTAATGTTTGATTTGCATTTTCCCTGACAACTGGTGAGTTCGAGCATCTCTTCATATATTTCCACAAACTACCTATCCATATCCTTGTTTGTATGTTCTTTAAGATCAGAGACCAGGTGTAATTTTTTTCCTGCATTCTTCATTGTTCCCAGAACACTGCTGGGGGAGATTAATGATTGATGAGAAGGTCAGTGTGGCTGTGTTATTTGAGCTTCTGGATTTTGAGGCCTACTTTCTCTCCACAGAGCCTGAGGTGTCTGCCTTCATTCATTCAGAACACATTTGTCAAATGGCAACCCTATGCCAAGTCTTCCTGTGCAACTCTCCCTTCCGGCAAAACCCAAATGACCTGTCAGTCACTCTATCAAATGAACAGAAGAATGAAACTGGTCACACCAGTGATTTTGAATCAGATAGATTTTAGTAACATTTAAAATGCCCTTTTATAGACACTAACATTCTATGATCTTGATTCAAACATAGTGACTGATTGATTTTTCTTTCACTGTTGTTTTTAACTGCCACGTGCCTTAAGCAAGACAAGACCCAAGGAATCTTGGCTGTGTCTTTGCCCATGGAGAGGAGACTCAATGTAGCATTTTTTAAAAAAGTTTTTCTGCTTTCTAGGACCAGTCTCACATCTTAGTGAACAATGATTGCTGAAAAATACCATGGATTTCATAGTCAAAAAGTAAACTCTTCTGCTCATTGTCCCCTGTAAAGGTCACAGGTCCCAATGTGACAACATTGATCTATAATTGCAGAGAGAGGAAGGGTTCTCAGCCCTGGCCTAACTACTCCCACATCCACCTACCCTAGGGCAGGGTTAAGTGCCCAACTCTGTAAGTCTTGACTGAAACTTCTCTTCGCCATATTGTAACCATAGCTGACCCTTCAATAGCGTGGATTTGTGGGTACTGACCTATTGCACAATCAAAACTCTGACTCCCCCAAAAGGCTTTGTTGACTAAAAACCTTACTGATAACATAAACATTTGATTAACGTGTATTTTATACATTATATGTATTATATGCTGTATTCTTACAATAAAGTAAGCTAGAGAAAAGAAAATATTATTAAGAATATCATAAGGAAGAGAAAAATACATTCACAGTATTTATTGGAAAAAAAAAGCCACCCATAAATGGACCCACACAGTTCAAACCCATATTGTCCAAGGGTCATCTACATCTGTTTATTTGCTTTTCCTCCTCTAGATTTGAAACCTATTGTGTTTTACTCATTTAGTTATTTGACTATACTCTGCAAGGCATTTGTCAGGTGTTTAATAAGCATTTATTGAACAAATAGATGCAAGAAAAAAGCATTTATTGAGCACCTATTTGCTGTATACTATGCCAGATGCTTGGAATTCTTAGATGAATAAGACAGGTTAGTGTGCAAAATGTACAGAGGAGGTGTACTGTATCCTTTGGGGAGATGAGCTTCTATAAAGGGGAGATGCCATTTTTTTTGCACACACCTTTTTCATTTCAAAAAAAAATGTTCTGCCCTTGAATTCTGGATGTGACTTATATTTTAATTGCAAGAATTAGGCTTTCTCTCCATTTGTATGTGTGTGAGAGGTATGGGTGTGCATGTGGCTATTGCCTGTCTGACTGTGTTCACCCATTCCAGCCTGGAGCCAGTATAGGGAGGTTGAAGGCCTTTTGCCCACCATCCCAAGGGGCTTGTTCAAATGCCTAGAGCATCTATGCAGCCATGAAGGGCTGCCGTGCTGACAAGTGAGCCTCCTATAGTAGACACAACCCCTTTGGAATGTTATCCAACAATTGGAGAAATCTGAGTGGACTGGGAGTGAGCCTTCCCAGCTCCACCCCAAATCCATTTTCAACTCTTTGGTCAAGCCAAAGGAACCTGAGTAAGTTCTGTCCAAAGGATTGAGGTTTGAAGGAGACTTAGACAAGTACGTTTGCTGTAAGGTCTTGTGATGAACCACTTGGAAAACATACCAGTCAGAGCTCGGAAGGAACCTTATCTCACTTCACATCAGACTCAGTGAGAAAGTTTGGACAATGATTTCTAAAATGGCTAGTAGGCATGGGGCAGAGCCTAAAGTATGCTAGATTTTATGCATTCCATGGAAAAACAAATACCCATTTCTTTGTTCTCATTTAAAAATATATACCTAATAAAAGGATTCTTTGTGAAGAATCATTTAATGATTGGCATTTGAATCAAGCGAAACAAATTTGGGCTTTCTTGAGCAAATCCCTGAAGAGATTTCCTTCATTTTCCTATCTATGGACTTTGAGTAGTGGAGTCTGATGTGAAATTATCTTCAATACATTTTTTCCATTAATATTCTACAGGGCAGGCTTCTGTTATCTTTATTTGTTCCATGATCTTGAATCACTTGCTCAATAAGTACAGTGTGGGCTTCAGTTAAATATGTAATTCTTGCCTTGTCATTCTTTTAAAAAATTATCAGGCTACTTTGCTTGTGTGCAATTGTTAACGCTATCTTTTATGTGCTTAGCCACTTTTAAACAAGATCTAGTGTTCTTGATTTCCTTCCTCCCTTCCTCCCTTCCTTTATTGCTTTTGTAGGGTTATGTGAGTTTTTATATCATAAGTCAAAATAATCAAGAGCAGACAAATTGATTAATGCTATCACTAACAATAATTGGGTGATGTGAGGACATCTAATAGAATAGGGGTCTGCAAACATTTTCTGTAAATGGCCAGTGAATATTTTAGACTTTGTGAATTATATAGTCTCTCTCATAACTACTCATTTCTGCCTTCATAGTACCAATGCAGCACTACACAATATGTAAATTAATGGGCATGGTTGTGTTCCAATAAAACTTCATTTACAAAAACAGGCAACAGGCCAGATTCAGCCTGTAAGCTGTAGTTTGCTGATTTCTAATCTAGAGCAAGTGATAGTATTATCATGGGGTGTTCTCTGTGTCCCCATCTGTTTTGGCTTTTTTTTTTTAAATATATTTTTATTGAATTTTAGAGAGAGAAGAAGGGAGAGGGAAAGAGAGAGAAACACCGATTGACTGTCTCCTGCATGCCCCCTACTGGGGATGGAGCCCACAAACTGGGCATGTGTCTTGGTTGGGAATCAAACCAGCAACCTTTGGTGCATGGACGATGCCCAATCAACTGAGCTACACAGGCCAGGGCTCCTCACCTGTTGCTGGTGGAGGTGGGCTTCTTGCAATGTCATGAGAAAAGGAATTTTCTGAGACTTGCATGGGAGAATAAATGGTATTTATTTGCATGAAATTAAATCCCTGAATTTCCAAGGTCCATCTGCCTATGTCCTGCCAAGGAAAAAATCCAGCTGTGTCTTCAGCAGAGCTAGGATTAAAGCCATTGCCCAGAGTTCCTGCTCCATGTTTGCACAGCCCAGTCCAGCACCAGGCTAACTTAGCTTGTGTTCCCAGCTGCAGTCCATTGTGTGTGTGTTCTGCATGGTCATGGGCTATGCAGCTTCTAGGGCCACATGATTACAGAGGGAAAAAGCACTCGTGCAAGGAAGCAGGAGCAAAGCCAGAGGAATGAGAGGGAGAATCCCTTTGGGCATTTTATGATTTCTCATGCTTGCAGTGGCTCCACCCTCTCTAGCCACTTATCTTTCTCCAAACTAGACTGTCAGGCAAGTATCTTCCCTGCGATACCCCAGCTCCACTGCACATGCCCCATCCTCCCTTTTGTTCGGTCCCTTCCTCAGCGATCTGCAGGGAATGGACCAGTGGTTCCCTGGGGAATGTGAAATGGCAGCTTCCTGGTGAAGCTGTCCAGATGGCCTTGCTTATATGTCTGGCCTTCCTTTGGCTTTCTTCCTATTATTGGTAACTAGCTAATTACAGTGGTAAAAATAGAAACAAATATCTGATCTTTGTCTATGAAAAATATCTGACCTTTGAAAAACTCAGTTTGAGCTGTCTCAGCATACAGCACCTGTTGGCCAGTTCTGTTTCCTGAGCCTGAGTTTGTAGGTAGAGTGTGGGATTAGAGTGAGAGTTTTCAGAGATATGTGATGATTAGAAGCTCAAAGTGGCACCCTGCCCTCTTGTTTTCAAGATAAAACTTCTTGGCCTGTCTTAGCTGGGCCACAATAATGGGCTGAAAAAAAAGGAGGGTCTGAAATAGAAACCAGGTACTTCACAAAGGATCGGTGACTCCCAGGGGATTTGGGGTTTGGCCCTTGGAAAGAAAAAAAGGGATGTGCTTGTAGGAGTAAGCTAGGAGCTTTATCTTTTGGAAGCCCAGAGCTGAGCTAGAAAAGAGACCAGTTTCCTCAAATTCTTCAGGGAGCAAGGTTGTTTCCAGTTTTGGAGAGGTCAATGTCAGGGCAGAGCACCTAGGTGTAGAGTTCCAGATTTAGGCTGGTGATTTGTATTTCACTGGCAAAGGAGATGCAGTAGCAGTTCTGGTTTCCTCTTTGCAGCTGTTGACAGATGTGAATAATCCATTATCATGTGGGACACCTTATAACATGTTAGCATTGCCGAGGCCATGATTCCGTTATCTGCGTATGATTTCAGAAGGTGGCAAGGGAGACCTAAAAGAAAGGCAAGAAACCAAAGGTATCAGTCTCCTGGAAGAGGGCCAGAGAATACCATTAGTGCATGGAGTGGAATTTGCAGCTAAGACCAAATTCCAGTTTTCCTTCTGCCTGAGTAGATCTGTAATCTTGTTCTTTGCGCTATCTTTTTTGTTTTCTGAGTCTGAGCAAACACAGCCATCATGGAGTTCCTGGCTCTGGTAGGCTCCCGCGTGAGCAGCATCTGTTGGGTGAAGGAGTAGTTCATGCTCAAGATGTTTTTAGAGGGCTGACCCTGCGCTGGTGTCAAGCCATCAATTAGACAGTGGGCGAGGGAAGCGGAGAGGCAGAGATGAGGTTGGTAATTACACACTATAGTACAGTTGACCTCCAAGAGCAGGTGGCGGGAGCAAGTGAAATTCCAGGCTCTGTCACTCAGGATTCATTTACTCTCTGTGTTTAGGCCTGAGGGGATGCTCATTGATCTGGAAGAGATTGTCTACACTGTTGTTAATAATAAGGGTAATAAAAAATAATGTATTTAATATAGAAGGATATTTTCCTTTCCTTTTAGTTGCTTGAAAGTTGCTGTTACGTCTTTAAAGCCCATATTTCTCTCTCTTTCTATCTGTACACATGTATATATATTTATATACATATACATATACACGTGAAACAGAGGGAGGATTGGGATCTATATCCATATATCAATTCAGAACTTACTACTTCCACACAACTGCCCTTTGCTAAGGCTTCTGTAGTCCTCATATTTCAATTTCTTCAAAATTGCCTTATTTATTTATTTACTTTCCAGAGGTACCATTTTTCCTGTTTCACAGCTCTGGAGAGGTGAGTCCCTTAAAATGATGGAGGACACCTAAGCCCTGGCAGCAGATTTGGTGAAGATCCTTCAGCCGCCCCAGTCCTGCTTGCAGTTTTCGATTTCACTCTGAGCTGTGGTTCATTTCTGTCCCCTTTGTCTCGGTGTTCCTCCTTGCCAGTGACCCAGCTTTTCCTTTGGCCTGCAGTGGGGTGGGGGATGTGTGGGTTGTGCTGGGTGCCTTCGTTCAGACCCGAGTGGCCTGGAGTCGAGTGGGTGACAGACAGCAGCACATGAGAGCTTCTTTCCTCTTCTTCTGAGCCACTCAAACACTCTTTACAGCACTAGACCCCAGTGCACAGTCGATGTCCTGGGCACACAGAGGTCTTAGCGGAAGCTGAGATAACATTCCCATTTCACTGAGGTTATAAAAACGACATTTTGAATGTTAAGTCCACTCATGACCCTGAGCATTTTCTTCTTCCTTTTTTTTTGTCACCGTCTTCTTTGAAGAGACCAAGTCACCTGTTCCTTCAGCCTGAGACAGTGTTTCACATGATAAGGGAAGGAAACACATCAGAAACCCCAGAGGTGCCAATTATTTATGCCTTTCATGCTAACAACTTGCATTTCTACTCATTGGTTTATAGCAAAGTAGCTACCCCTTTCTCTCAAGATTGCTGTGCTTAAGTAGCCAGCTTAGACTTTTTAATGAGCAACTCTCAAAAAAAAAAAAAAAGTAAATTGACTTTTTATGGGGTAACAGGCCATTCCTCAAAAACTATGAAAGATTCTGTCATTCAGAATATCCCTGTCCTGTTGGCCTTATTTACAGATTTCATGAAAAATACATCATCATAACATTGATGTATGTATGGGCCCTGTAGCTTCCGATTTCTTGAAGGCCTCTGTACCTGATCAGGATGCTGGTCATGCGCTCATAAATGCAGGGCAACAGAAATGAGACGGTACCCCACGGAATATAATGCACACAGATGCTTTTCTAAAATATGCTCATATCCTTTGGAAATAAGGCAATTTGGCTCTTGGCTCCGAATGAAATAATGTTCCGGGCGGGGGAGGCAGGTAATAAAAGCGACAATTGTGAAGTGTTACTGGCAGTTTCTTCATTTTTACTGCAAGCTGGGCACACATTTGTCTTCATTGTCAAAGTGCTGGTGTTGTTTACAAGTGAGAGACAAGGAAGCAGGAAAGCTTATTCAGTTCTCTTGGCCGGGAAAACACCATTTCCTCATCACGAATCCAAAACCACATCTTGAGTGGGAATTAGGTGACACATTGCTTTAAATTTGGTCAGAGCTGGAAGATTATTTTGGTACTTTCCGCACCTGCTTTGCCTGTTGAAATACCTGGTGAGAGTTGTTATTCGAGCATGAAATCCAAACAAACATGGCCACTGCTGCCCCACTGGGTTTCCGTGGGCTGGATATTGAGAAGAGCTGTGGGGTCCAGCCTTAGACAGTTTGGAAAACCTTTCTCAACCTTTCTCCGTTTATGGGAAACCAAAAATGGGCACAGTAATTCTGCAGGCAGAGTGACAGCTGACCAACTCCATCGCTATGGACAGTAATGCAGGTAGAAAAGCTTTATTCTGCATCCAGGCCGCCAATCAGCTTGATTGGCAGGACAAAGCTCCGACCTGGGAGGTGCATTACTCTCCGAGTGCCTCGCACACCTATTGGATGAAGAACAAGAAGGAACTTGTAATCCCCTCCTTATGCTTTTGAGAAAAACCAGCTCAGCCCTTTCAGTTGGAGGTATTTACTTAGGCATTTAATCGGGGGAACACGGCTGGTAGGCAAGCGCACACACATACTTCAAAACAAATCTGAAATGCAAGGGACGTCTGAGGTGGGAGCAGGGACTGAAATCCCAGCTCAGAGCTGGCAAATCCTCGGCAACCAAACAGCAACCCTCTGTGCGCTCCTGTCCTCATTCATGAACGGTCAACAGAGCAACTGCAGGTGATTTGGGCTGACGCCGCTGAGCCCTCTCAGATGGCCAGGCCCCTGCAAACGTATTCATCGCCTCATTAAAGCAATTTCAAAATCAATTCCAAATTTGACAGGCCGTCAGTACATTGTTGCTTCTCCGTGATGGGAGTGACATGTTAACAGCAATTAGACTTTTGCACATGCACGTTGGAGCCTGTTCAGCATATTCTTTATTAGAAGAGCCTAAAAAGCGTTATTATAATCACCTAACCTGGGGTCATGGACACATGCTCTATGATCTCTATCTCCGTCGGCAGGCCCCTTGGTGAAATTTTGCCTATTGTCCGTAGAGATTAAAAGGAAGTGCTTACCCCAGATGCGATATTGGAAAAATCAAAGGTCAGAGCAAAGCTTGTGGTAGCCTCTATGTTTTTTAATACAAGTTACCAGAGCAATCAGATTAGCATGAACAGATATTGCTCCTTCTAACAGATGGAGCAGGATTCTTATGCAAACGAGGGCGGACAGGCTACCGTCATTTGGTGGCAACATTCAGGGGGCAGGAGTGGGGGCTGCTCTTATCCCCACTGGGGTCGGCCAGCGCTCGGACAGCGAGAATGGCAAAGCCTAGACTCCAGGAAACAGAGGCATATTAGTCCTCAAGGAAAACCATATCCTTCTCCAATAAAACCAGTGTCTCCTGTTTGGAATGGCCCCTTTGAGGCCAGCTCTAGTGGTCAGTTCAAGTCCTCGGTGGGAGCTGTTTTCTTCTCTGCTTTGGGAGCCCAGCGGAATCTACCGAAAAAGAGCAGTGCAACCCGATTTTCCCAGGACTCAGCCAGCCAAGGGAGACCCAGATAAGTCTCAATCCAAGTAAGTCCCCTTGATTTCAGGGTGGGGTGTTCCAAGAGGGAGTCTGTCACAGGCCCACAAACAACTCCCTCTTGCTCTTCTCTTCCGATTCCAGCCCTGATGGCTACCATTTGGGAGTGGTTTTATGCCTAGTGTCCAGTGTGAATAAAACTAACATCTTAACCAGTTTTTAAAGTACTTTTATTATTCCCACCCTGAAGATGAAGTGGGAGCAATAAGTTTCAGCCAGCTGTCCAGGATCTCACAGGTGGAACACAGGATGCGAACTAAGGCAGTCTGGCTTCAGATCCCATGGCCAACTGTTACCCAAAGCTGGCTCTTGAGCAAAAGCTGATCTCGACCCAAGGCAGTCTTCTCTCCAGACTCCCAGAGTTGCAAAATCTTCAATGCCCCATGTAAATGTTTGCTGACTGGTTGACTGACTCATTGAATAAATGAATGAATGTTGATTTGTTGCCAGTGGATGTGGGGTTCCTGTCACGAGAAAAGCATTTTCAGGGACCCACGAGGGTAGTTGAGGTCTGGTGGCAGTATTTATTTGTGGTGCAGAATCAAAAGGATGCCTTTCCGGTGTCCTGTCTCTGTCCGTCACCATGAGAAATCAGGGCCAGAGATGAAGTCAGTGTACAGAGATGCTGTGCCATATTAAAGCTAAGTTTCAGGCCAGTGTCTGGTGAGCTGAGCTTGTGTTCCCAGCTGCAATCCATTGCTTTGCTGCGTGTGTGTGGAGCTACATGGCTCCTAGGGCACATGGCTACTACAGAGAGAACAGGGCCACATGGCTACTACAGAGCGAGGGGGGCGGGGAGAGAGAGAGAGAGAGATATGCTTTGTTCACCTGGCATTATGTATTCTTGGGCTTGGGAAGAACCGGTGCTTTTTCAATCAACCAATCAACGTCCCAAGCTTTTGCAGGGCTTGCGTTGGCTCCACCCCCTAACCAATGATCTTTTTCTCAGGTTAGAAGTACAGGCCTCTGTGGGCAAGCACCATCCCTGTGCCATTTAGACTTTATTGGGCATGTGCTTCTCTCTCTCTGCTCCCCCACCTCCTACAACCCAGGAGGGGAAGGTGTTGTGTTAATTCTTGATGGGGCAATGATCTGGTCCCCTGGAGTGTGTGTGAAGCTGTAGCTTCCTGGTGAAGCAGACAGGCCTCTGTCTCCCAGCTGAATATGCTCGACCATGTTTGACTTCCCTGGTTCTCTTCCTATTTGTCAATAACTAGCTACCTACCATCACAGATGACTTTACGATGGTCGGATTTCATGCAAAGCTGTATAATATTTCAAATTTCCAGGTTCATGGGTTTATCTACACTGACTGGCATATTGAAAATTGCAAACAACCCTCAACCCTGTAGTCCCTGTTCCCCTTCCCTGCTTCAAGCTTCTCTGAGATGCTTACCACCACTGACATGATATATTTTGTTTGTCTGTCTCTCCCAGTAGAATATATGGCAAGAACTTTTCATTGTTTTGTTCACTGTTGTCTTAATGCTAACAGTGTCTGCAGCAAACTGGGGTCTTGATCATTGTTGAATAAATGGGAGGGTTGTGTATTTCAGGCATAAATAGGATAGGGGATGTATCCCATCTTTGGTTCAGAAATATATTCATAGACCTCCGTGCATTATTGATGAGAAAAGCAGCATCGAAAGCTGGAAGTAACATCAGTGCTCTTCTTGCCCCCTTTGTCATTTCCAGAAAATACCATTTGCTTTTGGTACCACGCTGATGGTAGAACCAGGACTGAAACCCCCTGTCTGGGAGCTTTTCCAACCCCATATTCCGCATACTTAGGGTGACCATCTAGGGATTTCCTTTTCCACTTAGTGCTTCATTGAAGGTCTTCTCAGAAAGCCCCCAACTGATCTGACATTGTCCCCGCCGCACACTGGGCTGCTTCCTGGTTGGCTGACCGCCTGACCAGCAGGGCTTTAGAGGGTCCCTGTGGTTTTGTTGGATCAGGGGTTTGCTAGCTTTTGAAGCAGGCCTGCTCATTGCTGATTTCCCCCAGGCATTTGTTTTTTGAAGCCAAAGCTTCAAAGGCAAGTGACTTTTGAAATTTCTCAGCTATTCATCCTGTTGGAGAAACTCAGTGCAGACACTCAACGAGCCATTTGTTGCTTTCATTGGGTTCAATAGATAAGCAGGAAGCCACCATTTGGAGGGTGAGCTGGCACCCTACTTTGAGGAGCGGTGTCTTGTAGAGATTCTCCTGGGACTTAATATTTTGATTTGCAGTTGTCCAGAGAGAGGTTTATAGTAATTGTGTGAATGTGTGTATGTGTGCGTGTGTGTGTCAGGGGAGGGTTGGTGCGTTTTTCTGTGTACCCGTGTGTTTGTAATATTTTTGCATGGTGGGTAGGCAAAAGGTTGGAGAAAAAAAAAATCTTAGCATTTCCAATAGGAACTAATAGAACAGCTGTTTTTGAAATGTGGTCCAGGGATCCCTGGGGGTTCCAGAAACCCTTTAGGATTTCTGTAAAGTAAAAACTATTTTCATAATAACACTGAGACATTGTCTGCCCGTTCCTGTCATCGGGATACCGAGGAGTTTCCAGAAGCTTTCTGGCGTGTGATATTGCCACAGCATGAATGCAAAAGCTGGTATGAAGAACTAGCCGCCCGATTAGGCCCGGCATTAGACAGAGCTGCAAAGATGTAACACAGTGCCCCTCTCCTCACCGCTTTCTTTTGAAAAAAATGTGGCTACTTTTCCATAAAATTATATTTTTATGTTAACATGTTATAGGGTTACTATTTTTAAAGGAACTAGTTAATACTTAAAAATGTCTCATTTTAAAATCTAAAATAATAAAGACTGTTTATGTATCTATCCCTCACTAAACAAAAGCTTTTGGATCCTCAGAATTTTTTAAAAAGCGGTCCTGAGCCCGCAAAGTTGGAGACCACAGTAGCAGAGCTGTGAAAACTCAGTGTGAGTGAAGCCACAGAGCTTCTGCGGCAGGATCCGTGACGGATGACCTGGTCCACCCTCGCCTTGCTCAGGCAGGCCAAGCAGTACCCTTTTATACAGTCGGAACAACCGAGACCACAGGGTTTACAGACTTCCCCAGAGGTCCACAGCTGCTGAGTGCAATGTTAGGGAGAGGAGTGACACTGAGCAGGACTGGGACCCACATCCCGTCTGGAGCAGAGAGAGCTCCCTACTACCCCACATTGCGAGGGACACAAGTGGTTCGTATTAAGAAAACGTAAGCTACAGACAGACAGACCCGTCTTCCCTTTTTTCTCTGGCTGTTAAACTTATCTTTGGTAAGTGTGTTGGTGAAGAAACTGAAAGTGCTGGAAAGAACCGTTTGTTTGCTTAGCTTCTTTGGTTTAGAAACTGGGGGCTGGAGGTGATTCTGGCGGTCATCCTCTTGAGGCTCAGCTCGCAGAGTTCCGCTTCCACACTCAACTGGCGGGGCTGTGAGCAAACCTCAGGCTGTTCTCTGGAGACATTAGCTCCCCGCCACAGGGACCCCTCTATAGGGTAGCTCACAGCACGGCAGCTGGCTTCCCTCAGGGTGAGCCAGAGAGAGGGAGAGGGGCTGCTCCAGGTGGGAACCACAATCTTCTTGCAACCTTGACTTGGCAGTGACATTCCATCACTTTTGCCAAACTCTGATTTTTAGATTCCAGTCGTCAGGTCCAGCTCACATTCAAGGGGAAGGCGGTTCCACTTGGGTGTGAATGCGAGGAGGCAGGCTTCTTGGGAGCCAACTAAAGGCTGTCTACCAAAAGCGCTACACCCGATCGTCTCCCTCTTCCGGGAACCCACACTGCCTTCCAGGTGTAACAGCAGCTTGTGTTCACTACCTATGGGCCCGCCTAGTGTAGAGTGAAGAGCATGGACCCTACAGCCTGTCTTTCTGGGGTTCAATCCCAGCTCTACCACTTGATAGCTGTTGACCTTGAGCAAGTTTCTCTGTCTCTCGGTCTCTCAAATATAAAATGGGTACGATAATAGTTGCTTCTTCATGGGGGGTGTTGTGAAGATCGAGTTAATACATACCATAGAGTGCTGAAAACAGTGGCTGGCATGGAGTAAACATCAAACGGGTACGTAGAATTATTACTGCCATAGTCCAGGCACATTACACACATTATCTAATTTATTGCTAACAATATCCCCACAAAGTATGTATTTTCACACCATCTGACCACTGAAAAACTCAGGCTTAGAGAGTGTAAGCTCCTTGCCAAGGTACCACCACTGATAAATGATGGGACTGGGACTCTTGACCAGACTTGAATACCCCCAGTTCTGGCCTTCTACTCTGTTACATTGGGGAATGCACCAGGGAGAGAAAATGGCCACGTTAGAGTTCAGGGAAAGTAAAATAAGAACGTATTTAAGATGCTGCTGATATAATTATAAATTAAGAGGGAGACATTTTTCAAGCATCCCGGTGGACACCAATGGGAAATTTTTCTAGGACTAAATTTAACTTTGAAAATAAATGACTGGTGGCCAGACTCAAAAATAACCAGGCACTTAGGCGATAATTGTTTACTATGTGATTTTCCCATCCTCTGTATGGTACTTACCTTGCAATAAAATGATCAATAGTTATCCTGTAAGTCGCAAGTGTGCCCATGAAATTTGTGACCTGGAAAATCAACCGTTATAAGAGTGGAGTGTTTAATGGTCTGGAAATGATCAGAGCCATCAAATCCACACCAGTCAGAGGTAAGGCTGCCTCTTTCCTTCGACATATCCATCCAAAAATCTGCAAATGAGTTCCCAGGCTGTGGGTTGGCACCATCTGCAGGGCTTTCTCGTGTGAGCTGGAGCTGCCCGTGGCACTGTCTCCTTCCAGGTCGAGAACTTCTCCTTTCATGCTCGGGCGGCGGGGGGGGGGGGGGGGGGGGGGGGGGGAGGTGCTTTTCTCTAGATCCATCCAGTAAACAGTCCATAGTCAGCGTTTAGGCCGGTGCATGACGAGGTGTGGCCGTTTGTGAACCAGTGGCCCACTGGGTTGGTTGCGCTCAGCAGAGCTGGGCTTGTTTCCTTGTGACTTCCTTTTAGAGAGAAGCTCTAGGGAAGGCAAATGTCTGTGGATGGGCCTTGGGGAATTGGGGCGTGCCACCCCCTCTAACATCAGTGCAGGCCGACTACACTGGAGCGAGGGCAGCCACTGCTCATCTCTATATCCTCTCCAAAAAGAGAGGATTAATTCCACAATTACTCATTCAGGGGCAAGGAAGAAGGGCAAGATCAGTTCCTCTCCCTTAAGAACTTGCATCTTTATTGAGGATTCCTAATGGAGTCATAGGAGCCAATAAAGAAGGGTGTAGGGCAGTGAAAACCTGTGAACAGTGACTGGGAATATCTGAGGGTCGGAGCATTCATAAAAGGTCTAGTGCAGTGGTCGGCAAACTCATTAGTCAACAGAGCCAAATATCAACAGTACAACGATTGAAATTTCTTTTGAGAGCCAAACTTTTTAAACTTAAACTTCTTCTAATGCCACTTCTTCAAAATAGACTCGCCCAGGCCGTGGTATTTTGTGGAAGAGTCACACTCAAGGGGCCAAAGAGCCGCATGTGGCTCGCGAGCCGCAGTTTGCCGACCACGGGTCTAGTGAAAAGGGTAGAGTTTGAGCCAGTCCTGGAAGGCTTTAACTAGGTCAAGAAGAAGGGAAAATCCAAGCTCTTTAGCTTTCTAGGATATGGCGGTAATCTGCCTTTTTGAGCCTCAGATCCAAGAAGGCAGTTCAGTGTCCAGAGGGTAGTAGACAGGCTTCAGAGTTAGTCAGACTCGGCTAAAAGTCCTGGATCTCCATTCACTGTATGTTGGAACCTAAATGAAGTCACTTAATCACTTTACAACTATTTTCCACACACAAAAGAGGAATAATAAAATCTACCGAGAGTGATAGCATATGAAAACAAATGTACTTGCACATAGCAGGTGCTCAATAAACATTGGTTTCCTTCCTTTACACTGCCCTTCAGCTTCTCTGCTGGACCTCTTGGCTATAGGCCCATCCAAGCCAGTTCCGATCTCCACATCATCTTATGCCAATCTTAGTCTCTTGAAACCCTCCATCAAAACTGCCACCAAATGCTACCTCCTCCATGAAATCTTCCTTAGTTCCTCCAGACATAAGGGGTATATCTCCGTTCTTCATACTCTCCTAGCCACTGTATCAGACATGCCTCCCACTATCACTAGAATTACTTCTTTATCAGGGAATAAACTGCTTGAGTGCATTGATCATATCAGGTTTATCTTTCTAGATCCACAAGACTAGCACAGTGCTGAACCACAAAACGTGTTCAGGAAATATTTGTTGCGTGACCAACTGAAGGACTGAAAAGAGGGCAGAAGGCAGTGCTAGAAGAGAACTTGCAGCGAAAGCAAAGGCCTGGAGATGGGCACGGCTATGGTGTGTTGGGGATACCACACCAGCCTGGCTAGGAGTGACGGTTTGGATCGGGACAGTTAAAACCATGTCATCTTGGAAGCTTCAAGCATTTGTCCCAAACCCTCTCCCCCCTTGCGCACCGCCACTCCCTTCACTGCGCTTGAGGTTGCCTTGATACAAACCTGAGTCTAGCTCACTTGAGTGTACTTGGCACTCGAACTGGAAACTGCTTCCCACAGAGCTAGTTCTACCAGCTCTCTGGAGTAGAGGTGACTATATCTGGGTCACAGATTTAATTGGGACAGTCAGCTCTAACGGAAATGCTCTAAAAGAGAGTTGGGTGTGCCCATCTCTGCCAGTTAGGAAGCAGATTCAGGCTGCTCCCACGCATATGTGTAGTGTTTATTAAGCCACGCAGTAATCCCTTATTCATAGAATTAAGCTCAAGAGAGAGGAATGGAGCTGCTGAAGAGTTTGGTTTCCTCTCCAATGGCAGGATACTTTGAGGAAAATATTATAAAATGGACCTGAGACTACCAGGTGGGAAAAGAGAAGAGGAGGGGTTGGTATTCCACTTAAACTGGAGCTACAACAACTAACAGAAGGGGTTAGGTACAGAGACCACATCTGAGTTGAGCATCCTGGTAGAAAGTCCTGGCCATTTGAAGTTTCTCTTTGGTTTTTCACAGGCTCAGTGTTTGCAGAAGGGACTTCAGTGGTTCCATTTATAATCACGAAGGTCACACAACTAGCTGGCATCAGAACCGAGCCTAGTAACGAGATACTTCATTTACTTTGTGCTTTTTACATTTCTCAAAACCAGTTATATAAAGGAATTACTACCCCCATTTTAAAGATGAGGCAGCTGAGGTCCGGAGTCAGAACCAGCGAAGTGGTGAAACTTCCAGTGGAGAGCCGCTTTCTCTGTTCCTCTCCCTGACCCGTTCCACTTAATGCGGGGATAGTGCCATGAGTGCTGGAGCCATGGGGGGCGTCTGCTTTAGAGGCTGCTGTGGGGCTCTGTTTAAGTGACAGAAAGAACCCTCAGGGACACCGGTCACATGGGGAGAGTGCCGGGAGCATCATTTAGTCACCACTCAGCCCTGGAAATCCCCACACTCCGCAGCCCGGGGACCACTGTGCATTCCCCAAGAAGTTCTGACAGCGGTGCTCCTGGCATGAAAAAACCTCAGGCACACATGGCCAGACAGCTGTCAGCGGCCCACTGAAGTTCCCCAAGACACTTGGTACCTTCGTCAAATCTGTTCTGACTGTGTGGGCGGCGGGTTTCATCTAGGGGCGCTGAAAGCAGCAACCCCAGAAGGGCTGAATTTGGACGGAGCCGATCCTCAGGTCTTGCCATGGCTTTACAATCCCCTTTTCTGAGATGCAAACACAACGCTGATATATTACACATCGTTTTTTATTTGCAATCTTTGGCAGGCTGAGATATTTTGAGATATGAGATATTTCCTCTAAATTTATGTACAACTCCAGGTTCTCAAATTCCGCAGAATTATGTGCAAGAGGGGAATCCAGGGTGGGCTCTACAGGTTCTTAAAACACACTTAAGAGATGCTATGCTCGCTGGGCATTGCCTCTGGGTTCAGCTACTTTTCCTAATGATTTCTGCAATTTGTATGAAAGGCAAGCAGATTGTAGTTTTACAAACTGGATAGAGAAGTTTGAAAAAGAACTTTACTTGTCTTCAATTTTTATTTATCATCAAGTCCCAACTTTCCAAAGAATTTCTGGGACTTTGCTAGTTTCGTGAACTTAAAGAGAAACAGACAACAAAAAGCTGCTTTTCTTTTGTGCACAGAGTGAGCTGCTGGTAGCCAGGGTCAGGGCGGCCAGCTCTGTGGCTTTCAGACTAGCCAGATGGCTTCATAAACAGATTCCCTGGGTGGCGGGGGCAGAGGTGAGGACAGAAAATGAAGATGGGGGTGTAAGAGTGAAGCTGGAATATCTCTTGAAGACAGGAACGGGAAGCAGGGAAGCAAAACATCTGACTTGGTGATTAGGAAAGGCTAAGTAATGGGGCTAGTGGTCTCAGACGGTCTCTGCAGAGGACCTCAGAGACACGTCACAAGTTCCCATAAACCTCACATAGATACATCTTGTCTTTCTTCCCAATTTTCAAAAGTGGTGTATGTTACTCAAGAAAACCCACAAAACTTCAAACTGGTACTGGTTTGCCCAATTTAAGGTCAGATTTTGCATAGAAGATTCAGAGACAGGAAATACACTGACATAAAAGCAATCAAGAGGGCATTGAAATAATACCACCATTTCCACAGTATTCACACCTAGGTGTGCTATGTTGTCTGTGGGCATTATTATCATTTCTTTTGATCGTTTGTTTGCAAAATGACTGCAGGACCTTAGCATTAGCAGTGAGCCTCTGTGATGAAATCTCACAGAATGAACGAAAAGAGCCCTGGCCAGTGTGGCTCAGTTGGTTGAGGGATGTCCCATGTACCAAGAGGTCGGGGGTTCGATTCCCTCTTGGTTAGGGCTCATTCCCAGTTGCTGGCTCTACTAGTATTCCCAGCTGAGGGCCTACAGGGGCCGCTGGTCGATGTCTCTCTTTCATCAATGTTTCTCTCTCTCAAATCAGTAAAAACATATTTAAAAAAGAAATAAAGAGCCCTGGGTGGTTTGGCTCAGTGGATAGAGGAGCATTGGCCTGCAGACTGAAGGGTCCTGAGTTTGATTCTGGTCAAGGGCATGTACCTCGGTTGCAGGCTCCTTCCCGGCCCGGGCCTTGCAACCAATTGATATGTTTCTCTCGCATCAATATTTCTCTCTGTCTTTTCCTCTCTCTCCCACTTTCTCTAAAAATCAATGGAAAAATATCCTTGGGTGAGGATTAAAAAAGAAAGGAAGGAAGGAAGGAAGGAAGGAAGGAAGGAAGGAAGGAAGGAAGGAAGGAAAGGAAAGGAAAGGAAAGGAAAGAAGGAAGGAAGGAAGGAAGGAAGGGAGAAGAAAGAAAGAAAAAAAGAAAGAAAGAAAGGAAGAAAGAAAGGAAGAAAGAAAAGGGAATTTTGCTGTGCAACCTGGAGTCCATTCTCAGTTAGGAGGGAGGAAAAAGAAGCTGCTGGCCAACCGACGAGTTTGTATAGTGATTTCCACAGTTAAACAAAATAGAATATTGGTTTCTTCTCTTATGAGAAGTGGTGTCAAAGTTCTCCAAAAGCAAACACCACCATCTTTCCATGCACGTTAGTAAACAGAAGTTGGGGACAGCATCTTCACTGTGTGCCTAATAAAATGTTATGCCCATAAAGCATCATTCATCTCTGACAATTCTACCAAGTTGACCTGTTAAATTTTCAAGTATTTAATTTTCATAATCCTTTTATAAATGAATGTGCTCCCAACTGTTAATTCTCCTGAGAAAACCAGGAAGTGATCTGAAAAAGATAATTTATGATAATATAAAGCAGGACCAATTATCCTCTTGGATTAAACAGTTCAGATTTGAACTAAAGTCTAGGGACTTAAATTTCTAATCAGTTAATATCCAGTGTTCAAACTTTCTGGGCCAGTCTTGTCATCAGTAAAACTTTCATTTAAAAGATAATAGAATATATTTCCTAAGAAGAATTAATTTTAACATATTAGTCAACTATTTCACACAAGATTATTAAAATTTTAAATTATAATGATACGTATTAGCAAGTATGTTCTGATTTTAGGTGGAAGAGTCCGAGATATTTCCAAAGATATTTTCATATTAAGTCAACATACCTATAAATCAGAACTAATGACATCATCACAGGAAGGATAACATCAAGGTAATATTTATAAACAAGGCTTATTGAAAAATTTTATGGAGCAAACTACTACTCCCAGAGATCCCCACTCTACATCAAAGCATACATATTGTAAGGCATCACATTTTACATTACACACCTGTATACACAAGTAATTTTATAAAGTGGATTTTAAAAGTATATGATTATTATAACTTACCTGTAATTGACTGAAATTGCATGACCATAATTTATGTATAGTTAGAAATTATTTTATTGTTTTTCTTTAAAAAATTAAATTAAAAATGTTTAAAGTACAGTGTACATTCAGTATTACTCTAGATCAATCTTAGATGTACTGCATCATGTTTAGACAATCATGTACTTTACAGAGTGGCCCCCCAATATTTCAAGTACCCTCTGGCCCTGTTAGTAGTTGTATTGACTATATTCCCTATGCTGTTAAAAAATCTTTTAAAAAATATTTTTTATTGAGAGAGAGAGAGAGAGAGAGAAACATCGATGTGAAAGAGACATATCAATCACTGCCTCCTGCATGCCCCCCACTGGGGATCGAGCCCACCACCCGGGCATGTGCCCTGACTAGGAATTGAAACAGCAACTTTTCAGTGCATGGGATGAGGCCCAACCAACTGAGACACACTGGCCAGGGCTAGAAATTCTTTTGAAGTGAGAAAAATTTTACCTACAAATTCTTTGCCAATGTAATCACATTTTTAGAAATATTAAATTTAACAATTAGTGACTTTGTCATGTTTGCTATATTTGTAGGTATTGAATTAAACAGATTTTGTGATTTTATTCTTTTGTATTTTGAAATCAACATATTTTCTCCAAGTCTCTAACATTTTTATAGATTCTTGAGAAGTCTTGTGTTCACTGTGCCTGATATTTATAAAGTCCTTGTTTACAAAATCCTTTAAAGTTTAAAATATTTTTTAAAATTCATAAGGCATTGAACAAGTATCACTGTGTCATTGTTGCTTTGCGCCTCTTTTCCTCAATAGCTAGCTTACATAGGTCGAGGAACCAAGAGGTAAAAGTTGGATTGGCCCCTCTTATCAGCAATCCTAGTGACCTACTTGTGGAATTCATACTTCTCATCCTTGAAAACTTAACCTCTACTGGATTACAAGTCCTGGTTTTGCTGAGAGGGGCTAGAGAACTAGCCACAGGGGAATTAGTAAAAGTTCTCCTGAATCTGAAGCTATCACTGCCACCCAGTTTAGACTCCTTATGCGGATGGACCATATTTGCAGGAGTAATTGCCCCTGATTACCACGAAAAACTAGGATTACTGCTACACAATGGGGACAGGAGGGAGCATGTCTCAAATGAAGGGGATTCACTGGGGTGTCTCTAGGAGCTTCCAAAACCCAGGTTACTGTAAATGAGCAAGTGCAGCAACCATAGTCCAAGAACAGTAAGGCAGCTGGGGGTTCTGATTCTTTGAGCAATACTTTGGTTATATATGTTATCTCCCCCTCTAGCAAGGGCTGTATTTCTTCACTTTGGTGGTACTATAACCTGACTCCAGTTTTTAGGCTGGACGCATTGATGGGAAGCAAGGTGGTTTTGAGGAGGACAAGCATTAGCTAATAAGGATCTGCCTCAGATGAGGTCCTATCACTGCTGGCAGGCTTGTTTCTTCCAGTAAGGGAGTGGGAGCCTCTTGCTAGACTAAAAATTTGAGAAATTTCTGAGTGGTTCAAATTCTCAGGCTTATCTACCAAAATGTCCTTATTCTGGGTCTCTGAGTCTCTCTCTCTCTCTCTTCCTTCCTTCCTTCCTTCCTTCCTTCCTTCCTTCCTTCCTTCCTTCCTTCCTTCCTTCCTTCCTTCCTTCCTCCCTCCCTCCCTCCCTCCCTCCCTCCCTCCCTCCCTCCCTCCCTCCCTCCCTCCCTCCCTCCCTTTCTTTCTTTCTTTCTTTCTTTCTTTCTTTCTTTCTTTCTTTCTTGTGTGTGCTTCTGGCTAATAAAATTATATAGGTTTCAAGTATACAATTCTATAATACATCATCTATATATTGCATTGTGTGTTTACCACCCAATGTCACATCTCCTTTCATCACCATGTATTTGACCACCTTTACCCTTTACTTTCTCTATCAAGACTCTGACTTTGTCAAAGAGACCAGTTGAGGCTGTGCACCCAGTCTCCTTTGTCATTCCGTTACCCCTATTATTAAATCCTGAGCATACTTTCCAGCCTCGCTGTGGAGGATAAGCCCTACCTCCTGGCTTACACACTGCAAAGGAGGCATTTTCGCTTGTACAGGATATCCTGAGGTTGATAGTTGACTAACTAGAACCTCTCTTTATCTTTCTGTTTTCAAAGTATCTAAAGCCATTGACAAAATCTGTATAACCCCATAATTCTTAAAATTACCATTGCCCCTCCCACTCAAGGGCTACCACCCTGCCATGTAAGCTCATGCTCATCTTCTGCCTGGGCTTCATCTGAGGCACCACCTGTGAGGGTCTTAGTAATTGTGATGCTGCTGCACAACAGAACTTATCACCACCTCGCTTACTACCAGCAACTGAGTCTTTCTGACTCATGAATGATCCGATTCCAAAATTTACATCCCATGGGTCTGCTTTCTAGGGCCACTTCTAGTATCTACTGTCTTAACCTGTGTCCTCCCACGATGTGTGAGCCTGAGAGAAAGCTTAACCTCTTACGAGATTATTTTAGGGCATGACCTCACGGTATTGGGAAGGGAGTAACAGGCAAGGAGGAGAAGTTCATTCAAGAGGGCATTGTTAAGTTAATGAGTTGGTCATCTCTTTGGGACACTTGGGCTTGATCCAACGGGGTCCCTCTGAGGAGCTGTACAGTATGTGCCTCAGGAATGTCTACTGGAGAGACAGGAGTATTTATCCAACGTATCTACCATCTTCTCTTCTCCGTTAGCCAAGGTTTGTCCAGTGGGGCCTTGACTCCTCATACTTGCAGGCTGTGCCCTGTTAGGAATGCATGGTGTCCCACCTGGCAGTGCAGAGCCCTGGGGCAGCTGGGACAAGGTGTTGTCAGGTTATTCCCGCACATGGCTGTTGCCTCAGCATTGGCTTGAGTGAAAAGGTGAGCCCGGAGGACACGAGATGTCCCATCAGGACCCATCCAAGAACTCACCTGTTAAGCCAAGAGCAGAATAGAATGTAAAAAACCCATCAATGACATATATTTTATGCAGTGTGCACTACTCTATTTTTTAAAAAGTGTGTAAAGAAAGAAGATTCCATTTCATTTTCTTAAAAAAAACAACACACCCCAACACTTAAACCACAGAGATAATAAAATGCCCATAGGAGAAAGTTGCTTGTGTATTCCAAAGGGAAAAAAAAAGAAGAAAAGGAAACTAGGGAAAGGCCAGTTGCCCAAAGGGCTCAGAAGCAATATCTGACCTTGAATGATTAATTTGCCTCTAAAATACCTCACCCCTGCATTTGTGAGAACCGCTCCTCACCCCTCAGGTTCCAGGTTAAGGTTCTTTTCTCTTCTGTGTTTTCTCCAACTCCTCCCAGCTCCCGCCACGCTGCAATCCCAGCTCTCCTTACAGGGTCCCTCACTTTCCCATCTGTGCTCCGTTCCAGCCTCTGCCACATGGTACAGCAGCTCTTCGTTTGGCCTTCCTAATAGATTGGGGCCCCCTCTCATTTTTACTAGCATTGCCTTTTTAGCACCTCACATGAGTTCAGTTTCTAAATTTCACTCATTGAATCATTTAGCAGTTGACTTTACAGGGTCTGTCTTGTGCCAGGCACAGTGGGAGAGGCACTGTATTGTAAGACCCAGGTCTGTCCTCAGCAGGCGATAGAGAAATCCAGTGGGCAGATCAGGAAGTGGCTGATCAAAAGTCTAGTACCCATTATGAAGCCTGAAATCCCAATTTCAGCTCTTAGACAGATGGTTCTATTGGATGGTTCTATAGGGGGCAAAATCCACGGGTGAGTCAGGGACACAGGTTCCATCGGAAGTGAAGCCAGGAGGTGGGTGACCCTCCCCTGGTTGTCTGAACATAGATTTCCCTTCTCACGCAGGAGTGTGTGGGGTGGGGCCCTGAGCAGCAGTGCCTCTGCCTGAGCCAAGGTGGGCCTGGGAGAGGGAAGTGGGAGGTCCAGGGTATGGGCCACATCAGATTGCTAAAACCCATCCAGTTGCATTGAGAAATAGGGAACTTGTTGAAGTTCTCATTAGGACAATAGTTCCCTAGAATGAGAAGCAATTACTAGTAAAGCAGGATCTATATTTCCTGGCTCAACCCAAGTCCCACCCCTCCAATTGACCCTTCCCTCCCCTCTGCCCCTCCCTCCCCTCCTCCCTCTTTCCATCAGACTCCTCTCCCAGAATGAAGGTCACCAGGTGTTAACAGGACTTTTCTACTGTAAGATGTGCTAACTGGGTCTTCCAGGTTGTGCTGGCCCACAAACTTGACCTGTGAGTGCTTCAGGGAGAAAAACCCGGGGAGGAAAGAGTGATTCAAAGACGCCACCACTCACACGCTGACTGTCAGTTCCTGGTTGGTTTCAGTTCTAGGTCAAGAGTTGAAACAGCTCAGACAAATGATCCTCTGCTCCCTCAGAGTCGGGCCTCTTGAGATCCATCTGAGGTTTCTGGTCAGGCATTTGTGGGAGCTTGTCTGGGTCTTCCCTTCCTTCTGTCAATTTGGAAATTTTCATGAATGATTTTGAAAGCATCCAGACAGGTCCAGTGGTCTGTGGGGAGATAAGTAGCTGCCCGATTTGTCACCTTTTTTTTTTTTTTAACTGAGGCACATTCACATAACACAAAATTAACCATTTAAAAGTATATAATTCAGTGACATTTTGTACTTAAAAAAACATATCTTTATTGATTTCAGAGAGGAAGAGAGAGAGAGAGAGAGAGAGAGAGAGAGAGAGAGAGAGAGAGAGATCAATGATGAGGCTGTCCGGTGTAGCTCAATGGTTGAGCATTGACCTGTGAACCAGGAGTTCATGGTTCAATTCCTGGTCAAGGCACATGGCTGCGTTGTGGGTTCAATCCCCAGTAGGGGGCATGCAGGAGGCGACTGATCAATGATTCTCTCTCATTGATGTTTCTATCTCTCTCCCTCTCCCTTCCTCTCTGAAATCAATATATATGTATATATTTAAAAAAGATACATCAATGATGACAGATGGAGCCCACAACCTGGGCATATGTCCTGACTGGGAATTGGACCCTGACCTCCTGGTTCATAGGTTGACACTCAACCACTGAGCCACCATGGCTGGGTGCATTTTGTACTTTCACAGTGTTGTGCATCCACCACCATCTGCGCAGGTCCAAAACATTTTTGTCACCCCAAAAGGAAATCCATACCCATCAGCAGTCCCTCTCCGCCCTCCCACAGGCCTTGGCAGCCACCACTCTGCTTTCCGTCTCTATGGATTTGTCTATTCTGGATATGTCATATAAATGTGATCATATAGTATGTGACCTGCGTGTCTGTCTGGTTTCTTTCATTAGGCATATTTTTGAGGTTCATCCGTGTTGTAGCATGTATCAGAACTTTGTTCCTTTTCATGTCTGAGTGCATCATATGTTTATACCACATTTTACTTATCCATCTGTCACATTTTTTTTTTTTTTTTGCCACCTCTTCAGATCCTAAACACTGAGGAGTCTGAAACTGGGTGACTGGGCCACTCTGTTCTTCAAAAGGAGAAGCAACTTGTACAGGAAATGACGGCAGCCCGGGTGCTGTCCTCTAAGGCCGATGCCTGTAGAGGAAACACGTTTAGCTGGTTGGGAATGTCTCCTTCTGACTTGGTTGGTTGCAGAGATGTGGGAGAGACCTTTGCTGTATGTTTTTTCTTGTTCAAGAGAAAGTACTCAACTTGAATTCCCTAAGTGGGGCTACCTTACCAGATTAGACGGGTTCTTAATGCTCTTCAAGTGGACTTTTTAACAAGGGAAAAAGTCGTTGGTGAACACAATTCTCCAAATTTCTAAATAGAAATTCAGCAGGGCTCAGACAATGAGAGGAGACAGACACCTGCCCGGGGGTTGGGGTGTGGCTCTGGCTTGTGTCCCCTCTTGGAGGGCCCATGTCCATCTTTCTCTAGCCCACCATTCGTGCCAGCAGAGACAGAGGCCAATGGAGACCAGACAGCTGCTCCTTCTGTGACGTGGCTCCTTACCCAGCCATGCATTGCAACAGAGGAGATGCGCTAAAGAAGAGGAACCTCAACAGAAAGGACCAAGTTGGGGATGAATGGAGATAGTGGGTTTGCCAGGCAGTGACAAGAAACCAGCTTGAGGAGGGAAGACTGGTACACAGTTAGGCTGGATGGGAGGAAAGGAAGCCTTCCATCAGTGTGTGTGTGAGTGTGTGTGTGTGTGTGTGTGTGTGTGTGTGTGTGTGTGTGTGTCTTGGGTGGGTGGGGGGATCAGCCAGGTGGGTGTCCCTTTGACTTTATGCCCAGAGAATGGACTCCTGGATATCAAGGCCAAATTTTACTGGCAGATCTTTCTAGAAGAATTTTCCCCAGAGTCCATATACCTGAATGAAGTACTTACAGTAAAGCTGGAGTCTTTCCTGGTTAATTCAATGTGATTGGTGGGAACTACAGCTTTATGGGGCTACAAATGTTACTGCCGAATCCGCAGTGACCTTCTCCATTATAATATCACTCCGGGTTTAATTTACTTTTGATGCACTCCTACCTTTGAGCTCCTGTTGGGGTCTTAGCCCTTTGTGGGGACAGATGATAAGCCTTCAGCCCTCCAGCACTGAGTGGTGTGATGGAAAAAAGAGAAGCAAGAGGCAGGAGGAGGCTAGAGTGTTAGTTCAGTTCTTGCTGTGGGCAAGTCATTTACCACCTCAGTATTGTGATCTCTAAAATAAAGAGGAGGCAAGATGTTTCCCAATGTTTTG
The DNA here is from genome assembly GCF_951640355.1 of Cnephaeus nilssonii. Taxonomy (NCBI): domain Eukaryota; kingdom Metazoa; phylum Chordata; class Mammalia; order Chiroptera; family Vespertilionidae; genus Cnephaeus; species Cnephaeus nilssonii. The sequence goes on along the minus strand of NC_137081.1, from coordinate 75,458,835 downwards.
CCTGTACCAATTCTTGTAAATCATTGTTTGTGACTCCTGAAAATCATTCAAAGCAGGCTTTGATTTCCAGCATTTTTAGCCTGCCTCCTGCAAGGGCAGAGGAAGTCACTGGGCAAAAAAATGCAGGCAAGTTCAGACTCTGCAGTGGCACCAAGACCTGAGGGCACAGGCATTGCTCTAGTGAAAGCATATCAACTCAAAGGCTGACACGGGCCAAATAAACGAGGCATGCGGCCCGCGGGCCACGAGATTGACATGCTTGCTCTAGTGGCACACATTTCCCGGTGTTAGATATTTAGCATGTTGCCAATTTTTACATGAAAAACAATAGTCCAAATGGACAACAGTTTTACTGTTACTGTTATTATTTGGTATGTAGTGTTATTTTCTCACCAGTGTGTCCTGAAGTGAAATTAGTTGGCCAAAGAATATTTTAAAACTTATTATGGTTGGGACACTGGTTAAGTTGCTCAAAGTTAAGACCCAAATATAGTGAGTCTCCAAAAATACCGTGATTGAACAAAGAAGGAAGTTGACTTCTCTTTCATACGACAGACCAGAAATAAGTGGCCCATGGCCTGAGGAGGAACTGTGACATGTCTACAGCTGCCACCTCTGGTCCTGGGTGGCTACCCTGGCTCACACCGTGTCCTAGCCCACAAGGGAAGACAATGTCTGGAGGGCACGTGTGCCTTCCTGAGTAGGGCATGACCCAGAAGTGGCAGAGTTTTCTACTCAGATCTCATTGGCAGGACTTAATCACGTGGCCACACCCACCTGGTAAGCTGCAAGAAGGCTATACCATGTAGTCTCTAGCTTGGCTATGTGCCTAATTAAAATTCGGGGGTTTGTTTTAAAGATGGAAAGGATGATTAATAGTGGGCGACCATATTTTCTGCCAGAAGACGCATGCCAAATTATTTTCCAAAATGATTTGTGCTCAAGTTCAGTTCCACCAAAGTGGCATGGTTGTGCCAGTTTGACAAGTGTTTACTAAGGACCTTTTGTTCTGTAAAACCTCCAGGCACCATGGGGATATTGATGTAGAAGATGTGGTGGACAGTTGTGTCCACAGGAAACAGCTAGAGACAGGGATTGGCTGAAGTGCTGCACCATGTGCTCTGACCCTGCATGTCATGGAAAGTTGGTGAGAGTTGGAGGAGGTGACTCAGGTGGAATTCCCAGGATGCTGTTGCTCATTGACCCCATAGGGTCAGGGGTCACTGAAGGAAGTTTTCACTCAACCCTCAAAGCCATTCTAGCTACCTCGTTAACTTTTTACTAAACCTTTCCACTGCCAACATGTAGCAAAATGGTAGGGTTTTGAAATGTACTTCCTTTTTTGGGTCCATAGTGAGTATTGTATGGATTAAAGGAATCCAAGGGAGGCGGGAAAGGAGAACTCCTGTGCGCCAGAGGAGTTGAAGGCTATTCATTTGCTCAGGGATGCAGGTCTTCCAGCCCTGAGGGTGTGTGCTCCGCCATGCCATGGGGACAGTGAGACCCTTGGGGACAGCGGGGTCTCTAAAGATCTAGTCATGGGCCCAGTCACTAAGTTTCTTTAACTAGAAATATTCTCTTTGGGTCCTTTTCCCTCATGTTCCATGAGTTAGAGAATGCAAGGAAGCTAGTGTAGTAGTTGGGTCATAATGAAATAATATTATTGACGGTGAAATACTATATGCAGCTGAGGTTATGACTATAAAAAAACACACAACTTGGTCAAAACTGGGAAGGAGAAGATATTTATTTTTGTTCTACCTCTCCTAGGATTTCCATTTCTCTGCCATTCTCCACCAGTATTCTCATGGTGATCCACACCCTCTCCTCTCCAAAATGTGTCCTATTTGGCAAAATCTCATGTTCCCTGTTTTTTTCTTCTCACTTTCTTACTCCTATTGTGAATGATATGTCTTCTACTTTTTTCTTCAACGTTTTCTGGAGTCTAAGCCTGCCTTCTCTCTACTCCTCCATCCCTCTATTTCTCCATCCCTCTATCTATCCTATCATCAAATCATCTATCCCTCCATCTACCCTGTCATCCAATCTCCCTCCCTCCTTACCTCCCTCCCTCCCTCCCTCCCTCCCTCCCTCCCTCCCTTCCTTCCTTCCTTCCTTCCTTCCTTCCTTCCTTCCTTCCTTCCTTCCTTCCTTCCTTCCTTCCTTCCTCTCAGGTAAGCAAATATAAAATATAACTTACACTGTTAATGGTTTTAAAAACATCTCAACATTAAACCTTCTCTCATTGAGGGAATTTCTGGCATAGAATATGGGATAGATATTTGGGAAACATTTGTGAATTTAGCTACCTCATATTCTCTGCTTAATCATAGAGCCAGTTAGCTTGCATCTGTTATGTCAGGATAAAAGCAAATTTGAAGGTAATTCTGCTCAGTTCACAGTCACCTCTGCCTAATTTCTGTCATTATAAAATGTGAAACAAACCTGTGCCATGGCCACCAAGCCCGAGTGCTGGGAAGACCCAGGCTTGTAGCAGGTGAGGAGGCCTCTGCGAGGCACCGGACCTGGGTCTCGGGCTGACCTCTTTGGAGGGTTTCTGTGGTGGGGCTCCTTCTGCGGTCAGGACACTGGGATCGTGGCCACCATCTGTCCCGTCATCACTTTCACTCTGATGAGCTTCATTCGGAAGACCTTTTGACAGCCTTTCACAAGCACGGGCCAGCGTGGGAAAACCAGTTCCTCTGTATGGGCCTGATTTAATCTCTGCGTAGAGGCTGATCTCAGGAGAAAATACACTCTTTCTCATGTCAGACATGTGGGGGATCTCAGCCCACAGCCACTCCTGGTGCATCTGGGGTTTTCTCACGGGGCCTCAGCACCTTGGGCCAGCCAGCTAAGAGGTGCCTGGCTGCCTTAGGCCAGCGTGGTGCCACTCAGCTCTGGGTGTCATCAAACATCTGTAGCTTGGTGGGACATCCTGCTTCTCTGGGTGACTCAGAGCTCCCGGGCAGCTGGTTGAAGTTTTGTTTGTAGTGGTGCCGCCCACTCACTCCATACCCCCACTCCCTGTAAACCACTTCACAGGTGGCCTGACCTCTGGTGCGAATAAACTGTTGCTTTCTTGTGTGTGTGTGTGTGTGTGTGTGTGTGTGTGTGTGTGTGTGTGTGTTTAAATTTATTTAAACAAAATTAAGCTGTGGGAGTCCATTAATAAAAGGTTTCCATGACAAAATTATTGGCACTCTGCAAGGCGCTTTGGAGGAGAGCGGGAAGATCAATATTACCTAGAATAACATAGCAGGGCAGACATTACTCAAGGGACGTGGGCTCGCAAGTATGAGAGGTAATATAGATTTCCACCTGGGCAGTCAATGTTGGAGGATGATGAAACAGCGAGTTGGAATTGGCGATCTGGCAATTATTTGAGAAGTCTTGGTGAGACTCCAAATGTGCTTTAAAAAAAGAAAAACAAACACACAGTAGCCTCAGGTAAAGCTTTCCAGAAAGAAAAAGCAAGTATTTAAACAGAAGATGAGAAACCAAAAACGCAGAGCAGTTGCTTAACTTGTGGCGGTATCTAAGGTCACAGAAGGGGTGCGATGACTGCTTCGGAGGGAGAGGGCAGGGACTGGGCAGACTTCTAGCCCAGGCAGGCTACTGAGCAGCCGTGCCTCATCTGAAGCCTGGCCCTCGCACTTGTCCCTTGTGAAGCTTTGTGAAAACGAGTGGGAAGCACAGTGGATTGTTACCCAAAGCAGATCAATTTAATGGGCTGCGCTTTACTCTCCATCTCTGTCATGTGAGCTAATTAACCTGCAGGCTGGTGAAATGCAACTGGCGGCTAATTGGGCCATTGCTGGAGCAGTGCACACCCTTGGCACCGTTTGTAAATTTCTGAGAAAGGGAACTCTGGATGGCTCCAGGGGTGAGGGGAAATGGTTCAACTGCAACTATGGTGGGACATCAGCTCTCAGGCTCGAGGAATGGCTGCACATTGCCAGGGAAGATGAGCTAGAGGAAGAGGGAATGAAAGGGAAGCCCCAGATTAAGAAAGGGGTAGGAGGCAAGTAAGGAGAGAGGGAAGGGGAGAGGGAGAGGGAGGGGAAGAAGAAGAAAGGGGAGGGGGGGGAGAGAGAGAGAGATGAGAATAAGGGAATAAGGATAGGAAAGGAAAGGGAAGGAAGGAGGGAGAGAATATAATACTTCTTTCAGGTGCTGCTTTTGATCTTTGACAATAAATAATTGAAGGAGACGTGTATCCAGGCCAGCTTTCCCCAAAATGTATCCAGAGGTGGGCTCATGTCCTCTATGGTATTAATTGGTGTTTTATGGGAGAAGAGATGTCCTATGGTCTAATCCAGTGGTCGGCAAACTGTGGCTCGCGGGCCGCGGTTTGCCACTCTGTTGACTAATGAGTTTGCCGACCACTGACCTAGACTCTCGATTCCACTCTTGATTCCAATAATTATAGGCTGCTGTTGTTCCTTGCGATTAAGCCCCTATCCCAGTGGTCGGCAAACTCATTAGTCAACAGAGCCGCAGTTTGCCGACCACTGGTCTAATCCATTTGGGAAATGTTTGGTTCAGGTTTCTTAAGGGTATTCCTTCTCAGAGCTTTCCATAAACTAAAGTGCATTATGGGGCTCCTTGGATTATTTTATTGGGGAATTATTTATTCAAGGACCATATCCTGGGACAAGCTTTCTAAGAAATGGAGTTTTTGAAATAATGAACCAGGCCTTTGCCTTGGTACGAGGCAACACTGAGCCATTTTCATGCTGGTTCTACCTTAAGTTGAACAAACCCTGTCATCATCCTTTGGTGAGAGCTACCTGCCAGGGCACGGTCCAGAGCCAGTTCTCATGATACCAACACTTGGTTCATTCTTTCATTGATGTGCCCATTCATTCAGACTCCATCCTGCTCACCCTTGTGCCTCTGGTTCTGGCCCTGAGCACTTACTCTGCTCTCAGACTTAGATGCTCATAGACGCCCATGCTTGGCTCCTATCCCCAGAGTGTGAAACATCCTGATTTCCTCTCTGGCATTTGACATTCAGTGCTGCTGTGCAGTCTTGGATATGTTCTTTAGCTTTGCCTTCTTCTCTGAACTCGCTGTCTCCTTTTGTCTTCAAGGTCAAGACCCTGGCCTCATATACCCCACCTCTTGCTCATTTTTCTCATAAGCTTGAAACCCTCATCAACTCCTCTTGCTCTTGAGAGTGTGCATTTGAGTATGTTCCATCCTCTGAGCCTCTTCCAGGGTCTCAGCTGCTCCCAGAGTCAGGAAGTTTTTCTCGTAGTGACCTAAATGTTTTTTCCTGTTGATGAGTAAGTTACTTCCTCTTGTTTTTCCACAAGAGCAGTGAGAATGAAGGGGTGTGTTAGTGCCGAGGTGGGCAGGCCCCTCTTTGCTGCTTGCTCTCTCTGCATTCTTCTTGGATGGGAGCAGCTCCCACCCAGGAGCAGCCCCTCAGATGTCCTCTGAGGACCTCCACTGGGGGTGGAAGGGAGCCAGCACAATACTGCCTAGCCCTATACTTACCTCCCCCATGGTGTCATTTACATGGGGACAACCCCCGGAATTCCCATCCAGGAGAGAAATCCTTTTAGAAGCATGGCATCATGGGAATGTGTCCAGTGGAGACAATCCTACTGTGTAGGTCTATGAGATGCTGCCCCAAATGTCATACTTTTGTGCTGATTCATCGCTTCTCCCTAGTGAAAGTATTCACTTCACATGTTTTATGGGAGGTGTGTGAACACACAGGAGAAAAATAACTGCTACCCAGGAACTCATGGTAAACAAATAAAGGAACTGAAGTACTGAAGGTTCCCTTACATGCCATCCATGAAGTCTGGGAGAGACTAGACAGAGTAACCACTATTAGAAGCTTATTAGATCCATTTTCTTTCACTTTCTGCAAATGGGGTTCCTTACCTCACCAACCAGTGGGAACAATCAGGAACATACTAGTCCAGTGATGGGCAACCTTTTGAGCTTGGTGTTTCAAACTTTGCCAAAAAACTGAGCATAACTCGGGTAGTGTGTCACTTTGAGGAAAAAACATTATTTTGCAAATGTTTCATCCTCAAGAGCAGCAAATGTTTCATCGTCGGCATGCGGCCGCCTCAGCGGCCGCGTATCATCAGAAATGGCTACGCGTGTCAGTGCTGACACGCATGTCATAGGTTCGCCATCACTGTACTAGTCTAATGTAGATGAACACATGTATCTTTCTGTCTCCAAAATTAATAGAACAAATATGCAGGTTTGAAGGGAGGTCATGTTTTTTAGAAGGCTAGTTTATTTGACTAAAAATGCAATTGTCTGCTCATCACAGACATTTTGGAAAATATAGACAAGTAGGAAGAAGGAAAATTTGTCTATGAAGGTAAATGGGGAAAACTTCATTCTGATGTTAGCAACCAAGATGGTTGTATTTTCCTTGAGTGATTGCTTGGTTTTTACCCATAAATGTAGTCAATCTTGTATTTAACCATATCTCTAACTTTACACCAATTTCTAGGAAACTATGCAATGTTCATTCATGGAATGACTAATTATTCATAGAACACTGTTCATCGATGCCTGCCATGTGCCAGGAGCTCTGAGGGGCCTTGAGGATATGTCTTGAGCAAGAGATGTGGGGCTGCCCTACATAATATCTTGCTAGGTCCGTGGTCGGCAAACTGCGGCTCGCGAGCCACATGCGGCTCTTTGGCCCCTTGAGTGTGGCTCTTCCACAAAATACCACAGCCTAGGCGAGTCTATTTTGAAGAAGTGGCGTTAGAAGAAGTTTAAGTTTAAAAAATTTGGCTCTCAAAAGAAATTTCAATCATTGTACTGTTGATATTTGGCTCTGTTGACTAATGAGTTTGCCGACCACTGTAGGTGGTGTGATCTGATAGATGTTGGCGGTTATTAATACAACTCATTGTGTGTGTAGCACTGTGTTAGCACTTTGTCTATGTGCCAGGAAATTTTAATTCCTTCTATGTATATATATTCTCTCAGAGTTTTTCCTTCTCCCCATTCCAAGGGGCTAGTCCACACGGGTGTGCTGTTGCCTGTGGGTGAGGTTGCCGGAGGACACCTTCTCTCCTCATCTTTTGTGGAGGCCTCTTGGCATGATCTCTTGCAGGATGTTGTGTGGGGTTCCAGAGGAGGAGGGGAGGGAGAAGCATGGCTGGAGAAGAGAGAAGTGGGAACTAAGAAAGCCAGCAGTTTCTGCAGAACTGAAAAGTGGACAGAAAGGGCTGGCTGAGAGGGTGGGGATCTGTGTCCTGCTCCCTGAGGGGAGAGGGAGGGGACAGGATGGTGGCACAGCGAGGAGAGGACTCTCGGTGCCTGTGCTCCCAGAAACAGCAAAGGTCGTCATGCCTCCTGTGCAAGAGAGCAGCTGGGCTGCCCAACTTAAGGGGCCATCAAGATATGGGCAGTGGGCATCTGCTTGCTGACCAGTCTGGAGTGATGACCGTGGGAGCCCCAATATTTCATGAATCATGACATCCTTAGGGTCTTTGTAGAACTGATTTAAGATACTTAGATTGCATACCAGTTTTAAATTCTCTTGGCAACATAACTGTAGCCAGAATAAATCACTATGAGATTAGAACAAAATCAAATTCATGTCAAATGTTACCACACAGCAATCACTGAACTAGTGTTTATTAACAAGGGGACCACACACTCTTCCTACCACTTGCTCTTAGATACTCAGCGAAGCCCTGATTTTGTCCTTTTAAATGCTTTTACCACTACCTTGTCTGCATGGGCCACTTAATACAGAATTAAGAGTACACCAGAGGCAGGATTCTACTCCCTTTATAGATGGCCTCAGGCATCCAGAATTTTCTAGACTAATAGCTCAATATGAGATTGTAGATCAAGTCTATGCACCATCCCTATGTGTCCAGGCTAAAGGCCTTGCTAGGTATTCAGAATCAGTTCACACAAAGATGGAGAATAGCTCTCAATTGTTTTCTTCAGGCCTCATGGTTGACCGATGAGAGCCTCTTTCTAGCATCTTTGTGCAGACTGGTATGTCACCAGTGCTATCAGTTGTATTAGTTTCCTGTGGCTGCTGGAAGTAATTATCATACGTGTACTTTATTCTCTTATACAACAACAGGAATTTATTCTCTTATAATTCTGAAGGCCAGAAGTATGAAGTCAACATTGTGGCAGAACTGCACTCCTTCTAGAAGCTCTAGGGTGCAATCTGTTCCTTGAGTCTTTCAGCTTCTGGTGGCTGCTAGCATTCCTTTGCTTGTGGCCACATTACTCCAATTTCTGCCTCTGTCTTGACATTGACACCCTTGCTTCTGTCTGTATAATTTCCTCTGCCTCTCTCTTATCAGGACAGTTGGCATTGGACTTAGGGTCCATCTGGGTAATCCAGGATACTCTCATTATCTCTAGATATTTAAGTATATTTGCAAATATTATTTTTTCCAAATAAAGTCACTTTCACAGGTGCTGGGGATTCAGACATGGGCATATTTTTTGGGATTGCCATTCAAATCACTGTATCAGTGAAACCCCTGTCTCATATCTAGGATGCTCTGTAGCAAATCTGCTATTCATCGCAATGTGGATCACAGATGAATGAGCCGTAGCTACCACTGGAGTATGGCCTTTCTGATAAATACTAGCTGACTGCCCCTAGAGTGTGACTTCGTAGTACAGCAAGTGACAGCCCCTAGAGCACAGCTTAAACTATGAATACATATTTATATTTCATCATCTACAGTGGGAGTATTTAAAAGTAAATTATGGCCCCAAATAGGAGAAAACCCTACTAATGTGTTTGATTGAATTTACCACTAAACTTTAAGTTGGAACTTCAGGGTTAGACTTACTTTCATTGTAAGGGAATAAAGGAAATACTTATTGAATCCAAGGTTGTACTGGAAAATTCCTGCCATTTACATATCATAGTTAATTCTCATAGCAGTTAATTCTCTCAGAGTTTTTCCTTCTCCCCATTCCAAGGGGCTAGCCCACACGGGTGCGCTATTGCCTGTGGGTGAGGTTGCTGGAGGACACCTTCTCTCCTCATCTTTTGTGGAGGCCTCTTGGCATGATCTCGTGCAGAACAATTTCTGTCTCCAAAATTAACCTTTTGCACTCGGATGTCGAGATTAACATTACTCTTTGAATGTATCAATAATTTGAAATATTAAAAAATTCAAATAAGTTTGTATGACAAGAAACTCCAGTTTTTTATTCTACTGCCGCACTTTGTAAAATCTGGGGTATTTAAAAAATTAAATCCCGAGTAGAATAAAGGAATCGAGAAAAAAGCAAGCGAGTGCAAAGGGTTAATAGAACCAATACACAGGTTTGAAGGGAGGTCATGTTTTTTTAGAAGGCTAGTTTATTTGATCAAAAATGCAATTGCTGTCTGCTCATCATAGACATTTTGGAAAATATAGACAAGTAGGAAGAAGGAAAATTTGTGTATGATGGTATATGGATTATACACATTTTATAGTTAAGGACACCGAGGTTAAGAGATACTAAAATTACCGCACCGGTAGAGGGTGTGGTTAAAACTTGGCCACATTTCTGGCTGCCTCTAAAGTCAGATCCCCTTACTACAGGGCTAGACTGCCTTCTCTCAGAAGGTTCAGTCCATCTAGAAATAGTTGCCCCTGCCCAAGTCCCAGTGGTACTTGCAATTCCACCCACTTTGGCTAGGTTTCCCTGGGAGAGGTAACAATAATGAAGAAGAAAACAGAGGAACACGAGTATAAACATAAGAAAGGGGCAGGGGAGCCTAGCCAGTGTGACTCAGTGGTTGAACATCGACCCATGAACCAGGAGCTTTTGGTTTAATTCCCAGTCAGGGCACATGCTCAGGTTGTAGGCTTGATCTCCAATGTGGGGCATGCAGGAGGTAGCCGATTAACGATTCTCTTTCATCATTGATGTTTCTCTCTGAAATCAATAAAAACATATTTTAGAAAAAAAAGGGGCAGGAGGGAGGTGGGTCTTCAGAAGAAATCCTTCAACTGTTAAAGAAGAGAGTTGAGGGAGTGGAGTGATATCTTAGTCAATTTGAGCTGCTATAACAAAGTCCTGTAGACTGGGAAAGGTGCTAACAAACAACAGGAAAAAAAATTCTTTTATTATTATTTTTATTTCAGAGAGAGAAAGGCAGAGAGGGATAGAAACATCAGTGATGAGAGAGAATCATTGATAGGCTGCCTCCTTCCTGCATGCCCCCTACTAAAAACCCGGGCATGTGCTCTGATGGGAATGGACTGTGTGGTTCATGGGTTGACACTCAACCACTGAACAACACCAGCATTCTGACAGTTCTGGATGCTGGAAGCCCGAGATCAGGGTTCCAGTATGCGTGGGTTCTGGCAAGACTCCTCTTCCATGTTGCAGACTGCTCTTTGTATCTTGACATTAGGAGAGTGGAGGGAGGAAGCTAACTCTCTCCTGACTTTAAAGGGCACTAATGGCACTTCTGAGGGTTCCACCCCATAACCTCATCTAATCCCTATTTCCTTCCAAAGGCCTCATTTCCTAATATCATCACATTGAGGGGTAGGGTTCCAACATGTGGATTTGGGGGAACATAAACATTCAGTACATAACAAATGACCAACAGTTCCTCTAGAGCTGGTTGGCAGACTCTAGACTCTGATGAGGGCATCAGAAGTGTCAGGACAGGCAGTACTGGGGGTTCCGGGCAGTCCCCCACTGGGTGTATCCTGGCTGCCCCTAAAGCTGGAATGACTTTGCCCCATTGGTCCCATAATTCTTCCCTGGCTCTCTACCACCTTGTGGTCTTACTTGAGTTTTTGCAAATTTGATGTTATGCTGCTTGACCTACCATTGATGTGGTAGACTGCATTATTGGCCTCAATTCTTCACTTTCCCTTTTTCTATACCCATTGTTCATATAAGCAGAACATCTCTTCATCCCATTGATACTGGGTTTGGCCATGTGACTTGCTCTGGCCTGTTACCAGCTGTGATGTGAGCAAAGGCTTGAAGCATGCTTATACAATTGAGTTTATGCTCTTGCACTTTAGCCCTTTGCCACGAGAACATAATCCAGCTAGTCCATTGCTCCCAGGTGGATTAGAGAGACATCGAGATGACATGGACCCAACCTTCTAGCAGTTTGAAAACAGCTGAGCAGAGCCCAACCTAGGTCAGTTGACCCCTAGCTAACTTACAGATATCTAAGTAAGAAAAATTGATCATTGTTTTAAGCTACTTTATTTTGGGGTGGTCTGTCATACAGTATTATTGTGGCAAAGGCTGACTGATTCATTCTGTCTCTATAATTGTCATGTCCATCACTTCCCACCACTGTCACCGCCATTATTGCTGCATTACTGTTTTAGGGTGCCAGCAGCACAGGTAGGAGTTTGAGCCCCAGGCACTAAGGCACTTCGTAGCATAGGGGCACTGTGTAAAGATGAGCCCGTCATAGCACGTCCAGACCCTAGAGGGAAGGAGATGGGTCCCTTTCCCATCATGCACCATGCTGCACTCACCCCTCCCGCCATCTCTCCATGGGGGTCCTGGCCTCTGCGTGAAGCCCGGTTTCTGAAGGAGCACCTGCCGATCTAGGAAGCCCCTCACTGTCTGAGACTCAGTATCTGCCCAGCTGGTCATAGACATGGACGCTTACAGCTTGGCTTGAACCAGTCAATGTAAGTTGACCCCCATCCTTTCTACCTCCCTAATGCCCACATCGAAGCCTTGGCTTCAAGCATTCTTGAGGGGCTGGCATCTTGGCAGAGAAGCTTTTTGGAGACAGAAAAGAGAGCTGTCTAAATCCCTGCAACTTCCATAATGAGCTTCCAGCCAGGCTGGATCCCAGTGGTTTATCCGGATATGGGATTATGGATCTTTTTTTAGAAAACAATTATGTATTCTGTGTGTTTTCTAAACCCTACAAATTGGGTGTTTTTTAATCTGAAAAACAATAAATGCTGCTGAAATCAATGAAACCAGCCCCCAGCTTTGGGTGAAGGCCTACAGGCCAGGTGACGTGGGAGGGGCAGAGAGCCTGGAGCAGGAGCTCTGCCCGTGGCCGGGGCCAGTGCCCAGTGCCGTCAGCAGCAGCCACTGACTGCAGCCCGGCCCGGCCTGTCACTTGGCTCTGGCTCCCAAACCTTAGCTGGCAGCTGGCAGAGGCCTGCGGGAAGGAGGCGTGAAGGCCCCGAGGACCGGAGGGAGCATGTTGGCATCAGCATAAATCCGTCGGCACGATAGGGGCTTTTTGTTTTGTGGGGTAAATGGGTTTCTGAAAAATAGTGAGGATCACAATTCTAAATCAAAAAGCCATTTTACATGTGCCAGGGAAATTTCCTGAATAAAAGGCTCTTACTGCGAAGCCCTGGTAAAGTGAATAATCCCTCCCCGTTTTATCTGTGGCATAAATCTGGATTTTTCACTTAGGGTGTCTTGGGTTTCCATGAAAAACCGGATGACAGGTGCTCTGAAAAAAGCAACTCGCAGAGCTTCTGTGGAGGTTTGATGGCCAGCAGCAGCATCTTTAACTGGGAGGACAGCGGCCCCGGGCAGTCCTGGGCCTGTGCTAAGTAAGACCTTATGTCCTTTGCAGGTCCTGCCCCTCCTGCCTGGAATGCCCTCCGCTAGCAGGGCACATGGCTCCCTCCCTCCCATCCTTGGAGCTTGGGCTGAGGTGCCACTCCCCTTCGTAGAGAGGCCCTCCTCCTCATCCCACCTAAAACGGTGACTCTTCCCCTTGGCCTGCGTGGTTCTTCTCCACACGACTCATTGCCTTCTATCATATTGTATGTTGTCCTGCTCTTGTTTCCTGCCGGGTCTCTCACTGGAAAGGACCGCGGGTCGTTTTCTTCACTGCAGCGTTCCTGGGGCCTGGCTCAGTGCCTGGCAGAGTCTGTGCCGCCGCAGACATTGGTTGAATGAGTTGAGGAACGGCCTTGGGCAGGTTACTGACGTTTTCTGCACGTCTAAACCCAAAGGAGGGGAGTGGCGACTCCCGCAGCCTGAGGGTGGGAGGCACGAGGGGCGGTGGGTGGGGCGACCTCTGGGCAGCTCTCCTCTGTCTGGGGCAGCCGCCCTGCAGCTCCAGCCAACTCGCCCCCCAGGGAGCTCGCCCAGTAGTGCCAGGTGTTAAAGTTGTTCTTACAAAGATAAGCCAGAAGGGGAAATGTTAAAGAAAGTGAAATCGCGTTATTTTAAATGGTTGGTAACCAAGTCATATTTTTACAAAAACCTTGCACAATTTAGACAAAACACATCTGTGAGTCAGGTCTGAGAGGTGGTCCAAAGATTGGGCTCTCTAGACTAGATATTCTCCACATCTTATCCTATCCTATCCTATCCTATCCTATCCTATCCTATCCTATCCTACCCTACCCTACCCTACCCTACCCTACCCTACCCTATCCTATCCTATCCTATCCTACCCTACCCTACCCTACCCTATCTTATCCTACCCTATCCTATCCTATCCTATCCTATCCTATCCTATCCTATCCTATCCTATCCTACCCTACCCTATCCTATCCTACCCTATCCTACTCTATCCTATCCTATCCTATCCTATCCTATCCTATCCTATCCTATCCTATCCTATCCTACTCTATCCTATCCTATCCTATCCTATCCTATCCTATCCTATCCTATCCTATCCTATCCTATGCTAAAATTCTATACTTCTATTGTTTCCACCTTTTCCATTGTACTGAGAAGGATATAGACTAATCAAGCTCAAATCAAATTATTTGACTTAAATGGTAGAGACGAGGCCATAATAATTGTCTCCAACCTGACAGGGGAAAGCTTGCTCTCTAGAAAACCCCTGGCTGCCTCTTTAATAGCATAAAAGGAGGCAACACACGATGTGGGAAGATTGGTTCAAGGGGCAAGGCCATGGACTCCCATCCTGTTATTTTTCAAGTTTATGGGATGTGGAAGATTTCCTCCGTGCAAGATAGTAACTCCACTGGGCCCTAGCTCTGGGCTGCTTGGGTCACTTGGAAGGGAAAAAAACCCCACTCCTTTTCCACTCTGTCACTCAAAAATTTCATTTTCTGCAATGCATTTTATTCTCACAAAATGATTCTGCTCCTTGGCTGCTATTAACAATCCTTAATGCATGTATTTGATAACTTGTGAAATGTCCCAGTGAGTCCTCTGGGATCTGCAAAGGACTGTGATGAAAGGATGCCTGGACCAAACGGAAAATGTCCAACAAATGAAATGGCTGTGATGACCTCCAATTCCAGGACCACTGTGATGAATGATTCTTTTTGGCCAATTATATGGCTTGTAATTGGACCCCTTCCTGCTGCAGAGCAAGTTATTTTATGACTGTGATGTGGTGCACAATATGGAAATGTGGGCCTTGGGACTAATATGTTGCTGGACAGGGTCAGATGGCAAGAGGCGCGTGAGAGAAGGCAGGGAATGTTGGTATGTGCTAATACAGAGGCAAAAAGGGTGTTGGGGGAACGAGAGGGGAAGGCATGTGAGGCAAGAAAGAGCAGTCATTATGGTGGGAGAGAATTGCTATGGAGGGGCACAAAGTGCCTGGTTTTAGACTCACAAAGACCTGGGTTTGAGCATCAGCTCCATCTCTTACCAGCTGTATGTGCCTGTGGGCAAGTTACTCAACCTCTCTGAGACTCAGTGTCCATCATCTGTAAAATGGAGCAAGTAAAGCCTTCCTTCCAGGGTTGAAATGAAAACCAAAGGAAATAACATATGTGCGGTATCAGGTGCAGCATAGGGACTCCACCCCAGCCCTGCCACCCCAGAGTGTGGGCCTCAGACTCTTCAATTACAACATGGTAGCTGGTATTGAACTAGAGCAAGGGTGCAAACTCAAATGCTTACAGAGTTGAGACAGATAATGTCAGTAAGTGAAGGCGACCAGGTATGAAAAACTGTGTAGACTAAAAAAATGGAGCGAGGGCCGACTAGAGCCTACCAGCTCTCCTGTGTGTTCTTAGATATTTAGCATTTTTCAGAAAAGCCCCAACTCTGCTCTTAAGGTGGAAACTCCTGATTTATAAATGTGGGCATCTGACTCCTCTCCCCCACTTTTTAGAATGTAGCCCACTAACGTGCATGCAGGTCAAACAAGACTTGGGTCATTTCCAACCCATGGGCCACCATTTCCAGCCTCTAAACAGAAGGATTGTTTATCAGGGCCTGAGTACGTGATTCTGGGTTCAGCTAACACAGAGAGTGTAATTTGTAGTAGACTTGGAACCCAAGCTATGCCTATCCATTTTAAAAGTAGAACTACCGTAGGATCCTTCTATGTAGGATGCTTTGGGAGGTCAGGCCATCACCAAGATGGTGGCCATAGAGATCTCTATACCTTGAACTAGTTAGAGAGGAAGGTGATTTTCCACATCTTTAAAACAACCTTCTACTGTAGGGTGTCTGGTAATGGGACTGAGATAGGTTTGGAGCCCGAGGGAGACACAATTGTCGCATTCCTCTGGGCTAGCCGGCTGGCAGTGGTCTTTCCAGACGGGCTTGAGACCTGATCTCCTCAAACCAAGTCCGCTTGCTTGCATTGGGCAAGTTTCCTTGTTATTTTAAAAGCAAGTTGGTAAAGTTTCACAAATCACCTGTTAAATTGGACCAGTTACATTTTACATCTATGGTGATTGGTGGGCCTTTTCTCCTCTTACGTTTTAATCCCTTGGACTTACTTCTCTGTTTGGACTCTCTCTGGACAACATTGTGGATTCATCCGAAGGGCCTCCCCAGAGAGCATGCAGTAGGGATCTGAAGGTCTAGTCCTGTGGGATATTATCAGCCGAGTCAGATTTGATTGGGAACAACAAAAATAACCAGCTAAACCACTCTGTGGCCAATCCAATAGTTTGCTTTTCAAAAGTTCTCTCTTCTTAAAATTTAAAGGACATAGACTAGTAAGAATATAAAATAAAAATAATTTATAACTTTAATTCTCAGCAATACTGTCCCTTCTATTTTGGAGAATATCCTTCTAATCTTTTTTTTGAGAAATATTTCATATACATATAAAATCACACTGGAAATACTGTTCTATGAGTTTGTCATTTAACACTATCTCATGAACATATTCCATAAATATTTTTTCGGATGAATATTAAAATATTCTTTAATGGTATTGTGACAATGGTTATGCCATCATGCATTTAATTAATCTTTTATTTTACACATTTATGTTGTTTTCTTTTTTTTTTTTCTATTGTAAGCAATGCTGTGATATATGGTCTCAGGGCTAAATATTTGGGTACCTGGGTCATCATATTGTTAGACTAAGTTTCCTGAAGTGAGTCAATGGTTTGCCAATAAACTGTTTGACAATAAGCGACTGGTATTGGCATAGAAGTGCAGTGAAGCAGTGTGTGTATGGCCTTAGCCACGTGCTTACCACGTAGGGGTATTTGTTATGGGCTATCCATTGGGGATGTTGGGCACATCAAGGCTGCCTGGAATCCTCCAATTTGAGGATTGAGATAGTTTGAGTCAGTTTGAGACAGTCAAAACTCAATGAATAGGGGCTATGTATGTTTTTAAAGTAATTCTGCTAAATTCATTTCTGTTTAGTGATAAATACCCACATAGTCTTGGCTTTGGACTGTGGTGAATAGAACAAAAGTCATATTATAATGTCAAACAGATTTTTTCACCTGATAGTCTCATATGTATGGTTGGAAGGAATAAACAGGAGAAGCCATCTGTTATAGGAGCAAGAGCTAGGAGATTTAATGCTCAGAAGGATGACTTGGTCACGTTTGTGGTCACAAGTCTAGCCCATGTTTTGAAATTTTAGGATCATAATTTAGGTAGGATCCATGAATTTAAGAAGTCAGTAATTTAATAAAATGAAATAAGTGGTAGTGAATTCTGGTTCCAATTATTATTTTGTTGGAATGTTTTTCTTTGGCATCTTCCAAACTTGAACCACTATTTGCATCCTATGCCCTTTTCCTCTTCCCTGTGTGGTAATGTGATATTGATTTAGTAAGAGAGTTACTAATAAAAATGGATCAATTACATTAATAATTAGTCTAGGTCTCTGGGAGGTTTTAAACTTATAGAGGAATGAGTGTGGGAGTTCATAGTAAGTTTTAAATTTCTGTTCAGTATTTTTCAAACTATATGTCTATATCTATGTGTTGATATCTATCTATCTATTGATCCATTTTTGAGTGTACTTTCTCCTCCTCTTCTCATCTTGAACTCTCGGGAGCATATAAGGGATGTGAGCTAATGACAGGCTTGTAGACTCTGAAAGCAGACAGGCCCGGCTCTGATCCCTGCTTTTCTGTCTCCTGGCTGTGGGACTGTGAGCCAGTCATTTAATTTATCTCAGCCCCAGCTTCTTTATTTGAAAAATGAGTATTTCATGAAACTGACTGTTATGAACTGAAGCCCAAAAATGGTCTATAGCAAGGCTACTGGTAAGCTCATGAAATGTAAGAAAGAGCTAACCCACAAGTCTTGGGAAGGGCTGGCTCAGGGATTCAGCCCAGGGACCCTGCTCTCAGCCCTAACCTGTCTCCCCTCAAGTCAGGTTCCCAGGAACAGTAACCCGATTGGCTGGGACTGAGTCCCATATCCTGCTCTGATCCCTTCCTCTCCCCAGGGGGGTGGTCTTGGCCATTTGATTGGCAGTTCCACTAGAGTCATGTGAAATGGGGGAGGGCACTTCCTCAACACAAAATGGGGAGTATTACCAGAGGGAGGGGAATTGTGTGCACATACAGGAACCCAGAATGCCACCTCACAGCTCACAGGAAGAATCCATGTACCTAAGGTCCCTGGTACATGGAATGTGCTCAATAAACTATAGCTATTGTGGTGATCATTGCTGTCAGCAGGCCAAGATGACCTATTTTAGGATGAGAGCAAGGACAAGAATTATTTTCCTTTTCTTTTGAGTTCAGTGCATTCTCTTTACACCCCATGTGACTAAAATGCAGATTTCCTGAGTTCCTTCTCAGACCGACGGGACCAGAATCTCTGTGGGGAAGGGTTCCCTGGCCTCTTCCTGCTTAACAAGCAGCCCAGGGGAGTCCTTTGAGCCCTAGGTTTTGGGACCCCGAGCCCTTGGTGATTAGGTGGAAGGGATGTTTCTCTCCCACCACAGCTGTGGAAGATGTGTTGAAGGAGCAAAACAACCGGCTCAGTGGGCTTGGTCCCTGAGCTGTGGCTCTCAGCCCCGGCTGCACATTGGGAGCACCTGGCAGCATTGACAACACACCAATACCCAGGACCCGTCCCTGGAGCTCGGCATGGCTAGTTCCCAGCAGCAACCAGATGTTTTCAATGCACGCCTCGTCTGGGAGCCACGGAGACTCCTCCTACACCCTTCTGGAAGGCAGCTAGGGATGGGTAGAACTTTGCAGTTTCAGAGCATTTTTTTTTTCTTCAATTACCCATTTTATCCTCTTGGCAACCCAAGTCCTCAGGCAGGTGAGGGTAGGCAGTAATCTGCTCCTGATTTGGGAGATGAAGGAGAGAAACGGACCCCTCCGAAAGATTCATTGGCTGGTGATTCCACCAAAGTTACACACACGGCTTAGAAAAGGCAGAGCCAGAACTCAGGCGTGTTCTTCCGGCCTCAGGCTCGCAGCTCCATTCACATCCATCTTGGAGATGACAACATTCAGATTTTCCAAGATTTCTTTCAGTTACAGTTTCAAGGAAACCTAAAGGTGAGCTCTAAGTCCTACACAAGACAGCTTATGCGAAAAACATCCTTTTGGGCCTTAGGCACTTTCTGGGAGGTCTTTCAAGCCATTTTCGGTCCCTCATGCTTTGATTTAGCTACCAGTTCTGAAGCCTGTGCCTTCCGGGGCTGAGAGGAGTGAGGGCTGTGAGTACAGTGGCAGCATCCCTGCCAACATCCTGGGGGTGGGCTCATCTTCCGCAGGAACATTCCCAGGGGAGCTGTCTGCTGCACTAGGAGCCTGCCTTGGATTTCCCTCCACACAGCGCCGTGCAGAGGACTCAACCCAGTCAATAGCTGATGATTAGACAGCGACACAGAATGGATTTTCTTGCCCTCTGCCTTCCTCAGCCTCTGCTGCCCCGTGACTACTTCTTAAAGCTTTTTTCCTCCATTACAAAGCTAATCTAAACTCTCCGAAGAACAAAAATACAGAAAAAGAGAGGTGCAAAAAACCCCCTTGTAATAGTGGAAGTGTTTATTAAAAACACTGTGTTGAATTTACTCTGCACAACCGTCAACTCTACCCCTGAACTCTGGGAACTGAACTCTTACCCACCGTCCGCCTGCCCATACACAACTGCAGGATCCTGCACGGCCTCGGAGATGTGGCTGCATCCTTTGGCCTCCTTCCTGTGTCTACACCTATGCAAACGCTTGATGTCAAGCCAGTCCCTGAAGGAGACAGGTGTTCCCTCGCTCTGGTCTTTGCTCTGCTGGGCTGGGCATCAGGAATAGCTGTTCCGCCCACCTGGTCATTTGTGGCTCTGCTGCTGAGGCACAGTCCATGGGCAAACTCTCTGTTATGGGCTGAATTGTCTCCCTGTGGCGGCCCTGACCAGGGTACACATGTGCACGGGCAGTGACTCAGCAGTAGCACTATGCGTACTGTGCAGGCTACACCCTTTTATAACCTACTTATGTTAATTGCTAATTACTACCGACATTACTAATTGGCACGAGGCCTCTTTTGTTTGATCGTGTATATAAGGTGCCCCTGACCAGCCAGTTGTTGGCTGCTTTGTTTGTAATAAATCATGTCCCACCTACCTACAGTCACTTGTGTTCTTCCAATTTCCTGCACCCAGAGGGGTCAAGTCCCTGGCTGAGGAACTTGCACCCAACACTCCCCAAAGTTCATGCATTGAAGCCTTAACCCCCAGTACCTCAGAATGTGACTATTTTGTAGATAAGATCTTCAAAGCGGTGATTAAGTTTAAATTGAATCCAACTGGTGTCCTTATAAGAAGAAGAAAGCTGGATATACATAGAGATGCCCAGGACACACCCACACAGAGAACAGGCCATGTGAGGACACAGCGAGAAGAAGGCCATCTGCACAACAAGGAGAGAAGCCTCAGAGTAAGCAAACTCAACTGACACCTTGACCTTGGACTCCAGCCTGCAGACTGTGAAGAAATAAATTACTGTTGTTTAAGTCTCTAGTCTGTGGTACTTTGTTATGGCAGCCTTAGCAAATTAATATACTCTGGAAAGCTTTTTTAACACCAGCCGGAACCCCCAAGAAGGACTAACATTCTTTCCTTGGTATTCTCACCAGGTCCCCTTTTATTGGACTGTTTTCCTGAGTATCATCCCCTCTGGGCCTCAGGTTCCTTGAGGGCCACGCCTGGCTCACTCCTGCATGTCTATCAGCTAGCCCAGTGCTGAGCACAACCTCAGTTTGGGGGGGTGAGGGGAGAGGGAATGAATGAATGAATGAATGAATGAACAACCTGCTACTTTAAGTCTTGTCTGGTATCCTGGCTACAGTGAGGGGTCCAAAAACTGCTTGTGGGTAGATTGATTCTTCATGCAAATTCAGGGAAGGGTTGAGGGACTCAGAGTGGAGAGGAGTGAGGCAGGGCCCCGGGAGAGGGGCCATCCAGCCCCGCCGCGGCCTTTCCTTGGGCTGCTGCGCATGCCTTGGGACAGTCCTGGGCTGTGCAGCCTCCCCGCCTGGGCCCTGGCTCTCGGCCCTCTTTTCAGTCTGTTGGCCACTTAATCACATACAGAAGATGTGAATTCCCCGAGGCCCCGCTGTGTGGTCCTCTCCTCACAGTCTGCTTCCCCACCCCAGTTTCTGGAAGTCCTTGCGGAAGGTCTGACAGACGGGCCTTCCTTTCCCACCCCCCAGCTGGACAGGCTTAGGGAACAGAAGGAGATTTCTGGGAACAGACTGGGGAGGAGGAGCTGGGAAGGGCGACAAAGGCCTGAGCTGGGGCTTTATGTGCCCTGTACTTGCTGCCCAAGCAGGGCTCTGGCTGCCTCCACAGTAGTCTGCTGGTAATAGTGGAAGCACAGGAGATCTGCTAACAGCCCGGCATTTACACATAAGCCGGCCCACCCCGGGATGCAGCCCTGATGGCAGAAAGCCTCTGAGCATAAGGAAACCCTCTGGAGGGAAGTGTTCTAAGTGAGAAAGAAGCCAGGCAGACATGCCTGGCCGAGGATCAAAGCTGTGGGCCTCGAGGGTGGGCTGAGGGGAGGACAGGCTGGATCGAACTTCTGGGTCAGCGCCCTGAACACAGCAGTGGGAGCAGGCAGGCTTGGCATGCCACAGGGAGGACAGCATCCCCCTTGTCCGCTCTCAGGACCTGGCTCCTGGGCACCCTGGGCCCCTGAGGCTCTGGGAAGCTGTCAGGAGTCGCAGCACGTGGTGGCCGCAGAAGTGGAGGCGCTCCTGCAGGGTGGGAGGTTGCCTCGGGGCTGGCCAACGTCTCCCGCAGGCTCAGTGCCTGGGCCCAGGACGCTTGTAAGGGCCACAGCAATGTTTTGCTTTATTTTAAAACCAATAAAAAAAATGAACTTTAAGACACAAAAGATTACATGTTATATGATTCCATTTACAGGAAATGCCCGGAACAAGCAAATCCGAAGAGACAGAAAGTAGATTAGTGGTTGCCAGGGGCTGGGGAACAACTGTTAATGGGTTCAGGGTCTCTTTTGGGGTGATTAAAAGTGTTTTGGAATTAGTGGTGAAGGTTGCACAACCTTGTGAATATACTAAAAACCATTGAATTGTATACTTTAAAATGATCTGTTTTATGGCATATAGATTATATTTCAATAAAGCTGTTATTTCTTTTTAAGGTAAGGGCATCAGAGACAAAGGAAAAAGAAAAGAAGATAAAGAACAATAGTATTAGCATGCCTGGGTAGCTCAGTTGGTTAGAGTGTTGTTTGAATATGCCAAGGTTGTGGGTTTGATCCCCAGTCAGGGCACATACAAGAATCAACCAATGAATGCAACAATAAGTGGAACAACAAATCAATGTTTCTCTCTCTCTAATCAATCAATAAAAAAGAACAATAGTATAAAACATAACCTTTAATAGTATCTATATATATAAAAGCCTAAGTGACCGAATGACTGGTCGACCAGTTGACTGGTCGCTGTGATGTGCACTGACCACCAGGGGGCAGACAGTCAATGCAGGAGTTCCCCCTGGTGATCAGTGCACTCCCACAGCCAACCTCCCACTGTCCCCCCTCCCGCCCCCCCCCCCCCCCCCCCCCCCCCCGCCAGCCAACTTCCTTTGGTCCCTCTTCCCGGCCAGCCAACCTCCCTCAGCCCCAATCAGCCCTGATCACCGGCCAGGCCAAGGGACACCACCTGTGCATGAATTTGTGCACTGGGCCTCTAGTAATATATAACCTTTAATGTGTAATGAACAAGAAATGTTTTAAACAAAACATGAGATGAGGTTAGACAAAACTAAATTTGGAAAACAGGTTTTGTCTGGTCTCTAAAGTCTGTTGGTGGCTTTTTGGAATGCAGAGCTAAAGACACTTTTGAGGCTGCATTTAGACTCACAAAGAGCAAGCAGAGTGATCCATTAGTGATGCCTGCTCTGGGCGCGGAAGGAGGTCCAGGTGGCAAGTATGTGCTGGTCCTGCTAGCTTTTACACTTCCAGACCTGGGACGCACACGGAACAGGGAAGGGAAATGTGGGTTAGAAGAAGAGTGGGACAAGTAAGGCAGAAGCTTTCTTACATGTCATGCTGACCCTGCCCCACCCACGTCTGCCGGAGTCGTCTGCATTTCTTTCCCACACCAGCTTCATTCTTTAATAGTCAACTCTCCGGAGAACCCGCTGTCTCCCAGTAAGTAACAGTTCCCATGGACAACTCTTAACCAACTCTTAACCAGCTTCGTGCAGGTCAGCAGGCACACCATCTCTTTTCTACCTCCTTCCCCACCCCAATTTTCTCCACAAGATGGATAACTCTTCTTGTTGCAAAGAATTTAGACAAAGCCCTCCTGGCACAGACCCTACCGTTAAAATATGTGCTTTGTGAAAATATGTGCATCGTTAGCACTCTTCCCCTTTTCCAGTGGGCTTAGCAATTAACATACCCCCTCGCTTTTCAAAGAGTGTGTCAAGAGACTCGCTCTGGGCAGCAAAGAAAAATACATTTGTCATCGGAATGACAGCCACAGCAGCCAAAGCCAATTTTATCCAGTGGCAGTGAGCAGGCCTTATCCCTTCTGGGAAAAATAATATTAGAGGTTCTGTTTACAAATATGCACCTTTTGCTGATTTCTCTCACTGCCCGGCAATTTTTCAACAGGACAGCTCTCCCGGAAACACTGTACAGGGCCAAAAGATGATAAAACGTGGTATCCAGAGAGATGCCCGAGGCTCTGTTTGTGTAACCGCTGTGATTGAACTCAGACTCGAAGGTCATCTTCCTGCAGCCAAGTCGCCCCAGGTGCATGTCTGTGAGGAGGCTCCCCGGTTAAATAATCTGGTCTAACACTGCTCCTCCCCCTCTTCACCTGCTTCCCAAAGGGCCACCCTCTAGGTCAGGTCTACAGACCCCCTGCCGACCTTTATGCAAGCAAACCTTGAACTCACTCATCCTCATGGACCTGTCTAGAAAGAGCCAAGTGTGCGAGGCTCATTTCTATTTGAAGCTAAATAATAGCTTTGCTATTTGAAGCTAAACCCACGTTGCTTTCCCTCCGGGCTCACTAATACGTTTAGGCCCTAGAACTGCTAATGAGATCAGAAAGTGATTAGCTGTCGGTCCACAAGTGAAAGTGATCAGTGATGGTTTCGGGCTAACCAAAGAAAATGTCCCCACCGACAGGCCATGGATATTTTGTGATCCTATCTGTGCGCCTTTGCATCTACATTTTTTAGGGCTTACTGTCTCTACAGGACTGTCCACAGAGCCTGGTGTGTGCTGTCACGTGTCCACTTTTGAAAGCCCAGAGGGACTATTTCCAGGAAGAAGGCACAACATTCTGAGTTTGCTAGCCAAGGTGGTTTTGTGTAAGACCCACTACTCCTCTTACAGGAGGCCACATGGTGTGATAGAGAAAGATGCCCGGACTGGGGTGTGGTTCCGTGACTCTCACTCTCCACGCTGGGTGACCTTGGTAAGCCACTAGCATTCTCGAAGCATTCTCGGTCCCCACATCTGTGCAATGGGGAGGCCTCCTTTGCAGGCAGCATACCTAACAGTGTCCAGGTGAATAAAGAAAGGAGGCTGGATTTCAAAAATTAGCAAATACTACTACTTTTATTTCTCAAGGCCACGCCCAGCCTGGTGTTAAAATAAGGACACTGAATTCTGTGACTTATTTCTATGGCTCGCACTTGCACCTGCTCTTTTAGGACCCACAGCCTAGCAAAGGCCTCTGCAATGGTTTCTGGAAGCCTCCAGGACAAGGCTGGCCGCCACCATCGCTCTCTGTCATTTGCTGTCTCTCCCAAGACTGTGATGCTGGTGGATCTGTCTCAAGTGACCGCCTCCCAGTGGGACAGTCAGCCCACACCCAGCAGGGCAGCAGAAGGTTTCATTGGTCTCTTTATCCACTTAAAATTGTGTATAAAAGTTGTATTTTACCAGAGGCCCAGTGCACAAATTTTTGCACAGGTGGGGTCCCTCGGGGTGGCCTGCGGAGATCAGGCCCCAGCTCATGCCCCCAGCCTTGCAGCCCCGCAGCCCGCCTGGCACCCCGCCTTGGCCTGGCACCGCCCCCTCACCTGCTCCACCATCCTGCCTGCAGGGTGATCGATTAGGGCCCAGGCCCCCTCTTCCCCCACCCAGCACCCTCAGCGCCTGGGAGCCAGGCAGCGGCCCTGCCCCCTGCTGCCACTGCTGGTGGCTGTCTGCAGGGCAATCGGGCCCTGCTTACACCTGCCTTGACCTGGTGCTGCCTGCTCACCTGCTTCACCATCCTGCCACGGTCCCGCTCTCATTGGGGCCCATCAGGGCTGGCAGTGCCTCCACTGCCACCTGCTGCCAGCACCGCATTGCCAACACCCACATGTTTTGCGCCGCCCCCTGGTGGTCAGTGATGTCATAGCGAGCGGTCAAACTCCTGGTGGAATGACTGCCCAAGGGGACAATTTGCATATTAGACTTTTATTATATAGGATGACACAGTTAGTAAAATATGAATTTAATCCAGGCTGATTAAAAATTAAAACATTTCTTCAACTCTAAAAGTTCTTCATTTTTTGAGGTGAATTCACATAGCACAAAGTTAGCCACTGTCAAATGTATTCTTTAGTGGCAGTTAGCACATCCACAAAGTTGTACAACCATCATCTCTCTCTGGTTCCAAAACATTTTCATCTCTCTCAAAGGAGACCTTGGATCCATGAACCAGTCAGTCCATTTCCTTCTTTCACTTAGCACATGCATGTTGTGGCATGTGTCCGTACTTCATTCCTCTCTATGGCTAATATTCCATCGCATCGATATAGCACATTTTGTTTACCTACTCATTGGCTGATGGACTTTGGGTTGTTTTCACTTGGTGGCTATTACAAATAGTGCTGCTGTGAACATTTGTGTGCACATTTTTGTCTAGAAATTTGGTTCATTTCTCTTGGGTATATATATAGGAGTTGAATTGCTGAGTCATATGTGACTTGAAGATTAACTTTTTTGAGGAATTGCCACTATTTTCCAAAGCAGCTGCACCGTTGTACATTCCCATCAGCAGTGCACGAGTTCTCATTTCTTGCTATTGTCACCAACACATGTTATTGTCTGTGTTTCCATTATAGCCATCATAGTGCCTGTGAAATGGCATCCATCTCATTTTAAAGATAAATAAACTGCAGACGAAAGAGTAGGTGTCACCGGTACAGCCCCTGTGTTGCAGTTAGGATCTGGACAGCACATCTCTTTACCTCACAATCTGATGCTTGTTCCCATCAGACCAAATGTCCTGTCTCTTCAACATTAGGAGAAAACTAAAGTCAGGTTACTATAGTGGTGCTGGCTGGAACTCCCAGGAGTGGAGGAATGCAGCAGTGGGCTTCAGGCGGAGCTGGGTGCTCTTCCCACCCAGCCAGTCTGGCTGGGATTTGCCTGGGCCCTCGCAGGGCAAACTTTACTTTCTGAGCTTTTCTTTGATGGGAGAGAGCTATAGCAATGCCGTGTCTGCTCCACCTACACATTTATTGAGAACCTATTAGATGGTAGTTATAGTTTTACACATTGGAGGCACAAAGATAAATAAGATACAGCTTGAATCCAACATATTTACGTATTACCTCTGTATTATTCAGCTGAGTCTTAACAATAGAGATGGTGAGGATAAGGCATGAGGGAGTGAGGATGAGGAGCACCAACCCCAGCTGGAAAAGGGGAACAAGAGCTGAGTCTTGAAGGACTCAGAGAGATGCTGGGAAGCTTGCCAGACTTGCTCTGTGCACAGAGGTAGGTGAAGTGGGCAAGAACTTGTCTGGATGGGTGAGAACAGCTAGAACAGGGGTCCTCAAACTCTTTAAACAGGGGGCCAGTTCACTGTCCCTCAGACTGTTGGAGGGCTGGACTATAGTTTAAAAAAAAACTATGAACAAATTCCTATGCACACTGCACATATCTTATTTTGAAGTAAAAAAACAAAACGGCAAAAACACCCGCATGTGGCCCGTGGGCCATAGTTTGAGGACGCCTGAGCTAGAAGGTCAAGTAGAACATTCAACAGCCCAGGGCTGAGGCCTCTTAGAGTGTTCTGACAGAGCTAGGCACAGCTGAGAAACCAATGGGCCACTCAGCTTTGTGGGCGTCCGTGCACATATAACCCAAGAAGCATTTTTGCACAAGTGGTCAGAGGAGGAGTAAGAAAGGCAACCATCGACTAACTCAGCACATAAAATTTGTAGCCGCTAAGCAGGTTCTGCCCTTGAGTGTGAACAGTATGGAAAGTACTGGGGCATCAGGCTGGCTTTGATGGCCACACCTCCCCCGCACACAGTGTGACTATTGTTTTCACATATGAAAGCAATAGTAGGTCCAAACAACCATACAGATAAAGAAAAACATACATTGATTCATTTTTTCCATCTTGGTTTGTGTAAAGTACCTCTTTTTTTACATTTGCCTGTGCTAGGCGGTTTCTGCCTGTCAGGCCTCAGTGAAACTGTGAAACAGGTGAGGTTTCCTCCTTGGGCCCATCGAAAGCTACTGTAAATCTCCCTGCTAATGATCTGGATTGGACAGTGATGCCTTAGGTGGCCGTGCCTCAGGTGCTATTTACTATAAAGTCAAATACTTTCTTTATTATTATTTTTTTAATCCTTACCCGAGGACATGCTACAGAGGGGGAAAGGAGACAAAGTCAGAGAGAGAGAGAGATAGAGAGAGAGAGAGAGGGAGAGAGAGAGAGGTGAGAGAGAGAGGTGAGAGAGAAACATTGATCAGTTGGTTGCCTTACATACATGCCCCAACCGTGGACCAAATTCGCAACCCAGGCATGTGCCCTGACTGGGAATTGAACCCACAACCTTTTGGTGCACAGGACAACACTCAACTAACTGAGCCATTCTGGCTGGTCTAAACATATTCTTGATTTTTAATCTTGGTTTGGAAATCCCTTCTTCTTCAATGTTTGTTTCCAGTGCTTTGGGCTGGTAGAAATATCTGCCACGTTAGTTTTGAGGGCCTTTCTCTCTCTTTCTCTTTTTCTAATGAATAACCCAGAGATCTTGTGACCAGTGGTAATGGCACATAAATATGAATATAGTGTGAAGCAAGTTTCAGCTGACAATCAGAATTAGTCATTTCTATGGGAAGAATCCGTCAGAGTTCAAGACTATATACCTAGAAGCATAATGGAACAGAAATTTGAGTATTAAGAGGGTGGGAGAGTAGAGACCTATGTGAAACTTTAAAAAAAAAATTACTTAGATTGCGTAATAGTGATCAATGAAGAAATGGCATTTTAAGACATTTTTAGTTACATTTTAAATAAAATTGATGAGATGGCAACTGTCCATATCACAGAATGTTACCATTTTTAAAAACTGGGAGGGCTGGGCGGGTGCCATGGCCTCTGACCCACCCAGAGCATCACTGTTGTGGAAGAATTGCTCTCTTTTCTTTGGAGAATGAATGACTTTCTTCTGGTTTGGAATGAGGTCTTCTCTCCAGTGCACTGGAAAACAGACACACCTATGTGAACTTAGTCGCCCTCTTGTTTCTTCCAGAAAAGGAGCAGCTTGTGGAAGGGTCCCAAAGGGGGCACTAGCTTATTTGTTTCTCTTTCTCACCAGGGCTGGGTCATGGACAATAGGAGGTGGGAGACTGGAGGGAGGGCTGAGAGGAGACTGTAGGAATGAAGTCCATTAAAGAAGAGAATGTGTAGGGTTGTGTCTTGGGGGCCTGAAGTGGGAGCAGGGGTGAAGAAGGGTCCTGGGGTGAATACTAAAACAAGCATGAGTAATGGTATAGAAGTGAGGGTGAGGGGTGAGGGAGATGTGGAGTTCGGTGTTTAACTCTCTCTCCCTCTCAGCATCCATTCATTCACTCAACATTTTTTTTTTTAATAAGCACCTACTACATGCTAGAGACTATGTAAGGTACGTAAGAGATGCTTGAGCTAAGGATCCTGGACACTCAGAGCCAGCAGTAGGTCAGGATTGGGGTGTCCTGGAGGTAAGCTGGTCTGGGGAGAGGGTCTGCAGAGCACAAGTCTTACCTGTTGATTTGGGGCAGTGTGGGACGGTTCCTGGGTGTTTGTGTTCACAAGAGCCCTGCATTTGCTCACACCTCTCTCTTTTTCTGAATTTAGTTTGCTCCACAAATATCTGCTGCTTTTTCCAAATTGAAGTTTCCTGACACTAGACATAGATCACAGTACTCATAATTCCCTACTTATGTCCCTGGCTCCTGTGTGTAGACGATGAGGCCACACCTTACTCATCTGGTGTTCCCACTGTCCAGCACAGAGAAGATGCTCAGCAATGTTCTTGAATGAAGGAATGAATGACTAAACCTCAGACTGTGGATTTTGTTTCTTGAGGAGCAGTTGTTAAGGTCATTCTCACCCCAGCCTGCAGATGCCCCTAGTCACCACCCAGCCACCTAGTTTAGCCAGGGATACCGAGAAGGCCTGAAAACTTTCTGGCTATTCAAGCAGTTGGGCCATTATTTTCTTCTGCTGCTGTTACTATGAACTTAATATGGTACCCCAAGCTGTAGCTGACTGTCAGAGACTATAAAATCCCTGGAGAATATTTGGTAACATGCACTGAGCCAACGTGATGGACGGTATATTGAAGAAAAGACATGAAAAGAAAAAAAATTAAAAATCGGGTGCAAAAAACAAACCTCAACCACCCAAAAACCAACTCAGTAGCTTAAAGCAACACAAATTCATCTTTTGACAGTTTTGGAGGTCAGAAGCCTGAATCAGGTCTACAGGGGCTAAAATCCAGCAGGGCCCTGCTCCTTTGGGAGGCTCGAGGGGAGAATGTTCCCTCCCCTTCACCTTTTCCAGCTCCCTGAGGCCGCCCTCAGAGCTTACTCGTGGTTTCTTCTTCTTCCGGTTGCTTCCTCCAGCAGTAGCGCTTCGAGTCCTTCTCACGATACCATCTGCCTGGTTTCCTCTCTTCTGCATTCCTCTTCCACGTAGGAAGGCTCCTGTGGGCCCACCCCCCAGACAGGATAATTTCCCCATGGCAAAGCCAGCGGGTTGGCAGCCTCAATTCCATCTGCAACCTAAGCTCCTTTTCACTGTGTAACCTCACATGTTCACAGATCCCGGGGAGTAGGACGTGAGCATCTTTGTGGGGGGTGGGGAGGCATTGTTCTACCTACCACCGCCTGCAGTAGATTTCAGATCCCCAATCGGGAGTCTTGGTTACTCACCTGCTTTAGCCTGGGCTGCTATAACAAATACTATAGACGGAGGTGACGACAGAAATGTGTTTCCCACCGTTGTGGAGGCTGGACCAAGATCAAGGCCCTGGCAGATCTGGAGTCTGGTGTGGGCTTGTTTACTCGTCCACAGGTGGCTGTCCTCCTGCTGTGCCCTCACCTGGTGGGAGGGGTGGGGTTCTCTCTGTGGCCTCTTTCACAAGAGCACTAACCCCATTCATGGTCTCTGCCCTCCAGACCCACTCACCTTCCAAAGGCCCTTCCTCCTAATACCGTCACATGGGGTTAGGTTTCAACATACGAATTTGGGGGGGACACAAACATCTAGACCATACCACTCCACACAGCTCTCTTTCATCCCTTTGAAGTGCGGCGAGCTCCCTGTTTAAGGATTTGCCATCCAAGCCAAAGACCAGCGTTGGGTCCAGAAAGATGAGGTAGA
Organism: Cnephaeus nilssonii; assembly: GCF_951640355.1. Classification (NCBI taxonomy): domain Eukaryota; kingdom Metazoa; phylum Chordata; class Mammalia; order Chiroptera; family Vespertilionidae; genus Cnephaeus; species Cnephaeus nilssonii. Next base: position 75,428,590 of record NC_137081.1, on the reverse strand, counting down.
TGCTGTGGCGATCCTTCCCCACAAATGCGGGGCGACCGAGACACGCGAGGCTCTGGCTTCTCTCTGGTTCTGAATCATCACCCCAAGGATGTACTCGACCGCAGATGAGCCATTCCTGGGTCGAAATGACCTTTAGTCATGACAGCCATGTGGCAGTCGCTCCTTTGCATATATCATCTCAATTACTGCCAGCACGGAAGGGTAGGTCTTATCATTCCCAGGTCCGATGGAAAATTGGGGTTGATTCAAATTGAGTAACTTGCCCCGGGTCACAAAATAAGTGGCCCAGCCGGGTTTAGAGCCTGGGCTTATCTGATTTCACGTCATTTACGGTCAGCTCTGAGGAACCACTGCTCTTAAAGCACTCCCAAGTTATTTCTGTGAGTCCTTAGGGCAGAGACTGCACACAGAATGACCGGTGTGCTTGTAAATAAAGCCAATGACGGCTTCAAACCAGTTGCTTCTGAGGCTATGGGAGTGGGGCTTGGCCACCTGTAGTTTTTGGTCCCCTGGTTGTTGTAATGTTCCGGGTGAAGAACCACTGCCTTGGGAGAGTGTGCCCGCTCTCCAGAACCCAGCTGCGTGTCCCTCTGTGCCCAGCCTGGCCCCTCATGGTTGGTGGTCAAAGAGGAAGAGTGGAGCAAGTGGGGGTTTTCTAATTCCCCGGGGGCTGCATGGCCCCCTGCTTGCTGGCTGGCAGGCTTTTTCTTTAGGCTCCAGATGAGGGGGAGCTCCTCTCAGCGCCTTTGCACCCTGTCCTGACAGGGGGTGCAGGTGGATGCTTTTCCCTGGGCATGTGTGTTTCCCCAGGTGAGCTGGGACGGGAAGCGGCCCCACGGAGTGCCGGAGTAATGTCTGCACTTCAGAGGAAGAAAAGTGCTTCATTTCACTCCCTCGCTCCCCTCTCCCTCATTGATTTGATGGTGAATAAGTGCTCAGTACTAGCAGAAAACAGTAATTTGCAAAGACAGTGATTGAGGTTTCTCCCCTGACTTCTTGTTGGTTCAGTAAATCCACATCACACTTCAGAGTGGAAATAACCGAGTCCCTGCCTGGAATGGCAGACAGGAGCTGTTTCCAGAAAGAGCAGGCGATGGTGGTGGAGCGTCGCCGAGTTCAGCTCCATTTCTGCCCCAAGTTTGCTGTCTAACTTCAAGGAGATGCTGACCCCAGGAGGGGGCCCAGGTGCATTTGGGGATTCTTCAACTTTCTAGACCAGATGGTATGTTAATATCTGAAAAAAAAACACCCTTTTCCTTATTTATGAAACACTTCAAAGAGCACAGAAGATTAGAGGAAATAATACAACAGACCCTTAGCATCCATCACAAAGCTTAAACAATGGCTATATATATATATAATTTTTTGCTACATGTTTTTCAGTGTTCTTAAAAAAGGGAAAGATAAGTTAATACCTGTACTGCTATTGCCCCACCAAATCTTTTACCATTTCCCCCCCAACAGTAGCCATTCACTTGAACTTGGTGTGCATTATTCTCATGAATGACCTTATATCTTAACTATAAGGTATGTGTCTGTGAATGGTCACACTATGATTTTTTTTTGGTGTTTTTTATTAACTGTATATTTTTTCCTTTGTGTGTGTGTGTGACTTAAGAAATCCTTCCCTATCCCAGATTCACAAAATATATTTTCCTATGTTTTCTTTAAAGGTTTTACAGTTTTCCTTTTCACGCGTATGTGTTTAATCCCTTAAAATTAGTTTTTGTGAAGGTGTAAGGGAGGAACCTAATTTCATTTCATTCATCATTCCTTCAGTAATTCATCCTTTCCCTGTTGATTTATAATGTCATCTGTATCCTATGTCTGGCTTTTGTGTGTGTGGATCCCTTTTATGCTCTGTATTTAGTTCTATTGTTTTAATTACTATAACCTCATAACTTTTTAATTATCTTTTTACTAAGGTATAATTCACCCTATCAAAGTGTAAACTTTAGTATATTGATAAAGTTGCACAACCACCCTCACTATCTAATTCCAGAACATTTCTATCACGCCCCCAAAGAAGCCCTATACCCATTAGCACCACTCCCCACTTTCCTCCCCTCTCCTCCGCCCCAGCTCCTAGCGACCACTAATCTACTTTCTGTCTCTATAGATTTGCCTATTCTGGATATTTCATAAAAATGGAATAATATAATATGTTTGACTTAATTTTACTTAACATTTTTCATATTTCATCCCTGTGGTAGCATGTACCAGCATTCCTTTTTTTAAAAAAAAAAATACGGCTGAGTAATAGTCCATTGTGTGACTATAGAGTTGTTCCCCCAGTATCCATGGTGATGGGTTCTAGGGCCCCCTCAGATACTAAAATTCATGGGTACTCAAGTTTCTTATATAAAATGATGTAGTACTTGCATATAACCTATGCACATAATCCTGTACACCTTAAATCATCTCTAGGTTACTTTTAATACCTAATAACTTGTAAATGCTTAATGAACATTTGAGCTGTTTTCACTTTTGCGTTGTATGCATAATGCCACTATGAACATTCCTATACAAGTTTTTGGGTAGGCATATGTTTTCATTTCTTTAAGAGTGGTATTTCTGAGTCAAATGGCACTATTATGTTTAGCATTTTGAGGGACCACCCAATTATTTTCCAAAGTGGTTTCACCATTTTACATTCCCACCAGTTATATATGAGGGTTCCGATTTCTCTACATCCTCACCAACACTTGCTGTCGGTGTTTTTGATCATAGTCATCCTAGTGGGTATGAAGTTGTATCTCAGTGCAGTTTTGATTGATGTTCTCTCATGGCTAATGATGCTGAGCATCTTTTCATGTGTTTATTCGCCATATGCATATCTTTGGAGAAATGCGTATTCAGATCCTTTGTCTCATCATGGTATACGTTTGTATAGAAGCAATAATAGCTGGCATCCTTATATTTTTCACTATTTTCTAGGAAATATGGGTAAATTTGGTTTGTGTGAGATTTCTAATTCCCAAAGGAGACATTTTTTGCTCATTTGGAATTCAGAGTCAGATGAGACTTGTTTATCTGTGCCGACATATTTTGTTCTAGTCTTTCTTTTCAGAGAGTCTCTCACTCCTTGAGAGTTCTCAGTTCCAACTCTCTGGCCTTGAAGCATCTTGACTCCTATAGTTTTAAAGCTCAAGCCACGATACTGCTCACCCTGTGGTAACCACAGCTGTGCCAGGTTCTAAATGATCACTCTGAGTTCACACTCCTTTTTGGTACCTGGAAATTTCCACTTATTTTTTCCCTTGTGAGTCTAAGAATATATTTAAAATATATTTTTCAATGACATTTTATTAGCAATTCTTGTTTTATGAAGCAAGCAATTTTCTTGTTGTTACTGATTGTTATCTTAATCTTCCATATTTCCAGAACTGGAATTCATCCTTAGAGTCCCTTTTCACTGTGAAAAATGGAAGTTTTAGGACACCATGAGATAAACGCCTATCAGAGTGTTTCAACTGTTCGTTTTCTATTGAATTGAACATCCCAACAATATTGAGCTACACCCTTCATTGCTGTTACCTGAAGGAGCCAGCATCACTGCTGGTTGGGTGACTGTGGACACATCGGTGGGGCCAGCAGCCTGTAGTGGGGCAATTGGAGGGACCTCTAGGCAGTGGATCTCATAGAGGGAGGAGATGTTTAATCTCTTTCTTCAGACACCTTTCTTGGGGCAAAAATGGCAGGCCTTGTGGTGAAACTCCCTTGAACTGCTTTCCTGGTGAAGTCCCCTTTGCCTTCTGCCTCTGGGCGACTCTGTTATGAGATTTTTCTCTACTTATTCTGAAAACAAAGGGCTCTCCCTGATCAGGAGAGAAACCAAGCAGAATTCCTAAATGTGGGCCTTCAAGAGAAGATTTTTCTGTTCCTCATTCTCTCTCTGCTCAAATACACAGATACCTCATAGGGAAATATACAGAGGCCTTAGTAGGCATTTCCTGGCTTAAGAAAAATATATTGGTTAAAAACCTCCATTCCTGTAAAAAGAAGCAGTCATTACGCAGCAGTTGCCATGAGACTCAGAGGCTTTGTCCTAATAGGCAGGAGTAAGGATGTAGCCATAAGAATGACAGTTTCACTGTCTCTTAAGTGGTAAGCATTGTCTTAGTGCTGGGAATCCAGAGATAGAAGAAGGTGGTCTAGAGATAACAGACAATCACTAGGAATGATATATGCAGGTGTTTTTTTTTTAATTATGAATTAGTCTTCATCAAAATTAAAAACTTTTGCTCTTCAAGACACTGTTATGAGAATGAACAAAATGCACCACACGTTGGAGGAACAGCTGGGGGGAGTGTAAAATGCTACAAACACTTTGGAAAACATTTGGGCAGTTTCTTAAATAAGTTTACATACTCCTACCATATATCTGCCATTACACTCCTAAGTATTTACCCAAGAGAAAAGAAAATATATTTCTGTAAAGATATTTGTACATGAATGTTCATAGATGCTTTATTTTTAACTAGTGGCCCAGTGCACAAAATTCATGCATGGGGGGGGGGTTGTTCCTCAGCCCGGCCTGCACCCTCTCCAATCTGGGACCCCTTGAAGGATGTCCTACTGCCAGTTTACAGGGATCTGACCTAAACCGGCAGTCGGACATCCCTCTCCCAATCCGGGACTGCTGGCTCCAGCTGCTCACCTGCCTGCCTGATTGCCCCTAACCACTCTGCCTGCCAGCCTGCTTGCTCCCAAATGCCCCCCGCCGCTGGCCTGCTCACCCCCAAATGCCCCCCCACCAGCCTGATCACCCCCAATGAGGTTCCTTAAAAATCAACTGCCCCCCCCCCTGCTGTCCTGCTCACCACCCCTTCCCTCCCCACTGGCCTGCTCACCCCCAACTGCCCCCCTGCTGGCCTGCTCACTCCAAACTGCCCCCCCCTGCTGTACTGATCACCTCCAACTGACCCCCACTGATGGCCTGCTCACCCCCAACTGGCCCCACTGCTGGTCTGCTTACCCCCAACGGCTCCTGCTGTCCCATCCTGGCCTGATCAGCCCCCGGCGACCCAAGGTCCCAGCCCCTCCTTTTTTTTCCTTTTTCTTTTTTTTTTTTTCAGTGCCTCCTTGAGCAGAGGCCAGGGCCGGCTAGAAGCAAGTATCTAGGATTTATTTATCTTCTATAATTGAAACTTTGTAACCTTGAGTGGAGGCCAGGGCCAGCCAGGGCAGGCGGGAAGCTTGGCTTCCTCCATTGCTGGGGGCAACCCAAGCCTCCTGCTTGCTCCAGCTTCGTGGCCACTGCCATTTTTGTTGGGATTTATTTACCTTCTATAATTGAAACTTTGTAGCCTTGAGCAGAGGCCAGGGCAGGCCAGGGCAGGCAGTCCCTTCACCATGAAAAAATGGCAACTTTCTTTAGGCATTTTCAAGATGTGTCTTTCATAGGATATGACATTTCTTTCTTTCTTTTTTTTTTTTTATCCTCACCTGAGGATATGTTTCCATTGATTTTTTCCCCCTTCCCTCCAATCCCAGGCTCGGCCCCTTCCCAAGCCTAAAGCCTCCGCCCCAGGTTTTAGGCTTGGGAAGTGGGACCCTCCTCTCCCACCCCTCCAATGACTGGCTGGGAGTGACCTGGGTGCCGAGGAGGTTCTCAGGACCCAGGTATGTATGCAAATTAACCACCATCTTTGTTGGGTTGATTTGCATACTCACTTTGATTGGCTGTGGGCATAGCAGAGGTATGGTCAGTTTACATGTTTTTCTATTATTAGGTAAGATAGCCCCAAATTGGAAACAGCCCAAATATCCATCAGAAGGTGAATGGATAAATCAAATACTATTCAGCAATAAAAAGGGTTAAACTATTTATTGACACACACAAGAGGAATGAATCTCTAAATAATTATGCTGAGTATGAAAGAAGACAGACAAAAAGGATTACATGCTACATGAGTCCATTAAATAAAACTCTAGAAAATGAAAACTAATCTATAGTGATAGAAAACAGCTCAGAGTTTGCCTGGAGGTGAAGTTGGGGATGTCAGGGAGAGGAATGACAAAGGATCATATAGAAACTTCTAGGGATGATGCTTTAATTTGTTTATTATCTTGATTGTGATGTATAACTATGTAGAAACTTATCGGATTATTCACTTTATGTGCAGTTTGCTGTAGGTCTATTATACTTCAATGAGGTTCCTTAAAAATCAAAATCCTACATAATAAAAGGCTAATATGCAAATTGTCCCTTTGACCAGGAGTTCGACCAGGGGGCAGGGCTAGCTGGCCAACCACCTGCAGCCCCTTCCCCTGGCTGGCCCCATCCCCGATCGGAGCGGGCCGGCCGGCCCCCACCCATGCACGAATTCATGCATCGGGCCTCTAGTAGAGTAATAGATAGGTGCCTGGGGAGAGGTAAGTTCAGGATGCTATCAACAGAGAATACATGGCAGAGTCCTTAGCTGACATTAGCTGGAAGTCAGGGAAGAGGGAATGCCTGATCTGAGACTTGGAATTTGAGTCTATGTTATTCAGGGAAAGGAGGAGAGGGAAGGCAGGGGGAGAGGGAGTCTCCACATCAAAGCTTTATTGAATGCAAGGGTTCCAAAGCATATAACTGTGTGGTGCATTTAGAGACCTACCAGAGCTGGGCATGACTGAAACATGGGAGGCTCCTGAAGAGGAGAGGACAATGGAGGGGAGGAGAGGTGGGTAATGATGCGTTCATATTTCTTTCCAGGTCTATGAGTTTATGAAATGCTCATCATAATATGCCACTTGTGTAACCAGCATGACCAGGCATCCCCATCCCTGAATACTAAATGGGGTCACATCTCCATTTATGTGAAAATTACAAATCTCTAACCCCCTACCTGCCCAAAGTCTCCCTCAGTTATTCGGGGGAATCTCCAAATGGGCGTTCATAGATATGCTCACAAACAGCCTGCTTTGCGGGGTTCTTCACCAGATGCCCGTGCCGCTTTGTGGTGAAGGGGCCGCTGTCTCCTGCAGATCACCCAGGGCATCGAGGTTGGAGGTGGTGGGAGACAGATGCAGGTCCATTTCATCCGTGTGGGTTCCAGTTTGTCCTGGCCCTTGTCCACATCCAGTTCTCCTTCTTGACTGACAGCCTAGCTGATCTATAGAAACTTTCACACCAGACACAGAGTCAGCATCCTGTATAGAATGCTCTACCGCCACCCACAGCGGTGTGAGGTCCCACCCTGCAGTGAGTGCCTTATTCCATGTCACTCTCAGTGGTTCTGCTTCTCTGATCGACCCTGACTAACACAGGCCTCCCTGGTCCCAGAGCAGCTCTGCTTTGCCAAAACCTTCATAAAGGCCTCTCATGAGAGCAAACTGTCCTATGGCTGACCATGACCTTTACAGAGACTCAAATTGCAGGGCTGGTGGGGGGAGAGGCCATTTTCCTCTCTTCTTCCAGCCCAAGCCCAACCAAATGCCTTCCTCCTCCCCACTTAATAAAACAAAGCTCCCTGCTCTTCCGCGGGTGTGAGCAGATGTTCCGTGTGGGCGTGGGTGCTGGTGAGGGCTGCTCTGATCGCCCACCAGCTGCCCGGGCCCCGCGCAGACAGCCCCCAGCGCTGGGAGACACGATGAGCTCTTCCCCGAGTCTTTGATTCTTCCGTTCAAAGCGTCCCAGCAACTTGACCCTGTTCTCATGTGTCTTTGTTTGCACGCGTTTCCTCTCCGCGGTGCTGTGCCAGAATCCTGGATGGATTACAGGGCCTCCGGGAAGAGCCAGCCGACTGAGGGCGAGTCACTTATTCCATGGCTTCTGCATGCCATGCCGCGCTGTGTCTGGTCAACGTGAGTCTCAGAGCCCACAGTGAAGGTGGACGTCTCCGGGTGGACGAGGATGCCCAGAACTGGGTCAGTGGAGGCCTGGAGCTCGACTCCCCTGCATGAGTCCCCCAGGTTCCAGGCAAGTCCCTTTCTGTCCTCCCTCTGTAAAGGTCCTGTATGCTTACAATATCTCCTTCCTCCTGGTCCCACGGGACATGCGAATGTGCTGGAGAGAACATGCTCTGGGCCTGAAAAGCTGTGACCTGGTGCAGCCGTGTCTGAACCTGACTGATGGTGGGAACTCCCTCAGGTGGGTTACTCTTCCCACAGGCGTGTTAGAGACCAACAGCTCAACAGCTCCCCCCTCCCCGGGACTGTCCCTCAGCAGGCTGACGGGGACATGGAGTCTGTACTGAATCAAACAGACCGTGGAACAGACCACTCTGCCGTGGATTCCGATGATCAGCCAAGTTTAAGAAACAACTGACCTACTGAAGGCAAGGGCCTTACCAACTTCAGGGGTTCTCGCTCCAAGTCCAGGGAAAAGGGAAGCAATTATGCATAAAATTCCAGCACGAAAATGCATTTTCATTAGAATTACGTAAATCACGAGTAACTGTTTTGGAGACATTTGGGTGGAAAGCAAAATCTTCTCACCTATTTCAGTTCAGACCAAGCCCCTGGAGAAAACAGCAGCAGAGGGCGGTTGAGTTGAGTTTGCTCCCATTGTGGTCACCAGACATTCTGGATGTGCTGGGAGTCTCTTCCTTGCATATACGACTATTGCTACTTAGAGCTCACAAACTGTGAATTTCCATTTTTGACATGAAAAAATGATGCCTGTTGCTTATAGTGCACCATGCTCTGGCTAACCATGAGATAATTGATTTTGAGACAGCTTTCCACTTGCTTGGGATTTAAAATTAGTAACTAAGGTGGCTGCATATCCCAACTGTTTTGGGGAATGCACAGATCTGTTATTCTGCTCCGTCGTCTCCTTGGTCCCAATGGCCAGTCAGTAGCCCGCTCCGCGTTTCCTAATTTGAGTGGGAAATTGTGGCTCTATCTCCAGAAACTGGGTGAAATGCATGCAACTGGGTTCTGGGTCTCTGTTGCAGGGTCTGCGTTTGCTGGATGAAGCATTTCTTCAATGCCTGGTTTCCTGGGAGGAAAAGCTGTAGCCTCGTTTGGTTCTATCAAATGTATTCATCCTTTACTTCTGTCCTGCTCTGGGTAGCCGCCCTGAGAAGAAGCAGGGTCTGGGGGGCCAGCATCACATTTCCTGTGCACACCAACTCAGCGCTGCCATCTTGTGGCTGGGCAAACTCTAAAGACTACCAGAGACGTGAGCTTCAGAAAAGGAACCAGAGTTTTAGAATGCGTGTTCCCTACCTGCTCAGCAGAAAAAGTTGACCATGAATTCCTAACGATTGTGTCGTCCTCGCTTTTCTGTCTCTAGAATGGAGAAAGTAACTGCTCGATTATTAAGGTAGAGCCCACCAATTCCTTAAAAGAGAAAGGAATTTATTCTTGTTTTGTTTGTTTTTTTGTTTTTGAGTCAGCCCTTAGGCAATATTTTGAGCCATTTGAGACATTTGGAGAGAAGGCCTTAAAAAGAATATCTACCCAAGGCCTGAACGAGAGGCAGGAAGCGGAGACAGATGAGTCTTACCTGAGGGGCAGCGGTTCTCAGTGTGGCCCCTGCACCAGCAGCATCGAGGTCTTGGTGACATTCACAGTCTTGGGCCCCAGCCAGGCCCACTGAGTCAGAAACTCTGGGTTGTGCCCAGAAGTCTGTGTTTTCAGGTGACGGAGGCAGAATCCAGTTAGAGGACCAGGGTACTGGGGAAGAGAAGCCACCCCTGGACACAGGTGAAGCAGGCAGCACTCAGCATCCATCGGGTTCACCACTGACCTCATTCCTCCGCATGCCTTCTCCCTGTGTTATTTACTCAACAAACAGCGAGTGTTTATTGAGTCACTCCTCTGGACAAGCCACTGTTCCAGGTGATGGCTTGGTCTGAGCAAGGGCTTTGAGAATTTGCATTTCTAAGAGTTCCTCAGGTGCTGCTGATGCTGCTGGTCTGGGAACCCGGGTGTAGAGACCAGGACAGCAGGTGCAGAAGCCTTTGTGGTTTCAGACGGAGACTTCAGTTCAGGCTTTTGGGATCCACGTGGCCGTGAGACCTGCTACGCCACCCTCCCTGCCTCTGACCGTGGGCACCCGGGAGACATGTTTATTTGAACTGAACTCCAGTTCATTATAAAGAGATTAGAATAACATGCTGTGATTTCACCACCCAAAGGTTAGGCAATTTAAAAGGCAAAGCAGGCATGCGATTATTACAAGGCCTTAGAGAAAATTGTCAATAGACTCAGAAAATTTGACCATACATCAAAAGACCTGCTTCCCGCTCTGCGTTGGCTCAACCTGATCAATAGCACTTGCATGCAGCACGTCCCCCCTCTTGTTTAACTTGCCGTTTATAAGTTTGGTCGGTCCAGCGAATCCAAGCAATTCTGCGGCAAAGAATAAATAAGCTGAACGAACGGCAAATCAAACCGGATGTGTGGGCACAATTATCCAGGGAGAAATTTGGGACCTGGGAGCAGAACTCTATCTAACTGCAGGTTAGAAGACAGATGTCTGCTTGTATGTCACACGCACCCTCTATATCGGCTGAGGGTCAGCAGCGCCTCTGGTTGACCTCCTAGCCAGCATTGCTGGGCAAGGTATGAGCTGGGTTTTGCTTTGCAAAGTCTTTAAGTCTTAGAGAGAGAATGGGTGAGGCAGCTTAGTGTGGTGGCATTTACTCAAAGTTTTGGGGTCAGGCAAAGCTGGCCCCCAAATCCTTTATACCATGTGGGAAGTGACTTGATCTCTCTGGATCTCATTTTCTTTACCTGTAAGTGTAGGGCATGTAAACTTACTACTTCCTGGTGTGGCTTTAAGGGTCAAATGAACAAAGGTAGGTAGGTGCATAACAGGTGCTCAATATACAGTAGCTGTACCTAAGCTCGCAGTGGCAGAGGGCTGGGCCGGCAGAGGCGAGGAGGTGAGCATCTACACTCACAGCCTTCGTACCCCGGGCCTTCCCCTCCCTCTTAAGGTTGCTGTGTAAAAATGAGAGTACGTGAGTCCCCAGTGGAGGGCCCCCCCAGGCCTATAACGGCGCTGTTCCTCCCAGGGCAGGAGCAGCCGATGATCACACTGGAGCCCCAAACACAAGACTGCGACCGGCTTGACTTGGTCATAATAAGATGTACTTAAATTTTAAAGGGATGCCCCATAGATATGGTAGGCCCAGCCTCATTACAGTCACTGGGTTTGTCAGATGCTTTCCTCCTACAAAGCTAGCTGAGTTCTTTGGTGGCGAAGCAATTGGAAGGAGTGTTTGGGCTCAAGGAGGGTGGGCCTGGGTGGGCTGCTGTGGGGGCATGGAGGGTCCAGGATTTGGTGTGGATGGGAGAGCAAGAAAGAAGGGGTGCCAGGAAAAGTGGGGCGGGTGGATGTGGGCCACTGGAGACGGAGTATGTCATTTTTCTGAAGAAAGATCCCTCTGGGTGAGCCCTACTCTGAAATGGTTTTCATGAATCACGGGACAGTTCTCCCTGCAGGTGGCCCTTTTGCTTCGAGCTCCTAATTGAACGTGAGAATCTAGGAGGTGAAGTCATCCCAGTGGTTCTGCTGTGGTCCTTTGATGAGTGCGTGGGGGGGAAGAGTTTAGGCCATGGAGTCGGATTGGGTCCTGCATTTGAATCCAGATCTGTGACTTCAAGCTGAGTGGCGTAGGGCAGTTATGTAGCTAACCTGTGACTCAGGTCCTACTGGAAAGTGGGATTAATGATATACATGTCTCACAGGGCTGTGGTGAGGATTGACAGGGGCAATGCAAGGAAGCACTTAGCAGGATGCCTGTTTTATGGCAAACACTAAATATTAATTGGTGTTATGATAAAGAGCCCCTCGTATGGGTTTTAGCTGTGCGACCTTCAAGAGGTCACCTGCTCTTTCTGAGACGAGCTGCCCCAGCTCTTTAAAGGCAGAAATAGCCTCAGGGAGCTGCAGGTGGGGCCACGGATCCCACGAACTGCTGTATGGTTCTGGCTGTGTTTAGACAAAGTCATTCATTATGAGACTGAGTTGGTGGCAGGAGGCGTGAATCTGTGCATGTGGGGAGGCGGGAAAGGGTCCGAAGCTCACCAGAAGTTTGTTTCGAGAGAAGCGTGTCTTCCGTTTTGAGCGAGAGGAAACGGGGCGGGGATGTGGGGTGGCACGCAGAGGCAGGGTCGGCTGACGAAACTTCGTGGTTGTGTTTCTCAAACCACTGGCGCAGGTCCAGATCTGCAGCCGGGGCTGCATTTGCACCTGCCACTTAGGACCTTGTTTGACTTTGGGCTGAAGTGCTGAGGCAGCCCTGCCGTCCCACAGACCCGCTTTCCAAATGCTGCCGGCTTTCCTTTACTAAATCACTGTGCATGAATTAGTAAATGCTAGGGGCAGGAGGTTTGGCAATGACCAGAACACATACAAGTCTTGCGCTCAGAGACCTTTCGGCCTCGTAGGGGATAAAGGCAATAGACACAGAGTAGACGACACGCATACGGTATACAATTACTATTTATTAATTTTTTTCCATGAACTAAAAGTTCTTGATGCCATGAGACCTCACCATGGGCCAAAACCCAGTTTAGATCAGGGGTTCAGCAGCAAGACTAGAGGAAATGGGGGTGAGCTCGGGTGGCAGAGGAAAAGACTTTGCCTGGAGAGGAGACAGGCTTTGCTTGTATTTCTCAGCACAAGCCTCCCTTTCACAGCAGGCGCTGACCATGGGAAAGGCAGTTCCCGGCTTCCTGATCTGTTGTCCTCCGAGCGCACACACTCTGTGCGCCCACTGCCCTCCCGCACCGCCCTCCTCAGGGATGCAGGCTGGAAGCATCTGGACTTCAGGCTCAGCTCTAGTCCCACGTGTATGGAGCCTTCTGAACTCTTCTGCTCCCCAAGCTCTCTCTTCTCTGGACTTTTCTCAGGGTGTGTCTGGTCTGCTCTTCCACCTTGATTCCACCAGGTGATATGGCGTATTGTTTGTTACTCTTGTGTTACGTGTGTGTGAGTGTGTGTGTGGCGCTTCTCTGTGAAGGTGTAGGTAGCATCTCCCCAGTGAGCATATTGATGAGGCTGTGGAATGTTAGAGCTAAATGAGCCATTGCACAGGGGTGGGCAAAAGTAGGTTAATAATAACAATAATAAAATAATTAATAAATAACAATACAAGAATAAACTGAATTTTGTGTACTCACAACTGGAAACCTATTTTTCCCACCCCTGTAGATCTTATTCTCCAAACTGCTCATCCTGATTAAGATGAAGCTGAAGACTGGAGAAGCTAAAGGACCCCTCTGGTCCCCGGATGGGTGTCAAGGGCTTTGATCATGTCTTGTTATTTCATCTCTTGCATTCACCAGGGTGCTTGTTCCAGAGTCAGGATTCAACACTGATTTCCTCACTGTCTGTTTATTCTTCTAGTTGGACAGTGTATGCACTGTCCCACATACTTCCCTTACTCACTTCCAGCAGTAGACATAGCAGGTGGTATCACGTAACCCTTCTGAGTGACTTGATTACCTGGTCAAATGGGTATAGTCATTTAAGTGAACGAACATTTGTTAAACACTGTATGTCAGACACTGCACAGCTTTGGGACAGAAGGCTGGACGATAGATCTGGTCCCTGACTTAGGGGAGCACACAGTGGTAGAAGGTGGGAAAGAAGCAGTTACAATGCAGCAAAAATGTCTGTGATAAAGGGTCGTGCAACATATGGGAACACAGAACAGACCAACCGATTTTGCTTGGGAGAATTGGGGAAGTGCATTACTATCTTCTCTACTCCCTCAGCTTTGTGTTATGAGATGCCGATGGGATAGTGCAGTGAAGATGTGGTAGGAAGGAGAAAGGACTGTGTGAGCACACTCGTGGATGGTGTTGTGATTTGGGAAGCGTCAAAAAGCGGTCAAAGAAGACAATGATGGCTGAGAGAAGGGGGGTAGTCATCCTTTCTGATGAACCAGTACATTTGACACAGAGAAAATTCAACTCCATGCCTGTAGAACCATCAGAGCTACAGCCACCCAGCTTGTAAACAGAGCTTTTTGTCACAGGAATGATTAAACCTGCTCAATCTGTTAAGGCTACTGAAAGCTCTCTGTGACTTAGGGTATTAGTCACCCTTATCTTCTCATTGGAAGAAGATGGCTGGGAAGACCTGTGATAGAAGAACAGATGGAACATGGGGAAAACCCACAGCAATGACTATCTTGTCTGAGCTATTAGCCCTGATGGGCTGAGGAGAGATTCACTTCTCTCCTCTAGTCCCCTGCATCCTGGAGCTTTGAACAGTGTGTTGTTTTGAAACAAGTAGTTTGCAAACATGAGTCACTGTCATAATGAAAGCATAATGTTCAGAGACTGATTCCTTGGTTAGGATCCACATAGCATGGGTCAAAGGACATTGCTCAAAACAAAATGATTATATGTGGTTTCTGCCATCATCTCAAGAGGCATTCTTCAAAAAACAAAAACCCTTAGTGTTAACTTGGGTGATGCATCTGACACTTGGTTCTGTCCAAACTCTGGATGAACATCCAACCTAGAACTGAGAGGGAAAAGTGACCACAGGGCACCCTCTGGTGGTGAGGCAGACCCACTACAGTTCATGGCCTGAGCCCCTGTCCCTGCAGGAAGGAAACCTGGCCACCTCAGGTTTTAGTGTCCTAGAGGTAGAGGGACATCTGTCTGTTGAGAGCATGTTCTGAGGATCTTCTTGCTAGGCTGTGTGGCAATAAAACAGGCAAGCACTGTGGACTCTTCCATAAATGACTCATTATTGGGTGAAAATGATGCAGGATCAGCCCCGCTGTCCATCATTGTAATAAACAGCTGCCTAAACCAGAACTAGGGGCCCTCTGCCTTCTACCACCTTATCTCCCTTCTTCTTTGCCTCCCCCACTTTGCTGACATTAACCAGCAAGGGGCACTCTTTCTTTGAAGTGGAATCTGTATTGTAGTGCTGTGGAAACAGCAGTAACTGCCCCCTTCTGCCCCCAAGAAAAACTACCACCATTATGGGCTCTCCTGTTTTTGGCTTTGTGAGCCTTTGGGAAGTACAGATGGAAAGAGGAAGGCTGGAAAGGAGATAATTCAGATGACCTGTTGTCCTCTCACCCCGGGAGAGATGCCTGCAATATTGATCAATAAACAGATGTCACATTGCTGTGGGCGAAAGTCCCTTGAGTGACAAAGGGCCTGTGATTTCTGGGATCATGACTGGAGTTGTCCTCAACTGGGTTCCAGGTGATGCCTCACCTGCGGCACCTTCAAAACGAGGCGGGCATACACACAACAGCACTCAATGTGGCGGTGTCAGTCTTTGCCTAAGGCTGACTGAGACACTGGAGGTCAGCCAGGGATGCCCACCTGGACATTCAGCAGGACAGGCATCCCAGCTCATGCCTGGACATCGTTGGTGACCCGCAGGATCCTTTAGGGTTATCATTTGTGTGTCATGACACAACGGCAAAACCAGGTCACAAAGCATAGAGTCTGGCAGCTCCGACTTGGCAAATGACTGGGGCGGGCCTACAATTACTGCAGCAGGAGTTTGACAGCCAGTACTGGGTGGACTGCGGCTTGAATCTGGTCGAAGTTTTCGCCTGCCTGTTCTTTAGCCATTAAATTCTTTTTCACCCATTCTTTGGTGATGGACAGAACGCACAGTGGCCAACAGTGGGTTTACTCTCACACAAGCTTTGTCGCTGCCTAGATCCTCTGAGCAGCCCTGGGTGAGTTGGAGAGGAGGACAGGGAGGGAGGGAAAGAGGAGAGAGAACTACTCCCCGTAATGCATCAGACACACAGCCGGCCGGGCAGTCCCTGGGCCCGAGAACCCTGTGTCTGGCTCCCCCTCAAGGGAAACAGAGCATACAGTGTGTATCTTCATAGGCAGCCTGGAAGGACGAGCCCATTTTGCTCAGGACCTGTGACTGTTTGGGGGCATAAAGTAGGGGTGGGCCACATGGACAGATGGTGACCTCCAATTGCAAGGATACCCCAGAGGGAACCAACCAATTCAGCATCTTTTTACTTTCCTTTTCTTTTTACAACAAATCCAATCCAAATACTTTGCACATTTAAGTCACTTGGCACAGTACACACTTTTAACTGAAACATGCAAACCCAATGCCAATGGTTATGACATCATTGCAAAACCGTTTTGATAACCACTCAGACAACTCCTGTCCAGCATATACTGCAAATCGCTTTGTCAGGACACTTGTTTGCAACTTAACGGCCTCCCAGAATCACCAAAGGGAAACGTGAGGAAGTGACCTGCCAGGAGTGTGCTGGCCTCCCCGGGACTTTCCTGCTGTGCTTTTGAAGAATGCTGCACCACCATGAAAGGTTCTTTCCCTGGAAATCCTCAGGAAAGTCTCTTACTGAGAAAGTTGATACCCATGGGTGTGTGGAGGACTTGGGCAGAGTATGTCCAGTGAGCTGGTCTGTGCTGTCATCTGTGGTAGACGTTTGATTCTCTCCAGGCGTTAGATCACCAGGTAAAGCTGGACAGCTCCAGACAACAACTGCTCTCCCCTGCAGATCTCCCCTGCAGATCTCCCTGGGGGTGGGTTGCTTGTGTTGACAGCTCTGGATGCTGCTGTTCAGCGGGGCACATCATGGGACTTACTATAGGGAATATTTTGAAACCATGGGACTTGGTCAGCAAAAAGAGATACTCTTTTGATGTTGAAATTTCAAGTTGACAGAGTGTTCCAAAGTGTTCTTCTAGGTTTGTCAGAGGCGAGGCCCAGACTGAGAGTCTAGGGATGAACCATCTCATTTAAGAAAGCTCAGGGCGTCAGCTCTGAGGGTGAAGCACAGATTTGTAACTTTTGTAGCTGGTGCTCTCCAAACAATTGTTCTTATTTGGGACATTTCATTGGTTAACTAAAAAGAAATACTTATTGAACACTTACTACGTGTCAGGCAGTGGGGATGTGAGAGTAAACAATAACTTAAATCTATCTTCTCAGATATTTTGTTTTGAATGCTGACCCAAGTCATGGTATAGAAGAGCTTGTGATGGCAAACAGCAGCCTTTCACTTGGTCATTACCCCGCCCCAGACCCTGCTTTAGTCTATTTATGATTTAATTCTTCTGGTAGTTACCTCCTTATAATATGCTATACCTCTGTTTCTTGATTTATGAACATTAGATAATGCTTTGTGACTCTACTAGGGAAGATGCGGATTTTGCTCATTCATTTATACCATGCCCAATTATTTTCTCCTCCTCCTTCCCCTCAATATTTGAAAATTATTATTATTATTATCATGTGCTTCCTTCTCAACTCAAACTAAGAAGAGAGTTTAAGATCACCACTCAGAAAAATGGGAGTCTCTGCCAGAAAGATGTTTTCTCCCTTAGGTACCAAATGGCTCAAAGTGCCCGTTTTGTGGATGTTGCTTGTGGTCACCTCTGAGGTCCAGATTCTAGATCTCTTGCTTTCACTTCACCTCTCTATACACGCTGATTTATGATTTACCCGTTAGACTCCTTGCCTGAGGGCGTGCACATTGACCTAATTTCTTGCCAATAACACGGGACCTCAGCTTCCTGATATGTCTCATGCCCGTGGGAAACCTTTTCTTCATACGTTTAGACAGGTGGTGCCAAGTCTTTGGGGACAGGGAGCACAGACTTCTCAGCTGCAAGAACTCAAACTCTCAAACTCTTCACATCGTTTCCCTTCTGCTTCTTCCATTCCCTCAGCCTTTCTAATGAAAGCCATGCTCTCTTGTCCCCCAACTGTTGAGTCTTCTCCCAGTCCCAGGATGGCCAAGATATTTTTATCTCTGGAGCCTATTTGATCAGTAGCTAGTGGTGGATGCTGTGACGCTGTAAAGAATTAGATTTCCTCAGGAGACATGATTCTTCAACAGCCATTCCAGCCCAGGCGGAGGAGTCTAAGGAGGCCGGGACCATTGCCTTCCCTGGGCCAGTAACTGAGTTGGAAAAGGACAAGTGACCCACCTCTGCACACTGAGACGTGAGAAGAAGGCAGCTGGGGTTTCTTGGAAAGGTAACTTTCCTCCTACAAGTAGGGACAGAAGATCTCTCCACATCCTCTGGAACTGTCATCTTGGATACAATTTCTTGGGTACGATTTCTACTGCAGCTGCCTTGCAGCCAGGATGACTATGAAGCCAGCTTTGAGGATGGCTGAAAGGGTAGAGGAGAGAAACTGGGTGCTTGATGGCTCCATTGAGCCACTGAATCAAGCAGCCCTCAAGTCTACCTCACTACGTTTCCTATCATGTGAGAGAATACATTTCCATGTTGTGGAAGCCAATTTGAGTCAAGGTTTCTGAAGTCAAACCAACTGATTTGACTTTATTTCTGTACTGAAGTCTTTTCCGGAATCAGTATGAAAGGGAACTCACATCGACTAGCTATGTCTGTCAGATGGAGGTATGAACCCTTGCCAGCCTGTGCCCTTCTATTGCTTGTTCTATTCTTATGACCCTCTCTCTTCCTCAGTGAGGGGATTTAGAAATCATAGCCAGGATGTAGGTAAGAACACAGCACACTGCAGCCTATTGGAAGCACCAGATGGGTGGTGCCGACAAGATCATGGATGAGGCTGGTCTGGCCGATGCGTGTGCCACCCCATTCAAGGGCCTGCTTGGCTGATTTGAGGGGCTAGACTTCTGTCCCCTTTGTCTGGCCCTCACTGATCCGTGAGCAGACCTGCAGCGGCTGTATGCTTGGTCAAAGAGGTCGCCTTTCCAGAAAGAGAAAGAGTTGTCCTATGGTCACGGGTACACGGACACTGATGGTCCGAGGAGACACAGCTTTTGAGCTCCTCTGCTGACATCTTTCTATGAGCCTTTCTGAATTCCTGGTGTCCTTAGTGCATTTTCCAGGCATTTAAATAAGAAGTCCAAGAAGCTGAGTGGAAACAGTGGGGATACCGTTTCTCAGCTTTCTCATTTTTTATTTAACTTGGAAGTAAGTTGCAAGGGCTCAACCCTGTGGCTTATAAATTAAACCAAGAATAAAAATGGTGAACAGACTGTGTGTGGCTTATGGAAGAGTTCATAGTGTCCCTCAACAACAAACTCATACTTTTTCCCCTGTTTGCTAATTGATTAAAAAATGTGTATGTATTGCAAAGTTCATTTATTGATCGTGAGGAGAGTGGAAAGAATAGCTTCTCTAATTAAAACGGATTGGAGCTGTAAAAGTGTAATTAATTGGATGCATGTCACTTCATTTCCATGTTATGTTGTGCACGGCGCTCTGTTTTCATAATTAACGCCTTGTGTTGGGGTGGTGGGTGTCTCTCTAATTAGCAGTCTGAGGGAAAAGTGATGTATGGGCCTGCTGGGCAGGCGGAGTGGGTGGAAGAGAAGTCCCAGCCAGAATCCACGTTCCTATTCCCCGTGGCCTGCTTCTTGCCATTTTGCCATCCTTTGTTCAGTAAACGAGGTTTTGGTGGATCTTCTGGGAGACTGCTGTTTGTTTGTTTCCTACTGTTTCTTCATCAGAGCACAGGAGGTGGGATGACTCTTCCAGGGGTGGGGAGAGTCGTTCCAACTGCTCTCTCTGAACTCCCCACATTCACCGTAGTCACTCCCCATTCCGCAGCCTACACTTGCCCACTTGACAGAACAAATACTTGCTGGGCAATGCGTGGTGTAGGGCGGGTGGCTTTGAGTCCAGACTGCAGCTTCTTATTAGACACTAGAGGCCCAGTGCACAATATTCGTGTACTGGGGGTGGGGGGTCCCTTCAGCCCGGCCTGCGCCTTGACTGATGGCGAGCAGGCCTAAGCCACAGTCCGACATCCTTAGCGCTGCAGCGGAGGCAGGAGGAAGCTCCCACCACCGCTTCTGTGCTCGCCAGCCATCAGCCTGGCTTCTAGCTGAGTGGCGCTCCCGCTATGGGAGCATACTGACCACTAGGGGGTAGCTACTGTGTTGAGCGTCTGCCCCCTGATGGTCAGTGCATGTCATAGCGACTGGTCGTTCTGTCATTCAGCCGATTTGCATTTTACCCTTTTATTATATAGAAGATGTGACCTTGGGGAAGTTACCCAGGTTCTCTGTGCTGCAGGTTATAACATAGGAACACCTGGTAAGCCTGCTGAGGATTAAATGAATAGCATAAATGGCACCCCGTTGTAGATTGTAGCTACTAACTGACCCCATTCTCGTGTCCTGGTCCTGAAACCCAGGCTCTACTGGAAACAGAAGTCATTTTTCTAGAATGAAAAATTGATTATATGAATGCTTTCCTGACATCCATGAATGCATCCTCTTGCCCAGATGATGTTTCAACCCTGCAGTATAGGGATTCTACCCCCTGCCCCCAGCAGCTTGGCGAGTCTCACCTCCGACGGCTGGCACCTCCTTTCCTCAGCCCTCCCACCTCTGCACACCCCTTCCCAGGCTCCTTTTCATCTGAGCACAATATACTCGTTATCTCTTCTGCCCAGAAGGCTCTTTTTCTCAGGAAAGCAAAAATCTTTCCCTTTTCTTCACATTCAGCTCAAGTGAAGTCATCTGTCCTCCAACAGAACTGTTTCTTGTTTGAAGTCTCTCTTCGTGACTGCACAGGAAGTTCCTGCAGGCAGGGCTGTGTCTTGGCCATCTTTGTGTCATGGTGTCTAGCCAGAGTATGGCATGAAATAGACTTTTAATAAATGATAGTTGAGTGACAAATAGAAAGAACAAAAGTTTTCTTCATGTGGAATTTCTATTTAATACCTGCCTTCCCACAGCATGCTGGCTCCATTTGGGCAGTAACATTTCTGTTCTGTTCTCTGTTGCCTGGCACATAGTAGGTGCTCAATGCATAAACAAATAAAATGGGCACATCGTCTGCTCTATCTGCCTCAGAGGTTTGTTGTGAGAGCAAATTGAGGGTGAATATAAAATTTCTTATAATTTAAAAGTGATTGGCAAGATTATTTATAATAGAACAATAGTTGCTATTGATATTGCGTTTTTTTTCAGTTTTTTTATTAAGGTATTATATGTGTACATATCTTACCATTGCCCCCCCCGCCACTCCCATATATGCCCTCACCCCCCAGAGTTTTGCGGCTATTGATATTGTTGCCATGATACTTTCTGTTGTTACTGAAAAGGGAGCTATTCCCTTTTTGGAGTAGATTCCTGAGAAGCATATCATCACTGCAACTGGGGGTGGCACTGTGTGTAGACCCAGGGGCTGTCCCTGTGACCCTTAGGGAGGATCCCGAAGACAAATCAATCCTGCAACTGAGCTGCTTGCAGGTCTTAACCAACCCCTTAAAAAATCCCATAACCCTCTGGTTTTCCTGATACACTATTCTCCTAGCTCAGGGATATGTGCAATACATAATGCATTCTGGTAATTTTAGAAAATCATTTTTATTTCTAGGCACTTGGATAGAGTTTAATCAATACTTTTACTTATTCAAGGGGTTTTCTTTTTTTTTTTCATTAAGAGATGTTTTCTGTTTTCCTTCATATGAATGTGTGACCTTGCATAAAATAAAAAGTCTTCCCTCTAGTGTAAAATCCCCAAGCACCACCGAGCCAGGAAGATTGTCACCACATCCCTTCTCAATAATTAGGAAGGAGTGCTTACAGAAAGCAAGGTCTCATCCCATGTTCCGTTTTACTCGCTCTTCATGTTTGAATATACAGGGTGTCCCCAAAAATGTATACACACTTTAACAGCTGGTCGCTCAGTTTTGAAAATGAAATGTATTTTAACAAACGCTGTCTTTATAATTATTCAAAGTGTGTGGATACATTTTTTGGGGGAACACTCTATAGTTCAGAAAATGGGATTATAGACTGGGTCTGTTATCTGTAGCCTGATGCCAGTGGAATTTCTATCAGCAATATTTATAGTGCCGGGAGCCAGAAATCATAATAAACTAAAGTGATTCAAAATAACTTTGGGTTGACATGACTAACTTGTTTCAGAGGCCCTCTTTCTCCACACCAGAATTTAACAGGAGCTAAAAAAATTTCAGGCCCTGAACTATTCCCCCAGGTATATCTTGAATCTGAGAGAAAAGCAAGGCATGCTGGCCTTGGGGAGTTTAGTTGGGCGTGAGGTGTGGGGGTGAAGGCCCTGGGTGTCTCAGGGTCCAAGTTCTAGAATGGCCCTGCCTTGGTTGGCTGTATGACAAGGGGAAGTCACTCAACTTTTCTGAGAGTCAGTCCGTGTCAGCGGAATGAAGAGACTGGCTCAGTGATTCTGGGTGAGTTTGCCTATAGCCACCCCACAAGCTTAGTAATTCTGTTCCTACCTTGTGCCAGCACTAGACTAGGTTTTGGGGACGTAGCTATGAAGGAGACTCACTGGCTAAGGTGCCAATGCAAGACTTGGGTGTGCTCAGCCCTCAGTCCCAAAGCACAGCCTCTGTGCCGCTCAGCCTCAACACAGGCACAGGCCTGGATGTTCACCGGAAAAGATGACTAGTTCAGGCTCCCGCGCCACAGGGCATCAGCTTCCCCATGCCTGGTTCTCTTTCCTGCTGACTGACCTCAACCCAATGCAGAACGTAGAGCGTCTGAACACAATGATCAGAAGAAGAAGAAGAGGGTAGAGATGAGTTCTCTCCTCCCCGAGGCACCTGACCCTGCTCCTGGCAGGGACGGTATTGGGTTCCAGGGCCACAGAGAGGAAGTTGTAGCCAGTTCCACAAAAGTGCCTTTCAGGGCCATGGATGCCCCTCCCTTCTGCCCTGGAATGAAGAGGATCCCTACAGTTCAAGGGAAAGGGTTCAAGGGAAAATCCCTCCAGGTTATGGGCTGTGCTGCTGAGAAAGTGGAGGCAGCTTTTCTATCTGAAAAAATGAAACAAGGTCTGTCTGCTTCACTAGCAAAAGGAATAGCAGTGAGGAAGGCCTCAGTACCCATTGTGGGAGAGGAAGAAGGTCCGGGGAGGAGCGAGCAGGGCTGAATGGTGCAGACCTGGGGGGCTAAGCTCAGACAATGTTACCCTTTTGCAGTGGGTCTTAAACTCTAGCGAGTGCCAGAATCACGGGAAGGCTTGCTCAAACACAAATTCACTGTTCCTGATTCACTAGGTCTGGGTGGAGCCCAAGAATTTGCTTTGCCCACATTTCCATGTGGTGCTGATTCTGTTTTTCGTGTCATTGTGCTAAGGAGAGTGGTTTGAAGGGAGTACGATCTTAATGAGTATAATAGTGGCTCAACCAGCCTCTTCCTTGGAATCTTAGTTGGTCAAGACAAAAGCCTTGGATGTGCTGAATACAACAGAAAGCTCTAGAGCAGTGAGACAGACTTCAGAATGGTGTTTCTCAATGTGGTTCGCAAACCACCTTCATCAGAATCACCTGGACCCTGCTACTCAAAATGGGGCTCCTAGACCAACTGCATCAGTGTCACCTGGATGTTGGCTAAAAATGCAGAATCTCTGCCACCCTCTGCCCCCTGGACCTACTGAACCAGCAACCTATTTTTAAACAAGATCACTGGAGATTTGTAGACACATTATTGGTTGAGAAGCATTGATCTAGAGGTTTCTCAGGTGTGTCTCTAGAGTGGGTGCTGTTGAGCATGAGGTTGGGGAGGTGGAATAGCTATGATGTGCACTGACCACAGGGGGCAGACGCTCAACACAGGAGCTGCCCCCTGGTGGTCAGTGTGCTCCCACAGCCAACCTCCTGCAGACCCTCCCCCCAGACTGGGTGAGTTAGCCCCAATTGACCCCAGCCATCGGCCAGGCCGAGGGACCCCACCCGAGCACAAATTTGTGCACCAGGCCTCTAGTGTCATTATAATGCAGAATTGTTGCATAGTAGCCCAGCCTACGTATTTGACTGGGTGTGGCCATGGGAGGGGACCTTGCCCAGGACAGTGGCTTGAGCCTTCACAGAGCATACATTCCAGAGAACAAGGCCTGTAAGAAGGTAGGGTGATTTCAATGTGCAGTCTGTCAATTTTGACAGTCTCTCTTACAATATAGTTTTTAAGTTTCTGTATGACAGAGAAAGTATGGAAGGGTTGGGAATAATCACAGCTAAAAGCGAGGAGCCAGGAGTACTGCATATGCATAAGTCAACCAGAATCATCCCATGTCATACTTCCTAGTGTTCAGGAGGTGAGTGAAATGAGAAACGGTGGCAGGATCTTGCTTTCTGCTAAGTATCACTAATACCTCTTTCAAAGGACATAGAACAGTTTTTTTAATGGCTTGAGATATAATTCATATACCATACAAGTTACCTATTTAAAGTATATAATTCAGTTGTTTTTAGTATATTCGCAGTTATGCAACTATCACCACAATCTAAGTTTAGAACATTTTCACACACACCCCAAAAAAAGCCCCCATATTCACTAACAGTCACTCCCCATCACTCCCTTCCTCTCACCAGCCCTAGGCAATCACTAATCTACTTTCTGCCTCTATATACTTACCTATTCTGGACATTTCATATAAGTGAAATCATATAGTATGAGGTCTTTTGTAATGGGCCTCTTTCACTTAGCGTATGTTTTCAAGACTCGTCCATGTGGTAGTGTGCATCAGTACTTCATTTCTTTTTATTGCTAAATAATGCTCCATTGTATGAATATATTGCATTTTATTTATTCATTCATCAGGAGATAGACATTTGTGTTCTTTCTTCTGCTTGGCTATTGTGAATAAAGCTGCTATAAACATTCACATGTACGTTTCTGTGTAGACCTATGTTTTCATTTCTCTCGTGTCTATACCTAGGAGTGAAATTGCTGGGTCACATGGTAACTCCGTTTAACCTTTTGGCAAACTGACAGACTGTTTTCTAAAGTGGCTGCAACATTTTACATTCTCATCAGCAACACATCAGGGTTCCAGTGCTTCTACATCCCCACCAACTCTTGTTATTATGTCTTTTTTATTATAGTCATCCCGGTTGGGGTTAGAACTCACGGTAGCTTGATTTGCATTGCCCTAATGTCGAAGATGTCGAATAAGGTAGCTCTTGTTCTCAAGAAGCTCTGTCTTACCTTGGGGGACTCCCCTAAATCCAGTGTCCAATATTTCTGCACTTGTTGATCTGCCCACCTACCCAACATGCCCCCAAACTCACAGATGGGGGTATTTAATTCCTACCATAGGAGGCTCAGACCTCCCCTAAAATCTTGGACTTCAGAGAGAATAGCACATCGAATGTAGAACCTCAGCATCAATAATCTGTGCCTCAAATTACTGTCCCTGACATACTTCTGGCCCCATCCTCAGAAAGTTTTGTTTGTTTCTCCTTGCCCGGGCCCTAACTTTGTGCCACACTCTCAGCCACTATCTTGCTCTGGGACCTAACTCCTGCCTTTCTATCCAGATTCCAGGTCTTGAAACCCAGACGCTCAGGCTGACTTACTGATCTCATCTCCCTCCTTTGCTCCACTTGCCCCTCCTGTCTGTGATGAGATGGGTCTGGGTGAGGCCTCTCCTGGGTGCCTGCTCAGCTCCTATCCTCTTGGTCCCATCTCAGGAGCTCACCCTGGCTCTGACCCAAGTTTTCTACCTAAAAGGCTCAGACAGGCTCTGGTTTGGATATGGCTTAGTTAAGAGATTCATGTGGAAATCTCATGCACCTTTGCTTGGTGTTTCTCTTTCATGATGATTCATATTTAGGTTATTCCTTCTGGTAGCAAGAGATGGCTGCCACTGTCCCACATCTTGTGTCTTTTCTCCTTTCATGCATGTGGGAAAGCATGAAAATCCCTTACCTTGCTTCATGTGGTTTCCTGAGTCTGATTGGGTCATATTCCACCCTGGTCCAATCTCTGCAGCTGGAGTGGGGATTTGGTGCACTGACTGGCTTGAGCCTGGATCTTATGTTCAACCTTTGGAAGTGAGAGTAGGTAGTATTCCACATGGACCATAAAAACAGAAAATGAGGAAGAGGTGGTGTTGTATAATAAAATAATCATTTGGTCTTTGTCCTCAGTTCCTGGCACAGGAGCTTCTGAGACTCCTGAAATTGGCATCTTTTGTATGCTAATGAGATGACTAAAGTGTGTGTGTGTGTGTGTGTGTGTGTGTGTGTGTGTGTGTGTGTTTGGGGGGGGGGGGTGGGTCCCTGATAGCTTCAGGATGAGGGCTGGCCACCAGAAAGACCAAGTGGTGATTAGAGGATTAGAGCTTTCAAACCCCCTCACCCGCCCCCACCCAGCCCCAGGGATGAGGGGACAGCTGGAGATTGAGTTCAGTCACCAGTGGGCAATGATGGACACAAGCCTGCCTCATTATGGAACTTCCACCAAAACCTCTGCATTATAGGGTTCAAGAAGCTTCCAGGTTGGTGAGCACACCCAAGAGCTGGGAAGATGGCACCCTAGAGAGGGCATGGAAACTCCGCACAGACCCCTCATACCTTACCCCATGCACCTCTTCCATTTGGCTGTTCCTAAATTATATTCTTTATAATAAATAGTAATAGTAAGGAAAGTGCTTTGCTGAATTTGCTGAGTTATTCTAACAAATTATTGAAACTGAGGGGAGTTTGTGGGAACCACTGAACTATAGCCAGTCAGTCAGAAAAATGGGTGTCAGCCTAATATTTAGAACTGGTGTCTGAAGTGGGGGCAGACTTATAGGCTGAGCCCTTAACCTGTAGGGTCTGTGCTAACTCTGGCTCATTAGTGTCAGAATTGACTTGAATTGTAGGACACAAACTTGGTGTTAGAGAATCAGTTGATCAGTGTTGGAAAAGATGCACATATTTCATGTCAAGGAAAAAATAGCCCTCAGGTGGATCCCTAGACAGCTGTTAGCAGAAATAGGGTCAATGGAGCCTGATGATCAAAAAGCATATGCCCATTACATATGCTCCCCGCTGGGTTCCAGATCTGCCTCTCCCGATGGACCCATCAATCCCAGGGACATCATACTCTGATAGGACACCACTTCCATCCATCCGGATACCGCAGCTCCACTGGGAAGTGGTTCAGAGTTTGATATAGAGAATAAAGGTTAAAACCTACAGGTGGCTGGTGGAGTAAAAATGGGAACAACTTGTTTTGCAGACCATTTTATACTATGTGTTGGCTTACAAATGTTCATGCCCTTTGTCCTAATAAACTTAAGTTTGGGGACTTCTTTCTAGGGGAATGATCTTATATGTGGGTCAAGCTTTAGGTAAAGCATTATCTATTGAACATTATTTATATTAGGGAAAAACTAACTCCAAAAACATGTCCAACATTATGGGAATGATTAAATAAACTTTTGCATATCAGCATATCTTTTAGATGGAATATTTTATAACTACTAAAAACTATAAAAATTTTAAGTCCCTGGGCAAATGATATAATTTGGTTGTTATTATACATTAAATAAATAGTATATGGTATATTAATTTAATATATAATATTATCCAAATTATATACACCAGGCATTAATAAAAATATTGGAAACACAGTACTATCTTGGGTGGTAGGCTAATTGGTGTTTGAATTCTTTTTCTTATATCTTCATTCTGTATTTTCAGATATTTCTATAAGGCCACTCGCTGTCACTGTGTTGAGTCTCTAGGGTAAGACCCAGAAGAGTGAGAAATGGAGTTCTCCTTTTATGATCAGGAAATAATAAAACAATTCATCAGCAGTGCTTTCCACATCAGTTGAATTAGACTCCGGTCCGTAGAGCTGAGGAGAGGCAAGGGAACGAGTGTTTATGGGCTGCATTGATTTTTCACTCCTTTTCTTTCTTGCTTGTATCCTGTAACCCATTGGGGGAACCATGGGAGGTGAATGCTCTCAGGAAGTGCCAGGAGGAGTACAAGTCAAAGGCTGGGACAATTGAGACTGGAGGGTGCACTCAGGGGTGGAGGAAGGCTTTGGAACACACAATTCCCCTGAATTGACTTAGTGGGGGAGAAGGGTCTTGTGTGTCTTTCAAATCTAGGGGATGTAAACTTTTACCAGTTAGGCAATTGAACCGAAATCACTACAGAGGACAATGGACCTGAGACAATTTCTTTCTTTCCCTTTTTTTTTTCTGAGACAATTTTCTGAGATCATCACGTGCAGCCTCCAGGTTCTTCGGAAGGCCCAGCTCCTCAAAGAGGAGGCCCAGCGGAAGGTGAACTTGGGGAAATGCTCTCCACGTCTCTTTCCTGCCCTCTCTCAGTGAATGCTCAGGTCTCTGCTCTGAGACCCCCTGTGCTCCCTCTGCTCTGTTCCTCCTCTGCTTTCTTTGGGTCTGACAGCTTCAGCCACACCCCTAGTCCTTGTGTCTGTATCTCCCATCAAATTACACGTCCAGGGTCTTAGGCTGATCTCTGCCAATCAGCAAACCTAACAGTGGTTCTGGGGAAACAGGCACAAACACTGTACTCTCTTCCCAGAGAGAGCTTGAGTTTGCATTTAAGCCCTGGCCCAACATTTAAAAACAGGCAGGAATGGCAACAGGGACCTCCGACCTCTAGAGCCCTTTCCATGGTCAGCCCTATGTTCTGTGTTGTGTGGTCTATTGCAAGGATGGCATACTCACCTCTCACCTGTGGGGTTTCAGCTCTGCTCCTGGACAATCCATCTTTCATCACTGCTGGAGAACTATTCACTTGTCTCTCTTTTCCCTTCAACTTGTTAAAGCAGGCAATGTTCTGAGTAGTTCTAACTTCAAAACTTCCAGAAGCATGGAGGGTATGAGTCTCTGCCTTCTCTGCTCCCCATCTGCTCAGTTCTTCACTCCTCATTAAAGAGGATGGGGAGCGGAGCCGGCTTTTCCAGATGGCTGCTCGGTGGTCTCAGCTCCATTTATTGAACAGCCCACTCTTGTCCACTGATTTGAGAGGGTATCATATTTCCAGACTTTGTATTCTGTCCCACTGTCTGTCTACATGCCAACACCACTGAGAATCGAGGGCAGGCAGCAGCTGTTCAAGCCTAGGGAAAGGTGCACAGCTCCTCTCCACCTCTCCCTCCCCGCCCCCCCAATTCTAGACCTCAGTGCCTCTCCTCCTTGCAGACTGAATGCTGACACCAATAATAATATTCTTCACAGTGACATCTGCAGCGGATACTACTATTCCCGTTTTATGGATAAGGAGGAACAGAGAGGTTGAACTTGCTCATGGCCACATGGCCGGTAGGTGGAAGCGCAATAGGAGTCCTGAGAGGGACCTCACTGCCATGCTAGGTATACTGTTGTTGAGAATGTTATTATAATGAGCACTAATAACTGCAGCTTGTTGAGAGCTATCTGCCAGGTACTGTGTTGAGTACTTTGAGTACTTTGCATATAGTGCCTCAACTAACTCACTCTCCATAATAACCCTACAAGGTACATATGATCATTAGATTGCACGCATGGGAAACTGAGGCTCGGGGGCGATCTAAATGGCTAAAGGCTACCAGTCTAGTACGTGTTGCTCCAAAGACCATGATCTTCACAATTATGCTTTACTGGCTCTCTGTTTTCATGTTCACGATCAAGAATTCTTCCTTATCCCTTTGATATCACTTCCTTAATCAGCTACCAGACCTCAAGCAGTTACCCAAGGTGCGGAGGGGAGAAGTACAGATGTGAAGTCCTTATGGCGCTCTCCCTTCTCTTTACTCCCGAGGCAGCCCTGCTCGCCTCACATTTTGATTTCTTAGGCTATGAAATTCTCTCCAATAGCATGGAAACTCTCTTGGTCAGGGTCTCTGTCTTCTAAGGCAATTCAGTGCTGATGTTGAGAAAGCTGGTAGGGAGATCCTCGTTAGTTAGAAGGGGGGTGGGGAAGGTGAGTTGGGAAACTCAGACCTGATGGGACAGGCAGTGAGGAGCCTCAGAAGATTCTTGAGCAGAGAAATAAGACACAAAAATGGTGTTTAAGGAAAAATTAGTCACGGCTCATAAGCACTCTGTATAATCTCTGCAAAGAGAGGAAAGAAACAGGACAACAAAACCCCATTGACCTCGTTTGTAAAGGTTTGATCTTCAGGGCACTTGACTTTGTCCATTTGATCTGAACACCAGTTCATCTGAATGGCCTAGTACCCCTTATTTTTCTCTGTGGATCAGGTGGTCTCGGTGCCCTAAGACTCTAGGACAGTAGTCGGCAAACTCATTAGTCAACAGAGCGGCAAACCGCGGCTCACGAGCCGCAGTTTGCCGACCACTGGGCTAGCAGAACGAGAGAAGCTTTCTCTTTTAGATCAATCTTTTTATTCCAAAGCCTGGGAAAAACCTTGGAACCCTTAACTCTGATGATAGTGCCCTTCATGATCTGCCGCTGGCCTTGTTTCTCTGGCTATCACCTTCCGCCTTTCTAGGCTGTGCCTCCACCCAATCTGAGGAGAGGAAGGGTTAGACTGGAAGCGGCCTGGCAGTTTCCTGGAATAATTTTGCCCCCTCTGGTCTAATTCTTGCTCTTCCTCAGGTCTTGGCTGAGATGTACCCTTTTGAAGGAAGCCACCCTCAGCTCTCCGAGGCGGGTGGGTGCTCCTTCAGGGGCTCCCCACTGCGGCCGCCATCTCCCGGTCTTCTCTGCTGGCTCTGTGATGGACTGATAACTCACTGGTCCCCTGGACTCTGGGCTCCTGATGGGAAAGGCCCATGTCCTAGTTGTCCCAGGCCTCGCACAGCAGCTGTCCCGAAAATGCTGGCTCATGAATAATGAAGGAACCTTGCCACGAGCCAGCTGTCCCCATCTGTTGCACCAACTGACTAGTTGGTGGCTCTTGGCTCTTTGAATCTCCGTGTCACCCCAACAGGAAGACCTCTGCTCCCAAATCAGAAGCAGAGGAGCACCTTCCTTCCCAGGAAGGCCTTCCCTCTGGGTCCCGGCCTCATGCCCCTCTCATCCTGGATCCCTCAAGGGGCCCTCTCCCAGCATAGTGGGCAGGGCTCCTTCCCTTGGGCCAGCAAATCAAAAAGCAATGCCTCCATTGGCCACGTGACTTCCTGAAGCTGCCAGCCTGCTCTGACAAAGACCTCCTTCACCAAACCTGATCAGGCTCCCCTGAGTCCTCCTCTGGACTAAGCTTCCACCCTGGGCCCTGTTCCCGACCTGTTAACTCCAGTTTTAGCAAGAATCCTGCTGTGTCAGCTTAGCAAAACTCTCCCCACCCTTGGAATCTGATCAAATTCCTTATCCTCCACTCATCACTCTGGGCTGCATTCAGCAAGAATGCTGTTAGGTCAGTTGAGGCAGAATCCTCCTCACCCCTGATGTCCCTCTCCTCTTAGTAATCTTCCATCTCCCGCCCCCCCACCCTGCTCCTTGACTGTAAATCCCACCTGTCCTTGTATTGGGTGTTAAGCCCAATCTCTTTCCCCTACTGCAAAGCCCCCATTGCGTGGTCCTTGAATAATCTTCTTTATCCTCTTTGACAGGTGTCATGAATTACTTTTCCTCAACAGCAAACCGCACCCCCAACCTTGTGTGCCTCTGTCTTCTCAGGTGCCAGTGGCCGCTTCCCCACCACTTCCCACTGCCCTCCCTTCTCTTCCTCTCGGTAGCACTTTGGACTTTATTCTTTCTTGGCTATTTAATTACTCCCCTCCTTTAACTCCGTGGCTTCTCAGCATTTGGCTTTTCTCCCTAAGCTGGTACTTGTCCACGTATTTCTTAAATACAGATTTGTTTTTTTACAAGGTTGTGTTTTTAACCTTCTGCTCCTCTTAGTCTGAGCACACCGCCTCTCCAGGAAGTGACCCCCAAGGCCTCAAAATGGATATTGTCTCAGAGTGGTCGAAGCCTCTTAGAAAATGCTCACAGCCTGTGGTCCCAGATCAGGATCCTTAATCCCTTAGGATGTTGACTGAGCCTCAGATGTCTCTTAGAGAGTGTCTGAATGAACTGGGGGGAGTCTGATGATGTGGCCCGCAGTCCCGCTATGAGCTCATCCCCTACTTGCCTCATTCCCTGGACAGTCACTTGGACAGCCAGTTGCAGAGACCACTATTGCCCACTGAGGATAAGGGAGCAGTGGGAGGAGCTGGCGTTCCAGGTTGCAGGTGCCCAGTTTACAGCTGGAGAAGTTAATGCCCCAGGGGCCTGGGGAGCAGGTATGTCATCTAAGATGTTGGCCATTCAGGGTGTCCTGGTGGAGCCAACTCCAGTGTCTTCACATATGTGGGACAATTATTTTTGCAGCTCCTATACACTTCTAGTGTCATCCAAGCCAGCTGTAAGCTGACTGTTCTAATAATTCTTGCACATTTTGCAAATAAACATATCATCATTATTTTGGAATATGTGGCATGAAAAATTTGATTAAATTTGAAATCTGTTTATATTACCACAAAAATGTCAATATTACTTATTTGTCAATGAAGGAAAGAATTAATAGGTTATTACAATATAATTTAAATGTAGATTTTTGAATGGTTGTAAAATTGATTTAAAAATTTGTATTATCGTCTTGTGAGAACAAATTTTCTTGTTGAGGGAGATCATCAGGAATTTGAAGAGAATATCACTAAAATAGTGCTGTTCCAGAGTCATATGTAGCCATTTCCAACCTGTGTTCCCCCAACAGAATGGGGAGAGGATACGAAAAGTATGTTCAACGACACAAATTCGAGTATCTCACTTAAATATTTAAAAGCATTTATTTGGAAGTTGTATATAAATTCACTATTTAATACCTTCCTAAAAGTTTTATTTAATTTCTGTATTTTATTATACAGAAATTTCCTGTTATCTATGGTTTCACTTTTTATGGTTTTAGTTACTCAAAATCAACCATGGTGTGAAAATATTAAATGAAAACTTCCAGAAAGAAACAATTCATACGTTTTAAATTGCATGCTATTCTGAGTAGCATGATGAAATCTTTCACCATCCACGCTGTCCTGCCCGGGGATGTGAATCATCCATCTGTCCTGTGTTTCCACACTGTACCTGATTGACTTGTTAGGTACTATCTTCGGACTCAGGCAACCCACTGGCGTCTGGCAATGTATCCCCTCAGGTTAAGGGGTCTACTGTATTGTTATAAAGTCTAATAATTTTTTTCCCACTAAACTCCAAATTTCCTTCCGTTTACTCCAGGGTGTGATACAAATGCTATTGTTTTTTTCTACATGCTATAACATAAAGACTGCTAGGAATTGAAAAGAACAACCTTTATTGAGGTATAATTTACATACTATACAGGTCACCCATTAAAGTGTACAATTCAATGATTTTTAGTAAGTTTATTAAGTTGCACAACCATTGCCATCCATTTTTACAACGTTTTCCTCATCCCAACAAGATGGATGGTGAGAAGTGACCGGAAGGCATTCCTGGGGAGAGTGGACTTTTAGGTGCCGTGCAAGTATAAAGATGCTGAGTTCCCAGGAACAGGAATTCCAGGAGGGACAGGGAAGATCACGGATGGATGTTACTCTGGGGAGGGGCTGTGGTCAGTGCAAACATCACCTGCTCAGGGAGGCCTTCCAAGTGCGCACAGCAGCTTGCTGTGTCTTTTCCTGGGCCCAGTGTCAGCCTGTCAGGGGTCATGGCTCTGCTGTCCCCTCTGGACTGTGAGTCCTGCTTTGTGTCCCCAGTACTTAGCCTCATCTCTGGCAAACAGCAGGGCCTCAATAATAAGTGCTTTCCAGCTCTTCATCTCCCCTCCACAGTGGCTGGCACATGGGGACTTTCCCCAGCAAACAACAGTGATGGGAGCGGAATCTGACTGTCTCGGTGCGTGGGACCGAGTAAGTGCAGGCTAGGCATCGGAGTCCTGGGTCAGTCTGACTCTGCTCTGACCATTGGTCCCTCTGTGCTGTCTTTGTGCCTTTCAGCTGGTCCATGGCCTCCAGAGTGAGGCTGCTGGAGCAGATGCTGCCTCAGTTGCCTTCCTGCTGTAGATCCCCACTGTCCCAGTGCTGAGCTTTCCCCGGTGCATAGGGGAGCTGCCTGCATATGAGGGGACACTTTCCAGGGAACAAGGGAGGCGCTGCCTGGGGCATGGAATCAGAGCATTTGCGCAGACTGCTGCCGCCGTGCCCAGCCAGACACGGCGAAGACAAGCAGATGAAGTGCCCTCGCCACCTTCAGAAACAGGCACGTGGGCACCATGGCTGCTCTGGATGCAGGAACAATGGCGAGGTTTAGAGCAAGCACATGGAGCTATTTCTGTGTGTACTTAGCAGCTGCCCAGACTTGCAAACCCTTTTAAAAAGCAGAGCTACTTCACTAAGAATAGAGCTCCATTATTTTTTCTCACCGGACTCTCAATTCTGCTCTGGCTATCCCCTTGGTGTCCTGCTCACTAACCTTTATCCACGCTTATAAACCTACCCTGAAAGCTGACATAAAATACAGCCAAGACGTGGGCCACGGAGAGCTTTCCGGCATTGGCTCAAGCTAGCAAAGTGATTGTGGCCACGGACAGAGAAGCCTTCCGGACTATTTCCATCCCGGGTGCCTCAAGTAGATTCTGGGTGGGGGTGGGGGCTGCTCTTGGTGGCCAGCTGAAGTTGAGTTAGAGCTCCAGGGCTGACACCTTGGTGCTGGGCCCAGCAGCAGCCCCGGGGGAGGTGGTGGGTGCCCCCTCCATATCCCCCCAACGCTCTGGGCAATACAGGACCTGTCTGGGCACCCTGGGACAGATCAGACCCGACTATGGTTTTCCAGTCTCTTCCTGTTGTTAATTAACATAACAAATCTTCACAGCTGGCGGCTGCCGCTTGCATCTCCTCCCCTCCTCCTCCTCTGTCACTAATTAGTGCTAAAGGGGGGGGGGGGGGGGCAGATCTTCAGGCACTGCTTTGCCTTTGTCCTGGCGATTATTGTGGGAGCTACCCACCCCCTCCCAGCAGATAAACTCCCCGCACTCTGAGTTTGAACCCCGTGCTTCCTCCCACAGATTGTTGGCTTTGCTAGGCTGGATGGGAGCCCAAACATTGAAGGGAGCAACACCACATTTGTCTCTGGTTTTGAGAAACCAAAGGGACTGTGAGGAGGGAAGGGGAGAGAACACCTCCGGAGGATGTGATTCATGAAAGGTGTTGGCGGGTCTTCTTTTAAAAAAGTTGACGCCTCTGAAGTGGCAGCCTAGTCTAGACAAGTGTCACGTGGAACGTGGCCAAAAGGCCTCTACTGACACCTCTGTGCTTCTGAAGCGGGTCCGCCTCAGACAGCTCTCACCCTGCACGTACATCTGTGCCCCGGACTGTTGTGAAGCTGTGGCCTGGAGAGGGATTTGGCAGAGGGCTGCGCCTCCAAGTGGTCCAGGGCCGACAGACCTGGACCCTTGCCACTAGGGTGCTTGCCGATACACCTCTGTGGCTGGTTAGTCCCTGGTAAGGCTGCCTGGTACTGCAGCAACGGAAAAGGAGTGTGTGGCCTTCTGCTCCCTAGGCACTATTTTAAATATATATATTTTATTGATTTTTTACAGAGAGGAAGGGAGAGGGATAGAGAGCTAGAAACATCAATGAGAGAGAAACATCGATCAGCTGCCTCCTGCACACCCCCCACTGGGGATGTGCCCGCAACCAAGGTACATGCCCTTGACCGGAATCGAACCTGGGACCTTTCAGTCCGCAGGCTGACGCTCTATCCACTGAGCCAAACCGGTTTCGGCCCTAGGCACTATTTTAAAGGATGGATACCACATAGTGTGTCTTAGGGGATTTCATCTGTTGGGTCCTTTTTCCTTCCTAGTACTCCCTGCCATCCTTGGTGGATAATCTCCTTTGCTTCTCTCCCACTCTCACTCCATCTCCCAAACACACAGACACAGAACCTTAGTCATTTTCCTTTCTCCCATCTCTTCTCCCACTGTCCTCTCCCATCTCAGGGGCTGTGAGGACTGGGCTCTGTGGGGGAGTGTGCAGTACTCAATTAGCAATGTCTGCCAGAGTGCGGTGAGGGCAGTGCCAAGTGAGTTATGTATCTACCACCCCATCCTTTAAACACTTCTTTTAACTGTGGTAAAATACATGTAGCATACAATTTACCATCTTAATCATGTGTAAGTGTGCCGTTCATTAGTATTAGAAACATTCACACTATTGTGCAACCTGTCTTTAGAACGTTTTCAGCTTTTAAAACTGAAACTCTATCCCATTAAACTGCAACTTCCTATCCCTATCCCTCACTCCACAGCCCGGTTAATCTCCATTCGACTTCTGTTTCTATGAGCTTGACTACTTGAGATGAGTGGAATAATACAGTATTTATCTTCTTGTGTCTGGCTTATTTCATGTAGCATGTCTTCAAGGTTCATCCTCATAGTATGTGTCAGAATTTCCTTCCTTCTTAAGGCTAAATAACATTCCATTGCATGTATATACAACATTTTGTTTGGGTTACTTCCATATTTTGGCTACTGTGAATCATGCTGCTCTGAACATGGGTGTGCACATATCTGATCCTTTTCCTTATGTTTTTTCCCCCAATAATTCAATGATTTAACGTTGTGATTTTATGGTTATATTAGAACAACCTGTGGAATTTTAAAAAATACCATCCCCTGAACCACCACCATTCCAGTGGTTGAAGCCATTAAGAATCAGATGTGCTTTTAAAACATATCGATTCTCTGGGCGTTGTGATTCTGTTGGTCTGGGATGGGGCCCAGTCATCTTTAAGTTTAAAAAGGAGCCCCAGGACTTTCTCAAAATTGGGCATTTTAGAAATTGCTGTCTAAATAATCAATTAAAGGCCTCTCTAACCTCCACAAAGCCTTTATCTTTGGGTCAGGAATGGCCTCAAACTGTTTACTAGTTACCTTATGTATCTCAGTCTTATATCCCAACCCAGATTGTAAATTCATAAAATTATAGACTTTGTGAAGTCAAAGGGGCCATAGGAACTAGATAATCTGTTCTAAGGTCATACCTTAGTTGGTTTCAGAACTGGGTCTAATTTAAAAATTTTCCTTACTCAGTGGTTATTTAAAATGTTGTTTTTCCACTGCCAAGGCAGGCCAGTGCTTTACTTTAAAAAAAAACCAAAAACAACAACAACAGTGTGACTACTGTTGTCCTGGTTAAAGGTTGGGTGCTTACATTTATACTTTCTGCTGCTCTGAGAAACCCCTGTCAATCAAAGACTGACAGCATCATGAAGTATAAGCGATTGAATGACAAATAGATTTAAACTGTGCCTACCATAGCCCAAGGTGCATATCACTGACTTGACTTTTAGGCCAAGTTCAAGTCCACATCAGCTGTGAGACCCAGGACCAGTATGAGTGTTATTATACTTCCTTCCTTAAGTCATGAATCATAAGAGCTTGCGTTAATTGAACATTGACTATTCACCAGGTGCCATCTAGATGGGTTACATGGGTAATTTGATAGGCCTACAAGAAAATGAAAGATTGAAAAATTTTAAAAAATATATTTTAATTGATGTTTTAGAGAGAGAGGAAGAGAAAGGGAGAGAGAAACATCAATTGGTATGTGCCCTGATTGAGAATTGAATCGACAAACTTTTGGTGCATGGGAATAAGCCCAACCAACTGCGCCACACCAGCCAGGGAAAAAGCTTGATTGAATATGCTAAGTTGACTTGTCCAGGGTGACTTGCTAGCAAGTGACAAGATTTGAATTTGAGGTCAGGCTGATTTTTCAATGTATTTTCTTAAATGCTGTGCTATTTTGATTGATGGGGAGAGAAGGTAAGTAAAATGCTTAACGGAGTGTCAGTTCATTAGAGAAGCTCAGTAAATGGCCAATGACATTATCACTGCAGCAGCAACTAACCCTTCCTGACATGGCTCTTATGTACCAGGCATGGTTTTAAGCACTTAACATATATTTATTTGCAAAATAACTCTATGAAGTAGTATTATGATAACAGATTTTACAGATGAGGAGTCTGAGGCAAAAAAAGATGATGTAACCCAAAGTTATACAGCTAGTAAGTGGCAGAGGGGGGATATGAAGCAGGGAATCTGGCTCTATACTTAAGCCATTAACCAGTACAGTAGCTGCCTTCCATGTGGTGGATGGAAAACAGTACTAATGATAATGATAAGTAATATGGCCCTCAGTTTCTTTCAACATAATATTTTTCTACATGCTTTCCTTGTAGGTATGGCCTTAAGATAAAAAAAAATAATAGATATAAGTGTTCTTTTTATGTCTCCCCTTCTGCCCTCTTAAAATTCTTAAGTGGGTCAACCTAACATAATTTCACATCATCTGATTTCTTAGTCATTTTGGAAGCAATCTCTGGGGAAGGGATGTTCATGGGGTCAATACATTTTTTAAGCTGGAAGAAACTTTTGGAATTCTCCAGGACAGAGGTCCCTAAAATAAAGTGCTCAATCCCTGCAGGCAAGGTTAGTCATCAGAGAGGGGGAAGAAAATATTAGTATAAAACCAAAATTAAGGGTCATAGTGCTAAGTCCAATTGCTAAGTCCAATGGCCGTCTCCTAAACATTATCATAATGATGCCTCAGCTCCAGCAGACCCTTTCTTCTTCTTCTTTTTTAATTTAAATTCTGTATTGTTTAAAGTATTACATGAGTCTTCTTTTCCCCCCATTGACCTCTCCCCGACCGCTCCCCTCCCTGCACATGCCCTCACCCCCCTACTGTCTGTGTTCATTGGTTACGCTCATATGTATGCATATAAGTCCTTTGGTTGATCTCTTACCCCCTCACCCTCTGCCTTGCCTCATAGGTTGGACAGTCTGTTCAAGGCTTCTATGTCTCTGGTTCTATTTTTGTTCATCAGTTTATGTTGTTCATTATATTCCACAAATGAGTGAGATCATGTGATATATATCTTTCTCTGACTGGCCTAGCATAATGCTCTCCAGTTCCATCCATGCTGTTGCAAATGCTAAGAATTCCTTCTTTTTTTTACAGCAGCATAGTATTCCATTGTATAGATGTACCACAGTTTTCTAAACCACTCATCTGTTGATGGGCTTTTAGGCTGTTTCCAAATCTTAGCTATGGTAAATTGTGCTGCTATGAACATTGGGGTGCATATATCCTTTATGATTGGTATTTCTGTTTTCTTGGGATATATTCCTAGAAGTGGGATCACTGGGTCAAATGGAAGTTCCATTTTTAATTTTTTGAGGAAACTCCATACTGTCTTCCACAGTGGTAGCACCAGTCTGCATTCCCACCAGCAGTGCTAGAGGATTCCTTTTTCTCCGCATCCTGACCAGCACTTGTTGATTATTGATTTGTTGATGATAGCCATTCTGACAGGTGTGAGATGATACTTCATTGTTGTTTTGATTTGCATCTCTCGGATGATTAGTGACTTTGAGTATGTTTTCATATGGAGGCCAGAGCATACAATGGAGTCAAGAGAGTCAATAAATGGTGTTGGGAATATTGGACAGATATATGCAAAAAAATGAAACTACTTACACCACCAACTTACACCATACACAAAAATAAACTCAAAATGGATAAAGGACTTAAACCTAAGATGAGAAACCATAAAAATCTTAGAAGACTCCATAGGTAGTAAAATAGCAGACATATGCTGAAGCAATATCTTTACCGACACAGCTCCTGGGACAATGGAAACTAAGGAGAAAATAAACAAGTGGGACTACATCAAAATAAAAAGCTTCTGCACAGCAAAAGAAACCATCAACAAAACAACAAGAAATCCCACTGCATGGGAGAACATATTTGCCAATGTTATCTCTGATAAGGGTTTAATCTCCAACATTTACAGGGAACTCATACAACTTAACAAAAGGAAGATAAACAACCCAATAAAAAAATGGGCAAAACACCTACATAGACACTTTTTGAAAGAGGACATACAGAAGGCCGACAGACAGACCCTTTCTTCTTGAATATTTGTCTCCTTTAGTAAAGTGAGGTCACACCCTCCTCCCTTCCCTTCTCTCTTTCTCTGGCTGCTCCTTCTCGGCTTCTTTTACAACTTTCCTCTTCCCTGCATTAAAAAAATCTATGGGTTGACATGCCGTACTCACTTGCTCTCTGCATCAGAAGATCATAGG
The DNA here is from genome assembly GCF_951640355.1 of Cnephaeus nilssonii. Lineage (NCBI taxonomy): Eukaryota > Metazoa > Chordata > Mammalia > Chiroptera > Vespertilionidae > Cnephaeus > Cnephaeus nilssonii. Next base: position 75,388,859 of record NC_137081.1, on the reverse strand, counting down.
TCATGCGTTGCAGGTCCCATGCCTAAGGCGAGGGTGAAGCTTCTATAGCATGGACAAAGCTGCCTTCCCTGTTTTCCTTTAGCATATTTGTGCATGCTGTTATCGGTTAAATTACGGTTCCCAAAAACATGTTAAAATCCTAACTCCCAGTACCTCAGAATGTGCCTTATTTGGAAATAGGGTTGTTGTAGATGCAATTAGTTAAGTTAGATGGCGTCCTACAGAATTAGGGTGGGGCATCTAATATGGCTGGTATTCTTATAAAAAAAAAAAAGAGAAGAGACACCGAGTCAGAGACAGTCAGAGGGAGGACAGCTGTGTAGTGATGGGCACACATTGGAATGAAGCATCAACATGCCAAGGAATGTCATGGATTGCCAGTGAACACCAGCAGCTAGAATAGGTAAGGAAGGACTCTCCCCTACAGGTATCAGAAGGGTGTGGCCCTCTGACACCTCAATGTCAGACCTCAAGCCTCCAGAACTGTGAAAGAATACATTTCTGTTGTTTTAAGCCATCTAGTTTGTGGTACTTTGTTATGGCAGCCAATACATGTGCCTACTTAGATAGGTTTGTGAATTCCATTTTCCCGTTTAAATGAAACGATCCCTCACTCAGTGGACACTCTGTAAAGACACCACCAGTTGGAGACTGTGCGATCATAGGGGACCCCATGGACACAGCAGGATTGCCCCTCCCCATCCATCATCGCTATGAGGGAAAAACAAAGACAGTTCCATCAAACCTGGTAAGAAATCAGCCAAAAATGTCTAGATTATCAAGATATTTGACCTGTAAATCGTGTCTACTATGTTTAATAGTGTGTACTATTATTATAATAAATTAATCTTACCCCAAATCATATTGTGCCTCGAGGCAATAGCTGATAATAGTGTCAAGTCATCACAATCAACAGGACATTTAATAGTCTTTATTTCATCTCTATTTCATCCTTTTACATAGTTTATTTTTATGCCTTTTAATAATATATGCACTATTTCTTCATTAAAGAACCTATTTGTGCCTTATAAATGAAAGGATAAATAAATGCGTATATATTGGTAATAATATGCTCGTGTTTTTAAATTAATGGGGTACATGATCAAAGTTGGAGACTCCTGATCTAGCCAACACCCACCCCTCTTTTATGCATGAAGAAAAAGGTGGTTAGGTGACTAGGTTACCATGGTCAGAACTTGAACTTGGTTCTTCTGACTCCAGGCTGCAGTCAAGGCTCTATACAATGCTCTCTCCCTCCAAGATGTAGTGAGATGCACACTTTGCCCTTTGTTAGCATCAGGAGGCCTTGGGCGATTTTGAGTAAGATGCGCTTGTTTAGCAAGCCTGTGGGAGCAGAGGTGTTCCAGCAGGGTCAGGCACCTGTGGGCTTGAGTTCTGGCTCTCCACCCAGTGGTTGTGTGAGCTGGGCCAAGCAAGTGCCTTAATCTCTTTGATCCTCACGTTCCTTAATTATAAGATACAAATAATTGTGTTTATGGCATAGGATTGTTTTTAAAGAAGAAGTTTATAGTGCTGCCCAAGTGTGAACTACAAGTTCCTTAAAGTCTAGTTGTAATAGTCATCGTTGATTGCTGTTGAGATTATGAAGGTGCAGCAGATAGAGTTCTGTCTTATGTATGGAGGCGTTCCTGGGGACCGAGGGGTAAGAACCCATGTCCAGATGTGAATGTGGTTGGTCTGACTGGAAATATGGCACAGAGGTGGCACGGTGCTGCATGTGGCGCCCAGCCCAGGGAGCCCAGCGATGGCTTCTGTGGGCTGATATTGGCTGGGTCTTCTGCAACTCTCACTACCTTGCCCTGAGCTCGGGTCACACTTTTGGTTTTATGCTAAGTGAAATAAGTCAGTCAGAGAAAGGCAAACTGTATGATTTCATGTATATGTGGAAGCTAAAGAGCAATATAAATGAAGAAAAACAACCAACCAGAAACAAACTTATAGATACAGAGAACAGACTGATGGCTGCCAGAGGGGAGGGGGTTAGGAGACTGGGTGAAAAGGTGAAGGGATTGAGAAATACAGATTAGTAGTTACAAAATAGTCATGGGGATGTTAAGTACAGCATGGAGAATACAATACATAATATAGTAATAACTGTGTATGGTGCCAGGTGGGTACTGGAAATGCCAGCAGGGATAGTTTGTAAAGTATATGATTGTCTAACCACTCTACTGTACAACTGAAACTAATAAAAATAATATTGAATGTAAACTGTAATTGGAAACACTGAAAAAAATTAACAAAAATCCACATGACTAGTTAGGCGTCACATTATTTCTCTCGGTCACAGGCAAATGTCTGGATGGAGAGGCCTCTTTCTCATCTCTACCCACTCCTCAGGCCACTGCAACCTGGCTTCTACCTCTCAACTGTCTGGAAGATGCTCAACCAAGGCCCATAGTGACCTCCTGTTGTCAGGCCCAGTGAACACCTCTTGATTGCTACCCTGACTTCTTGGCACCACTGTCACTGTTTGGGACCGTTTGACCCCTTCCTTCATCTTCTTCTTGAAGCACTCTTTCTTTCTTTATTGAGGGACACCACACTTTCTTGGCTTTCCTCCTCTCTCCACCAGCTCCTTCTCACTCTCCTTTGCTGGCTGACATTCTTTTGTTCAGTATTTACATGCTGGGACTTCTTCCAGTTCTGCTCTTGGTCCCTATTCTTCCTGAAAATTTTATCTATGGGCTTGGCTTCCCCTCCACTTGGCACCACTGATACACGGACAGAGGGAGGGCTGTCAAAATCACCTGCCAGGAGAGAAGCTTTTTCAAACTACATATGTGGTTGCAGGGGTTCTGAGTGTACCATCTGTCACTGACAGTCAGTGTCACAATGGTCCTTCTATGGATGGTAGTTCCTCAGTTGTGTATGTGTAGGTGGTGTGTGTAGGTGGTGTGTGTGTGTGTGTGTGTGTGTGTGTGTGTGTGTGTGTGTGTATTGAGGAGCTCTTATTTAATGCTGACAGACCCCAATCTGTCACCAGTACATGCAGGTGCTACTACACATATCCACTGGGTACCTCACACTCAAATCTGACCCAAGTAACACATAAACTTGCTCATTTTTTTTTGCATCTTCAGTTTCTGTGAGTGGTATCACCATTCAAACAGTTACTCAAGCAAAAGCTGGTTATCACCTTGACTCCTCCTATTTCATTACTCCCATCCTGATGCCCACAATTGATTACCAAGCCCTTGTGAATCTACCTCCTAAAAATCATTTGCATCAGATCATTCCTCTTCTTTCTCATTGACACTATACTCCTCACTTCCATCCATTTTCCACTCTCTGGTCCACTGGCTACACTTAGCTCTACTCAAAAGCAATTACATCATACCCCTCCGCATCTCCCCCCTCCCCCATCTGCCTGAGTGCTTTAAGGTTTCCTGTTGTCCTAGGGACTCACTTGGCCTCATCCACCTCTTCAGCCTCATTTCTTGCCTCTTCTCATCTTATTATACACATTTTGGTCATAATTAGGGAAACCTATAGTTGATTGTCCAGAGCAGAATATACTTGAGAATGAAAGAGGGTGCTGTTAATACTTTCTCTGGGACAATAAGAGAAAACAGAACTCTCCCAAGAAAGCCAAGAGGTATAGTCAGCCAAGTCATACTGAACCTTCCCCAAAGGTACTTTGTTTTCTTTCATCTGTAGACCTTTGCTTTGATGTCCCCTCCAACTGGGATATTATTTTTTTATCTTTGAGAACTCCACTCCTTCTGCGTGTTCTAACATCCTGTACCTCACCTATTTAGTATGTAAAACACTCCATTTTAATTGTCTTTTTTCCCCACCCTCATTTGAGAGAAAAAACAAAGTCAGTTTGGGTTTAAAGTTACTTTAATGCTTCTACCACCCCCTGGGCTGCTTTCTCCAGCACCACCCTGTCCTTTTTTTATTTTTTATTTTTTTAAAAAAGAGAGAGTAGGTTTCAGGCATAGACTTACTGTGTGACAGATCTAGCCAGAAATTTAAAACAGTATCTTGTTTCACTTTATTTATTGATGTTTGTCTTCTGTTTATGACAAGTATTGCTGATTTTCTATTTGTGTTAATACAACATTTTCTTTCAAAATTAACTAAGTAAAAGAAAAGGAGTCTATTAAGGAAAATCATTAAATTAGTGATAGCCCAGTTGATATATGAATGTGGAGGAAAATTACGATAGATGGTACATCTGCTAAGAATAAGAACATTCTCGTATAACAAGACAATAAACACCATTATCACACTTAAGAAAATTAATGTAATAAAATGTATTAACTTCTGATATATTCTAAATATTCACATTTAAAAATAAATCTACATTATTCTTTTAAATGTATCCAGTGAAATCTAAATACCATAAGTCTTGATACTCGTCATTAACTATTTTTTTAATATTTATTGTTGAGAGTACTACAGGTGTCCCCTTCCCCCCCCCCCCCCACATTACCCACTTCCATCCAGTTCCCACCCTGCCCTAGTACATTATTGTTTTAATACATAAACAAGTTCTTCTTTAGCATTTGGATATTTTACATCTTTCCTTGAATTTATATATCTATTCTGCTTACTTTACAAAATTTTATTCTAATATATAATTGTTTATGCTTGAAAGTTTTTGGTTGTTGTTAATCCTCACCCGAAGATATTTTTCTATTGATTTTTTAAAGAGAGAGTGGAAGAGAGAGACACACACACAGAGAAATATCAATGTGAGAGAGACACAGATTGGTTGCCTCCTGCATGCTCCCCGACCAGGATGGGGGATTGAGCCTGCCACCAAGGTACATGCCCTTGACTAGAATCGAACCCGAGACCCTTCAGTCCAAGGACCAATGCTTTATTCACTAAGCCAAACCATCTAGGGCAGTGTTTGAAAGTTTTTTATTGATAATTTTAGCATGTTTTTCTAAAAGAGAAACACACTGATTAAAATTGAATTCTTCCTTTAAATCCTGTAATTATAAAACACTAAGTATTAAAAAGTTCTTAATTGAGATGTTATAATTATTATTAATACACAAATACACTGTTAGTATTCTATTGGCCATAGCATCATAATAACATAACAATTTTGATAACAGTCATCATAATAATAAAAGGCCAGAGGCGTCACGACTGAAATGACCAAACGGCCGGTCACCATGAAGTGCATGGAGCACCTCTTGGTCCCCCCGCCGTGGCCCATAGGCTCTGATTGCAGCGAGGCTGGTGGCTGGTGGGCAGGCACGGGTGGGCATGGCTGCGAGTGTGGCAAGGTGCACGTGGGTGGGCAGGGCCGCACAATTTCACGTGCTGGGCCTCTAGTAAAATATAAAAAATGTTTTGGAAATATATCTCGTAAATGACATGATTTAGGCTTTAACAAATAGTTTGTGTATTCATGGATGAATATTACTTTTTACTAGAAAGAGGCAGGGTGCAGCATCAATACTATTTATTTTTATAGATGCAAATTAAAAATTCATATATAAATAAATAGTTATGGAAGGAGAATTGTAATATTAGTTTGAATTCCTTCATGATTATATGACAACAATCACACAGTGAAATATCACAAAATTTATTTTGATACATCATTTGACAATGATACATCATTTGACAATGATGTTAGTTCCTCTTTCAATATTATTAAAAGTAAAGAATTGGAAACAGCCTGACTTGTAAAAGATTTGCTATCCAGTTTTTAGACTTATTCACCCTCTTGATTTCTTGGAGTTATATTGAAAGTATTTATTAGTTGTTACCAAATCATTATTAATTACATGTGTTTTTTCACCTAAAGGCATCATATTTTCTTGTAAATTATTAAGAAAATAAAAATATTGGTCAATTCAATACACCTTGCCAATGCAATTTTTAAATCAAATACAAATGCTTTAAATATATTTATATGAAACTGTGTAGTTACAGATTTTAATTTATGAAAAATGTCCATCATGGTCAAGCCCATCAGCCAAATCTGCCTGCTTCCTGCAAGAAAACATCTGACTTTACTTTCTAAATCAAGTAGGCATCTGTGACCCTCTCTCCCTCCTGGTTCTACTTCTAAGAAAGAAAGAGCTAAGTGGGCCAGGGGTTAGCCGCCTGGTGACATAAGCCTGTGCTGCGATCTTTGCTTTCTTTGCTCTCAGCCTCAGGAGCTTTGCTTCTTTGATGGGGGTCATGGGGTAGAGGAGGAGAGGACATCAGGTGGAAGTTCTCCTAGCACGGCCCACACACCTCGTCTTTAATGCCCTCGTTGGCTCTTCACAGGACAAGTTTAACACCTGGAGAGACAGCGGCCTGTCGGGTGCCCTGCAGGATACGGACATCCACACTCTTATTTAGGGCCTGGCTGATGAACACCTGAGCCAAGTCCCGCGGGAAGTTCAGGCTGGGTGAGCGGGCTGGCCTTCTAGTGAGCCTTGGGTGACCATGAGCAGCGAGGTGGCACAAGGGACCGACAGACTGGCAAGAAGCCCGTACTATAAAAGTGGCCACACAGAGGTCAGTGTTAGAAAGGGGAAGGGGGAGCAGGAAATCTGGAACTTGATTTCCTAACTATCCACCGTTGCAGATTCTGTGCAGAAGTTTCTAGTCCCCCCCAGGGTGCACTTACCTGCATGAAGCCTGCTGAGCCAGCGAACTGACTTTGCTGGAGTCTGGGTTGAGGATGACACAGGGATGGGCATTGGATGAGGTCCCAGTGAAGTCCCTGCTGGTCCTGGGTGCACGGGGCTGTGGCCTCCTGACTCACCTCTGACTGCCCCAGGGAGACCCTGGGTCCATCCTGCACCTGAGAAGCTGCCACATGGCCCGGGGGAGTGTGGGAACCTGGCTGACCTGGTTGATTCTCCCCTGGTGATGGACATGCCCTTTGTCCACTTAGGCAAAGCTTCTGACTCTGTTATTTTCTCAGGAAACTGTCAAAACAAAGTATTAACAATTACCCAAGACTCATCCAAGGCTGTCTGGGGACAGAGTGCTTTTCACAAAATGCATATTGCGGAATCTCTTGAGTTTCATCTTTTGAGAGCGAGACTTTCCATGATATTTGGGGAACTATTGGTGTGCAATGAACCTCCCCAAACAAGCTCTTCAGTTAATCTCTTGGCTTTTTAGGCTACATCCAAGCCATCTGTTCCCGTCTCCCAGCAATGCAGGGACACCCAGGAGAGAAAGAGCGGACTCTTCTGATGCCCCCATCTCCTCCTCCTCAGCCCCTTTGTACCATTTTCCAGTTTGGGTCAAGGAGAGGTCACAAACTATTGCCATTTGAGCAGTGTACTCACTTTGAGCAGTATGCTCATTATTTAATTAAAATTGTTTTCTTCTCATATAAAACCCAGTAGACTTCACCTTCTCATCCCCAAATTTCAAGTTTCCCTTAAAAAATAGAAGTGAAAACAGCAGTGCCATACGGCAGTGTTTGCTGGTGCTAAGCAGTGCTGTCCTCTCTGGGCAGTGGCCCGAGCTCGCTGGTTGGCCACGGTCCTGAGCCCACTGGTGACATTTCCTACCTGTTCTCTGTAGCAATTTGGATTTAGGACCTTTACATGAAGATTTATTGAGGCATTTTATTTATTTTTCCAATAAACATTAATTGAGTACCAATGCTGACTAGCCAAACTCACAGAAGTCCCTCCCTGCAAGAAGCTTACATCCTGGTGTGGGAAGACAGACCGGAACAGATACAGTCACATGCCACTTAATGACAGGGGTATGGGCTGAGAAGTGCATTAGGAGACTTTGTCATTGTGCAAACATCGAAGAGTGTGCTTACACAAACCTACATGGTAGAGCCTCCTACTGTACTTGTGGGTGCTGTACTTTTATACAACTGGCAGTGCAGGAAGTCTGTTCATACCAGCATCACCGCAAACATGTGAATAATGTGTTGGTCTATGTCATCAGGGGATGGGAACTTTTCAGCTCTACTATAATCTTATGGAATCACAATTGTAGAGGTGGTCTGTCATTGACCAAAACCTCGTTATGAGGTGCATGATCCAAAGTAAATTATAGAATACTAGAAGCCCGGTGCACAAATTCGTGTACTAGTGGGGTCCCTCGGCCTGGCCTGTGGGATTGGGCTGAAACTGGCTCTCTGACATCCCCTGAGGGGTCCCGGATTGTGAGAGGGCACAGGCCAGGCTAAGGGACCCCACCGGTGCATGATCAGGGCTAGGGAGGGACGCAGGAGAAAGGCCAGCCAGGAAGGGACTGTGGGAGGGCTCCAGGGAGTGTCCAGCCTAACTTGCTCAGCCCCAATTGGCCGGACCCCAGCAGCAAGCAAATCCACCCACCGGTCGGAGTGTCTTCCCCCTGGTGGTCAGTGCACATCATAGCAAGCGGTTTAGCAGCCTTAGCATATCATTAGCATATTACACTTTGATTGGTTGAATGGCTGATGGGTCCACTGGACACTTAGCATAATTGGCTTTTATTATATAGGATGTTGGAGGGTGATTGTTCTATGAGGAAAATACAACAAAGAAGGGGATAGCAAGTGAATTGGTACAATTTAAATATAGGATAGCAGGGAAGGGCTCACTAAGACATTTACATCAAGACTTAAAGAAGGTGAAGGAATACTCTGTGGAAATATGGCTTGGGAAGAGCATTCCAGGCAGAGGGAACAGCAAGTGCAAAGGCCCTGAGGCAGTGGGGTGTTGTAGAAAGAGCCATGGCTAGGACTCAGACACTGCTGTAGGCTCTGCACCCGTCCTCCCGCCACCCCCCCTCCCCCAGCCTCATTTCTTCATATGAAACTGAGGGTTTGAGCAAGGAGATGTCCAAGGTTTCCATTCAGTTCTAATGGTTGGTGATTCTGCAGCAAACCCTTCTCTTAGGAAGAGCAGGAGGGTGTTGGCTAATGTGGATGTGCTCATGGAAATAAAGAGTCTTTTATTATTTCTCTGAGGAAAATGGAATTTGAGGAAGGTGGCTTTTGCTCCTAACTTATATCACTAGGGAAAGAAGGGTCATGATGAGGTTTGATGGCTGAAAATACACACTCTCGCTGATGGGTTGGAAATAAATGGAATTGGCAGAGTTGTTGGCCATCTTTTCTATTACTATTCAGTGTTTTACTTCTGATGTAGTCCTGGCAGATGACAACAGATTGCTGGGCATGAGATTATTTCTTATCTGGTCATTCTCTGTGTGTGTTTGGAGTGACCAAAGGTTTTAGTATTGAAAAATTAAACAGCATGGACCGTTTCACCCACCATCAGCTTAACCTGTTATTTACAATCTCATTCCTTTAACTTTCAAATTCTTCAAACAAAAAATTAGGCATCAGTGATAATGTTTGGAAGATGAATGTTGGAGAAAAAATACACATCTGATCCCTTTGGGGGATCTTTGGGTTTGACACACCATCCCTTTTTTATGCTTGTGTGGTTGACTTCCATGAGTTCAGCAAATATTATTTAAGGATGTCATGCCGAAGGTTGGCCTTGTAAGGGGGCTACGTGCCTGGAGGAATTAGTTCTGCAACTAGAGAGTTCTCAATAATATGCAGACAATTATTCTGAGATTTCTCTAATTTAGTTGAAAGTGTTAAAAATATTTCTATTTTCTGGGAGATAATTGGAGCTATGGGCGCAGTGTTTATATGCAGGAGGTGGGCTGGGGAAACAGTGGGTGAAGTGACGAAGAGGAAAGGGACAGCCAGTTAGTTAGCCACAGTGCCTGATGCCAGTGGACTCCTGACTCAGAGACAACAAACTTGATTACTTCCACAATAGCAGTAGCCCGAGTATCAACATTTGTGCCAGTTCCCTGAGCCCCATTTCCTCAGGTGATACGAAGAGGGCCAGGTGACACCTCCACGTGAAAGGCATTGTGTTACAGGAGAGGTACCCTGAACTTAGGGAACCTGAATCTTTTATAATTGGCAGTAAGCCTGCCTGCCTTTATCTCAAAAGGGAGACATTATCTTGATTATATGGTTGGTAAGCAAACTTGTCGTTGCTCTGGAGAGAGGTACTATCTCTGTTTCCCAAGGCTGTTTGGTTTACAGACACCCGGGAAAAGGGATTCTGGAACAAAAACAGTCAGAGCCTTTGCTTGCAATATGTGCAGAAACCCAAGAGGTGCATGGAGAATCGTCTTCCAACAGGGGCAAAGACATGTTTTTGCCCTAAGGTTGCAATTTCTTCCCTTTCTTCCCAGCTGCCTCAGGTGAGTTGACCCTGGCTTTGGGTCCTAGTGGACTTCCATCTCTAACTTCTAAGGACATCTAGGCAGACAAATTCCTGCCTGAGGTTGAGGTACAATTCAAATTCTTCCTGGGGGCACCAGTTGAGGAGAATTTTCAAAGTCTTATTGACTTTATGTCCATTACGTTTCTCTTTTACCTTGCGCTCTTCACAGGGCAGTCACACACTTCAACTATTGAAAATGTTAATTTCACATCATCTTTGAATTAGATGGGACTGTGGGTTGTTATTGGTCTAGGGCTAGGCCAGTCCTCCTTGATTGAGATGTGTTTTAACTTGAGGCAAATAAGTTCCTGAAGAATCAAGTGTCTTATTCAAAGTCATTTAGTAAAGATGTGGTGGAACCATGATTCAAAGTCGGGTCTATGGAAATAGGAAGTTTCCTGTAGTTTTCCTCATACTCAGAACTTAGACTAGGGGATCTTTGCAGACAAGCTTGACCATGAAAGACTGAGGAAAAGTAGGTGAGGGTCCTCCCAATATCTTTCTGAAGCTTCAGTAATTGTCGAGAAAGCAGTGTGTGAAAGGGAGTGCTAGTTGCCTACCCAATATCCATTCTCTCCTTTTTAAGGATAGGGCTCCTATATATTTGACTATGGCAATTTGCCCAACTGAAAAACCAACAACAACTTCAATTGCTAGTTTTCCTTGAGGCTGAGGTAGTCAGTGAGGTGTGGGTTGAAGTCACTTCTAACATATTTTTGCCAAGGGGACTCCAGAAGTTCTTAGAAGCAGGCCCTGCTTATTGAGCTCATCAGTGATCTAATTTCTTGCCTTGTGTCACTTGGCCAAGATGCAACACTCCAGGGAAGCAAGTATTCCATTGGCTGAGCCAAGGTCACACGACCACTCTATGGTAAGGTCACATGACCACCCTGTACCAAGTTGGTAAGAGGAAGAACAGAGCAGAAGGAGCCACCTGAGAGCCCCCCAGATCCTACTGTGGAAGAGCAGGCACCTCGATTCACTGTCCCACAAGGACTGCACCCAGCGGGGGAGGGCAGAGGCAGGTCGACAAGGAAAACAGGGCTGTTGGGAAGTTGCCCTGCATTGAGTGCTCACCCATTAAAAAATTATTCAGTGCAGCAAAGGATTTAGAGCTTTCTGGTGTGAGGAGGTGAACTGCTCAAGATAAAAGGCCAAGATTATTCAGGCTTCAGGAAGGAACAGCTCCTGACAGGCCCGCCTCCTTGGGAACAAAGGCTTATGATAAAGGCGATGGGCAGATGCTTCATGTAAAGAGCTCTTTTAATCTTCTCCATTTTGCGTAGATGTAAGCGATAGTGCATGGTGCAAATACTAACATCTCTTTCCTTGGTTGCCTCTTTTTTCCTTAACTGGGCTGCAGTTTCTAATTCATACTCGTTAACCCATCTGCAGCAATTACAGGTCTTCACCGACCTCCGGAAGGGGGGGCAGAAAATGTTGTCCCCTGTGGTGGGAAATAAGATCTCCTGCAAATCAAGTGCTGGTCCCAAGGCCGTGAGGTGTGATGGAAGCGTGGTGAGGTAAAAGCAAATTACAGAGTCCGCAGTGAAGGTGGACACAGGCCATCGGCTAAGTAATGGCTGCTGAGAGAGCTGGCCTCAGCGTGAGGATGCTTGTGTGTAGAGAAATGAATGTGATGCTCTAACCTCAGAGATTCTAACCATGGATGGAGTATTAGTGAAACATGTTCAAGGACACAGAAACTTGGACACTTGGACCCTCAAGGTACCCACCACACTTTGGTTTCTTATTATAAACCATATTAAATGTATATTACTGAGGAAGGATATCAGGAGGAAGGCAAAAGCAGAAGTCTCTACCCTACTTAAAACTTTCCAGTGAATTTCCAGAGTCAGTAGAATAAAATCCAACCTCCTCTTTATGGCTATTAAGATCTTTTATAATCTGACCCTGCCTTCTTATGTGCTCTCTCCCTCCTCCCCTCTGATTCTACCTGCTGCTTCAGCCACTTTGGTCTTCCTTTAGTCCTGGAAGCCGGTTTTTGCCCCTTTGAATTTGCTGCCTAGGAATGCTCTATCCCAGAATTATGCTTGGCTGACTCCTCCTTGGCATTCAGATATCAGCTCAGATGTTGCCTGCCTTGAGTAGGGACTTCAGAGCCTCACTGCCTGGCTTTCATCTTGGCTCTATTGTGTGCTGGCTGTGTAATATTCAGCAAGCGCTTAATTGTGTCATTTTTCTGAGCTGTAAATGAGGCTCATGATATCTTTATTTCTATGATTTATGCAAGTTAATATAGTGAAGCCCTTGGGACAGTGTCTGGAGTCAGGGCTACATAAGTGTTAGTGTCGACAGCCCCCACTCTGAGTCACTCTGGTTTGAAACCTGATTTGTTTTCTTTATAACACTAATCACTGTTTGAAATTACTTTGTTTATTGTCTATTTCTCTCAGGCTACATGCAGACTGAGTAACTGGAACGACACAGAACTCAAAGTTTATTCCTTAGATAGGGGAGGATGGAGCAAAGCCTCACCAGTGGCATTCTCACATGCCTTCCCCTGCTGCCCCCTGACCCCGGTTTCCCCTGTGTGGTGAAGGGGTGGGATCACATTAGTGGTTCTGTTGTATATCCAAATCACACAGGGGTCCTGGGAAAACTAAAGGTGCCAAACTATTGTATAGTCTGGATATATACACTGCTGGGTCTATATCCAAAATAATCGAAAGCAGGATCTCAAAAGAGACATTTGCATTTCCAAGCAGCATTATTTTCAATAGCCAAAAGGTAGAAGCTATCTAATGTCCATTGACAGATGAATGGATAAACAAAATGTGGAATACACATACAATGGAATATGATTCAAGTCTTAAAAAGGAAGGAGATCCTGTCATATGCTACAACGTGGTGAACCTTGAGGACATTATGCTAAGTGAAATAAGCCAGTTGCAAAAGACAAGTACTGCATGATTCCTTCCGCTTGCACAAGGTAGCTAACATAGTCACATTCCTGGAGACAGAAAGTACGATAGTGGTTCTAGGAGTTGGGGGAGGGAGAGGAATGGGGACTTGTTTAAAAAGTACAGTTTCAGTTTTACAAGATGAACAGTTCTGCAGATCTGTTTCGTAGCAGAGGGAATATACTTAACACTATTGAACTGTATACTTAAAAATGGTTCAGGTGGTAAATTTTATGGGTTTTTCTTTCACCACAATAAAAAACTGAATGAAGACTCTGGATATAAATCCTGAGTAAATAGATTAGAGTGGGTGGGGCATTTACATTTGAAAAATATTCCTAGGAGAGATTCTGACACTCAACAGAATTAGAATCACTGGGCCACATCATCTTTAAAGATGCATCTGTGGTTTGAATTTAGGGCATTTGAAACTTGCATTATCCTGGATATAAAGCCTTAATTATATGGAGGAAAAATGATCCCCAAATCCTCCTCATGCATTTTTCTTTAATTTTGTGGAATTAATTGGCTTCTCATTTGTATTCACATCTCTCGAAGCCATCTCTCAGAGTGGGTCTGTGGGCAGAGGGCCAAATTTGGAACCAGTTTACAGGGGTGTTTTTCTCATAGTGTCCACAAGGTGGCAGGCTAGGTACTTGGATTTGGGCAGCCAATGGTGCAAGCAGTCAGCAGCTGAGAGCTGAGTTCCCAGCCAGGTCCCTAATCAGGTGTGAGGGATCCAGTGCCCTTGCATGGTTTGGGGGTGCCTGTGCCCTTGCATGATTTGGAGATTCCTAGAGGAGGCTTTGGGGTTCCTGTGGATGCCCAGGCAACATTGACAGTTTCCCAAGAGTGGGTGTGCATTTTTTTCAGGGCCAGGCGAATAACTTTCCCATACCTGACACTGATGGTGGAGTGGACACAGTCACCTTCCCCTGGGGCTCAAGAGCATCTGTCCACGGAAGGTGGGACTTTGAGTGTGTGCGTGTGAGTTGAGGAAAAACGTCCACAAAATGTTCTGTTTTATTCAGAGGGAAAGCTAATGTGTTGCTGATCCCCCCTCCCCCCCCCAAATAATTAAAAAGCCCAGGAAGAATAGATGGTCTGTGCTGTTGGAAACTCCTAAGTGATGGGGGAGGGTGGCTGACTTCAGTTAACACACACCAGCTGTTGGAGGTTTAATGGGCATCTTTAAAATATTGATTTGCTGACCCTCTTCAGGCCTTGACCTAGCAAAGGATCACACAGTCCACACAGTAAATAACTCAGTGAGTGGTTTGGAGACACATTGAGATGAAAAGTGGAGGACTTTTCAAAGTTTTTAAAAATCATTTAAAAATTTTTTTCAGTTATAGCTGACATACATTATCATATTAGTTTCAGGTGTACATGCCATTGATTAGACTTTATATAACTCACTGAATGATCATCCTGATAAGTTTCATACCCGCCTGACACCATACATAGTTATTAGAATACTAGTGACCTGGTGCATGAAATTCATGCACATTAAAAGGGGATTAATTAGAGGAAATAATTTAATATTGCTATGTGCCCTTTCTCTATAATAGAAGTGTCAGAGATAAAAGAAAATTAGTAAAATGTATATGAAAACCTTCCTCCTGTCAGAGTCTGGGTCACACCACAGGACCCAGAGTCAAGTCCCTGTCCACCCACATGCACCTCAAAATCGTGTGAGACCCAGACCCGGCTGCCCCTCCCCCATTGGGCTAGATCCAGACCCGTCCAATCCCACCCTTGTCAAGCCCTGCCAGGCAGGGGGCATAGCCTCAGGTTCCCTGGCCCGGCGCCAGGATGGGGGGCATGGCCTGAGATCCCCCAGCCCAGACCAGGGCAGGGGGCATTCCTTGAGGTCCTCCATCAAGCCCTGCCAGGTGGGGGACATGGCCTGAGATCCCCTGTCAAGCCCCACTGGGTGGGGGGCATGGCCTGAGGTCCCCTGTCAAGCCCCACTGGGTGGGGGGCATGGCCTGAGGTCCTGTCAAGCCCAGCCAGGCAGGGGGGCACAGCCTCAGGTCCCCTGGCCCGGTGCTGGGGTTGGGGGCGCAGCCTCAGGTTCCCTGTCAAGCCCTGCTGGGTGGGGAGTGTAATCTGAGGTCCCCCGACCTGGTGCCGGGGTGGGGGACATGGCCTGAAGTCCCTTGTCAAGCCCCACCTGGTGGGGGTGCAGCCTGAGGTCCCCTGGCCTGGTGCTTGGGCAGGGGGAGCAGCCTGAGGTCCTCTAGCCCAGCACCAGGACAGGAAGTGCACCTTGAGGTCCCCCGTCAAGCCCCGCTGGGCGGGGGGTGTGGCCTCAGGTCCCCTGGCCTGGCACTGGGGCGGGGGGTCTGGCCTGAGGTCCCCCAGCCTGATGCCAGGGCGGGGGGCAGGGCCTGAGGTCCCCTGTCAAGCCCTACGAGGGCGGGGGAGGGCGTAGCCTCAGGTCCATGCTGATTGCTTGTTGAGGCTCCTTATGGGAACTTGGCCTCAGCTGTGGGTGCAGCCATCTTTGTGATGGAGTGATGGTCAATTAGCATATTCCCTCTTTATTATATAGGATTATTGACTATATTCCCTCTGCTGTACTTTACATCCCCATGACTATTCTGTAACTACCAATTTGTACTTTTTAATCCCTTCTTGTTCACTCACTCTCCCACAACCCCTCCCATCTGGCAACCATCAAAATGTTCTCTGTATCTATGAGTCTGTTTCTGTTCTGCTTGTTCACTTATTTTGTTTTTTCAGATTCAATTGTTGGTAGATATGTATTTATTGCCATTTTATTGTTCAGATTTTTAAACCTATTTTCTTCTTTTTCTTAAAGAAGACCCTTTAACATTTCATGTAACAGGAGGGTGTACACAGACCACACAGGGGGCAGGTGCACCTGGAGTGCCCAGCTTGGGTGACTGGGCAGCTGTGCCACTGGACCCTATGGAATGCTTACTACATAAAGTCACTCTACCAAGCCCAGGAGACATAGCAGCTCTCCCTAACTCATAGAAACAAACCCAGGGAGCCTGCCAAAATGAGGAGGCAAAGAAACAAGTCCTACATGAAAAAAACAGAACAAAACTCTAGAAAAAGAGATAAATAAAATGGAGATAAGCAATCTACCAGATGCAGAGTTCAAAACACTGGTTATAAGGATGCTCAGTGAACTTTTTGAGACCTTCAACAGCATGAAAAAAGGACATGGAAACCACAACAAAGAATGAAGGATGCACTAACCAAAATGAAGAATAATCAACAGTAGAGTTGATGAAGTCGAGAATCAAATCAGCGATTTAAAATATAAGGAAGCAAAAAACACCCAATCAGAACAGCAAAAAGGAAAAAAAAATAATGAAGATAGTGTAAGGAGCCTCTGGGACAGCTTCAAGCGTACCAATATTTGCATCATAGGGGTGCTGGAAGGAGAAGACAGAGAGCAAGAAATTGAAAGCCTATTTGAAAATATAATGACTGCAAACTTTCCCAACGTGATGAAGGAAACAGACATATAAGCCCAGGAAGCACAGGGAGTCCCAAACGAGATGAATCCAAAGAGGACCACACAAACACACATCATTATTAAAATGCAAAGGGTTAAAGACAGAGAATCTTAAAAGCAACAAGAAAAAAGCAGTTAGTTACCTAGAGGTTAGCTCCCAAAAGACTGTCAGCTGATTTCTCAATAGAAACTTTGCAGACCAGAAGGGAGTGGCATGAAATATTCAAAGTGATGAAAAGCAAGGACCAACCTAGCAAACTTATCATTTATAATCCAAGGACAAATAAAGAGCTTCCCAGATGAGAAAAGTTGAAGCAGTTCATCACCACCAAACCAGTATTACATGGAAAGTAGAGGACTTTTGACATGATTTTAATGTGCTGTCTGTGTATATCTCAAGCCAAGACTATGGCTTTCAGTAGGTACAAAATATTTGCATTGAGGAGAAAAATGACATGCAAGGAGATAGGGTAGTGCAGCCCAAAGACACAGGCTTGGAGTTAGACATGGGTGGGAATTGGGTGTTTGGGCAAGTCTAACATCCTGTCTAAGGCTCAGTTTCCTCATCTGTGTAATGGGTATAAGAACACCAGCTTCATAGCTGTCCTGAGGAGTAAATGAAATATGGATCAGTCATTCACTCATTCAGCAAACATATATTCAAGAAGCCAGTCACAAGCTGGGTTCTGAGGGTGAGGAGACTGATATGTCCATGAATACTTTCAGTGCAGTAGGAGAAACACGCTAACAGAAGTTTCCAGGGGACTTGCACAGGAATGTTCATGGAAGGGGGAGAGAGAGGCTGATATATCAAGCAGAGGTAATGGATATGAATCTGGGGATGGAGAGGTCCAAACCAAAGATACCTGTGGTTTGGGATGTGCAGTGTTTGCCACTATTTTTTCCCCCTTAAAAATTGTGGGTTTTTTTTTTTTTTTTTTACCATCATTTAAAAATTGAGAGATGTCCCTTGGAATTCCAGGTTTCCAGCTCCTGGAAGAATATAGATTTGGCTACAACAAGCCGTTATTTCTACTTGAAACAAGGGTCTGAAACTAAGTAGTGACTGCCTTTTATAGACAGAGTGTGCGCCACAGTCCCCACCACACCCTATTGCATGCCCAACTCAAATTGGTTCCCTGGTCCCCCTTTCTGGAGTGTGCAATCTCTGCTATAAAGTACCTAGAACAGCGGCAGACAGGGGCACTTACTACCAGCTATTTCCTTTCCTTTTTGAGGGCTAAGATGGCCTCCCCAGCCCTCTCCCCTGCTCCCTCCCTCCCACCTCACCCCTCCTCACAAACACACACACACACAGAGGACAGAGGCCGGCATCTGAGAAGGGATTAACTAAAGAAGAATGAAGGGATAAGAACACTCTTTAATGGAGACACAGATGTAAAGCCAGGACTCAGTCCGCTGGGTTTTGTTTCATATGGGGGTCCTCCCACATTCAGAGTGAAGTTCTGGTCCTCGCCAGCACCGGGTGAATATCTGGCAGGCTGGCTGAAGTCCCAGTTTGTATGCAGGCCTTTGATTGTTAGCCATGCTTGGCTCATTTTAGAGAACCACATGCAAATGCCACTCCAAAGAACCACATCCCCACAAATAACGGAGAGCTATTGTTGGGAGGACGAGGAACCTGGGGTTCTATAGTAATAGCATTTTCATGAAGGAAAATCACATCCCCATAGTGAGCACAGCTGAGAACATGAAACCTGCTATTGAGCCATTCTGGCTGAAATAAAGCATTATCCTACAAGATGGGCCTGGCTGTGGGGGAGCCGGGCGAGAGGGCTTTGCAGGTCCTGCTGGAAATGAGCAGGTAAACACCTCCGTCCATCGGAGCATGATTAATCTCAGTCACGGAGCCCTAGCCTCCCTGTCCAGGCAGGAGGCAAAAGTGGATAATTCATGTCACAAAAGAAGGAGCGAGGAAGAATGGCGTGGGGTTGGCAAAGTAGAGGAAGGAGGGAGAGGAGGCTGCATTGTGGGATCCGGACTTCCAAACTCAGAGGGGCTGCGCTCAGGGTCCTTATGGGCTCGAGGGAGGGCCGTCTGTGGGGCAGTGGGTGACGTGGTCCCACCGCCTCACACGGGGGCTCTCATCCTGCTTCTGGAGCCAAGAGGCAGGGAGACAGCTACCGGCAGAGGGGCCTGGGGCTAGGGAGTGAGGGGGGCCAGGGAGCCCTCCATCCCCTGCCCCTCCTCAGGTGCTTAACTGCCTTTTGTCACCATTGTATTAAAACAGCCATTTTTTTGTTCTGCAAATTATCAAACGTACTCAGTATAGAGAATAGTGTAACTTGGTGGTTCCCACATATTAGAATCACTTGGGGGTCTTTTAAAATTCCCAGTGCTGAAGCCCTCCCAGACCTTCTCATAGTCTCGGGTTGGGAAACAGGCACGGTATTTTTAAAAAATATATTTTTATTGATTTCAGAGAGGAAGGGAGGGGGAGAGAGAGAGAAACATCACTAATGAGAGAGAATCATTGTTCAGCTGCCTCCTGCACACCCCACACTGGGGTTGGAGCCTGCAACCCTGGCATGTGTCCTGACCAGGAATTGAACTGTGACCTCCTGGTTCATGGGTCGATGCTTAACCACTGAGCCACTGAGCCACTCTGGCCGGGCCAGGCACAGTATATTTTAGGTGTCCAGACTGGTTCCCCTGGACAGACATCTGGGAACCACCTGTCCACCTTCCGCAACCATAAAAGACAGCCACGCTTGCCGATCCTGTAGCTCGTGTGTCCTAGTCCCTCATCTTCCATTGTCCCCTCTCCCCCGCTCATTTGAAAGTGAAAGCCAGAC
This sequence comes from Cnephaeus nilssonii, assembly GCF_951640355.1. Classification (NCBI taxonomy): domain Eukaryota; kingdom Metazoa; phylum Chordata; class Mammalia; order Chiroptera; family Vespertilionidae; genus Cnephaeus; species Cnephaeus nilssonii. The sequence continues at coordinate 75,369,418 of NC_137081.1, read as the reverse complement.
TTACGTTACTTAAGTAATTAAATACTTCAGTGTACATTACATCAGGAACTTAAAAAACACAAGCACAATAACATTATCATACCAAAAAATTAACAGTGATTCCTGAGTGTCATCTAATATAGACTATCCATCTTGGATGCTCAGCTCAGCTTTTGAGACATTTCCTTCGCTCCCTTATCTTGGATTTTAATTTGATTCCAGAGCGATAAACAATGCACCCGCCTGTTTCTGAGCTAGTGAAGTTGGTGGAAGGAGCACACAGTTGGCTCACCCCTGGCTCCCCACCCCCTGACCCCCGTGTGACCCTGGGTCCTGAATCTCTTCAGGGACAGCCCTGCCCATGTTTCCGGGTGAGAGCACAGCCCCTGAGGCAGCAGATGCTCATATATTCAGTCAATGACCCTTGGTCGGGAGCCCCCGTGTGTCCAGGCACTGTGTTAGGTGCGGGGACTGGGTTTGTGGCTGTCACCATTACATGCTGGAAGCATAGCACCTGGCACATGGCGGGGACTTGGAAATATTTAACTCAGGGATGAAAGTGTTTGTTTTGTTAGCAGTGCAGCCAGATGACCCCCGATGATATACTGGATCCAGGTGTGCAGTACCCCTTTGTAAATGACATAGGCACTAACCTTCCACGTCACACCTCTTTACTGCAGGATCTGAGGACGTTTTTTTTTCTTTTTAGTAGTTTTCACTAGAACATCACATAGATTTCCCAGTTGATATGGAAGAGCAGGGCCGAGTTAAATCTTAGTCGCAGGGAGCAAGGACAGCGGATAACGAAATGCAAGCATCTGTCTCAGCATCCTTTCAGCTGCAGGGCTTCCGCCTTCTCCTCCTATCTGACCCTTTCAAACGAGCCCTAACACGCGGCAGACAGGACTGGTTTGAAGCTGACGACCTTTTATTTCCTCTGCCCAGCCCCTAAGCGAGGCACTTAGAGACAACAATGGAATGTCTGCAGGTAACACAGCCAAGGAAGAAACGGAGATCTCACTGACACACAGGTTTTTTAAGTGGTTTTCTGCTATCACACTTATATTATGGAAAATTTGAAAACAATAGGCTAAAAGAATGAAGAAATGAAAATCACATATTTTGCCATCTAGAGATAATTGCCATTATCTACTAGAGGAACTTGACCATTTTAGTGTATTTCCTTCTAGTCTTTTTGTTTTTTTCTATGCCTAACTATAGACTGTCTTTTCTGACTTAATTAAGTTATTGATAATTTCTTCAGGTGTAACTTTCTGCTTGTAAGAGCAATTTTAATATGTTTTCTTCTTTGTTTCTCATTATCCTATATAATCCTATATAATAAAGAGGTAATATGCAAGTTGATCGTCACTCCAACACACAAGATGGCCACCCCCATGTGGTCAAAGATGGCTGCCCCCATGTGGACACAAGATGGCCACCACAAGATGGCCGGCAGGGGAGGGCAGTTGTGGGCGATCAGGCCAGCAGGGGAAGGCAGTTGGGAGGGACCAAGCCTGCAAGGGAGGGCAGTTGGGGGCGACCAGGCCTGTAGGGGAGGGCAGTTAGGGGTGACCAGGCCAGCAGGGGAGGGCAGTTAGGGGCAATCAAACTGGCAGGGGAGCAGTTAGGTGTCAATCAGGCTGGCAGGGGAGTGGTTAGGGGGTGATCAGGCTGGCAGGCAGAAGTGGTTAGGGGCAATCAGGCAGGCAGGCAGGTGAGTGGTTGGGAGCCAGCAGTCCTGGATTGTGAGAGGGATCCCAGATTGGAGAGGGTGCAGGGTGGGCTGAGGGACAGCCCCCTCTCCCCATGCACGAATTTCATGCACTGGGCCTCTGGTAATTCTATAAAGGACATGGGGGAAGGTATTCTCATTTTACAAGTGAGAAATTGAGGTCCAGAAGGCTAAGTAATTTTTTCTCAAGGTCACACAAATGGTCCACGACTCTCCTTTGTAATCCAGGGGTCTTTGCCTGATCCCAGTCGTCACTGTATATAGAATCATGACCCAGCAGTGGGATAGCCCTAGAATTATTTATGGCTCTGGAGCTACTTCTTTCCCCATCTTCAGAAGGTTTAAGTCTGGCCTAGACACATTCTGGTTCAGTCTAATTACGGATGCAAGGAGGGAGGGTATAGATGATAAAATACCATCATTTATGGGGCAAGCCAACCTGCATGTGGATAACGTACTTTTGTCAGGCACGTGTTTATTGTACCATATATTATGACCTAGGACCACCAAATTCTTACCCACCTATGCCCCCTTCTAAGGGAAGCTGCCCAGCCATCACCTCTGCAGCCGCAGCTGCTGGGCTTAGTGCCAGGGGTGCCCTGTGCCTCAGCTCCATCTGCTTGGTAGGCTGAGGCTGGGGCCGGACACAGGCATCACCAGGCCACGGTGGGTTATGATTTAGAACTGGTATAAAAAGATGAACACGAGAACTCAGATGTTCTTTCTCAGGAATACTAACTACTAAACCTGGGGATAGGATTTATCACTGATCTGCTGAGGCAGAGATTCGGGACAGAGTCACAGCCAAAGCCACATGCCAAATGAGATTATGAGGGAGAAGAAACTGTGCGTATGTTGGCAGAGAGAACTGTGTGGATTACAGAGCCAGTCAGAAGTGCCATGGAGGGGAGGGGGAGGAGGCCTGACCTCAGAGCTGCTAGTGCCCCGGTTTCCAGGTTCATGTCCAGCCCCTGTGCATCTGACAATAACTTTTTTCACCCACCCCTCCCTGGAGGTAACTTGCTGGGTCTCTCGTCCTCGCAACTAAACAAGGCAGCCTGTCTCATTACCCCTGACAGACTGGTAGAGACCTTCCGGAAGGCCTTGCTTACCCTCCCGATTGTGCAGATGGGAGGCCTAGGGCTGCAGAGGGGAGTGAACTTGCCCACACTCTGCGGGTCTCCTGAGTCCCAGCCAGGTTCCCTGCTCTCTCCAGGCCACATGCTTCCTTGATTTCTTTTTGCATCTCAGCCTTGGCTTCCCGCCATATCACTGAGCTTGAGGGATGGGCCGTTGCTTTCTACATCCCTTTTTCCACTTCCTTGTGCTTCACACGCTGCTAAACACTGAGTAGGTGCTCAATAAATACTCGCTGAGTTAAACGGGAGGGTTCTCCAGGTGTGAGGGAGTGACGGAGGAAACCACTGATAGAAGCTCCCTTGGCTGATGGACAGGCTGGCGTTTGGGTGAGTTTCAGACAGGACCCAGCAGCTCCCGGGCAGTCCCTCCTCTTCGAGGTTGGAAGTGACTCTTTATCCTATGGATTTGCTGCAGCCAAATTGTACTAAGAGCTTGGCTCTTCCTGTGTCCGACAGGTCAGAACCCGCCACCAGCTGGAGTGCATCCAGGAAAAGCGGGTTCATGAATGCACGTGCATCTGATTGGCCTGCGCATCTGTCTGCTGGCCCGGAGTGGACATGGCGCATTGCAGGGGGCGGTGGTTTAAATTCTCTGAATCATTTAAAAAAGATACAGCGGGGGAGGGGGACAAAAGTAGGTTTACAGTTGTGAGTATTCGAAACACAGAGTTTATTTTTGTATTATTATGTATTAATCATTATTGTTTTGTTAATCCTCACCTAAGGATATTTTTCCATTGATTTTCAGAGAGAGTGGAAGGGAGGGGGAGAGACAGAGAGAGAAACAGTGATGAGAGAGAGACACATCGATTGGTTGCCTCCCACACGCACCCCGACCAGGGCTAGGGATTGAGTCTGCAACTGAGGTAGGTACCCTTGAACGGACTCAAACCCTGGACCCTTCAGCCCTTGGGCCGAAGCTCTACCCACTGAACAAAACAGGCTAGGGCTACTTATTAATTATTACATTATCTTCCAAAGGAATAACTGTAACTTGACTCTTGTCTGCCCCTGTATAACCAGGATTTGATGTGAACGGACTTAGAGGGGAAGGGGAAAAGAGTTCAGCAATGGCCTTTTAGACTGATCTCATGTAAGTCTTTAATCTCTTTTCAGTAAATGTTTATTGAGTGGCGATGTTGTATCAGGCATTATTTTAGACACTGGGAATACAGCAGTGATCCAAACCTACGAAAACTCCCACTGTCCCGAGCTCTCGCTCTGTTGGAGTTGCAAAGTTAGTCCCAGGGAGTGCGGCGTGGTAGTTTGCTAGGGCTGCAACAGCAATCTTACACAGACTGGGTGGCCTAACAACACAAATGTATTGTTGCACAGTCCTGGGTGCAAGAAGTCTGACATTATGGCCTTTTTCCTTGGCTTGTAAATGGCCATCTTTTCTCTGTGTCCTCACTGGTCTTCCCTCTGCCTGTGTCCAAATTTCCTCTTCTCCAAGGGACACCAATCATGTTGTAAGAGGACCCACCGATCGTTTTGGAATAGTGACCCCATTTTACACTTAGCTCGTTAGACCCTGTCTCCAAATGAAGTTACCTCCCGAGGGACTGGGAATTAGAGCTTCACAGACTGTATACATTTGGGGAGAGAACAATTGAGTGTATAATATGATATAAAAAAGTGATGTTGCTGTTGGTACCTCACCATATTTTAAAACACAAAGGTTTTGTGTTGCTTTTCCAAACCCACGACACCCACAGCCGGTGCTGGTTGGAGGGACGGCTGACCGCGGGCGCGGGGAGATGGGGGATTGTGCATGGAGCCATCCTTGGTGAAACTACCACGTGAGACCTGAACTGCTGACCTGGGCTTAATTAATAGGATCGTCTAAACAACTTGGAGAGCAGCACGGGCCTCTTACAGACGCACTTCTAGCCTCGCTTGCGGGCGGTAAGTGAATTTATTTCCATGAACGAGGATTCCGGGGGGACTGCAGCTGTTACAACGTGGGAGCATTAAAGCGGTCTGTGTTTCCCGTTAATCACCTCCTGTGCTCCTAATGGGACCGGAGTGTGCGTGGTTCCTGCTGCTTTATATACTTTGTTGCCCTGGGGCTCATTGGTTTCTCTTTTCATTTATGCTTTTGCGGTTTTACTGAACGAACGACCTTCTGGGTCATAAGGAGTCTCTGGATCCCACATGCTGAGCGTAAGCCCGCCAAATCTGGACCTCTGCTCTGGAAGTCAGTCTGGCCTTTGCAGTCAGCTAAAGGTGCAGAAAATGGTTGCCAAGTGCCCAGGGGAAGGGCTGAAGGTCCTCTGGGGCCTGGTCCAAGCAGTGGGGTGTGGGCTTAATCCGTCTATCTGGGAGCACCATCCATTTGCCAGCTCGACAAGTGGGGGCTAGGGGGGGCTTCACTCTCAGGCACCAGGGGACTAATTTGTTAGTAAAGCGCTTTGCAGACCACAGAGTCCCAGGGAGGGTGTGGAAGCAGCGAGGAGGGTGTGAAGGCTGGGTCAGGTTGCAGCCAGAGCGATCAGTTGACAAATGAAGGATTTCGATGACGAGCAGAGGCATTTGAGTTGACTAGAGACAAGAATGGAAAGAGAAGTTTTTCTATGAGAGTTCTTTTCTTTCTTCTTTCTTTTTTTTTTTTTCTTTAAAAATGTATGGAGGAACTTCTGTTACAATGATCACTTCCCTCATTTCCGGATTTAACTTACTGAACATCTGTTAGGGAACAGGGGCTGGGGAATAGATGGTCCCTTCCTTCAACAAGTCTGTTAGAGAGGTGATGTCACCAAGGTGGGGAGAGGGGACCCCGGCCTCTGTCCCTTCACAAAGATCAACAATTAGGCAGCTGTCCATGAGCAGAAACAGCTCCAGGAGAGTGCTGGAGTCCGTGTAAGAAACCTCAGCAACGCAGTGAAATGCCTGCCAAGAAGCACTGGGAGAGAGGGAAGGCCAGCATCATTCTGCCTGCTCATCCCGGCCACCCCCCTACCTCCAAGGTGTGCGATCAGCTTCTCCGTCTTCCTGGCACTGCCCAGGGGCCTGCTTTGGCTTCAGCCCACCCAGAACCCGCAGGCTGATGGATGGAGGCAGCTGGGAGCAGGATGCATGGCTGTGGCTACCAGTAGGTGCCAGGTGGTGCAGGAAATAACGGGAGCACTTTGTGAAGTGCATGATTGTCTGCCCACTGCTGTGTACCTGAAACTAATCTATATATATATAAAAGGCTAATATGCAAAGTGTCCCTATGGGAGTTTGACCAGGAAATGGGGAGTTCTATCACTCACTATGACAAGCGCTGAACACGAGGGGGTGGCACAGAACAAAGGAAGTCCCCAGCCAGCAGCCAGGAAAGGGAGGTCCCGGCTGGCATCTGGAAGACCCTGATCAGCCCTGGTCGCCAGCCAGGCCTAGGAACCCTAACTGTGCACGAATTTCGTGCACTGGGCCTCTAGTACAAAATAATACTGAATGTCAACTGTAACAAAACTGAAGATATTTATTCTAAAACAGGGAACCTGAATCTGCACTATTGGAGTTTTCCTTTTTCATATATGCCACCTCTTTGAGGCTGTATCACTCTTTTCCATTCTGTAGGAGAAAAGCACTGAAACATTTGGCCTCAGACATGTAGTTTTGAGTCCTAGTCCCATCACTGTGTGAACCTGACACATTGCTTAACATTTCTGAACCTGTTTCCTCGGTGAGACCACACCGATAGGACTGACGGCCGTCCATGTTGTAGTTGTTGTTTTCTAACCGACTTGCCTGTTTATTATCATTATTATTGTAATAATATTATACCATGCTGACATGCTGCTTTGGAAAAAGAGTGTAAATAAATATTTTCAACACCTGTACCATTTTTATAAGTAGATAATTTTCTCCCTATACCTGTTGGCTCAGTAGGGCAATAAAGCCAAAGTCGTTTCCTATGATTGAAACTTAGAACACAGATCAATCTGCTATATTTTTTATTTTATTCTTAAAATTTTTATTGCTGAAAGTATTACATTTGTCCCCCATTGACCTCTTCTAGCCCTTCCCCACCCCCTTGCCCTGGGCCTTCACCACCCTATTGTCAGTGTCTAGGGGTTATGCATACAAATTCTGTGGTTGATCTCTTCCCACCCACCAACCCACACACCCACCCTCCCCTGCCTTCCCTCCAAGGTTCAACTATGTTTTTACTCTTTCATAGTAGAAAGGCAAAGTGTGGAAAGTATATGTCCCTGGCAAGTAAGAAAAGCAGGGGTTTAAATGCATAATTTCCAAGAGGAAGCTTCACTCATCTCATTATAACTGATTGAAATAGTATGAAATTTCATTTAGTAAAGATGTGGCTTAAATTACTAGATAAGTATGGAGGTAAATATTACATGTATATAATTTTTGAGTAAATTAAACTTTTAAGTACACAAGGAACGGTTTGATACTTAATGTCATTCTATTGTTGTTTTTAATAAACAAAATCATATCCCTTTTATTTCTCTTATGTAAATTCAGAGGCACATATGTATTAACATTTTGAAATTCAAAATTATATTTCTAAAAATACAAAATAAGAAAAACAACAACTCACAGAGTAAATGTTTTTCCTTGAATTGTGTTATTCTGTGTTTTACATATATTTATGCCTTTATGATTTTTTCCATGGTCATATTCCAATAAGAAACATAAGTAATCTTTATTATGAGAAAAAGATTGCAAAATAAATAAAAGCAATACATACATATGACATTTATTTTCATAAATTATTTTAATTTAAATTAATTTTACATAAATATTTTCAAAAGATGTGGACCCTCAGGGTAGGCTCAGAAGCAGGCTGGGAATCATCTGGCCCAGTTTCCCAAACTTCAGTCATTTGTACATTAACTTCATGCTTTTTTTTGCCAAGATCTGTGTATGACCTTTATCATATATGTTTTAAATCTTTTCTTTCTTACTTCAAAAGATTAATTGAAAATGAAATTCTATATCCCAATCCTACCTGGAACATGATCTGATTTGCCACAAAGAAAAGCATAAAATAAATATAATTAACATAATATTAAATTCTAGCCAAAAGCCATTTCTTATTCAAAGATTCTGATCCTGAGGTTTGTTCACTTTCGTTTAAAAAGGAAGATTAGCTGGAGTCCTCACTCAGTTTTGGGGGCAGATAAGATAGGAAGGCGTGCCCTGACCGGTATGGCTCAAGTCGGTTGAGCGTTGTCCCATGAATCAGAAGGTTGCTAGTTCAATTCCAGTCAAGGCTCATGCCCAGGTTTCAGGCTCAATCCCCAGTAGGAGGCGTGCAGGAGGCAGCCAATCAATGATTCTCTCTAACATTGATATTTCTCTCTATCCCTCCCTCAAATCAATAAAAAAAAAAACATTTAAAAAAAGAAAGGAAGGAGTAGGGCTGAGGTCTGGATTTCCAGGTATGTGGGCGCTTGGTGAGGCCGAGGAAAGGCCAACAGGTAGGAGCCTTGCTGTACAGATTAAAGAAGATGATTCTTCCCTCCAGTGGTACTTGCCGAAGGATGCAATGAATCTGGGAATGCGACGAGGCTGCCAGGTATTTTTACACGTTCGATACCCATTGCCAGGTTACACCAAGGACTTCTCAGGCGACCTTGAGTAGGCCATTTAGGTAAATTTCTGCATTACTTAAATGAATCTCTGTGGAGAGAAGTGACGATGAGGCTTGCTAATTTATATTTGTGAAAACACTGAAATCTCTGGGTGCAGGAATTTCTGCAGAGGTGCAAGGGTGAGGCAATATGTGGGGTCAAATTCTACCCTTTTGTGGTGGCAGAGAGGGAGCAGGCAGGCTTGAAGACACTTAGGGGGAGCCTCTGGCACATTACATTTCAAATTGATCTCAGAAAGCTCCCTACTTTCAGTACATCCAGTGTTTTAATCACACGTATAAATTATTATTCTAGTAATTGCTTTCCTTCAACATTTCTCTCCTAAAGTCTCAGCTTTGTGTGAAGGGAGTCTTCACACAAACCTGTGAGGTTTCCCCTCTACTACACTTTAGTTTGTTCGTTTTTACCTTACATCGGTGGTTCTCTGCTCCTAAGCCTGGTAGTCTCTGCTGCTGAGCTGACCCAAACCCCAGACAGCATCATCTCATCTATTCTAGACAGAGGTTTACAAGCTGCAGTCAGAGATTAGAATAAGCTCAGGAAGGAGAGAAGAGAGAGAGAGCTTGAACAAAAGCTCTAGTCTATGACTTAATCATGACCATTTATAAAAATGGTATTAGTTACTTAAGAAATAATAGAATAGAACATTTTCTGAGCATAATTATTTTTTTTTTCAGGGAGGCAAATACAGACTCAAAGACAGTTAATGTAAAACTATCAAGGCCAAGCCAAGCTTAAGAAAAAAAGGAAACAGGCAATAATTTTCAATATGTTACATCAATTATATACTTGTTTTTGCACCCAAACAAACATATAGCTTTTGAAATTTTTTTCTTGACCTTATAATTGGCTTAGTTTGGGAGGGAGATGGGCAACAAATAATTTTCGTATTGTTCTCAGGGGTAAGAAGACTATTTTGCTCTACTGTGCCTGGCTCTTCCTGAAAGAGGACCGAGCTCCTTGACCCTTTCAATGGATCCAGACAAGTCCTGGGAGCGGCTCCTTCTGATCTTGATGTTCTTCCCCTGTTCATCATTTCTCCTTGGGAGTTTCCTTACCTCCGCAGTCTCATCTTCCTCAGGAGATAGCAGGGGCCCTTCTTGCTGCTCAGAGGCCATAGTTGAGTTCTTTCCAGGTAAGGTCCTGCTTGTTGTCCCTGAGTGCACACCAACCAGCTCATTACTGGGTGCTTCTAGACCACAGCCAAGGTTCTGGTTAGATGAACATTGCATATGGAGCCACAGGAGAGGTTGCCCCCATCCAGCCTTAGGTCTCAGGATTTCTTCTTGTCTCCTCATGCATGATCTGTGTGAATGGAGGGGACCAATATACTCATTGGCCACTGAGTGCCCTAGCTCACTTTTTGTGCCAAACTTTTCTCAGCTTTTGAATAGTTATCTTAAGAGATACCTATCACCTCATGATGACAAGAAAGATGGAATTCAAAGTCTCTGGGGACTAATTTGAAAACTCTTGTCCCTCTGAGTCATCACCTTGACAATATACTCTTAACCCTTTGCACTCGCTTGCTTTTTTCTCGAGCTGCTACCGATGCTAACTGTGTCGAGTCACACTCGACATCTGAGTGCAAAAGGTTAAACATCCTATATAATAAAAGCCTATTATGCTAAGTGTCCGGTCGTCCATTCAACCAATCAAAGCATAATATGCTAATGATATGCTAAGGATGCTCAACTGCTCTCTATGACTTGCACTAACCACCAGGGGCAGACAGTCGACAGTCGACCAGTTGCTATGATGTGCACTGACCACCGGGGACAGATGCTCTGACTGGTACGTTAGCTTGCTGCTGGGGTCTGGCCAATTGGGACTGAGCAAGAAGGGCCAGACATGCCCTGGAGCCCTACCGCTCCAGGGCATGTCTGGCCAACCTCCTGTGTCCCTCCCGGCCCTAATCGTGTACCAGTGGGGTCCCTTGGCCTGGCCTTCACCCTCCCGCAATCTGGGACCCCTCAGGGGATGTCAGAGAGCCGGTTTTGGCTCGATCCCGCAGGCCAGGCCGAGGGAGCCCACTGGTGTACGAATTCATGCACTGGGCCTCTAGTTATAACATAACATAAAACAGTTGAACCACTAAGTCCCATACTCTGGGCAAGGCATCCTGAATAGAGACTAAAGTGCTACAAAGAAAATGTTTGGCATTTCAAAACAAATGGCTTTTTGATGATTGCAGGGTGTTCTCTAGCTTTTGACAGAACACTTGTGTGTGCTGTTTGATTGGAAAGAGCCAGTGGTTCTTGACTTGAAAGAAAGCAACTTGGGGTATCATCATCATCATCACCTACTCAGCCAACATCAAATATTCATTGAGCAACCACTTTAAAGGATTAATCCAAACAAATGGAAATGCTAATTTTTCAGTCACTTACATGAACACAATGCAAATAGGTTTGTAGTGTATGGAAGAAGCTTAATGCAAGAAATGGGAATGAACACATTTGCATCCAGCTACTGGTCCTGTAAATTGTCTCAGAGTCTTCTACATTGAGACAAAATCCTGCAGGGACTGTAGGAAATAAAACAGGACACACCTTGTGTAGTAAAACATCTCAATTTGATACTGATCAGACAGCATCTGTGTTAATATCGAACATGCTAACATATTGACTATTCTCATAACGATATGCTTAGTGCCTTCTTCCACGGCTCACCAGAAGTTTTCAGGGAGGAGTGTGGTCTGGTGTAAGAGCAGGATTTGAGACAGAGAGACTGGGATTTGAGTCCAGCTTCACTACTTACTTATAGTTCTCTCTCTGCAGGTAAATGACTAAATCTTAATTTCATTTCCTTATCTCTAAAATGATGCAATTGCTCTGAATTCATATAGTTGTGCAGGGGAAATGAGATCAAGTGTAAAAAAAAAAACCATGTCGTAGAAAGCCTGAAAAGAGTAAGTATTCAAGAAATTTAAGTAATTTCCCTCCCTTTGAATGAAAATATATGTGTCAGTGAGTGAAGGACAAAAGGACTTTTAGCAATTGTGATCTCTTTCTCCTATGAATTTGTGCATGTTGCACTTAAAGTTCCTGTTAGTTCCATGGCAACTGTGTACAGTCAGGTATTATTTCTTGTGTGGCTTAATGCTTTAATCACACTACACACTGGTTATACATTTTTTAACCATATTAGATACTGTCTCCCCAGCTGAATAAAAGGTCCTTGAACACTTTTATACATGCATTTTTAGGGTTTTTAAAGTGTTAAAGATGTATCTACTCATTTGCAAGTTTTTTTGAAAGCAGCAACTACAGTGTTTCGGTACTTACTGAAGGTCCAGTATATGTAGGAAACTGTCTTTATACACAGTTCTTCTAGCCTCATTGGCTTCAATGTTATGATCTTACTCATTTTAGCATTCCTAGATGCAGCATTGTTCCTTCTTGCACATAAAAATATTCTACATATGTTTGATGCATAAAATAATAAGTAGTATAAATGTTGGTGAAATTGAAACACTTGAGTGTAGCTCTGTGAATTAAGTGGATGTACATATAGTCAAGGGAGAAATATGGTTACCGATGATCTAAACAGCAGCAGGCAATCTAGGTCTGTGGAGCTCTTTCAGGTTAGGGGGCCAGTACACCATGCTGGGACATCCCAGGTGAAGTTGGCCCCAAACACTGCATCATGATAAGCTGACTCCCAAACATCTAACGAGAAAACATTCCTGACCCTCTGCTGATTTCTCCATGGGATAAAAAGAAGAGAAATTATTGTTTGCAATTATTTTAGGATTTGCAAATTATACTACTAATAAAGGAATATGCAAATTGTCTGTGTCGCCGTCATAGTAACAGTAACGACTGAACAGCAGGCTGCATGGGATGACCAGGCCAGCATGGGCGGCAGTTGGGGGCGACCAGGCTGATCGGGGGGGGGGGGGCAGTTAGGGGCAACCAGGCCGGCAGGGGGGGCAGTTGGGGGCTACCAGGATGGAGGGGGGGCAGTTGGGGGTGACCAGGCTTGCAGGGGGGACAGTGAGGGGTGACCAGGCCAGCAGGAAGGAGAAGTTGGGGTGACCAGGCTGGCAGGGGGGGGTGGAGTTGAGGACAACCAGGCTGGCAGGGGGGCAGTTAGGGGCAATCAGGCAGGTAGTCAGGTAAACAGTTAGGAGCCAGCGGTCCCTGATTATGAGGGATGTCTGACTGCCGGTTTAGGCCTGATCCCGGGATCAGGCCTAAACCGGCAGTCGGACATTCACTGAGGGGTCCTGGATTGGAGAGGGTGCAGGCTGGGCTGAGGGGACCCCCCCACCCATGTACGATTTCATGCACTGGGCCTCTAGTTTGAAATAAATGTTTATCTCAGTGGTTCACTATGTATAGAAATTCTCAGTTGAATTGGTCCTACCTCCGACAAAAAGTGATTAGTCTTGTGATTCATGAACATTTAGAAAAAGCTTTTTCTTACAGTTTTATGGGATTGAGGCCCTCTATTGTAGTGGCAGAAGTGCTTTAGGATACCATCACAGAGGGATAGGATCTCAAGTATGAATTGGGGTGTGGGACACAAACATTCAGTTACAGCAATGCTGTCCTACACTCACTCTGCTCTCTGTGTCTGTGCTATTGGCATTTCTGGGAACAGACAGGAGGAATTTCATCCCACCTTCTTCCAGATGAATGCAAGGTTGAATATCTGGTGAACCTCCCCTGAAGGCTTCTGTGAAGTGTAGACAAAGAAGGTCCCTGCTTTCCCTGGAACTGAAAAAATAAAAGGCCAGCAATTGGCCTGGCAGTAATAAGTATGTGTAATGATTTACATAATCCAAATGGCTGACACCTGAACACTGGCTCGTACAAGAGCTTAGGCAAATCCTTGCTAAGGAGTGTAATGCTTCACAGGGAGTAGCTCCTGGAAGAGGCAGCTGGAATTGCTCTGTTCTCCCAGAGAATAGAGTGTGATGGCCTCTCCCAGGTATGGCTGTGCAAAATGCAAATGCAGGGCTGTCCATGGAGTTGGGGGCTGGGGAGCATGCTGAATGCCCAGGAGCTGGTCTCTGCATCATGGAGAACGATGTGATCTCGCTACAGGATCAGTGGCCCTGCCTTATGGCTTTTCAGCAGCTCCTGCAAAGTTCCCACTATTGAGTTTAGGGAATGTGCTCCACACTGGACTTGGGGGGAAGCACAGCCTTTGTGGTGGAGGGCTGAAATGGTCTCTCTGTATGTTAGCTCACACCCTGTTTCCTCACCAGGAATCCTGTCCTGTTCTCCCTCCCTCCATGCAGCCTCGCCACCCTCGAAGCCTTGGCTCAAAGCCTCCTTGATCATGGGTGTGGAAGGCATCCGTCCCTCTTTGAGGTCATGCAGCGGCCCCGCTGTTTCCTTCCTTGCATACTGCAGTGAACTATGTGGGAGGGCATCTCTGCTATTACCTATGTGCCTTTTGGGAAAAGCTGACAATGTCCACATGAAAGACAAGAGCTCCAGGGAGCTCCAATGGGAGGCAAGCGATAAGAAACCACTGTGGGGGTGGGACCTCTGCTGTGGAATTCATCCCTGTTGGATAATTGAGTCCTTTAAAGGAAACATGGTAAATTTGGGGACCGGCAAGTTCTTGGTATGAGTGGCGACAGTTTGAGGTTGACCAGGTGGCCCAGGCAGCTCACTTATGTGCTGCTATCTTCATAGCTGGTGTATTTTTCCTGTTACCCTTTAGTTAGGATGTGCTTTTACAAAATTTATGCAGCCTCAATAATTTTATTTTACTATTTAATCTTTTTAATACGTTCCATTAGCTTATATTATTTACTTCTGCTTTTTCATCTGTAGTTTTTATTGTATTACCTATTTTTTTATGATGTAATCTGTTTATTTTATCTTTTATAGTTCTAACATTTTAAGTGTGCACTGTTCAACTCATCAAATTTATTTTGCAGCATTTTTCGATTTTACTGGTATTCATTCCAACATGCTTTAAACTAACATTTACTTATGGCTTTTACTTTCTACTTTCAAAACTGGTTTTGCCCTTTTAGCTTATTTCATCGTATTGCTCTCAGAGATTACTGTGCTGAGGTCTGGCCTCAGGCATGACCTGCCTTTTCATCCTCCCCCAGTCCCTGGCTGCCTTGTGGACAGAGCTGGTGGCCCTGAATCTTTACCGAGGGAGTGACTGAATGCATAATTCATTTATGCCGAGTCAATCACTGGCCATTTTTACCTCCTGATCACTTTAAATCCACCCCTTTATCCCCTGCACTCCTGTGTCAATGCAGGCCACCACCATCCTAGGGCCCTGCTCAGCCTTCTAATGGCCTCCTCTCTCCTTCCTTTCAATTTACTCTCCATTCTGCAGCCCAGTGAGATATATATATATATATATATATATATATATATATATATATATATATATATATATCATATACTTTTATTGATTTCAGAGAGGAAGGGAGAGGGAGAGAGATAGAAACATCAATGATGAGAGAGAATCATTGATTGGCTACCTCCTGAATGCCCCACACTGGGGATGCAGCCCATAACCAGCATGTGCCCTGACCAGGAATAAAACCATGACCTCCTGTTTCATAGGCCAAAGCTCAACCACTGAGCCATGATGGTCGGGCCCAATGAGATATTTTTTAAATGTAGAAAAAAATATCCAAGCACACTCCCACTTATTTTTGGCTAATGGCTTAGGATATATAACATTTTTAAATAATTTAACATAAATGCTTCTGATATTTTAATAATAGTTCATCCAATAAGATGAAAATAGTTCTACTATGGAAACTCTCAAGCCAAGGTGAAAGTAGAGTGAATGGTATAGTGAACCCCATATACCTGCCACCTGCCTTCAATCATTATCAACAGCTCACTATTTTTTTTTTTTGTCTCAATCCTCCTTTTTGGTTTTCTAATTGGCTTGAGTAGCAAATTTTTGGATTTTGTAATTCCCAAACATAATACCATTTCAGTGCGATTGTTCTAAAAACACACACCTGGACTTGTCACTGGCCTGCCTAATACCTTTCAGTGTCACCTCAAAGCTGCAGGATGGGGTGCCCCCACCACAGTTTGCACCCACCGGCCTTGGCTTGTCAGCAGCCTTGTCTATTGCTCCTCATCTGTCCCACAACCAGTCCCCTCACAGATCCCCATGCCTGTCCTCAAGCTGCTGCTTCCTCTCTCTGCCCGTAGGCCTTTGTACTTGCTAACGTCTTTGCCTGGGCATCCAGACTCTCCCTCTCCACTCCATGCCCTGTACACCTCTTATTTCCTTCCTGTATTTTAGATCCAGCTTCAAGGTCCTGAGCTCTGGGAAGTCATGCTGATTCCCCTTCTCCACTTGCTCTCCCTACTCCCTCTCCACCTGTAATATGCTGTACTCTCCTGCCATAGAATTAATTACATTCCTTTGTAATTGTCTGCATATTTCCCTCCTAGACTCTTAGCTCTTTGGGGTCAGATATTTATGTCCCCCCATTCTATTATTTGTGTCCCACTTTTAATTATGGAGAAAAATGAATGAAGAAGCATTTGACTTTGCCCTTGGTTCTGGCTGCCTGAGATTGGGGTGTCACTCATTCATTGTTCATGTCACCATTCACTGTCATTCACACATCACCATCCATTGCGCTCAGCTCAGCCTGAGACGACTTTGGTGAGAAGGGACGGCAAGACGGAGCATCCATGGACCCCCCTCCCTCCTTTCCTGCCAGACTCAGGACTTTCTAAGAGTCTCTGGAGCCCCCAAAGTGTGAGGTTGCGCTGTGCTAATGCCCCATCCTAGTCCTGGGGCCTGGGAGCTGGGGGCGTGGGCCAAGTCTGCACAGGTAACAGCTGATGGGGCAGATGCACAGGCCAGCTCTTCATCTAAATGTCCCAGGCTGCCCTCTGGAAGGCGGGCAGCAAGTCTGACAAACAGCTCCCAAGTCTCCATGGAATTGCTTTCTGTTAGAGGCATAAACATTGGTCTGCTTGCTGCTTTGACCTCTGTGTAAGAACAGAGCGTGTTTCTTCAGTGGGGCTGTATCTTACCCATTCTCCTTGATACATTTATATCTGGATGGATTAGGTGAGCCTTGTGAATGGTCTCTCTGCTTCTCTAGAGAGGGCAGGGTTTTACACCCACACACAATCTCTTGTCTGAGAATATTGTCCAAAAACTAGGTCATCTATTGTAAAGGAAATTAGGCGGTAATTAAATTTAACTGGATGTTACAGCATTGGTGGTTTCATTTTAGAGGGAGCATGCCTCCCTAATTACTTTATTGCTGAGTTACATGGGCTGAGTGCTGCTTCTTTGTAAGGGGAAGGCTGTGTTTCATAAGTTAGAGGATGATTTCTGGGCTTGCATTTGAATTGGCAGATCTCACCTTCAAGGGCAAGTTGTGTTTCCTGTGGGTTTTTCAGGTCGCCTGGTGGTTGTTTGGCTCAGCCAACCTGGGATATCTTTTGAAAAAAGAACAATGCAGACAGGCAAGACCAGGCTGGTTTTGGTGGCTTCTTTTCACATGTGCGGTGGATTGTCACAGCTCTCTCCCTGCTCTCTATTCTGATGGGAAAGGGAACAGAGAGGCAAGTCCTGTGGAAGAGCAGCCTGTGAGTCCTGCAGCACAGCTCGTAGGAGAACCCGGGTTTCATGACTTGTGTTCAGCCACCCGCTGCTTACCACGGTTCCACAGGGGAGCCTGAGGTCAGGGCTGGGCCCCAGCTGGAATTGGGTGCCATCATGCTCATTGGAATTGCTGAGTGACAGGACCAGTTGCACCCTTGTTATGGGAAAGGGGACCTGGTCCGAATGGGTCTGCCTTGGGCCTGCTGGTAGTATGTGGGTTCTTGACTTCATGCAGGAAAGATTTCACAATACGAGTCCAGGTGATTTTTAGAGGATGTTTATTAAAGCTGGGACAGTGACACAAGGAAGGGCCTAGGGCAGAAGAAGCAACCGGAGAGGGACTAAGTGAGGAAATGAGGCTAGGGCTGCTTAGGTTCCCTAGGAAGTCAGAGAAAGGGGGGCCTTAGGGACAGGGGCAGGGGTTAGCCTGGGAGGAGCTGCAGCTACCCATTGCTTCCTGGTTGCCAGTCTCATGGGGTCCCTTAGGAGATATAAGCCTGTGGGGGAAGGAGAGGGGAACGGGAAAGGCCCGGTGTGTTTCTGGGAGGGAGAGTGAGCGCTAGGACCTTCGTTTTGAGGATTTTAAAGGCTGGGAGTTCAGGGGAGGTCTTGGGGAGGATAGCAATAGACTATTCATCAGTTTTATGCTGATGAGCCAAAATGATATGTATTCCCTTAACTTCATTGGTCCTTGGGTGTGGTTGGCAAATGGCACTAATTGGATTTCTGCTATCTGCCTCCCTGAGTAGGGTGATGTAAGCTATTTACCCTCTGGTTGGGGAGAAGTGTAACCATTTACTCTTGAGTGTCCTTGGTTAGGGAAGATGGGATTTTGCGATTTACTAGCTAGCTGTAAATTGGTTGGCCATTTAACTGTCTGTCTCAGTTTCCCTATTCTGCTTGCCCTGGCTCACTAGCCTGTTTCACCCTCAAAATGTGGATGATGTGGCCTCCTCCCATTTCTTTTAGACCTAGGACCCATTTAGATCACCCACAGTGATCACCCATTTCAGTGGTTCTCAACCTTCCTAATGCCGCGACCCTTTAATACAGTTCCTCATGTAAGACCATCGGAAAACACAAATATTTACATTACGATTCATAACAGTAGCAAAATTACAGTTATGAAGTAGCAACGAAAATAATTTTATGGTTGGGGGTCACCACCACACGAGGAACTGTATTAAAGGGTTGCGGCATTAGAAAGGTTGAGAACCACTGCATTAGATCATCTAATTAGATCACCCGGGCAGCAGCCCCAAAGCACTGTGGGTCACCACCTGCTTTCCACACTGCCCTTCACCCAATGCCTGACCTGAGGCCTCCTCCCTCACTCCCTATGCCTCAACATTCTAGGCAAATCACATGAAAACCATTGAAGTTCCTGGATGCGCCATTCCCATTTCCCTGTGGTTTCTTCGCTGGGAGCTATTATCATTAGTGTTTGTGAGAAAAACTACTATTAAACCCACAGCTTGCTACATGCCTTAAAAAAAGGTCGTTTATTTCTTTTGAGTGCCAACAAATAAGGTCCAGTGACCCTTTCCTAGTAAGTCCTTTCATGCTGACTAACTTCCAAATTAGACGGTGCAGGGGACCAGGCAGCCAGCCCAGGGAAGTCGTGTGTGTCCACGTGGAAGTCGCAGGATTCGGATGGGAGCCTCGTGAGGAGGGTGACACGGGTTATGCCTCAGAGCCCCCCCCCCCCCCCTTGGCTCTGTACATGTGAGGTTCTGGCAATTTCTATAGCAAGGAGATTTCTTAAAGAGCAAAGAAGAATCCCATCGAGCACGGCTTAGCTGGCTAATGAGGAAGCCAAGTACATGGGTTTGCATCTAACCTGTTCTCACATTCTATCAATCTCTAATTACCACATATTTTCCAATCTGCCCCGGGAGGCATGGCAGGTAAAATAGACTGAGAAGAAAATAATGGTGCTTGCTGCACAATTTATTAGATTGATACCTGTTAATACTTGAGCAGGCTCCTTGCAGGTGATGGGAAAGCCCTGGATGCCCTCAGAACAGACAAAGCAGAGTAACTGTTGAAGCTCTTTGTTTTTTAAATACCTCTGTTCACAGACCTGGCAGCATGCGGAACAGTCAATGTCTTAGAGGTTTAGGTCTTGCTGCGGCAACACGGGAAGCCTCTGGGTTACATGGAAAAATGATTTGTCTCCATCTGCCTCCCTGTCCCAGTGCCAGGTCAGCCCTGGAGGCTCCCCCCGCCCCTGTTGGGGCTGGTGGGGGACTTAGGAGAGGCCCTGTGGTGCAGGACTTCCTGTCCTGCAAGTGACCACTAGGCCAAGACAGCCTCCAAGTTCTGTTTCCCTCTTCGTCTTCCATAGTTAAAAAAAATAAAAGACTATTTGGAAAATAGAATTACAAATACAGACACCTAGAATCCCATTATTTTACCTTCTTTGCATATTCCCTTTTGGTTTTTGTTCTCATAAAATAATAATCTTATCTAATCCTATCTAATAAAAGAGTAACATGCAAATTAGCTATCACTCCACTACACCCATAAGCCACATCCACCAGCCAATCAGGAGCAAGTATGCAAATTAACCCAACCAAGATGGCTGCGGCCACAGAGCAAGCAGGAGGCTTAGGTTTCCCCGGTTATGGAGGAAGCCAAGCTTTCTGCACACCCTGGCTGGTCTAGTCCTCCACTCAAGGCTACAAAGTTTCAATTATAGAAGATAAATAAATCTCAATAAAAATGGCAGCAGCCACAGAGCTGGAGAGAGCAGGAGGCTTGAGTTGCCCCTGGCAATGGAGGAAGCCAAGCTTTCTGCACACCCTGGCCAGCCTAGGCCTCCACTCAAGGCTACAAAGTTTCAATTATAGAAGATACATAAATCCCAACAAAAATGGCTGTGGCCACGGAGCAAACAGGAGGCTTGGCTCCGCTCAAGGCTACAAAGTCTTAATTATAGAAAATAAATAAATCCCAGATACCAGGGCCTCCGCTTGGGTCGCTGGGGGGGTGTGGCCAGCCTGCAAACCACCACAGGACCCTCGCCCAGGTCACTCCATGCCCCAAAGAGATCCCCACCCTGATCCGGGACACCCTTCAGGGCAAACCAGCTGTCCCCGACCCATGCACCAGGCCTCTAGCCTATCTAATTAAAGAATAATATGAAAATTGACCATCCATCACTCCAACACACAAGATAGCTGCCCCCATGTGGTCAAAGATGGTTGCCCCCATGTGGACACAAGATGGCCATCACAAGATGGCCAGCAGGGGAGGGCAGTTGGGGGGGACCCAGGCCTGTAGGGGAGAGCAGTTGAGGGGGACCGGGCCTACAGGGGAGAGTAGTTGGGGGGGACCAGGCCTGTAGGGGAGGGCAATTAGGGGTGACCAGGCCTGCAGGGGAGGGCAGTTAGGGGTGACCAGACCTGCAGGGGAGGGTAGTTAGGGGCAAACAGGCTGGCAGGGGAGCAGTTAGACATCAATCAGGCTGGCATGGGAGTGGTTAGGGGGTGATCAGGCTGGCAGGCAGAAGTGGTTAGGGGCAATCAGGAAGGCAGGCAGGCGAGCAGTTGGGAGCCAGCAGTCCTGGATTGTGAGAGGGATGTCCGACTGCCCAGTAGGATCAGGCCTAAATGGGCAGTCGGACATCCCTCGAGGGGTCCCAGATTGGAGACGGTGCAGGCTGGGCTGAGGGACACCTCCCCCCCCCCCCATGCACCCCATGCATGAATTTCATGCACCGGACCTCTAGTCTATAATAATAAAAGCATAATATGCTAATTAGACTGGACAGCCAGATGTCCTTCCAGACGAAGCTGCCATGGCGGGGGCCAAGGCAGAGGTGGTTAGGGGTGATCAGGCAGGCAGGCAGAGTGGTTAGAGGCCATCAGGCAGGTAGACAGGCAAGTGGATAGGAGCCAGCAGTCCCGGATTGCGAGAGGGTGCAGGCTAGGCTGAGGGACACTCCCCCCCCCCCCCCCCCGCCCCCAACCCGTGCACGAATTTATCCTTCCAGACGAAGCCGGGCCAGAGGGAAGCCAGCCCAGGTCTCAGAGGGAAGCCGGTGCCAGCAGCTGGGGGAAGGAAGGCCTACTCTGACACGAATTTCATGCATCAGGTCTCTGGTATATACATATGTCCTTTATGGTTAAAATTAGTGTACATATACTTCTTGAAATTCTAATTTTTCCCTACATTATACCCATTTCTCCAATGTTTTACTCAGATTTCATGCTAGTCATCCTGACCTAAATGAAGTCTGCCTAACCTTTTTCATCTTGATGATATATCAGACCTTTCTCTTTTTTTCAATCCCCACTATCACACATTTGAGAAAATCGCAGCGGTCAGCACACCGGGAGTGCAGTGGACAAGCCTCGCCCTGGGGAAACCACCTTTGTGATCACGGCACTCCCCTGCCAGGTAAGTGCCTCAGACCTTAAGTAAGATATGTCTGTGAGATGCCCAGCACAGTGACTGTCACGTATTTATTAATTCATTTGTGCGTTCATTCATTCATTCAACAAACACACCACAGATCTATTCTGGGTCAGCACTGGAGAGAAGGAGGCAAATAAGATGTAGTCCTTGCCCTTAGGGAGTCCCCGGCTAGTGACATGTAAATTAAGGATGGCATTAACAGAAAAACAGATTTTTCTACTCACAATAAAAACAGATTTTTTGACTCATAATACTTCTGACACCAAATGTGTGGGAGGTTTTTCCATACCAGCCATTTTCCAAGTCTCCAGACCCCGACTGGGTTTCCCACAGTTCAGTTCTGACACTAACTACCCGAGTTAGCACAGACCCGAAGGTTAAGGGCTCAGGCCCACAAGACTGCCCCACTTTAGATGCCAGTCACAAGAACGGACCTCTGTCCAACCTACTATAAATGGAAGGTCCCATGATGCCTGCTTCAGCTTTGATAATTTGCTGTAATGGCTCACAGAACTCAGTGAAACCCATTACCAGTTTATTATAAAAGATACAGCTAGGAACAGCCCCCATGGAAGAGATGCACAGGGCAAGGTATGTGGGGAGGAGCTCGGAGCTCTCATCCCACTCTGGGCGGGGCACCTTCCCATCTCCTTGATTTGTTCACCAACACAGATGCTCTCTGATCCCCGTGGTTTAGGGTTTTTAATGAGATTCCATTACTTGGGCACCATTGATCAAACCATTGACCTTTGGTGATTAACTCAATCCCTGGCCCCCTCTCGCCTCCCTAGGGGTCCGGGAGTGTGGCTGAAAGTTCGAACATTTATCACTTGGCTCTTCCTGTGGCAACCAGCCCCCAGGAAGAGTTGCCTCATTAGCATACACTTGGGCATAGTTGACAGAGGCTTATTATGAACAACCAAAGACGCTCCTCTCATCCCTGTCACTTAGGAAATTCCAAGCATTTTAGGAGTCTGTGCCTGGTACCAGGGACAGAGGCCAGAAATACTATTACTTTTATTATATCAGTGTGACAGCCATCCAGGCAGCACTGTGGACTCTGTGGCT
This sequence comes from Cnephaeus nilssonii, assembly GCF_951640355.1. Taxonomy (NCBI): domain Eukaryota; kingdom Metazoa; phylum Chordata; class Mammalia; order Chiroptera; family Vespertilionidae; genus Cnephaeus; species Cnephaeus nilssonii. The sequence goes on along the minus strand of NC_137081.1, from coordinate 75,346,886 downwards.
GTGGGTCTCTGGTTCAAAGGTGGAGGAATCTGTTACCTGCTGTCATCAGAGAAGGACCGGGAGGTGCTTGGACCTTGGCACCAGATGCATGGGAGGTTTAAGTGTGGGCTCAGGGCAAGCAGGCAGGGGTAGGGTGATGGCTCTCTCTAACTTGGGTGACCATGCTGTTTAAACTGGGATGCTTGAGAGTGAAGGAGGGGCACCTGTTAATAATTACACAGGACACTGGGTTTTAAGGAGCCTGCTTTTGGCAAATCACATGTGTGGTCATTCTCAGTGGAATCCTCTTATCAGAGCCACGATGTCTTAGAGCTCAGGGTGTGGGGTGGGGGCGCAGTAAAGAATTCTGGATGCTGGGTCTCACCCACACGGACAGAGGAGGAAGGAGGTACTGAAATTAGATATCATTGTCTCTACCTTTATATGTTTATTAATGTTTTTACTTTATCCTAACTTTTAAAACCATGGTAAATATTTATGGCAGATAGCCCTGGCCGGTGTGGCTCAGTTGGTTGGAGTGGTGTCCCGTATACCAAAAGGTTGTGGGCTCAGTCCCTGGTTAGGTATGTATGGAGGGCAATCAATCAATGTTCTCTCTCACATCAGTGTTTCTCTCTCTCTCTCTCTCTCTCTCTCTCTCTCTCTCTCTCTCTCTCTCTCCTTTCCCCTCTCTCTAAAATGAAAAAGTATATCCTTGAGTGAGGATTAAAAAAATTATATGTGTATTTATAGCAAGTAAAGCAAACAGAGCTGAGTAAATGCAGAGTTGGCAGGTTCTCTCTGATCCCTTTGTAGTCTCAGCTTCAGAAGTCGTCAGTGTCAACAGCCTGGTGTGTGCCCGTCCATGGCCTTGGGCTGAATCCTGGGAGCTGAGAGGGCCTTCTCCAGGTGGCCAAGGCAGGGCAAGGCCTTTGGAAGAGTTTTCTTGCTGTGGAAGATTCTCTTATCCTGGGGCCGAGGGAGCCCCTGAAGGACTCTGAGTCATGCTCAGATGTGTGCTGGGACTAACAGGGCCACGGTGTGGCCCAGGGGAGATGGGAGCACCTGACCCACGCCATTTGGCTGTGGGAATAGAGAGAGGGGACATGTGACAAAGGGGGTGAGGGGTTTCTTTTTCTTACTGGGGACTCCTGTCCCCACTAACAGAAAACTGGCGTTTGCTGGCCATTACCTTTACTTGATACACCAACTACCCAAGGTGTCCCCTTGGTTTGCTCACGCAGCCCTCCGATGGGTTGGCAGCAGCTGCTGGCACATTCTCTCAGCAGGGTCTGCGGTGGAGTCCTGGCTCAGCAGGGCCCACGATCATTAATTAACGACAAATGGCTGTGGGAAGGGAGTGGTATTCCTGGCCCAGCTGCCATGAAGGTGGTAGGGCAAGGCCCAGGCAGCTTGTGACACTGTAAGAACCAAGGCAGCAGCATTGGAGATAAAAGCATAAGCTTTGGAGCTGGAACTATCTGTGTCCAGACCCCGGCTTTACCACCTGTGTGATCTTGGACCCGTCAATAAATTCTGACCTCAGGCTTCTGCACCTGTGAAGTGGGAGGGATGAAGCCTGCCTTGCCCAACCTCCGGGATAATGACATAAGGGAACGTGCACAGAAGCTGGTACATTAAATCCTCAAAAGGTTTGGAACAAAATAAACATCTAAATATCTTAAAAGAGAGAGGCGGGGTGGAGGGGAGAGAGGATACACAGAGCACATAGCACAGTGCCTGGCCCGTGGGAGGAGGTTTTGTTGTGTGAACATTATGTCACGGGGCCCGTCCTCAGGCTGTGAAGCAGGATGGTTTTGAGACTCCAGGGCCCTGAAGAGGAGCCTGTGAAGTTATTGAAGGCCCGGCAGCCAGTGGGCAGCTGGGGATGGTTCCTGGCTAAAGCTAACTTCCCTCCTCTCCTCCCCACTTACCCCCAGGCTGGCCATGGCTCCGTTTTTCACTGTTTGTCCCCACCATATGATCTTTGATATGCATTTTAATGAGGTATCACCCAGGGCAGTGCCTGGTTGCGAGGCTTGCATTTTATATTTGTCCACCTGTCAATCCATCAGGCCTGACATTGATGGGCATCCACTATGCCTCCCACCTAGGCCGTGGCTTGTTATGGCCCACGCATTGGTACCTAAAGGGGCACCGTGTTTATAGCATCGTGTCTGTGTCCTGCCTTAACCTTGAAGTGGTGGCTTTAACTTATTTTGTTAACCCAGCGGGGAACAGCCTGCTGATTCTTACATCCCTTCCCCACCCAGTTCCATTTCTCTGCAAATGATACCTCTTTGTCTCCAGGGAAGAACTCTATCATCTCTGTTAGCTCACACCCTGATTGGAAACACTGCCTGGGGTGATGGCAGGCTATCTGGGAGTAGAATACGCCTGCAGTTTCCAGTCTGTTTTTCCTGAAGCAATTATTTGTGCATGGAATTGGGGAGAGGAGGAATCCCATGAAACACATGCTCTTTTTCCTTGGGAAGGAGCGGTGTCAGCCTTGCTAATATGAAGTCACCTACTGTAGCATCTTGCATGATCTTCTCTGGTGTTCAGCAACTCTTTCTAGTTCCCGAATTCTGATATCAGGGCCCTTGTCAGAGTTGCCCATTTACATGCTGGGATTTTCTGGGACAGTGTTTGGTGGCCCAGATGTAGCTAAGAGGGAAGATGGAGGGAGTGGACAACACTTTCTCTGACTTCTCCCTGATCGTTGTTTTTAAGATGATGTGTTGACATGATGGTTAAGACTGTTGAAAACACCTGTGGGAAGCAGTGTGCAAGAGGCAATTGAAACATCAGTGGGCAGATGGACAGATGAGCATAAAAGCTTACCCACAGGGGCAGCATTTTCACATGCTCGGTCACCCCACCAGCTAAGGGTGCTGGCATGACCTGCCCCTGGCCCATGCTCTCTGCCCACACTTTTGCAGGTGCCTGTTTTCACGGTGGTCTCTTACCCACGTGTTTTTCAAAGAATTGAAACACAGTAAGATTTTTTTCTGTACTTTCACAGCAGCTTGACTTACACCTGACATTTTGTATAACCTTCATGTGCTGTAGAGTATAAATTCAATAGGGAAAGAGAGGGGAGTCCCAGGAGCTGGGCGAGGGGGGAGATTCAGCGTTGAGTACTGATAGTATGCTGTGGTGGTCTGTGCCCGTGGCCCACCAAGTTTGGGGATAATTTATTATGCAGCCACAGATAACTAATGTCTGTTGAATAAGAAGAGGGTTTTCAGTCTCAACCATACACTGTGCTCAGAAATAGCATCCCTACCCCCTGTCCTAGTCCAAGTCAACAATCCCAATTTCCCCCTCCTTCAAGGTGGGCTCCTGTTGGCAGTCTGGTAGGTAGTGGTTGTGCTAGATCAGTCAGGATAGGGTAGGTTATGCTGTAGTAACTAACATCTGCTAAAGTTCAGTGGTGTAAAATAATAAAGGTTCATTTCCATACTTGTTCATGTTGCATGCTCTGTGTAGATCACAGAGGTGGCTCCATCTATAATAAGAAAAGCGTAATATGCTAATTAGACTGGACGTCCTTCCTTCTGGACAAAGCCGTGGTGGGTGGGGGCTGAGGCAGAGGCAACTGCCACAGTGGTGGGGGCCAAGGCCCTTGCACAAATTTCATGCATTGGGCCTCTAGTCTATACCAATAAAAGGGTAATATGCTAATTAGACCAGGTTGACCAGACATCTTCCGTTGTCTGGTCCTCCTTCCAGACAAAGCCACGATGGCGGGGGCCAAGGCAGAGGTGGTTGGGGCGATCAGGCCAGCAGGCAGAGGCGATTAGGGGTGATCAGGCAGGCAGGCAGGCAGGCAGGCAGGCAGAGGCAGTAAGGGGTGATCAGGCAGGCAGGCAGAGGCTGTTAGGGGCAATCAGGAGGCCAGCCAGATGAGCGGTTAGGAGCCAGTGGTCCTGGATTTCGAGAGGGATGTCCGACTGCCAGATTGTGAGAAGGATGTCCAACCGCAGGGATTAGGCCTAAACCGGCAGTTGGACATCCCCCGAAGGGTCCCAGATTGGAGATGGTGTAGTCTGGGCTGAGGGAACCCCCCCGTCTCCCCACCCCCATGCATGAATTTCATGCACTGGGTCTCTAGTTATATTATAAATAATCAGGACCCCAAGCTGACTGAGCAGCCACCATCTTAAAAGTTGCTGGTCCCCATGTCAGAGGGAAAGAGTTCTATAGGGTCTTTCAGCAGTAATTAAGTGCTTCAGCTGAGACATGTTGATATAAGAATGTCTAAACCAATAGCAGGTTTTTATAAATAGGTATTTGAACCAAACAGAGGGTACACCTGGAATCAGGATCTCAACAGACTGAGAAAAGTGCTTCTGAGAATAACAGTTTGCAGTTTCCTTTATGCTTTTGAGATGAAGGAGGGAATGTAAGGAAGATTACCTGAGGGTGGGGGGAAGCAAGGAGGGGATCTGATTACAGGATAGTTAAGAGTATGGGCTCTCATACTTCAGAAGGGGGGTCTGAAAGGGGACCTTCCAAAGGTGTGTTAACCTAAAAAGTGCAGAAAGGATGGACAGGGCTTGCTTCGGGCAAGGATAAGTTTATTAGTACAGAAGTCATAGGCCCTGGGTGTGTCTACTCACCATGACCTGCCCAGTTAGGAATTTATGATCAGATCATTCTGTGAGGTTCCTTTCCATAGAACTCCTTTTTTTTTTATCCACAGAAGTGAAGGGGGTCAGAATATGTCACCCCAAAATATGCTACATTGGCATACGGATTATTTTGAGCTAAGGTAACAGAAACAGCAGGCAGAGGAGGGACTGTCTGCCCTCTCCCTTTCTGCCTAGAAGCATGGCATGCATTTCTCTAGGCAGAAATGTGAAGGTGTTTCCTTTCCCCTCCCCTCTCCTGTCCCAGAAAGAGAACAACTTTTAATCACCAGAAAGGACTTATCACTAGAGATGGCACTGAGTTTTCATAACAACCTTACTATTATCTACCATGAGTTTCCTGCATGTATTTACCTTCCACCACTTACCACCCCTAGAAGCTCAGATCCCTTTGCCTTTGTCTTGTCACTTCTCCACAATTTCTTTGTTAAAATGATATATAAGCTCTCAAGCCTAACTACTTCTTTGGGTTTTCACTTCTTTTCTGAGAAGCTCTTGGGAGAGACAGGGGTGTGTGCATGCAAAATAAACCTTCACTCCTGCTCATCTGTCTTTTGTCAGTTTACTTCACAGGTCTCAGTCACCGAACATAAGAGGGTAGAGAACAAGTATTTTTATATCTCTGCAGCAATGACACACAGCATGCTATTGCCTAGAGCTACTCACACGGCCACACCTTGGACCCAGAAATTTTACTAAGTGTTTATTATATGTTGAGCCTGTGGCAACTGCTTGATATAAAATTGTCTCCTTTATATTCCTAACAACTTTATGAGGTATATGACTATTACCATCTCTCCCATTTTGCAGAGAGGAAAACTGGGGTTCACAGAGGTTAAGTAACCTGAAGGTAAGACAGTAAGTGGTGGAACTTGAATTAAAGCCCCAGAATCTATGTTTTGGGCTTAAGCTCCCACCACCCTAATTTACCGCCTCTCTGATATGAGTTGGAACCATCAGAACCACCAAAGATGATATAAAAACACTGAACCTCAAGAGAAATACCTAGCATCTTGGTATCTTCTCTCTCAGGAAACTCTTTGGTTTCTATGCAAATTTTCTTAATTTCTACTCAGATGCCTTCCACCTTCACAGATCAAGTAGTAAGGGGAGTGTGGTGGGTGCTGGTATGGCCGTTATCAAATGCAGAGAATATTTTGTGTTGCTAAAATGAAACAAGGCTAACATATAACATTTATCAAGGGTTTACTGTGTGCCAGGCTTATTCTAAGTCCATTACATTTATTTAACCCTCATAACACATCTATGAGGTACAGGTACCATTATTATCCACATTTTACAGATGGGGAAGTAGAGGCACAAAGAGGTTGGCAAAGTTGCCTAGAGTCACATGACTGGTAGGGGGAGGAGCCAGCAAACCTTTTGGGAAGGAATGGATGGGATTGAAGAGTGATTGGATTTTATTTTCTCACCCAACCCTGTAACATGGTGTTTGGTGATGTTTTAAGGAAGAGTATCAGCTCTCTCATTAGCTGTGTTTCCTAGTCTTTTAATTTAGAGCTTAAGGCAGCAGTAAAAGGGAAAAGGGGGAATTTGGAGACATGGAGGGAAATGGCCACTGAAAACTCAAAGTGGTCCTGAAGAAAGGACATCAGGTTAGTGTTACGAGATGGAATGTTGTACACATCAGTTGTCAATGAATGTCTTTAAAAAGTTAAAAACATTTGGTTCTCCTACGTGTCTGAAATGGCCTGTTTCCTATTTTATGTATTTTACTTTGCATTACCTATTAAGAAAGGGTTTACTGGGCACTGCACAGCTGCCTCACTGACCAGATAGCCTCAATTCTGGTTTGGTGGCTTTGGAGTCTATGAGGTTGATTGTTTATTGAATGCTGTATCATCTCAAAATTGAAGAAAACTTGAAAGTACATTACAAAGGACTTCTCTTTTCTGGACCAGTGAGAGTAAGTCCCATTGCCCCTGAATACTTTAGTTTGTTTTTATCTATGAATAAGTCTATTCCCCTGCATCAGAGCTCCCGCTGTGGGCCTCTGAACCAAGGGCACTAGTATCTGCTAATGACTGGTTAGAGATGCAAATGCCTGACTCCCCCCGAACCCCCACCCCAGACCTCACGAATCAAAAACTCTGGGATGAGGTCCCACTATCTGTATCTTAAAAGTCTTCTAGATGATTCTGATTGCATGACGTATTTTGTAGAATATATTATCTCACCACAACCATAGAAATCAGGAAAATAATACCGATGCCTTACTACCATCTACTCCTCACAATCTGCTAATTTCCCCCATTTCCATGTTCTTTATAGCAAAGAGACAACACCCAGACTCTCCTATTGCATTTATTTGCCATGTTCCTTTAAGATATCCTTCAATTGGGAACAGTTGCTGAATCTTGGATTTTCATAACCTTGATGCATTTGAAGATGACAGGCCAGTTATTTGGTAGCATGTTCCTCCATTTGCATTTGTTTGATGTTTCCTCATGAGTAGATTCAGGTTATAGACCCTTGTCAGAAATATCACAGGTGTGCTGCTCAGTTCTTCTCATTGCATCCCATTAGTTGGTACATAATTTCAGTTTGTCCTATATTTGATAGTGTTTACTTCAGTTACTTGGTTAAGGTGATGACCATCAGACTTCACTATAAAATGGCTTTTTTCTCTTTGTAATTAATAAGGATTTTGTGGAGAAAAACTTTTAGATTATGTAAATACTAGAGGTCCAGTGCACGAAATTCGTGCAGGGAAGGGGGCCCTCAGCCCGGCCTGCACCCTCTCCAATCTGAGACCCCTCGGGGGATGTCTGACTGCCAGTTTAGGCCTGATCCCATAGGGATCGGCAGTCAAACATCTCTCTCACAATCTGGGACCGCTGGCTCCTAACCACTCACCTCCCTGTCTGCCTGATCACCCCTAACCACCTCTGCCTGCTGGCCTGATGCCCCTAACTACTCCTCTGTCTGCTGGCCTGATCGCCCTTAACCACCTATGCCTGCCAGCCTGATTGCCCCCTAACTGCTCTCCCCTGCAGGCCTGATTGCCTGCCCTCTAACTGCTTTCCCTTGATGGCCTGATCGCCCGCCCCTACCTGCTCTTCCCTGCTGGCCTGATCGCCCCTAACTGCCTCTGCCTCGCCCCGCCACTGTGGCTTTATCCGGAAGACAACTGGTCTAATTAGCATATTACCATTTTATTAGTATAGATACTGTTCCTTATCAAGCTTTCCATTTACTTATTTGTTTGTTCACCTACCCATCCATCCGCCCATCTATTCATCCATCCATCCATCCATGTGGGTATGGTACCCAGGACTTCCTGTTTTAGTAAATGGGTGATTTTATTATCATTATTGTATTGCTCAGAGGATCTTATGTTAGGCCAGTTTCAAGGTTGCTTTCAAGCCCTTTCTTTCAAGGTTGCTTCTGTGTCCTATTAACATGTCCCCATCAATTGTTGAGCATTCCATGTTTTCTGGTGCAAAATGATATTCCAGGCTCATCTTACATTTTTTTCTGTCCTACCCCTGGAATCAGCCATTTCTCTAAAGAGCTCTAATTGCTTTTCCTTTTTCTTTTTTTTTTAGTAGCGGAATGGTACTTAGAAATCAGGATCTGAGTACTAGGTGTGCTCATTGCTCCCAGGTGTCTCTGCTTCCATTCCAGACCCACTCAGTGGACAGAGCTAGGGTGTTGTGTGTGTGTGTGTGTGTGTACACATTTGTATCTTTATTTGTTTCAGTATTTATCTCTGTGCATCGAATACCATGATTTCCATTGATAGCTCCAATTCCAGTTCAACACCACAGAGCTTGCTCTAGCTTTTCCTCTTTTCATATTTGTAGCTTCCTGCTCTGATGGTGAGAAATTGGATTCCCACAGTCTTTACTGTCTGAAGTATTTATTTGATCAATTTCTCTGTCTGTATAACCGGTTTCCCCTCTCCACTGCTGCCTGCTCCCTGCATGGACCCTCTTCTCCCCTCCCTGCCTGGGCTCTGACACCTGGGCTGGCCTGTCCAGATGCCCCTCACCCAACTCAGGCTTTGATACCTCATGTGGGCTCCTCTCCTACACAGATGACCTTCCTACCCTCCTCAGACTCTGACACCTGGTGCTGGGCTGCCCTTCACATGCACCCATGGCCAATTTCTTCACCCAGCTGGGGCTCTAATACCCGCACAGTTGCCCTCCTGTCCCGCTCATGCTTTGAAATCATATGCTGAGCTGGCCTGCCAGTCTTTATCTCTTGTGAATGCCTTCCTCACCACACTTAGGCCCCAACAGGCCATCTTGGACTCTTCCCCTCTGTCCTCTCCTCCAACAAGGGATGCTCTTCTCACCGTGGTAAGGTGCCAACACCCCACTCTGGGCCACTGCAAAGTCCTCCTGGGCTTTTGGATTGCATGGTTGAGGAGGAATGAGAAGGGGAAGAAGAAGAAGAAAGAAAAAAAAGAGGAAAATACACTGAGGTTTCAATATACTTTAAATGTTTTTTAAATTGATTTCACAGAGGAAGGGAGAAAAAGAGAGAGATAGAAACACCAATGATGAGAGAGAATCATTGATTGGCTGCCTCCTGCATGCCCCACACTGGGGATTGATCCTACAACCCAGGCATATGCCCTGACCAGGAATCAAAATGTGACCTCCTGGTTCATAGGCTGAAGCTCAACTGCTGAGCCACACTGGCTGGGCTTAATATACTTTAAAAATCAACTTATTTATCTACCATGCCAATACATTTACTTTTAGCATTTGTTTAGGCAGGGTGCAAAGGTTTTTCCATTTTATCAGGAAGCTATGAACCATATACCATCCTAAAATAATAATGTCTTTATTATGTGTATCAGGTTCACAGAGGTGTTCCAAGTGGTTTTTCTGCTCAGGGATGACTTGGCTAATATGGTAGGATGGAAAGATTTTATTTTTTTGTTTCTCCGAGAGTCCTTGATTTTAAAATCTGTACAATATTGCTCTTCTTGCTATTTCTGTTATTCATGTCCTACCTGGAGCATATCTGTGAGTTTGCTGCATGCGCCTCGCCCTCACCAGGCTCACTGATGTCTCTGGCTGGTGTCATGACTTCTCCCTTCTCTGGCACTCAGGTCTGCGGCCTGGGTCTCCACTTCACAGGCAGCGGCTTGGTGCACTTCACATTTGGAATACAGCTTTCTAGGAACACATATTTGCTTTCCTGAGAGTTTATAAGTGCCTTCTTTTTTTCTTCTTCTTATTGACTGGAGGAACATAAGCCTTCTTCACCATATACCTCTTGTCATTCAGCTTTTAAAACCAACCCCTTGCTGCCCAGCTGGTGTGGCTCAGTGGTTGAGCGTTGACCTATGAACAGGATTCCCAGTTTGATTCCCGCTCAGGGCACCTGCCCAGGTTGCGGACTCCATCCCCCTTGGGGGATGTGCAGGAGGCAGTTGATCACTGTTTCTCTTTCATTGATGTTTCTATCTCTCTATCCCTCTTCCTTCCTCCCTCTGAAATCAATAAAAATATACTTAAAAAACAGCAACAAAAGAAACCAACCACTTGTTGAATTCCCTGACTTTCTAGGTCTTCTGCACAGATGTCGGTCTGGGGTTTCTTCTCACTGTATTTTAAGTTGACTACGCTGTTTCTAGGATCTTATATCTTACTTTTTCTTTAATTATATTTTCCATGCTTTGTTTTAGGGAATTATACTCTCAATACATTTTCCAGAAAATATTTATGGAAGTTCAAGTTTCTAAGTTAAAGCATGTCTGAAAAATATATTTTATTTTGCCCTTGAACTTGATGGATGGTTTGGCTCAGTATGGAACTATACTGTATATTCAACATGTTTTTCCTTCTGAACTTGGAAAGCATTATTGACGAATAGCTATAATATATTGTCAATTTAAAAAAGTATGTCCATTTCAGGTAAACTGTTGCCCCTTATTCTAGATTGTGCATTTAGATTTAATGCTCCTAAACATGAGGAGAGTTGTGGGGGCTTGAGCTTTTCATCAGTTTTGGGAAATTTTCTTTATTTTTGTGATTAATTCATTCTTGCATGATTTTTGGTTCTTTTTCTTGAACTTCTGCTGGATGTATGTGGTCCTCTTGGATCAATCCTCTCTTGTCTTCTCTCTTCTTCTCTTTCTTTTTCCAGCTTTATTGAGCTATAATTAACAAAAATTATATATATTTAAGGTGTACATAACATGAATAGTTTGCTATATGATAAAATGATTATCACAGTCAAGCTATTCGACACATAGTTACCTTTTATTTGATGTGGTGAGAAAACTTAGAATCTACTTACTCTCTTATTTCAGGTATCCAACACGGTATTGTTAACTATGTCACTATGCTGTACATTAGATCCCTAGAATTTATTCATCATATCACTGAAAGTTTGTATCCTTTGACTAACTTCTCCCAATCCCTTATCTCTGCCCTTATCCCCAAATCCCCAGTAACCACGGTTCTACTCTCTAGCTTATTGTTCTCCAGGGTCATCCATGTTGTCACAAATAGCAAACTTCCTCCCCTTTAGGACTAAATAATATTCATAATAATATTCATATCAAATAATATTCATAATACACACACACACACACACACACACACACACACACACACACACTGAGTGGCCAGATTATCATGACCACCCCATCAGTACTTTGTTGGGCCACCTTTTGCCTTCAATACTGCAGCTATTCTTTTTGGCATTGACCCCACGAGATGTTGAAAGGTGATGCGAGGAATCTGACACCATGCCTGATGAATAGCACTGTCCAGTTCTATAAGATTTGATGGTTGTGGAACCAGCTGCCTGATGGCTCTTTTAACTTTGTCCCACAAATGCTCAATTGGATTGAGATCTGGTGATTGTGGGGTCCACTTAAGCAAGGTAAAGTCTCCCTCATGTTCTTGAAACCACTCCTGCACAATACAAGCACTGTGGCATGGTGCATTGTCTTGTTGGAAGAAGCCATTTCCATTGGGATACGCCATCAACATGCTAGGATGAACTTGATCAGCAACGATACTTAGGTATGTTGTGCTATTCAGACATTGTTCCACACGAATTAAAGGACCCAAATCATGCCAGGAAAACATGCCCCAAACCATACACTGCCCCCACCAGCTTGAAGGGTTGTACTCATGCCTGTGGGGTGCATATTTTCATGCTGTTTCTGTGAAATTCTCACTCTGCCATCTACATGATGCAACTGGAAACGTGATTCATTGGACCACGTGACTTTTTTCCAATGCTCAACTGTCCAATCCTTGTGTTCCTGTGCGAATTGGAGACGTTTTATCTTGGTAACTGCAGACAGCAAAGGTGTTCGAACAGGCCTTCAGCTTCCATATCCCATACGATGCAGCGTACGGCTAATTTGCCTACAAACGTCAGGTGGTCATAATAATAATACTGGCCACTCAGCATATATATATATATATATATATATATATATATATATATATATATATATATAAAATCTCACATATTCTTTGTCCTTTCATCTGTTAATGGACTCTTAGGTTGTCTCTAATCTGGCTATTGTGAATAATGCTGCAGTGAACATAGGTGTGCAGATATCTTTCAAGATACTGATAGCATTTCCTTTGGATACATACCCAGTAGTGGGATTGTTAGGTCATATGGTGGTTCTAATTTTATTTTTTGAGGAACCTCAAAACTGTTTTCTATAATGGCTTTACCAATTTACATTCCCATCAATAGTGTAAACAGATTTCCTTTTCACCACATCCTTGACAACACTTGTTATCTCTTACCTTTTTTAAATTTTTTTTTATTGATTTCAGAAAGGAAGAGGGGGAGAGAGACAGAAACATCAATGATGAGAGACAATCACTGATCATCTGCCTCCTGCATGCTGATCCAATGTCTTTTTTATAATAGCCATTCTAACAGGTGTGAGGTGATATCTTGCTGTGATTTTATATGCATTTCCCTGATGATTGGTGATGTTGAGAACCTTTTTATGTACCTGTTGGCCATTTGTATATCTTCTTTGGAAAATATCTATTCAAGTTCCTGGCCCATTTTTAACAGGGTTATTATATTTTTTGTTATTGAGTTGTTTGAATTCCTTATATATTTTGGATTTAACCCCTTATCAGATACATGGTTTGTAAATATTTTCTCCCATTCATTAAGATGCATTTTTATTTTGTTGATGGTTTCTTTTGCTGTGAAGTTTTAGTTTGATATAGTCACACTTGGTTTTGATTTTTTTTGTTTGTTTTTGCTTTTGCTGCTTGTGCTTTTGGTGTCAGATCCAAACAACCAAAACCAATGTTAAGGAGTTTTTTCACTATGTTTTCTTCTAGGAGTTTTATACTTTCAGGTCTTATGTTTAAAGTATTTAACCCAGTTTGCGTTGATTTTTGTATACGATGTAAGTTAAGGGACCCATTTCATTCTTTTGCACATGATGTCCAGTTTGCCAGCACCATTTATTGAAGAGACTATCCTTTCTTGATTGTGTATTTTGGGCACCCTTGTCATAGATTAGTTGACCATATATGTGTAGGTTTATGTCTGGGTTTTCAATTCTATTCCATTACTTTATGTGTCTGTTTTTATGCCAGTAGCATACTGTTTTGATAACTTCAGCTTTGTAATATGGTTTGAGATTAGTAAGTGCAATATCTTCAGCTTTTATTCTATGTCTTGAAGATTTCTTTAGCTATTTTGTGCGTGTGCGTGCATGTGTGTGTGTGTGTGTGTGTGTGTGTGTGTGTGAGATTTAATACACATTTTAGGTTTTTAAAAATTTCTGTGAAAATTAAATTGGAATTTTGATAGGGATTGCATTAACTCTATACATTGCGTTGGGTGACATGGACATATTTACAATATTAATTCTTTCATTTTAAGACTACAGGATGCCTTCTCATTTACTAGTATTTAGGTCTCCTTTAATTTATTTCACCAATGTCTTATAGTTTTCAGTGTCCAGATTTTTCACCTCTGTTAAATTTACTCCCAAGTATTTTATTCTTATTGATGCTATTATAAATGGGATTGTTTTCTTACTTTCCTTTTCAGTTAGTTCACTGTTAGTATTTAGAAATGCAACTGATTTTTGTATATTGATTTTGTATCCTGTAATTTTACTGATTTGTATTCTGTAACTTTACTGAATTTGTTTACTAGTTCTAACAGTTTCTTGATGGAGTCTTTAGATTTTCTTATCTATAAGGTCATGTCACTTATAAACAGATACGGTTTTACGTCTTCCTTTCCCATTTGAATGGCTTTTATTTACTTTTTCTTACCTCATTGCTTTGCCTTAGGGCTTCTAGTACTATCTATATATATATACAAAACCCTAATATGTAAATAGACTGAATGGTGGAACAGCCGAACAACCGGTTGCTATGACGTGCGCTGACCACCAGGGGGAGCTCGCAGAACATGGCGGGCATTGGCAGCAGGTGGCAGAGTGTGGAACCTGGTGGGCATCGGCTGTGGAGGATGGTGGAGTAGGTGAGCAGGGGTGCCAGACCAAGGTGGGGCGCCAGTCACTATCATCAAGGTGAGCCTCTGGTGGTTACTGAAAATTCTTTGCTCCTGTGCGCCACGGTCCTGCCTGGCACTCACACCTGCTGTCGGGGCCTGCATCTGCTTCCAGCACTGGCCCCACTCGCACCCACTGCGGGCGCTGGAGCCACCGCTCACACCTGCTGCTGGCGCCTGGTGCTGGCCCTGATCACTCGGCATGTCAGCGGTTGTGAGCAGTGGCTGCCAGCCCTGAATACCCCTCAGGGCTTCTCCACCTCCCCCTGCTCCTGAGGGGCAATCAGGGCTGGCAGCCAACTCTCATACCCACTGCCGGCAATGGCCCCGCTCACATCCACTGCCAGCTCTGGAGCTGCCGCTCACACCCACTGCCAGCACCGGCCCTGCTTGCACCTGTAGCTGGCGCCACTGCTCAACTCCACTGCCGATGCCTCGTGCCGATCCCGATCACTTGGCGCCATCAGCAGGTATGAGTGGGGGCTGCCGGCCCCGATCGTCCCTGAGGGATTCTCCATCTCCCCCTGCTCCTGAGGGGTGATCAGGGCAACAGTCACCACTTGCACACACTGACAGCGCCAGCCCCACTTGCACCCGCTGCTGGCGCCATCAGCGGGTGCGAGCGGGGCCAGTGCCTTCAGTGTGTGGGAGTGGGGAAGGCGGGAGCGGGGCTGCCAGCAGACAGAGGACCGGGGGCCATGGTAGGAGGGGCCTGGAGGGATGCAGAGGATGGGCTGAGACCCGCCCCTGTGCCCACCACAGCCTCACAGCCCCACAGTTCCTTTCAAGGTGCACGAAGTCGTGCACTGGGCCCCTAGTGCCAAATAAGAGTGGTGAGAGTGGACAGCCTTGTGGTTTCTGATCTTAGAGGAGCCTTTCACCATTGAGTATGATATTCGTTATGGATTTGTCATATACTATGTTGAGGTATATTCTTTCTATACTCAATTTGTTGAGAATTGTTATTACTAAACCAATCTCTTTACTTGTTATTAGTCTGTTCAGATTTTCTATTTTTTTGATGATCCAATTTTGGTAGGTTGTATATTTTAAGAAATTAATCCATTTCTTCTAGGCTGTCCAATTGATTGGTATATAACTTTCTATAGTAGTCTGTTAAGATTTTTTTGTATTTTTGTATCAGTTATAATGTCTTATCTTTCATTTATGACTTTATTTAGCTGAGTTGTTTTTCTCTTTTTTATTATTAAGTCTAGATAAAGGCTTGTCAATTTTGTTTATCTTTTTAAAAAAATCCAACAACTCAGTTTTAGTGTTTTTTTTTAAGTTGTCTTTCTAGTCCCTATTTTCTTTATTTCTGTTGTAATCTTTATTATTCCTCAGGCTAACTTCAGGCTTGGTATGTTCCCTGTCTAGTTTCTTGAGATGTAAAGTTAGATTGTTTATTTTGGATCTTTCTTTTTTCTTAATGTAGGCATTTATTGTTATAAACTTTCCTCTTAGGAATACTTTTGCTTCATCCTGTAAGTTTTGGTAAGTTGTGTTTTCATTTTTATTTGTCTCAAGATACCTTATGGTTTCCCTTTTGGTTTCTTCTTTGTTCCATGGGTTTTTAATTTCCACATATTTGTGAATTTTTCTCCTTGTTATTGATTTTTAGTTTCACAGCATTGGAAAAGATACTTGATATACTTTTAATCTTCTTAAATTTGCTAAGACTTGCTTTATGGCCCAACGTATGACTTATATTGTAGAATGTTCTGTGTATGCTTGAGAAAAACGTTATTCTGTTGTTGGGTGGAATGTTTTATATATGTCTTTTAGGATCATTTAATCTTTAGTGTTATTCAAATACATTGTTTATGTTTTGATTTATATCTGGGTATTTTATCTAATTTTAAAGTGGAGTATCAAAATCCCCTACTATTATTCTAGTGCTATTTCTCCTTTTAGTCCTGTTAATATTTGCTTTATATTTTTAGGGGCTTCAATATGAGTGTCTATATAGTTTATAATTCTTACATTTTCTTTGTGAATTCACCCCTTTATAGTAACTTTTAACTCTTGCTACTGATTTAAACTGGAAGTCTATTTTGTATAATCTGTATAGAATCAGCCTTGGGGCAAAATGCCATTGCTGCACAGTCTTTTATCACTGCTTCCATTTCTGTCCCCCATCTCACCCCGATTCTGCATCCCAGCTGACTTCACAGAGTTCTCCGCGTGAAAGTCAGCCGTCTGTGGTGCAGGCTGTGAGCAGTGCATTTCTGCCGGAGTTCACCTGCTTGCCTTCTTTTATCTCTCAGAAATGTATTAGAAACTTTGGTCTACTGGTATTTTTTTCCTACAAGTCTCAGCACTTTGAGGACTACATTCTCTTTCTTATTCTTACTACAGTCTGTTTTAAGACTAGGAGGAGAAACGTGCATTCAGCCTGTGATTTTGAACTAGAAGAGATTTATTCATGTAATTTCATAGTTGGTGGAGTATTGCTTTAAGTTTCTCAACAGTATGTGGAAATTATAATAATAATAAAAATGTAATATGCTAATTAGACTGGACATCCTTCCGAATGACCTTCTGGACAAAGCCGGGGCTGAAAGGAAAACCCGGGTCCAGGGTGCCAGAGAAAAGCCGGGGCCGGCAGCCGGGGGGAGAAAGGCCTACTCTTGCACGAATTTCGTGCATTGGGCTCTAGTATTTTATAAAACCCTATGCACCCAAGGCACTGACCAGTTAGCTCAGTTGGTTAGAGCATTGTCCCAATAGGCCAAGGTTGTGGGTTGCAGGTTCGATCCCTGGTCAGGGCACATACAAGAATCAACCATTGAATGTATAACTAAGTTGAACAACAAATCTCTCTCTTTCTCTCTCTCTCTCTCTCTCTCTCTCTCTCTCTCCCCCTTACTCACTCTAAAATCAATAATAAGAAAAAACTCTATATATCTAAGAATATCTTTTGCTTGTTTCCACAGAAACAAGAATTCTTAGTTGGGTATAAAACTCTTGGCTCAAAATTCAAAACATGTTGCTCCATAGCCTATTTCAGAAAAGAATTGGAAGCCAGCCTAAATGTTTTCCCTTCCCGGCAGCATGTGTTTCTGCTATAATACACATGAGATTTTTTTTAAAAATATGTTTTTATTGATTTTTTTGAGAGAGAGGAAGGGAGAGG
The DNA here is from genome assembly GCF_951640355.1 of Cnephaeus nilssonii. Taxonomy (NCBI): domain Eukaryota; kingdom Metazoa; phylum Chordata; class Mammalia; order Chiroptera; family Vespertilionidae; genus Cnephaeus; species Cnephaeus nilssonii. The sequence goes on along the minus strand of NC_137081.1, from coordinate 75,329,603 downwards.
GATAGAGAGAGAGAAACATTGATGAGAGAAACATCATTAATTGGCTGCATCCTTCATACTCCCTACTGGGGATCGAGCCTGTGCCCTGACCAGGAATCAAACCAGTGACCTCTTGGTTAATGGGTCAATGCTCAATCACTGAGCCACACTGGCCAGACAATACAGATGAGATTTTTAACCTAATTATTCAAAAATTTTTAGCATATTGAGACAAGGTGTGGATCTCTCTTTAAGTTATTTTTACTCAGATGGAATTATGTTTATCTCTATAAACCTGGCACAGAGGGGAACTCATTAATAACAAGTAGATTAAGGAAGAAACCATTCCAACTTGAAGTCTCGGTTTCTATTCAGTTTAAGAATGTTTTCTTTGATTATGTCTTTGATATTCCTTTTTTTCACACTTATTCTGGTTTCTTTCTCATGATCTGTTACAATTCTTGCTCATTCTCTTTGACATCAATTTGATTTGATAAATGCGTTTCTATTTTGCTACCTCCACTGTGGGTTTAAATTCTCTTACTGCATTCTAGTTTCCTCTTTTTATTTTCATCCCACTCCATTATTCTTGCACCACAATCTTTCTTCTTATAATTTTCTGTCCTGTTCCACAAATCTATGTCTCTAGGTTTCCTAATGAGGATGCCAAGTTTTAATAATTTCATCTGGTTTTAGTAGTAAATAATTTTCAGAGGTGCCTATTCCCCCACCCCCAAGTTTTTAGCGTGATTTCCCTGTCCCATAGTGACTTCTCGTTTTTACCCTTAGTTCCATTTTCTGTCCACTTTGGTGTTGGTCACATTTTCTTAGGGGTGGCTGCATGTGCATTGTTCCTACCCTCAAATCTGGTGTTATCAGGGTTTCCTCTATGGCACTTTTTCTGGGCTGAGTTTGGATTCTCTCTTTCCTTCTCTGCTAGACCCAATAGGCACCTGGGTGCATTCCCACTGGGTTTCTGCTTTTTTTTTTTCTTATCATGTCTTGATGTTTCACTTGAGGTTTTAGCTCTCAGGATTTAACATGCTAATGTGATCTCCCCCATGTCAGATTACCCTATCTTCTCCCTAGCAGTTTTTTAGGAGTTATAGCCTTCAACTGCGTGCATAAAATGACCACTCAGTTTGTACATTCATATTTATAGAAGCACTACTCACACAATAGCCAAAAGATGGAAGCAACCCAAGTGTCCATCAATGTATTAATGGATACACAAAATGTGGTATAGCTATACAATGGAATATCATTCACCCTTAAAAAGAAAGGAAATTCTGACACATGCTACAACATGGTTGAGCCTTAGAGACATTATTCTCAGTGAAACAATCCAGTTACTGAAGGACTAATACTGTATGATTCCACTTATATGAGCCACTAATGTAGTCCAATTCATAAACAGAAAGTATAATGGTGGTTGCCAGGGGGTGGGGGTTGGGAGAAACATGGAATTATTATTTAACGGGCATAGTATTTCTGTTTAGGAAGATGAAAAAGTCCTGGAGATGAATGATGGCGATGGTTGTACAACAATGTGAATGTACTTAATACCACTGAACTAAACATTTAAAAATGATTAAAATTACAACTTTTGTTATGTATATTTTGCCCATTTTTAGAAAGAACACTATTTAGATTACAGAGAAAGTGCTATGGCAGCCTCACAACGTGGTACTGATGCCTTAAAGATCTGATTGGCACAGACCATGTTGGTAAACTAGGGAGCAGACAGAGCAGGGAGAGGGCCAAAGATCTTCCACTTTTCTCACTGCTTTGTTTGGTATCAGTGGGCCATTTGTTTAAAGATGGGTTTCACATTTTGTGTTGATGTTTTAAATTTTGGTTTTGGTTTCATGGCTGAGAACCTTTACATGAAGTGTGTCTTTTATGAAAATACGGGAAAGGCCGTTTTCACTGGAAGTTCCATTTTTGTTATAATTTTGGTGATTTATGGTAGCCATACTATAATATTTGACCTTGAAATAATCTCTGGAAAAATCCAGGGTATAGGGCTATGAAGTATAGAAAGGCTTTAGGAATTTCTCTTGCGTAAAGTAAACACCTGTAGAACTATACTCAGCCTCTACCTGCTCAGTATGAGGAAACCCAACATAGCTATTACTGATTTATGGTTTTTTTTCTGTGATGCACTGTGGGGAGATGTAGGTGAAAGAGAAGACATACTCCTTGTATTGGAGAATCTTTTATGTCCTTGGGAGAACAGGATATATATATTTAGAAAAAATCAGACCTAGTTGTAGGACCCTTGGCTTTGCCTAACTTCCCCAAATCTGCATATCCTCACCTGTAAAATGTGTAGAGGGGATTGGGAATAACAATATCTTATATGGAGTACTGATGTAAAGATTAACTAAGTGCCATACAGGTAAGAGGCCTATGTTTTGCACATAGTAGTTGATAAAGTAGTGTTATTTTTTTTCCTTTAAAAATCAAAATTAAAAATTGAGAAGCTAGAACTCAAACTAAACGTTCACTTTCAATGTGACTAGGGCATATTACCCTTCCTCCTAAAAGGCAAATGTTCTGGAATGAAGAAGCCATAATTAAAATCATTTGTGAGTGGATTTTACTTTGTATTCTTGCCTATGTGGGCAGATTGCTGATTATCTCTAAATCTGTGGAGAAACTAATATATTACATATGTGTGGTTGTAATTTTCATTCAATTAATTCTGTCAACCTATGTTTTAAAAGTATAGTAGAGTACTTACTATCTAAGCTACATTTACCAAGTGTGTGTGTGTGTGTGCGCGCACGCACACACACACAAACACACATACACACACACATATCCATAGTTTGCATGCTTTGGGAATTTGCATACACACACGCACACCACATAGCTTGCATGCTTTGGCGATTCAAAGGCTCAAATAAATTTTTGTCACCATCTTTATCCTTCTGCCTTCCATGTATCATTTTTATATCTTGACTAGACATAAACTACTGTGATATTTTGGGGTAAGAATTATAAACTGCCCAGGGAGGGAATTTGAATAATGCTTCTAATTTTTACTGTTCTCTTTAGACATTTCCCTTAGATGGAATGCCCTTCCACGTGTTTCCATATCATCGTGTATACATCTACTATTTCATGTCCAAATGTTACTTAATTATACATGGGTCTCTTTCTCCCCGTAGATTGTAAACTCCTTGACAGCAGGGACTGTCTTATGCTTTCCCACATTTATATCATCCTGCCCAATCCTGATCACGGGAGGCACTCAGTAAGTGTTCATTGAGTTAAATTGAGCCCTTGCCACTACATTAAGTTAGTGATCTCAGTATTCTTCCTTTCTGCCTGATGTTAAAGAGGTTTGTTACTATGCTATACAAACAGAGCTAAAGACTTGAGTTTGAATCAAATGACACAGCAACCTGCAGTGGTGGGGGGCTAGACTATTTCTTCATTAGTTGAAAATGCTACTTAGAATGCTCTAAATATTATTCAGATTGGTGACATCATTTTCTCAGACCCTCCAGAAGAGCTATGAAGCCCCATAGGATAAAGGTCAGTCCCAAAGCACCTCATCCTCAGGTCCGCCCCTTGTGACCAGTTTTATGGTGAGATTCTCGAGTCTTGACATGAGGAAGATTCAAGATTGTCTGAGTCCCTTTTTCTAGTTGGTCTCCTTGCAGAATGGAAGGGGATTTGGCAAGGATGAGGATGAGCTCATGCTGGTGAGAGAATTATGAGGCGTGGTTTCTGAGAGCCTGGGCTGAGGTGGGCTGAGGTTAGGATCTGTTGCTTTTAGCAAAGGAGCTAAGACTGTAAACAGACACCAATAAGAAGGTACATTTTTTATTATTTCAACACAAAGCAAATATTAAGCCCACAAAACTGAGCCAAAACAATTGAACCAGAAAAGACCCCAAACCGGAAAACCCCCAGCAATCTATGTTTTGAATTTGCAAAAGTAAGATGTAATGGAGTTCAGTGTCAGCCGGGAAATAACTTGTTTCATCAACATCTGAAGTGAGAAGGGCCAGCAAAATCCAACTTTGCCACGAGTGAGAGGAATTTACTGCTGAATTGTAGATAGGAACTCCCATAAATCCCAGCCTCCCAGCCTTTTCGACCTCACATTGACTAAATAGACTCAACTCGGGGAAATAAGGCAGTTCCTTCTGAGAATGCAATTTAGGGGGAGAGCCAGTGCTATCCTAGAGACACGGAATATTTACTGCATGCCATTGCACACACAATGAAATCACAGTTGATCAAGGGGAAAAATTCTATCAACAACTGAAAGAGGCAGGAAAGGGTAAAGGTCAGACCGCAAGAGGAAATAGTCCTTTTTTTTTTTTTTTTTTTTTTTTTTGCCGGAGAATACTGGGATTTAATAAATGACAAATGAAAATTCCAGTGTTGTAATGTAGATGGCAAGGGGTGAACAGAGAGGTGTCCCCCAGAGCTCTGTATATAAGCTAGGAAAATCAGCCCTACATTGGTGAGCTCAGATATCTGCAGAGACATCGTACAAAACAGGACCCAAACCAGAAGAGCAGGGCGTGGGGATGGCTGGAAGGATGGACTGGCAGGCCAAAGAAAGACTTCTCTTAAGAGAAGGAGCTGTTGTCAATAGGTTTAAGTAAGGGGGATTCAAAGATCCAGAATACGGTTGGTTTACCCCGGCTGTACGTGGGATAAAGACAGAGTATCTAGGGTCTTTAGCTATTTGGCCTCCGCCTCCTTGGAAAAGTCTGTTCTGTCACGGGAAAGGCTTTGAGGGGCCACACCCTGGTCTGGTGGGGTTGCAAGACAACGGCGTGCTCCTGTGGTGGCCGGCCCCCTGAGATGTCCATGTGGAGCCTCATTTATCTCATCCTGTCAGTCATCCAGCCAGGATGTATTAATCATTTCCCGTGCATCATCACCCAGGATTAAAACATCCCTCACTTCGTCTTGGCTGCTATCTTCAATGTAAGCTTTAACACATTTAGCACAATTTGAAACTATTTTTTAAAATGTGCTTTCTTCTAAAAGCACTCCAAGAAGTTCCCCCATATGAACATTAGTTGCCTTTGCCAAAAAATAATTAAGAAGGTGATCTGTTCACTTATTCTTTCATCAAGCACATTGAGCTGCTGCTGTAGCCAGCCCATGTGAGAGGAGGGACGGATACTGAAGTAAAAGACAGAGAAGGACGCAATCCAGTGAGGGAGGCAGCAGGTGCAGTAGAGTTTGATAAATATTCTGAAGGAAGAGAGGAGATGATGCAGAGAGGAGGGTCACTCAGCTGAGATTGCTGGGAAGGCTTTCCGGAAGAGGTGATCTCTGAGCTGGTTTTGAGGGTCAAGCAGGAGTTAGGCAGAGATGGGAAGGAAGGATGTGCAGAGAGAGCCATTCTCATTAATTTAACCAGGAATCACTGGTCACCGGGGATGTAACAGGCCCTGTTTCAGTCACTGGAGAGATAGTAGCTGCTGTCATGAAGCTTACATTCTAGTTGAGGGGTGGGATCAGGGAGACAGTCAATAAATATTTAACCAGTAACGGGTGCAATTTTAGAGAAAGGTACCGTGGAGAAAATAAAATATGGACAGAGAATGACTAGGTAGGGTGGCAGGGGACGGCGCTGGCACTTCAGCTAGAAAAGATGGGACTATTTCTCTGAAGTGACCTCAGTGATGAAAAGAAGGCCTGGAGGCAGAGGATTCTGGGCGGGGAAGCAGCAGTGGCCTGTTTGGAAGGGGTGGGAGGCAGCCAGTGGTTGGCGTACAGTGGGCATGAGGTGCGGGGGGAAGGGCAGGCGGGAGGGAGGGAAGGAAAGAGGAAATGAGGTCAAACATAGGGGTCTGCTTAGCATGGGCCTGTGGGCCGAGGTCAGACTTAGGACTTTATTCTAAAGTTAATGGGGAATTTTGGAAGTTTAATAGGAAGAATGATAAGATCTGACTCGTGCTTTATGAAGATCACTCTGGTTGCCACATGGAGAAAGGATTTGGGGCTCAAGAATGGAAGTAGACAGACCAGCTGGAAGGCCACACTGGGGTCCAGGCCAGATGTGGTGGTGGCTTGGGTCAGGATTTGAGCAGTGAGGAGGGGAGACACGGCCCAGGCGCAGGAGAGTTCTGGAGCAGTGCCCGCAACATCTGATGACCGATGCAGTAAATAAAGGCAGGAATCAGAAGTGACTCCTGGATTTTGGGCAAAAATATAAGCAAAAGCAGGAGGCAGTAAGGACTGGTAAGTAGTCAATTTAGTGTACTGAGTAGATTATTAACTTAAAAATCAGAAAACCTATTTAATCTCGACGTTGTCACTTCCCAGCTGTGTGACCTTGGACAAAGGACTTGCCCTCTCTGGGTGCTGATGACCTCAGGGTGGCTATTTATGTCTCAGGGTTATCTTAGGTGTTCAGTATGCTAATCTGGTCAGCTTGAATGTGCCTGGCGTGCAGTAACTACCTAATTACTGGTAGCTCTTATTACTACAGGTTTAAAACTGCCTTGTGTTTTGTCCTCACAAAAGGCTTGTATATGAAACTACAAATATGCGTAAATTCGATCCAGGTTTTCCAAAGTCTTTGCGTGGATAGGGCTTCAGACAGAGTTTATTGGAGAGATCGGTTCTCTGGGACTGCTGGTCATTTATTATGAGCATTCTCTCCGTTTGTATAATCCAATATTCGCCCTCATTCTTCCCGCCCTCCCTCCCCCTGCCCACATTTATTTCTTTGGTGGGTAGTGACTGACCTTATCTGGAATTAAAATACTTGTTGAGCATTGAGCACTCACAGGCGAGTTCTCTCTATCAGCTGGAAAGAGGACGTCTGTGCTGAGCACATGTCAGCCCCCCTAATGCGAAGGCTACTTCACAAAGAGAATCAGCCATTTTCCCTTTTTCTATTCATGGTTAAGCAGCAGCTTATAAAGGCAGCCAGGTGAGGAGGGATGAGAGGATGAAGTGGTAAAGCAGAGTGGGAGGGGCTGGCTCTGAACACGTTGCTCTCCAGTCGACTGGACTCCACGTGGCCTGAGGGCCCACTGTGCGCGCAGTGTGTGACCCGATGGGCGCCAGTTGGAAAGGTAGACTCCAGACCTCAAAGGAGTTTGCGAGGGCAGAGCCCAGCATGGAAAGGGTAAAATACAAGGAGGCTGAACCGAGGGTGCTGACAACAGGGCAACAAAAACTACGGGGATACAGACAAGAGGACAATTTATTCCAACTGGTGATCTCAGAAGCTTCTTGAAGGAGGTGGCCCTTGAGCTGGACAAACAGGAGGACACCTTTGGCTGTGGGCCTGGACTGAGCACAGGCGGCTATGTTTTTGTTCCCCAGTGCCTAGCACAGCGCCTGCCACATGCCAGGCTTTCCAAAAACACTTGCTGATAAAATTACTAGGAAAGTCTTGTGTGCGGAACCACAAATTGTCCAGACAGCCCGGGAAGGGATGGAAAAAAAAAGATACTATGCTGTTTGTAACTCTATTTTTATTTCACCTTCTCATGGTAGACTATATATACTAGTAACATACAATTCGACTTTAACCATTTTTAAGTGTACAATTCATGGGCATTAATTATATTTACAGTGTTGTGCAATCATTGCCACTGTTTCCAAACGTTTTCATCACCCCACACTGAAACTATAACCATTAAGCAACAACTCCCCTTTCTCTCCTCTCTCAGCTCCTGGTAATCTCTAATCTACTTTCCGTCTTTAAGAATTTGCCTATGTTGGGTATTTTATATAAATGAAATAATACAGTATTTACCTTTTTCACTTATTCCTCTATTTACATACAAGAAGGTGCTCAGACACCTGCTTTAGCATGGCTTCAAGCTTTTTCCAAGTCATGCTGGGTTGTATTATCCTGTGACCGTTTGACTTCACAAAGTAAAATCTCTTCTCAAATGTTCAGCCCCACGGCTCTGGCGGAGTCTTTCTGTGCTAGACTCTAAGCTCTGGGCAGGCTGATCAAGTCCACGGCTGGTCAAGTCCACACGCTCAGCCATATTCGCTGAATAGACACTTAACGTCAACCCAGAAACAGGAGAGGAGAAACAGCGCTACTTTTACTAGACTCGGTGTGAGGGCGGGACGCAGAGGGGCTGGTGCTCAGACTGGAGGTACTTAATAGTTTCTTATGATAAAAAAGAGAAAGCGGGCAGGAAAATGTGCATAGGTCAGAATGACACTAAAGTCAGCTGAGCGCGGAGACAATAAGGCAGTAAGAAAAGGCCCTGGAGGTATCTTACCAGGCAAGTGACTGACAGGAGGGTGGGGAGGATGTGTTACTGACAGGCCAGATGAGCGGACAGTGCCTTCTCATCAGGTCTGCTGTGGCCTGAACCTTCCACACAGCCTCTCTTTTTGTTGCAGCAACTTCGTGATGTAAGTGCTATTTAGCAAAAAAATTTTTTAATGTTTTTATTGATTTTAGAGAGAAACAAGGATCTGCTGCCTCCTGCACGCCCCCTAATGGGGATCAAGCCTGCAACCTGGGCATGTGCTGTGACCCGGAACCCAACCAGCAAATTTTCCAGGATCTTGACCAGCTGAGCTCCACCTGCCAGGGGTATTTACCCATCTTTTAAGTGATCAGGTTGAATCTTAGAATGAGTTTCCCACTCTAACTCATCAACCCAGTGGTTGAGTGAAGATTAGAATTAAGGCTTGTCTGGCTTCAAAGCGCCGTTTTTTGTTTTTCCCACTGTGGGAAAAGCTGTCCCTCTCATTTGGAGTATGGAGTAGGGGCATAGATAGATAAAATGACAGCCCAAGAATGGAATTAATGAAGCGCCATAGACACATTTCCTGGCAAAAAAAAAAATTGGTTCAAAGTGCCCCAGAGGAACCAAAGAAATATTGGATACCAATACTGAAGGGTATTAGGAAAAATGAAACGAAAAAGAAAATATCATTCTGCCCACAGCGAAGCTTGAAGAGGAATGATTGTGAGCGCGACGCTGGTATAAACACTCGAGGAGCGAGGACTTGTAATAGCACCCACCCCTGTGTGTTCCTTGTCATCGTGTGCTGCGGAGGCAACGCGGATTATTAAAAATAGTGCTGAAGCTCGTGGTAGATCCGCCACTTTTTTTCCTTCTAGGTCACCCAGGCTAACACAATAGCAAAAGAAAACTTGTCAATTTGTTCCAAAATGCACAGAAGGCATTTACCCTGGGGATGTTTTTTTAAAAACCAGACCTATCTCTACTTAGAGGCTATTAGTTGCTATAGAGGAACGTCTGCTAGGGCTGTTTTTTGTGTTGTTTTTTTTTCCAGCAAGGGAATCAAATTTCTTATTGTGCTATCAGCCTCCTGCCACATCATTTTTAAAGGCGAACCATAAAATGTTTCTCTCTACTGTGGCAGCAAAGAGGAAAACTTTATTAGGGGGAAAGTAATGTCGTTTAAAAGAGTCCTGTAAACCAAAATCTGTTTAGAGCACTTAATTCTGGGCTTTACAAGGCAACCGAGTCTTTCTTTGCAAATAAACACTCCGGCTCTGCAATTCACATGCCTGCAGGAAAGAGACTTAATGTGGTGGATGGGCTGCCCTGGCTTCATTGGGAGCAGGAATTTGGGGGCGGGATAGGCGGTAGGAAAGTCTGCCTCCCTCCTGCCTTGACCCAGAGGTGCAGAGGGACGGGGAGCCAGTCTGGGTGAGGACAGTCTGACAAGGACATTTCATCGCTGCTCACCGTGCGAGGCTGGAGTCGACGCGGAAGCTAAGTGTGCCTGCGCCTCAGTATGCCCAAGTGGCTCTTTCTTGCCTATTCCCTATCCTCCTTTCAAATTAGTAACAATTAGCCGGATGGTTTCCAACTGCTTAGTGATTTTGACGTGTGCTTTCCCTCACCACGAAAACAACCACAGAAAAATCCCCTCAGCATTATAAACGTAATACGCACTCCTTACAGAAAACTTGGGAAATACAGAAAAGCCTAGAGAAGGAGAAAACAGTTAGCCATAGTCTTATCAGAAAAGGTAGCCGTGTTGTTTTTCTTTGTTATTTTTTGTTTTTGCACATATTAAAAAAACATAATTATGATATTGCAGATACAAAACTGCATTCACTGATTTAAACAAGTGTTTTTGTGGATGTGAAAGTGATATATGTGCTTTGCCGAAAACTTGAAAAATACAAAACTATAAATAAAAAAAAGTACATAGAATTTCACTATCCAGAGATCAATGCTATTGCTCCATTATATTGTATGCATTTTAAAATGTATTTGTTTCAAAGTCTAAAATACAGTAAATACAGGGACATTTGTAACTGTTAGGTGGAAGATGATAAAAAAAGGGATTGAAGAAGATATCTGCTATAGACTAGTTTTATTATCTAGTTTGATCCATTTAAAAGTCAAAACAAAGCTCTGAGACTTAGGTTATTCAATATGAATTTCAAAGTTGCAGAGAATCATTACTGGAATTCTTTGGCAATGAAAATGGTTATTATGTTGCTCTATGCAGCTATACTTTTATGGAAGAAGAAAAAATACTATAGTGATTTCACCCAGCACGGCATCTTAACCATGTAAATAGTTTATCTGTTATTAGAGCAAGTACTGGAACAGAATAATACAGGTTATTTTAAGTGCTACTCAAATATGGCAAAAGCTTTTATCTGAACTCTGGAATAAACAACAGGACTCAAGAAACATGCCTTCTTGTTGTTGTAAGATAGAGAAAGCAGCTAAGGGTAGCATAGCAGGGCCAACCTATATTCTGAGATGTGGAATCCATCTGGGAACATGAAAACCAACAGATATTCTTATTTGAGGCCCAAACTAAAGGAAGACTGGTAAATCATTTTATACCACAACTAGAGGCCTGGTGCACAAAATTTGTGCAGGGTAGGATCCCTAGGCCTGGCCTCCCCGCCTCCCCATCTCCTTCTTCCCTCACTCCTTCAGCGCCCCTCGCCACCACTGGTTCCCTGCCATATTCTGCACTACCCCATGGTCAGTGCACAGCATAGCGAGCGATCGAACTCCTGCTCTCCAGGTCAAACTCACGAGCTGACAATTTGCATATTAGCCTATATATATAGATTGATACATTTTGACATAAATATGATCTTCTTTGGGTTCCTGGAGCATAGTGTCAAGTGACGTTTTTTCCACAGAAGAATATGTGGTAGCATAGTTTATCTTTACATGTGATAGAGAACTTGGTTGGGTATAAAATTCTTGGCTGAAACCTGCCTCCTCAAAATAGTCATTGTAACATGGTTGAAAAATTAGAGTTCTAACAATGTTCATAGTTCACTGAATAAGTTTAATAGGTCTTTGCTGTTCTTTACCTTTAGAATATACTAGGAGGTACTATTAGTTTTCTATTCAAAGAAATTTTGAAGACTGTTTTTTTTCTGTGTGGTTTCCAATTTTATATGCAGTTGGGTTCATTTACTTCTGATTGTGTGTGCTTTTTAAGGCTTATTTTTTTTTTAAAAAAAATTCAGTTTTTAAACATGTAGAATATTTATATACTTCAAAAATCAAAATTACACCCTAACTGGTTTGGCTCAGTGGATAGAGTGTCAGCCTGCGGACTGAAAGGTCCCAGGTTCGATTCCGGTCAAGGGCATGTATCTTGGTTGCAGGCACATCCCCAGTAGGAGGTGTGTAGGGGGCAGCTGATCGATGTTTCTCTCCTATCAATGTTTCTAACTCTATCCCTCTCCCTTCTTCTCTGTAAAAAATCAATAAAATATATTTAAAAACAATCAAAATTATACACAAAAGTATATTTAGATTAGTTCCTATTCCTATTTTCTTCACCTTCTTATTAATACCCCCGTAGATAACTATTAGCTAATTTTCATGTTACTTTGAAAAGTAAGCAAATTATCTGTGTATATACTCATTCCCCTATCTTCTTACATAAAATATGTCAAACTATATGTTTTGTACTTTGATTTTTTAACTTAGCAATATTTCCTAGAAATCATATACAAATTAATAGATGCCCTGGATGGCATGGTTCAATGGTTAGAGGATTGGTCTGTGCACTGGAGGGTCGGTCATTGGTTCGATTTCTGGTCAAGGACATGCACGTGGATTGCAGGTTCCATCCCCACCTCTGGTCACGGCGTGTGTGGGAGGCAACCAATCAACATGTCTCTCACACATTGATATTTTTTGCCTTTTCTTTTCTTTTCTTTTCTTTTCTTTTCTTTTCTTTTCTTTTCTTTTCTTTTTTTTTCTTTTCTTTTCTTTTCTTTTCTTTTCTGTTCTTCTCTTCTCTTCTCTTCTCTTCTCTTCTCTTCTCTTCTCTTTTCTTTCTTTTTTTTTGTTTTGTTAATCCTCGCACAAGGATATTTTCCCATTAATTTTTAGGGAGAGTGGAAGAGAGAGGGAAAGACAGAGAGAAACATCAATGTGAGAGAAACACATCTGTTGGTTGCCTCCTGCATGAGCCCAGACCAGGGCCCGGGCAGGGAGGAGCCTGCAACCAAGTACATACCCTTGACTGGAATCTAACTTGGGACTCTGGTCTGCAGGCCGATGCTCTATCCACTGAGCCAAACCGGCTAGGGCTCACATTGATATTTCTATCTCTCTCTCTTTCTCCTCCCTTCCAGTCTCTCAAAAAAAAAAAAAATTCAAAGAGATGTTGACTAAGCTATAAGGCTACATGGTTCTCCATTGTAATTAAGCGCTATTCAATAGGTCCCCTACTGAGAGACATGTGGGTTTCTAGACTTTTGCTATTACACATGCGCAGCCATAAATAACCTTGTGCACAGGCTGTTTCAGATTGTGCAGGTTTGTCTCCTGGGTCTCTGCCATTGCATTCTTCTTCAGGTGGTCTCTGTCCCAGGCAGAAGCCCAGGGCCAGGTTTCCTCCCCTGTTTTTTCTGCTTTATAGTGCAAGTCAATTCCTGTTAGATACTGGTATTAGGTTGCTTTCAGTTTGGACTTCAGTATTTTTGTCTCTCTCCCTTTTTTTTTTTTTTTTTTTTTGGTTATAAGTACAGGCAGTTCACTCCTTTTATGCTTAATACATTCTTGAGAATTTATTTAAGAGTTGAACGTAGGAAAGCCAGACAACAGGCTTGTTTGATATAAAAGAGACAGGAGTTCCATTCCCAGAGAGCTAAAAAAGTGATAAGATCCCTGATTACACCTCGGTTTTATTAAACTCAATCACTTATGATTTATTGCAATATTTGGTACAGGCGTTTTAATTGTGCTCTTTTCCTTCACAATTAATTGAGCGCAAATTGACCTGCTTCAGTCCTATGAGAACTGGATTAAGGTGCAAGATCCTCTGTCTTCAAGCTGCTTAAAGATTGCCATCTTTGTCTCAATTGCATAACGTTTCCAGAACCTACGCTTCTTACCACTTGTATCACCACTTTCATTTTTCTGTTTTCTACTCATTTTTATAAAATAATAGGACAAAAGATGATAAACAACCAGATAACCGCACAAACATTTTGGGCTGAAATGACAACCCACTGTCAGGTCACCCCACCGTGTGATAGCTGGAGTTGACCATTCCTTCGCTGTTGAATGAGAGTCAGGATTTGGCATATGAGACGAGGTTTGGAGTGCTAATATACAATGTGTGAATGTGCTGGCTGTTTGGAAGTCAAATGTGAAAGCTGAGGTGCCTCTATATGTCATGAGAAGTTGGGAGAGGCTGCTTGGGTAGCTGCTAGGTCAAGGCCATTTAAAACTCAATGATAAAAATGCTGTGCCCTAGCCGGTTTGGCTCAGTGGATAGAGTGTCGGCCTGCGGACTGAAAGGTCCCGGGTTCGATTCTGGTCAAGGGCACATGCCCGAGTTGTGGGCTCGATCCCCCAGTGTGGGGCATGCAGGAGGCAGCCAATCAATGATTTTCTCTTATCATTGATGTTTCTGTCTCTCTCTCCCTTTCCCTTCCTCTCTGAAATCAATAAAAACATATTTTAAAAAAATGCTGAGAAGAATGTGTTGGCTGTCTTCAAATGATGACCTCAGGTGTACCCTCAGTGCATACAAAGTTGGTTATTTGATATGAAGTTCTAATTCTCTTCCTCACCTCTCTCTTACCTTTTCCTTCCGTCCCACCTATCCCCAGGTTTTACTTGAATCCGTAGAGGCCTCGGAGAAGAGGCTCAATGATGGCAGGAGTCATCTAAAAAAAGTGTGAATTAGAGGCATTTTGGTTCTTGGGCTAGTCCATGTCCTACTTGCAGAGTTCTTATAAGGCAAGTGATTTTGCTTCTGCGTCTTGGATATTAATCATGGTTTGTGAATGCCATTGAAACATACAGAATCAGCTCTGGGTGGTCCTTGAAGGAATACTTCTCCTGGCTTCAGAAAGACTAGAGGGGATGGCAGGAAACCCTCGCTTACTCTGTGGGGGAGTAATGTGTGGCCTGGAGCAAGGTGGCAGGTGACTCAGGATGGACAGCAGAGCTTCAGGGGGTGCACAAAATGAAATTAAAAGCCAGGGCCAAGATCAGGGGTCTGAGGCTGAAAAACATCAAATGAAATAAAAAGGAAGTTTCCAGAACAGGCCAAAGACAAGCCCCAGGAATGAAAGTGGAATCAAAACTGGAGGATGAGGAAGAGGGGAAGACACCAAATCACACATTAAAAACAGGAGAGAGGAGCAGAATAAACTGTCATTAACAGGGGAATGTTCTAGAGGCTGAGGCTCAGAGGCTGAGAGCCAGCTGCTCAACTCACATGCCTATTTTTTTTTTTTAATCTTAGAGAGGAAGGGAGAGAGATAGATAGAAACATCAATGATGAGAGAGAACCATTGATCGGCTGCCTCCCGCATACCCTCCACTGGGGATCAAGCCCACAACCCAGGCATGTGCCCCTGGCCAGAATTGAACCCAGGACCCTTTAGTCTGCAGGCCGACGCTCTATCCACTGAGCCAAACCGGCCAGGGATACTCATGTGCCTATTTTTGTAACCTTTCCCAAAAGGCAAGGGTTGGTTAAATAAAAAGACAAAGCGAGGAAAAGCAGACATATGGAGGGAGATGCATGTCAGCTTTGGAGTACTGACTGATGCATGCTTTAGAAGAGTGCTTTTCAGACTGTTCCATCCAGCTACTTTGGTGCTTGCCCAGGCCAGTGGGAGTGGGCCTTCAGTGCCCCAGGCCAGCAAGCGAGCAGGAGGGGAGAGGTGGCCTGTGATGGGAGGCTACTGCTCCCCACTTCTGTTCAACAACCATAGTTCTCCTTTGATCTACTTGGTATATTGGGGGGGTGCATGAGATTTCATTTGAAAGAACAGTTCTTCTGCACTAGTTCCTGTGGCTGCTGTAACAAATTGCCACAAACTTGGTGACTTAAACCAACAGACATTTATTCCCTTATAGTTCTGGAGACCAGAAGTCTGAAATCAAGGTGTCGGCAGGACCACACTCCTCCTGGAAGCTCTAGGAGAGAATCCGTTCCCGGTGTCCTCTGGTTTCTGGTGGCTGTCCACACTCCCTGGTTTGTGGCCGCGTCTTTCTCTGCTCCGTCTTCCTGTCACCGTCTCCCCTATAGTTCATGCTACATGGCTGACTGTGATTCCATATTGGATTGTCAAAAGGTGTCCAACAAGTCCTCTCTGCTCTTGGTCTATACACAATCTTTTCCTCCCCTTTTCTGCTGGATGATTCTGGAACACACCAGCTTATTTTCTCCACTGGCCTTTGTGTTGCTGTTCCTTCTAGAGTCACATGGCTCCCTCCCTCCCTCCCTCCCTCTTCTCAGGACGTAGCTCCAGTGTCACCCCATCCACCCATCACTCTATCCCTTGACTGTATTTCACTTCAAAGCCCCATGGAAATAAAGGAAGACCTCCCAAATGAGAGCAAGTAAAGGCTTCTTCTCAGAGTTAGCTGTAGGAAGGGAGTCAGCCATCATCACTTGCATTTAGCAGAGACCCAAAGGCAGGCTGAGGAGAGGGAAAGCTTTACAGCGGGGGTGGGGGGGGGGTGGGGGGGGGGAGGGAGGGCTTCAGGGCGCCCCGGCTGGAGGCTGTTGTCCTAGGGAAGCTGTAGGCAGGCTAAATAGAAGTGGGGCTTCCTATAGGATTTGTTCTGGGTACATTTTTGGCTTTCTCTGGTTGGTCCTAAGATAGAAGCAGGGGCAGAAGTTAGGCCAGTTATTAATCAAGTCCTGGTCATGTGGGCCAGCTGCTATAGGGCTTATTGTTTGGCTTCCTGGACTCTCTCTAGATCTGCTGAATGATCTGTCTTCCTACAAGTCTGACTCACAGCAGGCTGGCTTCCTGTGTTGGTTTCTTGGGCAGGTTGCTACAGGGTGTAAGCCAGAATTGTATTTTTATCTATAATCTGGACATCATTTGTTTGTATATTCGGGTTCTTAGCACTTACGTTTACCAGATATGATACATACTAATTTTTCAAGTTATTGCCTGTCTTGCAAGAGAAGGGAAACTTGGTGAGGTCAGGATTCTATCTTCTTACTGTTTGCAGTTCCAGCTCACCAAACTGTACCAGGCACATGATGGGTGCTCAATAAATATGTATGGAATGAGGGAAGGATAATGCCTGATCCTTCCTCCATGTAAATTCTAAAAATAAAACCTTTTGAGTAAAGCTTTTGCTTTATTTCTTTACGAGCTGATTACCTTTTGGCATTTTGTACCAGGCCAACCACCACCTAGAGAAACTTGGAGAAAAGGCCCATTTGGAGAACCCTAGGTTTGGGATTCAGGGGAACAAACCCAGGTGTCTATAGGAGCGAGGCCGGTGAAAGAATGAGCCAGCCTGGTGGAGTGGGGAAGACAGAGATCAAAGGAAGTCTTTGTCCTGTAGAAAGATGGCTGCCTCCACTCAGCACTTACTCATTTTTAACATGTAAGAATTCAGGCCTTCTGCTTATGGAAGCATGAATTTTTAAAAAATATATTTTATTGATTTTTTACAGAGAGGAAGGGAGAGGGATCGAGAAGTGTACATTTTTAAAAGAAGCTGGCACCTGGAGTTTTATGTAAATACTTCCAATATCTAAATATTAGCCACTAATAAAATACAATGTATTGGGGCAGGGGAGGAAGGCGAAAGAAACTCAATGTTTTTGTAGACCGCCTTCATTTGTCCGAAGGCCTCTGGTCTTGGTTGTCTTCTCAGATCCTCTCTGGAAGTCTCCCTTTCTCTGCTTTCCCTAAGATCAAGGCTGGACTTCTAGGGAGAAGAAAGCTGGTGTGGCCCCCAATCTCTAGTCATTAGAGACTCTAAACGGGGTCTTACATACCAGTTGCCATCCAAATGATTTTCTTCATTAGGGATCATCTTTAGATTTGAGGAGCGTGATTGCAGGAGGCCATATGGCAGCAAGCTGATTGTAAGTGCAGCCTTCGCAGCCATCTCCCTGATTGGAACTGAGATTTTGAACCCAAATGAATTAATAATGAGGTAATGGGGAAAGGGGTGACTTTGACAGTGCTCTTGTTTATGTTAAGAGAAGTTTTAGGTGCTTTCACTTACAACAACAAATTATTTCTCAAAACGTTAAATCACTAATTGGTACCTTGAGTAATTAAGTTTATTTTCCCAGGATATGACCTGTTAGGAAAATCCTTTTCCTAAGCAACATTCATTATTGTTTGCACAGGATTAAAAGGTGAGGATTAGTTATTAATAACAGGAAAGGAGCAAAGGGAAGGCCAAATAGTATAGGCATGCTTCTTATGCAGCTTTGCCAGGAAGCTGTAGTTTAACTCTCCCCAGAGAACTACTGGTCTATTCCCTGCAGATTGCTGGGGGAAGGGATTAAACAGGGGGAAGAACAGAAACATGCCCAGTTTAGTCTGGGTGATACAGGGAAGATACTTGTCTGTCAGCCACACCTGGGAACAGGTCATTGGCCAGAGTAAGCATGACCACTCTTTGAGATATTTTTTTAAAATTGATTTTTAGAGAGAGAGGAAGGGAGAGGGAGAGAGAGAAACATCGACCGGCTGCCTTCTGCACACCGCATACTGGGGATCAAGCCTGCCACCATGCATGTGCTGGGAATCGAACCAGAGACTTCTTGGTGCATGGGTTGAGGGTTGACACTCAACCTTTGAGCCACACTGATCAGGCAAAATTTGATATAATTAATCCCTAAATAAAGGAACTCACTCTCTTGCACTCTTGGCTCTTGGTCTCTCTTGGTTCCTCTTGGTTGACTCCTGGCCTGTGAGACTCTCACACTGCTGCTCTCTTGCATTCCCCACTGGCCCACACAATGGACTATTGGACTGCAACTAGCCTAATGCTAAACAGAACCCAATTCCAACATGGAATGGAAGCTCTGGACATGGGCTTTGCTTCTAGCTCCACTGAATCCCTAGCTGCACCTCTTCCAGGACTGAATTATGGAAAATGGGACTTTGAAAACCAAGGGATGTAATTCCACACAAATAAAAACCACTCATCTTCCCATGGGAGTCTCAGAAAATTATTTTTCTTGAGATATGGTAAAGACCCTACCCCAGCACTCAATGGGGGAAGGGATCCCCCACTTCCACCGATAACACTATTATCCTGATTAAATCTAAGCACAGACACAGAAAACTATCCAGTTTTGTTTTTTTCTTTCCAGAAAATGGTAGGTAAACCTTAGTTGAGTAAGGTTAGTATTTTGCTAAATTTTGTTGTAGTACCAAACCACATCTTACTGGAAATTGCTTAAAATTTTATTTTCCCCAGCCCTGATTGAGCTAATTAGAACCCAGGGGGAATTACTAGTACATGGGTAGTGGTGGGAAGAGGGGAAGTATAAATATGCAATGCAATTAGCATCTGCTCTTTTTCTGTGTGATGCAATCTGGGAGCTCACGGGCTTATAAGACACCTTGGAACAATAGGAACCACTGATACCCAAGCTGCTAGGAGAGTCCATAATTTTGATATAATATCTCACCAGCTCCTTGCATGCAGGTAGGTAGAATGGAATACGAGTAAATACAAACCTGCAATTTTCCCCATCCATAATTCTTTATATCAATAGCATATTTTTTTCTGTTCAGTCTCTTTCTCTTCCCTCCCCCCCCCCTCCCTCAAAGAAGATTGAAACTTATTTACTTGAACATTTTAAGTACTATTGAAGGACTTCACCTTTATGGGAATAAATTTGGTTTGCAATCAGTTAAATGAAAGATTTTTTTGATGTTATGACAAGTTGAAGAAAACTACTGCATAATGCCCTCTATCATATGCAGATTTCCTTGACTTTGCTTGCTATTATTTTGTAAATTCATGCCAGAAGATAACTTGCTTTTGTCATTTATTCCTTATTTTGTTAGGATTGTACTCAGGCTGGCTGACTTCCTGGGCTTGTGACCTGTGAAGTCTCATTGTTATAGTTGCATTTAAAGATAGCATTATCCAATGTAAAGATACACAAGATTCTTGTTAATAATTTACATAGTTAATATTTCTTTAGAATGACACTAAAAAGCAAATAAAGATACTATGACAAGCAGAGAGACCACAGAACAAAGGAAAATGCTTTATATTTTAGTACCTTTAACAGCACTTTTTTAAAATGCTTTTTGAACAAAGGGCCCAGAATTTGCATTTTGCATCAGGCCCCATAAATTATGTAGCTGGCTCTGTACCCAGCACAGATAAATGGAATTCAGAGATTCATTTACTTACTCGAGTAGTCGTTTGCTGAGCATCTACTCAGCACACCAGTTTAGGAGTTGCAAAAAAATAAAGGAGCTGGTCTCTGCTTCCTGGGCCCGAGCACTTGGTTTTAGAAGATGTACCTGCAGGCAAGTCTTGTAGACGTTGGGTCTATGGAACCTCAATGCCCAAATCTGGGAGTGGAGTGACGTTTCAGTTGTGCCAGGTGATGGGAGGGCCAGTGACACTGTTGTAATGAACCTAGTTATTCATAACCGGAGAGGAACAAAGGGAAGGTCAAATATTATACTCATGTGACTTGTGCAGCTTTGTCAAGAAGCTAAACTTTAACACTCCCCGGGTCTATTCCCCCCAGATCACTGGGGGAAGGAACTGGACAAGGGAAGAACAGAACATGCCCAGTAAAGTCTGGGTGACAAAGGGAAGGTACTTGTCGGTGGTCAGTGACACCTGGGAAGAGGCCATTGGCCAGAGTAGGCGTGGCCACGGTAAGTGCGTGAAGATTTGAGATATTGAATCGCCTAAACAAAGGAGTTCGCTCTTGCTCTCTTGTGTTTTCGGGACCTTTGGGATTCTTGTTGCAGGGGGCGCACTCTCTGACTCCCCTGCATTTGCCCACATGGCTCACAGCCATGTGGACCCACACAATGGGCCACTGGACTGCAACTAGCCTAATGCTGTACTGGACCCAGTTCCACCAGGGAATGGAAACTCTGCTTGCTGGCTTTGCTTCTAGCTCTGCTGCTCGCTACACATCTCCCAGGACTGGGTTAAGTTAAATGGGACTTTAGGAATCCAAGAGTATAATCCATGCAAATAAAGCTTTTTACCGCATCTCACCCTCCTATGGGAACGTCCAGAAATGCTTATTCCAGCAATACCACAAGAACCCCACTCCCACTAGCAACAGAGTAAGATCATCCTCGCATTTCTCCGGTAACAGGATATAATTTATAGAAGAGGTGTTATTTCAGATTGTATCTGAATGTTCAAATTTGGAAATGTCCTCCTTGTTAAGATGAAACCATATAGTTAGAAGTAGAATTGCAGAAATTAAAGGCTTTCTTTCTTTTTTCCTTCTCTTCAACCTTATGAGGGATGTTGAACAGCATATTTATTCAGATCTGAGGTGGGGACTATATTCTGCTAGAAAGTGTCAAAAGTAGGACCACGACCCAGGTCATCTGAATTCAAATTCTGTTCCACTATATTACAATTTTCTACTCCACCACAATCCCTCAATCCTGAATTTGACAACTGTTCTTACTTTCCTGTTATTGATATTAAAAAACTAGGAAGTGATTGAAGATTTTATTTTATTTTTGCTTCATAGGAAAAGTTACGTAAGGGTCATTTTAAAGAGAAAATTTTTCTAGTGCACTTATTATAATTTGTTTTATAAAAACCAACTTTTCCTTGTGTTTTTAATTTGCATTTCCCTTGTAGCTACCGCAGTTGAGCATCTTTTCATGTATTTGTTGGCCATTTGTATGTCTTCTTGGGAAAAGTGTCCCTTCAGGTTCTCTGCACATTTTTAAAAATAGGATTGTTTCCTTTTTATTGTTGAGTTGTATGGATTCTTTTTCCCCCCTAAGAATAAAAGGATTTTAATGGATTCTTTATATATATTAGATATTAGCCCCTTAGCAGAGGTATTATTTGGAAATACCTTCTCCAATATGGTTGGTAACCTTTTGTTTTGTTGATGGTTTCTTTTGCTGTGCGGAAACCTTTTAGTTTGATGTAGTCCCATTCTTTTTTTTTTTTTTTTTTGCTTTCACTTCCCTTGTCTTTGAAATCAAGTTTATAAAATCTTCTGAGACCAAGGTTCATAAGTTTAGTACCTATGATTTCTTCTATGTATTTTATTGTTTCACGTCTTATATTTAGGCCTTTGACACATTTTGAGTGAATTTTTATGTGTGGTGTCAAATAGCAGTCTAGTTTCATTCTTTTGCATGTGGCTTTCCAAGTTCTCTGACACCACTGATTAAAGAAGCTTCATTTTCTCCATTTTATGTTTTTTGCTCCTTTGTAAAAAATACATATGGGTTTATTTATGGCGTCTTAATTCTGGTCCACTGGTCTGTGTGTCTTTTTTCTTTTCTTTTTCCAGTACCATACTGTTACAATTATTATAGCTTTGTAGTATTATTTGAAGATAGGGAGTTTAATACCTCCAACTGTGTTATTTTTTCTTCAGTATGCCTTGGATATTCAGGGTCTTTTTGTGGTTCCATACAAATTTGATGATTTTTTGTTCTATTTCTTTGAAAAATGCCATTGGGAAAATGTAGTACATACATACAATGAAATATTACTCGGTCATAAAAAAGGATGAAATACTGCCATTTGCAACAACATGGATAGATCTTGAGAGCGTTATGCTAAGTGAAATAAGTCAGATGGAACCATGGGATTTCACTCATATGTAGGATATAAAACAGAAAGCAATGAATGAAAAGAACAAAACAAATAAACTTATAGACACAGACAACAGAGGGATGGTTACCAGAGGAGAGTGGGGAAGGAGGGTGGGTGAAAAGGGTAAAGGGGGTCAAGTCTTAGGTGATAGAGGGAGACTAGACTTTGGTGGTGAGCTGGTGAAGTATACAGCTGTACACTTGAAACTTATATAATGTTATTAACTAATGTTCCCTCAATAAATGGAATAAATTAAAAAACAAACTAACAAGACCCAACTTCTCCCTAACCACTGTGGTCCTGCGTGAGGAATGCCTGTGTTTTGGAACCACCTTGAGGTGTAGAAGGCGCACCGGTTTGCAGTCAGGCCTGGTGAAATATGAATCTTCCTTTGAAGAGCCATATGCCTTTGAAATTGTAATAAGCCTCCTTAAGCCTCAATTTCCTTATCTATAAAATGGGGATAGTAATGGTTGTGTCAAAGTGATATCAGGGGGTTTAATGAAATGAGGTTGTAGATACCCAAACAGATGCAGAAAAACAGAACCCATAGGAGTCTCTCTCTCTCTCTCTCTCTCTCTCTCTCTCTCTCAATGAATGTTTTATTTTCTTGAAAGACAAAACATTTTCCCCCACTTTCTTTCCACTTCTTTTTAAGGCTTTTGCCATGTGAAATTACTCATTTTATACTAATGGCCTATTTTATCTGTGTTTGATACTTGAGAAATCTGTGTGACTTCTAACTTTCTATTAATATATTGATAAAGAGAGAAAACTATGAGTTCAATTTCAGTATTTATCTCCAGGCTCACTTTCTATCCCAATGGTGAAATCTCAGGATACTAAGAATTTGGGGAGAGGTATCAGAGTAATAGAGTTGAATACTTTTAAAAATGATAGGCACGTTGGAGATAGCTGGCATTTAAAGAAGGCTTTACTCTGGGCCAGGCACTGTTCTGAGCACTTTACATGTGTTAGTTTAGTTAAATCTCACAAGGACTCTTTGAGGGAAGTCTGTTTTCATTTCACAGATAAGGAGAGAGAAGCAAGGAGTTAACTTATCCACAGTCACCTTAGTTGGCTGAACACCCACACCTTAACCATTGTGCTAAACTGCCTTAATTAGGACACATTTCAGATCCCCACTTTTACAGATGACAGAGATCCATACAGAATACCTGGTTTTCCCAAGGTCCTTTAGCTGCTTGGGAAAATGTGGGGTCAGGACTGGAACCGCAGGATCCTGAGCCCTGGGATCCTGACTCCCCATTGCGAGTTTCTCTCCACTCCTCAAAGAATTATTGTCAAGGCAGGCTCACCTGAAGCCCAAAGTGGGAACCAACTGAGCTAGATAATAACATTTCTATTCCTGTGTCTTTCATTAAAGATGCATGAATTTGGTAATTCTTTCCTTTAGCAGTAATTGCTGTGTTTTGTCTTTCAGGAACCCGGGTAGGAGGAGATAAGCCAATATATCTGCCTGTTGAGCCTACAGTTAAAAATAATTATAGAGAACGTGGTGCTGCTTCAGGAACTGTCAGGTGATGTGACAATTTCAAATCACACTTTACATTATTTCGTTCTCGTCTGGAGGAAATACCTACAGGTGAAATAGAGAAAAGAGTGGGAAAAGAAAAGACGAAAGTTCTGCCTTTGTCTCTTTTATGGAAAATATCCACATGAAGGTAAGATGCAGATGAAATTTGGATGTATAGCTTCATCAAAATTATTTATGGACTATGCTTTCGTTGGTGGCCTGGGAAAGGCACCAGGTCAGACTGGACCTGGGTTCAGCAAACTCGGTACTTCAGTTCTGGCTAGAAAAGAATTTAGAGCCACTACCCAAACTCTAAGAGAACATTTACTTAGAAAATCACAGAAGTAGAAGTGATTCCTAGAAGAAATGGGCTCAGGAAACAAGTTATAGAAGCCAAGGAAGGGCCCTTGGACCTTAGCAGTGAGGAAGGTAAAGGTGAGGTGCCTGGGGGTCGGAGGGGAGAGGGGAAAGGCGCAGGCGTGTTCCTGGGAGGGAGAGTGCATGGGGTCCTCAGTTCTAAGGGTTCTGAGGGTGGGGTTTAGGGGAGGTCCCAGGGGATGATCTCAGTAGAATATTCAGCAGCTTTCTAGGTGTGTCCTTCCAGGGTCGGAGTCTCTGACAATGATTGGTCCCTACTAGGGCAGGGGATCATGATTCAATGCAGCTGGTCCTGAGGCAGCTGTGGCATCGCTTGTCCGGTTTTGCTGCTTTTCTGGGCCTAGAGCTGAAATACAACTGAGGCCTAGATGTTATCTCTAGAGAGGAAAGGTCAAGGGGGTCCAAACTGCATGACCATCGATATGCTAGGTGAGGAAATGTCACCCTGGGGACCAAGTCCTACCCTACAATTGTCCGACGCTAGGCTCCCAGGGCTTTCTGCCCTGGTGACCTGTACCTGCCCATTGTCCTTGCTCTG